>NC_135612.1:34342500-36842500 GCF_053574225.1 Canis aureus | reverse complement strand
CTGCTGGAACCGCCGTAGCCACCTTGGTTTCGTGGTTTGGCAAAGTATTGGCCTCCACCACCATAGGGGACAGAGCTTCTGCCTCCAAAATTTCCTCCTTTCATGGGTCCAAAATTTGAGGATTGATTGTTGTAATTGCCAAAATCATTATAGCTTCGGCCACCTCCAAAGTTGCTTCCGTCATTACCAAATCCGTTCTAGCCATCCCCACTGCCACCGTATCCACCACCACCTCGACTGCCACCGAAGCCACCTCGACCACTGAAGTTCCCTCCACGACCAAAGTTGTCATTCCCACCAAAACCACCTCCACGACCACCACCAAAGTTTCCAGAACCACTTCGGCCTCTTTGGCTGGACGAAGCACTAGCCATCTCTTGCTTCGATAGGGCTTTCCTTACTTCACAGTTGTGGCCATTCACAGTGTGGTATTTTTGAATGACAATCTTGTCTACAGAGTCGTGGTCGTCAAAGGTCACAAAAGCGAAACCTCTCTTTTTGCCACTGCCTCGGTCAGTCATGATCTCAATCACTTCAATTTTCCCGTACTGTTCAAAATAATCTCTTAGATGATGTTCTTCGGTGTCTTCTTTAATGCCACCGACAAAAATCTTTTTCACAGTTAAGTGGGCACCGGGTCTTTGAGAATCTTCTGGGGAGACAGCCCTCTTTGGTTCCACGACTCTCCCTTCCACCTTGTGCGGCCCGGCGTTCGTGGCCGCGTCCACCTCCTCCACGGGGGCCTACGTGACCAACCCAAAGCCTCTGGAGCGCTTGGTGTTGGGGTCCCTCATTACCACACAGTCCGGAAGCGTCCCCCATTGCTCAAAATGGCTCCTCAGACTCTCATCGGTCGTTTCGAAGCTCAAACCTCCGATGAAGAGCTTCCGCAGCTGCTCGGGCTCTTTGGGAGACTCTGACTTAGACATGACGGCGGTGGAGGGGAGACTTTAACGATGCTTACTCGGCGGCGTCCAGGGGCAGAAAGCCAAATTAGATTTTAAACCAAAGATTGTAACAACAGATAAAGGTCGCTATATCATAATGAAGGGGTTGATCCATCAAGAAGATCTTACAATTGTAAATATTTATGCCCCCAACATGGGATCATATATATATATATGAGAATTATATATATATATATATGAATTCATATATATATATGAATTAATAATAAACATAAGCCCATCGTTAATAATAAAATAATAGAAATACAAGTAGGAGACTTTAACATCCTAATTACAGCAATGAGCAGATAATCTAAGCAGAAAATCAACAAGGAACCAAGGGCTTTCGATGACACACTGGACAGATGGTCTTCATAGATATATCTAGAACATTTCCTTCCAAAGAAAAAGAATGCACATTCTTTTCAAGTGTACATGGGACATTCATTAGAATAGATTACATACAAGGTTACAAAATAGGCCTCAATTTTTTTATACAGATGTCATTTTCTCTCCTTTCCCTTTATTTCACTCAGCATAATACCCTCCAGTTCAACCCACATCGAAGCAAAAGGTATTTGTCGTTTCTAATGGCTAATATTCCATTGTATACGTACACCACATCTTCTTTATCCATTCATCTTTCAATGGATACCGAGGCTCCTTCCACAGTTTGGCTATTGTGGACATTGCTGCTAGAAACATCGGGGTGCAGGTGTCCTGGCATTTCATTGCATCTGTATCTTTGTGGTAAATCCCCAGCAGTGCAATTGCTGGGTCGTAGGGTAGCTCTATTTTTAACTCTTTGAGGACTCTCCGCACAGTTTTCCAGAGTGGCTGCACCAGTTCACATTCCCACCAACAGTGCAAGAGGGATCCCTTTTCTCCACATCTTCTCCAACATTCTTGTTTCCTGTCTTGTGAATTTTCCTCATTCTCACTGGTGTGAGGTGGTATCTCATGGTGGTTTTGATTTGTATTTTCCTGACGGCCAGTGATGCGAAGCATTTTCTCATGTGCTTGTTGGCCATGTCTATGTCTTCCTCTGTGAAGTTTCTGTTCCTGTCTTTTACCCATTACATGATTGGACTGTTTCTTTGCTGTTGAGCTTATAAGTTCTTTATAGATCTTGGATACTAGCCCTTTATCTTATATTTCATTTGCAAATATCTTCTCCAATTCTGTAGGTTGTCTTAGTTTTCTTGACGGTTTCTTTTGCTGTGCAGAAGCTTTTTATCTTGATGAAGCCCAATAATTCATTTTTGCTTTTGTATCTCTTGCCTTCATGGATATATCTGCAAGAAGTTGCTGTGGCCAATTCAAAAAGGATGTTGCCTGTGTTCTGCTCTAGGATTTTGATGGAATTTTGTCTCACATTCAGATCTTTTATCCATTTTGATTTTATCTTTCTGTATGGTGTAAGAGAATGCTCTAGTTTCATTCTTCTGCACGTGGCTGTCCAATTTTCCCAGCACCATTTATTGAAGACACTGTCCTTTTTCCAGTGGATAGTCTTTACTGCTTTGTCAAACATTCGTTGACCATAAAGTTGATGGCCCATTTCTGGATTCTCTATTCTGTTCCATTGATCTATGTGTCTGTTCTTGTGCCAGTACTACAGTGTCTTGATAATCACAGTTTTGTAGTATAACTTGAAAGCCAGCATTGTGATGGCCCCAGCTCTGGTTTTCTTTTTAAACATTCCCCTGGCTATTCGGGGTCTTTTCTGATTCCACACAAATCTTAAGACGATTTGTTCCAACTCTCTGAAGAAAGTTCATGGTATTTTGATAAGGATTGCATTAAATGTGTCAATTTCCCTGGGTGACATTGACATTTTTACAATGTTAATTCTTCCAATCCATGAGCATGGAATATTTTTCCATCTATTTGTGTCTCCCTCATTTTCTTTCAGAAGTGTTCTGTAGTTTTTAGGGTATAGATCCTTTACCTCTTTGGTTAGGTTTATTCCTAGGTATCTTATGCTTTTGGGTGCAATTATAAATGGTATCGACTCCCTAATTTCTCTGTCTTTAGTCTCATTGTTAGTGTAGAGAAATGCCACTGACTTCGGGGCATTGATCCTGCCACACTGCCGAATTGCTGTATGAGCTCTAGCAATCTTGGGGTGAAGTCTTTTGGATTTTCTAAGTACAGTATAATGGCATCTGCGAAGAGGGAGAGTTAGACTTTTTATTTGCCAATTTGAATGTTTTTTATTTCTTTTTGTTGCCTGATTGATGAAGCTAGGACTTCTAGTACTATGTTGAATAGCAGTGGTGATAGTGGACATCCCTGTCTTGTTCCTGATCTTAGGGGAAAGGCTCCCAATGTTTCCCTATTGAGAATGATATTTTCTGTGGGCTTTTCGTAGATGGCTTTTAAGATGCTGAGGAATGTTCCCACTATCCCTACACTCTGAAGAAAATGAGTGAAAATACCAGTGAGGTTGACAAAACATGAGAGATACCTAACTCTGGGAAATGAACAATTAAGGGAAAGGGAGGTGGGCATGGGGTTGGGGTGATTGGGTGATGGGCACTGAGGAGGACACATGGCAGGAAGAGGACAGGGTGTTATGCTAAATGTTGGCAAATTGAACTTCAATTAAAAAATTTTTTAAAAATAAATATTCTACATCATAACATACATATTTTCAGACCAAAATGATATTAAACTTGAAGTCAACCACAAGAAAAAATTTGGAAGTACCAAAAATACAGGGAGCTTAAATACCATTCTTTTTTTTCTGTTCTTTTCTTTTTTAAGATTTTATTTATTTATTCACTTAAATATCATTCTAATGAACAATGATTAAGTAAACCAGAAAATTAAAGAAGAAATTATTAAAAATACATGGAAACAAATGAAAGTGAAAGCACAATCGTCCAAAACAATTGAGCAAAGGGAGTCCTAAAATGGGATTATATTACAATATAGGCCTATCTAATAAAGCAGGAAAAGTATCAAATACACATCCTAACCATACACATTAAGGTATCTAGAACAGTAACAAATAAAGCCAAAAGCCAGCAGAAGAAGAGAAATAATAAAGATTAGAGCATAAATAAATGACAGAAACTAATAAACAATTTTTAAGAAGTAGAATAGACTAACAGAAACACGGAATCAAAGCCATTTATAATTGCACCAAAACCAGTAATAAACCTAGGAATAAATCTAACTTAAGAGGTAAAAAAAAAAAAATCTGCATTCAGAAAACTATGAAACACTTATGAAAGAAATTAAAGAGAAGGGCAACCCCAGTGGCTCAGTGGTTTAGCACCTCCTTCAGCCCAGGGTGTAATCGAGTGACCTGGGATCGAGTCCCACATTAGGCTCCATGCATGGAGGCTGCTTCTCCCTCTGCCTGTGTCTCTGCCTCTCTCTCTCTCTCTCTGGGTCTCATGAATAAATAAATAAAATCTTAAAAAGAAAGGAAGAAATTGAAGAGGATACAAAGAAATGGGAAAATGTCCCATGCTCAAAAATTGGAAGGAAAACATTATTAAAATGTCTATACTACCTAAAGCAATCTACAGTTTAATGAAATACTTATCAAAATATCATGAGCAAATTACACAGAGTTAGAACAAACAATCCTAAAATTTTTATGGAACCACAAAAGATTACAAATAGCCAAAGCAATCTTGAAAAGAAAAAAGAAAACTGGAAGCATCAAGGTCCTGATTTCAAGCTATATTACAAAGCTGTAGTAATCAAAATAGACTGATTCTAGCATAAAAACAGACACTAGATCGATGGAACAGAGGAGAAAACCAATAAATGGACCCTCAACTCTTTTGTCAACTAATCTTCAACAAAGCAGGAAAGAATATCCAACAGATAAAAGACAGATCTTCAGCAAATTGTGTTGGGAAAACTGGACACCAACATACAGAAGGATGAAAGTGAACCAATTTCTCACACTATAACAAAAAATAAATTCAAAATGTATGAAAGACCTAAAGGTGAGACAGGAATCCATCAAATCCTAGAGGAGAACACCGGAGGCAACCTCTTTGACCTTGGCTGTAGCAACGTATTACTAGACATGTCTCCAAAGACAAGGAAAATAGAAACGAAAATGAACTATTGGAACTTCATCAAAATAAAATCTTCTGCACAGTAAAGGAAACAATCAACAAAACTAAAAGACAATCTACAGAATGGGAGAAGGTTTTTTTTATAAATTTATTTTTTACTGGTGTTCAATTTGCCAACATATAGAATAACACCCAGTGCCCGTCACCCAGTCACCCCCACACCCCCCCACCTCCCCTTCCACCACCCCTAGTTCGTTTTCCAGAGTTAGGAGTCTTTCATGTTCTGTCTCCCTTTCTGATATTTCCCACTCATTTTTTCTCCTTTCCCCTTTATTCCCTTTCACAATTTTTTATATTCCCCAAATGAATGAGACCATATAATGTTTGTGCTTCTCCGATTGACTTATTTCACTCAGCATAATACCCTCCAGTTCCATCCACGTCAAAGCAAATGGTGGGTATTCGTCCTTTCTAATGGCTGAGTAATATTCCATTGTATACATAAACCACATCTGCTTTATCCATTCATCCTTTGATGGACACCGAGGCTCCTTCCACAGTTTGGCTATTGTGGACATTGCTGCTAGAAACATCGGGGTGCAGGTGTCCCGGCATTTCATTACATCTGTATCTTTGGGGTAAATCCCCAACAGTGCAATTGCTGGATCGTAGGGCAGGTCTATTTTTAACTCTTTGAGGAACCTCCACACAGTTTTCCGGAGTGGCTGCACCAGTTCACATTCCCACCAACAGTGTAAGAGGGTTCCCTTTCCTTCACATCCTCTCCAACATATGTAGTTTCCTGCTTTGTTAATTTTCCCCATTCTCACTGGTGTGAGGTGGTATCTCATTGTGGTTTTCATTTGTATTTCCCTGATGGCAAGTGATGCGGAGCATGATCTTTGAAAATTTCTTATCAAATAAAAGGCTAGTATCCAAAATCTATAATGAACTTATGAAGCACAACAAGAACAACAACAACAACAAACAAAAATAATGGTCAAGAAATGGGCAGAAGACATGAAGAGACATTTCTTCAAAGAAGACTTTCTTTCTTTTTTTAAGATTTATTTATTTAGTATATTTTTTATTGGAGTTCGATTTGCCAACATATAGTATAACACCCAGTGCTCTTCCTGTCAAGTGCCCCCTTCAGTGCCCATCACCCAGTCACCCTATCCCCCCCACCCACACCCCTTTCCACTACCCCGTGTCCCTTTCTCACAGTTAGGAGTCTCTCATGTTCTGTCACCCACTCTGATATTTCAAACTAATTTTCTCTTCTTTCCCCTTTCACTATTCTTTATATTTCCCTAATGCATGAAACCATATAATGTTTGTCCTTCTCTGACTGACTTACTTCACTCAGCATAATACCCTGCAATTCTATCCATGTTGAAGCAAATGGTGGGTATTTGTCATTTCATTTATTTATTTATTTATTTATTTATTTATTTATTTATTTATTCATTCATTCGTTCGTTCGTTCGTTCATGAGAGACAGAGAGAGGCAGAGACACAGGCAGAGGTAGAAGCAGACTCCATGCAGGGAGCCCAAAGGGGGAATACATACCGGGTCTCCAGGATCATGCCCTGTGCTGAAGGCGGTGCTAAACCACTGAGCGACCTGGGCTGCCTGTATTCATCGTTTCCAATGGCTGAGTAATATTCCACTGTATATATAGACCACATCTTCCTCATCCATTCATCTTTCTATGGACACCAAGGCTCCTTCCAGTTTGGCTATTGTGGACATTGCCGCTAGAAACATCGAGGCACAGGTGTCCTGCCATTTCACTGCATCTGTAATTTTGGGGTAAATCCCCAGCAGTGCAATTACTGGGTCATAGAGCAGCTCTATTTTTAACTCTTTGAGGAACCTCCACACAGTTTTCCAGAGTAGCTGCACCAGTTCACATTCCCACCAACAGTGCAAGAGGGTTCTCCTTTCTTCACATCCTCTCCAATATTTGTTGTTTCCTGTCTTGTGAAGTTTCCCCATTCTCACTGGTGTGAGGTGGTATCTCATTGTGGTTTTGATTTGTATTTCCCTGATGGCCAGTGTTGTGGAGCATTTTCTCACGTGCTTGTGGCCGTGAAAGAAAGAAAGTCCATAGTATTTTGATAAATTTCCTATGTGAAATTTCTGTTCATGTCTTTTGCCCATTTCATGATTGGATACTTTGTTTCTTTTCTGTTGAGTTTAATAAGTTCTTTATAGATCTTGGATACTGGCCCTTTATCTAGTATGTCATTTGCAAATATCTTCTCCCATTCTGTAAGTTGTCTTTTAGCTGTTTCTTTTGCTGTCAAGTTTTTCATCTTGATTAAGTCTAGTAGTTCATTTTTGCTTTTCTTTTCTTTCCTTCATAAATTTGTCTTGCAAGAATTCACAGTGGCCAAGTTCAAAAAGGGTTTTGCCTGTGTTTTCCTCTAGGATTTTGATGGATTCTTGTCTCACACTTAGATATTTCAGCCATTCTGAATTTATCTTTGTGTATGATGTAAGAGAATGGTCTAGTTTCATTCTTCTGCACGGTGCTGTTCATTTTTTCCAGCACCATTTATTTAAGAGACTCTCCTTTTCTCAGTGGGTAGGCTTTTCTGCTTTGTCGAATATTAGTTGACCATAGAGTTGAGGGCCCATTTCTGGGTTCTCTATTCTGTTCCACTGATCTATGTGCCTGTTTTTGTGCCAGTACCACACTGTCTTGATGATCACAGTGTTGTAGTACAACTTTAAATCCGGTATTGTGATGTCCCCGGCTCTGGTGTTCTTTTTCAATATTCCCCTGACTATTCGGGGTCTTTTCTGATTCCACACAGATCTTAAGATGATTTGTTCCAACTCTCTGAAGAAAGTCCATAGTATTTTGATATGGATTGCATTAAATGTGTAAATTGCCCTGGGTAGCATTGACATTTTCACAATATTAATTCTTCCAATCCATGAGCATGAAATTTTTTCCATCTCTTTGTGTCTTCCTCAATGTCTTTCAGAAGTGTTCTGTAGTTTTGAAGGTATAGATCCTTTACCTCTTTGGTTAGGTTTATACCTAGGTATCTTATGCTTTTGGGTGCAAGTGTAAATGGGATTGATTCCTTAAATTCTCTTTCTTCAGCCTTATTGTTAGTCTATAGATATGCCACTGATTTCTGGGCATTGGTTTTGTATCCTGCCACATTGCCGAATTGCTGTATGAGTTCTGGAAATCTTGGGGTGAAGTCTTTTGGGTTTTCTAAGTACAGTATCATGTCATCTGTGAAGAGGGAGAGTTTGACTTCTTCTTTGCCAATTTGTTTTTTTTTTTTTTGTAAGAATTTAATGTGTAAACAGAAAAATAAGCAACAAAACAATTTTGCCTGTTAATATAGCAATTTTAAAGACACTTCACCAACAAGTACTTTTTTATATACAGGAGGCTATCTCTGCATTAAAGTTTACCTTCTTGTGGAATAACTAACTTCACAGTCTCTGAGATTTTAAGCCAGAAAGACAAGATTCATACTGGTAAAGCAACCTTTAAATACTCCCTGTCTTCACCGTTTAGTCTACTTTAAACTTATAAAAAAGATCTTCCAAAGAGGGAAGACCCTGCACTTAAGGCAGATGGCTGGGGCCTCCTGGGAGCAAGTCCTTGCCCAAATGGGTTGTCTTACCATCTGCTGGACTAACACTGGAGGCAAAATTGAGAGCTAGGAATAAAAATACCTAGATCTTTAGTGCATTTGACCAATTCACAGGGTTATCTGCAGATTTATATTAAAGCAAGTCAACAGAGCCGTTGAAATCAGGTTTGTATAAATTAAATGGTATTAGACTAAAGAGGTAAGAGACTAAAACATCAATGTCTTACTTTACAATCCTAAGTGATGTAATTTGCCCATCACAACTAGAAACTTGATTTGAGTTTCTCCTTTTAAGTTCAGCAGATTGCTGTTTTAACATGGACTTTTTATGTTTTCCATTTAAAATATTTAAAATTCCCCAGAAGCTTACTTCAACAGGTAACGCACATATGATTGATATAGCACTGAACTAACAATGGTCTTCACACCCACCTTGAATTATCTGAGGAGGTATTAAAATTGAAAGTGATGTTTTTCCTGAGAAAGTCATGTTACAAAATGGTCCAAGACAATATAAATTTTCTTCAGTCCTCCCCTCCAGAATATAAGATGGGAAAATCAGGTTATAATATATTTTGTGAGGAAAACATGTTAGTTTTCCAAAAGTTTGTTTTCAGTCACTTACAAGGCCACATCTTTTTTAGAGGGCAAGAACCAAACTAAGCGATCATTTCTGTTAAGGTATCAATGAATACACATGGCAAATTTTGTTTAGTGTGTAAGCAATTTTTATAGGAAATAGTTTACAGGTGGGGAAACTAAGGCACAGAAAACTTAACCAAGCTCATTTTCAAGTTGAGACTAATAGTAAAGGTAGAAATAGAATCTACCGCTTTGATTCTCAAGATTAGAGGGTGATGGGTAGTATCTTCCTAAAGGGGAAAAATTATTTTCTTTATTCTTTTTGGAAAGTAATACTAATAAATCATTAAAAAATATATAATACAAATTCCACTGAAAATCTTTGGCAATTGTGTGTCTTTGGAGGCTGGGGGTCTTAGGTATTTTCCCTGCCAAAACATAAGGCAAGGGAGCCAGTTTTTAATTGAAACAAGAAAAATTAATCTTAATTTTAAAATGACCTGAGTTGCATTTTGCATTGTTATATAAATCGGCTGGATAACTAGGAGTCCTGGTGAAATTTAGTAATAGCAACTACACCTCACAGATTTCAAACATGTGCATTCTGCAGTGAGATTTATATGACTAGCACTTTCTCTACACTTTGGTAAAATACAAATAAGATATCTTAATTTTTCATAAGCCCAACTATTCAAAGATATCAAACTTATAGTGGGATGATTAATCAATATATGGTACTGAGTTGGCTCCAAATTCAAGTATTTGTTAATATTCATCCCAGGTTTTTGTTAAGGGCTGAGATGTGAGCTGGGAAACCCATACCATTCAGATCAGCATTTTCCTGTGTGTGTCTGTTTTTGATCACAAAACTTCCACTCTCATAAAATGTGCAATTGTTAAGAGCTCAGGTTTCTGTAGTCCTAATGCAGCACAGAACGTACCCATGCAAAAGTAAAAGAAAATTAGCTTCAAGTTTCTTTGTTTTTAAAGTGCTCTCTGTGCAGTATGAAGTCAACTTTCAGATGACAGAAATCCACTATGATGACTAGTAACAGTTTTACAACAGATCGAGTTCAACAAGAATAATTTGTCCAAATGTGAATACACAGATTAAAAGATGCAAAAACTCTAGGCACATTGAAATCGAAATGATACCAAAAAAATCCATCTGAATACATAAGATGACAGAGGTGTTGAAAAGGAATGGGACAGTATCAGAGACTAATGGGTAAGATAACCAGTATGTAAACTCTAAGTGGTTCTGAGTATTTTGACAGCAAATATTTGTCCAACAAAACAAGAACAAAAATATCAGAAATAGAAAACAAGGCTGTCCAAATGTTCAGAAGTGGTATCAGAAAGATATTTTTGGAGAAATTTCATAGCTTAATAGGTTGCTTCATCCATGTTGTCGTCACTGTCTGCACCAAAATCATCTCCATCTTCAAAGTATGAATTAATGTAGTCATTTTCCTCTTCTTGCTCTTCTTCATCATATTCCTCTTGTTCTGCAGCATCATCGTCCTCCTCCTCATCACCTTCTTTACTTTTCTCTTTGCTTCCTTCTTTCTCTTCATTTTCCTCATCTGATTTTTCACCATCACCTCTCTTTTCCAATTCCTCGATTTTTTTCAACACATCTGCAGTATTAGTGAGCGAGGTGCCTTTGCCTGTATCTTTCGCCTTTTCGGATTTGGGGCCTTTTTTGCACTTCTTCCTTGGCATCATTTCTCTTGGGAGTCTTCTCCAATCTGGTATCCACTCCTCTTTGTATACCTTCATATATCTTTTACTATATCTTTCAATATCTTGTTTTTCTTCGGGTGTTTCTATATAATAAGGCATTCTTTTCATAGTTTCTCTCAACTCCTGTTTCAAGGCCAGCATGTAATCTTCACCCTCTCCTGCTTTCAGTGGCACTGGTTTATAATCTGTATCGGGAAATAGTGGGGGTGGTTTCAATACTACATCAGGTAACTTTTCACCTCTGCCAAATCCAACTGCCTCAATATTAAAGGTGTAAGCTGCACGTCCACGTCCTTTATTCCCAGCCATCTGAATTAGTTATACCAGAAAAGTGGGCAAATTCTGCTCACTAAGCCCCGAGCCTGGGGCAACCGGGTGCAGCCGAGGCGCCGGGCGGCAGGGAAGGGGTGCGAGCCCGGCGCGGGCGCCCGGAGGCCGGAGCCACCTCTTCTTTGCCAATTTGAATGCCTTTTATTTCTTTTTGTTGCCTGATAGCTGAGGCTAGGACTTCTAGTACAATGTTGAATAGCAGTGGTGAGAGTGGACATCCCTGTCGTGTTCCTGATCTTAGGAGAAACTAGAAGAAATGGACGGATTTCTAGAAAACCATAAACTACCAAATTGGAACAGAAAGAAATAGAAACTCTGAACAAGTCAATAATCAGTGAGCAAATTGAAGCAGTCATCCAAAACCTCCTAAGACACAAATGTCCATGGTCAGATGGCTTCCCAGGAGAATTCTATCAAACATTTAAAGAAGAATGAATATCTATTCTACTAAAGCTGTTCCAAAAGATAGAAGGGATGGAATACTTTCAAATTCATTTTATGAGGCCAGCATCACCTTAACTCCAAAACTAGACAAAGACTCCACCAAAAAGGAGAATTTTAGACCAATATCCCTGATGAACATGGATGCAAAAATTCTCAACAAGATACTGGCCAATAGGATCCAACAGTACATTAAGAAGATTATTCACCATGACAAAGTGACATTTATCCCCAGGATGCAAGGTTGGGTCAACACTCGTAAAACAATCAACATGATATATCATATCAACAGGAGAAAAAACAAGAATCATATGATCCTCTCAATAGATGCAGAGGAAGCATTTGACAAAATACAGCATCCTTTCCTGATCAAACCTCTTCAGAGGGTATGGATGGAGGGAACATTCTTCAGCATCTTAAAAGCCCTCAGCAAATATTATTCTCAGTGGGGAAACACTGAGAGCCTTTCCCCAAAGAATACTTTCAAATGGCCAATAGACACATGAAGAAGTGCTCTACATCACTTGCCATCAGAGAAATACAAATTAAAACCACAGTGAGATACCACCTCACACTAGTCAAAACGGCTAAAATTAATAAGTAACTAAATGACAGATGTTGGCAAGGATATGGAGAAAGGGGAATCCTCTTACACTGTTGGTGGAAATGCAAGAAGCTGGTACAGCCATGCTGGAAATCAGTATTGGAGTTCCTCAAAAAGTTTAAAATTGAGCTACTCTATGACTCAGCAATTGCACTCTTAGGGATTTGCTCTAAAGATAAAAGTGAATTATCCAAGAGGTCACCTTCACCCCAATGTTTGTAGCAGCAATTGACACAATAGTCAAATTATGGAAGAGCCCAAATGTCCATCAACAGATGAATGAGTAAAGAAAATGTGGTATATATATGGAATATTACTCAGCCATCAGAAAGGATGAAATCTTACTATTTACATAGATGTAGATTGAACTAGAAGGTATGCTGAACAAAATAAGTCAATCAAAGAAAAACAATTATCATACGATCTCACTTATATGTGGAATTAAGAAACAAAAGAGAGGATCATAGGTGAAGAGATGGAAAAATAAAGCAAGACAAATTCAGAGAGCTAGATAAACCATAAATTATAATCCATAGGAAACAAACTGAGGGTTGCTGGATGGGACTAGGATAGGGGGCTGGCTTAACTTGGTGATGGACATTAAGGAGGGCAGGTGATGTAACAAGCACTGAGTATTATGTAAGACTGAAGAATCACTCAGCTCTACCTCTGAAACTAATAATACACTATATGTTCATTAATTTATTTTTAAAAAATATTTTTTGTATTTATTCATGAGAGACACACAGAGAGAGGCAGAGACAGAGGGAGAAGGAGGCTCCATGCAGGGAGCCTGATATGGGACTTGATTCAGGACCACGGGTCACATCCTGAGCTGAAGGCAGAAGCTCAACCACTGAGCTACCCAGGCATCCCAATTAATCGAATTTAAATAAAAATATATAAAAAAATAAAATAAAATAAATAAATCTTTTTAAAAAGGTAAAAGTTTTTGCATAACTAAAAGCAATAAAAAACTAATAGGAAATTAATTGAATGGGAAAAGATATTTCCAATTACGTATTGACAAATGATTAATATCTAATATCTATAAAGAATGTTTGAAACTAAACACATAAAAATGAAAACCATGGTGAGATACCATCTCACACCTGTCAGAATGGCTAAAATTAACAACACAAGAAGCAACAGGTGTTGGTGAGGATGCAGAGAATGAGGAACTCTCTTGCACTGTTGATGGGAATATAAGCTAGTACAGCCATTCTGGAGAATAGTATGAGGGTTCCTATAAAAAGTTAAAAGTAAAACTAACCTTGATCCAGCAATTGCACTACTAGGTATTTACCTAAAGAATACAAAAATACAGATTTGAAGTAGTACATGCAGCTCAGTGTTTATAACACCATTATCAAGAATAGCTAAACTATGGAGATAGTCCAAGTGTCCAACAGCTGATGAATGGATAAGGAAGAATTAGTATATATATATATATATATATATATATATATATATATATATATATGGAATATTACTCAGCCATCAAAAGGATTGATATCTTGTCACTTGCAAGGACATGGATGGAACTGGAGTGTGTATGCTAAACCAAATAAGTCACTCAGAGAAAGACAAATACCATATGATCTCACTCATATCTGCAATTTAAGAAGTCAAACAGATGAACATATGGGAAGGGGGAAAAGAAAAAAGGGACTGTGGGGAAAAACCATTAGAGACTCTTAATAATAGAGAACAAATAGGGTTGATGGAAGGAGGTGGATGGGTGTTGGGCTTGATGGGTGATCGGTATTAAAGAGAACATTTATGATGAGCACTGGGTGTGTATGTAAGTGATGAATTATTGAATTCTGCTCCAGAAACAAATATTGCACTGTATGTTAACTAAACATTAAATTTTAAAAATTAAGTAGTAGTTTATTTTACTGTCACCTCATATTTGACATGTAAAATATAATTTTATTGAGTTTTATTTTACTTTGTTTCCTTTTCTAATTTATTATTTTATAAGTGTAATTGGCATATAATGTTATATTAGTTTCACATGTACAACATATTGATTTGTTAATTCTATACAATATTCACTGCTCATCATGATACATGTAACTACCATCTTTCACCATACAATGTTATTAAAATGTTAATGACAATGAAAAAAATAAATGAAATGCCAATGACTATATTTCCCATGTTGTACTTTTTATCTCTCTGACTTACTTATTTTATAACTGTATATTTGTGTCTCTAATACCCCTTCATCTGTTGTGCTCATATCCCTACCCAAATCTTTTTTGGCAACCACAAGTTTATTCTCTTCTCTGAATTTTGTCTTGATTCTTTTAAGAACTTTTAACTTAAAACTTTTAAGTTTTAAAAACTTAAAAACTTTTAACCAAGTTTTTATCTAAATTCCAGTTACTTAATATACAAATGTGATTTTAGTTTCAGGTGTACACAATTCAGTGATTTGAAGCTTACATACAACACTCGGTGCTCATCACAAGTGCCCTCCTTAATCCCCATCATCTATTTAACCCATCCCCAGACGCACCACTCATCTGGTAACCACCAGTATGTTCTCTGTAGTTTAGAACCTGTTTCTTGATTTGCCCATCTTCCCCCCATGTTCATTTATTTGTTTCTTAAATTCCACATATGAGTGGAATCATATGATATTTGTCTTTTTCTCACTGACTTAGTTTGCTTCGCATAATATTCTCTAGCTCCACCCATCTAGTTCACATGGTAAGTCTTCATTCCTTTTTATGGTATAAATATGCCAATATATAGCATATCTCTTTATCTGCTTATTAGCTGATGAACATTTGGACTATTTCCATAATTCAGCTATTGTTGATAATTTTACTATAAACACTGGAAAGCATTTATCCCTTTCAATCAGTATTTTCTTATCTTTAGTAGTGTAATTGCTAGGTCATAGGGTAGCTCTATTTTTAACTATTTGAGGAACCTCCATACTGTTTTCAGGAGATGCTGCAACAGTTTGCATTTCCACCAACAGTGTAAGAGTGTTCCCCTTTCTCTGCACCTTGCAAAACCTATTTCCCCTATTGTTAATTTTAGCCATTGTGACAGGTGTGAGTTGATATCTCATTGTAGTTTTTATTCTGTTTCCCTGATGAGGAGTGTTGTTGAGAATCATTTCATATGTCTATTGGCCATCTGAAAACCTTATTTTCAAAAATGTCTACTCATGTGTTCTGCACATTTCTTACCAAGATTATTTGTTTTTTGGGTGTCGAGTTTGATAGGTTATAGATTTTGGATATTAACCCGTTATAGGATATGTTATTTGCAAATATCTTCTCCCATTGCATAGGTTGCCCTTCAGTTTCCTTGATGGTTTCTTTCCCTGTAAAATTTATTATTTTGATGAAGTCCCAAGAGTTTATATTTACTTATGTTTCCCTTGCCTCAGGAGACATATCTAGCAAGATATTGCTATGACCGATATAAAAAAATTACTGCCTGTATTTTCCTCTATGATTTTAATGGTTTCCTGTCTTGCATTGGGTCTTTCATTGATTTTTAATTTATTTTAGTGTATGGTGTCAGGAGGTGTTCCAGTTTCATACTTTTGCATGTTGCTGTCCAGTTTTTCTAACATCATTTGTTGAAGACACTGTATTTTTTTCCACTGGATATTCTTTCCTCCCTTGTTGAAGATTAATTGACCATATAGTTATGGGTTCAACTCTTTTTTTTTCTATTCTGTTCTGTTGATCTGTGTGTCTGTTTTTATGCCAGTACCATGCTGTTTTGATCACTACAGCCTAGTAATATAACTAGAAGTCCAGAATTATTATGCTTCCACTTTTGCTTATCTTTTACAGATTCCTTCATCTATCTGTGATCTATTGTCGTTCCACACAAATTTTAGGATTGTTTTTTCTTCCTCTGTGAAATATACAGGTGAAATTTTGGTAGGGATTGCAGTAAATGTGTAGCTTGCTTTGGGAACTATAGACATTTTAACAATATACTTACAATCCATGAACATGGAATATTATTCCGTTTATTTGTGTTCTCTTCACTTTTTTTTCATCAGGGTTTTGTGGTTTTCAGAGTACAAATCTTTTACCTCTTTGGTTAGGGTTATTCCTAGGTAACTTAGGGTTTTTGGCATAATTGTGAATGGGATTGATTCCTTTATTTCTCTTTCTGATACTTCATTATTGGTGTATAGTAATACAACAGATTTCTCTGCATTAATTAGTATCCTGCAACTTTACAGAATCTGTTTACCAGTATTAGCAATTTTTTGGTGGAATGTTTTGGGTCTTCTACATAGAGTATCATGTAATCTTTGAAGAATGAAACTTTGACTTCTTTGTTGCAGATTGGCATGCCTTTTATTTCTTTGTTTTGTCTAATTACTGTGGTTAGGACTTCTAGTACTATGTTACATTAAAGTGATGAGAGTGGACATCCCTGTTTTGTTCCTGACTGCAGAGCAAAGGCTCTGTTTTTCCCCTTTGAGGATATTAGCTGTAGGTCTTTTGTATATGGCCTTTATGATGTTGAGCTACATTCCAACTATCCTTGTTTTCTTGACAGCTTTTTATCAAGAATGGATGCTGTAGTTGTCAAATGTTTAATTCTGCATCTATTGAGAAGATAATATGGTTCTTATCTTTCATTTTAATGTGATGTATCATGACTGATTTGTGAATTAATTGACTCATTTGTGACTCACCCTTGCATCCCAGTAATACATCCCATCTGATTTTGGTGAATTATTCTTTTAATATACTATTGGAATCAATTTGCTAAACTTTTACATTTTTAATTTAAATTCAATTAGCAAATATATAGTACACCATTAGTTTCAGATATAGTTTTCAATAATTCATCAATTGTGTTATAACACCCAGTGCTCATCACATCATGTGCTTTCCTTAATTTCCTTCACCCAGCTACCCCATCCCAGTTCAGCAACCCTCAATTTGTTTCTCAGAATTAAGAGTTTCCCATACTTTCTCTCTGATTTTTTCTCATTCTATTTCCCCTTGTTCCTTTATGGTCCTCTGCATTATTTCTTATATTTTGCCTATGAATAATACCCCATGAAAATCATCTTTCTTTGATTGACTTAATTCACTTAGCATAATACCCTCCAATTCCATCCATGTCAATGTAAATAGGTATTCACTCTTTCTGATGACTAAGTAATATTCCATTGTATACGTATACACCACATCTTTTTCTTTTTCTTTTTAATCTATTCATCTGTCAAAGGACATCATGGCTATTATCACAGTTTGGCTATTGTGGACATTGCTGCTATTAACATTGAGGTGAAGTTGCCCCTTCATTTCACTACATAATCTCTATCTTTGTGGTAAATAGCCAGTAGTGCAATTGCTGGGTCATCGGTTAGTTCTATTTTTAACTTCCCAAGGAACCTCCATACTGCTTCCAGAGTGGCAGCACTAGCTTTCATTCCTACCAACAGTGTAAGAGGGTTCCCCTTTCTCCACATCCTAGCCAACAGTTTTCTTTCCTGTCTTGTTAATTTTAAGTATTCTAACTGTTGTAAAGTGGTGTCTCATTGTGGATTTGATTTGTATTTCCCTGATGACAAATGATGTGGAACACTTTTTTCACATGCCTGTTGGCCATTTGTACATCTTCTTTAGAGAAATGTATGATCATGTCTTCTGCCCATTTCTTGGCTGGATTAATTGATTTTTGGAGTGTTGGGTTTGATGAAGTCTTTATAGATCTTATATACTAGCCCTTTACCTGATATGCCATTTGCAAATATCTTCCTCATTCAGTAGGTTGCTTTTTAATTTTGTTGACTATTTCCTTTGCTGTGCAGAAGTTTTTATCCTGATATAGTCCCAATAGTCCATTATTTCTTTTGTTTCCCTTACCTTTATAGATGTGTCTTGCAAGAAATTACTATGGCCAAGGTCAAAAAGGTTGCTGCCTGTGTTCTCCTCTAGGATTTTGATGGATTCCTGTCTCACATTTATATCTTTTACTCATATTCAGTTTATCATCATGTATGATAAGATAATGGTCCAGTTTCATTCTTCTGCATGTGGGTGTCCAATTTTCCAAGCATGATTTGTTGAAGAGGCTATCTTTTTTCCACAGGATATTCTTTCCTGCTTTGTCAAAGATTAATTGACCGTAGAGTTCTGGATCCATTTCTGGGTTCTCTATTCTGTTCCATTGATCTATGTATCTGTTTTTGTGCCAGTATCATATTGTCTTGATGATCACAATTTTGTAATATAGCTTGAAGTCAGGCATTGTGATGCCCCCAGCTTTGGTTTTTTTTTTCAACACTCCTCTGCTATTCAAGGTCTTTTCTGTTTCCATACAAATCTTAGGATTATTTATTCCAACTCTGTGACAAGTGCCCATGATATTTTGATAGTGATTACATTGAATGTGTATTGTTCCAGGTAGAATTGACATTTTCACAACATTTATTCTTCCAATCCATGAGTATGTAATGTTTTCCCATCTCTTTGTGTCTTCTTCAATTTCTTTCATGAGTACTCTCATAGAATAGAGAACTATAGAGAATGAGTATTCTCTGTAGAATAGAAAACTATTCTATAGTTTTCTGAGTACAGATCCTTTGCCTCTTTGGTTAGGTTTATTCTTAGATATATTATGGGTTTTGGTGTAAATGTAAATAGGATGAATTCCTTAATTTCTGTTTCTTCAGACTCATTGTTAGTATATAGAAATGCAACTGATTTCTGGGGATTGATTTTGTATCCTCCCACTTTGCTGAATTCCTGTATGAGTTATAGCAATTTTTGAGTGGAGTCTTTCGGGTATGGAAACTCATTCTATAAGACCATCATTAACTTGGTATGCTTTTAGGAGTTTTTCTTTGTCACTATATTTTGTAAATTTATTCACAATATTGGTGTTGGCCTGCTTTTGTTAATTTTGTTGGGAGTTCTCTGAGCCCCCTGGATCTAAATGTCTGTTTCCTTCTCCAGTTTAGAGAAGTTTTCAGCTCTTATTTCCTCAAATAAATTTTCTGCTTCTGTTTCTCATTTTCTTCTGGGAATCCTATAATATGATGATGAGGAGGAGGAGGATTATTATTATTATGTTCATATGTTTGATGGAGTCACTGAGTTCCCTAAGTCTATTCTCATGTTCCATAATTCTTCTTTCTCTCTTTTGATCAGCTTTATTATTTTCCATAATTCTATCCTCTATATCACTTATTCATTCCACTGCTTCTTCCATCCTTGTGTTCATTTCATCCAGCCTGTTTCAAATTTCATGTGTTATATTTTTAGTTTCTGACTGTTTTTAACTCTTATCTCTGTGTTAAGGGACTCACTGAAGTCTTCCATTCTTTTTCAAGCACAGTGAGTATCCCTGTGATTGTTTTTTAAAAATTCTCTATCAGGCATGTTATTTATATCTGTTTCACTTAGATCTCTGGCCATGATCTTACCTTGTTCTTTCATTTAGGATGAGTTCTGTCTTGTATTTTATCTAAGTCTCTGTCTTTTTCTCTGTGTTGGAAAAGCCCATTATGTTCTCTTGAAATTAATGGCTTTATGAAAGCCATTATTGTCCAGGGCCTGGTGCTTCAGAACAATGTCTCTGGGGAATGCACTTTGCTGCTGTGTTTTGTCGGTTTTATCCTTCTGACCAGGTCATCTGCAGAGGCTATCCTTGCCCATACTGTGCAAAGTTTTGTCCTTGGCCATAGTGTGGCAAGTTTTAACTAGGTGTGCTCTGGTCTGTTTGTTAAATGAGACCTAACACTACTTCCATTAGAAGAGAAGTTTTGCAGCCTCTCTGGTCAGGAGCTGTGGTGTGGTCAAGGGCTTCTGCTGGTCTTCTGCAGAAGGAGCCTGCCACGCTAGAATTGAGTCTAACTTGACCTGGAAGGGCAGAACTGGCAGAGCACAGTGGTGTGGGACTAGGTGTAGGCAGATTGGGCAGCCAGTATCAATACTGTGCTGTTTACTGGAGGTGGGTGGCTCTGTGTTTGTGCTGAGGCAGGAGAGGGAGAGGGTGCTGGCTAACTCTTTTGTCCCTGGAAAGGGGCCTCTGTACTTGCTGCTCCCAAGGAAAAACTGAAAGAAGATCAAACAACATGCCCCCCTGTATGTCCCAGGTGTTTTCAGATTGCCATTTCCACACCAGGTGCCTCTGTGTTGCCTGTCCACTTCTCCCCATTTTGACTTAAAACTCTAGGCTTTAAGGATGTGGTGTGGTCAAGGGCCTAAACTGGTCTTCTGAGGGAGAGTCTTATGCTGGACTGAGGAATGTTTGATTAAGAGGGGCAGTTGCACCAGAGCACAGACTCTTGGGACTTAGAGGAAGCAGACTAGGCAGCTAGGTATGGATTGAGCTACCCTTCCCAGATGTATCTGCACTTATGCTAAGGTGAGAGGGAAATGAAATGGTATCCACTAGCTCCTTTGTCCCCAGAGAGGCATCTCTATGAAAGCCACTTCTCAGTGACAAGCTTTAATAGGGAATATCTCTCCTGTTTGCCCCAGGTATTCCTCAGATCTCTGCCCCCATGTCATTTGCTCTCACATTGTTTGCTAGCCTTCTCTCCAGGGTAGGACATTGTCCTCAGGGGATTGCCAAGCCAATGGACCTCCAAAACTCCAGTATTCAAGCCCCCTTGGTTGTAGGACCTCACAAAAATCATGCCCTCCTGCAATGCGGTTCTGTTGATGCATTCCTCTGTGTGCTCCTCTCCATCTTGTCTTTCTTCTCCATAAGGCCTCATTCCCCTCCACAGCACTCACAATCCATTTCTTTCCCAAACCATATCTCTGATCCTCTTACATTATCATGTGGCTTCTTCTCTCCCTTTAATTGTGGAGTTTGTGATGTTTGTCTTCAGGTTGATTTCTTGTGTGTTCAGAATGATTTAATAGCTATCTTGATTGGATGAAAGGAGCCTAGGGTTCTTCTTCTAAGCTGCCATCTTCTGTGTTCTGTATTTAAGAGTGTGTTTAATGAGTAAATAAAAAGCAAAATTTGACCTATAAATAAGAGAACAAATTGGTGGGTGTCAGAGGACACAGAGGTGGAGGATTGGGCAAAACAGGTGAAAGGGAATGGAGATACAGACTTGCAGTTATGGAATAAGTAAATCACAGGGATAAATGTCATATCAGAAGGAATATAATCAATGATATTGTAATAATAATGTATGAAGACAGATGGTAGCTACACAAGTGATGAAAAACAGCATAATACATAAACTTATTGAATTACCATGTTACATAACTAGAATTACTAGTTATGTAACATTGTGTGTCAACTATACTTTAAGTCAGTTTATGTGTTCATTTGTTTGATGTTTTAGATTCCACATATAAGTTAAATCATATGGTGTTTGTCTTCTTCTGTCCGACTTACCTCACCTAGTGTAATACCCCTTAGATCCATCCATATTATCACAAATGGCAAGCTTTTATTCTTCTTTTATACCTGACTAATATTCTGTTATATTATATTCTTTATTCATTTAATTATCAATGGACACTTTGGTTGCTTTTCTATCTTTATATTGTAAATAATATTGCAATAAACACAGGAGTGCATATATCTTTCAGAATTAGCCTTTACAGCTTATGGTGGGAGGGAGAATACCCCATATAGTGGAAATACCGGATTATGTGGCATTTCTATTTCTTATTTTTTAAAGGAACCTCCACATAGTTTTCCCCAGTGGTTGCAGCAATTTACATTATCACCAACAATATACAAGCATTCCCTTTTCCCCATATCCTCACTAATACTTGTTATTTGTTGTTTTTTTGATACTAGTTATTCTAACTAGTGTAAAATGATATCTCATTGTGGTTTTGATTTGCATCTCACTAATGATTAGTGATATTGAGCATCCTTGCATGTGTCTATTGACCCTCTTTATGCCTTCCTTGAAAAAAGTTATTTTTCAGTTCCTCTGCCCATTTTGTAAATCAAGTTATTTGTTCTTTGGTGTTGATTTGCAAAAGTTCTTTATATATTGTGAATTTGAACTCCTTATCAGATATATCATTTGCAGATATCTTCTCCCATTCAGTAAGTTACCTTTTTATTTGGATAATGGTCTCCCTTGTGAATTATTTTGTATTTTGGAGTAGTCTTACTTATTTATTTTTGTTTCTGTTTCCCAAGGAGACATATCCATAAATCCATAAATTGCTTAGGCCAGTGTGCAAGAAATTACTACCTATGCTTTCTTTCAGGGACTTTATGATTTTAGGTCTCACAATTTGGACTTTAATCCATTTTGAGTTTATTTCTGTTTATGGTTTAAGAAACTGGTCCAGTTTTACTCTTCATATACCCCATCAAGTGTCCCTTCACTATTGAAATAACTGGGTTTTTTTCCTTATTGTATAATCTTGTCTCTATTGTTAATTTTTTAAAGATTTTATTTATTTATTCATGGGAGACACAGAAAGAGAGAGGCAGAGACATAGGCAGAGACAAGGGCAGGCTCCATGCAGGAAGCCCAATGTGGGACTTGATCCTGGTACTCCAGGATCACGCCCTGAGCTGAAGGCTGACGGGCTTAACCACTGAGCCACCCAGAGGTCCCTGTCAAAGATTAATTGACCATATAATCATGGGTTTATTTCTGGTACCTCTATTATATCCATATAGTTTCAATTATTAATGTTTATAGTATAACTTGAAATCTGGGACTGTGATACCTCCAGCTTCATTTTTTCTCAAGGTTGCTTTGGTTATCCGAGGTCATTGTGGTTCTATACAAATTTTAACTGTTCTAGTTAACTGAGAAATGCTTCTGGCATTTTGATAGAAATTGCATTGAATTGTCTATTACTTTGGATAGTATAGATATTTAAACAGTATTAATTCCTCCAATTCATGAACATGTTGTATTTTCCTATTTGTATTGTTTTCATCAATATTTTGTGGTGTTGTTTTTTATTTCTTCTCTTTAATTTGTGATTTTATTGATTAGGGTCCTTTCTCTTTTCTTTTAAGGGATTTATTAATTTTGTCAATTCTTTCAAAGAACCAGCTACTTGTTTCATTGATCTGTTTTACTGTGTTTTTAAAATTTTCTATATGATTTATTTTTACCCTAATGTTTATTATTTCCCTTCTTCTGCTGGATTTAGGCCTTATTTGTTATTCTTTTTCCAGGTCCTTTACATGTAATTTAGCTTGTGTATTTGAGACTTTTCTTCCTTCTTAAGGAAGGCCTGTATTGCTATATCCTTCTCTCTTAAGACCACCTTACCAGCATTCCAAAGATTTTTGGACTGTCATGTTTTCATCTTCATTTGCTTCAATGTATTTTTTTAATTCTTTAATTCCCTGATTATCTCATTCATTCTTTAGTAGGTTGGTCTTTACCTCCATGTGTCTGTTGCCCTTCCCAATTTTTTCTTGTGGTTGACATCAAATTTCATAATATTGTGGTCTGAAAATATGCATGGTATTATCTCAATCTTTTTGTACTGGTTGAGCCTTGATTTGTGACCCAGTATGTAATCTATTCTGGAGAATGTTCCATGTGTAATCAAAAAGAATGTGTATTCTGTTGTTTTAGAATGAAATGCTCTGGTCATATCTTTTAAGTCCATCTGGTCCACTGTGTCATTTGAAGATCTTGTTTCCTTGTTGATATTCTGCTTAGATGATTTGCCCATTGCTGTAAATGGGATGTTAAAGTTCCCTACTATTATTGTATTAATATCAATGAATTTCTTTAAGTTTATTCTTAATTGATTAATATATTTGGGTGCTTCTAAGTTAGGATCAGAAATATAGGGGCACCTGGGTGGCTTAGTTGTTAAGCGTCTGCCTTTGCTCAGGCCATGATCCTGGAGTCCTGGGATTGAGCCCCACATGGTGCTCCCTGCCCAGTGGTGAGGCTCCTTCTGCCTCTCCCCATGATTGTGCTTTTGCTCACTCTCTCTCTCTCTCAAATAGAAAAAAAAAATCTTTAAAAAAAGAAATATATACAATCGTTAGATCTTCTTGTTGTATAGACTCCTTTATATAGTGCACTTCTTCATCTCATATGCAGGCTTAAAATCTAGTTTGTCTGATATAAATATGGCTATTTCTAGGTTTCTTTTGATGTCCATTAGCCTGGCAAATTGTTCTCCATCCTCTCTAAAATGAGTCTTTTATGGGGCTCCTGGGTGGCTCAGTTGTTCAAGTGTCTGACTCTTGATTTTGGCTCAATTCATGATCAAGTCCTGGGATCAAGCCCTTCATTGGGTACCATGCTCAGGGGGGAGTTTGCTTTAGGATTCTTTCTTTCCCCCTCCCTCTTCCCCTCTCCACATGCTCTCTCTCAAATAAATAAATTCAAAACAAATAAAATAAAATCAATCTCCTGTAAGCAGCATATCAATGGATCTTGGGGTTCTTTTTGTTTGTTTTCATGTGTTTGTTTGTTTTTATCCATCGTTATGCTCTATGTCTTTTGGTTGGGGCATTTAATCCATTTACATGTAGAGTGATTATTGATAGATAGGAGGTAGGTTTGTTGTATTACCTATAAGGTCGCTGTTCCTATAGATTGTTTCTGTCTCTTTCGAGTCTTGATTGCTTTAGTATCTCTTTCCCAATTAAAGGGTCCTCTAATATTTCTTGCAGAACTGGGTTAGTGTTAATGACCTTTAGCTTTTGCATGTCTTGGAAACTCTTAATCTCTCCTATTCTGAATGACAGCCTTGCTATATAAATTATTCTTGGCTGCATATTGCTCCCATGTAATATGTTGAATATTTCCTTCCATTCATTTTTGGCCTGCCAGTTCTCTGTGGACAGGTCTGCTGCTAACCTATGTATCTACTCTTACAATTTGAGGACTTTTGCACCTGGCTGCTTTAAGGATTCTCTCTTTGTATTTTGCAAGTTTTACTATATGTCTTGTTGTTGATCTGTTTTTGTTAGTTTTGAGGGGAGTTCTCTGGCCTCTTGGACTCGAGAGCCTGTTTCCTTCCCAAGATGAGGGAAGTTCTCATCTGTAATTTGTTCAAACAAACCTCCTACCCCCCCCCACTCTTCTTGTTCTGGGACTCCTAAGTGGATATTATTTCATTTTATGGAAACACTGAGTTCCCTAAATCTACCTTTATGATCTTTCCATATTCTTTTCAGCCTCATTATTTTCCATTATTTTATCTTCTATATCACCTATTCCATCTTTTACTTCTTCAGTCCTCACTTTGATTATATCCAGTCAGTTCTGTATTTCAGTTGCAGTATTTTTATTACTGCCTAACTAGTTTTTAGTTCCTTTATCTCTGCAGCAAGGATTTTTCTGCTGTCTTTGATATTTTTTTTTCCAAACCCAGATAGTAGCCTTATGGCTGTTGTTCTAACTTCTCATTCAGATATATAGCTTATATCTGTTTTCAGAAAGACCCTGATTGTGATTTCTTCTTGACTTTTCTTTTAAGGAGAGTTGCTCCATTTGTAATTTTGGCTAGGCTTTTCTCTTTTGCATGTTATTAAAGCTTCTTATGTTTTCTGCTCCTCAGAGTAATATTATATTAAATAATGGTGATACAATGTCCTGTGCCTGGCACTCCAGGAAGTGTTTCTGGTGGATGCTGTGCTCACTCTGTTTTTGTGTTTTGGCTGCTTTTTCCCACTGGTCAGTTCTCTGAAGAGTTCCTCCTTGCTTGTGGTGGTGTTTGGAACTTTAACTAGATATGCTATGATTCACTTGATAAAGTAAGCCTGAAACAGAATAAGAAAGAGGAAAAAAAAAACAGAAAAAAAGAAAGATCAAAAGAGAATGAGAAAAGGAAAAGGAAAAAAAACCCCACAATCAAAACCCTATAAACCAGGCGGGGCAAGATGGCTGAAGAGTAGGATCCCCAAGTCACCTGTCCCTACTAACTTACCTAGATAACTTTCAAATCATCCTGAAAACCTACGAATTCAGCCTGAGATTTAAAGAGAGAACAGCTGGAATGCTACAGTGAGAAGAGTTTGCACTTCTATCAAGGTAGGAAGATGGAAATCAATCAATCAATCAATCAATCAATAAGCATCCAAGGGTGAGGCCCCTGCAAGGAGTCGGGCTAAGGCCCGGCAGCGAGTACCTCCAGGACAGGAAATCCCAGTCCCAGAGAAGCAGGAACTTTACCAATCCTCCCAGATGGAAAGGCACTCTCAAGGACCTCAGGCAGGATCCCAGGAAGGGCAGTGGAGGCCCCAGGTTCCCGGGGTCACTAACAGAGGAAGTGCACCCGGGGAGAGCACACCACACACTGTGGGCCAAGATCCCTAAAGGGCTGGAGCGCCCACCCAGTAGGGCCTAAAAAAAGCAGCTCAGATGGCAGTTCAGGCAGTGGCTCCACACAGAGGGGGCTGCACGGTCCTAGGAGCAGCTCTGGAGGTGGCTCTCTGTGGAGGGGGCTGCGTAGTCCCAGGAGCACGATTACAGCAGCACAGGCCCTGGAGCCCAAGGCATTGAGAGACACAGCCTAGGATCTAGTGCTCCCCTTGGGACAAGCTGAGGCCAGGAGGACACAGGACAGCAAGGATGCTCCTGTTGCTGGGCGGTCCGAGGTGTGCATATCACGCCCCACACCCCCAGAGTATCCAGGTCCCTGTGGACTGGGAGACTGCAGCGGTTCCTGCTGGTGTTGACTCCAGGGCGGGAGAGTCGGCCACCTCCACTGTTGTTGTCCCTCCTGCTGTTACCTTATGCCTGGGACTGAGGGAGGCCAGCAGGGAACAGAGGCCTCACCGGATAAATAGCTCCCACTGAACTCTGCATCAGGCAGGTGGCAGGCAGCTCCCCCAGGAGCACACACCTAAGAATCAGCACAGCAAGCCCCTCCCCCAGAAGACCAGCAGGAAGGACAGGGGAAGAGAAAATTCTTAACCAAGCAGTGCTGGAAAGGTCCGGGGGAAGACGAAGAACTTACAGTATATAGAATCAGAGGATACCCTTCCTTGTTTTCTGTTTTTTGTTTGTTTTGCCCCACTTTTTTCCTTCCCTTTTTCTTTCCCTTTTCCGTACAACATGTTTTTAGCCACTCTGCACTGAGCAAAATGACTAGAAGGAAAAACTCACCACAAAACAAAGAATCAGAAATAGTACTCTCTCCCACAGAATAACAGAATTTGGATTACAATTTGATGTCAGAAAGTCAATTCAGAAGCACGATTATAAAGCTACTGGTGGCTATGGAAAAAAGCATAAAGGAATCAAGAGACTTCATGACTGCAGAACTCAGATCTAATCAGGCCTAAATTAAAAATCAATTAACTGAAATTCAATCCAAACTGGAGGTCCTAATGATGAGGGTTAATGAGGTGGAAGAATGAATGACATAGAAGACAAGTTGATGGCAAGGAAGAAAGCTGAGGAAAAAAGGGAAAAACAATGAAAAGACCATGAGGAAAGGTTAAGGGAAATAAAAGATAGCCTCAGAAGGAAAAATCTACATTTAATTGGGGTTCCAGAGGGCATGGAAAGGGACAGAGGACCAGAAAGTGTATTTGAACAAATCATAGCTGAGAACATCCCTAATTTGGGAAGGGAAACAGGTATTCAGATCCAGGAGATAGAGAGATCTCCCCCTAAAATCAATAAAAACCATTCAACACCCTGACATTTCAGACTGAAACTTGCAAATTCCAAAGATAAAGGGAAGATCCTTAAAGAGCAAGAGACAAGAAATCCCTAACCTTTATGGGGAGAAGTATTAGTTTAACAGCAGACCTCTCCACAGAGACCTGGCAGACCAGAAAGAGTGGGCAGGATATATTCAGGGTCCTAAATGAGAAGAACATGCAGCCAAGAATACTCTATCCAGCAAGGCTCTCATTCAGAATAGAAGGAGAGATAAAGAGCTTCCAAGATAGGCAGAAACTGAAAGAATATGTGACCACCAAACCAGCTCAGCAAGAAATATTAAGGGGAACCCTGTAAAAGTTCAAGAAAACAATCCACAAAAACAAGGACTGAATAGGTATTATGATGACACTAAATTCATATATTTCAGTAGTAACTCTGAACGTGAATGGGCTTAATGATTCCATCAAAAGGCACAGGGTTTCAGACTGGATAAAAAAGCAAGACCCATCTATTTGCTGTCTACAAGAGACTTATTTTAGACAGAAAGACACCTACAGCCTGAAAATGAAAGGTTGGAGAACCATTTACCATTCAAATGGTCCTCAAAAGAAAGCAGGGGTAGCCATCCTCATATCAGATAAATTAAAATTTATCCTGAAGACTGTAGTGAGAGATGAAGCGGGACACTATATCATACTTAGAGGATCTATCCAACAAGAGGACCTAACAATCATGAATATTTATACCCCTAATGTGGGAGCTGCCAAGCATATCAATCAATTAAAAACCAAAGTTAATACATACTTAGACAATAATACACTTATACTGGGATATTTGAACATGGCACTTTCTGAAATTGATAGATCTTCTAAGAACACATCTCCAAAGAAACAACAGCTTTAAATGATACACTGGACCAGATGGATTTCACAGATATTTCCACAACTTTTTATCCAAATGCATTGAATATACATTCTTCTTAAGTGCACATGGAACTTTCTCCAGAATAGACCACATACTGAGTCACAAATCAGGTCTTACCTGATACCAAAAAATTGGGATTGTCCCCTGCACATTTTCAGACCACAATGATTTGAAACTAGAACTAAATCACAAGAAGAAATTTGGAAGGATTTCAAACATGTGGAGGTTAAAGACCATCCTGCTAGAAGATGAAAGGGTCAACCAGGAAATTAGAGAAGAATTAAAAGGATTCCTGGAAACTAATGAGAATGAAGATACAACTATTCAAAATCTTTGGGATACAGCAAAAGCAGTCCTGAGGGGGAAATACATTGCAACACAAGCATCCATCAAAAAACTGGAAAGAACTCAAATACAAAAGCTAACCTTGCACCTAAAGGAGCTAGAGAAGGAACAGCAAATAAAACCTTCACCCAGCAGAAGAGAATTCATAAATATTTGAGCAGAACTCAGTGAAATAGAGACCAGAAGAACTGTGGAACAGATCAACAAAACCAGGAGTTGGTTCTTTGAAAGAATTAATAAGAGAGATAAACCATTAGCCAGCCATATTAAAAAGAAGAGAGAGAAGAGAGAAAAGACCCTCTGCACTGTTGGTGGGAATGTGAAATGGTGCAGCCACTCTGGAAAACTGTGTGGAGTTTCCTCAAAGAGTTAAAAATAGAGCTACCCTATGACTCAGCAATTGCACTGCTGGGGATTTACCCCAAAGATACAGATGCAGTGAAACGCCCAAACACCTGCGCCCCAATATTTCTAGCAGCAATGTCCACAATAGCCAAATTGTGGAAGGAGCCTCCGTGTCCATCGAAAGATGAATGGATAAAGAAGATGTGGTCTATGTATACAATGGAATATTACTCAGTCATTAGAAATGACAAATACCCACCATTTGCTTCAACGTGGATGGAACTGGAGGGTGTTATGCTGAGTGCAATAAGTCAATTGGAGGACAAACATTATATGTCCCCATTCATTTGGGGAATATAAAAATTTGTGATAGGGAATAAAGGGGAAAGGAGAGAAAATGAGTGAAAATATCAGTAAGGGTGACAAAACATGACAGACACCTAACTCTGGGAAACGAACAAGAGGTAGTGGTAAAGGAGGTGGGTGTGGCCTTAGGGTGACTGGGTGATGAGCACTGAGGGAGGCACTTGGCAGGATGAGCACTGGGTGTTGTGCTATATGTAGGCAAATGGAACTCCAATAAAAAAAATTAAAAAACAAAAGAACGAAGGTAGTTGAAAGCTCATTTGAAGACATTAAAAAAAAAAAACAACAACTATAAGCCTGATTCCAAAGGGGGGAAAAAAGAAGGAAAAGAATATACACCATTGTCCTATTTCTACCAAAACTGATAGTGATGCTTTGAAGTCTAATGGGCTGGCTCAGAGTTAGTCCTGCTTTGGTAAATATGCACTTGACAGGTACAGGGGTCAGGGTTTGGTGTGAGTGGCACCCACCTCCATGGGAAATGCTGTATTGTTTTGAAAGTTGACCATGGTGGTGGTGAGAAGAAAAAGGCGACATCACACTCACTTGTTCTGGGACGGTATTTCACAGCCCACCATTGTTTCAGAAATCCCTCATAGAGAAACGAGGGCCGGCGCTAAACTGCTGAGCCAGCCCGGGTTCCCCTAGTCTGGAAAACTGTGTGGAGGTTCCTCAAAGAGTTAAAAATAGACCTGCCCTACGACCCAGCAATTGCACTGTTGGGGATTTACCCCAAAGATACAGATGCAATGAAACGCCGGGACACCTGCACCCCGATGTTTCTAGCAGCAATGTCCACAATAGCCAAACTGTGGAAGGAGCCTCAGTGTCCATCGAAAGATGAGTGGATAAAGAAGATGTGGTTTATGTATACAATGGAATATTACTCAGCCATTAGAAACGACAAATACCCACCATTTGCTTCAACGTGGATGGAACTGGGGGGTATTGTGCTGAGTGAAATAAGTCAATCGGAGAAGGACATATAATGTTATATGTTCTCATTCATTTGGGGAATATAAATAATAGTGAAAGGGAATATAAGGGAAGGGAGAAGAAATGTGTGGGAAATATCAGAAAGGGAGACAGAACATGAAGACTCCTAACTCTGGGAAACGAACTAAGGGTGGTGGAAGGGGAGGAGGGCGAGGGGTGGGGGTGAATGGGTGACAGGCACTGAGGGGGGCACTTGTTGGGATGAGCACTGGGTGTTCTCCTGTATGTTGACAAATTGAACACCAATAAAAAATAAATTTATTATTTAAAAAATAATAATAATAAAGAAAATCAAATTTAATAGAGTACACAGAGGTTTTTTTTAAAGATTATTTATTTATTTATTTATTTATTTATTTATTTATTTATTTATGAGAGACAGAGAAAGAGGCAGAGACACAGACAGAGGGAGAAGCAGGCTCCATGCAGGGAGCCCGACATGGGACTCTGTCCCAGGTTTCCAGGATCAGGCCCTGGGCTGAAGGCAGTGGTAAACCACTGAGCCACCTGGGCTGCCCCAGGTACACAGAGTTTTAAAATCAGACACATGGAAATTTCACAGGCGGGAAAAATGTCATTCTGAGTCAAAAAGCAGAGGTCTGAGACTTCAGCAGAAAAGAATGCACTTTGAAGGGTGGTAAGAAAGGAAGATGTTTGATAATTAGATGTTTTCCCTGCCATACAGATGGGTCACTCAGATAAAATTTATCTTTGCTAATAATCCTTGTTCTGGAGAAGATTCCCAATTTAGATTTTTCTATGTAGTTAAGGTCAGAACTTTTTCTTGAGGATGTAGGGGCCTGATTGCCTTCAGCTTAGAATAATCTTCATCCCAATGTGGCCCATTCTGTGGTGGCCTACTTTAAGACTCTATACTATTCCATTTTATAAAAATTCAAGATAGGTATTCATTCATTTAGAAGTATTTTGCTTATACATAACAAGTAAGACTTTAGTAGGCTTCCCATCTATATAGTCCTGTGAACACCATCACTCATTAATCACACCTTAGGTCTGTGCATGTCAGATTACTCTGATTACTGCTTTTACTTTGCGATCCATCACAAGTATGACTACTTTTCTTTAGTGGTTCAGTGAAATTACTTGGCCTGGCATTTTAAACATCCAATTTACTCAGGGTATGTTAATTTTTCCATTTGAGTGGTTGGGGTTCCCACTGTAAGTTCTGGCCTACAAAGAACAATCACAAAGCTCATCAACAGTGCTTGACTTGATAACAAATATCAAAGCTATTTGTCAGACAAACTGTCTATTTGGGGCCACATTTGGACAGTGGGGTTGAGTGGGTCTTTAATAACAAATCCACTCTAAAATTCAAATATCTCTAAGTTTTTAAATATATTCTTCTAATTAAACCAAAGGAGATCCAGCATTTTTATTTTATTCACTATGGACCATCTTCTGAACCATGTTTCAATTAATGAAGTCAACACACTGTTACAGCCCTTTTAATTCCCCACACTGCAACATTAAATGCATAATCTCTCTATAGTGAGCCCATATTGATAAAGTCAGTCTGACCCAAATTTCTATTTCTTTCACCATTATCTCACAGCTTTCATATCCATTCCCACACAAATTACTCATATATTTTCTTAGGTAACATAGAAAACTTAATTGGTTTTCCCCCCTCTGCAGTGCAGCACACTTCCTTATGATTCACTCATTGTACTTAATTTTTAGGTATCTGTTGGGAATTGCCTCTAAGCATAGGTGGAAAATGCTTCAGGGTAAGTCATTGTCATTTCCTTAGGCAATGCAGAGTTAATACGCTCAGACAGGTTTGAGGGCTAATACCACTGTGCTTTGGGACACTGCTACAGAAGACGTGGGGATGTTGCTACCGTAAAGGTGGTGATTAGCACTTCCATTGGCAAAAAACACTCATCAGAATTTATACCCTTTATATTCCCAGTTTAAACAGGGTTCTCCAATACTTTCCTATCTGACAGTACAGGATACCGTTCATTCTTAATCAATGTCCTAGGAGGACATTTGCAATTGTCCTAGGAGGGCATTGATTAAGAATGATAATAAAAAAGATAATCATTTCAAGGAGACATGGATTTTTTTGTTTTGTTTTGCTATGTTTTGTTTTATTTTATACATAATCTCACAGTATGAAAGTCATTTTTTCTAGTTTCAGAGGTAGATTTTAGTGATACATGAATTGCATATAACCTCCAGTGATCATTACAAATGGACCTTCCTTAATGCCTATCACTTACTTACCCCATCCCACACCTGCCTCCCCTCCAGCAACCCTTAGTTTGATTCCTATAGTTGAGTCTCTTATGGTTTATTTCCTTCTCTGATTTTGTCTTATTTTTTCCATCCCTCCCCTTGTTTGGTTTCTTAAATTCCACATATGAGTGAAATCATATATTTGTCTTTCTCTGACTGACTTATTTTACTTAGCATAATACCCTGTAGTTCCATCCATGTCATTACAAATGGCAAGATTTCATTCTTTTAGATGGCTAGATGGCTCAGTATATATACAACTTCTTCTTTATCAATTCAGCTGTCAATAGAAATCTCACCTATTTTCATATTTTGGCTATTGTGGACATTGCTGCTATAAACATTCGGGTGCATGTGCCCCTTTAACCCACTGTGTTTGTATCCTTTGGATAAATACCTAGTAGTGTAATTGCTAAGTTGTAGGATAGCTCTATTTTCAACTTTTTGAGGAACCTCCATATTATTTCCCAGAGTGGCTGCACCAGTTTGCATTCTCACCAGCAGTGTAAGAGGATTCCCCTTTCTCCACATCCTTGACAACATCTGTTGTTTCATGAGTTGTTAATGTTAGCCATTCTGACCAGTGTGAGGTGGAATCTCATTATGATTTTGATTTGTATTTCCCTGATGTTGAGTGATATTGAGCATCTTTTCCTATGTCTGTTAGCCATCTGTATGTCATCTTTGGAAAAGTGTTTATTCATATCTTCTAACGATTTCGTTTTTCTTTTAAGATTTTATTTATTCATTCATGAGAGGTGGAGAGACAAAGACAGAGACAGAGACAGAGACAGAGACAGAGACAGAGACAGAGGGAGAAGCAGGCTCCTCCCAAGGATCCCAGTATGGGAGTTGATCCCCTGACCTGGGATCAGGCTCTGAGCCAAAGGCAGACACTCAACCACTGAGCCACCCAGGCATCCCAACTTAAACCACATATTAAATGGATTTTTAATTTTTGAGGTGTTCTGTTTGATAAGTTATTTATATATTTTGGATACTAACCCTTTATCAAATATATCATTTGCAAATAACTTCTCTAATTCCATGGGTTGCCTGTTATTTTTGTTGATTATATCCTCTGCTGTGCAGAAACATTTTATATTGATAAAGACTTGATAGTTCATTCTTGCCCTTTTTTCTCTTGCCTTTGAAGATGTATCTAGGAAGAAGTTTTTTTTCATTTTTTCAAGTAAATATTTATTTTTATTATGTTTTAATAATAAATTTATTTTTTATTGGTGTTCAATTTGGCAACATACAGAATAACGCTCAGTGCTCATCCTGCCAAGTGCCCCCCCCAGGGGCCGCCACCCAGTAACCCCCACCCCCCACCTTCCTCCCCTTCCACCACCCCTAGTTCATTTCCCAGAGTTAGGAGTCTTCCATGTTCTGTCTCCCTTTCTGATATTTCCTACCCATTTCTTCTCCCTTCCCCTCTATTCCCTTTCACTATTATTCATATTCCCCAAATGAATGATAACATATAATGTTTATCTTTCTCCGATAGACTTATTTCACTCAGCATAATACCCTCCAGGTCCATCCACGTCGAAGCAAATGGTGGGTAATTGTCGGTTCTAATGGCTGAGTAATATTCCATTGTAAACATAAACCACATCTTCTTTTTTTAATAATAAACTTATTTTTTATTGGTGTTCAATTTGCCAACATACAGAATAACACCCAGTGCTCATCCCGTTAAGTGCCCCCCTCAGTGCCCGACACCCATTCAACCCCACGCCCAACTCTCCTCCCCTTCCACCACCCCTAGTTCATTTCCCATAGTTAGGAGTCTTTATGTTCTGTCTCCCTTTCTGATATTTCACACATGTCTTCTCCCTTCCCTTCTATTCCCTTTCACTATTATTTATATTCCCCAAATGAATGAGAATGTATAATGTTTGTCCTACTCCAATTGACTTATTTCACTCAGCATAATACCCGCCAGTTCCATCCACGTTGAAGCAAATGGTGGGTATTTGTCATTTCTAACGGCTGAGTAATATTCCATTGTATACATAAACCACATTATCTTTATCCATCATCTTTCAATGGACACTGAGGCTCCTTCCACAGTTTGGCTATCGTGGACATTGCTGCTAGAAACATCGGGGTACAAGTGTCCCGGCATTTCATTGGATCTGTATCTTTGGGGTAAATCCCCAGCAGTGCAATTTCTGAGTCGTAGGGCAGGTCTATTTTTAACTCTTTGAGGAAGCTCCACACAGTTTTCCAGAGTGGCTGCACCAGTTCACATTCCCACCAACACTGCAGGAGGGTTCCCCTTTCTCCACATCCTCTCCAACATTTGTGGTTTCCTGCCTTATTAATTTTCCCCATTCTCACTGGTGTGAGGTGGTATCTCATTGTGGTTTTGATTTGTATTTCCCTGATGGCAAGTGATGCGGAGCATTTATTCATGTGCTTATTGGCCATGTCTATGTCTTCCTCTGTGACATTTCTCTTCATGTCTTTTGCCCATTTCATGATTGGATTGTTTGTTTCTTTGCTGTTGAGTTTAATAAGTTCTTTATAGATCTTGGAAACTAGCCCTTTATCTGATACATCATTTGCAAATATCTTCTCCCATTCTGTAGGTTGTCTTTTAGTTTTGTTGACTATATCTTTTGCTGTGCAAAAGCTTCTTATCTTGATGAAGTCCCAATAGTTCATTTTTGCTCTTGTTTCTTTTGCCTTCATGGATGCATCTTTCAAGAAGTTACTGTGGCCGAGTTCAAAAAGGGTGTTGCCTGTGTTCTCCTCTAGGATTTTGATGGAATCTTGTCTCACATTTAGATCTTTCATCCATTTTGAGTTTATCTTTGTGTATGGTGAAAGAGAGTGGTCTAGTTTCATTCCCCTGCATGTGGATGTCCAATTTTCCCAGCACCGTTTATTGAAGAGACTTTCTTCCAGTGGATAGTGTTTCCTCCTTTGTCGAATATTAGTTGACCATAAAGTTGAGGGTCCACTACTGGATTCTCTATTCTGTTCCATTGATCTATGTGTCTGTTTTTGTGCCAGTACCACACTGTTTTGATGACCACAGCTTGCAGTACAACCTGAAATCTGACATTGTGATGCCCCCAGCTATGGTTTTCTTTTTTAAAATTCCTCTGGTTATTTGGGGTCTTTTCTGATTCCACACAAATCTTAAAATACTTTGTTCTAACTCTCTGAAAAGAGTCCATTAATAACAATTCGAGCAGAACTCAACGAAATCGAGACCAAAAGAACTGTGGAACAGATCAACAAAACCAGGAGTTGCTTCTTGGAAAGAATTAATAAGATACATAAACCATTAGCCAGCCTTATTAAAAAGAAGAGAGAGAAGACTCAAATTAATAAAATCATGAATGAGAAAGGAGAGATCACTACCAACACCAAGGAAATACAAACGATTTTAAAAACATATTCTGAACAGGTATATGCCAATAAATTAGGCAATCTAGAAGAAATCCTAGAGGAGAACACAGTAGCAGCCCTTTTGACCTTGAAAATAATAACTTCTTGCTACATATTTTGATAGGGATTGCATTAAACGTGTATATTGCCCTGGGTAATATTGACATTTTCACAATATTAATTCTGCCAATCCATGAGCATGGAATATTTTTCCATCTCTTTGCGTCTTCCTCAATTTCTTTCAGAAGTGTTCTATAGTCTTTAGGGGATGGATCCTTTACCTCTTGGTTAGGTTTATTCCTAGGTATCTTATGCTTTTGGGTGCAATTGTAAATGGGATTGACTCCTTAATTTCTCTTTCTTCAGTCTCATTGTTAGTGTATAGAAATGCCACTGACTTCTGGGCATTGATTTTGTATCCTGCCACACTGCCAAATTGCTGTATGAGTTCTAGCAATCTTGGGGTGGAGTCCTTTGGGTTTTCTATGTAGAGTATAATGTCATTGGCAAAGAGGGAGAGTTTGACTTCTTCTTTGCCAATTTGAATTTCTTTAATGTCTTTTTGTTGTCTGATTGCTGAGACTAGGACTTCCAGTACTATGTTGAATAGCAGTGGTGAGAGTGGACATCCCTGGTGTGTTCCTGATCTTAGGGGAAAGGCTCCCAGTGCTTCCCCATTGAGAATGATATTTGCTGTGGGCTTTTCGTAGATGGCTTTTAAGATGTCGAGGAAAGTTCCCTCTATCCCTACACTCTGCAGAGTTTTCATCAGGAATGGATGCTGTATTTTGTCAAATGCTTTCTCTGCATCTAATGAGAGGATCATATGGTTCTTGGTTTTTCTCTTGTTTGTTTTACGAGTGTTGAACCAGCCTTGTGTCCTGGGAATAAATCCTAATTGGTCATGGTGAATATTTTCTTAATGTATTGTTGGATCCTATTGGCTAGTATCTTGTTGAGAATTTTTGCATCCATGTTCATCAGGGATATTGGTCCACAATTCTCCTTTTTGGTTGGGTCTTAGTGTAGTTTTGGAATTAAGGTGATGCAGGCCTCATAGAACGAATTTGGAAGTACTCCATCTCTTTCTATCTTTCCAAACAGCTTTAGTAGAATAGGTATGGTTTCTTGTTTAAACATTTGATAGAATTTCCCAGGGAAGCCATCTGGCCCTGCCTGGACATTTGAGTCTTGAGAGGTTTTTGATGATTGCTTGAATTTCCTCCCTGGTTATTGGCCTGTTCAGGTTTTCTATTTCTTCCAGTTCCAGTTTTGGTAGTTTGTGGCTTCTGAGAAATGCGTCAATTTCTTCTAGATTGCCTAATTTATTAGCATATAGCTGTTCAGAATATGTTTTTAAAATCATCTGTATTTCCTTGGTGTTGGTAGTGATCTCTCCTTTCTCATTCATGATTTTATAAAAGCGCTAGATTGAAGTCACCAAATATAAGTGTATTATTATCTAAGTATTTCTTCACTTCGGTTATTAATTGATTTAAATGTTTGGCAGCTCCCACATTCGGGGCATATATATTGAGGATTGCTAAGTCCTCTTGTTGGATGGATCCTTTAAGTATGATATAGTGTCCCTATTCAACTCTCAATACAGTCTTTGGGGTAAATTTTAGTTTATCTGATTTAAGGATGGCTACCCCTGCTTTCTTTGAGGACCATTTGAATGGTAAATGGTTCTCCAACCTTTTATTTTCAGGCTGTAGGTGTCCTTCTGTCTAAAATGAGTCTCTTGTAGACAGCAAATAGATGGTCCTGCTTTTTTATCCAGTCTGAAACCCTGCGCCTTTTGATGGGGTCATTAATCCTGTTCACGTTCAGAGTTACTAATGAAAGATATGACTTTAGTGTCATCATGATATCTATTCAGTCCTTGTTTTTGTCGATTGTTCCACTGAACTTCTTCTTAAAGGGGAATTTTAAGAGTCCCCCTTAAAATTTCTTGCAGAGATGGTTTGGAGGTCACATAATCTTTCAGGTCCTGCTTGTCTGGAAGCTCTTTTTTTTAATTATTTTTTTATTTTTATTTTTTTAGTTTATTTTTTATTGGTGTTCAATTTACTAACATACAGAATAACACCCAGTGCCCGTCACCCATTCACTCCCACCCCCCGCCCTCCTCCCCTTCTACCACCCCTAGTTCGTTTCCCAGAGTTAGCAGTCTTTACGTTCTGTCTCCCTTTCTGATATTTCCCACACATTTCTTCTCCCTTCCCTTATATTCCCTTTCACTATTATTTATATTCCCCAAATGAATGAGAACATATAATGTTTGTCCTTCTCCGACTGACTTACTTCACTCAGCATAATACCCTCCAGTTCCATCCACATTGAAGCAAATGGTGGGTTTTGTTTATCTCTCCTTCCATTCTGAATGATATCCTTGCTGGATAAAGTATTCTTGGTTGCATGTTTTTCTCATTTAGGAACCTGAATATATCCTGCAAGCCCTTTCTGGCCTGCCAGGTCTCTGTGGAGAGGTCTGCTGTTACCCTAATTCTCCTCCCCATAAAAGTCAGGGATTTCTTGTCTCTTGCTGCTTAAGGATCTTCTCTTTATCTTTGGAATTTGCAAGCTTCACTATTAAACGTCGAGGTGTTGAATGGTTTTTATTGATTTTAGGGGGAGGGATCTCTCTATTTCCTGGATCTGAATGCCTGTTTCCTTTCCCAGATTAGGAAAATTTTCAGCTAGGATTTGTTCAAATACATATTCTGGCCCTCTGTCCCTTTCGGCGCCATCGGGAACCCCAATTAAACGTAGGTTTTTCTTCTTCAGGCTGTCGTTTATTTCCCTTAATCTATCCTCATGGTCTTTTAATTGTTTGTCTGTTTTTCCTCAGTTTCCCTCTTTGCCATCAACTTGTCTTCTATGTCACTCACTCGTTCTTCCACCTCGTTAACCCTCGTCATTAGGACCTCTAGTTTGGATTGCATCTCATTCAATTGATTTTTAATTTCTGCCTGATTAGCTCTAAATTCTGCAGTCATGAAGTCTCTTGAGTCCTTTATGCTTTTTTCTAGAGCCACCAGTAGCTGTATAATAGTGCTTCTGAATTGGCTTTCTGACATTGAATTGTAATCCAGTTTTTGTAACTCTGTGGGAGAGAGGACTGTTTCTGATTCTTTCTTTAGAGGTGAGGTTTTCCTTCTAGTCATTTTGCTCAGGGCAGAGTGGCCAAAAGCAAGTTGTATTGGGAAAAGGAGAAAAAGAGAGGAGAGATAGAAGGAAAGAAAAGAGTAAAAGATAAAAGGAAGAAAAAAGAATAAAAAAGGGAAAGAAAAGAGAAAGAGAAAGAAAAAGAAAGTAAGGGGAAAAAAAGGTGGGGGAAGCAAACAGAAATCAAAAAGAAAATAAAAGGAAAGAAAAAAAGACACAGGGGAGTATCTTCTGATTCTGTATACTTTAAGTCCCTTGACTTCCCCTGGAACTTGTCCGTCTAGCTGGTCTTCTGGGGGAGGGGCCTGTTGTGCTGATTTTCAGGTGTTAGCATTTGGGGGAGCTGCTCTGCCCCCTGCCTGGTGCAGGGCTCAGTGGGGGGTTGTTTGCCCTGTGAGGCCCCAGGAGGAACCACCACAGTGGCGGTGGCCAGCTGTGGAGCCCTGGAGTCAGCTCCCACAGTAGCTACAGAGCTCTCAGTCTGCAGGGCCTGGATGCTCCGCTGCAGGGCCGCTGATCTGCTCATCTCGGGGCAGGAGCGTCCTTGCTGTACTGGGCCCTCCTGGCCTCTGCCTGTTCGCGGGGGAGGCCGGATCCTGGGCTGTGTCCCTGGCGCCCTGTGCTCCCGGCCTTCACTGTTGTATTCGGGCTCCTGGCGGCGCAACCCCCTCCACGGAGCCGCAGCCTGAGCCCCTCCGAGCTGCTCCTGGGTCCCGGCATGTGCGCTGCAGCCCTTTAGGGAGCTAGGTGCACCCTCTCAGCTGGGCAGGTGTCTCTTCGTGTCCCAGGGAGCCTGAGGGCATCCCCGCCCTCCTGGGTCCTGCTCTAACTCCCTGCTAGCACCTTTCCGCCCGGGAAGATTGGTGCAGCTCCTGCTTCTCCGGGACGGGGCTTTTGTGTCCTGGGGACACTCGCCCCAGCCTTAGCCCGGCTCCTCACGGGGCCCCTCCACCTTGGATCCCTTTTGTTTTTTAATCTTTTTTTCCCCGTCTTCCTACCTTGATAGAAGCGTGAACACTGTAGCTTTCCAGCTGTTCTCTCTTTAAATCTCAGGCCGCATTCCTAGATTTTCAGGATGATTTCAAGGTTATCTAGGTAATTTGGTGGGGACAGGTGACTTGGGGACCCTACTCTTCCACCATCTTGCCCCTCTTCCAAGCCCAGCTAGTATCTCAATAATCATTGTTTTGAATTCTAGTTCTAATATCTTATTTTATTCATATTGATTAAACCTCTGGCAATGAGTGCTGCCTTCTCTTCTTTCTTTTGGGATGAATTTCTTTGTTTTATCATTACGTCCAGAAAAGAATAGATGAAAGAGAGATAAAAAACAAAATAGCAAAAACAACATCAGAAAAATACAAAAAAAAAAAAAAACCGGAAGAAAAAAGAAACAAGGGGATCCCTGGGTGGCTCAGCAGTTTAGTGCCTGCCTTTGGCCCACAGCATTGTCCTGGAGTCCCAAGATCGAGTCCTGCATCAGGCTCCCTGCATGAAGCCTGCCTCTGTCTCTCTCTGCCTGTGTCTCTGCCTCTCTCTCTCTCTCTGTGTCTCTCATGAATAAATGAATAAAATATTTTAAAAAAAGAAAAAAGAAACAAGGCAAAATAAGAAAAAAATCAAACAAACTGTAATACAGAACAAAACAATAAACTACATCCAGGTTGTATTTGATCTGTTTGTTAAAACAAACTAAAATCCAAAATACAAAAGACGGAGGAAGGGAAGGAAGGAAGAAAGGAAAAAGGAGAAAGACACAAAATGAAAGAAAATACAATGAAATGAAACCAAACATATGTGTATATACATATACATAACATGAATATAAAAATTAAAATTTATAATAAATTTTCAAAAGAATTGATAAAATAAGAAAATAGAAAAAAAACCTGAAAGACTAAATTAAAAAAAAAAAACATGAATGCTATATACTGTTTTTTCCAAGAGCTGAAGTTTTGCAGTTCTCTAGATTGGTAAATTTGGTATTATCTGGTTGTTTCTGCTGGTTTTCTGGTGGAGGGGACTGTTGCACTGATTTACAGGTGTGCTTTCTGTGGTGGAATAGTACTCCACTTACCAGCTGTCCAGGTTCAGTAGAAGCAGCTCTGGATTGCACCATGTGGCACTATTTTGCTCCCTGAAGGCTTTCAGCCTTGATGGGGAATGAAAATGGTGGTGCCCTGATCTCTAGCCCCGGAGCTGAAAGTTCTCACTCCCTACTCTTCATCAACCCTACACAGAAAATCAATCACTCTGATCTCCCTGGTTTCTGTCCAAACTCTGTGTTCACTCAGCCTATGACTAAGCGTTTTTATCTCAGGCTGGCAACCCAGTTTTGAGTCTCCTGGGCCCCTGTCAGGATTGCTTACATGACCATGCAGCACTTCATGGCTTATGACCACATGGAGCAGAAAGACAGTGCCTAGACCCACTGTTTCCAACTGGCTTCCCTGTTCCAATGCTTGGGAACTCTGCCACATCAAGCACCTCCATTCTTTTCATGACCCAGCGGATCCTGAGACCGCACTGACCCACTTGGGTTGCCACCCCATTTTCCCACTTGAGCACCATTAAGCCAGGGATGTCCCCAACTGTAGCAGGCTTCTAAATGTTCTGATTGTACACTCCATTGTTTATAATGCTCTCCAGTACCTAACTTGGTTTATCTTCTGATATATTGCTGCAGATTCATGTCTCTGCACCTCCTATTTTGCAAAAAGTGGTCTTTCCTTTTTTATATTTTTATTGGAGTTTGACTTACCAACATATAGTATAACACCCAGTGCTCATCCCATCAAGTGCCCCCCTCAGTGCCCATCACCCAGTCACCCCAACCCCACCACCACCTCCCCTACTCTACTGCCTGTTCATTTCCAGAGTGAGGTGTCTTTCATGTTCTATCACCCTCTCTGATATTTCCCACTCATTTTCTCTCCTTTCCCCTTTAATCCCTTTCACTATTTTTTATATTCCCCGAATGAATTAAACTATATCAGGTTTGTCCTTCTCCGATTGACTTATTTCACTCAGCATAATACCCTCTAGTTCTATCCACATTGAAGCAAATGGTGGGTATTCGTCCTTTCTAATGGCTGAGTAATATTCCATTCTGTGTGTGTGTGTGTGTGTGTGTGTGTGTGTGTCACATCTTTATCCATTCATCTTTCAATGGACACTGAGGCTCCTTCCACAGTTTGGCTATTGTGGACATTGTGTCTATAAACATTGGGATGCAAAAAATAAAAATAAAAATGTTGAGATGTAGGTGTCTCAGTTTTTCACTGCATCTGTATCTTTGGGAATCAATATCGTGAAAATGTCAATACTACCCAGGCAATTTACACGTTCTATGTAATCCCTATCAAAATACCATGGACTTTCTTCAGAGAGTTGGAACAAATCATCTGAAGATTTGTGTGGCATCAGAAAAGACACCGAATAGCCAGGAGAATATTGAAAAGAAAACCAGAGCTGGGCGTATCACAATGCCTGGTTTCAAGTGGTACTACAAGGGTGTTATTATCAAGACAGTGTGGTACTGGCACAAAAACAGACACATAGATCAATGGAACAGAGTAGACAACCCAGAAATGGGTCCTGAACTCTATGGTCAACTAATATTTGACAAAGCAAGAAAGACTATCCACTGGAAAAAGGATTGTCTCTTCAATAAATGGTGCTGGGAAAATTGGACAGCCATGTGCAGAAGAATGAAACTAGACCATTCTCTTACACCAGACACAAAGATAGACTCAAAATGGATGAAAGATCTGTGAGACAAGATTCCATCAAAATCCTAGAGGAGAACACAGGCAACATCCTTTTTGAACTTGGCCACAATTTCTTTCAAAATACACCTATGAAGGCAAGGGAAACAGGTGAAAAATTAACTATTGGGACTTAATGAAGATAAGAAACTTCTGTACAGCAAAATAAACAGTCAAGAAAATTAAAATACAACCTACAGAATGGGAGAAGATATTTGCAAATAAAATATAAGATAAAGTGCTAGTATCCAAATCTATAAAGAACTTATTAAACTCAACAACAAAGAAACAAACAGTCTAATCATGAAATGGACAAAAGACATGAACAGAAATTTCACCAAAGTAGACATAGACATGGTCTTTCTATTTGTAGAATTACATCAGTTATTTTCTCAGTTCTCCAATTGATTTTGCAGGTTTTCAGAATGATTTTATAACTATCTAGCTGAATTCCAGGGATAAGATGAAATTAGGGTCCCCTACCCCTCCTCCATCTTCACTCCTAGGAAACTTGGATTTAACTTAAATTGAAATTAAGAGAATCAACGTTTGATTTTCAGTCATTCCATCTCTTACATAAAGATAAATGCCTCCCTCAGGGCTCACTAGAAGCTAATAGGTCATTTATTCAACTGTCGAGATGAGGATTTGAATTTATGAGTTTATTCTTTTCTTCTACAACTTTGTCTAGAAACATAAGGAGGACCAACCAACTTAATTATGTTCCTTAGTTTTCCAAAATATTCAAATGTATGATACAGTTAAATAGCTTCTTGCTTTTTATAAGTGTTTAATTAGGAATATTTAATGCAGGTGTTTTGTGTATGTCTAAAACCAGTTCTCACTGTTATATCAGTGATCTATGTACTACTAGACATAGAGTCATCAGAATTCTTTAATATAAGAATACAGAACCAGTTCTAGGAACCCTAGAAAGAATGAAAGAATTCAGAATGCATATAATTAAATGTCTGTACAACTAGAACCACTTTACTAGCAAAATCTCTTATGTATACTTCAGAAAAATAGAACCAATAGAATATTCAGTAGATAGATAGATATGTTATTGAATTAGACACACACATAACAAAATTAAGTTGAAATACTCATGACAATTACGGTCCTTGTTTCTATATAACTGGTTTCAGGGTCATAGCTAGATTTAAAATTACCTTCTGTTACTACTTATTCTTTATCCATTTGCCTCAGCATGCACCTCAGATGACCATGGTTCAAACCTGAATAATCTGGGACATTTCTAGTCCTATGAATAGTATGTTGTAGTTTGCTATTTATCTTAATCACAGGGCATGGAAATACTAAGAGAAACCCTGAGAAATATCCTGTATTACAGACATACTCTTCCTTACTTCCATTGTAGAATATTCAATTTTCTTTTGATAATGACAAAAAATTCTTTGTTTAGGCAAACTTGAGTCAGGCTCCTGCAACTTCTCCTAGGCTCATTTCTAAACTTCCTTGTAAAATCCATAGCAATAATGCAGCTAAGTCAGTATAGCATGAGTCCCTCATCCATATCTTATCACCCTCAGTATCTAACAAGGAATCTCATCTTCCAGTATCCACCAGGTGATATCTGATCAGCTTGACCTGTCCTCAGCAAGAATCTTCTTATATCACTTTAACTAAAATTCTCTTACACTTGATGTGTCTTCTTTTTATTCTTCCATCTATTGACCACCCCAGACCCTTTGGCTACAGATTTCACTTGACCATGCAGTATTTGGAATTGATTTCATTTCTATACTGAGGTCTTTTTCTTATTGCAATAGTAATTTAAAAATTCCTTTTTAACTCATCCTCTTGTTTTTGCTTTTTTCTAAATTTGATAATTGTCAGAATCAGAGATCCCATCCAGCACAGCAGTTATCTTCCTTGTTTGTTGATTCAGAGATATGAAAAGGCAAAACTGCCCTTTAGGTAGTATGAACTTCCTTTTTAGGTGAATCATTATTTTGTCTCCATGTGGGAGCATTTCTTCTTCTGGAACTAACACATCTAGGTTGTCCTGGCAAAAACTCATGAATACAAAAATAAATAAATAAATATTACTGTTGGAGTTACCAGAAATAATAATCAATTCTTTCCCCCCTGTTTCCATTCCTTGATTTCTGAACCCATGAATCCTATTAGAAAAACAAAACTATGCATTCCCGGCTGATTCAAAACATCAATAGCTTATGAGGATCCTTACCCCAACTCTATATTACCACCTAGCTTGCATTGTTTCTGAGTCTTCTAAGTCCTTCCACCATTATATTATGCCAGCAGCTTTGAGATGGTGAGAACATGAAGTGGATGGATTCCATAAGCATAAACCCATTGCTACAATTCATTTACTGTGGAGTTCCTTTTTTTGTTGTTATTTTTTAAAGATTTTATTTATTTATTAATAAGAGACACAGAGAGAAAGGCAGAGACATAGGCAGAGGGAGAAGCAGGCTCCTCATGGGAAGCCTGACACGGCTTACTCCAGGAACTCCAGGATCATACCCTGAGCAGAAGGCAGATGCTCAACCACTGAGTGACTCAGGCAGACATCCCAACTGCAGAGTTCCTTGATCTGAAACAACACTGTGTGATACTATGATAGTGGATAAGGCATTCGGTAAGTCAATGAATGTCAGTTTTTCCACAAGTATTGCATGCAGGAAAAGCAAATCCTTATCCAGAGCAAATGTTTATTTATGTATGTAAGCCTGCTCCTTAAATTATGGAAGTGGTCCGATGTAGTTAACCTGTCACCTACCCAGAGGGGTAGCTTCTTGAATCCCTCAGGATGGTGCCTGATCAAGGACTCAGTGTTTCTCATTGTTGCTGGTAGATTGGGCACTGAGAATTAGTAAGTGTGGCCCCCAATGCTGAGTTCTTGCTACTCTGGTGACTTTGTCATGACCCTGGGCGATGATAGAGGTGGCTGGGGAAAGAGGCCGATTGACACCCCCTAATGTGTCATCTATCCATTTGAATATTGTAATCTGCCTCTGCTGAAATCAGTATTTAGTGAACATTCATAAAGGATATAAATAACTTCATGTTTGTTTGTTTTGCCCATTGAGAGAAGTCTATCCATATGCTTCTTTCCCAAATTACATTGTCATCAATTTTCCAATAATATTTATTTCAAGTCCCAAACATCATCCAAAACATCCACAGTTCATGAGTCACTATAAAATCAAACATATGCCAATTTTAGTGAACAAACATGTGCACTTCTTAAAGTCCTGCCCACTGGGTAGACTTCACTTCATTGCTAACCTTAGAGATAGCCCAGGGAAAGATTGTAGTTCTGCAGCTGTCCATAGTCAGGTTGTACCTGCATATCATACAGAACCATTTGCAAACCAGGCCCACATTTTCCCTCCTCTCTCAATGGATAGTAGGAAATCCTCATTATGTGATAGGTGTAGGCTGAGAGAAACATCCAGTGTAGTAGGAATAAGAATCATGGGCATTTGGGTCACTAATTCATGTAACTCACTTGTGCCTCCATAGCCTGCCTGGTCCTGATCACACATGTAACACTTTTATTTGATCATAGAGTGATGCTGTGTGAGCCTAGGTTTATGACTTTGTGGGTCAGATAATAGTTTATGTTGGCAGCTCAGGTTACATGGTATCTGGGTGGCCTATTGTCAAGCATTCATTCTCTTTAAACCTACTGGAAAGCCTCAAGCTGTTTCTCAAAAGGATGATAGCAGGACCTGGGATAAAAAATTTAAAAGCTTTCACTTCCATTACCTATGCAGGCTGCCAAAGGCTCCAAACATAATTCCTAGCTATCTATGAAACTTGGAAAACCATTAGGTCTCCTGGAATATATGGCTCAAGTGAAATTTTATAGTTTTCTCTTGTATTGGCCCCACACAAAACTAGAAACTTTTTTGGATTAATAAAAAAAATGAGTCAAAATAATATCCTAAATGAGGAATATTTTGTCTCTAAAACCCAAAGGAATCCACCAGACATTTTTTTTTCTCTTTCTGAGTTGTAGGAGAGGCCAGATGCAACAACTTATCCTTCACCTTAAAAAGGATATCTGGACAAGCTTCAGTACTCAGTTCTCTAGATTTTACTTAGGTAGAAGGCCCTGGATTTTGGTTGGATTTATTTACCACCCTCTAGTATGCAAGTGTATTACCAATAACTCTGGAGAAGTTGCTATCCTTGCTTTACAGGTCCTGTCAGCATAATATCATCAACAACAATGAGTAACTGGTAAAAAAGAAAATAAAAGCAATCGATTTAACTGTAAACTAAATAATGACACAGATTTAGAAAGTTTATAACCCCCTGACAAATTATAGTAAACTTGCTTTGAAAATTACTATTTTCATAAGCAGAAACAGTTCTAATAGTTTCCAAATGGTCTTTCTTACTACAATATTCATAATCCCACAGGTCAAGTGATCATTGACAGGTTTCTGTCAGTTGCTCTTTATCTCTATTCCGATTATGCACCCAAGAAGTAGAGGAATACCACACAGTGTGTCTGTGGACCACTGGACCCACTGTGAGACTGACCTCAGTTAAAAGCCGTAGATCACTTGAGACCTCAAAACATCTAACCTGAGATTACAATGACATTCTGGATTGCCTAGGAACAAAGTTAACTCTTAACCAGTCCCCAGGTTAGAGTCCCTGAAAAGTCTGATTATTTTCTCATCCCAAAGCATATTAACCCTGTTAAATGGCTGTAGATTATTTTTGGATAGCTAGGAGAGAGATTAACTCTATCAATATTTGGTCATGTATTGGGTTCCTGCCTCAAGGGAACTTGGTCTCCCCTTCATTCAAAGGGTCATGAGTCTGTAAATTATCTCAAGTCTGGGTTGTTTGGCCTTTGAAACTTTTTATGATAATTTAAGTTAGGCTTTTGTTCAACATATCCTAAACTTTTACTACTTATACATAACAAGTAGGAAGTTAGTAGGTTTTCTCCTTCTTTCATTTAGAAAGAAGTGATTAAGAGGCTGGGGTTAGTCAGACTATTCAGAATGCTTTCACTCTGCTGTCAATTACAGTAGCTACACTTTAATTTTAGGAGATGAGCAAAACTACTCCATTATCCATTTACTCTCACTGCATTTAGATATTTCAGTTGAGTGGTTGCCATTATTACTATAAGTTCTTACCTAGAGAGAAGAGCAATCACAGAGCACTTCAGAGGATATTTTTCTCCATTCCCTAAATTATTTCTCAAAGTAACAAAAGGTATGTCTTCTTGCCCATTCTTATGCGGGTGAGTAGGTCATTAACGAAAAGTACCCTAACATTCCAATCTCTCTATGCTTTGAATCTCTTTTTCTACACTAAGCAAAGAGAGATCCAGCATATTTATTTTGTTCCTCATGGGTCATCTTTTGATCCATATTTCTACCAACCAACCCAACAAACTATTAATGCTCATTTTGTCTCCTCAGGTTGCAAAATTAAATACAAAATCTCTTCTTACTGGGGTAATATCAATAACTTCAGCCTAATCCAATTTTGTATTCCTTCTTTCATTATTCCACACCTTTAATATCTATTCCAACATATACTTTTCAAGTTTCTGCTTGTATCAGTTATCAAACTCAAGTAGTTCTTTTGGAGTATAATGCACTTTCTTGTGGGATACACTATGCACCTCACCTTAGTAGCCTTTGGGACTTGAGTCCAGTTATAGGAAACAACTATGTCAAGGGTATGCATTGGGATAAGACAATAATCAGAATTTTCAAAGACCACTGGGGACTAATTAAGAGCTAACTTTATTCCTAGGGGAACCAAAATGTCCCCTAGTTATAGGAGACAACTTCTACAGTGTAGCTATTGTCTCCATTTTCTTTTTTTAAAGATTTTATTCATTTATTCATGAGAATACACAGAGAGGAGAGAGAGAGAGGCAGAGACACAGGCAGAGGGAGAAGCAGGCTCCATGCAGGGAGCCCAACGTGGGACTCCATCCCCAGTCTCCAGGATCAGGCCCCGGGCTGAAGGCAGCGCTAAACCGCTGAGCCACTTGGGCTGCCCTGCTGTCTCCATTTTCTAAGGCAATACAAAATTAATTCCCTAAGACTGAGGTGTAAAGGCTGATACTAGTTTAGAATAGATACTGCTAACACTGAAGTTGAGGAGGCTGCTTTTGCAGGGAGTAGAAAGGCCATTTCCACTGGAGTAAGGAGATCTCTTCTACTAACAGAGAAGACTCATCAAAACCTAGGTGGTAAATATCCCCAGGTTTTTTCATGATCATACCACAACATCCTATCCCATTAAATAGGATCTCACTGTTTCTGAATCAATTCCCTCACTTTTAGACTAGGCACCCTACGAGTATTAGGATACAATATAACTTGAAATTCAACCAGTTGCAGATTGATTTTCATCCATTTTAACCCTGCCAGGAGATAAAGCTCTCCTTCAGGCACACCTACAATTTCTTATGTCATTAATGTAAGCTTCAGCTATTAATTCAAATCCCAGAGTTCATTTTTTCATGACTTTGTCCGTAAGGAAGAACCAACTAGCATCATTATATTCCATAGTTTTCAAAAAATGCAGAAAATATAATTATTTAGTTGCCTCTTTAAAAAAAATTTATTTACTTATTCAAGAGAGACATGTAGAGAGAGGCAGAGACATAGGCAGAGGGAGAAGTAGGCTCCTTGGGGAACCCTAATGCAGGACTTGATCCCAGGACCCTGGAATCACACCCTGAGCCAAAGACAGACACTCAACCACTGAACCACCCAAGAGTCCCTAGTTGCCTTTTAAAAAATATTTTCAATTGAGGTAGAATTTATATATAACAAAGTATTTTTAGGTGTACAATGCAGTAATTAGATATTTATAAACATTGTGAAAAGATTACCACAATAAGTCTAGTTAACATCCATTACCTTGCATAGTTACATTTTTTCCTTCTGATAAGTGCTGTTAAGATTTATTTTCTTAGCAATTTTTAAAGTATGCAATAAATTATTATTTACTATAGTCACCATGCTATACATTATATCCCCATGACATATTTATTTTATAACTGAAACTTTATATCTTTTAGCCATTTTCATTCATCCAGCCCCTGCCTCTGGAAACCACTAATCTGTTATCTGTAACTCTAAGCTAGTTTTGTTTTGTTTAATTTTGTTTTTTTTATAAATTTATTTTTTATTGGTGTTCAATTTGCCAACATATAGAATAACACCCAGTGCTCATCCCATCAAGTGCCCCCCTCAGTGCCCATCACCCAGCCACCCCCACCCCCCGCCCACTTCCCCTTCCACCACCCCTAGTTTGTTTCCCAGAGTTAGGAGTCTCTCATGTTCTGTCTCCCTTTCTGATGTTTCGTTTTTATATTCAAATAGAAGTCAAACCATATGGTATTTGTCTTTGACTTATTTCACTTAGCATAATGTCATTGAGGTTCACCCATTTTTTCATGAATGGCAAGATATCATTGTTTTTATGTGTGAATAATATTTCCTAAACATCTTTTCAAGATCATGTTTTCATTTTCCTCAGATAATTACCCAGAGATGGAATTGCTGCATCATGTGGTAGGTTTGTTGTTGTTGTTTTGAGGAATTTCTAGGCTGTTTTCCATAATGGCTACACCAATTTAAATCCGCACAAGAGAACACAAGGATTTCCTTCTCCTTTCCTTATCCTTGTAAACATTTATTTCTTGTCTTTTTGATAATAGTCATTCCATAGGCGGAAAGTGATATTGCCTTGTGATTTTTATCTGCATTTCCCTGATGATTAGTAATGTTGAGAATCTTTTTATGTACCTATTAGCAATCAATATGTCTACTTAGGAAAAATGTTTATTCAGATCCTCAGCATATTTATTATCGAATTGTTTGTGTTTTTGCAATTCAGTTCATGAATTCTCTTTTGGATATTAATACCTTCTCAGATATATGCTTTACAAACATTATCTCCCATTCAGTCAGTTGCCTTTTCCTTTTTTTTTTTTATGGTTTCCTTTGCTCTGTGGAAGTTTTTCTTTGTTTGTTTAATCACGTTTATTTTTTGCTTTTGCTGCTTTTACTTTTGGTGTGAGATTTAAAAAAATCATTGCTAAGACAATGTCAAGGAGTTTAATGCCTATGTTTTCTTCTAGGAGTCTTATAGTTTCAGGTCTTATGTTCAAGTCTTTAATCCACTTTGAGCTAATTTTTTTATGTATGGTGTAAGATAGATGTCTCTTTCCATTTTTTTATGTGGTTATCCAGGTTTCTTAATACCATTTACTGCAAAGATTTACTGCAAAGTCTATGTGTGCCTCCTGTGCAATTAATTGCAATACATTAATTGACCATATGTGTTTGGGTTTATTTCTAGGCTCTCTATTATGTTCCACTTATTGATGTGTCTATGTTTGTGCCAGTACCATACTGTCTTGATTATTACAGCATAGTAGTATATCTTGAAATTTGGGATTGTAAAACCTCTGGCTTTGTTCTTCTTTCTCAAGATTGCTTCAGTTATTCAGGTCTTTTGTGGCTTTATAAAAAATTTTTGATCATTTGTACTTCTACTATAATAAGTATCATTGAATGTGTAAACTAATTGGCTAGTAATAGTAATATTAATTTTATATATGGGCACAAAATACCTTTTAACTTGTATGTATCTTCTTCAATTTCTTTTACTAATATTTGTAGATTTTTTACCTCCTTGATTAAATTTATTCCTAGGATTTTTCTTCTTTTTGATAAAATCGTACAAATAGGAACATTTTCATAATTTATCTTTCCAATAATCCGTTTTTAGTTTTTAGAAGTGCAACAGTTTTTCTTATATTTATTTTGTATCCTGCAACTTAACTGAATTCCTTTACTGGCTGTAAGTTTTTTTATGGAATCTTTAGGGTTTCCTACATATGTTGTGTGGTATGCAAATAGTATCAGCTTTACTTCTTACCAGATTGGATGCCTTTTATTTCTTTTTCTAGTAAAAATGCTTTGGGTAGGACCTCCAATATTATGCTGGATAAAAGTGAGGGGAATAGGCATCCGGATATTCTTCCTGTTCTCTAAGATTCAGCTTTTTACCAGTGTGTATGATGTTATTTGTGGGCTTGTTGTATAGGGCCTTTATTATGTTGAGATACACTTCCACTAAGCCTATTTTCTTATAAGTCTTTATCAAAAATAGATGCTGAATTTTTGTTTAGATGATTTTTGTGAAAGAAAAGCAAAGCTGGAGGTGTTACAATTCTGGAATTAAAGGTATATTACAAAACAATAGTAATCAAAACAGTATGGTACTGGCACAAAAATAGATACATAGATGAGTGGAACAGAATAGAAAATCCAGAAATGAACCACAATTATATGGTCAACTAATTTTGACTAAGCAGGAGAAAATGTCCAATGGGAAAAAGTCTCTTCAACAAATGGTGTTGAGAAAACTGGACAGCAACATGCAGAAGAATGAAGCATTCTCTTCTGTCATACACAAAAATAAATTCAAAATGGATTAAAGACATATATGTAAGACCTGAAAACATAAAAATCCTAGAAGAGAGCTCAGGCAGCAACTTCTTTGACATTAGCCATAGAAAATTCTTTCTAGATATTCTTCTGAGGCAAAGGAAATTAAAACAAAAATGAACTATTGGGACTTCATCAAAATAAAAGGCTTTTGCACGGTGAAGGAAACAGTCAATAAAACTAAAACGCAAGCTATGGAATGGGAGATGATGTTTGCAAATGATATATCTGATAAAGGGTTAGTGTCAAAATATACAAAGAACTTATAAATCTTAACAACTCAAAAATGAATAATCTGATTAAAATAGGACATGAATAGATGTTTCTAGAGGGCAGGGCAAGATGGCAGAGGAGTAGGGTCCCCAAGTCACCTGTCCTCACCAACCTATCTAGATAACTTTCAAGTCATCCTGAAAACCTACGAATTCAACCTGAGATTTAAAGAGAGAACAGCTGGAACACTACGGAGAGAAGAGTTTTCACTTCTAACAAGGTAGGAAGGCAGAAAAAATATAAAAAAGAATCAAGTGGGGTAGGAGCCCCTGTAAGGAGCCAGGCTAATGCTGGGCCACGAAAGCCTACCGGGACAGGAGGGCCCAGTCCTGGAGAAGCAGAACTTTAAAAACCTGCACCATACACTTCCCCGGCAGAAAGGCACTTAGCAGGGAACTTGGGCAGAATCGCAGGAGGGGCAGTGGAGCCTCCAGTCTCCCAGAGTCACTAACAGAGGAACTGCACCGTGAGGGAGAGCGCACCACAGACTGTGGCCCAAGCTCAGTAAAGGGCTGGAGTGTGCGTCCAGCAGCAGGCCTCGGGAGAAGCTCAGGCAGTAGCTCCAGATGGAGAGGGCGACATCCTGCTGCCTTCGGAAGCCACAGCCCCAGGAGTGCGATTCCAGCAGCACAGGCCCTGGATCCCAGGGCACCAGGGACACAGCCCCAAATCCTGCTCTCCCCCCATGACAGGCGGAGGCGGGGAGGGCACAGGACAGCGAGGACTCTCCTGCCACCTAGTGCCACCGAGCTGTGAAGATCAGCACCCCGTGCCCCCAAAGCATAGAGGCCAGTGTGGACTGGGACTGTGAAAGTATGCACCCATTACCAATTGGTATACGGCACTAGTCCATTCTGTGAGATTCATCATTCCCATTCTGCTCCCCTCTTTTACCTCATTTATGTATTGGTGGTCAATGTTGGGGCCCTCTCCAAGTATTTCTAGTTTATATAAATTTGGGACTGAGCATCTTCTAATATACAGAACTTAATATACTCAGAAACAAGAGGATCACCCTCTAGAACCCCTCAGGTAGACTACATTCTCCCCCCACTACAACTTTGTCACCACCACAATCTCCTAGTATCCACACCTTTTTTTCTTCTTCTTCTTTTATTTTTACTTTTTTATTTTTCTTTTCTTTTTTTTCTCTTCTACTTTAGGATTCCTGGCCTTTCATTTTTTCCTACTTTGTTTTAAATTTTGTTTTTCACTTTAGTGGTCCTTTTGTTTTATTTTGTTCTGATCCTTGTTTTCAATTTCTGGTCTTGAATCTTGGCAGAATCATCTAGGGTGAAATTTACTTAGGTCATCGTTGATATGCTTGACGCAGCCTGCTCATACAGCTACACTGCATGGAGCAAAATGACTAGAAAGAAGAATTCACCACAAAAGAAATAATCAGAAGCATTATTCTCTGCCACAGAGTTACAGAATTTGGATTACAATTCGATGTTAGAAAGCCAATTCAGAAGCATAACGCTAAAGTTACTGGTGACTCTGGAAAAAAGCATAAAGGACTCAAGAGACATCATGACTACAGAATTTAGGTCTAATCAGGCCAAAATTAAAAATCAATTAAATGAGATGCAATCTAAACTGAACGTCCTAACGATGAGGGTTAATGAAGTAGAAGAGTGAGAAACATAGAAGACAAGTTGATGGCAAAGAGTGAAGTTGAAGAAAAAAGAGAAAAACAATTAAAACCATAAGGAAAGGTTAAGGGAAATAAATGACAGCCTCAGAAGGAAAAATATACACTTAATTGGGGTTCCAGAGAGCAATAAGAAGGATAGAGGGCCAGAAAGCATATTTGAACAAATCATAACTGAAACTTTCCTAATTTGGGGAGGGAAACAGGCATTCAGATCCAGGAGATAGACACATCCCCCACTAAAATCAATAAAAACCATTCAACACCTCAACATTTATTAGTGAAACTTGCAAATTCCTAAGTTAAGAGAAAATCATTAAAGCAGCAAGACACAAGAGATTCCCTAAATCATATGGGGAGAAGTATTGGAGTCATAGCAGACTTCTCCACAGAGACCTGGCAGACCAGAAAGGGTGGGCAGGATACTTTCAGGGTCTTAAATGAGAAGAACATGCAGCCAAGAATACTTTTATCCAGCAAGGCTCTCATTCAGAATAGAAGGAGAGATAAAGAGCTTCCAAGTTAGGCAGAAACTGAAAGAATATGGGACCACCAAACCAGCTCTGCAAGAAATATAAAGGGGGACCCTGTAAAAGAAATAGGAAGCCCAAAGAAATAATCCACAAAAACAGAAAGTGAATAGGTATTATTATGACACTAAATTCATATCTTTAGATAGTAACTCTGAACGTGGATACACTTAATGATCCCATGAGAAGATACAGGGCTTCACAATGGATAAAAAAGCAAGACTCATCAATTTTCTGTCTACAAGAGACTCATTTTAGACCTAAGGATACCTACAGCCTGAAAATGAAAGGTTGGAGAACCATTTACCATTCAAATGGTCCTCAAAAGAAAGCAGGGGTAGCCATCCTCATATCAGATAAATTAAAGTTTATTCCAAAGACTGTAGTAAGAGGTGAAGAGGGACATTATATCCACTTAAAGGATCTATCCAACAATAGGACCTAACAATCATGAATATTTATGCCCCTAATGAGGGGGCTGCCAAGATTATCAATCAATTAATAATCAAAGTAAAGACATACTTAGATAATAATACACGTATACTGGGAGACTTCAACACGGTGCTTTCTTTAAATGACAGATGATCTAATCACGACATCTCCAAAGAAGCAGGAGCTTTAAATGATACATTGGACCAGATGGATTTCACAGATATTTACACAACTTTACATCCAAACGTACTGAATGCACATTCTTCTCAAGTGCACATGGAACTTTCTACAGAAGAGACCACATACTCGGTCACAAATCAGGTCTTAACTGATACCAAAAAATTGGGATTGTACCCTGCACATTTTCAGACCATAATGCTTTGAAACTTGAACTCAAGCTCAAAAGAAATTTGGAAGAAACTCAAATAACTGGAGACTAAAGAGCATCCTGATAAAAGATGAAAAGGTCAACCAGGATATTAGAGAAGAAGTAAAAAGATTCATAGAAACTAGTGAAAATAAAGATACAACCATTCAAAATCTTTGGGATGCACTGTGGAAGGAGCCTCGGTGTCCATCAAAAGATGAATGGATCAAGAAGATGTGGTTTATGTATACAATGGAATATTACTCAGCTATTAGAAACGACAAATACCCACCATTTGCTTCAATGTGGATGGAACTGGAGGGTATTATGCTGAATGAAGTAAGTCAATCGGAGAAGGACATATAATGTTATATGTTCTCATTCATTTGGGGAATATAAATAATAGTGAAAGGGAATATAAGGGAAGGGGGAAGAAATGTGTGGGAAATATCAGAAAGGGAGACAGAACATAGAGACTCCTAACTCTGGGAAATGAACTGGGGGGGGTGGAAGGGGAGGAGGGTGGGGGGTGGGGGTGAATGGGTGACGGGCACTGAGGGGGGCACTTGAGGGGATGAGCACTGGGTGTTATTCTGTATGTTGGCAAATTGAACACCAATAAAAAATAAATTTATTATAAAAAAAGCAGTCATGAGAGGGAAATACATCACAATAAAAGCATCCCTCAAAAAATTGGAAAAAACTCAAATACATAAGCTAACCTCAAAACTAAAGGAACTGGAGAAAAAAACAGCAAATAAACCTACACCAAGCAGTAGAAGAGAATTAATAAAGATTCGAGCAGAACTCAATGAAATAGAGACCAGAATAACTGTGGAACACATAAAAAAATAAAAAAGAGGAGTTGGTTCCTTGAAAGAATTAACAAGATAGATAAACCATTAGCCACCCTTATTAAAAGAAAAGAGGAAAGACTCTAATTAATAAAATCATGAATGAAAAAGGAGAGATCACAACCCATACCAAGGATATACAAACGATTTTAAAAACATATTATGAACGGCAATACACCATTAAACGTGTAATTTGCCCTGCAATATCCTTGGTATGGGTTGTGATCTCTCCTTTTTCATTCATGGGGGCAGCCCCAGTGGCACAGTGGTTTAGCAGCAATACACCAATAAATTAGGCAATTTAGAAGAAATGGATGCATTTCTGGAAAACCACAAACTACCAAAACTGCAGCAGGAAGAAATGGAAACCCTGAACAGTCCAGTAACCCGGAGGAAATTGAGGCAGTCATCAAAAACCTCCCAAGACACAATAGTCCAGTGCCAGATGGCTTCCCAGGGGAATTCTATCAAACGTTTAAAGAAGAAAAAATACCTATTCTACTAACGCCGTTCCAAAGATAGAAAGGGACAGAATAATTCCAAACTTGTTTTATGGGGCCAGCATCACCTTAATTCCAAAACCAGATGAAGACATCACCAAAAAGCAGAATTATAGACCAATATCCCTGATGAAAACAGCTGCAAAAATTCCCAACAAGATACTACCCAATAGGATTCCACAGTACATTAAGAAGATTATTCACCATGACCAAGTGGGATTTATCCCCGGGATGCAAGGCTGGTTCAACACTTGTAAAACAATCAATGTGATTCATCATATCAGCAAAAGAAAAAACAAGGATCATATGATCCTCTCAAGAGACGCAGAGAAAGCATTTGACAAAATACAGCATCCATTCCTGCTCAAAACTCTTCAGAGTGTAGGGATAGAGGGAACATTCCTCAACATCTTAAAAGCCATCTGCAAAAAGCCCACAGCAAATATCATTCTCAGTGGGGAAACCCTGGGAACCTTTCCCCTAAGATCAGGAACATGACAGGGATGTCCACTCTCACCACTGCTATTCAACATAGTGCTAGAAGTCCTAGCCTCAGCAATCAGGGCAACAAAAGAAATAAAAGGCATTCAAATTAGCAAAGAAGAAGTTAAACTCTCCCTCTTTGCAGATGACATGATACTGTACATAGAAAACCCAAAAGACTCCTCCCCAAGATTGCTAGAACTCATACAGCAATTCAGCAGTGTGGCAGGATACAAAATCAATGCCCAGAAATCAGTGGCATTTCTATACACTAACAATGAGACAAAGAAATTAAGGAGTCAATTCCATTTACAATTGCACCAAAAAGGATAGGATACCTAGGAATAAACCTAACCAAAGAGGTAAAGGATCTATATCCTAAAAACTACAGAACACTTCTGAAAGAAATTGAGGAAGACACAAAGAGATGGAAAAATATTCCATGCTCATGGATTGGAAGAATTAATATGGTGAACATGTCAATGTTACTCAGGGCAATTGACACATTTAATGCAATCCCTATCAAAATACCATGAACTTTCATCAGAGAGTTGGAACAAATAATCTGAAGATTTGTGTGGAATCAGAAAAGACTGCCAATAGCCAGGGGAATATTTAAAAGAAAACCTGGGATCCCTGGGTGGCGCAGTGGTTTGGCGCCTGCCTTTGGCCCAGGGCGCGATCCTGGAGACCCAGGATCGAATCCCACGTTGGGCTCCCGGTGCATGGAGCCTGCTTCTCCCTCTGCCTGTGTGTCTGCCTCTCTCTCTCTCTCTCTCTCTCTCTGTGTGACTATCATAAATAAAGAAAAAAAATTTTAAAAAAAAGAAAAGAAAAGAAAAGAAAACCATAGCTGGGGGCATCACAATGCCAGATTTCAGGTTGTACTACAAAGCTGTGATCATCAAGACAGTGTGGTACTGGCACAAAAACAGACAATAGAGAATCCAGAAATGGGCTCTGAACTCTATGGTCAACTATATTTGACAAAGCAGGAAAGACTATCCACTGGAAAAAGAGACAGTCTCTTCAATAAATGGTACTGGGAAAATTGGACAACCACGTGCAGAAAAATGAAACTAGACCATTCTCTTACACCATACACAAAGATAGATTCAAAATGGATGAAAGATCTAAATGTGAGACAAGAATCCATCAAAATCCTAGAGGAGAACACAGGCAACACCCTTTTTGAACTTGGCCATAGCAACTTCTTGCAAGATACATCTATGAAGGCAAGGGAAGGAAAAGCAAAAAAATTATTGGGACTTCATCAAAATAAAAAGCTTCTGCACAGCAAAAGAAACAGTCAACAAAAGTAAAAGACTACCTACTAAATGGGAGAAGATATTTGAAATGACCTGTCAGATAAAGGGCTAGAATCCAAGATCTATGAATAACTTATTAAATGCAACAGCATATAATCAAACAATCCAATCATAAAATGGGCAAAAGACATGAACGGGAATTTTACCCAAGAAGACATAGACATGGCCAACAAGCAGAAGAGAAAATGCGCCACATCACTTGTCATCAGGGAAATACAAATCAAAACCACATGAGATACCACCTCACACCAGTGAGAATGGGGAACATTAACAAGACAGGAAACAACAAATGTTGGAGACAATGTGGAGAAAGGGGTACCCTTTTGTACTGTTGATGGGAATGAGAACTGGTACAGCCACTCTGGAAAACTTTGTTGAGATTCCTCAAACAGTTAAAAATAGAGCTACCCTACGATCCAGCAATTGCACTGCTGGGGACTTACCCCAAAGATACAGAGTCACCGATAAACCAAGACACCTGCACCCCAATATGTATAGCTGCAATGTCCACAATAGTGAAACTGTTAAAGGAGCCTTGTCCATCGAAAGATAAATGGATAAAGAAGATGTGGTCTATATATACAATGGAATATTACTCAGCTATTAGAAGCAACAAATACACACCATTTGCTACAACATGGATGGAATTGGAGGGTATTATGCTGAGTGAGTAAGTCAGTTGGAGAAGGACAAACATTATATGGTTTCATTCATATGAGGAATATAAAAAATAATGAAACGGATTATAGGGAAAAGGAGAGAAAATTTGTGGGAAATATCAGAGAGGTTGACAGAACATGAGAGACTCCTAATTCTGGAAAATGAACAAGGGGTAGTGAAAGGGGTGGTGGGTGAGTGGTTGGGGTGACTGGGTGATGGGCACTGAGGGGAGCACTTGATGGGATGAGAACTTGGTGTTATAGTATATGTTGGCAAATCGAACTCTAATAAAAAATATACCAAAAAAAAGGAATTGGCTGAATCCTCTGTTAATATGAGGTATTCGCTGCATAGTGCTAGCTGTCAGTAATTTAATGAGAGGAAATTTCCATCAAATTAAAAAAAAACACTTAATATTAAAAACAGTTCACATGTACATAAATACATACATAGTTAACAAAAATATACAAATGTAAAAAGGATCCTAAAATTTTAGCCATGGGTCAGTAAAATAGAGAAATAAAATCTCCCTGGTTTATCACCACTTCATATTTTTATCTGATTGCGTTTCTGGAAAAAGGAAAATTAAGTTACCTGTTTACCAATTTTGAGAATATCAATATTTTTTTGTTTTAAAAATTTTATGTATTTATTTGAGAGAGAGGGGGGAGTGTGCATGAGTAGGGGGCAGGGCAGAGGGAGAGGGAAAAGATGACTCCCCATTGAGTGCAGAGCCTAATGTAGGGATCATCCTGGGACCCTGAGATCATGACCTTAGCCAAAGTCAGATGCTTAACCAACTGAGCTACCCAGGCACTCCATGAGAATATCAGTATTTTCTTATGCATTGACATGTAATTTGATGGAGGCTATGGATTAAATTTTAGGCCACTGACCAAGGAAACATCTAGCAGCTATCTGGATGTCTTCAAAATCCAAGTGAATAGAGATCCGGTTCTGTTTCCAGATAGTTTTTTATTCTTTATTCAGACTCAGGTGATAAATTTTGGAAGTCCTTTAGTGTCTTGAGAGCCTTTGATGGATGATAAGGACCTAAAGTTCAAGTTACCATAGGGAGCAGAGGGGCTGAAATGGGAAGGGAAAAATTTGGTAGGGTGGATAGAAGGATGAATAATGTAGGATCATGAAGAGAGATAGAACAAAGGACTTAGAGAAAGATCCAAAGCAGTGAAAGGAGAAAGAAAGAACAGCTGTGATGAGAAGGGAGATCTTTAAGGAACTGATCTGGGGAGATTTTTATTTCCTTAACAAGAACCTTGACATTTTTTAGTAAAATCATGTCCATGATAAGGGAAGTAGAGTTTGTGGAGCACAATTCAGCAGGTATTCAAGAGAGGATTTTCAATCCACTGAGAAGTTCCCATCTTTTAACTAATGGTATTTTTATATTTATAAAAGTTGGCCTTTTAACTCAGCTTCTGATTGCCAAGGACTCTAACCCAACTTTTTATGCAATGGTGCTTTCTTTCATCTCTAACTCAACCTGTGCTTACCTGGAATTATAATCGAGCTTCTTAAAAACAGAAACCTATCACTCTTACTCAGCCTCTCTTTTTCTAGCATTCTAACCTACCTTCTAGAGTAAAATAAAAAATCTACGGAAAATGCTCCTCTCAGCTCAAGGAACTTTTGTGGCAGTGGTTTAGGAATCAGACTTACTAATGAATCCATAATCAATCTGACAGGAGTAAAGACAAAAATTTCAAAGAGGCACACTTAGGATTCTGGTTGAGGGGTCCAGTGTCCACTGATAAATCCGATCCTATTTTAGTTGGCACCATGATAATAATAAAAAGCAGAACTGCTCATTAGTTAAAGCAGTAAAAAATATTTTTTTAAAGGACTATTACAATAAGGGGGAAATGTCATTGTAGAACTGTACTGAGGGAAGTAGGTGGGGCATGGACTAAATATGTGGTGGGTATTAAGGAGGGCACTTGTTATGATGAGCACTGGGTATTACATGTAGGTGATGAATAATTTAATTCTATTCCTGAAAAAATATTATATTATATGTTAACTAACTAGAATTTAAATAACAATTTGGAAGAAAAAAACCTGCTGAATTTTTCTTAAGATTTATTCATTTATTTGAGAGAGAGAGCAGGGGGGTGGGGTGGGCAGACAGAGAAAATCTTCAAGCAAACTCCCTGCTAAGTGTGGAACCTGATGCAGGGCTCAATTCCATGACCCATGAGATCACAACCTGAGCTGAAACCAAGAGTCAGACACTCAACTGATTCAGCTACCCATGTGCCCCAAACTGTGTTGGATTCTAAATACAGCATGTGCAGGTAAGTTTTTTATACCAGTGTCCAGTGGGTCTTATGATAGGATATTACTGGGGCACCTGGTTGGCTCAGTGTCTGCTTTTGGTTCAGGTAATGGTCCCAGGGTCCTAGGATTGAGCCCAGTGTCAGGCTCCCTGCTCAGTGAGGAGTCTGCTTCTCTCTCTTCCTCCATCCCTCTCCCTGCTCATGCTCTCTCTCGCTCACTTTCTTTCAAATAAATAAATAAAATCTTTTTTTTAAATGGGATATTACTAAGAAAAACCAGCAAGGACAAGGGAGATTCTGGTCAAATTGTTCTAATAGGATTCTTGCTGGATGGTTTGGCGCCTGCCTTTGGCCCGGGGCACGATCCTGGAGACCCAGGATCGAATCCCACGTCAGGCTCCCAGTGCATGGAGCCTGCTTCTCCCTCTGCCTATGTCTCTGCCTCTCTCTCTCTCTCTATCATAAATAAATAAAAATTAAAAAAAAAAGGATTCTTGCTGGAGAGCGGCCAGGTTCATCAGACATTACCTATGGCAATTGGAAAATGAGAAACCTGATTAGATATTGTTGATAATCAGACATGGAGGATGAAAGTCCCTTGCAAAACTGAGTTAGGGTTCTTGCTAAAGATCATACAAGGGAGTACAAAGATGGGCCTAGGAGAATATATAGGAGACTATTTTTTAACTATTTGAATCTAGTTGGCACACAATGTTGTATTAATTTCAGGTATGCAACATAGTTCTCTGATAAGTTTATACGTTTTGTTTTGCTCACAAGTATAGTTACTGTCACTGTACAATGCTATTATGGTTTCAATGAGTACGTTTCTTATGCTGTATCTTTTATCCTCATGATTCATTCATTTGATAACTGGAAGCCTAATTCTCCCACTACTAATTAATGTTTGGTTTGAAAAGAATCTCTGTCACTAGCTAATTAAAATTGGGAAACTATAAAGGAGGTAATGAAGAATATGTCTGAAATACATAACATCCCTTAGGGTTTCTCTTGGAATGCCCTTGATCTAAGTAAGATGGGTTGCTATTGAGGTGAGAAAATACAAAATAGGTAGTAAAAACAGGTGGTTATAAATCCAGATAAAATATGTGACCTGCTACAGAAATGGGATATGTAATTGTCATGAGTATCTCTTCCTCAGTTTGTTATGGATATGTTTGCCTGTATATATACATATATTAATCAAATTTTCTATGCTCTAATTCCCTTGTCATGTAACATAAGATGTATTGAATTTATATCCTAGCATTTAATTATTGTTAATCTTACATCATACTATTTGCTATTTTACATCAAGGAGAAAAGTAAACATCATTCCAGGGCTTTATCTTCTTTTCTGGGGAAAAAAAAGATAGTGTGATTTTGACTGTATGCATTATATATATCATGTTAGGGAGAATTATGACCTCATTATTGTCTTTATTTAAAATTATGACCTCATTATTGTCTTTATTTTAATTGGTTTAAGGTGATGTTCATAGGAGTGAAGTTGACAAGGAGTGGACTTGTGATGGCTAATATTATTTTTTAACTTTATTAGGCTAAGTGAAGCCCAATTACCTAGTGAAACATTATTTCTGGGTATTTCTATTAGACAATGGTCTGTGCTGTTTATAGCAATATACATTGTATTATTATAATCAACCACTTCTAAGAAACAAGGAGCTATGGAACTCTATATATGATGTTTTTGAACACTTTTGGAAAACTAAGGAATATGTTTATTGGTTCTTCTTAATGTGGCTAGATAAAATGGTGTAAGAAAAAGATTAAATCGGGTATTCAACTTACTAGTACAAAGTTTGTATCAATGACTTGAGGTGTGCCTCATCATGTCAGGGCTAAAATTGTTGATAATTTAACTAAAACTTACTAAATTTCAATACAAGTTGGACTTCAAAGGTGCAAGTGTGTTCACTGTTAAAGTGAGGGCATTAATTGTGAAAACAAGAAGCTTTATAAATCCAGATGAGGATATGTGGGATTATCTTCATGAAGGTGGGGACAATGAGTCCTTAAATTCTGCTATGTCTTCTTTACCAATGGATGTAGTTTCCTAACCCCCAGTAAATGAGGCTTCCTGAATCCCACTGCCAAGAATATCCTCACATCAAGTTGTAGCACCCTCCCTATCCACATTAATATCAGCCTTTCAATCTGCATCTTAGAGATTAATCTTGCATTGCTTGAGAAAACAGTAATAGCTTCTCTTAAGGTAACTGCCATCTATGACTAGATTTAAGCCCCAGCAGGCCCCTGAAGGTAGGTACAAATTATGTTCCATGAGGATTTACACTACACTCCAAAAGAGGTACTTGAGTTTTATGTATTATATAAGCAGAAATCTGGAAAATATGAGTGGGAATAGTTATTTAGGGTGTTTGATAATTGTGGAACAAAGATAAAGCTTCATAAGACTGAGTTCATTTTTATGAGCCACCAAACAGTGATAAAGGGATCTAACAGTTTGTTGAGACAATTGGCTGAAACAATGATCAAAGATGGCTTACCATGATTGAAATGAAAATATTCCATTTCTCTTAGTTTAATGTAGAGTAAGGGATTCAAAACCTAACAGATATTGGAATGTAAATGTGGATTTGTCATTGAGACCTATTTGTTCATACTGGGAGTGTCCACAAGGCACACCTTTCATTAATTCATGAAGAAATTTATTATGAATGGATCCTTAGCAATCTTTGAAAGACTCAATGATTTCTGTTCTCTGTAAGCCAGACTCTTACAGTGGAAACCATGGACTAAAGTGAGAAATCAAAAGCAATGGGAATAACTGGATCCTGAAGTAGAAGAAACCAAGTCACTTTACTCATGTGCCAAAAGCCTTGTTGGTGTAGTGCTCTAATGGGCCCAGCAAAGTTAAAGCATCATCCTGAAAACTGGGACTTGTGCAGAATGTTGACTTTGGCTAATCAATCGTGGTGTTTCCAAAAGACAAAAAGGAGTCTACTTAACTCTTACTTGATTTGTATAAGCAGGCAAGATCCAGGTTAAGTGACAAAAATCTAACTTGAGCTATGAACATATTTCTCACTTCCGCTCAGTCAAGTCTTAACTTGAGTGAGTTTATAGACCAAGATTCCCTTCAAAGAAGAGGAGGCCAGGTCCCTTTGAGAAATGACACAACCACACACTAAAAATACATACTGTTAATCTTTTTTTTTTAAATAAATTTATTTTTTATTGGTGTTCAATTTGCCAACTTACAGAATAACACCCAGTGCTCATCCCGTCAAGTGCCACCCTCAGTGCCCAGCACCGATTAACCCCCACCCCTCGCCCTCCTCCCCTTCCACCACCCCTAGTTCATTTCCCAGAGTTAGGAGTCTTTATGTTCTATCTCCCTTTCTGATATTTCCCACATATTTCTTCTCCCTTCCCTTATATTCCCTTTCACTATTATTTATATTCCCCAAATGAATGAGAACATATAATGTTTGTCCTTCTCCGATTGACTTACTTCACTCAGCATAATACCCTCCAGTTCCATTCACGATGAAGCAAATGGTGGGTATTTGTCATTTCTCATGGCTGAGTAATATTCCATTGCATACATAAACCACATCTTCTTTTAATAAATTTATTTTTTATTGGTGTTCAATTTACCAACATACAGAATAACACCCAGTGCTCATCACGTCAAGTGCCCCCCTCAGTGCCCATCACCCTTTCACCCCTACCCCCCGCCCTCTTCCCCTTCCACCAACCCTAGTACATTTCCCAGAGTTAGGAGTCTTTATGTTCTGTCTCCCTTTCTGATATTTCGCACACATTTCTTCTCCCTTCCCTTCTATTCCCTTTCATTATTATTTATATTCCCCAAATGAATGAGAACATATAATGTTTGTCCTTCTCTGATTGACTTACTTCACTCAGCATAATACCCTCCAGTTCCATCCACGTTGAAGCAAATGGTGGGTATTTGTCGTTTCTAATGGCTGAGTAAAATCCCACTGTATATATAGACCACATCTTCTTGATCCATTATCTTTCGATGGACACCGAGGTTCCTTCCACAGTTTGGCTATTGTGGCCATTGCTGCTGTAAACATTGGGGTGCAGGTGTCCCGGCGTTTCATTGCATCTGAATCTTTGGGGCAAATCCCCAACAGTGCAATTCCTGGGTCGTACAGCAGGTCTATTTTTAACTCTTTATGGAACCCCCACAGAGTTTTCCAGAGTGGCTGCACCAGTTCACATTCCCACCAACAGTGTAAGAGGGTTCCCTTTTCTCCACATCCTCTCCAACATTTGTGGTTTCCTGCCTTGTTAATTTTCCCCATTCTCTCTGGTCTGAGGTGGTATCTCATTGTGGTTTTGATTTGTATTTCCCTGATGGCAAGCGATGCGGAGCATTTTCTCATGTGGTTGTTGGCCATGTCTATGTCTTCCTCTGTGAGATTTCTCTTCATGTCTTTTTCCCATTTCATGATTGGATTGTTGGTTTCTTTGCTGTTGAGTTTAATGAGTTCTTTATAGATCTTGGAAACTAGCCCTTTATCTGATACGCCATTTGCAAATATCTTCCCCCATTTTGTAGGTTGTCTTTTAGTTTTGTTGACTGTATCCTTTGCTGTGCAAAAGCTTCTTATCTTGATGAAGTCCCAATAGTTCACTTTTGATTTTGTTTCTTTTGCCTTCGTGGATGTATCTTGCAAGAAGTTACTGTGGACGAGTTCAAAAAGGGTGTTGCCTGTGTTCTCCTCTAGGATTTTCATGGAATCTTGTCTCACATATAGATCTTTCATCCATTTTTAGTTTATATTTGTGTATGGTGCGAGAGAGTGGTCCAGTTTCATTCTTCTGCATGTGGATGTCCAATTTTCCCAGCACCAATTATTGAAGAGACCGTCTTTCTTCCAATGGATAGTCTTTCCTCCTTTATTGAATATTAGTTGACCATAAAGTTCGGGGTCCACTTCTGGGTTCTCTATTCTGTTCCATTGATCTATGTGTCTGTTTTTGTGCCAGTACCACACTGTGTTGATGACCACAGCTTTGTAGTACACCTTGAAATCTGGCATTGTGATGCCCCCAGCCATGTTTTTTTTTTTAATGCCCCTGGCTATTCGGGGTCTTTTCTGATTCCACACAAATCTTAAAATAATTTGTTCTAACTCTCTGAAGAAAGTCCATGGTATTTTGATAGGGATTGCATAAAACGTGTAAATTGCCCTGGGTAACATTGACATTTTCACAATATTAATTCTGCCAATCCATGAGCATGGAATATTTTTCCATCTCTTTGTGGCTACCTCAATTTCTTTCAGAAGTGTTCTATAGTTTTTAGGATATAGATCCTTTACTTCTTTGGTTACATTTATTCCAAGCATAAGTATCTTATGCTTTTGGGTGCAATTGTCAATGGGATTGACTCCTTAATTTCTCTTTCTTCAGTCTCATTGTTAGTGTATAGAAATGCCACTGACTTCTGGACATTGCTTTTGTATCCTACCACGTTGCCAAATTGCTGTATGAGTTCCAGCAATCTTGGGGTGGAGGCTTTTGGGTTTTCTATGTAGAGTATCATGTCATAGGTGAAGAGGGAGATTTTGACTTCTTCTTTGCCAATTTGAATGCCTTTAATGTCTTTTTGTTGTCTGATTGCTGAGACTAGGCCTTCCAGTACTATCTTGAATAGCAGTGGTAAGAGTGGACATCCCTGTCTTGTTCCTGATCTTACGGGAAAGGCTCCCAAGTGCTTCCCCATTGAGAATGATATTTGCTGTGGGCTTTTCGTAGATGGCTTTTAAGATGTTGAGGAATGTTCCCTCTATCCCTACACTCTGAAGAGTTTTCATCAGGAATGGATGCTGTATTTTGTCAAATGCTTTCTCTGCATCTAATGAGAGGATCATATGGTTCTTGGTTTTTCTCTTGCTGATATGATGAATCACATTGATTGTTTTACGAGTGTTGTAACAGCCTTGTGTCCCAGAAATAAATCCTACTTGTTCATGGTGAATAATTTTCTTAATGTACTGTTGGATCCTATTGGCTAGTATCTTGTTGAGAATTTTTGCATCCATGTTCTTCAGGGATATTGGTCTACAATTCTCCTTTTTGGTGGGGCCTCTGTCTGGTTTTGGAAATAAGGTGATGCTGGACTCATAGAACAAATTTGGAAGTACTCCATCTCTTTCTGTCTTTCCAAACAGCTTTAGTAGAATAGGTATGGTTTCTTCTTTAAACATTTGACAGAATTCCCCAGGGAAGCCATCTGACCCTGGACTTTTGTGTCTTGGGAGGTGTTTGATGATTGCTTGAATTTCCTCCCTGGTTATTGACCTGTTCAGGTTTTCTATTTCTTCCTGTTCCAGTTTTAGTAGTTTGTGGCTTTACAGAAATGCGTCCATTTCTTCTAGATTGCCTAATTTATTGGTTTATAGCTGTTTATAATATGTTTTTATTTTCCTTTTTTTAAATTTTTATTTATTTATGATAGTCACAGAGACGGGGGGGCAGAGACACAGGCAGAGGGAGAAGCCGGCTCCATGCACCAGGAGCCCGACATGGGATTTGATCCCAGGTCTCCAGGATCGCACCCTGGGCCAAAGGCAGGCGCCAAACCGCTGCACCACCCAGGGATCCCTATAATATGTTTTTAAAATCGTTTGTATTTCCTTGGTGTTGGTAGTAATCTCTCCTTTCTCTTTCATTATTTTATTAATTTGAGTCTTCTCTCTCTTCTTTTTAATAAGGCTGGCTAATGGTTTATCTATCTTATTAATTCTTTCAAGGAACCAACTACTGGTTTTGTTGATCTGTTCCACAGTTCTTCTGGTCTCAATTTCATTGAGTTCTGCTTGAATATTTATTAACTCTCTTCTGCTGGGTGTAGGATCTATTTTCTGTTTTTTCTCTAGCTCCTTTAGGTGTAAGGTTAGCTTTAGTATTTGAGTTTTTTCCAGTTTTTGGAAGGATGCTTGTATTGCAGTATATTTCCCTCCCAGGACTGCTTTTGCTGCATCCCAAAGATTGTGAACGGTTGTATCTTCATTCTCATTAGTTTCCATGAATCTTTTTAATTCTTCCTTAATTTCCTGGTTGACCCTTTCATCTTTTAGCAGGATGGTCCTTAACCTCCACGTGTTGAGGTCCTTCCAAACTTCTTGTTGTGATTTAGTTCTAATTTCAAGGCATTATGGTCTGAGAATATGCAGGAGATGATCCCAATCTTTTGGTATCAGTTGAGACCCGATTTGTGACCCAGTATGTGGTCTATTCTGGAAGAAGTTCCATGTGCACTTGAGAAGAATGGGTATTCAGTTGAGTTGGATGTAAAGTTTTGTAGATATCTGTGAAATCCATCTGGTCCAGTGTATCATTTAAAGCTTTCATTTCTTTGGAGATGTTGTGTTTAGAAGACCTATCGAGTATAGAAAGCGCTAGATTGAAGTCACCAAGTATAAGTGTATTATTATAGAAGTATTTCTTCACTTTGGTTATTAATTGGTTTAAATATTTGGCAGCTCCCACATTCGGGGCATATATATTGAGGATTGTTAAGTCCTCTTGTTGGATAGATCCTTTAAGTATGAGATAGTGTCCCTCTTCATCTCTCACTACAGTCTTCAGGGTAAATTTTAGTTTATCTGATATAAGGATGGCTACCCCTGCTTTCTTTGAGGACCATTTGAATGGTAAATGGTTCTCCAACCTTTTATTTTCAGGCTGTAGGTGTCCTTCTGTCTAAAATGAGTCTCTTGTAGACAGCAAATAGATGGGTCCTGCTTTTTTATCCAGTCTGAAACCCTGCGCCTTTTGATGGGGTCATTAATCCCGTTCACGTTCAGAGCTACTATTGAAAGATAGGAGTTTAGTGTCATCATGATATCTATTCAGTCCTTGTTTTTGTGGATTGTTCCACTGGACTTCTTCTTAAAGAAGAATTTTAAGAGTCCCCCTTAAAATTTCTTGCAGAGCTGGTTTGGAGGTCACATAATCTTTCAGTTGCTGCCTGTCCTGGAAGATCTTTATCTCTCCTTCCATTCTGATTGAGAGCCTTGCTGGATAAAGTATTCTTGGTTACATGTTCTTCTCATTTAGGACCCTGAATATATCCTGCCAGCCCTTTCTGGCCTGCCAGGTCTCTGTGGAGAGGTCTACTGTTACCCTAATACTCCTCCCCATAAAAGTCAGGGATGTCTTGTCTCTTGCTGCTTTAAGGATCTTCTCCTTATCTTTGGAATTTGCAAGCTTCACTATTAGATGTCGAGGTGTTGAACGGTTTTTATTGATTTTAGGGGGGGATCTCTCTATTTCCTGGGTCTGAATGCCTGTTTCCCTTCCCAGATTAGGAAAGTTTTCAGCTAGGATTTGTTCAAATAAATATTCTGGCCCTCTGTCCTTTTCTGCGCCCTCAGGAACCCCAATTAAACGTAGGTTTTTCTTCCCCAGGCTGTCATTTATTTCCCTTAATCTATCTTCATGGTCTTTTAATTGTTTGTCTCTTTTTTACTCAGCTTCCCTCTTTGCCATCAATTTGTCTTCTATGTTACTCACTCGTTCTTCCACCTCGTTAACCCTCGTCATTAGGACTTCTAGTTTGGATTGCATCTCATTCAATTGATTTTTAATTTCTGCCTGATTGGATCTAAATTCTGCAGTCATGAAGTCTCTTGAGTCCTTTATTCTTTTTTCTAGAGCCACCAGTAGTTGTATAATATTCCTTCTGAATTGGCTTTCTGACATTGAATTGTAATCCAGGTTTTGTAACTCTGTGGGAGAGAGGACTGTTTCTGATTCTTTCTTTTGAGGTGAGGTTTTCCTTCTAGTCATTTTGCTCAGTGCAGAGTGACCAAAAACAAGTTGTATTGGGAAAAGGAGAAAAGGAGAGGAGAGTAAGAAGGAAAGAAAAGAGAAAAAGAAAAAAGAAAAAAGGAAGAAAAAATGAGAAGAAAAAGAGAAAGAAAAAGAAAGGAAAAAAGGAAAAACGGGTGGGGGAAGCAAACAGAAATCAAAAAGAAAAAGAAAAAAAAGAAAAAAAAAAGCATCGGGGGAGTATCTTTTTATTCTGTATACTTTAAGTCCCTTGACTTCCCCTGGAACTTGTCTGTCTAGCGGTCTTCTTGGGGAGGTGCCTGTTGTGCTGATTTTCAGGTGTTAGCACTTTGGGGAGCTCCTCTGCCCCTTGCCTGGTGCAGGGCTCAGTGGGGGTTGTTTACCCCGTGAGGCCCCAAGAGGAGCAACCACAGTGGCGGCGGCCAGCTCTGGAGCCCTGGAATCAGCTCCCACAGTAACTACAGAGCTCTTGGTCTGCAGGGCCTGGATGCTCCGCGGGCGGGGCCGCTGATCTGCTCAGCTCCGGGCAGGAGTGTCCTTGCTGTCCTGGGCCCTCCCGGCCTCTGCCTGTCTTGGGGGGAGGTCGATCCTGGGCTGTTTCCTGGCGCCCTGTGCTCCGGAACCTGCGCTGTTGGATTCGCGCTCCTGGCTGCGCAGCCCCCTCCGGGGAGCCTCGGCCCGAGCCCCTCCGCCCCTCCGAGATGCTCCGGGTCCCGCCGTGAGCGCTGTAGCCCTTTAGGGAGCTCGGCGCCCTCTCTGTTACTGTCCCCGGTAGCCTGAGGGCATCCCCTCCCTCCTGGGGTCCTGCTCCAACTCCCTGCGAGCCCCTTTCCGCCCGGGAAGGTTGGTGCAGCTCTTGCTTCTCCGGGATGGGGCTTTCCTGTCCTGGGGACACTCAACCCGGCCTTAGCCCGGCTCCTCGCGGGGCCCCTCCCCCTTAGATGCCTTTTGTTTTTTTATTTCTTTCTTCCCCGTCTTCCTACATTGATAGCGTGAACTCTTCTCACTGTAGCGTTCCAGCTGGTCTCTCTTTAAATCTCAGGCCGAATTCATAGATTTTCAGGATGATTTGAAGGTTATCTAGGTAATTTGGTGGGGACAGGTGACTTGGGGACCCTACTCTTCCGCCATCTTGCCCCTCCTACTCTGTTAATCTTTCTTCTAGCCTTCCCTAAAGTAGCTACTGTCTTTTACCAGAGTAATGGTGCATTGTGGGAAAAATATATTTAGAATATTTAGGGATTATCTATAAGGAATTTATCAGACTCAACACCCAAAAACCAAATAAGTTAAGAAATTGACAGAAGACATGAACAGACATTTTTCCAAGGAAGACATACAAATAGACAAAAGACACATGAAAAATGCTCAACCTCATTCAGCATCACGGAAACCCAAATCAAAACTACAAAGAGATACCATCTCACACCAGTCAGAATGGCTAAAATTAACAAGTCAGGAAACAACAAATGTCAGCAATAGATAAAGGGGAACCCTCTTCTACTGCTGATGAGTATACAATCTGGTGCAACCACTCTGGATAACAGTATGGAAGTTCCTCAAAAAGTTAAAAATAGAGTTACCCTATGATACAACAATTATAACACTCGTATTGATCCAAAGGATACAAATAGGGATCCCTGGGTGGCGCAGCGGTTTGGCGCCTGCCTTTGGCCCAGGGCGCGATCCTGGAGACCCGGGATCGAATCCCACGTCGGGCTCCCGGTGCATGGGGCCTGCTTCTCCCTCTGCCTGTGTCTCTGACTCTCTCTCTCTCTGTGTGACTATCATAAATAAATAAAAAATTAAAAAAAAAAAAGGATACAAATATAGTGATCTAAAGGAACACCTGCATGCCAATATTTATAGCAGCAATGTCCACAATAGCCAAAGTATGGGAAGAGTTGAGATGTCCATCAACAGAGAAAGAACATATGGTATATATACACAATGGAATATTACTCAGCCATCAAAAATGAAATCTAACCATGTACAATGATATGGATCGAACTAGAGGGTATTATGCTAAGTGAAATAAGTCAACCAGTGAAAAGACAATTATCATATGATTTCACCCATGTGTGGGATTTAAGAAACAAAACAGAGGATCATAGGGGATCAAAGGGAATGTAAAATGAGACAAAATCAGAGAAGGAGATAAATCATGAGACTCATGAGATACAAACTGAGGGTTTGGAGGGGAGGTGGGGGTGGTGAGGTATTTGGGAAATGAGCATTAAGGAGGGCAATTGATATAATGAGAACTGAGTATTATATACAACTGATGAATCTCTGATCTCTACCTCTGAAACAAATAATACACTATATGTTATTTAATTTAAGTAAAATAAAATTTAAAAAAAGATTATTGGGATCCCTGGGTGGCGCAGCGGTTTGGCGCCTGCCTTTGGCCCAGGGCGCGATCCTGGAGACCCGGGATCGAATCCCACATCAGGCTCCCGGTGCATGGAGCCTGCTTCTCCCTCTGCCTATGTCTCTGCCTCTCTCTCTCTCTCTCTGTGACTATCATAAATAAATTTAAAGAAAAAAAAAATAAAAAAAAAATAAAAAAAGAGTATTGAGGATTATATACACTGGCTCTGAACTGAAATTGTTTCCAAGAAAACCAAAATGTCATTTCCCTTCCAGTCATATTAAAGATGTATGGAAGGCAGCCCAGGTGGCTCAGCAGTTTAGCGCTGCCTTCAGCCCAGGGTGAGATCCTGGAGACCAGGGATCGAGTTCCATGTCTAGCTTCCTGCATGGAGCCTGCTTCTCCCTCTGCCTGTGTCTCTGCCTCTCTCTCTATCTGTTTCTCGAATAAATAAATAAATAAAATCTTTTAAAAAATAAAAAAATAAAGATGTATGGAGATTAGGATATCAATGGTGTTTTACCTCAGGTCAGTCTCACAATGGAGCTGCTGCCTCTCTGAACATATCCTATGGTTATTTCCCCAGTTCTAGAAAGTATAATTGGAATAGAAATACTTAACAGCTATCTCAATCCCCATATTAGTTCCCTTACCTGTGGAGTAAGGGATATTATGGTGGGTAGTGCCAAACACAATCTATTAGAATGCTCTATAACTTGGAAAACAGTAAATCAAAAGTAATACCACATACCTGGGAGAATTGAAGATATTCGTGCCACCATGAAGAATTTGAAAGATACAGAGGTGATGATTGACAGCAATCTTCACTTAGAACTCCTATTTGTCCTGTTTAGAAGGCAAATGGTATCTTGGAGAAAGATACTAGATTATTGCATGCTTAACCAGGTGGTAACTCCAACGGAACTTGCTAAAACATATATTGTTTTGTTGCTTAAGCAAACTTGCGTGTACCCTGATGCACTGTATGGAGCTAATGATTTGCTAAATACCTTTTTTGTTAAACTTGTTCATAAAGCCCACCCGAAGCATTTTTATTTCTGCTGGCAAGGCCTGAAATAAACATCCAGAATCATGCAGAAGTTGTATATGAACTTCAGAGACCCATGTATCATTTTTGTTTTTCAAGAATCTTGAACACTTTTCTCTTCCAAAATAACTACACTTGTCAATTACATTAATGATAATATACTGGTAGAACCTATGTAACAGGAATTGCAATTTCTCTACACTTATTGGTAAGACACTTGTGTGTGAGGGGTACAGAATAAATCCCACTAAAATTCAGACACCTTCTACCTCAATGAAGTTTTATTTTATTTTTTTAAAGATTCCATTTATATATTTGACAGAGAAAGAGAGTACAAACAGGGGGAATAGCAGGAAGAGGGAGAGGGAGAGGGAGAAGCAGGCTCCATGCAGGAGCCCAATGTGGGACTTGATTCTAGGACCCTGGGATCATGAGCTGAGCCAAAGGCAGATGCTTAACTGACTAAGCCACCCAGGTGCCCCTCAATGAAGTTTTTAGAAGTGCAGTGGTGTGGGTGTTGTACTGATATATTTTTAAGTTTAAAGATGAATTTAGCATTTGGTCTTCCCTACAGCCAAGAAAAAGATGCATTCATTATATAGTGGTTCTTTTTGGATTTGGGTTACAATATATTCCCCCCTTTGAGTGTGTTATTCTAGTCCATTTGTCCAATGACCAAAAAAAACTGCTAGGTTTGACTTGTACCCAGAACAAGAGAAGTATCTGGAACAGGTCTTGCCTGCTGTGCAAGCTCTTCCAATTTTGCTATACGATTTTAGCAGACACAACCATTCTGAAGGTTTTATTGGCAGATAGAGATTTTTAGTTTGTCAGTCCCTTTAGACGTATCACAAAGAAAGCTTTTAGGATTTTGGATTAAAGCCTGCCTTCATCCATAGTTATTTATTCTACTTAGGAGAAACCCTTGGCCTGTTAGTGGGCATAGCAGAAAGTGAATGTGTGACTATGGGTCACATAGCTACCATATGACAAGAGTTGTCCATCATAAACTGGATGTTATGTTACTCACCAAATCACAAATTGGGGAAGCTCCTGAAATACTACATCATGAATTAAAGGTCATATATTTTCCTTGAAGGCACAGGCAATTACATGGAGAAGTAGCCCAAATGCCCATGGTCCTCAATCCTGTTGCAGGGCCTTTTTTCTCCCAACTCACACCTAAGGAAGTATGGAGAAATTTCTTTAACCAGTTGATGAAGGATTAAAGGGTGCAGGACTGGTTTATAGATACTTCTGCAATACATGCAGATACAGCCCAAATGTGGAGAGCTGTGTTACTATAGCCCATATCTCAGACATCTCTGTTGAGGAGTGGTGGATGAAAATTATTCCAGGGGCAGAACCTTGAGCAGTGTACTTGAACATTCTCCTTGTAAGGACAAATGTCCAGTGTGATTATATACCAGATTGTGGCTAATGGAATGGCTTGATTATTAGGGATTTGGAAGAAATATGTGTAGAAAATTGGTGCAAAATTTGGAGAAGATGTATGTAGATGAACCTCTCTCAATGAGTCAGTATCATGAATGCATTTCTATCCTATGTAAATGTACACCAAAATGTGACCACATTAGAGGCAGATTTCAGTAATCAAATGGATTGAATATGTAAATACCAGTTAGTCCCTTTCCCCATCTACCCTGGTTATTAAAAATGGACTTATGAACAAAATGGCCAAAGTGGCAGAAATGGAGAATATTACTGTGGCCAAAACATTGACTTTCACTTACGAAAGGTAAGTGCCCAATTTTCCAGCTACAGGTAGCAACACTAAGTTTCTAATGTGACACATTTTCCTGAGGAAAACTACCTGGTAGCAGATTGACAGCATTAGATAGCTTCTATCATGGAAAGGACAGCATTTTTTTTTCTTTACTGGTATACACACTTTCTCTGGATATGTATTTGCTTTTCCTGCATGCAAAGTTTCAACCAGTGCTATAACCGGTATTCTTACAAATGCACTATCTTGTTTTGGATCAAGAAAAACTTTCTTCTAGGAAGGAAAATGTTGCAGTGGGCCATGCTCATGAAATTCATTCATTCACCATGTTCCAAGCCATTCTGAAGTAGCTGGATTGATAGAATAATAGAAGACTCTTTTGAAGACTCTTAGAGAGCCAGTAAATTGGCAATATATTGTGGAGCTGTGACAAGGTTCTTCAGATTATGTATTTTCTGAGTCAACTTGAATTGCTGTTGTTTCTTTTACATCAGGAATTCATGCCAGTGCCATAACATTTTGATTACTGCAGCTTTGAAATATAACTTGAAGTCTGGAATTATGATGCTCCCAGCTATGCTTTTCTTTTTCAAGAATGCTTTGGTTATTCACATTCTTTTGTGATTCCATACGAATTTTAGAATTCTTTGTTCTAGTTCTGTGAGAAACGCTGGTGGTATTTTGATAAATATTGTGTTAAATGTGTAAATTGCTTCGGGTATTATAAATAGTTTAACAATATTTGTTCCTCCAATCCATGAGCATGGAATGTCTGTCCATTTCTTTGTGTCCTCTTCAATGTCTTTCATCAGTGTTTTATAGTTTTCAGAGTATACCTCTTCAGAGTTTCACTTCTTTGGTTAGCTTTATTCCTAGGTATCTTATTGTTTTTGGTGCATTTGTAAATTGGATTGATTCCTTAATTTCTCTTTCTGCTGCTTCATTGTTGGTGTACATGGATTGTGTATCCTGCAATCTGACTGAATTTGTTGGTCATTTCTAACAGGTTTTTTTTTTTGTTGTTAAGTCTTTGGGCTTTCCATACATAGTATTATGTCTTCTACAAATAGTGAAACTTTTACTTTCTCCTTATTGATCTGGATTCCTTGTATTTCTATTTTGTTTTGTTTTGTTTTCTGATTGCTGTGGCTAGGACTTTCAGTACTATGTTGAATAAAAAGTAGTGAGAATAAACATATTTGTCTTGTTCCTGACCTTAGAGGGAAAGCTCTCTGTTTTTCCCTACTAAGAATGTTGTTAGCTGTGGAATTTTAATATATGGCCTTTATTATGTTAACATATGATCCTTCTTTTATAATGAATAGATGCTGTACTTCGTCCATTTTTTCTTCATCTATTGAAATGATGATCATATGATCCCTATCATTTCTGTTATTGATGTTATGTATCACATTGATTGATTTGGAAATATTGAACCACACTTGCAATTCAGAAATAAATCCCACTTAATAGCAGTGAATGGTTTTTTAAAAAATGTATTGTTGGATTTGTTTTCGTAGTATTTTGTTGAGGATTTTTGCATCTATATTCATCAATGATATTGGCCTCTTTTAGTGGTGTCATTTAAAAAAAAGATTTTATTTATTTATTCATGAGAGACACAGAGAGACAGGCAGAGACCTAGACAGAGGGGGAAGCAGGCTGCCTGTGGGGAGCCTGATGCAAGACTAGATCCCAGGACCCCTGGATCACAACCTGAGCCAAATGCAGACACTCAACTGTTGAGTCACCCAGGTACCCCAAGTGGTGTCTTTATCTGATTTTCTAGCATGATAATGCTGGCCTCATAGTATGAATTTGGAAGTTTTCCTTCCTTTTCTATTTTTTAATAGTTTGAGAATAGGTATTAACTCTTTACATTTTGATACAAATCATCTGTGAAGCCATCTAGTCCTGGACTTTTGTTTGCTGGGAGTTTTTTTATTATTGATTCAATTTTTTTTGCTAGTAATTAGTCTGTTCAAATTTTCTATTCTTTTCTGTCTTAATTTTGGTAGATTATATTTCTAGGAATGTATCCACTTGTTCTTGGTTGTCCAATTTGTTGGTATATAGTTTCTCATAATATTTTCTTGAAATTATTTGTATCCTGTGGTGTTGGTTGTCATTTCCTCCTCTTTCATTTGTGATTTTATCTTTTTGAGTATTTTTTCTTCTTTGCCTGATAAATCTGGATAGAAGTTTATCAATGTTATTGATTTTTATTAAAGAATAAACTCCCAGTCTCATTGGTCTTCTGTAATGTTTTATTTTTTTGATTTCTATATTATTTATCTCTGCTATAATCTTTGTTCTTTCCCTTTTTCTGCTGGTTTTAGATTTTTAATTATTGTTCTTTTTCTCACTCCTTTAGGTGTAATGTTAGTTTGTTTGTTTGAGTCTTTTTTTTTTTTTCTAAATGTGCTCTGGTCTGCTTGTGAGATGACACCTGTCATCACTGCTGCCTGAACCAAGATCCTGCAAAATTCCAGAGTCAGGAGACACAGTCTTGGCAGTTTGGGCTGGTCTTCTGGAGGAGGGGTCCTGCTGTTCTGTGACTGAGACAAGCATAACTGGTTCCATTGGAGTTGGGGGAGCAAGTCTTGGTGTAAGGAAATTAGTTTGTATGTGTGGGTGCTGAGCTGCATCCCACAGGTGGCCCTGTACTTATGCTGAGGGGAAGTGGTGGAAGATGGTACTGGCCAATTCCCTTGTTTACAGACAGGTCTTTTTGTGAATGCTTCTTTTCTGAGACATGCTCTTAGATGAGCAAATAACCTCGCAGTGTGTTCCAAGTGTTCCTCGTTAGATCACTGTCTCTGCTGCATGTCTGTGGGTTGTTTGCTCTACCTTCTCTCTAAAAGTGGTGCAATGGTTTCTGGGCTGTTACTGAAATCCTGAAGACTTTAACACTCAAGGTTTAAGCCCTCTGGTTGTAGGAACTCACAAAATTTAGTCCTCTCATTTTCTAAGCCAATTACTATAGGGAATCATCTTCCCCTTCTACTCCCCTATTGCTAGTCTGTTTCTCACCTTTCTCTGTGACCACAGCTCCCTCCCCACCACAATGATCATGATCTTTTTTTCTCTGTCTCTGCACTATTTCTTTGATGCGGCCTCTTCTCTACCTTTAGTTGTGGACTTTGTTCTGCTAGTCTTCAGGTCAGTTTCTGGAGGTATTTAGAAAGATTTAACAGTTATCCAGTTGTATTTGTGGGACGAGGTAAGCTTAGAGTCCTCCTACTATACTGCCATCTTCTTCCTAAAAGTGGAGCTGTCTTTTTAATCTGATTAGATTTAAAAACACTAATGGCTCAATTTTAGGTAGTAAACAGAACACTAATAGTTCAGTATACAAAGTGTTTTTTCAAAGATAAGTAAAATATAGTATTCATTAGATGCTCCTAATCAACCATTTATAGGAAGCAAAGACAGATTCCAACTTAAGATGGCAAAGTAAGGGCAGCCCCGGTGGCCCAGCGGTTTAGTGCTGCCTTTGGCCCAGGGCGTGATCTTGGAGATCCAGGATAGATTCCCACGTCAGGTTCCCTGCATGGAGCCTGCTTCTCCCTCTGCCTGTATCTCTGCCTCTCTCTCTCTCTCTCTCTGTGTGTCTCTCATGAGTAAATAAATAAAATCTTTAAAAAAATATGGCAAAGTAAGAGGATCCCATACTCACTCCCATGAACACACCAAATCTATAGTTACATATGGAATAATTTCCTCCGAAAAATAAAACATAAAGGATGTTTAAACAACAGCTATACATTGGGCAAACAAGAAGAAAGCCACGTTGAATTGGGTTGAAGGGGCTGAGACACAATCTCATAAACCCCACAGTTTGCGTGGTGACTCACAATCAGAAGGGAGCTTCTAAAGGGTTTGAACCTCTTACATTTGGCACCCCAATATTTAAGACCTACACCTAAGTGAACAAGCACCATGACTGCAGCAATCTGAAAAGTAGCTCTTAAAGTGTCCATGCACTCAGGATCATTCTGGGGCCCAGCTCAGAGACAGCTAATTGTGTTTGACTCTAGGTTAAAGAGGCTATTTTTTTCTGTATTAAAGCATTGGTCAGAGCCAGAGGCATCTAATTTAAACCACAAAACTAAGCCTGCTGGAACATTTTCTGGGGACAGATAATGGCAGACACTATCTTCACACTCTCCTTCTATCTTGCTGTACCTGGTGGCCACCATCTTTTTTTCCTCTCTATGTGACATCTCTATACACCACTCTGCCTCACTCTTGATTTGGGGTACCATCTTTACTCTCTCCCTGCTTTGCTCCAAAAAAGTATCATCTTTTTTTGTGTATAAATGCTATTTTACACTTTTCCTCTGCCTCACTAGAGTCAGCTGGCACCATATTCATGCTCTCCTTTGCTGTGCTCCAGAGCATAAGCATCTCATGATATGGAGCCCTTATACGCTTCTGGTGCCCTGATTTTTTTCAGCTACCACTCAGGGAACAGCCCTTGAAAGCCTGACTCTAGGGGCCAGAGAGGATAAATTCCTGGTTGCATAGGACAAGAAAAAATCAAAGGATGATTCTTAGCAACTTACCACCCCAGTGCATTGTGCAGACAGTACATTGACCTCTCCACCCAGCCGATGTTTCTGTCAAAGAGGCCTATTTGCTCATCCAGAAACATTGCCCTGAGAAGCAAACTTCCAGTTTGGCACAGATCTAGTGCCTATGAAGTAATTTTAGGGCACAGAGGCCAGTGGACACAATTTTTGTGCTTTTCCTCTCCCTCATTTTGGCTCACTGTATTTCTCAGGAGGAAGCTTATATCTTTGCAAAGATATATATCTGGGTCCCTGATATTTGCAACTGTTGCCAGGGGACTTCTCTACCTGGCCTGGCTCTGGTGGTCAGGAAGACTTATTGTCATGGGTCCCACAAGTATGTAACCAACAGAAAAAAATAGTTCTTAAAGAGTTACTATCCCCAGGGCACAGCAAGAGGCAACAGACCCAGGAGCTCAGCCTTGTAAAAGAAGCCTATTAGCTAATCATCAAAGATGTAGCCCAAAAGAAAGAAATAAGAATTCATGCCTATCTGCCTATATATCCTCTCTAAATAGTATAAACCTAAATCATTAAATAAATTCTTTATCTATGGAGAGGGAGTGAATGGCATGGAAAAAAGCCTAGAGATGGCAGCTTTGAATGTATCTTGTAGACTTGATTTTGGAATATTGTAAATATTTCACATAACAAAGTAAAATTTGAAAGAAAAAACAATCCCAAAAAGTGAAAGAAAAATTAAATAAGTGAACCTAAATAAATGTATATCCAGCTGGTGGTATAAATATACACAGAAGTAACCAAGTGATGTTAAAATGTAATCATACATCTTCATTAGGACACACTCTAAGAACCAAAGAACTGCTTTCCCCATCAAAACAGAGAAAAAAGTATTGGTAGTAATGCTTAGTTTGCTATTCTGAGACTGTTGGGATTGAGCAACCGACAATTGTGATTTTCAAGTAAAGTAAAATTCATATGGTCCAAGGTTGAATTGTAGTATTATAGTATTAATTTGAATTGATGTATTTTATATACAAATGTCTGTATCTATATGGATTTGGATGTATACCTATATGTGTATGTATTATGTGTGTGTGTGTATATGTGTGTGTGAGTTAATAACTACTAAAATTGGAGAAGTCCATGAGAGGTTCATTATATTTTTTCTGCATATATATATATAATTTTTCTAAAAATCTAGACTGTGGGGAACTATTTAGGCAAAACCAATTTCTTCAACAACTGGGGAACTATTTAGGCAAAACCAATTTCTTCAACAACAAAAACCATTAAGAAAAAAAGGAAAAGATGTAACAAGAACCTATGGACTTAAAAGAGACAAACAATAGCAACATGTAGGCCTTATTTGGACCCCAATTCAAAGAAGTAAAATTTAAGAAAAAATTTTTACAATATAGTTGGGTGAAAATATTGACTGAAAATTAGGTGAAATTAATGGCTAATTGTTAAAAAAATAAAAATAAAATTATGCTCCTATAGGAGTATTTACAGTAATAGGAGCTATATAAGTCAGGGTTCTCCTTAATAACAGAATCAATAGAAGATACAAATATACATATATACATATGTACATACACACATACAAAAAAGTTTATTCTAGGAATGGGATCAAGAGATTATGGAGACCCGAAGTCCCACTATCTGCCGTCTGCAAGCTGGAGAATCAGGAAAACCTGAAATATAATTCAGTCTGACTCTGAGGCCTGAAAACCAAGAGAACTGATGGTATAATTCTAGTCTTAGATGAAATATTTGAAAAGAAACAGGCCACCGGTGTAAGTTCCAGGCTTCAAAGCCTGAGAGCCAGGAGCACTGTTGTTTTAGGGCAGGAAAAGATAAACATCCAACTAAGGAAGAGACATAGAAATTTACTTTTTCTCTCACTTTTGTTGCAGCTGGGTTTTGTATTCAAAGTAAATAAAAACAGGGGTGCCTGGCTGGCTTGGTTGGTAGAACATGCGGCTCTTAATCTCAGGGTTGTGGGTTCAAGCCCCATGTTTGGCATGCAGCCTAATTAAAATGAAAATAAAATAAAACATTTTTTAAAAATAGATAATACCAGAGAGGAGATGAGTGGGAGAATGGGTTAAATAGGTCATGGAGATTAAGGAGTCCACTTGTGATGAGTACCAGCTGTTGTATGGAAGTACTGAATCACTGTATTGTACACCTGAAACTCATATTACAATATATGTTAACTAACTGGAATTTAAATAAAAACTTTTTAAAAAGTAGATAATGCCTTCACACATTGGTGAGGAAGGTCTCCTTTATTAAGTCTACTGGCCCAGATGGTAATCCCTTTCAGACACCCTCACAGTCACACTCAGAAATGCTTACCAAATAATGCAATACCCTTAGTCCAGTCAAGCTGACATACAAAATTAATCATTATTTCAATGCCTTGTCAGGTTGACACCTATGTATCACCTTCAAACAAACTTTATCTTCAAATAAAGACAATAGTGAGGTTGTAATTCTGCCTACCATGATATATTTATGCTACATATAACTGAAAACAACCTAACCTCTTCCTCAGAAGAGAAGGGAAAGTCCTTAACTGATTTTTATATCCTGTGAAGAATAGTATGATGTACTATTCTATTATGTACTAATTAATAATAATTATATGATATAAAGTAAACATATCTATATGGCATGATAAAGAAATAAGAGGATATAGAAAAATAATTGCTTAAGATATGTATATTTACACACATTCACAGCAAAATAATGAGGAAATACTCCTGACAATTACAGTCCTTTCTCTAACTCATCATTAGGTTGAAGCTGTGATTTATATGTATACTTTTCTACCACCTGTTCTGTATTTCTTATGCCTCAGCAAGAATATCATTGGGTTGTGGTTCTTTATCTGGCTGTGAGACCCAAACCTTCAATCCTGAAGAGTCTGGACCACCTCTAGTGTTGATTGGATTGGATTCTTGTGGTTTTCCATTGACTTTTTTTTTCCACTGACTTTAAACACAGAGCATGGTAATACTAAAAGACATCTTAAGGGATATTCTTTATTTCAGATAAACTCTTTCTTGCCTCTATTGTAGATTAGTTATCTGTTATCCCCTAGGTAGTGACAAAGATTTTGCTTCACCAAACATTAGTCATGATCTTGGAATTTCTCCAAATACCATCTCTACACTTCCTTGTAAACTCCTCAGCTAGAACCCTGCTAATATGGTGTAACAAGAGTATCTTATTCTCCATGTCCGATAGCCCTTAATATCTAATCAAGTTTCTCATCTTGCATCATATACCAGATAGTGTCTGATTGGCCTGGTTTGTCTTCAGCAAGAATCCTATTAGATCAGTTTAGCCATTTCACCCCTTACTCTTGATGTTTCCTAATAATTTTTTTCCATCCACTGACTCCCACCAGACCCTTATATAGGCCCTAATAACCACCTTTGAAGTCTTTCTCTTTGCTGCTGAGAGATTGATCTATGACCAGTTGAACTCTAAGCTATTGACCCACGAATATCATTTAAACCTGGTTAAAAAAATAGATTTTGTTTCTTAAGATTTTGAGTATTTTCAAAATGATGGGTTAGAGTCCCACACAAATAGAGGCAGGTTTAGAGGCTCAAGGTTCTCTATACATAACTGTATAACATTACCATTAATAATGAATTTTCATGGGCAGCCCCGGTGGCTCAGTGGTTTAGCTCCGCTTTGGGCCTGGGGCCTGATCCTGGAGACCTTGGATTGAGACCCGCGTCCGGCTCCCTGCGTGGAGCCTGCCTCTCCCTCTTCCTCTGCCTGTGTCTCTGCCTCTCTCTCTGGGTCTCTTATGAATAAATAAAATCTTTTAAAAAAATAATGACCTTTCAGTGGCCTAAAAATGCCTTTCCTTAGCCTTTAATGACTATAGTTGCTCTAGCGACTCTGTCGGCTTCCTTTCTTGTCATGATTTTACGAAGGATAATTTTGAATTTCACTGGCCTCCTTGGGAAACTTTGGTATTCCCAAACTGGCTCCTCTCAAGCCTCTCCCTTCCCATCACACTTTCTCCTTCTTCCTCCATTTACTACTTTGAATATCTCTGCCAATTTTCTTGAATCCTTTTATATGTCCCCACTCAATTATGCCAGACATTTTCCCTCATCCATTATGCCAGACATTTTCCTTTCCACTCTAGCCTCCCAGCACCTTATAATCAAACGAACTTTAGGCCCCCTCCCCTTTTTAAAATTTTATTTATTTATTTCAGAGGGTATGCAAGTGTGGGAAGGGACACTGCAATGAGCACGAAGCCAATGAGCCCCAGCTGATATCAAGAGCCACATGCTCAATTGAGCCACCTAGGTGCCCTAGTCCCCTTCCATTTATGGAGAGTTCTGAAGGACTAATGAACCCTCAAGAGCAGTAAATAAGGCTAATTAGCAAATTAAAGGCTATTTGTAAAAATCTGAATGTTTTGTCTACTGAATTTGGTTTTGGAGACATCCCAGACAGTTGCTAGAAGTCTCCTTAGTCACTAGCCTAAAACGCAGTCTACAGCCTCTGTTAGATTACATGTCAGGGCAAAATAAATAAATAAATAAATAAATAAAGTCTTCTGCAGAAATATTGATAAACAGGTAACACTAAATAGTCTCATTTTGGGCAGCCCAGGTGGCTCAGCAGTTTAGCACAGCCTTCGGCCCAGGGTGTGATCCTGGAGACCCAAGATCGAGTCCCATGTCAGGCTCCCTACATGGAGCCAGCCTCTCCCTCTATGTCTGTTCTTCTCTCTTTCTTTCTCTCTCTCTCTCTCTCTCTCTCCCTCTCTCTCTTTCTCTGTGTGTGTGTGTCTCTCATGAATAAATAAATAAAATCTTTTAAAATATTGCCTCATTTTCCATAATCACAATAGAAATGAGAATAGAAAGTGTAGAAAAACCAATGAGATTTTATGACTATGTAATACTGATTTATGGCTAAAATTCTGGAATAAAAGCTGTAAGATCTTTTTTTTCTTTATTTTATTTTTTAATATTTTTACTGCTTTTTAAAAAGATTTATTTATTTATTTACTTATTTTTTAGAAATTAATTTTTTATTGGTGTTCAATTAACCAACATACAGAATAACACCCAGTGCTCATCCTGTCAATTGTCCCCCTTGTGCCCGTCACCCACTCACCGCCACCCCCCGCCCTCCTCCCCTTCCACCACCCCTACTTCGTTTCCCAGAGTTAGGAGTCTTTATGTTCTGTCTCCCTTTCTGATATTTCCCACACATTTCTTCTCCCTTCCCTTATATTCCCTTTCACTATTATTTATATTCCCCAAATGAATGAGAACATACAATGTTTGTCCTTCTACGATTGACTTACTTCACTCAGCATAATACCCTCCAGTTCCATCCACGTTGAAGCAAATGGTGGGTATTTGTCGTTTCTAATGGCTGAGTAATATTCCATTGTATACATAAACCACATCTTCTTTATCCATTCATCTATCGATGCACACCGAGGCACCTTCCACAGTTTGGCTATTGGGGACATTGCTGCTAGAAACATCGGGGTGCAGGTGTCCCGGCGTTTCATTGCATCTGAATCTTTGGGGTAAATCCCCAGCAGTACAATTGCTGGGTCAAGGGCAGGTCTATTTTTAACTCTTTGAGGAACCTCCACACAGTTTTCCAGGGTGGCTGCATCAGTTCACATTCCCACCAACAGTGTAAGAGGGTTCCCTTTTCTCCGCATCCTCTCCAACATTTGTGGTTTCCTGCCTTGTTAATTTTCCCCATTCTCACTGGTGTGAGGTGGTATCTCATTGTGGTTTTGATTTGTATTTCCCTGATGGCAAGTGATGCAGAGCATTTTCTCGTGTGCATGTTGGCCATATCTATGTCTTCCTCTGTGAGATTTCTCTTCATGTCTTTTGCCCATTTCATGATTGGATTGTTGGTTTCTGCTGTTGAGTTTAATAAGTTCTTTATAGATCTTGGAAACTAGCTCTTTATCTGATACGTCATTTGCAAATATCTTCTCCCATTCTGTAGGTTGTCTCTTAGTTTTGTTGACTGTATCCTTTTCTGTGCAAAAGCTTCTTATCTTGATGAAGTCCCAATAGTTCATTTTTGATTTTGTTTCTTTTGCCTTCATGGATGTATATTGCAAGAGGTTACTACGGCTGAGTTCAAAAAGGGTGTTGCCTGTGTTCTCCTCTAGGATCTTGATGGAATCTTGTCTCGCATTTAGATTTTTCATCCATTTTGAGTTCATCTTTGTGTATGGTGCGAGAGAGTGGTCTGGTTTCATTCTTCTGCATGTGGATGTCCAATTTTCCCAGCACCATTTATTGAAGAGAAAGTCATTCTTCCAATGGATAGTCTTTCCTCCTTTGTCAAATATTAGTTGGCCAAAAAGTTCAGGGTCCACTTCTGGGTTCTCTATTCTGTTCCATTGATCTATGTGTCTGTTTTTGTGCCAGTACCACACGGTCTTGATGACCGCAGCTTTGTAGTACAACCTGAAATCTGGCATTGTGATGCCCCCAGATATGGTTTTCTATTTTAAAATTCCCCTGGCTATTCAGGGTCTTTTCTGATTCCACACAAATCTTAAAATAATTTGTTCTAACTCTCTGAAGAAAGTCCATGGTATTTTGATAGGGATTGCATTAAACATGTAAATTGCCCTGGGTAACATTGACATGTTCACCATATTAATTCTTCCAATCCATGAGCATGGAATATTTTTCCATCTCTTTGTGTCTTCCTCAGTTTCTTTCAAAAGTGTTCTATTGCTTTTAGGGTATAGATCCTTTACCTCTTTGGTTAGGTTTATTCCTAGATATCTTATCTTATGCTTTTGGGTGCAATTGTAGATGGGATTGACTCCTTAATTTCTCTTTCTTCAGTCTCATTGTTAGTGTATAGAAATGCCATTGATTTATGGGCATTGATTTTGTATCCTGCCACGCTACCAAATTGCTGTATGAGTTCTAGCAATCTTGGGGTGGAGGCTTTTGGGTTTTCTGTGTAGAGTATCAGGTCATAGGCGAAGAGGGAGAGTTTGACTTCTTTTTTGCCAATTTGAATGCCTTTAATGTCTTTTTGTTGTCTGATTGCTGAGACTAGGCCTTCCAGTACTATCTTGAATAGCAGTGGTGAGAGTGGACATCCCTGTCTTTTTCCTGATCTTAGGGGAAAGGCTCCCAGTGCTTCCCCATTGAGAATGATATTTGCTGTGGGCTTTTCGTAGATGGCTTTTAAGATATCGAGGAAAGTTCCCTCTATCCCTACACTCTGAAGAGTTTTCATCAGGAATGGATGCTGTATTTTGTCAAATGCTTTCTCTGCAACTAATGAGAGGATCATATGGTTCTTGGTTTTTCTCTTGCTGATATGATGAATCACATTGATTGTTTTACGAGTGCTGAACAAGCCTTGTGCCCCGGGGATAAATCCTACTTGGTCATGGTGAATAATTTTCTTAATGTGCTGTTGGATCCTATTGGGTAGTATCTTGCTGAGAATTTTTGCATCCATGTTCATCAGGGATATTGGTCTACAATTCTCCTTTTTGGTGGGGTCTTTGTCTGGTTTTGGAAATAAAGTGATGCTGGCCTCATAGAACGAATTTGGAAGTACTCTATCTCTTTCTGCTTTCCAAACAGCTTTAGTAGAATAGGTATGATTTCTTCTTTAAACGTTTGATAGAATTCCCCTGGGAAGCCATCTGGCCCTGGACTCTTGTGTCCTGGAAGGTTTTTGATGACTGCTTCAATTTCCTCCCTGGTTATCGGCCTGTTCAGGTTTTCTATTTCTTCCTGTTCCAGTTTTGGTAGTTTGTGGCTTTCCAGGAATGCGTCCATTTCTTCTAGATTCCCTAACTTATTGAAGTAAAGCTGTTCATAATATGTTTTTAAAATTTTTTTTATTGCTTTGGTGTTGGTAGTGATCTCTCCTTTTTCATTTGTGATTTTATTAATTTGAGTCCTTTCTCTCTTCTTTTTAATAAGGTTGGCTAATGGTTTATCGATCTTGTTAATTCTTTCAAAGAACCAACTCCTGGTTCTGTTGATCTGTTCCACAGTTCTTCTGGTCTCAATTTCGTTGAGTTCTGCTCATATTTTAATTAACTCTCTTCTTCTGCTGGGCGTAGGGTCCATCTGCTGTATTTCTCTAGCTCCTTTATGTGTAAGGTTAGATTTGTATTTGAGTTCTTTCCAGTTTTTGGATGGATGCTTGTATTGCGATGTATTTCCCCCTTAGGACTGCTTTTGCTGCATCTCAAAGATTTTGAATGGTTGTATCTTCATTCTCATTAGTTTCCATGAATATTTTTACTTCTTCCTTAATTTCCTGGTTGACCCTTTCATCTTTTAGCAGGATGGTCCTTAACCTCCACGTGTTGGAGGTCCTTCCAAACTTCTTGTTGTGATTTAGTTCTAATTTCAAGGCATTATGGTCTGAGAATATGCAGGGGATGATCCCAATTTTTGGTATCGGTTCAGACCCGATTTGTGACCCAGTATGTGGTCTACTCTGGAGAAAGTTCCCTGTGCACTGAGAAGAATGTGTATTCAGTTGAGTTGGATGTAAAGTTTTGTAGATATCTGTGAAATCCATCTGGTCCAGTGTATCATTTAAAGCTCTCTTTCTTTGGAGATGTTGTGCTTAGAAGACCTATTGAGTATAGAAAGAACTAGATTGAAGTCACCAAGTATAAGTGTATTATTATCGAAGTATTCCTTCACTTTGGTTATTAATTGATTCAAATATTTGGCAGCTCCACATTCGGGGCATATATATTGAGGATTGTTAAGTCCTCTTGTTGGATAGATCCTTTAAGTATGAGATAGTGTCCCTCTTCATCTCTCACTACAGTCTTCGGGGTAAATTTCAGTTTATCTGATATAAGGATGGCTACCCCTGCTTTCTTTTGAGGACCATTTGAATGGTAAACGGTTCTCCAACCTTTTATTTTCAGGTTGTAGGTGTCCTTCTGTCTAAAATGAATCTCTTGTAGCCAGCAAATAGATGGGTCCTGCTTTATTATCCAGTCTGAAACCCTGTGCCTTTTGATGGGGTCATTAATCCCGTTCACGTTCAGAGTTACTATTGACAGATATGAGTTTAGTGTCATCATGATATCTATTCAGTCCTTGTTTTTGTGGATTGTTCCACTGAACTTCTTCCTAAAGGGGAATTTTAAGAGTCCCTCTTAAAATTTCTTGCAGAGCTGGTTTGGAGGTCACATATTCTTTCAGCTCCTGACTGTCTTGGAAGCTCTTTATCTCTCCTTTCATTTTGAATGAGAGCCTTGCTGGATAAAGTATTCTTGGTTGCATGTTCTTCTCATTTAGGACCCTGAATATATCCTGCCAGCCCTTTCTGCCTGCCAGGTCTCTGTGAAGAGGTCTGCTGTTACCCTAATACTCCTCCCCATAAAAGTCAGGGATTTCTTGCCTCTTGCTGCTTTAAGGATTTTCTCTTTATCTTTGGAATTTGCAAGCTTCACTATTAGATGTCGAGGCGTTGAACAGTTTTTATTGATTTTAGGGGAGGATCTCTCCATTTCCTGGATCTGAATGCCTGTTTCCCTTCCCAGATTAGGAAAGTTTTCAGCTAGGATTTGTTCAAATACATATTCTGGACCTCTGTCCCTTTCGGCACCATCGGGAACCCCAATTAAACGTAGGTTTTTCTTCCTCAGGCTGTCGTTTATTTCCCTTAATCTGTCTTCATGGTCTTTTAACTGCCTGTCTCTTTTTTCCTCAGTTTCCCTCTTTGCCATCAACTTGTTTCTATGTCACTCACTCATTCTTCCACCTCGTTAACCCTCGTCGTTAGGACTTCTAGTTTGGATTGCATCTCATTCAGTTGATTTTTAATTTCTGCCTGATTGGATCTAAATTCTGCAGTCATGAAGTCTCTTGAGTCCTTTATGCTTTTTTCTAGAGCCACCAGTAGCTGTATAATAGTGCTTCTGAATTGGCTTTCTGACTTTGAATTGTAATCCAGATTTTGTAACTCTATGGGAGAGAGGACTGTTTTTGATTCTTTGTTTTGAGGTGAGGTTTTCCTTCTAGTCATTTTTCTCAGTGCAGAGTGGCCAAAAACAAGTTGTATTGGGAAAAGGAGAAAAAGAGAGAGAGAGAGAGAGAGAGAGAGAATGAAAGAAAAGAGAAAAAGAAGAAAGAAAAAAGGAAGAAAGAAAGGAAAGGGGATCCCTGGGTGGCGCAGCGGTTTGGTGCCTACCTTTTCCCCACGGCCGGACCCTGGAGACCCGGGATCGAATCCCACGGCGGGCTCCCAGTGCATGGAGCCTGCTTCTCCCTCTGCCTGTGTCTCTGCCTCTCTCTCTCTCTCTGTGACTGTCGTAAATAAATTTAAAAAAAGGAAAAAAGAGAAGAAAAAGAGAAAGAAAAAGAAAGAAAGCTGAAAAAAGGGTGGGGGAAGCAATCAGAAATCAAAAAGAAAAAAAAAACACACGGGTGAGTATCTTCTGATTCTGTATACTTTAAGTCCCTTGACTTCCCCTGGAACTTGCCCGTCTAGCTGGTCTTCTGGGGCAGGGGCCTGTTGTGCTGATTTTCTGGTGTTAGCACTTGGGGGAGCTGCTCTGCCCCCTTCCTGGTGCAGGGCTCAGTGGGGGTTGTTTACCCTGTGAGGCCCCAGGAGGAACAACCCCAGTGGCTGCGGCAGCTCTGGAGCCCTGGAGTCAGCCCCTGCAGTAACTCCGGAGCTCTCTGTTTGCAGGGCCTGGAGGCTCCGGGGCGGGGCCGCTGATCTGCTCAGCTGGGGACAGGAGTGTCCTTGCTGTCCTGGGCCCTCCCGGCCTCTGCCTGTCCCGGGGGGAGGCCGGATCCTGGACTGTGTCCCGGCGCCCTGTGCTCCGTTGCCTGCGCTGTTGGATTCGCACTCCCGGCCTCCGCAGCCCCCTCCACAGAGCCGCCGCCCGAGCCCCTCCGAGCTGCTCTCGGGTCCAGCCGGGCGCGCTGCAGCCCTTTAGGGAGCTCGGCGCACTCTACCCGGGGTGCAGGTGTCTGTTAGTGTCCCAGGGAGCCTGAGGGCATCCCCGCCCTCCTGGGTCCTGCTCCACCTCCCTGTGAGCCCCTTTCCACCCGGGGAAGGTTGGTGCAGCTCCTGCTTCTCCGGGACGGGGCTCTCCTGTCCTGGGGACACTCACCCCGGCCTTAGCCCGGCTCCTCGCGGGCCCCTCCTCCTTGGATGCCTTTTGTTTATTTCTTTTCCCCCGTCTTCCTACCTTGATAGAAGTACGAACTCTTCTCACTGTAGCATTTCAGCTGTTCTCTCTTTCAATCTCAGGCAGAAGTTGTAGATTTTCAGGATAATTTGAAGGTTATCTAGGTAATTTGATGAGGACAGGTGATTTGGGGACCCTACTCTTCCGCCATCTTGCCCCTCCTACCTATTTGCTTATTTATTCTCAAGAGACACACAGAGAGAGGCAGAGACACAGGCAGAGGGAGAAGCAGGCTCCATTCAGGAAGCCTGATATGGGACTTAATCCGGGGACCCCTAGATCACGCCCTTAGCCAAAGGCAGATGCTCAACCGCTGAGCCACCCAGGCACCCCTTGAGTCAGTCTTTAAATGGACAACTTCACCAGTGTCAGTCATAATTAGAATATGCCCTTATTTACCGATGAAATGAACCAAGGAATGTGAGGTACTCAATATGTTATGGCAAAGCCATAGGAGAGATAATAATAAGTATCAACAACCTTCTCTCTTTCTTAAAGATAACTGTAACTATTTCCCCTAAAAATATGTGCTTTAGAAGTAGAATGCTAGTCCAGTGACCAAAAACCATAGATTTGAAATAGTTCTTGCTTTCTTCCTGATTGAGTTTATACCACAATTCCATTCAAATGCCATTATACATATTCAGCTTGAGGAACTTAAGTGGAATTTCTTAATAGGTGTATGGTTGACTTAACATATGGAAAATATAGAGAGTGCTGTGGAGTTCTGAAATTTTCTAGGTGACTCTGGGGTGTGATAACTGTTTAAAGTAGAGCAGGAAGCCCAAAACCTGTGTGCAGTGTGATCTCAAAGGCAAATGGCAAGCTGTGGGGTCGGTGGGAGAAAAAGATAAGGAAAGTCAAGACTAAAGAGAAGATAGTATATGAGAAATATATCTGCTCTTAAAACCTGTGTAGTTTGGAAAAGACACAAGGTGGAATAAGTAGAAACAGTTGGGAAGGTTTGTCCCTCAGTGGCATTTAAGGAATCATTCTTGCACACTGCATACTTTTCATGTGCAGTGGTACCAGGAAAAATGCTTTCTTTTTTTATATATTTTTATTTTTTATTGGTGTTAAATTTGCCAACATATAGAATAACACCCAGTGCTCATCCATCAAGTGCCCCCCCTCAGTGCCCATCACCCAGTCACCCCCACCCCTGCCACCTCCCCTTCCATCCCCCCTAGTTCATTTCCCAGAGTTACAAGTCTCTCATGTTCTGTCTCCCTTTCTGATATTTCCCACTCATTTTTTATCCTTTCCCCTTTATTCCCTTTCACTATCTTATATTCCCCAAATGAATGAGACCATATAATGTTTGTCTTTCTCCGATTGACTTATTTCACTCAGCATAATACCCTCCAGTTCCATCCACGTCAAAGCAAATGGTGGGTATTTGTCGTTTCTAATGGCTGAGTAATATTCCATTGTATACAAAGACCACATCTTCTTTATCCATTCATCTTTCGATGGACACTGAGGCTCCTTCCACAGTTTGGCTATTGTGGACATTGCTGCTAGAAACATCGGGGTGCAGGTGTCCCCGCGATTCATTGCATCTGTATCTTTGGGGTAAATCCCCAACAGTGCAATTCCTGGGTCATAGGGCAGATCTATTTTTAACTCTTTGAGGAACCTCCACACAGTTTTCCAGAGTGGCTGCACCAGTTCACATTCCCACCAACAGTGCAAGAGGGCTCCCCTTTCTCCACATCCTCTCCAACACTTGTTGTTTCCTGTCTTGTTAATTTTCCCCATTCTCACTGGTGTGAGGTGGTATCTCATTGTGGTTTTGATTTGTATCTCCTTGATGGCAAGTGATGCAGAGCATTTCCTCATGTGCTTGGTGGCCATGTCTATGTCTTCCTCTGTGAGATTTCTCTTCATGTCTTTTGCCCATTTCATGATTGGATTGTCTGTTTCTTTGCTGTTGAGTTTAATAAGTTCTTTATAGATCTTGGAAACTAGCTCTTTATCTGATTACATCATCATTTGCAAATATCTTCTCCCACTCTGTAGGTTGTCCTTTAGTTATGTTGACTGTTTCTTTTGCTATGCAGAAGCTTTTTATCTTGATGAAGTCCCAATAGTTCCTTTTTGCTTTTGTTTCTCTTGCCTTCATGGACGTATCTTGCAAGAAGTTACTGTGGCCAAGTTCAAAAAGGGTGTTGCCTGTGTTCTTCTCTAGGATTTTGATGGAATCTTGTCTCACATTTAGATCTTTCATCCATTTTGAGTTCATCTTTGTGTATGGTGAAAGAGAGTGGTCTAGTTTCATTCTTCTGCATGTGGATGTCCAATTTTCCCAGCACCATTCATTGAAGAGACTGTCTTTTTTCCAGTGGATAGTCTTTCCTCCTTTGTCGAATATTAGTTGACCATAAAGTTCAGGGTCCACTTCTGGGTTCTCTATTCTGTTCCATTAATCTATGTGTCTGTTTTTGTGCCAGTACCACACTGTCTTGATGACCACAGCTTTGTAGTACAACCTGAAATCTGGCATTGTGATGCCCCCAGATATGGTTTTCTTTTTAAAATTCCCCTGGCTATTCGGGGTCTTTTCTGATTCCACACAAATCTTAAAATAATTTGTTCCAACTCTCTGAGGAAAGTCCATAGTATTTTGATAGAGATTTCATTAAGCATGTAGATTGCCCTGGGTAACATTGACATTTTCACAATATTAATTTTCCAATCCATGAGCATGGAATATTTTTCCATGTTTGTGTCTTCCTCAATTTCTTTCAGAAGTCTTCTGTATTTTTGAGGGTATAGATCCTTTACCTCTTTGGTTAGGTTTATTCCTAGATATCTTATGCTTTTGGGTGCAACTGTAAATGGGATTAACTCCTTAATTTCTTTCTTCAGGCTCATTGTTAGTGTAGAGAAATGCCACTGATTTCTGGGCATTGATTTTGTATCCTGCCACACTACCAAATTGCTGTATGAGTTCTAGCAATCTTGGGGTGGAGGCTTTTGGGTTTTCTGTGTACAGTATCATGTCATCTGCGAAGAGTGAAAGTGTGACTTCTTCTTTGTCCATTTGAATGCCTTTTATTTCTTTTTGTTTTCTGGTTGTTGAGGCTAGGACTTCTATATGTTGGCAAATTGAACACCAATAAAAAATAAATTTAAAAAAGGAACAGTTCCACAAACTTTTTTAAAACTTGAAACTTTAAATATATGCTAAATTAAGGTAAATAATGAATATTCATTGAACATCTTAATAATTCCCAAATAGGATAAATTTTGAAATACTAATTGATGAACAAAATTTTATCTAATTTTGTCATTTTTTAAAAGATTTTATTTATTTATTCATAAGAGATACAGAATGAGAGAGAGAGAGAGAGGCAGAGACAGGGGCAGAGGAAAAGCAGACCCCTGGGATCAAGACCTGAATTAAAGCCAGACATTCAACCACTGAGCCACCCAAGCATCCCTAATTTTGCCATTTTTAAAATACAGTTTAGGGATCCCTGGGTGGCGCAGCGGTTTGGCGCCTGCCTTTGGCCCAGGGCGCAATCCTGGAGACCCGGGATCGAATCCCACATCGGGCTCCCAGTGCATGGAGCCTGCTTCTCCCTCTGCCTGTGTCTCTGCCTCTCTCTCTCTCTCTGTGACTATCATAAATAAAAAAAAAATTAAAATACAGTTTAGGAACATATACTGGCCTTTTAATAAACATGACAAATTATACAATGAAAATGGATATAAATCTAGAAAATATGAAATGATTTATCCATAAGTTTGCTGCAGATGATTCTATGTGACAGTTAAAAATTGTTTACATCCTGGTTTTCTCTGTACACTAAACATGACAAATTATTATAAATTCTAATCAGTATATATGAATGACAGTACTCTGATTTATAAGGTTAAAATAAAAACTTCTATATGTAGGGACAGAAAGATGTGGTTTTATAAGTAAAGAAATGAGGGATGTGTTTCTGGTAGTGACAATATAAGAATAAGTTTGATTTAAATTAGTGTGACTGTGTGTTCCAAATTGAGAAAAATAAATAGAAGATGAAAACAATGAACATAAAAAAAATCATAGATGTTTTATGGGGAAAAGATTTTGAAAAAAGAATTTTGTCCTGTGTAGTCAAAGCTGGCTAAAATTGGATAGATTTATTTATAACAATTTTTTAAATTAATACTATAATTATACAAAATCGGAATGTGGCTGTGTCTGTGGTTACACAAAACATTTTACAGAGATTATTGGATGGCTCTTAATAGGAATTGTTAAAAAAACATTTCCCTTACCTTTTAAGTAATCAGCTTGGGAAAAGTAATTTCTTCCATTTCATGTTGTCCTAATCAGACATTTGATTACTTAGAAAAAATCAATTATATCTTTATGAACATAGATACAACAATTAATTTTTCTCCCTAATTAATCTTCCCAGAATTTGAACATTCAGTATTCTTATTTTTATGGGCATATATTTATTTGGATAGTTTCAGTAGAATCTGTATTGTTTATAACAGGAAATAATTAGAAACATTGGCTATATATTACTAAGGTTTTGACTGGAAAGCCATATCTGAGAATGATGTGCATTGAATCAAATATGACCAGACAGTGTTAAGGACTAGGTCAACTTTTAGGACCAATGTTTATAAAGCCCACTTTGGAAAAACTTGCATGAACAAAGCTAATAGTGTTCCTAGAGAAGTAAGAATGACAACTTATTGGCAGAACCTGGAACTTCAGGGTAATTGGGGGAACTCAAGAAAGAGGAATTTGCTCAGCTCTATAGGCATTGCCAGCAAAATGTGATGGGTGGTAATAACCAGGCTTAAAATCTTACCCTAAAGAGTTTTTGGAAATCTAATCTGAGATTGCTTAAGAAAAATTCCAGCATCAAACCCAAAAGACCCATGTAGCCAATCATTATTATTACTACTGTCTTAGGAAAATCATCAGGCAAAGTTTAGTAAGATTAGATGTATTTTGCAAACAAACTCATTTGACTTTGATCCTCTCTGAGAGAAAAGATGCTGACCATAGAGAGGAAAAACTATGCTTCAGTGGATAATTCTAATGTACACTTTAGGTTCAATATTACACATTTTGCCTTCCTTTGAAAAATCTCAAATTCTTCTAGTGTCATCAATATCTAATTACAAGTATCCAGATTAATATGCCTAATATTTTCCATTCTGAGTTGGAGAAACTAAAACTAAAAAAGTATGTTTACCAAGTGGCCCAAGCTGAAACTGTACAACTTGATGGGAAAAAACTTCATGGAAATGTTCACAACATATTGCAAATGGGCAAATTTATGCCAGCTTCTGTGTGAACCACTCAGAAAGTTCAGTGGAACACCTGATACCATTACCACAGACATTGAAACTGCACAGCTGTAATACCATGCTTCTTCTGTCCTACTCCACCAATTAATGATGCCTTGAGGCCAATAGTTTCAGGTGCACAATATACTGATTCAACAATTCCATATCACCCAGTGCTCATCACAACATGTGTACCCCTTAATCCCTTTCACCTATTTCACCCACCTCTCCTCTGTAACTATCAATTTGTTCTCTATAGTTAAGAGTCTGTTTCTTGGTTTCTCTATATATCTTTTTCCTTTCTCATTTATTTTGTCCTTCTCTGACTAATTTATTTTGCTCAACATTATAGTCTCTAGCTCCATTCGTAACATTGCAAATGCAAAGATTTCATTCATTTTTATGGCTGAAAAATATTATATATAATGTCTCCTTTATCCATTCATCAGATGATGGATAGTTGGGCTGTTTCCATATCTTAGCTATGGTAAATAATGCTGCTATAAACATAAGGATGCACGTATCCACTTGAATTAGAGTTTATGTATTTGGATAAGTAGTATTTCCAGTAATTCCTGGATCTTAGGATAGTTCTATTTTTAACTTCTTGAAGAAACTCCATACTGTTTTTCACAGTGGCTGCACCAGTTTGCATTCCTACCAACAGTGTAAGAAGTTTCCTCTTTCTCAACATTCTTATCAGCACCTGTTGCTACTTAAGATGTTGATTTTAGCCATTCTGAAGGGCATAAAGTAATATCGCATTGTAGTGTTAATTTTCATTTCCCAAATGATAAGTGATGATGAGCATCTTTTCATGTGCCTGTCTGCCATCTAGATGGCTGTTTTAGAGAAATGTCTGTTGATGTATTCTGCCCATTTTTATAGGATTACTTGTTATTTGGGTGTTGATTTTTTAAGTTCTTTATATACATACTATCCCTTTATTGGGTATAACATTTGCAAATACCTTCTCCCATTCTGTAGGTTACCTTTTCATTTTCTTGTTTTCCCTTGCTTTTGTATTTTGAGATAGTCCCAATAGTTAATTTTCCCTTTTGTTCCTTTTGCTTCAGGAGTCTATCTAGAAAAAGCTGCTACATCTGCCTGTGTTCTCTTCTAGGATTTTCATGGTTTCAGCTCTCACATTTAGACCTTTAATCCATTTTGAATATATTTTTGTGTATGGTTTAAGAATAAAGACCAGTTTCATTTTTTGCATGTAACTATCCAGTTTTCTCAACACCATTTGTTGAAGAGACTGTATTTTGTGTGGATATTCCTTTCTGCTTTACCAAATATTAATCAACCATATAGCTGTGGAGTTATTTCTGTGCTTTCTATTCTTTTTTTTAATTATTATTATTTTTTTATGATAGTCACACAGAGAGATAGAGAGAGGCAAAGACAGGCAGAGGGAGAAGCAGGCTCCATGCACCGGGAGCCCGACGTGGGATTCAATCCCGGGTCTCCAGGACCATGCCCTGGGCCAAAGGCAGGCACTAAACTGCTGCGCCACCCAGGGATCCCTGTACTTTCTATTCTGTTCTCTTGATCAGTGTGTCTATATTTGTGCAAATATCATACTGTTATCTTTTTTTAAGATTTTATTTATGTATTCATGAGAGACAGAGAGAGAGAGAGAGAGGCAGAGACAAGGCAGATGGAGAAGCAGGCTCCATGTAGGAAGCCTAATGCGGGATTTGATCCCAGGACTCCAGGATCATGCCCTGAGCCAAAGGCAGACACTCAACCGCTGAGCCACCCAGGTGTCCCCATACTGTTTTCTATTACAATTTTTTAAATTATTTATTTATTTATTTATTTATTTATTCATGAGTGAAAGAGAGAGAGAGAGAGGCAGAGAGAGAAGCAGGCTCCATGCTGGGAGCCCTACGCCGGACTCCATCTCGAGATTCCAGGATCCCTGGCTATTCGGGGTCTTTTCTGATGCCACTCAAATCTTAAGATGATTTGTTCCAACTCTCTGAAGAAGGTTCATGGTATTTCGATAGGGATCGCTTTAATTGTGTAAATTGCCCTGAGTAACATTGACATTTTCACAATATTAACTTTGCAATCCATGAGCATGGAATATTTTTCCATCTCTTTGTGTCTTCCTCAATTTCTTTCAGAAGTGCTCTGTAGTTTTTAGGATATGGATCCTTTACCTCTTTGGTTAGGTTTGTTCCTAGGTATCCTATGCTTTTGGGTGCAATTGTAAATGGGATTGACTCCTTAATTTCTCTGTCCTCAGTCTCATTGTTAGTGTAGAGAAATGCCACTGATTTCTGGGCATTGATTTTGTATCCTGCCACACTGCCGATTTGTTGTATGAGTTCTAGCCATCTTGGGGTGGAGTCTTTTGGGTTTTCTAAGTACAGTATCATGGCATCTGCAAAGAGGGAGAGTTTGACTTATTCTTTGCCAATTTGAATGTTTTCTTATTTCTTTTTGTTGCCTGATTGCTGAGGCTAGGACTTCTAGAACTATGTTGAATAGCAGTGGTGAAAGTGGACATCCCTGGTGTGTTCCTGATCTTAGGGGAAAGGCTCCCAGTGCTTCCCCATTAAGAATGATATTTGCTGTGGGCTTTTTGTAGATGGTTTTTAAGATGCTGAGGAATGGTTCCACTATCCCTACACTCTGAAGAGTTTTTGATCAGGAATGGATGCTGTATTTTGTCAAATGCTTTCTCTGCATCTACTGAGAGGTTCACATAGTTATTGTTTTTCCTCTTGTTGATATGATCCATCACGTTGATTGTTTTACAAGTGTTTAGCAGTCTTGCATCCTAGGGCTGAATCCCACTTGGTCATGGTGAATAATCTTAATGTACCGTTGGATCCTGTTAGCTAGTATCTTCTTTAGAATATTTCCAACTGTGTTCATCAGGGCTAATGGTCTATAATTCTCCTTTTTGATGGAGTCTTTGTCTGGTTTTGGAATTAAGGTGATGCTGGCCTCATAGAATGAGTTTGGGAGTATTCCATCCCTTTCTATCTTTTGGAACCACTTCGTAGAATAGGAATTGTTTCTTCTTTAAACGTTTGATAGAATTCCTGTGGGAAGCCATCTGGCCCTGGACTTTTATGTCCTGGGTTTTTTTTTTAATAATAAATTTATTTTTTATTGGTGTTCAACTTGCCAACATACAGAATAACACCCAGTGCTCATCCCGTCAAGTGTCCCCCTCAGTGCCCACCACCCAGTCACCCCCACCCCCCACCCTCCTCCCCTTCCACCACCCCTAGTTCGTTTCCCAGAGTTAGGAGTCTCTCATGTTTTAATTTCCCTTTCTGCTATTTCCTACACATTTCTTCTCCCTTCCCCTCTATTCCCTTTCACTATTATTTATATTGTCCTGGGAGGTTTTTGATGACTGCTTCAATTTCCTCCCTGGTTATCAGCCTGTTCAGGTTTTCTATTTCTTCCTGTTCCAGTTTTGGTAGTTTGTGGTTTTCCAGAAATGCGTCCATTTCTTCTAGATTGCCTAATTTATTGGCATATAGCTGCTCATAATATGTTTTTTAAAATTGTTTGTATATCCTTGGTATGGGTTGTGATCTCTCCTTTTTCATTTGTGATTTTATTAATTTGAGTCCTTTCTCTCTTCTTTTTAATAAGACTGGCTAATGGTTTTTCTATCTTATTAATTCTTTCAAAGAATCAACTCCTGGTTTTGTTGATCTGTTCTACAGTTCTTCCGGTCTCTATTTCATTGAGTTCTGCTTAAATCTTTATTAATTCTCTTCTTATGCTTGGTGTAGGTTTTATTTGCTGTTCTTTCTTCAATTCCTTTAGGTGCAAGTTTAGCTTGTATATTTGAGGGGTTTTTTTGCAATTTTTGAGAGATGCTTGTATTGAGATGTATTTCCCCCTCAGGACTGCTTTTGGTGTATCCCAAAGTTTTTAAACAGTTGTATCTTCATTCTCATTAGTTTCCAGGAATCATTTTAATTCTTCTGTAATTTCCTGGTTGACCCTTATATCTTTTAGCAGGATGCTTTATAACCTCCACGTGTTTGAAATCCTTCCAAAATTCTTCTTGTGATTGAGTTCAAGTTTCAAAGCATTCTGGTCTAAAAATATGCAAGGGACAATCCCAGTCTTTTGGCATCAGTTGAGGCCTGATTTGTGACCCAGTATGTGGTCTATTCTGGAGAAAGTTCCATGTGCACTTGAGAAGAACATGTATTCAGTTGCATTTGGATGCAAAATTGTGTAAATATGTGTGAAATCCATCTGGTCCAGTATCATTTAAACCTCTTGTTTCTTTGGGGATGCTGTGCTTGGAATATCTGTCATTTGCAGAAAGCGCCGTGTTGAAGTCTCCCAGTATTAGTGTAGTATTATCTAAGTATGTCTTTACTTTGGTTTTTAATTGATTGATATGCTTGGCAGCTCCCAAATTAGGGGCACAAATATTCATGATTGTTAGGTCCTCTTGCTGGATATAGATCCTTTAAGTATGATATAGTGGCCCTCTTTATCTCTTACTACGATCTTTGAGATAAACTTTAATTTATCTGATATGAGGATAGCTACCTCAGTTTTCTTTTGAGGACCATTTGAATGGTAAATGGTTCTCTACCTTTCATTTTCAGGTTGGAGGTGTTCTTAGGTCTAAAATGAGTCTCTTATAGATAGCGAATAGATGGATCTTATTTTTTATCCGGTTGAAACCCTGTGCCTTTTGGTGGGATATTAAGCCCATTCACGTTCAGAGTTACTATTGAAATATATGAATTTAGTGTCATCATAATACCTATTCAGTCTCTGTTTTTGTGGGTTATTTTTGGGCTTCCTCTTTCTTTTACAGAGTCCCCCTCAATATTTCTTGCAGAGCTGGTTTGGTGGTCACAAATTCTTTCAGTTTCTGCCTATCTTGGAAGCTCTTTATCTCTCCTTCTATTCTGAATGAGTGCCTTGCTGGATAAAGTATTCTTGGCTGCATGTCCTTCTCATTTAGGATCCTGAATATCTCTTGCCAACTCTTTCTGGCCTGCCATGTCTCTGTTGAGTGGTCTGCTGTTGAATTAAGGTTACTTCTCCCCATAAAGGTTAGGGATTTCTTGTCTCTTGATGCTTTAAGGATTTTCTCTTTATCTTTGGAATTTGCAAGTTTCACTATGAAATGTTGGGGTGTTGAACAGTTTTTATTAATTTTAGGGGGGGATCTCTCTATCTCCTTGATGAATGCCTGTTTCCCTCTCCAAGTTAGGGAAGTTCTCAGCTATCATTTGTTCAAATACACTTTCTGGTTCTCTGTCCCTTTCGGTGCCCTCTGGAATACCAATTAAACATAGATTTTTCCTTCTGAGGCCATCATATATTTCCCTTAACCTTTCCTCATGATCTTTTGTTTTTCTCTTTTTTCCTCAGCTTCCTTCCTTGCCATCAACTTGTCTTCTATATCACTCACTCATTCTTCTACCTCATTAACCCTCATTGTTAGGACCTCCAGTTTGGATTGCATCTCATTTAATTGATTTTTAATTTCAGCCTTATTAAATCTAAATTCTGCAGTCATGAAGTGTCTTGATTCCTTTATGCTTTTTTCTAGAGCCACCAGTAGCTTTATAATTGTGCTTCTGAATTGGCTTTCTGACATCAAATTGTAATCCAAATTTTGTATCTTTGTGGCAGAGAGTACTGTTTCTGATCCTTTCTTTTGTGGTGAGTCCTTCTTTCTAGTCATTTTGCTCAGTGCAGAGTCACTAAAAACAGTTTGTATTGCAACAAGGAAGAAAAAAATAACAAACAAACAAACAAACAAAAAAACCAAGTAGGGGTATCCTCTGGTTCTCTATACTGTAAATCCCTTGACGTCCCCTGGAGCTTTCCAGCACTTCTCCACGAAGAACTTGTTCTTCCCCTGTCCTTCCTCTAATCTTCTGTGGGAGGGGCCTGCTGTGCTGATTCTCAGGTGTGTGCACAGGTCAGTGGGAGCTGTTTATCCTGTGAGGCCTCTGTTGTTTATCCTGTGACACCAGGAGGAGCATAACACTGGCCCCCGCCAGCCTCCCAGCTCTGGAGTCAGCCTCCACGGTAACTACTGCAGCTCCCAGTCCACATTGGCCTGGATGCTTCCAGAGTGTGGGGTGATGACCTACACAGCTCAGGGGTGCCTGGGGGCAGGAATGTTCTCGCTGTCCTGTGCCCTCTCCGCTTCCACATGTCCTAGGGGTAGTGCAGGATAGTGGGCTGTGTTTGCTCAGCGCCCTGGGATCCCGGGCCTGTGCTGCTGAAATCAGCTCCCGGGGCTGCAGCTCCCCATGGCAGCAGGGCACAGCCCCCTGTGCTTGGACCCTCCGACTGACCGACAGGCTTCTCCCCAAGACCCCACCAGGCACGTGCTCCAGCTCTTTACCGAGCTTGGCCGACAGTCTGTGGCACACTCTCCCTGGGGCGCACTTCCTCTGTTAGTGACCCCAGGAACCTGGAGCTCTACTGCTCCACCTGTGGTTCTGCCCAGTTTTCCTGCTAAGCACCTTTCCATTCGGGAAGAATCTGGTGCGGATTTTTAAAGTTCCTGCTTCTCTGGGACTGGGCTCTCCTGTCCTGGAGGCTCTCGCTCCCAGGCTTTAGCTTAGCTCCTTGTGGGGGCCCTCCCCCACTTGATTCTTTTTTATTTTTTTTTCCTGCCTTCCTACTTTGTTAGAAGCACAAACTCTTCTCTCTGTAGTGTTCCAGCTGTTCTCTCTTTGAATCTCAGGTCGAATTCGTAGGTTTTTTAGGATGATTTGAAAGTTATCTAGGTAAGTTGGTGGGGACAGGTGACATGGGGACCCTACTCCTAGCCATCTTGTTCCGCCCCCGCCCCCCCCACCTCCTGGTCTTGATTGGCTAATATCTTTTCCAAATTTCGGACATTCTCAGCTACTTTGCTCAAATATACCTTCTGTACTTCTCTCCTCTTCATCTGGAGCACCAATTATTTTAATATTGTTTTGCTTTACTGTATTGCTGATCTCTTGAATCCTCCTCTAGTGATCTAATAGCTGTTTATCTCTTTTTCTCATTTTCTTTATTCTCCATCGTTTTATCTTCTATATCACTGATTTCTCTTCTGCCTCATTTATCCTAGTAATTAGAGCCTCCATTTTTTATTGCACCTAAGTAATAACCTTTTTTATTTTGACCTGATTAGATTTTAGTTCTTTTATTTCTCCAGAAAGGTTTCTATAGTGTCTTCTATGCTTTATTTTAAGCCCAGCTTGTATCTTTGTAATTGTTATTCTGAATCTAGCTTTGGCATCTTACTTGTATCCATATTGATTAAGTCTGTGGCAGTTAGTACTGCCTCTAGCTCTGTTTTCTGGAATGATTTTTTCTATCTTGTCATTTTGTCCACAGAAAAATAGTTGAACAAGGGAACAGAATACAAATATATCAACTGTGATCCCAGCAACATATACACTAAACAAATCAGAAGAAATTAGAAACCAAAAAAGTAAAAGGAAAAAAAGAGATAATATAATCCAACAAGTGACAGAACAGAATAATGCACTAGATCCTGGGTGTATTCTTTTAGAAGAAACTAAATTCCAAAATTGTACAGAAAGAAAAACATATATACATAAAACATAAAACATATACACAAAATGTATATATATATATATACACACACATATATATGTAAAAAATTGAATATAATGAAAAGAAGCCAAAAGTAAAGAATATGTATATAAAATGAAAAAAATGAAAATTTTAAAAAAGACTTTAAAAAAAAGTTGTTAAAATAAGAAACTATTTGAAAAGTAATTAAAAAAAGAAAAAAAATTAACTGAAAGATTGAAGAATCATGAGGAAAAAAAACAAATTCTACACACTATTTTCCCCTAACACTGGAATTTTACAGTTCTGTGCAATAGGTAAATTTGCTATTACCCAGATGGTCTTCTGGGGGAAAGGCCTGTTGACCTGATTCTCAGGTGTCTTTGCCCCAGTGAAATCACACCCCTCTTGCCAAGGAGCCAGATTCATTTTAAGTGGCTTCAGATTACTCTATGTGGGTTTTGTTTCCTGAAGGCTTCTGGGTGGCTTTAGAGGTTGAAACTGTGCCCCAGTCTCCAGCCTCAGAGCTGAAAATTTGTGCCACCCAACTCTTCAGTGACTCCTCACAGAAAAGCAATCAATCACCCTTGTCTCCCTAGTTTCTGTTTGCACTCTATGTTCACCCAGCCTGAACTGAGCGTTTTTATCTCAGGCACTTGACCCTGTTTTGAGTCTCCAAACTTTTTTTATTTTTTAAGATTTTATTTATTTATTCACGAGAGGCACAGAGAGAGAGAGGCAGAGACATGGGCAGAGGGAAAATAAGGCTCCTTGAGGGGAGACCGATGTGTGACTCAATCCCAGAACTCTAGGATCACGACCTGAGCCAAAGGCAGAAGCTCAATCACTGAGCCATCCAGGTGTGCCCAAAAGAGTACACAAAGTGTAGTAACTTGTATGTTGAGATGATTGTATGTTCTGTATAGAATAACTGAGTTAAGTTCTTACAAAAGCACCTGGAATATCTCATCTAAAAAATAAACCATTTTCTACATTAAAAAAAGAAAAAAATAAGTAAAAGACAGTGAAGGTATATTTCTGACATTGGTATCTGAAAGGAAACTGCTTTTGGTGGGCCACGTGGATAGGTATTAGGAAAAAGGCATTTGCCAGATCAGTAGCTGCTTATCAAATGCCAGGGAATGTGTGAATTTGCTCAAACAATAATACAAGTGTTACAGCAACTACAATTAGCATCATCATTGGTCCAAATTTCCCTAACCTGTTGTTATTCTCCAAGAGCCATCTAGCCTCTGCCCAGGCCAAATAGAAGAGTTTTGAGGGATGTGTGGGAATCACCAGTACTTCATTTTTTAAGTTCTTGATAGTGGCATGAAATTCTGCAATTCTAGGAATTCAATATTAGTTTTGATTTACTATTTTACCAGGCAGAGACAGTACAAATGACTTTCTTATGGCCTTTTCACCATAACAGCCCTCACTTGACACTTTAGGAAACCAAGGAGGGGATTCTGACAGCTGTGAAACATTTCTATTCCAACTATACATTCTACATATGGGAAATAACCACAGGATGGGTTCAAGAAACTTCTGGACCAACTGTGAAACAGTACTCAGTTAAAATCCATCATCTGACCTCCATAAGGACTTCCTCTTAACATAAGGTTATTGTGATTTTTTTGTCTCCTGGAAACAATGTCAGTTCAGAGCTAGTGTCTAAGCAGTCCCCAAAAGGTCTGATTGTATCAGTTCCCCCAATGCACAGATTTCCTATCAAAGGCTGTATGCCCCTTTGAGAAAAGCTGGGAAATATTTTAACAGTAATGTAATATTGTCCTCTCTCAAGGAGACTGGTCTCTCCTACATTTGAATGGTTCTATGTTTGTAAACTGGCTAAAGTCATGGAACTGGTTAATGGGCTGTGACTCTATTTTTATGATTCACATTAGACATTCATTCCCTTGATCTAGAAATTTTCTGTTTATACAGATTAACTAATAATTTGGTAGTCTTTCTTTTACTTCTAAGAATACTATGATAATCAGCCAATGCCCTAGGACTGTGACAGACTTTTTGTTTTTATTTTTCTATAATAAATTTATTTTTTATTGGTGTTCAATTTGCCAACATACCGAACAACACCCAGTGCTCATCCCGTCAAGTGCCCCCCTCAGTGCCCGTGTGACAGACTTTTTAAAACATTCCCTTCACCCAAGTTTTGAGAGCAAGCAAGCAGGGAGAGGGGCATGGAGAGAGGGAGAGATAGAATCTCAAACAGACTGTGCTGAGCATGGAGCTCACTGGACTCAATCCCACAACCCTGAGATCACAATCTAAGCTGCAATCTAGTCAGACATTTAACCGAGTCACTCAGGTGCCCCTGTGACAGACTATTCTGATTGTGGCTTTGTCTCCACTGTCCATTATAGTAATTATATCAAACTTGCTTATGTCAATTGAGTGAGGTCATTGACCATTGCCACCTTGGGATCTAATTATTCCTGGATATTTAGATTTTCCACATGAGTGGTTGTGGTTCCCACTGTAATGTCTGGTCTCAAGAGAAGAGAAATCACAAAGCTTATTACAAATTCTGGGGTTCAAAAAAAAAAAAAAAAAAAAAACAAATTCTGGGGTTCTACTCTCAAATATATTTCTGAAGTACTATTATATGTCTCCCTAAATTTTAAATCTCTTGCTCTGTATTAAACTAAGGGAAATTGGACATTTCCATTTCACTCTCAGTGAGCCATAACTTAATAATGTCTCAGCCAATAAACCCAATAAACTGATAGTGCCCTTCACCACTACCCAACTGGCAACATTAAATACACAAACTCTAAGTGGGCCCATTTCATTAAATTTAGCTTATCAATTTTATGTTGCTTCCAAATTATCATACAACCTTTAATGCCCATTCCTACAATTCTCATAAATTATGTTTATATAAATTGGAAAACTAAAGTAGCTCTTTTATTTTTAAAATATTTTTTCCTGGGATCCCTGGGTGGCGCAGCGGTTTAGCGCCTGCCTTTGGCCCAGGGCGCGATCCTGGAGACCCGGGATCGAATCCCACATCGGGCTCCCAGTGCATGGAGCCTGCTTCTCCCTCTGCCTGTGTCTCTGCCTCTCTCTCTGTGTGTGACTATTATAAATAAATAAAAATTTAAAAAAAATAAATAAATAAAAATAAAATATTTTTTCCAAGTTTCTTTTTCAATTCTAGTTAGTTAACATACAGTAAAATATTAGTTTCAGGTGTAGAATTTAGTGACTCATCAATTACATACAACACCCAGGGCTCATCATAAGTGCCTTCCTTAATACCCATCACTCCTTTAACCCTTCCCCCTGTCCACTTCCCCTCCAATAACCCTAACTTCTCTATAGTTGAGCCTCTTTTGTGGTTTGCTTCTCTTCCCCCACTGCCATGTTAATCTATTTTCTTTCTCAAATTCCACATATGAGTAAAATAATATAGTATTTGTCTTTCTCTGACTGACTTAATTCACTTAGCATAATACTCTCTAGCACGTCATTGTAAATGACAAGATTTTGTTCTTTTCTATGGCTCAGTAAAACACACACACACACACACATACACACACACAAACACACATACCATAACTTCTTTATCCACTCATTGGTTGATCAACATTTGGGCTCTTTCCCTAATTTGGCTATTGTTGATAATACTGCTATAAACAGGGTGCATGTGCCCCTTCAAATCAGTATTTTTGTATCCTTTAGATAAATATTCAGCAGTGCAATCGCAGAGTCATAGGGTAGCACTATTTTTAACTTTTTGAGGAATCTCCATAGTGTTTTCCACAGTGACCGTGCCAGTTTGCATTCCCAACAGTACAAGAGGGTTCCCCTTTCTCTATGTTCTCACTAACACCTGTTGTTTCTTGTGTGGTTAATTTTAGCCATTCTGACATGTATGAGGTGATATCTCATTGTAGTTTTGATTTGTATTTCCTAGATGATGAGTGATGGTGAGCATCTTTTTATGTGTCTATCAGCCATGTGTATGTCTTTGGAAGAAAGGTCTATAAATGTCTTCTGCCCATTTTTTTTAAATTTTTTTTATTTATTTATGATAGTCACAGAGAGAGAGAGAGGCAGAGACACAGGCAGAGGGAGAAGCAGGCTCCATGCACCGGGAGCCCGACGTGGGATTCGATCCCGGGTCTCCAGGATCGCGCCCTGGGCCAAAGGCAGGCGCTAAACCGCTGCGCCACCCAGGGATCCCCTCTTCTGCCCATTTTTTAAACTGGACAGCAATATGTAAAAGAATGGAACTGGACCATTTTCTTATACCACACACAAAAATAAATTTAATATGAATGAATTACCTAAATATGAGATAAGAAACCATCAAAATCCTAGAGGAAAACAGGCAGCAACCTCTTTGACATTGCTATAGCAATGTCTTATTAGATACATCTCATGAGTCAAGGAAAGCAAAAGCAAAAATGAATTATTGGGGATCCCTGGGTGGCGCAGCGGTTTGGCGCCTGCCTTTGGCCCAGGGCGCGATCCTGGAGACCCGGGATCGAATCCCACATCGGGCTCCCGGTGCATGGAGCCTGCTTCTCCCTCTGCCTGTGTCTCTGCCTCTCTCTCTCTCTCTCTCTCTGTGACTATCATAAATAAATAAAAATTAAAAATATATTTAAAAAAAATGAATTATTGGACTTCAATCAAGATAAAAAAAAGCTTTCTGCACAGTGAAGGAATTAATCAACAAAACTGAAAGGCAACCTTCAGAATGGGAGATAATATTTGCAAATGACATATCTGATAAAGGGTTATATCCAAAATATATATAAAGAACTTTAAAAACTCAATACTCAAAAAATCAGGTAGTTCTTTTAAAAATGTAACACACCTCTTCTTGGATCACAGATTGCCCCTTTAGGGGTCTGCTAGGACATGAGTCCAGCCATATGTAGCAACTGCTTCAGGTTTTGCCTCTACCATTTTCTCAGGCAATGCAGAGTTGATCATCTCAGAGTAAAATGAGGGTTTTTTCGGCGGATACGCAGGCTGCAATCACTTGGGGTGAAACTTCTGCTGCCACTAGTGTTGGTGAGACCATTTCCATAGGCAAAAAAGACTCAACAAAATTAAGATTTCCACATACTCAGCTTCAAAAGGTGTTCCCCTGCATCTACAACCAACATTAAAGATAAATGTCTTCACGATAACAGTACACACCTTAAGTACCTGGGGATTCAATTTGTCTTTTAAATCAGAAAATCAGTTTTATTTTCTGCTCCATCTCTGCCTAAAATAAGACTCTCTGACAGGACACACTGAGAAGCTCTTAGGTCATTTATGCATTGACTGTGTAACCAAATCCAGCTTCTTCTGCCCAATGTGCAAAGACAGTCAGTCACTAAGATGTTAAATATGCAGCAAAGAAAGGGGTTATTCAAGAAGCAAATAAGATGGGAGGGTAAGCCTCAAATCCACTTCCCCCAAAAGAAGCTAGTCAAGTAAATTTAAAAGCAAACTAAAACTGTCTGAATAAAAAAGTTGCAGTTGGTGCAACTGTGTTTAGTCCCATTAATCCTTTGGTTACTGGTTTCAATTCCCACTGTCTTTTGAATATTTCTCATTCTTGAGGACATTGGGATAATGACCACTGTAGATACTTCTTGCAGAAATTGTGCTAGAGAAGTGGAAACTATCTCCACTCATTTAGAAATATTATTTCAAACAGCTTGATTTCTGGTGTTCTCAGCAATGGACAATAGTGGATGGGTCACCACTACATCCACTTCTTGTCTTTGACCCATAAAACTGTTCCCATCCATCAATATCTCAAATTCTGCATTTTCCAATGATAAGTCCACCAAATGAGAAAGGTTGAAATGAACTTGTTCAACTATCTGCATGTCTCTGGTAATCTTTCTCAGTGTCTATACAGCAACAGGCATGAACAGGCATGGGTTGTTTTGGTGATTTTTCTTTGAAGATTACCTCAAGTTTTGTAGCTTCAACTTTCAAGGAAAGAGAGCAGTTTTAGTTGTCAATGATCCCAAGCCAAGAGAATGGGAGAAAATTGGAAACAACTTGGCCTAGTTATTTACAAAAGCATAGCAAGAATAGTGATTACCCGGGGATCCCTGGGTGGCACAGCGGTTTGGCGCCTGCCTTTGGCCCAGGGTGCGATCCTGGAGACCCGGGATCGAATCCCACGTCGGGCTCCCGGTGCATGGAGCCTGCTTCTCCCTCTGCCTGTGTCCCTGCCTCTCTCTCTTTCTCTCTCTGTGAATATCATAAATAAATAAAAATTAAAAAAAAAAGAATCTGTAAAAGAATAGTGATTAACCGTATAGTGTTAGTTTTTGTTGTTGTTGCTGTTTTTAGACTGCTTTACTGGAACATTCCATAAGGAATTTCAAACTGGACTTTTAACAGCCTTTTACAGCTAATAAGACAAGCCAAATACTTGTCATCAGACTTTGCCTGCAATACCTATAGATTTGAGTGAAGTCTTCTTGGGGGCCCCAAAATAATCTTGAGGTTTCTGCACCTGCCAGGAAGTGACCTTCTTTACTCACTATACAAGGCTTCTGGGAACTCTGTAAGCAAAGTGCCAATTTTTCCAAGGGGCTTCATTGCCTCTGTAAAGGCAAACTTAATTCCTCAAATCTGCATTGTCATACTTGAGTCTCTACCTAGCTCCCTCAAATATGACATTCCATTGATATATATAATCAATTTTTTTCTATTGTATTCTGTCATAAATCCAGATTCTTATTGAAGTAATGCAAATAAATACATTGCTATGAAAACATAATAATCTTAAAGTTATCCGAGACTTGTACTTGTCATTAGAATGCAATTGACAAGGAAATTTGGTGGCACGCACTTCAATAATTAAAATTATAAGTGATGACATTAGACAAGGACATATCAAAACCTTAGAAATTTTATATAGCAATTAACCATATAATAAGCTAAGAAGGTTTGTCATTTTTTAAAGATTTTATTTATTCATGGGAGACACAGAGAGAGAGGCAGAGGAAGAAGCAGGCTCCCTGTGGGGACCCTGATGTGGGACTCTATCCCAGGACCCCAGGATCATGACCTGAGCCAAAGGCAGATGCTCAACCACTGAGCCAGTCATCCCAGATTTATCATCATTTATTTGACAATACTTCCAAAATGATTTGACATACCAAATAAACAAGCCTAATTAGTCAAGAAGACTTCATTTAGAAGTTCTATTTTGTAACATTTGATATATCAGAAGGCTTTAAAGCACATGTTTAAATAATATTAAAGATTATTACAAAAATTATTATCTAGCCAAGGTGACAATTAGACATTCTAAAAGCAAATACAGAGGATTATACAGTTAACGAAACTTAGCTCTTTTAATGTTGAGAAGATTCAACTTTAAGTAATTAAAGACTTATTAAAGACAAAACATAGGATCCATGTTTTTCTAGGCAGATTAAAGATAAGGAAAAATCTTTATTTACAATTTAAACCAATAATATGAGAAAACTGTCGTTATAATGAAGAAAACACAATTCCAATCTTAAGCAAGTGTACTCCTGATATTAAAACCCATTCATTCCAACAAGATAATTTTTTTTATGTAGTCCCTCTTTTCCCTTCCTGTTATCTCCCATGTTGATATATACTTACTGAAAGGAGCACCGGGCATTATATGGAAGTGTGGAATCACTAATATTACACTGTATGTTAACTAACTGTAATTTAAATAAAAACTTTTTAAAAAACACTGCGTCAAGGAGATGCCTGGGTGGCTCAGTGGTTGAGCATCTGCCTTTGGCTCAGGGCATGATCCCAGGATCTGGGATCAAGTCCCATGTTGGGGTCCCATCAGGGAGCCTGCTTCTCCCTCTGCCTGTGTTTCTGCTTCTTTCTATGTCTCTGATTAATAAATAAATCTTAAAAATATATTGAATTAAGGATATCCAGTGCACTGCATGGATAGTAATTCCTATGGTGGATGACACAATGTGCTGATCATAATTTCCATCAGGAGTGAAAGACTCTCAGATGTAGGAATGCTACCAACAGTTCTCAGCTGTCAAATACCATCAGGGATTATCTTGATTGAACACAGCTGCTTTGCCACTGTCATGCCCTCTTCTCAGATGGTCCTGTTGAGGGACCGTTGTAGAAGTCCAGCCATTTGCTTCAATTTAAAATGGTTCCAAAGGGTAATCCATTTTTGTATCTCTTCAGAGAATCAATTAAGTTTTCTGTTGATATTGTATCATTGATCAATTTCTGCCTAGTTTTCCTCTCTTATTCTCCCTTCTTCACCCCAGATGTTGATCACCCCCTAACTTTACACACTGAACTCCATAATTTTAGTCACAGCCATGTACAAAAATTCCTTTTCAAAGATTCCTTACAGGACTTCTACAACTTTCCTTTCAACATTCATTTATATTTTTCCTATATTTTTCCTCTTTATTTTTTTTAGATTTATATATTCAAGAGACAGAGCACACAGTAGGAGGCGGGGATAGAGGGAGACAGAGAGAATCTCAAGCACTTTTCTTGCTGAGTACAGAGCTAACCTGGGGCTCAATCTCACAACTCTAACATTGCAACATGAACAGAAAGGAAGAGTTGGACTCAACCGACTGCACTATCCAGTGAACCCATTTTCCTTTTTTAAATAACTGGTCTCAATCCCCTTGCATGCAGAGATGTTTCCCTTATAATTTACAGTAGTCTTAATTACAGTTATTAAAATTTAAATTTGAGGGGCACCTGGGTAGTTCAATCAGTTAAGCATCTGCCTTCAGCTCAGGGCTCAATCTCAGCTTCCTAGGATAGATCCCCACAGGATGAGCAGGGAGCTTGCTTTTCTCTTTCCTGCTCCCCCCCTTGTGTGCTCTCATTATCAAATAAATAATATATTTTTAAAAAATTAAAATAAAATAAAATTTAAATTTGTGTATTCTTAGATTACCATTAACACTTCATGAGGCCTTAGATAAAATTCTAATGTCTTTTTATTCTGCTAAATTTTGTTTAACTTTTTTTATTGGAGTTCACTTTGCGAACATATAGCATAACACCCAGTGCTCATCCCGCCAAGTGCCCCCCTCAGTACCCATCACCTAGTCACCCCAACCCCCCACCCACCTCCCCGTCCACTACCCCTGGTTGCTTCCCAGAGTTAGGTGTCCCCCATGTTTTGTCACCCTCACTGATATTTCCACTCATATTCTCTCATTTCCCCTTTATTCCCTTTCACGAATTTTTATATTTCCCAAATGAATGAGACCATATAATTTTGTCCTTCTCTAATTGACTTATTTCACCCAGCATAATACTCACCAGCTTCATCCACGTTGAAGCAAATGGTAGGTATTTGTCATTTCTAAAGGCTGAGTAATATTCCATTGTATACATAGACCCCCTAAGATCAGGAACAAGACAGGGATGTCCACTCTCACCACTGCTGTTCAACATAGTACTAGAAGTCCTAGCCTCAGCAATCAGACAACAAAAAGACATTAAAGGCATTCAAATTGGCAAAGAAGAAGTCAAACTCTCCCTCTTTGCCGATGACATGATACTCTACATAGAAAACCCAAAAGTCTCCACCCCAAGATTGCTAGAACTCATACAGCAATTCGGTAGCGTGGCAGGATACAAAATCAATGCCCAGAAGTCAGTGGCATTTCTATACACTAACAATGAGACTGAAGAAAGAGAAATTAAGGAGTCAATCCCATTTACAATTGCACCCAAAAGCATAAGATACCTAGGAATAAACCTAACCAAAGATGTAAAGGATCTATACCCTCAAAACTATAGAACACTTCTGAAAGAAATTGAGGAAGACACAAAGAGATGGAAAAATATTCCATGCTCATGGATTGGCAGAATTAATATTGTGAAAATGTCAATGTTACCCAGGGCAATATACACGTTTAATGCAATCCCTATCAAAATACCATGGACTTTCTTCAGAGAGTTAGAACAAATTCTTTTAAGATTTGTGTGGAATCAGAAAAGACCCCGAATAGCCAGGGGAATTTTAAAAAAGAAAACCATATCTGGGGGCATCACAATGCCAGATTTCAGGTTGTACTACAAAGCTGTGGTCATCAAGACAGTGTGGTACTGGCAAAAAAACAGACACATAGATCAGTGGAACAGAATAGAGAACCCAGAAGTGGACCCTGAACTTTATGGGCAACTAATATTCGATAAAGGAGGAAAGACTATCCATTGGAAGAAAGACAGTCTCTTCAATAAATGGTGCTGGGAAAATTGGACATCCACATATCTTCTTTATCCATTCATCTCTCTATGGGCACCGAGGCTCCTTCCACATTTCGGCTAATGTAGACATTGCTGCTATAAACATTGGTGTGTAGGTGTCCCAGCGTTTCACTGCATCTGTATCTTTGGGCTAAATCCCCAGCAGTGCAATTGCTGGGTCATAGGGCACACCTATTTTTAACTCTTTGAAGGAACGTCCAGACAGTTTTCCAGAAGACTACACCAGTTCATATTGCCACCAACAGTGTAAGAGGGTTCCCCTTTCTCCACATCCTCTCCAACATTTGTTGTTTCCTGCCTTGTTAATTTTCACCATTCTCGATGGTGTGAGGTGGTATCTCATTGTGGTTTTGATTTGTATTTCCCTGATGGCCAGTGATGTGGAGCATTTTCTCATGTGCTTGTTGGCCATGTCTATGTCTTCCTCTTTGAGATTTCTGTTCATGTCTTTTGCCCATTTCATGATTGGATTGTTTGTTTCTTTGCTGTTGAGTTTAATAAGTTCCTTATAGATCTTGGATACTAGTGCTTTATCTAATAGGTCATTTGCAAATATCTTCTCCCATTCTGTTGGTTGTCTTTTGGTTTTCTTGACTGTTTATTTTGATATACAGAAGCTTTTTATCTTGATAAAGACCCAATATTCATTTTTGCTTTTGATTACCTTGCCTTCATGGATGTATCTTGCAAGAAGTTGCTGTGGCCAAGTTCAAAAAGGATGTTGCCTATGGTCTCCTCTAGGATTTTGATGGAATCTTGTCTCACATTAAGATCATTCATCCATTTTGAGTTTATCTATGTGTATGGTGTAAGGGAATAATCTAGTTTCATTTTTCTGCATGTGGATGTCCAATTTTCCCAGCACCACTGATTGAAGAGACTGTCTTTTTTCCAGTGGATAGTCTTTCCAAGACTTTGATTTGTCGAATATTAGTTGACCATACTGGCACAAAAACAGACATATAGATCAATGGAACAGAATAGAGAATCCAGAAGTGGACCCTCAACTTTATGGTCAACTAATATTCAACAAAGCTGGAAAGACTATCCACTAGAAAAAGGCAGTCTAGTCTATTTAATAAATTTGTTCCAACTCTCTGAAGAAAGTCCATGGTATTTTGATAAGGATTGCACTAAATGTGTCAATTGCCCTGGGTAACATTGACATTTTCACAATATTAATTCTTCTAATCCATGAGCATGGGATATTTTTCCATCTCTTTGTGTCTTCCTCAAATTATTTCAGAAGTGTTCTGCAGTTTTTAGGGTATAGGTCCTTTACCTCTTTGGTTAGGTTTATTCCTAGGTATCTGATGCTTTTGGGTACAATTGTAAATGGGATTGACTCCTTAATTTCTCTGTCTTCAGTCTCATTGTTAGTGTATAGAAATGCCACTGATTTCTGGGCATTGATTTTGTATCCTGCCACACTGCCAAATTGCTGTATGAGTTCTAGCAATCTTGGGGTGCAGATTTTTTGGTATTCTATGTACAGTATCATGTCATATGTAAAGAGAGAGAGTTTTACTTCTTCTTTGCCAATTAGAATGTTTTTTATTTCTTTTTTGTTGCCTGATTGCTGAGGCTAGGACTTCTAGTACAATGTTGAATAGCAGTGGTGAGAGTGGACATCCCTGTCATGTTCCTGATCTTAGGGTAAAGGTTCCCAGTGTTTCCCCATTGAGAATGATATTTCCTGTGGGCTTTTTGTAGGTGGCTTTTAAGATGCTGAGAATGTTCCCTCTATTCCTACAATGAGATACCACATGACACCAGTGAGAATGGTGAAAATTAACAAGACAGGAAACAACAAATGTTGGAGAGGATGTGAAGAAAGGGGAACCCTCTTGCACTGGTTGGTGGAAATGTGAACTGGTACTGCCACTCACGAAAACTGTGTGGAGGTTCCTTAAAGATTTTAAAATAGAGCTACCCTACGATCCAGCAATTGCACTGCTGGGGATTTACCCCAAAGATACACATGCACTGAAAAGCTGAGACACCTGCACCCCAATGTTTATAAGCCACAATGTCCACAATAGCCAAACTGTGGAAGGAGCCTCGGTGTCCATTGAAATATGAATGGATAAAGAAGATGTGGTCTATATATACAATGGGATTTTACTCAGCCATTAGAAACGACGAATATCCACCCTTTGCTTCAACATGGATAGAACTGGAGAGTATTATGCTGAGTGAAGTAAGTCAATCAGAGAAGGACAAACATTATATGGTATCATTCATATGGGGAATATAAAAAAAATAGTGAAAGGGATTATAGGGGAAAGGAGAGAAAATGAGTGGGAAAAATCAGAGAAGGTGACAGAACATGAGAGACTCCTAACTCTGGGAAACTAACAAGGGGTAGTGGAAGGGGAGGGAGTGGATGGGGTGACTGGGTGACGGGCATTAGGGGGGCACTTGATGGCATGAGCACTGGGTGATGTAGTATATGGTGGCAAATTGAACTCCAATAAAAAATATACCAAAAAATGTTCAATCTAGGGTTGCCTGGGTGGCTCAGTGGTTGAGAGTCTGCCTTTGGCTCAGGTTGTGATCCTGGGGTCCTGGGATCAAGTTCCGCATCAGGCTCCCCACAGGGAGCCTGGTTCTACCTCTGCTTATGTGTTTGCCTCTCTCTGTTTCTCATGAATAAATAAATAAGATCTTAGAAAAATAGTTCTATCTAGAAATTCCTTATGAAAAGATCCAGCAAAGTTTAAAGAGGCTATGTAGAGTCAGTATTCTCTCTCTGCTTATTTAAATAATCAGGTCAAGTTATTTATTTTTTTGAAATCATACCTATTTTGTAAAAGAAATTAGAATTATGTTGGCTATCTTTGGTAAAAATTAGGGTGATTATAGAGAGAAAATATGTTTCAGTAACATCTTTTTAGATACTAGATTTTAACACTATTCATTATAAACTGGACTAGTTCCTGGGTTCTTTTAATGTTCTCCAATACCTGGCTACAAATGTCCAATCTATTGGACAATCAAATGTCCAGTCAATTTTGGTTTTGTTCCCACCTTTCTGACTTGAAATCATTTGAGAATTTAAACTGCCCTTTATCCTGAAGCCCTGCAAATTAAATACAAATGACTTTCTGTAAAGAAATTGCTATAATAGCTCATGCATAGACAATCTTTGAACCTTTTCTATGGTCCACTCAAAAGATCATCAGAGACATTTGAGAACACTTGGCAAAAACAAAACAAAACAAAACAAAACAAAACAAAACAAAACAGGAAAATCTGTCAGATTCCCATTTCCTGCCATCACATTATTCACACTATCTGAAGATGCTACAAGTCTGACATCCTTAAGTCTTTGTAACCAGCAGCATTAGGACCCAGAAACTGTCTTAACATTTGACCCAATCATTAACCACCAGTTTTGTTTGTTTGTTTTTTTCCATAGAAATTCCTCCTTAATACCTGATTTCTTGAATCACAGGCCTGACTTTGAAAATATGCCTACATCACTGCCTCCTGAAGTGACTTCGACTAAACTGATCTATTGTATTGTCAGGACTAAGAAATTGGATTGATGAGATGAAAGAACCTACCAGCTCATCTACTAATATGTGAAATTCTCAAAGAAGTTTCCGGCAGTGAAACTGAAGGGGGGTTCAGGATAGGACCCTTCCCCAGAATGTGCCTCTTTGGCATGTGGATTATCTTGAATTGAAGGCACTTGAGATCCTGTGGGCTCAAGAGAAACTTTTGTCTCTCCCTTAATCACACAGTGGAATCTAAACTGAGGGTCTTTCCCAGAATAGGGTTATTAACAGATAAATTTTATCTGAATGACCCATCTGTATGTTAGAGCAAACATATGATTACCAAAACATCTGTTCCATAATGCATTCCTTTTCTCTGAAATCCCAGACCCCAACTCTCGTCTCCTTAGGTCAGAAAGACATATATACATCAGTTTGCCTGACTGTCTTTGGAATTTCCATGTCTATGTGGATTCTCCGTATGCCTCTTAAATTTGATTTTCTCCTCTTAATCTATCTCCTATAAATTTGATTCTTAGTCCAGTTCCTTGAAAGGACAGGAATTTCTTGCTCTCTAACAAGGACGTATGTGGGACTGGGGATCAGAGAAGCAAGCCATCTTTGAAAAGGCAAAAATACTAGTGAAGCAGATGAAAGGTCTGGATATCTCACAAGTATCTAACAATTTAGTTAATTTAGTTAAAGAGGTCTTTGACTAAAAATTATGAATAGGCACTATAGCAGAAACAGCAGAAGAATGCCCTTAGCATTCTGGTCCCAGTTCTGAAAGGGGACAGATTTTGTCCCCTTAGAGCAACAGCTCCTAGCAGTGGACACAACACTCCTCCAGGTAGGGCCTCTCACACTTCAGATAATGCAGCAGCCAATGAGCTGAGCTCAGAGCAGTCTGTCTGGTGATTACTCATGAGCACTTTGCAATCACAGTCATACTCCAAAGGGATTAATCTTACAGCTCAGACAATAGAAAGCCAAGGGATGGATGATTATGAATAAGCCCATGTGAGGTCAAGACATGTAGAGAGACATTTGGGTCCATATGCAAGAGTCTATGGCAGCCCTCACTGTTTTCCATGTCACAGCTAACAAGGCACTATCACCACCTGTCTATGAGGAAGCTGATGCCTTAGCTTGGGTATAAGCCTTAGCTACTGACCCATCAGTAGATACAGCAGATTGAGTGCAGAGAAAGAATGGCTATCGAAAGACCCTGGTGAAATGACATATTGCCAAGGATGTCAGATTTCCTTTAAAATACAGTGACTTAGTGCAGTAATAGCCTGTCATATCTGTTCTAAAAAAAGACCTACAGCAACTGCCAGAAGAATTTGGGGCCGTTCATCAGACTTCTCGACCAGTGAGGAATTAGAAAATTTATTATATTGGCCCCCTCCCCTGAGAGATGGTTCTAAATATGCTTTGGTTTGTGTGGAAACCACATCTAGCCTAACACAAGCTTTCCCCTGCTGTCATGCAAACCAGGCTGCCACCATTAGGGGATTGGAGAAATTTAAGTACTATGAATGGATACTCCCATTGAATAGATAGTAATTGGGGGGGGGGGTCACATTTCAAAGGTCAATCTCTGTAATACTGAGAAAAAAACAAACACAGAAACTTGATATTAAATAGAGGATTCATCTTCCCTATAACCTACAAGTGACAAGGTTAATAAAAATAAAAATAAAATAAAATGATAAAACAGCAGAATAGATTGTTCACAGATAAAACCACTTTGGTCACAGGGGAGAAGTTAAGATGGCAGAAGAGTAGGGGGACAAACTCCAAGTTTGTTTCATCCCTTGAATACAACTAGATAACTATCAAATAATTCTGAACACCTGAGAAATCAATCAGAGAACTGAGAAAACCAAAGCTGCAAGCCTACAAGTAGAGAAGCATGACCATTTGGAAGGTTAAAGGTGTGGAGACTTGAAACCAGTGTGATATAGCTGAGGATATGGTGGAGAAAAGGGAGCCTTCTTAAGGAGGTTTCTGCAAAGTATTACAAACAGAGGAGTGCAACTTTCAGAAGTTGGCTACAGTGGGGGACATCCCTAGCTTATAAGTAGGTGCTCAGGTGCTGAAGCAGGGTGGAAATGCCAGCTATGACAGTGTGGTCTCAGGATCCTTGGGGTCACAAGAAGAACCATTGGTGCCTGAGTATGGCAGAATTCCTAGGCATAGCAGCAGTGAAGCCAGCTGAAAACAGGGAGTCTAGGTGCTAACTTTCTGTTCTGCGTTGCCATAAACTGCAAACCACTGCACAGTTGGGTGACCACTTTCCTGGGAGGGGTCTGGCAAAAAGCAGAAGTGTGGCAAGACCTCCCCTTCACCCCAAAGCAGAACAGCATAGGTCTTCACCACAGGAGTCCATAAAATTTGGAGTTTTGGAACTCAGTAATGTGCCTGAAATAAAAACACTCAGTCACAGGGTGGGTGAACACAGAGTTTGTATGGAAACCAAGGAGACAAGTGATTGATTGCTTTTCTGTGATGGCTTACTGAAGAGTGGGGGACACGAATTCTCAGCTCCAGGGATAGAGAGTCGGGTATAGTCATATTCACCCCACTCATCAGTGTTGAAAGCCTTCAAGGAGCAAAACGGAGCCACGTAGTGGAATCCAGAGCCCCTTATTCTGAGCCCTGTCTCTGTGCATGAAAGGCACATTTATACTAGGGCAAGTGTACCTGAGGATCAGTGCTAGAGGCTCCTCCCCCAGAGGACCAGCACAAACAACTCACTGGACCAAGTTTACTGATCATAGAGAGCTGCAAAATTTCAGCTCTTGGGGAAAACAGTATATAGCATTCATTGTATTTTTATTCTTTATTCTTTTTGTATTATTTTTGTTTTTTTATTTTTTACTTCTTTTTAATTGTTTTTTAATTTTAATTTTGTTATATATATTATTTTGCTTCCTTTCATTGTATTTTACTCTTAGTATTTTATTTAAATTCAATTTAATTAACATATAACATATTATTAGTTTCAGAGGTAGAATCTAGTGATCCCTCAGTTGCATATTACATCCATTACATCATTACATCAAATATGTTCCTTAATGCCCATCACCTTGTTACCCCATCGCCCCACCAGCAACTCTGTTTATTTCCTATAGTTAAGACACTTTATTCTATTTTTATACATATAAGTTTTCCTTTCTAATTTTGTGATCTAACTTCCTTTAACAAGCAGACCAAAACACGCCCAGGATATATATAGATTTTTGTTGGGTTTTTATTTTCTGTTGTCGTTGTTTATTCTCTTTTTTTCTTCTTTTCTTTTCTGGACAAAATGACAAGACAAAGAAGTTCATACCAAAAGAAGGAACAGGAGGTAGTACTAATTGCCAGGGATTTAATCAATACAGTTATAAGTAAGATGTCTGAACTAGAATTTAAAAAACAATGATTATAAATATACTAGCTAGGTTTGCAAAAAACATAGAAGACACTAGAGAATCCCTTACTGTAGAGCTAAAAGAATTAAAATCTAGTCATACCAAAATTTAAAAAGCTATTTGTTATGCAGTCCCAGGTGGAGGCCATAAAATGAAAATGAACATGAACAAAGTAGAAGTGTGAATCAGTAACATGAAAGATGATGGAAAATAAGGAAGATGAAAAGAAGACAGAATGAAAACTATTAGATCATGAAGGGAGATTTAGATAAATTAGCAATTCCATAAAGCAAAATAATATCTGTATTCTAGGGATCCTAGAATATGAGGAGTGGGATATAGAGGCAGAATGTTTATTTGAACAAATTATAGCTGAGAACTCCCCTGATCTGGGGAAGGAAACGGGCATTCAAGTCCAAGAGGCACAGAGAACCTCCCTAAAAATCAATGAAAACAGGTCACCTCAACATATTATAGCAAAACTTGCAAATTTACAAGATAAAGAGAAAATCCTGAAAGTAGCTTGGGACAAGAAGTCCTTAACCTATAAGGGTAGGCATAAGGCTATCAGCAGACCTATCCACAGAAATGGAACATCCACCTTGAGAGAAGAGAGAAGTTGGGGGTTCTGCTCTGGTATATCCCATCCCTATTTCATCTTCTCATGTTTGATAATGCTTCTTCCCCTGGCCAATATGTATGGCATTTATAACCAAGGCAAGTTCCTAAAGCTGCCTACCTCCCTCTCCTCACAGCCATTTAGACATTGTTTTTCACAGGTATGATCATTTGGTCACTGCCTTTGTTCCCCCCATAGGCCAAGAAGATGTTATAGCACAAACAGGATACCTTACTAAATTCACCCAGCAAGCCCTGCATGATAACCAACAAAGCCTGGTCCTACTTAACCCTGAAATGACTCTTATGTCCTCCTAAGTAGGATGGTATTAGACATTATTATGCATCACAAGAAGGCACCTGTACTATTATCCATACAGAATGATGTATGCTCATACCTGATGAGTCTGTTAATATATCATCTTTATTAAATGACAGGAGGACACAAGTAAATGTCGTGAGTGACCCAACCCACAGAAAGATTTAATAAGTTAATGGTTGGATCCTATCTCTTGGTAGAAAAAGTTTTCACTAATTTTAAAAATCATTGTTTTGGGGCACCTGGGTTACTCAGTGGGTTGGGTGTTAGCCTTCAGCTCAGGTCATGATTCCGAGGTGTTGGGATCAAGCCCTAAGTCAGGATCCCTGCTTGGCAGGGAACCTGCTTCTCCCTCTCTCTCTGCTCCTTGCCTGCTTGTGCTCTCTCCCTCTCTCTGTGTCAAATAAATAAATAATTTTAAAAAATATATTGCCTTAATCTGAATTTTCTCTTGCATGTGCCTATATTATTGTTGTGACATCTGTCTCTAATGTGGCCAGATAGCCACCACAAGAGCCACCTCCATGCTATGAAACCCTTTGCCGACCACTCAGGCCCATTGCAGAAAAGAGGGGCATATTATATTGTAAGAGCCAGTCACAAGGGGTGGAATGTTGGGGAATGTGATCAAAAAAGATATGACAACTGATTGTGCCATAAGCTGGACCCCCTAATCTCCCCCTGGGTGTAGGTTCCACTTGCCCTTTTTGCTCCAAGGACATGAGCCTTGAGTTGATGCTATAATACTGAAAATGTCTTCATCTTAACAGTGACTGAGCCCAAACACATGCAAAAGATGCTCAACATCACTCGTCATCAGGGAAATACAAATCAAAACCATACGTCATTTACAAATATCTTCTCCCATTCTGTAGGTTGTCTTTTAGTTTTGTTAACTGTATCTTTTGCTGTGCAAAAGCTTCTTATCTTGATGAAGTCCCAATAGCTCATTTTTGCTTTTGTTTCTCTTGCCTTCATGGATGTACCTTGCAAGAAGTTACTGTGGCCAAGTTCAAAAAGGGTGTTGCCTGTGTTCTCCTCTAGGATTTTGATGGATTCTTGTCTCACATTTAGATCTTTCATCCATTTTGAGTTTAGCTTTGTGTATGGTGAAAGAGAGTGGTCTAGTTTCATTCTTCTGCATGCGGATGTCCAATTTTCCCAGCACCATTTATTGAAAAGACTGTCTTTTTTCCAGTGGATAGTCTTTCCTTCTTTGTCGAATATTAGTTGACCATAAAGTTCAGGGTCCACTTCTGGGTTCTCTATTCTGTTCCATTGATCTATGTGTCTGTTTTTGTGCCAGTACCACACTATCTTGATGACCGCAGCTTTGTAGTACAACCTGAAATCTGGCATTGTGATGCCCCCAGATATGGTTTTCTTTTTTAAAATTCTCCTGGCTATTCGGGGTCTTTTCTGATTCCACACAAATCTTAAAATAATTTGTTCCAACTCTCTGAAGAAAGTCCATGGTATTTTGATAGGGATTGCATTAAATGTGTAAATTGCCCTGGGTAACATTGACATTTTCACAATATTAATTCTGCCAATCCATGAGCATGGAATATTTTTCCATCTCTTTGTGTCTTCCTCAATTTCTTTCAGAAGTGCCCTGTAGTTTTTAGGATATAGATCCTTTACCTCTTTGGTTAGGTTTATTCCTAGATATCTTATGCTTTTGGGTGCAATTGTAAATGGGATTGACTCCTTAATTTCTCTTTCTTCAGTCTCATTGTTAGTGTATAGAAATGCCATTGACTTCTGGGCATTGATTTTGTATCCTGCCACACTGGCAAATCTGTATGAGTTCTAGCAATCTTGGGGTGGAGTCTTTTGGGTTTTCTATGTAGAGTATCATATCATTAGCGAAGAGGGAAAGTTTGACTTCTTCTTTGCCAATTTGAATGCATTTTATTTCTTTTTCATCAGATAAAGGGCTAGTATCCAAGATCTATAAAGAACTTATTAAACTCAACAGTAAAGAACCAAACAAACCAATCATGAAATGGGCAAAAAACATGAACAGAAATCTCACAGAGGAAGACATAGACATGGCTAACATGCACATGAGAAAATGCTCTGCATCACTTGCCATCAGGGAAATACAAATCAAAACCACAATGAGATACCACCTCCCACCAGTGAGAATGGGGAAAATTAACAAGGCAGGAAACCACAAATGTTGGAGAGGACATGGAGAAAGGGGAACCCTCCTGCACTGTTGGTGGGAATGTGAACTGATGCAGCCACCCTGGAAAACTGTGTGGAGGTTCCTCAAAGAGTTAAAAATAGATCTGCCCTACGACCCAGCAATTGCACTCCTGGGGATTTACTCCAAAGACGCAGATGCAATGAAACGCCGGGACACCTGCACCCCGATGTTTCTAGCAGCAATGTCCACTATAGCCAAACTGTGGAAGGAGCCTCGGTGTCCATCGAAAGATGAATGGATAAAGAAGATGTGGTCTATGTATACAATGGAATATTACTCAGCCATTAGAAACGACAAATACCCACCATTTGCTTTGACGTGGATGGAACTGGAGGGTATTATGCTGAGTGTAATAAGTCAATCAGAGAAGGACAAACATTATATGGTCTCATTCATTTGGGGAATATAAAAAATAGTGACAGGGAATAAAGAGGAAAGGAGAAAAAATGAGTGGGAAATATCAGAAAGGGAGACAGAATATGAGAGACTCGTAACTCTGAGAAATGAACTAGGGGGGTGGAAGGGGAGGTGGACGGGGGGTGGGGGTGACTGGGTGACGGGCACCAAGGGGCGCACTTGATGGGATGAGCACTGGGTGTTATTCTATATGTTGGCAAATTGAACACCAATAAAAATAAATTTATATTTAAAAAAAATCAAAACCACGATGAGATAATACCTCACACCTGACAGAATGGCTAAATTTAGCGACACAAGAAACAATAGGTGTTAGTGAGGATGCAGAGAAGGGAAAACACTCCTATGGTGTTGGTGGGAATGCAAACTGGTGAAGCCATGCTAGGAAACAGATTAGAGGTTCCTCAAAAAAGTTAAAAATAGAACTACCCTATGATCCAACAATTGCACTACTAGATAGTTACCCAAAGGATACAAAAGTATTGATTCAAAGGGGTACATGCATCCCGATGTTTATAGTACTATTGTCAATAGCCTATGAAGAGAGCTCAAATACAATGCCCATCAACTGCTGAATGGATAAAGAATTTGTAGACATACATCACATCTTTATCCATTCAGCAGTAATGGAATAATATATATAATGGAATATGACTCAGCCAATCAAAAAAGTTAAATCTTGGGACACCTGGGTGGCTCAGCAGTTGGCCCAGGGCGTGATCCTGGAGTCCCAGGATCGGGTCCCATATCAGGCTCCCTGAAGGGAGCCTGCTTCTCCCTCTGCCTGTGTCTCTGTCTCTCTCTGTGTATGTCTCTCATGAATAAATACATAAAATCTTTAAAAAAAAAAGTTAAATCTTGCCATTTGCAATGAGGTGGATGGAGCAGGAGTGTACTATACTAAGTGAAATAAGTCAGAGAAAGAAAAATACCATATCTCACTCATATGTGGGATTTAAGAAAGAAAACAACTAAACATACGGGAAAGGGTAAAGGAAAGAAGAAGAGAATGAAACACACTACAAGACTCATAAGGACAGGGGAGCCTGGGTGGCTTAGTCAGTTAAATGTCTGCCTTTGACTTGGGTCATGATCTCAGTGTCCTGGTATTGAGTCCTGTGTTGAGCTCCTTGCTCATTGAGGAGCTTACTTCTCTTTCTCCCTCTGCCTGAAGATTCCTTTGCTTGTGTTCTCTCTCTCTATATATATATACCTCTCTCTGTCTCTCTGTCTCTCTGTCAAATAAATAATTAAAATCTTTTTAAGGTGCCTAGGTGGCTCAGCGGTTGAGCATCTGCCTTTGGCTCTGGGTGCGATCCTGGGATCCAGAATCAAGTCCCTGGGATCCCAGCTCCTGGCTGGGAGCCTGCTTCTCCCTTTGCCTGTGTTTCTGCCTCTCTCTCTCTGCATCTCTCATGAATGAATTAATTAATTAATTAATTAATCTATCTTTAAAAAATCTTTTTTTAAAAAAAGACGATAGAGAACAAACAGGATTGATGGAGGGAGGTAGCTGGGTGATGAGCTAGATAGGTGATGGGTATTAAAGAGTGATGAGCACTCATCATTTGTGATAAGCACTAGGGTTTTGTTTTTTAAGATTTTATCCACTTATTCATGAGAGACACAGAGAGAAAGGCAGAAACATAGGCAGAGGGAGAAGCAGGCTCCATGTGGGGACCCTGATGTGGGACTTGATCACAGGACCCTGGGATCATGCCCTGAGCTAACAGCAGATGCTCAACCACTGAGCTACCCAGGCATCCTGAGCACTAGGTTTTTGTTTGTTTGTTTGTTTGTTTTTTAATGTTTTCTTTATTCTTTGGCTTCTTTTTTTTAAGATTTTATTTATTTATTCATGAGAGACACAGAGAGAGAGAGGCAGAGACACAGGCAGAGGGAGAAGCAGGCTCCATACAGGGAGCCCGATATGGGACTCGATCCCAGAACTCCAGGATCAGGCCCTGGCCGAAAGTAGGCACTAAACCGCTGAGCCATCCAGGGATCCCAGCACTAGGTTTTATATGTAGGTGATAAATCACTGAATTCTACTCCAGAAACCAATATTGCACTCCATATAAACTAACTAAAATTTAAACTTAGGGATGCCTGGGTGGCTCAGTGGTTGAGCATCTGCTTTTGACTCAGGGCATGATCTCGGGATCTGGGATTGAGTCCCATAGTGGGATCCCTGTGGGGAGCCTGCTTCTCCCTCTGCCTATATCTCTGCCTCTCTCTGTGTGTCTCTCATGAATAAATAAATAAATCTTTTAAAAAAATAACTAAAATGTATTATTTATTTATTTTAACAATAAATTTATTTTTTATTGGTGTTCAATTTGCCAACATACAGAATAACACCCAGTGCTCGCCCCACTCAGCGCCCGTCACCCATTCACCCCCACCCCCTGCCCTCCTCCTCTTCCACCACCCCTAGTTCGTTTCCCAGAGTTAGGAGTCTTCATGTTCTGTCTCCCTAAAATTTAAATTTAAAAAAAAAGTGTCTGAGCCTAGTTAGGGCCTTTTTGTAAACTTTTAAGATTTGATGAGTCAATGTGATTATAATAACAATATCATCATCATTATTACTATTAATAAAATTACCATCTACCAAAAAATAATAAAATAATTAAAATAAAATAAAATAATTAAAATAAAATAAAATAACCACTTACCAACCTGTATTGGCTTGCCTTTTTCTTCAGTCTTTTCCTGCCCTATGCCAATCACAGATTATTTCAGAAAGGCTTCTGAGAGGGTCACGAATCTACACTTCATTATTGACTTTTAATTAATTAAAATGTAGACTATCTTTTGTGAGATTCATCTGATCAGATGAATCCTTTTTTTTTTTAAAGATTTTATTTATTTATTTATTTATTCATGAAAGACACACACAGAGAGAGAGAGAGAGAGAGAGAGAGAGAGAGGCAGAGACACAGGCAGAGGGAGAAGCAGGCTCCATGCAGGAAGCCCAATGTGGGACTCGATCCTGGGACTCCAGGATCATGCCCTGGGCCTAAGGCAGGTGCTAAACCACTGAGCCACCCAGGGATCCCCCCAGATGAACCCCTTAAAACAGATACTAGGCCACCTCTGAAATTACTGCATGTTTGGAAGGGGAGTCTAAGGTGGTTATAACAAGGAGGGAAAATATAACACCTGATTGGTTTGAATTAATAATATCAGTGCAATTACCAGGGATTCAAGATTTATCATGTTGTCTTCTTCAGCTGCTGATGGCTTGAATAGTTTTGCTTTTGTGAGAACTTAACTGCCACAGTCATGGTGTATGATTTACCATAAAGTGAGGATATACTAGTAATCAGAATGTTTTACCACACAGAGATCTATGATAGTAGAGGGTACCTAGAACTAGATGGGAAGCCTACTGGAGTATTATTTGAGCTATAAAAGAGGAAAAGACAAAAATGCAACAGATTTCCACCTAGCTTCCAAACTTAAGTCAATTCACAGACTTGGAGTGGCATTAAATACACCATGAACAGAACACTTTAACAGTATAAAGCTGAAATAAAGAAGCAATCACCTTATTTGATCTTAGCTGGGAACATACTCTCAAAGAAAGACTTAAAGTTTTTGTCAATCTTCACTTGTCTGCAAATGACCCTGAAAGCACCACAAACACTGATTTTGCTGTTACAAATAAATTTTAGTAAGTGGATTTGCAAATATTGAATCCACAAATAATCAGGATCAACTCATATCTTAAAATACCATGAGATATGAACATTGGTCTCTGGAGTAAAATGAGTGACTTCATTCTTAAAGGGTGAATACAGATTTCAAGTGCACAGAACATAGAAAGAAAAGGACACACAAGCAGAAAAGAAAATTTGCCAGTGTAAAAAGCCAAGAAGAAGCATGGCGCAACACTGACAAATTACAAAAAATCAGAATCACCTATTCATAGAATTGTGAAATGGAGGTTTGGAGAAAGAGATGAGATAGGACAGGGAGAGGACTTGATGTCATTTTTATCTCTATGTAATTAGAAGAAACTGAGAAATTGTAATGTGGTAAAGGGTTTAATAATATTTTTGGACTTAGAAGTGGTACTATTTAAATACTAAATTGTGTTTAATTTGGGGAAGAGTAGATGAGTATAAGGAAACTGCTGCATGTATGCAAATTTTGAGTGGCAATCACATGGCACCTACTTTACCTGTAGTGGATGAAAAGACAGCTTTCTTTTTTTTTTTTTTTTGTGAAACTTTTTTTTTTTTAATTGGTGTTCAATTTACTAACATACAGAATAACACCCAGTGCCCGTCACCCATTCACTCCCACCCCCCGCCCTCCTCCCCTTCCACCACCCCTAGTTCGTTTCCCAGAGTTAGCAGTCTTTACGTTCTGTCTCCCTTTCTGATATTTCCCACACATTTCTTCCCCCTTCCCTTATATTCCCTTTCACTATTATTTATATTCCCCAAATGAATGAGAACATATAGCTTTCCTTTTGTATTTAACATCAATGGAGTGGGAATTCAGATGAATTAATAGGCAATTAAATTGTGCATAGTGAGAGGGCTCAGGAGAGTACCCCAACATATGGTACCTTGGCATATTATTTTAAGCTGAAGGAATTTGAGAAACAATAGTTACTGAAAGGACTTGCTAACCTTCTTCGTGAAGCAAGTGCTAAGACACTCCTGTGAGAGCCGCTATCCCTATACCTGGAGGAAGGACCATCCTTGTCTCCTAAGACAGAGGGAGACACCAAAAGGAATCTGAATGAAAATAGGCCTTGTTAAATTTCCTCCAGTTTATTATAGTTAGCCCTTAACCTTTCGTCCTATCATATTTTTCTATGACTTTCAACTCTTATCAAACCTTGTATAAAAACATTCAGGTTTAAAATTCCTCTGGGTCCTCTCATTTCATTATGAAGGCTCTCATATCATGTAAAACTTAATGTGTAAACTTTTCTCTTGTTATTCTAACTTTTTGTTACAGTCTCAGTGGAGAATCTAGAATGATACAAAGAAAAACTTTTTTTCCTCTCCCTTAGTAGAAAAGTTGTGATTTGGATTGTGCACAGTACTGGAGGATTTCAGAGGATATATGAGCCTGTAGTTTAGATTTAAGTGGTCAGGGAAGACTCCCTGAAGGAAGCAAATAATGACTGATACATAAAAGGTAAATAGTAGAAACTAAAGGAAAAAAAATTAGGGAAGATAAAAATAGGATTTCTGTTCCAGGTAGAAAATAGGGTATGAACAAAAGACAAAATATTTGAGGCACCACAAATAGAAAATATTTTATCTACCTGAAACAAGTGGAATATACTTGTAGGAGCTAAATTTTGAAAATGTTTAATGACACTTCAATTACTTGATTGTATGTTGTTCTTAAATTCATTAGCTACATTTGACATCTTCTCAACAGGAATATTGCTATTTGTCTATATTGAAAATTTTGTTTTCTTATTATCTGAAAACTTACTAATTCAAACCCTTGGTTTTAGAGAGAGTTTGTGCAGGAAAAAGGATAAAGGGTTTGTCAGAGAGAGAAAAATAATCCTGAAGTCCAAGGTAGAGACCACTAGGAATAATGGTTTGTAACTCACAGCATTCTCTACATCCACTTATTCTTCCCTGTGAGAGATCTCAAATCAGTCCATGAATATTCCATGCACAAGTTATTTGCATGCCTTTATTGCTCATGTTCGGGAATAGAAACTTCATTTCATTTATAGGACTCAAGATTGCAGTGCCATCTGGCATCAAGAAAATGAGAGGCCAAAGTCAATCTCATTGAAAAGCTCACAGCAGCTGCTGAGGAAAATGCAGAATTGTGTTGGGAGGGGTCAAGTCTCACTAGGCTGGAAAGAGAAAAAGTCTTAACAAGGAAAAGATGGGCTCAAGATCCAAAAATAACTGCATTCATTTGAGTAGGAATCTGTTTTTAAATCCTTATTTCTAAACTGAAACATAATACTATGTTTTGCTTCCACGGAAACAACACAACTCAATTATTTACAGTAAAAACATAGGGAAGTCTGGCTACATATCTATTTTGTAATGTCACTTCCTATAGTTAACTATTGTTCAGGTTGGTGTGAAACTCTGTTAGACTGATGGGTTTCATTTACAAACATGGGCTACAACAGGGTGTTTCTTTGGACACACATGCATAGTTCATATTTTCTTATAAAATGAAATGTTCATGGTTGTGCTTGTCTTGTGTCAAATTCATCCTTCTATAAATATGTGTCATTTTCCTCACCAATTGCAAGGTGGTTCCTAAGATAAATGTAACTTCACAGCCTAAATCATTGGTAGGTTGTTTTTAAAAAGTATTCCAATATGATTGAGGAAAAAAAATAAATCACTTTATATTCACCTTGTTGGAATTTCTCTAAGTGAATCATAGTGTTGCTTTTCTTGATTTGCTAATCTTTCATTTGAAGGAGTCCAGTTACTAATTTTGAATTTTTCTATCCTTCTAACAACTAAAGTTCTGTTAGCATTTGTTTCCACCTACCTAGTGTCTTTACTTAAGCCATTTTTTCTACAGTTCTTCGAAATCGTTGGGATATAGTCAAAATTATATAACGATACAATTGTTAACTTACAGAGCATTTGAAGTTTTAAAACAAGACAAACCTGTCTTGAAATCTGTGGTTTCCTGACAGCATATTGGTACCTACTGAGTCTTGGTTTATAATGCTTTTATGGAAGATTGAATTTTATGTTATGTCAATTTTAGATTTTCTGCAGTGATCTGAAAATCTTACTTCTGGACCATCAGCAGGGTAGCAGGAAACCAGAAACAATGCAGCCTTTGTCCCAAAGCCTAGAAGCCAGGAGTTTGTCACTCCAGGTTCTATCAGGGCACCAGAACTGGCATTACCACCAGTGGAAAGCCCATAATCCTTCCATCCTGCTGGATCTCTCCAGGCACACCAGGGAAGGTCATGTGAATGGCAGGAGGACAGTGACCCCCATGGGATGATCCGGAGAGCATCTGCACTGCATGAGGATGTGGTACCCTATATGACTTCCTTCTGGCTCCTGGACTCTGTCTTCCTGGCTTCTGTAAGATTCCTCCTTTAGGGGAATTTCCATCATTTGTTTGCTCCACAGAGGAAAAGACCACCTATGAAGGTGGGGGAAAGATGCGGAATAATCTTGTGTTTTTGGTTTTAGTATTTATGCATGTAGAGTAATTAGCATTGAATCAGAAAAATAACGTGATGTTTTTATGTCCATAGACACTTTATTTTATAATTATTGTCTGTAAAATATTGCATAAGCATTTATTTTTATTTCTCTTTTTTTAATTTCATTGGTTTCAACTTTCAAATACTTTTAAAATTACATTGAAGCTATTAAGTTTCATTTGTTTATTTAAATGGGAATGCTATTTTAATACAATGAAATTTTAGGTTTTGTCTTGCATTCTTTGGGACTTACCTTAAAAATAAAATCATCAAATTAACTGAAGAACATTTGCTTGACTGAGACAAAATTTCCCGAGTTTCAAGAATTATGTTAAAAATAATAAAATGTTGAGTTTAAAAAATATTCTTAGTTTGACAATTTTGGTGCATTCTGCAGAATTTTGAAATAAATAACTCTCAAAATTATATTCAAAGTAGCTACTGATCTTTGTTTACTTTCACCCCTACTCAATGCTCCACTGCTCCCTTTCTTTCCTCTCATCAGCTTGCACTGGAACTCACTATCTGCCTCAACTTTATTGTCCAGTGGATGCATTTCCTCAGTGCTGGTCCCCACTTTCTGATTTCAATGTGTATTACAAAGATATAGAAGAAACTTATATCTGTTGCATTCCTCAATTACTCCAAACTATTCCACAATATAGGATTTCTTATTTCCTTTATTCTTAATTATTTGGAAGTTGACTTGTAATTTTTAAATTCTATTAATTATTTATTTTATTATGTAGTTTTTAATGTAATGATAGAAAATATTAAGACTATAGAAAATCTAAGAGGAGGCAGAGAATAATTCCAACATGATAAAACTCCTGGTACCACATTTAGGAATGATCCTCAACTATGTCCAGTCTTTTTTAAAAAATAATCAATTTTAAATAAATAAATATTTATAAAATAACATATATTTAGGTATTTTTCACCATTTTGACTTTTTTTTAAGAAGGACTACGTTCTAACGTAATTAAAAGAACAATTCAAAAATTAGGAAACTAAAGTTTACCTCAGCCTCTAATTGAGGTTACACAATGTTGCATTTTGGTTTCTTTCTGTTTAGATATCCACTTAAGAAATACCATCATTGCGTGCTTCTATGTGTTTCATTGTATACATGCATATGTATTATATAGATCACGTTAATATTATTAAATTTAGCCAGTAGCAGCATGTATTTGTACAGTACGTACTGCATTCCAAGTTTGAAATTTTAATTAAGAACGCATTTCTGAAGGTCACAAATTTCAGAAAAATGGGAAAGAACGAAATAAAGGGAAACTTCCTTTGAAATGATATGGTGTCTTTTTTTTTTTTTTTTTTTTTTTTTTTTGGTCAGTGATTCAATTCCTGTGAATCAAACACTTTTTTTTTTTTAAGGTTTTATTTTTTTTAAGAGTTTATTTATTTATTCGTTGACACAGAGAGAGAGGCAGAGGCACAGGCAGAGGGAGAAGGAGGCTCCATGCCGGGAGCCGGATGTGGGACTCGATCCGTGGTCTCCAGGATCACACCCCAGGCTGCAGGTGGCGCCAAACCGCTGCGCCACCAGGGCTGCCCTCAAACACTTTTTGGGATATATGTTTTATCACGGTGTTATGGTGTCCTAATGAGTTAGGGACAATGGGGCTAGGCAGGGCTAGGTGGGGGGCCACTCAGAAACAGGCTCACAAAAATCCCAAAAATGCTGAAGTGTAAGGAAACCAGAGATAAGGAAACAAGCCAGACAACCCGCCCTAGGTGTGGACAAGGGAGGGTGTCTTTTTTATGACAGTCATCTGTGACCAACAAAGAATAATCAGACCCCAAAGAATAAGTAAGCCGTTAAAGATGTTATCACTAGTACTTACTCAATGGTGATGTCAATAGATCATGTTAAAAGGATTTAGGTTTCCTGGTTGGCTTTCAATAAAAGGCCAAGTCTATAAGCCCTCAGTGGCAACCCAGTCGGGACCCTTCTCATTTCTGAGAGCTCTCTCTCCTCCACTTAAAACTTCTATCCCTTTACTCACTCTCCTTTGTCCACAACATTCATTCTTCGACTCCATGAGACAAGAACCACTCCCATATCACTAATTATTTAAAACTTATTTTTGGAGCATCCTGAAGGAATGAACTTAATTAGTAATTTTGAAGTTTTTTTTTTTTTCAGGCTAATGGAGCCTATCCTGAAAGCGAAAATCATTTAAAAACTATAATTATTACTAAAAGTATTATAAGAAGTTTCTCTTGAGGTTCCATGCCTGCTAAGCCCTTGCTCCATGGGTTGGTTTCAGCAAACCATCCCTGGACCACATCCTGGAGGAAGTGAGCCAGGACCAGCATATCTCCGCCCCCATTCCTAGGCACGGTGGTAGGGAGATCTTGCTGACCAAGGCCGCCAGGGGTCAATTCTGCTGCTTCTGAGCTCTTCCTCTGTTTTCCTTTTCCAGGCCCCAGGAAACCTACCTGTTTCATATTTGAGTTTTTCAGTGCTTTCGTTATTATGTTTAGGATTTAGGTTTCTAAAACATGAATTTTTTTATGGGACGCCTGGGTGGCTAGTGGTTAAGTGCCTGCCTTCAGCCCAGGACGTGAGACATCTGCCTATGTCTCTGCCTTTCTCTGTCTCTCATGAATAAATAAATAAATAAAAATATTTAAAATAAATAAATAAATAAATAAATAAATAAATAAACATGAATTTGCAGCTACAGCCTTAGAAATGTGCCCATATGATACACACTTTAAATGATTGAATTTTCCCCATTTATCTTTTACCTTCTTCCTTTAGTTCTGACTTTACAAATGTGCCCTGAAGAGAGCTTTGAATTTCACAGAAAACAACATGAAAACATTTTTTTGCATTAATTCTATGGCTACAGAAATCATCTGGGCACAAATTTGCATATGTGCCTTCCTTTCAAACCAATTATTTTGTGTTGTTTTTAACATTTGTTAAACACTTGAGATACTTTTCATTAAGTAATGGTAATTTTGTTTTTTTTTTAAATAAGACTCATATTATAAAAAAAAACTCAGTTTTCTTTTAATTCCATCACTCTATCACTTTTCTATGAAGCCTGTCTGCTCACATAGAGCTGATACAAGGGCTTCTTGGAGCAAATTTGCCACAGTGCCACTTATTTTATCTTAAAAAATTATGTGGGTTTTATGCAACATATCAGTATATAGTTATTTCAGGTTCTTGCATGTGTGCATGTCTGCAGGAAATCAAGTGTGTAGTTGTTGTTGTTTTAATAATCTCTACAGTTGGGACGCCTGGGTGGCTCAGCAGTTTAGTGCCTGCCTTTGGCCCAGGGCATGATCCTGGAGTTCCGGGATGGAGTCCCACATCCGACTCCGGGCATGGAGCCTGCTTCTCCCTCTGCCTGTGTCTCTCATGAATAACTAAATAAAATCTTTAAAAATAATAACAATAATCTCTACACTCAATATGAGGCTTAATTTCACAGCCCCAAGACCAAAAGTTACACACTCTTGGGACGCCTGGGTGGTGCAGTGGTTGAGCATCTGCCTTTGGCTCAGGGCGTGATCCCAGAGTCTCCGGGTCAAGTCCCACATCAGGATCCCTGCAAGGAGTCTGCTTCTCCCTCTGCCTGTGTTTCTCATGAATTAATAAATAAAATCTTTAAGAAAAAAAATTAAAAAGAATCATTTATCAGGGTGCCAAGTTGGCACACTCGGTTAAGTGGCTGACTCTTGGTTTTGGCTCAGGTTGTGATCTCGGGGCCATGAGTTAGATGCCCACTTGGGGCTCTGTGCTCACTATTGAGTCTGTTTCTCTCTCCTCCCTCTGGCCCTCCTACTCATGTGCGTGCACTCTCTCTCGCTTGCTCTAAAATAAATCTTTAAAAAAAGAAACAATTTTTCATATCAATAAAGCAATGAACATTTCAATTATAATATTGTGCAGTTATAAATATAATTTTTGGATATTTTATTTTCTCCAGTGGTTTTGCTTGATTGTTATAGCCTTCTGGCAAATGCATCAGCATAATCTGAAGACTTATCACCCCAGAATGAAACCCCTCTGCCCCCCTGCACCTCAGGTTTCTAACTCACTAGGTCTGGTTTGGGGCCTAATAATTTGTTTTTAACAAATGCCAGGATTGATCTGAGGATCACACTCTGAGAGATCACAGTAGCACAACCAGTGAGTGAGACTGGGGTTCACTAATTGGGATAGAGAAAATTACTGATGTGCCAAGTCTGAGTGCAGAACTGATGCTTGATTTAATATGTAAATGAATGCTTGACATACTCAAACCTCATCAAGGCAGAAGTGGGAGGAGGGTTAGTCATAATCTCAACTCTGGACGGAAATGTTCAAGATCACACAGAAGTTTAGTTAAAATTAGGATTCTATCTATATATGTCTCCCTGACAAGGACAACCTTAAGCAGGATGCTTAATCTTTGTTACTCTAAGTGAGGTTTGTGAACAAGCACCATTGGCATCAGCTGGAGTCTTCCGAGAAATGCAAATCTCAGCTCTTAAAAAAAAAAAAAAAACTTAGCTCTCATCCAGACCTACTGAATCAGAATCCATAAAGTCTCCAGTGATTTCAAAGTTCCTTTTAGTTTGAAAAGCACTCCTCCAAATCTCGAATCCCTGAAGCAGAGCTCTCAGCTCACTGAGAACATTTAGATAGCTAATGTTTTGTGATTATGTTGTAAGCTACTTTTCAGATTTGTTTGGGAGTGTTACCCAGGTGTGGCATCCTTTCAAGTAGGGATTTAATGAGCATGATCTAAAGGTACATTATCTTCTATTTCTATCTCAGAACAGCTTCTGACAGAGCAGAGGTATCTACAAGTTGCCTGGTGGGGACACTCACAAATTCTGGGATTGGCATAGATCCAAAGACAGTTACAATATTCCAACTGTATTGCTCTTCTTTTTCTCCTTTTTAAAAATGTATTTATTAAATTCAATTTGCCAGCATATAGTATAATACCCTGTGCTCTACACATGGCCAATAGGCACATGAAAATATGCTGTACATCATTTGTCATTAGGGAAATACAAATCAAAATCACAATGAGAAACCACTTTACACCAGTGAGAAAGGCTAAAATTAACATGATAGTAAACAACAAATGTCGACAAGGATGCAGAGCAAGAGGAACCATCTTACACTGTTGGTGGGAATGCCAGCAGGTGCAGCCGCTCTGGAAAACATTATGGAGGTTCCTCAAAAAGTTAAAAATAGAGCTTACCCTATGACCCAGCAATTGTACTACCAGGTATTTACCCCAATGATACAGATGTAATGCTCTTCTGACAGGATTGCCTTAGTGCAAGACTGGGTGTGACCCAGTCAGTGGAACTGGAACTATAAGTTCAGCTTTGTGAAGATTTCTGATGCAGCCATGTTTAAGAAGATTGACATTAGCAGGTGAACAGAGTTTGCCCTGAGGATTATTTGGGGGAATTAACAGGGAAGCAGGTGGGTGCTTTTATATGCTTGAAAAACACGGATCCTGGAAGAGTTGTAGTGGCTCCCAGAACGTATTGCTGCAGAGTAAGCTGAGAATCATGCCTGTTTGCACTCAAGAATGAGTCTTTCTTCTATTAGTCTAAGGAGATCCCAACTAATTTTCCAGGTAAGGGAGTGGGAGTAACACTGATGTAGAATCTTAAAGCATGGGGTTTATTGCAACAGGGAACATATACGGTCAGTTTTTCCAAATCATCCTGTGGTTATAGAGTTCCAGCTAGAGATAGATGAACTGAATGCCATTGTAAATGAACAGCCTTGGACTCGGTGAAAGACCTTATGTTTTGCCTTGAGCCTGTGAACATTTCAGAATGAGGTTTCAAGACCTGTTTCCTGCTTTTGCATCTCCAAGTCAAGTGGCCATTTCAAAAGGGCACAGTCATTTCAATGAATTTACCATGGTCCTCCTTGGCCTGTTAGAACAATTGTGCTTTTGAACAGAACCTCAGATTGTTGGGGTTGAATATAATAGACGATGTGAATGTAACCACTATCAGCAAGCATCTAGTGAATACTTGCTCTGTATTGGCCATTGTCCTTGCTTTCCATGGAATATTCCATCTTAAAAGTAAAAAATATCATACAGGGGCAGCCGGTGGCTCAGTTGGTTAAATATCCCACTCTTGATTTCAGCTGGGGTCCTGATCTCAGGGTCATGAGATTGAGCCCCACTTTGGGCTCTAGGCAGGGAGTAGAGCATGCTTGGGATTCTTTCTCTCCCTCTCCATCCCTCCCCCACCTGCACTCCCAATCTCTCTCTCTCTGTCTCTCTCAAAAATCATCATCATCATCACCCAAAGAGGCTTATTCAGGCTCACACCCAAGTGAAGGAAGATCCCTGGATCTCTCACAACTATTGAGTATTCCTTCTCAATCTTTTGGTTTTTGCAGGGTGGGGAAGAGCAGTTTACAGCATTTATTGAAGATCTTCATATACTATTAAACAGAAAAAAAAAAAAAAAACAAAAAAATAAATGTAAAGCAAGACTTTTCAGCAAAAATTCTCTGCTATTTCTTATTTGGAGAACAGAAAATTTCAAGCCTACTTAGAATACATTTGTTAAAGAATTAACAACTGTGATACAGGAAGGTAAATTTTTCCCCACAAAAAGTTTTATCACTTTCTTTCTCCATCTCTTCCCAATTTTGATGTTCTCTTTTAATGGAGATGAATCTTCCATGTAGTCTTTAGAGTTTTATCCATTAAGATTACATATTTAAGCTATACAGTTTATAGAGTTTACTTGCTCTTACCTGCATATTTTTTTGTTTTTCCCCCCACTTACAACAGGCATACTTCATTTTATTGTGCTTCACAGACATTACATTTTTTATGTTGTTTGTTTTTAGTAATTTCTGTACTAAATGTGGGCCTCAAACTTACAACCCCAAGATCAAGTGTCTCACGCTCTTCCAACTGAGCCAGCCAGGATCCCCAAATGTTGCATTTTTTACAATATGAAGATCTGCGACAATCCTGACTCAAACAGCTGTACCTGTGCTATTTTTCCAACAGCACTTGCTTATTCCATGTCTCTGTGTCACATCCATAAAACTTAAAACTTTAAATTATTTACATGATGATCTATGACAGTGATTATGTTTTATCAAAAGCTAACATGATGGTTAGCATTTTTGAAGCAATATTTTCAAAATAAGGTATGTACTTTTTAAAGACTTAATACTATTGCACACTTAAATTATAGTATAAACATAACTTTTATATGTACTGGAAAACCAAAAACTTCATTTGACCCACCTTATTGTGATAGTCACTTTGTTGCAATGGTCTGAAACTGAACCCACAATATCTCCAAAGTATGGCTGTTATGTTTTCAATATTTATCTATGTTGTGTGTAGCTCCAGCTGTTAATTCTCCTCTCTAGACAGTTATCATTATCAAGATCTATCACCACTATAAATCTAATACCAACAATTATTCATATTTATGTATATAATATATACCATTTTATATGATATCTAAACAATTCCCAAGGCAGATGGGGCCCTCTGTATCTGATCATTGCTTGGGTCCTGTGTATTGTACAATATCAACAACACTGCTGCCATGAATTCAGTATGTTTATCCTTAGACCATTATACTTAAAAGTAAGACTAGACCAGATCCTTACACTCAGTAATGTGAAAACAGATAAATGACTATTGTCAATAGATGCAATACATACATCTCTATCAGGAGGTTTGGGTACAGATTGAGGGAACACAACCTCTGGTTTAGCTGTAGTTATTTTCTTACTATTTAAATTCAAGCTTCATTAACTAGTTCTAATTCCTTATTAGTCTGTGAACACAATAAGGTTAAAATCCACATGATTATATTTTTGTTGACTTAAATAGAATTATATATGAAGGCGTGCACTGAAGTTATTCAGGAGTGAGGCAGGTAAAGTTAAGATTTCAGGCCTTTTTTTTTTTTTGCCTATGCCACTCAGCATTATTATTAAGTTTATAAAGTGCTCCTGTGGGATGCCTGAGTGGCTCAGTGGTTAAGCGTCTGCCTTAGGCTCATGGCATGATCCTGGAGTCCCAGGATTGAGTCCTACATCAGGGTCCCTGCATGAAGCCTGCTTCTCCCTCTGCCTATGTCTTTGCCTCTCTCTCTATGTCTCTCTCTCTAGTCTCTCATGAATAAATAAATAAAATCCTTTTAAAAAAATAAAAAATAAAGTGCTCCTAGGAGAGAGGACATTTCCATTGTTTTATGCCATTCATGGGTAAAGCATCTATATATCTACTAATTCTGTGATTCTTTGATTCTCAAAATTAGGATTGCAGGGCTTCCTTATGCATCCCACCCCCGCCCCCACCTCAATACGCCCCTTCCTCTGCTATCATTTCTGCCAGTGTTCTACTCTACAAAGTTCTCAATATTGTCCTCTTGGAGTCTTCCTTTGGGTATTAATTTTCCCAAATTATTTAGAAGGAGGGCTGAGAGAGGGAGGGCTAGAAACTGCAATCCAAGTGAAAGTGATGGTGGCTCAAAACATGACAAACCAAATGTGGCAAAATATTTAAAATTAGTGAGTCTAGGTAAAAGGTAAATGTGAATTCTTTTCAATATTTTTGCAATTTCTATATATGTAAGTTTACTTCAAAATAAAGTTAAAGGGATCCCTGGGTGGCGCAGCGGTTTGGCGCCTGCCTTTGGCCCAGGGCGTGATCCTGGAGACCCAGGATCGAATCCCACGTCGGGCTCCCGGTGCATGGAGCCTGCTTCTCCCTCTGCCTGTGTCTCTGCCTCTCTCTCTCTCTCTGTGACTATCATAAATAAATAAAAATTTTTTAAAAAATTAAAAAAAAATAATAAAGTTAAAATACCGTGGATATATTCATTTCTTAAAAAAAAAAAAACAGAATTTACGTATGTATTTACTTATATGCATAAAATTCCTCCAGAAGTATACACTGATAACACAGGTGACTCTGTATGTCTTGGAGCAACAGCACGCTGAATGAAGAGGGTTCCAAGTAGACTGATAATTTATCATCCAAAATAGCATACTTCTGAGAGAAAGAAGGGGTTATTCATTATTATGCCAGGATAATGATTGTAAAATGAGTCTTCACTAGGAAAATGGGGATATATGGTCATTGGGCATGGAAGGCAGATTTTACATGGTATGCTATTTTGTACATTTTTATTTCTCAACACGTGACTATATTAGCCATTCAAATTCATAAATAAAAAAATAGACATCAGGAAAGTTGTTTATGAAAATAAGGTCTCAGCACTACTAATAATGCTTTTAGGTCATTTCAGATAAAGATATGTAGATATAGCTATATACATAGCTATAGTTATAGTTATATATACATATATACATATATATATATATATATATATATATATATATATATATATGAGAGGAGAGAGTTCTAGTAAGTATGATAGTCCCCAATTTACAATGGTTTGACCTATGATTTTTTAGCTTTACAATGGTGTGAATGCAATACTCAGTAGAAATCATACTTAAATTTTTTTAGAGTATAATCTCCATTTTATTGATTATTTTTTCACCCCAGTTTTTCTTCAATGATTAAGGATTTAGCCCTTTACATGGCCTTTGGTGGAGGTGGTGGGACAGCACCCATGGATTAAATCAGAGCGAGGTGTTTAGTCCTTCTGTGCTTCACCAGCACAATTCCTGGCCACCTTTCTGTGAATGGCACAGTTCACATAGTAATGGACTTTCACACACAGCTTGGGAAGCACAGAGACATCAAAGACACTTGCTTTGGAAATGTTCCTGCTGGCGGTGTTCCCATTAAGAACTTCTCAATTGTGCTGTCCTCAGACACACAATGATTGCAGATGGTGCAGTGAATGGGCTGCATGTGGCCCTTTTTGGCACACCATCATTCCTTCTTGTCTTGGTCATTTGGAAGCCAGAATATGAGAGAGCAATATTTCAAATTTTAATTTTTACTATTTTCTCAGGATGATGATACATCATGATATTGATCATGTATGTGTGATATTCTCCCACGATGCTGGACAGAGAGCCACAGCTACCAGGTAGCCATGCAACCATTCTGTTTTACACTTTCAATAAATTACATTAGATATTCAACACTTTATTATACAATAGTCATCTACTGCATTTTGTCCAACTATAGGCTAATATAAGTGTTCTAAACATGTCTAAGGTAGGCTAGATTAAGCTATGATGTTTGGTAGGTTATGTGTGTTAAACATTTTTGATTACAATATTTTCAACTCAGTTTTATCAGGACATAACCCCAAAATAAGTTGGTGAAGATCTGTGTACAGATATATAGATATTTAAAACTGTGTGAGCATGTATCTTTTCCATGTATTTATAATGATACTTTCAATCCCAATCTGGTTACACAGTTTTGGTTTGCCTTCCTCCATTCCCTATCTGCATGATATTCTTCCACACTGAGAACACTCTTTCCCTGAGTCTTCCCTGTTTTGTCTTCTCTCCTCCTTTCTTTTCTCCTCCCTTTTCATCTTCTGTTCTCCTTCTTTCCCATTGGGTGACAAACCAGAGGAGCACAATGCAGGTATCATAGGTTTAATGTCAAATTTTTAAAAATGTCACAGAAAATGCAAGCAGTTTTCTGGAAAGTGAAAGGGGTTTGGCCTAGGGGGATGAGGAATACTTACAAGTACCCAGGGCCTGAGGTTACCTTGGCTCAGAGAAGCTGCAGGGACCCTGTCAGGTGGGTGTCCCCTCATGAAGTTAGCAGCTTGTCTGCCTGAACCTTGGGTAACAGAAGCCCAGGGCCTTGGCCAAGGCTCAGACAACCTTCCATGGTGCTGCCCCACAGTTTCCTATAAAAGCCGAATGTGCATTTTTTCCCAAGCTGGCTCCAACAATTTTTTTCCTGTGGAATAGTGAACAGGAGGTCAGGGTACATGTGATACTTTTCATGTCAGCAACCAGTCTCTGCAACAGGAGAAAAATAAATATTTTTCAAGTGAACTGAATAAAGGAGGTAATAAATTGTATTGTTATTGTTTTATTTAAGAGAGGAAAGGATATTTTATGCATAGATATTTTTTCATTCATTCTGCCTAGTCCTTAGTTTAAACTCTCAGAAGATAGATCACCATCTCCAGAAGTTTCTGAATGTGTTTCCTGTTGCATCTATACATTATCAGAAATGAACTTTTTTTTTTAATTATTTGAAAGCACGTAATCACAAGTGGGAGGGGCAGAGAGAGAAGGATAGAGAATCCCAAGTAAACTCTGTGCTGAGTGTGGAGCCCCACTTGGACATCGATCTTCTGACCCTGAAATCAGAACCTGAGCTGAAACCAAGAGATGGATATTTAACCGACTCTGGCACCCACCCAGATGCCCCAGAAATGAAGTATGGTTTCTTTTAGTTTTTAAATTCTAGTTAACACAGTATAATATTAGTTTTAGTTCTATAATATAGTGATTCAATTCTTCCATACAACTCCTGATGCTCATTAAAAGTGTATTCCTTAATCCTTATCACCTTTTTAACCCATCCCTCCAACCACCTCCTGTCTGCTAACCATCAGTCCCTTCTCTATAATTAAGGGTCCATTATTTGCTTTCTCTCTTTCTCTCTCTCTCTCTCTCTCTCTGTCTCTCTCTCGTTTTCGCGTTGCTTGCTTGTTTTGTTTCTAAATTCCACATAGGGGTAAAATATGGTATTTGTCTTTCTTTGATTTGTTTCACCTAGCATTATATTCTCTAGCTCCATCCATGTCTTTGCAAATGACAAGATTTTATTCTTTTTATGGCTTAGTAATGCTCCATTTTATGTATTTGTAAGTGTTGTGTGTGTGTGTGTTTATGTGTGTGTGTGAGTGTATACACATATATATATCACAATTTTACTCATTCATCCATCGATAGACACTTGAGCTGTTCCCATAGTTTGGCGATTGTAGATAATGCCACTATAAACGTTGGGATTGATGCATCCCCTTGAATTAGTATTTTTGTATCCTTTGGATAAATACCTAGTAATGCAATTGCTGAGTCAAACTGTAGTTCTATTTTTAGCTTTTTGAGGAAAATCTATACTATTTTTCCAGAGTGGTTGTTCCAGTTTGCATTCCCAGGAACAAACAGTGCAAGAGAGTTCTCCTCTCTCTACATCCTTGCCAATACCTGTTGTGTCTTGTGTTTTTATTTTAGCCATTCCAATAGATATCTCTTTGTAGTTTTGATGTGTGTTTTCCTCATGATGAGTGATGTTAAGTATCTTTTCATCTATTGGATATACATATATACACATACTATGTAGCATAGTATATATATAGTATTATACTATATATATATAGTATTATATATTATTATATAGTATTTATTATTATAATTCCTAAATATAAAAGAGTTAAGCACGAAATGGAACCTAAAGGCATTAAAAACTATTGAAACTTAATGGAAAATATTACATTAGCAACATCATAAATAATTTTCCAAAGAATATTGCATGAAGTAAGGTACATTAAATATTTTATATTAAGTCTAGAATTTTTTTTTAGTCTAGAATATTTTTAATTGCCTACTTGTCCATATAGTTTAAAACTCCAAAGCAGTAACTGAATGAGAGAGGACCATTTTAAAATAATTTAAAATAAGGGCACCTGACTGGCTCAGTTGGTTAAGTGTCTGCCTTGGGCTCAGGTCATGATCCTGGGGTCCTGGGATTGAGTACTAAATCAGGCTCCCTGCTCAATGGGGAATCTGGTTCTCCCTCTCCCTCTGTCCCTCACCCTGCTTGTGCTTCCTCCTTTGCAATCTCTCAAATAAATAAAATCTTTTAAAAGTTAATAGATTGTGTCATATGGCTTTTTATTTTAAGGTTTTATTTTTAGGTAATGTATATACCCAACATGGCACTTGGACTCACAACCCAGATATCAAAAGTCACACATTCTGCTGTGCTAGCCAGGTACCCCTTTGGCACATTCATTTTAATGACAAAGGGAAGATGGAGTATGTGCTTTGAATTGCAAATAATGTTCTTTATCCAAGTAGTCCTCAGTGTTTTCTTTTTTTTTAATAAATTTATTTTTTTATTGGTGTTCAATTTACCAACATACAGAATAACACCCAGTGCTCATCCCGTCAAGTGCCCCCCTCAGTGCCCGTCACCCATTCACCCCCACCCCCTGCCCTCCTCCCCTTCCACCACCCCTAGTTCATTTCCCAGAGTTAGGAGTCTTTATGTTCTGTCTCCCTTTCTGATATTTCACACATGTCTTCTCCCTTCCCTTCTATTCCCTTTCACTATTATTTATATTCCCCAAATGAATGAGAACATACACTGTTTGTCCTTCTCCGATTGACTTACTTCACTGAGCATAATACCCTCAAGTTCCATCCACATTGAAGCAAATGGTGGGTATTTGTTGTTTCTAATGGCTGAGTAATATTCCATTGTATACAAAAACCACATCTTCTTGATCCATTCATCTTTCGATGGACACTGAGGCTCCTTCCACAGTTTGGCTATTGTGGACATTGCTGCTAGAAACATCGGGGTGCAGGTGTCCCTGCGTTTCATTGCATCTGTATCTTTGGGGTAAATCCCCAACAGTAGAATTCCTGGGTCATAGGGAAGGTATTTTTAACTCTTTGAGGAACCTCCACACAGTTTACCAGAGTGGCTGCACCAATTCACATTCCCACCAACAGTGTAAGAGGGTTCCCTTTTCTCCACATCCTCTCCAACATTTGTGGTTTCCTGCCTTGTTAATTTTCCCCATTCTCACTGGTGGGAGGTGATATCTCATTGTGGTTTTGATTTGTATTTCCCTGATGGCAAGTGATGCAGAGCATTTTCTCATGTGCATGTTGGCCATGTCTATGTCTTACTCTGTGAGATTTCTCTTCATGTCTTTTGCCTATTTCATGATTGGATTGTTTGTTTCTTTGGTGTTGAGTTTAAGAAGTTCATTATAGATCTTGGAAACTAGGCCTTTATCTGATACGTCATTTGCAAATATCTCCTCCCATTCTGTAGGTTGTCTTTTAGTTTTGTTGACTGTATCCTTTGCTGTGCAAAAGCTTCTTATCTTGATGAAATCCCAATAGTTCAATTTTGCTTTTGTTTCTTTTGCCTTCGTGGATGTATCTTGCAAGAAGTTACTGTGGCCAAGTTCAAAAAGGGTGTTGCCTGTGTTCTCCTCTAGGATTTTGATGGATTCTTGTCTCACACTTAGATCTTTCATCCATTTTGAGTTTATCTTTGTGGATGGTGAAAGAGAGTGGTCCAGTTTCATTCTTCTGCATGTGGATGTCCAATTTTCCCAGCACCATCTATTGAAGAGACTGTCTTTCTTCCAATGGATAGTCTTTCCCCCTTTATCGAGTATTAGTAGACCATAAAGTTCAGGGTCCACTTCTGGGTTCTCTATTCTGTTCCATTGATCTATGTGTCTGTTTTTGTGCCAGTACCACACTGTCTTGATGACCACAGCTTTGTACTACAACCTGAAATCTGACATTGTGATGCCCCCAGATATGGTTTTCTTTTTTAAAATTCCCCTGGCTATTCAGGGTCTTTTCTGATTCCACACAAATCTTAAAATAATTTGTTCTACTCTCTGAAGAAAGTCCATGGTATTTTGATAGGGATTGCATTAAACGAGTAAATTGCCCTGGGTAACATTGACATTTTCACAATATTAATTCTGCCAATCCATGAGCATGGAATATTTTTCCATCTCTTTGTGTCTTCCTCAATTTCTTTCAGAAGTGTTCTATAGTTTTTAGGGTATAGATGCTTTATCTCTTTGGTTAGGTTTATTCCTAGGTATCTTATGCTTTTGGGTGCAATTGTAAATGGGAATGACTCCTTAATTTCTCTTTCTTCAGTCTGATTGTTAGTGTATAGAAATGCCACTGATTTCTGGGCATTGATTTTGTATCCTGCCATGCTACCAAATTGCTGTATGAGTTCTAGCAATCTTGGGGTGGAGACTTTTGGGTTTTCTACGTAGAGTATCATGTCATCGGTGAAGAGGGAGAGTTTGACTTCTTCTTTGCCAATTTGAATGCGTTTAATATCTTTTTGTTGTCTGATTGCTGAGGCTAGGACTTCCAGTACTATGTTGAATGGCAGTGGTGAGAGTGGACATCCCTGTCTTGTTCCTGATCTTAGGGGAAAGGCTCCCAGTGCTTCTCCATTGAGAATGATATTTGCTGTGGGCTGTTCGTAGATGGCTTTTAAGATGTTGAGGAATGTTCCCTCCATCCCTACACTCTGAAGAGTTTTGATCAGGAATGGATGCTGTATTTTTTCAAATGCTTTCTCTGCATCTAATGAGAGGATCATATGGTTCTTGGTTTTTCTCTTGCTGATATGGTGAATCACATTGATTGTTTTATGAGTGTTGAACCAGCCTTGTGTCCTGGGGATAAATCCTACCTGGTCACAGTGAATAATTTTCTTAATGTATTGTTGGATCCTCTTGGCTAGTATCTTGTTGAGAATTTTTGCATCCATGTTCATCAGGGATATTGGTCTGTAATTCTCCTTTTTGGTGGGGTCTTTGTCTGGTTTTGGAATTAAGGGGATGCTGGCCTCCTAGAACGAATTTGGAAGTACTCCATCTCTTTCTATCTTTCCAAACAGCTTTAGTAGAATAGGTATGGTTTCTTGTTTAAACGTTTGAGAGAATTCCCCAGGGAAGCTATCTGGCCCTGGACTTTTGTGTCTTGGGAGGAGTTTGATGACTGCTTCAGTTTCCTCCCTATTATTGGCCTGTTCAGGTTTTCTATTTCTTCCTGTTCCAGTTTTGGTAGTTTGTGGCTTTCCAGGAATGCATCCATTTCTTCTAGATTGCCTAATTTATTGGCTTATAGCTGTTCATAATATGTTTTTTTTTTTATTTATTTATGATAGTCACATAGAGAGAGAGAGAGAGAGAGAGAGGCAGAGACATAGGCAGAGGGAGAAGCAGGCTCCATGCACCGGGAGCCTGACGTGGGATTCGATCCGGGGTCTCCAGGATCGCGCCCTGGGCCAAAGGTAGGCGCCAAACCGCTGCGCCACCCAGGGATCCCCATAATGTGTTTTTAAAATCGTTTGTATTTCCTTGGTGTTGGTAGTGATCTCTCCGTTCTCTTTCATGATTTTATTAATTTGAGTCTTCTCTCTCTTCTTTTTAATAAGGCTGCCTAATGGTTTATCTATCTTATTAATTCTTTCAAAGAACAAACTCCTGATTTTGTTGATCTATTCCACAGTTCTTCTGGTCTCGACTTCATTGAGTTCTGCTCGAATCTTAATTAACTCTCTTCTGCTGGGTGTAGGATCTATCTGCTGTTTGTTTCTAGCTCCTTTATGTGTAAGATTAGCTTTTGTATTTGAGTTCTTTCCAGTTTTTGAATGGATGCTTGTATTGCTATGTATTTCCCCCTCAGGAAAGCTTTTGCTGCATCCCAAAGATTTTGAACGTTTGTATCTTCATTCTCATTAGTTTCCATGAACCTTTTTAATTCTTCCTTAATTTCCTGGTTGACCCTTTCATCTTTTAGCAGGATGGTCCTTAACCTCCACGTGTTTGAGGTCCTTCCAAACTTCTTGTTGTGATTTAGTTCTATTTTCAAGGCATTATGGTCTGAGAATATGCAGGGGACGATCCCAATCTTTTGGTATCAGTTCAGACCCGATTTGTGACCCAGTATGTGGTCTATTCTGGAGGAAGTTCCATGTGCACTTAAGAAGAATGTGTATTCAGTTGAGTTTGGATGTAAAGTTCTGTAGATATCTGTGAAATCCATCTAGTCCAGTGTATCATTTAAAGCTCTTGTTTCTTTGGAGATGTTGTGCTTAGAAGACTTATCTAGTATAGAAAGAGCTAGATTGAAGTCACCAAGTATAATTGTATTATTATCTAAGTATTTCTTCACTGTGGTTATTAATTGGTTTAAATATTTGGGAGCTCCCACATTCGGGGCATATATATTGAGGCTGTTAAGTCCTCTTGTTGGATAGATCCTTTAAGTATGAGATAGTGTCCCTCTTCATCTCTCACTACAGTCTTCGGGGTAAATTTTAGTTTATCTGATATGAGGATGTCTACCCCTGCTCTCTTTTGAGGACCATTTGAATGGTAAATGGTTCTCCAACCTTTTATTTTCAGGCTGTAGGTGTCCTTCTGTCTAAAATCAGTTTCTTGTAGATGGGTCCTGCTTTTTTATCCAGTCTGAAACCCTGCGCCTTTTGATGGGGTCATTAATCCCGTTCACGTTCAGAGTTACTATTGAAAGATATGATTTTTGTGTCATCATGATATCTATTCAGTCCTTGTTTTTGTGGATTGTTCCACTGAACTTCTTCTTAAAGGGGAATTTTAAGAGTCCCCCTTAAAATTTCTTGCAGAGCTGGTTTGGAGGTCACATATTCTTTCAGTTGCTGCCTGTCATGGAAGCTCTTTATCTCTCCTTCCATTTTGAATGAGAGCCTTGCTGGATAAAGTATTTTTGGTTGCATGTTCTTCTCATTTAGGACCCTGAATATATCTTGCCAGCCCTTTCTGGCCTGCCAGGTCTCTGTGGAGAGGTCTGCTGTTACCCTAATATTCCTCCCCATAAAAGTCAGGGATTTCTTGCCTCTTGCTGCTTTAAGAATCTTCTCTTTATCTTTGGAATTTGCAAGCTTCACTATTAAATGTCGAGGTGTTGAACGGTTTTTATTGATTTTAGGGGGGGGATCTCTCTATGTCCTCTATCTGAATGCCTTTTTCCCTTCCCAGATTAGGAAAGTTTTCAGCTAGGATGTTCAAATACATATTCTGGCCCTCTGGCCCTTTCGGCGCCCTCGGGAACCCCAATTAAGCGTAGGTTTTTCTTCCCCAGGCTGTCGTTTATTTCCCTTAATCTGTCTTCATGGTCTTTTAATTGTCTCTTTTTTCCTCAGTTTCCCTCTTTGCCATCAACTTGTCTTCTATGTCACTCACTCGTTCTTCCACCTTGTTAACCCTCGTCATTAGGACTTCTAGTTTGGATTGCATCTCATTCAATTGATTTTTACTTTCTGCCTGATTGGACCTAAATTCTCAGTCATGAAGTCTCTTGAGTCCTTTATGCTTTTTTTCTAGAGCCACCAGTAGCTTTGTAATAGTGCTTCTGAATTGGCTTTCTGACATTGAATTGTAATCCAGATTTTGTAACTCTGTGGGAGAGAAGACTGTTTCTGATTCTTTCTTTTGAGGTGAGGTTTTCCTTCTAGTCATTTTGCTCAGTGCAGAGTGACCAAAAACAAGTTGTATTGGGAAAAGGAGAAAAAGAGGAGAGAAAGAAGGAAAGAAAAGAGAAAAAGAAAAAAAAGAAAAAAGGAAAAAAAAAGAGAAAGAAAAAGAAAGGAAAAAAAAAGGTGGGGGAAGCAAACAGAAATCAAAAAGCAAAACAACAACAACAACAACAAAAAACACGGGGGAGTATCTTCTGATTCTGTATACTTTAAGTCCCTTGACTTCCCCTGGAACTTGTCTGTCTAGCGCTCTTCTGGGGGAGGCGCCTGTTGTGCTGATTTTCAGGTGTTAGCACTTGGGGGAGCTGCTCTACCCCCTGCCTGGTTCAGGGCTCAGTGGGGGTTATTTACCCCGTGAGGCCCCAGGAGGAACAATCCCAGTGGCTGCGGCAGCTCTGGAAACCTGGATTCAGCTCCCGCAGGAACTACTCCCGTCTGCAGGGCCTGGAGCCTCCGGGGCGGGGCCGCTGATCTGCTCAGCTTGGGCAGGAGCGTCCTTGCTGTACTGGGCCCTCCCGCCTCTGCCTGTCCTGGGGGGAGGCCGGATCCTGAGCTGTGTCCTGGCGCCCAGTGCTCCCGGACCTGTGCTCCGGCCGCACAGCCTCCTCTGCGGAGCCACCGCCCGAGCCCCTCGGAGCTGCTCCCGGATCCGTGCAGCCCCCTCCACACGGAGCCTCTTCCTCTGGAGGAGCAGCGTCGGGGCTGCGCCCGGCTGCGCAGCCCCTTCCGCGCAGAGCCGCTGCCCGAGCCCCTCTGAGCTGCTCCTGGGTCAATGCGTGCGCGCTGCAGCCCTTAGGGAGCTCGGTGCACTCTCCCGGGGCGCAGGTGTCTGTTAGTGTCCCAGGGAGCCCGAGGGCATCCCCGCCCTCCTGGTTCCTGCTCTAACTCCTTGCGAGTGCCTTTCAGCCGGGGAAGATTGGTGCAGCTCCTGCTTCTCTGGGCGGGGGCTCTCCTGTTTTGGGGACACTTGCCAGCCTTAGCCCGGCTCCTTGCGGGGCCCCTCCCCCTTGGATGCCTTTTGTTTCTTTATTTCTTTTTCCCCCATCTTCCTACCTTGATAGAAGCGCGAACTCTTCTCACTGTAGCGTTCCAGCTGTTCTCTCTTTAAATCTCAGGCCGAATTCGTAGATTTTCAGGATGATTTGAAGGTTATCTAGGTAATTTGGTGGGGACAGGTGATTTGGGGACCCTACTCTTTCACCATCTTGCCCCTCCTCAGTGTTTTCATGATCACTGACAAGATTCTTAGAGCACTATGTGAAAAAGAAATCATCCTTTCACTGATGGAATATTTCAGTTTTAACTAGGTTGAATCTTTTGGATGTGTACAGGCAATTCCATTAAGTAACAGCAGCTCAATATAAGGTGGCCAAAAGGAATTACTAATTTTGATAGGGATGTTGTGGAATATATAATCTATTTATATGAATCTGTAACATTTCACACAATGCTATCAGCCATGCAGTTGATTTTTTTTAAAAAATTGTTTATTTTTCAGTAATCTCTACACCCACGTGGGGACTCAAGCCCATGATTCCAATATCAAAAGCTGCACACCCGGGGGATCCCTGGGTGGCTCAGCAGTTTAGCGCCTGCCTTTGGCCCGGGGTGCGATCCTGGAGTCCCGGATCAAGTCCTATGTCGGGCTCCCAGCATGGAGCCTGTTTCTCCCTCCTCCTGTGTCTCTGCCTCTCTCTCTCTCTCTCTCTCTCTCTCTATGTCTACCATAAATAAATAAATAATAAGTAAAATCTTTAAAAAAAAGAAAAAAAAAGCTGCACACCCTTCCAGTTGAGCCAACCAGGCACCCCTATGCAGTTGATCCTTGAGTTTATTTTTTCTTTTTAACATCTCTTTCAGGTAGAGGAAAATGGTCTTCTAGATACCTAAGTAATCAAGAGTGTCTCCTATTCTCTTAATAATTTTTTTAAAGTAGGCTCCACACTAAACATGGAGCTTGAACTTGTTATCCTAAAATTAAGAGTCTCATACTCAGCCAGCCAGAAGTTCCTCTTTTAAATATTTTTATTTTCAGCTTATTGAAAGTTTTCAATTCAGGAAATGTCGCTATATGATACTTCCATTCATTGTGTATAGTACATTAAGGGATTGCAGTATCTGCTGCTATTTATCCAATCCTTTAATTCTCTTTCCAAGTCTTCCTTAACTATTCATTCTTTGACTAAATGCAGTATCATTTCCAGATCATATCTCAATTTTTGGAACTCTTCCTTATGTTACCAGAACATCTCCATTCAGTAGAACTATATCAGGAGTTTGTCATTAACTGAGTTCAGTGGTTAGATATTTCACCTATATAACTAAAAATGATCATTGGGGCTTTCAATCAGTTACTCTCTCTATAAATGATTAATAATTTGTTCTAACATTACTTCCTATCATTCCATGTTCTTTCATATTCTTTGTTTTTTTAAGTAATCTCTACACCCCACCTGAGGCTTGAACTCACAACCCCAAGATAAAGAGTCATGTGCTTCACTAACTGAGCCAGCCAAACACTGCTCTTCACATTCCTTAGTAAGTTCTTCTTAAACATCTTAACATCTTCCATATCTGTAGCACTGTCTGGATCTAAATCTTGCCAATTCACTGGCATGTGCACGTGATTTTCTTAGCCTTATGATGGTAATAGAGAAAAAAGGTGTGGGAACTTGGGCAAGTCACTTAAGTTACCAGTGTATCAGTTTCTTTACTCTTTCCAGAGAATGCACTAGAAAAAGAAGTTCAGATAAAGAAACATGTTTGGAGTACTTGAAGGGAAGCCCACAGGTTAACCAGTTCTTTCAGTTCCCCCACTCTTTGTCTTTCTCTCCTATCCAGTAGTGTTCTGGAGCTGATGTTGGTGTGGGAGCTAGAGAACAGTGATATTTATGCTGGCTGAATCGTGGGTGTTATGGTTTCTTCACTCAATTCCAAGGTGTGGAGGACTTTCCCCCACATCATCAAGGGACTCTTGGACACCAATTGGGTGACCTGTAATTCAACTCCATTCTGACACCATCTACCCAAAGATAGCATCAGATTCCACAGGCCAAGGATTCAGACTCACAAGACTGTCCTCCAATTCATATGCCAATTGTTAACTCCAGATTGTTATCTGTGCTTCTGACTAAGTGGCTATACATCAAAGATCCCTATGACCTCCTCCTGGGTTGGATTAATTTGCTAGATTGATTCACAGGACTCAAGAAACCAGTTTAATCACTAGACTGCCAGCTTATTACCAAGCATATAAAGAATAGGAATCAGCAACCAGATGAAAAGATATGTAGGGTGAGGTTCCAAACAAAAGAACTTGTTTACCCTTGGGGTTTGTGCCCAGCACAATGGCACACAGAAACATTGTTTCAACAACCTGGAAACTCTCCTAACCCTATCCTTATGGGATTTTATGGAGGCTTTATTACATAGGAGCAATTGATTAAATATTGGCCACTGGAAATTGATTCTATCTTCAGCCTGTCTCCCCTCCCCAATATTAGGGAGATGGGATTGAAAATTCCAACCTCCTAATCACATGGTCCTCCTGGCAACCAAACCAGACCCCATCTGGCCTGGCCTTCCAATGTATCTCATTAATATAGCAAAAGGTACTTTATCAACCTCATCACAGGAAATTCCAAGAGTTTCAGAAGCTCTATGCCAGAAAGGGGGATGAAGACCAAATATATATTTCTTATTCTAAATCACAGTATCACAGGCAGCCAGTTCCCCAGAGGTAAGGCTGTCACCTTTGGGGCTGGAGCTCTATATTCTGTGAGCCAGGAGCCAGCCCTGCTAGCAAGTTTCTTTCTTTCTTTCTTTCTTTCTTTCTTTCTTTCTTTATTTATTTATTTATTTATTTATTTATTTATTTATTTTTTAAGATTTTATTTATTCATTCATGAGAGACACACAGAGAGAGAGGCAGAGACACAGGCAGAGGGAGAAGCAGGCTTCATGCAGGAAGCCCCATGTGGGACTCGATCCCGGGATTTCAGGACCACGCCCTGGGCTGAAGGCAGGCGCTAAACTGCTGAGCCACCCAGGGATCACCCTGCTAGCAAGTTTCAATCATTATAGCACTCTCCCCAGCCCATCTTTTAGCACGACAGAGCCACTGCTTCTATTACTTAGTTTTGCCTAGTGACACCCCTCTCCTAAACATACTATGCTTAGTCCCTGTCTTATTAGCAAAGATGTCACATATATCAAATGATTTCTAGTTTATTTCAGTTTTATTCTTTTTTTTTAAATATATTTCCCAACAGTGAGAGTCATTGATTCTATAGTGGTAATTGAAAATTCACTTTTTACCAGCTCATTTGTGGAATTGTTGGTAAAATATCGATGGCTCTTGTTAGGAGCTTCTTTGGAAAAGAAAGAAAGTAAGCAGACAACCTGCTGTCCATGACAAGACAATGAGCAAAGTACAGTGTTTGGGACCCTGATAGAGGGTAGTCGGGTAGGAATTCTTAAGGAAGACAATGATTGGGTTAGGACTCTAGGGTATGGAAAGGTTTGGGTTTAATGGAAGTTCACAAATCAGGAAACTAAACATTTGGAGATACTGCCAAAAAGGGGAGTGATCTGCCTCACAAATATAGAGATAGAAGGGAGAGGGGTTTAATGGTTTTAGAGGCCCCAAAGAATGGAGGGCACATGGCATACACTGAAAGATTTTCACTGGGATAGTCCTCTGGTAAGATATGGAGAAGTCTGTAGGAAAACTGTAAAAATAAATAATGGAATCCTAGACACACATCTGGAACTGACTTAAATTGTATCAATTTATACCATTGGCCAGTAAACTACAATCTATGGCCAAATCTAGACTGTTACCTGTATCTATATGGCATGTAGCTAAAAGTGATTTTTATGTTTCCAAGTAGTTGGGAAAAAATCTTTAAAAATATGATTTAAGGGCATTTGAGTGGCTCAGTTGGTGGAGTATCTGCCTTCAATTTAGGTCATAATCCCGGGGTCCTGGGATTGAGCCTCCTGTCAGGCTCCTTGCTCAGTGGGGAGACTGTTTCTCCCTCTTCCTCTGCACCTCCCCCTGCTTGTGCTCTCTCTTGTTCACTCTCAACTGAATAAATAAAATATCTTAATAAATATGATTTCTTCAAATTTCAGTGTCCATAAGTAGAATTTTATTGGAGTACAATTAAATCCATTTATTTACACACTGTCTATGGCTCTTTTGCACTATATAGCAGCAAAGTGGTTGCAACAGAGACCTATGTCTCTTAATGCCTAAAATATTTACTCTCTGACTCTTTCCAGAAAAGAGTTTCTGACCTCTGATTTATACAATTAAGCTCTTATTGAATGCTCATGTGGGGGGCAGGCATTCAGTTACTTGTGTGTATGTTTAGGGGATCACCAGTTAGGAGGATAAGACCCCTTTTCAAGATTACATTCTAGTGGAAGATAGATTTTGTTTAATTGGTGAGTTTTATTTGAAATCCAGGTAGAAGTACTGGCATAGGGAATGTGCTTTGTGTTAAGATGTCTCTACCTCCAATAGCTTCCTTAGAGGCTTCCTTAAGTTTGTAACTATCCAAACTGAAACAAGGATGGAAAGAAAGAGGTTCTAGGCTACAAGCAAGAGTCTGACCTGAGATTTAGATGAGACAGAACCATGGAGGAATGGGGAGTGTTATGAGGACTGTACTGGAAAGAGAGGAATCATAAAAGGTTTCAAGGGGAGTGACACATGCCAAGTCATTTGGATTGGAGATTGTGTTGCTCTAAATATGTCATCTCTAGCACATGTTGCCTGTTTGGAACAAATGCAATCAAGGGAAATTTCTAACAAGAGATCTCTCAAACCATTGGAATCTGAAAAGTTGTCCTCAAATAAGCTTAAATATAAGAAGGTCCTTCTTGCTTTTGGGAAAAGTGAACTATAGGTCAGTTCATTCTTTGCATTATTTATATTATTTCTCCATTTTTGCACCCTTCCTGCTCTATGAGTATCCTGTAGATTGTTATGTAGGAAAAGATGTTAGAGTCCAAAACCAATGGCCAAGAAAAAATTCTTGAGACATCTTTGGTGCAAAAAGGTGGTTTTATTAAGCATAGGGACAGGACCTATGGGCAAAAATAGCTGCACTGTGGTTGTAAGGAGTGGCCCATTATATAGTTTCAAGTTGGGAGGGGTTTTGGCATAGTGTAAGTCTAAGGAATTTGGAAGCAAGGTTCCCAGGACCTTGAGGAGGCTAGCTATTGTTGGGGAAAGGTCATTTATAACTGTCTAAAAAACCTTAGTCATGAGATCCTTTGGGTCATATGCTTGGGGCATGATTGCCAACACATATCTTGGGGAGTAGAGATAAAGGAAATTGGTAGAGAAATTTTTATATGTTAAGGTAGACTTACAGGGTCCTGGGGATCAGGCTAAGATTGTCTGTTGACCTAAACAAAGTATTAACATCAGGGCAGTTGAGTCCCTAGAGAAATGTCACTCTGCCTGTTTCTTTCTTTCTTTTTTTTCTTTTCATTTTATTTACTTATTCATGTGAGAGACAGAGAGGCAGAGACATAGGCAGAAGGAGAAGCAGGCTCCCTGAGGGGAGCCGAATGTGGAACTTGATTCCAGGACCCCAGGATCATGACCTAAGCCAAAGGTAGATGCTCAATTGCTGCTGAGCCACTCAGGCATCCCACTCTGCCTATTTCAAGGACTTGTCAATGGACTGTAGGTGGTGAGGAAATTTAGTAATCTTTCATCTGCCTTTGTTTCCCACATCAAATTAATAATGAATGTAACAATGAGTCTCCTGCTAAAAAGTATACTTACCTATATTCCTTGATTTTTTTCTTAAAAATTGTCTCTAAGAATCAAGGTTGCCTGACATACCCTTTGTCATCAAGAGTTGGGAGAGACTGGGGTGCCTGAGTTTCAGTTGATTAGGTGTCCAACTCTTGATTTCAGCTCAGGTCATGATCTCAGAGTTGTGAGATCAAGCTCCATATTGGGTGTGGAGACTGCTTAAGATTCTCTTTCTCCATGTGCTTGGGTGGCTCAGTCGGTTAAATGTCTGCCTTCGGCCCATGTCGTGATCCTGGGGTCCTGGGATCGAGTCCCACCTTAGGCTTCCCGCAGGGAGTCTGCTTCTCCTTCTGCCTATGTCTCTGCCTCTCTGTCTCTGTCTCTCATTAATGAATGAATGAATGAATGAAAAAAAATAACTCTTTAAAGAAAAGAGTTGAGAGGCCAAGTTTGATGCCATATCTTCAGGGAGCCCAGATTCCTGAAATTATCAGATTCCTGATATAGGAATGGTGAGGGGATTGGGAACCAGAATCTCAGTGGGAGGAGACTCAGATTTAGGCATAGCATAGGTATGGATCAATGGACTAGTGATGGTTGAGGCCAGGGGAGTGGGAACCCAAAAAAACACTTATTTTGAATAACATAATTAGTTGTTGATAAAAAATAAATGTTTTACCAGTACCTTTTAATAAAGTAATTAGTGAAAACCAAAACTATTTCCTTGGAAATGTATAATACACTGACATTTTTTAGTACTTTAAAATTTGCATCTGGACTTGATTTTCATGAATCTAATAATTTGCTCCTTTGTCATAAGGCTTTGCATTATCTTTGTGTGTGTGTGGTCAAATGCATATTACATAAAATTTATCATCTTAACCATTTTTAAGTGTAAACTCAGTGGCATTTGGTGTGTCACATTGCTCTCCTATCATCAACCATGCATCTCCAGAACTCTTCTCATCTTGCCAAACTGAAACTCTGTAAGTAACAATTCCCATTCTTCTCTATCCTCAGCCCTTGGCAATGAGTATTCTATTTTCTGTCTCTGTGAATTTGACTAGTCGAGATACTTCCTTAAGTGGAATCCTATAGCATTTGCTCTTTGCTCTTTGGCATATTTCACTGGCATAATATCTTCAAAGTTCATCCATGTTACAGCAGATGTCAGACTTTTCTTCCTTTCTAAAACTGAATAATATTCTGTTGCTTGTATATACAACATATACATGCCACATATGCTAATTATGTTTTTTTGTTTGTTTTTTGGAAACACTGTTTCCTGTAGCAGATGTACCATTTTACATTTCTAAGGGCAAAGCACAAGGGTTCTAGTTTCCCTATATCCTTGGCGATACTTGTTATTCTGTTTTTGTTGTTGCTGTTTAATAGCCACTATAATGGGTGTAAAATGGTAACTCATTGTATTCTGATTTTTACTGAATGGTTTCTCTTTTTTTGGAGAAATTCTTATTCCAGTCCTTTGCACATTTTCTTTCTTCCTTCCTTTCTTTCTCTTTATTTCTTTCTTTCCTTTTTTAACATTTTATTTGAGAGAAAGAGAGAGAGAAAGTGCATGCACAAGTAGGGGGAGTAGTAGGCAGTGGGAAAAGCAAACTCCCTGCTGAGCAGGGAGCCCAACACAGAACTCAACCCCAGGACCCAGGGATCATGACCTGAACTGAAGATAGAGGCTTAACCAACTGAGCAACCCATGCATCCCTGCCCATTTCTTAATCAGGTTGTTTTGTTGTTGTTGAGTTATAGGAATTCTTATATATTGTGGATATTAACCACTTATCAGATATGATTTACAAAGATTTTCTCCCATTCTGCAGATTGCTTTCATCACACTGCTATTACACAGAAGTTTTAAATCTTGGTATACTCCATTTGATCTATTTTTTGTTTATTTCCTCTGCTTTTGGTGTCATATCAAAGAAATCATTGCCAAATTTAATGTCTTGAAGCATTTATGAGATTTTTAAAAAAGATTTTATTTATATACTTCAGAGAGAGAGGGAGGGAGAGAGAAAGAGAGTATAGCTGGGGCAGAGGGAAAGGGAGAAGCAGGCTCCCCATTGAGCAGGGAGCCCATTGCAGGACAGGATCCCAGGACCCTGGGATCATGACCTGAGCTGAAGGCAGACACCTAACTGACTGAGTCACCTAGATGTCCCTCTCTATGAGATTTATAATTTTAGCTCTCAGGTTTAGGTCTTTGATCCAAATTCATTGTTTTGCCTGTGGATATTCAATTTTTCCAGTACTGTGTATTGAACAGACTGTCCTATCCCCAGATGAATGGTCTTTGTACTCTTGTTAAAATCATTTTACTACAAGCAAAAGTTTATTTCTGGACTCTTCCATTGGTCTATGTGTTTTGCATGTTTTAAAAGAATATTTCTTAGGCTTTACATTTCAAAATTAGGGTACCAGGATGGCTCAGTTGCTTAAGCATCTGCCTTCAGCTCAGGTCATGATCCCAGGGTCCTAGAATCAAGCCCCACATTGGGTTCCCTGCTGAGCAGGGAGCCAGCTTTTCCTTCTCCCTCTGCCCCCACCCCCTGCTTGTGCTCTCTCATGCTCTCTCTGAAATTAATAAATAAAATATTTTTAAAAAATCAAAATTAGCATTCCTAGTAGAGCTTGTAAGAATAAATACAATGAGGAGGATTTTATTTTATTTTTATATTTTTTCTATTTTTTTATTGAAGTTTGATTTGCCAACATATAGTATAACACCCATTGCTAATCCCGTCAAGTCCCTCCCCAGTGCCCATCGCACTATTCTGATTAGGAGTCCCTGACAACTTTTGTGATGTAGGCCATGTGACCAGGATACAGATCAGCAAAACCTTTTCTCTAAAGGGCCAGTTTAATAGGGACAGAAAGATTTATTTTAATAAATGGACTCATGTGATTATGAAGGCTGGCAGGCCCAAAATTTACAAAGTAGGCTAGGAGGTTGGAGGTCCGGTAAAGGGTGGATGTTGAAGCTTGAGTCCAAAGTCAGTCATACCCACTTGGGACCCCTGTTTGTTTTCTCTTAAGACCTTCAGTTGAGGGGCACCTGGGTGGCTCAGTCAGTGAGGTGTCTGACTCTTGATTTCAGTGCAGGTCATGATCTCAGGGTCATGGGACTGAGACCCATGTTGGCATCTGTTTGATATTCTCTCTATCCCTCTCTTTCTCTTTTTCTGCCTCTCCCCATGCTGGCACACAGTCTTTTCTCTCTCTCTCTCTCTCTCTCTCAAAAAAAAGAAAAGGACCTTCAATTGAATAAGGATCACCTACATTATGTAATCTGTTTTATTCTAAGTCTACATATTTAAATATATTTTTAAAAGATTTTATTTATTTATTCATGAGAGACACAGAGAGAGGGAGAGAGGCAGAGACACAGGCAGAGGGAGAACCAGGTTCCATGCAGGGAGCCCAACATGGGACTCCATCCCAGGTCTCCAGGATCATGCCCTGGGCTGAAGGTGGCGCTAAACCGCTGAGCCATCCAGGCTGCCCTAAATCTACATATTTAAATATTAATCCTATCTAAAAGTATATTCACAAAAATATACAGGTTGACATTTGACCAAATATCTAGGTATAATGGCTTACTCAATTTGACACATAATATTACCATTACAGTCATTTAGTAAATATTTTTGTTTTGTGTACCTTCTGGTTTCCACCGTGTAGGGGAGGAAAAGTTTCCTCAAGTGTCTTAGGGCCTCTGTCTGGGTCTGAAAATGTAAGTTTATTTTATTTTATTAATTTTATCTATCTATCTATCTATCTATCTATCTAATCTATCTATCTATCATACATCTATCTAATGTAAGTTTTGTGTGACCCAGAAGCCTTTATTTTTAAGGAAATGAACACCCAAAGAAACAGATGATATTTTTTTGCCAGATCTGATGAAAGGTGGGGAGTCATGGAAGAATATGATAGGTCAGAGAACATGAGCTTAGTGTGGGGGGAAATTGAGCAAGATCTGTTTGTTTATTTTTATTTATTTTTATTTTTTGATATGTTTGTTTAGATTCTTGGCATTCCTTTCTCTTTGGAAATAAGGATATACCTTCACTCTAGGTATAGAGAGGGCCCTGTTCACTTGAGGATTTTGTGTCCTATTTCAGAGGAGAAGGGTTGGGGAGGAGATCAAAGTGAATTTTTTTTTTTCTGAGAGAGAAAGGATGGTGAGTTGAAGAGGGAGATGAGAGAAATCTTAAACAGGTTACCTGCCCAGTGTAGAACTCAATGCAGGGCTATATCTCACAACCCTGAGCCGAAATCAAGAGGGGCACTTAACCAACTAAGCTATCCAGGTGCCCCCAAAGTGAACTTTTTTTCTTCTGCAATTTCCTCAAACTCTGTCAGCTTAAAATATTCAATATGCCAAGGTACCATATTCATGGGTAGTATGGCCTGAACCCCATCAGTTGTAACTATTCAATTGTGAAGTTGTAGCCACAGATAAATATATAAACAAATGGATATGGCTGTGTGAGATAATGTAAAAAAATACATCAAGTATACTTCAACAAAAGAAATATACACAATACACACATTCATGGCACAGAGTTCCTAAAACCCTTGTAATTTTTTTTTGATTGATAAGGATGCTAAAGGCAACTCTTTTTTAGATATTTGGTCTTTGACCCCATCCCTGACACAGAGCTCCTAAAACCCTTGCAAATTCCTGACTGATAAGAATCCTAGCAACATTTTTTTGTTCTAATGAGGCAATTGTGGGTGGGCTTCTGGATGGCTCCTGGATAGGAGCTGACCACCAGAAAGGTGAAGTCATGATTGGGAGCTTAGAATTTTTTAGTCCCAACCCCTACTTCTGTAGAGAGGAGGAGAGGGGCTAGAAATGGAACTAATCATTGATCATGTCTCCCTAATGAAGTCTCCACAAAAATTCCCAACGGACAGTACTCACCTTCCAGGCTGGTGAAAACATCCATGTGCCTAGAAGATGATACACCCCAGCTCCATGGACAAATGTTCCTGCTCTTAGAAACCTCCTAGACTTAGGACTATGTATCTCCTCATATGGTTGTTCATGTGTATCCTTTTATCATATCCTTAATTAAACTGGTCAAGGTAAGTACAATTGAGCTTTGAACAATGTGGGGATTAGGGGGCCCAACTCCCACATAGTTGAAAATTTATGCATAATTTTGACTCCACCCCCAAATTAACTACTAATAGCCTACTATTGACCAGAGAAGCCTTACTGAAAACAAATAGTTGATTATCACCTATTTTATATGTCATGTATTATATACTATATTTTTACAATACTTTTTCTTATTTTTTTCAGTATTTCTGGGCTATGTGATGTACCTGAAAGATTTTTCAAATTGTCACAAATCTCTCAAAATGTTTCTAATTTATTTACTGAAAAAGACCCATATATAAAGTATACCCATGCAGTTCCAACTTGTGTTGTTCAAGGGGGAACTGTAAACGTTTTCCTGAGTTTTGTGAGCCACTCTAGCACATTAATTAAACTAAAAGGCTCAGAAGGTCATGGGAACCTCTGATTTGTAGCCACACCAGACAGAAGTTGCAGGTGACCTCTGGACCCACTACTTGTAATTGGCATCTGAAGTAGGTGGAAGCAATCTTCTGTAGGATCTGTCAGTCTCCACATAAGACAGTATCAGAGTTGAGTTCAATTGTACAACACCCTGCTGGTGTCATAGAGAATCATTTGATGTGGAGAAAACCCCACAAATTCAGTGACAGAAGTATCAGTAGTGAAGTATTCTATGTGAATGTGATAGTAGTGTGAGAGTAAGGGAGAAACACATAAAGTGGAGAACTGAATTTTTCCCAATCAGGAAGGAAAGACTGGGTTTTTCTATACACCTGTGTTCTAATTATATTTCATTTATGGATACTGAAATTTGAACTTTATATGATTTTCATGTGCCACAAAATTGCCCTTCTTTTGTTTGATTCCCTCCCAACTACTTACAAAATGGACAGGCAGTAGGTAAGATTTGGTGTCCTTTGCTGACCAAGTAGTGTGTTCTTGCCCAAAGCCTGGATACCGTGAGGATGTGTGCAAGAGCTGCTGCTGGAAGAGTATCTTTTGTTGTTGTTGTTTCTTGTGACCTGCTGGAGTATTATCAAGGGGAGTAGGTACTTCCTTTCCCTGCTCAGCCTCTTCTGGAGCTGATTTTGGGATTTTCAAGAATGCTGTTCCTCAGACTGGGGGAAGGGAACCTACAACAAAAATATATCCTGGTCAGTTTCCTGTGAATAGATTGTGCCTGTAGGGAAAGGCTGCCACCCAGTGCCTTGAGCAAAGAACTTGTAGGGGTTGTCTTGGGCTTTTGTGTTGAAAGTGTGTGTTCTGTTTTGTCTTCCACCCAGCTTTCTGCTTGGGCTTTAACTTTGTGGAATAAAAATTATAATGAGAGTCACTGCCTATAATACTCACTGTAGCATACAATAGTGGTTAAGAGCAGAGGCAAAGTAAGCAGAGTGCTAGGCTTGAATCTGAGTTCAACTACTTGTGAACTGTGTGACTTTGAGTGTGGATCCGGACATTTTTGGGCCTCAGTCCTAATGTGCAAAAGGGATGGAAATAGGAAACAATTCATATGGTTGTTATTTGGGTTAGGTAAAGTACCTGCAAAATTACTAGATAACATAGTAAGTAATTACTAGATAACAATTTGTAAAATAAATGAATAATGAAAAATAGCTGCTCACATAGAATGCAGATTTTAAACCTTTGTAGTCTTTATAGTTTTATTGCCTTGTATTTCTGCTTCTGAATTTTAAATTTTATTATAAAAATGACTTTAGTCTCTCTGCAGTATCATTTCAAATATTGTCCATATTCCGCAAATGTTTAAGATTCGAAGTCATTTTACCTGTATCTCAAATTGTTTGCATCTCATTTTTTTAATTTTAACTTTTGTAATTGTTTTAGTTCTGATACATTGGAATAAAAATTTCAAAAAAGTTGTTTTAGTGGGTATGACTTTTATTTTCATCCAGCAAAAATGTATTTAAATAAAAAAGACAAAAATCATATTTTAAATATTCCTCCATAAAAGTCCTTCTAATGGCAGAAAAGATAGACTAGAGATTGTCTAGTGGTCCCACAAACAAAATTTCATAATATCTTGTTTTATACTTAAATATTTTATACCTTGTTCTGTAATATAGTTCTGTTTATTTTATTTTAAAGTATATTTTTATCCCCTACAAAGGGCTTTTATCGAAGTAGCAGGACATCTTATTTTCAAGCCTGGGTAGGATTTTTATACTTGCCTCAAATTCAGGAAATACAAAACAGTTTATATGAGTCAAAATCACACAATCTATCACTTGTCTATAACAATTTATTAATGTATTAATATACATTTTCAACATATAATTGCACAATATTACAAACTCAACATAGAAATCTACTTTCAAAACAAGCTTTTTCTTTGCTCCTTCCTGTCCTCAAATTTTTCCTCTATGATTGACTGAGTTACTTCAAAAACATCATGTTTGTATATTTGAACTTATCACTGTTTATTTGGATTATTTCAAAAAGCAAGAAAATTCAAAATAATGCTGTTGGGATTTACCCATTCATTAGCTGATAGACATTTGAGTTATTTCCTCTGACTATTATAGTAAAACTGCTATGAAAATTCAGATTAAAATTTTTGCATAGATGTGTATTTTCATTTCTTTTGGGTTATATACTTAAGAGTAGAGTTGTGGGTCATAGGAAAAATTTATGGTTAAATTTTTAGGTATTCCTAAACTTTTTTCTAAAGGGGCTTCACTAATTTACATTCCTTTCAGCAAAATATGCAGGTTCTCCATACACTTGTTATTGTCTTTTAGATTATAGCCCTCCTACTGAGTGTGAAGTGGCACCTCATTGAGCTAATCTTTTGCATTTCCCTAATGACTAATAATGGTGAACATTTTTTTCATGTGCAGATTGGCCATTTGTTTATTGTTTTGGGGTGAATTATTTATTCAAATCTTTTGAACTTAAATTTTTTATCCTTTTATTGTTGAGTAGTAAGACTTCCTTTATATGATATTTGCAAATATTTTCTACCATTCTGCTGGTTGTCATTTTATTTTCTTAATAGTGTCTTTCTAAAAACAAATTTTTATGTAATTGTGATGAAGTCCACTTTATTTTTTTGGTTGCTTATGCATTAGGTATCCTATCAAAGAAAACATTGCTTACTTAAGTCAAGGTCACACAGATTTACACCGTGTTTTCATCTAAGAGTTTTATATTTTAAAGTTTTACATTGTCTTTAATCCATTTTGATTTAATTTTTGTATATGATGTAGGAGTTCTGATCACTTTTGCAGATTCCTTAGCTTCATTGTATAGAGAATCTTTTTTTTTTTTTTTTTTTTTTTTGAGAATAGTTTTATTCCAGATTTGTTGTTCCTTAGGCTCATACATTTGAGTGTATGACTGGGGGATAGGTCTAGACTTTGGGAAAAAAAATGGAATTTTTGGGAGATGTATGACTTGGGGATAGGTCTAGACTTTGGAAAAAAAATTGAATTTTTGGGAGATGTATCTGAGTCTAGCCACATAGTCCTTATAGCAAAGCTTATTGGTAAAGTCTCTCTCTCTCTCTCTTACTCTTTGTATGTTTACTTCCAAATTGCAGAGCATGCTCAATCAGGTTTATAAAGTGATATAAATTAAACTCTTTAAATACATGAGTGATCCAATATGGCAGCTCTCTTTGGATTGTGTGTAAGGCTCAGGGAGCTTATACCTTCTTTGGCATCTAGATTCTTAGGGTGGTAGAACATCTAGAAAATTATGACAGTGGATAGAGTTATCAGAAAGAGCAGACTGGAAAGGATTTGGAAGATGGATCGATAAACTAGGCAATCAAGTACATCAGAGTTGAGAAGTATAATTTTGTTATGTCTTTTAATTCTAAAAGTAATTAATGATCACTATAAAAAGTGTAAACAGTAAAAACATAAAAAACCCCAAATTTCCAAATTTTTATAGCCAGCAGGACATGACTACTGAACATGTGTTACCAAAATAAGAAATTTACATTATGAAAAATCTGAGGTGGGGCAGCCCGGGTGGCTCAGCGGTTTAGCGCTGCCTTCAGCCCTCAGGTGGAGACCTGGGATTGAGTCCCACGTCAGACTCCCTGAATGGAATGGAGCCGGGTTCTCCCTCCGCCTGTGTCTGTGCCTCTCTCTCTCTCTCTCTCTTCCCCCTCCCTGTGTCTCTCATGAATAAATAAATAAAATCTTAAAAAAAAATCTGAGGAAATATGAATAAGGTACAGATTTTAATTAACAATTATATATATGTGTACATATGTGTGCATATATACACATATATATGCAATAAGTAAATATGTGTATATATTACATATATTACACACTCAGTAGGAGGGCCATAATCTAAAAGACATATATTACATATATACATATATACACATACACACATATACATATATACATATATATACATATATGTATATACACATACACACCCAATTTTCATTTCCTAGTGAAAGTTACCACTATAATATTTGGGGCAATTTGAAGAGCTAATAACACTTTCCCAGAGTTTTAGTCTGAACCAAGCCCTGTTCTATATATACATATTAACTTATTTAGCTGTCAAATCCTTGTATAAGTACAATTCCTCCATATTTTACAAATTAAAAAAAGGCACAGAAAGATAAATTGCCTAAAGTAACATTGCTGTCAAGTTTCAAAAGTATAATTTGACTCAAATGAATCTGAGTCCAAGGTGGTTTTCATCACTAACTGTAGTGGTGTGTGTTCTTTCATACATTTTTTCAATATGCATGTAAACATATATTTACATAAAATATCCACATAGCATTAATTTTATATAATATATTCCTTTTTGCTCTTCTGATCAGAGTTAACTTTCTATGGGTAGGGGAGTAAATAGTGAATAGTCAATACTACTTTTGGGGAAGTATGTTATGAACTCCTTATGTTACTTCACAAGAATGTGTAAAAAATGAACTGTTAGTCAATATTGTAAATCAAAATCTGCTTATTTTTATTTTTTTATTTAAACAAATTAAAAAAAAAAGATTTTATTTATTCATGAGAGACACAGAGAGAGACAGAGACACAGGCAGAGGGAGAAGCAGGCTCCCTGCCAGGAGCCCAATGCAGGACTCCATCCCATAACCAGGATCACACCTTGAGCCAAAGGCGGATGCTCAACTGTTGAGCCACCCAGGCATCTCTCAAAATCTGTTTAATATTGATAGTTTCAAATGATTCATTCTTTATATGAGCCATATTTATATATATCAGCCTATTATTATTTATGTATATGTAAACATTTATTTTTATAGGTCTATAAAATAGATGCATCTTTCATGAGGCACATTAGTTTCCAATATTTTATTATGATAGATGTCTGCATTAGTATATCTCTTCACACTTGTTTGTATAGTATGACTCGGAACAAAGCACTAGCTTAGGAGGATGGGGAGGGGATTTTAGCCATTTAGTCATCACTAGCCCACCCTCACCCTGAGTTCTTTGACATGGAGAATTGTGAAAATAACAATGCTATGCAAAATTCTATGCAACTATAGCTCCAGGATTACTTCCTTAGCTTTTACTTCCTAGCATTTTCTTTTTCCATGTTATACATCGGTAACGATTTTGGAGTTACTAAAGTGTCCCTTAAATCTGTAGATGCTGTTATGAAAAAAACAAAATCATTGTATCTACTTATTCATCCCTGTTGTATGAAACTGCCACTTCCCCCACTCTGGTTATCACTGATTATAAGTAAAAATTTCAACGTACCGATGTAAAAGGTTTTATGTAGGAATCCAAGTTCATTTTTCGTTTTATATGAAATGAGTAACCAACTTTCCTAATTATACTTACCCATTCTGTATTGGAGAATTTAATTGTATCATAATTGTTTTGTCATCTTTTTTTTCACAACTTGCAAAAAAAATTGTAGAAAGAAAAAGGGGAAAAGAAACCCAACAAAGTTCAAACAATGTATTTTTTAAAAGAGATTTTCTTCTAGACTGGGCTTTGATTATCTGGCAATATTGCATGGACTGTGCTTTTGCATCAATTTAACTTTTCCGAATCAGCATTTCTGACACGGTCTACAGGAAGACACAAAGGTGATTATTACCAGGATTGTTTGGCTCACGGTGCCTGCGAAGATTTATCTCAACATTTTACACATATTAAAAAGGGGAGAGAGAGACTTTGCCTTTAAGCCGAAGGTGGTGGTGCAGTCCCTGAGGTCTCATTCTCCAGGTGCTAACTCTCTGGCTACTCAGAATCCAACTACTCCTGCTAGCAGAGGTACTGGCCTGCCCGCACTGCGGCAGGACCTCAGCACTGCGGCAAGCTGTTGCGCTTGCGCAGCCTGCAGGAGGGGCGTCTTGCTGCGCATGCGCAGGTAGAGCTGGCGTGACTGGTTGGCTTTGGCGCAGTGACTTGGGCGCAGAGTGGAGTGGTCGCCGGAGATGCGTGACTGTCTGTCCTGAGGAGCGGCTGACAGCGCGATGGAGCGGGCCAGGTCAGCTGTGTGTCCGTCTGCCCTTACAGACAACCTGGGGGAATAGTTGCTTTGTTCGTTCAGTGTTCCACGTTTGCGGAACTTGCCGCGTTGTATATACTCGGAACCCGGGCTCTGAAGTCTTTGTTCCGGAGAAGAAGGAGGCACCTTGCGGGTCTGAGGGTCCGTTGTGCCTCCCTGGACGGTGCCCTCTCCGTCTCCTGTGGGAGATCTGTCCTCTCACGTCAGATCGTTTCTGAACTGGCCCTTTGTCCTTGAGAGATCTGAGGCCATGTCCATGGCTGCGGTGGTGCGAATGGCAGGGAGATGGGGCGGGGTGGGGTCGGTGGGGTTCCGAAGTGCAAAAGACGGGGTGACCGTGCTGTCTGGGAGGTAGCAGAGCGGCCACAGTGGTGAGAAGGAGGGGTCCTCAGGGTGAAGTGTCCCCTGCGGTATGGCCGCCATGGTAGGGGGGGTAGGAAGTCGGCTGTTCGTGGTGGTGGTAAGGGGTTGGCCAGGGCGGCAGTATTGGAGGTTTGGGGGTCCACCAGGTGATCCCTGTGGCAGTCATAGGGAAGTGATGGCGGGGTCATCAGCAGCGAAGTGACCGTCACGGTGGGGTAGGGAGGGGCAGTTCTAGGAGGAGCGGCGGGTGGCTGACAGGGCAGTGTTCAGGAGGGGGCGGCTGGGAGACCACCATGAGGGCAGTAGAGAGGCTGGCGTGGTGGGCCAGTGACCCTCTTGGATGTGGTGTGTGCGGGGGGGGGGGGGGCGGGGGGCAGGGAGGCGGCCGTGATGGTGGTGATGGGAGGGGCGGCCAGGGGCGGTGGTGATGGTGATGGCGGTGTGTGTGCGGGTTCCAGGGGCGGCGATGGTGGTGGTCTGTGCCGGATCCCTGGAAGAGCGGTCACCATGGTGGTGGTAATGGTGACGTGTGGTGCGATCATGGTGGGTGTGTGGGATCTGGAGGCGGTGGGAGGTGACGGTGACTGTGGTGGTGGTGATGGTGTGATGGACCTCAGATCCCTGGAAGAGCGGTCACTATGGCGGTGATGGGAGGATCGGTGGGGGTGACGGTGATGATGACGGTGTGGTGTTGGGATCCCTGGAAGAGCGGTTCTCACCGCAGTGGCTGACGGAGCGTGGTAACGGGGTGCAGGCAGCGCACAGCGTCTGGTGAAGGGCAGACCGTGGGGACAGCAGGTGGTCCACAGCACTTAGCAGAAGACGGGCGAACGTCCAGTTCTCTGACCCGAGGCCGTCTTAAGAGTTGGTATCAGGGCGAACCAGTGGTCCATTGCTCCCCGGAAGCGGTAGCAGAAGAAATGTTTGTCTTTGGATACTTTACTCATTTGTAATTGCTCACTTTTGTGGTTCTGGCGTAAGATTCAGGCAGTGGTATGCAGAGCTTATGCGAGGCGTGTCGAGTTCCAGGATGTAGTGCCGGAGAGGTGGGGTCTTCCCTGCATTCCGTGTACGGTCTGCAGGGCTCTGGTGGTGCCGCGTCACAGCCATTGTGAGGCTCGCCAAGATGGCTGCCACTGCAGAGCTGTGGATGTGCGCAGGCGTGGGGGGCCTGGCGGGAGGTGGGGAGAGGGGATGGAGGGGGGGCAACCGGCGCCGTGCCCCTGCCGCAGTAGGGGAGGGGGGCCTCCGCGTCTCTCCCGACGCGGCCGGGTCTGCAGCATCTTCAGAGCGCAGGGCTGAGGAGAGGAGGCTGCCTGGCTGGCGGCGAGCCCCTCCCCAGAGTGCCGCAGTGGGGGAGGCTGTGGGCTCTGGATGCGCGGGCGCAGCTGGGATGGGCGGGCACCGGGGAGGCCTGTGTGCATTGTCTGCGGGGCGTGGTGGGCAGCTACCCCGTCACCTGTCTGTTCTGACGGCTGCAGTGGGTGCAGGGAGAAAAGACGTGGGTTTGATGAGCGTGTACCGTGGCTGCCCTTCCCTGTGAGGCCACACTGCGTTGCAGAGGGCGAGAAGGCAGTGCGTTCGTGTCTCTGTTGCCCGTGTGCACCAGCCGCAGTGCTGCTTCCCTGCCTCTCCGCTTCAAGGTGGAAGAGAAAGACAGGGCCTGCAGGCAGGGTGGAAGGGCGAGGTCATCCCTGCATCTGGAGTGCCACCTCAGGCGGCCTCCATTACTGGTGAAGATTTTAAATGTTTTCAGAGAGGTCCCCCCTTTCATTGTCGTAGATTTCCCAGGTTGCATTATGAACAGTCTAGTTCTTGATATTCAAAGGGGATCCAGTCACCTTTGAAACAACCCCCTTCTTACAACATTTTACTTCGTGTTCCAGATTGGGTAATCCCACAGCTGCAGCACCTTCAAGAGACAATTTCTTAGTCTCTGGATATTCTTTTTGTGATGCTGCCTTTATGTTCAGTTTCCTTAAACCGGGGGGTCAGGGCTCCTGCAGGGTTTGTAGAAGTTGAGAGCTATAGGCTGTTTGCTGAAGGGGAGCAGAGGAGAGACTCAGAAGATTAGAATGCTTCACGGCTGTAAGTATGTGCACTGGATCAGGGGAACCTTGCCTGGGTCAGATTCTTAGTGATGCTATTGAAGCATCATTTTTGAAGTTTGAGCTACTGTGAAAATTGGGTGAGAATGAATAATTAACAAGTTAACTATCCAGTATTCTGTATTCCACCTTTGCGTATAGGTGGGCATTTTCAAGAACTTCATTTTTTCCCCCCACAATGTTAATAGGCTGGCCTTTTTTCCTCTATGAAACAGGATGTCTGCTTGTGCTGTGTTGGAATGTAATTTAGGAAAACCTAAACCCAGAAACCTTGGAAAGTTCTGTTATTGTTTGAGTAGTTTTAAAAAACAGGCTGGAAGTCTGTTATACTATTTATTTTCCGCACTTGTATACACATACTGCTTCAAATAATTTCATTTTGCTTTGACATCTGATCCCTTTGGCTCCTTGCAGGTCGAGCATGTACTGCCCTGGTCAGGGCGGCCATTTTGTGGTTGGTGGTGCAGGCTCAGGGTCTCAACATGGCGGGCCCTGTGGTCAGACCTGGGCATGTGGTCAGGGTCAGGGCGGCCATTTTGTGGTCCGTGGCGGAGGCTCGCAACATAGCGGGCCCTGTGAGCAGACCTGGGTATGTGGTAGGGGTCAGTGCGGCCATTTTGTGGTCCGTGGCGCAGGCTCAAGGTCTCAACATGGCGAGCCCTGTGGGCAGACCTGGGTAGGTGGTCAGGGTCAGTGCGGCCATTTTGTGGTCCGTGGCACAGGCCCAGGGTCTCAACATGGCGGGCCCTGTGGGCAGACCAGGGTAGGTGGTCAGGGTCAGCGCGGCCATTTTGTGGTCAGTGGCGCAGGCTCAGGGTCTAAACATGGCGGGCCCTATGGGCCGACCTGGGTATGTGGTCAGGGTCAGGGATACCTGAGAATGACTGGGCAGTGGGAACCCTGTCTGTAGTTAGTGCTCAGAAACAATCAGGGACTGTGGTATGGCTAAAGCAAGGGACTGTCTGGCTGGGGCTTCTACAGTTTATTTTGTGTTATCTTGGTTTGCCCAGTGCATCTGTCTAGTGCTCCATTGCTCATACTTTCCTCTATCTGGTGATGCTGGATTTTTATTCCTCCCTTTTCTCTCAATGTGCTCAGATTTGTTGCTGAAAAATTCCACATTTAAGATGTCAGAGCCTCAAAGTTAATTTTTGGGGCGGGGTGTGGGGAGTTTAGTTGACACACAATGCTTCATTAGTTTCAGGTGTACATCGTCGTGATTCAACAGCTCCATGTTGTGCAATGTTCACAAGTGCAGTTACTATGTCATTATGCGGTGCTGTGAACAGTACACATCATTGACTACACTTTCTCCTCCTGTAGCTGGAAGCCTGTACCTCCCACTCCCTTCTCCATGGTAACCAGCAGTTTTCATCTTGGTATTTTTGGGTATCTCTTTGTGTTTGTTTTAGTCCCCCCCCTCCTTTTTTTTTATTCCACAGGTAAGTGAAATAATAAGATATTTGGCATTTTCTGACTTATCTCACTCATATCCTTTGGGTCCATTCATCTTGTTAAAAATGGCAACATTTTCTTTGTGGCTGAGTAATAGTCATTGTGTGTGTGTATATATATATATATATATGTATTTATATACTGCAGCTTTTTTGATTCATCTATTGGTAAACAGATGATTGTTTTAGTGACTTGGCTATATTGGTACAGTCAACTAGGGTACATGTATCTTTATGAATTAGTGCTTTTTTCTTTGGGTACATACTCAGGTGAAATTACTGTATCAATGTAATATTTCTGTTTTTAATATTTTGAGTAACCTATATACTGTTTTCTACAGTGATTGTACTGGTTTTCTTTCCCACCAAGAGTGCATGAGTTTTCATTCTTCCACCTCTTCCCCAACAGTTACTTCTTGTCTTTTTTGATACTCACTATTCTGATTGGTTTGAGATGATGCCTCGATATGGTATTGTTTTGCATTTTCCTGATGCTTAGTGATGTTGAGCATCTTTTTATGTATCTGTTGGCCTGCTATCTTTGAAAAACAATGTTCAGTTCCTCTGCCTATTTTTTAATGAGTTTTTTTTTCATTTCTGTGTGTGTGCACATGTTGGATTTTTAAATTTTATATATTTTGGATATTAACCCTTTATCACATTTATCATTTGCAAATACCAGTTCCCATTCAGGTGGCCTGTTCATTTTGTTGATATTGTCCATTGCTGTTCAAAAGCTTTTTATCTTTTTCCCTTGCCAGAGGAGACCTAAGGAGGAAAATATTGCTAATAAAGCCAACGTCCAAGAAATTACTGCTTATATTTTCTTTGAGTATTATGATTTTAGGTTTCACATTTAGATCTATAATCCATTTGGAGTTTCATCACTTACTTCAGCAGTGCACTCTGCTGCTTAGTTATATTTAGGAAGAATCCTTGAAGTAAGCAGGGTAGGAGTATTGTCTCAACATGACAGGAACAGCGAGGTTTTTGATCTTAAGTGTACATTAAGGAATTTAATACTGGTCTCCTTCCACTTTTGTGGCCCAGAGCCAGAAAGCTTGAGTAAGAGTTGGTGGTGGCTAAGATTGTCTCTTTCAGTAACAAATATTGTGTAGGCCAGTTACTTCTTTTGCCTTCTAGTTCCTGAGTGTTGGCTGGATTAGAATTTCCTATTTGGTGGTTCCACAAATTTTGGTTGGGAGCCTCTGATTTTCTCTATGGGAAGATACGTAGACTGATATTAATTACCTCACATGTTATGTTTTCTTTTTCATTTTGAGATCTTAGTAGAATTTTTATTAGTCTTTTTTTTTGGCAGGATATAAGGCATTAAATATTTGACAATGCTAGGCTATTTGGAAAAACATTGTATAGTGTCATCACTTGTTGCTTCTCTGTGTTATTTCCAAATCAGTATTATTATTATTATTTTTAATAATAAATTTATTTTTTATTGGTGTTCAATTTACCAACATACAGAATAACACCCAGTGCTCATCCAGTCAAGTGCCCCCTTCAGTGCCCGTCACCCATTCACCCCCACCCCTGCCCTCCTCCCCTTCCACCACCCCTAGTTCGTTTCCCAGAGTTAGGAGTCTTTATGTTCTGTCTCCCTTTCTGATATTTCCCACACATTTCTTCTACCTTCCCTTATATTCCCTTTCACTATTATTTATATTCCCCAAATGAATGAGAACATATAATGTTTGCCCTTCTCCTATTGACTTATTTCACTCAGCATAATACCCTCCAGTTCCATCCACATCGAAGCAAATGGTGGGTACTTGTCATTTCTAATGGCTGAGTAATATTCCATTGTATGCATAAACCACATCTTCTTTATTCATTTATCTTTCGATGGACACCAAGGCTCCTTCCACAGTTTGGCTATTGTGGCCATTGCTGCTAGAAACATCGGAGTGCAGGTGTCCCGACGTTTCATTGCATCTGTATCTTTGGGGTAAATCCCCAGCAGTGCAATTGCTGGGTCATACGGCAGGTCTATTTTTAACTCTTTGAGGAACCTCCACACAGTTTTCCAGAGTGGCTGCACCAGTTCACATTCCCACCAATAGTGTAAGAGGGTTCCCTTTTCTGCGCATCCTCTCCAACATTTGTGGTTTCCTGCCTTGTTAATTTTCCCCATTCTCACTGGTGTGAGGTGGTATCTCATTGTGATTTTGATTTGTATTTCCCTGATGGCAAGTGATGCAGAGCATTTTCTCATGTGCTTGTTGGCCATGTCTATGTCTTCCTCTGTGAGATTTCTCTTCATGTCTTTTGCCCATTTCATGATTGGATTGTTTATTTCTTTTCTGTTGAGTTTAATAAGTTCTTTATAGATCTTGGAAACGAGCCCTTTATCTGATACGTCATTTGCAAATATCTTCTCCCATTCATTTTTTTTAATGAAAGTAATTTTGGAGCAAAAAAACTAACTGCACATATAACATTTCCCTGGTATTTGTATTCATTTTTTTAGTATTTTCTTTTTAAGATTTTATTTATTTATTTGTGAGAGACGCACAGAGAGAGAGAGATGCAGAGGGAGAAGCAGGCTCCATGCAGGGAGCCTGACATGGGACTCCACCCGGTCTCCAGGATCACACTCTGGGCTGAAAGTGGTGGTAATCCACTGAGCAACCCGGGCTGCCCTTCATTTTTGAAGTAAGTTCTTTACCCAGTGTGGGGCTTGAGCTCACACAACTCTGAAGTCAAGAGTCACGTGCTCTACTAACTGAGCCAATCAGGCACCCCATCTTTTATTTTCCTTTATTACTTACTTATTTAAGATTTTACTTTTAGGTAATATCTACACCCAATGAGGGGCTAGAATCCTCAATCTACAGATGAAGAGTTAAATGCTTTACTGAGTCAGCCAGGCCTCCCCACTTTTTTTTTTTAAATATTTTATTTATTTACTCATGAGAGACACACACAGTGAGTGAGAGAGAGAGAGAGAGAGAGAGAGAGAGAGGCAGAGACACAGACAGAGGGAGAAGCAGGCTCCACATAAGAAGCCCGATGTGGGACTTGATCCCTGATCCCGGAACTCCAGGATCACGCCCTGGGCCAAAGGCATGCACCAAACTGCTGAGCCATCCAGGGATCCCGGCTTCCCCACTTTTTTCCCTTTAAATGCTTATTTTCTGAAAGCTGGTTTTTAGGTTGAGAATGCAGGAGGTTTATAATGTATAAATGTACATATATTTATTTATTTTTTTAAATTATTTTTTAATAATAAATTTATTTTTTATTGGTGTTCAATTTGACAACATACAGAATAACACCCAGTGCTCATTCTGTCAGGTGCCCCCCTTAGAACAAAGTTCTAGATTATCAAAACAAAGCTGTTCCTTGATTATCTTACATGTAACTTTAAAATGGATTTAGAAAATTTAATACTTTTATGTGCTGGTTCCTTTCTCCAATGAACTCAGACGTTTTCATACTGAGCAACTGCTATGAAAGGGATAAAGGAACTGAAATTTTTAGTTTTTTAAAGGTTTTTTTGGTAATGAGTTATTTTTAATGAACTATTAATCATAATTGACAGTCTTACAATGTAGTGGTCCATGATAGTTCTTTATTATATAATTTTAATGTTTTAATGACTATATCTGTGAAACTGTTTCATCTATAAATACTTCATTCCTCTTCAGGACTGAATGACAGACATTCCATTGTACTGAATATATGATACCACACCATATTTTATCTTTTTTTTAGTGGTTCTATTTTGGGTTGTTTCCACTCTTTGGCACTTTGATTAATGCTGCTAGGAACCTTCACACTCAAGTTTATGTTTTTATTTTACTCCCTCTAGGATTGGAATTACGATGTCAAATGCAAACTACGTGGTTCACATTATTAGGAAGTGCCAGAGGCTCCACCATTTCACATTCCCACTACCAGTTTCTCCACCTCCTCCTCCACTCCTGAGGTGTGAAGTAGTGTGTTTGTAGTTTTGATTTGCATTTCCCTAGGGGCTATAGTGATATTAAGTATCTTTTCTTGTGCTGATACAAATTTGTAAGTCTTTGGAAATCAATCTGTTCCAATTTTTCACCTATTTTTAAATGGAGTTTTTTCATTTTATTACTGAGTTCTAAGAGTTTTTTAAATATTCTGCATACTGGGCTTTAATCAGCTGTGTGAATTGTAGATATTTTCTCCCATTTGGCCAGTTGTATTTTCACTTTCTTAATAGTATATTTTGAAGCAAATGCTTTTTATTTTTTACTTTTGATGAAATCCAATTTATGGATTCCTTTCTCTGGTACTTTAGGTATCTAAGAAACCATTGCCTGATCAAAGGTCAAGGAGATGAGCAAATTCTATACTTTTATTATTTAAAAATCTCATGTACATTTTTAAATGATTTCTATTGCTTGATTGGAAAACTGTAGTTTTTGAAGCAGTAAAACAACTTGGGCTTATTTAAAAGCTATTTATTTGATTGGTTACCTTGCACAGTATAGCATGAATTTTAAAATAGCAAGGGTTCAAAGAATTAGTTTTGGGGATGCTTCATTTGAATTCTGTTGAAATATATGCATGACTTTCATAAAATGATTTTTCTTCTTTCCTTTCTGATAAGCATTGTTAAATTGCAGTTTTAAGAGTGGTTCTTGTAGTTTCTAACATGGATGACCCAGGTGGGAGACTTCATATTCAGATCCCTTGAGCAGCCATTTTGTGAGTTCTGCAGTCATGATATGGTGGTAGCTGTGTTGGTTTTATGTATTTATTTTTTGCTTAAGCAACCTTTTATTTTTTGTTTTGCAGACCCTAGGAAAATAACATTTCAACAAGAGGTTGCTTAAGTAGAAATCGTATATGAGCACTGCTTAAGTAGTAATCGTATAATTTAAACTTTATGCTTTATTCCATTATACTAAAACATCTGTCCTAATAAAATATTTTCCAACATTACTATTTTTTCATGGTATGTAGGTATGGGTAGTAGGTCAGTGTATATAAATATGTTTCTGCAAATGTATAGTTTTATATCTGTATATGTAAAAGTAAGTGGAAATGAATATTTTCTTTTTGCCTAATTCTCTGATATCTCCATCACTCCCAGTTTTCTGATGCCAGGAGCTTTTTCTTTTTTTAAGATTTATTTATTTGAGAGAAAGAAACAAGGTGCTTGCAGGTAGGGAATGGGGCAGAGGGAGAGACTCTGAAGCAAACTAGCCGCTGTGCCCCATATGGGGCTTGATGTCACCACCCTGAGATCATGACCTTGCCATTCTGAGATCACCAACTAAGCCAAAACCAAGAGTCAGATGCTCACTTGAGCCACCCAGGCACCCCTGATGTTAATGGACTTCTAATGGGAGAAAGAGGCTTTCGGATAGATCGTGACTATTGGAGGATTTTCTCATTTAAATTTTGCCTCATTTCCTTTCCACCATTTTTATTGAGATATAGTTTACATACATTACTACCTTGTTTTAATTAGATTACAAGTACTTTAAATACTCCATTATATAAAAATAGTTCTAAGTACAGCCTTTAAATAAGTGGTTATTTTAAGGTTGATGATGGATGTCCCCTACTTCAGGGACCGCTTACACCTGAGACGGACTACGGAACAGCACGTCCCAGAGGTGGAAGTCCAAGTCAAACGTAGAAGGACAGCCTCACTGAGCAACCAAGAGTGAGTATAGTGTGGCTTGAGAACCAATTTAGTTTAGAATTCTTGTTCATATTGGGATGGAATATCCTGCAATGAAGGGTACTGAAATTAATTTAATGAAAGAAATCTATGCTTATAATATAGAATATAGAACAAAACAGTGGAGTCAACCTTAACCATGTAGTACTAACTTTTGTAAAAATTTTAGTAAAAGGCATTTTTTTCCCAAATATGTAGGTGGATTTTATCTTAATAAAATTCTTCATCCTTAACCTTTAATATTTGTTATTTCTGTTTTATTCATATTGTTACTAAATCACTTCTATGTTTGCCAAATTTTTTATGAATTGATGGAATGCTAATTTATATATTCATACTTAATGTTGCACTATCCAGATTTTTATTTCGGTTAAAAAATAACATTTATCCAATTAAAAACTTGAAATGAATGTATTTGTTCCTTTCCTTACATAGGATATTTATGCATAGATACACTTTTATTTTTAAAAATTTTTTTAAAGACTTATTTATTTATTTTAGAAAGAGTGCAAGAGTGAGCAGGGTAGGGGCAGAGGGAGAGAGTTGCTACCAGACTCCCCACCAAGCAGCCTGATGGGGGAGACCATCCTACAACTCCAAGGTCATGCGCCGAGCTGAAATCAAGAGTCAGACACTTAACCAACTGAGCTCCCTAGGCACCCCTACATACTTTTAAATTTAGCTTTCCAGAAGGATTACTTTAATGCAAAATATACCAACATTTTAATGACCTGACACATACTGGTATTCATTGGATCTTGTATTTTGTTATTATCATGTATCTTGACAGAATCAATGGGTAACATTTTTCTTCCCTTGCCAAAGCTGTTTTATTTATTTTCCAAAACTACAAGTATTAAAAATACATGAATATTATATATTCATGTACATGTATATTGCATGTATGTTATAAAACATAACTTTGAGATAAAAAGTATCTACGTCAAATTACCAGCAGTCCATTTCCTCCATTGTCCTTCCCTGCCTAGAGATCATCTACAGGTATGTAGATGTCTGTACTTTAAGACCTTTCCTATTCATTCATTTGTATACACACATGGAAGGAAGAAGGGACAGAGGCATACTTTTGATCTGCTTACATCTATGAGATTTATTGTTCTGCAGCAATATGTCTTGGAGATCTATGTCATTGCATGTAAATACCTTATTATATAAATTGTAGAGCATAGGTAGCATAATAATTTCATTTATCATTAGCTTAAAGTTGGTTAACAGGTTTGCATTAGCTATTAACAAAGATACAGAAGTCAATTTGAAAGTTAATATTTGTTATTAATATTACTTACATTTTGTTTTACTTAAATATAAGGCTTTCTTTACAAAGCTATTATAAGATGGGGGTAGAATTTTGTTTTCTATTTTTGTTACTCATTTTATTTGTGGGAAAGTTGCAAGACATTCATTTGCACATTAAATTACTGATGAGGCTAATGATATCTCCATTTTCTCTGTTTATTTTATTCTTTTGAGCTCATAATTCTTTTATTACATTTTTATTTTGGGAATTACTTTTTTTCCCTTTTTTTTGGTATATTTTTTATTGCAGTTCGATTTGCCAACATAGAGTACAACACCCAGTGCTCATTCCATCAAGTGCCCTCCTCAGGGCCTATCACCCAGTCACCCCATCCCCTGCTCACCTCCCCTTCCACTACCCCTTGTTCATTTCCCAGATTTAGGAGTCTCTTCTGTTCTGTCACCCTCTCTGATTTTTCCCACTCATTTTCTCCCCTTTCCCCTTTAATCCCTTTCACTATTTTTTATATTCCCCGTATGAGTGAAAAGAGATGATGTTTGTCCTTTGATTGACTTACTTCACACAGCATAATACTCTCCAGTTCCATCCACAGCAAAGCAAATGGTGGGTATTTGTCATTTCTAATGGCTGAGTAATATTCCATTGTATACATAAACCACATCTTCTTTATCCATTCATCTGTTGATGGACACCGAGGCTCCTCCCATAGTTTGGCTATAACTGCTATAAACATTGGGGTGCAGATGTCTCGGTCTTTCACTGCATCTGTATCTTTGGGGTTAAATCCCCAGTAGTGCAATTGCTAGGTGGTAGGGTAGCTCTATTTTTAACTCTTTGAGGAACCTCCACACAGTTTTCCAAAGTGGCTGCACCAGTCCACATTCCCACCAACAGTGCAAGAGGGTTCCCCTTTCTCCACATCCTCTCCAACATTTGTTGTTTCTTGTCTTGTTAATTTTCACTCACTGGTATAAAAAAAGATTTTATTTTTTTGAGAGAGAGAGAGAACGTGCATGCAAAAAGCAGGTGGAGGGGCCAGAGAGGAGAGAAGCTGACTTGACTCTCCCTACCCCTAACCACCACTGATGAGGGAGCCTGATGGACTCAGTCCCAGGATCCTGAGATCATGACCTGAGCTAAAGGCAGACCTTAACTGACTGAGCCACCTGGGTGCCCCCTTTCCTGTTCTTTGATGTATTATAAATTTGAGAGAATTTGGAGGTTGGGGTTGGAGAGTCTATTTTATGCAACCTTTTAGATGTCGTTCTAAATTATATTCTGCATTTTATGAAATAAATGTTAGGTGTACTGTATTCGATGTTCCCAGTTTTAGTTTGCAGTTGGGTTTCAGGTTAAACACAAGAGGAACACTCCAGTAGCTTTTTAAAAACTAAAAATTTTTTTTATCTGAAACACTTTTTAGAACTGATTAAGTCAGACTTTCAGTTACCGTTGGTAATAAAGGATTGGACTAAGAATGCCTAAATAAAAGTGGGCTATTTTTGAAAGCATGAGCAGTGTAATTCAGACTCTTAATGGAGTTAGTGCAGGTTTGACACATTAAGGGTACAGTCCCTCCATAAGATTACCAACCAGATACCAACCAGCTGCAAATCCCAGATTTTCTAGGCCCCCTGCACTTCTCAACAGCTGGATATAGATTCAAGATTTCCACTATTTCCTCAGGTTCCGTAATTTGCTAGAATGATTCACAGCACTCAAGAAAAACACGGTGCTTACTATTAAGTTTACTATAGGGGATACAAATCAGGATAAGCCAAATGAAGAGATTCATAGGACAAGATCTGTAACTTCATGTCCTTCGGATAATACTCTCAGCACATTAGTGTTTATATATCACCAACTGGGAAACTGACTAGACCTTTGGGTGCCTTCTAAAGTTTTACTAGAGTTTCATTACTAAAAAATGATTGAATCATTGATCATGTGACCAGGAACTCTATCTCCCTTGATGCCATCCCTTCCCAAGAGGTCAAGTCCAAGGCCCCACACTCTAATCACATGGTTGGTCTTTTTGGCTTTGCCAGCCCCTATCCTGAATCTTCTTGTTAGCTTTAGCTCCAGTATGATCCAAGGGGCTCACCAAGAATAATGAAGATACTTCTATCACTTGGTAAATTCAAGGATTTAGAGGTTATTTCCCAGGAGTCCTGGACAAAGTCTAACCTAATTCTTTATTATATAACAATACTAAAAATGTCATTTAAAAACTGTATTAAAATAATGCAATAAACCTTTTTTCAGGCTCATTTCCAAATCTAACTGCTGTGTAGATCTATATTTCTATACATATACACATGCATATATATACACATATACATTTAACAAGGGCAGAATTGGTGGTGATTTTTTTTTTCATGCTTGTCTTTGTTAGCTAGTAACACATCATTCTCAGAATTAGATTCACAGCCAGATTACTGATCCAAAGAGATATGTTGAGGATTTTTCATCTGGAATTCCCTTCTAATAGGTAGTCAGTTTATATAGTTTGAGATCCGAAAAACTTGGGCTCTGGTAGTTCCTTGTTTTAGGTGGTAACTCATCAGCGTATCAGTATGGATAACAGCAGCCTTAATGTCTTGCTGGAATTGACTTAGCAAATACCTCCTTGCTAGGGGCTAAAAAATTATTTCCATATAGGGTTAGAAAATGAGTAATGGATATGGTTCTAATGGTTTTTCCACAGGGCTTTTTAAAACAAAACTTTTTAAGTTTCTTGGGTGCTATCCCCCCAATAGTACCTCTGTTCCTTGCACATTCCTGTGTAGATTGGAGACTCCTGTTATAGTCTCTTCATAAGGTAATAGCAAGCTGTGATCTTAATTCAGGCTCTCTTTAAATGTAAGGGTCTCCACATTTTCTTTTCTATTATTATCCATATAGGCAATACTCTTTTAACTTATATTTGTTTTTTATGTATTGTATTCTTGTCATAGGTGTCAGCTGTACCCAAGGCGATCTCAGCAGCAGCAAGTCCCTGTGGTGGATTTCCAGGCAGAACTGAGACAGGCATTCTTGGCTGAGACACCAAGAGGTGGTTAAAGCAGTATTGGAACATCCAGGTAGCTAATATCCAAGTGAAAAACCAGGTTAGAACTGATACAGTCATGGTTAGGAATAAATAAATGATGTGTTTGGAGGTCAATTATTTGGGATACGTTAAAATAAATCTTTTAAAAATATTTCACATTGTTTTCTTAAAACTTTCACACCCGCAGAAAGTTTAAAAAAGTAAAAGCAAGCAATAGAACCTTGATATTCTTAACCTGGCACTTTCTCAGTCATTTGTAGTGTATGCTTTTTAGGTAGTTTTATTATTACCTAATTTCCATTGATTTTTCTAATTAACATTGTATAAAAATACTGCATTATATAAATGACTGCTTTAATATTGAATGTTTTGTAGTTAACTTTTGTGAGAAACTTCATTTTTTTCTGGTAGTTTCAATAAAACTTCAGTGAACTGCTGAGAATAACAGATTAGGATCATTTCCTCAGGTATGCAGATATGAAAATAAACTGAATTAGAAATATAAGCTTAGGTACATTTTCTAAATTGTTTTACAAAATATTAGTCTGTATTGCCTTGAGAAAATGGAATGCTAGTCACAATACGCTTTTACCTGTATTGGTTGTTTTAATTATATATCATTTATGCCTACTGAATGATAAATACACATCACATTCATAATCAAATAAGCTAAATATTTTCCCATGCTTGTTTACTAATTTACCTTTTTTGTTCTGTCTTTTTTTTCATTTTTCATTTTCAACAATGTATTTGGATCAGCTGACACTGTATCAATGTGTTTGATTCAGCTGACAGTGTAATAAAAATATTATGCAGGATTTTTTCAATGTGATGTAGATTTATTTACAGTGTGTCTTTTTATGTTTTATGTGAATTTTTAAAAATTTTAAGATTTGAATGACTGTAATCCAAAGGGTTTAATATACTTTTTAGAAACTAGGAGAGGAAGGGGGCTTATAGATGAGTTTCCTTCTAGATTTTCTTTATTTCTGCTTTGGTGTATTAAACCTCAACTCACAATAATTAGGATTGTTTATAGCCACTATTTTGAGTTTTAAAGTAAAGGATGAAAAACAGATTCTCTGAGAAAAATTCTCCTGCTGAATCCTTTACTCAGGATTCTCCAGTAATTACCTGGAGTTGATTACGGGGCATTGGAATTGATTTCAAGCAGTGGAATCTTATCTTTGTCCCCAGCTGTTCCCCCAGAGAAAGGCCATTTTTAAATATATTAGAATAGTTGACTATTTTTTTTTAACCAGGAATTTTTTGGCTCTTCTGTGCAGTTCATATCCTCTTGTAGGTTCTAAGTATAATTTTATTTATTTACTTACTTACACGATACTCAAACTTAATGACCCTGAGATCAAGAGTCACATGCATTACCAACTGAACCAGCCAAGGATCCCTATATATTATGATCTGTAAGTAGAATCCTCTGATTTTCTGATATCATGATTTATTCTAGTTTCAAGTGCTAGTTAACAGCACTAGTTTCTAGGATTATTTTAGAACAGGTTAGTAAAGTAACTCACTCACTGTTTTTGTAAAGGAAATTGTATTGGCACACAGCCATGTAACTTTATTTTGTCTATGGTCTGTAGCTGTATCTGTAACTACAGGAGCAGACTGGAGTGGTTGTGACAGATTGAATGGCAGGCAAAGCCTGAGATACTATCTTCTCCCTTTTAAAGCAAGTTCTCTCTTTCTTAGAGAACCACATTTAAAGATGAAAACACTAGGTTGGGACAGTTGGGGAATGGTGAAAACTATAGAAGATAAAGATGAGAAACGGTTATAGGCAGGAAGGTATATGAAAGTAAACATTAGAGAGTAGGGAACCAGATGAATTTCTAGAAAAAGGTCCAGTCTAAGAATTGGGTTAAAGAATCAGGTCTTTTTTTTAAAGATTTTATTTATTCATGAGTGACACAGAGAGAGAGAGAGGCAGAGAAACAGGCAGAGGGAGAAGCAGGCTCCATGCAGGGAGCCCGACGTGGGACCCGATCCCGGGACTCCAGGACCAAGCCCTGGGCCGAAGGCAGGCACCAAACCACTGAACCATCCCAGGGATTCCCTAAAGAATCAGGTCTAAAGAATATATGTAGATGGATAGTTTTAAAAGACATTTTAACAATTGACAGAAGAAAAAAAAAATAGGTTTCTTTTTTACTATAGAAATCTAAAGCATCCAAGCGCTATCCAAGAAAAATGGGGAAGTAACCCAAAGATTTTAAAATCCATGTTTCAATCACAGTGCAAGATTGAATTTTCTTTCATTTTGCCCATTTGCTTTTTTTAGTTGGAATCGTGCCTTTAAATGATTTTATTTTGTATTTATTCCACTTAAATGTATATCATTAATGCTTCCTCATTTAATTATCACTTGCAATGAATAAATGATAGTTTATTCATGATTTGCTTTTCCCTTGTACTTGTTTTTTTTCTAGTTTGCTATGCTTTTATAAATATTAGTTATATATTTTAAAGACATATTTGGTATCTTAAATTTATTAGGATAAAGATCCAATTGTGGAATGTAGGGTATACATATTAGTATGACTCTTAAGTGTTCTTTTATTTTGCTTTCTGACAGCATCATAAGCACTGTCAATTGCCATCCAGAATAATTACTTATTAGCACAGTTTCTCAGTACCATCTTTGCTGTCCTTTTTTTTCCTTTGATAAATAAATAGTTCCAAAAATGGAAAATTGGTGTGTGTGTGTGTGTGTGTGTGTGTGTGTGGTTTTAATTGGCATTGTTTTGTGGATGAATATTTTCTGTTTATTTGTGTTTTCTTTTACTTGTTAAAGGTTTTTTACATTTTCTGTTAAGGATGTGATATTTACCAGATTTAAATGAGCACTAATAGATTCCCATTATTACATGATTTCTCATTTGTTCTATTATGTATCTTGGCCAAGTTTGACCACTTTATCTTTTCACTTAGGTTTTTATAAAGATTAAACATTTTAAAGTGCAGACTTTCTAGAAGTTAGAACTTTTGTGAGGAATCTTAGGAAGTTTGAGTTCGGGACTTGGAGCCGTTTGTTTGCTTAAATACTTTTTAATGTGAGGAGATTTATCATAACAATATAATCAGTGCAGTGTTATGTTCCTGCTCTTGTGCTCTTCTTCTTGAAGCATTTTGTCTTTTGCTATGGAGGTAAATTTGATCAATCTGCAAAGTGATAGTCTTTTCCCTTACAAGGGTTCATGATTATGGTGTATTAAATTAGGGATAAGAGATAAACTGTTTCTAAATTTTAGGTGCTATTCATTAAGGGAAATCTTTCTTAGCCATCCCAGTTAACCCCTACTCTGATTTGCACATAAAATGTATGTCTTAGTTTATCAAATATTTTACATTAACTACATAACTACACCTAATTTTTTGTAAATTTACTGACTTTTGAAACCATTGCCAGGTAATTTGGGGACTCTATATTACCAAAGTACGATCCCTCGTGTTCCTTTACATATATTCCCTGTTTCCACCAACAACTTCAGATTACCATTTAATTTGTGTTTCTATGTGTTTCTTTTTATTTCCGTAGAGAATCCACTTTGTTACAATAGATTGTTGAAGATTTTATATTTTAATAGATATAATATAAAAATGAAAATTGCTAATCTAAAAAATATACAAATATATTATACAAGGATTTAGACTCTGCTTTATAGATTATCCTGTCAGGACTCAGAACATCTATATTATAGGCCTTAAACTAGTCATGTGAGCTTGGGTTAGAAACTACATTTTTATGGGGAGGGTATGAATAGATCTTTGGAGATCATCACATGTCAGTTTTATGTAAAACATAAATCTGTACAAATTTTGGATGCTACAAAAGGAGGTCTCCTTGATGTCATTGTATGTTTGAAGACATAAATTGGGTAGATGGGAGAAACAGCAAGTGAATAGATATTATAGACAGTTAAGATAAATGTTAGAGAAGTATGGACAGTGTTGAGGATGTATATAGGTAAATTGTCATTCAGAAAGAAATGTACAAAACGTACATGGCAGTTTGCATTTGGAGAACAAAATTTAAGAGGTATTCTGAGTAATGGTGAGGAATTTATTTTTTAGACATTCTGATACTCCCAGTTCTCCTACAAATGCATTTAACTGCCATCAGATTTTTGTAATTATAAGGAAACCTCTACATCTTACACCCTTAAGTGAATCATTTCTTTCATGCTATTATGTTCTTTTCTGATCTAGTATTCTATAGTTCCACATGGAAAACTATCCTCAAAACATCCGTTACCTTCTTGTATTTTTTTTTACCTTCTTGTTTTGATGTTACACTTCACAACCACAGCTTAAATGATTTTATTTTACATCTTGAAATAGATAACTCATAATTTATTTAACGAGTGTATTTCACTGGTTGAAAGGTGTTTCTATTGAAAATAGAAGAAAGATTTTACTGGAAATACCTGTATTGTTAAAAGTAAAATTACATCAGATTTTGCTTATGATATGGGGCTACTTTTATGCATAGAGCCAAATTCTCTTTAAAGTCGTATTTGTGTGTTTACTTTTCAAATAAGTATAATTGGTAGTTTGAGACCCTTTTCCAGTTTTGACAGTTTGTTTGCCATCGAGCATTTTCATTCGTATAATGGGAAGAACAACACTTTTGTAATATTGCATATTCTTTAGATGACTAAGAAAGTTCCCCATATATCCACATAAGGTATTCAGTTGTTTTGTGTTCTAGTTTAATGTACAAAGTCAAAAGCAGGTACATGATGGTGTATAACGTAGCATTATTTTGAAGAGATTTCAGCTGGGGCAAGGGAGGGAGTCAGGGGGTCATTGAAATTGAAAATATTTAGGTGCTTTAGCTAAGAAGCAAAAGTTTTAACCTAACTCCTAACTGAGGGGAGTAATTCAGATGTGTAAAACGTGTGTAAAATGTTGACATTGAGATGACATGGGACCAGAGAAAAAAGAGCTACACCTAAAATAAGAATGGAAAGAAAAAAGATTACATTTTTGGAATGGGAAATGAAAGTGATTTTGAGGCCTGTAAAATTTCTGTATAAAACAAAAATTATTTATAAACTTTGTCAATTTTAGGTGCACAAATATGGAGATTAAGGTGAGAATAATGAAATTTTGTATACACTGAGTGGGTATAAGAAAATGGGAAGTGAAAAAAAAGAAAATGGGAAGTGTTTTTGAACATGTCTGTTATAATGATTTTCATGAAAAGTTGTCTACCTGTTTTTAAACATGGTAGATTGCAGTGCAGCTAGATCATGCTTTCCTCTACAGGCTCCATCTACTGTTTGAAGCTTCTGCCCCAAGCTTGCATTGTTTGTAGGAGAACCTGCATCATACCTTTATCTGTAGCCTTCCCTTAGGTCTTAAGGATCCTGAAACCTAACTGGACATTGGATTTGGTGGAACAGCAACCATGGTAAGATGTATATTAAGACAAGAGTGAAAAACTGCTAGAAGGGCTTAATATAATGATTTGCCATAGTGTGTAGGGCATCTTTGGGTTTTTAATGTTAGAAATAAGGAATCAATCTTATTTGATGTTTTATGTCTTGTCCTGTTGTAGTGATAAAATGGTTGAAAAAACGTCTTAACAGGAATCTTACATGTGAGAAAATACAGAACAGAGTTTTGGTTATGATTTACAATAGTAAGGGACCATCCTGTGGATGGAGGATTCTTATGTTAAAATAGACATGGAGTCTATTTAGAAAATGGAGAGGGGGTTTGTGCTTCACAGCTTGAGAAGTAAGTACACACACAATAATAAGCAGTCTGTAGAGAGATAGAACATCCTAATCAGTTTTGTGGTTCTGTTAAACTTCAGATAACTTACAGCATGTATTCTCAACAAGAGGGATATACCAAGGCAAAAAAACCTAATTTAGCAAAAAAACCTAATTTTGAGAGGTGCAAGGAATATTAGATTTTAAAATAGCTTGCAGTCTTTCTAAGGACTATAGTAAATGAATAGAGGTATGGTATGGTATTATCAGCATATTAAAATTTCAGCGGAGTTAGTGACATAGGATAAAAGTATTTTTAAAAGGTGACGTAGTAGGATAAATGAAACAAATATTTGAGAAACACTGATCCACATTCTGAATGGGAAGGGATGTGGGGTGTGATGTAACTACGATAAAGGTCTTGGGGAACTAAATAGTACTTTGTAATTGCATTGGGTTGATGGGGATTGGAAAGTTTTTGATGGATGTAGGAATTTTCCACTGCTTGTCTGGGGGCCTGGGGGAAAGAAATAGTCCATAGGATCAAGTGTTCTGAAAGAGTGTGGTATTTGGGGTTAAAATTGGGAAAGGCAAGGAATTAGAATGATAAAATACTAACGGGAAACTAGATTTGTGAATCTGTTGGGGAAGAAATATAGTTAGGATGATGGGAAACTGCATAGGGTGACATTTTGAGAAGTAGAGGGTTCTGCAAAGGAATATAGATGTCCTGGTCCTAAGTTTGGTCCAGTATCTTGAGACTGAAAGGGATTTTTAGAGAAAACATGGGAGGGAGGATATGATAAGGAAACTCAAATTTGGCTTGATTAAAGAGTAGGGAAGACATGATGTGGAGAGTTCTAACACAATTGCAGGCAAGTTAATGACTGACAGCTTTTCTTATTCCTTTCAGACTGTTGGAAAGAGCAGCAAGATGCTGCAGCACATTGACTATAGAATGAGATGTATCTTGCAAGATGGCCGAATCTTCATTGGCACCTTTAAGGCTTTTGACAAGCATATGAACTTGATCCTCTGCGATTGTGATGAATTCAGGAAGATCAAGTAAGACCACTCTAGGTTTGGTTAGTGGGAGACTGAGGAAGAGGGTCATAGGACTGAGAGATTATAGGCGGTAATTGTGAAGGGAAGGAAGGAAACTATGGAAGGACTAGCTTATTGCCTAATCCTCCTTGAACCATCTCTGAATTGGATCAGAAACTCTGTCTTAGAGTCACTGTATTTATTACTACTTTTCTAATTTTGCAAACATAATCATGAACTTAATTTAGAATAGAACTGCACGGTATGAGCAGAGTACCAGAATATGTTTATTTAAAAAGTTAAGAAATGTTGTCAATAGGTTAGGTTCTAAAAATAAAGAAGAAAAACCAGATTGGGTTCTGTAGCATTCCTTCAGGCTAAAGGAATCTTTAGAAGAATAATTTGCTCTTAATGGTTGAGGAGTTTGGGATATGATTAGTATACTCTAGGCTAGGAGTATACTAACATTTGTTCTGCTAGCTTCTTTGCATGCTCCCTTGTTTTGTCTAAATAATCATGTACAGTGCTGATTTGATGTCCGTTCTTAACCCACTTCACTTATTTTGTGATTTGCCCATTTCATTTGTTCAGGAATAACCTCTGTATTTGTGCCTTACACCATTAGTCTACCCTCTTTATACCTGTGACCAGGGAGTTTCCTTTCACAGGCTACTCAATGACCATTTGCAACAAGATCACAGAAATTGGTGGATATTAGTGTGGCATCCTACTTCCTTCCATTCCACTCTGTTGACTTTTCCAGAGCATTTGAGTTGGTGATTGTAGTATCTCTGGACCTCTGAGATCTTGGATTGATTTACTTTATTTCCACAGTCAATGATGTTCTGTCCAGAAGTTTAATTTGCCTACTTCACCTAGGTTTGTTAAATGTGAAAAAAAAGGTGATGCTCAGCATCAGTTGTCTGCTGTACTCTTAAGACTTCACTTGTCAGGCAAATTTGAAGAGAATTCAAAATCTATTCCTCCTCTTTCCTTTTCATGTATTCTAAGTGTCCTCCCAATATATCAAGTAGGATTATTTCAGAAATTCTAGGATGGTGAATATTTGTGTTTTGTTTTACATAATCCAAAATTTTCCTGAAAATAGAATAAACCCAATGATGTTGAAAATTGTGAAGATACTTGATGAGAGTTTTAGGCATATGGATTTCTTTGTTTCACTATTCTCACTAAGTTATGGTGATAATTTCACATGCATAATGCTTTAAACTGTGCATTATTCTCTGGTAGTATTTAGAGAAGATTGTTAAATGGCATTATCAATTGATTTTATCTGTCTTATGTAGTATAAAGCTCATGAATGTATGATTTTTGCTGCTGACAGTTGTTACTGTATGCAAGGTTTCTCTTTTTTAAATTTGTTTTTAATTCCATGTGGTTATATAGTAAGTGGTAAAGCCAAGAATACAGATGCATCTCTATTACTCAAAACCTTTTTTTCTTTATCATTTGGTATGACCTCATTGCCTGTTCTTGTTACTGTTTTAGTTGCCTGTCATCCAGATTTACTTAAGAATGATGTACAAAACTTACTTCCATTGGCTACATTTACATCTGTGTTTCATGAAGAAATTACTCTTGCTCTGTAGTCTAACATTGAGGGAACATTCTGGAATAAATTGTAGGAAAAGGACTTCACCATTTACCCTGATGTCAGTGAGTCTAGAGTTACTGTATTTGTTTTTGTTTTGTCATAACTTAGTAATAGCAAGGATATCTTGGCATCAGATTATTGTTTTGATAGTTAATGAACTGTAAATCTTCTATTGAGTGATCTAAACTTACCTTACCAAAGTTTACTTTTGATTTGTAGGCCAAAGAATGCGAAGCAGCCAGAGCGTGAAGAAAAGCGTGTTTTGGGTCTCGTGTTACTACGTGGAGAGAACTTGGTTTCCATGACTGTGGAAGGACCACCCCCCAAAGATGTAAGGAACATGTAGGACAGGACAGAATGTGAATGTGGAAGGCTATACCACACTTTAAATGTTTGCTAAATCAGGGTACAATGAAGCATAATAATTATACATTTGTCAAGTAAAATGTGCCCAGCACTTAATGTTAGTATTTTTCTATACTTGTTGATTAAGGACTTTCTGATGAATTACTTTGTGTGCTAGGTATTACCTAGACATGGGTGGAATGGCTGATTCATATATATGTACTCAAAATTTGACATGTACATTGAACCTGTAGAATGCCTTTATGGCATACCTGTCTGTTACTTTGATCTTCATAACTATTACAAGGCAAGTGGTATGGAAAAATAGTTGGAAGGAGTAATCTTTTAGGAATAAGATTATTAACATTAGTAAGTCATTTGATTTCAAACTAATTTTTCTTGTTTCAGACTGGCATTGCTCGAGTACCACTTGCTGGAGCTGCAGGAGGTCCTGGGGTTGGCAGGGCAGCTGGCAGAGGAGTTCCAGCTGGTGTTCCAATTCCCCAGGCTCCTGCTGGATTAGCAGGCCCTGTCCGAGGGGTTGGGGGACCATCCCAACAGGTGAGGAACTAGGAGAGAAGGTTTTATATTATTGAGAGAAATTGCCTAGAGGCTGAATAGATTTAAAAGCCTGAGTGTACATCCTATTCTATGTAAGCAGCATATGCTATCAAGGGTGCTGAAGGACAAATACACATTAGGAGGGGAAAAGTTTAAAGTCACCTTGATAAGAAACTTATCACTATTGGTGAGTAAAGAGAAATATGGATGGGTAAACCAGAATTGAGAAAATGAAAGGACTTAATAGATTAAAATAGGGCATGTTGGGTGTTAGGAGGATATATTAGTATGCCAAGATTTTTAAAAAGAAAATAATGGGAGAAGTACAAAATTGCTATAATTATTTCATATTTAATAGGCCCAGTATCCACCACTTATTTTGTGTTTGAATAATGTGAGAATGTCCCTTTTCGTATCTAACCCTGCCTTCTCAGGTAATGACTCCACAGGGAAGAGGAACTGTAGCAGCGGCTGCAGTTGCTGCTACTGCCAGCATTGCTGGGGCCCCAACTCAATACCCACCAGGACGGGGGACCCCACCCACTCCTGTAGGGCGAGCAACACCACCTCCAGGTAAGAAATTGAAAAAAGAAGTAAGAATTTGGTTCTTAAGGATATATGTGGGTGGGGGGTGATTCTGTGAAAAGACTGTATTATCTTCAGGAAGTGATGGCTAAAAATACTCTAAGAAGATACTGAACTAAGGAGCAACCTAAGTACCACCAGTTGCTTAAAGTATGTTTCCCATTTTTAAACAGTAGTTTTTTAGTGAAATGCTGTGGATTGTTGAGTTGGGGATGGCTTACATGGTAATGATCCAGGAGAAATTGTTCAACCCTCTACTTAGTATCTGTACCCATTTCTTTAAATATTATCTTGTATTTTATTCTGTCAGCTGAGCTTATTTCCACCCTTTTTCTTCTCTAGGCATTATGGCTCCTCCACCTGGTATGAGACCACCTATGGGCCCACCAATTGGGCTTCCGCCTGCTCGAGGGACGCCTATAGGCATGCCCCCTCCAGGAATGAGACCCCCTCCACCAGGAATTAGAGGTGAATGGATACACTTTTATGCAGTGGTGCAGGCTGGGGGCCCTGAATATTTATGTGCTGTTTTTCTAATGGTCCCATGGAATTTTGTTTTTTTTCCCCCAGGTCCACCTCCCCCAGGAATGCGTCCACCAAGACCCTAGGATACTGTTGATCCTTCTTAAGTCCATTTTTTCCCTGCTATGTGTCTTGTGAAACCGTGTGATTGTTTGTGAGCTTTTGTTCCCTCCTTGATGAATTAATATTAGCTAATAAATGCACAAAGCAATTAAACTGCAAGGTACTGTTGTATGTTGTACATTTTTTTGACTGTTGATTTTGTTGAGATCAAAGAGAAGACTGGGTTTGTTTCGGTCTTGAAGTTACATGGATGAGATGAATTCTGTTAAGCAGTTCATTAAATTACTTTTCTCTTAAATTTTTAAGATAAAATGATTGTGATACCTGATTAAACTTCCTAACATTCACTTTATGCATTGACTGGTATCAGTCAGTAACCTTGACACAGAAGAAAACTGTTAACCAGGGGTTTAAGTGGCTAGGTTAAGACTCACATGCGACATCCTCCACTTTGTTATGTCATACATACTTGAAGGGAAGAAGGAATGTATAGGGAAAGGCCTTGTAAGGCTACCTATGGAAGGAAACTATGGTAATGAATCAGAATTTGTTCATTTAAATCAAACCATTTGGAATTGGAGATTTTCTTTTTCTTGGAGGTTTACCTCAGTTTGAGCTTTTCTAGTAGTTCCCTTGTGCCTGTGTGAGCAGAGTAGAAGATATGATCCTGGAATAATCATCACCACATGCCAGTAAGTATTTACTTATAAATTTTTAAATAAATGGAAAAGCCTGGGTATTGGGAGGAAGAGGGATTTCATATTTGGAGTAAATTGTGTTACTTAAATATAACTTACCCCTAAAATGTAGTTGATGTTCTTGAGTACAAATTATATCCAGCTGTATCACTTAGTAATACACTGGAAGTGTTTAGAGGAGTGGACAGTCTCTTCCACTTAAATAGCTAAGGGATGCCCAAGTATCTAGGTTCAGTTTGAGTTGATTTTTCAATAGTGATGAACTCCCTTTTAAAAAGAAGAGGGAAGAGGTTTTTAGATTTTACTGCTAAGCTTTCAACTAGACAATGAATCGATCCTTATTGATTATAGGAAATACCAGTTGAAGATTGTCTTTAATTCCTTACCTTAGTAACCTAAGACTAGTAGATTGTGCCTTCTCCTTTCATTTTACCAACAAGGTTGTATGTATATCACCATTTCATCTTTTTTATTTTTTTCATCTTTTATATTTTAAATGGTTTAAAGATTTTATTTTTAAATAATCTCAATACCCAAAGTGGGGTCCCTGCTCACAACCCTGAGACCAATGGCTATATGTTCTACTGATTGAGCCTGCCAGGTGCCCCTTCATTTCCACCTTTCATCATGGCCTTTTAACTAATAGTCTCCTAAGGAAAAGGGACCCTCAAAATTACTGCAATTGTCACCAAACTTATATGGTATTTCCTAAGGTAGTTTCTAGTATTGATTGCCCCTATCAGAAAAGGAACATAAAGTTGCCAGATTCTCCTTATTTTAGGTAATTTATATAAGACAGATATGATACTTATTTTAGAGATTGTGAATGTTACTGTGGAGCTTCTTGGTTACCAGAGCCCCAGGCAAAGTACTTTTCTAGATCTCTGGAGTCAAAGCAGTTCTATTAAGATAAAATTGACTGATGCATATAACGTATAACTTTTTGCTCTAAAAATTGTATGGATTATATGCAAAGATCTTTGTTTTCTATGCAGTTGGTTTTCTGGACTAACGTCAATAATCTATGTTACTTTTTCCTGTTTTAGAAGGAAAATTCCTTCTTACATAGACCTGACATCCATGGTCCTTAAAATTTTGCATGAGTGATCATGCATCATACTCAAAGAAAACCTATTCTCTGGTATTTCCTTAAGTAAAGATGATGACCTCTTTTGCAAGATAGAGGTGAGTGACAAGAACTCTAGATTTTGCAAGATGTTTACTTCTAATGGCTATTTTGATTTGGTGGTAATATTCTCTGTTTTCAGAACTACTTTGAAATCTCAATTGTGGAACATATATTGAAAAAAAACATTTGGTGAAGACACTCCTATAATGACATATGGAATGTAAGATGACTGGATCTTTTATTATGGAGTACTAGATGTAACCTTCTACAGAGGTCCATTATGAACATGTAATAACATAAGAATTTTCAAGCATTCATGGCAATAAATACATGTCCTTGGGATTTTTTCCTCCATCTGCATTCAAATGAGTTCCATACTATATCTAAAACACAGTTGGGCAACAACTTTTTGATTTCCTGGTCACATTTATTAGCAGGAACCTCATGAATATGTACACATTGCATATCAATATAGGTTTTCATTGTGGCTGAATAGTTTCAAATAGAATTCTGGAATTTAATAGTTATGCTACTTTAAATCTTTATGGTTTTGAGTTATTTGTGTTATTCTGTATTTTATGATCTGATGGGTAAACTGGACTTACTATAAAAATGTATAAAAAGTAATATAGCTTCCTGCCTTCGTAAACTCATTACTCTTAAATCCTGTGAGATTTTAGAAGTCCTATAATTTTTTAGCTTTATCAATATATAATTGATAAGTAATATTGTATAATTTTAAGATGTGCTGCATGATTCGTTATACACCTATACTGTGAAAAGGTTACAACAAAGTTTAGTAATACAGCCATCACCTTACATAGTTAACCTTTTTTTTGTGGTGAGAACTTTTAAGATCTACTGTTGGCATGTTTCAAATATTATAATACAATACTGTTAAGTATAGTCACCATGCTTAATATTATATCTTTAGGACTTTTTTTTCATCTTTTAATTAAAAGTCTGTACTCTTTGATCAGCATCTCCCCATTTGACACACCCCTCAGCCCCTGATAGCACCATTACACTGTGTTTCTATGAGTTTAACTTTTTCAGATTTCATATGCAGGTGACATGTCAGAAATCTTGTAATTTTTGTAAACCTAACTGGTACTTCATTACTTGTAAGTCTTAACTTGTGGTAGAGTAAAACCAGGTAACTTACAGAATTATGTGACAGTATTAATAGTTGTCTAGAATTTTCATAATCTGATTTCAAGATTAGGAAAAATATTTATTTTCAAATAAACTTTGATTTTAGCAAGTCCTCCATGAGAGCCTCCATTTGATTTATGACGTTTGTAAATAGATATTATCCAGGTGATCATACATTGCCAGATTCTTACTCATCTTTGTGTTTTAGTTCCCTTGGGACTGACCATTCATATAATAAAGCTCAATATTTGAATTATAGTAAATGAGTAAAGGAGAGTATATTATCATGGGTTTTTGGTATTACAGTTTTTTAAAAAAAATCTTATGAAGTGCTTTTTTGCTCACATAGTTGATGACTCTGAAAGAAGAAGAGAATATGACCACTCAGTTTTCTGACCTGTCACTGGATTCTTACCAATAGTATCATCCCAAGGAAGCTGAACACGATGTTAGCTGCGTTTAGGACAAACGTAAACCACTCCAGGTAAAAGAACCTTGTAAAGAAAAGTAATAGTGTATTACAGAGGCCTTGGCTAGGTTCATGATGACATAGGACCTTGTCTGAACATAATGATTCAAAATTTGAGCTTAAATGACACTCTGAAATCCAGTCAATGTGCCTCAGTAGAATTTTCAGAGAACATTATTTTCAGAAGAAAATTTGGCTTACCATGAAAACTTTGAATACATAGAAATGGCAGGTGTAGCAGTACACACTGCCAATTCCTCATACAGCTTTTTAAAAATCTTCATACATATTCAGAGCTCATTATTTTTTTCCTTTTTTATTAAACATATATGCTGTTGAAAGCAAATAAGGAAACTCATCCTTAGATCCCAGAAGGCACGCACATATGCTGAGTTGGAAACAAGGATGTGTAAAGGGAAACTACCACCTCTTGGATCAAAATTAAATGCCAGAGTTGGCGGAATCCTTAAGTGATGTCCAGGAAAGAGAGAGGAACTTATATTTATGGAATATATGTTATGAAATGCAGTGAGTATGGGTAAGTGTCTTCACATGGACACCATTGATGTTTGTGGACAATTTATTTTGGTTTTTATGTAGTTGTCTGCAGTGATCAATGAGTATAGAGCCTATCATATAGTAGATGTATAAGAAATGTGTCAGAATTACTAATTTTTTTAAAATGTTGGGGTATGCATTTTTAGATTTATTATAGTTACTTCCATATAGTGGAATGTCTGTGATTAGACTCTGTATCTAATATTCAGCTTCATACTCTTAACACAGAAGGAGTCTGCTTTTCCTAAATAGTAGCCAATCCAAACCATTTGGTGTCTATTTTGACTTGTTTTAATAAGCTAGGTACTTTGTCATTGAAGTTTACACTGTGTTTGTAGGAATACTTTTCAGTTATTTTTGGTCAAAAAGTGGAAATAAGAAAGTTCTGTTTAATTTTACAGGGGTGAGAATATCTCTTGCTTATGTGAGATGAAGGCCCAATAAGAAAGCAGTATTTGAAATCCAGTTCCAAGGATATGTTTGTTCTAGTATGAATGTTGATTAGTGACTTCAGGTGTTAATGCAGCAAGTCCATCTCCACCAAAAGTGAGTAGACGGTGAAGGGAAGCAACTGGGTGTTGGCTAGAGTATATACTTCATTTAACTTTAAAAATGATACATGAAGAAACCTCAAGGGACGTTCCTTATACTAAAAGGGATGTGTCCTTTTATCCTTCATATCCTCTGGTGGCAGGGAGGCAGACTGGAAGAAACAGATCCACTAGTTTCTTCTGCATTCAGTATCACCTCAGTTTGATTCTGGAATCCATGTTGTTAATATAATGGGTTTTTTTTGCCTATAATTTAGGTAGGTCTAATGTGGAATAGAAATGATTAGAAGACTTGACTGGGTTAATTTTCTTTGGTTAACAGTATTAATCTTAAAAGTAGTTGAGATAGCCAAGATTCAATAAAAAGGCTCACAGATCAACCAGATGTTTAATGATATTGAATCATTTGTATTAGATTTATAGTTGATGAGGATAACACAGTGATGTAGAGAGGTTATATATTTGTACACCTGAAATCTTTGGGCTATTTCTGTATTTTTGTATTTAAATTCAATTAGCCAACATATAGCGCATCATTAATTTCAGATGAAGAATTCAGTAATTCTTCAATTGTGTACAAGACCCAGTGCTCATGGCATCATAGGGCCTCCTTAATGCCCATCACCCAATTACAACATCCCCCCCGTCTGCCTCCTGTCCAGCAACCCTTAGTTTGTTTCCTATAATTAAGACTCTCTTCAAAATTTTTCTCCCTATCTGATGACTTCCCATTCAGGTTTCCCTCCCTTCACCTATGATCATCTATGATGTTTCTTATGTTCTACATATTATTGATACATTTTATGATAATTCTTTCTTTGATTCACCTATTTCACTCAGTAAAATACCTTCCAGTTCCATCAACATCAATGTAAATGATAATACCTATTCCCATATTATATAAAATTTATTTTTACCCCTATGTAGATAGGTTCTTTTTTTCTCCTTTTTTAAAAAAGTTTTTATTTAATTTACAGTTGGTTTAACATATAATGTAATATTAGATTCCAGTGACTAATATTGTGATCCTCAAACACCGGACCCTTAAACATCAGATGTGCTGATGTTTCATAATTCCCTTCTCCCCTTATTTGTGCTATTATAGCAGAAATAAAGTTAAAATTACAGTTGCTGAGGCACCTAGGTGTCTCAGTGGTTGAGCATCTCCCTTTGGCTCAGGGCCTGATCCCAGGATCAGGCTTCACATAGGGAGCTTGCTTATCCCTCTGCCTAGGTCTCTGCTACTCTGTGTGTCTCTCATTGATTAATAAATAAAACCTTTAAGAAAATGTAGTTCCTGATAGCCATAATTTATTTTCTGTTGGAAAACCTATATTAGAAAAAGTAGTAAGTGCTCTATTCTTTCCCTGATAATGTGGGTTATATTACCATATCACTTAGGTTCTTTGTGTCAGAGATGTTAGACCAACTTCAGAGCCCTCAACACTATGTGTCAGTAGGCTTCTTGTTGGACTTTGTGTTTTACCTATTTGATCTGCCTTAATTTTATTTGACCATGTATGTTGATTCTAATTATTTTGGTAGATATTTATTTTTTTTAAATTTCCTTAAAGATTTTATTTATTCGTGACACACACACACACACACACACACACACACAGAAAAAGAGAGGCAGAGAAACAGGCAGAGGGAGAAGCAGACTCCCTGCAGGGTACCGAACATGGGACTCAATCCCTGGTCTCCAGGATGATGCCCCGGGCGGAAAGTGGCGCTAAACTGCTGAGCCACCCAGGTTGCCCTGGTAGATGTTTTTAATTTAATCTAAATCCTTAAGATATTTGAATATTTTATTTTTCAATTTGTTGGATGATATGCTTGTAGAAGTAGATTATAAGCTATTCTATTTAGTTCTAAAACACCAAAGATCCTAATGTTATTCTGGCACATTGCTAGGGTTTTGTTGTCTTTAATTTTTTCCCATATTTTCACCTTATTTCTGTGTCAGCTGACTGATAGTGCTGCCATTTAACTTACATTGTTACATAAAGATGATCATTAATTTTCCCAAGCTAAAAGACTTCAGGTTAGTCGAGATAAACTATCCAGAAGTATTAAACTCTTTAGAGAGTTGTAGTTGGGAAACTTGATTGAGTTTATGATGATATGATGAGGTGTACTGAGCATGATGAAGTGTTGCTCAATGTAAGTACTCTAAAGTCCAGCCTAAGTGTCAATTCAAGTATTTGGGACATACATATTCTGAGTGTAAGTTCTTAGGTTGTAATTTTCATAAGGTATTTTGAGCAATATTGTGCGGAATAGGGAGAATAGAAGTGTAGATTTTTCCAATGAGACAAAGGGAAGTGGATTCTAATTTACACTACTGCGTTTTCTTTTTGTAGAGTATCTTCTATGTAGCATTTGTGTATCTTTTTCATTATGAATTTCAAGTGATAATTTCAAGAGTAAAGAATTAGTAACTATTATGTTGTATGTGTTTTTAAAAATATTTATTTGACAGAGAGCACAAGCAGGGGGAGCAACAGAGGGAAAGGGAGAAGCAGAATCCCCACTGAGCAAGGGAGCCTGATGATTCAGGACCCCCAGATCATGACTTGAGCCAAAGCAGTCACTTAACTGACTGAGCCACCCAGGTGACTCATGGTTTTGTTTTTGTTTCTTATATATATAATATATAAATATATTATTTTATGAACTATGTAAATATTACTATGTCATTCAGCTCCAGTGCTTATACTTGTTTCCCAAGAGCGTGTCTGGAAACTATGAGGAAGTGCCAATTACCACATGAATAAGAAATTGCTGGTTTGTTGTTGACATTGCTTTGGTCTGAAATGCGAATTTACACCTTAGGCAGAATGCTTAAAGATACATCAGATGGGTTACTCTAATTCCCTTAGGAAGTTACCACTTTCTGTATATTGGTGAGTCCTAGATGGAAATTTAGAAGCTCTGACTCATTTTGATTCAAGGGGATGAAATTGGCAATTTGCATTTAATATGGAGCCCTGGAGAGGAACTTATTTGCTAATAAATACCATGCATTTATTTTGAATCAAGGCTTTAATCTGCTAGTATTCTTCATTATTTATCTTGTATGAGTAATGGAGCTTTTGTTATATATAATTGGCATTCTGTGATTAGGTCCTTGTGATTTGCTTTATTATAGTTATGAGGGTATTGAGTGGTAATTAGATAACTTTGGAAAACTTCATAAAGTACCATAGATAAGTTGAATATACCAGGATTTTATCCTTAGATTCCTTAATTTGATAAGGAAAGATAGGGTATGTATGTTTGTGTGTATGTATGTATGTATGTATAAATAACATGGGTGTTGATACTATGACAAGTAGTAGTTTATAGGAAAAGCTTTTGGGATTCAGAAAAATCACATTTTTTTAAAGGAGCAAGTCTTTTCACAGGTCTTTCCCTTATCAACTCCCTGTTTCTCCCTGCCGGAAATTTTATAATATTTATAACCTCATATTTGTTTGGCTTTTTTCCATGTTCCTGATTCTGCCCAAGTAAGGATATGCTAGATGAATTCAGTTACTATAACTGAATTCGATTAGAAACATACTTTTGAATGAGGGAGAAAGGAAATACTCCTTGCAGTCTGTGGGGGAGTAGTGTTAATTTAAGGTCATTTAATCTTGGATGTTTGGTACAGCCTAAGGTGGTCAGTTAATACAGTGAGAAAGCATGCAGTGGTATTTGCTATCTCAACTCTGTCCAAAAAATGCCATTTTAAAAACTTTAATTAATTAATTTGAGAAAGAACAGGAGCAGGAGGGAGAGGAAGAGAGAATCTGAAGCTTTCTGTATATTGCTACATGCTGAGGGCAGAGCCCAATGCAGGGCTCAATCCCAGGACCATGAGATTAAGATGAAAAGCTGAGCATTAACCAGGAGTCGGCCACTTAAACAACTGTGCCACCTAGATGCCCCCACATAACCCATTTCTTGGGGTGCTGCATCTAAAGAAAATCCTCCATAATAGGAATCTCTAGAGAATGATCAGTTTTTGTCCTTTTTTGGAAGGGGGAATTGGCTCTGATGATTAGACTCCTTGTTTATTGAACCTGATGACAACATTCATTCCTACAAAGAGAATGCGGGGTTCAGCCAAGCTAATTTATGATAGGAACTTTGGTGAGAGTTTTTAGAAGGAACAAATTAGCAATAGATGGTAAGAGCATAGGTGTATATGATAAAGGAAGGTGAGAAGGAAAAAAGACAAGGTTTAAGTGATTATAGCATCTGCTTAGTGTTGTAGAAGTGTGATGGAAACTTGTAAATTGAGAGCAGTGTTAGGATTCTTTAAATTGTTAGAAATAGGAAAGCTCCCCTGTTTAAATATTGGACAAGTCAATGTAGGTTAGGAGTCAGAATTACAACCATTTATCGGCTTCTTTGTTGTTAACTTCAATGTATGGGTCTCAGCCAGCTTTGTAATGTTAGACCCTGTGTGTGTCTTTTCTGGAGATGGCTTGGCAGTATTATATCTACTGTTGAAATTACTCTGATCAAGAATATGTGTTGATCAACTCTTTGTTCCTTATACAATTACTGGAAAGGATAGAGTTATATATTTCTAGACAACTTAGATTGCATCAAACTTTCTCAACTTTAGTATACTTTAAGGGTCATCTGGAGGGCTTAGGCAGTTTGGGAGTTTCTGGCTCAGATCTGAGAAGTCAGTAAATGATTGCAGCAGGACATGTAGAAAATGCCTTGGTTTTTATACAGAGAAAAAATTACCAATACACATTTAAATTATGTACTTCAATTGAGGAAGTAAATTTCTTTTGGTAATGAATCGAGTATACAAATTTTCACCAAGTTCACATTGGATAAAATGACCAAAAAAATTTACAAGTATCCATGAATTTTTTTGAAAAATGGATGTGATCTCAGTGAATAGTGTGTTGATTTCCAGGACATGGTAATTTCTGCCTAAAACTTCTACTTGGATGCAAAGTTTATCTTGTTTGTGTTCTGTTAGTCACAGAACAACATAACTTGAAGTACTTTATGGGGTTTTTTCTTGAGGATTTTTTTAAAAAGATTGATTTATTTATTCATGAGAGAGACACGCAGAGAGAAAAGCAGGCTCCCAGCGGGGGGAGCCCGATGTGGGACTTGATCCCGGGACCCTGGGATCACGACCTGAGCCAAAGGCAGACGCTCAGCCACTGAGCTACTCAGGCACCCGAGGATTTTATTTTTAAGTAATCTCTACAACCTTGTATGGAGATAAAACTCATGATGCTATGATCAAGAGTTGCATGCTCTATCGATTGAGACAGCCAGGTGCCCCTGTTTTGTTTTAAGCATCTACTTCTCAATACTTTAAGTAGGCCAGAAACTGGCAATACCAATGCAGTGGATTTCTTGGTGTACTGAGTTTGAGGTAGAGTTTGTGCCCTGGGGAAATTTCAACTACTGTATTATAGCTTGGCTGTGAATATTCTGGTAGCTGTACATGGTTATTGAAATCCAGTGCTGTTTTCTAATGATGCTTCTTTATGGGAATAGTTTTAAAATGGACTAATTTTCTCCAATATTGGAAGTGCTGTAGAATATATATATAGGTCAAATCAGTCACTTCCACATGCTATAGCAAATAAGGAACCCAGAATTGAAATGAGGGGAATTCTTTCTGTGGCTTGGAGTGAGTAAAAGAAATTACAGAGGATTTTATAATATTGTAACTTATGATTTCTGAAAATAAGTTATTGCAGTGAAACCGGTTTTCTAATTTTGAAGGACGGCAGAAGATCTGAGGCACTGTATTTTTCTTATTTACATTTTGTGTAATGTATAAATTTCCCTAGTGAAGTTGTCTGGAAAATGGACTTTTATTTAGACAGATGGGATGCTTTCTCAACTGAGGGAGTCCTGGCCCTAAATTATGTCAAAGTAACAATAGAAACATTGATTCTTCTAAGATTTGTTGAAGTCCCAATGAGAAAACAATGTGTGAAAGCCCTGACTTAAAAAAAATAAAAAGAAAGCCCTGACTTAACCAAATAATATTTGTGTATATCTAAGATTATAACATGGAAGATTCATAAAAATAGTACCAAGAAGCAAGACTTACTCTAACCTTATAGGGAGAAGAAAACATTAATGGTATCAGGTAGGAGTTTGGATACTTAGTAATTTCTGTTGTATTGATACATTGTTTTTTTTTTAAATAATAAATTTACTTTTTATTGGTGTTCAATTTGCCAACATACAGAATAACACCCAGTGCTCATCCCGTCAAGTACCCCCCTCAGCGCCCATCACCCATTCACCAGCACCCCCTGCCCTGCTCCCCTTCCACAACCCCTAGTTCGTTTCCCAGAGTTAGGAGTCTTTATGTTCTGTCTCCCTTTTTGATATTTCCTACCCATTTCTTCTCCCTTCCCTTCTATTCACTTTCACTATTATTTATATTCCCCAAATGAATGAGAACATACACTGTTTGTCCTTCTCCGATTGACTTATTTCACTCAGCATGATACCCTCCAGTTACATCCACGTTGAAGGAAATGGTGGGTATTTGTCGTTTCTAATGGCTGAGTAATATTCCATTGTATACATAAACCACATCTTCTTTATCCATTCATCTTTAGATGGACACGGAGGCTCCTTCCACAGTTTGGGTATAGTGGACATTGCTGCTATAAACATCGGAGTGCAGGTGTCCCGGTGTTTCATTGCATCTGTATCTTTGGGGTAAATCCCCAACAGTGCAATTGCTGGGTCTTAGGGTAGGTCTATTTTTAACTCTTTGAGGAACCTCCAGTTCCAAAGTGGCTGCACCAGTTTTCCAAAGTGGCTGCACCAGTTCACATTCCCACCAACAGTGTAAGAGGGTTCCCTTTTCTCCGCATCCTCTCCAACATTTGTGGTTTCCTGCCTTGTTAATTTTCCCCATTCTCACTGGTGTGAGGTGCTATCTCATTGTGGTTTTGATTTGTATTTCCTTGATGGCAAGTGATGCAGAGCATTTCCTCATGTGCTTGTTGGCTATGTCTATGTCTTCCTCTGTGAGATTTCTCTTCATGTCTTTTGCCCATTTCATGATTGGATTGTTTGTTTCTTTGCTGCTGAGTTTAATGAGTTCTTTATAGATCTTGGAAACTAGTCCTTTATCTGATACGTCATTTGCAAATATCTCCTCCCATTCTGTAGGTTGTCTTTTAGTTTTGTTGACTGTATCCTTTGCTGTGCAAAAGCTTCTTATCTTGATGAAGTCCCAATAGTTCATTTTTGCTTTTGTTTCTTAAGCCTTCCTGCATGTATCTTGCAAAAAGTTACTGTGGCCAAGTTCAAAAAGGGTGTTGCCTGTGTTCTCCTCTAGGATTTTGATGGAATCTTGTCTCACATTTAGATCTTTCATCCATTTTGAGTTTATCTTTGTGTATGGTGCAAGAGAGTGGTCCAGTTTCATTCTTCTGCATGTGGATGTCCATTTTTCCCACCACCATTTATTGATGAGACTGATTTTCTTCCAGTGGATAGTCTTTCCTCCTTTGTCGAATGTTAGTTGACAATAAAGTTGAGGGTCCACTTCTGGGTTCTCTATTCTGTTCCATTGATCTATGGGTCTGCTTCTGTGCCAGTACCACACTGTCTTGATGACCATAGCTTTGTAGTACAACCTGAAATCTGGCATTGTGATGCCCCCAGATATGGTTTTCTTTATTAAAATTCCCCTGGCTATTCGGAGTCTTTTCTGATTCCACACAAATCTTAAAATAATTTGTTCTAACTCTCTGAAGAAAGTCCATGGTATTTAGATAGGGATTGCATTAAACGTGTAAATTGCCCTGGGTAACATTGACATTTTCACAATATTTATTCTGCCAATCCATGAGCATGGAATATTTTTCCATCTCTTTGTGTCTTCCTCAATTTCTTTCAGAAGTGTTCTATAGTTTTTAGGGTATAGATCCTTTACCTTTTTGGTTAGGTTTCTTCCTAGGTATCTTATGCTTTTGGGTACAATTGTAGATGGGATTGACTCCTTAATTTCTCTTTCTTCAGTCTCACTGTTAGTGTATAGAAATGCCACTGACTTCTGGGCATTGATTTTTGTATCTTGCAACGCTGCCAAATTGCTGTATGAATTCAAGCAATCTTGGGGTGGAGGCTTTTGAGTTTTCTATGTAGAGTATCATGTCATTCGTGAAGAGGGAGGGTTTGACTTCCTTGCCAATTTGAATGCGTTTAATGTCTTTTTGTTGTCTGATTGCTGAGGCTACGACTTCCAGTACTATGTTGAATAGCAGTGGTGAGAGTGGACATCCCTGTCTGGTTCCTGATCTTAGGGGAAAGGCTCCCAGTGCTTCCCCATTGAGAATGATATTTGCTGTGGGCTTTTCATAGATGGCTTTTAAGATGTCGAGGAATGTTCCCTCTATCCCTACACTCTGAAGAGTTTTCATCAGGAATGGATGCTGTATTTTGTCAAATGCTTTCTCTCCATTTCTTGAGAGAATCATATGGTTCTTGGTTTTTCTCTTGCTGATATGATGAATCACATTGATTGTTTTACGAGTGTTGAACCAGCCTTGTGTCCCGGGAATAAATCCCACTTGGTCCCATGGTGAATAATCTTCTTAATGTACTCTTGGATCCTATTGGCTAGTATCTTGTTGAGAATTTCTGCATCCATGTTCATCAAGGATATTGGTCTGTAATTCTCCTTTTTGAGGGGGTCTTTGTCTGGTTTTGGAATTAAGGGGATGCTGGCCTCATAGAACGAATTTGGAAATACTCCATCTCTTTCTATCTTTCCAAACAGCTTTAGTAGAATAGGTATGGTTTCTTGTTTAAACGTTTGATAGAATTCCCCAGGGAAGCCATCTGGCCCTGGACTTTTGTGTCTTCGGAGGTGTTTGATGACTGCTTCAATTTTCTTCCTGGTTTTTGGCCTGTTCAGGTTTTCTATTTCTTCCTGTTCCAGTTTTGGTAGTTTGTGGCTTTCCAGAAATACGTCCATTTCTTCTAGATTGCCTAATTTATTGGCGTATAGCTGTTCGTAGTATGTTTTTAAAATCGTTTGTATGGGATCCCTGGGTGGCGCAGCGGTTTGGCGCCTGCCTTTGGCCTAGGGCTCGATCCTGGAGACCCAGGATCGATTCCCACATCGGGCTCCCGGTGCATGGAGCCCGCTTCTGTCTGCCTGTGTCTCTGCCTCTCTTTCTCTCTCTGTGACTATCATAAATAAATAAAAATTAAAAAAAAAACCTTTAAAATCGTTTGTGTTTCCTTGGTGTTCATAGTGATCTCTCCTTTCTCATTCGTGATTTATTAATTTGAGTCTTCTCTTCTTTTTAATAAGGCTGCCTAATGGTTTATTTATCTTATTAATTCTTTCAAAGAACCAACTCCTGGTTTTGTTGATCTGTTCCACAGTTCTGGTCTCAATTTCATGGAGTTCTGCTCGAATCTTTATTAACTCTCTTCTTCTGCTGGGTGTAGGATCTATCTGCTGTTTTTTCTCCTGCTCCTTTATGTGTAAGGTTATCTTTTGTATTTGAGTTCTCTCCAGTTTTGGAATGGATGCTTGTATTGCGATGTATTTCCCCCTTAGGACTGCTTTTGCTGCATCCCAAAGATTTTGAACAGTTGTATCTTCATTCTCATTAGTTTCCATGAATCTTTTTAATTCTTCCTTAATTTCCTGGTTGACCCTTTCACCTTTTCGCAGGATGGTTCTTAACCTCCACGTGTCTGAAGTCCTTCCAAACTTCTTGTTGTGATTTAGTTCTAATTTCAAGGTATTATGTTCTGAGAATATGCAGGGGAAGATCCCAATCTTTTGGTATCAGTTCAGACCCGATTTGTGACCCAGTATGTCGTCTCTTCTGGAGAAAGTTCTATGTGCACTTGAGAAGAATGTGTATTCAGTTGAGTTTGGATGTAAAGTTCTGTAGATATCTGTGTAATCCATCTGGTCCAGTGTATCATTTAAAGCTCTCGTTTCTTTGGAGATGTTGTGTTCAGAAGACCTATAGAGTTTAGAAAGCGCTAGATTGAAGTCACCAAGTATAAGTGTATTATTATGTAAGTATGTCTTGACTTTGGTTATTAATTGATATATTTGGCAGCTCCCATATTCGGGGCATATATATTGAGGATTGTTAAGTCCTCTTGTTGGATAGATCCTTCAAGTATGATATAGTGTTCCTCTTCATCTCTCACTACAGTCTTCGGGTAAATTTTAGTTTATGTGATATAAGAATGGCTACCCCTACTTTCTTTTGAGGACCATTTGAATGGTAAATGGTTCTCCAACCTTTTATTTTCAGGCTGTAGGTGTCATTCTGTCTAAAATGAGTCTCTTGTAGACCGCAAATAGATGGGTCCTGCTTTTTTATCCAGTCTGACACCCTGTGCCTTTTGATGGGGTCATTAAGCCCATTCACATTTAGAGTTACTATTGAAAGATATGAGTTTAGTGCCATCATGATATCTATTCAGTCCTTGTTTTTGTGGATTGTTCCACTGGACTTCTTCTTAAAGGGGAATTTTAAGAGTCCCCCTTAAAATTTCTTGCAGAGCTGGTTTGGAGGTCACATAATGTTTCAGTTCCTGCCTGTCTTGGAAGCTCTTTATCTCTCCTTCCATTCTGAATGAGAACCTTGCTGGATAAAGAATTCGTGGTTACATGTTTTTCTCATTTAGGACCCTGAATATATCCTGCCAGCCCTTTCTGGCCTGCCAGGTCTCTGTGGAGAGGTCTCCTGTTACCCTAATACTCCTCCCCATAAAATTCAGGGATTTCTTGTGTCTTGCTGCTTTAAGGAACTTCTCTTAATCTTTGGAATCTGGAGCTTAACTATCATATGTCGAGGTGTTGAACGGTTTGTATTGTTTTTAAGGGGGGATCTCTCTATTTCCTGGATCTGAATGCCTGTTTCCCTTCCCAGATTAGGAAAGTTTTCAGCTGTGATTTGTTCAAATACATATTCTGGACCTCTGTCCTTTTCAGTGCCCTGGGGAACCCCAATTAAACGTAGGTTTTTTTTCCTCAGGCTGTCACTTATTTCCCTTATTCTATCTTCATGGTCTTTTAATTGTTTGTCTCTTTTTTCCTCAGCTTCCCTCTTTGCCATCAACTTGTCTTCTATGTCACTCAGTTGTTCTTCCACCTCGTTAACCCTCGTCTAGTTTGGTTTGCATCTCATTTAATTGATTTTTATTTTCTGCCTGATTATATCTAAATTATGCAGTCATAAAGTCTGTTGAGTCCTTTATGCTTTTTTCTAGAGTCACCAGTAGCTTTATAATAGTCCTTCTGAATTGGCTCTCTGACATTGAATTGTAATCCAGATTTTGTAACTCTGTGGGAGAGAGGACTGTTTCTGATTATTTCTTTTGAGGTGAGGTTTTCCTTCTAGTCATTTTGCTCAGTGCAGAGTGGCCAAAATAAGTTGTATTGGGAAAAGGAGAAAAAGAGAGGAGAGCAAGAAGGAAAGAAAAGAGAAAAAGAAAAAAGAAAAAAGGAAGAACAAAAAAGAGAAGAAAAAGAAAAAAAGGTGGGGGTGAGGGTGGGGGAAGCAAACAGAAATCAAAAAGCAAAAAAAAAAAAAACCAAAAAAAAAAACAGCACAGAGGGGAGTATCTTTAGATTCTGTATACTTTAAATCCCTTGACTTCCCCTGGAACTGTTCTGTCTAGCTGGTCTTCTGGGGGAGGGGCCTGGTTTGCTGATTTTCAGGTGTTAGCACTTGGGGGAGCTGCTCTGCCCCCTGCTGGGTTCAGGGATCAGTGGGGGTTGTTTACCCCCTGAGGCTCCAGGAGAAACAACCACAGTGGCGGTTGCCAGCCCTGGAGCCCTGGAGTCAGCTCCTGCAGTAACTATGGAGCTCTCAGTCTGCATGGGCCTGGTTGCTCCCGGGGCGAGGCTGCTGATCTGCTAAGCTTGAGACAGGAGTGTCCTTGCTGTCCTGTGCCCTTCTGGGCTCTGCCTGTCCCGGGGGGAGGTTGGATCTTGGGCTGTGTCCCCCGCACCATGTGCTCCTGGGCCTTCGCTCCAGGGCCTGTGCTGTTGGATTCGTGCTTCTGGCCAGGCAGCCCCCTCTCCATGGAGCCGCCCCCCCCCCAGCCTTCCCTGCCCAGCTGCTCCTGGATCCAGCCATGCACGCTGCAGCCCTTTAGGGAGCTCGGCGCACTCTCCCTGGGGCGCAGGTGTCTGTTAGTGTCCCAGGGAGTCTGAGGGCATCCTCACCCCTCCTGCGATCCTGCTTCAACTCCCGGGATGATTGGTGAAGCTCCTGCTTCTCTGGGATGGAGCTTTCCTGTCCTGGGGGTCCCTCCCCTTTGGATGCCTTTTGTTTCTTTATTTCTCCCCCCGCCCTCCCCCCCGGTCTTCCTACCTTGATAGAAGCGTGAACTCTTCTCACTGTAGCATTCCAGATGTTCTCTCTTTAAATCTCAGGCCAAATTCGTAGATTCAGGATGATTTGAAGGTTATCTAGTTAATTTGGTTGGGACAGGTGACTTGGGGACCCCACTCTTCCACCATCTTGCCCCTCCCCTTATTGATACATTGTTATAGTTGCTGGTAGAATCGAGACATAAATGAATAAAAGGCACAGGAAATTTTCTTTATGGTATAGGCAAGGCTTGCTTCAGAATAAAGTTCCAATTTCTCTTTCTTTTTAATGTTTTTAGTCGCAAAACATGGGAATTTTGTTGTGCCACATTGCTGACGGTACAAAATTGGGTGGTATTTTCTTAAATTCAGCTTGCCTTTTCTCTCCATTAGAGTGCCAAATTTTTATTTGGGGCTTGGTGGAAAGGGAAGAGGGTGTCCTTAAGGTTTTGTACTCTTATTGGATACTTACACCTGTTTCAGTATAGCTCACAGGAGAATAAATCTTCCATGTTTAAATTTTTAGAAAACCACATGTTCAGTTGAACTCAACCCTTTGTGCACCTTTCTTAAAAATCAAGAGAGCACTGTTGACAATATATGACAGTTTATTGACATAGGTAATAGAGTACTTGACTACATAAAAGATACGAAAATGTGTCATTATTTGGGTTGGAAAAATATATTGGTTATTCTCTTGGTTTTTGTAATGCACATAAATATCTGTACAGCTCTTTTCAAAAGACTTGGAGCAAATTGTAATCAAAATGACAAAAACATGTATTGATAATTCAGAGAAGAAAATACTGGCAAGTAAAATGAAATGCCTACAAATCACTCATAAACATCCTTTAAAAGTCATTGTATGATATGTTTGACTGTCAGTTTTACACACATGTAAAAAGGCAATGCTGGCTAGGTGAGGAAGTGGCTGTCATTCATGGACATGAATGGAGCCTAAGAAACATGGACAAATATTTCATCCAGAAACTTAGGAAAATTTATTGGACAGCAGATACTGTGCAAAAATCTATTAGATCATGTTTTGGAGATGTCTTTCTAGATTAGTTTCGTTGTTAATTATTGCTGTATTTTAACTGTATTAAAATTTCTAACTGCTCCCCTTACTTCCAGCTTCAGATTCTCTAATTCATCTGTCTGCCAGAACATTCTTTGGGAAAGATATGACAGACCACGTCACCGTGCTTCAAAAATCTGCAGTTGACATTGAGATGTTTCAAGAGTGTCAGAAATAAGCAATAATCAGTGAAGAGGACAAAGATTATATAAACTGATAATATTAAGAGCTTTTTTTTGCCACTCTTAAAACTGGAAGTTTTTCCACTTTCAGTCACTGAACATTTGTATTCGTAAATATTGTGACCTTCTTTCACTTTTATCTCCTGAATAAGAAATTTGTGCCGCAAAAAACAATGTGATTAAAATTTAGGATGATTTAGGATAATGTACATACCTTTTCTCCATTAACATGAACAGGAGAGAATAGTCTGAATATCTGCATTGATAAAATTGTAATTTTCAAATTCTTTTGGAGTATCATGTGCAATTTTACTTACAGGGACTGCTATGAAAGTTTAAACCTCATGCTGATTTAAGGGTTCTTTGACCAGGACCCTATAGAGACACTCTGTATATCATCTACTCTATTTCATGGTACGCATGATCATCATAGCATCTCATTCCAAATTATTCCCCAAAATGGAAGTGTGTGAACGTATTTCTACTGAATTGAAAATGATTTTCAAATGGATGGCACTTGTTGTATTGGTCTAGTGTGGACAATCTCAAGTAAATACAAGCCAGCCTTCTAGGAATATGTGGAGAGAAACCACACGTCCTGAATTGAGCTAGAAGCATTAACAACTACAAAAATCACAGACAAAATAAATTAGACGTATACTATCCTGAAATTCATCTTTCTTTTCAAATATTTATATTTCATTGTCAGTCTTTGGATTTGGAAAAAATATCTCAGTATTTTTCATTCTATGGAGTATCAACTTGCCATCAAAATATTGACCGGTAATTGTCCTGCATTAGACATTTATTGCATACGTGATAAACACAAATATTAGTCGTTTTTTTTCTTCCCCTACCTGCCATTTTAAAACAGCTAGGAACCTAATCTGTTGTTAACTAATTTATTGGACATATATAGCTTAAAAATTTATTTAAATGCTTAAGAAAATTATGATTAGGAAATGGTATTGAAATGGAAATGTGAAATACTTAGTAAATGATGAGTATGTATGAACTATTCATTGGATATTAGGAGGTGAAGAGAATGAAATTCAACATGTATTAGTTTTTTATTGTGTTTTCTTTCTTTGCTTAATCTTTTTTGGAATCTAATGCTTAAGCACAGAGACCTACATTTATAAGCCAATCTTTATTGTGGATAGATCCTTTTTTAAGTGGTTGCTGTGATAATAGAGTTGGTTTCCTAAGGAGGTTTCTAAAAACATGTTTGGTAAGACTTCTTTCTGAAAAAGACTTTAGAAAGAAGTGAAGCAGTTTTGTAAAGATCTACACAATTCTGTATTCATTGTTTGAGTGCTTATGGGTAGCAAAAAGGAAATGGACATGGGGAGTCTTTATTAATCAGGAAAAAATGTAAGGTACTATTTAATTATGTGCATTTTGAGAGTATTTAGATGAAATAACCAAATGTAATTGCTTTGTGACTTTAAGGTATTATGATTGCTAAGAAAGAGTTTGCTAACATATGTATAGGAAATATTTTCAATACACGGTTATAGAAACAGACCTGTTAGGATACCTCTTGGCAATGGACATTTTAAAATCTGATTGGATTATTGCTGTTGCATTTTGTGGGGGATGGGGATTGTTCTGTATGCAGTTGTCACATAGTAATATTGTTAAGGCTGCTCTGTGTGGTGTAGATGTTATTCTGTAAATAGTCTTTATGTTACTACTTGTATTAGATTTAATATTCAAGATGGAATTGTTGCATAAGAGGCCTGCCTCTATGCATGTTTGATGGGCTTTTTTATTTCCCTGTATATAATTGAAAAAAAAAAGTGTGTTAAAACATCCTATTAAGCAGGAGATGGCTGATATTTGGGGCATTTTAATTGTTAGAATATAGAGGAATTTTTATATTAGAATGTTTATATTAGAAAAACAAAAGCATAATTTAGAAGTTAGAGAACAGGGAATTATGGAGGGCTATATGTGTATGCATAAGTTCAGAGATAGTTCTTTAACAGCCAGGTTTTACTCCATGCTCAGATGTTGGGAACCTGCATATGTGTTATTAATACTGTAATGTTAGTACAGGTGTGGGAATTTGTTAATGTTTTAAGGGTGGAATTGTTAAATTGCCTCTCAACATTAATTCCTATTCAGTGGATATTGTTACATCTTTTGTTAAAATATATAATGTAATTGTTTAACATCTAATCTTGGTATTAGGCATTGCTAAAAATACGTATCATCTTATTAGGATAGGCATTTTTGTTTCTCAAAAGTGATATTATATCTAGTCTCAGGTGTTCATCAGATCATTAGGTTATGGTAATATGTAGTGTGTAATATAATATTTAATATTGTTTTAGATAAGAATCATCATGGTAGAAATGTCATAAGTGTTGATTTGCCTTTGTTCATGGTTTTCAGATGTTTGTATACAAACAGAATAGGGTTACCAGGTAAATCCTACAAGTGGTTAAACAACAGGTTATAAAAGTTCTCATAGGTCAGTGGAATTTAACATTTAATGATAACTGGATTGTTGTTATTTTAAAATACTCTTATAGTTGTATAGGTGATTATAAGTTCCTATGGGGGATGTTTGCGATTGTTTTGTCAAACCTATGGTCATTAAATATGGCCTGAACAAAGAAATGTTTATAAAATGTATATATAATAGGCACAGTTACTGTTTTCCTAATGTATAGAAACTATTATATCAACATGTTTTGTATAAATACATGAATTATATATCGTGTGAAAATTTACCCATAAGAGTTTTCAGATTATCTATTAGTAAATATTTGGGCAGCTGAAGTCCAGGGTGTATATTCTTAGATTATTTTGTGTAAAACAGCTAGGATAATATATAATAGTTTCTGCTTTAAACTTTTAATACTCGATTTTAGGGGTTGGTTTCATACACACATGTATATATACACACAGATGTATTGGATACATGTCTATAAAATAAGTATTTATTAAGGATCCTAGCATAAGAATACTTATTGGCCAAATAATTATCACTCAGCTTTAGTCTGCTCTTTGTGTTGTTTGGTGATGGATGATATAGGGAGTTTTAGCTTATGAGCTTTAGCTGCTGGAAGGTATTGATAGCTACCTGAATTATATAGACTGATAGATCTTAGTTTTTGTTTTAGAACATCTGCACAAAATTTGCTGATAGGCACATATTTTGAAATACCAATCTGAGAGACAATTAAAACATTTTATTTTGGCAAATTGAATTACTGTACCATTTCTATTTGGGATGTATTTGGTGCTGGAGATTGTAGTAGTATTTGTGTATATATAGGTCAGTGTCATTTTATAAAACGTTAGATAAATAATTTATGTCAATAATTTCAGAAATATATTTTCATTGAAATGTTAAAAGTGAAAACATTGCTATAATTGATATAGGTAGCTATAGTAGATTGAGCATCCTCATGAGTTAGGATTGATTTTGATGTTTATTTTTGTGGGGTTTTTTTAAGTTGTTATTTAAATTCTAGTTAGTTTAGCCTTCAGTATAATAATAGTTTCAGGTGAACAATATAGTGATTCAGCACTTCCATACAACACTCAGTGCTCATCACAAGTGCATTCTTTAATATCCATCGCTTAATTAACCCATGCCCTCCACCTCCCCTCTGGTAACCCTCAGTTTGTTCTCTATAGTTGAAAGTCTCTTTATGTTATTGAGATTTTTTAAGACACTTTTTTAAATATAGAAATTATTTACATTCATATTTTTAAATATGAGATTTGAATAATTTCAAATTTCAGTATAAATTTTGGATGTTAAATGTTGAACAGAGCAGGGAAGCATTTTAGCGCTGCATATATATAATGGACAAGCTTTCCTAAGTGTATAGAAATAACCCTATCGACAAACACACAAATACACAGCATGCATACATACACACACAGTAAGTCTATTAATGTTGAACAACTATGGCCAAAACTATATTACCAATAGAAGTATTATAAAACCACCCCTATGTGTTTTCACTTGGTGTGTGGCAAGTTGTTATTAAATAGTGTGCAAATGTGAACAGATCTTTGTTTTTATACTACATATAACTATTGATGGACAGACATTTCTGTCATATTTTTGAATATATTCCACCTAAAGTTAGAGCACATAAACTTTTTCTCATGCTTGTAGACATGAAATGGTAAAATAAGCCTGTACTGTTAAGTATGATTTCTAGATTGCTGTGTATTTAGTTATCTAAAACACTTGTTATTTCCAGATATACAGACATTACTGACAAACCTACTTTTAAATACCATACTTTAAAAAAATCAATATAGTAATTAATTTTTCTGCATGATCAGTGGTTTGTTGTGACATATATATGGGCAGGACAGTGGATGCTTTCCAGTCCCATCTATAATGTATAATTCATTTGCTTCCTATCCTTTTTGGTTTAAAGAGATTCTGAACATCATGTATATGTTGCAGTCATGCTATTGATAAACCAGAAGTTTGAAACGTTAAACATTTGCAAATTATTCTAAGAATTGTACTTGGGTGGCTTTTTATGGTTTGTTGGTAAACACTGGTATTTATAGTAGTTTATAAATGTCTAACTTAGGAAGTCTGTAGAATTGTTGATGAACAAAATAGAGGGTAGAAACGTTTTGTTTTTAATATTATGCACCCTTGAATAGGATAACATGGATTGATGACATAATTAAAAACAAATGACTTAAATTGAGGTAAAAGATTCTTAGCTATATTTTTGTTAACACACACACACACACACACACACACACACACACATATATATATATATATATATAGTCAGGGAAAAGAGGGGGTTAAAAGTTTTTTTCCTCACAGTTTCATTTAGAAGAAATTTTAGACTGCAGTAGTTAAATTGTACCTGTTTATATTTCTGCCGATTTAAGGGACATGTAAGTCTATCTTACTTTCCCAGATGTACTGAAGTTCTTGATGAAAGTGATTTTTCTGAAGAACATTTTATAGAATCTAAATCACAAAATTTCTATGTTCATTGTTAAGTGGTAGTAAGACAACTTTGTAAATAATTGGCAAATGAATTTTAAACCTCTAATATTTTTAGATGTATTGAGTCATAGTATAATTTTGTAAATATTTTCATTGTAAATGTGTTAGGATTATCGTCTTTTAAAATCAGTATTGCAAAGCATTGATCATTGATAAATAGGCTCTTAGAGCGATACAACATTTAACATTAATTTGGTTGTTAAGAGGAAAAAAGGTTATGCATTATAGCATTCTCGTAATAGAATAGGGTGCCATTATATAAATTGTATATTAAAAAACTTAAATCATGTAAATTCATTTGGTGTTTCTGGATTTATCATAATGTATTTCATTAGTAGCATCCTGATATACATATCTTGATTGTTTTTACATTAAGACTATTTTTTAACAGTAGATTTAGGTTCATAGCAAAATTGAGGGCAAGGTTCCAAGATTTGCAATATAGGCCATGCCCCACGATTGCATAATTCCCACTACTATCCACTTGGCACCCCCATTATCAATCTCCCTTACCATACTGGTACATTTGTTCCTACTGAATTTACATGACATATCATGAATTAACCAAAGTCCATGGTTTGTTATGGTTACCTCTTGGTGTACATTTTGTTGGTTTGGACATAATGTTTGGACATAATGTTTGGACATAATGGCCTGTATTCATCATGGTATTATACAGACTCTTTTAGTTGTCCTAAAATTCCTCTGTGCTCCACCTATACATCCCTCCCCCACATTTATTTTTATTGTTGTTTTTTACATTGGAGATATAAATGACTTTGTTAAAGAGACTTTATACTACCTCTTGGAACTATACACAGTTCTGTATGTGTTCCTTTGGTTGCATGACAATATTCAAGACAACTTTGTAAATAATAGGCAGGCACAAGCTTTTAATTTTTAACATCTAGTCTTTCTAGATGTGTAGAGTCTCACAAAGTATAATTTTGTAAATAATTCATTGTAAAATTTCATATTTTCATTGTTCTCAAATGTAATAGCAATGCAAGTGTAATAGCACTTGCAATTACAAATTGCAACAATTTTAGGTTTCTAGAGCTATACATATTTTGGTATCTGAGTTGTTAGAAGAAGGAGAAAGTTAAGAGTGTACTACTCTTGCATTCTCTAATAGAAAATTTTACATTTTAATCACTGTTTAGTCCTCGTATTTATTATGCATTAAAAATTCTAAGTTGTAATTTTATAGTTGTATTGCTGATAGGGTGTTATGTATTTTAATCATAGGAAATATGTAAGAAATTGTATTCTCCTTCAAGCCATTCAGTTTTATATTTAACTGGATAACATGACAACATTCAAGACGACTTTATAAATTACAAATTGATAAATTATTTATAAATACCTAGTTTATCCAGAAGCATGGAATTTCATGACATGTAAATTTGTAAATACTTCATTGTCAGATACCACCGGTTGTTTTTTGTAAATGGTTTGGAAGTATAGTAAGTGACTAATAATTTGTTCTGTTAGATATATGTAACATTTTGATGTTAGGTGGATCGTCTTCCTTTTTCTTAAGATTATTATGTTTTCATGTAGAAGAAAGTATTAGATTTTATATTCCAAAACAAAAATACCCAGGATGTATTTTAACTTTAGAATGAATACACGAGAAGTGAATTGTTGCTTAATATCAGATAAATTCATAGTTAGAAGACATTTGGTATTCTAATTATTATTTTACTCATTGCAAATTTATATGTCTATATCCATATATACATATATAATATAAATGTTAAGTACATGTATACATGTAAAATTAGTTTTAGGAATATAAATCTGATAATGTTCTTTTTCTTATTTGTAGGTTACTGCTTTGTATTTTATTTTTCTGAAAATTGTAGAAATAGTATTTCGATTCCAAACTTAATTAAACATTTCTAAAATTGACTCTATGTTCTATCTAAATATGTTATTTCTAATATGAAATGCTTGAGTAGCTATCCATGTTTGTCTTCTGATCTGTTACCATGTGTATATATATCCAAATTAAAATAGAATTTCTGTGATTATTTTGTTATTCTAAAAGGTTTTTTTGAAAATTTCCAGTGTATAGTTATATTTGTATGTTATGTAATAAACAAATGTCAAAAATGTTCCATCTCAGTAGCCTGTAATAAATTATGAAAATTTCTCAGAAGTATAAACAAACATCGAAGGCAGTGTAGTTTTTGAACAGAGGTTTGGCATAATAATTGAAATTCAAGTGTGAAAACATTTGAAGTAATATAACTTACTGCTGGGATTTTGTCTATTTTACATCTCAGATTTACAAAGAAGAAAGTTACATTGAGTATAACATTGGAGCATCTGAAATAAACACCCATAAAAAATCGTAATGGTTATAGCTTATTCATTATACTAATATAATTTAAACACTGGAACATTTTCTGATATGAAAGGATGTTTTAAAGGGACATTTAAAATTATTTCACCTTTTGAACAAACATCAACTAATAGTGTGTTTACAGAGGTATGTCCATATATGTCTGTTGTTCAAATGGAAATATTAATGGTTACTATTCCTGAGGAATGTAATTATTTTGACATGGTTAAAGAGTTAAGTAATGAGTACTCATCAGTTTTATCATATTGGTGATTATTTTAGCACTCTTAAAATTTTGTGTATGTGTAAGTTAAGTGGTAATACATTGTTAATTATCTGTATTATTACTACTTGGCGGTCTGAAATGAATATATGAATTGTTGAATAGAAATTTCCCTAGAAGATCATATGGCAAAAATTTATCATTACTGTGTGGGGAGATGGGAATGGAGGACTGTTCTGCTTTCTGCATTTGAAATTTTAAAGATTTCAAAAGGAACATTTAAACAATGAAAGGGGTTTTTTAAAGGTACTACCAATCTGTGCCTCTCTGCTTCGTTGCCTGTTATCCTCTTTGGAGTATTGGGCTGTTATATCCAATTTTGTATTCCCAGTGGCCATTATGAATAATTTGTGAGTGATCTAGAGACTCCAATAGAGCAGAAAGTCTACACACTGAAACAGTATTATGGGACCTATGAAAAGAAATGAGAGAAGATGGGATTTGAGGTAGGTGCTAAACAATTATATTTGGGTTTATAAACACTTCAGTGATTTAAAGAAATCCTTGAAACTCTATAAAGGGAAAATTTTCGTAATATACTGCCATTTTTGTGATTACTGACTAGATCAAATTGTTTGAAGGAGCGTTTATTGGTATATTTTGGAAATGACTTTTAATGGGCATGATAGAGAATGGATTCTTTCATGGTAGAGTCTGTCAGCAGGATTTCAGCAAGCTGTTGGTTTTATATTATTTAGTAAGTTATTGTACAGTAATATTAGCTGCTTGTTTAATTATCTGCATTCAATAATCATTGTAATTCTACAGTTATCCTAATCTGTGTGTCCTCGTGTCTCATTTGTAACTGATTGGCTATAATGTGTACTTACTTATCAGATGTACATTATGAAAAGAAGAAATGTATAGATAACCCAAGAACAGCTGATATCAGGAACATTCCTTCCTCATCCAATGGACTTTCTTAATTTCAAAGTCTTCACTGGGAACTACAGGTAAGAAGGTTTTGGATCAAGTAGTGCTGTTTTAGGACAAGGGTTATACTACTAAGCTCAGGAAAATATCACTAATGGCTGACTTTGGAATATTCAACCAAGTCTGAGAATTCGTGAGAAAGTTAATTATTTCCAAAGATAATTTTATGAAAATAGAAATGAATAGTATATGCAGAATGTAGATTATTTGTCTTCTTTCAATTATTTACCTCATTTATAATCAATTATGATGTAATTAATGTTATAAAGGAAATGATCAGTTCATGAATTGGAAAAAACTTTGAAATAGGATCTTTGCAAATATATCTTATATTTTATATATATTTTATAGTTTGTATTTTATATATTTTATAGTTCATAGAAACTGAAAATAAAGGGGAACCCTCCTGAACCTTTGGTGGGAATGCAAACTGGTGCAGCCACTGTGGAATAAAAAAAGGTAGGTTACTTAAAAAGTTAAAAATATAAGCCAGCAATTAATTGAACAGGGCAATTATGCAAAGAATACAAAAATACTAATTGAAAGGGATACATGCACCCCAGTGTTTATACAGCATTATTTACAATGGCTAAATTATGGAAATAGCCCAAGGGTCCATCATTTGATGGATAAGAGAGAACTGATAAATAAACACAATGGGTTACTCAGCCATAAAACAAGAATGAGACATTGCCAGTTGGAATAAAGTAGATGGAGCTAGAGAGTACAGTGCTAAGTTAAATAAAGCAGTTAAAGAAAGATAAATGCAGTATGATTTCACTAATATGTGAAAGTGAAGAAACAAAACAAAGTAGCAAAGGTAAGAGTCTGAGGCAAAACAAGAAACATAATTATAGAGAAGAAACTAATGGTTACCAGCAGGGAGGTAGGTAGAGGAAATGGGTGAAACACGCAATGGGGATTAAAGAGTGCACTTGTGATGAAGAAGGGGTGTTGTATGGAAGTGCTGAATCACTAAATTGTACGTCTGAAGCTGGTATTATGCTCTTTGTTAACTAACTGGAATTTAAATAAAAGCTTGAAAAGTATTGATAAACTAAATGCTGATGGAGAGTTGTATCATATATGGGATTGATTAATGAGGAATTGTGTGTAAGCATTAAAAGAAATTTGTAAGAAAGTTCGTGATGAGCCTCCACTTACCTGCTGCTTTAGCTATTCTATGAGAATGGTATATATCTTACTTTACAATGTTTCTTCTTTTTTTTTTTCCTGTTAGGAGATGATAGTTCCATGAAAACACAATTCTGCCATCTTTCTTTGTAATTGCAAGATTTGGTATCACCAGACCTCCATTGGCAGTATTACTCATTCAAGTGTTCTTCACTTCCCATCTCTGGTTCCAGGAATACCCCTTGGTGAAACGATTGTAAGGATGGATAAGTGTTCATTTGATCTAGAGAGGGACAATTTGGGTAGACAGGAGTTAATATTATGCTTTTTTTAAGATTAATGTTTTATTTTGGTGGCAGCTAGTGGGGAATGAGATCTGTTCAGGTTAATATTGCTGAGTAATAAATAACCCTGAAAGTTGTTGGCATAATGCATCTCTTGAGTTATAATTTCATGATTTCTGTGTGTGAAGATTTCAGACCATGCCAGAATGTAGGCTTAAGCCCAGGAGAACCTGTGTTTAACAGTTACTCAAACAGCTTAAGGCTGGAGTTATCTGGTCTACCCTATTTCATACATGTTTTTACATTTGGTTTGGGATGACATGGAAGGCTGCGGTTAGGTTAAAGCACCTTCACACAATGAGTTTACCCCAGAGGAAGCATCATAAAAATGAGTATTAGCTTTGTGTAAGTGCCTGTGACCTTTATGATCCAACTTTAGAAGTCATGTAGTATCACTTTGCCATATTTTGTTGGCTAGCGTTGTTATATGACCACCCACTTTCTAGTAGAGATTCCATCTTAATAGGAGTAGTGCCAGGGTAACAGCTGACCTGATGTTACAGATAAGAACAGATGAAAGAAGGTACCTAGTTAAGACCTACAACTATGGAATTTCAGAAGTTTTTTTTTTTTTTAATTTTGGGATCCATTCACAATTTTCCCATCAAATCACACATCATTATGAGCTCAATCCCAAAATTGATTTTCATAATATCACTTCTCACATTATGTATTTCTTGCTGATATTTTTCAAAAAGCATTTTACTTATTGCCTGCCACAGAATACAATTTTACTGAACTCTCTTGTGACTTTGGAATTAAATTATGTAAAAGATAAGAAATTAGAGAAATAAGAAAAAGTGATTATTTTAAATTAAGTGAGTTTCAGGAATGCAAAAGAGGCTAGAGCCCACTTGCACTAAGCTAATGATATGCAATCTTAGAAGTAACTAAAATGAATTATAAAAATAGAGGGAGCAGTTTTTAATGAAACCATTGATGTTATAGCAAATAGTGAATTCCAGATCCTGATGGACCTAGGAGTATTAGGATTCTCATTTTTCTTTTATTACCCACTCTGCCCCTTTGGAAGATTAATTGATGAGATGTGAGGTCAAGATAGAAAGCTGTCAGATTCCTTAGATATTCTTTTTCAGAGAGACTTATTGCCTACTTTTTAATCCCAGAATAACCTTAAAGGTGTGAAAGCTTTAATCATAAAGTATTTTTTCACATGATTACTAAATAGAAGATTAAGGACTTCTTGGGGTAGTGCCTATTCAACAATTTTGGTAGCCAGTTGGAATAACGGATTTAGGATCTAAAGCTATTCCTGAATTCCATTGTAGTGTCTGTATCATTAGTATAGTTACCATTTTTCGCACCAAATGCACTGATGTCCTTTTGATATTTTCATTGGAATTTTTGGTACTGTTGTCATGTTTTGTGTACAGAAATGCATAGAGATTATGTGAAATAATTCTGTATGTAAATGAGCAATTTAGAGATACAAGCAAGAATTCAAATACATAGTTGGAAAGATAACATAAAATGAGAATGTTGGAATCAGTCCATTTATCAAGGTATAAGGAGAAAGAATACCAATAACTGGCTTTGGAAAAACTTGACCTACAATTTTATGTTAGATTCAGGTATATAGATAGCGAACAGTGATAGTGAATTGATAATTCTATGTGTTATGCAGTGGTCAACACAATAAATGTAGTTATGTCTAGCCTTATTAAAAAAATTCCAAAAGTAATTCTCCATCTATTATTTCTTCACAATAAAATGGCTGTTGCATTTGATGGTACATAATTTGTTACCCATTTCCTAATGTGTGATGTCTAAACCGGAAACTGATGCTATTTCTGCCACCATCTTCAAATCCAAAAGACAATCTCTATAATGTATGGAGACTTCTCATTCTTGTATTGGGGTGGATACTTTTCAGATCAGAAAAACTGGACTGAGAAAAATCATGTTTGAAAGTTATCTAAAGATGAGTGTCATTGGAGGGAATTGTAACAAGGCATGTTGTTTTCATTATTGACATTTGACTAAATCTCAGGAGCTTGAATGGTGTAGATGTTAATACACAGAAAAGCTCAGGATGGTATGATTGTAAGGCTTCATTTCAGTGTTCTCATAAATACATAGTGCACATATTTATACATTTCACTTTTCACTGGGTAAATTTAAAATTGATTGATAAAAAAATCTTCCAGATTCCAAAGGTCACAGAAACATTATCTACTGTTAATGAAGTTTTGTGTATTTCCTTTTGGGGTATATTGCTGAACAAATTGTTAGGCTAGTAGTCTTTTGCCACCCATACATAGCTACAGATTTTCTAGGCATATAACGTGCTTATATATAAATTATTTTTAATTCCTCCAGCTAATTTGTTGAAATAGTCCTAGTATTTGCACTTTATTGAATTAATGCTCTCCAAAATTTATATTCTGAGTCTACAGTAGAAATTTTCAATTTTCACCAAATTACATTGTCTTCATCAATCTTGCCTCTCAGCATTTAAGATACCTGTTTTCTGAAACCGTACAAATGTTAGATTTCAGTGTTTTAATCTTTGATAACATGGTATTACAAGGGAATTGTTCTTCTGTTACTGTTCAGTTTAGTCATCTTCATATGTCTTTAAACCTGCTAATCACTTACTTTTTTTATTTACCTTAGAATATTAGTGCATTTGTTACTGGTTTCTAAGAGATTATTTATGACTAAGGATGTTAACCATTTGCCATGCATTGCAAGTGAAATACTATGTGTTTCTCACTACCATTTTACTGTGATGTTTTACTTTTTGGTTGTACAGAAGTTGTGTATTGAAATATAATGTTATAATTCATGCCTTTTGAGTTTTGTGTTTTTATTGTAAAACATGGGCATTACCATCATGCATTCTTTGTCTGTATTTTCTTCTACGTTTTTGTCAGTTGTTCTGTCATTTTTTTCATTAATCATTAACTGTGGTTTTAAAGCATTACATACTCAAGTTATTTACCCTGACTTAAGCAGTTACCACTCATTTTAAATTTTACCATAGTTATTTAGAAATTCCCACATATAATCAGCTGCATTTCTATTTGTTTGCCTTACATTCTATTGATACTTTAAAATTATTGATGATTTTTAGTCTATTCCATTGAGTTCTATCTCATTTCTCTTCTTTCTTTTCAGAATATTCCCTGTCTATAGTCGCATTTTTTTCTCTGAATTGATGCTTAAAATTATTTTGCAAGTTGGAAAAAAATGCAGTTTTAATTTCATTTGCACCAAATTTAATAGATTAATTAGGAGAGAATAGATCTCTTTAAAATTGAATCATCCAACTGCAAGGTATGTCTTTCTATTTTTAATCAAATTGTTATGTTGGAAAATTGCTAGTGTAATTTTTTTAATCATTCCCAGTCATATCATAGTTTTGTTAATGGAGTGATGGGGATTGTATAATTAGTTTACTTTCCTAATAGTATTTCATTAAAGTTCCAAAATTGTGCTTTTCTTTATTTTTTCATGGTTATTACAGAATATAGGAAAGCAGAAAGGGCTCTTGGTTATTTGACAGTGAATATTAAACCTGTTAGTTTAAGTATCACTTAATTATGGGACATTTTAGGTATCCTTCCTTTGTTGAGCATTTATTGCAAAATTTGTTGACAGGTTTAATAAAATGTTTTGTATTTGTCATGTATTATAGGTGATCATACTTGCTATTATAATCATTGATTAGGCTAAAAACTAACATTTCCTAAAAATGAACATTCTTGCATCTTCTCAATGAATGAACTACATTTGTGTGTGAATGTGCATGAAGGTGTGTGTGAATTCATATATATTTCCCTATTATAATTGTTAAAGTTTTATTTGCAAATTCTAAACAAACATATTCAAATTCTAAACATTTGCAAATAAACATTCTAAACATACATGTTTATTCCTAAATAAACAGATTATATTGTTCTTTTTTGCCAGGTTTTTGTATTTGGTTTGCCTGCTCTACCAAAATGTTTGGAGCATTATTTTTTATAGGCTGGAAACAAAAAGTATTAATATTAATTCTTAAATATTTATTTTGAAATAATTTTTGGCTTACAGAAATGTATATTGTTCTGTAACTTATATTAACATCTTTTTGTTTGCCTGAGAGAGTTATCTAAACCAGGAAGTTGATAAACTGCTTTTACCTGATCCTTTTATAATCCATGTTTGAAAGTAGAATCCCGTGTTTCATATACTTCTCATACTTTCCTTAATGTCCCATCTGCTTGTGACCATTGACGAGTTTTGTTTGGTTTTCATGATTTTGATATTTTTGAAGGGTCTGTAAAATATCGCTTAATGTTCATCAGTATGAGTTTGTGCGATTTTTGTCATTGAAATTGTGCATATTGCTACAGAAATGGTGCTCCCTTCTCAATTCATCACTAGAGATCATATACTGTTGATATGCCTTGTCACTAGTGATGTTCCTTTGATTTCTTAGTGTTACATATTAAATATCTGTAGGGGATAATCCCACAAATTCTGTTATACTATATCTGCTAATTTTAGAATGTATTGATGTTTGTTGCTTACAATAATTCATACACAGTGACAATTTTTTTTTGACAAAACAAATTTTTTGGTTTCAGTTGTAGAGTTTAGGTATTCCTCAGTTCTGTATAACACCCAGTGCTTATTGTATCATGTGCCTTCCTTAATGCCCATCACCCAGTTACAGTTACCCCAATTCCCCACCTCAGCACACAGTATGTTTTCTATAGTTGTCTCTTAGTTTGTCTCCCTCTTTCTGCCTTTAATTTTCGCTCCTTTCCCCTGTGTTCTTTTTTATTTCTTAAATTACACATATGATCAAAAATAATATTTGTCTCTCTTTGATTTTTTTCACTTTAGCCCCTAATACCTTCTAATTCCATCCACATTGTTGCAAATGGTAAGGTTTCATTTTTCTGATGGCTGAGTAATATTCCATTGTGTGTGTGTGGTGACTATGAGTGTGTGTGTGAGTGTACGCACCACATCTTTACCCATTCCAATGTTGATGGACATCTGGGCTCTTTACATATTTTGGCTATTGTGGATACTGCTGCCGTAACCATTCAGGAGCATGTGCCCCTTCAAATAACTATGTTTATATCCTTTGGGTAAGTACCTAGTAGTGCAATTGGCGGGTCATAGCATAGATCTGTTATTAACGTTTTGAGGAACCTCCAACTGGTTTACAGAGTGGCTGGACCAGTTTACATTCCCACCAACAGTGTAAGAGGGTTCCTCTCTTCTCTGCATCCTCACCAACATCTGGTGTTTCCTGAGTTGTTAATTTTAGCCATTGTGACTGGTGTGAGGTATCTCATTGTGGTTTTGATCTGTATTTCCCTAATGCTGAGTGATGCTGAGCATTTTTTCATGTGTCTGTTGGCAATTTAAATGGCCATTTGGAGAATGTTTGTTCATGTCTTCTGCCCATTTCTTGATTGTATTTTTTTTATTTTGGGGTGTTGAATTTGATAAATTCTTTATAGATTTTTGATAATAGCCCTTTATCTAGGATGATATTTGGTAATAGGATCCAACAGTACATTAAAACGATTATTCACAACAACCAAGTGGGATTTATTCCTGGGCTGCAAGGGTGGTTCAGTATCTGGAAATCAATGTGATACATCACATTAACAAAGGACAAGAAGCATATGATTATCTCAATAGATGCAGGAAAAGCATTTAAGAAAATACAGCATCCTTTCTTGATTAAAACTCTGCACTTGGGCTGTTTAGATATTTCCCTATTTAGATATTTAGATATCTATATCTATATTATATATTAGATATTTCCCTGTTTAGATATTTTCCTAAAAGCCTTATTGGAGAAACCCACAGCAAATACCATTTTCTGGAGAAATGCAGAGCTTTTCCCCTAAGGTGTGGAACATAACAAGAATGTCCATTCTCAACCACTGTTGTCCTAGCCTCAGCAATCAGACAACAAAAAGAAATACGTCCAGATCGGCAAAGAAGTCAAACTTGCACTCTTTCACTAACTTCCAGATAATATTCTGTGTTGACAACATAAATCGTGATTTTTAAAAATTTGTCTTACACTTTATTAATTAAAATTTGAATTTTGTACTATAAAAGTTATTCCTTTCCCCTCTCCCTACCCCCATTTAATTTTGAGTGTCATTTCAATGTGGACTCATGGATATTTTACTTGTATGGATTAAGATCATTGTTCTTTTTTAGATTTTATTTATTTGACAGAGAGATTGTGTGCTATAAGTAGACTAGCAGTTAGAGAGAGGGAAAGGGAGCAACAGGCTCACCAGAGAGCAGAGAGCCCAATGTGGGGCTCAATCCAGGACTCTAGGATCATGACCTGAGCCAAAGGCATTCTCTTAACCTCCTGAGCTACCGAGGTGCCCCTCATTACTCTTCCTTAATCAGTTTGTCCCCCATTTGGCCATTCAGGTCTCTCAAGGTGGTCTCAGTCTTGTCTATGTGTTCATATATCCTTTCCTGAGGACCACTTACTCTCTGGCCACCTAACAGTATCCAGGTTTATTTTGCTCCAGTTGTGCAGCCAGCAACTAATAGAGGATGCCTAGTTCCTTACAGGGTATGGAATGGTACTTAGGAAGTAAGTTCTATATCAGAATTTCATTTACTTTCATGGCCTAGTAATATTCTGAGGCATATATTTGTCATGTTTTATTAGATTTTGAATACTTGGCTGTTTGTACTTTTTGATTTTGTGAATAGTGGCTTTGTGGCTGTCCACATTGTGAATAGTGGTGCTAAGAATTTGCATGAAAATGTCTTGACTCCCTGTTTTCATTTCCTTTGGGTATATATCTAAGGAAAATTGCTAGAGGTCATGATGTATTCATGTTTTACTCTGAGGAATGATTTGTTTTCATATTCATAGATAATTGAGACCATAATAGCTTTTTTTTTTTTTTTTGCTGAACTGTGTTTTTTTTTAATTTATTTTTTATTGGTGTTCAATTTACTAACATACAGAATAACACCCAGTGCCCGTCACCCATTCACTCCCACCCTCCGCCCTCCTCCCCTTCTACCACCCCTAGTTCGTTTCCCAGAGTTAGCAGTCTTTACGTTCTGTCTCCCTTTCTGATATTTCCCACACATTTCTTCTCCCTTCCCTTATATTCCCTTTCACTATTATTTATATTCCCCAAATGAATGAGAACATATAATGTTTGTCCTTCTCCGACTGACTTACTTCACTCAGCATGATACCTAGGAATAAACCTAACCAAAGATGTAAAGGATCTATACCCTCAAAACTATAGAACACTTCTGAAAGAAATTGAGGAAGACACAAAGAGATGGAAAAATATTCCATGCTCATGGATTGGCAGAATTAATATTGTGAAAATGTCAATGTTACCCAGGGCAATATACACGTTTAATGCAATCCCTATCAAAATACCATGGACTTTCTTCAGAGAGTTAGAACAAATTATTTTAAGATTTGTGTGGAATCAGAAAAGACCATAATAGCTTTGACATCTGAACAACTAAAACTAATTATCAGTGTTTTACCATATTTTGAAAATGACAAATCAATCTTTAATTTTTGTAGACATATAGAGCACAATTTTAAGTAAGTACAGTATCCTATTTCTTATTAAGTAGAATCTCAGTGAGTTTTAAAATAGATTATCATGTAAATTTGTGAATTGGTCCAAAGAGATCATAAGAATTGGAACAAATCTGGATCAAAGCTGGGACCATGAATTTTTATTTAGGCCATTTTTATATTGATTATTTTTAGTAATTTATTAATATTAAATCATTTAATTTTTTAGTATAGGACTTTCTTTTTTTTTATTATTTTTTTTTATTTTTTATTTTATTTTTTTTATTGGTGTTCAATTTCCTAACATACAGAATAACACCCAGTGCCCGTCACCCATTCACTCCCACCCCCCGCCCTCCTCCCCTTCTACCACCCCTAGTTCGTTTCCCAGAGTTAGCAGTCTTTACATTCTGTCTCCCTTTCTGATATTTCCCACCCATTTCTTCTCCCTTCCCTTATTTTCCCTTTCACTATTATTTATATTCCCCAAATGAATGAGAACATATAATGTTTGTCCTTCTCCGACTGACTTACTTCACTCAGCATAATACCCTCCAGTTCCATCCACGTTGAAGCAAATGGTGGGTATTTGTCATTTCTAATAGCTGAGTAATATTCCATTGTATACATAAACCACATCTTCTTTATCCATTCATCTTTCGTTGGACACCGAGTCTCCTTCCACAGTTTGGCTATTGTGGCCATTGCTGCTAGAAACATCGGGGTGCAGGTGTCCCGGCGTTTCATTGCATCTGTATCTTTGGGGTAAATCCCCAACAGTGCAATTGCTGGGTCGTAGGGCAGGTATATTTTTAACTGTTTGAGGAACCTCCACACAGTTTTCCAGAGTGGCTGCACCAGTTCACATTCCCACCAACAGTGTAAGAGGGTTCCCTTTTCTCCGCATCCTCTCCAACATTTGTTGTTTCCTGCCTTGTTAATTTTCCCCATTCTCACTGGTGTGAGGTAGTATCTCATTGTAGTTTTGATTTGTATTTCCCTGATGGCAAGTGATGCAGAGCATTTTCTCATATGCATGTTGGCCATGTCTATGTCTTCCTCTGTGAGATTTCTGTTCATGTCTTTTGCCCATTTCATGATTGGATTGTTTGTTTCTTTGGTGTTGAGTTTAATAAGTTCTTTATAGATCTTGGAAACTAGCCCTTTATCTGATATGTCATTTGCAAATATCTTCTCCCATTCTGTAGGTTGTCTTTGAGTTTTGTTGACTGTATCCTTTGCTGTGCAAAAGCTTCTTATCTTGATGAAGTCCCAATAGTTCATTTTTGCTTTTGTTTCTTTTGCCTTCGTGGATGTATCTTGCAAGAAGTTACTATGGCCGAGTTCAAAAAGGGTGTTGCCTGTGTACTTCTCTAGGATTTTGATGGAATCTTGTCTCACATTTAGATCTTTCATCCATTTTGAGTTTATCTTTGTGTATGGTGAAAGAGAGTGGTCTAGTGTCATTCTTCTGCATGTGGATGTCCAATTTTCCCAGCACCATTTATTGAAGAGACTGTCTTTCTTCCAATGGATAGTCTTTCCTCCTTTATCGAATATTAGTTGCCCATAAAGTTCAGGGTCCACTTCTGGATTCTCTATTCTGTTCCACTGATCTATGTGTCTGTTTTTGTGCCAGTACCACACTGTCTTGATGACCACAGCTTTGTAGTACAACCTGAAATCTGGCATTGTGATGCCTCCAGATGGGAACATTCCTCGACATCTTAAAAGCCATCTATGAAAAGCCCACAGCAAATATCATTCTCAATGGGGAAGCACTGGGAGCCTTTCCCCTAAGATCAGGAAAAAGACAGGGATGTCCACTCTCACCACTGCTATTCAACATAGTACTGGAAGTCCTAGCCTCAGCAATCAGACAACAAAAAGACATTACAGGCATTCAAATTGGCAAAGAAGAAGTCAAACTCTCCCTCTTCGCCGATGACATGATACTCTACATAGAAAACCCAAAAGTCTCCACCCCAAGATTGCTAGAACTCATACAGCAATTCGGTAGCGTGGCAGGATGCAAAATCAATGCCCAGAAGTCAGTGGCATTTCTATACACAAACAATGAGACTGAAGAAAGAGAAATTAAGGAGTCAATCCCATTTACAATTGCACCCAAAAGCATAAGATACCTAGGAATAAACCTCACCAAAGATGTAAAGGATCTATACCCTCAAAACTATAGAACACTTCTGAAAGAAATTGAGGAAGACACAAAGAGATGGAAAAATATTCCATGCTCATGGATTGGCAGAATTAATATTGTGAAAATGTCAATGTTACCCAGGGCAATATACACGTTTAATGCAATCCCTATCAAAATACCATGGACTTTCTTCAGAGAGTTAGAACAAATTATTTTAAGATTTGTGTGGAATCAGAAAAGACCCCGAATAGCCAGGGGAATTTTAAAAAAGTATAGGACTTTCTACGTGCTTTTTTGTTTCATATGTGTTAAATATTTTAGAAACATTTACTCTTTTGCAATTCATTTCAATCAGGAGGAACTTAAGTTTATGGTTTCTCATATTCCTGTTGATTACACACTATTTCTAGTATTTTAAATGAATTTTGGTGAAGTAATGTGGTCGAGGTTATTTCTGCCTTGAGGTTTTCTCTTTCATATATTCTCTCACATACCTATGTATCTATAACTATAAACGTTTATATTTATACAATGTGTAAATACCTTTGTAAACTAATACATAAAAACCTATGTAGACATTTGTAAGTATGTGTAAAAAATGTTTACATAAAAACCTATGTAAATATAAATGTACATGTAGACCATAACAAAACTATGGCTCATATTTCTAAATACATGAAGGGTATTAGGAAAGAGGCATTGTTTCCAATGTACAGAGCATTCTAAGTAATTGTAACAGGCTCACTATTTTTATAGGTCTGTATCTCTACTAGGGACCATCTTAGTTGTACTAATATGACTTGATATTGATGCACCAATAGCAATTTTCTTTTGTTTCATTTCATGTTGAATATTTGACCATTTTGTCAATTTTTAATGAGTAATTCTTACAATATGTCCCAAATTAATTATGAATAAGTACTTATATTTTTCTATGTCCTATCCTAGAAATAATAACTAATTGCTTTATAGTTTTTCAGTTGACTTTGTTGTATCTCAAGATTTGGGGACTCCAGTACTTGTCAAGGATAATCATGGTCACCTGGGTAGCCCAGTGGTTGAGCGCCTGCCTTCCACCCAGGGTGTGATCCTGGGGTCATGGGATCGAGTCCCACATTGGGATCCCTGCATGGAGCATGCTTCTCCCTCTGCCTATGTGTCTGCCTCTCTCTCTCTCTCTCTCTGTCTCTGTCTCTCATGAATAAATAAAATCTTTAAAAAAATAGATAATCATAATGCCACCTACTGAAAAATATAAAATGTGATAATGTTTATAGTATGTCATTGTGTGATACCTAATGTACTTTGAGGTATTGCTAGATAAAATTTATTTAGACTTCGGTGTTTTTAAAATAGTGACATATACACCGGCACTTGAATGATCATGCGTTCCATTCCACTTGGTTTGTTAACCCATAATTCCTTGAATCTACAACAGCCTTTAATTTTTAAAAACTTTAATTATTTCTATTTAAATTTGGAAGAAATTTGCCTTTTACAACTATTATGTTTCTATATTCTACAAGTAGTATATGCTATCCCTGTAGTAGTGTATAACATTTTCCTCCATTTTCCAAGATAGCTAGATTTAAATGCCACATCGGCTTGGTTTTGTTAATTCTTTAGTCATTTATTATAGGAATATTTCAAAGAATAGTATAAATTTTTAAATTTTAATTCTGGTCTAGTTAACATACAGTGTTATATTGGTTTCTGGTGTACAATACCAAGCATCACCCACTTCACATCAGAAGTGCACTCAATTCCCATAATCTAGTTCACCTATCCCTCCCCACCCACCCAGTTTTGTGTTAGTCATCAGCTTTTTCTCTACAGTTAAGAGTTTTGGTTCCTCTCCCTCCCTCCACTTGGCTAGTTTGTTTAATTCCCTCACAAGTGAAATAATACGATATTTGTCTTTTTATAACTGACTTATTTCAAATAGCGTAACACTCTCTAGCTCCATCTGTGTGGTTGCAGATGACAAGATTTCATTCTTTTTAATTTTTTTAACATTTTATTTTTTATTTATGAGACACACAGGCAGAGACATAGGCAGAGAGAGAAGTAGGCTCCATGCAAGGAGCCTGATGTGGGACTCTATCCCGTGACTCCAGGATCATGCCCTGGGCTGATGGAAGATGCTCAACAGCTGAGCCACCCAGGCATCCCAGATCTCATTCTTTTTATAGCTGAGTAATACTCCATCATATATATGGCATATATTTCATAACATACATTAGATATATACCACATCTTTATCCATTCATCACTCAGTGGATACTTGGGCTATTTCCATGATTTGACTATTGTAAATAATTCTGCAATAAACATAGAGTTGCTTGTATATCTTTGAATTAGTGCTTTTGTATTATTTGAGTAAATACCCAGTAGTGTGATTCCTAGATCATAAGAAGTACTATTTTTAAATTCTTGATGAACCCCCCCACCCCACCCCCTGTACTGTTTTTTAGAGTGGCTGCACCAGTCTGCATTCCCACCAACAATATAAGAGGGTTCCTTTTTTTCCACGTTCTCCCCAAAACTTGCTATTCCTTATGATGTTGATTTTAGCCATTCAGGTATAAGGTGATATTGTAGTTTTGATTTGTGTTTTGCTGATGATATGAGCATCTTTTCATGTGTCTGTTGGTTATATGTATGTCTTTTTTTTTTTTTTGAGAAATGGGTGTTTTGTCTTCTGCCATTTCTTGACTGGATTGTTTTTAGGGTGTTGAGTTGTATAACTTTGGAAAAGAATCCGTTACAGATATGTCTTTTGCAAATATCTTTTCCCATTTGATAAGTTGCTTTTTAGTTTTGTTGAGTGTTTCTTTCACCAAGCAGAAGCTTTTTATTTTTATTATGTATTTTTTTAGTTTTCTTAGAGACCTAGTGGGTGGAGGAGAGAAAAAGAGAGAATGGCTGCATCCTCAGCACAGATCTCATGACCCTGTGGTCATGACCTCAGCTGAAATCAAGAGTTGGAGGCTTAGAAAACTAAGCCTGCCAGGCACACTCAGCAGCTTTTTATTTCAATGTATCCCCAATAGTTTATTTTTGTTCTTGTTTACCTTGCCTCAGCAGACCTATCTAGATAGAAAAATGTCGTCTCTGCTGATTCAAAGGAGTTACTGCCCGTGTTCCTTTCTAGAATTTTTATTTTTTTGAGGTCTCACATTTAGGTATTTTAGTCATTTTGAATTTATTTTTCTGTATGGTGTAAGAAAGTGGTCCAATTTCACTGTTTTTGCATGATGCTGTCCAGTTTTCCCAAAACCATTTATTGGAGAGAAAGTCTTTTTCCTAATGGATATACTTTCCTGCTATGTTGATTACTTGGATAATTAAGGGTTTATTTTCTATTTTGTTCTACTTTTCTGTGTGTGTTTTTGTGTCAACATCACACTGTTTTGATTACTTGATATTTGTAATAAATTCCATACTTGTGATTCCTCCAGGTTTTCTTTTCATTTTCAAAGTTGATACGTCTATCAGAGTCACTTGTTGCATGCAAATTTTAGGATTAATCTATTCCAGCCCTGAAAAATGCTGTTGGTATTTTGGTAGATATTGCATTATGTGAGTATTTTGTTTTGGATGCTATAAATATCTTGAGCATATTTGTTCTAATTAATGAGCATTGAATTGTTTTCCATTTCTTCATGTCCTCTTCAATTTCTTTTATCAGTGTTTTATAGTTTTCAGAGTATAGGTCTATTAGGTCTTTGGTTAGGTTTATTTCATTGTTTTTGGTGCAATTTTAATTGGGACTGGTTCCTTAATTTTTCTTTTTTCTGCTTCATTACTGGCAGAGGAATTCCCCTAAATTATTGTAAAAGTTTATATTTGTATCCTGTGATTTTTATTGAGTTTGTGTGTTAGTTCTAGCAGGTTTTGGTGGAGTCTTTTGAGTTTTGTATACGGAATATCATGTTACCTGCAAATAGTGTAAATAATTGCTTCCTTGCAAATTTGGATTTCTTTTTGTTGTCTGATTGCTGTTGAAACAACTTCCAGTACTATAGTAAATAACAGCTGTGAGAGTGCATATCCCTCTCTTGTTCCAGAATGCAGAAGGAAAGCTGTTCTCCTCACTGATGATGATATTAGCTGTGAGTATATGGCCTTTATTATATTGAGGTATGTTTCCTCCAAACCTACTTTTTTTTTATTTTTTAAAATTATTTATTTATTTTTTATTGGCGTTCAATTTGCCAACATACAGCATAACACCCAGTGCTCATCCCATCAAATGCCCCCCTCAGTGCCCATCACCCAGTTCCCCCCCCCCACCCCGCCCACCTCCCTTTCCACCACCCCTTGTTTGTTTCCCCGAATTAGGACTGTCTCTTGTTCTGTCTCCCTTTCTGATATTTCCCACTCATTTTTTTCTCCTTTCCCCTTTATTCCCTTTCACGATTTTTTATATTCCCCAAATGAATGAGACCATATAATGCTTGTCCTCCGATAAAGAAGATGGGGTATATGTATACAATGGAATATTATTACTCAGTCATTAGAAATGACAAATATCCACCATTTGCTTTGACGTGGCTGGAACTGGAGGGTATTATGCTGAATCTAAACCTACTTTGAAAAAAAATCTAGTTTGTTGATGGTTTGGGTTTTTGTTTTTGCTTTTTATTATCAATGAGTGTTGTACTTTGTCAAATCATTTTTCCACATCTATTAAAATGATCCTATAGTCCTCATTCTTTCTGTGGTCAATGTTGATTTATCATATTGATTGATTTTTATAAAGATTTTATTTATTCATGAGGGGCACAGAGAGGCAGAGATGCAGGCAGAGGAAGAACCAGGCTCCCTCCGGGGAGCCCAATGTGGGACTTGATCCCAGGACACTGGGATCATGCCCCACGTGGAAGGCAGATGCTCAACCACTGAGCCACCAAGGTGCCCTCACATCGATTGATTTGAATTTTGGACCACCCTTGAAGCCCATGAATACATCCAACATGATTGTGGTTGAATGATTTTTTTGATGTATTGTTGGATTTGTTTTGCTAGTGTTTTATTGAGAATTTTGCATCCATGTTCAGGGATATTGGCTTGCAGTTCTCTTTTTTTAGTGGAATCTTTGTTTGCTTTTGGTATCAGGGTAATGCTATCCTTATAGAATGAATCTGGCAGTTTTCTTTATTTTCTATTTTTTTGGAATAGTTTGAGAAGAATAAGTATTTTTCTTTAAGTGCATCGTAGAATTCCCCTGTGATGCCGTCTGCCCTTGACTTTTTTATTTTGGGAGATTTTTGATGACTGCTACAATTTCATTTCTGGTTATTAATCTTTCAAATGTTCCATTCCTTCCTGTTTCAATTTCAATAGTATATATATTTTTCTAGGCCATTATCCATTCTTCCAGGTTGTCCAATTTGTTGGTATATATTTTTTCATTATATTCTCATAATTGTATTTCTTTGGTGGTCTTATTTCCCCTTTCAAGTTGTCGGATTTTATTTATTTGGGTCCATTTTTTCTAAGTCTAAGTAAAGCTTTATCAATTTTTATTAATTTTTCTCAATGAACCTTTTGATTTCATTGATTTGTTTTTTTTTAATATTGTTTATTTCTCCTCTAATGTTTATTATTTCTTTCTGCTGGCTTTCAGCTTTGTTCTACTTTTTCTAGCTCCTTTTGGTGTAAATTTAGATTGTTAGAGATTTTTCTTGCTTCTTGAGGTGGGTGTGTATTACCATAAACGTTTTCCATAGAACAGCTTTTGCTGAATCCCATAGGTTTTGGATATTGTTTTCATTTTCATTTCATCCTATGTATATTTTGGTTTCTTCTGTAATTTCTTGTTTGGCCCATTTGCTGTTTTGTAACCTGTTTTTTGATCTCCATATATTTGTGGCCTTTCTGATTCTTTTTTTCTTGTGGTTGATTTCTAATTTCATAGTGTTGTGGTCAGAAAAGATATAACTTTGATCTTTTTGAATTTGTTTAGGTATGTTTTGTGGCCTAATGTGTGATCTGTTTTGAAGAATGTTGCATGTGCTCTTGAAGATAATATGTATTGTCTTGTAGGATGGAATGTTTCAAATATATCTCTTAAATCCATCTCGCCCAGTGTATTTTTCAGAGCCACTATTTTCTTGTTTATTTGCTGTATGGATGATCTATACATCCGTGTCAGTGGAGTATTCAAGTCTCCTACTTTTATTGTATTACTATCAATTAGTTCCTTTTTGTTTTTTGGTTAATTGTTTTATGTATCTGTATGCTCCCATAATGGGTACATAAATATTTACAATCATTGGATCTTCGTTTTAGATTGCCCCCTTTATTATTATTTGGTATCATACTGTGTCTCATTTTATAGACTAAAGTTCATTTTTTTCCAGGATGAGTATTGCTATCATGGCTAAGCCCATTTGCATGATAAATATTTCTCCATTCCCTCACTTAAAGTCTTTGAATTCTAGTCTGAAATGAAACTCTTATAGGCAGCATATAGATGAGTCTTACTTTTTAATACTTTATAAATTTTTATGTAGTGTCTTTGCCCAACATGGAACTTGAACTTGTGACCCCAAGAGTCAAATCCTCTGCCAACTGAGGGAGACAGGGACCCATGGGACATGATTTTTCATCTAATCTTACACTCTCTGTCTTTTGATTGGAGCATTTAGTCCCTCTTCATTCAAAGTAATTAATGATATACATGTACTTATTGCCATTTCGCTACTTTTTTTGCAGTTCTCTGATTTTTTGTTTTGTTTTACTTTTTTGTTGTTTGTTGATATATATATATATATATTCTTTTTTTTTTTAGATTTCTCAAATAAATTCCAGTTAGTTAACATTTGGTAAATGTTAGATTCACGTGTACAATATTGTGGTTTAACACTTCCATACAATACCTAGTGCTCATCACAAGTACACTTCCTAGGGATCCCTGGGTGGCGTAGTTGTTTGCCGCCTGCCTTTGGCCCAGGGCACGATCCTGGAGACCCGGGATCGAATCCCATGTCGGGCTCCCGGTGCATGGGGCCTGCCTATGTCTCTGCCTCTCTCTCTCTCTCTCTCTCTCTGTGTGACTATCATAAATAAAAATTAAAAAAAAAAAACAAGTACACTCCCTAGATCTATCAATATTGTTGCAAGTGGCAAGATTTTGTTCCTCATGGTTGAGTAATATTTCATCGTGTATGTATGCCACATTTCCTTTATTCATCAGCGGATGGATATTTGGGCTGTTTCCATATTTTGGCTATTAATTGATTACGGTGGTATAAACATTGGGTTATATGTATACGTTTCAATTAGTATGTTTGTATTCTTGGTGAAATACTAAGTACAATCACTGGATTACAGTGTAGTTCTACTTTTTTTTTTTGACTTTTTGAGGAAACTTCATACTGTTTTCCAGGGTCTCTGCACCAGTTTGATTCCCACCAACAGTGTAAGGGTGTTTCCTTTTCTCCACATCCTCACCAACATCTGTTGTTTCTTTTGTTGTAATATTAGCTATTCTTTTTTTTTTCAGATTTTATTTATTTATTCACGAGAGACACAGAGAGAGGCAGAAAGAGAGGCTGTGACAGGAGAAGCAGGCTCCAAGTGGGAACCCGATGTGGGACTGGGATCATGCCATAAGTTGAACGCAGACTCTCAAACACTGAGCCACCCAGGTGTCCCAATTTTAGATATTCTTACTGGAGAGAGGTGATCTCAGTGTAGTTTTAATTTGTATTTATCTGGTTTTGAGTGATGGTGAGCATCTTGTCATGTGTTTGTTGGCCATCTGTATATCTTCCTTAGAAAAATGTCTATTAATGTCTTCTGGATGGTTTTAAGTTGTATTTTTCAGTTTGGGGCTGTTGAGTTTTATAAGTTCTTTTCTTATTTCAGATTCTAGCCTATTATTTAGATATGTTATTTGCAAATATATTCTTCCATTACATGAGTTGCTTTTCAGTTATCTTGATTTTTTTTTTTGCTTCACTATGAAGAAGCTTCTGTTAAAGAATATATTTTATTTATTTATTTGACAGAGAAGGAGAAAGAAGGAGAGCAGGAAAGCCCCAGTGGAGTGGGGAGAGGACAAGTGAGAAGCAGGCTCCCCTCTGGGTGGGGAGCCAGACACAGGGCTCAATCCCAAGACCCTGGGTTCATGACCTGAGCCAAAGGCATTACTATGGTCCGTGTCAGAGACATTATTGCCTGTATTTTCTAGCATTTTAATAGTTTCTGTAGGTTTTTTCTGATATTTCTCTAATGTTTTTGTTTTGTTTTCTTTAGGATAAATTTGGGTTCTTTATGTTTTTTTTTTTTAAAGATTTTATTTATTCACAAGACAGAGAGAGGCAGAGACACAGGCAGAGAGAGAAGCAGGCTCCATGCAGGGAGCCTGATGTGGTACTCGATCCTGGGGCTCCAGGATCAAGCCCTGAGCCAAAGGCGGCGCTAAACTGCTGAGCCACCCAGGGATCCCCCAGGTTCTTTATGTTTTTAATACCTAGATATGATAACCGTGGGTTCTTTATTTTTAATATCTACTAATGTGGGGATCCCTGGGTGGCTCAGTAGTTTAGCACCTGCCTTCGGCCCAGAGCATGATCCTGGATTCCCGGGATTGAGTCCCACATCAGGCTCCTTGCATGGAGCTTGCTTTAAAAATAAGAATATCTACTAATGTATGTTTTGTTTGTGGTTACCATTTCGTTTATATATTCCATCTTATGCACATAGCAGTCTACATTAAGCTGATAGTCACTTAATGTTGAACTCCTTGTTAGCTCCTCTTGTTTCTAGGTTTCATATATTTTGTATCATTTTTTTAAAGATTTTATTTATTCATGAGAGACACAGAGAGGCAGAGATACAGGCAGAGGGAGAAGCAGGTTCCATGCAGGGAGCCCAACGTGGGACTCGATCCCAGGTCCCCAAGATCACACCCTGGGCTGAAGGCAGCACTAAACCACTGAGCCGCCTGGGCTGCCCCTGTATCCTATTTTACATCCATACCATAATTGATTTTTACAGAAACAGTTGTTTTTACTGTTTTTGTGTTTTTTTATGCTCTCACATATGGCCTTTCCTTTTTTTAAAAAAAGATTTATTTATTTTATACACAGAGCATGTGCATGTGGGCAGAGGTCCATATGGAATCTCCCAAGCACACCCGCAACTGAGTGCAGAGCTTGCCATGGGGCTGGATCCCATGACCCCTGAGATCATGACCTGAGGTGAAACCCAGCATTGGTCACTCAAATCACTGAGACATCCAGGCCCCCAGTCTTTCCTTTTCACTCACAGTCCCCTTTAGTATTTCTGGTAGAGCTGGTTTAGTGATTATGAAATTTAGCTTTTGTTTGTCCAAGAAACTCTGTCTGTCCTCCTACTCTGAATGATAGTCTTGTTTGATAGAATATTTTTGACTGCAGATTTTTTTAATATCCTTTCTAGTATATATTTCAGTGTTCTACAAAGTCCTTGATGGCCATCACAACATGTAAAATAAAGTCAAAGTGCACAATTAAAATATAGCTTTTGTTAGTAACACCTCATACTGTTGACTGAAGATAATCTGAAATTCATGTAAATCCATTCAATTAATCATTTTTGATGGATCTCTGGTCCTTAGAGCATTCGGGCTCATCCCTTAGCTACATAATCTTAGAAGTTTATTTTTTTATAAATGTATTTTTTATTGGTGTTCAATTTGCCAACATATAGAATAACACCCAGTGCTCATCCCATCAAGTGCCCCCCTCAGTGCCTGTAACCCAGTCACACTAGTCACACCACCCCCTCCGCCCACCTCCCTTTCTACCACCCTTAGTCCATTTCCCAGAGTTAGGAGTCTCTCATGTTCTGTCTCCCTTTCTGACTACAGATTTTTAATTTTCAGCACTTTGAATGTATAATGCCACTTTCTTCTAGCCTGCCAGGTTTCTACTGAAAAATGAGCTGATAGATTTATGATGTTTTCTGTGTATGTAAATGTCGTTAGTTTTTGTGCAACTTTAAGATCTTTTATCACCTTTTTTTTTTTGCCATTTTAAGTATTATGTGTCTCAATGTAGGCCTTCTTGAATTGAATTTCATGGGGAATCTCTGTGCTTCCCGAGTTTGGATCTCTCTTTCCGTGGATTCAGGGTTTTTTTTTTTAGCTTTTCTTCAAATACATTTTCTAACCCCCTTTCTCTCCTTGGATCCAAGAATATGAATGTTGGTATGCTTGATGGAGTGAGTGAGTTCTCAGAAGTCTATTCTCATAATGCAGGGTTTTGTTTTGTTTTGACCCTCCTCTGTTCAGCTTTATTGCTTTCCATTACTTTGTCCTCTGGTCACTGATAACTTCCTCTGTTTCCTGTAGCCTACTGTTTATTTCATGTACTATATTTTAAATTTATTGAGTTTTTCATGTCTGTTATGTTTTTTCTCTCTTTGTTAAGAGTCTAACTGTTCTCTATTATTTTCTCAAGTCCAGTGTGTATCTTTATTATTACATTAAATTCCCTATCATGCATATACTTCTTTCTCTTTCTCTTTTTGATCTCCTGTCATTTTATCATGTACTTTCTTTTACGACAGATTCTTCTGTCTCGTCCTCATTTTGTCTATCCCTCTCTCTCTCTTTCTGTGTGTTCAGAATGTCAGCTACATCCTCTGTTCTTAAATGTATTGGCTTTATGGAGAAGAATTCTGTAGTTTGTCCCTGGTTCACCAGAACTTTGCATTTCAAGGGAGTCTTCCTATGTATGTTGCATGCATTGTGCTATTGTATCTGAGTAGCTCTTTCTTTTAATCCAGATGTCTGCATAAATTCTCTGCCTGTTGTGGGTTGGGTTGTTCTTTCTCTCTGTGGCCTCAACCTTATTGGTGCAACTTAATATTTAGTTGTATAGTTTAGTTATTGACATAGATGTTGGGGATGTAATACCCGAGTGTAAATGTTAGATGTGCTAAGGTTATGTTCTTCCTACTCTACTATATCACTTCTAGAAAAACACTCCTTATTTGTATATTTTGTCTTTCTGTTATTTCAAGAATCATATAGTGTTTAATTTTTCCATTTGTTTTCCACCTAAGAATCATGGCCTCTAGTTGTTTAATCAGTAGGTGCACTTTTGCTTTAGTTAATTAAAATTACTCTTAATGAAGTATTTAAGTAAGACTTTTGTAAATCAACTATTTTAAATTATTAATTCAAAAGAAACTGGAAGATGTGTACTGGATCCTTTTCCTTATAAATTATATAGTAATGAATTTGATGCCCTGTCCATCATCCAAGATGATTTGTACATGTACTATAGCAAAACATAAACTGCAAAACAACTTGAAAAGCTAAGTTATATTGCAAAGGTAATGACCGTTAAAATGAACAGTTATTGAAACCAATACACACATACATAGATACAGGAATAATAGGTAATACACAGTTTAATTTTTTTAACTTATTCAAATATGTATTCAATTTATGCAATTTACTTTTACACCTTGTAGTTATTCAAATGTATTCAATTTATGCAATTTATTTTTATAGCTTGTAGTTAGGATATATTTTTTTCTCAACCTTTACACAATTCATTTTCGTTCCATATATATATGGAGAGATAGCACACATGAGTGAGCTTTTGAAATATTTGCAAATGTGTTCCTTTTTACATTATTGTTTGAACGTTGAAAACAATATGTTCCATATTCCATTGTAAATATTGTAAGCATAAGCATAGAGTTGTAACCATGAACATTGAGTTATTTGTTTTTTTAATTCTATTTCATTTACATATATTGTATTATTATTTTCAGAGGTAGAGTTCAGTGATCTATCATTTCCATATAACACCCATTGCTCATTATGTCACATAACTTCCTTAATGCCCATGAAGCAGTTACCCCATACCTTCACGGCCTCCCTCCCAGGAACCAAATTTAAGTGATAGAATATCATTTTTACGTACTTTGTTCTATAGCTTTGTAAGTCTCTTGTGAGATAGGTACTTTCCTTTTATTCCATCCATAGATGTGTCTCAGTTTACTTGCCTACAAAGCAAGAAAAAATAATGTTTATGTCAAGGAGTTCTCAAGTATTTAGTTGATTATTATATAGAAATAGCTAAGAAGAGGTCTTGGCTATCTCAATGCTCTTTTTCATGACTATTTAAACTCTTGTGTGTAGGTTATTCAAGTAGGATATGATTTGTCTCATTTTAACTCCTTGGTCCATAACTTTAATGCTGTAGTACCATACACTCGCAAATAAGACTTGGTTGCTACCACTGAATATATATTTAGTATATCCACTTTCATTTAGTTACTTTATAAATTAATTTAATATACATTCATGTATTTGGTAACAGAAGCCCAGTTAAGTAGTAGTTTCATATGTAGGAAGTATCGTATTAGCTTCTTATCTCATCACTACAGATCAATTATAATCAACTAAAGATTAATTATTATTAAGGTCCATTATTAGGTCCATAACTCTACTTGGTTTTATATATATATATATATATTTTTTTTTTTTAAGAGAAGAAACAAATGCAGGTGGGAGGAGAGACAGAGGAAGAGAGAGAATCTCAAGCAGACTCTCTATTGATCACAGAGCCCAACATGGGCCTCTTGATCCCACAACCCTGAGATCATGACAGAGCTGAAATTAAGAGTTGGATACTTAACCGACTGAGCCACCCAGGCACCTCTATGTGCTTATATTCTAAAAGTAAAAAATGCATCCCCTAAAATTAAGCTGTAATTCTCTCCTAATATATTTACTCATTAGTTTATAAAAAGTAGAAAAAAATCATTATCAGTTATTTGTATGTTCTTAAAGATTGCATGAATATTAGTTTACATTTAAGAATGGTTTATATTATGTTTAATATTATATGTTTAAGAATGGTTGAATTAGAAAATAAAATTAAGGTAAAATGTATGAGAATTGAGTAGATGAGTTGGTTGTTAGTGAATCTGATGCCATTTGGCAGTGCCAATTTGTTGAATTACTTTCTGAAAAAGAGTTCTGAAGAGTAGTGGAGGATCTTATTTTGTTACTGTTTTTTGTGGTCCATTGGAAAGACCGTAAGTTTTATCAAGTGTCACCAAGAAAGGGGTGTTTCATTTCTTTTAAGTTACGAGCAGTAGCATCTTACTAGATTTGTTTCAGAGTAGAAGCCACATAATTATACTCAATGTGTAGTTTCTTCCCCTGCTATCATTAGTCTGTTTGCAGACTTCTCACCAATTAGGCCCCTTTCTTTGTCTTCATGGGTTGAAATCACCTGAAATTTTGTTTAGGGAAACATATAGGAAGACTTTGTTTCTCATCATTTTCCATGGATAAGTGAATATTTTTAATGTGGGTAAGTGATGAATGATGGACAGCAAAGAATCTAGAGGTATACTCATAAGTCTCCTTTGGTTAGCTTTTAAATGTAATTTTTTATTCAAGTATAGTTAACATACAATATTATATCAGTTTCAGGTGTAAAATACAGTGATTCAACAATTCTGTTCATTACTCAGTTGCTCATCACAGTAAGTGTGCTCTTCATTCCCTTCAGCTAATTTCACCCTCCCCCACCAGCCTCCCCTCTGGTAACCATCAGTTCTCTATATTTAAGACTCTTTTTTTCTGTGTTTGTCCTTGTTTATTATGTTTCCTAAATTCCACATATGAATAATGCAATTGGTTGCCTTTTTAAAAAAGTAACAGTATCATTTTATTATTGTTTGCTTCTCCATCTTTTGTTCTGGTTATATCATTTGTTCGCTAAACATCAAAGCAACATTTTTTGATATTAAAGTGATACAGAAGACAAAGGTATTAATGAAATTCAGTATAGCCCAGTACTTCAAATAAAAGGCTCTCTTCTAGCCTAAAGATGGCATTATATTTATGAGAACATGTATAACACAAGCTATCTGGTTCCTCTACTGTGATCCAAATATTTATATATGCAGTAAATATGTCACAGAAAAATTTTGTTCTTAATTAAGATTTGTTCCTCATCTATCACTGCAAAAGTTAGGTTGTACCTAATATTTTTTAGACTTGTGGTTTATTTTCAGGTTTTAATTTGACAGAGAACTAGCACATACAAGTTGGGAGTAGCAGATGGAAGGGAGAAGCTGACTCCCCACTTAGCAGGGATCCCAATGCTGACTTGATCCCAGAACCCTGGGATCATGACCTGAGCTGAAGCCAGAGGCTTAGCCAGCTGAGCTACTCCGTCACCCCAGAGTTGTTTTTAAAATTGGCAATAAGTTTATCTTAAGATTTAATATAAAAAAAGAAATACTTTTGAGTCAGTTTATGTAGGTAGGTATTCATTTACTTAGAGAATGAGCAGGAAGGGCAGAGGTACAGGGAAAGAGTGAATCTTAGGCTCCATGCCTACCTAGGGCTCAAACTCATGATCCTGAGATTGTGACCTGAGCTGAAATCAAGAGTCAGACATTTAACTGTGCAAACCAGGTGCCCTATGAGTCAATTTAAAATATAATTTCAATTTTTTAAAAAGTAATTTTATGAGCCAGATATTTTGATTATAAATTTGAGCTTTAAGCACATCAGGAAAACTTTGTATAGAATAGGAATGGAAGATGAGATGCAATTAGAAATCTATTAATGGCACATGAATGGAAAGTAATGCAATGGAGTAGAAAATTGGGAGCCCAACAGGTGCATTAAGAAATAGAAAATGCAATGGGATTTTCTGCAATCATTGGAAGAAATTCTTAGCTATATGTAGAAAATAAAATTGGGCTATTTCCTCTGGTATAGAGCAGGAATAATTTTAAGTGAATCAGAAGTTTAATTTAAAACTGAAGAAAGGGGCACCTGGGTGGCTCAGTGGTTGAGTGCCTTCTGCTCAGGTCGTGATCCCAGGATCCTGGGATCCTAGGATTGAGTCCAGCATTGAGCTCCCCACAGGGAGCCTGCTTCTTCCTCTGCCTGGGTCTCTGCCTCTTTCTATGTGTCTCTCCTGAATAAATAAAATCTTTATAAGTAAATTTAACAAAACTGAAAAAATTACAGAATTTTTCTTTAACCTTGGAGCAAGGAAAATTTAATTCCTGATTATTTGAATTCTCAATTTGCTAAAAAAACGTGATAAGTCTGATAATGTTAAAATAATGGGCAAGGCAAACACCAAATGATAAAGGAAAGATATTTGTAATATAAGAATGCTAAAATCCCCTAATATAGACAGATCCTAATACAGGGAAGGAAACTACCAATAAAACTTAAGGAAATTTTATTTGAACAGATAGTTCACAGAAGAAATGGAAATTGATATTAATCATATGGAAATATTCTTGGATTTGTGTGCACTAAGGATAATTAACAATTAACAATCCAAAGAGTATTTAATAAACTTCTCAACTGTCAGATTTGCAGAAATTCCAGATGTGACAATATTCTCTTTGAGCAAGGTGAGAGGAGGGGAATCTAGCAAAATCATAATGTTGGTGGTAGTCTAAATATAAAACTTCTGTGGATAGGCATTAAGTATTTAGTACTTAATTTGTGGCAAATCCATAGTACATGGATTGGTGAATACATGTAAGGTACTATGGAATAATTTTTGGAATATAAGTATAAATAAGATAGTGTTGGGATATAGGAAGTGATAATAGCAAAATGATGTTTTAAAAAATATTTATTTGAGAGGGAGAGAACATGAGCAGGGTAAGGGGTGGAGGGGAACCAGACTCTTTGCTAAGTGAGGACCCTGATTCAGGGCTCAATTCCAAGAGTAGGGGTTCATGACTTGAGCAGAAGGCAGAAGCTTAACTGACTGAGCCTCCCTGGCATTCCAACTTTGAGGATTTACAAAGTGTATTTCTTCAATGTTTTCAAAGGGATGCTAGAAAGAACATATGATGAATAGTAATAGGTATCATAGGACACCTCTCTTGTCTTCAAATATTGGGTTTACTTTCTACTTACACATCAAACTGTCTCATTCTTAATGGGAACCAACAAAATACCTAGGTAAAAGTCCAGTATTTATTTGTGATCCGGGCACTGTGATCAGGGGGGGATTTTCACTAATCTATGTGCCAGGTCTTAACATTACCTGCTCTTGGTATGGAGACATAAGAACTTTAAAAGAGAAGTTATTTGTACCTCACTTCCCAGTGTTCAGTTACAGAGCAAGGAGGAGGAAACTATAATGAAAACTCAAAACAAGGTGTACAATGTGAGATATATATGCCCTAGGAATAGATTGTTAGCTGTTGTGATAACTTGAAGGTGGAGAATGTTTTAAAAGGTTTTGGTAGATGCTTTCTTGTTCTATGTTCTTCTTGACCCTAATTCAGCCTTCTGACATATATATCAATTCCTACTATCCTGTTTAATTAATTTTAAGATAGGCAGTGTAGGTTATATCCTCCAAATGAGGCACAGTTTTCTACTCAGAAATTTGGAACCTAAAGATTATTTTAAGTCTTAATCACACGTTTTTTAGTCTCTTGGGCAGTAAAACTCTTTAAAATTATGTCATGGGCAGAAGACCTGATTATCCTGTATGTGATTCTTCTTAATGTCTTATCTGTGGTGATCATAAAACAATGTTTTTAGTTAGGTGCCAGAAGGAGTATAGCTTGGAATAGCAAACTGTCATATGGAGCAAAGCTACTTTGGATATTTGTTGGATCGGATCCACAGAGATCTTTATAGGAGTGAGAAGTAAATGTTGGTTTTTTTATGTCATCAGTGAGATTTGAAGTTGCTGTGATGTCACATTGACTAATATAAATGGATAAGTTATATATAAGAATTCAAGGATTGGTGGATCAGTGCACATAATGGAGAGTTGAATTGTTTAAAACTTGGTTACAGGGGTGAATAGATATAAGGAATAATGTAAGGATGGTGGATGAAATTTTCTGTATAATGTAAGCTTATGTGGATTTTAAAATTACTGGATGAAAGAATGGAAGATGGAGTATTTTAAAAGACAGCTGGAAAAATAAATATAATGAACTATTGCTTTATTTAATTGAGGGTAAAACTATGGATGAATTAATGCAAAATTGGATGACTGGAAAAAATGGATGGAAACTAGAATATTAAGTGGATTGCTAGATTCAAGAATCAAGAACTAATGTTTTGAAAAAAAAATGGTGGCAGTATTTATAGATTGGTTGATTTGATGTTCAGTGAAGGCATAGTTGATAAGATACCTAGATGTTAGAATTTGAGTGGATTCCAGAAAAAAATGTTGGATGCATGCATAATATACTGATAAATTAGATGTTTAGATTAATAGGTACAAATTCGACTGGCAGTTAGAGTAATGGATAAAGGTAGGGATCAATGCATGTATAAATGGTTTCCATAAGTGTGATTCATTGTTGCTTTCAGAGTGGCTTAATAGATATATTGACGCATAGATAGTTTGATTCAAAAAGGGATAGTGCAGGAATTTTATCATTGAAATAATAGACTAATATAATCAAATGACATATGTAAAGTTGAATGAAAAAAGTGAGGGACTTGCAATATAGGCTAATTTGTTATTTATAAAATTAGAAAAATTTACTGATTGCTGTCTCAAAGTGTTGTGATAGTAAATTTAAAAGTGCAAAACAAATGAAGGAAACCAAAACCCAGGTGATGGGAGATTATGAAAGTAGTTTTCTATGGTACTGTTGTGTATCTTAATAATTTGGGGACTCCTAGGAGGTTGATCAAAGAGTCAGCTTTACCTTCAGTGTTTTATGTTTGTCATGGTATATATGCCATTTTTCCCATATTCTCCACAGTTTTAAATGATGTGTTACCAGCTTAAGAAGTGAGACATTTTAGCTGCTTCATTACCCGACATTTCTGTATCAATCCAAATTGTTGCACTTATTTATCATTTCTGTGGACTTCGTTCTTCAAAAGTACTGGTAAGAATCAGTAACACTGGTATACTGTTTGCTTATTTTTGACCAGTTTGATGTGGACTCAATTTGTAATATTTTAATATTCCAAACCGTATATCAATTCCAAAAAAACTACACTTATCATTATCTTATTGTAGAGTAATTGCCAATTAGATGGAATAGAAGAGATTTAAAAAGGCTATTAAATTTTAGTGCAGTTTTGATACATATTGTGTAGATTTTTATTTGCACCTTTTTATATACTCTTATTGTAAAATGTGATGTTGTCCAGACAGAGACTGTAATCTCTGTCAATATACTCAGTAAATGTTAAATTCATTTAAATATTAAATGTTTTAAAAATATATATTAAATGTTTTGAAGTACATGCATTAGTGATGGATGGATAAATGGAGACAAGAAAGTCAGGTGGAGAAAATAGTGAAAGGAGGGTAAAAAGCCATTAGAAAAGCCATTAGGAAGTATAATTTGCTGCAAATAATATGCGTTTTAATGATAGAAGGAAGTTGAAATTTTTCCAGATGCATGATTTATGGTATTGCTAATATTTTCAGTAAGTAGGTAAGGAGGATAGAAAGGAGTTGAGGAATATTCCAGTATTAATGTAAAGAAGTGGATTCTTAACACCCTTGCATTTGATGAATGAATGAAGTTATTTTCAGATGTTTTCAAGCTTCTTTCTTCCTCCTTCCCTCCCTCTCCCACCTCTCTCTCTCTCTCTCTTTCTTTCTTTCTTTCTTTCTTTCTTTCTTTCTTTCTTTCTTTCTTTCTTCTTTCTTTCTTTCTTTCTTTCTTTCTTTCTTTCTTTCTCTTTTTTTCTTTTCTTTTCTTCTTTCTTTCTTTCTTTCTTTCTTTCTTTCTTTCTTTCTTTCTTTCTTTTCTTCTTTCTTCTTTCTTCTTTTCTTTCTTTCCTCCCTCTCCCACCTCTCTCCCTCCCTCTCCCTTTCCCTCCCTCCCTCCCTCTTTCTTTCTTTCTTTCTTTCTTTCTTTCTTTCTTTCTTTCTTTCTTTCTTTCTTTCTTTCTTTCTTTCTCTCTCTCTCTCTCTCTCTCTCTCTTTCCTTCCTTCCTTCCTTCCTTCCTTCCTTCCTTCCTTCCTTCCTTCCTTCCTTCCTCAACCATGTTTCATAAGTAAGGACCAAAGAGACTGTCTACAGGTAAGAGCATTAAGGTCTATATTCTGATTTTTAAGAGATATTTTTTGGCTATATTGATGGTTTATTTTCTATTTGAGTTATTTGACACAACATTTCTTTTCATCAAACTTCTATATGGTTTAGATGATTATTTTGACGTTACAGTGTAACCTAGAGTTTTATTGTTGTCATGTGTTTGTAAGCAACCCTTAACAAAATTAAATAGAAGTTTTCTCCTTAATAGGGTCATCAGAAGCTGGAAAATAAGCTTCTGAGAAAGCAGGAAGAATAGATATGTGGGTACTAAAGTAACATGGGTACTATAGTAACAGCTTTTGGTTTTTAGAAAGATTTCTATGAAACCCTAGGACTGCTACTGAGTATATTATTAGTATTTCCTGTACTATTGTCTCATTTTTTAAAATCCTGGATTGGAATATAAATCAGCACTAAGAAGTTATACAAGAAGTGTTTGTTCAAAGAATGTATGTATGGATGGTTAAATGATGTGAAAATAATTTGGAATACAGGATTGCTATTCAAATCATAGTAAATGGGCTGAGGAAGTAAAATTACGGTTTTCTCATTTTCCTACAGTAAATATACCTAGTTTTTGTAGATTGGAAATACTTAGTATTTGGATCATGTTAATTGTTTTTCATGGATACCAGTAGAATACTTGACTTAAAGATGATATCCATCTGTCCAGTACGTGGATTTCTGATAACCTGCTGTTTATTTTCATTTGAAATCTCTCCCTCTGTATTATCCCAGGTGGTGAACATTTGTACAAGAAGATCATAGATATCTTCTGCGGTGGTACCACCCGCAGCATCACACAGTTCCTGTCATTATTTTCCCTTTTCGAAGCTCATTGCATCTTTATATCTCAAAAGGCATACATTTTATAAAATGTACCAGCAGGTCTGCTTTCTGGCAAGTAATTGCCTAGAATGTTAAGTACTTCTTTGTTCTCTGAATATATCTTACACTTTTCCTCTATTGTTATTTGCCTCATTTGATTTTTTTTCCTCTGTGTTTTACTTTATAAGCCAGAATTATATTTGTATGGTAAATGTGATTAATGCAATCCCATGGACACTTTGGTCATACCACAGATTATAACTGGGCTTTCCCACATGCCAGTTTGGATAGTATTTGTAAAATACTTTGTTCCTCATTGGAATCATGCGCCCACAGTTTTTTTTTTAATAATAAATTTATTTTTTATTGGTGTTCAATTTGCCAACATACAGAATAACACCCAGTGCTCATACCATCAAGTGGCCCCCTCAGTGCCCGCCACCCAGTCACCCCCCCTGCCCTCCTCCCCTTCCACCACCCCTTGTTGGTTTCCCAGAGTTAGGAGTCTTCCATGTTCTGTCTCCCTTTCTGATATTTCCTACAGTTTTTAGAGCAGTCTCAAACAAAATCCTCTTAGAACATTTGTGTTACATGAAAATAGACCACCTATAGTTTTCCTTTTTGTTGAACCTAATAGATCTCCCTCTAGAACAGGATCTCAGCATGACCATATATGATGTCTCCCTTAGTGCCCCAATTTAAGACTCAGATACTATCACAATTCAGTTGTGTAAAGAAAAGCCAGACTCTTGCACTGACATTTTTGGCCATGGTGATGCTATCCGGTAGAACACGTGGTTCTGTCATTTTACTGCTATCACTGGAATTGGACCAAAAAACCCAAACAACAAAGATTTCATTTTCATTCACATTATTCTGATTTTCATTTGTTTTCTGTTTAGCCTAAAGGGGCTAAATTTAGATGGCTAAATTTATCAGAAGTTTTAATTGACTACTTCTGGAACATAAACCACACTGTCATCAGAGAACTGGTAATAGCATGCTCAACCTCTCTCATCAGTACACAAGTTTGACCACTAGTACATTGAATTAGGGCCATAAGGAATGAATGGATTATTAAACAATTTTCAGCAAAATGTGGTCATTAATCTTCCAGCTTTCATTTCTATTTCCTAGGTTTGTCAAGAGTGAATCAGTTGTGCTAGCGTTTCTAACATTCTAAGCTTATTTAAGTTTATCTGGAATTTATTTTATAAATGTGACATCATTATGGTTTTACAACTATATTTTTTCTTTAATATATTGTGGACATATTTCTAAACCAGTAAATATGGCTTACATACAAACTTTTCATTGGATGTAAAATACAATCATAATGAGTTTATCCATTTATTTATCTTGAGAAATGCAGATTAAATGTTTATTTTTGCTGCTGCATAAAATTGTAATATAATTATATTTCATATTACATCTGCATACTTTTGATTTCAGTAGATATTGTGAAATTGCCAGCATACCGGTAATGGCAGTGCTAATTTTCATAAAAGCTTGTACAGGGTACATATTATCAAGCCTTTAAATTTTTAAGCAATCTAATAGGTGAAAACCATATATTTTACTTACATATAATTTAAGCAGTAAATGGCCACAGGTAAAAAAACAAAACACCACCACCACCAACAACAACAACAAAAGTGATACTTATTTAAGAAAGAAAAAAGCAGTAGTACATATTTTTCCAATCACAAGAGTCCTGTTTGGTTAATGGTAGAATCCATTGACTTTTTCTAAGTGAAGTGCTTTTTGGAGGTATATAAACTTCTTAAGCATAACTTATAGCAGTATGTTTCTTTTTACTTTTTATTTTTGAAATAATCTTAGATTTAGAGTTGGAAGAATCCTATAGACACCCTTCATATGCTTTTACCAGATGTTTTTTCTACATTGATTTATTCTCTTTGTTTTACTTTCCTGATCTTCCTCCTTCATCCCTCCTTCCTCTTTTTTCTTTCTTCTCCCTCTCTCCTCTACTTTATATTATTATTTTATTAAATATTTGTGAGTAAGGTACAGATATTATATCACTATAACCCAAAACGCATCAGCATTCACTTTCTGAGAACCTGCAAATCCTCTTATATTAACTTTGGTACAGTTTTCTAAATTAGCAAATTTAAAATAGTAACAACATATTACATTAATATATCATCTATTATTATCTTTAACCAGTTCCAATATTGTTTTTATGGCAATTTCTTTCATCCTCAGGACCGGAAAAAGATTCTGTATTGTGTTCAAGTGTCATGTTTTTCTAGTCTCATTTATTCTGGAGCAGTTTGTCATCATTTTTGTCTTTTGATGACATTAATATTTTTGAAAAAGTATTGGCTAATAGTGTTTTAAAAGATCCCTCAAATACGAATTTTTTTTTATTTTTCCCCCTGAATAGGATTAGGTTATGCATGTTTGGCAAGAATATATGATGACTTATGTATTTCTACCTAAGTGATTCACATCAGGTTGAAAATGATACCATTTTATTACTATTATTGGTGAAATTAATCTTGACCACCTTGTTCAGTTGATGTCTACTAGGTTTCTCCACTTTAAAGTTAACATTCCTTTGTAATTAGTAAGTATTCTGTAGGGAGTTTGCTTGAAACTATGTAACTTTCCTATTTATCATCAAACTTTTACACTAGTAGTTTTAGCAGTTACAGATGATTTTTAGGCAGAATCACTGGTGACTTTTCAAAATCTCTATAATTGGTTACCCATATTACTTGGTATTCTCATAGGAGGAATTTGTGCATAATGACTTGTGAAAATGTTCAACAAAGTGTTTTACGAAAATACTTAGCTGAAAAATGAGATGGTGACCCACAGGACAAAGCAGGGAAAGGGTTAATTAAAGTGTTTAATGAAGTTTATATCTAAATCATGGAGTGAAATGTGGCTGGCAGGTAGAAGGAACTATTTCAGAGGTGATTGATGAAATACATTCACATGTCAGGAGGAGAATAGCATTTTTTAGCAGTAAGTTTCAGCTAGGGAATGTAATGATGCTGTCTTTATTGGCAAAGTGTCCAACAGCTTTTTGGGTTTTTTTGTTTGTTTGGTGGTTGGTTGGTTTTTTGGTTTTTGAAGGTTTTGTTTTGGGTTTTTTTTGTTTGTTTTTTTGAAATGACTGACTGGAGTTCAGGTTCAAATGCACTTATTCTGTGTAGAAGTTAAATCAACAGTGTTCCTCTTTTTGTTCATTATTGCTTTAAGTTTCCATAACACTTTACAGAGTCTGAGACTGATGGTGAAGGAATTTCATTTGAGGTGCTATCTAAAGATGAACACTCAGCTTTCTGAGCTTTTTATTCATGCTTTAACTTTCACTGTTCCTCCAGCCCTCTGTGGTGCTGTCTGTATAGATGATAGATAGTGCAGCAGTGGTTGGGTTGACTAAAACCTATATATCCCTAAATTCTGTGTTCTGTGTAACAAGAGAATTTTAAGAAATCTATTCAAAAACAGAAATTTTATGCTAATTAAGGAAAGTTTCCAGAATAAAGATGTTTTAAGTTTTCATAAATGACTTGATGTTTTTATTCATCTGAAAATTATTTTCAAAGTCTGGCTCAGTTTTTCTGAAGTGCAGATCACCTCATATGAATAGAAGTGTCATAACAATTTGTAAATTGTAAATTAAGGCAGTATGTTTAGAAAAGCATGGATATGTTATAAGGCTTTGGGTCAAAATAGTGATCTGAATACTCCCTGCTTCCCATATTTATGTTTGTACACAGTCTTTAATGACAAGCTTGTTGGTAGAGGCTCAACAAGTGTTCTTATTAAATGCATAAAGGAGAAAACAGAAGTAAGGCCCAAATTACTAATTGTAAACAAACGAAGTATCAACTAAATGAATATGCAAGTAGGTGAACAGATAACCAGTGAAGAAACTTGTCATTTTAAAGGTGGAGAAACAGTTTAAAAAAATAGCCAGTGACCAATGGAAGTCTGTTAACTATATTAATATAAATATTGTTACTTTCATATATAACATAATAAAGGTATCTGGGAAAATTTGAAATCTGCCTGGCTAAAACACATCTTCCTCTCTTTTATGAGGCAAAATGTATCAGATTATTGTTTTCATGTTGATGTGATTAAAACCACTTTTATTACCATATTAATAAACTGAACCTCAACCTAGCAAACCCTTATAATTTCCATGATATGAAGGGAGTTTTCAAAAAAGTAAATAAGATGATGAGCACTGATGTTATATACAACTGGTAAATTATTGAACACTACATTTGAAACTAAGGATGTAGTACTATATGCTAGCTAATTGAATTCAAATAAATAAACAAATGGAAGATCACAGCAGGAGAGCATTAAATTACTATTTAATTATTCTCTGAGATGATAATAGAGATTGTGCTATGAAAAACTTTTTGATACTGAAAGAAATTTAGAGTAGTACCAAATAAAACCTCTCAAATTTCAAATCTAAATGAAATTATATGCCCTTAACCTGGAAAAGAAGGCAAGGGGGCAACATAGCTGGGTTTTTTCATGAAGAAAGGCACTGGGAAGTTATCAGCCCATGAAGTTGAAATGAGACTGCAAATAAGAGTGAATGCATGGCTGACCTCAGAACACTGAAGTCCCCTTAAAGAGAGGCCCAATAAGATATCTTCATTCAGGATGGAGCCTTTTCCTCCCAGAGTGAGCAATGTGAGGTGTCTGAGAAAAAATTTAGGGAGAAGATTGTAGCCTCTTCTCTCTCACTATGTCTCTTGAGTTTATTACTACTGTGATAGATCATTTGCACAAAAATCCAGACCTGTAGCTCTTCTTGTAATTGGTTTAATAGTGCAGGACATTAAGTTGGTTCCAAGGTAAAACTATGACATTTGTTAAAAATACCACCTTTGTATTTATTTGACAATTTGAAATAATTCTCTGCTATGTTGTTCTACATAGGTCATCGTATGAGATTGTGAAACAATCATGTTATCTTTATTTTCATTTCACCATGAAATAAATTCTAAAATTGATATGTCATTTATCTTCAAGAATTATAGACCCTAAGAAATCTTTCCTCCCGTAATTTCTCATTCAACACTTTTCAAGGTAGAGTATTTTCATTTAGTGTTTAGGGCTAGAATTATTGTCCTGTTCAATAGCTGTGTTTTATTCATAATTAACATGCCAACTACTTTTTTTTTAATTTCCAAATTTTGACTTCTACCATTCTTATGTTTTCTATGTTTTATATAAATAAATTAGATAAGATTAAGTTCACTGTGCAAGGCTTGACATAAGAAGGCAAGGTACATAATTATTTCAAAAATCTGAATGAAAGGTGTTGTACTAGGTTGATGACATGGAAGTAATGGGATTTAGGATGTATTTTGAAAGTATTGTCAGTCCTGCTTAAAATATTCAATGGTACTGGATGAGACAAGAAGAGGATTCCAATAGGATGGTTGTGATCAGGGTCTCAGAAACTGAATAAACGGTAATGCCATTTACTATACTAGGCAAAGTTGATTTTCTTGAAATGCATGGTAAGGAAGAAATATGTTTTGCCAGTTTTATATTCATATTAAACCTGTGGTTTTAGATGTTGATTTTTATTTTTTTTTGTTTTTGTTTTTGTTTTTTTTTTTTTTTTTTTGTTTTTTTTTTTTTTAGATGTTGATTTTTAATGTAAAAACAGGACTTAGGGGCAAACGGTTTAGATTGGAGACTTGAGAGATTTGGATGCAGCAGTATGGAGTGTTGTTACTTATGGCCGTGTGAAAGGCTAACATGAGATGGTGCATATGTGGGAGTATTTACCTTAATACTGTTCTTGGATGATCTAGAATTTAGATATTCAATAAATAAGGAGAAATCATTAAAAGAGATTGTCAAGGATGGCTGGAGTCATTGAGTGAAAACTAAAGGATTTTGTTGTTCCTGAAGGGAAATGAATGAATTTCAGAAAAAGTAATGGGGTAGCAGTTGGCTTTCACATGACCTTGAAAGGCACAGTTAATTTTGGAAATAAAGATAATGTCACTGATTTTAAGTAAAAGTTCTGTGTGGTGGGGGACAGTAAATTTGGGTTGAGACATTGTGGAATACTTAAGTAAAAGTGCTGTACTTATAATCAAAGGAGCCCTCAGAATCCACATTTTGCTCTGTAATATTGTTATCAGTGCCAACTTGGCACAGACATTTGCTGGTTTCTTGTAAGTTGCTCTCATGAATCATAAAATGAAGATACATCTCAGTTGTACAATTTGAGATCCTTTTAATTATTGAAAATTATATGCATACAGGATAGAATTTGATTGTCTTCATTAGAACTATTCAGTCTTCTAATAATAACTTTTGATCACCTTTATCTGTTGAGTTCCCACTTGCATCATGTTGATCTGCTCCTATATCTTTGGACCTCAGTAGAATTTTCATTAAGGCAAAATTGTTCACTAGTTCCAGAGATCTTAGCTTTTGTGAGATGTTGAGCAAAGACTGTTGAAGAAACAGATGGGTGAGGAGCCAAGTGAAAGGAAGATGAATAACCTAATCATGAATAAATGAAAAAGGCATGAAGAAAGGAGGTTCTTGGAATCGAGTGAAGCAAGACAAAATGTACAGAAGGTAGAATTTTGAAGGAATGAGCTATAAGGACAAGGTCAAAGTGTGCTGAAGGTACATTTTAGATACTAGTTATATACACTAGTAAAATATCAATAACATCACTTAGGTCAAGGAGAAGATAAGAATGTGGAAGGTGTTATTTCTTTTTTTTAAATTTATTTATTTATTCATGAGAGACACAGGCAGAGACCTAGGCAGAGGGAGAAACAGGCTCGCTGCAGGGAGCCCAATGCAGGACTTGACCCCAGGGCCCTGGCATCACAACCTGAGCCAAAGGCAGATGCTCAACCCGAGTCACCCAGGTGCCCCGGAAGATGATGTTTCTTAATTGAATCTGGAGTGGCTCCAGAAATTTATTATACATTGTCATTTTCTAATGTTTCAGGAATGAGAATGGAAATTTTTTATCTGATCAGTGTAAGTTACCACCATTTAACTTCTAACATGCTTTATGCTTATTACATTTCATTGCCAAATTTTGTTTTATTTATGTGTCTTAATAGACCAGAAATAATGAGCTCCTTTTGACAGGGATATTTTCCTACTCATATATAACTTTCCATTACCTTACAGAGCCTAGTATGTACCAGACACATAATTTTATAATTGTGTTGACTACTTGTTTAGTGTGTGGATGAGTGATATTTTGATATGTTTGTTTATCACTTAAGGGCTAGGAGTGTAAAATTTATGCAGACTCAGTGTAAGGCAGCTCCTTAGGAATATTTTTTGGGGAGTTTTTTGGCCATTACTGAGGAAAATCATAGATTCTTTAGACTATGCTGTGCTGGAAATTGCAAATGTAGATTATACTATGAGAAAATTGAATATCTATGGATTAGATATTTTATGATGAAAATTATGGGTTGAGTTATAAATTCCCATTGATAATTGTGGAGAGTAGAATGCGACCCTTGTTTTTTTTCCCTGCTTATATTACATGTACCATTGGTGTTCTTTTTTTTTAGTGTTGCCTCATATAGAAATAATCCAAATATGAAACTTTATGGATGGCACACTTTTCCCTCTAGAATACAATGTACCTATTTTGTACTCTTTCTCTTTTTACATGTAATCCGTTCCTAGAATACACTTACTTTCTATGTATTATACACTTCTCTATTTTCTTTTTTTTAAAATATTTTATTTATTCATGAGACAGACAGAGAGAAAGAGAGAGGCAGAGACACAGGCAGAGGGAGAAGCAGGCTCCAAGTAGGTAGTCTGATGTGGGACTTGATCCCAGGACTCCAGGATCATGCCCCAGGCCAAAGGCAGGTGCCAAATCGCTGAGCCACCCAGGATCCCCTACACTTCTCTATTTTCAAAATTACCTTGGAAATAATAAAATAAAATTACCCTGAAAGAGGAGAGTTGTTCTTGAGGAGAGACTATGGATAGGTCCATTTAATGAAACACATCGAATTGTAGAATATAGTAAATAATGGCATTCAGTCATTATACCACATATAATCAGCTTATATGATTGGCTTAAGTGATACCAGTGTCGCTATAATACTGTAGTAATATTGCTTTTAATTTTCTAACTTTTAAAAATTATTCTTTTGTGTTTATGTATGACACTCTACCATGCTAAGTATGATGAGTATTTCTCAGAAGATTATAATAGTTATAACCATCTACGTAACCAGTTGACTCGTTTAGTATTTAGATTCAAGGAGTGCTGAAGAAAAGTCTACTGACTTTTGATATATATGTATTTCAAAGAGCAATCCATAAGAGACAATAAAGAAGTAATTGTATGTACATGAGCCTTTTTTGTTACTCTTAGGTTGGGAAGTCCAGAAGAGTAAGAACAATCACCTGGTAGAGACTATGACGAGGTGAGAAATGCCTTTTCACTAGGAGTTGACCAAGTTGTCAGTGTTGATTTCTAGAAAGACAGTGAAACAATAGGTAAATAGAAACTGCAATCCTTTGTTTCCTTCTGGTAATCAGCTGTTCTGAGTAAGTTTAAGATATCTTCAGACTACATTACGTTTAATACCTTTAGGAAAACACTACTGCTCTTGGTTCAATTTGGGGTTGTGACATTGATTCATGGTTATCTTCATTCATAATACTATTTTGCATTGTCATTTCCTAACTAATGGTTTAGAAATATTTTCTATAAGTAATCTCTATGCTCAACAATGGACTTGATCTCATGACGACTAGATCAAGAGTTGTATGCTGTACTGACTGAGTCAGCAGGCGCCCTAAGTTTAGAAATCTTATGTCCAACCTGGACATGCACACCCATACTTCCTATCCATTGGTGGAGAAAGTGCTGATTGGGAGAGAGAATCTGAATGGATCCATTAATAAAATGGAAAATTTGGGATGAGCCATTGTTGAGTGGCACCCAGATCTGAGGTGTCTCAGGATTGGTCAATATGCCTTAATGTAAATAGCTGCATTATTGAATCCTACTTGCTTTGACTCCCAACTTCAAATACTTCAGTGTTGTGTTTATGTCCTTATCAATGCACACACCAATTTTGATTCATTTTATGCCTTTTTTGTTCTGTCTCCTCCATATATATATTTGAAATGAGCTCCTACTTGACAGGGATTTTTTTCCGTTGTCTTATGCTGCAATGTCTGAAAGCAAGAATTTCATTAAAGTTTGTGAAATAAATTTGTGGAAGAATGAGTGAGAGACATCATAAATAATGAGAGAATATAACAATAAAAGAATGATAGTGTGATTCAGATAGACAAGTGATGTTATTTGAAGAGTAACTTGAACCTCATGTTTGACAATGTCGAAAAAGAAGAACCTAAAATTCAGTGATTATTCTTTTTCTGAGACATAGACATGGATATATTAACTCTGAGAATAAAGTGGTTTACAGGTCTTCCTCAACATACAGTGGGGTTATGTACTGATAAACCTATCATAAGCTGACTACATTTAATACACCCAACACTCCAAACATCGTAGCCTACCCTACCCTATCTTAAACATGCTCAGAACATTTACATTAGCTTACAATTGGGCAAAATCATCTTAACACAAAGCCTATTTTATGATAAAATGTTGACTATCATGTAATTCATTGGTTATTGAGAGTGCAAAGCAGAATAGTTGTATAGGTATAGAATGGCTATAAGTTTATCATTTACCCTGGTGATCATATGGTTGCTAGGAGCTTCTACTTGCTGCATCTGCCTAACGTCACACGAAAGTATTAATACTGTATGTCAGTAGCCCTGAAAAAAATTCAATTAAAAATTTGGAGTTCAGTTACACTGAGTATGTCCCACTTCTACGCAACATAAAGTAAAAAACTCCTAAGTCAAACTTGTAAGTCAGGAATGTCTGTATTTTAAAAATAATGGATAAAACCCATTAATCATGTCTGAATTTGGGAAATTAGAACAGAATTATTCTTTGTGACTCCCTTCTAAGTATTTTCCATATGAATGTTGTATAATTTTCTTTTAGCCATGGGACTTGTCTACCTCTTGAATTTTTGCAGTGAAGGAAGAGGGTCACCAGTGATACCACTTGGGTCTGTCTTCAGATTTATTGTGATGGAAGGTAAATGCTCTCTGCTGCCTATGGAAGTATAAGGGCTTAGTTGTGTCAGTTGTTACTGCTTAAAAAAAATCTTGGATACTGCTTTTAAAAAACTTTATTCCTAATTATTTGCCAGGTTTATTGAGATATAACTGACATGTATAATTGTAAGACCTTTTAAAAAATATTTTATTTATGAGAGACACAGAGGGAGAAGCAGAGACATAGGCAGAGGGAAAAGCAGCCTCCCTGTGGGGAGCCCGTTACGAGACTTGATCCCAGAACATGGGGTCATACCTTGAGCTGAAGACAGATGCTCAACCACTGAGCCACCCAGGTGCCTCCTAATTGTAAGATCTTTAAAGTATGATATAAAATTGTAATATCTATAAAGTGATATTCAAAGATGATTCAACATGTAATACACACAACAAAAGGATTTCCCTCATCAAATTAACTCTGATACTTGTGTTTTTCAGTAAGATCATTTAAATTCTATTCTTTTCAAAAATTTATATAGTACAGTGTTACAAAGCATAGTCACCATATTTTATATATAGATCTTCAGATTTTCTTCACCTTATAATTAAAAGTTTGTACCCCTTATCAACCTCTTCCTATTTATCACATTCCCAAGCCCCTGGCAATTGCCTTTCTACTTTGCTTATGGGGTTGACTACTTCATCTTTTTTTTTTTTTTTAAGATTTCTCATGGAAGTATAATCTGCAGTATGTGATTTGTCTTTCTATATGGCTTATGTTACTTAGCATGATGACCTCCAGGTTCATCCATATTGTCACAAGAGATAAGATTTCTTTGTTTATAAGGGTTAATGATATTCCATTATATTACAGTAAAATATTATATAATAATAACTGCATTTTAAATTATATGTATTATAATTTAATCCATTTTATCTATTATCTATATCTATCTTATATATATGCAGCATTTTTCCTTACTGAGTTATTTGTTAATGGAGACATAGATTGTTTCCATGCATAGGCTACTGTGAATAATGCTGCTGTGAAAATGGGAGTGCAGCTGCTTCTTTGAGATATTTTGATTTATTTTGAACCTATACCCAGAAGTAGTATTGCTGATGATGTGGTAGTTCCATTTTTAATTTCTTGAAAAACCTATATACTGTTTTCCAAGTGGGTTTGCCAATTTGCATTCCCATTGGTAGTATACAAGGGTCCCTTTTCTTTACATCTCACCAGCATTCATTCAATGTTTTGTTTTTTTTATTTAAAAATTTACTTATTTTAGAGAGGGAAAGAGAGCACACACATGTGAGAGAGTGGGGAGAGGGGCAGAAGGAGAGAATCTTCAAGTCGACTCCCTGCTGAACATAGAGCCTCACTTAGGCCTCTATCTCTTAACCCACAAGATCATGACTTGAGCTGAAACCAAGAGTCAGATGCTTAAACAACTGAGCTACCCGAGTGCTACTTAGGTCTTAATTAACAAGAGACATCCTAACTGGTACCAGGTAATATCATATTGTAGTTTTGGTTTGCATTTCCCTCATGATTAGTGATGTTGAACACCTTTTTATTTGCCTATTGGACATTTGTATATCTTTGGAAGATGTAAGTCCTTGCATATTTTTAAATTGGGTTGTTTTGTTATTGAGTTCTATGAGTTCCTTGTGTATTTTAGCTATTAATCCTTATCAGATATGTGGTTTGCAAATATTTTCTCTCACTATATAGGTTGTCTTTTCATTTTGTTGATGACTTCCTTTCCTGAGAGGAGAATATTTAGTTTGATGTAGCATCCTGTGAAATCCAAAAAATTATTGACAAGAGTAATGTCAAAGACCTTGTAGCCCTATAGAGTTTTAGGATTTCAGGTCTTATATTTGAATGCTTAATTCATCTTGAGTCGGTTTTTTTCTGCATGGTAGAAGATAGGGTTCTACCTTTGTTTCATTTTGTTTTTTTTATATGTGCCTGTCCGGGTTTATTGAAAAGACTATTTTTTGAAAAGACTATTTATTGAAAAGACCATTTATTGAAAAGACTATTTTTTCCTTCTTATGTATTCTTGGCTCCTTTATTGAAAATTAATTGACCAAAGATGAATGGATTTATGTCTGGTCTCTCTGTGTTGTGTTGATGTATAGATCTGTTTTTATGTCAATACTATACTGTTTTGATTATATGGCTTTGTAATATAGTTTAGAGATTATCTGTGGATTACTTTGGTTAGCATGAACATTTTAACTATAATTCTTCCAATTCATAAAGACAATATTTCTTTCATTAATTTCTTAATTTCTTTCATTATAGTCTTACAGATTTCAGTGAACAGATCCTTCACCTCCTTGGTTAAATTTATTCCTAAGTACTTTATTATTTTTGATGATATTGTAAATTAGATTATTTTCTTAATTTCTCTTTTCAAAAGTGTATTATTAGTGTTAGACACAAAAGTGATTTTTGTATATTGATTTTTTTGTATACTACAACTTTACTGAACTTGATTATTTGTTCAATAGATTTTTGTTGGAGTCTTTGGAATTTTCTATATACAATATCATTCCATCTGCGAAGAGTGATAGTTTAACTTTTTTCTTTCTGATTGGGATTCCTTTTATTTCTTTTTCTTGCCTAATTTCATTGTTTGGGACTTCCAGTAGCATTGAAAAAAAGTGGCAAGAGTGGGTATCCTTGCCTTGTTCCTGATCTTAGAGGAAAAGCTTTTTACTTTTTTACTTATGAGTATGATGTTAGCTGCAGATGTGTCATACATGGCTGTTCTTAGGTTGAGATATATTTTCTCTAAACCCACCTTATTGAAAGTTTTTTATCATGAACAATCGTTGATTTTTTAAAATGGTTTTCTGCATCTCCTCCTCCTTCGGATTATTTTAAGAAGCATTGGTATTAGTTCTTATTTAAATATTTGGTTGAATTTACTAGTGAAGCCTCTGGGTGGACATCTCTCTGTTGGGGTGTCTGTGATTATTTATTCAGTCTCTGTACTAGTAATGCATTTGTTCATATATTTTATTTCTTCATAGATTCAGTTTTCATAGGTTTTATGTTTTTAGAAATTTGTCCATTTCCACTGCATTATCCAGTTTGTTGGCATACATTGTTAAAGTAGTCTCTTATGATTCTTTGTATTTCTGTGTATCAGCCATTATGTCTCTTCTTTCATTTATGCTTTTATTTAAGTCTTTTCTCTTTTTTCTTGGTAAGTCTATCCAAAGTTTAATTTTTTTTCTATTTTGATTATCTTTTCACAAAAACTAGATTTAGTTTCATTGCTATTTCCTATTGTCTTTTTAGTTTCTATCAATTTTCTGCTCTAATCTTTGTTATTTCTTTTATTAACTTTTGGTTTAGTTGTTCTTGTTGTTTGAGGTATAAAATTTGTTTATTTGAGATCTTAATGTAGGTGCTTATCATAAACTGCTTTTTTAAAACTGATTTTGCTGCATACTTAATTTTTGAATGTTCTTACATTTTAGTTTGTCTCAATATTTTTTTCTTCCAATCTCTTGTTTTTTTTTTCTTGAACATATTGATTTTTCTGGAGAATATTGTTTAATTTCTATGTATTTGTGGATTTTTCAGTTTTCTTGTAACTGATGTTTAGTCTCATACCATTATGGTAAGGAAAGCCATATGATATGATTTCAATCTTTTTTTGACTTCAAATATTTTATTTAAGTTCAATTTAGTTAATATATACTGTATTACTAGTTTTTGAGGTAAAATTTTGGGATTCATCAGTTTCATATGACACCAAGTACTAATTACTTCAAGTGTCCCCCTTAATGCCCATCATCCAATTACCCCATCCTTTCACTTACCTCCCTTCCAGCAATCCTGTTTTTTTCCTAGAGTTAAAAGTCTCTTGGTTTGCCTCCCTCTCTATTTTCATTTTATTTTTCCTTCCCTTCACCTATGTTCTTCTGTTTTGTTTCTTAATTTTCACATACGAGTAAAATCATATGATACTTATTTTTCCTTTTCTGGCTTATTTCACTTAGCATGTACTTACTAGTTCCATCCACGTTGTTGAAAATGGCAATGTTTCATTCTCTTTAATGGCTGAATAATATTTAATTATATCTATCTATCATGTCATATCTTTATCCATTCATCTGTTGATGGACATCTGGGCTCTTACCATATTTTGTCTATTGTGGACATTGCTGCTATAACCAATTCTCTGACATTTATTAAGACCTTTTTTGTAGTCTGACTCAGTCCTATGGAATGCTCCATGTTCACGTGATAACAATCTGCATTCTGCTGCTTTTAGATAGAATGTTCTGTATATATCTGTTAAGTATATCTGGTCTAATAAGTAGCTTAAGTTTTCTGTTTCCTTATTAGTTTTCCATCTAGATGATCTATCCATTGTTGAAAGTGGATTATTGAAATTCCTTACTATTATCGTATTTTCATATATTTCTGCTTTTGGACCTGTCAGTATTTGCTTTATGTATTTAGGTGTTAATGTTGAATATATAAGTATTAACAGCTGTCATATCCTCTTAATTGATTCCTTTATCATTATATAATGAATTTTAAGTCTTTTCTTACAGTCTTTGGCTTAAGGGGTTTTTTTTTTTTGAAATAAGGATAGCTACCCCTGCATTATTTTGGTTTCTACTTGCAAGGAATATCTCTTTCTCATCCATTCACTTTCTTTCTATGTCTGTCCTTAAAGCTTATTTGAAACTCTTGTAGGCAATATATTGTTGGGTCTTATTTATTTATTTATTTATTTATTTATTTAGAATTAAAAATAATCTGTCCATATTGTCTTTTGATTGGAGACCTTTATCCATTTACATTTAAAGTAATTATTTATAGATTTGGAACTACTGCTGCTATTGTTGCTATTTTAATTGTTTTCTAAATTGTTTTTGTAACATCTTTGTTTCTTTTCTTCTTTCTTAACCTATTCCTTTGTGATTTGATAATTTTTTATAGTAGTGTGTTTTGATGCCTTTGTTCTTATCATTTGCCTGGTAGAGGCTTATATTTGTGGTTACCATGAGGCTTATGTAAAATATCTTTCATATATAACACTCTATTTTAAGCTGATAATAATTCTAAATGTATACCAATATGCTGTAACACAGCACGTTATATTTTTGATGTCACCATTTGCATCTTTTTTAGGTTTTATTAGTTTTTTTTAGGTGTTCTAGGTTGGCAATTGATTTTTTTTTTTTTTTTTTTTTTTTTTTTTGCCGTTTGAATATATCCTCATACTCCCTTCTGGCCAGCAAGATTTCATACTATTGTTCTTCAATGATGTTATAAGAAATTTATAAATAGCATTCCAATGGACATGTAAGATAAATACAGTTTTGTGGAAACAAATATTCAGTTTTGAAAAACACTCTGATTGATATTGTAAGGTCTTATTTTAATGATTCTCAATAGTTTAACTAGTTTCAGTGCTCTTCTATCCTGAAGATCCATATCTTCAATTCTATTATCCAATAGAATTGAATAATCCAATTCTATTATCCTCTATCTACCTGCCAATTTATTTTCCATAATCTATCTGTGTATCTCTACCTTTCAATTATCTATCATCTATTTTACCTCTTTGTCTATCATCTATCTATCTGCATATCTTTCTATGTATCCATCCTGCCATTAGATATGAGGCAAAAGAGCATAGAAATAGAGGACCAATGAAGTTACTTCCCATGAGTGAGGACAGTAGTAACAGTGGTTTCTGTGGTGATAATGTATAGATCGAGAAAGCAAAAAGAGAATATGACTGAGGACCTTTAATTCTGCCTCGTGGAACTTTGGCCCTATTACTATGCTTGAACTCATAGAATCAAAATAGAGCTGCTTTCATTGATAAAATTTGAATTGAATATGAGGATTCTATTTTTTCTAGTCTTTCTATACTTCCATATTTTAATACAGTTTAATTACTTGGAATTATCACCTCAGTCTATATTATACTAGACCGTGGATTGGCAAATCTTTTCTGTAAAGAACCAAATAACAGTTTTAATTTCTCATGCTATTGCAATTATTCCACTCTGCTGTTGTAGTATGAAAGCAGCCAAACACAATGTGTGTTTGAATAAGTGTTGCTGTATTCCAGCAAAACTTTGTTTCTAACAGTAGACTGTGGGCTTGAGTTTACCAATCCCTGATCTAGAGTATTTGTAAACAAGACCCTGAACAATGATTAATTAATTCAGACACATGGTAAAAATGTCTGAAAATTATATCTCCACTTTATTTTTATTAAAATTATTTTAGCTCATTGGCTATATGCCCCTCACAAGAGAGTCATGAGTTCTACATTCCATCATCAACTAAACAATGTAAAACTAGCACTGATTGAGGAATTAGAGTTATATGATCTCTTTTCCATTTATAACCAATAAATTAAATTTCAAAATTGAAAATATTTCTCCCACATAGATCCTTAATGGCATTAGGGAATTAGTGACCAAAATCAAAGTGCCTGCTTTCTTTTCTCCTTTAGGATAGTTTAAATTGAAATGTTGTCTGGAAGCTTCCTTCATGGTATCCAGTCTCCTTACACAGTGCCTTCAATTTATTTTGATTTCATCTAAGCAGGTTTAATTGTTTCAACATATCTAAATAGAATTTCTATATTCCAAGGCTGTTATTTAAACTAGTTTATAAAAACTTGAGTCAACAATACTCCTAGGCAATGGATACAATCCTTAATCCAGTTTAACTTTTTTTCCAAATTTACTATTGTTTTCTCATGTTATATGTATGGAAGATGAAGAGGAAAGAAACTCAGAATCTCTAAAATCTTGTAACGTAAGACTGAGTTATTTCTTTGCAGTCAAATTAAAAATCTATATCATATATGATATATAGGCATATTTGCTTAAAATTTATATGACCAATTTAGTGTTAATATTCTATAAAAACCTCCCTGAAATCAGTCAGATAAAGAGAAGCATCTCAGTACAAATTTGGGAAGCACATAAATGAGCAATTCATAAGGGAAAAGCATTGTGAATGGTCAAGAGCGTAAAATAACATGCTCAGCTGTCCCAGTCTTTATAATTAAATAATTAAATATATATGAAATAATTACAAATTGTTATAAACATATAAGGAAATTAAATATATATGTGCATACACAGACACACTCATAATGTATTAAATCAACAATTGTCTGTTTTTTCACCTATCAGATTAACATGTACATTTGTTAACCAAGCAGGAGAATTTGGCATTCCTGCTGTGTTCTAGTCTTTCTAGAAGACAGTGGAAAGTATCTTAGATGGAAATTAGCACATTTCAACTATTTTTTAGAAATGTACCTAAAGTATGTAATGGGAAGTATTCAAAGATGTATGTAAACTTAAGGGTAATTATTACAGCCTTAGTTGTACTTATAAAATGTAAGTAACTTGTTTACCTAAAGTCATAATTCTAAGTAAATTAATGTTGTTACATTTATCCAATTGGATTATATTCTGTTATATATGGTAATGTATATTCAAATTAATTGATATGCCAATCCAGGTTTGTCAGAAGTTTATCTACCACTTACAGAGTACCAAGTATGTTTGAGGCAATAATACTGAATTTTATTCATGTAAAATGATATAAATATGTGCTGTGCAGAATGGTCAATAAACTGATTTTACAGGAACAATATTAAATATTGATTATGAGTTCTGGTCATTAATTTGCTGTTCATTTGTGTGTTGCTTATATGTGTGTGTGTGGTTTCAGATACACATATTTCAGTTACACATAGCAGTAATTTAATTGTTGGTATAAGCATCAAATGCCAAGATAAACTCTAGTTCAAGAATTATATCAGTGCTAATAATAATCATACAAAGTAGGATATTTATTCCTTTTTAAAAAATAAGAAATGAGAATCTGAGTCTTAGGCTAAGTTTGAACGTACAATTTATTTGCAACTTAAAAACACAGCCCTATGGTGGAACAGCCATTGGAAGATAATAATTAACAATAGTTATTCTTTGGGGCCCCTGGCTGGCTCAGTCAGTGGAGCATGAGACTCTTGATCTCAGGGTTGTGAGTTCAAGCCCCCTGTTGGACATGGAACCTACTAAAAAGAGAATTAAAATGTTTGCATTCTGCTAAATCCATCGAGCAAAATCATGTTTTGGGGAAGAATGCAAATTTCTGAGATCATATTAATTTACCCTGTGTTTTTAATAAGGTCAGAGCCATAAGAATTTTCAAGTGCAACTTAGGCTAAAATAAGTGTTTAGATATGGCAGGAACATGAGAAAACAATGTCAAGGTATCGTTTGTGAAAAATCCCATGGTATAAAACTACAAAGAAGCTTTATAGTCTCTGGAAATGTGGGGTACCAGTGCTTAAGAGATATTGTCTTACTTAGAAACCATTTCATAAGAGCTCATATCACATTCCAAACTACTGGCCAAGAGAAAGAGTGTCATTCAATGGAAGAAACAGCTTTGGAAGAGATACAATGATAGGCAATACCCAGGCATAAATACTGTGGATAATAGGGAAAAGGCCACTGAGGGTCTTAGAAGAAGCTATTCTGAACTGACAGAAATTTAAATGTCATGATCTCCCATTGGAATATTTTTTTCTTTCTCTGTTTTATGACCATGTAGTCTGGATTCTAAACTGTCTGCATTCTATTAACATGTGTTTCATAATCAGTTTACTTTCCCCCAATTATCTGTATTCATGCTAACCCTTTTCTAAAGATAACACTTTGTGTCTTTCAAGTATAATTAATAGACTCAGAACTACTAGCTAAAATGTTGGCCAAAATGATAGAGAATCATAACAAATTCTGCCTGAATATACCACAATAGTGGCAAGATTATGTTTAGAAATTTGACTGGCTTATAATGTAAGGAATGTGCTAAGCTGTTCTAACTTTGCCTTTTTATATTCTGTATTTTGAGGGGAAATGGACTGTATAAGATACTCCCAGTTGGGGCTTTGGAACATCATGAATAATACTAAAGGAGAAATATAGAAGGAGAAAGCTTTCATAGATGGGTAAGGCTGCATCTGTCAAAGGAGGACTGCTTGATAGTAAGCAGTGAGCCAATTCTAGGTTTGACTGATAAAATTCAGGCATATCTTGGTATGGTAAATTTCTTTAGGAATGATAAAAGCTGATTGATTACTAATGATAAGATGTTTATAATGTTATTAAACTAATATGAATGAATGGATAATAGGGTAGAAATTAAAGTTCCACATGATAGAATGCTGTAATAAATGAGGTAGAAATTATATAAAGTATAAACATTTGGGAATGATTATAATAATTGTTTCAACCTGAAAACATTAAAAGATGCTGAAACTTTTTTGAGAAAATTTGAGGAAGAAGCAGGATACATGGGATGCCTGGGTGGCTCAGTGGTTGAGCATCTGCCTTCCGCTGAGGATGTGATCCCAGACTCTCAGGATCAAACGTTGCATTGGGCTCCCTGCATGGAGCCTGATTCTCCTCCCTCTGCCTATGTCTTTGCCTCTCTCTCTCTCTCTGTCATTTGTAAATAAATAAGTAAAATCTTAAAAAAAAAGAAACAGGATACTTTTATAGATTGTGATTATCTCCTCCATGATATACTTATCAGTTGCAAAGAGAAAATGATGGTGGAGAACTAGGCAGACACCACCTGAATTAAGTAAGAGATGAAAGATAATACTACCAGTGACGGGAACATCTGGCATCACTGATAGGAAGCACTGAGGAGAACCTAGCCTTATTTCTTTAGTACCTCAGACAAAAGTGAATAAACCTGAATCAACTCGTGAGAAAGTATCAGACCCAAATTGAGTGACATTGTACAAAGTAAACAAAACAATATCACCACAAACTGTCATTTAGTTTCTAAACATTAATATCACTGTGGAAATGTTCTAGATTATGTTAGACTAAATAGATATGAAAACAATACGATATTTATTCAAGATCTCTATATAAGATAGCAGAGGGAAAACTGGCAAAATTCTAAGAAAGTCAAATAGATTACAGTATTTTATATGGCAGGTGATAATTGCTTGGATTTGATAATGATACTGTGGCTATGTACTAGAAAATCCTTGTTTTGAAGAAATTAATTTAGGGGATAAAGGAAAATCATAGCTTGTTTTATTGTAAATGGTTCAAAAGAAGGTTCAGACAAATATTTTAACTCTTAATCACTTATCAAAACGTTTTCACAGGTCAACCTGTGGTAGTATTTATTGGAACCCTATTTCCTTTTTATGGATGAGTGATTTTCCACAGTATGGATATATCACATTTTGCTAATCCATTTATCACTTAATAGATATTTGAGTTGTTTTCACTTTTTGTCTATTATGAGAAACTTTGCTATGAACATTTATGTAGAGGATTTTGTGTATACATGTGTTTTTAATTTTTTACGGGTGAGAATATGGTAAATATATGTAACTATTTTGAATAACTGGTTGACATGGATTTTTAAGACCCTATTTCTTGCAATTAAAAGAAAAGTCTATGCATAGTGAATATTCTATTAAATAGTGGTGGAAACTCTTCCTGTAGACATAATTAAGTAAATGGAATAAGTATATATAACATTGAAGTCTATTTCTTCATATCTATTGAGTGTGAGGTGTATATATATATTTTTTATCATTGGACATTTTTGTTTTTGTATTCTCAGTTTAAAATTTTATACAATCATTGTTGGTTTCGATATAAACCTCGGATATATTTCCTTGTTTTGTTACATTAAGATGTAGAAAGGGTATCTAGAATAGATGAGCTGCATAATCCTCAAGGATAATAGAGATTGTTCAGATCAGTAGAATTTTGCCACAGAAATTATACTGGTTTTCTTATAATGTTCATGTAGAACTATAACGAAAAACTTTCTTTTGTGGGCTTCATAGCTGACATAGGCTCCCTCAGTTATTGTCATCTCCAGTTTCTATGTGTAAATGAAATGGTTCAGTATGTTTTAGGGTTATGAATGTTTGTCTGACTTCATGGATGAAAAGTGTCTTAGTGAATGTGCTTGGATTATATATTTGTACATTATAAAATATCTGAAGAAAATGAGAGACAAAATAAACCACTGTTGATAAACATTCCACTATTTCTATTCTAAGCAAATGAAGGTGGACTTCTAATTAACTCATTTTAGTGTTAGCCCACAATTTTTGTGGTTTTGAATTCTACCAGTCTTGCATGTATTAAGTATTTAATCTATGAATATCTTGTTCCTTGGTTAAATGGTGTGTGCCTGCTAATAAATACACAGGCTTAATACAGGAGGGTGTGAAGTGAGTATGTTTCTGTCCAGCCTGTTTTCATTTTTATATTTGAACCTTTTATTTAATTTATTTTTATTTTATCTACAGTAAAATTCACTCTGTCATGTGCAGTTATATGGACTTTGACAAGTGTATAGACTAGTATATCTAACACCACAATTATGATATGGAGGAGTTCTATTACTCTTAAAATTTTTCTTTGTTTTACTCCTTTGTAATCAACCCCTCATTCTACTCCATAATCTATTGCAACCATTGTTTTTATAGTTTTGCCTATTGCGAAATGTCTGAAGTCCAGCTCCTTGTACCTAACACTTTGAATTTCCCAGTTTACTTGCAAGCATTTATGCTTAAAAGACCTCTGCTTAGCCTAACTATGATTTCCTAGGATTATTAATTACATTCTGTTTTGAGTAGATTGGCCATGCTTGTTTTCAGTCCTCTTATGTCTTGCCCTTCTGATGTTCTTTTCGATTTGGTTCTGTTTTATAATTTCCATTATTTTATGAAATTGTTAATGTTTTTTAGAAAAATTATACCATTGTTTACGATCAGTTTTTATATGTTGTTTGTAATAGATATTTTTTTAAAGATTTATTCATTTATTCATGAGAGACACAGAGAGAGAGAGAGAGAGAGAGAGAGAGAGAGAGAGACATAGGCAGAGGGAGAAGCAGGCTCCTTGCAGGGAGCCTGATGCAGGACTCAATCCCAGGACCCTGGAATCACGACCTGAAAGCAGATGCTCAACTGCTGAGCCACCCCAGTTACCCCTGTTTGTAATAGATTTTTGAAGTTCTTATCTCTTACTTTGAGAATATAAGTCTTAAAACACACTTGTCATGTGCCCTTCACTTTACCCAACAATTAGCATTTTTATAGTCTTTATTTGGGAGAGTACAATTTTATTTTATTTTATTTTTTTAATAATAAATTTATTTTTTATTAGTGTTCAATTTGCCAACATGCAGAATAAAATACCCGGGCTCATCCCACAAGTGCCCCCTTCAGTGCCCGTCCCCCATTCACCCCCACCCCCTGCCCTCCTCCTCTTCCACCACCCCTAGTTCATTTTCCAGAGTTAGGAGTCTTTATGTTCTGTCTCAGAGACAGAGAATACAATTTTAGAATTTCTAAAAGAGAAAATTAATGTGCCGCTAATTTTTTTATATTTTATTTAAATTCAATTTGCCAGCATATAGCACCCAGTGCTCATATCATCATGCTACTAATTTACATAGCATAATAGAGAGGATTACTGACTATTTGCAGAGTTAATAATTCAGAGGGGAAATAAGTGAAGACATAAACTGGCAAAGATGGCTAAGCAACTGTGGCTTGGACTTGGATGCTATGTATGGTAGGGACTAGAAGTATGGGGATTCCAGTATGACAATGAGTACAGAACAAATGATTGTCCTTTATTATTAAGTGAATTTCATGTATATTCTGATCTAACATATTATTTGTGATGTTTTGCTGCAGGACAAAGACTGGAACAACTTAACATACTTTAGGGAGGAGAGATGAGCAGTTATTCTGATGCTTTCAAAAATCTGTTTCTATTGTGGCCAGTGATGTCAGAACTTCAGGTTCTCTGGGCTCATTATTTCAGAAGCCCAAGGTAGACTATTTTGATAATAGGTTTCTTGTCCCATGAGTGTGCCTACTTTGTTAAAGCAATAGTCATTATTATTTGTTTACTTTATTGAATAAAAAATCTCTTTTGAAAGTAACTTGAATAATCCTGGGAATCATTGATGTATTACCTTTCTATACCATTTTATAGTATATGAAAATAATCTTTTAAAGAAAATTAAATGTAACAAAATATTTATTCATTTATTTTTAAATTATTGGCATATCCAAAATAGCTGTTTTTACTCATATTTGTACTGTAATCACACCTTATTTACTAGGACATTTATGAATACCTTTCCATTTCTCCTTGAAATTTTAGTTGACTGGTTTTTAAATTTTCCCAAAAGGATTTATGTAATTTTATTAGAAAAATACAAGGTCACATCCATTTTGTTCTATGTACATTAGAGTTCGGTTGTTCAGATATTAATAAAATATCCATTTACTATTCTTTATTTATAATGCAGCAGATAAACCTGAAGAAAATAAGCCTGGCTATGGAAATGCTTATTTGTTTGGGAGGATGTTTGTCTGGATCAATGATGATCACAATTGTCTGAGGATGCTGAGGGACTCATTCCAGATGTCAATCTGAGGTCCAGACGAGTGGCCCCTCTTCTAGGACAAATAAGACTCTCAAAGCCTGGCTGTATTTCATGACCTTAATGACAAAACACTATCCCTTGGGCATGCCTTTTATTAATTTTGCAGCAAAGCATTAACTTCCTATCTCATGAGACAGTGTGCAACTTTAGATATGCTGTATGACCACGCCCTTGCTTCATTTTGCTCACTTTGAACATAGAGTTGTCGATAGATATTTGTATATGTGAAACATGTTCTTGAGTAATAAATGATGAAACAGAGGAAAGATTGAATTAAGAGGTAAAAGAACTAATATAGGTACTGAAAATTCCATTAGTGTTGGCTGAAAGAAGGAAACATTGCTTATCTATATTAAAAATTGACAATGGAGACAATTTTAGTGTTATTATTTTTCATGGTAGAGAATTTTCAGAGATAATATCTTCTCTTTTCTTTCTGTCATGTTTTCCTGAGGTAGACAGGATGGAATGAAATCCTCCACTTCAGAGAAGAGCAGTGAGTATCTATGCCAACATCCTTAAAATTCACATCATGTGCTCTTTACCACATGCTGAGCTCTCTGAGTTCATCTTTTCAATGACTTATTGGATAATATCTTCATTTTGTGTCATTATCTTTGGTGAGTGTCTCCACGCTTATATCCAAATTTTAAATTTATTTTATTTGAATTCTGTGTGAACTGACAAATGTAGAACTTTGGAAAATATTTGATTTGTTTTAATTTTGTATTCCAGTGAAATATTCTTTTATGAAATTAAACTATGCTTGGGAGTTTCCTTAAAGATTATTATGGTTTACAATGTTAACTCTGTGATTAAGATTATCATAGTCAGATGATTTTGGTCAGATATACAAGATCGTTATGGATCATTAATGTTACTGTTTGCATCATTATGATTTTATGTCAATTTGTATTATTTTTTTTCATTCTTTGGTATAAAAAATTATATGTTAATTTTATGAGATGTTTCTAAGGCCTTCATTTTATTTTATTTCATTTTTAAAGATTATTTATTTATTTATTTATTTATTTGTTTATTTATGAACATGTGAAGGGGGAGGGTCCAAGGGGGAGAGAATCTCAAGCAGATTCTAGGCTGAGCACAGAGCCCCACATGATTTGATCTCATGACACTGAGATCATGACCTGAGCCAAAACCAAGAGTTGGACAGTTTGCCGACTAAACCACCCAGATACCCCCTAAGCCCATCATTTTAAAACATAAAGAACCAAACCCAAAATTATTTTTTAAAACAGTCCAACTTTCCATATAGTGTTTGTGTCATGAAAGATATTAGGTTGGAATAATCAAGTGAACGAATAATGAAATTTCATACATTAAATTATTAATCATTTTGTATAATTTGAAATATCCTTCAATAAGGAAAATAGTCTATCTTCCTTAGGATGATCACATCGAATGTTTAATGTTGCCTGGGGCCTGGTGTTTAATATTTTAGGAAGAGTTAAATTTTTTTCTTGACAAAGTTTCTGTCACACATTGTTTCAATCAGTAATTATTTTTGTGTTCTCTTCATATTTATGTATTTATGTATGTATTTTAATGAGAGTATTTTTTCTCCAGAATCTAGCAAGGTCATTCAAATGAGCTTAATAATAATAATGAGTAAAATACCATTGAACACTAATAATTGTAATATCAGAAAGTAAAAAAGCCCTACTAGAATCTGATGTAGATTCCAGAACTTCCATTATTAATAATATATATATTAAGAAAAAATTTGAGGATGAATGTAAATGATAGGAACACTAGAATATATTTTTGTCTAATAAATATGATCCTACAAATAATCACATGTATATTTTTCCATTTGTATATTTATATAATACTTACTTAAATATCTATTTGCCATGCATCATTTCCATATCAAGGTATAGAAGTATATCACATAAATATGCTGTAAGGGCCGGTATTAAAACTGTACAACCCAGGGGCACCATGGTGGCTCAGTTGATTAAGTGTCTTGCTCTTGGTTTTAGCTCAGGTCTTGATCTCTGGTTCATGGGATTGAACCCAACATCAGGCTCCATGCTCAGAAGAGAGTCAACTTGACATACGATCTCTCTTCTTCTCCATCTCTCCTCCCTCCACTGGCATGCTAAAATAAATAATTAAGAAATAAATAAAAATGTACCACCAAGTGTGTTTTAAATAGAAATACTTTCTCCCTAAGACTGGGAACAAGACAACAGTGAACTCTCCCATCACTTCTGCTTATATTTTTCTGTACAATCATAACCCATCCAAGAGGGCAAGAAAAGTAAATTAAAGGCATAAAAACCAGAAAGTAAGAAACAAAGTTTACTTGTAGATAACTGAATTTTCTCTGTTATAAAATACCAAAGAATCAAGAATATCACTCCCAGAATTAAAACCTGAGTTTAACAAGTTTGCAGGATACAAAGTCAATATAAAAACAATAAATTCTGTTACTATATACTGGCAGTGAACAATTAGAATGTGAAATAAATCCCATTTATAATATCATAGAAAATGAGCTACTTCTGTAATAAAATGCAATAAAATATGTGCAATATCTCTGAAAAAAACTGCAAAAACACTGATTAAAACTATGAAAGACAACATAAGTAAATATAGAGATATATTCTGTTCATGGATCATAAGTCTCAATATTGTGAGGTCAATTATCCCAATCTCTAATGTAGATTAAATATAATCTAAATTAAAACCATTGTAAGCTTTTTGTAGATATCAACAAGGTAATTCTAAAATTCATATTCAAGGTAAAGGAACGTGGGCAGCCCGGGTAGCTCAGCGGTTTAGTGCCACCTTCGGCCCAGAGTGTGATTCTGGGGACCTGGTATCTAGTCTCATGTTGGGCTCCCTGCATGGAGCCTGCTTCTCCCTCTGCCTGTGTCTCTTCCTCTCTCTCTCTCTCTCGAATAATTTAAATCTTAAAAAAAAGGTAAAGGAACTAGAATAGCAAAAGAGATAATGAAAAAGTTGTTAAGTCAGAGAACTCACACTGGTATTTTAAAGATTACTAGAAAACTGTTGGAAACACTATAGTGTGTTGGTGAAGGAATTAACAAATAGCTGAAAGAAGATAGTCATAACTCTTCAAGATAGTCATGTGGAAAGATAGCTGGGTGGTTTTTATGATGCTAGTAGTGTTTGTTTCCAGATCTGTTTATTGAAAAATTGTGGTTTTTAAGATGCAAATTCATGACGTCTATAATATAAACATACATTTTCATGTATCTATATTATATTTCAACAGAGAGTTTAAAATATAGCATAAAACGTCAAATTTTATAATATATTTCCTAGGAATATTGTTCACTAGACTATGTGTAACCTAGGGACAGAAGACTGATGTTCTTAGGATATGTCAAGAGCATTCTCTAATTTATGGACCTAACTAGCTAAGTCCATAGCACTTGCAATTTGAAAGGGTGGTGATGTGATGAATCAAGATGGTATAGCGTAAAATTAAAAAAAAAAAAGACGGTTGTTTCTGTAACACAGGCATTTCAAAGTTACATCAGGAATAACTAGAGATTGATAATTTTTCCACTTTAATTATTTTCCATTAGTAATATTACATATCAAATTTTCTATTGCTTTATGCAAAGATATTGAGAAATTTCATATTTAAGATATTATATTATTGTGGTATAACAATCTTTATTTTTATTATCATATAATTAATTATAGGTGTTTCAGTTCACTCAGCTGTTCTAAGTGCTATCAGTGGTCTGTTTTGCCTGCCTCCCTAGGGCCATAGCCAAGACAGGGAGAGACGGGGCTCCTGATTTGCCTTACCATGGCCAACTTGCCACAAGAGGGCCTACAGGAGGCTTCAGGCCTGCAGCAAGAAACCTAGGTCAACTGAACTGCAGGGGGCACATTGCTTTGCCCCATGGTCACTCAGATTTCAAGTGATATAAGTGTGCCCGGAAAAACAGGTTTTCCCAGTGCACATCAGCATCGCACAATAACAGGCAGATGTATGTAGGAGAACCAGTGTGCTGTGTGTTAGGAGAGGGATTTGGACACATGGATTTTCTGGATATTTGCAGCCACCCGCTATGTTAAAAACGTCATCTCGTGATGCTGGGTGGCAGTTCATGAGACCAGGGATCCACGTAAGGGTCTAGCACTTTACGGAGATGACCTCCACATGTGAGCACCTCTACCATGGCCAAGCAGCCTGAAAGCCTACCCTGCACACGCACACGCACACGCACGCACATCTGCTAATAAACACATAGAGTCACACTGAAGACACACACTCAAACACACCCACAGAGGGCCCCTCTTACACAGACACATGCAAGCCCCCATTCATGGTACGTGGCCTTACCAGACACCATTTCTTTTTTTTTAAGGTTTTATTTATTTATTCATGAGAGATAGAGAGAGACAGAGTGCAAGCAGAGACACACAGGCAGAAGGAGAAGCAGGCTCCATGCAGGGAGCCTAATGTGGGACTCGATCCAGAGACTCCAGGATCACTCCCTTGGCCGAAGGCACGTGCTAAACCTCTGAGCCACCCAGGAATCCCAACCAGATGCAATTTCATATACTCACATGGAAATTCTTAGACAAATGTAAGACAGAGGCACATCCCCTTGTATGGGATGATGTGGGCCCGTGCCATCTCACCGATGAACAGCTAGTCCTGTGGGACAGAGGGACAGCATACGTAGATGCAAAGCTTCCCCACAGAACCGTTGGGAACGCTCAGGCCATCTGAGCGACTGGGTACATTGTGACACATTCACCTGATGTCTCCACACTTCCTCAGGTGCCGAGGCCTAGCTAGGTTTGCTATCGACACGGTGAAGACGACCTTCCTTTCCATGGAGGTGTGGAGGAATGATGGAAAGGAAGGAACTGTGGAAGAAGAGTGACCCAGGTCAGGAAGCCTACACATGGATTGCTATGCGGGTAAGCCTTTCATTCCCTCAAAGCAAGCCAATGGACCTAGAAACGCCGGGTGGGTCTGCGGGCCTACTAAGTGGCTTGTGACTTGTGGTGAGGGGCGATTGCTCCCCAAAAGGATTGCCCAAGCCTCTTGCTCAGGGGCATAGCTCTGGATGGTCTCCAGTGTGCTGGAGGGTGCTTAGGCTACGGGGAGACCCTATGAGCTAGCTGTTCAGCCTGTGTAGTTCAGTTTACCAGGAGGCCGAGAAAGTGCTTGGATCGATGATGACTCCCTCAATCTGCATTCCTTGGAAAAGCTGAACAAAATGAGTGAGAACTCTCTACTGTCATTCTCATCAAAACTGAAGTCCAGCACATTGTCTCCCCCAGGGAAGGTAGGAGTGAGGGACAGCTTCACCTTGGTCCAGCCACACACTTGCAACCACCAACACCATCTCCACCCATGGGCCTTGAGATCAGAGAGCCTGGCGGAGGACTGAGGGCCCAGAAGACATGTGCTCTCCTAGGGTGGAAGTCCTCGACTAGGTGGTGCTCCATGGCATGGCTGGGCTTTGGCGGGTTTCAGACAGCCAGCAGCCGAGCGGTAGGAGTTGTGTTAGTCAGGGTTGGGAGGTCCTCAAGAGCATCTTTGCTGGAGCAAGTCGGCCAGGCTGATGGTTGAGCCAGAACTCCTGACGGTGTGTGCAGTGACCCCTTTCAGGGTCAAGTACCATGGATTTACAGGTGGACTCCCATCCAGGGAAGCAGCAATCTTTGCCCGAGGCCTCTGTCCCAAGTTCTCAGCTGAGAGCTGAATGGGGGTGGGGGAGGACAGGAAAGGCATCAGTTAGGGCCGGTTCATTTGACAGCACCTGAATTCATCTCAGGCCAAACAAGGACAGACACATACACATACAAAGTTCGCACACACGAACATACACCCACACCCACATACACTATGTGTTTACACAGGCATGTAAACACACACACGCACACGACACACACAAGGAGGTCCAAGAGCTCGTGATGTACTTTCAGGGCAGGAGTGTCGACACTCTGCTGGCACTGGGATGAATGGGAATGGCAGAGCCCAGGGAGTCCACAGGATGGGTAGGTGCGGGAAGCAGCGGCCTCCCTAAGTTCAGATGGTGTTGCGAAAACCAATGGGTCAGTGCTAGATGGGCTGTGTGCAGCCCCACCACCTTTCCACATGGGCTGTGACTTAAGGCATTAAGGGGCTGCCTGGCGATGGTGACGAGGGCTCTGTCGGATGGGCCCCTGGCCACTGATTTCCTGAAGAAGGGCCTCCTGGGCATCTACATGTGCCTGTGAGAGGTATGCCACATTTTGCCACCCTGGACGGCCCTCGCTTTGCCGGCTGACCTAGCAGACCCTGACCATGCGGACCTTGCTTCCTGGACTGAGGGGTTCCTGTGTAAAGGCCTCCAACCAGGGAAGCCCTTGATTCAGTGTCTTGGGTGGCTCCTTCATGCTCTGTGAGCACAAGACTTCTCTGGGCTAGCCTGCAGTCCATGCAGGACAGGCCACAGGGACCTGATAGCAGTCAGGTGCAGCCCTGTTTTGTGGCAATGGAGCTTGGCCCACGTCTTCCCACTTCATGGGAAGGGCACCAGTCCACCTTTGTGTGTGATTCTCACCTGCGATACTGTGGCCATGACCCTGCACCAGAACCACTGTGTTGGACCTGTGTCTGCCAATCAATGGGACCTGCCTTGAGTTCCACAATATGGATGCCTATGGAGAACATGCCGTGTATTGCTCATCTCTCTGAGGTTCCCAGCCCCCGAAATGGGAGTCCCTTTCGAGGACAGTGGTGACTTTCCCTACAGCGATGAGGACTCCAGGAGATGGACCTGGACACGGCAGCCTGACTGATGGCACGTGTTCCCGGAGGCCGAGAACATGAAGCACAGTGGTCATGGACATGCCAGTTCTCTTGGTGGTAGCCCTCCCCTGGCTCCCGCGACTGTTCTTTGGCTCTCAGTGTCCTAGAGCTGTTGTGCCCACACACCAAGAGCCAAATTGTTGTGTGAGGGGGACGGTTCGCCTGGCCAACCTTTGGGTAGCCCACTCGCCTCAATAGGGCTTTATGGAGGACTGAGGCATGAAGCCAGTACCTGAGGCCTGCCGACCTGCACAAATGCTCATTGCCTCACCCCATGGTCGCTGAGGGAGGTTTCATGGTGCAGGCCAGAACTAAAACAGCTAACGAGATGACCTAATCCTCCTTGATGTCACTTTGATAGTCGAAAGTGAGTTTTTGGAGGAGAGTCGTTCTGCTGTGCGTTGCCTAAGGACTTTGGACATGTGGTGTTTCAGGCCTTTGCGGCCTCTCCCGAGATCAATTGTGTCATCTCGTGCCATTGTGTGCCAGAGTCTGAGGCCACGAATCCTGGAATGGGCCATGTGCTTAGCAGAGATGAACTCCAAACATGAGCACCTGAGCCACAGCCGGCCAGCCTGCCAGCCTTCCCTGCACACACACACATGCGTACCTGCTAATAAACCCATAGAGTCACACTGATGCACACACACTCAAACACACTCACAGAGGGCCCCTCATAAACAGACGTACACATGGCCCACTAATAGCACGTAGTCTTACCAGACACATTGTCATGCACTCACTAGGAAATCCCAAGAAACACATGACACCGAGGCACATCGCCATGTGTGGGATGATGTGGGCCATGGCATCTTACCGATAAACAGCTAGCCCTGTGGGACAGAGGGACCGCACAGGCAGTTGCACAGCTTCTCCACGGAACCATTCAGAACGCTCAGGCCATCTGAGTACGTGGGTGCATTTGTGATGCATTGGCCCATTTTCTCCACACTTCCTCATGTGCAGAGGCCTAGCCAGGCTTGCCATAGACACAGAGAGGAAGACCATCCTTTCCCAGGAGGTGTGGAGGGATGATGGTGGGACCTGTGGAAGAAGAATAGCCCAGAATGGGAAACCTGCGCAGTATCGCAGGGAAACACCAGGAGGTAAGATTTTCGTTGTCTCAAAGTGAGCTAATGAGACTAGAAGGTCCTGAGCCAGCCTAGACCTGCCAGTTGGCTTGTTCTCATGATGAGAGGTGATGGCTCCCCGAGAGGATTGGCCAGGCTCTTGCTCAGGGGCATAGCTCTAGATGGTCTCCAGGGTACTGGAGGGTGCTGAGGCCATGGGGAGATGCTATGAGCTGTTCAGCCTGCATAGTTCAACTTACCAGGAAGCCAAGAAAGTGCTTGGATCGATGATGACTCCCTCAATCTGCATTCCTTGGAAAAGCTGAACAAAATGAGTGAGAACTTCCTACCATCGTTCTCATCGTAACTGAGGTCCAGCATGTTTCCCCCAGGGAAGGTAGGAGTGAGAGACTGCTTCACCTTGGTTGGGCCACATGCTCGCAAACAACCACCACCAACAACACCATCTCCACTCAAGGGCCTTGGGATCAGAGAGCCTGGCAGAGGTCTGAGGGCTTAGAAAACGTGTGCTCTCCTTTGGTGGGAGTCCGCTACAAGGTGGTGCTCCGTGGTATGGCTGGGCTTTGGTAGCGTCTCAGACAGGCAGCAGCCAAGCAGTAGGAATTGTGTTAGGCGGGGTAGGGAGAGCCTTGAGAGCATCTTTGCTGGAGCAAGTCGGCCAGGCTGATGATTGAGCCAGAGCTCCTGGCGGTGTGTACGGTGACCCCCTTTCAGGGCCAGGCATCATGGGGTTACAGGTGGACTTCATCCTGGAAAGTGGCAATCTTTGCCTGAGGCCTCTGACTTGAGTTCTCAATGAGAACTGAACAGGGTTGGGGGAAGAAAGGAGAGGCACCAGGTAGGGATCATACCTTTGAGAGCACATGAATTCATCTGAGGCCAGACAAGGACAGACACACAAATTTGCACGCACACACGAAAACAGACACATGCATACAGAAACACATACATGCACAAACACACAAATGCACACACCACACGTGAAAGGAGGTACAGCAGAGCTTGTGGTGTACGTTTAGGGCAGGAATGTCAACGCTGTACTGGTCACTGGGATGAATGGGAATGGCAGGACCCAGGGATTCCGCAGGATGGGTGGGTGCAGACAGCCGGCGGCATCCCTAAATTCGGATGGTGTTGCAAAAACCAACAGGTTGGTTCTAGATGGGCTGTGTGTGGCCCCACCACCTTTCCACATGGGCTGTGACTTAACAGCCTTAAAGGGGCACCTGGCGATGGTGCAGAAAGCTCTAACATGCCCTGGCCACTGCTTTCCCGAAGAGGGGCTGTCCTGGGCGTGTATCCTGTGCCTGTGAGAGGTATGCTGGCCATTGCCACCTGTCCAGCCCTTGCTTCGCCGGCTGGCCTTTCAGACCCTGACCGTGTGGACCTTGCCTCCTGGGGTGCAGGGCTCCTGTGTAAAAGTGTCCACCCAGGGAGGCCCTTGATTCAGTGCTGGGGTGGCCCCTTCCTGCTTGGTGGGCACAGGACTTCTCTGGGCTAGCCTGCACACCATGCAGGACAGGCCACAGGGACCCTGATAGAAGTCTGGTGCAGCCCCGTGTTGTGGCCATGGAGCTTGGCCCACATCCTCCTCTTCATGGGAAGAGCACTGGTCCTCCTTTGTGTGTGCCTCTTGCCTGTGGGACTGTAGCCATGCCCATGCAACGGAGCCACTGGTGGTACCTGTATCTGCCGATCAATGGTCCCTACCTTGAGTCCCACAGTGTGGATGCCTGTGAAGAGCATGCTGCATGTTGCTGTTCTCGCTGAGGATCCTAGCCCCCCGATGCAGGAGTCCTGTTCGAGGGCAGTGGTGACTTTCCCTGCAGTGGAGGAATCAAGGACATGGATCTGGACGTGGCAGTCCAATTAATGACATGTGTTCCCAGAGGCCGTGCTCATGAAGCATGATGGCTTTGGACTTGCCAGTTCCTTTTGTGGTAGCGCACCCCTGTTTCCCTCAGCTGTTGCATGGCTCTCAGTGTAGCATGGGCACTGCTTGTCTAGGGCTGTTCTGCCGGCACACCAAGAGCCAAATTGTGTGTGTGTGTGATGGGTCGCCGGGCCAATCTTCCTGTGGCCACCTCGTCTCATAGGGCTGTGTGAAGCCCTGAGACATGGAACCAGTACCTGAGGCCTGGCGGCCTACACAAGAACTCGTTGCCTTACCCCATGGTCACTGAGGTTTCTTGCTGCACTCCAGACTCGGCCCAGCTAACCGCTTGACCTAGTCCTCATCAAAGTCTCTTTGACTGTCGAAACTGGTTTTTTTTAGCAGTCATTGTGCTATGCATTGACAGAGGTCTTTGGACACGTGGTGTCTCAGGCCTTTGCAGCCTAGGCCAAGGTCAGTTGCATCATCTCGTGCCATTGCGTGCCAGAGTCTGAGGCTACAGATACCTGGATGCGCCATGTTCTTTGAGGAGATGAACTCCAAACATGAGTACCTCAACCCAGCTGGCCACACCACCAGGCTGCTCTATACACACAGACACCATACCTGCTAATAAACCAAGAGTCACACTGATGCACACACACTCAAACACACCCGCAGAGGGCCCCGCATAAACAGACACATGCACGGCTCCATTCATGGCACGTGGCCTTACCAGATACATTGTCATGCACTCACAAGGAAATTCCTAGACACACATGAGACATGCACATCGCCATATGTGGGATGACATGGGCCTGTGGCATCTCACCGACAAGCAGCTAGCCCTGTGGGACAGAGGGACAGCACAGGCAGATGCAAAGCTTCCCCATGGAACTGTTCAGAACACTCAAGCCATCTGAGTGTCTGGGTGCATTTGTGAGACATTTGCCCGATTTCTCCACTCGTCCTCAGGTGTGGAAGCCTAGCCAGGTTTGCCATTGACACAGAGAAGACCTTCCTTTCCCCGGAGGTGTGGAGAGAGAATTGTGGGAATGTGGAAAAAGAGTGGCCCAGGGAGGTGAACCTGCACACAGATCACCAGGAGGTAAGCCTTTCATTGTCTCAAAGTGACCTGATGAGACTAGAAGGTCCTGCGCCCACCTGCGGACCTGCCAGTTGGCTTGCTCATGGTGAGGGGCAATGGCTTCCCAAGAGGATTGCCTGAGCCTCTTGGTCAGGGACATAGCTCTGGATGTTCTCCAGGGTGCTGGAGGGTGCTGAGGCTATGGGGAGATCCTATGAGCTGTTCAGCCTGCATAGTTCAATTTACCAGGAGGCCAAGGAAGTGCTTGGATCGATGATGACTCCTTCAATTTGCATTCCTTGGAAAAGCTGAACAAAATGAGTGAGAACTCCCTACTGTCGTTCTCGTCAAAACTGAGGTCCAGCATGTTGTCTCCACAGGGAAGGAGACAGTGGGAGGGAGGAGTGAGGGACAGCTTCACCATTATCGGGCCATATGCTCACAAACACCACCACCACCAATGCCATCTCCACCCAAGGGCCTTGGGATCAGAGACTCTAGTTGAGGGTTGAGGGCCCTGAAAACATGTGCCCTCCTTGGGTGGGAGTCCTCGACTAGGTGGTCCTCCGTGGCATGGCTGGCCTTTGGTGGTGTTTCAGACATCCAGCAGGCAAGCAGTAAGAGTTGTGTTAGGTGGGTTTGGGAGGCCTTGAGAACATCTTTGCTGGAGCAAGACGGCCAAGCCGATGATTGAGCCAGAACTCCTTGCAGTGTGTGCAGTGACTGCCTTTAGGGCCAGGCCCCGTGGGTTTATAGGTGGAATCCTCTCTGGGCAAGCAGCAATCGTTGCCCAAGGCCTCTGTCCCGAGTTTTCAGCTGAGAGCTGAACAGGGTTGGAGGAAGACAGGAAAGGCACCAGGTACGGCCGGTGCATTTGACTGCACCTGAATTCATCTCAGGGCAGAAAAGGACAGAGACACATAGACTTGTATGCACACACGGATACACACACAAACATACACAAACACATACATGCTCTCACATACACACACATGCAGACGCAGGCACAGGCTCGCAAACACAAACATACGCACACACGCACACACCACAGATGCAAGGAGGTCCAGAAGATCTCGTGGTTTATGTTCAGGGCAGGAGTATCGACCCTCTCCTGGCCACTGGGATGAATGGGAATGACAGGGCCCAGGGAGTCCGCAGAATGGGGGTGTGTGCATACAGCTGGTGGCCTCCTTAAATTCTGATGGTGTTGCGAAACCAATGGGTCAGTGCATGGTGGGCTCTGTGTGGCCCCACTGCCTTTCCACATGGGTTGTGACTTACAGCTTTAAGGGGCTCCCTGGTGATGGCACTCTGAGCTCTGTCTATTGTACCCCAGGCCACTATTTTCCCGAAGAAGGGCTCTCCTGGGCATCTATCCTCTGCCAGTGAGAGGTTTTCCAGCCATTGCCACCATGGCCGGCCCTTGCTTTGCCGGCTGGCCTTTCAGACCCTGACCAGGTGGACCTTGCCTCCTGGGGTGTGGGGCTCCTGTATAAAGGCGTCCACCCAGGGCACCACTTGATTCAGCGCTGGAGTGGTTCTGTGGGCACAAGACTTCTCTGGGCTAGGCTGCAGACCATGCAAGATATGCTATAGAGTCCCCGATAGCAGTCAGGTATAGCCCCATGTTGTGGCCATGGAGCTTGGCCCATATCCTCTGCTTCGTGGGAAGGGCACTGGTCTACCTTGTAGTGTGCCTTTTGCCTGCAGTAATACGGTCATGCCTACACCAGAGCCACAGTGTCGCACCTGTGTCTGCTGATGGACAGGCCATGCCTTTAGTCCCACAATGTGGATACCTGTGGAGAGCATGCCATGTGTGCTGTTCTCGCTGAAGACCCCAGCCCCCAATGCGGGAGTTCCATTAGAGGGCAATGGTGACTTTCTCTACAGCAACGAGGAATCACGGACATGGTCCTGAATGCAGCAGCCTGATGATGGCACATGTGTCCACAGGCCGTGTCATGAAGCACAATGGCCATGGACATGCCACTTCCCTTGGCAGTAATGGGCCCTGGTTCCCTCGGATGAGACACGGCTCTCAGTGTACCATAGGCACCACTTGCCTAGGGCTGTTGTGCCCGCACACCAAGAGCCAAATTGTCATGTGAGCGGGACGGGTCACCAGGCTGACCTTTGGGTGGCCAACTCGCCTCACTAGGGCTTTGTGGAGGCCTGAGGCATGCAGGAGTACCCGAAGCCTGCCAGCCTACACGAGGTTTTGTTGCCTTGCCCCGTGGTCAAAGAGGTTTCATGTTGCACTCCAGACCAGGTCCAGCTAACAGTGTGGCCTAGTCCACATCAATGTCGTTTCAATGGTCAAAAGTAGGTTTTTGGAAGAGAGTTTTTGTGCTGTGGGTTCCCAGAGGGCTTTGGACACGTGGTGTCTCAGGCCTTTGTAGCCTCCCTCGAGGTCAGTCTCATCATCTTGTGCCATTGCGTACCAGGGACTGAGGCCACAGATCCCCAGATGGGCCATGTTCTTTGAGGAGATGAACTCTAAACATGTGTACATGAGCCACGGCCAGCCAGCCTGCCAGCTTGTCCTGCACACGCACACATGTGCACACCTACTAATAAACTCAGAGTCACACTGGTATACACACACTCAAACACTCAGTGTTTTATGAGGACCCTCATAAACAGATGCACGCACTGCCCCACTCATGGCACGTGGCCTTACCAGACACATTGTCATGCATTCTCAACGAAATTCCTAGACACACATGAGACAGAGGCACATTGCCATGTGTGGGATGACGTGGGCCTGTGGCATCTCACTGATGAGAAGCTAGCCCTGTGGGACAGAGGGACAGCACAGGCAGATGTCCAGCTTCCCAACGGAACCATTTGTAACGCTCAGGCCACCTGAGCACCTGAGTACGTTTGTGACACATTCCCCTGAATTCTTCTCAATTCCTCAGGTGCAAAGGCCTAGCCAGGCTTGCCTTAGACATGGAGAAGAAGACCTTCCTTTCTAGTGAGGTGTGGAGAATGATGGCGGGCTCTGTGGAAGAAGAGTGGCCCAGGACGGGGACCCTGCACACGGATCACAAGGAGGTAAGCCTTTCGTTGTCTGAAAGTGAGCCAATGGAACTAGAAGGTCCTGGGCTGGCCTGAGGCCCTGACAGTTGCCTTGTGCTCATGGCGAAGGGCAATGGCTCCCCAAAAAGATTGCCCATGCCTCTTGGTCAGGTGCATGGCTCTGGATGGTCTCCAGGGTGTTGGAAGGTGCTGAGGCCACGGGGAGACGCTATGAGCTGTTCAGCCTTCATAGTTCAATTTACCAGGAGGCTGAGAAAGTGCTTGGATCGATGGTGACTCCCTCAATCTGCATTCCTTGGAAAAGCTGAACAAAATGAGTGAGCACTCCCTACCATCGTTCTCATCGCAACTGAGGTCCAGCACGTTGTCTCTCCCAGGGAAGGAAGGAGTGAGGGACAGCTTCACCTTGGTCATGCCACACGTTTGCAACCACCACCACCACCAACAACGCCATCTCTACCCAAGGGCGTTGGGATCAGGGAGCCTGGCAGAGGGCTGAGGGCCCAGAAAATGTGTGCCCTCCTTTGGTGGGAGTCCATGACAAGTTGGTCCTCTGTGGTATGGTTGGTTTTTGATGGCGTCTCAGACAGCCCTCAGCCAAGCGGTAGGAGTTGTGTTAGGCCAGGTTGGGAGGGACTTGAGAGTGTCTGTGTTGGAGCAAGTCAGCCAGTCTGATGATTGAGCCAAAGCTCCTGGCGGTGTGCTCAGTGCCTCCCTTTCAGGGCCGGGCGCCACCAGTGTACAGGTGGACTCCCATCCGGGCAAGCGGGAATCTTTGCCTGAGGCCTCTGACTTGAGTTCTCAATGAGAGCTGAACAGGGTTGGGGGAAGACAGAAAAGGGACTGGGTAGAGCTGATGCATTTGACAATGCCTGAATAAATCTGAGACCAGGTAAGGACAGACACAAAGACTTGCACACACACACGAAAACATACACACACACACATACACAAAAACATACACCCACACACACACAGACGCACACACCACACATGCAAGGGGATCCAGGAGAGTTGTGGTGTACGTTCAAAGCAGGAGTGTTGACGTTCTGCTGGCCACTGGGATGAATGAGAATGGCAATGACTAGGGAGTCCACAGGACAGGTGGGTACAGGAAGCCGGCGGCCTCCCTAAGTTCGTATGGTGTTTTGAAAACCAATGGGTCAGTGCTTGGTGGGCTGTATGGGGCCCCACCACCTTTCCACATGGGCTGTGATTTACAGCCTTAAGAAACCACCTGCTGATGGTGCCGAGAGCCTTATGTGACGAGCCCCTGGCCACTACTTTCCTAAAGAAGGGCTCTCCTGGGCATCTACTCTGTGCCTGTGAGAGGTATGCAGGCCATTGCCATCCTGGCCCTTCTTTGCTGGTTGGCCTTGCAGACACTGACCATGCGGACCTTGCCTCCTGGGTTTGGAGCTCCTGTATAAAGGTGTCACCCAGGGGGGCCCTTAATTCAGTGCTGGGGTGGCTACTTCCTGCTCTGTGACCACAAGACTTTTTTGGGATAGCCTGTAGACCGTGCAGGACAGGCCATAGGGACCCTGATAACAGTCAGGTGTAGCCCCATTTCATGGTCATGGAGCTTGGCGCACGTCCTCCTCTTTGTGGGAAGGCACCGGTCCTCCTTTGTGTGTGCCTCTCACCTGTGGGACTGTGGCCATGCTTCTGCATCAGAAGCACTGTGTGGCACCTGTGTCTGCCGATGGATTGGCCCTGCCTTGAGTCCCACAATGTGGATGCCTGTGAAGAACATGCCGCATGTTGCTCGTCTCGCGGAGGATCCCAGTCCCTGACACAGGTGTCCTGTTCGAGGGCAGTGGTGACTTTCCCTGCAGGGATGAGGGCTCAAAGACATGGTCCTGGAGGCGGCAACCTAATGATGGCACATGTTCCAGAGGCCATGCTCATGAAGCACAATGGCCATGAAAATGTCAGTTCCCTTGACGGTAGCGCCTGTGGTTCCCTTGGTTGTTGCACCTCTCTCAGTGTAGCATGGGCATCACTTGCCTAGGACTGTTGTGCACGCACAACAAGAGCCAAATGGTGCTGTGTGCAGTACGGGTCATCTGTCCGACCTTTGTGTGGCCACCTCGCCTCAATAGGTTTTGTGGAGGCCTGAGGTATGAACCCAGGACCTGAGTCATGTTAGCCTGCACAAGGGCTCTTGCCTTGTCCCGTGGTCGATGAGGTTTCATGCTGCACTCCGGACCCAGCCCAGCTAACGGTGTGACCTAGTCTACATCGATGTTACTTCGACAGTCGAAAGTGAGTTTTTGGAGGAGAGTCATTGGGCTATGTATTGCCAGAGGGCTTTGGACACTTGGTGTCTCAGGCCTTGGCAGCCCCGCCCCCCGAGATAAATCCCATATTCTCATGCGATTGCGTGCCAGGGTCTGAGGCCACGAATACCTGGATGGGCCATGTGCTTTGTGGAGATGAACTCCAAACATGAGTACCTGAACCATGGCCAGCCACCCTGCCAGCTTGTCCTGCACACGCACACACGTGCACACCTGCTAATAAACCCATAGAGTCACTCCAATGCACACACACTCAAGCATACCCACAGAGGCCCCTTATAAACAGATGCACTCTCGGCTCCACTCAAAGAATGTGGCCTTACCAGACACATTGTCATGCATTCACAAAGAAATTCCTAGACATACATGAGACAGAGGCACATCACCACATGTGGGATGACGTGGCCCATGGCATCTCACCGAAGAGCAGCTAGCCCTGTGAGACAGAGAGACAGCACAGGCAGATGCAAAGTTTCCCCACAGAACCATTTGGAACGCTCAGGCCACCTGAGTGCCTGGGTGCATTTGTGACATATTCGCCCAATTTTTCCACACTTCCTCAGGTGCGGAGCTGTCGACACAGAGAAGACCTTCCTTTCTAGTGAGGTGTGGCGAGATGATACTGGGACCTGTGGAAGAAGAGTGGCCCAGGACAGGGAACCTGCACACAGATCACCAGGAGGTAAGCCTTTCATTGTCTCAAAGTGAGCTGATGGGACTAGAAGGTCCTGGGCTGGCCTGAGGCCCTGGCAGTTGCCTTGTGCTCATGGCGAGGGGCAATTGTTACCCCAGAGGATTGCCCATGCCTCTTGCTTAGGGTCATAGCTCTGGATGGTATCCAGGGTGCTAGAGGGTGCTGAGGCAACAGGGAGATCCTATGAGCTGTTCAGCTTGCATCGTTCAATTAACCAGGAGTCCGGGAATGTGCTTGGATTGATGATGACTCCTTCAATCTGCATTCCTTGGAAAAGCTAAACAAAATGAGTGAGAAATCCCTACTGTCGTTCTCACTGAAACTGAGGTCCAGCATGTTGTCTCCCAGGGAAGGAGGAGTGAGGGACAGCTTCACCTTGGTCATGCCACACGCTCACAACCACCACCCCCAACAACACCATCTCCACCCAGGGGCCTTGAGATCAGAGAGCATGGTGGAGGGCTGAGGACCCAGAAAACATGTGCTCTCCTAGGGTGGGTGTCCTCAACTTGGTGGGCCTCTGTGGCATGGCTGAGCTTTGGCGGCATCTCTGACAGCCAGTGCAAAGACAACAGTAAAGTGTTAGGAGTTGCATACGCAGCGTTGGCTGCTCCTCGAGAGTGTCTGTGCCAAAGCACGTTGGCCAGGCCAATGACTGAGCCAGAGATGGCACTAGAAGGTCCTGAGATGGCCTGCGGACCTGCCAGCTGGCTTGTGCTCCTGGCCATGGACGTTGGCTCTCCAAGAAGATTGCCTTTGCCTCTTGCTCAGGGGCATAGCTGTGGATGGTGTCCAGGGTACTGGAGGGTGCTGAGGCCACGGGGAGACCCTATGAGCTGTTCAGCCTGCGTAGTTCAATATACCAGGAGGCCGAGAAAGTGCTTGGATCGATGATGACTCCCTCAATCTGCATTCCTTGGAAAAGCTGAACAAAATGAGTGAGAACTCCCTGCCGTCGTTCTCATCGCAACTGAGGTCCAGCACGTTGTCTCCCCCAGGGAAGGAAGGAGTGAGGGACAGCTTCGTCGTGCCACACGCTAGCAACCGCCACCACCACCACCACCACCACCACCACCACCAGCAGCAACACCACCACCACCATCTCCACCCAAGGGCCCTGGGATCAGAGTGCAAGGCGGAGGGCTGAGGGCCTAGAAACCGTGTGCTCTCCTTGGGTGGGAGTCCTCGACTTGGTGGTCCTCCATGACATGTCTGGGCTTTGGTGGCGTCTCAGACAGCCAGCAGCCAAGTGATAGGAGTTGCGTTAGGCGGCTTTGGCAGGGTCTTGAGAGCATCTATGTCAGAGTACATCGGCCAGGCCAAAGATTGAGCCAGTTCTCCTGCTGGTGTGTGGTGCCCCCCTTTCAGGGCCAGGTGCCGCCGGTGTACAGGTGGACTCCCGACCGGGCAAGGAGCAATCTCTGTCCCAGGCCTCTGTCCCACGTCCTCAGCTGAGTGCTGAACAGGGTTGCGGGAGGACAGGAAAGACACCAGATGGGTTCGGTGCATTTGATAGAGCCGTAATTCATCTGAGGCCAGACAAGGACAGAGACACACAACTCGCACGCGCACACGAATACACATACAAACATACAGAAGGACACACACAGTCACACACACGCTCACACACTCAGAGTCGCATGCACAGGCATGCAAACACACACACACACACACACACACACACAAACACACACACACAGACACACCAGGAAGTCCAGGAGAGCTCATGGTGTACGTTCAGGGCAGGAGTGTAGAAGCTTTGCTGGCCACTGGGAAGAATGGGAATGGCAGGGCCAAGGGCGTCCGGAGGAAACGTGCGTGCGGGCAGGGCAGCTGACGGCCTCCCTACCCCTGGATGGTGTTACGAAAACCAACGGGTCAGAGCTTCGTGGGCTGTTTGCGGCCCCTCCACCTTCCCCCATGGGCTGCGATTTACGGCCTTACGGGGCCGCCTGCCGATGGTGCCGAGGGCTCTGTCCGACCCACCCCTGGCCACGAGTTTCCCAAAGAAGGGCTCTCCTGGGTGTCTACCCTGTGCCTGTGATAGCCTTGCCGGCCATTCCCACCCTGGTTGTCCCTCCCTTTGCCAGCTGGCCTTGCATACTTGGCCGTGCAGACCTTGTTTCCTGGCCTGCCGGGCTCCTGGGTGAAGGCATCCACCCAGGGCAGCCCTTGGTCAGCATCCGGAGTGGCTCCTTCCTGCTCCGTGGGCACAAGACGTCTGTGGGCTAGGCTGCAGACTGTGCAGGACAGACCACAGGGACCCGATCGTAGTCAGGTGGAGCCTCGTGTCAAGGCTGTAGGGCTTGGCCCTTGTCCTCCTCTTCATGGGAAGGCACCGGTTCTCCTTTTTATGTGCCTCTCACCTATAGTAATGTGGCCATGCCTCTGCACCAGAGTCTAAACACCACCTGTGTTTAGCCTGTCTCTGCCAATGGACAGGCCCTACCTTGAGTCCCACAGTATAGACGCCTGTGAAGACCATGCCACGTGTTGCTGTTCTTGCTGAGGATCCCAGCCCCTGACGTGGGAGTCCCGTTCGAGGGCAGAGGTGACCTTCCCTGCAGTGATGAGGACTCAGGACATGGACCCGGATGTGGCAGCCCGACTAATGGCAGGTGTTGCCCAGAGGCCGAGCCCGTGAGGCACAATGGCCGTTGACATGCCAGGTCCCTTGTCAGTAGCGCACCCCCGCTTCAGGCGGCTGTTGTTTGGCTCTCAGTGTAGCATGGGCACCACTTGCCTAGGGCTGTTCTGCCCACACGCCAAGAGCCAAATTGTCATGTGTGTGGGACCAGTCACCTGTCCGACCTTCGTGTGGCCACCTCTTCTCATAGGGCTTCGTGAAGGCCTGAGGCGTGCATCCATTCATTACCTGAGGCCCGCTGCCCTCACAGGGCTCATTGCCTTTCCCCATGGTCGCTGAGGTTTCATGCTGCGCCCGGTCACGGCTCAGCTAATGGGGCAACGTAATCCACATCGACATCGCTTCGAAGGTGGAAAGTGGGTATTTGGAGGAGAGTCCTTGTGCTGCGCTTTGCCAGAGGGCTTCGGACACGTGGTGTCTCAGGGCTTTGCAACGTCCCCTGAGGTCAGTCACGTCATCTCATGCTATTACGGGCCAGCGTCTGAGGCCATGCATCCCCGGATTGCCCATGTACTTTGCGCTGATGAACTCTAAACGTTAGCTCCTGAGCCACGGATGGCCAGCCTGCCAGCCTGCCAGCCTGCCCTGCACACGCACACATGTGCACACCTGCTTGCTGGTAAACCCATAGAATCACACTGATGCGCACACACTCAAACACACCCACAGAGGGCCCCACACAAACAGACGCATGCACATCCCCACTCATGGCGTGTGGTCTTACCAGAAACATTGTCATATTCTAACAAGGAAATTCCTAGACACACATGAGACAGAGGCACATCCCCTTGTGTGGGATGACGTGGGCCCGTTCCATCTCACTGATGAGCAGCTAGCCCTGTGGGACAGAGGGACAGCACAGGGAGATGCAAAGCTTCCCCCACGGAACCGTTTGGATCGCTCAGGCCACCTGAGCGCCTGGGTGGGTACGTCACACATCCGCCTGATTTCTCCACACCTCCTCAGGTGCTGAGGCCTAGCTAGGCTTCCTGTTGACATGGAGAAGAAGACCTTCCTTTGCTTTCCATGGTGGTGTGGAGAGATGCTGGCGGGCCCTGTGGCAGAAGAGTGGTCCAGGACGGGGAACCTGCGCACGGATCACCAGAGGTAAGCTTTTGTTGTCTCAAAGTGTACTGATGGCACTAGAAGGTCCTGAGATGGCCTGCGGACCTGCCAGCTGGCTTGTGCTCCTGGCCATGGACGTTGGCTCTCCAAGAAGATTGCCTTTGCCTCTTGCTCAGGGGCATAGCTGTGGATGGTGTCCAGGGTACTGGAGGGTGCTGAGGCCACGGGGAGACCCTATGAGCTGTTCAGCCTGCGTAGTTCAATATACCAGGAGGCCGAGAAAGTGCTTGGATCGATGATGACTCCCTCAATCTGCATTCCTTGGAAAAGCTGAACAAAATGAGTGAGAACTCCCTGCCGTCGTTCTCATCGCAACTGAGGTCCAGCACGTTGTCTCCCCCAGGGAAGGAAGGAGTGAGGGACAGCTTCGTCGTGCCACACGCTAGCAACCGCCACCACCACCACCACCACCACCACCACCAGCAGCAGCAACACCACCACCACCATCTCCACCCAAGGGCCCTGGGATCAGAGTGCAAGGCGGAGGGCTGAGGGCCTAGAAACCGTGTGCTCTCCTTGGGTGGGAGTCCTCGACTTGGTGGTCCTCCATGACATGTCTGGGCTTTGGTGGCGTCTCAGACAGCCAGCAGCCAAGTGATAGGAGTTGCGTTAGGCGGCTTTGGCAGGGTCTTGAGAGCATCTATGTCAGAGTACATCGGCCAGGCCAAAGATTGAGCCAGTTCTCCTGCTGGTGTGTGGTGCCCCCCTTTCAGGGCCAGGTGCCGCCGGTGTACAGGTGGACTCCCGACCGGGCAAGGAGCAATCTCTGTCCCAGGCCTCTGTCCCACGTCCTCAGCTGAGCGCTGAACAGGGTTGCGGGAGGACAGGAAAGACACCAGATGGGTTCGGTGCATTTGATAGAGCCGTAATTCATCTGAGGCCAGACAAGGACAGAGACACACAACTCGCACGCGCACACGAATACACATACAAACATACAGAAGGACACACACAGTCACACACACGCTCACACACTCATAGTCGCATGCACAGGCATGCAAACACAAACACACACACACACACACACACACACACAAACACACACACACAGACACACCAGGAAGTCCAGGAGAGCTCATGGTGTACGTTCAGGGCAGGAGTGTAGAAGCTTTGCTGGCCACTGGGAAGAATGGGAATGGCAGGGCCAAGGGCGTCCGGAGGAAACGTGCGTGCGGGCAGGGCAGCTGACGGCCTCCCTACCCCTGGATGGTGTTACGAAAACCAACGGGTCAGAGCTTCGTGGGCTGTTTGCGGCCCCTCCACCTTCCCCCATGGGCTGCGATTTACGGCCTTACGGGGCCGCCTGCCGATGGTGCCGAGGGCTCTGTCCGACCCACCCCTGGCCACGAGTTTCCCAAAGAAGGGCTCTCCTGGGTGTCTACCCTGTGCCTGTGATAGCCTTGCCGGCCATTCCCACCCTGGTTGTCCCTCCCTTTGCCAGCTGGCCTTGCATACTTGGCCGTGCAGACCTTGTTTCCTGGCCTGCCGGGCTCCTGCGTGAAGGCATCCACCCAGGGCAGCCCTTGGTCAGCATCCGGAGTGGCTCCTTCCTGCTCCGTGGGCACAAGACGTCTGTGGGCTAGGCTGCAGACTGTGCAGGACAGACCACAGGGACCCGATCGTAGTCAGGTGGAGCCTCGTGTCAAGGCTGTAGGGCTTGGCCCTTGTCCTCCTCTTCATGGGAAGGCACCGGTTCTCCTTTGTATGTGCCTCTCACCTATAGTAATGTGGCCATGCCTCTGCACCAGAGTCTAAACACCACCTGTGTTTAGCCTGTCTCTGCCAATGGACAGGCCCTACCTTGAGTCCCACAGTATAGACGCCTGTGAAGACCATGCCACGTGTTGCTGTTCTTGCTGAGGATCCCAGCCCCTGACGTGGGAGTCCCGTTCGAGGGCAGAGGTGACCTTCCCTGCAGTGATGAGGACTCAGGACATGGACCCGGATGTGGCAGCCCGACTAATGGCAGGTGTTGCCCAGAGGCCGAGCCCGTGAGGCACAATGGCCGTTGACATGCCAGGTCCCTTGTCAGTAGCGCACCCCCGCTTCAGGCGGCTGTTGTTTGGCTCTCAGTGTAGCATGGGCACCACTTGCCTAGGGCTGTTCTGCCCACACGCCAAGAGCCAAATTGTCATGTGTGTGGGACCAGTCACCTGTCCGACCTTCGTGTGGCCACCTCTTCTCATAGGGCTTCGTGAAGGCCTGAGGCGTGCATCCATTCATTACCTGAGGCCCGCTGCCCTCACAGGGCTCATTGCCTTTCCCCATGGTCGCTGAGGTTTCATGCTGCGCCCGGTCACGGCTCAGCTAATGGGGCAACGTAATCCACATCGACATCGCTTCGAAGGTGGAAAGTGGGTATTTGGAGGAGAGTCCTTGTGCTGCGCTTTGCCAGAGGGCTTCGGACACGTGGTGTCTCAGGGCTTTGCAACGTCCCCTGAGGTCAGTCACGTCATCTCATGCTATTACGGGCCAGCGTCTGAGGCCATGCATCCCCGGATTGCCCATGTACTTTGCGCTGATGAACTCTAAACGTTAGCTCCTGAGCCACGGATGGCCAGCCTGCCAGCCTGCCAGCCTGCCCTGCACACGCACACATGTGCACACCTGCTTGCTGGTAAACCCATAGAATCACACTGATGCGCACACACTCAAACACACCCACAGAGGGCCCCACACAAACAGACGCATGCACATCCCCACTCATGGCGTGTGGTCTTACCAGAAACATTGTCATATTCTAACAAGGAAATTCCTAGACACACATGAGACAGAGGCACATCCCCTTGTGTGGGATGACGTGGGCCCGTTCCATCTCACTGATGAGCAGCTAGCCCTGTGGGACAGAGGGACAGCACAGGGAGATGCAAAGCTTCCCCCACGGAACCGTTTGGATCGCTCAGGCCACCTGAGCGCCTGGGTGGGTACGTCACACATCCGCCTGATTTCTCCACACCTCCTCAGGTGCTGAGGCCTAGCTAGGCTTCCTGTTGACATGGAGAAGAAGACCTTCCTTTGCTTTCCATGGTGGTGTGGAGAGATGCTGGCGGGCCCTGTGGCAGAAGAGTGGTCCAGGACGGGGAACCTGCGCACGGATCACCAGAGGTAAGCTTTTGTTGTCTCAAAGTGTACTGATGGCACTAGAAGGTCCTGAGATGGCCTGCGGACCTGCCAGCTGGCTTGTGCTCCTGGCCATGGACGTTGGCTCTCCAAGAAGATTGCCTTTGCCTCTTGCTCAGGGGCATAGCTGTGGATGGTGTCCAGGGTACTGGAGGGTGCTGAGGCCACGGGGAGACCCTATGAGCTGTTCAGCCTGCGTAGTTCAATATACCAGGAGGCCGAGAAAGTGCTTGGATCGATGATGACTCCCTCAATCTGCATTCCTTGGAAAAGCTGAACAAAATGAGTGAGAACTCCCTGCCGTCGTTCTCATCGCAACTGAGGTCCAGCACGTTGTCTCCCCCAGGGAAGGAAGGAGTGAGGGACAGCTTCGTCGTGCCACACGCTAGCAACCGCCACCACCACCACCACCACCACCACCACCACCAGCAGCAGCAACACCACCACCACCATCTCCACCCAAGGGCCCTGGGATCAGAGTGCCTGGCGGAGGGCTGAGGGCCTAGAAACCGTGTGCTCTCCTTGGGTGGGAGTCCTCGACTTGGTGGTCCTCCATGACATGTCTGGGCTTTGGTGGCGTCTCAGACAGCCAGCAGCCAAGTGATAGGAGTTGCGTTAGGCGGCTTTGGCAGGGTCTTGAGAGCATCTATGTCAGAGTACATCGGCCAGGCCAAAGATTGAGCCAGTTCTCCTGCTGGTGTGTGGTGCCCCCCTTTCAGGGCCAGGTGCCGCCGGTGTACAGGTGGACTCCCGACCGGGCAAGGAGCAATCTCTGTCCCAGGCCTCTGTCCCACGTCCTCAGCTGAGCGCTGAACAGGGTTGCGGGAGGACAGGAAAGACACCAGATGGGTTCGGTGCATTTGATAGAGCCGTAATTCATCTGAGGCCAGACAAGGACAGAGACACACAACTCGCACGCGCACACAAATACACATACAAACATACAGAAGGACACACACAGTCACACACACGCTCACACACTCATAGTCGCATGCACAGGCATGCAAACACAAACACACACACACACACACACACAAACACACACACAGACACACCAGGAAGTCCAGGAGAGCTCATGGTGTACGTTCAGGGCAGGAGTGTAGAAGCTTTGCTGGCCACTGGGAAGAATGGGAATGGCAGGGCCAAGGGCGTCCGGAGGAAACGTGCGTGCGGGCAGGGCAGCTGACGGCCTCCCTACCCCTGGATGGTGTTACGAAAACCAACGGGTCAGAGCTTCGTGGGCTGTTTGCGGCCCCTCCACCTTCCCCCATGGGCTGCGATTTACGGCCTTACGGGGCCGCCTGCCGATGGTGCCGAGGGCTCTGTCCGACCCACCCCTGGCCACGAGTTTCCCAAAGAAGGGCTCTCCTGGGTGTCTACCCTGTGCCTGTGATAGCCTTGCCGGCCATTCCCACCCTGGTTGTCCCTCCCTTTGCCAGCTGGCCTTGCATACTTGGCCGTGCAGACCTTGTTTCCTGGCCTGCCGGGCTCCTGCGTGAAGGCATCCACCCAGGGCAGCCCTTGGTCAGCATCCGGAGTGGCTCCTTCCTGCTCCGTGGGCACAAGACGTCTGTGGGCTAGGCTGCAGACTGTGCAGGACAGACCACAGGGACCCGATCGTAGTCAGGTGGAGCCTCGTGTCAAGGCTGTAGGGCTTGGCCCTTGTCCTCCTCTTCATGGGAAGGCACCGGTTCTCCTTTTTATGTGCCTCTCACCTATAGTAATGTGGCCATGCCTCTGCACCAGAGTCTAAACACCACCTGTGTTTAGCCTGTCTCTGCCAATGGACAGGCCCTACCTTGAGTCCCACAGTATAGACGCCTGTGAAGACCATGCCACGTGTTGCTGTTCTTGCTGAGGATCCCAGCCCCTGACGTGGGAGTCCCGTTCGAGGGCAGAGGTGACCTTCCCTGCAGTGATGAGGACTCAGGACATGGACCCGGATGTGGCAGCCCGACTAATGGCAGGTGTTGCCCAGAGGCCGAGCCCGTGAGGCACAATGGCCGTTGACATGCCAGGTCCCTTGTCAGTAGCGCACCCCCGCTTCAGGCGGCTGTTGTTTGGCTCTCAGTGTAGCATGGGCACCACTTGCCTAGGGCTGTTCTGCCCACACGCCAAGAGCCAAATTGTCATGTGTGTGGGACCAGTCACCTGTCCGACCTTCGTGTGGCCACCTCTTCTCATAGGGCTTCGTGAAGGCCTGAGGCGTGCATCCATTCATTACCTGAGGCCCGCTGCCCTCACAGGGCTCATTGCCTTTCCCCATGGTCGCTGAGGTTTCATGCTGCGCCCGGTCACGGCTCAGCTAATGGGGCAACGTAATCCACATCGACATCGCTTCGAAGGTGGAAAGTGGGTATTTGGAGGAGAGTCCTTGTGCTGCGCTTTGCCAGAGGGCTTCGGACACGTGGTGTCTCAGGGCTTTGCAACGTCCCCTGAGGTCAGTCACGTCATCTCATGCTATTACGGGCCAGCGTCTGAGGCCATGCATCCCCGGATTGCCCATGTACTTTGCGCTGATGAACTCTAAACGTTAGCTCCTGAGCCACGGATGGCCAGCCTGCCAGCCTGCCAGCCTGCCCTGCACACGCACACATGTGCACACCTGCTTGCTGGTAAACCCATAGAATCACACTGATGCGCACACACTCAAACACACCCACAGAGGGCCCCACACAAACAGACGCATGCACATCCCCACTCATGGCGTGTGGTCTTACCAGAAACATTGTCATATTCTAACAAGGAAATTCCTAGACACACATGAGACAGAGGCACATCCCCTTGTGTGGGATGACGTGGGCCCGTTCCATCTCACTGATGAGCAGCTAGCCCTGTGGGACAGAGGGACAGCACAGGGAGATGCAAAGCTTCCCCCACGGAACCGTTTGGATCGCTCAGGCCACCTGAGCGCCTGGGTGGGTACGTCACACATCCGCCTGATTTCTCCACACCTCCTCAGGTGCTGAGGCCTAGCTAGGCTTCCTGTTGACATGGAGAAGAAGACCTTCCTTTGCTTTCCATGGTGGTGTGGAGAGATGCTGGCGGGCCCTGTGGCAGAAGAGTGGTCCAGGACGGGGAACCTGCGCACGGATCACCAGAGGTAAGCTTTTGTTGTCTCAAAGTGTACTGATGGCACTAGAAGGTCCTGAGATGGCCTGCGGACCTGCCAGCTGGCTTGTGCTCCTGGCCATGGACGTTGGCTCTCCAAGAAGATTGCCTTTGCCTCTTGCTCAGGGGCATAGCTGTGGATGGTGTCCAGGGTACTGGAGGGTGCTGAGGCCACGGGGAGACCCTATGAGCTGTTCAGCCTGCGTAGTTCAATATACCAGGAGGCCGAGAAAGTGCTTGGATCGATGATGACTCCCTCAATCTGCATTCCTTGGAAAAGCTGAACAAAATGAGTGAGAACTCCCTGCCGTCGTTCTCATCGCAACTGAGGTCCAGCACGTTGTCTCCCCCAGGGAAGGAAGGAGTGAGGGACAGCTTCGTCGTGCCACACGCTAGCAACCGCCACCACCACCACCACCACCACCACCACCACCAGCAGCAGCAACACCACCACCACCATCTCCACCCAAGGGCCCTGGGATCAGAGTGCCTGGCGGAGGGCTGAGGGCCTAGAAACCGTGTGCTCTCCTTGGGTGGGAGTCCTCGACTTGGTGGTCCTCCATGACATGTCTGGGCTTTGGTGGCGTCTCAGACAGCCAGCAGCCAAGTGATAGGAGTTGCGTTAGGCGGCTTTGGCAGGGTCTTGAGAGCATCTATGTCAGAGTACATCGGCCAGGCCAAAGATTGAGCCAGTTCTCCTGCTGGTGTGTGGTGCCCCCCTTTCAGGGCCAGGTGCCGCCGGTGTACAGGTGGACTCCCGACCGGGCAAGGAGCAATCTCTGTCCCAGGCCTCTGTCCCACGTCCTCAGCTGAGTGCTGAACAGGGTTGCGGGAGGACAGGAAAGACACCAGATGGGTTCGGTGCATTTGATAGAGCCGTAATTCATCTGAGGCCAGACAAGGACAGAGACACACAACTCGCACGCGCACACAAATACACATACAAACATACAGAAGGACACACACAGTCACACACACGCTCACACACTCATAGTCGCATGCACAGGCATGCAAACACAAACACACACACACACACACACACAAACACACACACACAGACACACCAGGAAGTCCAGGAGAGCTCATGGTGTACGTTCAGGGCAGGAGTGTAGAAGCTTTGCTGGCCACTGGGAAGAATGGGAATGGCAGGGCCAAGGGCGTCCGGAGGAAACGTGCGTGCGGGCAGGGCAGCTGACGGCCTCCCTACCCCTGGATGGTGTTACGAAAACCAACGGGTCAGAGCTTCGTGGGCTGTTTGCGGCCCCTCCACCTTCCCCCATGGGCTGCGATTTACGGCCTTACGGGGCCGCCTGCCGATGGTGCCGAGGGCTCTGTCCGACCCACCCCTGGCCACGAGTTTCCCAAAGAAGGGCTCTCCTGGGTGTCTACCCTGTGCCTGTGATAGCCTTGCCGGCCATTCCCACCCTGGTTGTCCCTCCCTTTGCCAGCTGGCCTTGCATACTTGGCCGTGCAGACCTTGTTTCCTGGCCTGCCGGGCTCCTGCGTGAAGGCATCCACCCAGGGCAGCCCTTGGTCAGCATCCGGAGTGGCTCCTTCCTGCTCCGTGGGCACAAGACGTCTGTGGGCTAGGCTGCAGACTGTGCAGGACAGACCACAGGGACCCGATCGTAGTCAGGTGGAGCCTCGTGTCAAGGCTGTAGGGCTTGGCCCTTGTCCTCCTCTTCATGGGAAGGCACCGGTTCTCCTTTGTATGTGCCTCTCACCTATAGTAATGTGGCCATGCCTCTGCACCAGAGTCTAAACACCACCTGTGTTTAGCCTGTCTCTGCCAATGGACAGGCCCTACCTTGAGTCCCACAGTATAGACGCCTGTGAAGACCATGCCACGTGTTGCTGTTCTTGCTGAGGATCCCAGCCCCTGACGTGGGAGTCCCGTTCGAGGGCAGAGGTGACCTTCCCTGCAGTGATGAGGACTCAGGACATGGACCCGGATGTGGCAGCCCGACTAATGGCAGGTGTTGCCCAGAGGCCGAGCCCGTGAGGCACAATGGCCGTTGACATGCCAGGTCCCTTGTCAGTAGCGCACCCCCGCTTCAGGCGGCTGTTGTTTGGCTCTCAGTGTAGCATGGGCACCACTTGCCTAGGGCTGTTCTGCCCACACGCCAAGAGCCAAATTGTCATGTGTGTGGGACCAGTCACCTGTCCGACCTTCGTGTGGCCACCTCTTCTCATAGGGCTTCGTGAAGGCCTGAGGCGTGCATCCATTCATTACCTGAGGCCCGCTGCCCTCACAGGGCTCATTGCCTTTCCCCATGGTCGCTGAGGTTTCATGCTGCGCCCGGTCACGGCTCAGCTAATGGGGCAACGTAATCCACATCGACATCGCTTCGAAGGTGGAAAGTGGGTATTTGGAGGAGAGTCCTTGTGCTGCGCTTTGCCAGAGGGCTTCGGACACGTGGTGTCTCAGGGCTTTGCAACGTCCCCTGAGGTCAGTCACGTCATCTCATGCTATTACGGGCCAGCGTCTGAGGCCATGCATCCCCGGATTGCCCATGTACTTTGCGCTGATGAACTCTAAACGTTAGCTCCTGAGCCACGGATGGCCAGCCTGCCAGCCTGCCAGCCTGCCCTGCACACGCACACATGTGCACACCTGCTTGCTGGTAAACCCATAGAATCACACTGATGCGCACACACTCAAACACACCCACAGAGGGCCCCACACAAACAGACGCATGCACATCCCCACTCATGGCGTGTGGTCTTACCAGAAACATTGTCATATTCTAACAAGGAAATTCCTAGACACACATGAGACAGAGGCACATCCCCTTGTGTGGGATGACGTGGGCCCGTTCCATCTCACTGATGAGCAGCTAGCCCTGTGGGACAGAGGGACAGCACAGGGAGATGCAAAGCTTCCCCCACGGAACCGTTTGGATCGCTCAGGCCACCTGAGCGCCTGGGTGGGTACGTCACACATCCGCCTGATTTCTCCACACCTCCTCAGGTGCTGAGGCCTAGCTAGGCTTCCTGTTGACATGGAGAAGAAGACCTTCCTTTGCTTTCCATGGTGGTGTGGAGAGATGCTGGCGGGCCCTGTGGCAGAAGAGTGGTCCAGGACGGGGAACCTGCGCACGGATCACCAGAGGTAAGCTTTTGTTGTCTCAAAGTGTACTGATGGCACTAGAAGGTCCTGAGATGGCCTGCGGACCTGCCAGCTGGCTTGTGCTCCTGGCCATGGACGTTGGCTCTCCAAGAAGATTGCCTTTGCCTCTTGCTCAGGGGCATAGCTGTGGATGGTGTCCAGGGTACTGGAGGGTGCTGAGGCCACGGGGAGACCCTATGAGCTGTTCAGCCTGCGTAGTTCAATATACCAGGAGGCCGAGAAAGTGCTTGGATCGATGATGACTCCCTCAATCTGCATTCCTTGGAAAAGCTGAACAAAATGAGTGAGAACTCCCTGCCGTCGTTCTCATCGCAACTGAGGTCCAGCACGTTGTCTCCCCCAGGGAAGGAAGGAGTGAGGGACAGCTTCGTCGTGCCACACGCTAGCAACCGCCACCACCACCACCACCACCACCACCACCAGCAGCAGCAACACCACCACCACCATCTCCACCCAAGGGCCCTGGGATCAGAGTGCAAGGCGGAGGGCTGAGGGCCTAGAAACCGTGTGCTCTCCTTGGGTGGGAGTCCTCGACTTGGTGGTCCTCCATGACATGTCTGGGCTTTGGTGGCGTCTCAGACAGCCAGCAGCCAAGTGATAGGAGTTGCGTTAGGCGGCTTTGGCAGGGTCTTGAGAGCATCTATGTCAGAGTACATCGGCCAGGCCAAAGATTGAGCCAGTTCTCCTGCTGGTGTGTGGTGCCCCCCTTTCAGGGCCAGGTGCCGCCGGTGTACAGGTGGACTCCCGACCGGGCAAGGAGCAATCTCTGTCCCAGGCCTCTGTCCCACGTCCTCAGCTGAGTGCTGAACAGGGTTGCGGGAGGACAGGAAAGACACCAGATGGGTTCGGTGCATTTGATAGAGCCGTAATTCATCTGAGGCCAGACAAGGACAGAGACACACAACTCGCACGCGCACACGAATACACATACAAACATACAGAAGGACACACACAGTCACACACACGCTCACACACTCATAGTCGCATGCACAGGCATGCAAACACAAACACACACACACACACACAAACACACACACACAGACACACCAGGAAGTCCAGGAGAGCTCATGGTGTGCGTTCAGGGCAGGAGTGTAGAAGCTTTGCTGGCCACTGGGAAGAATGGGAATGGCAGGGCCAAGGGCGTCCGGAGGAAACGTGCGTGCGGGCAGGGCAGCTGACGGCCTCCCTACCCCTGGATGGTGTTACGAAAACCAACGGGTCAGAGCTTCGTGGGCTGTTTGCGGCCCCTCCACCTTCCCCCATGGGCTGCGATTTACGGCCTTACGGGGCCGCCTGCCGATGGTGCCGAGGGCTCTGTCCGACCCACCCCTGGCCACGAGTTTCCCAAAGAAGGGCTCTCCTGGGTGTCTACCCTGTGCCTGTGATAGCCTTGCCGGCCATTCCCACCCTGGTTGTCCCTCCCTTTGCCAGCTGGCCTTGCATACTTGGCCGTGCAGACCTTGTTTCCTGGCCTGCCGGGCTCCTGCGTGAAGGCATCCACCCAGGGCAGCCCTTGGTCAGCATCCGGAGTGGCTCCTTCCTGCTCCGTGGGCACAAGACGTCTGTGGGCTAGGCTGCAGACTGTGCAGGACAGACCACAGGGACCCGATCGTAGTCAGGTGGAGCCTCGTGTCAAGGCTGTAGGGCTTGGCCCTTGTCCTCCTCTTCATGGGAAGGCACCGGTTCTCCTTTGTATGTGCCTCTCACCTATAGTAATGTGGCCATGCCTCTGCACCAGAGTCTAAACACCACCTGTGTTTAGCCTGTCTCTGCCAATGGACAGGCCCTACCTTGAGTCCCACAGTATAGACGCCTGTGAAGACCATGCCACGTGTTGCTGTTCTTGCTGAGGATCCCAGCCCCTGACGTGGGAGTCCCGTTCGAGGGCAGAGGTGACCTTCCCTGCAGTGATGAGGACTCAGGACATGGACCCGGATGTGGCAGCCCGACTAATGGCAGGTGTTGCCCAGAGGCCGAGCCCGTGAGGCACAATGGCCGTTGACATGCCAGGTCCCTTGTCAGTAGCGCACCCCCGCTTCAGGCGGCTGTTGTTTGGCTCTCAGTGTAGCATGGGCACCACTTGCCTAGGGCTGTTCTGCCCACACGCCAAGAGCCAAATTGTCATGTGTGTGGGACCAGTCACCTGTCCGACCTTCGTGTGGCCACCTCTTCTCATAGGGCTTCGTGAAGGCCTGAGGCGTGCATCCATTCATTACCTGAGGCCCGCTGCCCTCACAGGGCTCATTGCCTTTCCCCATGGTCGCTGAGGTTTCATGCTGCGCCCGGTCACGGCTCAGCTAATGGGGCAACGTAATCCACATCGACATCGCTTCGAAGGTGGAAAGTGGGTATTTGGAGGAGAGTCCTTGTGCTGCGCTTTGCCAGAGGGCTTCGGACACGTGGTGTCTCAGGGCTTTGCAACGTCCCCTGAGGTCAGTCACGTCATCTCATGCTATTACGGGCCAGCGTCTGAGGCCATGCATCCCCGGATTGCCCATGTACTTTGCGCTGATGAACTCTAAACGTTAGCTCCTGAGCCACGGATGGCCAGCCTGCCAGCCTGCCAGCCTGCCCTGCACACGCACACATGTGCACACCTGCTTGCTGGTAAACCCATAGAATCACACTGATGCGCACACACTCAAACACACCCACAGAGGGCCCCACACAAACAGACGCATGCACATCCCCACTCATGGCGTGTGGTCTTACCAGAAACATTGTCATATTCTAACAAGGAAATTCCTAGACACACATGAGACAGAGGCACATCCCCTTGTGTGGGATGACGTGGGCCCGTTCCATCTCACTGATGAGCAGCTAGCCCTGTGGGACAGAGGGACAGCACAGGGAGATGCAAAGCTTCCCCCACGGAACCGTTTGGATCGCTCAGGCCACCTGAGCGCCTGGGTGGGTACGTCACACATCCGCCTGATTTCTCCACACCTCCTCAGGTGCTGAGGCCTAGCTAGGCTTCCTGTTGACATGGAGAAGAAGACCTTCCTTTGCTTTCCATGGTGGTGTGGAGAGATGCTGGCGGGCCCTGTGGCAGAAGAGTGGTCCAGGACGGGGAACCTGCGCACGGATCACCAGAGGTAAGCTTTTGTTGTCTCAAAGTGTACTGATGGCACTAGAAGGTCCTGAGATGGCCTGCGGACCTGCCAGCTGGCTTGTGCTCCTGGCCATGGACGTTGGCTCTCCAAGAAGATTGCCTTTGCCTCTTGCTCAGGGGCATAGCTGTGGATGGTGTCCAGGGTACTGGAGGGTGCTGAGGCCACGGGGAGACCCTATGAGCTGTTCAGCCTGCGTAGTTCAATATACCAGGAGGCCGAGAAAGTGCTTGGATCGATGATGACTCCCTCAATCTGCATTCCTTGGAAAAGCTGAACAAAATGAGTGAGAACTCCCTGCCGTCGTTCTCATCGCAACTGAGGTCCAGCACGTTGTCTCCCCCAGGGAAGGAAGGAGTGAGGGACAGCTTCGTCGTGCCACACGCTAGCAACCGCCACCACCACCACCACCACCACCACCACCAGCAGCAGCAACACCACCACCACCATCTCCACCCAAGGGCCCTGGGATCAGAGTGCAAGGCGGAGGGCTGAGGGCCTAGAAACCGTGTGCTCTCCTTGGGTGGGAGTCCTCGACTTGGTGGTCCTCCATGACATGTCTGGGCTTTGGTGGCGTCTCAGACAGCCAGCAGCCAAGTGATAGGAGTTGCGTTAGGCGGCTTTGGCAGGGTCTTGAGAGCATCTATGTCAGAGTACATCGGCCAGGCCAAAGATTGAGCCAGTTCTCCTGCTGGTGTGTGGTGCCCCCCTTTCAGGGCCAGGTGCCGCCGGTGTACAGGTGGACTCCCGACCGGGCAAGGAGCAATCTCTGTCCCAGGCCTCTGTCCCACGTCCTCAGCTGAGTGCTGAACAGGGTTGCGGGAGGACAGGAAAGACACCAGATGGGTTCGGTGCATTTGATAGAGCCGTAATTCATCTGAGGCCAGACAAGGACAGAGACACACAACTCGCACGCGCACACGAATACACATACAAACATACAGAAGGACACACACAGTCACACACACGCTCACACACTCATAGTCGCATGCACAGGCATGCAAACACAAACACACACACACACACAAACACACACACACAGACACACCAGGAAGTCCAGGAGAGCTCATGGTGTGCGTTCAGGGCAGGAGTGTAGAAGCTTTGCTGGCCACTGGGAAGAATGGGAATGGCAGGGCCAAGGGCGTCCGGAGGAAACGTGCGTGCGGGCAGGGCAGCTGACGGCCTCCCTACCCCTGGATGGTGTTACGAAAACCAACGGGTCAGAGCTTCGTGGGCTGTTTGCGGCCCCTCCACCTTCCCCCATGGGCTGCGATTTACGGCCTTACGGGGCCGCCTGCCGATGGTGCCGAGGGCTCTGTCCGACCCACCCCTGGCCACGAGTTTCCCAAAGAAGGGCTCTCCTGGGTGTCTACCCTGTGCCTGTGATAGCCTTGCCGGCCATTCCCACCCTGGTTGTCCCTCCCTTTGCCAGCTGGCCTTGCATACTTGGCCGTGCAGACCTTGTTTCCTGGCCTGCCGGGCTCCTGCGTGAAGGCATCCACCCAGGGCAGCCCTTGGTCAGCATCCGGAGTGGCTCCTTCCTGCTCCGTGGGCACAAGACGTCTGTGGGCTAGGCTGCAGACTGTGCAGGACAGACCACAGGGACCCGATCGTAGTCAGGTGGAGCCTCGTGTCAAGGCTGTAGGGCTTGGCCCTTGTCCTCCTCTTCATGGGAAGGCACCGGTTCTCCTTTGTATGTGCCTCTCACCTATAGTAATGTGGCCATGCCTCTGCACCAGAGTCTAAACACCACCTGTGTTTAGCCTGTCTCTGCCAATGGACAGGCCCTACCTTGAGTCCCACAGTATAGACGCCTGTGAAGACCATGCCACGTGTTGCTGTTCTTGCTGAGGATCCCAGCCCCTGACGTGGGAGTCCCGTTCGAGGGCAGAGGTGACCTTCCCTGCAGTGATGAGGACTCAGGACATGGACCCGGATGTGGCAGCCCGACTAATGGCAGGTGTTGCCCAGAGGCCGAGCCCGTGAGGCACAATGGCCGTTGACATGCCAGGTCCCTTGTCAGTAGCGCACCCCCGCTTCAGGCGGCTGTTGTTTGGCTCTCAGTGTAGCATGGGCACCACTTGCCTAGGGCTGTTCTGCCCACACGCCAAGAGCCAAATTGTCATGTGTGTGGGACCAGTCACCTGTCCGACCTTCGTGTGGCCACCTCTTCTCATAGGGCTTCGTGAAGGCCTGAGGCGTGCATCCATTCATTACCTGAGGCCCGCTGCCCTCACAGGGCTCATTGCCTTTCCCCATGGTCGCTGAGGTTTTATGCTGCGCCCGGTCACGGCTCAGCTAATGGGGCAACGTAATCCACATCGACATCGCTTCGAAGGTGGAAAGTGGGTATTTGGAGGAGAGTCCTTGTGCTGCGCTTTGCCAGAGGGCTTCGGACACGTGGTGTCTCAGGGCTTTGCAACGTCCCCTGAGGTCAGTCACGTCATCTCATGCTATTACGGGCCAGCGTCTGAGGCCATGCATCCCCGGATTGCCCATGTACTTTGCGCTGATGAACTCTAAACGTTAGCTCCTGAGCCACGGATGGCCAGCCTGCCAGCCTGCCAGCCTGCCCTGCACACGCACACATGTGCACACCTGCTTGCTGGTAAACCCATAGAATCACACTGATGCGCACACACTCAAACACACCCACAGAGGGCCCCACACAAACAGACGCATGCACATCCCCACTCATGGCGTGTGGTCTTACCAGAAACATTGTCATATTCTAACAAGGAAATTCCTAGACACACATGAGACAGAGGCACATCCCCTTGTGTGGGATGACGTGGGCCCGTTCCATCTCACTGATGAGCAGCTAGCCCTGTGGGACAGAGGGACAGCACAGGGAGATGCAAAGCTTCCCCCACGGAACCGTTTGGATCGCTCAGGCCACCTGAGCGCCTGGGTGGGTACGTCACACATCCGCCTGATTTCTCCACACCTCCTCAGGTGCTGAGGCCTAGCTAGGCTTCCTGTTGACATGGAGAAGAAGACCTTCCTTTGCTTTCCATGGTGGTGTGGAGAGATGCTGGCGGGCCCTGTGGCAGAAGAGTGGTCCAGGACGGGGAACCTGCGCACGGATCACCAGAGGTAAGCTTTTGTTGTCTCAAAGTGTACTGATGGCACTAGAAGGTCCTGAGATGGCCTGCGGACCTGCCAGCTGGCTTGTGCTCCTGGCCATGGACGTTGGCTCTCCAAGAAGATTGCCTTTGCCTCTTGCTCAGGGGCATAGCTGTGGATGGTGTCCAGGGTACTGGAGGGTGCTGAGGCCACGGGGAGACCCTATGAGCTGTTCAGCCTGCGTAGTTCAATATACCAGGAGGCCGAGAAAGTGCTTGGATCGATGATGACTCCCTCAATCTGCATTCCTTGGAAAAGCTGAACAAAATGAGTGAGAACTCCCTGCCGTCGTTCTCATCGCAACTGAGGTCCAGCACGTTGTCTCCCCCAGGGAAGGAAGGAGTGAGGGACAGCTTCGTCGTGCCACACGCTAGCAACCGCCACCACCACCACCACCACCACCACCACCACCAGCAGCAGCAACACCACCACCACCATCTCCACCCAAGGGCCCTGGGATCAGAGTGCCTGGCGGAGGGCTGAGGGCCTAGAAACCGTGTGCTCTCCTTGGGTGGGAGTCCTCGACTTGGTGGTCCTCCATGACATGTCTGGGCTTTGGTGGCGTCTCAGACAGCCAGCAGCCAAGTGATAGGAGTTGCGTTAGGCGGCTTTGGCAGGGTCTTGAGAGCATCTATGTCAGAGTACATCGGCCAGGCCAAAGATTGAGCCAGTTCTCCTGCTGGTGTGTGGTGCCCCCCTTTCAGGGCCAGGTGCCGCCGGTGTACAGGTGGACTCCCGACCGGGCAAGGAGCAATCTCTGTCCCAGGCCTCTGTCCCACGTCCTCAGCTGAGCGCTGAACAGGGTTGCGGGAGGACAGGAAAGACACCAGATGGGTTCGGTGCATTTGATAGAGCCGTAATTCATCTGAGGCCAGACAAGGACAGAGACACACAACTCGCACGCGCACACAAATACACATACAAACATACAGAAGGACACACACAGTCACACACACGCTCACACACTCATAGTCGCATGCACAGGCATGCAAACACAAACACACACACACACACACACACAAACACACACACACAGACACACCAGGAAGTCCAGGAGAGCTCATGGTGTACGTTCAGGGCAGGAGTGTAGAAGCTTTGCTGGCCACTGGGAAGAATGGGAATGGCAGGGCCAAGGGCGTCCGGAGGAAACGTGCGTGCGGGCAGGGCAGCTGACGGCCTCCCTACCCCTGGATGGTGTTACGAAAACCAACGGGTCAGAGCTTCGTGGGCTGTTTGCGGCCCCTCCACCTTCCCCCATGGGCTGCGATTTACGGCCTTACGGGGCCGCCTGCCGATGGTGCCGAGGGCTCTGTCCGACCCACCCCTGGCCACGAGTTTCCCAAAGAAGGGCTCTCCTGGGTGTCTACCCTGTGCCTGTGATAGCCTTGCCGGCCATTCCCACCCTGGTTGTCCCTCCCTTTGCCAGCTGGCCTTGCATACTTGGCCGTGCAGACCTTGTTTCCTGGCCTGCCGGGCTCCTGCGTGAAGGCATCCACCCAGGGCAGCCCTTGGTCAGCATCCGGAGTGGCTCCTTCCTGCTCCGTGGGCACAAGACGTCTGTGGGCTAGGCTGCAGACTGTGCAGGACAGACCACAGGGACCCGATCGTAGTCAGGTGGAGCCTCGTGTCAAGGCTGTAGGGCTTGGCCCTTGTCCTCCTCTTCATGGGAAGGCACCGGTTCTCCTTTGTATGTGCCTCTCACCTATAGTAATGTGGCCATGCCTCTGCACCAGAGTCTAAACACCACCTGTGTTTAGCCTGTCTCTGCCAATGGACAGGCCCTACCTTGAGTCCCACAGTATAGACGCCTGTGAAGACCATGCCACGTGTTGCTGTTCTTGCTGAGGATCCCAGCCCCTGACGTGGGAGTCCCGTTCGAGGGCAGAGGTGACCTTCCCTGCAGTGATGAGGACTCAGGACATGGACCCGGATGTGGCAGCCCGACTAATGGCAGGTGTTGCCCAGAGGCCGAGCCCGTGAGGCACAATGGCCGTTGACATGCCAGGTCCCTTGTCAGTAGCGCACCCCCGCTTCAGGCGGCTGTTGTTTGGCTCTCAGTGTAGCATGGGCACCACTTGCCTAGGGCTGTTCTGCCCACACGCCAAGAGCCAAATTGTCATGTGTGTGGGACCAGTCACCTGTCCGACCTTCGTGTGGCCACCTCTTCTCATAGGGCTTCGTGAAGGCCTGAGGCGTGCATCCATTCATTACCTGAGGCCCGCTGCCCTCACAGGGCTCATTGCCTTTCCCCATGGTCGCTGAGGTTTCATGCTGCGCCCGGTCACGGCTCAGCTAATGGGGCAACGTAATCCACATCGACATCGCTTCGAAGGTGGAAAGTGGGTATTTGGAGGAGAGTCCTTGTGCTGCGCTTTGCCAGAGGGCTTCGGACACGTGGTGTCTCAGGGCTTTGCAACGTCCCCTGAGGTCAGTCACGTCATCTCATGCTATTACGGGCCAGCGTCTGAGGCCATGCATCCCCGGATTGCCCATGTACTTTGCGCTGATGAACTCTAAACGTTAGCTCCTGAGCCACGGATGGCCAGCCTGCCAGCCTGCCAGCCTGCCCTGCACACGCACACATGTGCACACCTGCTTGCTGGTAAACCCATAGAATCACACTGATGCGCACACACTCAAACACACCCACAGAGGGCCCCACACAAACAGACGCATGCACATCCCCACTCATGGCGTGTGGTCTTACCAGAAACATTGTCATATTCTAACAAGGAAATTCCTAGACACACATGAGACAGAGGCACATCCCCTTGTGTGGGATGACGTGGGCCCGTTCCATCTCACTGATGAGCAGCTAGCCCTGTGGGACAGAGGGACAGCACAGGGAGATGCAAAGCTTCCCCCACGGAACCGTTTGGATCGCTCAGGCCACCTGAGCGCCTGGGTGGGTACGTCACACATCCGCCTGATTTCTCCACACCTCCTCAGGTGCTGAGGCCTAGCTAGGCTTCCTGTTGACATGGAGAAGAAGACCTTCCTTTGCTTTCCATGGTGGTGTGGAGAGATGCTGGCGGGCCCTGTGGCAGAAGAGTGGTCCAGGACGGGGAACCTGCGCACGGATCACCAGAGGTAAGCTTTTGTTGTCTCAAAGTGTACTGATGGCACTAGAAGGTCCTGAGATGGCCTGCGGACCTGCCAGCTGGCTTGTGCTCCTGGCCATGGACGTTGGCTCTCCAAGAAGATTGCCTTTGCCTCTTGCTCAGGGGCATAGCTGTGGATGGTGTCCAGGGTACTGGAGGGTTCTGAGGCCACGGGGAGACCCTATGAGCTGTTCAGCCTGCGTAGTTCAATATACCAGGAGGCCGAGAAAGTGCTTGGATCGATGATGACTCCCTCAATCTGCATTCCTTGGAAAAGCTGAACAAAATGAGTGAGAACTCCCTGCCGTCGTTCTCATCGCAACTGAGGTCCAGCACGTTGTCTCCCCCAGGGAAGGAAGGAGTGAGGGACAGCTTCGTCGTGCCACACGCTAGCAACCGCCACCACCACCACCACCACCACCACCAGCAGCAGCAACACCACCACCACCATCTCCACCCAAGGGCCCTGGGATCAGAGTGCAAGGCGGAGGGCTGAGGGCCTAGAAACCGTGTGCTCTCCTTGGGTGGGAGTCCTCGACTTGGTGGTCCTCCATGACATGTCTGGGCTTTGGTGGCGTCTCAGACAGCCAGCAGCCAAGTGATAGGAGTTGCGTTAGGCGGCTTTGGCAGGGTCTTGAGAGCATCTATGTCAGAGTACATCGGCCAGGCCAAAGATTGAGCCAGTTCTCCTGCTGGTGTGTGGTGCCCCCCTTTCAGGGCCAGGTGCCGCCGGTGTACAGGTGGACTCCCGACCGGGCAAGGAGCAATCTCTGTCCCAGGCCTCTGTCCCACGTCCTCAGCTGAGTGCTGAACAGGGTTGCGGGAGGACAGGAAAGACACCAGATGGGTTCGGTGCATTTGATAGAGCCGTAATTCATCTGAGGCCAGACAAGGACAGAGACACACAACTCGCACGCGCACACGAATACACATACAAACATACAGAAGGACACACACAGTCACACACACGCTCACACACTCATAGTCGCATGCACAGGCATGCAAACACAAACACACACACACACACACACACACAAACACACACACACAGACACACCAGGAAGTCCAGGAGAGCTCATGGTGTACGTTCAGGGCAGGAGTGTAGAAGCTTTGCTGGCCACTGGGAAGAATGGGAATGGCAGGGCCAAGGGCGTCCGGAGGAAACGTGCGTGCGGGCAGGGCAGCTGACGGCCTCCCTACCCCTGGATGGTGTTACGAAAACCAACGGGTCAGAGCTTCGTGGGCTGTTTGCGGCCCCTCCACCTTCCCCCATGGGCTGCGATTTACGGCCTTACGGGGCCGCCTGCCGATGGTGCCGAGGGCTCTGTCCGACCCACCCCTGGCCACGAGTTTCCCAAAGAAGGGCTCTCCTGGGTGTCTACCCTGTGCCTGTGATAGCCTTGCCGGCCATTCCCACCCTGGTTGTCCCTCCCTTTGCCAGCTGGCCTTGCATACTTGGCCGTGCAGACCTTGTTTCCTGGCCTGCCGGGCTCCTGCGTGAAGGCATCCACCCAGGGCAGCCCTTGGTCAGCATCCGGAGTGGCTCCTTCCTGCTCCGTGGGCACAAGACGTCTGTGGGCTAGGCTGCAGACTGTGCAGGACAGACCACAGGGACCCGATCGTAGTCAGGTGGAGCCTCGTGTCAAGGCTGTAGGGCTTGGCCCTTGTCCTCCTCTTCATGGGAAGGCACCGGTTCTCCTTTGTATGTGCCTCTCACCTATAGTAATGTGGCCATGCCTCTGCACCAGAGTCTAAACACCACCTGTGTTTAGCCTGTCTCTGCCAATGGACAGGCCCTACCTTGAGTCCCACAGTATAGACGCCTGTGAAGACCATGCCACGTGTTGCTGTTCTTGCTGAGGATCCCAGCCCCTGACGTGGGAGTCCCGTTCGAGGGCAGAGGTGACCTTCCCTGCAGTGATGAGGACTCAGGACATGGACCCGGATGTGGCAGCCCGACTAATGGCAGGTGTTGCCCAGAGGCCGAGCCCGTGAGGCACAATGGCCGTTGACATGCCAGGTCCCTTGTCAGTAGCGCACCCCCGCTTCAGGCGGCTGTTGTTTGGCTCTCAGTGTAGCATGGGCACCACTTGCCTAGGGCTGTTCTGCCCACACGCCAAGAGCCAAATTGTCATGTGTGTGGGACCAGTCACCTGTCCGACCTTCGTGTGGCCACCTCTTCTCATAGGGCTTCGTGAAGGCCTGAGGCGTGCATCCATTCATTACCTGAGGCCCGCTGCCCTCACAGGGCTCATTGCCTTTCCCCATGGTCGCTGAGGTTTCATGCTGCGCCCGGTCACGGCTCAGCTAATGGGGCAACGTAATCCACATCGACATCGCTTCGAAGGTGGAAAGTGGGTATTTGGAGGAGAGTCCTTGTGCTGCGCTTTGCCAGAGGGCTTCGGACACGTGGTGTCTCAGGGCTTTGCAACGTCCCCTGAGGTCAGTCACGTCATCTCATGCTATTACGGGCCAGCGTCTGAGGCCATGCATCCCCGGATTGCCCATGTACTTTGCGCTGATGAACTCTAAACGTTAGCTCCTGAGCCACGGATGGCCAGCCTGCCAGCCTGCCAGCCTGCCCTGCACACGCACACATGTGCACACCTGCTTGCTGGTAAACCCATAGAATCACACTGATGCGCACACACTCAAACACACCCACAGAGGGCCCCACACAAACAGACGCATGCACATCCCCACTCATGGCGTGTGGTCTTACCAGAAACATTGTCATATTCTAACAAGGAAATTCCTAGACACACATGAGACAGAGGCACATCCCCTTGTGTGGGATGACGTGGGCCCGTTCCATCTCACTGATGAGCAGCTAGCCCTGTGGGACAGAGGGACAGCACAGGGAGATGCAAAGCTTCCCCCACGGAACCGTTTGGATCGCTCAGGCCACCTGAGCGCCTGGGTGGGTACGTCACACATCCGCCTGATTTCTCCACACCTCCTCAGGTGCTGAGGCCTAGCTAGGCTTCCTGTTGACATGGAGAAGAAGACCTTCCTTTGCTTTCCATGGTGGTGTGGAGAGATGCTGGCGGGCCCTGTGGCAGAAGAGTGGTCCAGGACGGGGAACCTGCGCACGGATCACCAGAGGTAAGCTTTTGTTGTCTCAAAGTGTACTGATGGCACTAGAAGGTCCTGAGATGGCCTGCGGACCTGCCAGCTGGCTTGTGCTCCTGGCCATGGACGTTGGCTCTCCAAGAAGATTGCCTTTGCCTCTTGCTCAGGGGCATAGCTGTGGATGGTGTCCAGGGTACTGGAGGGTGCTGAGGCCACGGGGAGACCCTATGAGCTGTTCAGCCTGCGTAGTTCAATATACCAGGAGGCCGAGAAAGTGCTTGGATCGATGATGACTCCCTCAATCTGCATTCCTTGGAAAAGCTGAACAAAATGAGTGAGAACTCCCTGCCGTCGTTCTCATCGCAACTGAGGTCCAGCACGTTGTCTCCCCCAGGGAAGGAAGGAGTGAGGGACAGCTTCGTCGTGCCACACGCTAGCAACCGCCACCACCACCACCACCACCACCACCACCACCAGCAGCAACACCACCACCACCATCTCCACCCAAGGGCCCTGGGATCAGAGTGCAAGGCGGAGGGCTGAGGGCCTAGAAACCGTGTGCTCTCCTTGGGTGGGAGTCCTCGACTTGGTGGTCCTCCATGACATGTCTGGGCTTTGGTGGCGTCTCAGACAGCCAGCAGCCAAGTGATAGGAGTTGCGTTAGGCGGCTTTGGCAGGGTCTTGAGAGCATCTATGTCAGAGTACATCGGCCAGGCCAAAGATTGAGCCAGTTCTCCTGCTGGTGTGTGGTGCCCCCCTTTCAGGGCCAGGTGCCGCCGGTGTACAGGTGGACTCCCGACCGGGCAAGGAGCAATCTCTGTCCCAGGCCTCTGTCCCACGTCCTCAGCTGAGTGCTGAACAGGGTTGCGGGAGGACAGGAAAGACACCAGATGGGTTCGGTGCATTTGATAGAGCCGTAATTCATCTGAGGCCAGACAAGGACAGAGACACACAACTCGCACGCGCACACGAATACACATACAAACATACAGAAGGACACACACAGTCACACACACGCTCACACACTCAGAGTCGCATGCACAGGCATGCAAACACACACACACACACACACACACACACACAAACACACACACACAGACACACCAGGAAGTCCAGGAGAGCTCATGGTGTACGTTCAGGGCAGGAGTGTAGAAGCTTTGCTGGCCACTGGGAAGAATGGGAATGGCAGGGCCAAGGGCGTCCGGAGGAAACGTGCGTGCGGGCAGGGCAGCTGACGGCCTCCCTACCCCTGGATGGTGTTACGAAAACCAACGGGTCAGAGCTTCGTGGGCTGTTTGCGGCCCCTCCACCTTCCCCCATGGGCTGCGATTTACGGCCTTACGGGGCCGCCTGCCGATGGTGCCGAGGGCTCTGTCCGACCCACCCCTGGCCACGAGTTTCCCAAAGAAGGGCTCTCCTGGGTGTCTACCCTGTGCCTGTGATAGCCTTGCCGGCCATTCCCACCCTGGTTGTCCCTCCCTTTGCCAGCTGGCCTTGCGTACTTGGCCGTGCAGACCTTGTTTCCTGGCCTGCCGGGCTCCTGCGTGAAGGCATCCACCCAGGGCAGCCCTTGGTCAGCATCCGGAGTGGCTCCTTCCTGCTCCGTGGGCACAAGACGTCTGTGGGCTAGGCTGCAGACTGTGCAGGACAGACCACAGGGACCCGATCGTAGTCAGGTGGAGCCTCGTGTCAAGGCTGTAGGGCTTGGCCCTTGTCCTCCTCTTCATGGGAAGGCACCGGTTCTCCTTTGTATGTGCCTCTCACCTATAGTAATGTGGCCATGCCTCTGCACCAGAGTCTAAACACCACCTGTGTTTAGCCTGTCTCTGCCAATGGACAGGCCCTACCTTGAGTCCCACAGTATAGACGCCTGTGAAGACCATGCCACGTGTTGCTGTTCTTGCTGAGGATCCCAGCCCCTGACGTGGGAGTCCCGTTCGAGGGCAGAGGTGACCTTCCCTGCAGTGATGAGGACTCAGGACATGGACCCGGATGTGGCAGCCCGACTAATGGCAGGTGTTGCCCAGAGGCCGAGCCCGTGAGGCACAATGGCCGTTGACATGCCAGGTCCCTTGTCAGTAGCGCACCCCCGCTTCAGGCGGCTGTTGTTTGGCTCTCAGTGTAGCATGGGCACCACTTGCCTAGGGCTGTTCTGCCCACACGCCAAGAGCCAAATTGTCATGTGTGTGGGACCAGTCACCTGTCCGACCTTCGTGTGGCCACCTCTTCTCATAGGGCTTCGTGAAGGCCTGAGGCGTGCATCCATTCATTACCTGAGGCCCGCTGCCCTCACAGGGCTCATTGCCTTTCCCCATGGTCGCTGAGGTTTCATGCTGCGCCCGGTCACGGCTCAGCTAATGGGGCAACGTAATCCACATCGACATCGCTTCGAAGGTGGAAAGTGGGTATTTGGAGGAGAGTCCTTGTGCTGCGCTTTGCCAGAGGGCTTCGGACACGTGGTGTCTCAGGGCTTTGCAACGTCCCCTGAGGTCAGTCACGTCATCTCATGCTATTACGGGCCAGCGTCTGAGGCCATGCATCCCCGGATTGCCCATGTACTTTGCGCTGATGAACTCTAAACGTTAGCTCCTGAGCCACGGATGGCCAGCCTGCCAGCCTGCCAGCCTGCCCTGCACACGCACACATGTGCACACCTGCTTGCTGGTAAACCCATAGAATCACACTGATGCGCACACACTCAAACACACCCACAGAGGGCCCCACACAAACAGACGCATGCACATCCCCACTCATGGCGTGTGGTCTTACCAGAAACATTGTCATATTCTAACAAGGAAATTCCTAGACACACATGAGACAGAGGCACATCCCCTTGTGTGGGATGACGTGGGCCCGTTCCATCTCACTGATGAGCAGCTAGCCCTGTGGGACAGAGGGACAGCACAGGGAGATGCAAAGCTTCCCCCACGGAACCGTTTGGATCGCTCAGGCCACCTGAGTGCCTGGGTGGGTACGTCACACATCCGCCTGATTTCTCCACACCTCCTCAGGTGCTGAGGCCTAGCTAGGCTTCCTGTTGACATGGAGAAGAAGACCTTCCTTTGCTTTCCATGGTGGTGTGGAGAGATGCTGGCGGGCCCTGTGGCAGAAGAGTGGTCCAGGACGGGGAACCTGCGCACGGATCACCAGAGGTAAGCTTTTGTTGTCTCAAAGTGTACTGATGGCACTAGAAGGTCCTGAGATGGCCTGCGGACCTGCCAGCTGGCTTGTGCTCCTGGCCATGGACGTTGGCTCTCCAAGAAGATTGCCTTTGCCTCTTGCTCAGGGGCATAGCTGTGGATGGTGTCCAGGGTACTGGAGGGTGCTGAGGCCACGGGGAGACCCTATGAGCTGTTCAGCCTGCGTAGTTCAATATACCAGGAGGCCGAGAAAGTGCTTGGATCGATGATGACTCCCTCAATCTGCATTCCTTGGAAAAGCTGAACAAAATGAGTGAGAACTCCCTGCCGTCGTTCTCATCGCAACTGAGGTCCAGCACGTTGTCTCCCCCAGGGAAGGAAGGAGTGAGGGACAGCTTCGTCGTGCCACACGCTAGCAACCGCCACCACCACCACCACCACCACCACCACCAGCAGCAGCAACACCACCACCACCATCTCCACCCAAGGGCCCTGGGATCAGAGTGCAAGGCGGAGGGCTGAGGGCCTAGAAACCGTGTGCTCTCCTTGGGTGGGAGTCCTCGACTTGGTGGTCCTCCATGACATGTCTGGGCTTTGGTGGCGTCTCAGACAGCCAGCAGCCAAGTGATAGGAGTTGCGTTAGGCGGCTTTGGCAGGGTCTTGAGAGCATCTATGTCAGAGTACATCGGCCAGGCCAAAGATTGAGCCAGTTCTCCTGCTGGTGTGTGGTGCCCCCCTTTCAGGGCCAGGTGCCGCCGGTGTACAGGTGGACTCCCGACCGGGCAAGGAGCAATCTCTGTCCCAGGCCTCTGTCCCACGTCCTCAGCTGAGTGCTGAACAGGGTTGCGGGAGGACAGGAAAGACACCAGATGGGTTCGGTGCATTTGATAGAGCCGTAATTCATCTGAGGCCAGACAAGGACAGAGACACACAACTCGCACGCGCACACGAATACACATACAAACATACAGAAGGACACACACAGTCACACACACGCTCACACACTCATAGTCGCATGCACAGGCATGCAAACACAAACACACACACACACACACAAACACACACACACAGACACACCAGGAAGTCCAGGAGAGCTCATGGTGTGCGTTCAGGGCAGGAGTGTAGAAGCTTTGCTGGCCACTGGGAAGAATGGGAATGGCAGGGCCAAGGGCGTCCGGAGGAAACGTGCGTGCGGGCAGGGCAGCTGACGGCCTCCCTACCCCTGGATGGTGTTACGAAAACCAACGGGTCAGAGCTTCGTGGGCTGTTTGCGGCCCCTCCACCTTCCCCCATGGGCTGCGATTTACGGCCTTACGGGGCCGCCTGCCGATGGTGCCGAGGGCTCTGTCCGACCCACCCCTGGCCACGAGTTTCCCAAAGAAGGGCTCTCCTGGGTGTCTACCCTGTGCCTGTGATAGCCTTGCCGGCCATTCCCACCCTGGTTGTCCCTCCCTTTGCCAGCTGGCCTTGCATACTTGGCCGTGCAGACCTTGTTTCCTGGCCTGCCGGGCTCCTGCGTGAAGGCATCCACCCAGGGCAGCCCTTGGTCAGCATCCGGAGTGGCTCCTTCCTGCTCCGTGGGCACAAGACGTCTGTGGGCTAGGCTGCAGACTGTGCAGGACAGACCACAGGGACCCGATCGTAGTCAGGTGGAGCCTCGTGTCAAGGCTGTAGGGCTTGGCCCTTGTCCTCCTCTTCATGGGAAGGCACCGGTTCTCCTTTGTATGTGCCTCTCACCTATAGTAATGTGGCCATGCCTCTGCACCAGAGTCTAAACACCACCTGTGTTTAGCCTGTCTCTGCCAATGGACAGGCCCTACCTTGAGTCCCACAGTATAGACGCCTGTGAAGACCATGCCACGTGTTGCTGTTCTTGCTGAGGATCCCAGCCCCTGACGTGGGAGTCCCGTTCGAGGGCAGAGGTGACCTTCCCTGCAGTGATGAGGACTCAGGACATGGACCCGGATGTGGCAGCCCGACTAATGGCAGGTGTTGCCCAGAGGCCGAGCCCGTGAGGCACAATGGCCGTTGACATGCCAGGTCCCTTGTCAGTAGCGCACCCCCGCTTCAGGCGGCTGTTGTTTGGCTCTCAGTGTAGCATGGGCACCACTTGCCTAGGGCTGTTCTGCCCACACGCCAAGAGCCAAATTGTCATGTGTGTGGGACCAGTCACCTGTCCGACCTTCGTGTGGCCACCTCTTCTCATAGGGCTTCGTGAAGGCCTGAGGCGTGCATCCATTCATTACCTGAGGCCCGCTGCCCTCACAGGGCTCATTGCCTTTCCCCATGGTCGCTGAGGTTTCATGCTGCGCCCGGTCACGGCTCAGCTAATGGGGCAACGTAATCCACATCGACATCGCTTCGAAGGTGGAAAGTGGGTATTTGGAGGAGAGTCCTTGTGCTGCGCTTTGCCAGAGGGCTTCGGACACGTGGTGTCTCAGGGCTTTGCAACGTCCCCTGAGGTCAGTCACGTCATCTCATGCTATTACGGGCCAGCGTCTGAGGCCATGCATCCCCGGATTGCCCATGTACTTTGCGCTGATGAACTCTAAACGTTAGCTCCTGAGCCACGGATGGCCAGCCTGCCAGCCTGCCAGCCTGCCCTGCACACGCACACATGTGCACACCTGCTTGCTGGTAAACCCATAGAATCACACTGATGCGCACACACTCAAACACACCCACAGAGGGCCCCACACAAACAGACGCATGCACATCCCCACTCATGGCGTGTGGTCTTACCAGAAACATTGTCATATTCTAACAAGGAAATTCCTAGACACACATGAGACAGAGGCACATCCCCTTGTGTGGGATGACGTGGGCCCGTTCCATCTCACTGATGAGCAGCTAGCCCTGTGGGACAGAGGGACAGCACAGGGAGATGCAAAGCTTCCCCCACGGAACCGTTTGGATCGCTCAGGCCACCTGAGCGCCTGGGTGGGTACGTCACACATCCGCCTGATTTCTCCACACCTCCTCAGGTGCTGAGGCCTAGCTAGGCTTCCTGTTGACATGGAGAAGAAGACCTTCCTTTGCTTTCCATGGTGGTGTGGAGAGATGCTGGCGGGCCCTGTGGCAGAAGAGTGGTCCAGGACGGGGAACCTGCGCACGGATCACCAGAGGTAAGCTTTTGTTGTCTCAAAGTGTACTGATGGCACTAGAAGGTCCTGAGATGGCCTGCGGACCTGCCAGCTGGCTTGTGCTCCTGGCCATGGACGTTGGCTCTCCAAGAAGATTGCCTTTGCCTCTTGCTCAGGGGCATAGCTGTGGATGGTGTCCAGGGTACTGGAGGGTTCTGAGGCCACGGGGAGACCCTATGAGCTGTTCAGCCTGCGTAGTTCAATATACCAGGAGGCCGAGAAAGTGCTTGGATCGATGATGACTCCCTCAATCTGCATTCCTTGGAAAAGCTGAACAAAATGAGTGAGAACTCCCTGCCGTCGTTCTCATCGCAACTGAGGTCCAGCACGTTGTCTCCCCCAGGGAAGGAAGGAGTGAGGGACAGCTTCGTCGTGCCACACGCTAGCAACCGCCACCACCACCACCACCACCACCACCAGCAGCAGCAACACCACCACCACCATCTCCACCCAAGGGCCCTGGGATCAGAGTGCAAGGCGGAGGGCTGAGGGCCTAGAAACCGTGTGCTCTCCTTGGGTGGGAGTCCTCGACTTGGTGGTCCTCCATGACATGTCTGGGCTTTGGTGGCGTCTCAGACAGCCAGCAGCCAAGTGATAGGAGTTGCGTTAGGCGGCTTTGGCAGGGTCTTGAGAGCATCTATGTCAGAGTACATCGGCCAGGCCAAAGATTGAGCCAGTTCTCCTGCTGGTGTGTGGTGCCCCCCTTTCAGGGCCAGGTGCCGCCGGTGTACAGGTGGACTCCCGACCGGGCAAGGAGCAATCTCTGTCCCAGGCCTCTGTCCCACGTCCTCAGCTGAGTGCTGAACAGGGTTGCGGGAGGACAGGAAAGACACCAGATGGGTTCGGTGCATTTGATAGAGCCGTAATTCATCTGAGGCCAGACAAGGACAGAGACACACAACTCGCACGCGCACACGAATACACATACAAACATACAGAAGGACACACACAGTCACACACACGCTCACACACTCATAGTCGCATGCACAGGCATGCAAACACAAACACACACACACACACACACAAACACACACACACAGACACACCAGGAAGTCCAGGAGAGCTCATGGTGTACGTTCAGGGCAGGAGTGTAGAAGCTTTGCTGGCCACTGGGAAGAATGGGAATGGCAGGGCCAAGGGCGTCCGGAGGAAACGTGCGTGCGGGCAGGGCAGCTGACGGCCTCCCTACCCCTGGATGGTGTTACGAAAACCAACGGGTCAGAGCTTCGTGGGCTGTTTGCGGCCCCTCCACCTTCCCCCATGGGCTGCGATTTACGGCCTTACGGGGCCGCCTGCCGATGGTGCCGAGGGCTCTGTCCGACCCACCCCTGGCCACGAGTTTCCCAAAGAAGGGCTCTCCTGGGTGTCTACCCTGTGCCTGTGATAGCCTTGCCGGCCATTCCCACCCTGGTTGTCCCTCCCTTTGCCAGCTGGCCTTGCATACTTGGCCGTGCAGACCTTGTTTCCTGGCCTGCCGGGCTCCTGCGTGAAGGCATCCACCCAGGGCAGCCCTTGGTCAGCATCCGGAGTGGCTCCTTCCTGCTCCGTGGGCACAAGACGTCTGTGGGCTAGGCTGCAGACTGTGCAGGACAGACCACAGGGACCCGATCGTAGTCAGGTGGAGCCTCGTGTCAAGGCTGTAGGGCTTGGCCCTTGTCCTCCTCTTCATGGGAAGGCACCGGTTCTCCTTTGTATGTGCCTCTCACCTATAGTAATGTGGCCATGCCTCTGCACCAGAGTCTAAACACCACCTGTGTTTAGCCTGTCTCTGCCAATGGACAGGCCCTACCTTGAGTCCCACAGTATAGACGCCTGTGAAGACCATGCCACGTGTTGCTGTTCTTGCTGAGGATCCCAGCCCCTGACGTGGGAGTCCCGTTCGAGGGCAGAGGTGACCTTCCCTGCAGTGATGAGGACTCAGGACATGGACCCGGATGTGGCAGCCCGACTAATGGCAGGTGTTGCCCAGAGGCCGAGCCCGTGAGGCACAATGGCCGTTGACATGCCAGGTCCCTTGTCAGTAGCGCACCCCCGCTTCAGGCGGCTGTTGTTTGGCTCTCAGTGTAGCATGGGCACCACTTGCCTAGGGCTGTTCTGCCCACACGCCAAGAGCCAAATTGTCATGTGTGTGGGACCAGTCACCTGTCCGACCTTCGTGTGGCCACCTCTTCTCATAGGGCTTCGTGAAGGCCTGAGGCGTGCATCCATTCATTACCTGAGGCCCGCTGCCCTCACAGGGCTCATTGCCTTTCCCCATGGTCGCTGAGGTTTCATGCTGCGCCCGGTCACGGCTCAGCTAATGGGGCAACGTAATCCACATCGACATCGCTTCGAAGGTGGAAAGTGGGTATTTGGAGGAGAGTCCTTGTGCTGCGCTTTGCCAGAGGGCTTCGGACACGTGGTGTCTCAGGGCTTTGCAACGTCCCCTGAGGTCAGTCACGTCATCTCATGCTATTACGGGCCAGCGTCTGAGGCCATGCATCCCCGGATTGCCCATGTACTTTGCGCTGATGAACTCTAAACGTTAGCTCCTGAGCCACGGATGGCCAGCCTGCCAGCCTGCCAGCCTGCCCTGCACACGCACACATGTGCACACCTGCTTGCTGGTAAACCCATAGAATCACACTGATGCGCACACACTCAAACACACCCACAGAGGGCCCCACACAAACAGACGCATGCACATCCCCACTCATGGCGTGTGGTCTTACCAGAAACATTGTCATATTCTAACAAGGAAATTCCTAGACACACATGAGACAGAGGCACATCCCCTTGTGTGGGATGACGTGGGCCCGTTCCATCTCACTGATGAGCAGCTAGCCCTGTGGGACAGAGGGACAGCACAGGGAGATGCAAAGCTTCCCCCACGGAACCGTTTGGATCGCTCAGGCCACCTGAGCGCCTGGGTGGGTACGTCACACATCCGCCTGATTTCTCCACACCTCCTCAGGTGCTGAGGCCTAGCTAGGCTTCCTGTTGACATGGAGAAGAAGACCTTCCTTTGCTTTCCATGGTGGTGTGGAGAGATGCTGGCGGGCCCTGTGGCAGAAGAGTGGTCCAGGACGGGGAACCTGCGCACGGATCACCAGAGGTAAGCTTTTGTTGTCTCAAAGTGTACTGATGGCACTAGAAGGTCCTGAGATGGCCTGCGGACCTGCCAGCTGGCTTGTGCTCCTGGCCATGGACGTTGGCTCTCCAAGAAGATTGCCTTTGCCTCTTGCTCAGGGGCATAGCTGTGGATGGTGTCCAGGGTACTGGAGGGTGCTGAGGCCACGGGGAGACCCTATGAGCTGTTCAGCCTGCGTAGTTCAATATACCAGGAGGCCGAGAAAGTGCTTGGATCGATGATGACTCCCTCAATCTGCATTCCTTGGAAAAGCTGAACAAAATGAGTGAGAACTCCCTGCCGTCGTTCTCATCGCAACTGAGGTCCAGCACGTTGTCTCCCCCAGGGAAGGAAGGAGTGAGGGACAGCTTCGTCGTGCCACACGCTAGCAACCGCCACCACCACCACCACCACCACCACCACCACCAGCAGCAGCAACACCACCACCACCATCTCCACCCAAGGGCCCTGGGATCAGAGTGCAAGGCGGAGGGCTGAGGGCCTAGAAACCGTGTGCTCTCCTTGGGTGGGAGTCCTCGACTTGGTGGTCCTCCATGACATGTCTGGGCTTTGGTGGCGTCTCAGACAGCCAGCAGCCAAGTGATAGGAGTTGCGTTAGGCGGCTTTGGCAGGGTCTTGAGAGCATCTATGTCAGAGTACATCGGCCAGGCCAAAGATTGAGCCAGTTCTCCTGCTGGTGTGTGGTGCCCCCCTTTCAGGGCCAGGTGCCGCCGGTGTACAGGTGGACTCCCGACCGGGCAAGGAGCAATCTCTGTCCCAGGCCTCTGTCCCACGTCCTCAGCTGAGTGCTGAACAGGGTTGCGGGAGGACAGGAAAGACACCAGATGGGTTCGGTGCATTTGATAGAGCCGTAATTCATCTGAGGCCAGACAAGGACAGAGACACACAACTCGCACGCGCACACGAATACACATACAAACATACAGAAGGACACACACAGTCACACACACGCTCACACACTCATAGTCGCATGCACAGGCATGCAAACACAAACACACACACACACACACAAACACACACACACAGACACACCAGGAAGTCCAGGAGAGCTCATGGTGTGCGTTCAGGGCAGGAGTGTAGAAGCTTTGCTGGCCACTGGGAAGAATGGGAATGGCAGGGCCAAGGGCGTCCGGAGGAAACGTGCGTGCGGGCAGGGCAGCTGACGGCCTCCCTACCCCTGGATGGTGTTACGAAAACCAACGGGTCAGAGCTTCGTGGGCTGTTTGCGGCCCCTCCACCTTCCCCCATGGGCTGCGATTTACGGCCTTACGGGGCCGCCTGCCGATGGTGCCGAGGGCTCTGTCCGACCCACCCCTGGCCACGAGTTTCCCAAAGAAGGGCTCTCCTGGGTGTCTACCCTGTGCCTGTGATAGCCTTGCCGGCCATTCCCACCCTGGTTGTCCCTCCCTTTGCCAGCTGGCCTTGCATACTTGGCCGTGCAGACCTTGTTTCCTGGCCTGCCGGGCTCCTGCGTGAAGGCATCCACCCAGGGCAGCCCTTGGTCAGCATCCGGAGTGGCTCCTTCCTGCTCTGTGGGCACAAGACGTCTGTGGGCTAGGCTGCAGACTGTGCAGGACAGACCACAGGGACCCGATCGTAGTCAGGTGGAGCCTCGTGTCAAGGCTGTAGGGCTTGGCCCTTGTCCTCCTCTTCATGGGAAGGCACCGGTTCTCCTTTGTATGTGCCTCTCACCTATAGTAATGTGGCCATGCCTCTGCACCAGAGTCTAAACACCACCTGTGTTTAGCCTGTCTCTGCCAATGGACAGGCCCTACCTTGAGTCCTACAGTATAGACGCCTGTGAAGACCATGCCACGTGTTGCTGTTCTTGCTGAGGATCCCAGCCCCTGACGTGGGAGTCCCGTTCGAGGGCAGAGGTGACCTTCCCTGCAGTGATGAGGACTCAGGACATGGACCCGGATGTGGCAGCCCGACTAATGGCAGGTGTTGCCCAGAGGCCGAGCCCGTGAGGCACAATGGCCGTTGACATGCCAGGTCCCTTGTCAGTAGCGCACCCCCGCTTCAGGCGGCTGTTGTTTGGCTCTCAGTGTAGCATGGGCACCACTTGCCTAGGGCTGTTCTGCCCACACGCCAAGAGCCAAATTGTCATGTGTGTGGGACCAGTCACCTGTCCGACCTTTGTGTGGCCACCTCTTCTCATAGGGCTTCGTGAAGGCCTGAGGCGTGCATCCATTCATTACCTGAGGCCCGCTGCCCTCACAGGGCTCATTGCCTTTCCCCATGGTCGCTGAGGTTTCATGCTGCGCCCGGTCACGGCTCAGCTAATGGGGCAACGTAATCCACATCGACATCGCTTCGAAGGTGGAAAGTGGGTATTTGGAGGAGAGTCCTTGTGCTGCGCTTTGCCAGAGGGCTTCGGACACGTGGTGTCTCAGGGCTTTGCAACGTCCCCTGAGGTCAGTCACGTCATCTCATGCTATTACGGGCCAGCGTCTGAGGCCATGCATCCCCGGATTGCCCATGTACTTTGCGCTGATGAACTCTAAACGTTAGCTCCTGAGCCACGGATGGCCAGCCTGCCAGCCTGCCAGCCTGCCCTGCACACGCACACATGTGCACACCTGCTTGCTGGTAAACCCATAGAATCACACTGATGCGCACACACTCAAACACACCCACAGAGGGCCCCACACAAACAGACGCATGCACATCCCCACTCATGGCGTGTGGTCTTACCAGAAACATTGTCATATTCTAACAAGGAAATTCCTAGACACACATGAGACAGAGGCACATCCCCTTGTGTGGGATGACGTGGGCCCGTTCCATCTCACTGATGAGCAGCTAGCCCTGTGGGACAGAGGGACAGCACAGGGAGATGCAAAGCTTCCCCCACGGAACCGTTTGGATCGCTCAGGCCACCTGAGCGCCTGGGTGGGTACGTCACACATCCGCCTGATTTCTCCACACCTCCTCAGGTGCTGAGGCCTAGCTAGGCTTCCTGTTGACATGGAGAAGAAGACCTTCCTTTGCTTTCCATGGTGGTGTGGAGAGATGCTGGCGGGCCCTGTGGCAGAAGAGTGGTCCAGGACGGGGAACCTGCGCACGGATCACCAGAGGTAAGCTTTTGTTGTCTCAAAGTGTACTGATGGCACTAGAAGGTCCTGAGATGGCCTGCGGACCTGCCAGCTGGCTTGTGCTCCTGGCCATGGACGTTGGCTCTCCAAGAAGATTGCCTTTGCCTCTTGCTCAGGGGCATAGCTGTGGATGGTGTCCAGGGTACTGGAGGGTGCTGAGGCCACGGGGAGACCCTATGAGCTGTTCAGCCTGCGTAGTTCAATATACCAGGAGGCCGAGAAAGTGCTTGGATCGATGATGACTCCCTCAATCTGCATTCCTTGGAAAAGCTGAACAAAATGAGTGAGAACTCCCTGCCGTCGTTCTCATCGCAACTGAGGTCCAGCACGTTGTCTCCCCCAGGGAAGGAAGGAGTGAGGGACAGCTTCGTCGTGCCACACGCTAGCAACCGCCACCACCACCACCACCACCACCACCACCACCAGCAGCAGCAACACCACCACCACCATCTCCACCCAAGGGCCCTGGGATCAGAGTGCAAGGCGGAGGGCTGAGGGCCTAGAAACCGTGTGCTCTCCTTGGGTGGGAGTCCTCGACTTGGTGGTCCTCCATGACATGTCTGGGCTTTGGTGGCGTCTCAGACAGCCAGCAGCCAAGTGATAGGAGTTGCGTTAGGCGGCTTTGGCAGGGTCTTGAGAGCATCTATGTCAGAGTACATCGGCCAGGCCAAAGATTGAGCCAGTTCTCCTGCTGGTGTGTGGTGCCCCCCTTTCAGGGCCAGGTGCCGCCGGTGTACAGGTGGACTCCCGACCGGGCAAGGAGCAATCTCTGTCCCAGGCCTCTGTCCCACGTCCTCAGCTGAGTGCTGAACAGGGTTGCGGGAGGACAGGAAAGACACCAGATGGGTTCGGTGCATTTGATAGAGCCGTAATTCATCTGAGGCCAGACAAGGACAGAGACACACAACTCGCACGCGCACACGAATACACATACAAACATACAGAAGGACACACACAGTCACACACACGCTCACACACTCATAGTCGCATGCACAGGCATGCAAACACAAACACACACACACACACACAAACACACACACACAGACACACCAGGAAGTCCAGGAGAGCTCATGGTGTGCGTTCAGGGCAGGAGTGTAGAAGCTTTGCTGGCCACTGGGAAGAATGGGAATGGCAGGGCCAAGGGCGTCCGGAGGAAACGTGCGTGCGGGCAGGGCAGCTGACGGCCTCCCTACCCCTGGATGGTGTTACGAAAACCAACGGGTCAGAGCTTCGTGGGCTGTTTGCGGCCCCTCCACCTTCCCCCATGGGCTGCGATTTACGGCCTTACGGGGCCGCCTGCCGATGGTGCCGAGGGCTCTGTCCGACCCACCCCTGGCCACGAGTTTCCCAAAGAAGGGCTCTCCTGGGTGTCTACCCTGTGCCTGTGATAGCCTTGCCGGCCATTCCCACCCTGGTTGTCCCTCCCTTTGCCAGCTGGCCTTGCATACTTGGCCGTGCAGACCTTGTTTCCTGGCCTGCCGGGCTCCTGCGTGAAGGCATCCACCCAGGGCAGCCCTTGGTCAGCATCCGGAGTGGCTCCTTCCTGCTCTGTGGGCACAAGACGTCTGTGGGCTAGGCTGCAGACTGTGCAGGACAGACCACAGGGACCCGATCGTAGTCAGGTGGAGCCTCGTGTCAAGGCTGTAGGGCTTGGCCCTTGTCCTCCTCTTCATGGGAAGGCACCGGTTCTCCTTTGTATGTGCCTCTCACCTATAGTAATGTGGCCATGCCTCTGCACCAGAGTCTAAACACCACCTGTGTTTAGCCTGTCTCTGCCAATGGACAGGCCCTACCTTGAGTCCCACAGTATAGACGCCTGTGAAGACCATGCCACGTGTTGCTGTTCTTGCTGAGGATCCCAGCCCCTGACGTGGGAGTCCCGTTCGAGGGCAGAGGTGACCTTCCCTGCAGTGATGAGGACTCAGGACATGGACCCGGATGTGGCAGCCCGACTAATGGCAGGTGTTGCCCAGAGGCCGAGCCCGTGAGGCACAATGGCCGTTGACATGCCAGGTCCCTTGTCAGTAGCGCACCCCCGCTTCAGGCGGCTGTTGTTTGGCTCTCAGTGTAGCATGGGCACCACTTGCTTAGGGCTGTTCTGCCCACACGCCAAGAGCCAAATTGTCATGTGTGTGGGACCAGTCACCTGTCCGACCTTTGTGTGGCCACCTCTTCTCATAGGGCTTCGTGAAGGCCTGAGGCGTGCATCCATTCATTACCTGAGGCCCGCTGCCCTCACAGGGCTCATTGCCTTTCCCCATGGTCGCTGAGGTTTCATGCTGCGCCCGGTCACGGCTCAGCTAATGGGGCAACGTAATCCACATCGACATCGCTTCGAAGGTGGAAAGTGGGTATTTGGAGGAGAGTCCTTGTGCTGCGCTTTGCCAGAGGGCTTCGGACACGTGGTGTCTCAGGGCTTTGCAACGTCCCCTGAGGTCAGTCACGTCATCTCATGCTATTACGGGCCAGCGTCTGAGGCCATGCATCCCCGGATTGCCCATGTACTTTGCGCTGATGAACTCTAAACGTTAGCTCCTGAGCCACGGATGGCCAGCCTGCCAGCCTGCCAGCCTGCCCTGCACACGCACACATGTGCACACCTGCTTGCTGGTAAACCCATAGAATCACACTGATGCGCACACACTCAAACACACCCACAGAGGGCCCCACACAAACAGACGCATGCACATCCCCACTCATGGCGTGTGGTCTTACCAGAAACATTGTCATATTCTAACAAGGAAATTCCTAGACACACATGAGACAGAGGCACATCCCCTTGTGTGGGATGACGTGGGCCCGTTCCATCTCACTGATGAGCAGCTAGCCCTGTGGGACAGAGGGACAGCACAGGGAGATGCAAAGCTTCCCCCACGGAACCGTTTGGATCGCTCAGGCCACCTGAGCGCCTGGGTGGGTACGTCACACATCCGCCTGATTTCTCCACACCTCCTCAGGTGCTGAGGCCTAGCTAGGCTTCCTGTTGACATGGAGAAGAAGACCTTCCTTTGCTTTCCATGGTGGTGTGGAGAGATGCTGGCGGGCCCTGTGGCAGAAGAGTGGTCCAGGACGGGGAACCTGCGCACGGATCACCAGAGGTAAGCTTTTGTTGTCTCAAAGTGTACTGATGGCACTAGAAGGTCCTGAGATGGCCTGCGGACCTGCCAGCTGGCTTGTGCTCCTGGCCATGGACGTTGGCTCTCCAAGAAGATTGCCTTTGCCTCTTGCTCAGGGGCATAGCTGTGGATGGTGTCCAGGGTACTGGAGGGTGCTGAGGCCACGGGGAGACCCTATGAGCTGTTCAGCCTGCGTAGTTCAATATACCAGGAGGCCGAGAAAGTGCTTGGATCGATGATGACTCCCTCAATCTGCATTCCTTGGAAAAGCTGAACAAAATGAGTGAGAACTCCCTGCCGTCGTTCTCATCGCAACTGAGGTCCAGCACGTTGTCTCCCCCAGGGAAGGAAGGAGTGAGGGACAGCTTCGTCGTGCCACACGCTAGCAACCGCCACCACCACCACCACCACCACCACCACCACCAGCAGCAGCAACACCACCACCACCATCTCCACCCAAGGTCCCTGGGATCAGAGTGCAAGGCGGAGGGCTGAGGGCCTAGAAACCGTGTGCTCTCCTTGGGTGGGAGTCCTCGACTTGGTGGTCCTCCATGACATGTCTGGGCTTTGGTGGCGTCTCAGACAGCCAGCAGCCAAGTGATAGGAGTTGCGTTAGGCGGCTTTGGCAGGGTCTTGAGAGCATCTATGTCAGAGTACATCGGCCAGGCCAAAGATTGAGCCAGTTCTCCTGCTGGTGTGTGGTGCCCCCCTTTCAGGGCCAGGTGCCGCCGGTGTACAGGTGGACTCCCGACCGGGCAAGGAGCAATCTCTGTCCCAGGCCTCTGTCCCACGTCCTCAGCTGAGTGCTGAACAGGGTTGCGGGAGGACAGGAAAGACACCAGATGGGTTCGGTGCATTTGATAGAGCCGTAATTCATCTGAGGCCAGACAAGGACAGAGACACACAACTCGCACGCGCACACGAATACACATACAAACATACAGAAGGACACACACAGTCACACACACGCTCACACACTCATAGTCGCATGCACAGGCATGCAAACACAAACACACACACACACACACACACACACACACACACAAACACACACACACAGACACACCAGGAAGTCCAGGAGAGCTCATGGTGTGCGTTCAGGGCAGGAGTGTAGAAGCTTTGCTGGCCACTGGGAAGAATGGGAATGGCAGGGCCAAGGGCGTCCGGAGGAAACGTGCGTGCGGGCAGGGCAGCTGACGGCCTCCCTACCCCTGGATGGTGTTACGAAAACCAACGGGTCAGAGCTTCGTGGGCTGTTTGCGGCCCCTCCACCTTCCCCCATGGGCTGCGATTTACGGCCTTACGGGGCCGCCTGCCGATGGTGCCGAGGGCTCTGTCCGACCCACCCCTGGCCACGAGTTTCCCAAAGAAGGGCTCTCCTGGGTGTCTACCCTGTGCCTGTGATAGCCTTGCCGGCCATTCCCACCCTGGTTGTCCCTCCCTTTGCCAGCTGGCCTTGCATACTTGGCCGTGCAGACCTTGTTTCCTGGCCTGCCGGGCTCCTGCGTGAAGGCATCCACCCAGGGCAGCCCTTGGTCAGCATCCGGAGTGGCTCCTTCCTGCTCCATGGGCACAAGACGTCTGTGGGCTAGGCTGCAGACTGTGCAGGACAGACCACAGGGACCCGATCGTAGTCAGGTGGAGCCTCGTGTCAAGGCTGTAGGGCTTGGCCCTTGTCCTCCTCTTCATGGGAAGGCACCGGTTCTCCTTTGTATGTGCCTCTCACCTATAGTAATGTGGCCATGCCTCTGCACCAGAGTCTAAACACCACCTGTGTTTAGCCTGTCTCTGCCAATGGACAGGCCCTACCTTGAGTCCCACAGTATAGACGCCTGTGAAGACCATGCCACGTGTTGCTGTTCTTGCTGAGGATCCCAGCCCCTGACGTGGGAGTCCCGTTCGAGGGCAGAGGTGACCTTCCCTGCAGTGATGAGGACTCAGGACATGGACCCGGATGTGGCAGCCCGACTAATGGCAGGTGTTGCCCAGAGGCCGAGCCCGTGAGGCACAATGGCCGTTGACATGCCAGGTCCCTTGTCAGTAGCGCACCCCCGCTTCAGGCGGCTGTTGTTTGGCTCTCAGTGTAGCATGGGCACCACTTGCCTAGGGCTGTTCTGCCCACACGCCAAGAGCCAAATTGTCATGTGTGTGGGACCAGTCACCTGTCCGACCTTCGTGTGGCCACCTCTTCTCATAGGGCTTCGTGAAGGCCTGAGGCGTGCATCCATTCATTACCTGAGGCCCGCTGCCCTCACAGGGCTCATTGCCTTTCCCCATGGTCGCTGAGGTTTCATGCTGCGCCCGGTCACGGCTCAGCTAATGGGGCAACGTAATCCACATCGACATCGCTTCGAAGGTGGAAAGTGGGTATTTGGAGGAGAGTCCTTGTGCTGCGCTTTGCCAGAGGGCTTCGGACACGTGGTGTCTCAGGGCTTTGCAACGTCCCCTGAGGTCAGTCACGTCATCTCATGCTATTACGGGCCAGCGTCTGAGGCCATGCATCCCCGGATTGCCCATGTACTTTGCGCTGATGAACTCTAAACGTTAGCTCCTGAGCCACGGATGGCCAGCCTGCCAGCCTGCCAGCCTGCCCTGCACACGCACACATGTGCACACCTGCTTGCTGGTAAACCCATAGAATCACACTGATGCGCACACACTCAAACACACCCACAGAGGGCCCCACACAAACAGACGCATGCACATCCCCACTCATGGCGTGTGGTCTTACCAGAAACATTGTCATATTCTAACAAGGAAATTCCTAGACACACATGAGACAGAGGCACATCCCCTTGTGTGGGATGACGTGGGCCCGTTCCATCTCACTGATGAGCAGCTAGCCCTGTGGGACAGAGGGACAGCACAGGGAGATGCAAAGCTTCCCCCACGGAACCGTTTGGATCGCTCAGGCCACCTGAGCGCCTGGGTGGGTACGTCACACATCCGCCTGATTTCTCCACACCTCCTCAGGTGCTGAGGCCTAGCTAGGCTTCCTGTTGACATGGAGAAGAAGACCTTCCTTTGCTTTCCATGGTGGTGTGGAGAGATGCTGGCGGGCCCTGTGGCAGAAGAGTGGTCCAGGACGGGGAACCTGCGCACGGATCACCAGAGGTAAGCTTTTGTTGTCTCAAAGTGTACTGATGGCACTAGAAGGTCCTGAGATGGCCTGCGGACCTGCCAGCTGGCTTGTGCTCCTGGCCATGGACGTTGGCTCTCCAAGAAGATTGCCTTTGCCTCTTGCTCAGGGGCATAGCTGTGGATGGTGTCCAGGGTACTGGAGGGTGCTGAGGCCACGGGGAGACCCTATGAGCTGTTCAGCCTGCGTAGTTCAATATACCAGGAGGCCGAGAAAGTGCTTGGATCGATGATGACTCCCTCAATCTGCATTCCTTGGAAAAGCTGAACAAAATGAGTGAGAACTCCCTGCCGTCGTTCTCATCGCAACTGAGGTCCAGCACGTTGTCTCCCCCAGGGAAGGAAGGAGTGAGGGACAGCTTCGTCGTGCCACACGCTAGCAACCGCCACCACCACCACCACCACCACCACCACCACCAGCAGCAGCAACACCACCACCACCATCTCCACCCAAGGGCCCTGGGATCAGAGTGCAAGGCGGAGGGCTGAGGGCCTAGAAACCGTGTGCTCTCCTTGGGTGGGAGTCCTCGACTTGGTGGTCCTCCATGACATGTCTGGGCTTTGGTGGCGTCTCAGACAGCCAGCAGCCAAGTGATAGGAGTTGCGTTAGGCGGCTTTGGCAGGGTCTTGAGAGCATCTATGTCAGAGTACATCGGCCAGGCCAAAGATTGAGCCAGTTCTCCTGCTGGTGTGTGGTGCCCCCCTTTCAGGGCCAGGTGCCGCCGGTGTACAGGTGGACTCCCGACCGGGCAAGGAGCAATCTCTGTCCCAGGCCTCTGTCCCACGTCCTCAGCTGAGTGCTGAACAGGGTTGCGGGAGGACAGGAAAGACACCAGATGGGTTCGGTGCATTTGATAGAGCCGTAATTCATCTGAGGCCAGACAAGGACAGAGACACACAACTCGCACGCGCACACGAATACACATACAAACATACAGAAGGACACACACAGTCACACACACGCTCACACACTCATAGTCGCATGCACAGGCATGCAAACACAAACACACACACACACACACAAACACACACACACAGACACACCAGGAAGTCCAGGAGAGCTCATGGTGTGCGTTCAGGGCAGGAGTGTAGAAGCTTTGCTGGCCACTGGGAAGAATGGGAATGGCAGGGCCAAGGGCGTCCGGAGGAAACGTGCGTGCGGGCAGGGCAGCTGACGGCCTCCCTACCCCTGGATGGTGTTACGAAAACCAACGGGTCAGAGCTTCGTGGGCTGTTTGCGGCCCCTCCACCTTCCCCCATGGGCTGCGATTTACGGCCTTACGGGGCCGCCTGCCGATGGTGCCGAGGGCTCTGTCCGACCCACCCCTGGCCACGAGTTTCCCAAAGAAGGGCTCTCCTGGGTGTCTACCCTGTGCCTGTGATAGCCTTGCCGGCCATTCCCACCCTGGTTGTCCCTCCCTTTGCCAGCTGGCCTTGCATACTTGGCCGTGCAGACCTTGTTTCCTGGCCTGCCGGGCTCCTGCGTGAAGGCATCCACCCAGGGCAGCCCTTGGTCAGCATCCGGAGTGGCTCCTTCCTGCTCTGTGGGCACAAGACGTCTGTGGGCTAGGCTGCAGACTGTGCAGGACAGACCACAGGGACCCGATCGTAGTCAGGTGGAGCCTCGTGTCAAGGCTGTAGGGCTTGGCCCTTGTCCTCCTCTTCATGGGAAGGCACCGGTTCTCCTTTGTATGTGCCTCTCACCTATAGTAATGTGGCCATGCCTCTGCACCAGAGTCTAAACACCACCTGTGTTTAGCCTGTCTCTGCCAATGGACAGGCCCTACCTTGAGTCCTACAGTATAGACGCCTGTGAAGACCATGCCACGTGTTGCTGTTCTTGCTGAGGATCCCAGCCCCTGACGTGGGAGTCCCGTTCGAGGGCAGAGGTGACCTTCCCTGCAGTGATGAGGACTCAGGACATGGACCCGGATGTGGCAGCCCGACTAATGGCAGGTGTTGCCCAGAGGCCGAGCCCGTGAGGCACAATGGCCGTTGACATGCCAGGTCCCTTGTCAGTAGCGCACCCCCGCTTCAGGCGGCTGTTGTTTGGCTCTCAGTGTAGCATGGGCACCACTTGCCTAGGGCTGTTCTGCCCACACGCCAAGAGCCAAATTGTCATGTGTGTGGGACCAGTCACCTGTCCGACCTTTGTGTGGCCACCTCTTCTCATAGGGCTTCGTGAAGGCCTGAGGCGTGCATCCATTCATTACCTGAGGCCCGCTGCCCTCACAGGGCTCATTGCCTTTCCCCATGGTCGCTGAGGTTTCATGCTGCGCCCGGTCACGGCTCAGCTAATGGGGCAACGTAATCCACATCGACATCGCTTCGAAGGTGGAAAGTGGGTATTTGGAGGAGAGTCCTTGTGCTGCGCTTTGCCAGAGGGCTTCGGACACGTGGTGTCTCAGGGCTTTGCAACGTCCCCTGAGGTCAGTCACGTCATCTCATGCTATTACGGGCCAGCGTCTGAGGCCATGCATCCCCGGATTGCCCATGTACTTTGCGCTGATGAACTCTAAACGTTAGCTCCTGAGCCACGGATGGCCAGCCTGCCAGCCTGCCAGCCTGCCCTGCACACGCACACATGTGCACACCTGCTTGCTGGTAAACCCATAGAATCACACTGATGCGCACACACTCAAACACACCCACAGAGGGCCCCACACAAACAGACGCATGCACATCCCCACTCATGGCGTGTGGTCTTACCAGAAACATTGTCATATTCTAACAAGGAAATTCCTAGACACACATGAGACAGAGGCACATCCCCTTGTGTGGGATGACGTGGGCCCGTTCCATCTCACTGATGAGCAGCTAGCCCTGTGGGACAGAGGGACAGCACAGGGAGATGCAAAGCTTCCCCCACGGAACCGTTTGGATCGCTCAGGCCACCTGAGCGCCTGGGTGGGTACGTCACACATCCGCCTGATTTCTCCACACCTCCTCAGGTGCTGAGGCCTAGCTAGGCTTCCTGTTGACATGGAGAAGAAGACCTTCCTTTGCTTTCCATGGTGGTGTGGAGAGATGCTGGCGGGCCCTGTGGCAGAAGAGTGGTCCAGGACGGGGAACCTGCGCACGGATCACCAGAGGTAAGCTTTTGTTGTCTCAAAGTGTACTGATGGCACTAGAAGGTCCTGAGATGGCCTGCGGACCTGCCAGCTGGCTTGTGCTCCTGGCCATGGACGTTGGCTCTCCAAGAAGATTGCCTTTGCCTCTTGCTCAGGGGCATAGCTGTGGATGGTGTCCAGGGTACTGGAGGGTGCTGAGGCCACGGGGAGACCCTATGAGCTGTTCAGCCTGCGTAGTTCAATATACCAGGAGGCCGAGAAAGTGCTTGGATCGATGATGACTCCCTCAATCTGCATTCCTTGGAAAAGCTGAACAAAATGAGTGAGAACTCCCTGCCGTCGTTCTCATCGCAACTGAGGTCCAGCACGTTGTCTCCCCCAGGGAAGGAAGGAGTGAGGGACAGCTTCGTCGTGCCACACGCTAGCAACCGCCACCACCACCACCACCACCACCACCACCACCAGCAGCAGCAACACCACCACCACCATCTCCACCCAAGGGCCCTGGGATCAGAGTGCAAGGCGGAGGGCTGAGGGCCTAGAAACCGTGTGCTCTCCTTGGGTGGGAGTCCTCGACTTGGTGGTCCTCCATGACATGTCTGGGCTTTGGTGGCGTCTCAGACAGCCAGCAGCCAAGTGATAGGAGTTGCGTTAGGCGGCTTTGGCAGGGTCTTGAGAGCATCTATGTCAGAGTACATCGGCCAGGCCAAAGATTGAGCCAGTTCTCCTGCTGGTGTGTGGTGCCCCCCTTTCAGGGCCAGGTGCCGCCGGTGTACAGGTGGACTCCCGACCGGGCAAGGAGCAATCTCTGTCCCAGGCCTCTGTCCCACGTCCTCAGCTGAGTGCTGAACAGGGTTGCGGGAGGACAGGAAAGACACCAGATGGGTTCGGTGCATTTGATAGAGCCGTAATTCATCTGAGGCCAGACAAGGACAGAGACACACAACTCGCACGCGCACACGAATACACATACAAACATACAGAAGGACACACACAGTCACACACACGCTCACACACTCATAGTCGCATGCACAGGCATGCAAACACAAACACACACACACACACACAAACACACACACACAGACACACCAGGAAGTCCAGGAGAGCTCATGGTGTGCGTTCAGGGCAGGAGTGTAGAAGCTTTGCTGGCCACTGGGAAGAATGGGAATGGCAGGGCCAAGGGCGTCCGGAGGAAACGTGCGTGCGGGCAGGGCAGCTGACGGCCTCCCTACCCCTGGATGGTGTTACGAAAACCAACGGGTCAGAGCTTCGTGGGCTGTTTGCGGCCCCTCCACCTTCCCCCATGGGCTGCGATTTACGGCCTTACGGGGCCGCCTGCCGATGGTGCCGAGGGCTCTGTCCGACCCACCCCTGGCCACGAGTTTCCCAAAGAAGGGCTCTCCTGGGTGTCTACCCTGTGCCTGTGATAGCCTTGCCGGCCATTCCCACCCTGGTTGTCCCTCCCTTTGCCAGCTGGCCTTGCATACTTGGCCGTGCAGACCTTGTTTCCTGGCCTGCCGGGCTCCTGCGTGAAGGCATCCACCCAGGGCAGCCCTTGGTCAGCATCCGGAGTGGCTCCTTCCTGCTCTGTGGGCACAAGACGTCTGTGGGCTAGGCTGCAGACTGTGCAGGACAGACCACAGGGACCCGATCGTAGTCAGGTGGAGCCTCGTGTCAAGGCTGTAGGGCTTGGCCCTTGTCCTCCTCTTCATGGGAAGGCACCGGTTCTCCTTTGTATGTGCCTCTCACCTATAGTAATGTGGCCATGCCTCTGCACCAGAGTCTAAACACCACCTGTGTTTAGCCTGTCTCTGCCAATGGACAGGCCCTACCTTGAGTCCCACAGTATAGACGCCTGTGAAGACCATGCCACGTGTTGCTGTTCTTGCTGAGGATCCCAGCCCCTGACGTGGGAGTCCCGTTCGAGGGCAGAGGTGACCTTCCCTGCAGTGATGAGGACTCAGGACATGGACCCGGATGTGGCAGCCCGACTAATGGCAGGTGTTGCCCAGAGGCCGAGCCCGTGAGGCACAATGGCCGTTGACATGCCAGGTCCCTTGTCAGTAGCGCACCCCCGCTTCAGGCGGCTGTTGTTTGGCTCTCAGTGTAGCATGGGCACCACTTGCTTAGGGCTGTTCTGCCCACACGCCAAGAGCCAAATTGTCATGTGTGTGGGACCAGTCACCTGTCCGACCTTTGTGTGGCCACCTCTTCTCATAGGGCTTCGTGAAGGCCTGAGGCGTGCATCCATTCATTACCTGAGGCCCGCTGCCCTCACAGGGCTCATTGCCTTTCCCCATGGTCGCTGAGGTTTCATGCTGCGCCCGGTCACGGCTCAGCTAATGGGGCAACGTAATCCACATCGACATCGCTTCGAAGGTGGAAAGTGGGTATTTGGAGGAGAGTCCTTGTGCTGCGCTTTGCCAGAGGGCTTCGGACACGTGGTGTCTCAGGGCTTTGCAACGTCCCCTGAGGTCAGTCACGTCATCTCATGCTATTACGGGCCAGCGTCTGAGGCCATGCATCCCCGGATTGCCCATGTACTTTGCGCTGATGAACTCTAAACGTTAGCTCCTGAGCCACGGATGGCCAGCCTGCCAGCCTGCCAGCCTGCCCTGCACACGCACACATGTGCACACCTGCTTGCTGGTAAACCCATAGAATCACACTGATGCGCACACACTCAAACACACCCACAGAGGGCCCCACACAAACAGACGCATGCACATCCCCACTCATGGCGTGTGGTCTTACCAGAAACATTGTCATATTCTAACAAGGAAATTCCTAGACACACATGAGACAGAGGCACATCCCCTTGTGTGGGATGACGTGGGCCCGTTCCATCTCACTGATGAGCAGCTAGCCCTGTGGGACAGAGGGACAGCACAGGGAGATGCAAAGCTTCCCCCACGGAACCGTTTGGATCGCTCAGGCCACCTGAGCGCCTGGGTGGGTACGTCACACATCCGCCTGATTTCTCCACACCTCCTCAGGTGCTGAGGCCTAGCTAGGCTTCCTGTTGACATGGAGAAGAAGACCTTCCTTTGCTTTCCATGGTGGTGTGGAGAGATGCTGGCGGGCCCTGTGGCAGAAGAGTGGTCCAGGACGGGGAACCTGCGCACGGATCACCAGAGGTAAGCTTTTGTTGTCTCAAAGTGTACTGATGGCACTAGAAGGTCCTGAGATGGCCTGCGGACCTGCCAGCTGGCTTGTGCTCCTGGCCATGGACGTTGGCTCTCCAAGAAGATTGCCTTTGCCTCTTGCTCAGGGGCATAGCTGTGGATGGTGTCCAGGGTACTGGAGGGTGCTGAGGCCACGGGGAGACCCTATGAGCTGTTCAGCCTGCGTAGTTCAATATACCAGGAGGCCGAGAAAGTGCTTGGATCGATGATGACTCCCTCAATCTGCATTCCTTGGAAAAGCTGAACAAAATGAGTGAGAACTCCCTGCCGTCGTTCTCATCGCAACTGAGGTCCAGCACGTTGTCTCCCCCAGGGAAGGAAGGAGTGAGGGACAGCTTCGTCGTGCCACACGCTAGCAACCGCCACCACCACCACCACCACCACCACCACCACCAGCAGCAGCAACACCACCACCACCATCTCCACCCAAGGGCCCTGGGATCAGAGTGCAAGGCGGAGGGCTGAGGGCCTAGAAACCGTGTGCTCTCCTTGGGTGGGAGTCCTCGACTTGGTGGTCCTCCATGACATGTCTGGGCTTTGGTGGCGTCTCAGACAGCCAGCAGCCAAGTGATAGGAGTTGCGTTAGGCGGCTTTGGCAGGGTCTTGAGAGCATCTATGTCAGAGTACATCGGCCAGGCCAAAGATTGAGCCAGTTCTCCTGCTGGTGTGTGGTGCCCCCCTTTCAGGGCCAGGTGCCGCCGGTGTACAGGTGGACTCCCGACCGGGCAAGGAGCAATCTCTGTCCCAGGCCTCTGTCCCACGTCCTCAGCTGAGTGCTGAACAGGGTTGCGGGAGGACAGGAAAGACACCAGATGGGTTCGGTGCATTTGATAGAGCCGTAATTCATCTGAGGCCAGACAAGGACAGAGACACACAACTCGCACGCGCACACGAATACACATACAAACATACAGAAGGACACACACAGTCACACACACGCTCACACACTCATAGTCGCATGCACAGGCATGCAAACACAAACACACACACACACACACACACACACACACACACAAACACACACACACAGACACACCAGGAAGTCCAGGAGAGCTCATGGTGTGCGTTCAGGGCAGGAGTGTAGAAGCTTTGCTGGCCACTGGGAAGAATGGGAATGGCAGGGCCAAGGGCGTCCGGAGGAAACGTGCGTGCGGGCAGGGCAGCTGACGGCCTCCCTACCCCTGGATGGTGTTACGAAAACCAACGGGTCAGAGCTTCGTGGGCTGTTTGCGGCCCCTCCACCTTCCCCCATGGGCTGCGATTTACGGCCTTACGGGGCCGCCTGCCGATGGTGCCGAGGGCTCTGTCCGACCCACCCCTGGCCACGAGTTTCCCAAAGAAGGGCTCTCCTGGGTGTCTACCCTGTGCCTGTGATAGCCTTGCCGGCCATTCCCACCCTGGTTGTCCCTCCCTTTGCCAGCTGGCCTTGCATACTTGGCCGTGCAGACCTTGTTTCCTGGCCTGCCGGGCTCCTGCGTGAAGGCATCCACCCAGGGCAGCCCTTGGTCAGCATCCGGAGTGGCTCCTTCCTGCTCCATGGGCACAAGACGTCTGTGGGCTAGGCTGCAGACTGTGCAGGACAGACCACAGGGACCCGATCGTAGTCAGGTGGAGCCTCGTGTCAAGGCTGTAGGGCTTGGCCCTTGTCCTCCTCTTCATGGGAAGGCACCGGTTCTCCTTTGTATGTGCCTCTCACCTATAGTAATGTGGCCATGCCTCTGCACCAGAGTCTAAACACCACCTGTGTTTAGCCTGTCTCTGCCAATGGACAGGCCCTACCTTGAGTCCCACAGTATAGACGCCTGTGAAGACCATGCCACGTGTTGCTGTTCTTGCTGAGGATCCCAGCCCCTGACGTGGGAGTCCCGTTCGAGGGCAGAGGTGACCTTCCCTGCAGTGATGAGGACTCAGGACATGGACCCGGATGTGGCAGCCCGACTAATGGCAGGTGTTGCCCAGAGGCCGAGCCCGTGAGGCACAATGGCCGTTGACATGCCAGGTCCCTTGTCAGTAGCGCACCCCCGCTTCAGGCGGCTGTTGTTTGGCTCTCAGTGTAGCATGGGCACCACTTGCCTAGGGCTGTTCTGCCCACACGCCAAGAGCCAAATTGTCATGTGTGTGGGACCAGTCACCTGTCCGACCTTCGTGTGGCCACCTCTTCTCATAGGGCTTCGTGAAGGCCTGAGGCGTGCATCCATTCATTACCTGAGGCCCGCTGCCCTCACAGGGCTCATTGCCTTTCCCCATGGTCGCTGAGGTTTCATGCTGCGCCCGGTCACGGCTCAGCTAATGGGGCAACGTAATCCACATCGACATCGCTTCGAAGGTGGAAAGTGGGTATTTGGAGGAGAGTCCTTGTGCTGCGCTTTGCCAGAGGGCTTCGGACACGTGGTGTCTCAGGGCTTTGCAACGTCCCCTGAGGTCAGTCACGTCATCTCATGCTATTACGGGCCAGCGTCTGAGGCCATGCATCCCCGGATTGCCCATGTACTTTGCGCTGATGAACTCTAAACGTTAGCTCCTGAGCCACGGATGGCCAGCCTGCCAGCCTGCCAGCCTGCCCTGCACACGCACACATGTGCACACCTGCTTGCTGGTAAACCCATAGAATCACACTGATGCGCACACACTCAAACACACCCACAGAGGGCCCCACACAAACAGACGCATGCACATCCCCACTCATGGCGTGTGGTCTTACCAGAAACATTGTCATATTCTAACAAGGAAATTCCTAGACACACATGAGACAGAGGCACATCCCCTTGTGTGGGATGACGTGGGCCCGTTCCATCTCACTGATGAGCAGCTAGCCCTGTGGGACAGAGGGACAGCACAGGGAGATGCAAAGCTTCCCCCACGGAACCGTTTGGATCGCTCAGGCCACCTGAGCGCCTGGGTGGGTACGTCACACATCCGCCTGATTTCTCCACACCTCCTCAGGTGCTGAGGCCTAGCTAGGCTTCCTGTTGACATGGAGAAGAAGACCTTCCTTTGCTTTCCATGGTGGTGTGGAGAGATGCTGGCGGGCCCTGTGGCAGAAGAGTGGTCCAGGACGGGGAACCTGCGCACGGATCACCAGAGGTAAGCTTTTGTTGTCTCAAAGTGTACTGATGGCACTAGAAGGTCCTGAGATGGCCTGCGGACCTGCCAGCTGGCTTGTGCTCCTGGCCATGGACGTTGGCTCTCCAAGAAGATTGCCTTTGCCTCTTGCTCAGGGGCATAGCTGTGGATGGTGTCCAGGGTACTGGAGGGTGCTGAGGCCACGGGGAGACCCTATGAGCTGTTCAGCCTGCGTAGTTCAATATACCAGGAGGCCGAGAAAGTGCTTGGATCGATGATGACTCCCTCAATCTGCATTCCTTGGAAAAGCTGAACAAAATGAGTGAGAACTCCCTGCCGTCGTTCTCATCGCAACTGAGGTCCAGCACGTTGTCTCCCCCAGGGAAGGAAGGAGTGAGGGACAGCTTCGTCGTGCCACACGCTAGCAACCGCCACCACCACCACCACCACCACCACCACCACCAGCAGCAGCAACACCACCACCACCATCTCCACCCAAGGGCCCTGGGATCAGAGTGCAAGGCGGAGGGCTGAGGGCCTAGAAACCGTGTGCTCTCCTTGGGTGGGAGTCCTCGACTTGGTGGTCCTCCATGACATGTCTGGGCTTTGGTGGCGTCTCAGACAGCCAGCAGCCAAGTGATAGGAGTTGCGTTAGGCGGCTTTGGCAGGGTCTTGAGAGCATCTATGTCAGAGTACATCGGCCAGGCCAAAGATTGAGCCAGTTCTCCTGCTGGTGTGTGGTGCCCCCCTTTCAGGGCCAGGTGCCGCCGGTGTACAGGTGGACTCCCGACCGGGCAAGGAGCAATCTCTGTCCCAGGCCTCTGTCCCACGTCCTCAGCTGAGTGCTGAACAGGGTTGCGGGAGGACAGGAAAGACACCAGATGGGTTCGGTGCATTTGATAGAGCCGTAATTCATCTGAGGCCAGACAAGGACAGAGACACACAACTCGCACGCGCACACGAATACACATACAAACATACAGAAGGACACACACAGTCACACACACGCTCACACACTCATAGTCGCATGCACAGGCATGCAAACACAAACACACACACACACACACACACACACACACAAACACACACACACAGACACACCAGGAAGTCCAGGAGAGCTCATGGTGTGCGTTCAGGGCAGGAGTGTAGAAGCTTTGCTGGCCACTGGGAAGAATGGGAATGGCAGGGCCAAGGGCGTCCGGAGGAAACGTGCGTGCGGGCAGGGCAGCTGACGGCCTCCCTACCCCTGGATGGTGTTACGAAAACCAACGGGTCAGAGCTTCGTGGGCTGTTTGCGGCCCCTCCACCTTCCCCCATGGGCTGCGATTTACGGCCTTACGGGGCCGCCTGCCGATGGTGCCGAGGGCTCTGTCCGACCCACCCCTGGCCACGAGTTTCCCAAAGAAGGGCTCTCCTGGGTGTCTACCCTGTGCCTGTGATAGCCTTGCCGGCCATTCCCACCCTGGTTGTCCCTCCCTTTGCCAGCTGGCCTTGCATACTTGGCCGTGCAGACCTTGTTTCCTGGCCTGCCGGGCTCCTGCGTGAAGGCATCCACCCAGGGCAGCCCTTGGTCAGCATCCGGAGTGGCTCCTTCCTGCTCTGTGGGCACAAGACGTCTGTGGGCTAGGCTGCAGACTGTGCAGGACAGACCACAGGGACCCGATCGTAGTCAGGTGGAGCCTCGTGTCAAGGCTGTAGGGCTTGGCCCTTGTCCTCCTCTTCATGGGAAGGCACCGGTTCTCCTTTGTATGTGCCTCTCACCTATAGTAATGTGGCCATGCCTCTGCACCAGAGTCTAAACACCACCTGTGTTTAGCCTGTCTCTGCCAATGGACAGGCCCTACCTTGAGTCCCACAGTATAGACGCCTGTGAAGACCATGCCACGTGTTGCTGTTCTTGCTGAGGATCCCAGCCCCTGACGTGGGAGTCCCGTTCGAGGGCAGAGGTGACCTTCCCTGCAGTGATGAGGACTCAGGACATGGACCCGGATGTGGCAGCCCGACTAATGGCAGGTGTTGCCCAGAGGCCGAGCCCGTGAGGCACAATGGCCGTTGACATGCCAGGTCCCTTGTCAGTAGCGCACCCCCGCTTCAGGCGGCTGTTGTTTGGCTCTCAGTGTAGCATGGGCACCACTTGCTAGGGCTGTTCTGCCCACACGCCAAGAGCCAAATTGTCATGTGTGTGGGACCAGTCACCTGTCCGACCTTCGTGTGGCCACCTCTTCTCATAGGGCTTCGTGAAGGCCTGAGGCGTGCATCCATTCATTACCTGAGGCCCGCTGCCCTCACAGGGCTCATTGCCTTTCCCCATGGTCGCTGAGGTTTCATGCTGCGCCCGGTCACGGCTCAGCTAATGGGGCAACGTAATCCACATCGACATCGCTTCGAAGGTGGAAAGTGGGTATTTGGAGGAGAGTCCTTGTGCTGCGCTTTGCCAGAGGGCTTCGGACACGTGGTGTCTCAGGGCTTTGCAACGTCCCCTGAGGTCAGTCACGTCATCTCATGCTATTACGGGCCAGCGTCTGAGGCCATGCATCCCCGGATTGCCCATGTACTTTGCGCTGATGAACTCTAAACGTTAGCTCCTGAGCCACGGATGGCCAGCCTGCCAGCCTGCCAGCCTGCCCTGCACACGCACACATGTGCACACCTGCTTGCTGGTAAACCCATAGAATCACTCTGATGCGCACACACTCAAACACACCCACAGAGGGCCCCACACCAACAGACGCATGCACATCCCCACTCATGGCTGTGGTCTTACCAGAAACATTGTCATATTCTAACAAGGAAATTCCTAGACACACATGAGACAGAGGCACATCCCCTTGTGTGGGATGACGTGGGCCCGTTCCATCTCACTGATGAGCAGCTAGCCCTGTGGGACAGAGGGACAGCACAGGGAGATGCAAAGCTTCCCCCACGGAACCGTTTGGATCGCTCAGGCCACCTGAGCGCCTGGGTGGGTACGTCACACATCCGCCTGATTTCTCCACACCTCCTCAGGTGCTGAGGCCTAGCTAGGCTTCCTGTTGACATGGAGAAGAAGACCTTCCTTTGCTTTCCATGGTGGTGTGGAGAGATGCTGGCGGGCCCTGTGGCAGAAGAGTGGTTCAGGACGGGGAACCTGCGCACGGATCACCAGAGGTAAGCTTTTGTTGTCTCAAAGTGTACTGATGGCACTAGAAGGTCCTGAGATGGCCTGCGGACCTGCCAGCTGGCTTGTGCTCCTGGCCATGGATGTTGGCTCTCCAAGAAGATTGCCTTTGCCTCTTGCTCAGGGGCATAGCTGTGTATGGTGTCCAGGGTACTGGAGGGTGCTGAGGCCACGGGGAGACCCTATGAGCTGTTCAGCCTGCGTAGTTCAATATACCAGGAGGCCGAGAAAGTGCTTGGATCGATGATGACTCCCTCAATCTGCATTCCTTGGAAAAGCTGAACAAAATGAGTGAGAACTCCCTGCCGTCGTTCTCATCGCAACTGAGGTCCAGCACGTTGTCTCCCCCAGGGAAGGAAGGAGTGAGGGACAGCTTCGTCGTGCCACACGCTAGCAACCGCCACCACCACCACCACCACCACCACCACCACCAGCAGCAGCAACACCACCACCACCATCTCCACCCAAGGGCCCTGGGATCAGAGTGCAAGGCGGAGGGCTGAGGGCCTAGAAACCGTGTGCTCTCCTTGGGTGGGAGTCCTCGACTTGGTGGTCCTCCATGACATGTCTGGGCTTTGGTGGCGTCTCAGACAGCCAGCAGCCAAGTGATAGGAGTTGCGTTAGGCGGCTTTGGCAGGGTCTTGAGAGCATCTATGTCAGAGTACATCGGCCAGGCCAAAGATTGAGCCAGTTCTCCTGCTGGTGTGTGGTGCCCCCCTTTCAGGGCCAGGTGCCGCCGGTGTACAGGTGGACTCCCGACCGGGCAAGGAGCAATCTCTGTCCCAGGCCTCTGTCCCACGTCCTCAGCTGAGTGCTGAACAGGGTTGCGGGAGGACAGGAAAGACACCAGATGGGTTCGGTGCATTTGATAGAGCCGTAATTCATCTGAGGCCAGACAAGGACAGAGACACACAACTCGCACGCGCACACGAATACACATACAAACATACAGAAGGACACACACAGTCACACACACGCTCACACACTCATAGTCGCATGCACAGGCATGCAAACACAAACACACACACACACACACACACACACACAAACACACACACACAGACACACCAGGAAGTCCAGGAGAGCTCATGGTGTGCGTTCAGGGCAGGAGTGTAGAAGCTTTGCTGGCCACTGGGAAGAATGGGAATGGCAGGGCCAAGGGCGTCCGGAGGAAACGTGCGTGCGGGCAGGGCAGCTGACGGCCTCCCTACCCCTGGATGGTGTTACGAAAACCAACGGGTCAGAGCTTCGTGGGCTGTTTGCGGCCCCTCCACCTTCCCCCATGGGCTGCGATTTACGGCCTTACGGGGCCGCCTGCCGATGGTGCCGAGGGCTCTGTCCGACCCACCCCTGGCCACGAGTTTCCCAAAGAAGGGCTCTCCTGGGTGTCTACCCTGTGCCTGTGATAGCCTTGCCGGCCATTCCCACCCTGGTTGTCCCTCCCTTTGCCAGCTGGCCTTGCATACTTGGCCGTGCAGACCTTGTTTCCTGGCCTGCCGGGCTCCTGCGTGAAGGCATCCACCCAGGGCAGCCCTTGGTCAGCATCCGGAGTGGCTCCTTCCTGCTCCGTGGGCACAAGACGTCTGTGGGCTAGGCTGCAGACTGTGCAGGACAGACCACAGGGACCCGATCGTAGTCAGGTGGAGCCTCGTGTCAAGGCTGTAGGGCTTGGCCCTTGTCCTCCTCTTCATGGGAAGGCACCGGTTCTCCTTTGTATGTGCCTCTCACCTATAGTAATGTGGCCATGCCTCTGCACCAGAGTCTAAACACCACCTGTGTTTAGCCTGTCTCTGCCAATGGACAGGCCCTACCTTGAGTCCCACAGTATAGACGCCTGTGAAGACCATGCCACGTGTTGCTGTTCTTGCTGAGGATCCCAGCCCCTGACGTGGGAGTCCCGTTCGAGGGCAGAGGTGACCTTCCCTGCAGTGATGAGGACTCAGGACATGGACCCGGATGTGGCAGCCCGACTAATGGCAGGTGTTGCCCAGAGGCCGAGCCCGTGAGGCACAATGGCCGTTGACATGCCAGGTCCCTTGTCAGTAGCGCACCCCCGCTTCAGGCGGCTGTTGTTTGGCTCTCAGTGTAGCATGGGCACCACTTGCCTAGGGCTGTTCTGCCCACACGCCAAGAGCCAAATTGTCATGTGTGTGGGACCAGTCACCTGTCCGACCTTCGTGTGGCCACCTCTTCTCATAGGGCTTCGTGAAGGCCTGAGGCGTGCATCCATTCATTACCTGAGGCCCGCTGCCCTCACAGGGCTCATTGCCTTTCCCCATGGTCGCTGAGGTTTCATGCTGCGCCCGGTCACGGCTCAGCTAATGGGGCAACGTAATCCACATCGACATCGCTTCGAAGGTGGAAAGTGGGTATTTGGAGGAGAGTCCTTGTGCTGCGCTTTGCCAGAGGGCTTCGGACACGTGGTGTCTCAGGGCTTTGCAACGTCCCCTGAGGTCAGTCACGTCATCTCATGCTATTACGGGCCAGCGTCTGAGGCCATGCATCCCCGGATTGCCCATGTACTTTGCGCTGATGAACTCTAAACGTTAGCTCCTGAGCCACGGATGGCCAGCCTGCCAGCCTGCCAGCCTGCCCTGCACACGCACACATGTGCACACCTGCTTGCTGGTAAACCCATAGAATCACTCTGATGCGCACACACTCAAACACACCCACAGAGGGCCCCACACCAACAGACGCATGCACATCCCCACTCATGGCGTGTGGTCTTACCAGAAACATTGTCATATTCTAACAAGGAAATTCCTAGACACACATGAGACAGAGGCACATCCCCTTGTGTGGGATGACGTGGGCCCGTTCCATCTCACTGATGAGCAGCTAGCCCTGTGGGACAGAGGGACAGCACAGGGAGATGCAAAGCTTCCCCCACGGAACCGTTTGGATCGCTCAGGCCACCTGAGCGCCTGGGTGGGTACGTCACACATCCGCCTGATTTCTCCACACCTCCTCAGGTGCTGAGGCCTAGCTAGGCTTCCTGTTGACATGGAGAAGAAGACCTTCCTTTGCTTTCCATGGTGGTGTGGAGAGATGCTGGCGGGCCCTGTGGCAGAAGAGTGGTTCAGGACGGGGAACCTGCGCACGGATCACCAGAGGTAAGCTTTTGTTGTCTCAAAGTGTACTGATGGCACTAGAAGGTCCTGAGATGGCCTGCGGACCTGCCAGCTGGCTTGTGCTCCTGGCCATGGACGTTGGCTCTCCAAGAAGATTGCCTTTGCCTCTTGCTCAGGGGCATAGCTGTGGATGGTGTCCAGGGTACTGGAGGGTGCTGAGGCCACGGGGAGACCCTATGAGCTGTTCAGCCTGCGTAGTTCAATATACCAGGAGGCCGAGAAAGTGCTTGGATCGATGATGACTCCCTCAATCTGCATTCCTTGGAAAAGCTGAACAAAATGAGTGAGAACTCCCTGCCGTCGTTCTCATCGCAACTGAGGTCCAGCACGTTGTCTCCCCCAGGGAAGGAAGGAGTGAGGGACAGCTTCGTCGTGCCACACGCTAGCAACCGCCACCACCACCACCACCACCAGCAGCAACACCACCACCACCATCTCCACCCAAGGGCCCTGGGATCAGAGTGCAAGGCGGAGGGCTGAGGGCCTAGAAACCGTGTGCTCTCCTTGGGTGGGAGTCCTCGACTTGGTGGTCCTCCATGACATGTCTGGGCTTTGGTGGCGTCTCAGACAGCCAGCAGCCAAGTGATAGGAGTTGCGTTAGGCGGCTTTGGCAGGGTCTTGAGAGCATCTATGTCAGAGTACATCGGCCAGGCCAAAGATTGAGCCAGTTCTCCTGCTGGTGTGTGGTGCCCCCCTTTCAGGGCCAGGTGCCGCCGGTGTACAGGTGGACTCCCGACCGGGCAAGGAGCAATCTCTGTCCCAGGCCTCTGTCCCACGTCCTCAGCTGAGTGCTGAACAGGGTTGCGGGAGGACAGGAAAGACACCAGATGGGTTCGGTGCATTTGATAGAGCCGTAATTCATCTGAGGCCAGACAAGGACAGAGACACACAACTCGCACGCGCACACGAATACACATACAAACATACAGAAGGACACACACAGTCACACACACGCTCACACACTCATAGTCGCATGCACAGGCATGCAAACACAAACACACACACACACACACAAACACACACACACAGACACACCAGGAAGTCCAGGAGAGCTCATGGTGTGCGTTCAGGGCAGGAGTGTAGAAGCTTTGCTGGCCACTGGGAAGAATGGGAATGGCAGGGCCAAGGGCGTCCGGAGGAAACGTGCGTGCGGGCAGGGCAGCTGACGGCCTCCCTACCCCTGGATGGTGTTACGAAAACCAACGGGTCAGAGCTTCGTGGGCTGTTTGCGGCCCCTCCACCTTCCCCCATGGGCTGCGATTTACGGCCTTACGGGGCCGCCTGCCGATGGTGCCGAGGGCTCTGTCCGACCCACCCCTGGCCACGAGTTTCCCAAAGAAGGGCTCTCCTGGGTGTCTACCCTGTGCCTGTGATAGCCTTGCCGGCCATTCCCACCCTGGTTGTCCCTCCCTTTGCCAGCTGGCCTTGCATACTTGGCCGTGCAGACCTTGTTTCCTGGCCTGCCGGGCTCCTGCGTGAAGGCATCCACCCAGGGCAGCCCTTGGTCAGCATCCGGAGTGGCTCCTTCCTGCTCCGTGGGCACAAGACGTCTGTGGGCTAGGCTGCAGACTGTGCAGGACAGACCACAGGGACCCGATCGTAGTCAGGTGGAGCCTCGTGTCAAGGCTGTAGGGCTTGGCCCTTGTCCTCCTCTTCATGGGAAGGCACCGGTTCTCCTTTGTATGTGCCTCTCACCTATAGTAATGTGGCCATGCCTCTGCACCAGAGTCTAAACACCACCTGTGTTTAGCCTGTCTCTGCCAATGGACAGGCCCTACCTTGAGTCCCACAGTATAGACGCCTGTGAAGACCATGCCACGTGTTGCTGTTCTTGCTGAGGATCCCAGCCCCTGACGTGGGAGTCCCGTTCGAGGGCAGAGGTGACCTTCCCTGCAGTGATGAGGACTCAGGACATGGACCCGGATGTGGCAGCCCGACTAATGGCAGGTGTTGCCCAGAGGCCGAGCCCGTGAGGCACAATGGCCGTTGACATGCCAGGTCCCTTGTCAGTAGCGCACCCCCGCTTCAGGCGGCTGTTGTTTGGCTCTCAGTGTAGCATGGGCACCACTTGCCTAGGGCTGTTCTGCCCACACGCCAAGAGCCAAATTGTCATGTGTGTGGGACCAGTCACCTGTCCGACCTTCGTGTGGCCACCTCTTCTCATAGGGCTTCGTGAAGGCCTGAGGCGTGCATCCATTCATTACCTGAGGCCCGCTGCCCTCACAGGGCTCATTGCCTTTCCCCATGGTCGCTGAGGTTTCATGCTGCGCCCGGTCACGGCTCAGCTAATGGGGCAACGTAATCCACATCGACATCGCTTCGAAGGTGGAAAGTGGGTATTTGGAGGAGAGTCCTTGTGCTGCGCTTTGCCAGAGGGCTTCGGACACGTGGTGTCTCAGGGCTTTGCAACGTCCCCTGAGGTCAGTCACGTCATCTCATGCTATTACGGGCCAGCGTCTGAGGCCATGCATCCCCGGATTGCCCATGTACTTTGCGCTGATGAACTCTAAACGTTAGCTCCTGAGCCACGGATGGCCAGCCTGCCAGCCTGCCAGCCTGCCCTGCACACGCACACATGTGCACACCTGCTTGCTGGTAAACCCATAGAATCACACTGATGCGCACACACTCAAACACACCCACAGAGGGCCCCACACAAACAGACGCATGCACATCCCCACTCATGGCGTGTGGTCTTACCAGAAACATTGTCATATTCTAACAAGGAAATTCCTAGACACACATGAGACAGAGGCACATCCCCTTGTGTGGGATGACGTGGGCCCGTTCCATCTCACTGATGAGCAGCTAGCCCTGTGGGACAGAGGGACAGCACAGGGAGATGCAAAGCTTCCCCCACGGAACCGTTTGGATCGCTCAGGCCACCTGAGCGCCTGGGTGGGTACGTCACACATCCGCCTGATTTCTCCACACCTCCTCAGGTGCTGAGGCCTAGCTAGGCTTCCTGTTGACATGGAGAAGAAGACCTTCCTTTGCTTTCCATGGTGGTGTGGAGAGATGCTGGCGGGCCCTGTGGCAGAAGAGTGGTCCAGGACGGGGAACCTGCGCACGGATCACCAGAGGTAAGCTTTTGTTGTCTCAAAGTGTACTGATGGCACTAGAAGGTCCTGAGATGGCCTGCGGACCTGCCAGCTGGCTTGTGCTCCTGGCCATGGACGTTGGCTCTCCAAGAAGATTGCCTTTGCCTCTTGCTCAGGGGCATAGCTGTGGATGGTGTCCAGGGTACTGGAGGGTTCTGAGGCCACGGGGAGACCCTATGAGCTGTTCAGCCTGCGTAGTTCAATATACCAGGAGGCCGAGAAAGTGCTTGGATCGATGATGACTCCCTCAATCTGCATTCCTTGGAAAAGCTGAACAAAATGAGTGAGAACTCCCTGCCGTCGTTCTCATCGCAACTGAGGTCCAGCACGTTGTCTCCCCCAGGGAAGGAAGGAGTGAGGGACAGCTTCGTCGTGCCACACGCTAGCAACCGCCACCACCACCACCACCACCACCACCACCACCAGCAGCAGCAACACCACCACCACCATCTCCACCCAAGGGCCCTGGGATCAGAGTGCAAGGCGGAGGGCTGAGGGCCTAGAAACCGTGTGCTCTCCTTGGGTGGGAGTCCTCGACTTGGTGGTCCTCCATGACATGTCTGGGCTTTGGTGGCGTCTCAGACAGCCAGCAGCCAAGTGATAGGAGTTGCGTTAGGCGGCTTTGGCAGGGTCTTGAGAGCATCTATGTCAGAGTACATCGGCCAGGCCAAAGATTGAGCCAGTTCTCCTGCTGGTGTGTGGTGCCCCCCTTTCAGGGCCAGGTGCCGCCGGTGTACAGGTGGACTCCCGACCGGGCAAGGAGCAATCTCTGTCCCAGGCCTCTGTCCCACGTCCTCAGCTGAGTGCTGAACAGGGTTGCGGGAGGACAGGAAAGACACCAGATGGGTTCGGTGCATTTGATAGAGCCGTAATTCATCTGAGGCCAGACAAGGACAGAGACACACAACTCGCACGCGCACACGAATACACATACAAACATACAGAAGGACACACACAGTCACACACACGCTCACACACTCATAGTCGCATGCACAGGCATGCAAACACAAACACACACACACACACACACACACACACAAACACACACACACAGACACACCAGGAAGTCCAGGAGAGCTCATGGTGTGCGTTCAGGGCAGGAGTGTAGAAGCTTTGCTGGCCACTGGGAAGAATGGGAATGGCAGGGCCAAGGGCGTCCGGAGGAAACGTGCGTGCGGGCAGGGCAGCTGACGGCCTCCCTACCCCTGGATGGTGTTACGAAAACCAACGGGTCAGAGCTTCGTGGGCTGTTTGCGGCCCCTCCACCTTCCCCCATGGGCTGCGATTTACGGCCTTACGGGGCCGCCTGCCGATGGTGCCGAGGGCTCTGTCCGACCCACCCCTGGCCACGAGTTTCCCAAAGAAGGGCTCTCCTGGGTGTCTACCCTGTGCCTGTGATAGCCTTGCCGGCCATTCCCACCCTGGTTGTCCCTCCCTTTGCCAGCTGGCCTTGCATACTTGGCCGTGCAGACCTTGTTTCCTGGCCTGCCGGGCTCCTGCGTGAAGGCATCCACCCAGGGCAGCCCTTGGTCAGCATCCGGAGTGGCTCCTTCCTGCTCCGTGGGCACAAGACGTCTGTGGGCTAGGCTGCAGACTGTGCAGGACAGACCACAGGGACCCGATCGTAGTCAGGTGGAGCCTCGTGTCAAGGCTGTAGGGCTTGGCCCTTGTCCTCCTCTTCATGGGAAGGCACCGGTTCTCCTTTGTATGTGCCTCTCACCTATAGTAATGTGGCCATGCCTCTGCACCAGAGTCTAAACACCACCTGTGTTTAGCCTGTCTCTGCCAATGGACAGGCCCTACCTTGAGTCCCACAGTATAGACGCCTGTGAAGACCATGCCACGTGTTGCTGTTCTTGCTGAGAATCCCAGCCCCTGACGTGGGAGTCCCGTTCGAGGGCAGAGGTGACCTTCCCTGCAGTGATGAGGACTCAGGACATGGACCCGGATGTGGCAGCCCGACTAATGGCAGGTGTTGCCCAGAGGCCGAGCCCGTGAGGCACAATGGCCGTTGACATGCCAGGTCCCTTGTCAGTAGCGCACCCCCGCTTCAGGCGGCTGTTGTTTGGCTCTCAGTGTAGCATGGGCACCACTTGCCTAGGGCTGTTCTGCCCACACGCCAAGAGCCAAATTGTCATGTGTGTGGGACCAGTCACCTGTCCGACCTTTGTGTGGCCACCTCTTCTCATAGGGCTTCGTGAAGGCCTGAGGCGTGCATCCATTCATTACCTGAGGCCCGCTGCCCTCACAGGGCTCATTGCCTTTCCCCATGGTCGCTGAGGTTTCATGCTGCGCCCGGTCACGGCTCAGCTAATGGGGCAACGTAATCCACATCGACATCGCTTCGAAGGTGGAAAGTGGGTATTTGGAGGAGAGTCCTTGTGCTGCGCTTTGCCAGAGGGCTTCGGACACGTGGTGTCTCAGGGCTTTGCAACGTCCCCTGAGGTCAGTCACGTCATCTCATGCTATTACGGGCCAGCGTCTGAGGCCATGCATCCCCGGATTGCCCATGTACTTTGCGCTGATGAACTCTAAACGTTAGCTCCTGAGCCACGGATGGCCAGCCTGCCAGCCTGCCAGCCTGCCCTGCACACGCACACATGTGCACACCTGCTTGCTGGTAAACCCATAGAATCACACTGATGCGCACACACTCAAACACACCCACAGAGGGCCCCACACAAACAGACGCATGCACATCCCCACTCATGGCGTGTGGTCTTACCAGAAACATTGTCATATTCTAACAAGGAAATTCCTAGACACACATGAGACAGAGGCACATCCCCTTGTGTGGGATGACGTGGGCCCGTTCCATCTCACTGATGAGCAGCTAGCCCTGTGGGACAGAGGGACAGCACAGGGAGATGCAAAGCTTCCCCCACGGAACCGTTTGGATCGCTCAGGCCACCTGAGCGCCTGGGTGGGTACGTCACACATCCGCCTGATTTCTCCACACCTCCTCAGGTGCTGAGGCCTAGCTAGGCTTCCTGTTGACATGGAGAAGAAGACCTTCCTTTGCTTTCCATGGTGGTGTGGAGAGATGCTGGCGGGCCCTGTGGCAGAAGAGTGGTCCAGGACGGGGAACCTGCGCACGGATCACCAGAGGTAAGCTTTTGTTGTCTCAAAGTGTACTGATGGCACTAGAAGGTCCTGAGATGGCCTGCGGACCTGCCAGCTGGCTTGTGCTCCTGGCCATGGACGTTGGCTCTCCAAGAAGATTGCCTTTGCCTCTTGCTCAGGGGCATAGCTGTGGATGGTGTCCAGGGTACTGGAGGGTGCTGAGACCACGGGGAGACCCTATGAGCTGTTCAGCCTGCGTAGTTCAATATACCAGGAGGCCGAGAAAGTGCTTGGATCGATGATGACTCCCTCAATCTGCATTCCTTGGAAAAGCTGAACAAAATGAGTGAGAACTCCCTGCCGTCGTTCTCATCGCAACTGAGGTCCAGCACGTTGTCTCCCCCAGGGAAAGTAGGAGGAAGGGATAGCTTCTCTTTGTTGCTGCCACATGCTCAAAAGCACCACCACCAACACCTCCATCTCCACCCAAGGGCCTTGGCGTCAGAGAGCCTGGTGTAGGGCTGAAGGCCCAGATAACATATGCTCTCCTTGGTGGGAGTCATCGGCTTCATGTTTCTCCGTGGCATGGCTGGGCTTTGGCGGCATCTCAGATAGCCAGCTGCCAAGCAGTAGGAGTTGCATTAGATGGCATTGGCAGGGCCTCGAAAGTGTCTGTGCCAGAGCACATAAGCCAGTCTGATGATTGAGCCAGAGATTCTGGCGTTGTGTGCAGTTCCCCCCTTTCAGGGTCATGCGTCATGGGGTTACAGGTGGACTATCGTCCAGGCAAGCAGCTATCTTTGCCCAAGGCCTCTGTCCCAAGTTTTCAATGAGTGCTGAATATGGTTGGGGGGAGATAGGAGAGGCACCAAGAGGGACCGATGCGTTTGACTCACCTGAACCCATGTGAGCCCAGACCAGGACAGACACACACAGTCTCACACGCACACATCAACACCCACATACACACTCATACCCAAACACAGATGCACGTACACACAGACGCACCCACCACACATGCAAGGAGATGCCGCAGAGCTCGTGGTGTATATTCAAGGCAGGAGTGTCAACACTCTGCTGTCCACTGGGATCAATGGGAATTGTAGGGCCCAGTCTGTCCACCGGATAGGTTGGTGCGGGCAGCCAGTGGCCTCTCTAAATTTGGATGGTGTTGCAAAAACCAACAGGTCAGTGCTTTGTAGGCTGTGTGCAGCCCCACCACCTTCCCCCATGGGCTGAGACTTATGGCCTTAATGGGCTGCCTGGCAATCATGCAGAGAGGTCTATGTGACCCACCCCTGACTACTACTTTTCTGAAGAAGCGCACTCCTGGGTATCTACCCTTTGCCTGTGAGAGGTATGCCAGCCATTGTGACCCTGGTCAGCCCTCACTTCGCCAGTTAGCCTTGCAGACCCTGGCTGTGCAGAACTTGTCTCCTGGGCTGCGGGGCTCCTGTGTAAATGCGTCCAACCAGGGAGGCCCTTGATTCAGCATCCACGGTGACTCCTTGCTCTGAGGGCACAAGTCTTCTCTGGGGTAGCCTGCACACCATGCAGGACAGGCCACAGGGACCCTGATAGCAGTCAGGCCCAGCCCCGTGTTTTGGCCTTGGAGATTAGCCTACGTCTTCCTCTTCATAGGAAGGGCACTGGTCGTCCTTTATTTGTGCCTCTCACCTGCAGTACTGTGGCCATGTTCCCCAGCCGCCCAGCCAGCCTGCCTGCCCTGCACATGCACACACACACACACAAACTCCTGCTAACAAACCCATAGAGTTATACTGACGCACACACAATGCAACTCCCACACAGGGGGACCCTCATACACAGACACGCACGCCCCCACTCATGGCATGTACCCTTGCCAGACACACTGTCATGCACCCATAAGGAAATTCCTAGACACACGTGCCCCCATAAGGAAATTCCTAGACACACACAGACAGAGGCACATCCCCTTGTGTGGATTGACATGGGCCCATGGCATCTCACCAATGTTCAATAACCCTGTCAGTCAAAGGGACAGCACAGATAGATATAAAGGTTTCCCACGTAACTGTTTGGACCACTCTCACCAGCTGAGCACCTGGGTGCATTTGTGACATAATTGTGTGATTTCTTCTCCATTTCTCAGGTGAGGAGTCCAAGCCATGCTCGCTGTTGACTAAAAAAACAGACCCTCCTTTCTTTGGAGTTGCGGAAGAATGATGGCGCACCTTTGGAAGAAGAGTGGCCCAGGGTGGGGAGCCTGTGCACGGATCGGTATGGGGGTAAGCCTTTCATTGTCTCAAAGTGAGCGAATTGGACTAGAAGATTCTGGGTTGGCCACCGTCCTGCCAGTGGGCAAGGGGCGATGGTTCTCTGAGAGGATTGCCTGTGCCTCTTGCTCAGGGGCGAAGTTTGGAGGGTTTCCAGGGTGCTAGAAGGTGCTGAGGCCACGAGGAGTCCCCTATGAGCCATCCAGCCTGCTTGGTTCGGTTTGCCAGTCGGCCCAGGAAGTGCTCCAATGGATCATGACTCCCTCAATCTGCTTTCCTTGGAAAATTGAACAAAATGAGTGAGAACTCCCTGCCGTCGTTCTCATCGCAACTGAGGTCCAGCACGTTGTCTTCCCCAGGGAAGGTAGGAGTGAGGGACAGCTAGCTTTGCCTTGGTCGTGCCACATTCTCGCAACCTCCACCACCATCTCCACCCAAGGGCCTTGGGATCAGAGAGCCTCATGGAAGGCTGAGGGCCCAAAAGGCGTGTGCCCTCCTTGGATGGAAGTCCTCAGCTTAGTAGTCCCCCGAGGCATATCCAGGCTTTGAAGGCATCTCAGACAACCAGGAGCCAAGCAGTAGGAGTCGCATTGGGCGATGTTGGTGCAGCCTCAAGAGGCTCTGTGTCACAGCAAATCAGCCAGACTGATGATTGATCCAGAGCTCCTGGCAGTGTGAGCTGTGCAACTCCTTCAGGGCCAGGCACCATGGGTTTGGAGGAGGACTCTCATACGGGCAAGTGGGAATCTTTGCCCAAGGCCTCTGTTCCAGGTCATCAGGTAAAAGCTTCACAGGGTTGAGGGAATACAGGAAAGACACCAGGTAGGGCCAATGCACTTGACAGTGCCTGAATGTGTCTCAGGCCAGAGAAGCACACATACCCACACACACAGTCTCCCACACACATGAACACACACACACATACACAGACAAATACACGCACAGACACACATAAAGATGCAGACACAGGCATGCGCACACACACACACACACAGACATGCACACACCACACATGCAAGTAGGACCTGCAGAGCTCGTGGTGTTTGCTCAGGGCAAAGTGTAGATGCTCTGCTGTCCACTGGGATGGATGGGAATGGCAGGGCCTCTGGAGTCCACAGGATGGGTGTGTGCGTGTAGCTGGCAGGCTCCCTACACTCAGTGGTTTTGCAACACCAACGGGTCAGTGCTTTGTGGGCTGTGGGAGGTCTCACCGCATTCCCACATGAGCTTCTACTTATTACCGTATGGGGCCTACTTTGGATGTAGCCCAGGACTCTGCCCGACATGCCCCTGGCCACTACCTTCCCAAAGAAGGGCTCTCCTGGGCATTTTCCATGTGCCTGTGAGAGGTATGCTGGCCATTGCCATCCTGGCCAACCCTCGCTTTGCTGGGTGAACTTGCAGTCCTTGGCAATGCAGACATTTCCTTCTGGGGTTTTGGGTTTCTATGTGAAGGCATCCATCCATGGCAGCCCTTGATTCAGCATCTGGGGTGGCTTCTTCCTGTTCTGTGGCCACAAGATTTCTCTGGGCTTGATTCTCAACCATGCTGGACAGGCCCTGGGGATGCTGATAGCAGTCAGGCACAGCCTGACATTCGTAGCCATGGAGCTTGGCCCACGTCTTCCTCTTCATGGGAAGGGGACCGGTCCTCCTTTCTGTGTGCCTATCACCTGCAGTACTTCAGCCATGCCCTTGCTCCAGAACCACTATGTTGCGCCTATCTCTTCCAATGAAATGGGCCCTGGCTTGACTCCCAAAATGTGGCTTCCTGTGAAGAGCACACTGCATGTTGCTGTCCTCACTGAGGATTCCAGCCCCCGACACGGGAGTCCCGTTCCAGGGCAGTGGTAAGAGACTTCCCCTGCAGCGATGAGGACTCAAGGACATGGACGTGGACATGGCAGCATGAATGATGACACGTGTTCCTGGAGGCCATATTCATGAAGCACAATGGCCTTAGGCATGCCAATGTCCTTGGCTGTAGCACACCGCGGTTTCCATCAGCTGTTGCTACTTGCTCTCGTTGGGGCATGGGCACTGCTTGCCTAAGGCTGTTCTGACCACATACGAAGAGTCGTATTGTCGAGTCGTATTGTCAAGTGCGTGGGACGAGTCACCTGTCCAACCTTTGTATTGCTCCCTTGGCTCTCTAGGGCTTCTGGAGGCCTGAGGCGTGCAGCCATCCCCCCTGGGCTCCCAGCCTGCATCAGGACTCATTGCCTTGATCCGTTTTCACTGAGATTTCATGCTGGGCCCCGACACCAAGACAACTAACGAGGTGACGTAGTCCACAACAATGTCGCTTTGACGGTTGGAAGTGGGCTTTTTTGAGGAGAGTCATTGTGCTCTGCGTTGCCAGAGCTTTGGACATGTAGTGTCTGACCACTGCATTCTCCCGTCGGGTAAATCACGTCAATTCATGCTGTTGTGTGGCAGGGTCTGAGGCAACATATCCATGGATGGCCTATGTGGTTTGTGGAGATGAACACCACACGTGAGCACCTCTGCCATGGCTGCCCAGCCTGCCAGCCTGTCCTGCACATGCACACACGTGCACACCTGCTAATAAACTCATAGAGTCACACTGATGCACAATGAAACAGCACAGAGGCCCCTCATACACAGATGCACGTCTGTCCCCATTCATGACACGTGGCCTTGCCAGACACATTGTCATGCATTCACAAGAAAATTCTTAGACACACATGAAACAGAAGCACATCCACATGTGTGGGCTGACGTGGGCCCGTGGCATCTCACCGACGAGAAGCTAGCCCTGTGGGACAGAGGGACAGCACAGGCAGATGCAAAGCTTCCCCATGCAACTGTTTAGACCACTCTGGCCAGCTGAGCACCTGAGTGCATTTGTGATGCATTCTTATGTTTTCTCCACCATTCCTCAGGTGAGGAGGGCAAGCCAGGCGCTCCATTGACTCAGAGAAGAAGACCTTCCTTTCCTTGGAGGTGTGGAGGGATGATGTGGGATTTCTGGAAGAAGAGTGGCCCGGGGCGGGGGACCCTGCACACAGATCGCTATACGGGTAAGCCTTTTGTCATCTCAAAGTGAGATGATGGGACTAGAAAGTCCTAGATCTGCCTGTGGCCTGCCAGTTGGCTTGTGCCTCATGGAGAGGGGTGATAGTTCCCCGAGTGGAATGCCCATGCCTTTTGCTCAGGGCTGTAGTTCTGAATGGTCTCCAGCTTGCTGGAGGGTGCTGAGGCCTCGGGTACTACCCTATGACCTGTCCAGCCTGCATGGTTCCATTTGCTAGGCAGCCCAGCAAGTGCTCAGATTGATGACGACTCCCTCAACCTGCATTCCTTGGAAAAGCTGAACAAAATGAGTGAGAACTCCCTACTGTCATTCTCATCAAAACTGAGGTCCAGCATGTTGTCTCTCCCAGGGAAGGTAGGAGTGAGGGACAGCTAGCTTGTCCTTGTTCATGCCACATACTCACAAATATCACCACCACCACCACCACCACCATCTCCACCCAAGGGCCTTGGAATCGGAGAGCCTCATGGAGGGCTGAGGGCCCAGAATGCTCTCCTTGGATGGGAGTCCTCAGCTTGGTAGTCTTCTGAGGCATGTCCAGGCTTTGAAGGCGTCTCAGATAACTGGCAGCCAAGCAGTAGGAGTCACATTGGGCGATGTTGGCATGGCCTGGAGAGGTTCCATGCTGGAGCAAGTTGGCCAGACTGATAATTGAGCCAGAGCTCCTGGCAGTGTGTGCGGTACCCCCTTTCAGGGCCAGGCACCATGGGTTTCCAGGTGGACCCCCCGCCCCGGGCAAGTGGCAATCTTTGCCCGAGGCCTCTATCCAAGGTTGTAGCTGACAGCTTCGCAGGCCTGGGGGAAGACAGGAGAGGCACCAGCTAGGGCTAATGCACTTGACAGTGCCTGAATGTGTTTCAGGGCAGAGAAGCACACATTCACAACACACACACGCACACTTATGCACAGACTTGCACACACATGGAGACACACACAAACGTATATGCAGTCACATACACCCCCCCACACACACACACAGTCACAGATGCAGACATAGGCATGCACACACACACACAAACACACCACACATACAAGGAGTTCCAGCAGAGCTCATGGTATACACTCACATCAGGAGTATAGACGCTCTGCTGGCCCCTGGGATGGATGGGAATGGTAGGGCCTGGGGAGTCCACAGTACGAGTCGATAGAACAGCCAATAGTCTCCCTACACTTGGGTGGTGTTCCAACACCAACCAGTCAGTGCTTGGTGAGCTGTGTTTGGCCCCACCGCCTGCCCACATGGACTATGACTTATGGCCCTTAGGTGCTGCCTTCAATGGTGCCGAGGGCTCTCTCCAATGTGCCCCTGCCTACTACTCTCCCAAATAAGTACTCTCCTGGGCATCTACCCTGTGTCTTTTAGAGGTGTGCCCACCATCGCTACCCTGGTTGGCCCTAGCTTCACCCACTGGCCTCATGGAACCTGGCTGTTCGGACCTTGCCTCCTAGGGCATGGGGCTCCTGTGTGAAGGCATATACCCAGGACAGCCCTTGATTCAGTGTCTGGGGTGGCTCCTTCCTGTTTTGTGGGCAAAAGTCTTCTCTGCGCTAGCCTGAAGACCATGCAGGACAGGCCACAGGGACCCTGATAGCAGTCAGGTGCAGCCCCATGTCGTGTCCGTGGAGCTTGGCCCATGTCCCCCTCTCCTGTGAAAGGGCACTGGTCCTCCTTTGTGCGTGCCTCTCTCCTTCGTGACTGAGTCCATGCCCCTGTGCCAGGGCCACTATGTTGCGCCTGTGTCTGCCAATGGACGGGCCCTGCCTTGACCCCACAATGTGGATGCCTGTGAAGAACATACTGCATGTTGCTGTCCTCACTGAGGATCCCTGTCCCTGATGCAGGAGTCCCTTTTGAGGGCAGTGGTGAGATATTTTCCCTGCAGTGATGAGGACTCAACAAGGTGGACGTGTAGAGGGCGTCTGATTGATGGCACCTGTTCCTGGAGGCCGTGCCCACTAAGCACAATAGCCAGGGACATTCCAGGTCCTTTGGCAGTAGTGCACCCTGAATTCCGTCGACTATTGCACTGGCTCTAGGTGGGGCATGGGAACCACTTGCCTAGGTCTGTTTTGCTTGCACCCCAAGAGCCATGTTGTCGAGTGAGCGGGATGGGTCACCTGGCCGACCTTCGCATAGCTACCTCACATCAGTAGACTTTGTGGAGGCCTGAGGCATGCAGCCAGCCCTGGAGGCCTAACAGCCTGCACCATGGTCATTGGTTTGCCCCATGATTACTGCGATTTCATGCTGCATCTGACCCCAACGGATTGACCTAGTCCACAACAACATCGCTTCGACAGTCGAAAGTGGATTTTTGGAGGAGAGTTGTTTTCCTGTGCGTTGCCAGAGGGCTTTGGACACGTGGTGTCTCAGGCCATTGTAACCTCCCCCCAGGGTCAATTGTGTCATTTCGTGCCATTGCATGGCAGGGTCTGAGGCCATGGATCCTTGTATGGGCTATGTGCTTTGTGGAGGTGAACTCCATACGTGAGCACCTGTGCCACGGCCACCCAGCCTGCCAGCCTACCCTGCACATGCACACATGCTCACACCTGCTAATAAACCCAAGAATCACACTGAAGCACACAGACTCTAACCCACCCACAGAGGGTCCCTCATACACAGGCACACACACACCCCACTCATGGAACATGGCCTTACCAGACACATTACCATGCACTCACACAGAAATTCCTAGACACACATGAGACAGGCATATACCCATGCCTGGACTTACCATGGACAATGGCATCTCACCCATGTGCAGCCAGCCCTTTGGGATAGAGGGACAGCACAGGCAGATGCAAGGCATCCCCACGGAACTATTTGGAACGCTCTGGCCAGCTGAACACCTGGGTGCGTTTGTGATACCTTCGTGTGTTTTCTCCACCCTTCCACAGGTGCGGAGGCCAAGCCAGGCTTGCTGTCCGCCCAGAGAAGAAATCCTTCCTTTCCTTGCAGGTGCAATGGGTTATGGCAGGACCTATGGAAGATGATTGGTCTAGGGTGGGGAGCCTATGCGTGGATGGCTATGCAGGTAAGCCTTTCGTTGCCTCAAATTGAGCAAATGGGCCTAGAAGGTCCTGGGCCAGTCTGCAGGCCTGCCACTTAGCTTGTGCCTCGTAGTGAGGGGCAATGGCTCCCTAAGAGGATTGCCTGTGACTCTTGCTCAGGGGCATAGCTCTGGATAGTCTCCAGGGTACTGGGGGATGCTGAGGCCACGGGGAATCCCCATGAGCCATCCAGCCTGCATGTTCAATTTGCCAGGCATTCCAGAAAGTGCTCAGATCGATGACGACTCCCTCAATCTGCATTTCTTGGAGAAGTTGAACAAAATGAGTGAGAACTCCCTACCGTCGTTCTGATCAAAACTGAAGTCCATACATTGTCTTCCCCAGGGAAGGTAGGAGTGGGGGACAGCTTCACCTTGGCCGTGCCTTTCACTCAACCACCACCAGCACCAGCACCACCACTTAAGGGCCTTGGGATCGGAGAGTCTCAGGGAATCCTGAGGGCCCAGGAGGTGTGTGCCCTCCTTGGGTGGGAGTCCACAGCATGGAGTCCATGGCATTGCTGGGCTTTGGCGGTGTGTTGGACAGCCAGTAGCCAAGAGGTAGGAGTCACATTGAGCATTGTTGGCACAGCCTTGAGAGCGTCTGTCCAGAGGAAGTCGGCAAGGCCAATGATTGAGGTAGATCTCCTGGCGGTATATGTGGAGCCACACTTTCAGGGCCGGGTGCTGTGTATTTGGAGATGGGCCTCCGATGGGCAAGCAGCGATATTTGCCCGCGTCCTCTGTCCCAGGTTTGACAATTGAGTGCTGCATAGGGATGCAGGAAGATGCCAAAAGCACCAGAAAGGACCACTGCCCTTGACAGCACCTGAATGTCTCTTAGGCCAGAGAGGCACACATACAAACACACACACATACACATACAGACACGCACACACCGCACATGCATGGTGATCTGGCAGAGCTCGTCCTACATGCTCAGGCCAGGAGTGTCAATGCTCTGCTGGCCAATGGCCTGCATGGGAATGGCAGGGCCTGGGGAGGACTGTAGGACCGGTGGTGCAGGCACTCAGAAGCCTCCATATACTTGGGTGGTGTTGTGACACTAACAGGTCAGTGCTTGGTGAGTGTTGTGAGGCCCTACTACCTACCCACCAGGGTGCGACTTATTGGCCCTAAGGGGACACGTGGGGATGGTGCCAAGGGCTCTGTCTGATGTGCCCCTAGCCACTACTTTCCCGAAGAAGGGCTCTCCCAGGTGTCTCCCCTGAGTCTTGAGATGTATGCTGGCCATCCACCCTGGCCGGCTCTCACTTTGTCAGGTGGCCTTGCGGACCCTGGCCGTGGGGATCATGACTCCTGGAGCACAGGGCTCCTGTGTGAAGACTTCCAGCATGGGCGACCCTTGATTCAATGCCTGCGGTGGCACCTTCCTGTTTTGTGGGCACAAGACTTCTCTGGGCTAGCCTGTAGGCTGTGTGGGTAAGGCTCTGGTCCCCGATAGCAGTCAGGCACAGCCCTGTGTCGTGGCCATGGAGCTTGGCTCATGTCTTGCTCTCCTTGGGAAGGGCACTGGTCCTCCTTTGTGTATGCCACTCTCCTATGGGACTGTGGCCATGCCCCTATGTCAGAGCCACTGTGTTGTGCCTGTAACTCTGACAATAGGCCCTGTCTTGGGTCCCACAATGTGGATGCCTGTGACGAGCACACCACGTGTGGCTGTCCTCGCTGAGGATCCCAGTCCCCAATGTGGGAGTCCCTTTCGAGGGCAGCAGTGCGAGACTTTCCCTACAGTGATGAGGATTCAAGGACATGGACGTGGGTGAGGTAGCCCAAGTGATGGCATGTGTCCTGGAGGCTATGCCCATGAAGCACGCTGGCCATGGACACACCAGTTTCCTTGGCAGTAGCATGTCCTGCATTCCATTGGCTGTTTTACTGGCTCTCAGCAGGGCATGGGCACCGCTTGTTTAGGGCTGTTCCACCCACAGTCCAAGGGCCGTATGGTAGAGTGGGCACGACAGGTTGCCTGTCCTCATGGCGTCACCTCAGGCCTGTCTTCATGTGGTCACCTTGCCTCAATAGGGCTTTGTGGAGGCCTGGGGCCTCTAGCCAGCGCCCAAGGGCTGCCAGGCCTGCATGGGGGCTCCTTGCCTTGCCCTGTGGTTGCTGCGGTTTTGGGCAGCTCTCTGGCCCCTGGTCATCTAGCGAGGCACCTAGTCCACATCGACGTTACTTCAGTGGTCCTAAGTGGGTTTGTAGAGAAGAATCTGTGCGCTGTGCATTGCCAGAGGGCTTTGGATATGTAGTGTCTCAGGCCTTTGCAGCCTCCCTCAGGGACAAACGCATCATCTCATGCTTTTGCATGGCAGGGCGTGAGGCCAGGGTTCCACATACGGGCTATGCGCTTTTAAGTGATGACTTCCACATGTGAGCACCTCTGCTTCGGCCAGCTAGTCGGCCAGCTAGTCTGCCAGCCTGTCCTGCACACGCCCGCATGCACACACCTGCTAGTAAACACATAGATAACACTCATGCACACACACCCAAACACACCCATAGAGGGCCCCTCACTCACAGACTCATGCACACCCCCACTCACAGCACGTGGCATTTACCAGGCACATTGCTCATGGAAATTCCTTGACACACATGAAACAGGCACATTCCTGTGTGTGGGCTGACCTGGGCCTGTGGCATTTCACCCATGTGCAGCCAGTCCTGTGGTACAGAGGAACAGCACAGGCAGGTGCTAGGCTTCCACATGGATCTATTCTTTCTGATCTCACCACCTGATCCTCTGGGTATGTTTATCATTTGTGAGTGCAATTTTCCCAAACTTTCAGGTGTTGTGTCATCGCCAGCCTCATTTCGGCTCAGAATAGAAAGCCTTGGAGGAGTGGAGTGAGGTTGGCCTCACCAGGTTAGCTGCCCAGGTTGGGCAGATTCCACATGGATCGGTAAGAAGGTAAACTTCTTTTGTCTTAGAGTGAGCCTTTGGGCAAGGAAATGTTGTACTTTCCTGAGGGCCTTCTGACTGGTGTGTTATCCTGACATGTAGGGTTTAGCTCCCCAAGATGATATCCTGTTCCTCTTGCTCATAGTCATGTCCTTGGATTGTCTCCCAAGTCTAGAGGTCCCTGTGGTCATGCGTCCTTCCCAGGTTCTCCTTGATGTGGCAGGATAATAGGTCCTCCCAAGGGTGAGCATGTCTGCACTAATGGGCTGTCCCAGCCAGACCCCACAGGTGCTCATATCCATGATGACTCCCACATGTGCGTTCCTTGGAAAGCTGAACATAGTGAATGAAGAATCCTTTACTATTGTCCTCATGGAGGCTGAGGTCTAGCTCGAGATCCCAGCCAGGGAGATACAGTGAGGGACAGTTGCTGAGGTCAGGGTCACCCACAGCCTAGAGGAGGGTACACAGGGCTGGAAATTGGTCCTGAAGCAGAGCTGTTATTTGGGCACAGGGATACCCTGTCCCTGCCCCCAGGGGATGCCCTGGGTGGGGTAGCATGGGTGGCGCAGGGGCACCAGCACACCCTGCAGCCTGTGGAGGGCGAGTGGGACACAGGTCACCTGACTGTCTTCCACTGTTCTTGCTGCCTGTCAGCCTTAGAAATCTTCCTCCCAAGGTTTCTTTCCTTTTCTACTGTAGGGTATCAAGTGTTGCATGGCTTAGGGAAGTGGTCTTTGCAGAGGACATACATTGTTTCCTCCATATCTTGTCAGTGGTTTGGCTCTGTACTTTGTGTTTTTTTGCTATGTTCTGTGGTCTTCAGGTTTCTGGTATTTTCCTGAGCCTGTTAGCCTTCCTGAGAGCCTTTAGTCATAGGTCCTTTCCTTTCCTCTTATTTCTTCACCCCCCCAAAAAAATTTCATCTTTTCACTCTATTTTCTTCTATACCCACTTTGTTAGAAGTATATGATAAAGGATGCTTTATTTTTGTTTTTTTTATGCTACTTATGTTATAATATTTGCTATTTTCCTTCCTCTTCTTTTTCTGTGTATCCTCTATATTACTTGTGATGTATGTTTCTTTCTTTCATGACTCAGACCTGATATTGTCTATTAGAAATAGTGCACATTTCAGTGTTTCAGACTTTTTTTGTGTTTTCATTGTGTATTTCTGCTTCATATAATATTTTTATATGAGTGTGTTTCAAGTTCATTTTATCTTATCATTGATCTACCCCAATTATGTATTGTGAATGATTCAATGGAATTATATATTTTTATAGATTGGTTTTCATCAATCTCTTGGCATTAGAATTTTCCAGTACTTTTCTATATTTCTTTTTTATAAAGGAAGATATTGTGCCCTGCTTGTCATATTAATCGTGCTTTCAAATGGCTCTTGCCCTGTTCCGATGAGCATAGTCTTTCACTTGATAATGCTCTTGTGCTACCATTTTTGGTCATTGCAATCTTATGGGTTTGTGGCCATATTCTTTTTTCAAGCATAATTCTTGTGAAACATACCTGAGATTGTCTCTCTAAAACATCAAGTTTGTAGTTGGAACAATATATACATTATGAGTTTTTTGTTTGTTTCCATAGAAGGTAGAGGATTTTATTGAACGTGTATCTCTTATATTTAGCTCATACAATGTTTCACAATTCATGTCCCTGTACTATTAGTCACTAATCTTCAGATATATGATCAACTTCATGTGGATCAGTGCCTCCTACGGTAACAGAATCCTGAATGCTCACTGCCTACCAGGTATCACATTCTGATGGTCCATTTTATATTTGTTGTGGGATAAATGATGACTCCACAAAGGGATCTTGTTGGAACATGGACAGAGTGAATAATGAAAATCACTTCTGTGAGCTGAGATCCAGCCAATAGATCATACTAAGCAAAACTGTGGAGGGGAATTCAGCATGGTCAGCAAATGTTCCCAAAAAAGTACTATGGTAGTGGAAAAATAAAATGCTGGCATATGCTAGAGGAAACAAATTGTAGAAAGGTCTATATAACCAATTATGGGATGATATTACAATTCTCGGCTGCCAATATGTACATATATGTCATAAATAGACCTTGGGAAACCACTCCTTAAGTAATGAGTCCTATGAGAAATGTCTGTGACTACACTTGAGCTATTTAAGTATTTGAGCTACTGGAATTTTCTGAGTGATGATCAGTGTCTTTAGTGTGATTAGATTATCAAAATACAAAGATATGGAATTTTACTTATCATTTTCTATTAAGTGGAACAATTGTATAGAAATTGAAAAGTAATAGGTGGAAAAATTAGAGAGGGTGACAAAACATGAGAGACTCCTAACTCTGGGAAATTAACAAAGGGTGGTGGAGGAGAAGGTAGGTGGAGGCGTGGGGTGACTGTGTCACGTGGGCTGAGGAGGGCCCTTGATGGGATGAGCACTGGATGTTATACTATATATTAGCAAATTGAACTTAATTTTTAAAAATTGAAAAGTAGATGCTCTATGTGAAATCTTCACGGACTATTTCAATTTTCTTTTCAATGCAGTCACTATGATTAGAACAATTGTTTACACATTGTTTTGTTTTTTATCCATAATATGAGCAAGAAATTTCATATGCTCTTCAACAATGTCTTTTATTACATGCTAAATATTTTTAGATGTGAGATGATTGTATTTAAAATTCTTCGATTCTTATTGTAGTAAGAGATGAAGAGGGACACTATATCATACTTAAAGGATCTATCCAAGAAGGGGTATTAACAATCATCCATATATATGCCCTGAATATGGGAGCTGCCAAATATATCAATCAATTAATAACCAAAGTTAAGACATACTTACATAATAATACACTTATACTTGGTGACTTCAATCTAGCGCTTTCTACACACGATAGGTCTTCTAAGCACAACATCTCCAAAGAAACAAGAGCTTTAAATGATACACTTGACCAGATGGATTTCACAGATATTTAGAGAACTTTATATCCAAACGCAACTGAATACACATTCTTCTCAAGTGCACGTGGAACTTTCTCCAGAATAGACCACATATTGGGTCACAAATTGGGTCTGAAGCGAACCAAAAGATTGGGATCGTCCCCTGCATATTCTCAGACCATAATGCCTCGAAATTAGAACTAAATCACAAGAAGAAGTTTTGAAGGATTTCAAACAGGGGGAGGTTAAGGACCATCCTGCTAAAAGATGAAAGGGTCAACCAGAAAATTAAGGAAGAATTAAAAAGATTCATGGAAACTAATGAGAGTGAAGATACAACAATTCAAAATCTATGGGAAAGAGTAAAAGCAGTCCTGAGGGGCAAATACATCACAATACAAGCATCCCTCCAAAAACTGGAAAGAACTCAAATACAAAAGCTAACCTTACACCTAAAGGAGAAAAAACAGCAAATAGATCCTACACCCAGCAGAAGAAGAGAGTTAATGAAGATTCGAGCAGAACTCAATGAAATAGAGACCAGAAGAACTGTGGAATAGATCAACAAAACCAGGAGTTGGTTCTTTGAAAGAAATAATAAGATACATAAACCATTAGCCAGCCTTATTAAAAAGAAGAGAGAGAAGACTCAAATTAATAAAATCATGAATGAGAAAGGAGAGATCACTACCAACATCAAGGAAATGCAAACGATTTTAAAAACATATTATGAACAGCTATACGCCAATAAATTAGGCAATCTAGAAGAAATGGACGCATTTCTGGAAAGCCACAAACTACCAAAACTGGAACAGGAAGAAATAGAAAACCTGAACAGGCCAATAACCATGGAGGAAATTGAAGCAGTCATCAAAAACCTCCCAAGACACAAAAGTCCAGGGCCAGATGGCTTCCCAGGGGAATTCTATCAAATGTTTAAAGAAGAAACCATACCTATTCGACTAAAGCTGTTGGGAAAGATAGAAAGAGACGGAGTACTTCCAAACTCATTCTATGAGGCCAGCATCACCTTTATTCCAAAACCAGACAAAGACCCCACCAAAAAGGAGAATTATAGACCAATATCCCTGATGAACATGGATGCAAAAATTCTCAAGAAGATATTAGCCAATAGGATCCAACAGTACATTAAGAAGATTTTTCACCATGACCAAGTAGGATTTATCCCCAGGATGCAAGGCTGGTTCAACACTTTTAAAACAATCAGTGTGATTCATCATATCAGCAAGAGAAAAACCAAGAACCATATGATTCTCTCAAGAAATGGAGAGAAAGCATTTGACAAAATACAGCATCCATTCCTGATGAAAACTCTTCAGAGTGTAGGGATAGAGGGAACATTCCTCGACATCTTAAAAGCCATCTACGAAAAGCCCACAGCAAATATCATTCTCAATGGGGAAGCACTGGGAGCCTTTCCCCTAAGATCTGGAACACGACAGGGACGTCCACTCTCACCACTGCTATTCAACATAGTACTAGAAGTCCTAGCCTCAGCAATCAGGCAACAAAAAGAAATAAAAGGCATTCAAATTGGCAAAGAAGAAGTCAAACTCTCCCTCTTGGCCGATGACATGATACTCTACATAGAAAACCCAAAAGCCTCCACCCCAAGATTGCTAGAACTCATACAGCAATTTGGTAGCGTGGCAGGATACAAAATCAATGCCCAGAAATCAGTGGCATTTCTCTACACTAGCAATGAGACCTAAGAAAGAGAAATTAAGGAGTCAATCCCATTTACAATTGCACCCAAAAGCATGATATCTAGGCATAAACCTAACCAAAGAGGTAAAGGATCTATACCCTAAAAACTATGGAACACTTCTGAAAGAAATTGAGGAAGACACAAAGAGATGGAAAAATACTCCATGCTCATGGATCGGAAGAATTAATATAGTGAAAATGTCAGTTACCCAGGGCAATGTACACGTTTAATGTAATCCCTATCAAAATACCATGGACTTTCTTCAGAGAGTTAGAACAAATTATTTTAATTTTTGTGTGGAATCAGAAAAGACCCTGAATAGCCAGGGGAATTTAAAAAAGAAAACCATACCTGGGGGCATCACAATGCCAGATTTCAGGTTGTACTACAAAGCTGTGGTCATCAAGACAGTGTGGTACTGGCACAGAAGCAGACCCATAGATCAATGGAACAGAATAGAGAACCCAGAAGTGGACCCTGAACTTTATGGTCTACTAATATTCGATAAAAGAGGAAAGACTATCCACTGGAAAAAAATAGTGAAAGGAAATAAAGGGGAAAGGAGAAAAAATGAGTGGGAAATATCAGAAAGGGAGACAGAACATGAAAGACTCCTAACTCTGGGAAACGAATTAGGGATGGTGGAAGGGGAGGTGGGCGGGCGATGGGGGTGACTGGGTGGCGGGCACTGAGGTGGGCACTTGATGGGATGAGCACTGTGTGTTATTCTATATGTTTGCAAATTGAACACCAATAAAAATAAATTTATTAAAAATAAAACAAATGCAGAAAAAATAAATAATAATCTTCGATTCTTACATGAATTTCATTGACCACTTTCATGTATCATCAGTGAGCTTCTAATGTGTTTAAAGAGACACCCTCGATATAATACATGATTTTACAGTGAGTGTGCTGGGGAAATTTTGATACAAATATCAGGAACAATTATTTCTGTACTACTTCATCAAAATTGTGAGTATAATCATTCTTTTCATCACATGGTTGAATGAATATCCATTATCAATTCTTATAAGTTTTTATAACTAAATATTCCACTAGGAAAATTTTGTTTCACAACTTCTCTAATTTTCTATATACTTTGTAGACTAGTTGTAGAATTAGAATTCCATGGATTATCATCACCAATGAAGTGCTCCCTTATTTGGAATGAAACAAAACTCCTGATATAAAACACATTTTATAGCAAATTTAGTGTCTCTTATGTCTTTGAGTAAGACAAACAAATGGTAATTTTAGAGTTTTCCTTCCTGTGAATGTTTTAGGGTGTATTTTAATTAGATTGATGACACAGTCACGGGAAGTAGAATAACTTTTTTTTTCTTACTGAGGACAATTTTCTAGACATAGAGTAAAGGATTTAGGTAGATGGTACATGAAACACTTTTTAAATAAAAAAAATAAATATCCCATTCTTGGTATTCAAAATAGATTTCACTAGCCAATATATATTCAGCCAATTTTATATGTATTTAAAGGTAGATTATATAGTCATAATGAATGACACTGAGGGAAATAATTGGGGAAACTTTGACACCAGTGTCTTCTACATAAAAAATGACTTCCTATGCTACTCTACTTTAAGGAGTAATTATAATTTTCTTTTCATGTAGGTTATCATCTGCATATCTATAGTTAATTCCTTGTAGCCTGTTAATTGTAAATATTTGATCAAGAAGTTTTTTCTTTTTTAACTTCCCTAACTTCCCCCAAGTCATTGACTGGAAATGACATTGAAATTGCTTGAAATTGTTCCTGCCACTTCATGGGAAGTTCTAATGTTACTTATTAGTACAAATTTCCTTATCTGGAAATGATCAGAACACTGATTTCCAAAGGTAACATTACAGTTTTTAATAAATGTATTTTTCATGGGCCACTCTTATTTATTTTTTTAAGTTTTTATTTAAATTCCAGTTAGTTAACATATAGTATAATACGAGTTTCAGGTGTACAATATAGTAATTCACCAGTTCCATACAATACCCATTGCTCACCACAGCAAGTGCACTCTTTTTTTTTTTAAACTAGTTAATAATACAACTGGTTGTGCGAAAGTCTATGAAACCAACCAGTGTGAGGTTTAATGTGGAGTTGGGAGGCCCAGGTGGCTCAGTGGTTAAGTGCCTGCCTTTGGCCCACAGAGTGATTCTGGAGTCTCAGAATTGAGTCCTACATCGGGCTTCCTGCATGGAGCCTGCTTCTCCCTCTACCTATGACTCTGCCTCTCTCTGTGTGTTTCTCATGAATAAATAAATAAAATCTTTAAAAAATAATAATTTGTGGAATCAAATCTTAGGCTTCTGTCTCATTTATTTCCAGGAATAATATCAGAAAAAAACCCTAGTAGAGTTAGTATATCTTATGTGCAGGTACATAATGAACCATCCAGTCTTTTCCATGATTGACAAATGGACATATATACATCTCATATTTCCCTACTTTTACTTTATTTTCACAGGTCAATATGAACTAAAACCTTGATTTCATATGAATAAAAAAATTATCCCTTTTTCTTGAGGTGATAAGGAAGAAAGTATTGCAAATAATTGTATCATCTAATCCTCAAGAGCCAGTAGGAATTCTACCATCTGTAATCGTTTTGTCTTGAAGATACTGACATTTCTCTTAACACGCTATAGCAGTCCAAATACAATAAGACTCTGGCTGGGCTAGTCAGCCGTGAGGCCAGATCATTATCTATGATGACTGGTCTCCATGAGTAAATACTATGAGTTAGTGTGTCCCAGGGCGAAATAATCTGAAGTACTCAGTGCCGCCACATCTGTCAGGATCAATATTTTTTAAAAGATTTTATTTATTTATTTATTTATTTATTTATTTATTTATTTATTTACTTATTTGAGACAGAGAGAGAGAGAGAGAGAGGCAGAGACACAGGCAGAGGGAGAAGCAGGCTCCATGCAGGGAGCCTGACATGGGACCCAATCCTAGGTCTCCAGGATCACGCCCTGGGCTGAAGGTGGTGTTACCGCTGAGCCACCCAGGCTGCCCAGGATCAATATTTTTTTTTAAAGAAATGTGCCTGGATCAATGATTCTCATTATAATCTGAGCAAAATGAGTGACAAAGTGACTTCTGTGAACTGAGGTCCAGCACAAGAGATCATGCTAGGCAAAAATGTGGAGGAGGGTTTAGTTTGGTCAGCTGATATGACTAATAGGGGATACAGTAATTGAATTTTATCTTGATTACATATATTAAGGTAATAAATCCTACAAAATACCAATTTCTGATTTAGGGATGACATGGCAAATCTTTGAGTGCTTGGCTGGCAGGATGCATACATTCATAGTAACCACACCCTGGAGAACCAGAACATAAGGAGAGAGACCAATGGTAAATGGTTATGCCTACCTTTAAGGCATTTATACATTTTTCTTACATGCAAAAATCTTTAGAGCAAGAAACAGTTGATTGAGACCAACTAGGTAATTAATGTAAAGGATATGAATCTTTACTTATTTCTCTCTTAAGTAAAAGAAACATAGAAATTAAAGAGTAGTTTCTAATCAAAATGTCTTTTTTTTAAGGTATTTATTTATTTATTTATTTATTTATTTATTTATTTATTTATGATAGTCACAGAGAGAGAGAGGCAGAGACACAGGCAGAGGGAGAAGCAGGCTCCATGCACCGGGAGCCTGACGTGGGATTCGATCCCGGGTCTCCAGGATCGCGCCCTGGGCCAAAGGCAGGCGCCAAACCGCTGCGCCACCCAGGGATCCCTAATCAAAATGTCTTAAAGGATATTTTAATTTCCTTGCTGGTAAAGTCATAAGATTTAGAACACTATTTTTCCCCTGTCACCTAAACAGAAATGCTCTAGGCATTTGAGCTATGGACCCAAGTGGATGCTGAACTAAACATTTTCAATTGTAATATGATTATATTTCCAATTCTTGGTGTTTTAGGTAGATTTGATAGCCTAATATTCATATTTTGTTAGTGGATTTCATAGTTAGTGTTGAAGGGGAGATCCTAGTTTCAACATCCAATGCTGATGGAGGCCGTTTGAAAAATCTTTGAGACCAAGATCTTGTTTCAAGTAGTGAACATAATTTTTCTTGTTATTTAGAGAATCAAATGAATACCTTTGGTTTATTTCTTATAACTTTTTATTAGTAAACTTTCAATTATAGTGGTTTGATTTGTCAAGTTTCCTAATTTCTTGGTATATTTTGTAGATTAGAAGTGATATTGGAATTGGTTGGAATTTCTACCACTGCTCCAATGAACTACTGATTTTGTTATTGTTGTCAGTTCTTTTCTATGGGAATAATCAACAGTGCACTCCAGAGGTAACATTGCAACTTTAAAAATATATATTATTTAGATTATTTCTATTATATATCTTTGGCAAACAAGATTATACATGATTTTGAATAGTCTCTTAATCCAAACAATGTAAGGCCTTTATAATCTAGGTCATCTGAGGTTTCTATGTACTTTTCCTACAGAATTTGTATGCTTCCTCTTTTAAATAACATCAGAAGAGCCTACTTGAAAATATTATTACGATATACTTATACATAATCAATCTCTTTCTTGTATTGTGCATGATACAGATGGACATGTATAATTCTCATCTTTCCACAATTTTATTCTATGCTAACATCAACATGGACTAAGATCTTGGTTTCATATAAAAGCTTTAATTTCTTCCCTTTAAGACATAAAATGAAGGAGAGTTTTGGGAAGAATTCTATATCCCCTCCTCATGGGCCAGTGGGAAATTTTACACTGATAAGCATTTTTTACTGAAGACTGTAACATTCCTCTCAGGGAATTATAACACTCTAATGACAAGATTTTGGCTAAGCTAGTCAGCCATAGGCTGAGTTCTTGACTGTAGTGACTAGTCTCCATAATTGAATAGTATGGTTCAGTGTATCCTAGTGAGACAGAATCCTGAGTGCTCAATGTCTGCCATATATTCAGGATTAAAACTCCTTTTGCAAATGTAGTTCGATCAATGTGGTTTCAAAAATGGGTCTTATCGAAATCTGAACAAAATGAATGACAAAGTCATTTCTGTAAGCTAAGGTCCAGCACAAGGACCACGATGCTAGGCAAAAAAATGTGAATGAGAATTCAATTTGGTCAGCAAGTGGTACCAAACAAAAAGGACTATGGCATTGGAAAACTAGCATGTTGGCAAATACTAGAAGTATATTATACCAAGGCTATAAATAACCATTGTGGAATGACATGGCAACTCTGAGTACTTGATTGGTGGCCTTCATTTTTTTTTTTTTAATAGGACATTCTTCATTGTAGGAAGTCTGGGTGCTTTTTTTTTATTATTGGAGTTCAATTTGCCAACATACAGAATATCACCCAGTGCTCATCCCATCAAGTGCCCCCCTCAGTGCCCGTCACCCAGTCACCCCAACCCCCTGCCCACCTCCCTTTCCATCACCCCTTGTTCGTTTCCCAGAGTTAGGAGACTTCTCATGTTCTGTCTCCCTCTCTGATATTTCCAACTCATTTTCTCTCCTTTCCCCTTTATTCCCTTTCACTATTTTTTATATTCCCCAAATGAATGAGACCCTATAATGTTTGCGCTTCTCTGATTGACTTATTTCACTCAGCATAATACCCTCCAGTTCCATCCACGTCAAAGCAAATGGTGGGTATGTGTCATTTCTAATGGCTGAGTAATAGTCCATTGTATACATATACCACATCTTCTTTATCCATTCATCTTTCGATGGACACCAAGGCTCCTTCCACAGTTTGGCTATTGTGGACATTGCTGCTAGAAACATCGGGGTGCAGGTGTCCCGGTGTTTCACTGCATCTGTATCTTTGGGGTAAATCCCCAGCAGTGCAATTGCTGGGTCATAGGGCAGATCTATTTTTAACTCTTTGAGGAACCTCCACACAGTTTTCCACATTGGCTGCACCAGTTCACATACCCACCAACAGTGCAAGAGGGTTCCCCTTTCTCCACATCCTCTCCTACATTGTTTCCTGCCTTGTTAATTTTCCCCATTCTCACCAGTGGGAAGTGGTATCTCATTGTGGTTAAAAGCCATCTATGAAAAGCCCACAGCAAATATCATTCTTAATGGGGAAGCACTGGGAGCCTTGCCCCTAAGATCAGGAACCAGATAGGGATGTCCACTCTCACCACTGCTATTCAACATAGTACTAGAAGTCCTAGCCTCAGCAATCAGGCAACAAGAAGAAATAAAAGGCATTCAGATTGGCAAAGAAGAAGTCAAACTCTTCCTCTTTGCAGAGGTAAGAGGGCCTTCATACACCCACAGCAAACAGACTGGAGAACTGGCACATGAGTGGTGAACACTGTGGGAAATGGTTGCGCTTATTCTTGAGCCATTCACATCATTTCCTTAATCACAGTAATTTGTGAGATCCTACTCAAAAATAGTATTATTATATACTTATGGTATTCAATAGTCAGAAATAAATCAGTTTTTGCTTGTCATTTATCTCTTAAATATAAGAAGTGTGGGGAAATTGAAGAGTAAGTAGATCATATTTATTGGGTGATCTTATTATGTGTTTTCATTTGTTAGCTCAGTTTCAAGATTAGAACTTTTTTCATGTCACTTAGGGAGAAATTTTCTAGATATTTGATGTTGATTTAAATTAGATATTTCATTAAACATTTTAACATAAAATGATTAAAGTTCCAATTCTTGGAATTTTATGTTGATGTGATTGCTTAACACTCATATTCCATCAATGGGTTTATGTATATAAAGCTAAGTTACAATTTTAGCGAGTAATGCTGGGGGGAGGTGGGCTTTGCATCAACTTTGAGACCAAGGTCATACAAAATTTGATTTTCTATACTACTTTTTTTTCTGAGGATAAAGCATAATTTTTAAAAATTAGATACATAGTCAAGGGAGTATCTATGGTTAATTCTTTAAATATCTATTATTAGTAAGCACTCAACTGGAAAGGTTTTGTTTCACAACTTTTAAATTTTCCTCTATGTTTTTGTGGGACGGAAGTGATTTTTTGAATTGTGTGGAATATTCATCACCATAGCAAAGAAGTGTTGATTTTGTTGGATTTTTTTTCTGTTCCTTTTCTCGGAATGGAACAAAATAATGCACTCCAAGTTTAATAACCAATTTTAAATAAATATACTTTTATGGCTTACTTTTTTATATTTTTCTGTAGACAAGTAGATCATTGGTTTGGTGAAATATCTGTTAATCCAAACAGTGTGAGCTATTAATTATCTGGTGAGCTATCCAATATTTTGTCTTTTTTATTTCCAGGATTTTTGTGGCTTCTGTCTTTGAATAACAACAGAAGCATCCTAATAAAATAATATGAATTCATTTGATGTAAAGTTATATCATAATCCCTTCTGTGTTGTGCATGTTTGTCAAATAGACATATATACGTCACATTTTCCATATTTTACTCTATTTCCATAGGTTAACATGAACCACTAGTTGGCCCTCATGTGAATTTATTCCTTTTTCTTGAAAGAATTCCAGTAGGAATTGCGACATCAATAAGCATTTTGTCCTGAAAATACTAGAATTCCTGTTAGGACATTCTAACATTCATATGACAGTGAAACTGTACTAATCAATTGTGGAGCTGAGTCATTGACTGATGACTCCATGTCACCATGTCTCCATGATTAAATAGTATGGATCAGTGTGTCCCAGGGACACAGACCTGGAATTCTTACTTAGTGTCTGCCATATATCTTAGGATCTATATCCCTTTCATAAATGTGACTGAATCAATGATGAACTTATTGCAAGATACATCCATGAAGACAAGAGAAACAAAAGCAAAAATGAACTATTGGGACCTCATCAAGATAAGAAGCTTTTGCACAGTAAAAGAAACAGTCAACAAAACTAAAAGACAACCTACCTAATGGGAGAAGATATTTCCAAATGACATATCAGATAAAGGACTAGTATCCAAGATCTATAAAGAACTTATTAAACTCAACAGCAAAGAAACAATCCAAACAGGAAATGGGCAAAAGACACGAACAGAAATCTAACATAGGAAGACATAGACATGACCAACAAGCACATGAGGAAATGCTCCGCATCACTTGCCATCAGGGAAATACAAATCAAAACCACAGTGAGATACCACCTCACACCAGTGAGAATGGGGAAAATTAACAAGGCAGAAAGCAACAAATGTTGGAGGGTATGTGGAGAAAGGGGAACCCTCTTGCACTGTTGGTGGGAATGTGAATTGGTATAGCCACTCTGGAAAACTGTGTGGAGGTTCCTCAAAGTTAAAAATAGATGTGCCCTACGACCCAGCAATTGCACTGCTGGGGATTTACCTCAAAGATACAGATGCAATGAACTGCCGGGACACCTGCACCCGGATGTTTCTAGCAGCAATGTCCACAATAGCCAAACTGTGGAAGGAGCCTCAGTGTCCATCGAAAGATGAATGGATAAAGAAGATGTGGTATATATATATATATATATATATATAATGGAATATTACTCAGCCATTAGAAATGACAAATACCCACCATTTGCTTCAATGTGGATGGAACTGGAGAGTATTATGCTGAGTGAAATAAGTCAATTGGAGAAAGACAATCATTATAGGGTCTCATTCATTTGGGGAATATAAAAAATAGTGAAAATGGAATAAAGGGGAAAGGAGAAAAAATGAGTTGGAAATATCAGAAAGGGAGACAGAACAGGAGAGACTCCTAATTCTGGGAAATGAACTAGGGGTGGTAGAAATGAGGTGGGCGGGGGGTTGGGGTGACTGGGTGACGGGAACTGAGGGGGCTACTTGATGGGATGAGCACTGGGTTTATTCTATATGTTGGCAAATTGAACACCAATAAAAAATAAATTTATAAAAAGAATAAAAATAAAAAATGAATATCACTGGAATCTGAAAAAAAGTGACAGAATCAGTTCTGTGAGCTAAAGTCTGCCAAAAGACCTTATGAGGCAAAAAATATGGGTAAAGTTCAGTTATTCAGGTAGTCGTACCAACCAGATATGTGGTATTTGAAACCTTAATTATATACATTAAGAGAAATGAATTGTAGACATCTATAAATATCTGAATTAGGAATGATGTGGTAATTCTTTGAGTGCTTGGCTGGCAGCATGCATACACTTAATCAAACACTGGGGAAACAGCACATGGGTATTTGAGACTGATGAGTTATATGTTTGTCTACCCTTAAGTTGTTCATGGGATTTCCTTAGATGCTGCAATCTTTTGAGTGAGGCTTAGTCCAATGAGGTCGATTAGAGAATTCAAAACATATTAAAAGCCATCAGATACTAATTAGCTTTTGGATAAAGGAAATATAGTGGAAACTGAATAATGGTTTATATTTATGGACTGTCTCAGAGAGTGTTTTAATTTGCTTGTTAATCCAGTCACAGTAATTCATACCGTGTTTTTTCTTGTCACCCAAGAGAAATTTTCTAGGCATTTGTGCAATGGATTCAAATATATACTGCACTAAATATTTTTAACTGTGAAATTATTACATTTATAAATCTTGAAGTTGTATTGGTTAATATTCATATTCCTTCAGTCTCTTCATTTCTGCTTAAAGGAAGATCCTAATTTTAATGAATGATGCTAAGTATTCTTAGGAGAAATTTTGACTAAGTATTAAAACAAATGATTTTCCATACCATTATATTTCATGAAAAAAAGTATATATTTTTTTCTTGTCATATAGGTGGTCATAATTGCTTTATAACCCCTTATCAGTAAACATTGAATTAGAAAGTTTTTCTTCCTTAGCTCCTCTGACTGTCCCTGTGGTTTATAGGTTGGAAGTAAGATTGCAGTTGCATGGAATTCTTGCCACATCCCAAGAATAGCTGCTTTTGTCACATTTACCAGCTCCCTTATCTGTGAAGAAACAATGATGTACTCACAAGGTAATACCTATTTTTTATAAACTTTTTCCTGGGTTATATTATTATTTATTTAGGTAATCAGGAATTAATTAGTGTTATATGGAGTCTGTCAATTTAAACAGTGTGAAGCTTTAATAATCTCGTGATTTTTTTTCCAGAATCTTTGTACTTTCTCAGTTGATGCCTCATACAAATATTAGGCACAGTAACGATGGCAAGGTCATTTCTCATGAGTGTGGCAGAGAGAAGTTTGTTCATACTAAGAAGTATGCTTACCCAAATGCCACTAGTACTTAGTGATGTATCCTTGTGAGCACCACCCTAAAAATAGAATGAGAAGTATTTTATGTAAGAGGGCTCAGTGTCTGACAGTTAGGTACACTCTAAACCCCTCTAATCATGCCATACTTGTGCTTATGTGAGTCCTGCATGCAATGCTGTGGCCACACTATGGAACTGGATGTAGCATAACCTTAAGTGTCTGCAAATTGCCCTGTGCCTGAGCTCAAGCAGATTAAGTGCTGTAAGTGATTTTTAGACAACCATTTTTTTTTATTCCCCATGATGTTTTTTTGTGATTTTCTCTCTAAATAACTGGATCATCTTTGAGGATAAAGTATTTCTGAGGTTGAATTATCAGAAATATATGTACATTGTTGTGAATTGAGTTTTTCACTAGACCAACATTTTCCTGGAATTTTAAGCATACTCAGATACTCTGATTGCTCGTTTAATTTGTCTGGCGGAAAATGTTGGACAAAATTTACTCTGATGGAGACTAGAAATTAACACAATATTGTTGGGAGAACATTGGAAACATTCTAGGAGATCAATATGTTGGCTTATTTAATAAGAGATATGTATTGAATCCTCCCATCTTGTGCCTCTGGCAGGCAAATGAACATTTTTATTTCTCATCTTTCACATTTTTACCTATTTACACAGGTCAAGGATAAGACACATGAAAATGTGTATTCCTTACTCTTGAGATATGACATGAAGGAAAGGCCCATTCTCAAGAGCCAGTAGGAATTCTCATAATTCTCAGTAAGCATTTGTCCTTAAAATATTGATCTTTCTTCTAGGATTTATATAATACTCCAGTTACCATAAGGCACTCTATGATAATCAGCTAGGAAATCTGAATCATTTATGTAGGGGCTGATCTCCATGACTGAATAGGGTGAATAACTATGTCCCAGAGTGATGAATTCCAGAGTGCTTAGTTTCTCTCATTTCCTCAGGTACACAGTATCCTATTTTAGCAACTCATGTATATTGAGGATGATTGTAATTGACCTCATTGAAAAATCTGAACAAAATAAGTTACACAATCACTTCTGTGAAACTGAGGCCCAGCAAAGATATCCATCATAAACAAAATATGTACAAGGAGGGGATCCATGTTTTCATTTGTCCAGTACCAGCAAGAACTGCAGTATTAGAAAACTAAGCTGCTGAATTCTTAAGATGGTAGAGAAGTAGGGGGATTCTGTGCTTGCCTCGTCCTTCAAACACAGATAGATATCAGATAATTCTGAACACCCAATAAATCCATCTGAGGACTGAGACAACACACTGCACATCTAGAGAGAAAAATGGCCACACTATGGAAGGTTGGAGCTATGGAGAGTTGACTTGGGGAAGAAAAGAATTGCAGATGCTACAGAGGGGAAGGAGCCCTGAACACAGAAAGAGGGGAGAAAGGAAGAGAGAGAGAGAAAGAGAGAGAGAGAGAGAGAGAGGAAGAGAAAGAAAACGCAGCATGCAGGGAACTGCACAAGAAAAACTTTTCCCCAAAACCAGACTAGGAAAAGAAGAGGGGCTTATTATTACAAGATTTTGCAAGCAACCGAGCTGAAAATCTGAAGTTTTAAAAGTCCATGCCATCACCAGGATCATGCTTGGCAGGCTAGCAATGCTCCTGTGGTAAGCAGGGTTAGAGGCCCTAGAGCAGATAGCATCTAAAGATCTCTGTCACACTAGGAGAGGCAGTTCCCCTTCTTGGAGTGCATTTGGGAAACATGGAACTGCCTCTCAGGACAAAAAAGATGGTGAGCACTATTTATTAAGCAGCCCTGTTACTTAGCATAGCAAAAGAAGCATCTGTTGAAGGAAACTAACCTGGAAGCCAGCTTATGTCTGTGCTTTACCATAAACTCTGAGCCCCTGTGTAGTCATGCATCTACTTTTCTGGAACAAATGGCACCAGCCACAGCGCAGCAAGACCCTAACCCAGAGGATCAGTGTGAGTGTTAGCCATGCTAGGTCCCTAAAATTTGGAGTTTTGAAACCCATGCCTGAGATAAAACACAGGAGCACTGTGCTGCCAGGCAGACAGATGGATGGCTCAGACACAGACACTTTCTGATGGAAGCCAGGGACACAAGAGGGGGAAATTGTTCTTCTCTGAGTGCTTTCTGAACAGCTGAAAGTGCAAACTCCCCTCACTGGGACAAGAGAGTAGGGTGACAACATTTTCCCCCAAACCCATCATCACACACAGACTACAGTGAGCAGCATAGCACCAGTGGAGGTTGGAGTTACTTACGCCAATGTCCAGGCTACTGTGCCCTGTAGGTTCATCTTTTTTTTTAAGGGACAATGGGAAGAGGGAGAGAATCTTAAGCAGACTCCACATCCAGCACAGAACCCAATGCAGAGCTTGATCTCATGACACTGAGATCATGACCTGAGCCAAAATTAACAGTCAGTTGCTTGACCAACTGAGCTACCAAGGTGTTCCTGCAGTTTAATCTTTACTAGGGCAAGTCTGCCTGCAAATGAGCACTGGGTATTATATATAAGTGATGAATCACTGGATTCTACTCCTGAAACTACTATATTATATGTTAACTGTCTTGAATTTAAATACAAACTTGCAGGGAGAAAAAAGAATATAAAGGAAAAAGGAGAGGTAAAGAGTTTCCCAGACAAACAAAAACTAAAGGAGTTTGAGACCACTAAACCAGCCCTGCAAGAAATATTAAAGGGGACCCTTTGAGTGGGAAAGAAAGACTAAAAGCAAGAAAGAGGGCAGCCCAGGTGGCTCAGTGGTTTAGCGATGCTTTCAGTCCCTGCATGGAGCCTGCTTCTCCCTCTGTCTGTGTCTCTGCCTCTCTCTTTCTGTGTCTCTCATGAATAAATAAATAAATAAATCTTTTAAAAAAATCAAAGCAACAAAGACTATAACGGAACACAGAAAATCTCCAGAAACATGAACTTCATAGTTAATACAATGGTATTAAATCTACATATCAAAAATCACCTTGAATATAAATGGACTAAAGACTCCAATCAAAAGACATAGGGTACCTGAATGGATAAAAAGATAAGATTTATCTATATGCTCCTTACAAGAGACTCACTTTAGACCTAATGAAAGGGTTAACCAGAAAATTAAAGAAGTAATAAAAAATACATGGAAGCAAATGTAAATGAAAACATGACAGTCTAAAACCTTTGGAAAGCAGCAAAGGCATTTATAAGAGGGAAGAATATGGCAATACAGGCCCACCTCAAGAAGCAAGAAAAGTCTCAAATACACAACCCAAACTTACCACTAAGGGAATTAGGAAAAGAAGAGCAAATAAAGCCTAAAAGCAGCAGAAGAAGGGAAATAATAAAGATTAGAGTAGAAATAAATGACATAGAAACAACAACCAAAAATCAGTAAATAGATTTTTTTTAAACTCATTATTTGAAAGAATTAATAAAATTAATAAACCCCTTGCCAGATTTATCAAAAAGAAAAGAGAAAGGACTCAAATAACTATGAGTGAAAGAGTAGAGATCATAACTAACCACAGATATATAGATGACTATGAGAGGAATATTATTAAAGATTATATGCCAATTAACTGGAAAACTTGGAAGAAATGGATAAATTGTTAGAAATATACAAACTACCAAAACTGAAACAAGAAGAAACAAAATTTGAACAGAACCATAACCAGCAAAAAAAATGGATCAATAATCAATAATCTCCCAACAAACAAAGACCCAGGAGCAGACGGATTGCCAGATAAATCCTACCAGACATTTAAAGATGAGTTAATACCTTTTCTTCTCAAACTGTGCCAAAAAAATTGAAATGGAAGGAAAACGTCTAAACTCATTCTATGGGGCCAGCATTACCTTGATTCCAAAACCTTACAAAGACCCCACTAAAAGGGAGAATTACAGGCCAATATCCTTGATAAATATGGATGCAAAATTTCTCATTCTCTATATGAGCAAATCGAGTCTAACAGTACTTAAAAGAATTATTCACTGTGATCAAGTGATATTTACTCCTGTGTTGCAGAGGTGGCTCTATATCTGTAAATCAATCAACATTATTCCACATTAATAAAATAAAAACAAAAACTTATGATCGTTTAATAGATGCAGAAAAAAAGCATTTGACAAAATACAGTATGCATTCTTGATAAAAAAAAAACATCAAAAAGGGGGATCCCTGGGTGGCTCAGCGGTTTGGCGCCTGCCTTTGGCCCAGGGCGCGATCCTGGAGACCCGGGATCGAATCCCACATTGGGCTCCTGGTGCATGGAGCCTGCTTCTCCCTCTGCCTGTGTCTCTGCCTCTCTCTCTCTGTGACTATCGTAAATAAATAAAAATTTAAAAAAAAGGTTTATTAAAAAAAATCAAAAAGAAAGGATATATGTATACAATGGAATATTACTCAGCCATTAGAAATGACAAATACCCACCATTTGCTTCAACGTGGATGGAACTGGAGGGTATTATGCTGAGTGAAGTAAGTCAATCAGAGAAGGACAAACATTGTATGTTCTCATTCATTTGGGGAATATAAATAATAGTGAAAGGGAATGTAAGGGAAGGGAGAAGAAATGTGTGGGAAATATCAGAAAGGGAGACAGAAAATAAAGACTCCTAACTCTGGGAAACAAACTCTAGGGGAGGAGGGTGGGGGGTGGGGGTGAATGGGTGATGGGCACTGAGGGGGGCACTTGACGGGATGAGCACTGGGTGTTATTCTGTATATTGGTAAATTGAACACCAATAAAAAATAAATTTATTATAAAAAAAGAAGGGATAAAGGTAACATACCTCAACACCATAAAGGCCATATATGAAAGAACCACAGCTAATATCCCAAATGGGAGACTGAGATCTTTTCCTCTAAGGTCAGGTACAAGAGAGAGATGTCCTTTCTATTTTATAGTACTGGAAATCCTAGCCTCAGCAAAAAGACAACAAAAAGAAATAAAAGGCATCCAAATCAGTAAAGAAGAAATCAAACCTTACACTATTTGTAGATGCCATGATACTCTATGTAGAAAAACTGAAGGACCCCAGCAATAAATTGGGAGAACTGATACATGAATTTGTATCACAAGATATAAAATCAAGGCATAGAAATCTGTTGCATGGGAGGACTGGGTGGGTCAGTCACTTGGGCATCTGCCTTCGGTCAGAATATGATCCCAGGGTCCCTTGGGCTTCCTCTCAGTGGAGAGCCTACTTCTCCCTCAACCTCTTCCCCTCCCCACCCACTCATGCTCACTGACTTTCACACACATGTCCTCTTATAAATTAAATCAATCAATCTTTAAAAAAAGATATCTATTGAATTTCTATATGCCAATAATGAAGCAGCAGAAAGAGAACTCAAGGAATCCATCTCATTTATAATTACACCAAAACCCATAATATCTGTAGGAGTAAACCTAACCAAAGAGATAAGGGATCTATACTCTAAAAATTACAGAACATTTATGAAAGAAACTGAAGAAAATAGGGGCACCTAAGTGGCTCAGTAGTTGATCACCTGCCTTTGGCTCAGGTCATGATCCTGTGGTCCTGGGACTGAGTCCTGCATTGTGCTCTACCCACGGAGCCTTCTTCTCTCTGCCTGTGTGTCTAATTCTGTGTGTTTCTCATGAATAAATAAATAAAATCTTTTAAAAAAGAAATTGAGGATATACAAGACATGGAAAAATATTCAATGCTCATGGATTGAAAGAAAAATATTGTGAAAATGTCTATAATACCCAGAGCAATTTACACATTCAATGCAATTCCTATCGAAATACCATCAACATTTTCCGCTGAGCTGGAACAAAAATTCCTACAATTTGTATGGAACCATAGAAAGGCTTGAATAGTAAAGCAATCTTGAAAAATAAAACCAAAGCGGGAGTTATCACAATTCCAGACTTAAGCTGTATTACAAAACTGTAATCATCAAGACGGAATGGTACTGGCACAAACCAGACACATGGCTCAATGTAACTGAATGGAAAACCCAGAACTGGACTGTCAACTCTATGGTCAACTAATCATTGACAAAGCAGAAAAGAATATCCATTGGTAAAAAAGTCTCTTCAACAATGGTGTTGGGAAAACTGGACAGCCACATGCAGAAGATCGAAACTGGACTACTTTCTTACACCATACTCAAAAATATTCATAATGGATGAAAGACCTAAATGTGAGACAGGAAACCATAATAATCCTTGATAAGAACACAGGCAGCAAGATCTTTGACTTCATCTGTACCAACTTTTTAGTAGATAGTCTTGGGAGGCAAGGAAAACAAAAGTAAAAATGAACTATTGGGATTAAATCAAGACAAAAAAGTTTTGCACAGTGAAGGAAATAACCAAGAAATGTAAAAGGCAGCCTATGGATTGGGGGAATATATTTGCAAATGACATATAAAATAAAGGGCAAGTATCTGAGATCTATAAAGAACTTATCAAACTCAACAAACAAATAACAAATAATACAGTCAAGAAATGTGCAGAAGACATGGATAGACATTTCTCCAAAGAGGACATACACATGACCAAAAACACATGAAAAAATGCTCAATATCACTCATCATCAGGGAAATAAAATCAAAACCAACAATGAGATACCACCTCACACCAGTCAGAATAGCTAAAATTAACAAGACAGGATATAAGAAATGTTGGTGAGGGTACAGAGGAAGGGGAATCCTCTTAACTGTTGGTGGGAATTCAAGCTGGTATGGCTTCTCTGGAAAAGTTTGGAGGTTCTTCAAGAAGTTAAAAATAGAGCTACCATGACCCAGCAATTGCACTACTCGGTATTTACCCAAAGGATAAAATAAATACCAATTTGAAGGGACAAAGTTTATAGCAGCATAAAAAACAATAGCCAAACATAAAAAGAGCCCAGATGTCCATCAACTGATGAATGGATAAAGAAGAAGTGGGGTGTATACATGTATACATACATACATATATATACATATATACACACAATGAAATATTACTTAGCCATCAGAAACAATGAAATCTTGCCATTTGCTACAAATGAATAAATGCATGAAGCTAGTGTGCATAATGCTAAGCAAAATAAATCAGTCACAGAATGGCAAATACCATGTGACTTCACTCATATATGGAATTTAAGAAACAAAACAAATGAACATAGAGGAACGGAAAAAAAGAGGGAAGCCAACCATGAAATAATTTTTTAAATTATAATTCATTTAGCCAACATATAGAACACCATTAGTTTCAGAGGTAGGAATCAGTAATTCATTAGTTGCATATACCACCCAGTGCTCATCATATCACATGCCCATAGTTAAGAATCTCTCATGGTTTGAGTCTCTCTCTTATTTCTACCCATTCCATTTTTCCCTCCCTTCCCCTATGATCCTCTGTGCTTTTCCTTATGTTCCTTATAAGAGTGAACCATATAATAATCGTCTTTCTCTGATTAACTCCTTTCACTCAACATAATAACTTCCAGTTCCATCCATGTCAATGAAAATGGTAAGTATTCATCCTTTCTGATGGCTGAGTAAATCATGTCAGTGGGCATCTTGGCTCTTTCCACAGTTTGGCTATTATGGACATTGATGCTATAAACATTGAGTTGCAGTTGCCCCTTCTGATCACTACATTTGGATCTTTGGCATCTTCCATCCATTTTAACTGATTTTTCAATACGGTGTAAGAAAGTAGTCTATTTTCATTCTTCTGCAACTGGCTGTCCAGTTTAGTGACCAAAAAGGTCAGGGTCCATTTCTGGGGTTTCCATTCTGTCCCGTTGATCTATGCGGCTGTACCGTGCTATCTTTGTATAATTTTTTATTGGAGTTCAATTTGCCAACATATAGTATAACATGCAATGCTCATCCTGTCAGGTACCCCCCTCAGTGCCCATCACCCAATCACCCCATCCCCCTGCCCACCTCCCCTTCTACTACCCCTTGTTCGTTTCCCAGGGTTAGGAAACCCCCATGATCTGTAACCCTCTCTAACTTTTCCCACTCATTTTTTCTCCTTTCCCCTTTAATCCCTTTCACTATGTTTTATATTACCCGTATGAATGAAACCATATAATGTGGGTCCACTGATTGGCTATTGTGGACAATGCTGCTATAAACATTGGGGTGCAGGTGTCTCAGACTTTCATTGCATCTGAAACTTTAAGGTAAATCCCCATCAGTGCAACAGCTGGGTCATAGGGTAGCTCTATTTTTAACTCTTTGAGGAACCTCCACACAACTTTCCAGAGTGACTGTACCAGTTCACATTCCCACCAACAGTACAAGAGGGTTCCCTTTTCTCCACATCCTCTCCAAAATGTGTTGTTTCCTGCCTTGTTAATTTTCCCCATTCTCACTGGTGTGAGGTGGTATCTCATTGTGGTTTCGATTTTTACTTCCCTGATGGCAAGTGATTCAGAGCATTTTTTCATTTGCTTGTTGGCCATGTGTATGTCTTCCTCTGTGAGATTTCTGTTCATGTCTTTTGCCCATTTCATGATTGGATTATTTGTTTCTTTGCTGTTGAGTTTAATAAGTTCTTTATAGATCTTGGATACTAGCCCTTTATCTGATATGTCATTTGTAAATATCTTCTCTCATTCTGTAGGTTCTGTTTAGTTTTGTTGATTGTTTCTATTGCTGTGCAGAGCTTTTTATCTTGATTAAGTCCCAATAGTTCATTATCGCTATTGTTTCCCTTGCCTTCATAGATGTATCTTACAAGAAGTTGCTGTGGCCCAGTTCAAAAAGGATGTTGCTTGTGCTCTCCTCTAGGATTTTGATGGAATCTTCTCTCACATTTAGATCTTCCTTCCATTTTGAGATTGTCTTTGTGTATGGTATAAGAGAATGGCCTACTTTCATTCTTCTGCAAGTGGCTGACCAATTTTCCCAGCACCATTTATTGAAGAGATGGTCCTTTTCCAATGAATAGTCTTTCCTGCTTTGTCGAGTATTAGTTGACCATAGAGTTGAGGACTCATTTCTGGATTTTCTATTCTGTTCCATTGATCTATGTGTCTGTGTTTGTGCCAGTACCACACCGTCATGATGATCACAGCTCTGTATTATAGCTTAAAATATAGCACTGGGACGTCCCCGACATTGGTTTTCCTTTTCAGTATTCCTCTGGTTATGTGGGTCTTTTCTGATTCCATACAAATCTTAAGATTATTTGTTCCAACTCTCTGAAGAAAGTCCATGGTATTTGATATGGATTGCATTAAATTTGTAAGTTACACCTGGTAGCATAGAGATTTTCACAATAGTAATTTTTCCAATCCATGAGCATGGAATATTTTTCCATCTCTTTGTGACTTCTTCAATTTGTTTCAGAAGTGTTCTGTAGTTTTTAGGGTATAGATCCTTTACCTCTTTGGTTAGGTTTGTTCCTAGGTATCCTATGCTTTTGGGTGCAATTGTAAGTGGGATTGACTCCTTAATTTCTCTCTCTTCAGTCTCATTGTTACTGTATAGAAATGCCACTGCTTTCTGGGCATTGCTTTTGTATCCTTCCACACTGCCAAATTGTTGTATGAGTTCTAGCAATCTTGGGGTGGAGTCTTTTGGGTTTTCTATGTCACTATCATGTCATCTATGAAGAGGGAGAGTTTGAATTCTTTGCCAATTTGAATGCCTTTTATTTCTTTTTCTTGCCTGATTGCTGAGGCTAGGACTTCTAGTACTATGTTGAATAGCAGTGGAGAGAGTGGACGTCCCTGTCGTGTTCCATATCTTAGGGGAAAGGCTCCCAGTGTTTCCCCATTGAGAATGATATTTGCTGTGGGCTTTTCGTAGATGGCTTCTAAGATGCTGAGGAATGTTCCCTCTATCCCTACACTCTGAAGAGTTTTGATCAGGAATGGATGCTGTATTTTGTCAAATGCTTGCTCTGCACCTATTGAGAGGATCATATGGTTCTTGTTCTTCCTCTTGTTGATGTGATCTATCACGTTGATTGCTTTATGAGTGTTGAACCAGCCTTGCATCTCGGGGATAAATCCCATTTGGTCATGGTGAATAATCTTCTTAATGTACTGTTGGATCCTATTGGCTAGTATCTTGTTGAGAATTTTTGCATCCATATTCATCAGGGATGTTGGTCTATAATTCTCCCTTTTGTTGGGGGTCTTAAGATGTCTGGTTTTGTATTAAGGTGATGCTGGACTTATAAAAGTAGTTTTGAAGTATTCTGTCCCTTTCTATCTTTTGGAACAGCTTTAGTAGAATAGGTATTGTTTCTTTAACCATTTGATTGAATTCCTCTGGAAAGCCATCTGGCCCTGGACTGTTGTGTCTTGGGGTTTTTGATGACTGCTTCAATTTCCTCCCTGGTTATTGGCCTGTTCAGGTTTTCTATTTCTTCCAGTTTTGGTAGTTTATGGTGTTCCAGAGATGTGTCCATTTCTTCTAGATTGCCTAATTTATTGGTGTATAGCTGCACATAATATGTCTTCTTTTTTTCATAATATGTCTTTACAATTGTTTGTGTTTCCTTGGTGTTGGTGGCGATCTCCCCTTTTTCATTTGTGATTTTATTAATTTGAGTCTTTTCTCTCTTCTTTTTAATAAGACTGGCTAATGGTTTTTCTGTCTTATTAATTCTTTCAAAGAACCAACTCCTGGTTTTGTTGATCTGTTTCACAGATCTTCTGGGATCTATTTCATTGCATTCTGCTTGGATTTTTATTAACTCTCTTCTTCTGCTGGGTATAAGTTTTATTTGCTGTTCTTTCTCCAGTTCCTTCAGGTGCAAGGTTAGGTTGTGTATTTGTTTCTCCAATTTTTTAAGGGATGCTTGTTTTGTGATGTATTTCCCTCTTAGGACTGCTTTTGCTGTATCACAAAGATTTTGAATGCTTGTATCTTCATTCTCATTAGTTTCCATGAATCATTTTAATTCTTCTCTGATTTCCTGGTTGACCCAGCAGGATGGCTTTTGACCTCAACGTGTTTGAATTTCTTCCAAGTTTCTTCTTGAGATTGAGTTCTAGTTTCAATGCATTCTGGTCTGAAAATATGCAAGGGACGATCCCAATCTTTTGATGTCAGTTAAGACCTGATTTCTGACCCAGTATGTGATCTATTCTGGTGAAAATTCCATGTGCACTTGAGAAGAATGTGTATTCAGTTGCGTTTGGATGTAAAATTCTGTAAATATCTGTGAAATCCATCTGGTCCAGTATCATTTAAAGCTCTTGTTTCTTTAGAGATGTTGTGCTTAGAAAATATCTGTCATTTACAGAAAGCACTGTGTTGAAGTCTCCCAGTATTAGTGCATTATTATCTATGTATGTCTTTACTTTGGTTTTTAATTGATTGATACTTGGCAACTCCCACATTTGGGGCATAAATATTCATGATTGTTAGACCCTCTTGTTGGAAAGATCCTTTAAGTATGATATAGTGTCCCTCTTCATCTCCTACTAAAGTCTCTGGCATAAACTTTAATTTATGAGATATGATTATTGCTACCCCTGCTTTCTTTTGAGGTCTATTTGAATAGCAAATGGTACTTCAACCTTTTATTTTCAGTCTGTAGGTGTCCTTAGGTCTAAAATGAGTCTCTTGTAGAAAGCAAATAGATGGGTCTTGGTTTTTTATCCAGTCTGAAACCCTGCACCTTTTGATGGGATCATTAAGCCCATTAGCGTTCAGAGTTACTATCGAAAGATATGAATTTAGTGTCATCATAATAGTATTCAGTCCCTGTTTTTGTGGATTGTTTCTTGTGCTTCCTCTTTTTTTCAGAGTCTTCCTTAATATTTCTTGCAAAGCTGGTTTGGTGGTCACATATTCTTTTAGTTTCTGCCCATCTTGGAAGCTCTTTATCTCTCCTTCTATTTTGAATGAGAGCCTTGCTGGATAAAGTATTCTTGGTTGCATGTTCTTCTCATTTAGGACCCTGAACATCTCCTGCCAGCCCTTTCTGGGTTGCCAGGTCTCTGTCTGCTGTGAATCTAATACTTCTCCCCATATAAGTTAGGGATCTCTTGTCTCTTGCTGCTTTAATGATTTTCTCATCTTTGGAATTTGCAGGTTTCACTAATATTTTTATTTTTTGTATAATAAATTTATTTTTTATTGGTGTTCAATTTACCAACATACAGAATAACACCCAGTACTCATCCCGTCAAGTGCCCCCCTCAGTGCCCGTCACCCATTCACCCCCAACCCCCGCCCTCCTCCCCTTCCACCACCCCTAGTTCGTTTCCCAGAGTTAGGAAACTTTATTTCTGTCTCCCTTTTTGATATTTCCCACACATTTCTTCTCCCTTCCCTTCTATTCCCTTTCACTATTATTTATATTCCCCAAATGAATGAGAACATATAATGTATGTCCTTCTCTGATTGACTTATTTCACTCAGCATAATACCTTCCAGGTACATCCACGTTGAAGCAAATGGTGGATATTTGTCATTTCTAATGGCTGAGTAATTTTCCATTGTATATATAAACCACATCTTCTTTATCCATTCATCTTTCGATGGACACCGAGGCTCCTTTCACAGTGTGGCTATTGTGGACATTGCTGCTATAAACATCGGGGTGCAGGTGTCCTGGCGTTTCATTGCATCTGAATGTTTGGGGTAAATCCACAACAGTGCAATTGCTAGGTCGAAGGGCAGGTCTATTTTTAACTCTTTGAGGAACCTCCACAGAGTTTTCCAGAGTGGCTGCACCATTTCACATTCCCACCAACAGTGTAAGAGGGTTCCCTTTTCTCTGCATCCTCTGCAACATTTGTGGTTTCCTGCCTTGTTAATTTTCCCCATTCTCACTGGTGTGAGGTGGTATCTCATTGTGGTTTTGATTTGTATTTCCCTGATGGCAAGTGATGCAGAGCATTTTCTCATGTGCGTGTTGGCCATGTCTATGTCTTCCTTTGTGAGATTTCTCTTCATGTCTTTTGCCCATTTCCTGTTTCGATTGTGTGTTTCTTTGGAGTTGAGTTTAATAAGTTCTTTATAGATCTTGGAAACTATCCCTTTTTCTGATAGGTCATTTGCAAATATCTTCTCCCATTCTGTAGGTTGTCTTTTAGTTTTCTTGACTGTATCCTTTGCTGTGCAAAAGCTTCTTATCTGAATGAAGTCCCAATAGTTCATTTTTGCTTTTGTTTCTCTTGCCTTCGTGGATGTATCTTGCAAGAAGTTACTGTGGCTGAGTTCAAAAAGGGTGTTGCCTGTGTTCTCCTCTAGGATTTTGATGGAATCTTGTCTCACATTTAGATCTTTCATCCATTTTGAGTCTATATGTATGGTGAAAGAGAGTGGTCTAGTTTTTATTCTTCTGCATGTGAATGTCCAATTTTCCCAGCACCATTTATTGAAGAGACTGTCTTTCTTCCAGTGGATAGTCTTATAGTCTTTCCTCCTTTATCGAATATTAGTTGACCATAAAGTTTAGGGTCCTCTTCTGGGTTCTCTATTCTGTTCCATTGATCTATGTGTCTGTTTTTGTGCCAGTACCACACTGTCTTAATGACCACAGCTTTGTAGTACACCCTGAAATCTGCATTGTGATGCCCCCAGATAGGGTTTTCTTTTTTAAAATTCCCCTGGCTATTTGAGGTCTTTCTGATTCCACACAAATCTTAGAATAATTTGTTCTATCTCTCTGAAGAAAGTCCATGGTATTTTGATAGGGTTTGCATTAAACGTGTAAATTGCCCTGGGTAACGTTGACAATATTAAATCTGCCAATCTATGATCATGGAATATTTTTCCATTTCTTTGTGTCTTCCTCAATTTCTTTCAGAAGTGTTCTGTAGTTCTTAGGGTATAGATCCTTTATCTCCTTGGTTAGGTTTATTCCTAGGTATCTTATGCTTTTGGGTGCATTTGTAAATGTGTTTGACTACTTAAATTCTCTTTCTTCATTCTCATTGTTAGTGTATAGAAATGCCATTGATTTCTGGGCATTGATTTTGCATCCTGCCATGCTACCAAATTGCTGTATGAGTTCTAGCAATCTTGGGGTGGAGGCTTTTGGGTTTTCTATGTAGAGTATCATGTCATCGGCCAAGAGGGAGAGTTTGACTTCTTCTTTGCCAATTTGAATGCCTTTAATGTCTTTTTTTTTGTCTGATTGCTGAGGCTAGGAATTTCAGTAGTATGTTTAATAGCAGTGGTGAGAGTGAACATCCCTGTCTTGTCCCTGATCTTAGGGGCAAGGCTCCCAGTGCTTCCCCATTGAGAATGATATTTGCTGTAGGTTTTTTGTAGATGGCTTTTAAAATGTCAAGGAATGTTCCCTCTATCCCTACACTCTGAAAGTTTTGATCAGGAATGGATGCTGTATTTTGTCAAATGCTTTCTCTGCATCTAATGAGAGGATCATATGGTTCTTGGTTTTTCTCGGGCTGATATGGTGAATCACATTGATTATTTTACGAATGTTGAACCAGCCTTGTGTCCCGGGGATAAATCCCATTTGGTCATGGTGAATAATTTTCTTAATGTATTTTGGATCCTGTTGGCTAGTATCTTGTTGAGAATTTTTGCATCCATGTTCATCAGGGATATTGGTCTGTAATTCTCCTTTTTGGTGGGGTCTTTGTCTGGTTTTGGAATGAAGGTGATGCTGGCCTCATAGAACGAATTTGGAAGTACTCCATCTCTTTCTATCTTTCCAAACAGCTTTAGTAGAATAGGTATGGTTTCTTCTATAAACGTTTGATAGAATTCCCCAGGGAAGGCATCTGGCCCTGGACTTTTGTGTCTTGGGAGGTTTTTGATGACTGCTTCAATTTCCTCCCTGGTTACTGGCGTGTTCAGGTTTTCTGTTTCTTCCTGTTCCAGTTTTGGTAGTTTGTGGCTTTCCAGGAATGCGTCCATTTCTTCTAGATTGCCTAATTTATTGGCGTATAGCTGTTCATAAAATGTTTTTAAAATCTTTTGTATTTCCTTGGTGTTGATAGTGATCTCTCCTTTCTCATTCATGATTTTATTAATTTGAGTCTTCTCTCTCTTCTTTTTAATAAGGCTGGCTAATGGTTTATCTATCTTACTAATTCTTTCAAAGAACCAACTCCTGGTTTTGTTGATCTTTCCACAGTTCTTCTGGTCTCGATTTCGTTGAGTTCTGCTCGAATCTTAATTAACTCTCTTCTTCTGATGAGTGTAGGATCTATCTGCTGTTTTTTTCAGGATCTATCTGCTGTTTTTTCTCTAGCTCCTTTATGTGTAAGGTTAGCTTATGTATTTGAGTTCTTTCCAGTTTTTGAATGGATGCTTGTATTGCAATGTATTTCCCCCTTAGGACTGCTTTTGATGCATCCCAAAGATTTTGAACGGTTATATCTTCATTCTCATTAGTTTCCATGAATCTTTTTAATTCTTCCTTAATTTTCTGGTTGACCCTTTCATCCCTTAGCAGGATGGTCCTTAACCTCCACGTGTTTGAGGTCCTTCCAAACTTCTTGTTGTGATTTAGTTCTAATTTCAAGGCATTGGTCTGAGAATATGCACGGGAAGATCCCAATCTTTTGGTATTGGTTCATACCCAATTTGTGACCCAGTATGTGGTCTATTTTGGAGAAAGTTCCATGTGCACTTGAGAAGAATGTGTATTCAGTTGAGTTTGGATGTAAAGTTCTGTAGATATCTGTGAAATCCATCGGGTCCAGTGTATCATTTAAAGCTCTCGTTTCTTTGGAGATGTTGTGCTTTGAAGACCTATCTAGTATAGAAAGAGCTAGATTAAAGTCACCAAGTATAAGTGTATTATTATCTAAGTACTTCTTCACTTTGGTTATTAATTGATTTAAAGATTTGGCAACTCCCACATTTGGGGCATATATGTTGAGCATTGTTAAGTCCTCTTTTTGGATAGATCCTTTAAGTATGATAGAGTGTCCCTCTTCATCTCTCACTACAGTCTTCGGGGTAAATTTTAGTTTATCTGATATAAGGATGGCTACCCCTGCTTTCTTTTGAAGACCGTTTGAATGGTAAATGGTTCTCCAACCTTTTATTTTCAGGCTGTTGGTGTCCTTCTGTCTAAAATGAGTCTCTTGTAGACAGCAAATAGATGGGTCCTGCCTTTTTATCCAGTCTGAAACCCTGCGCCTTTTGATGGGGTCATTAAGCCCGTTCATGTTCAGAGTTACTATTGAGAGATATGAGTTTAGTGTCATCATGATATCTATTCAGTCCTTGTTTTTGTGGATTGTTGCACTGAACTTCTTCTTAAAGGGGAATTGTAAGAGTCCCCCTTAAAATTTCTTGCAGAGCTGGTTTGGAGGTCACATATTCTTTCAGTTCCTGAATGTCTTGGAAGCTCTTTATCTCTCCTTCCATTTTGAATGAGAGCCTTGCTGGATAAAGTATTCTTGGTTGCATGTTCTTCTCATTTAGGACCCTAAATATATCCTGCCAGCCCTTTCTGGCCTGCCAGGTCTCTGTGGAGAGGTCTGCTGTTACTCTAATACTCCTCCCCATAAAAGTCAGAGATTTCTTGTCTCTTGCTGCTTTAAGGATCTTCTCTGTATCTTTGGAATTTGCAAGCTTAACCATTAGATGTCGAAGTGTTGAACGGTTTTTATTTTTTTTTAGGGGGGGGATCTCTCTATTTCCTGGATCTGAATGCCTGTTTCTCTTCTCAGATTAGGAAAGTTTTCAGCTAGGATTTGTTTAAATACATATTCTGGCCCTCTGTCCCTTTCGGTGCCCTCGGGAACCCCAATTAAACGTAGGTTTTTCTTCCTCAGGCTGTCGTTTATTTCCCTTAATCTATCCTCATGGTCTTTAATTGTTTGTCTCTTTTTTCCTCAGTTTCCCTCTTTGCCATAAACTTGTCTTCTATGTCACTCAGTTGTTCTTCCACCTCGTTAACCCTCGTCATTAGGACTTCTAGTTTGGATTGCATCTCATTCAATTGATGTTTAATTTCTGCCTGATTGGATCTAAATTCTGCAGTCATGAAGTCTCTTGAGTCCTTTATGCTTTTTTCTAGAGCCACCAGTAGCTGTATAATAGTGCTTCTGAATTGGCTTTCTGACATTGAATTGTAATACAGATTTTGTAACTCTGTGGGCGAGAGGACTGTTTCTGATTATTTCTTTTGAGGTGAGGTTTTCCTTCTAGTCATTTTGCTCAGTGCAGAGTGGCCAAAAGCAAGTTCTATTGGGAAAAGGAGAAAAAGAGAGGAGAGAAAGAAGGAAAGAAAAGGGAAAAAGAAAAAAGGAAGAAAAAATGAAAAAAAGAGAAGAAAAAGAAAGAAAAAGTACGAAAGGAAAAAATAAAGGGTGGGGAAGCAAACAGAAATCAAAAAGCAAAAAAGAAAACAAAACAAAACAAAACAAAACACGGGGAGTATCTTCCGTTTCTGTATACTTTAAGTCCTTTGACTTCCCCTGGAACTTGTCTGTCTAGTTTGTCTTCTGGGGGAGGGGCCTGTTGTGCTGATTCTCAAGTGTTAGCACTTGGGGGAGCTGCTCTGCCCCCTGCCTGGTGCAGGGCTCAGTGGGGGTTGTTTACCCCGTGAGGCCCCAGGAGGAACAACCCCAGTGGCGGGGCCAGCTCTGGAGCCCTGGCTTCAGCCCCTGCAGGAACTACAGAGCTCTCTGTCTGCAGGGCCTGGAGGTTTCGGGGCGGGGCCGCTAATCTGCTCAGCTTGGGGCAGGAGTGTCCTTGATGTCCTAGGTCCTCCCGGCCTCTCCCTGTCCCGGGGGAAGGCCGGATCCTGGGCTGTGTCCTGGCGCCCAATGCTCCCAGGCCTGCGCTGTTGGATTCGTGCTCTGGCGGCGCAGCCCGCTCTGGGAGCCACCGCCCAAGCCCCTCCGAGCTGCTCCCGGGTCCAGCCGGGCGCACTGCAGCCCTTATGGAGCTCGGCCACGGGGTATGGCGCACTCTCCTGGGCACGCAGGTGTCTGTTACTGTCCCGGGGAGCCTGAGGGCATCCCCGCCCTCCTGGGGTCCTGCTCCAACTCCCTGTGACCCCCTTTCCGCCCAGGAAGATTGGTGCAGCTCCTGCTTCTCCAGGACGGAGCTCTCCTGTCCTGGGGACACTCGCCCCGACCTCAGCCCGGCTCCTTGCAGAGCCCCTCCCCCTTGGATGCCTTTTGTTTCTTTATTTCTTTTTCCCCCGTCTTCCTACCTTGATAGAAGCGTGAACTCTTCTCACTGTAGCATTCCATCTGTTCTCTCTTTAAATCTCAGGCCGAATTCATAGATTTTCAGGATGATTTGAAGGTTATATAGGTAATTTGGTGGGGACAGGTGATTTGGGGACCATACTCTTCCGCCATCTTGCCCCTCCCCCAGGTTTCACTATTAAATGTTGGGGTGTTGAATGGTTTTTATCAATTTGGCAGGGGACGTCTCTATCTCCAGGATCTGAATGCCTATTTCCCTACCCATGTTAGAGATGTTCTCAGCTATGATTTGTTCAAATATGCTTTCTGGCCCTCCGGCCCTCTCGGCACTCTCTGGAACCCCAATTATATTGATTTATTTTTATGAAGCTATCATTTATTTCCCTTAACCTTTCATCATGGTCTTTTAATGGTTTTCCTCTTTTCCTCAGCTTCCTTCCTTGCCACCCACTTGTCTTCTATGTCACTCAGTTCTTTTTTCTTCCTCATTAACCCTGTCATTAGGACTTCCAGTTCAGATTGCATCTCACTTAATTGATTTTTAATTTCAGCCTGATAAAATCGAAATTCTGCACTCACGAATTCTCTTGATTCCTTTATGCTTTTTTTTTCCATAGCCACCAGTAGCTTTATAATTGTGCTCCTGAGTTGGCCTTCTGACATAGAATTGTAATGCAAAACCTGTAACTCCTTAACGGAGTGTACTGTTTCTGATTCTTTCTTTTGTCTTGAGTTCTTCTTTCTAGTCATTTTGCTCAGTGCAGAGTGGCTGTATGAGTGCCTGAGTCAAGAATATCAACCACTTATATGTATAGAATGTAATGCTACTCAGCCATTAGAAACGACAAATACCCACCATTTCCTTCTATGTGGATGGAACTGGAGGGTGTTATGCTGAGTGAAATAAGTCAGAGAAGGACAAACTTTATTTGGTCTCATTCATTTGGGGAATATAAAAAATAGTGAAAGGGAATAAAGGGGAAAGGAATGAAAATGAGTGAAAATATCATTTAGGGTGATAGAACATGAGAGACTCCTAACTCTGGGAAACAAACAAGGGGTAGTGGAAAGAGAAGTGGGCGGGGCTTGGGGTGACTGGGAGATGGGCACTGAGGGGGACACTTGACGGGATGAGCCCTGGATGATATGATGTATGTTGGCAAATTGAACTCAAAAATAAATATTAAATAAATAAAATAAATTTTTAAAAAGCAATAGCCTTCAAACTAAAAAAAAAAAAAAAAAAAAGGATGGTGGGAGACACAAAGCTGTGTTTTGGTTGGAAAAAAAAAAAAAAGGGAATATCAACCACAACCTAAGTAAATTTCATCCTAGATGATTCTGCCAAGCTCAGAGACCACAAATTGAAAACAACGATCCTAGCAATACAAAACAAAAGGACTGCTAAAGTGAAAAACAAATTTTAAAACAAAGTAGTAAAAAAAAAAAAAAAAAAGGTCACAAATCCCAAAGACGTTTTTAAAAAATGGAAAAAATTTAAAAAAGGGGGGGGATTGAGAGATGGTGTTGGTGATGAAGTTGTAGTGGAGGGAGAATGTAGTCTTCCTGAGGGGTTCTAGACGGTGATTCTCTTGTTTCTGAATATATTAAGTTCTGTATGTTAGAAGATGCTCAGTCCCAAAGTTATATAAACCAGAAATACTTGTAGAAGGCCCCAATATTGACCACCAAAATATAAATGAGTTAAAAGAGGGGGGCAGAATGGGAAGGAGGAATCTTACAGAATGAACCAGCATGGTATTCCACTTGGTTCTGGGTGCATGCTGGTCATGTTTTAGAAGGTATTAACTTCTGCCATATTAGAACAAAATGAAGCAGAGAAAACAAAAAACACAAAACAAAAAAACCCGTATCTTCTATATCTCCCAAAATTAAGTTGAATATGTTGAAGGGAATCTAGAATTGGAAAATATATCTAGGACCTCTAATTGTAGAAATAATGAAAGCCAAAAAGAAGAATCTTAAAAATAAAAAGGTGGTAAAATATTGTAGTTAAGGTGGGAAAAGAGAAAAAAATTGGATATTTGTAGTCTGATATAAAAACGAGTTGTATTGGAAAAAGGAAGAAAAAAATAGGAGGGGTACCCTCTGGTTCTATTTACTGTAAATCCCTCAACTTCCCCTGTAGATTTCCAGTGCTGCTTGGTCAAGAACTTACTTTTCCCCTGTCCTTCCAGCTGGTCTTCTGGGGGAGGGGCCTGCTATGCTGATTCTTAGGTGTGTGTACCTAGGGGATATGCCCCATCCCCTGCCGGGTGCCGGGTTCAGTGGGAGCTGTTCACCCCGTGAGGTCTCTGTTCCCTGGCGGCCCTGCCCCTCCCAGGCACAGAGTGACACGAGGAGGAAGAACAGCACTGGCAGTGGCCGATTCTCCAGCCCTAGAGTGAGCTCCCAGCAGTAACTACCATAGTCTCCCAGTAGCACTGCCTTGATGCTCCCGCGGAGGGGGGCGCTGACCTGCACAGCTTGGGGGCACCTGGCGCCGGGAGATTTCTCACTGTCCTGTGCCCTCCTCTCCTCCGCCTGTCCCAGGAGGAGTGCAGGATGCCGGCTGTGTCCACTCACTCCCCTGGGATCTGGGGCCTGTGCTGCTGGAATTGCACTCCTGGGGCATGTGGCTCCCGAAGGCAGCAGGGCACAGCTCCCTCTGCCTGAAGCCCTCACCTGACTGACGGGCTTCTCCGGATGCCCACCGGATGCCCGCTCCATCTCTTTACTGAGATCAGCCCACAGTCCATGGTGTGTTTTACCTCGGGGCACACTTCCTCTATTCATGACTCTGGGAGACTGGAGGCTCCACTGCCCCTCCTGGGATTCTGCTTGATTTCCCTGTTAAGTGCCTTTCCATCCAGGAAGAATCTGGGTCAGATTTTTTAAAATTCTGCTTCTCTGGGTTTGGGCTTTCCTGTTCTGGAGGCTTTCACCTCAAGGCTTGAGCCCAGCTCCTTGCAGGCTCCTCCCTCACTTGATTTTTTAAAATTCTTTTCCACCTTCTTACCTTGTTAGAAGAAAAGCCCTTCTCTCTGTAAGGTTACAGCTGTTCTCTCTTTAAATCTCAGGTGGAATTTGTAGGTTTTCAGGATGGTTTGAAAGTAATCTAGGTAAGTTGGTGGGGCCAGGTGAGTTGAGGACCCCTACTCCTCTGCCATCTTCTCTCTCCTGTACCATATATCTGGTGACTATAGCTTTGTAATATAGCTTAAGTCTGGAATTGTGATGCCTCCAGCTTTGATTTTCTTTTTCAAGATTGCTTTTCTATTCAGTCTTTCTGTAGATCCATATAAATTTTAGGATTTTTTTGTTTCAGCTCAGTGTAAAATGTTGATGGGGATTGCATTGAATGCATAGATTGCTCTGGGTATCATAAACATTTCACAGTATTTGTTCTTTCAATTCATGAACATAAAATGTCTTTTCATCTCTTTATATTCCTCAATTTCTTGCATAAGTGTTCTGCAGTTTTTAGAGTACATTTCCTTTACCTCTTTGGTTAGATAGATTCCTAGGTATCTCATGGTTTTTTGTGCTATTTTAAATGGGATCAATTTATTAATTTCTATTTCTTCACTCTCATTGTATAGAAATGCAACTGAGTTCTGCACATTGATTTTATATACATTGTGGTTTGAAAATATGCAGGGAATTATCACAATCTTTTGGTACTGGTTGAGACCTGATTTGTGGCTCAGTATGTTTGGGGTATGTTCCATATGCACTTGAGAAGAATGTGTATTCTGTTGCTTTCGGATGAAATTCTCTGTATATAACTGTGAAATCCATCTGGTCCTCGGGTCCATTGTTTCCTCATTGCTTGGATGATCTGTCCATTTCTGTGGGTGTGTTTGTAAAGTCCCCTACTGTTATTGTATTATTTTTGACGTGTTTCTTTAATTTTGTTATTAATCAGTTCATATAATTATCTGCTCCCATTTTAGGAGCATAAATATTCACAATTGTTAGATCTTCTTGTTGGAAAGACCCTTTTAGTATGATATAGTGTCCTCTTCATCCCTTACTGCAGGATTTAGTTTAAAATCGAATTTGTCTGATACAAGTATTGCTATGCCATCTTTCTTTTGGGGTCTATTAGCATGATAAGTGATTCTCTACTTCCTCATTTTCATTCTGGAGGTGTCTTTGGGTCTAATATGAGCCTCTTGTAGATAGCATATGGATGGGGGTCTTGATTTTTTTGACCCAATCTGATACCCTAGGTCTTTTGATTGGAGCATTTACTCCATTTACATTCAGAGTAATTATTGAAATATATGAATTTAGTGCCACTGTATTACCTGTACCATCATTGTTTCTGTAAATTGTCTCTGTTCCTTTCTGGTCTATGTTACTTTTGTTTTCTCTTCACTTACAGGATCTCCTTTAATATTTCTTGTAGGGCTGGTTTACTAATCACAAATTCTTTTAGTTTCTGTCAGTTCTGGAAGCTCTTTATTTCTCCTTCCATTTTGAATGACAGCCTTGCTACATGTTTTTCTCACTTAGCACCCTGAATGTATCATGCCAGTACTTTCTAGCCTGTCAGGTCTCTGTGGACAGGTCTACTGACAGTGTAATGTTTCTACCCTTGTAGGCTATGTATCTCTTGTCTTGAGCTACTTTCAGGATTTTCTCTTTGTATCTGAAAATTGCAGACTTCACTATTATATGTCTGGGTATTAATTTATTTGTATTAATTTTTAGGGGCTTCTCTGTGCCTCCTAGACTTGAATGCCTATTTCCTTCCCCAGATTAGGGAAGTTCTCTTCTATGATTTGCTCAAATACACCTTCTTTCCCTCTCTTTCCTCTTCCTCCAGGACCCCGATTATTCTAATACTGTTTCACTTTATGGTGTTGCTGAATTCCTAAAGGCTCCCCTCATGGTCAGTAGTTGCTTTTCTCTCTTTTCCTCTACTTCCTTACTTTCCATCATCTTGTCTTCCATGTCACTGACTCTCTTCTGCCTCATTTCCCTGACCATTTGAGTGTCCATTTTAGACTGCATCTCAGTAATAGCATTTTAATTTTGGCCTGATTAGATTTTAGTTTTTTTTATTTCTGCACTTAAGGATTCTTTAATATCTTCTATGCTTTTTTTCAAGCACAGCTATTATCTTTATAATCAGTATTCTGAATTCTAGGTCTACCATCTTACCTACATTCATATAGATTAAATCTGTGGCAGAGAGTATTACCTCTGGCTCTTTGTGTTGTTGTGAATTTCTCCTTCTAGTCATTTTGTGCAGAGAAGAATAGATGAACAAGAGAACAAAATAAAAAAGATCAACCATGACCCCAGCAAAATACACACTAGACAAATCTGTAGAGATCAGAAACCCTCCCACCCCCCAAAAAAAGAAAAAAAAGGATAAAGAGAATATAATCTCCTAGGTGGACAAAACAGGGTTATCCTCTTGGTCCTAGGTGTATTTTGGTTTCTGTGTTAGAAGACACTAAATTAAAGTATTGTAAAGAAAGAAAAAATATATATACTAAAATAAAATTAAATACACTGAAAGGAAACCAAAACTGAAGTATATATCTATGAAATGTAAATGTAAAAATTTTAAAAAGACTTTAAAAAGTGTTGATAAAATAAGAAACTAGTTGAAAAGGAAAAAAATTAAACTAAAAGACTAAAGTATCATGAGAAAAAACACTTGAATTCTTTATACTATTTTCCCCTAGTGCTGGAGTTTTTCAGTTACATATGATCTGTAAACTTGGTATTAGCCTGATGTTTCTACTGGTCTTCTAGGGGAGGGGCCTGTTGCACTGATTCTCAGGTGTCTTTGCCTGGGTGGGGTCACACTGCCTCTTGCCAGTGGGCTGGGCTCAGTGTAAGCTGCTTCATGTTGCTCTATGGGGCTTTTGTCCCCTGAAGGTTTTCTGGGCCACTTTAGAGGATGAAGAAAGATATCTCTAAAAATGGCAGTGCCCTGATCTCTAGCCCCACTCTTCAGTGCACCCTCAGGCAAAACAATCAATCACTTTTCTGTGCACCAAATTCTGCAGACTCCTGCAGTTCACAACCACAATGATCCTCCCATGGGAAGGAGTGGGGGTCTCACCCTAGTTCTCTTGCTTGCTGGGTACCTGTTCTGGGATCTTGGAGCCATCACCAGATCATGTGTGCACCTGTGTGGCTCCTTCTGGAGTAATGAGGAGGATCTTACCAGTGTCCTGCTGCTTGTTGGGCCTCTTCTTATAGAGCAGCCACCCAATCATGCTGTGGTTCACAGTCTGTGGCAACACTGACCTGAGAGCTCACTCCTAGGCTAGCTGATCATAGCTGGCTTTTCTGCTCCAATGCCTGAGAACTCTGTTGCATTCAGGTACTGCCATTCTTTCTTTGACTCCAGGAATCCTAAGAACATACTACCCCAGCTAGGATTCTGCTCTACTTCACCACCTGTGCACCTATCAGCAGGGCACCCTCACCAGAGCAGACTTCTAAAAGTTCTGATTTTACACTCTGCTGATATATTACTTTCCAGTGTCTGGCTTGCATAGGTTCCCCCCCGTGCAGTTTATCTTCTGATATTTCCCCTCAGATTCACTTCTGCACACTTCCTACCTTGCAAAAAGTGGTCACTTTTCTATTTGTAGACTTGCAGTAATTTACTTCTTAGATCTCAGGTTGAATTCACAGGTATTCAGAATGATCTGATAGATATCTATCTGAATTCAAGAGACCAAATGAAACAAGTGTCCTCTACTCCTCTGCCATATTCCCTCTACCTTAAGAGACTCTTTATTTTTACAGAACAAGCTGAGGGTTGATGGAGTGGGATGGGCTAAATGGTTAATTAGTATTAAGGAGGGCATTTGTTGTGTTCCTGAAAATAGTAATAAACTATATGTTAACTAAAATTTAAATATTTGTAAATGATAAAAAGGAAGACTAAGTCACTGCATGCATTAGAGGAATTAAATTGTACTGTGGTCTATACATATCTAATTTGGGGGTGAAACTGTATCTATTTGAGTGCTTAACTATATGCACTTATAGGAAAGTGACCTGGGGAATTAGCACATGAGTACTGAAAATTTGAGAAATGGTTGTGCCTACACAGGAGCCATTTATATGTTTGTCTGAGCTATTGGAACCTTTTCAGTGATGATTGGTCTCTTGAGGGATATAAGATGGTCAAAATCCAAACAGATTATGGATTTTTACTTTTCTTTTCTCTAGTAAGTGAAAACAAATATATGAAAATTCAACAGTAGGTAAACATTTTATCTGAAAAATATTGATATTTTAGGGAATTATAATGCTCCAAGTGACAGTGAGAGTCTGCCTATGTTAACCAGCCATTGACTGTGTTTGCTGGTTTCTCTGATTTCAAAATATGATCATAGTGTCCAAGGGTGACAACCTTAGTGTTTAGTATCTATCACCTATCTCAGTCTGTCAGTCACTTGTAAGCATGCCTGAGTCGATGATGACATCAATAACTCATCTGTTTGAGAATATGGGAAATATAACTGTCAGAAGCACTTCTTTAAAACTGAGTTGAAGACATAAAGGCTGTTAGCGTTAACCTGAGTTAGTGTTAACCTGAAATAAATTATGATCATTTAAGTTCTATTTTGTAAACCATAGGATAAGTAATAAGTAATAACACAAAATTATCAAAAAAGGGCACGTAAGTGGCTCAGTCAGTTAATCATTGGACTCTTGATTTCAGCTCAGGGTCGTAAGTTCAAGCCACACATTGGGCTTGATGCTGGGCATAGAGTCTATTTAAGTATATATCTATATCTATATCTTAAAATAATCACTAGAGAATTTAAATAATATATATAGTAGCAAAATACCCATTTAATACAAAAGAAAACAGCTAAGAATGAATAGAGGGGCCAAAATGATGTAAGACATCTAGAAAACAGAAAAACAGACATAAATCCAACCATATGACCATTATATTAATTTTAAAAGACAGAAATTGGGAGATTCCATTAAATATTAAACATCTATACATTATTTATGAAAGAGATGATTTAGAGCAAAAGATACAAATAGTTTGAAAGAGACAATTTAGAGCAGAATATACAAATATTTTGAAAGTAAAATGGTGGGTAAAGCTATATTATGCTTAGAATATCCAGAAGAGAACTGGACTGACTATTCTGATAGAGAAAGTAAACTATAAGGTAAAATATTATTAGAAATGAAAAAGGATATTATATAATAGTAGCTTAATCTGTTATTTATATGATATACATATATGTATGTATATGTACACATATATATGCACACTATAACATGTGTATTATATTGTGCCTCAAATAATGTAAAGCAAAAACATGCATGGTTAAAAGGAGACATTTCACATCTGGAGAATTCTCCAACGTAGATCATGTACTAAGTCATAAAACTGGTCCCAATGAACTTAAAAAGATTAAAATCATATATTTTGGTCTATGAGAGTAGGGGAATTATATTAGAGATCAAAACAAAGAAATCTGGGAGATCAAGTATTTGGAAATTAATAATTAATTATTAATAATTATATTAATTATTATTAATAATAATTAATTTGGAGATTACTTAGAGGAACTTGTGGGTCAAAGAAAAATCACAACAGAAACTCATTTAGAGCTGAATGGGATATATATAAAGATATGCTTAGAGGGATATTTATAGTTTCTTTAAAAAGATTTTTATTTATTTCTTTGAGAGAGGGAGACAGAATTGCAAGCAGAGTTTGCAATGAGTGCAGAGCCCAACACAGGGCTTCATCTCATGACCCTAAGATCACAACCTGAACCAAAATCAAGTGCCCAACACTTAACTGTTTGAATCACTCTGCTGCACCAAGATTTATAGTTTTAAATGACTATGAGAAAAGAGTATATATATCAGATAGATAGCCTATACTTCTACCAAAGAGACAAGAAAAAGACTCAACTCTCAACTATAAAATCAAATGTAAGGGAGTAAATAATAAAGGTTTACACAAAAATCAATGAAATAAAAATAAAACCTAAGATAACTATGAAGAAAACCCATGAGACCAAAAGTTAGATGTCTACAAAGATTAATGAAATTGACAAACCTTTAGTTAGACTGAACAAGAAACAAGACATAAATCACTAAAGCTAGGAATGAAAGAGGGGCAGCACTACTAATTCTGTAGATTCTATCAGAAATATCTGTCTCGTGATTTCTTGAGAGGAAATGGATATGGAGGAATCCAAGGTTGTAATTGCACTTAAAAGTCAGCAACACATCACTGATATTTAGATTTCCACTGACATCAGTGCTTATCTCCGTGAAGCTTCCAGGAGGTCCCTTGACATTACAATATCACCCATTCAAACTTATCTATGCTTCTAGACAATGTTTCTTTTAACTAGTCAATAATTTTATCTATTTTAGGGGAACTTTTGTAATCTCAACATCAGACATATATGTTAATATTATGGTGAGTCCTCCCAAGTTTTCCATCTTTAGACATGAAGATGATATTGGACCAAAGTAAGACATGTGATTGAGAGAATACATCTGAGCTTTCAATGGTCTGTCCTGTTGAATATGAGCATTAGAAGAGAATGGGAAACACATTTCAGGACAAGCTGGAAGACTCTATGCCTTCCCTAACTATTTAGTTATTTTTCTGGGTTATGGTACACCATGATTCTCAACATAGTCGATATCATACTTCTGAGGTAAAACTTAGTTCTTGGGAACAAAAGAAATCTTAAATATTACAGTGGTTCATGGCCCACTATACATAAGCACATATAGAGAATATATGTGGTATTAAAAATTGGGCATGTGAAAAGTAGGGGGAAATGTCTAAAAAAGGATATCCATGCAGGTGATAATAATAATAAAAGGTTGAGAAACACTATAATTCAAGTCTAAAGAAATCAATCTAGTTCTGCTATTTAGCTGTGTAAAAATCAGATGTGATGGAAGCCAAAATATTTGCTACAGTTTGTCAGGATTTCCTCAGGAGTAGCAGGTCTTGCAGAGACAGTTATTTTAGAAGATTGTGTTTCTTTTCCCATTTAGACTCACCTAATATCTTTCTCTTCCAGGATACATTATCCTAATCTAGATCTTAAATATTTTCTGAAAAACTATGTCAGTGTTGTTCCTTTGAAGGGAAAGCCTGCTTGTCTTTCATTGGGACTTTCAGAAAACAATGAGGTCCACATATGTCTATTTGCCAACAGCAATTTTCAGAACCAAATTTACTCTAAGACCAAAGAGTTATGTATGCACAATGATATACCATTATCCTGGCCCTGAGATTTATAAACTTTTGTTCAGAAGGAGCCAAAGTTCTACTAGAAAAAATTATCTAGAGCTACTAGCATATACTGCCAATGTGTTATGAAATATATAGATCTTATAAAAATAATGTCTTTAAAATATCTGTTGTTGAAATCTTAGGTAAGATTATTTGGGGGGAAATATGTTTGAAAACAGAATTATAAGCTAATAAATATTTCTAAATTTGTCAGCAAACAGGAAATGAAATAAAAAAAGACAATGGTATTGTATCAATATGTTTATATTCAGAAGACAATTTCATGTTTTAACAATTATGGGTTTTGCTCAGTTTTTCTTTAATGTAAAGGTTAACATTTTATGCCTTTGCATAAATCCAGTATTATTAAATATATTTTAAAGGTTGACATGATAAAAAAAGAAAACCTAAACATATTTGATTTATTTATATGATGTTCTGCAGATGACTTCAGAAAGACATTTTTAGGACATTGTTTTAATATACAGTTCTTTATTTTTCGCTAAGTAATCAGCTCATTTGAGATCAGTGAATAATGTGTAAGCCATTGTTCTGTACAGTTTTGAGGATACTCTCAATAGAGTAATCAAATGTATTTTTCATTTTATCAGTTCTACACTTTGTTGCTATACTGAAGTTCTATAAAACTGATGATTTACAGTATATGCTTTCTTCAAAATCATAGATAAAAATATTGTATTTATGAATTCTTTTAAATGAAGAATGGTTAGGACTCATGATTATTACACAGGAATGTACCCTTTCACTAGATTATTTCTTTGGGACAAATATTATACTGTTGTTATAAAAGAATAGTTTAGTCCAATATTTCCAAATATTTAGATATTATAAATGAGGATAATCTTATGAAAATTGATAAATATAAGCTAGAAATGATTTTCTTTTGCAAGTGGAATTGTTGGGAGCTTCACTTGAACTTCAGCAGATAGTAATAGAGAAACCATGTTTTTATTGGTCACATATAATAGCAAAAAAATGTTTTATAACATTTATTCTTAATAGAATAAGAATATTTTACCTTTCTAAAATAATTATTAGCCAGTTACTTTTTGAGTCTGTTGGTGTCAGGAGAAGGGAGAGCAGTGCACATCTGAAAGTTGTTCCTGTGACATAACCAGGACTTAACAATATGTACCCTTTCTAATCTGTATTGCATGATACTGACAATTTGTGAATGTTTTATTGTTAAATTCGATTACATGCACATGTAATAGGTATATTTATATTTATATCTGCATATTTTTTTCTCAAAATGTTATTTTTCCTCTTTTTTTCCCCTTCCAGCCTTCGAGAAGGGAAGAGAAACTGTCTATGTCTTTGCCTTTCTTGAATGCCATCTCCAGAAAGTGAGATGACCACTTAATTTTGAATCAATGGTTCTCCATTTCTACCTGTAGTCTTTTGGACATCCTTGCAGGTATGACTATATTTTCAGGGGAAGTGCATATTTACTGAGAAAAAAAGCCCAAGATAGATAAGAGTTGACAGATTTTGGTCTTCTTAAGTTTGGTGACATTTGATTATAGCTAAATATCACTAAAAACTCATCCAAGATCCAGATAATAGTGGACACAGTAATTGGGAGTTATATCTGTGGGTCATAACAGGTCTTCCTAAATGGGGGACTTTCTCAACAACCACTCCTAAAACTGTATCAACTTCTATAAGACCACTTACTAAGTTGCTTCTCAGGCCTTTATTTCTGTTTGATTAATCAAATGGGCTTCTAGTTTCTTATGGCCTGACATTTTTAGTTTACTCTTGTTGTACAAGTATCTATGGATTGCCAGGAATAGAATAGGTTCTCAATAATTAACTTTCATTGAGAATAGATATATATGTAGATATCTATAAGTATATAGATATTTAAGTGATTTTGTAAATAACCTAGCCAGGTAAAAAAATGACAAATGATGGGGAAAGAGACATAATTTTCAGTGGGATTCTGGAAATCCAGTCAGTTTTGGAAATGCACAGGAAAGGAAGGCTCTGATACAATGTACTAATGTTGAAATGTATAGAGCTAAGTTACAGCTAGCTGTAGTTTCAGAGCCATGTGAGAGTAAGAAGCAGCATCCAAATTAAATCAGTGTGAAAGAGTACCAAAGAATAACGTCCTAGCCTCCAGTCAATTGACCTTTTTCACTCGAAGTGGCATTTCTCATTTTTCCCCATCAGAAGATTACTTCTTGGGAACTCCTGGGAGTAAATGATACCAGAAAATCTATGAAATAAGACTCTTCAGACAAGGAGACTGTGGTCCGAGGGCCATGCTCTGACGGTAAGGTTTTGTCAGAATAGTCCTTGCTTTCTAGGAGCAACCATATCTGGGTAGAAAATCAGATGTTAGTTTTCTAAAGATTGGTGACTTTTGGATACATTCCAATTGACCTCAAGGGCCAGAATGCATCGTGAGATAAGAGATACAGCCTCTCAGGGCACCTGGGTGATGCAGTCAACTCTTGGTTTTTCACTCAGGTTGTAATCTCAGGGTTCTGAGACTAAGCCCTGCATCAGGCTCTGCCCTCGGTATAGAGTTTGCTTAAAACTCTCTTCCTCTTTCTCTGCCCCTCCTCCCATTCTCTCTCTTTTGCTCTCAAATAAATAAATAATTTTAAAAAAAGAAATAGAGCTTTTCTTATATACTTTCATAGATTTTCTATATTTCGGTATATTTATGGTGAATATGAAAGAGTTCCTTAACTTTTCCTATCTAATAAACTAGGCTCCTACTTGGCTGGATTGATTGTGTTAATGTTGTATGCATGAGATTCAGTGGTTCTCAATAGAACCAGTTCTATTAGACTGGAGGGAAGAAAACTAGTTTTGTCTGAAATAATTGATCAAATGAATGAGTGACTTAAAACTTAGAGAGCCAATACAGAGGGGAAAGAGATAATAATCTGAGATAGCTGGAGGTGTCTTTTACTTTTTTGGCTTAGCAAAGAAGAGAAAGTAGCATTTATGTTTGATTTAGGAAGATTTAAGGTCATTTTTCTGGCCACAGTGTTAATGCAGCAGCTGAAAACGTGGCTTTCTTTATGTCCTCTGGGTAGATTCGTACACAGCACATGTAGAAATAGAGTAAATAAGAATCTCATAGCCTCCAGTGGACTCCTTAGAAAATGTGTCACTCATCTTTGCCAATTTTACTCTTTGTATAATTACAGGTGATGAGCACGAATGTGAGGTGGATTTGTTTCTGAGGGTGCTTACTTCTACCACCAGCTTCACCAAAACAATGATACAGTCTCCTTTATGCTTGGTGACTCCTCTCTTTCCTGTGTTGCAGTGGATACCTCCTGCAGATAAGAAATGCTTAACTGAGAAATGCTCATGTTGGGATATCATCGATGAGACTTTAATTTGGGCATGGTGACTGTTTCCCTTGCTGCCACTTGACTCAATCCCAGGAGCCTCAGTAGAGGAAATATTATTGCACAAGAAAATATTATTGCTCAATATGGTGGAATTACTCAGTGCTCCCATAAATACACATTTATACTTTCTATTTGCCATATGGTAAAAATTTTAAATAGGATATATTAAAAAGAAACTGAACATTTTTTTCAAAAATTTAAAGCATATTTAAATATCTAATATATAAATTAAATGCCCTCCTCTCTCCCAATCTATCCCCGAGTTTTCTTCTCTTAAGAGAGTTGTGTGCATTCTTTAAATGGATAGATGCACACACAGACACATATACGCAAAAACTATTTTGGGGTGTTCTGGAAATGGGGCCATACTGTACACATTCTTCAAATTGCCTTTTATTTAACAGTTTTCAATACCCTTTTCTATTTCAGTAATATACATCTGTGTCATTTGTTGAATGACTGCATGACTGTTTTGTAGATGAAATATAGTTAATTGTTATAAGTATTTCTCATCCATAGATATTTGTTAGCACAAAATTTCTGTGCGATGAATCTCCCTATCAATAATTTTGCATTTGTCTATTATATCATAATAAATTACTTAACAATTGAAATACTGGGATTAAGGATATGCACATTTCAAATTATTACAAGATTTCCTTAAAATGTGGTAATAACTTTATCCTCAAATGGCAATGAATAAGATTGCCAGCTTTCCCACGACTTCACTGATAATGGATTTTATAAATATTTAAATTTTTTGCAAATGTGATAGCCCAAACTATTGTCTTAAATTGTATTTTTTTTGTTTTTGAGTTTGATCATTTTTCATATGTTTATTAGCCATCTGTATTCTTTAATTTCCTCTTTATGTCCAATTTTGAGCGTGGGGGTGTAGTCTTCTGATTTTGAAAAGCCCATTTATTATTGGGGAAATAAGCTTTGGATTGTCAAGCTTTACAGATATTTTTATGCACTTTTAAAACTTCATTTTTGTTATAAGAATGTGTATGATTGTTACTTGTCCAAGTATAACCATGTTTGCTTTTATGGCTTCTGAGTTTCATGTCATTTTGGAAAAAAATATTTATACTGATTTCATAAAACCGTTCACCTATGTTAACTTCTTATTCTTTTGTCTTTATTTTATTCAAATTCTTAAATCATGAGAAATTTTTTTGATTTGAAATCTTAAAGTTGCCAAGTTATTTGCCATTACTTGCGATTATTTGCCAATAATTGCCCATTTATCTGTAATACCATCTTGCACATGTGCTGTATTCTCATCTGTGACTGGCACCATTTTTGTTCTGTGGGTCTGTGTGTCTCTTCTTCTGCCTCCTGTCTCATGTGTCTTCTCGTTGGAAGAAATTACAGTTTAGACTGCAATTTCACCAACTTTAATAAATTAATTTAGGGGAGAATTTATTTTTAATAATGTAAGTCTTCCTATTCAAGAACAAGGTATGTCTTTCTTTTTATTGAACAATTTTAGTACTGTTAATATTTTCACTGTGATGGGGAATTTTATTTCAGTTTATTTTCTTATTCGATAATTTTTTCTATATCTGAAAGTTTTGTTTTAGGAGATATGTGCTTACCTTACTCTTTCTCATGACTTTTCAGATATTGTCAAAGTACATGCCAAAACATTTGCAAATACTGATGATTTTGATTCTCTTCTTCCAAATGATCTTGATTTAATTAGGTTGATAAAGTTCACTAACTGGTACTTTTAGAGCACTTAAACATGGAACTATTAACCATCCTTAATTTAATCAGTTTTTGATGGAATGTTTCTTGGGTTTGACCAGTACATTGTTGCTGATCTATTCCCAAAGACTCCAAGAAAAAACTATAATCAAGAAAGCTAAGTGTGTTAAACTTACTGCAGCAAGGGAAAACACCACTTTGACAATGTTTAGTGTGTTCCAAAAGTAGCCTGGGGTCTGGGCTGATGTGATTTAAGGTGGGGTTTTCAAAAAAAAACATAGAATTGATTAAGAATGGAAAAATTTGTCATGCAGTAGTTTAAGGTTGGCAAAAGACTAACATGAAGTCCTTGATATGAGTCTAGATAATCAAATTTTTGTCTGATAAATGAGTTATTTGCCTATATGAGTAAGATGTTTTCAATGATAGAAGAGGTTTTAGCTTAGATGAGAAAACTGAATGTATTTATTTGTTTGCAGTTCTATCTTGTGTTTAGAACTCTACTAGGGGTGGTATCAGGTCCTAGAACCAATAGGTAAGTTATTTTGATTTAGGTCATGTCAATCATCAATGCAATACATGAATTTTAAATTTGAGATATTTTTGTGTGTCATGTTAGGTAAGTCTCCCACTTTATATATATTTCTAAGAAATTTTAATCAAATTCAGGTGGTAGATATAATAAATCCTTTTGCATAACCAGTTGTAGTATTCTTCCAATTAAATTTTATTATTGTGAAATAATTATATTACTGAAATTCTATTTATTCTTTGAGTGAACAAACCCTATTTGTTAAAAAAAATTCGCTATGAATTCACTACTAAATTATGAGTATCTTGATTTGGATTTTTAGCAAGTATACTATTAAGTGAAGTTGATCTGTAGTTTTCTGTTCTTTGTCATATTTTGATCTCAGGTGCTCTGGTTGTGTTAAATTAATTTGGAGGATTTTCTTTTTACTCTATGCTATAGAATGGGTCGACAAACTTTAGTATTATTATGAATGGTTAAGTGAACACATCAATTAAATCACCTGAACTCTCCTTTGTTTTTGGTTGTTTGGAGTAGAACTGAGGCTACCTAGAAAATGTTCTCACTATTTTCTATGGTGATTCCTTGCTTTTTGTTTTGCATCTTCAATTTAACTTTTCTTCTAGAAAATCACAATCCAGGCAGATTTTTCAACACAGTATCATGAAGTTTTACAGTTCTATTGATTTCTTATTTCAGTTGATATTCATTTTCATTCTGGTTTTGGTTATTTCTGCTCTGCTTTTTTTTTTTAATGAAGTTAAGTCTGATTCATGGATATTTAACAGAATTATCTCCTCTTTTTCCTCTCCCTCAATCTGCTTTTTGTTGTAACTTAATAATGTTTTTTATTTTTAATATTATAATTTATTTATATATTTTTCTGTAGTCCTTGTGTTTTTTAAAATAAATTCTTAAACATGTATAATCCACTTATCATTTGTTTTTGGTAATGAAAGATTCGTTCTGTTGTAAATTTTATAAAACTTCTTATTATGAACACAGTGTAAACATACAGACCATAAAAAGTAAAGAACAGTAAACACAGACACCAGGAGACCAGGTTCCACCATTATCCACAGTTGCAAGATTTACTTAATGTTAATTATAGGATATTTTCAAACACCTCAAAGAAATGATAAAACTTATTTTTCCCTAGAATCATTTTTAAAAATGATAATATGTTACAAAACTCAAAATTTACAAGGGGATATTCAGTGAAAGGTAATTCACCTCAATTCTCTCCTTTATAACTACCCCTTTCTAGAGAAAACTAGTGTTACAGATTTTTGTTTCTACACACACACACACACACACTTTTCTAATATTCTGTGACTTTATTTTCTATATTTGTGTAATGTATTAATATTTTACTATTTCTAACAGATCAATTCATATCAGTATCGAGAAGCTTTTTTCAAATATATACCTACAGAGCTAACATTTCCATACTTAAATGCATAGATCTAAACTGTATAATTCAATGAGTTTTCTTAAGTGTATACTCATGTTAACTACTACCTTATTCAGGAAATAGAATGTTTTTATCACTTGAGAACCTCCCCTACTGCCTCATTCCAGCCACACCTAATTCTCATAGGAAACAATGTTCTGATGTCTATCATAATAGATGAGTTTTGTCTGTTTTTTGAGATTAATGTAAATGGAATTACACAGCAATATACCTATTTCCTTCCACTCATCATAATGATATTGGAATTCACTCATGTTATTCTGTATGTTGGTAGATTGTTAAACCTTTTTAAATTATTTTCAAACCTTTTCCTTTTAATTGCAGAGTAACAGTCCACTGACTGGGCATATTATAATTTATTTGCCCATTCTCCTATTGATGGACATTTGGGTTCTTCCCGGTTTTTAGCTGTTTTGAATATGTTAGCAGATGTCTTATGTAATTACCCAAAAAATGGAATATGCATGATCATAAGATAGATTTTGCTTAACTTTATAAGAAACTGCCAAAATATACTCTAAATATTGGAAATTATTACACTCTCAGCCAGTGCTATAAGATATTTTCAGTTACTATCCATCATCACTAACACTGGACATTGTCATTCTTTTAAATTTTATCTATTTCAGTGGACATAAAGTGGTATCTTATTGTGACTTCAATTTTCAATGTGGTTACTTAGATAAAAATTTTTTTATGAGATTAGCTGCCAGTCATAAATCTTATGTGGTAAAATTTGTTTCTTTTTTCCAAAGTTTAATTTATCTTCCAAGTTTTTATTTATATTACAGTTAGCAATATACAATGAAATGTTAGATTCAGGTTAGAATTTAGAGATTCAACACTTACATTCAATACCCAATGTTTATCACAGCAAGCGCATTTCTTAATTCCCCATCATATGTTTAGACTATTCCCCCACTCACCTCCACTCTGTTAACCTTCAGTTTCTATCTATAGTTGAGAGAGTTCTACTCTATAATTGAGAGTATAGTTGAGTTTCTTGATTTTCCTCTTTTTTCCCCTCCCTCTATTTGTTTTAGTTCTTAAATTCCACATATGAGTGAAGTCATATGGTATTTGTCTTTCTCTGACTGACTTGACTTATTTTGCTTAGTATAATACCCTCTAGGTCTATTCATGGGGTTGGAAATGTCAAGATTTCCTTCTTTTTGATGGCTGAGTAATATTCGTGTGTGTGTGTGTGTGTGTGTGTGTGTGTGTGTACATCTTCTTTACTCATATATCAGTCAATGGACATTTAGACTCTTTCTATAACTTGGCTATTATTGATAATCCTGCTATAAACATTGGGGTATATGTATCCCCTTAAATTAGTATTTTTGTATCCTTTGGGTACTTTGCAAATGACATATGTGATAATGAGTTAGTATAGAAAATATGTAACAAGCTTATAAAACTCAAAACCTAAAAACAAATAATCCAGTTACAAAATGAGCAGAAAATATAAATAGACATTTTTCCAGAGAAGACATACAGATGGCCAACAGACACATGAAATGATACTCAACATCACTCATCATCAGGGCAATACAAATCAAAACTACAATTAAATATTACCTCACACCAGTTAGAACAGCTAAAATTGACAAACAGGAAACAAGTATTGTCAAGGATGTGGAGAAAGGGAAACTCTCTTGCACTGTTGGTGGGAATGCAAGCTGGTAGAACTACTATGAAAAACAGTATGCAAGTTCCTCAAAAAGTTAAAAATAGGGACACCTGGGTGGTTCAGTCAGTTAAGCATCAGCCTTTGGCTCAGGTCATGATCTCAAGGTGCTGGAATTGAGCCCCACGTCCTGCTCCCTGCTTAGCAGGGAGTCTGCTTCTCTCTTAAATAAGTAAATACATAAATAATTTTTTAAAAGTTAAGATAGAACTACCCTGTGATTGGCAATTGCACTACTAGATATGTAATTTATTATTTTGAAGTAATTTTAGGGTTAAATTTGCAGGAATAGAATAGTGTATATATTATTTACCCAGCTTTGCTAATGTTAACATCTTATGTAATCATTATTATAACATTAGTACATATAACAATTATTGAAATCTAGAAACTAAAATTTACATAATATTAGTCTGAACACCATATTCTAATTTTACTAGTTGCCTACTACTATCAACTTTTTCTAGTCCAGAATCCAAGATCCCACATACATTTATTCATTGCATTTCCTTTTCTTAGTACCCACCCACTGCCCCAATCTGAGAGAGTTCCTCAGTCTTCCTTTGCATTTTACAATCTTGACACATTTGAGGAAGACTAGATTGTAATCTTGTATGATAGTCTTCAATTTGGATTTTTTCATATTTTCTCATGATTAGATTGTGGTTATGCACTTCTGGTAAAAATAACAGTGTCAATATCGGGGTGTGTGTTTTCATATCAGAAGTACATGATGTCATTGTGTTTTATTTCTGCTGATGTTAAATCTAAGCACTTGGTTAAAATGGAATATGATATTTCTCTAGGCAAAGTTGCTGTTTTTCTTTTTGTAATTAATAAGTATGTTGTAAAGAGATGTGCAGATATTTTTTCTTTTTTCATATTAACATTTTTACTGAAGAAATACAGCAATTATTACTCTTTCTACATTTTCATTTTATCCCTTGGTGTCATTTCTTCATTTTTTATTTTGAGAGAGAACTCAAAGTTCTCTCCCTTTTTCTTAATGACTCTGACTAAAGGTTTATCATTTGTGTTTATCTTTTCAAAAAAACCAATTCCTGATTTCATTAATCTGTTCTATGGCTGTTTTTAAGTCTCTATTTCATTTATTTCTGCTCTTATTTTTATTATTTCCTTCCTTCTACTGGCTTTGAGTTTCGTTTGTTCTTCTTTCTCTAGTCCTTTAGGTATAAAGTTAGGTTGTTTACTTGAGATTTTACTTGTCTCTTTTTAATTTGAATTTAGTTAACATACAGTGCATATATATGTGTGTGTGTGTGTGTGTGTGTGTCTGTGTACGTTTCTTTATGTATTCATTTATTAATGGGCATTTGTGATGTTTTCATATCTTTGCTATTATAAATAATGTTTCATAAGCATAGGCAAGGAAATCTTGCCATTTGCAACAACATGGATGGAGCTGAGGGTATAATACTAAGTGAAGTAAATCAGAAATAATTTCCTTCATATGGAAAACAAAACAAATGAATAAAAAAATAACAAAAACAGACTTAAATAGAGACAACAAACTGGTGGTTGCCAGAGAGAAGATGGGTGGGGTTATGGGTGAAATAAAGGAGATTAAGAGTATACTTACCTTGAGGAGCACTGAGAAATGCATAGAATTGTTAAATCATTACACTGTACCTCTGAGACTAATATAACAATATATGTTAATTATACATCATTAATGTCCACCATTGGCTATTTTGGACATTGCTTCTGTAAACACTGGGGTGCAGATGCCTATTCACATCACTATGTTTGTGTCCTCTGGCTAAATACCTAGAAATGCAATTGCTGTTTGTGTCCTCTGGCTAAATACCTAGAAATGCAATTGCTAGAAATCCAATTGTCATAGAGTAGCTCTATGTTTAACTTCTTCAGGAACCTCCACCCTGTTTTCCAGAGTGGCTGCACCAGTTGGCATTCCCACCAGCACTGTAAGAGGGGTCCCCTTTCTTTGCATCCTTACCAACATCTGCTGTTTCCTGAGTTGTTAATTTTAGCCATTATGACTGCTGTGAGGTGGTACCTCATTGTGATTTTTTAAAAGATTTTATTTATTTATTCACAAGAGACACAAATAAAATCACAAGATTTTATTTATTTATTCACAAGAGACACTCTCTCAGAGAGAGTCTGAAGGAGAAGCAGGCTCCATGCAGGGAGCCTGATATGGGACTCAATCCCAGAACCTCAGAATCATGCCCTAGCCAAAGGCAGATGCTCAACCACTGAGCCACCTAGGTGTCCCTCTCACTGTGATTTTTGATCAGTATTTCCCTGATCACAAGTGATGTTGAGCATTTTGAAAAGAATTTTCTGGGACACTTGAAAAACTTTTTCTTCCTTTCTGTTTCCATCTTGTCTTTTCCTTCAGCCTGGAAAACTTCCTTTAGTATTCTAGCAGTGGGCGGGGGGGGGGGGGGGGAGGGTGTATTAATAGCAAATTTTCTCACCTTTCTTTGTTTTGAAAATATATTTGCTTTCATTTTTACTGAATATACAGTTATAGGCTGACATTTTCTCTCCTTTTAGCAATTTAAGTATGGAATTTTATTGTTCTCTGGACTCCACTGTTTTTGAGAATATAACCATCCCTTGAATCATTATTTATGTTTATTTTATCCATTTTCCTCAGTCTACTTTGAAGGTTTTTCTCTATTTTTTTAAATTTTTATTTATTTATGATAGTCACACACAGAGAGAGAGAGAGAGGCAGAGACACAGGCAGAGGGAGAAGCAGGCTCCATGCACCGGGAGCCCGACATGGGAATCGATCCAGGGTCTCCCGGATCGGGCCCTGGGCCAAAGGCAGGCGCCAAACCACTGCGCCACCCAGGGATCCCTTTTCTCTATTTTTTATTTAAGTATAGTTTTATTTGTATTTATCCTATTTGGTATTCAAATTTCTTGATGTATAAACTGATTTTCCTCATGAAATTTGAAAAAATTGTGCCTTTCGTTTTCTTCCAGCATTTTTCCTCCTTACCACTTCCTTCATTTCATTATAGACTACAACTATACCTAAGTTGGAATACTTTATATTTTTACATAGATTAGTGATGCTGTGCTCATTTTCTATTCATTTGTTTGTTTATTTAGTTATTTATTTAGGTGGGGCAGAGAAAGAATCTTAAGCAGGTTTCACACTCAGCACAGAGCCTGATGCAGGGCTTGGTCTCACAACCCTGAGATCATGACTTGAGCCAAAATCAAGAGTTGGAAGCTTAACTAACTGAGCCACCCAAGTGCTCCTGTGTTCATTTATTTTTTCAATTTTTTTCATTTTTTTCTGGTGAGATTTTCCAATTCACTCATTCCTATTGAGCTGGACTCTGGTTCACAGACTATTTCTTCTTTTCCCAATCTTACTTCATATTTTTTTTTACTTTGTATATCTTTTTTAGCTCTAGGATATTCATTTGGTTCACTTTAAAATTTCTATTTATCTGCTTATAATCCCATCTATTCCTTTATTATGAGCATCTTTTCCTTCAACTATTTTGAACATATTTTAATGAGTTCTTTACAATATCTATCTATCATCTATCTACATATCTATCATCATATATATCATCTATCCATCTGTCTTAAACTCACTTAATTGAGAAAAAACTCCAGTATTTATAGATCAAGAAAGTGATCTGGAATATACTTTGACCTAGCAAAGCAGCTTACCTCCAACATCTGCAAGGAATCCTCTTTAGAATAGAAATACTAACTTACTCCCTCATATACTCCATCTACTTTTCTTTTTAAATTTTTACTTCTGGGCAGGATGTTAGGCACTAAGCGATTATGATCAACTTTCATGTGTAATCTCCAGAAACTGATGACAACCTCCAACATTAAAAAAAAGAAACAAAATGAAAACTATGAGCACTGGGTGTTGTATGCAGCTGATGAATCACTAAATTCTACCTCTGAAAATAATAATACAGTATATGTGAATTAAATTGAATTTAAGTAAAAAATTTAAAAAAAACTATAGTACAGATTTTGTTTTGTTACTAAATAACCATGAGCAAACTGAAGAAAGTAAGGGAATATGCCACTTAATCACATAGGAAGAAAAGTGCTGGCGTGAAGATGATATAACAATATTTATCATAATAGACACACTTTGTAGAATCAAGTCTACTCTAGCACCTATGGTTGTTGATTTGTATAATTCTACTATATAACCTTTAACATGAACCTAAATATTTCCTTCACTACAAATATGAGAAAAACAAGATAATTACTAAATAGCATACATATTAGTCTAATTTTGACTACTGGATTCAAAACCTGTGTTCTCAGCTACCACTAAGTCTACCAACATGGAATATGTCTTAAATCCATTTACCCTAAAAATATTTGTGGAGCATATAGTGTGAGACAGAAAATGTTCTAGGTAGCAGGGAAATAGGTATAAGCAAGAGGGTAAAGCTCTCAGTAATCAAGAAAATAGAAATGTGTGGGAAATATCAGAAAGGGAGACAGAACGTAAAGACTGCTAACTCTGGGAAACGAACTAGGGGTGGTGGAAGGGGAGAAGGGCGAGGGGGTGGGAGTGAATGGGTGACGGGCACTGGGGGTTATTCTGTATGTTAGTAAATTGAACACCAATAAAAAATAAATTAAAAAAAAGAAAGTAGAATATATTAATAGATACAAATGCATATTCATTATGGAAATGGATACTGGAATACACTGCCTGGATTCAAAGTTCCATTTGCCATGTCTTCCCTTTTGTTTCTGTGGTGAGAGATGAGATAGATCAAACATTACCAAAATTAAATGAGATCTCTTGGTGAAAGTTTTATTTTAGCACAGTATCTGTTGCATTATGTGTTCAATAGATAAATATTCCTTGTGACTCTTTAAGGAAGCATACATTTAACAATCATTGTTTATGTTATATATGTCAAATTCTGGCTCCTGAAAAATATCATCAAAACTACCATGCTGTCTTTTGATAGCAAGAGTGAGTCCATTTAGCGGTGTCTCAGAAGTATATCAAAAAAGGGAAGACATTTTGAAGTTTCACTGAAGGTGGGCCCGACAGTGTGAGAAGCTTGAAGATAAAAAAGAAAACAATGCACAATTCTTGAATGGTAGGGCTTTGGATCTAACACCAAGACCTAGTTTTTCTTTTTCTTAAATGAATTATATAAGGATCTCTTCTCTTTAGAAGAGAAATTAATTATCCAAATTAGAATCTGGGTGATGTCAGAGACTAAACTGAAGGCAGACTTTAAGATAATTGGTTCCCTTCCAGAGTACAGGACACAGCTCAAGAGACTTTTGTTTCACTAGTCCAATAAAAAGTCTTTCAGAGCTACCCAGTGATCTGTTTGAAATCAGAATATTCCTGGGGCATCAGGGTTACTCATTCAGTTAAGTGTTTGATTTAATTTTGACTCAGGTCATGATCTCATGGTCATAAGTCGGAACCCCATGTCAAGCTCCATGCTCAGTGTAGAGTCTGCTTGAGATTCTCTCTCCCCCTCTCCCCCTTCCCCCACCCACTCACCCTAAATAAAAAATAAAATCTCTTTTAAAAAATTCCTATAAGATTGTCACATAAGGCAGTAATGTTTTCAGTGTTACTCATCAAAAATAGTTTAGTACCAGACAATAAATTCTGTTATTGATACCATTTATAGATCTAAAACAATAACAAAGCAGTGGATCTTACTTATAAGATCTGAGAAATTTAGATACCTCTGAATAAATACTATCTGTTCTCAAGTTCTCACTCATGTAAATTCTAGTCCTCAGAAAGTTTAGTTACAAAATCTGACTTCCACTAAAAATCCTCCAGTATTGTTTTGGTAGACACAGGAAACTCATTTTCCAGGTATAATAGGATAGGAATTTTTAGATTTCTGGGTGTTGAGCAAGTTGCTGTGTTTGCCTTGCCATATATTAGTTATGCCTCAGTTACTGATTGGAACCAAGAAAAATTGGGTGCTTCACAAAGGAAAATGTGTACAAACCCAACAGCCAATGTGATTGCACTAATCACCTAATACATAAATCCCAACCAAGTACTAGACTTATACTAAAGACTAACTAAAATGCAAAATAAATAAAACAATACAAATAATAGTTTTATAAGTTACATAGTTAAATGTAACTTTAAACCAGATAGATAAGCATATGAACAATAAAGGAATGAGGTTAAAACATGACAATTTATAATATTGTTCTGTGGGCCTTGAGTGAAAGCTATCTACATTTCAAACACTCATCTATTTGGTTACAAGGTCTTAGGTAGAAGCTATTTTCTTCCAAAGACCATCTGCTTCTAATGAATTTCTAAGAATTCTCAGCTTAAGGTCTCCAGCAATTAAGATGGTTATTCTTCTTTGAGTGAAAGGCATCATTCTAGGTATCAGCCTTATTTGTACACTAATTCAACTGTACCTGGTTGGATCTTCTTGAAGTTGGAAGGCTGTCTTCCTAAGTTTTAGAACAGATCTTTAAAATTTAATGGTTACTTAGGCAGATATTAAAGAAAGGTTATTTGTAACTCTTGCTTTTATAAGAAGCCCTAATCTAAAACCAAGCCAGCAATTTTCATTAATTTAGCTACTGTGACTATTTCCCCTGGATCAAGACAGATATTTTAGTAAGCTGGTCTCTGAGGATTCTGATGATGTTGTCATAACACCAAGGGATTTGTCCAAACTGCTTATATACAGTAGAAAGATTTATTATAGGGGATTCCTGGATGGCTCAGCAGTTTAGCGTCTGCCATTGGCCCAGGGTGAGATCCTGGAGTCCTGGAATTAAGTCCCACATCGGGCTCCCGACATGGAGCCTGCTTCTCCCTCTGCCTGTGTCTCTACCTCTGTGTGTGTGTGTGTGTGTCTCTCATAAATAAATAAATAAATTCTTTTTTAAAAAAGAAAGTTTTATTATAATTACAACCAGATGAATTGCCTGAATCACCTGCAGTATCTGGCCATGATTGCATAGGGTAGTGTAGAGTCTAAAATCAGAGGTGATTCATAAATCCTAGATTCATAATATTTTTAATAATTTATATGTTATTGTGTTCAATTTGCCATCATACAGAATAACACCCTGCTCATCCAGTCGTGCCCCCCTCAGTGCCCACCACCCAGTCACCCCCCCTCTCTCCTCCCCTTCCACTACCCCTAGTTCCTTTCCCAGATTTAGGATTCTTCATGTTCTGTCTCCCTTTCTTTATTTCCTACCCATTTCTTCTCCCTTCCCTTCTATTCCCTTTCACTATTATTTATATTCCCCAAATGAATGAGACCATATAATGTTTGTCCTTCTCCGATTGACTTATTTCACTCAGCATAATACCCTCCAGTTCCATCCACGTCGAAGCAAATGGTGGGTATTTGTCGTTTCTAATGGCTGACTAACATTCCATTGTATACATAAACCACATCTTCCTTATCCATTCATCTTTCAATGGACACCGAGGCTCCTTCCACAGTTTGGCTATTGTGGCCATTGCTGCTATAAACATCGGGATGCAGGTGTCCCGGCGTTTCATTGCATCTGCATCTTTGGGTAAATCCCCAGAAGTGCAATTGCTGGGTCGTAGGGCAGATCTATTTTTAACTCCTTGAAGAAACTCCACACAGTTTTCCAGAGTGGCTGCACCATTTCACACTCCCACCAGCAGTGTAAGAGGGTTCCCTTTTCTCCGCATCCTCTGCAACATTTGTGGTTTCCTGCCTTGTTAATTTTCCCCATTCTCACTGGTGTGAGGTGGTATCTCATTGTGGTTTTGATTTGTATTTCCCTGATGGCAAGTGATGCAGAGCATTTTCTCATGTGCATGTTGGCCATGTCTATGTCTTCCTCTGTGAGATTTCTGTTCATGTCTTGTGCCCATTTAATGATTGGTTTCTTTGCTGTTGAGTTTAAAAAGTTGTTATAGATCTTGGAAACTAGCCCTTTTTCTGATAGGTCATTTGCAAATATCTACTCCCATTCTGTAAGTTGTCTTTTAGTTTTGTTGACTGTATCCTTTGCTGTGCAAAAGCTTATCTTGATGAAGTCCCAATAGTTCATTTTTGCTTTTATTTATTTTGCCTTCATGGATGTATCTTGCAAGAAGTTACTGTGGCCGAATTCAAAAAGGGTGTTGCCTAACACAGGATTTTGATCCTCTAGGATTTTGATGGAATCTTGTCTCACATTTAGATCTTCCATCCATTTTGAGTTTATCTTTGTGTATGGTGAAAGAGAGTGGTCTAGTTTCATTCTTCTGCATGTGGATGTCCAATTTCCCCAGCACCATTTACTGAAGAGACTGTTTTTTTTCCAGTGGATACTCTTTCCTCCTTTGTCCAATATTAGTCGAGCATAAAGTTGAGGGTCCACTTCTGGTTTCTCTATTCTGTTCCATTGATCTATGTGTCTGTTTTTCTGCCAGTACCACACTGTCTTGATGACCACAGCTTTGTAGTACAACCTGAAATCTGGCATTGTGATGCCCCCAGGTATGGTTTTCTTTTTTTAATATTCCCTGGCTATAAGGGGTCTTTTCTGATGCCACACAAATCTTAAGGTGATTTGTTCCAACTCTCTGAAGAACGTCCATCGTATTTTGATACAGATTGCATTAAACGTGTAAGTTGCCCTCGGTAGCATTGATATTTTCACAATATTAATTCTTCCAGTCCATGAGCATGGGATATTTTTCCATCTCTTTGTGTCTTCCTCAATTTCTTTCAGAAGTGTTCCGTAGTTTTTAGAGTATATATCCTTTACCTCTTTGGTTAGGTTTATTCCTAGGTATCTTATCCTTTTGGGTGCAATTGTAAATGGGATTGACTCCTTAATTTCTCTTTCTTCAGTCTCATTGCTAGTGTATAGAAATGCCACTGACTTCTGGGCATTGATTTTGTATCCTGCCACGCTGCCAAATTGCTGTATGAGTTCTAGCGATCTTGGGGTAGAGTCTTTAGGGTTTTCTACATAGAGTATCATGTTATCTGCGAAGAGGGAGAGTTTGACTTCTCCTTTGCCAATTTTTTTTTAATTTTTTTTTATTTATTTATGATAGTCACAGAGAGAGAGAGAGAGAGAGAGAGGCAGAGACATAGGCAGAAGGAGAAGCAGGCTCCATGCACCGGGAGCCCGACATGGGATTCAATCCCGGGTCTCCAGGATCGCGCCCTGGGACAAAGGCAGGTGCCAAACCGCTGCGCCACCCAGGGATCCCTCCTTTGCCAATTTGAATGCCTTTTATTTCTTTTCATTGTCTGATTGCTGAGGCTAGGACTTCCAGTACTATGTTGAATAGCAGTGGTGAGACTGGACATCCATGTCTTGTTCCTGATCTTAGGAGAAAGGTTACCAGAGTTTCCCCATTGAGAATGATATTTTCTGTGGGCTTTTCGTAGATGGCTTTTAAGATGTTGAGGAATGTTCCCTCTATCCCTACAATCTGAAGAGTTTTGATCAGAAATGGATGCTGTATTTTGTCAAATGCTTGCTCTGCATCTAATGAGAGGATCATATGGTTCTTTTTTCTCTTGCTGATATGATCAATCACATTGATTGCTTTATGAGTGTTGAACCTGCCTGCTTCCCGGGGATAAATCCCACTTGGTCATGGTGAATAATCTTCTTAATGTACTGTTGGATCCTATTGGCTAGTATCTTCTTGAGAATTTTTGCATCCATGTTCATCAGGGATATTGGTCTGTAATTCTCCTTTTTGGTGGGGTCTTTGTCTGGTTTTGGAATTAAGGTGATGCTGGCCTCATTGAATGAGTTTGGAAGTACTCCATCTCTTTCTCTCTTTCCGAACAGCTTTAGTAGAATAGGTATGGTTTCTTCTTTAAATGTTTGATAGAATTCCCCTGAGAAGCCATCTGGCCCTGGAATTTTGTGTCTTGAGGGGTTTTTAATGACTGCTTCAATTTCCTCCATGGTCATTGGCCTGTTCAGGTTTTTTATTTCTTCCTGTTCCAGTTTTGGTACTTTGTGGTTTTCCAGTAATGCATCCATTTCTTCTACATGGCCTAATGTATTGGCGTAAAGCTCCTCATAATAAGTTTTTAAGATCATTTGTATATCCTTGGTATTGGTGGTGATCTCTCCTTTCTCATTCATGATTTTATTAATTTGAGTCTTCTCTCTTTTCTTTTTAATAAGGATGGCTAATGGTTTTTCTATCTTATTAATTCTTTCAAAGAACCAAATCCTAGTTTTGTTAATCTGTTCCACAGTTCTTTTGGTCTCTATTTCATTGAGTTCTGCTCGAATCTTTATTAACTCTCTCTTCTGCTGGATGTAGGATCTATTTGCTGTTTTTTTCTCCAGCACCTTTAGATGCAAGGTTAGCTTTTGTATTTGAGTTTTTGAATGGATGCTTGTATTGCGATGTATTTCCCCCTCAAGACTGCTTTGCTGTATTCCAAAGATTGTGAATGGTTGTATCTTCATTCTCATTAGTTTCCATGAATCTTTTTAATTCTTCCCTAATTTCCTAGTTGACCCTTTCATCTTTTAGCAGGATGGTCCTTAACCTCCACATGTCTGAAATCCTTCCAAATTTCTTCTTGTGATTAGTTCTAATTTCAAAGCATTATGGTTGGAAAATATGCAGGGGATGATCCCAATATTTTGGTGTCAGTTAGGACCTGATTTGTCACCCACTATGTGGTCTATTCTGGAGAAAGTTCTATGTGCACTTGAGAAGAATTTTGATGACTTTGTGTATTCAGTTCCATTTGTATGTAAAGTTCTGTAAATATCTGTGAAATCCATCTGGTATCATTTAAATGTGTATCATTTAAAGCTCTTGTTTCTTTCAAGATGTGCTTAGAGGATCTGTCAATTGTAGAAAGCGCTACATCAAGTCACCAAGTATAAGCGTATTATTATTTAAGTATGTCTTAACTTTGGTTATTAATAGATTGATATACTTGGCAGCTCCCACATTCAGGGCATAAATATTCATGATAGTTAGGTCCTATTGTTGGATAGATCCTTTAAGTATGATATAGTGGCCCTCTTCATCTCTTACTATAGTCTTTGGAATAAACTTTAATTTATCTGATATAAGGATGGCTACCCCTGATTTCTTTTGAGGACCATTTGAATGGTACATGGTTCTCCAACCTTTTATTTTCAGGCTGTAGGTGTCCTTAGGTCTAAAATGAGTCGCTTGTTGACAGCAAATAGATGAGTCTTGCTTTTTTATCCAGTCTGACACCCTGCATCTTTTAATGGGATCATTAAGCGCATTCATATTCAGAGTTACTATTGAAAGATATGAATTTAGTGTCATCATAATACCTATTCAGTCTCTGTTTTTATGGATTGTTCCCTTCGACTTCTTCTTTCTATTACCAAGTCCCCCTTGGTTTTTCTTGCTCAGCTGGCTTGGTGGTCACATATTCTTTCAGTTTCTGCCTATATTGGAAGCTCTTGATCTCTCCTTCTATTCTGAATGAGAGCCTTGCTGGTTAAAGTATTGTTGGCTGCATGTTTTTCTCATTTAGGACCCTGAATATATCTTGCCAGCCCTTTCTGGCCTGCCAGGTCTCTGTGCAGAGATCTGCTATTAATCTAATATTTCTCCCCATGAAAGTTAGAGATTTCTTGTCTCTTGCTGCTTTAAGGATCTTCTCTTTATCTTTGGAATTTGCAAGTTTCACTATTAAATGTCAAGGATTTGAGTGGTTTTTCTTGATTTTAGGGGAGGGAATCTATTTCCTGGATCTGAATGCCTGTTTCCCTTCCGAAGTTAGGAAAGTTCTCAGCTATGATTTGTTCAAATACATATTCTGGACCTCTGTCCCTTTCGGGGCCCTCGGGAACCCCAATTGAACAAAGATTTTTTCCTTCTGAGGCTGTCATTTATTTCCCTTAACCTATCCTCATGATCTTTTAAATGTGTTTCTCTTTTTTCCTCAGTTTCCCTCCTTGCCATCAACTTGTCTTCTATGTCACTCACTCATTCTTCCACCTCATTAACCCTCATCGTTAGGACCTCTTGTTTGGATTGCATCTCATTTAGTTGATTTTTAATTTCTGCCTGCTTAGATCTAAATTCTGCAGTCATGACATCTCTTGAATCCTTTATGCTTCTTTCTAGAGCCACCAGTAGCTTTATAATTGTGGTTCTGAATTGGCTTTCTGACATTGAATTGTAATCCAAATTTTGTACTCTGTGGGAGAGAGGACTATTTCTGATTTTCTTTGGAGGTGAGTTTTTCCTTCTAGTCATTTTGCTCAGTGCAGAGTGGCCAAAAACAAGTTGTACTGGAAAAAGGAGAAAAAGAGAGAAGATAAGAAAGAAAAAAAAGAAGAAAAAAAGAAGAAAAAGGTGAGGGGGAAGCAAACAGAAAACAAATACAAGGGGGAGTATCCTCTGATTATATGTCCTGTAAATCCCTCGACTTCCCCTGGTACTTTCTAGTGCTGCTTGGTCAATAACTTGCTTTTCCCCTGTCCTTCTAGCTTGTCTTCTTGGGGAGGGGCCTGCTGTGCTGATTCTCAGGTGTATGCACCTGGGGAACTGCTCAGCCCCCTGCCTGGTGCTCCGCTCAGTGGGAGTTGTTTATCCTCTGAGGCCAGGGTGATGCTCAATGGGAGTTTTTTTATCCTGTGAAGCCCCAGGAGGAGCAACAACAGTGGCGACAGCCAGCTCTCCATCCCTGGAGTCAGCTCCCATAGTAACTACCTGAACTCTCAGTCCACAGGGGCCTGGTTGCTCTGGGGGTGGGGGGCACCGATCTTCACAGCTCGGGGCGCCGGGCGGCAGAGGGTCCTTGCTGTCCTGTGCCCTCCCGGCCTCTGCCTGTCCCAGGTGGAGCGCCAGATCTTGGCCTGTTTCCCCCAGCACCCTGAGCTCTGGGGCCTGCACCACTGGAATCGCGCTCCTGGGCTGCGCAGCCCCCTCTGTATGGTGCTGTCACCCGAACTGCTCCTGGGCCCTTTAGGGAGCTCGGCTGCAGAGTGTGGTGCGCTCTCCCCAGGGCGCAGGTCCTCTTTTAGCGCCCCTGGGAGCCTGAGGGCATCCCTGCCCCTCCTGGGATCCTGCTCCAACTCCCTGTGAGCTCCAACTCCCTACAAGTGCCTTTGAGATTAGTGAAGCTCCTGCTTCTCCAGGACGGGGCTTTCCTGTTCTGGGGGCACTCTTCGGGCAGGCCTTAGCCTGGCTCCTCGTGTGGGCTCCTCCCCCTTGGATGCTTTTTTATTTAATTTTTTTTCCGTCTTCCTACCTTGATAGAAGGGCAAAGTCTTCTCACTGTAGCATTCCAGCTGTTCTCTCTTTAAACCTCAGACTGAATTCGTAGGTTTTCAGGATGATTTGAAAGTTACCTAGGTAATTTGGTGGGGACAGGTGACTTGGGGAAACTACTCTTCCGCCATCTTGCCCTGGCTATACAGAAAGAAGCAATGTTATAGAGAATTTTGATAAAGGGTGGAATTTAGGTTAAATTTATAATAAGTAGTATTTTAGTTAGGTAAAATTAAGATGATTGGATGGACTTTATTTGATTAAAGCCAAATGGAGTTAATTGAAAGAACTATATAACAGGTCAGTTAAAGTAGTATTTGCTAATAATGGATATTTATCTAAAAATCATTTTTGACCTTTTTGCAACTTCCTGAGTACTGGGAAATCCTATTGTTCAGGTGAGAGTAGAATTTGCAGATACTTTTGTACATGTAGAAATTATCCTTTAGTCAAGGTAGCATTTTCATCTTATTATCAAAACCTGGCAATGTATGGGGAATGTATAAAAATGCTCATAGTCATCTAGATGCTCTATTTGCCTTTGTAGGTTGCTGGAAAATCTCCTAACATAATTTTTTTTAAACATGAAGTACATTTGAAGAGTAATTTTTTGCCAATCATTTAAAAATTATTAATAAAATGGGGAAATCCTGAAAAACACAACCAGTGAAAAAATCACACACAAAAAGGAAGAAAGCAAACTGGTGGCTATTGGAGGGGAGATGGATAAGGGGATGGATTAAAAAATTAAGGCGTACACTTGTTCTGATGGGCACTGGGTGCTGTATGTATCTTTTGAATCACTAAATTGTACACCTGAAATCAATATTATACTATATGTTAACTAACTGAAATTTAAATAAAAACTGTAAAAAATGGAAAATATAAATTGTTCTATATCTGCTAAAGCATGGAATCCATAATGAACATATTTCCAAACAAGAATATTCCAGACATAAATACTATTACTAGTGAATTTTATGAGTGTTTAAGTATATTTTTAACTATCATTTTCTCAGACTAGCTTAATTATAGTAACTAAACCAGGAAATGATACTGTTAAAAATAAATTTATTTATTTTTTAAATATTTATTTATTTATTCATGAGAGACAGAGAGAGAGGCAGGCAGAGAAAGAAGCAGGCTCCTCACAGGAATCTGATGCGGGACTCAATCCCAGATCCCAGGATCATGACCTGAGCTGAAGGCAGCCACCTCAGGTGTCCCTAAAAATAAATTTATAAAATATGGCTACTATGAATGCAGGAGCAAGCATTCTAAATGCAATAACAATAAATCATAATTAAATGAGCTATTTTTAAAAATGCATCAGAACTATTTTGGGTGTACTTAAAGTAATGAAAGTTTTTCTTTTATATTAAAAAAATTTAAGACTTCTGATTTTAACTCTGACATGTAAAGACCTGGAAGTCACCATTTCTGCCCTTGGAATAAGTTAAAGGTGGAACAACTGAGGAATCAATCAGAGACCTAAGGATGTGGGGTAGACTGTCACTCCAAAATGTGGACAGTCACCCATTGAAATATGAGTGAGATCTGCTTTGCCAAAATAGAAGCCACAAACCAGTAGAAACACTTCAATGGCAATTTAGATACATAGCTGAACTGATGTGGACTAGAATGAAAGGAGGGAAACTCCTAGGAACTCCCTCATGTCTATGGTCTTTACCATAAAGAAGCTCACATATTTTTCATGGCAAATATTTGAGAAAGACCCCCTCATGATTCTGCAAAGGGGAGAAGATGAATCAATACATCCCAAGAATTCTCCACAACAAAGGCCTAATATTCAGGGGAAGGACTTGGACAAATCTATTCCAGTTGGGGGAAGGGTATTCCCCTTACTCCAGCTTACTCAAGGAACCCTATCTTACAAACACACACACACACACACACACATACACACACACACATCAATACAGTTTAGTGCTTTGAGGACATAGATGGGTAACACTAGAGTCAGACAAAAGAGTAGGGGTTAAGGAAAAAAACAGCTATGATACTGGAGAAATACTTGTGAAGTTCACAACTACAAGATACAGACTTAATTAAAACATCTCACCAGTTCCTCCCCTGCATCTTACCATCCCACAGTTTTCAATAAAGTAACAGTGGATTACAGTTGAAAGAGCTGGAAAATAACAACTCTCTCAGAAGAGAAGTTGAGGAAGTCCAGAGTAAAAAGAAGAGACAAAAAAACACAGTAAAGGAATTTGACACTTCTGATACCTCTATCAACAGTAAACATTAAACAGAACACAACTCCTAGACAGATTAAAATAAATATCACACTAAAGCCCTATTTATCTCAATCCCTAATATCAGATACAATTAAACAAAAAATATAATGCATGCCGTATGGTGAGGGCAAAAGACAGTCTGAAGAGACAAAGCAATTAGTGGAACCAGACTCAAAACACAGAGGCTGAAATGATCAAATAAGAATCTAAAGTAACTGTGATTGATATGTTAAGGGCTCTTACTGAAAAATAAGACAACGTAGAAGTTTGGTGATATAAACAGAAATGAAACTATAAGAAGCAAAACCATAAATACTAGAAATAAAAAAACACTATAACCTAAGAAATGCCTTTAACAGGTTCATCACTAGACTCAACACAGTTGAAGAAAAATCAGTGAACTTGAAGATGAATGGAAATTTCACAAAATTAAATGCAAAGAGAAAAAATATAATGGAAAACTAGAACAGAACATCCAAGAACTGTTAAACAAAAATATAACAGACATAACTAGAATGAGATTAGAAAGTGCAGAGCAGAAAAGATTTTTGAAGTAATAATAGCCACGAATGTTCCATAAAGAGTGACAGATATCAAACTACAGATGCAGGGAATTTTGAAAACACAAAAGAAGAGGGAGGAAAAAGAAAAAGAAAAACAGTAACAACATTAAAGCCTAGACATATATATTCAACTTTAGGAAGCCACAGTCAAAAGAGAAATCTTGAATATAGCTACAAAAACCCACAATACATTATCTATAGAGAATTTCAGAAAATTGTAGTGGACTTCCCATCAGAAATCATGAAAGTAAGAGAAAAAGTGAAATATTTAAAGTATTGTAGGAAAAATAATATATCTAAAAATCTATACCAGGAAAATTATCTTTCAAAAGTAAAGGAGAAATAAATACTCTCTGATAAACAAAAAAATAAGAGAATTCTTGCTAACCGACTTGCCCTTCAAAAAATTAAAATAAGTCAAAAGAAGTTCTTTTGGAAGAAAGTAAATTCTACAGGTTAAAACATGGATCTCTATGAAGAAAAGAAGACTACCAGAGAAGGAATAAATGAGGTAAAAGGAATTATTATTTCCATCATTCTTAAATAATTAAAAATTTCCAAGTTAATAATAGTAACAATGTACTGGATGATTATGGCACATGGATAATAAAAGAAAGGACAGCAATATCATAAGAGATGAGAGAGAGAAATTGAGAATCATTTGATATAAGAGACTTTCACTTCACATGAGATGGTGTGGTATAAGTTGGAAAGTAAATTTGGATTAGTTGAAAATGTATATTGTAAATTCTAGGGACACTAGTGAAAAAAAAGTAAAAAGAAGGAATAATTGATATGCTAAGAGAGAAGATAAAATATAATTGTATAAAAGGATCAACTAAAAGCAGAGAAGGCAGTAAACAAAATGAAATGACTAGAAAACTGTTATAAACACAAAAGGTGGGGATCCCTGAGTAGCTCAGTGGTTTAGCACCTGCCTTTGGCCCGGGGCATGATCCAGAAGTCCCGGGATCAAGTCCCACGTCGGGCTTCTGGCCTGGAGCCTGCTTCTCCCTCTGCTTGTGTCTCTGCCTCTCTCTATGTCTATCATGAATAAATAAATAAAATCTTTTAAGAAAGCACAAAACATATTAATCTAGCTATAACAATAATCATTTTATTTTTATTTATTTTTTAAAGTAGGCTCCACACCCAGCATGGAGCTCAATACAGGGCTTGAATTCATGTCCTTGAGATCAAGGCCTGAGCTGAGATCAAGAGTCATATCCTTAACTGACTGAGCCACCCAGACACCCCAACAATAATCATTTAAAATGTGGATGTTTTAAATTAAAAGAGATTTTCAGAACAGATATTTAAAAAAACCACAAGACTCAACTAAATGTTGCTTGCAAGATAGCTACTTTAATTTTTTCCTTTGGAATAACTTTATTATCTTGTTTTTTTAGATTTTTATTTAAATTCCAGTTAACATACAGTGTAATAATTGTTTCAGGTGTACAAAGTAGATATTCGACACCCATTCAACAAGAAACCTAATTTGAAATTGAAAATTTAGATGGAATAAAAAATAAAAATTTAGATGGGATAGATGCAAAAGGATTCAGAAAGAAATACCATACTAAGATGAATCAAAAGGTAACTGGAGAAGCCATATTGATTTCAGAAGAAGCAAACCTCAGAACAAGGAAGGTGATCAGGCATGAAGAATAACATTACATAATTATAAAAAACCAATTATTTAAGATGACATTGCAATCATAAATACATATACCAACAACAGTGTATCAAGTTACATGAGGTTAAGGCAGAAAGAACTGAAAGGAAAAAGAAAAATTCACTATTATTTTTGGATATTTTAACACCTGTCTGGCAATTATTGATTAAATAGGCAAAACAAACAAATAGTAGGGATATAAGTGATCTAATCATCACTATCAATTATTTTGCCTGATTGACATAGATTACTTCACATATTGAGAATACACAATTTTTTCTAAAACTCAAAATATTCACCAAAATATATCATGATATCTGCAATAAAACAGACTGCAACAGATTTATATGATTAAAAAAACCATGCAAAGTAATTTCTTTGGCAACAATAGATTAAAAATAAATAAGAAAGGTATAACTGGAAAGTCCCTAAATGTTTGAATTAACAATATACTTTCTAAATAATAAGTATATCAAAGAACAAGTCCTTAGAGAAATTTTAAAACTTAAAAGATATTTTGAACTAAATCCAAATGAAAATACTACTTATCATAATTTGTGGGATGTAGCTAAAGCACTCCTAATGAGAAAAAGATAACATTTAATACATTCATTTGAAGAATTTTTTAAATACTAAATTCCATAACCTAATTTTCTACCTTAGAAAAGAACACTTTAAGACTAAAGCAAATATGGATGCCTGGATGGCTTAATGGTTGAGCATCTGCCTTTTGCTCAGGGAGTGGTCCTGGCATCCGGGGATGGAGTCCTGCATCAGGCTCCCTGCATGAAGCCTGCTTCTCCCTCTGCCTATGTCTCTGCCTCTCTCTCTCTCTCAGGAATAAATAAATAAAATCTTTTAAAAAAAGACTAAACAGGGATCCCTGGGTGGCGCAGCGGTTTGGCGCCTGCCTTTGGACCAGGGCACGATCCTGGAGACCCGGAATCGAATCCCACGTCGGGCTCCCGGCATGGAGCCTGCTTCTCCCTCTGCCTATGTCTCTGCCTCTCTCTCTCTCTCTCTCTCTCTCTCTCTCTCTCTCTCTCTCTGTGTGACTATCATAAATAAATAAATTTAAAAAATTAAAAAAAAGACTAAACAAATAGAAGAAAATAAATAATAAAAAATAAAATAGAAGTCAAATTAAGAACAGGAAAGCAATAGACAAAATGAATAAAAACAAGAGATACTTATTGTAAAAGATCAATAAAATTGCTAAACTCTGACCAGGCTAAGTAAGAGAGAGAGGGAGAGAGAGAGAGAAATAGCCAATATCAGAAATAAGAATATTCTTATTATTAAGCATTCTTATCAGAATGCTAAGAACAACCCTATGCCCCCAAATTGAATAAATTGGATGAAATAGACGAATTCCTTGAAAGACATAGACTATCAAGCTTCACATAAGAATAAATATATAATCTTGCATCGTCATATATCTATCAAAGAAATTGAATTCATAAGTAATAGCCTTCCAAGAAGAAAGCATTAAGCTCAAATACTATTACTGGTGAAATTTACTAAACATTAAAAGAAGAAATAATACCAATTCTCTACCATTACTTCCAATGAATAGAAAGAGAGGGAAACACTTGTTAACTCATTGCATTAAACCATTATTACCCAACACAATAATCAGTTAAAGACATTAACAATAAAGAAAAACTACAAAACAATATCCATTCTGAGCATTTACATAAAAATAATCCAGAAAAGATTAGTAAGTAGAAAAATTATAGGGAAATTATAGGAAAAAATTATATAACCAGTTGGAATTTATTGCAGTTATGCAAGACTTTTTTAACATTCAAAATTCATCCATGTAATCCATCATATTGAAGTCTACCAAAGAAAAATCATGATTATTTAAGTAGACACTGGAAAACATTTGACAAAATCCTTGATAAAACTGTCAGAAAACTAGGAATACAGGGAAATTTTCTAAATTTGATCAGGGACATCAACAAAACACCATATAGCTACCATCACACTTACTAGTGAGAGACTTTATGCTAATTTCAGGAAAAAGGCAAGGATATTCTCTTGCACCACTTCTATCCCCATCATACTGCAAGTCTTATCTAGTGTAATAAGACAATAAAATGAATAAAGAGGCATACAGATTTAAAATGGGATAAAGAGAGTTGCCTGGCTGGCTCAGGTGGTAGAGTGTACAATTATTGATCTCAGGGTTGTGAGTTTGAGCCCACATTGGGTGTAGAGATTACTTAAAAATAAAATATTTTAAATCAATAAGTAAAATGGAGAAAGAAAATTGTCTTTATTTAGAGATGACATGATTGTGTAGAAACTTCTCAGAAATATACAAAGCAAAAAAAAAAAAAAACCTCCAAGAGCTAAAGGAATATACCAAGGTAAAAGAATATGAGGTTAATATAAAAGCAAGTGATGAATATTTGGAAATTGAAAAAAATTAAATACCATTTATAATTGTATCAAAAAGGAAATATGTATTATGTAAGATATATTCCTATGATCTAAATGTTGAAAGTACAAAAAAGATGAAAAAACTCAAGATGTAAATAATTCACAGATGTTTAGTGCTCATGAATTGGAGAATTCAATGTTGTTGAGAAGTCAGTTCTTCCCAATTTGATCTACAAATTTGGTGCAATCCTATTCAAAATCCCAACAAGTTATTTTGTAGATATCAACAAACTGATTCTAAAGTTTATATGGAAAAATAAAGAATAAGAGTGAACACAGTACTGAAGAACAAATTTGTGGGTTTCATACTACCTTATTTCAAGACTTTCACTATAAATGTAGAATAATGAAGACTGCATGGTATTGGCAATGAATAGACACATAAATTGATAATACAGCATAGAGAACCCAGAGATAGATACACACAAATATAGTTAACTAATCTTCGACAGATCAAAGGTAATTAAATGTATAAAAAATAATCTTTTCAATAAATGATGCTAGAACAAAGGGACATCCATATGCAAAAAGGGGAGCTAGACACAGACCTTAAAAGTTTCACAAAATTTAACTCAAAATAAGCAATAGAAATAAATGTTAAATGCAAAACTGTAAAACTTCTAGAAGAAAAAAATGAGAAAATCCATGTGAACTTGGGTTTTGTGATGAGTTTTTATTTTTTTAAAGATTTATTTATTTATTCATTCATTCATTCATTCATTCATTCGAGACAGAGACACAGGAAGAGAGAGAAGCAGGCTCCCCTGCTCTGTCCTGGGACCCCAGGATCATGAACTGAGCCGAAGGCAGATGCTCAACCGCTGAGCCACCCAGGAGTCCCCGTGATGAGTTTTTAGATATGACATCAAAGGCCTACAAAGCTAAGTGTTCTACCATACATTCAGCCACTGTGCTCCTACGTATTTACCTGAAGGAGTTGAAAAATTGTGTCCACACAAAAATTAGCTAGGGAATATAACAGCGTATTTATAATTGCCCCAAACTGAAAGACATTCATCATAGGTGAATGGATACAAACATCGTGGTACATCCACATCTACAAAGAAGACACAGATAAATGCATTTTGCTAAGAAGCCAGTTGGAAAAGGAAACATAGCATGCTCTCTTTATATGACATTCTGAAAGAGGCAAAATAAAAGTTATAGTAAACATATAAGTGGCTGGCAGTGGAGGTTAAAACCTTTGAGGATAAGGCACAGTGAACCTATTATATATGGTACTGTAGTAGCATATATATGACACTACGCATTTGTCAAAAACCGTAGAAATTTACAACACTAAGAGTGAACCTAATATATACAAATTAAAAAATATCTAGCGGGCTAGAAAATCCTAGGATCAATGCAGAATGTAAATAAAAAATAACCTACTGCATTATAAATGTATAAAATAACCTCACCTGACAGGGTTGGAAGGATAAGGAGCTGACTTCAGTAACTAGGGGACTCAGTGGAATTTGCAGGACTAACAGCAAAGTGGCTGTACATAGCACTGCATTTGATGAAGTTGTTTAAAATGGGTATTTGGTTAAGTACATTGAAAACACTATATACACAAACTGGAATTAAACACTTAAGTAAATGGTTGGCAGATGGTGTAAAGCTTCCCATTGTTGAGGCAGAAGTTTACAGATCAGCAAAGAGAGGTTAAATAATTCAAGTGATAATGGATTTCAGTAGGAAACATCAGTATAAGTCATGTTTAACTTCGTATACTTGATATTGTGTGTGTATGTATGTATACACATATAATAATTTATATATGTATATATACAATCATAAATATACATATTTCCATACTTTGTTACCTGAGAGTGCAATGACAATCCAGTGACAAAAGGTACACCTAAAACCCAGATCTTTGTTTCTAATATCAGGAAACAAATCAGGATCATTTTAAAAGTGGCTGATTGTATGAAACGACAAGAAAATTATTTTTTTATTATAAATTTATTTTTTACTGGTGTTCATTTGCCAACATATAGAATAACACCCAGTGCTCATCCCTGCAAGTGCCCACCTCACTGCCTGTCACCCAGTCACCACCACTCCCCACTCACCTCCCCTTACACTAGCCCTACTTCGTTTCCCAGAGATAGGAATCTTTCATGTTCTCTCTCCATTTCTGACATTTCCCACTCATTTTTTCTCCTTCCCCCTTTATTCCCTTTCACTATTTTTTATATTCCCCAAATGAATGAGACCATATAATGTTTGTCCTTCTCTGATTGACTTATTTCACTGAGCATAATACCCTCTAGTTCCATCCACGTGGAAGCAAATGGTGGGTCTTTGTCGTTTCTAATGGCTGAGTAATATTCCATTGTATACATAAACCACATCTTTATCCATTCATCTTTCGATGGACACCGAGGCTCCTTCCACAGTTTGGCTATTGTGGACATTGCTGCTAGAAACATCGGGGTGCAGGTGTCCCGGCGTTTCATTGCATCTGCGTCTTTGGGTTAAATCCCCAGCAATTGCTGGGTCGTAGGGCAGGTCTATTTTTAACTCTTTGAGGAACCTCCACACAGTGTTCCAGACTGGCTGCACCAGTTCACATTCCCACCAACAGTGCAAGAGGGTTCCCCTTTCTCCACATCCTCTCCAACATTTGTGGTTTCCTGCTTTGTTAATTTTCCCCATTCTCACTGGTGTGAGGTGGTATCTCATTGTGGTTTTGATTTGTATTTCCCTGATGGCAAGTGATGCGGAACATTTCCTCATGTGCTTATTGGTCATGTCTATGTCTTCCTCTGTGAGATTTCTGTTCATGTATTTTGCCCATTTCATGATTGAATTATTTGTTTCTTCACTGTTCAGTTTAATAAGTTCTTTATAGATCTTGGAAACTACCCTTTATCTGATACATCATTTGAAAATATCTTCTCCCATTCTGTAGATTATCTTTGAGTTTTGTTGACAGTATCTTTTGCTTTGCAAAAGCTTCTTATCTTTTTTTGTAATAATAAATTTATTTTTTTATTGGTGTTCAATTTGCCAACATGCAGAATAACACCCAGTGCTCATCCCGTCAAGTGCCCTCCTCAGTGCCCGCCACCCAGTAACCCCCACCCCCGCTCTCCTCCCTTTCCGCCACCCCTAGTTCGTTTCCCAGAGTTAAGAGTCTTCCATGTTCTGTCTCCCTTTCTGATATTTCCTACCCATTTCTTCTCCCTTACCCTCTATTCCCTTTCACTATTATTTATATTCCTCAAATGAATGAGACCATTTAATGTTTGTCCTTCTCCGATTGACTTATTTCACTCAGCATAATAAGCTCCAGTTCCATCCACATCGAAGCAAATGGTGGGTATTTGTCATTAGAAATGGGTGAGTAATATTCCATTGTATGTATAAACCACATCTTCTTGATCCATTCATCTTTCGATGGACACCGAGGCTCCTTCCACAGTTTGGCTATTGTGGACATTGCTTCTAGAAACATCGGGGTGTAGGTGTCCCGGCGTTTCATTGCATCTGTATCTTTGGGGTAAATCCCCAACAGTGGAATTCCTGGGTCGTAGGGCAGGTATTCTTAACTCTTTGAGGAACCTCCACACAGTTTTCCAGAGTGGCTGCACCAGTTCACATTCCCACCAACAGTGTAAGAGTGTTCCCTTTTCTCTGCATCCTCTCCAACATTTGTGGTTTCCTGCCTTGTTAATTTTCCTCATTCTCACTGGTGTGATGTGGTATCTCATTGTGGTTTTCATTTGTATTTCTCTGATGCCAAATGATGCAGAGCATTTGCTAATGTGCATGGTGGCCATGTCTATGTCTTCCTCTGTGAGATTTCTCTTCATGTCTTTTGCCCATTTCATGATTGGATTGTTTGTTTCTTTGCTGCTGAGTTTAATAAGTTCTTTATAGATCTCGGATACTAGCCCTTTATCTGATACGTCATTTGCAAATATCTTCTCCCATTCTGTAGGTTGTCTTTAGTTTGTTGACTGTATCCTTTGCTGTGCAAAGCATCTTATCTTGATGAAGTCCCAATAGTTCATTTTTGCTTTTGTTTCTTTTGCCTTCGTGGATGTATCTTGCAAGAAGTTACTGTGGCCAAGTTCAAAAAGGGTGTTGCCTGTGTTCTCCTCTAGGATTTTGATGGACTCTTGTCTCACATTTAGATCTTTCATCCATTTTGAGTTTATCTTTGTGTATGGTGAAAGAGAGTGGTCTAGTTTCATTCTTCTGCATGTGGATGTCCAATTTCCCCAGCACCATTTACTGAAGAGACTGTCTTTCTTCCGGTGGATAGTCTTTCCTCCTTTGTCGAATATTAGTTGACCATAAAGTTGAGGGTCTACTTCTGGATTCTCTATTCTGTTCCATTGATCTATGTGTCTGTTTTTCTGCCAGTACCACACTGTCTTGATGACCACAGCTAAGTAGTACAACCTGAAATCTGGCATTGTGATGCCCCCAACTATGGTTTTCTTTTTAAAAATTCCCCTGGCTATTCAGGATCTTTTTCTGATTCCACACAAATCTTAAAATAATTTGTTCTAACTCTCTGAAGAAAGCCCATGGTATTTTGATAGAGATTGCATTAAACGTGTACATTGCCCTGGGTAACATTCATATTTTCACACCATGAGCATGGAATATTTTTCCATCTCTTTGTGTCTTCCTCTATTTCTTTCAGAAGAGTTCTATAGTTTTTAGGGTATAGATCCTTTACGTCTTGGGTTAACTTTATTCCTAGGTATCTTATGCTTTTGGGTGCAATTGTAAATGGGATTAACTCCTTAATTTCTCTTTCTTCAGTCTCATTTTTAGTGTATAGAAATGCCACCGACTTCTGGGCATTGATTTTGTATCCTACCACACTGCCAAATTGCTGTATGAGTTCTAGCAATCTTGGGGTGGAGTCTTTTGGGTTTTCTTGTAGAGTATCATGTCATCGGCCAAGAGGGAGAGTTTGACTTCTTCTTTGCCAATTTGAATGCCTTTTATTTCTTTTCGTTGTCTGATCGCTGAGTCTAGGACTTCCAGTACTATGTTGAATAGCAGTGGTTAGAGTGGACATACCTGTCGTGTTCCTGATCTTAGAGGAAAAGCTCCCAGTGCTTCTGCATTGAGAATGATATTTGCGGTGGGCTTTTTGTAGATGGCTATTAAGATGTCGAGGAATGTTCCCTGTATCCTTACACTCTGAAGAGTTTTGATCAGAAATGGATGCTGTATTTTGTCCAATGCTTGCTCTACATCTATTGAGAGGATCATATCGTTCTTGGTTTTCTCTTGCTGATATGATGAATCACATTGATTGTTTTACGAGTGTTGAACCAGCCTTGCATCCCGGGGATAAATCCTACTTGGTCATGGTGAATAATATTCCTAATGTATTGTTGTATCCTATTGGCTAGTATCTTCTTGAGAATTTTTGCATCCATGTTCATCAGGGATATTGGTCTATAATTCTCCTTTTTGGTGGGGTCTTTGTCTGGTTTTGGAATAAAGGTGATGCTGGCCTCATAGAACGAGTTTGGAAGTACTCCATCTCTTTCTCTCTTTCCGAACAGCTTTAGTAGAATAGGTATGGTTTCTTCTTTAAATGTTTGATAGAATTCCCCTGGGAAGCCATCTGGCCCTGGACTTTTGTGTCTTGGGAGGTTTTTGATGACTGCTTCAATTTCCTCCATGGTTATTGGCCTGTTCAGGTTTTCTGTTTCTTCCTGTTCCAGTTTTGGTAGTTTGTGGCTTTCCAGGAATGCGTCCATTTCTTCTAGATTGCCTAATTTATTGGCGTATAGCTTTTCATAAAATGTTTTTAAAATCGTTTGTATTTCCTTGGTGTTGGTAGTGATCTCTCCTTTCTCACTCATGATTTTATTAATTTGAGTCTTCTCTCTCTTCTTTTTAATAAGGCTGGCTAATGGTTTATCTATCTTATTAATTCTTTCAAAGAACCAACTCCTGGTTTTGTTGATCTGTTCCACAGTTCTTCTGGTCTCGATTTCGTTGAGTTCTGCTTGCATCTTAATTGATTCTCTTCTTCTGCTGGGTGTAGGATCTATTTGCTGTTTTTTCTCTAGCTCCTTTATGTGTAAGGTTAGCTTTTGTATTTGAGTTATTTCCAGTTTTTGAATGGATGCTTGTATTGCGTGTATTTCCCCCTTAGGACTGCTTTTGCTGCGTCCCAAAGATTGTGAACGGTTGTATCTTCATTCTCATTAGTTTCCATGAATCTTTTTAATTCTTCCTTAATTTCCTGGTTGACCCTTTCATCTTTTAGCAGGATGGTCCTTAACCTCCACGTGTTTGAGGTCCTTCCAAACTTCTTGTTGTGATTTAGTTCTAATTTCAAGGCATTGTGGTCTGAGAATATGCAGGGGACGATCCCAATCTTTTGGTATCGGTTCAGACCCGATTTGTGACCCAGTATGTGGTCTATTCTGGAGAAAGTTCCATGTGCACTTGAGAAGAATATGTATTCAGTTGCATTTGGATGTAAAGTTCTGTAGATATCTGTGAAATCCATCTGGTCCAGTGTATCATTTAAAGCTCTTGTTTCGGGATCCCTGGGTGGCGCAGCGGTTTGGCGCCTGCCTTTGGCCCAGGGCGTGATCCTGGAGACCCGGGATCGAATCCCACATCGGGCTCCCGGCATGGAGCCTGCTTCTCCCTCTGCCTGTGCCTCTGCCTCTCTCTCTCTCTCTCTGTGACTATCATAAATAAATAAAAATTAAAAAAAAATAAAGCTCTTGTTTCTTTAGAGATGTTGTGTTTAGAAGACCTATCGAGTGTAGAACACGCTAGATTGAAGTCACCAAGTATAAGTGTATTATTATATAAGTATGTCTTAACTTTGGTTATTAATTAATTGATACATTTGGCAGCTCCCACATTCAGGGCATATATATTGAGGATTGTTACGTCCTCTTCTTGGATAGTACCTTTAAGTATGATATAGTGAAGGACGTGAAATTTAAAAGATGGCCTTGAACATCTTATAGTACTGGAAAGTAATGAAGTACTACACACACACACACACACACACACACATTAATAATTGCATGTCAAGTGAGAAAGGAACCAACCAAAAGAGCTTCTTATTGTCAAAATTAGAGCAATTGAACAAAATAAATGGCATGGTATTACCCAAAGTGAAAAATAGATATTTGAGGGATCCCTGGGTGGCAGTGGTTTGGTGCCTGCCTTTGGCCCAGGGCATGATCCTGGAGACCTGGGATTGAGTCCCACGTCGGGCTCCCTGCATGGAGCCTGTTTCTCCCTCTGCCTGTGTCTCTGCCTCTCTCTTTCTCTTTGTCTCTCATGAATAAATAAATAAAATCTTTTAAAAAAAAGAAAAAAAGATATTTCTGAATCCACACAAATATAGGAATGAATAAACTGTGGAGAAGAGATATAGTTCCTGTAAAAATAATTCAAAATAATAATTGTAGATATTTTGGTCTCAAGGAGGTGCATTAATACTCCTCACTCCTCAAATTGGGCTTGCATAGTGACTTCCTTCCAAAGAGTACAGCATGAAAATTGCATGTGGGAAAAAAAGCAACTTCAGAGTGGAGAAACCTGAGAAACACTACTTCAGGTAATAAAGGTTAAAATAGATAGTGATAAGGCATGGTGATAATATGTATTTTGATCTGATATGATGAGAATGGTACTTTATCTTCATGGTCTTTCTCCCCAAAACCCATCACCCCACTTATTAATCATGAGAAAATAATTAGACATCACACTTGAGAGACACTCTACAGCAAACTTGGCCAGTTCTCAAAACCATTAAGATCATCAAAATAAGGAGAATATAGGGTGCCTTCCTTGCTCAGTAGGTTGAGTATGCAACTCTTCATCTCAAGGTCATGAGTTCAAGCCCCACATGGTCATGGAAACTTCTTAATAAAATATAAATAAATAAACAGTAAACAAAAAATAAACAGATAAATAAAATTTTAAAAAACAAGAAAAATCTGAAAAAAAGGGTACAGTCAGGAGGATCCTAAGTAGACATGAAAACTAAATGCAATATGACATTTTGAATGGGATCCTGGAGCAGCAGTAGATAAAAACAATAGTAATATGGATAGAATATAGACTTTAGTTAATAATAATGTGTCAATATTGATTAATTGTAGGACAAATATAACATACTAATATAAGATGTTAATAATATCTAATATACAATATTAATAATAGGTGAAATAATGTATGATATATTTGGGAACTGTCTATGCTATCTTCACATCCTTTATAAATCTAAAACTTCTAAAGTAAGTTTATTTAAAAAGAAATTAAAAATCATTCCATGTAATTCATCATAGTAATACAAAAGAGGGAAAACATTATGTGATCATCTCAAAAATAAGGGGAAAACTATTTTATAGAGTATAAAACCTATTCCTCATAAATCTCCTGGGAATAGGAATTGAACACAATTACTTAATGAGATAAAAAGAATTTACAAAGGAAATCAATTTCAAAATAATTGATAATGAATATATTGAAAACTTTCCCTGTGACATTGGGAATAAAAAATTTTGTCACTAATTCTATTAAGCACTATACTGTATGTCCTGATGCATGCAATAAGTTTCTTTATTTACTGACAACAAAATTGTGTGTGGGAATTATCTATCATCTATCTATTGTCTGTCTAATCTGAATGTGAAAAATTAAGAGTTTAGCAAAGATGCTGTATTAATAAGCAAATAACTATATTGATATGTCTTTCTATGTGAAATAACAAATTAAAAATGTAGAATGACAAATATAACACTTTCAGGAATATGAGAAACATCAATTGCATAAGAAAAGATCTATCCATAACATTACAAAACATCATTGAAAGAAAGTGAATAATATCTTACAAATGAAGGGATGTAACATATTCAAATTGGCAGATTCAGTACATATAGATTTTAATTCCTTCCCCCAAATTCATTTTAAAGATTCAATTCAATAGCATTCCAAATCCAAATCCTGTTACGTTTTTTGGAAATTGTCAGTATAATTTCATGAATTATACTGAATGCAAAGAATAAAAAAAAAAAGCTCAAAGTCATCTTGATGGAAATGACAGTTTCATGAATTATATTATAAATTTCCAAAGCTTTTTATAGGTTATAGTAGTTAAGATTGTATACTGACAAAAGATAGTAAACTACTCCAGTGGGGAATAAAATACCTCCACAGACAAACAGATATATGATTACTTGATTTATAACAAATGGACTTCTGTTGCATAATGAGTAAATTATGGTCTGTTCAACAGTTGTGCTAGATACACTGGATATTAATATAAAAAAATTAGTCCCATTTTAAAACAATACATTAAATTAAAATGGAGGTACTAAAATAGGAGATGGGAAGAGCATCTACAGGAGAGCTGTCTTTGCTACTTTTTCTTATACTGAGAATATTAAATATGTTTTGCCCATGCAAGGAACTTTTGTGGAAAAGATGAATGACCACATGCAGAATGAACACATTTGTTGAAGCTAAACCAATTAGCATAGTGCTGCTTTACCAAATTCTGGGTTGTACAGGGATACACATAACAAATACCTAAACTATGTGGAATGAAAAGCTAAAGTGCTAAGCTAATGTTTTTTTATCACAGGGATAAATTATCCACAGTTTACAGAGCTGAGTTTAAAAAGGAAACTGCAGAGATGCCTGGGTGGCTCAGTTGTTTAAGTGTCCAACTCTTGATTTTAGCTTAGGCCATGATCTCAGAGCTCTGGGATTGAGACCCATGTTCGACTCCTCACTCAGTGGGGAGTCTGTTGGATATTCTTTCTGTTCCTCTCCCTCTGTCCCTTCCCCTGTGCTCTCTTTCTCTCTAAAATGAATAAATAAGCAAATCCTTAAAAATAATAAAATAAGGAAACTGCAGTAGCAACAGGTATGAAAAACTGGTAAAATGATAATTACCAAAAATTAAAATTAATCTGAATTTCCCTCAATAATTACAGAGTGATAGAATTTCAAATATATGTACAGACAAAGGAAGAGTAGCCTGTAAGATATTTAGGTTCATTTTATAAGGAAACATGGATATTATGATGGCTAATCTTTCTCCATGAGTGACTCACATAGATGATATATCCTCATGAGAACTTTATACTTGAAATTTTGCTCTGATTAAAGTTGAAAAACCTTATAATTCATTGATATTATTTTCATGATACATTATTGGGTTGGATGTAAATTCATACATATACGATATTATTTCTGTTAGATTATTTTGAGTTTTCTAAGGTGTTGTGAAATATGTGGATCATAAATGAACAACTCACAATTGAAGGACCTTGGAATCTGCAGACAGAAGTTTGAGATTCAGGGATATGCTTTGATCATAATACATAAGATTGAATAAAATTATAAGCAGCCTAATACTTGATACCTAGCTTCTTATTATCACCTGCTATCATTAGGTTTCCTTTAGAAAGAAAATATATGCTATGAGTGATGCCATTCTTTTTTCTGCTCTGGCATCCTAGAAGATACCAGAAGATATAAGGACTGGTTACTAGTAAGATATTGTTTCTGTATAAATACTCCTGATAGGTTTTGAGACCAAGGTACTTTATTTGCTCTGACTTGACTATGCTTAGTGAACCTCTGATCTATACTCAAGGAATGTGGCCTTTTTTGAGTAAGGCAACTAATGTCTCTCACGTAGGAACCACAGAGGAACACATGAACAGTGCAGATATTATATATTTCATCTTTGACTATTGTCCCAACCCTGTCCTCATAGACAAAGCCAAATGGAGAAGAGAACCATTTAGCTCACTTCCTCTAGAGCACAATTAACTACCCAGTTCCTCTGGACTGAATCGGTCATATATCCAGTTCACTGGGGACTAGAGATTAAGGATACCATCCATAGTTTAAGAGTTTTCAGGAAAAAGAAGTTGTACATGGAAACAGTACCATGATTTGAATGAATGTTGATGTCCTGAGGGGGTGTGATAACATAAAAATCATGTTCATAAGGATTACATTGGGGCCCAGAAAGAATGAGAATCCCATATTGTGAAGTGTAGGATGGGGGTCTTAGCTTCATTAGAGTGGAAATTGTAATGATGGGCTTCAGTTAATAAATCCGCTGTAGAAAACTTGTTCATCCACCTCATCCTTTCTCCTTCCAAGTGAGAAATACTCTTTTATATTACTGAATTTTGATGCTTAGTCTCCTATTTTTTTTTGGAAATTATACTTTACTTCTTTTTTATATTGTGTATTGCAGTAATCTGAACTGACATGGTATGCAATATTACATGAATTATGGCTAGTTATCTTTAGTAAAGTTTCAAAGTTTGTTTGAAGTTTCAAATTGATTTTTAAACTAGTGAAGACTTACTTCTATGGCATTTATATTCATTCTTTTCAACAACATAACAATTATGATGAGTTCCTTTTCTCCCAAGGTCATGTGTATGGTGGGATCTTCAACAGAAGAATTTCATTTTTCACCTGAGTTTTCTTTAACTGAAAGTTGAGACATTTTTATGATTCATTTAGAATTTCTAAGGTGTAATATTGGCTTGAGTCTAAATGCTCAAGTAAAAACAGCCATTATGTTACTTTATGTTTTTATTTTATTTTTTAAAGATTTTATTTATTCACGAGAGACACACAGAGAGAGGCAGAGACATAGGCAGAGGGAGAAACAGGCTCCCTCTGGGGAGCCCAATGTGGGACTTAATCCAAGGATCCCGGGATCACACCCTGAGCTAAAGGCAGACACTCAACCACTGAGCCACCCAGGCATCCTGTACTTTGTTTTTAATGTATTGTATTTATGGGTCATTTTTGAACTATGAATATTTAAGTCTCCTGACAATTTTGGCCAAAGGATTGAGAGTCAGATATTTGTTTGCCCATAGATATAACAATCAATAAAATTAGAAGCTTCTTGGTATACTATTTACTATTTAGGAACAGTTCCCAAGAGATAGTTTTCAACTGTGACTACTCTCCTACTCCTGTCCTCTTAAATAAAGACTACTGAAGAAGAGTGCCTTCTGATATTGTACACTACAGACACATGGAATCTATCCAGACTCTTTGCTGAATCTTCTCAAACTCTAATCCACTTTATCACAAGGATTTAAGAATGCCAACTCTAGTTAGAATTTTCAGGATCAAATAGATCTATAATGGGAATACCATGGTTTGGGGTCATAAGAAAATTTGAGAACATAAAAATTGTGCTGACACCAGCATAGGTGCCATTCTTAGGAAAGGATGTAAGAGTGTTCTAGGCTATGAAAACATAGCTATGAAAGCAAGATATAATAAAAACAAGTAGTCATCAAAAATTTGGAGAAGACATTGTCAGAATGAATGCATCAAATTAGACAGTGATTTCCCTAGTAAATTTAAAAAATGGAATAAAACAGGTATGCCATTAAATGGCAAAATTAGAACTGAAATATAGTACCATAGAAACCAACTTATTGGGGATCCTGGATGACTCAGCAGTTTAGTGCTTGCCTTCGGCCCAGGGTGTGGTCCTGGAGTCCCGGATTGGGTCCCAACATCAGGCTACCTGCATGGAGCCTGCTTCTTTCTCTGCTTGTCTCTGCTTCTCTCTCTTTGTGTCTCTCATGAATAAATATATAAAATCTTAAAAAAAAGAAACCAACTTATTTTTAATTTCAACATACAGTATAGCAGCCCTATTCTTTGTAATTCCAGCAACTCAAATGCCATTTAGAATGTATCCAAGACTGCTGCAAGAACTGAAAATGGTAAGAGTCCATATATCCTTTACCCCAACTAAGCTATTCTAAGAATTCAAATGCTCTGGAGATATCCACCAAAATTTCCTGAGGTACTCTGAAGTTTGTTTTCAATTGAAAGCCCTGTACATGGGGATGCATACTGACTGCTACATGGATTTTTGCCTTTAGTTGACATTCTTTGACAAAGGAAAAGGCACAATGGAAGCAAAATGGTAAGACCCACATCAGGCAGTAGGTAACAACTCCACAGGAATCCAACTATACACTTCCTGCACAACTCAGCCTATTCTTCGTACCCTAGAAACCCACATGAGGGACTGCTGGCAGGAGTCCCTGAAATATTTCTACAGAAGATGAACCAAGAGAAGTTAAATACTGTTCAGAACCTGGATGAGTCCCTCACTGATTTTCACTGAGGTATTTTCTAAATTTAAATATATAAATCCATGTGAGAATTATAACAGACTATTGAGCATCTCCATTTTATGGTATTTGTTTCCAGAAATTCAACAAAATTGGGAGAAAAAGTAAGTTGATAGCAAGGAAAGATAGTTTCTCAGATTTTAGTGACAGTAACCCAGTTCTAGAAAAAATGCATAGAAATATAAGACATAAGCTGAAGACTGCAATTAGCTGCCCACGTACAATTATTCACAAAAGATATTGTGAATAAGTCATAATAATTCGCAAACCCCTTTATTTGGGGCCACCAACAAAGAAAGAATGAAAGCTATAATGTAAAGTCAGGAAGTCCTTATTGGAAAGTCAAGATGTTGGAAAAAGGAAGAGACTGAGGATGATGTAAGGGATACAGGTTCACCGAATCTTTACCACCTTCTCAACAAGATCCTCCCCACCCCAGGAATAATTCAGACAGGAAATAATTGTGCAAATTGTGCAAAACTAATAGGCAAATTGAAGTAAATGTGCAAAAATGAAGGAACCACAAAACTGAGAATGGGATAAATGTATAGGTCTGTTTATTTTCCCGAACTTAATCTTTTCCGTGTTTGTGTGTGTGTGTGTGTGTGTGTGTGTGTGTATGCTGAAGCCATGAATTCTGCAACTTCTATTGATCTTTCTTGTTTTCCCTAACCAGAAAAACACCCAAGGTGTGGGTGTTTTTGGACAATCTTCTACCTTATTTTTCTCTTCTAAAGTTTCTGTGCAAGTAGGTCTTCCCATAGAAGAATACGTCTTATCTCTCAATGTGCTTCATAATCGGTCAGGAAGGAAACTGCTGTCTAGTTGTGTAAACTACAGGCTATGATATCCCATACCATGGGTGTAGTGTTTTTGGAGCATCTTACATGCTTTCTGAAACAAAAAGATAGGCTGTGGGAAAGTGGCAGTCTCACCCAACGCTGAGTTATACCCAAATTACAGAAAATAGATCTATCTTAATGGGCCCCCAGAACAAATTATAGTAGTTTATTAAAAGGGATTGATTCCATTGTTGCAAATTAACAATAAAGAAAAAAACATGGCCACATATAGGACATGTTATCTATTTCTAGATCAAGTGTATGTAACAAGCAATCAGAAAACTGCATAAACAGGGTGTAATTTAAAAAGGGCATTTAGGGAAGCCTGGGTGGCTCAGCAGTTTGGCGCTGCCTTCAGCCCAGGGCGTGATCCCGGAGACCCAGGATTGAGTCCCATGTCAGGCTCCCTGCATGGGGCCTGCTTCTCCCTCTGTCTGAGTCTCTGCCTCTCTCTCTCTCTCTCTCAAGAATAAATAAATAAAATCTTTAAAAATAAATAAATAAATAAATAAATAAATAAATAAATAAATAATAAAAAGGGCATTTACCTTATATTTTTCCCGTATTATCTGTCAGAAAGAAAAGAAATGGCAACGAAGTAAATTTGTTTATAGATTTGTATATAATCTAAGAGAGACAATTCCTCTAACAACTATGGTACTCAATCTTGCCATCCTCTTACCCGCTGTGGCCGAGTCAGTTAAATATTTTTCTCTAATAGACATGTTCAGTTTTTTTTACCTTTACCTAAGGAGTCAAGGTTCTTGCTTAAGTCTACCTATAGAAGCTTTAGATTTTTGTGTCAATTGATTCCCCAGGGATTCAAAGATTCATGTACTGTATTCTCTAGGCGTTTATAAGAAAGCTTAAAGAATTTTCTCCACCTCAAGTGTCTGTACTAATTCAGTACTGGTTAATTTTTGTTAGCTGCTAATACCTTACATGCTAGTAAAACAGATGCTGTAGCTTTAAATTTCTTAGTCTCCCATGATGAAAGCCTTCTTGGATAAGTTGCAATATCATCAAACTGAAGCCAAATATTTGATATATGTATTATCGACCAACAGATGGAAGATAGTTGCATCCTGAATTCAAGCTAATACACCAACTAAACAATGTACCACACATACACACATAAAATAAACCTCCAACAGTTTTGAGGATTATAGGTTCCTACCTTTTATGAAAAGGCTAAGTCTCTCCTGAGATGTTATATGAGGTTTCAAAATCATAGACAAAATAAGCTGAAGAAGGCTTTTAGTCTTAAAATAATTGTTTCTTTATATGTATCAGTTTTTAACTTTAATAAAACCTTCTACATTTTCTGTCATGAGATTAAGGGTACTTCTAATAGTGTACTTACTCAAAAATTAGGCCCTGGTTATAGGCATATTGCTTACTCTTCTGTGTTGTTGGATTTTGTTGCTCTGAGAGTGCAAGAGTGTTATCAGTGCATAGTAGCAACCACTTTCCTAATTGGAAAGCTCAGACTTTGACCTTAGGACACTTAACTTACTAACAGATATCTCACACTATTATTATTTTACAAGTTCTTAAGACTCATTCATTTCTTAGTGTGCTGCCTGATTAGCTATAAACAGATATTACTGTCTAATCCTAGTGCTATACTTTGCAAGTAAAACCTTTTAAACCCTCCTATTTTGCAAGGTCCTGATAAAATAGGTTGAATATGACTGTCTCACAGTCATTGAGGTAGATACTAAACCTTGCTATGATTTGCCTGTTATTCTTAATGCCAATTATGATTTAATTTTGTTCACTAGTATGTCCTGTGTTAGAGACCCACAAAGGAATATAAAAGCATCTTATGAAGTAGTCAAACTTCATGAAATTTTAGGGGCTTCTGTTTTCCCAACATAAAATCATTCATGTTTGGCTGTTAAACCAGCTGTTATATTAACCATCAATCAGTCTTTAAAAAAAATTCCTACCTTATTGATGTGTAATTGGTACACAGACATACCTCATTTTACTGTGCTTTGTGGGTGTTTTTGTGCTTTGCAAATATTGTATTTATTTCAAATTGAAGGTTTGTGGCAATCCTGCATCAAACAAGTCTATTGGTGCCATTTTTCTGACAGTAATTACTTTGTGTTTCTGTACCACATTTTGATAATTCCTATAATGTTTCAAACCTTTTCATTATTCTGTATTTGTTATGGTGATCTGTGATCAGTGATTGCAACTGAAAGCTCAGATGATGGTAGCATTTTTTAGCAATAAAGTATTTTTCAATTAAAGTATATACACTTTTTTAGACAAAATGCTATTACACACTGAATAGACTACAATCTTGTATAAAATAGTTTTTATATGCACTGTGAAATGAAAAAAATATTTGTTTCACTTTATTGCAATATTAGTTTTATTGTAGCCATTTGCAACCAATCCACAATATTTCTGAGGTATTCATTTACCAAAACAAAAACAAAAACAACCCAAAAACTTCTATATAATTGATGTATACATGCAAAAAAAATAATTGATGTATACAATTTGATGACTCTGAACATATACATTCATGTTACTATCACCACAGTACAGGCAGTAAACATATTCATTGCCTCCAAAAGTATTGTTTTGCATATATATTTGTTTTCTGTTTTTTTTTTCATTTGCGGTAAGACTTAACATGAAATCCACCTCCTAACACATTTGTAAATACACATTACCTTATTATTAACCACAGGCACCATGTTGTATGTCAGGCCTCCAGAACTTACTCATCTGGTGTAACAGAAACTTTACACCCATCAAACAACTACTCAGATCTCTCTCCTCCAAGTCCCTGGCAAATTATCATTCTATTGTATGTTTCTATACCATTGGCTATTTTATACACCACATATGAGAGGAGTAACACAGAATTTGTTTTTCTGTGACCGACTTATTACACTTAGCATAATGTCCTCCAGGTTTGTACATTTTGTCACAAATGATAGTATTTCTTTTTTTTTTTAAGGCTGAGTAATATTCTATTGTATGTATATTTGTAATCCATTGATAAATTGATGGATATTTTGGTTGTTTTTATATCTTGGCTATTATGAATAATTATTCAATTCAAATGGTAGTGAAGATACATCTCTTAGATCCTGATCTAAATATACACCCAGAATGAGAAGTCATCAGAGAGGGAGAAAAACCATGAGAGACTCTTAACTATAGAAAAAAACTGAGGATTGCTGCAGGAGAGGTGGATAGAGGGATGGGATAATTGGGTGATGGGCATTAAGGAGGGCATGTGCTATGTGATATAACACCAGGAGCACTGGGTGTTATATAGTAACTGATAAATCACTAATCTACTACATCTGAAAAAATAAATAAATATACAATCAGAAGTGAGATATATAATATATATTATATATATAATATAAAATATATCTGAATATATATGAAACATATAGATGAATATATATGAAACTTTATGGTATTACCTATAATGGCTATAATAATTTACATTCCAACCAACAAAGCACCAGGCTCCTCTTTTCTTCATTTCTTTGTCACCACCTGTTGTAATTTGTGTTTCTGAAAATAGTCATTCTAATACATGTAAGAGGATATCGCAATGTAATTTCGATTTGCATTTCTCTGATGATTAATGATGTTGAGCATCTTTTAATTTATCTGTTGACCATTTGTATGTTTTCTTTGGAGAAATGTATATTCTGGTTATCTGTATTGATTTATCTGTGTAATCTCTATCATCTATCTATCCATCTTATCTATCATCTATCATTTATTGTTATTGAAGAAGTTTTTAAAATATATTTTGGATATTATCACCTTATCAGATACATAGTTTGCAAGCATATTTTTCCCTTTTCATTTTATGGATTACTTTTTTCTCCTCAGAAGCTTTTGATTTGATGTCCCATTTGTTTCTTTTCATTTTTCTTACTTGTGTTTTTCATGTTATTTGCAAAACTAAATAAATAAGTGATAAATCCCTGCCCAATCCAATGTCAAGGAGCTTTTCCCTCTGTTTTGTCCAGGAGTTTTACAGTTTCTAGTCTTACATTTAAGTATTTTTTAATTTAAATTCAATTAGCCAACATAAAGTGCGTACTTAGTTGTAGTGTTCAATGATTTACCAGTTGCATATAGTCTTTAATCCATTAAGCATTGATTATGTGTATAACATATGGGTTCCATTTTATTCCTTTTTATATAGGTACCTAGTTTCCCAGCATCATTTATTGAATGAATATAGTCATATTTTCCCTATTTATATTCATGGTACCCTTGTTGAAGAGCACATTAGTTGACTCTATGTTTATGGATTTATTTCTGGGCACTCTATTCTGTCCCACTGGTTTCTGTATCTGCTTTTAAATGAATAGAGAACTGTTTTAATTACTATAGTTTGTAATGTAGTTTGAGGTCAGGAAGTGTGATGCCTATAGCTTTGTTATTCTTCTTCAAGATTTCTTTGGCTTTCTGAGGTCTTTTTCTTTTCCTTATAAATTTTAGGATTGTTTCTGTGAAAATTGTAATTTGGATTTTGATAGAAATTACATTAAGTTTGAAGATCCTTTTTGGTCATAAGGACACTTTAGCGATATTTGTTCTTCCAGTCCATGAACATAAAATATATTTTCATAGAAGTATTTTTCTTTTATTTTGTTCTTCAATTTCTTTCATCAATTTTTAAACTTTTTAAATGATTTTCCCTTTTAATATCAAAACAGAGTTGTAGTCAGTTACATTGTTTTTAAGTTTTTATTTAAATTCTAGTTAGCTAACATAACATAATATTGGTTTCAGGGGGAGAATTTAGAGAGTCATCACAAGTGCCTTTACAATGCTCATCACAAGTGCCCTCTTTAATACCCATCACACATTTAGCCCATGCCCCACCCAACTGCCCTCCAGCAAACCTCAATTTGTTCTCTATAGTAAAACGTATCTCATGATTTGTCTCCCTTTCATTTTCCCTTTTCCCCTATGTTCATCTGTTTTTTTTTTCCCTTAAACTCCACATATGATTGAATTAATATGGCATTTGCCTTTCTTTTATTGACTTATTTTGCTTAGCATAATACATTCTAGCTCTATCCACATCATTGCAAATGGCAAGATTTCATTCTTTTTGATGGTTGATATAGATATATGTATGTATGTATCTTTGTATGTATGTATCTATCATCATTATCATCATCATCATCTATCTCACAACTTCTTTATCTATTCATCAGTCAGTGAAGGTTTGGGTTCTTTCTATAATTTGGCTATTTCTGATAGTGTTGCTATAAACAATGGGGTGCATATGCCCCTTTGAATCAGTATTTTTGTATCCTATGGGTAAATACCCGGTACTGCAATTTCTGAGTGATAGAGCAGTTCTATTTTGAGCATTTTGAGGAGCCTCCATACTGTTTTCCAGAGTTGCTGCACCAGAATATATTCACAACAGTGTAAGAGGGTTCCCCTTTCTCCACACCTTTGTGAACATCTGTTGTTTCTTGTGTTGTTAATTTTAGACTTTCTGACAGGTGTGATATAGCATCTCATTGTGGTTTTGATTTGTATTTCCCTGATGATGAGTGAGTGATGAACAACTTTTCATGTGTCTGCTAGTCATCTCTATGTCTTCTTTGGAAAAAAATGTCTTTTCATGTCTTCTGCCCATTTTGAATTGGATTTTTTTAAGGTATTGATTTTTTTAAGGTATTGATTTTTGTATATACTTTATATATATTGGATACTAGTCGTGTATCAGATATGTCATTTGCAAGTATCCTCTTCCTATTTCCCTAGGTTGCCTTTTAGTTTTGTTAATTGTTTCCTTTGTTGTGGAGAAGCTTTTATTTTGATGTAATCATAATGGTTTATTTTTGCTTTTGCTTCCCTTACTTTATGACATATATCTAGAATGAAGTTTCTATGCTCTGTCAAAGAGGTTACTGTCTACATTGTCTTATAGGATTTTTATAATTTCATGTCTCACATTTATGTCTTTCATCCATTTTGAATTTATTTTATGTGTATAGTATAAGAAAGTGGTCAAGATTAATCATTTGCATATTGCTGTCCACTTTTCCCAACACCATTTGTTGAAGAGACTTTTTTCCATTGAATATTCTTTCCTGCTTTGTCAAAAACTAATTGACCATATAATTGTGGGTTTATTTCTGAATTTTCTATTCTATTCTGTTCTGTTGATCTATGTGTCTGTTTTTGTGTCAGTACCATACTGTTTTGATCACAACAGCTTTGTAATATATCATGAAATCTGGAATTGTGATGCCTCTTGTTTTGCTTTTCTTTCTTTCTTTTTTTTTGGTTTTTGTTTGCTTGTTGTTGTATATTTTTTATTGAAGTTAGATTTGCCAACATACAACACCCAGTGCTCATCCTGTCAAGTGACCCCCTCAGTGCCCATCACCCAGTCACCCCATCCCTCTGCCCACCTACCCTTCCACTACCCCTTGTTCATTTCCCAGAGTTAGGGGTCTCTCATGTATTGTCACCCTCTCTGATATTTCCCACTCATTTTCTCTCCTTTCCCCTACAATCCCTTTCACTATTTTTTTATATTCCCCATATGAATGAAACCATATAATGTTTGTCCTTCTCTGATTGACTTACTTCATTCAGTATAATACCCTCCAGTTCCATCCATGTCAAAGCAAATGATGGGTATTCATCGTTTCTAATGGCTGAGTAATATTCCATTGTATACATAGACCACATCTTCTTATACTACCTCACATCAGTGAGAATGGTGAAAATTAACAAGACAGGAAGCGAAAAATGTTGGAAAGAATGTGGAGAAAGGGGAAGCTTCTTGCACTGTTGGTCAGAATATGAACTGGTACAGCCACTGGTTTTGCTTTTCTTTTAGTTTACAAAATTGCGTGACTGTCTGGAGTCTTCTTTGGTTTCATGCCAATTTTAAGATTGTTCTAGTTCTGTGAAAAATGTTGCTGGTAATTTGTAAGAATTGCATAAAATCGTAGATTGCTTTGGGTAATACATACATTTTAACAATATTTGTTCTTCTAATACATGAGCATGGAATGTATTTCCATTTCTTTCTGGCCTCTTTATTTTCTTTCATCAGTGTTTTGTAGTTTACAGACTACTGAGCTTTTACCTCTTTGGTTAGATTTATTCGTGGTATCTTTTTATTTTGGGTGAAGGTATGAATGTTATAGCTTTCTTATCTTCTCTTTCTGGTGCTTCTTTTATTATATACATAGAAATGCAACAGATTTCTGCACATTAATTTTGTATCTTGTGACTTTACTGAATTTATATCAGTTCTAGCAGTTTTTTGGTGGCCTTTCAGGTTTTTTATATAGAATACCATATCATCAGCAAATACTGAAAGTTTTACTTCTTCCTTACTGATTTTATTTCTTTTTGTTGTTTGATTATTGTTGCTTCCAGCAATATGATAAATAAAATGGTGAGAATTAACATCCTTGTCTGGTTCCTCACCTTAGGGGGAAAGCTCTCAGTTTTTTCCCATTAAGAATGATATTGTCTGTGGGTTTTTCATTGAGGGCCTTTATTATTTTGAGGTATGTTCTCTCTAAATCTACTTTGTTGAGGGTTTTTATTTTGAATGGATGTTTATCAAATGCATTCTATGCATTTATTGAAAGTATCACTTGGTTCTTATCCTTTCTTTTATTAATGTGGTGTATCACATTGATTGTTTTGTGAATACTGAACCACACTTACAACCAAAGAATAAATCTCACTCTATTGTGGTGAATGATTTTTTAAATATATTATTGGACTTGGTTTGCTCATATTTTATTGAGAATTTTTGCTGCATGTTCAACGGGGATATTGGCTTGTAGTTCTCCTTTTCAGTAATATCTTTATCTGGTTTTGGCATCAAGGTAATGCTGGCTTCAGAATATGAATTTGGAAGTTTTCATTCCTTTTCTATTTTTTGAAATAGTTTGAGAATAGGTATTACCTATTTTTAAATGTTTGGTAGGTTCATTTCTGGGGTTTCTACTCTGTTCTATTTATCTCTGTGTTTATTTTTGTGCCAGTACTATACTGGCTTGATCGCCACAGCTTTGTAATATAGCTTGAAGATCAAAATAGAAATGTACCCAGCTGCACTCTTGTTTTTTAAAGGTAGTTTTGGCTATTTGTGGTCTTTTGTACTTCCATACAAACTTTAGGATCATTTGTTCTAGTTCTGTTAAAAAATGCTGTCAGTATGTTTGTAGGGATTACATTAACTGTGTAGATTGCTTTGTGCAATATAGAAATTTTAACAATATTTGTTCTTTGAATCCATGAGCATGGAATATTTTTACATCTCTTTGTCTCATCTTCAGTTTCTTTCACAAGCATTCTGTAGTTTTCAGAGTACAGATATTTTACCTTTTTGGCAAAGGTTTATTCCTATGTATCTTATGTATTTTAATGCAATTCTAAATGGGGTCCATCCTTTGATTTCACTTTCTGCTGTTTCATTATTTGTGTATAGAAATGTAAGAGATTTCCGTATGTTGATTTAATATCCTGTGACTTTACTGAATTTGTGCATCATTACTACATGGTCAGTTAATCTTTGACAAATTAGGAAAGCCTACCTAATGGAGAAAATACAGTCTCTTCAACAAATGGTGTTGGGAAAACTGGACAAAAATGTGCAAATAATGAATCTGAACCACTTTCATGTACCACACATAAAAATAAATAAAAATGAATTAAAGACCTACATGTGATACAGGAAACCCTTAAAATCCTAGAGGAGAATTCAGGAAATAATCTCTTTGACAGAGGCCATACCTGTAGCACTGCCTTCAAGATATGTCTCCCGAGGCAAAGGAAACAAAAGCGCAAATCAGCTATTGGAACGGCGTGAAAATGAAAAGCTTCTGAACAGTAAAGGAAACAATAACAAAACTAAAAGGCAACCTATAGAATAGGAGACGATATTTGCAAATGGCATATCTGATACAGGGTTAGTATCCAAAATATATGAAGAACTTATCAAATTCAACACCTAAAAACCAAATAATCCAACTAAAAATGGGCAGAAGACATGAACAGACATTTCTCCAAAGAAGACATACAGATGACTGACAGGCAAATGAAAAGATGCTTAACATCACTCATAATCAGGGAAATACAAATCACAATCACAAGAAAATATCACCTCACAACAGTCAGAGTAGTTAAAATTAACAATACAAGATTCAACAAATATTGGCGAAGATGTGGATAAAGGGAATCCTCTTATACTGTTAGTAGGAATTCAAACTGGTGCAACCACTGTGGAAAACAATATGGAGGTTCCTCAAAAATTTAAAAATAAAACTATTCTACAACCTAGCAGTTGCACTATACAAAAGACACAAAAATATTGATTTGAAGGGATCAATGCACCCTGTTTATAGCAGCATTATCTACAAAAACCAAATAATGGAAGAAGTTCAAGTGTTCATCGAAAGATGAATGGATAAAGAAGATGTGGTATATATATACAATGGAATATTACTCAGCCACTAGAAACAACAAATACCCACCATTTGCTTTGACGTGGATAGACCTGGAGGGTATTATGCTGAGTGAAATAAATCAATCGGAAAAGGACAAACATATATGGTCTCATTCATTTGGGAAATATAAAAATTAGTGAAAGGGAATAAAGGGAAAGGAGAGAAAATGAGTGAAAGTATCAGTGAGGGTGACAAAACATGAGAGACACCTAACTCTGGGAAATGAACAAGGGATAGAGGAAGGAGAGGTGAGCGGGGGTTTGGGGTGACTGGGTGATGGGCACTGAGAGGGGCACTTGGCGGGATGAGCACTGGGTGTTATGCTATATGTTGGCAAATTGAACTCCAATTTTAAAAAAGATGAATGGACAAAGAACATGTGTTATATATAAACAAAGGACTACAACTCAGCCATAAAAAGGAATGAAATCTTGCCATTTGGAGCAATGTGGATAGATCTATGGAGTATTATGCTAAATGAAATGTCAGAAAGTGACAAATACATATGATTTCACTCATATGTGGTAGTTAAGAAACAAAATGAATGATCATAAAGTCGGGCACTGAGGGGGGCACTTGATGGGATGAGCACTGGGTGTTATTCTATATGTTGGCAAATTGAACACCAATAAAAAATAAATTTAAAAAAAAGGAGAGAGGAAAACCAAGAAACTGACTCTTAACTATGGATAATAAACTGATAGTTACCAAAGGGGAGGAGAGTAGAGGGATGTATTCAATAGGTGATAAGGACAAAGGAGTGTGTTTCTTTTTTTTTAAGATTTTTCATTTATTTATTCATGAGAGACACAGAGAGAGAGAGAGGACAGACACAGGCACAGGAAGAAGCAGGCTCCATGTAGGGAGCCTGATATGGGACTCCATCCCGGTTCTCCAGGATCACACCCTGGGCGGAAGGCGGCGCTAAACCGCTGAGGCACACGGGCTGCCCAAGTAGTGTGCTTCTAGGTGTTTTATGTAATTGTTGAGTCACTAAACTTTACAGCTGATATTAAGATTACTCTGCCTACAAACTAACTGGAATTGAGGGGAAAAAAAGCTTTAAAAAATGTTTAGTAGAATTTGCCTGTCAAGCCATCTGGTCCTAGACTTTTGTTTCTTGGGAATTTTTTTATTACTGATTCAATATCTTTTGCTGGTTATCAGTCAGTTCAAGTTTTCTATTTCTTCCTGTTTCAAAAACGGTAATTTATATGTTTCTAGGAATTTCTCCACTTCTTCCAGGTTGTCCAATTTGTTTGGATATAGTTTTTCATAATATTATCTTATTTTTTTTTTTTGTTTCTGTGACATTTATTTTTATTTCTACTGTCTTATCCATGATTTTACTTATTTGGCTCCTTTCTCTTTTCTCTTTGATACAGTCTGCCTAGAGATTTATCAATATTACTAATTTTTAAAAAGAACCAGCTCCTAGTTATATTGATTTTTCATTTTGACTTTTTAATTTTTTAAATTTTTAAAAATTTCATTAATTAATTAATTTATTATTTATTTATTTCAATAAATTTATTTTTTATTGGTGTTCAATTTGTCAACATATAGAATAACACCCAGTGCTCATCCCATCAAGTGCCCACCTCAGTGCCCGTCACCCAGTCACCCCCACCCCCAGCCCACCTCCCCTTACACCACCCCTACTTCGTTTCCCAGAGTTAGGATTCTTTCATGTTCTGTCTCCTTTTCTGATATTTCCCACTTATTTTTTCTCCTTTCCCCTTTATTCCCTTTCACTATTTTTCATATTCCCCAAATGAATGAGACCATATAATGTTTGTCCTTCTCCGATTGACTTATTTCACTCAGCATAATACCCTCTAGTTCCATCCATGTCGAAGCAAATGGTGGGTTAATTAACATATAATGTACTATCAGTTTTAGAAGTAGAGTTCAGTGATTCATTAGTTGCATATAACACCCAGTGCTCATCACATCACACACCCTCCTTAATGCCCATCACCGAGTTACCCCTTCTCCCCACCCACTGGCCGGCCCTTCAGCAACCCACAGTTCATTTCCTATAGATAGAAATCTCTTATGGTTTTCTCTCTCTTTGATTTTGTTTTACATTATTTTACCCTTGCTTCCCCTATGATCCTGTTTTGTTTCATAAATTCCACATATAAGTGCAATTGTATGATAGTTATTTCTCTCTGATGGACTTATTTTGCTTAGCATAATACCCTCTAGTTCCATCCACATCATTGCAAATGGTAAGATTTCATTTTTTAATGGCTGAGTAGTATTCCATTTTCTTTATCCATTCACCTGTCAATGGACATCTGGGTTCTTCCATAGTTTGGCTATTGTGGACATTGCTGCTATTAACACTGGGGTGCAGGTGTCCCTTCAGATCACTGTTTGTATCCTTTGGTTAAATACCTAGTAGTGCAAATTCTGAGTTGTAGGGTAGTTTAATTTTTTACTTTTTGAGGAACCTGCATGCCTTTTTCCAGAGTGGCTATACAAGCTTGCATTCCCACCAGTGGTATAAGAGGGTTCCCCTTTCTCTTCATCCTTGCAAACATATGTTATTTCCTGAATTGTTAATTTTAGCCATTCTGACTGCTGTGAGGCTGTATCTTGTCTGTGATTTTGATTTGTATTTCCTTTATGCCAAGTGGTGTTGAACATTTTTTTCATCTGTCTGTTGGCCATTTGCATGTCTTCTTTGGAAAAATATCTGTTCTTGTCTTTACTTATTTCTTGACTGGATTATTTGCTTTTTGGGTGTTGACTTTGATAAATTCTTTATAGATCTTGGATACTAACCCTTTATCTGATAAGACATTTGCAAATATCTTCTCCTGTTCTATAGATTTCCTTTTGGTTTTGTTTACTGTTTCCTTTGTTGGGCAAAAGCTTTTTATCTTGATGAATTCCTAGTAGTCTATTTTTGCTTTTGTTTCCCTTGCCGTTGGAGACATGTCTAGCAAGAAGTTGCTGTGGCTGAGGTCAAAGTGGTTCCTGCCTAGATTCTCCTCTAGAATTTTGATGGATTCTTGTCTCACACTTAGGTCTTTCATCCATTTTGAGTTTATTTTTGTGTATTATGTAAGAGAATGGTGCAGTTCCATTCTCCTCTAGATGGCTGTCCAATTTTTCCAACAGCATTTGTTGAAAAGATGTTCTTTTTTCCATTGAATATTCTTCACCGCTTTGTCTAAGATTAGTTGACCATAGAGTGAGGGTTCTCTATTCTATGCTACCTCATCTATGTGTCTGCTTCTGTGCCAGTACCATACTGTCTTGATGATCACAGCTTTCTTGTGATGCCTCCAGCTTTGGTTTTCTTTTTCAATATTGCTTTGGCTATTCAGGGTCTTTCTGTTGTTCCATACAAATTAAGGATTTTTTGTTCCATCTCTGTGGAAAATGTTGACGGTATTTTGATAGGGATTTATTGAATATGTAGATTTCTCTGTGTAACATAGACATTTTAACAATATTTGTTCTTCCAATCTATGAGCAGGGAATATTTTTCCTTTTCCTTGTGTCTTCTTCAATTTCTTCCATACATGTTCTGTAGTTTTCAGAGTACAGATCTTTTACTTCTTTGGTTAGATTTCTTTCTTGGTATATTATGGCGCATCAAAAGATGCAATTGTAATTGGGATCATTTCCTTAATTTCTCTTCTTCAATCTCATTGTTAGTGTATAGAAATGCAACTGATTTCTGTGCATTGATTTTATATTGTGCCACGTCACTGAATTTCTGGTTGACAGCTCACAATTTTGGGGTGAAGTCTTTTGGGTTTTCCACTTAGAGTATCATTTCACCTGCAATGAGTGAAAAGTTTGACTTCTTTGCCAATTTGAATACTTTTATTTCTTTTTGTTGTCTGAGGGTATGACTTCTAGTACTATATTGAATTACAGTGGTGAGAGTGGGCATCACTGTCATCTTCCTGACCTTGATGATAAGCTCTCAATTTTTCCCCATTAAGTATTATATTCGTGGTGGGCTATTCATATATGGCTTGTATGATATTAGGTATGTTCCCTCTATCCCTACACTTTGAAGAATTTTAATCAAGAAAGGATGCTGTATTTTGTCTAATGCTTTTGTGCATCTATTGAGAAGATCACATGGTTCTTGTCCTTTCTTTTGTTAATGTGATGTATCATGCTGATTGATTTGTGAATATAACCCACACTTGCAGCTCAGGAAAAAAATCCCACTTGGTTGTGGTGAATAATCCTTTCAGTATGCCATTGGATCCTATTAGCTTGCATCTTGGTGAGAATTTTGGCATCCAGGTTCATCAAGGTTATTTGTGTAATTTTCCTTTTTGGTGAGGTCTTTGGTTTTGAAAATGAGGTAATACTTGCCTGATTGAGTGAGTTTGGAAGTTTTCCTTCCATTACTATTTTTTAAAGATTTTATTTATTTATTCGTGAGAGACACAGAAAGAGAGGCAGGGACATAAGCAGAGGGAGAAGCAGGCTCTCCATCAGCCATCACCTGAGCCTGATGTGGGACTTGACCCAGGACTCTGGGATCAGGTCCAAGCCAAAGGCAGATGCTCAACCCCTGAGCCACCTAGGTGGCCGCCTTCCATTACCATTTTTTTGAAACAGCTTCAGAAGTATAGGTATTAATTCTTCTTTAAATTTTTGGTAGAATTCCCCTGAGAATCCATCTTGTTCTGGAACCTTGTTTCCTGGGAATTCTTGATTACTGCTTCCATTTCTTCGCTTGTTATGGCTCTTTTCAGGTTTTCAGTTTTAGTAGATTATATGCTCCTAGGAATACATTTCTTCCAGATTAAGTCATTTGTTGGCATATAACTACTCATAATATGTTCTTATTATTGTTCATATTTCTTCAGTTTTGGTAGTGATCTCTCCTCTTTCATTTCTGATTTTATTTAGTTGGGTTCTTTCTTTTTTCTTTATGAGAAGTCTGGCGAGGGGTTTATTAATTTAAGCTAATTCTTTCGAAGGACTAGCTCCTAATTTTGTTGACCTGTTTTACTCTTCTTTTGGTTTCTATTTCACTGTTTTATGCTCTAACCTTTATTATTTCTCTTTTCTTGCTGGATTTAAGCTTTATTTGCTTTATTTGTTGTTCTTTCTCCACTTACTTTAGGTTGTGTATTTGAGACTTTTCTTGTTTCTTGAGAAAGCCTTGTATTGCTGTATACTTCCCTTTCAGGACTGACTTTCTTTCCTCCCAAAGGTTCTGAGCAGTTGTATTTTCATTCTCATTTGCTCCTATGAAATTTTTAAACTTCCTTTTTGATCCATTCATTTTTTAAAAATATTTATTTATTCATGAGAGACACACACAGAGAGGCAGAGACATGGGCAGAGGCAGAAGCAGGCTCCCAGCAAGTAGCTTGCTGTAGGACTCAATCCCAGGACCCCAGAATCATCACCTGAGCCAAAAGCAGATGCTTAACCACTGAACCACCCAGGTGCCCCGATCCATTTGTTTTTGTATTGGAGTTCAATTTGCCAACTTATAGCATAACACCCAGTGCTCATCCCGCCAAGTGCCCCCCTCAAGTGCCTGTCACCCAGTCACCCCAACCCCCTGCCCACCTCCTCTTCCACCACCCCTTGTTTGTTTCCCAGAGTTAGGTGTCTCTCATGTTTTGTCACCCTCACTGATATTTTCACTCATTTTTTCTCTTTTTTATTAGTAGGATTCTCTTTAACCTCAATGTATTTGTGTTCCAAATGTTCTCTTATCATTAAATTCAAGTTTTTTTTTTATCATCTGAGGTTCCTTTACTTAAAATAAATATTTATTTCCATTACATAAGCAAAAAGCAGTAGTTCAGAGTCAGTGCGGTGTAAATTAATGAGTTTGAGAACTTTAAAAATCCTGGTTTCTTTTTGTTAAATTTAAATTCAGTTTGCCAACATATATAGTATAACACTCAGTGCTCATCTCATTAAATTCAAGTTTTAAAGCATTGTGTGTGAGAATATACAAGGAATAATCCCAATCTTTTGGTACTGGTTGAGACCTAATTTGTGACTCACAATTTGATCTATTCTGGAGAATGTTCCATGTGCACTTGAGAAGAATGTGTATTCTTCTGCTTTAAGATGAAGTCCATCTGGTCCAGTGTGTCATTCAAAGTCCTTGTTTTCTTATTGATTTTCTTCTTAGATGATTTGTCCATTGCTCTGAGTAAGGTGTGAAAGCTGCCTACTATTATTCTTTTATTATCAATATGATTCTTTAATTCTATTACTAATTGGTTTATATAATTAGCTGCTCCCAGTTAGGGGCACAAATATTTATAATTGTTAGACTTTCTTGTTGGACAGACCCTTTTATTATGCTATTGTGTCCCTCTTTATCTTTTATTAAAGTCTTTGGTTTAAAATCTAATTTTTCTAATATAAGGATTGCTACCCTAGCTTTCTTTTGTTATCCATTAGCACGATAAATGGTTCCATACTCTCTCACTTTCAATTTGGAAGTGTCTTTGAGTCTAAAATGAGTCTCTCATAGACAGTATATCAATGTGTATTGTTTTTTTAATCCATTCTGATACCCTATATCTTTTGATTGGAGCTTTTAGGCCTTTTCCATTCAGAGCAACTATTGAAAGATATTAATTTAGTGCCATTTTATTACCTGTAAAGCCACTGTTTCTGTATATTGTCTCTGTTCCTTTCTGGTCTTTGTTACTTTTGGGCTCACTCTCACTTCTTACAGGATCCTCCATAATATTTCTTGCAGAGCTGGTTTAGTGATCACATATTCTTTGGTTTCTGGTTATCCTGGAAACTCTTTTTCTCTCCTTCTACTCTGAATGACAGACTTTCTGGATAAAGTATTCTTGGCTGCATATTTTTTCTCATTTAGCACTTTGAATATATCATGGCTGTCCCTTCTGCCTCTGTGGTCTCTGTGAACAGGTCTGCTGTCAGCCTTATGTTCCTGCCCTTGTAGGTTAATGACCTTTTGTCTCAAACTGCTTTCAGAATTTTTTGTCTCTGAAATTTTCAAGCCTCACTATTATATGTCAGTGTGTTGATCTATATTTATTGATTTTTGAGAGAGTTCTCTGTGCCTCCTAGACTTGAGTGCCTGTTTCACTCCTCAGATTAGGGAACTTCTTAGCTATAATTTGTTCAAATAATCCTTCTGTACCTCTCTCTCTTTCCTCTTCCTCTGGGAGCTCAACTATTCTAACATTGTATTGCTTTATAGTATCACCGATCTCTTTAATTCTTCTCTGGTGATCCAGTAGTGTTATAACTCTTTTTTCTCAGTTTCCTTATTTTATATCATTTTGTCTTCTATATCACTCACCCTTTCTTCAGCCCCATTTATCCTATTAGAGCCTCCAATATCATGGCAGCCTTTTTTATTTCAACCTGATTAGATTTTAGTTCTTTTATTTCTCTAGTAATGGATTCTCTAGAGTCTTCAATGCTTTTTTTCAAGCCCAGCTAGTAACTTTATAGTCATTGTTTTGAATTCTAGTATATATACTCAGTGTAAAAATGAAAAATAAAAAATATTTAAAACTAATGAGAAAGGAAAATAGCTGAAAAGCTTAAAAAATATAAAACTGAAGGACTAATGAATAACTCTACCACAGAGAGATACACTACACTAATCCGAAGAGAACAGAAGCTAACTAAATAGGAAAAAAAGGATAAAAATGGGAGTAAAGTAAGACAAGAAATTGAATAGAACAGAACAATAAACTGGATCCAGAGTGTGTTTTGGTCTGTTTGTTAGAAGAAACTAGACCCCAAAATAGGTAAGAAAAATTTATATATACAAAAAATAAAGTGAACTACGATAAAGAAACTGAAGGACTAAAGAATAACAAGAAAAACACATGAATGCCACATACTTCTTTCCCCAAGAGCAGGGGTTTTACAGTTCTGTATAATCAGTAAACTTTGTATTAGCTGGAGGTGCCTGCTGGTCTTCTGGGGGAGGGGCTTGTTGGGCTGATTCTCAGATGTCTTTGCCTGGGAATTGCACTGCCCTTTCAAGGGGCTGAGCTCAGTTTAAGCAGCTCCAGAGCTGGTGAGGGAGGGATTAAAATGGTGGTGGGCAGGTCTCTAGCCCAATAGCTGAAATATCAAGCTCCCCCACTCTTCAACAAACCCTCACAGAAAAGCAGTCAATCACTCTTGTCTTCCTGGTTTCTGTCAGAACTCTATTCACCCAGCTTGTGACTGGGCATTTTTATCTCAAGCGTGTGACCCCATTTCCAGGCTCTAAACTTTATGGACTCTTTTGGTGGGCACCTGTGTTGCTCCTCCCAGGGTGGGGAGTGAGATCTCACCACAGTTCTGGCTCTTGATGGGCTCCTGTTCAGAGAACAGTCACCCAACTGTGTAGCGGTTTGTGGCTTATGGCAACACTGGGTAGAAAGCTGGTGCCTGGTCTTACTGCTTGCAATCAGCTTTCCCGCTCCAATGCCTGGGAACTCTGCCACACTGCCACCCTTGTCCTTTTGGGACCCTGGGGATCCTGAGACCACATTGTCCTCCACTGAGATTCATCCCCACTTCACCTTCTGAGCACTTTTCAGGTAAACTTATAAAAGTTCCAATTTTGAGCTCCACTTCTTGTAACACTTCCAGTACCTAATTTACAGAGGGTCCCTTCCCCCTCTGTTTATCTTCTGATATCACCTTGGATTCACATCTCCACACCTCTTACCTTGCAAAAAGTGGTCACTTTTCTATTTGTAGAATTGTAGCAATTCTTTTCTCAGATCTATGGTTGATTTGGTAAATTGTCAGAATGATTTGATAATCATCTAGCTGATTTCCAAAAACCAGATGAAACAAGGATTCCTTACTCCTCTGCCATCCTGGAGGATCTCCATTGATTTTTTATATTGTTGGTTTTTTTGTTTTTTGTTGTTTTTTTTTTAGTTTCTATATCATTTATTTCTCCTCTAACCTTGATTATGTTCTTCCTTCTGCTGGATTAGCCTTCATTTGTTGTTCATTTGCTATCTCCTTTAGGTGCAAGATTAGGTAGTTTATTTGACATTTTTCTTACTTCTGAGGTAGGTCTGTACTGCTGTAAACTTCCCTCTTAAATCTACATTTGCTGCATCCCAGAGCCTTTGGACCATTGTGTTTCCATTTTAATTTGTTTCCATGGGGACTTTTAAATTTTTTTTATTTTATTTCTTGGTTTACTCATTCATTGTTTAGTACTATGTCATTTGACCTCCATGTATTTCTGGTCTTTTCAGATTTTTTTTATCTTCATAGCATTGTGGTCAGAAAAGATGCATAGTATGACTTTGATCTTCATGAGTTTTTTGAGACTGGGTTTGTGAGCTAATATGCAATCTATTCCTTGAAATGTTCAATGTGTACTTGAAAAGAATGTGTATTTTGCTGCTTTAGTATGAAATGTTCTGAATATATCTGTTAAACCCATCAGTTCCAGTGTGCCCCCCAAAGTCATCATTTCCTTGTTAATTTTCTGTTTAGATGATCTGCCCTTTGATGTAAGTAGGGTGTTAAAGTTCCTACTACTTTTGTATTATTATCTATTAGTTTCTTTATGTTTTTATTAACTGTTTTATGTATTTAGGTGCTCCTGGATTGCATTCATAAATTTTTACAATTGTCATATCTTCTTGTTGGGTTGTCTCCTTTATCACTGTATATCCTTCATTGTCTCTTTTTAGTATTTGTTTTATTTATTTTTTTAAAAAAGATTTTATTTATTTACTCACGAGAGACATAGAGGGAGAGGCAGAGACATAAGCAGAGGGGGAAGCAGGCTCCCTGTAGGGAACCCAATGCGGGACTCAATCCCAGGACCCCAGGATCGCAATGTGAGCCAAAGGCAGGCACTCAACCACTGAGCCACCCAGGTGTCTCTAATTTTTGTTTTAAAGTCAATTTTCTCTGAAATAGGTATTACTACTCCAGCTTTCTACTAACTAACGTTTGCATAATAGATGTTTCTCCATTCTTTCATTTTCAATTTTGAGTTGTCTTTTGTTCTCAAATGAGTTTTGTAGGTAACTTATAGATGGTTTTTTTTTAATCCATTCTGTTATTTGATTTGGGTGTTTAGTCCGTTTCCATTCAAAGTAATTATTGATAGTATTTGTTTATTGTCATTTTATTTTTTGTTTTGTGGTTGTCTTTGTAGATTTTCTTTCATTCTTTCTTGTCTGTCTCATGGTTTCCTGATTTTACTTAGTGATATATTTGGATTTCTTTCTCTTTATTCCTTGCATGCTTATTAGTGTTTTTTTGTTATGTAGTTACTCTTAGGTTTGTATATAACGTATTCTGCATTAAAAAGTTTGTATTAAGTTGATTGTCATTTAAGTTTGAAACCATTCTTTCCACCTCTACTCCTTGCTTTAAGTATATGTTATTATATTTTATATCATTATTTTAGTTCCTTGACTAAAGGAACTAAATAAATAAAAAGATTTATTTTTTATAGAAATATTCATTTTCACTGTTTTCATGTTTCCCACTCTTATACTGTCACTTTTGGTCTGTGTTTTCCATTCAGAGAGTCCCCTTTAGTATTTCTTGCAGGGCTGGTTTAGTGGTCACAAACTCCTTTAGTTTTTGTTTGTCTGAAAAACTCTCTTCTCTCCTTCTATTCTTGTGATAGCCTTGCCAGATATGGTATTCTTGGCTGCAGATTTTCCCATTTAGCACTTTGAATATATCATGCCATTCTCTTCTTGCTTGAAAAGTTTCTGATATAAATCTCCTGCTGTGGGTTTTCCCTTGTAAATTAATGACTTCTTACACTTGCTACTTTAAATTTTTTTCTTTATCACAATGTTTTGCAATTTTTAAAAAAGATTTTATTTATTTATTCATGAGAGACACAGACACAGAGAGAGACAGAGACACAGGCAGAGGGAGAAGCAGGCTCCATGAAGGGAGCCAGATGTGGGACTCAATTCCAGGTCTTCAGGATCATGTGCTGGGCTGAAGGTGGCACTAAACCGCTGATCCACTGGAGTTACCCAATATTTTGCAATCTTAATTATGTGTTGATGTGGGTCTACTTTTGTTGATTTTGATGCAACTTTGCAGTGCTTCCCAGATCTGGATATCTGTTTCTTTTCTCAGATTAGAGACATTTTCTGCTAGTATTTCTTCAAACACATTTTCTGCCCTTTTAATTTTTTTCTCTTTTCCTTTGGGACTCCTACAATACAAATGATATTACATTTGATGGAGTCATTAAGTTCCCCAAGTCTATTCTTATTTTGTGTAATTATTTCTTTTCTCTTTTGTTCAGCTGATTACTTTCCATTACTTTGTCTTCCAGGTTACTAATTCATTCCTCTACTTCTTCCATTGTTCTATTCATTACATCAAGTTTATTTCTCATTTTATTTACGGAGTCCTTTATCTCTGCTATGTTGTTCCTTATTTGTATTAAAGATCTCACTGATACATCCACTCTTTTTTCAAGTCCAGTGAGTATCTTTTTATAATTACTTTAAACTCTCTTTCAAACATGTTAATTATATCTGTTTCACTTAGATCTCTAGCTGTGGCCTTGCCCTGTTCCTTTATTTGGGATAAATTTCTCTATCCCTTCATTTTATCTGCCTCTCTGTGTCTGTTTCTTTGTGTTAAGAAAGTCAGCCATGTCTTCTGGTATTGAAAATAGTGACATTATGAATAAGAGGTCCTAGGGTGCCCTGCAGTGCAGTGTTTCCTGTTCACCAGAACCTGGCACTTCAGGAGAGTATCCTCTATGTATTGCTTGCATTCTGCTGTTGTCTGAGTCACTTTTCCTTTCAGTGAGATTGTCTTCATTGATTTTCTACCTGTTGTGGGCTATGCTTTCTCTCTGTGGTGTTAGTAGGTCCTAGTCAGGATAGGTCTGAGGGTATGTGCCCACCAGAGAACTTGGGAATGGCATAGCTAGTAGCAAAATCTGTGCTGGGATACTAGCTCTATGCTGGATCCTTGGAATAGTTTTGGTACCTTGGGGCTGAATGCCTGGGCTGCCAGGGCATAAGGGTGGGTATGAGACAGTGCCTGGGCCTTGTATAGTGGCTGGGAACATACACTGTTGTGTATGTGCACCTGGTGGCTGGTCAGGGCACATGAATGGCTTTTACAAAATTTTCCCTGAGCTCTCAGGGCCAAGACCAACATGCTTGTAGTGGGCTAGTCCACAGAAGGACTCGTGGGTATGGTGCACTGGCATAATGTCAGGCAGCCAGTGTCTGTACAGCCCTACATCTGGCAAGTAGTTCTGTGTTTATGCTGGGGGCAGAAGAGTAAAATGGCACCTGTCAACTCCCACACTTTGAGAGAAGTCCCTCCAACGTGCTCCAAAAGTAGTATGAATAGATCATATAATGTGCAAACAGACATTATTTTGTTGTTGCCTCTCTATGCAAGCTGTTGTCACTTTAAGAATACTAACCCAGCTATCACTCACCTTCCCTGATGGCTCAGTCCTGAGTCAGCAGACTTTTAAGGCTCTAGGCTCCAAGTACCACTGGTTTTATACACTCATGGAATTTAGTCCCTTTGGTTTTTTTTATAATAAATTTATTTTTTATTGGTGTTCAATTTACCAACATACAGAATAACACCCAGTGCTCATCCCGTCAAGTGCCCCCCTCAGTGCCCGTCACCCATTCACCCCCATCCCCCGCCCTCCTCCCCTTCCATCACCCCTAGTTCGTTTCCCAGAGTTAGGAGTCTTTATGTTCTGTCTCCCTTTGGTTTTTAAAGCCAAACATGGGAGCTAGTCTTCCCTGTGTGAGCTCCCTGGTACAAACACCCATTTTCTGCCCTCTGCACATGCACAACTCCCTCCTTGCTGTGGTCAAATTCTAGCTCTGGCTTTCTGAACTTCCTAAATTTTTAGCTGCAGTTTCTTTTCTATATTTAGTTGTGGTGTTCATTCTTCCAGTCTTTGGATTGGTTTCTGGTTTGTTGATTTATATGTGGAGGATATCTAATTGAAAATGTCAGATGGGGTGAACTCAAGGCCCTACTGCTCTGCCATCTTCCCAGGGGTTTCCCACTCTATGTCTTTTAACTCATTAGTTTAACTCATTCACATTGAAGGTAATTATTGGCAGGTAAGGATTTAGTATTGCCATTTTGTTAATTATTTTGTTTCATTTGTTCCTTTATTCATTTCTTACTGCTTTTCTTTGTGGTTGATGATATTTTGTAGTTATATGGTTTATTTACTCTTCAGCTTTTGTATATCTATTATAAGTTTTTCTTTGTGGTCACCATGAGGTTTACATTGAACTACATATAGTTATAATGGTCTAATTTAATCTGATAACAATTTAATTTCAATTGCATACAAAACTAGGGTTAAAGTAATTTATATGCTATTGTGCATTATTGCAGTATTCTCTTCGTCTATATCTTAACTTTACTAGTGAGACTTGTACTTTCATATACTTTTTGTTTCTGTTTAGTGTTTATTTTTTCAGCTTGAAGAATTCCATTAATCATTTCTTGTAAGGCAAATCTAGTGCTGACAAACTCCCTCATTGTTTTGTTTAATTGTGAAAGTATTTTTCTTTCACTGAAATGTTTTGTGGGATATACAGGCTACCAGTTATGAAATGAATAAGTCATGGGAATACAAGTATAGTATAAGGAATATAGTCAATTAAATTTTCATACCATTGTTTGAAGACACATAGTAACTACACTTATAGTAAGTATAGCATAACATAAAGAGACATGGTATCATTATGTTGTATGCCTGAAACCAACATAACACTGTGTCTCTACTATAGTCAAATAAAAAAGGGAAAAATATGTTTATTCTTTTTAAAGGAATCTTGCAAATGCCCCATGTTAAAATATAAAAATAAATTAAAATTATTTTAAAATATTAAAAAGTTTTTCCCGGTTTAATATTCTTGGTTAGCAAATGTTTTTCATTCTGTGTTTTAAATATATAATCCCTTTGTCATCTGACATGGAAGAATTCTATTGAGAAATCTATAGTCTTATGGGGGTTCCCTCGTATGTGCTAAATTGCTTATATTTTGCTTCTTTCAAAACTCTTTGTCAAAAAAAAACCTCTTTGTCTTTTAATTTGACAATTTAATTATAATGTATCTTGGTTAGACCTATTGGATTCAATCTATTTGGTGACTTTTGGGCTTCATTAATTTCATTTCCCTCCCCATCAACCACTATTTCTTTAAATAGAATTTCTTCCCCAGTTGGTCTCCCTTTTTCTGGTACTCCCATAATGCAAATATTGTTTATTTTTTTTATGGCATTCTATATTTCTGTAGGCTTTCTATACTCATTTAAATTCTTTTACCTTTTTGTCCCACTAACCAGGTAATCTCAAGTGATTAGTCTTCAAATTCACTAATTCCTTCCTCTGAGCATGCTGTTGAATTTCTCTATTGAAATTTTTAGTACGGTCATTGTATTATTAATCTCTAAGATTTCTGTTTGATTTTTATGGTTTTAAATTATTTTAATTGAACTCATTCATTTATTATTTTCTTGATTTCATTCAGTTGTCTATGTATGTTATTTTTTTTTTAGTTTGCTGAGTTTATTTAAGTCAATTGTTTTATGTTCTTTATCAGGATGTTTGTAGTTCTGTTTATTCAGGATTGGTTACTGGCTTTATTTATTTCCTTTCATAGTGCTATATTTCCCTGATTCTTTCTGACTCTTGTGTCCTTGTATTGGTGTCTGTACATTTGAGAAAGTAGTAACCTTTTCCAGTCTTTATAGCTTGGCTTAGCAAGGAAAAGTCTTTTACCAATCACCCAAGCCTAGGATTCTGAGTAGACCAGCTTTAGCATCCACCAAACAGTAGGGCAAGCTACCAGTGCTTTGAAATTGGGTGGGGATGCTGTCTGGACCCTGCAGGGGCCATTGGTTGGGCTTTGCATTTAGGTGGGGACCCTGATGGGTTGTCTAGTCAGATGGTGATTCTGGCTGGGCTCCTTCATTAGGTGGAGTGGAATTTGTAGGGCCAGTAGTTGGGTTCTAAGTTTCACTGGAGCTTCCTGCATAGACAGGACTGCTGGTGGGGCTACACCTTTGGGTGTGTTTGTGACACAGCTCTTAGGCTGGCAGAAGTGATTGGGTTCTACAGTGGGGTCAGCCAGGGCTCCTTGTTTAGATGAGGATAGTTGGGGATAGTCCTTGTTGTAGCAATGATGCTGGAAAGAGCTTTGGTTTTCCAAACTGCTGTTGGGGGTACAGAGCTTCTGCTAATATCTGCAGCACCCATGAACCCATTTTCCTGTTCGATGTGAGAAGAGATAAGTGTAGGTATCTTAGTGTTCAAAAACACTGGAAAAGTTGGATGTATGTCTTAGTCTCTTTCCCCCCCTGGAGACATCATGTGCCAAGGAGATCTTTCTCTGTGTAGTTCTGTGTCAGCTTTGAGGAAAGGTGAAAGTATGAAGTAAAACCTTCACTCTGACCATTTTAAATATTTTAAAATTAATTTTTGCACTCCTATAATGTGCTAAAACACTACCTTTGAGGTCTTGGATTCTCATAAAGGCATTTTTTTCTGTGAGTGAATTAGGACCAGAGACCTCTATTTTGCCATCTTGCAGATGTCACTGTATATTAGCCTTTAGTCTTAAAGTAAATATTTATATTGTTAATAAATATGGTTTGTGGTCTGTTTTGCAACCATCCAACTTTGAAGAATAGACGGCAACTAAAATATTATATGGGAGATTACTGATTTATTTGAATCATAGAAGATTCTCTAAAATATTTATATTATTTATTTTAAAACCTATACTTGAAAATAGGAATAAAATATTTTTTAAAAAAGAAATTTGTAGACCAAGCTTGAAAAAAGGTACTAAGTTTTGGAACATAAAATGAAATGCCTATTACTCATATCCAGGGACTCTAAATGACAACTCTAGAAATATCAAACTCTCTAAGAATTAGAAAATTAGAAATCAAGAGGACCTAAGAAGAATACCATAGGAAAATGGGAATTAAATGGGTGGCTTTTTCATAAAACCGACAAAGTCATTCATACAGAAGGAATAGGCTGAACATTTTGGAATCTTTTAACACTTGTATAGGATTAGATAATTCAGGAAACAGTGCTGTCAGGAAAATTCTTTACAGGGAACACATAGATAAGTCAAATTGAGGTCCAATATTACCTGGAGTATGATGGCAATTGGACATTATTGAGAATCCAACTTTAGAAGGTATTAAATATTCTTAGTAATGTTATATATAATGTCCATATGGCCATGCGTGTGTCTGTAGGCTAAAGCTGATAGTCAAATTGTGAACAGTACCTTACTAAATTATATCACCTAAACTTGGAATTCTTAAACATGTAGAATTTATATCTGTGGTAATTCAGGAGCTTTGTAATATTCTATAAGTACTCAACATTTGACTACTTTTAATCATCTGCAAATTTCTGGACAAGTGAAATGAATAAACCATACGAGAAGTAATTATTTGGCTAAATTATACCAAGCCATTTTTTTCATAGTAGCCCCAAGCCTTACCACTTGACTTTATTAAAAATAATATTAACTCCATGTAGTAAGTATGGCATTTCTTTCTTTGAGTTTGGAAAATCTATAAATTTAGGGTTTAAGCCTACCCTATTATCTGATACAAGAAAAACAAGTCATTATCATATAAAATACTTAGAGTTTTTGGGTTTCCTTGGGCTCATTATGTCATCATTTGACCAGATGCTGAAAAAAATCCTCCTGAGGAGATGAGTTATCATCATTGAACAGGAGACCTGGTCCATATTAAAGTGTTACACTGATAGACTGACAGTCATCCATTAAACAGAGTACTACCAGGTGATGTTGATAACACATTACCATTAAGGTAAAGGAGAAACCCAAGTGGATGCAAACGTCATATGTGAGACTAATAAGTATAATTGAGCAGGGTTTAATTATCATTAAGGACTTTGAGCTAAAGAGAAACTTACTCTAATAGGATAGATAAACTGATTTCTTAATTTCTTCTTAATTATCTTGACCATTATAATTTTATTTTTTATTTTTATTTTTTCAAGATTTTATTTAAATCAAGTTATCTACATATACTGTAGTATTAGTTTTAGCGGTAGTGTTTAGTGAGTCATCAGTTACACATAACATCCAGTGCTCATTACATCAAGTGGTCTCCTTAATTCCCATCACCCAATTACTCCAGGCCCTACATACCCGCCCTCCAGCAACCCTCAGTTTGTTTACTATAGTTAGGAGTCTCTCATAGTTGATTCCCTTTTATCCCCTTCCCCTAAGTTCACTTGTTTTGTTTCTTAAATTCCACATACAAGTGAATTTATATGGTATTTACCTTTCTATGACTGACTTATTTTGCTTAGCATAATACACTATAGCTCCACACACAACATTGTTAATGGCAAGATTTCATTCTTTTTCATGGCTGAGTAATATTCCTCTGTGTGTGTGTACCAAGTATTCTTTATCTTTCATCAATCAATGGAGGTTTGGTTGTGCTCTTTCCATAATTTGGCTATTATTGATAATGTTGCTATAAACCCTGGGGTGTATGTGTCCCTTCAAATCAGTATTTTTTTTCAAATCAGCATTTTTGTATCCTTTAAGTAAATACCCAGTGGCACAATTGATGAGTTATAGAGTAGTTCTATTTTAACTTTTTGAGGAACCTCCATACTGTTTTCCAGAGTGGTTGAAGCAGTTTTTATTCCCATCAACAGTATAAGAGAGCACCTCTTTTTTTTTTTAAGATTTTATATACTTATTCATGAGAGACACACAGAGAGAGGCAGAGACATGGGCAGAAGAAGCAGGCTCCCTGAGTGGAGCTTTATGTGGGACTTGATCCCATGACCCCAGGATCATGCCCTGAGCTGAAGGCAGATGCTCCACCACTGAGCCACGCAGGCATCCCAAGAGGGTACCTCTTTCTCTGCATCCTTGTAAATGTTAGTTGTTTCCTGTATTGTTAATTTTAGCCATTATGATAGGTGCTGGGTGGTATCTTATTTGTATTTTCCTGATGATAAGTCAGAAAACATTACTGTTTTCCTGAAAGTTTATTGAAAGTATAGAATTTTTCTGAGTATGGTTCCTACTCCATTTTGTTAGTTTCTTTGGTCTAAGTATACAAGTATACATATTTACATTAATTATTGTATTTTTCTTTGTTCTGCTCTTGTCAAGATTGTAAGATATTGAAGAGGACTTACAATATAACACAATGGCTTATTGGCCATCATGTAAAAGTTTCATATATGGTTCCAAAGGATTCATAAAGTGATCACAATTTCAAGTGTCCTGACATCTGATTTCTAGATCCAGAGTTTGATGTGGCTGAAAGAGTATGATTTTATTTGAGTTTATATGCAATGAACCATGGCAAATATCCTGATGACCTCTTGACTAGATAGAATAAGATTGACAATGAATGTCTCCCATGTCTGCAAACATCACCTGCATGTTTATACAAAGTTAAGAAGCCTGTATATATTGTCCTTTTTCTGCTGAGTGAATGAAAGCTGCACCAACTCTGTAATAAGTCATTTTTGCAGAAATGATCATAGTAATTGCTTAACATAGAGTATGGATAAATCATGAGACCATGAAAGATGCAGTAAAATATTTTATCTGTCTTACAACTGTCCACACAGAAAATGACTCTTTAAAAAAGGATAGTTTGTTGCCACAGAATGAGCCTATGTCGGCCAGGTGTTCATGATAGTAAATGACAAAAGTCATGTCTATTTTGACATCGCAAATTCTAAAATCTATCTCTGATGAGCATATACATGTCAAAGTGTATAAATTGTCAGGTAATGCTGTGGTTTAATCAAAGATGAGAACTCATATTATCCTGTAGAGAAATGATGGCCTAAAAATCATGTTTAATAACTTTACACTGAAGTACAATGTAGTCAGTAATGCCAAAGCAAAATGTTGACGTTCCATGTTTCCCTTATAGAGTAATAGGATTTGAGTCTTCAGGCAACAAGTCCCTTCAGGGAATCTTCTCTATAGTTTTCAAGATAACAACACATCCTCAAGTTTAGGCTATCTTTGGTGAGCCATATTTAGTCACAGAGGGCCATCCTCAACACTAATCCTTACCTATATTTTTCTCATCAGTTTATTCAGTTAGAAGTTCTGGAAAGAATTTCACTGTTGCATTAAAATCAAGGTGAATGGACATGTTTGATCATAGATATAGGTGACATAGAAAATTACACTATATAAGAGGCCTGACTTAAGAAGATAAATAAGTGGATCCTTTCAGAAAGCTAAGTATTGTAGATGTTTAATTTCTGTTTGGGAGGTAGGCCATTGGAGTAGCATAATTAGAAACATTTTAAGTTATACCTGAAATGGATCACACTCCAAATGAAGGAAATATTTCCTTCATTACTCCTGGAAACATTACCAGGAAACATTACCATCTGTGTGTGCACAGGTTAGAAACTATCTAATATACATAAGAGATAATAACTGCTGGGCTCTTTACTGGATACTCGAAACAAATTCCTCTAAGGAAGAATCATGCCCATGGCATCCAGAGAATGAAATGCAAGAATTAATCTGCCATTGGGTCTTGGCTCAAAGGGACTGTGGCCTTGGAGGATTATTAGGGTTTTAAAATGTCAATTTAAGGAATTACGGGTTTATTGGTGATGCCAGTTTTTCTAATTGGCTCCTTAATCTATTTAGCTTTGCCAAATGGAACACTAGCTTCACATTTGAAGTTCAAGACACAAGTCCTTTAGAAGATGGCACCATAAGGGAAAACAAAAACAAAAACAATTTTGGAAGTGCTTATATAAATATAATGTTGAGATTGTTGGAGCCATGGTATCATCTCCATCATGAGGTTTTGTCTGCCCAAAGTACAGAAATAAAGATATATATTACAAAGAAAAAATTTGCATTGCTGATTGGAAGATCAGCAAGATCTTCAGATAAGAACACAAAAAAGGAGTCTGAACAAAAAGAAGATGTCATTCAGGCCATGGCCTAAAAAGCCTCATGCAGGGTTTGCCTCAGGGATGGTAGTGGGCACATTTTTAAGATTCCAGATATCTATCTCAATAAAACTACTTCTGCATAATTTTACAAGATCATTTTGTGGATACTCAAGGCCAATAACCAAGCCCAGTTTTCTACATAACACTATTGCTGTATAGACCAAAAAATGAACCATAGGGAACTTGATTTTACCATACACATCCTGAGTGCTTTTCCTATCTAGGAGCTTGTTTACATGGACATCTCCTTTATGGTGAATGAGTGGTGCTCAGCATTTTCATAAGGTAAATTTATATTTGTTTCTTCTGTTATTAATTAATTGATTAACCATTCATTTATTGATTTATCTCTTATCACTGGAGAAATTATGGAATTTCAGACAGGAGATAACCAATCCCTCATGGCAATCCTTTGTGGTATACAATGTCTATAATATTCAATGTACCTAACAAATGCTCATATTTTAGTCTTTGTTACATGATCCATGATTCCTCAAAGGAGCCTTTATATGGAACAATTCCATACCTCTTTTTCCCTCATTGTGTCTTCAGTTGAACATTCAGGCAATGATTATTATAGTGATACAAGGTGAGATGATACTTTTGATCATAGATACAGGCCAAGAAAGAAGCTAGGACAAAAGAGAATGCCTATGTAGAGTCAATAAATATATTTTATTCCTTTTGCAAAATGAAATAATAGAGGATTGATTTCTTCCTGTATCATCTTGACAAGATAGTATCTCTGGAAAGCCTAACTTTGTCATTTCCAAAGAAATGTATAAGATAGCAGAGGAGGATATCTGTCCTTCATGGCCACTGGGAAACATGATGCAAGTCAGTATGTGTCCAGGTTAGGAAAATATCTCAAATAAACTTCATAGTTGACAACAGCAGAAGTCTGCATTTGTGTCTCAGACCACTTCCTCTAGAAAAGATTGACCTCCATGGTGTACAGAAGATGAGAAGCAAAAATTCATACCATGTATTTCAGTTGGTGGACACTGAAAAAAGATTCAGATAGCTTACCTGTGACTCTGGTGGATTGATAAAACTTCCTATGACAATTTAAGAAATTGTGGGCTACAGATGTCCATTGACAGATGAATGCATAAAGATGTCATATATATAAAATGGATTATTAGTCACTAAAAAGGATAAAATCTTATCATTTTCATCAAAATAGATGGAACTGAAGGGTATTATGCTAAGCAAAGTAAGTCAATCAGAGAAAGAAAATTATCATATGGTTTCATTCATATGCGGAATATAAGAAACAGCACAGAGGATCATAGGGGAAGGGAAGGGAAACTGAATCCACGGAAATCAAAGAAGGAGACAAACTACGAGAGACTCTTTACTATAAAAGAAACAAACTGAGGGTTGCTGTGTAGGGGGAAGGGGTTACTGAGTGATGGGCATTAAGGAGGGCATGTTACATGATGAGACCCAGGTGTTATATGCAACTGATGAATTACTGAACTCCACATCTGAAACTAGTGATAGTTTATAGTAATGTATTATATGTTGGCTAATTCAATTTAAATTAAGAAAACAATTGTGAACTATTGGTATTGTCAGATTTTCATGATGGGAAATCTGACAAAATACATTTTACCAAAAAAGGGCACTGGTGTCCATATCACTTGGGAAATTTATTGGGGAAAATGTATGTCTTAAAAAATGAAACAATCAGGAATACGAAAAAAAAAAAACTTTTTCAAAAGTACCTTTGTAGAAATAAATTGGGAAATTCTTCAAAATATTAAAGCAACTCCCTCATGACCTCATATTTTGTGGATCACATAAGTTCACCTGTACACTAGGATGATGGAGTATATTAATCAGAATTTAAATACTGTTAGCAGGACTTCAAAGGTTGATATGAACAAAAGAAACATGGCTTTTGAAAAATGGACTGAAAGTTCCAGGGCAGGGATTTGATCTTAAGGAAAGTATCTCTTAATGATGGGAGATATGGTTTCCTGAAAAATAAATCTATATTAAATTACATTGTCAGTTCACAAGTGTTCCAGAGATATATTAAATTGTTCTTCAAAGAAAACAAAATTGAAGCCAAAAATTAAAAAATCTAAAAAGTAAAATCATTAAAACAGCGGAGTTTATATAATGAATCAAAAGAGATAGGCCTATAGATGAGGGTAAATCTATAAACATAAAAGAAGACTATGGGCAAATTTAACATGTATTTAGGAAAGTAGGTATATATGGATTTATTGCTACATTCTAATAAAACATCCATTAGTTCACTTATTCTGGACACATTTGTGTATTAAATGGTTGATACACATATAAAGAAAATGCATTGGGAAAATGACACAGCTGTAAAGGTGTTTCTGAAAAAAAACCCTACTTCTCATTAAACAGATGGCTCTGGAGAAGGAAGAAATCCAAAATACTCAAGCATATATCAGCACTGCTAAGCTACCAGAAGAGGACCAAAATTGTGTGTACTGGGGCATCATGCCCTGTAGTAACCCTGGACCACTGATGGGTGGTGAATAAATCATACTCAGCTCATCATTGGGGTCCCACATTCCATGGTATATCATTTAAGGCAAGGGCACAGGATCTTCTGCACTCTGATGTTTCCCTCAGGTCTCCTGTGGTTGCAAGATGGTATCACATGTTGAATCCCAGCACCAAAAATTAAGAACAAGCAACTCTGGCACACAAAGACAACTGAAACTGCCTAGGATATTTGAAGAGCAAGCCTAACACTCTGAGAACAGGTCCTCAAATGAAGATCCCATGGAGAACTCCATATCACCTAATTCCAGACCAGGGAAGCAGCCCAATCAGGAACAACCTGGGCATCATGATATGCATTAAGAAACCATGGTAAGAAGATTCAAGGGGGAATTCCTTATGAATGGGACCTGCTTTGCATAGGACATTAGCAAAAAAAAAATGTTCACTCGAAGAGAAAGGATGACATAATCATGCTTGAAGAAATTCTATTGAGAATGAATGTACAGGACAATACCATATTGTATCCTTGCCAATATGACCTGGAGGGCATTGTAGATTTGGAATAAGAAAAATGATACCTCAGACTCCCCTCTGTAGCAGGGACATGTCTGAAGAACACCAAGTGAACAAGATAAACTCAATTATTCACCTTGGTAACCACCCATTGCTCAACCCAAGATTCCTATACAGATGCAGTTGAATAGCATAGATGGTACCCTTGAGGTTTTCAGTGGAACACGCTGGCCAGACTCTAAACTCTGCTACAAACACGTGAGGTGAGCAAATGTCTCTGGGCTAGGACACAGGCTGCAGCCAACTTCGGGGCCAAGGGGAGGCAAGCCTGAAGGTGACACGAGACCCAGCATCCAGGTGAAACACCTGCAACACCAGAAAATGTTGACAGTTCCAGGAAGGTCTGGCATCACCAAGGTGCAGGAATAGGTGGACCAATAGGTGGCCAGGACAGCCCAGAGGGAACCCAGTGTCCCAGGCAGGGCGGCTGTGCCAGACCAAGTGGAGCTATGGGCTTCTACTGCCCTTGGCTGCCAAGATGGCAAGGGCTGACCCTGGACCTGGTAGGAGGCACACAGGTGAGCCTTTGGGTCAATGGAGATGGTGCTGGGCCCCAACCGTGGGTACTTAAACTGACGGGGCCACTCAGGGAGCCCTCCCTCCCAATCTCAGACAGGGATCACCAGCTTGGGCGGCAGGGTGGAGTTGCTAGAATTCAGCGTGCCCTGGGCCATCCCATGCTGCCCTGTGCCCTGGGTCCCAGAGTCCTCCAAAGCCCAAGGCCCACCCCGACCATCCTGCTATGACCAGAATGAGGGCTAATTCCAAGTCCATCCCCTCCCTGGCATAGCCCAAGACCCAACACAGGTCCAAATGGGAAGCCTTGGTGTTTGGACGGCTGCTGCAGGATGGTAGGCACATATGCTCAGCACCATTTGGGGGAACCCTTGAACTGAGGCTTGTTAAATTTGACATGGGGTCCAGGGTTGCACCCTATCAAAATACTTCTGGTCCCGAAGATGGGCCTGAAATTAACGTACAGAGCACTGAAATATGCTTGACCCACCACAGCTCTGCACCCTGGGATAGCTGCCACAAGGCTGACTTCTAGACAACTGGCATTCTCTCTGCCAAAGGACACCAAATATATTAACCCATCCTGCCAAGCCCTCCCAAGGCCACCTCAGCTTGGTCAAGGTGAACTGAAGTCTCCAGCCAACCAAGCCCTAGAAGCAAAACCAGTAAGCCACTTCAGGGTGAAAGGCCTACAACGTGGAGAGTGCTGTGCTGTGTCAATGATGAGAACTCATATTGTCTCGAAGAGAGATGATGACATAAAAATCATGCTCAATAGGCTTACACTGACACCCAATGGAGGGGACCAACCCCAGCAGAGGATATGGGGACTCCAAATGGTGCTGGAGGTGCTTCCTCTCAGCCTGGGCTTTGAGGCCCCCAATCCTTTCAAATTGCCCATTGGACCTGGGGTCTGGACATGGGCTTCCGAGTGCCTGAGAAGGTTAGGGCTTTCGGGCCTGGGTGCTGACCCATTGCTCCTTCCACCACACCTCCCCTGGGGCCCTTGCTCAGCCTCTCTGGTCCCCTTGTGTCTTTCAGGAGGCCATGCTAGCCAGGGTCTCACCACCGCCACAACTAAGCTTGGTGAGTGGATGCCACAAGGCCTGTTGCAGGCCTAGGTGACCTGGAGGTCTTAGAGAAGAAAGCCTGAGGGGGACTTGGGTCCCTCTGTGCAGGCCCACCAATGCAGGGATGGATAGCGTTCCTGCCATTTGAAGGCCTGCCATCCCCCAAGGAGCAGGGAGGAGTGGACGCAAAGGTGGCCAGGGGAGCCCAGAGGGGCCCCAGTGTGGGTGGCTGGGGGGACACACCAGGCAACAAGAAGCAGGGGACTCCTGCTGCTCCCTGCAGATCAACAGGGGCACCACCTCAGTGGACTTGGGGTCCCCTCTCCTGTGAGAACCTGAAGCTTCTTGGCTGGTCCGTACTGCATCTAGCCAACTCTGCTTGGGGTGGAGCCCTGGGCTGGTAGCCACCAATGTCCCCTGGGGCCTACCGCCTCCCAAGGAGGTTGGGACTGGTTGATCAGGGGGAAACTGGTTCCCTCACCCGGCCTTGGAATTCCGGAAGGGAAGGGCAAGCTGGGGCCCTGGGATGGGCATCCGGGCATACATTCAGGCCATTGGGGATGGCCAGGGACCCAGGCCTGGGCCCTCTAGAGCTGGTGGCTATCCCGGGTGCTCTTGCTCCCAGTCCCAGACAGGGATCTCCTTGCTTGGGTGGAGGGAGGGGTTGCAGGAATTCAACCTTCCCTGGGGCCCTCCAATGATGCCCAAAGGACTGGCTCCTCACATCCTCGAGGGCCCCGAGTCTACTAAGGCCATATACCCCTGACCAGATTCTGGGCCAAGGCGAGGTCTGAGCCATCCTAGTATTGGCCCGCCAAGTTGCCCACCACCCGCAACCCAAGGGGTACCCAAGGGAAACCCTGGTGCTCAATCTGCTGCCTGGTGGTGGCCCAATTGTTCAGCCACCTTGGGGAGCCCTAGTCTGGCTATTGTGTCTCCCAGCACAGCTTCGGGGCCATATGCCCTCTGGGATCTCCTGTGTTTCCACCAGGTGGGCTGCCAGCTTCAATCCTGAACACCCAATGCCTCACTGAGTGCCTATGGCTCTGCTCCACAGGGGAGCTTAGCTGCCATCTGGATGGCCGTCTAGACGGAGGGCTTGCTCCTATCACCCCAGACTCCAAACCCAATTGATCATGCCACTGCACCCTTCTGCACACCACATCAGCTGGGTCCAGTCTTAAGAAGAGTTCCAAGGGCTACAACACACAAGGCATGCCGCTTGGCAGCAAGCACCACTGGTAAGCTGCTTCAGGGATAGACGCCCACACACGTGCCCAGTGCTATGCTTGGGTCAATGATGAGAGCTCATAATGTCTTGAAGACAGATGATGATGCTCACTAGGATTACACTGAGGCTCAATGGAAGGGACGGCCCAGGGCTGCAAATACCGGGCGGGTCTTCATGTAACACTAGGGGTGCTTCCCCTCAGCCTGGGCCTTGAGGCCCCCAAACCTTCCAAACTGCCCATCAGGGTTGGGGCCTGTCCATGGGCTTCAGGGTGCTTGAGAGGGCTCAGGCCTTTGGGCTGGGTGCAGACACATCGCTTCTCCCACCATGCCTCCCCTGGGGCCCTTGCTCAGCCTCTCTGGTCCCCTTGTGTCTTTCAGGGGACTGCGCTGGCCAGGATCTCGCCACCACCTCAACAAGGCTTGGTGAGTGGATGCTGTGAAGTGGGTCACAGGCCACGGTGACGAGAGGGCCTTTGGGAGGCAAGCCTGAGGGCGACTTGGGTCCCTTGCATGCAGGCCCAGCCATGCATGGCCAGATAGTGTTACTGACCTTTGAAGGCCCACCATCCCCAGGGCGCAGGGAGGAATGGGCCCAAAGGTGGCCAGGGCAGGCCAGAGGGAACCCACGTTGGGCTGATGGGGGGGCCAAGCCAGGCCACGGAGAGCAGGGGACTCCTGCTGCTCCTTGCTGATCACCAAGGGATGCCACCTTGTTGGAACTTGGGTCCCCCCTCCTGTGGTGGACTGATGAGACACATGGCTGGGCCGTGCAAGGTTGAGACACTGCTGCTTGGGGTGGTACCCTGGGCTGGGATCCACTGACCTCCCTTTGGACCTGATGCCACCCAGGAGGTTGGGACTGGTTGCCCAGGGCAGGAGCCTAGTTCCCTGACTTGGCCTTGGCAACTGGGAGGGCAAGGGCTAGCTGGGGCCCTGGGGTGGGCATCCTGGAGGGCTTTGGGTGGTGGGGATGGCCCAGGGCTCCAGCCCCTAGACACTGAAGCCCTGGCGACTGTCCCAGGTGCTCTGGCTCCCAGTCCCAGACAGGACACACCCTGCTTGGGCAGAGGGTGCAGTTGCAAGAACTTGACATGCCCTGGGGCCTTCCTATGAGACCCAAAGTCTTGGGTCCCCAAATCCTTGAGGGCCCTGAACCTACTAAGGCCATACTGCCCTGAACAGATTGCCGGCCAAGGCCAGGGCCCAGCAATCCTAGTCTTGCCCATGAAGTTGCTGGCCACCCACAACCCAAGGGGTACCCAAGGGAAACCCTGGTGCAGACCTGCTGCCTGGTGTTGCGCCTCATTGCTCAGAACCCCTGGGGGGCCCACATCTGCTATTCATGTATCCCAGCACAGCTTCAGGGCCACGTGCCCTCATGGGCCATCCTCTGTTTCCAACAGGTGGGCTTCCCACCTTACATCCTGAAACTAACCTTCAATGAGCTCGCACATCTCTGCTCCACAGGGAAGATTAGCAGCCACCCGGAAGGTCAACTACATAGAGGGCTTGCTCCGATCTGGACTGAATATGAATGCAGTCGATCATGCCGCTGCACTGTTCTTCACACCACAACAGCTGGGTCCAGTCTTGACAGGAGGCCAAAGGCTCCACCCACAAGGCACATGGCTTGTCAGCAACAACACAGGTAAGCTGCTTCAGGGGTAGATGCACACACACATGACCAGTAATGTGCTTTGGTCAATGATGAGTACTTATATTGTCTCTAAGACATGATGACATAAAAACCAACTCAAAAAAATATGCTAAGGCCCAATGGAGGGGACCATCCCAGGCTGAAGATATGGAGGCTAGAAGGGAGCTGGGGGTGCTTCTCCTGGAGTTGCAGGCCACAGATCCTGCCAAACTGCAAGGAAGGCTGGGGCCTGGCCATGGGGCTCCAGTTGCCTGAGTGGGGTGAGGCCTTCGATCCTGGCTGCAGAGCATCCGTCCTATCATGACAGGGAACCATTACTCAAACTCTATGGTCCCCTTGTGTCTTTCAGAGCACCAGTGTGTCCAGGCCACATCCACCAACAAGCCCGATGCCCTCTGCAAGTCCGGTTGACACAGGGCAAGAGCCATGAGCACCCAAGCTCTGGCAGCCTTCCCGGGAGCTCTCGCTCTCTGGGCACACAGGGATCTCCCTGCTTGGGCGGACGGTGGGTCTGCCGGGACTCGACGTGCCATGGGGCCCTCCCATGACGCCCAAAGGTCTGCCTCCCCGAGCCCTCAAGGGCTCCGCATCTACTAAGGCCATACTGCCCTGACCAGAATGCCGGCCAAGGCCAGGTACCAGCCATCCTGGTCTCAGCCCGCCAAGTTGCCCACAGCCCGACCACCCAAGGGGTACCCAAGGGAAACCCTGGTGCCCAACCTGTGCCAGGCTGTGGGTCCCGTGGCTCAACCCCCTTGGGGGAGCCTTCGTGTGGCTGTTTGTGTATACCAGCACAGGCTCGGGGCCACGTGAACACTTGGGCCCTCCTCTGCTTCCACCAGGTGGGCTGCCCCCCGCAATCCTGAACCTCGAAATCCTCGTTGAGCCTCCTCCTCTCTCAGGGAAGTCCACAGGGAAGCTTAGCGGCCACTCAGATGGGCGTCTAGACGGAGGGCTTGCTCCTATCCCAAAGAGGCTGGACCCGGTCGATCGTGCCGCCGCACCCTTCTGAACACTACGTCAGCTGCGTCCACTCTTGAGAGGAGGATCAAAGGCTCCAGCCCAGAAGGCACGAAACTCATCAGCAAGCACTGCCAGTAAGCCGTTTCAGGGGCAGACGCCCACACACGTGGCAAGGGCTGTGCTTGGGTCAGTGATGAGAATTCATATTGTCTCGAAGAGAGATGAGGACTTAAAAATCATGCTCAATAGGATTATGCTGAGGCCCAGTGGAGTGGAGTGGACCGTCCCGGGCAGAGGATCCGGGTGCTCCGGTTGTGCTGGGGGTACTTCCCCTCAGCCTGCAGTTTCAGGCCCCGGATCCTGCCAAATTGCCTTTTGCGGCTAGCATCTGGACGTGGGCCTCTGTCGGCCCGAGAGAGCTTAGTCGTTCAGGCCTGGGACCGACCCACCACTCCTCCCACCACACCTACCCTGGGACCCTTGCTCAACCTCTCCGGTGCCCTTGTGTCTTTCAGGGGGCCGTGCTGTCCGGGCCCTCGGCCCCGCCTCAACTAAGTTTGGTGAGTTGATGCCACGAGGCGAGTCAAAGTCCAGGGGACCAAGGGGCCTTCGGGAGGCAAGCCTGAGGGTGATTTGGGTCCCTGTGTGAAGGCCAGGCCCACCCGTGCAGGGATACATAGTGTCGCTGCCTTTGAAGGGCCACCATCCCCTGGGTGCAGGAAGAATGGGCCCAAATGTAGCCAGGGAAGCCCAGAGGGACCCAGCGTGTGCGGCTGGGGTGGGGGATGGGGGACAAAACCAGGCTGCGGGAGGAGGTGGACTCCTGTTGCCCCCTGTTAATCACTATGGGGTGCCCCTCGGTGGACTTGGGGTCCCCTCTCCTGTGGATACCTGGAGCCCCTCAACTGGGACGTGCAGCGTCTAGCCACCACTGCTTGCGGTGGTGCCCTCGGCTGGCATCCCCCGGACATCCCCTGGGGCCTGCCCCCTGCCAAGGAGGTTGGCAATGGCTGCCCAGGTCCGGGGTCTGATTCCCTCACATGGCCTTGGCATTGTGGAAGGCAAGGGCTCGCCAGGGCCCTGCACTGGGCATCCGGACGTGCCTTTGGGCCACTGGGGATGGTGCAGTGCCCCAGTCCTGGGCCCTAAATCTCTGGAGGCCATCCCGGGCACTCTCGTTCCCAGTCCCACTCATGGCTCTCCGTGCTGGGCCGAGGGCCTGGTTGCAGAAAGTCAGACCACCCTGGGGCCCTCCCTTGATGCCCAAAGCCCTGGCTCCCCAGTCCTGAGGCCCTCGAGTCTACTAAGGCCATACTGTCCTGACCAGATGCCCAGCTGTGGCCGGTCCCCAACATCCTAGACTTAGTCCGCCAGGCTGCCCGCCACCCACCGCCCACAACCCCAGGGGTTCCCAAGGACAACCTTGGTGCCTGACCTGCTTCCTGGCGTTGGGCTCCTTTGCTCATGCCCCTTGGTGTAGCCCTCGTCTGGCTCTTTGTGTACCACGGCACAGCTTCGGGGCCACTTGCCCTATTGGGTCTTCTGTGCTTCCACCAGGTAGGACTCTCGCCTCAATCCTGAAACCCCAAACCCTCGTTGAGCCCCCACGGCTCTGTTCCACAGGAAAGCATAGCAGCCACCCAGATGGGCGTCTAGACGGGGGGCTTGCTCCTAACCTCTGGAGGCCATCCCGGGTGCTCTCACTCCCAGTTCCACTCATGGCTCTCCATGCTGGGCGGAGGGCCTGGTTGCAGAAGTCAGACCGCCCTGGGGCCCTCCCTTGATGCCCAAATCCCTGGCTCCCCAGTCCTGCCGGCCTTTAATCTACTAAAGCCATTCCGCCCTGACTAGAATTTTGACAAAGTCCTGGTGCCAGCCATCTTAGTCTTTGCCTGCCATGTTGCCCACTACCCACCACCTGAAGGGACCCAAGGGAAACCCTGGTGCCCGACTGGATGTTGGGGTGTGGGCCCCATGTTTTAGTCCCCTTTTTGTAGCTTTCCTCTAGCTCTTTGTGTATCCCAGCACATCTTTGGGGCCACTTGTACTCTTAGGCCCTCCTCTGCTTCCACCAGGCAGGCCATCCACCTCAATCCTGAACCCCCAAACCCTCGTTTATCCCCTATGGGTCTGCTCCAGTTGAAAGCTTAGGTCCCCCCAGGATGGGTGTCTAGACGGAGGGCTTCTCGTATACCCACAGACTCTGAACCCAGTTGATCGTGCTGCTGCACCCTTCTGCCCACCAAATCTCTTGGCTCCTGTCTTGAGAGGAGGATCAAAGGCTCCAGCACGAAGGCATGTAGCTCATCAGCAAGCACCGCCAGTAAGCCGTTTCAGGGGCAGACGCCCACACACCTGGCAAGGGCTGTGCTTGGGTCAATGATGAGAATTCATATTGTCTCAAAGAGAGATGATGACATAAAAATCATGCTCAATAGTATTATGCTGAGGTCCAATGGAGGAGACTGTCCTGGGTGGAGGAATCGGGTGCTCCAGTTGTGCTGGGGGTGCTTCCCCTCAGCCTGGAGTTTCAGGCTACGGGTCCTGCCTAATTGCCCTTTTTGGCTAGGGTCTGGACATGGGTCTCTGTCTGCCCTAAAGAACTTAGTCCTTTGGGCCTGAGGGCCAACCCTTGCTCCTCCCACCACACCTGCCCTGAGACCCTTACTAAGCCTCTCTGGTGTCCTTGTGTTTTTCAGGGGGCTGCGCTGTCCAGGCTCTCACCCCCTCCTCAACTAAGTTTGGTGAGTTGATGCCACGAGGCGAGTCGAAGTCCAGGGGACCAAGGGGCCTTCGGGAGGCAAGCCTGAGGGTGATTTGGGTCCCTGTGTGCAGGCCCACCTGTGCAGGGACACATAACATTGCTGCCTTTGAAGGCCTCCCATCCCTAAGGTGCAGGGAAGAATGGGCCCAAATGTAGCCAGGGTAGCCCAGTGGGACCCCAGTGTGCACAGCTGGGGGGCAACTCCAGGCCACGGGAGCCAGCGGACTCCTGCTGCTCCCTGCTTATCACTATGGGGCTCTGCTTCGGTGGACTTGGGGTCCCCTCTCCTTTGGGGCCCTGGAGCCATCATCTGGGCCTTGCTGCATCTAGCCACTGCTATTTTGGGTGTTTTCCTGGCCTGTGAGGGCACTGACCTCCCCTTGGACCTGCCGCCTCCCAAGGAGGTTTGAACTGGCTGCCCAGGGTGGCAGCTTGGTTCCTTCAACTGGCCTTGGATCTGGAAAGGCAAGGGCTAGCTGGGGCCATGGGGTGGGTATCCAAGCATGCCTTTGGGCCATTAGGGATGGTGCAGGGCCCCAGCCCTGGGCCCTCAATTGCTTGCAGGCATCCCGGGCACCCTTCCTCCCATTTCCGGACAGGGCTCTCCCTTCTTGGGCAGAAGGTGGGGTTACAAGAACTCCGCATGCCCTGTGGCCTCCCAAGATGCCCAAAGGCCTGGCTCACCATGTCCTCGAGTGCCCCAAGGTTACTGCAGCCATATGATCCTAAACAGATTGCTGACCAAGACCAGGTCCCAGCCATCCTACTCTTGGTCTGCCGTGTTGCCTACCACCACAATCTGAGGGTTACCAAGAGAAACCCTGGTGCCCAACCTGCTGCCGGTCAGTGGGTCCCATTCCTCAGCCCCCTCAGGGAAGCCCTCAATGGACTATTCGTGTATCCCAGCACAGATTTGGGGCCACATGCCCTATTGGGCCCTTTTTTGCTTCCACCATGCAGGCCATTCACCTCATCTTGAACCCCAAAACCCTCATTGAGCCCCCACGGGTCTGCTCCAGTTGGAAACTTAGCTGCCCCCGGGATGGGCTTCTTGATGGAGGGCCTCGTAGCCCCACAGACCCTGAACCCAGTGGATCATGCCACTGCACCCTTCTACACACTACATCAGCTGGGTCCAGTCTTGAGAAGAGGCCCAAATGCTCCAGTCCACAAGGCATGCAGCTCAGCATGAAGCACCACCGGTAAGCCTTTTCAGGGGCAGAGGCCCACACACATGACCAGTACTGTGCTTGTGTCAGTGATGAGAACTCATATTGTCTCAAAGAGAGATGATGACATGAAGATCATGCTCAATAGGATTAAGCTTTGGACCAATGGAAGATATTGTTCCATGCTTAGTATTCTGGACCTACAGTTGGTACTGGGTATGCTTCCCCCCCGCCTGGGCCTTGAGGTTACCAATCTTTCCAAACTGCCCTTTATGGCGAGGTCGTGGCTTTGGGCCTCTAGGTACCTGAGCTGGCTCAGGCCTTTGGGTTGGTCCCAACCCATTGCTTTTCAGTCATGCCTCCCCCGGGCTTCTTGCTCTGCCTCTCTGGTTCCTTTGTGTCTTATTGTACCATGCCTCCTGGGGTCTCGCTTCTACTTCAATCATATAGGTTTGTATGCCATATTTATAGTCTACAGGCTGCAACCAACCTCGATTTTCAGAATCTTTTCTTGTGAGACTCGTGCCCAGATGTATAGCTTGGACTGCTGCAATACCTGAAATAGTTTAGTGCCTTAGGAAGATCTCCCCCTCCCTAGAGCACTGGAACATGCTGGCCAAATGTGGCCAAGGCAGCCCAGAGTCACTTGCATGTGCCATATAGGGAGGTACCATGCCAGGCCATTTGGCTTTGTGTGCTTCTGCTGCTCCCTGTTGAGAATGATGGTGGACCTCCTGGGTCAATGTTAGATCTCCTTGGCCAGTTTCAGCCAAGTCCCTGTTCTGTGCCATGCTGATGGAGCTACTTCTACCTTGGAGGGTGCCGTGGGCACAGATAACACGAACTTCCCGTTACAGCTAGCCAGCTCTGAAGTATGTTCAGAGCGGCCTGCACCATCAAGGGACCTGGCCTTGGCTGCTGGAATGGTAACACCAACCCAGGGCCCATGAAGGCACCCCCGGGCATGCCTTCAGGCCATCGGGGATGGTGTTGGACAGTAGTCCTGGACATCAACTCCAGCGGCTGTTAGGGGAGCCCTCACTCCCAATCCTGAATAGGGCTCTGTCTGCTTGGGAAGCATGTTGTGGTTGCATGAACTTTAGTTTTCATTCAGCTCTCCTGTGGTGCTGGGTGGCCTGGATTCCCAAGTCTTCTAGGGCTGTGGGCCCACCCTGGGCATCTTGTCCTGACCAGATTTTGGGATAAGGCCAGGTCCCACCCCTGCCTGTCGTGGCCCACCAAGCATTACCCTGCCCTCTGACCCAAGGCGAGCCCCCAAGTGAAGCCCCTGTGCCAGGGTGTTGCTGCTGGGTAGTGGTCCCAGATGCTCGGTCCCCATTGGTGGAGCAGTCATCCTGATTTTTGGGTATCCTGACATGGGCTCCATGCCTCAAGCCCCCATGGCCTCCCTTAGGTCCCCCAAGGTAGGCCACCGGTCTCAAGCCTGGAAACCTTTGCCCTGCATTGTGTTCCCACATCTCAGGGCCCCTAGTGCATTTGCCATGCTGTTGGGGTTCTTGGACATCTGGCCTAACTCCCTCCCCACAGATCCTGAACCCACATGACCATCCTGCCCTGCCCCACTCTTCACATCACATCAACTTTTTCCTGGCCCTTCCTATCACTGCTTGCCAAGTGGTTCACCATCTATGCCAATGTTTGTCCATATAGGTAAGCAGGAGTTCCAGGCCTCCTGCTGGACACTATACACCAATTCTGTTCTTGCTTTTGGCCCAGATGTCAAATATTCCCTGTACATTTGACAATGTCTGGAATATCTGGAGAAGTCTACTCCACCCCTGGTCTTTTGGCCTCTTTCTCCTCAATCTAAATGCCCAACTATAGAATGCTGTGCTTGAGTAATTATGTTTCTTTCAGTTTTCATTGTTTCATCGTGTTATGTGTCGTGGAACTGACGTGTGCCAAAGACAACCATAGGAGTCACTGAAGGGAATTGAATTGTGCGGGGCTTCCCAGTTGGAACTTCCCAGCTGAGCACTTTAGCCAGTGTTCTGAAACATGAACTTGGCATTTCTTGTGTGCTTCACATTTTCTTAGGTCAACACTGTTTTTTCAGGCAAATCCAGTTGTAATCTCTGAGTGAAACAGATAATTGTCAAATCATTCTGAATAAGCAGGAAATCATAGTAAATACTGACTTATCCTTCTCCACAGCATTGAAGAGAAAGGATGCCATATGGAGAAAATTAAATTGTGTGAATATGATGGTTTTGGTAGAAATTTATCACTGATATATGACTGGTTTGGAGCTCTTGTAGAAAAGACAAATATAATGGAGTACACTTGGAAACGCATAGGGAGACAGATCTCTCAATACATTGCCTAGAAAAAGCATAAAGACTAATTTTTGTAACCAGATGGTTTTGAGAACTGTAGTTTTATAGTCAGCAGGCATTTTTTGTGATAGAAATTTGAAGGCATTGCCATTCTCTTGGCAAAAATGTAAGCAAAATCTCTGGCCCAATGGTGGGATCTGAGTATCATGTGGGTCACAGTAGTGAGAGATGATTTACTCCTCTCTGACCATACTTCTGATAGGTCACTTTCATAGAATGGCCTTTCAGTGGACAAAGGATCCAGTGATTTCCATTTTTCTGCTGTGCAAGTGCATCTATGCAGAGTCACCTGCCAAGTGCAGCTCATCCCCATTACTGGCTGCATAGTTGCTTCTTCCTCATTCTAGTACCCTGTGCTCTGACAAGACTGCCCTTCTTGGTTAAAACTCCCTTAGTTTCAGCACACTGAATCCCTCTTCCAGAAGACCAGGACAGGCTTCTGCCCATACCATGTACCTAAAGTCTGGATTCTTTTTTAAAGATTGATTGATTGATTGATTTACTTATTTACTTATTTATTCATTCATTCATGAGACAGAGAGAGGGAGAGGCAGAGACATAGGCAGAGGGAGAAGAAGGCTCCATGCAGGAAGCCCGATGTAAGACTCAATCCCAGGACTCCAGGATCATGCCCTGAGCCAAAGGCAAATGCTCAACCACTGAGCCACCCAAGTGTCCCTAAAGTCTGGATTCTCAAGTGATAGCTGGATTGGTTTAGATAGCATATGGACAATACTGTGTTGCTCCAAGAAAGTAAGTAAACTACATGGAGTCATACAGTATGAAAACAGACACTGAAAAATAGCTGAGATACTCACGGAGGAGATAATTCACCCTTAGGGTGCCTCCCTGAGGACAGCAAGCACTAAAACCCCTTTCCAGGGCAAGAGCATCTGGCTGGCACTGTTTCTCTTCCACCACCCCTCAGAACAAACACATAACCACCTTCCATAAATAGCACAATGCCAACAGTTACTGCCTAACCTGCTTAAACCAGGTCACACAGTTCTTCACATTTCCAATACTGCCCTTATAGTTCAAATTTGCCCCATTCCAAGTGTGGTGGACACCTTCCTTAGAAGATGAACATAAACCCCTAGTCACACCACAACATCTGACCATAGAGTTCTACAAAGTTTCATTGCTAGTGGAAGTAGTATCAGACATCATTTAACATGGAGACTAGAGCACACCTAGTCAAATCACTACCAAGTTCCAAACACTACCCAGTCCAGGCAAGAAGATCATCTGCAGGCAACTGGCCTACAGGATAGACCAGCCAAAACACAACAGCAGAGTGCATACAGCACACATCAGAGACATTTCCTGAAGTGCCAGGCCCTGAGCATTATATGATCTCTTCTTAACAAAGCCATTACCTCCAGAAGCAGAAAACATAACAGGTTTTCTAACTCAGAGAAGACAGAGACTTACACATAATGTCAGGACAGAGTAACTCATCCCCAAAGAAAGAACAAGATAAGGCCTCAGCCAGAGATCTAATCAAAACAGATATAAGTAATACTCCTTATGAAGAATTGAAAGCAATAATCATGAGGACACTCACTAGGTTTGAGAAAAGCATGAAAGAAATCAGGGAGACCATTACCACAGAAATAAAAGAGTTTTTAAAAAGTCAGAAATTAAAAATGCAATAACCGAGATTCAAAACTGACCGAATGTAATGACCATTAGAATGGAAGTAGCAAAAAAAAAAGAATGGAAGTAGCAGAGGACAAATAAGTTTTATAGAAGACAAAATAATGGGAAAAAATGAAGCTGAAAAAAGAGAAAGAAGAATTATAGAACACAAGAATAGACTTATGTACTCAATGACTTCATAAAATGTAATGACATTTATATTATAGGTATCTAGAATAAGAACAGAGAAAAATGGGGGCAGCTAACTTATTTGAAGAAATACTAGTTGGAAATTTCCCCAATGTGGGGAAGAAACAGATATCTAAATCCAGGAGGAACAGAAACCTCCCATTAAAATCAACAAAAGCAGGCCAACACCAAGACCCATCATATTTAAACTTGCAAATTGTAGTGATAAAGAAAAAATCGTAAAGCAGCAAGACAAAAGAAGTACCTAACTTACAAAGGAAGACCCATAAAGCTAGCTACAAACTTCTCCACAGAAACTTGACAAGCCAAAAAAAAAGGCAGGATATATACAACATGCTAAATGGGAAAAATCTGGGGATCCCTGGGTGGCTCAGTGGTTTAGCACCTGCCTTCAGCCCAGGGCATGATGCTGGAGTCCCAGGATCGAGTCCCACATTGGGCTCTTTGCATGAAGCCTGCTTCTCCCTCTGCCTGTGTCTCTGCCTCTCTCTCTCTCCCTGTGTGTGACTATCATAAATAATAAATAAATAAATAATCTTTTTAAAAATGAGAAAAATCTACTGCAAAGAATTCACCGAACCTATAATTCAGAATAGGAGAGATGAAGAGTTTCCCAGACAAACAAAAACTAAAGAAGTTCATGATCATTAACTCAGCCCTTCAAAAAATATTATAGGGGACTCTGGGTGGAAAGGAGATACCAAAAGTGACAATAACTATAAAGGAACAGAGAGAATCTCCAGAAACTATGATAAAACAAGTAATAAAGTGGCATTAAATACATATCTGACAATAATTACTCTGGGTGTAAATGGACTAAATACCACAATCAAAAGACTAGGGTGTCTGGGAAACAAACTAGGGGTGGTGGAAGGGGAGGTGGGCGGGGAGTGGGGGTGACTGGGTGACAGGCACTGAGGTGGGTACTTGACAGGATGAGCACTGGGTGTTATCCTATATGTTGGCAAATTGAACACCAATAAAAAATAAATGTATAAAAATAAAGTCACAAAAAAAGACTAGGGTGTCAAAATGGATAAAAATCCAAGACCCATCTATATGCTGCCTACAAAAAACTCATTTTAGACCTAAAAACATCTCCAGACTGAAAGTAAAGAGGTGGAAAAACATTTACCATGCAATAACACATCAAAAGAAAGACAGATTAGCAATACTTATGTTCAATAGAGTAGATTTTAATCCAAAGACTCTAACAAGAGGTGAAGAAAGGTACTATATCATAATAAAGTGATCTATTCAACAAGAAGATCTAACATTTGTAAATATTTATGCTCCCAAACTGGAGGACCCAAATATATAAAACAATTAATAACGGAATGCCTGGATGGCTCAACGATTGGGCTCTGCCTTCTGCTTGGGGTGTGATCCTGGGGTCCCATGTCAGTCTCCCTGGGGGGAACCTGCTTCTCCCTCTCCCTTTGCCTGTGTCTCTGCCTCTCTCTCTGTGTCTCTCATGGATAAATAAATAAATAAATAAAATCCTTAAAAAAATAAAACAATAACAAGTTTAACAGAACTCACTGATAATAATACAATAATAGTAGGGCACCTAAACACCACACTTACATCAATGAACAGATATCTGTGAAGAAAATCAATAAGGAAACAATGGTTTTGAATGTCTACCAAATAGACTTACCATATATATTCAGAACATTTCACTCTAAAGCAGCAGAATACAGATTCTTTTTGAGTGAACATGGAACATTCTCCAGAATAGATCACATACTAGTTCACAAATCAGATCTCAGCAGAACAAAATGACTGCGATCATACCATACATATTTTCTTTTTAAAAAAGATTTATCTATTAATGAGAGACACAGACAGAGAGAGAGGCAGAGACATAGCAGAGGGAGAAGCAGGTTCCCCACAAGGAGCCTAATGGAGGGCTTGATCCCAGACCCCAGGATCGTGTCCTGAGCTGAAGGCAAACATTCAACCGCTGAACCACCCAGGTATCCCCTGTACATATTTTCATGTTTCATATGATTCTATGAAACACAAAATGAAACACAAGAAAAAAAATGGTAAGACCACAAATGCATGAAGATTAGGCAACATGCCACTAAACAATGAATTGGTCAACAAGGAAATCAAAGAAAAAAAATACATACATGTAAACAAATGAAAATGAAATCACAACAGTCCAAAATCTTTGTGATGGAGCAAAATGGTCTTAAGACAGATGTATATAGCACTTCAGGCCTGCATTAGAAGCAAGAAAAATATCAGACGACCTAATCTTACACCTAAAGGAGCTCAAAAAGAATAACAAATAAAGCCTAAAGCCAGCCAAAGAAGGGAAATAATAAGGATTACAGCAGAAATAAATTATATGGAAACTAAAAACCACAACAGATCAATAAAACTTGTAGCTTGTCTTTGAAAAGATTGATAAAATTGATAAACTCTTAGCTAGACTTAGTAAAATCACAAATGAGAGAGGAGTAATACAAAGAATTATTAGAGGATATTATATAAAACTACATGGCAACAAAAGGGACAACCTGGAAGAAATGGATAAATTCATGGAAACATATAAAATACCAAAACTGAAACAGAAAGAAATAGAAAACCTTAGCAGGTGGATAACCAGCAAAAAAAAAAAAAATTTGAATCAGTGATAAAAAATCTCCCAATAAACAAAATCCACAGCTATGTGGCTTCACAATTAAGTTCTATGAAATACTTACGGAAGAGTTAATATGTTATCTTCTCAAAAAAATAGAAATGGAAGGAAAACTTCACAATTCAATATATGAGGACAGCATTATATGATACCAAAACCAGATCAAGACTCCACTAAAAAACAGAACTATAGGCCAATATCACTGATAAACAGAGGAAAAAATTATCAAGAAAATACTAGCAAATCAAATAAAAGAATCATTCAAGATGATTGGTGTGATCTAAAGAGTAGAACATTATTCACAAATCATCAATGTGTAAAAGAAAGGATCATTAGTAAAAGAAAGGATAACAACCATATGATCTTAATAGATGGAGAAAAAGCTTCTGACAAAGTACAATATCCATTCTTGATTTAAAAAAAAACTAAAAAAAAATGGAGTTAGAGGGAACATACGTCAACATAAATAAAGGCCATAAATGAAAAACCCAGATTCTCAGTGGAGAAAAACAGAGCTTTCATCTATGATCAGGAATAAGGCAGGAATGTCCAGTCTCACCACTGGACTGGTGAGCTGGAAGCAATCACACAACAAAAAGAAATAAAAGGCATCCAACTCAGCAAGGAAGAAGTCAACTTTCAATATTTTCAGATGACGTGATACTCTATATAAAAAGCCAAAACCACCAAAAGATTGGTATTACTGATAGACAAATTCATAAAGTCACAGGATACAAAATCAATGTGCAGCAATCTGTTGCCTTACTATACATGAATAAGCAGCAGAAAGAGAAATAAAGGAATCAATTCCATTTACAATTGTACCCAAAATCATAAGAATAAACCCAATTAAAGAGGTAAAAGACCTGTACTCTGTATATATATATATATATATACATGTGATATATATATCACATCTTCTTTATCCATTCATCTGTTGAAGGACACTGAGGCTCATCCCACAGTTTGGCTATTGCACACATTGCTGTTATAAACATTGGAGTGCAGGTTTCCCAGCATTTCACTACGTCAGCATTTTTGGGGTAAATACCTAGTAGTGCAATTGCTGGGTCATAGGGTAGCTCTATTTTTAACTCTTTGAGGAACCTCCACACTGTTTTCCAGAGTCTCTGCACCAGTTTACATTCCCACCAACAGTGGAAGAGGGTTCACCTTTCTCTGCATCCTCGCCAACACCAGTTGTTTCCTGTGTTGTTAATTTTAACCATTATGACTGGTGTTAGGTGGTATCTCATTGGGTTTTGATTTGTATTTCCCTGATGACGAGTGTATCACATTGATTGATTTGCAAGTATTGAACCACCTCTGGAGCCCAGGAATAAATCCCACTTAATCATAATGAAATATTCTTTTTTAAGAAATTTTATTCAATTATTTATTTTGAGAGAGAAGGAGATGAGGGGGGACAATCAGAGAGGGAGGGAGAAGAAGAGGAAGGAGGAAAGAATCCCAAGCAGACTCCATGGTGAGCCCAGAGCCCAACATGGGGCTTTATCTCATGACTCTGAGATCATGACCTGAGCTGGAACAAAGAGTCAGACACTTCACCAACTGAGCTACCCAGGCGCCCCATAGTAAATAATTTATTTAATGTACTGTTTGATTTGATCTGATAGTATCTTGTTGGGATTTTTTGCATCCATGTTCATCAGAGATATTGTTCTATAATTCTCTTTTTCGGTGGAGTCTTTGTTTTGGAATCAAGGTAATTCTGACCTCATAGAATGAGTTTGAAAGTTTTCCTTCCATTTCTACTTTTTGGAATAATTTTAGAAGAATAGGTATTAACTCTTCATTAAATGTTTGGTAGAATTCCTCTGGGAAATCCTCTGGCCTTGGACTCTTGTTTGTTTGGAGATTGTTGATTACTGATTCAGTTTCTTTACTGGTTATTGGTCTGTTGAAATTTTCTATTTCCTTCAGTTTCAGTGTTGGCAGTTTGTATGTATTTAAGAATTTATCCATTTCTTTCAGATTGCCCAGTTTGTTGGCATGTATTTTTTTCATAAGATTCTCTTATAATTGTTTGCATTTGTTTGGTGTTAGTTGTGATCTTTTTATTTGCTTCCTTTATTTGCTTTCTTTTCTTTTTCTTTTTGATAAGTCTGGCTATAAGGTTATCAATTTTATTAATTATTTCAAAGAACCAGCTCTTAGTTTCATTGATGTGTTCTACTGGTTTTTGTTTCTATATCATTTATTTCTGCTCTAATTATTATTATTTCCCATCTTCTGCTGGCTTTAGGCTATATATGCTGTTCCTTTTCTACTTATTTTAATTTTAAGTATAGGGTATGTGCTTGAGACATTTCTTGCTTCTTGGGGTAGGCCTGTATTGCAATATACTTCCCTTTCTTGCTTCTTGGGGTAGGCATGTATTGCAATATACTTCCCTTTTAGGATAGCCTTTAATGCATCTGAAAGGTTTTGGATTGTCATGTTTTCATTTACATTTGCTTCCATGTCTTTTTTTTTAATTCTACTTTAATTTCCTGGTTAACTAATTCATTCCTTAGTAAGTTGTTCTTTAATCTCCATGTATTTGTGGTGTTTCCAATTTTTTGTTGTAGTTGACTTCAGGTTTCATAGCATTGTAGTCTGGAAATATGCATGCATGATCTCTATGTTTTCGAATTAGTTGAGACCTGATTTGTGACCCAATATGTGACCTATTCTGGGGAATGTTCCATGTGCACTCAAAAAGAATGTGTGTTCTGGTACTTTAGGACGGAATGATCTGAATATATCTATTAAATCCATCTGGTCCAGCGTGTCATTCAACACCATTGTTTGTTTCCTTGATTTTCTGCTTAAATGATCTGTCCACCACTGTAAGTGGGGTGTTGAAGTCTCCTACTATTATTGTATTATTATGATTGAGGTTTACGTTTTTATTGATTTATGTATCTAGATGCTCTCAATTTAGGGGCATACATATTTACAGTTATATCTTCTTGATGGATTGACTCCTTAATATAATATAGTGCCTTCCTTTACCTGTTGTTACAGTCTTTGGTTTAAAATCTAGTTTCTCAGATATAAGTATGGCTACTCTGGACTTCTTTTCACATCCGTTAATGTGGTAGTTGGTTCTCCATCCCCTCACTTTCAGTCTGCTGATGACATTAGGTTTAAAATGAGTCTCTTTTAGGCAGCATATAAATAGGTCTTGTTTTTTTTAATCAATACCCTATATCTTGATTGGAGCATTTAGTCCATTTACATTCAAAGTAACTATTATAGACAAATGAATTTAGTTCCATTGTGTTACCTGTAGAGTTGATGTTTCTGGTAATGTTCTTTGTTACTTTCTAGTTTTTGCTGCTTTTGGTCTTTCTTTCCCACTCAAAGAGTCCCCTTAATTATTTCTTGCAGGACTGGCTTAATGGTCATGAACTCCTTTAGTTTTTGTCAGTCTGGAAAGTGCTTTATTGCTCCTTCTATTCTGAATGACAGCATTACTAGATAAAGTATTCTTGAATACATATTTGACAGGCTTAAAGGGCTGTGTTTAGTGTAAGCAGCTTCTATCTCCACAGGGGGCTGCTGTGCTGCTCTCTGAAGTCCATTCATTTTGGTGGTGAGGGGGGAAATGGCTTCACTCCACTCTCTTGTCCCAGACAGGAGATCTCATACCCCCTACCATTCAGGAAGCCCTCACGGAAAAGTGAGGGCTGTCAGTGCACCCAGCATCACAGCTTTCCTGTGTTTTATCTTCAGCATGTAGCTGGGATTAAAAACCAAATATTACCAGACCAGCCACCATGGGGAACCATTCCCCACCCTCAGAAGCACAGCCTCGCTGTCCTATGTCTGGTGTCCTTCATCCAAGAAAAACAGTCCTGTGCCTGTGCAGTCCCCTGACAATGAAAGAGGAGTGTCTGTAGGATCTTTTGTCCTTGGAGAGTCAATATTACCTCTTCCAAATGTACTTCAGGAAGGGGAATAAATATTCTGTCCCAGTGCAACCCAGGAGAACCCTACACCACTCTGTGCATTCCAGGCCCTCTCCCCAGGAGTGCACACCACAGCTCCGCTCTGGAAAAAGTCCCACACTTCCAAAACCTCAGAGTTTGTGCTTCACACACTATCTGAAAAAACAAACAAACAAACACCTGTGACACTCAGTTTCCCTCACTCTCACTCCCCAGTCCAAGTTCTGTGGAGGTTTTCATCCTGTATAAAACACTGCATTGACACTGCACTTTCTCAAACCCTCCCTCTCTCTCTCCCTTTTCTCTCCCCATGGAAAGGATTACCTTATCTCCACAGAAATGCAGTTTTACTCTACCAAAATTCACTTCCACACACCTCACACTTGTGAGTCTGTCTCTCTCCAATCATGGAGATCCTTCTCCCAGTCCTTAGATTGATTTATTGGTTGTTCCAAGTGATCTTATCTCAATACAGCTATGTTTGAGCAATAAGGAGAACCCAGGTTCCCCCTACTTCTCTGTCATCTTAACCCTTCCTCCAATCTTCTGCCCTTTCCCCCTCTCTTCTTCTTCTGGAACTCCTCTGATGTGAAAGTTATTATATTTTAAGGAGTCACTAAATTCCCTTAGTCTACATTCATGATCTAATACTTTCCTTTCCCTCTTTTTTTCAGTTTCATGATTTTCCATAATTTTATTTTTTGTATCACTGGTTTCTTCTTCTGCTTCACCCATCCTCGTTGTCATTGCATCTAGTAGGTATTGTGTCTTGGTTTATAGCATTTTTAAATTTCAGCCTGACTAGTTTTTAGGTCTTTGATATTTGCATTAAGGGATTCTGTAGTGTCTTCTATGCTTTTCTCAAGACCGGTATCCTTATGATTGTTGCTTTGAATTCTGGTTCAGGCATCTTTCTTACATTTGATTTATTAAATCTTGTCTGAGACTTCTTCCTGATATTTCTTATGGGGTGAATCCCTCCATGTTGTTATTTTGTCTAGGTCACTGTATGTGTGGGGTGGGGGTTGTGTATCAGGAAACCTGTTTTATCCCTGCTCCTGAGAGTGATGACTATATTAAGAAGAGGTCCTGTGTTGTCTTTCTTGGACCTGGTCTTCAGAAAGTGTTTCAGAGTGTGCACTCTACTGTTGTGTTTTGCCTGATCCTTCCCTCAGGTCTGTCCTCTCAGAGTTGCTTCTTGTCTGCAGTGAGGAATGTTTAGACCTTGTCCAGTGTGTGGCAAGTTGTAACCAGTTGTGCTTTGTTTAGCTTGCTAAAAGAAGCTAGGTCCTCCAAATGCACTCCAAGGAGGGGAACTATTTCTCCCGATGTGATCCAGGGGATCCTCCAACCACACTGCCCATACTCCCAGGTCTCTGCCCTCCTTCCCCCTCTAAATCCATTAGGCACAACCCTGACCAATGGCACTGACTTACAAAACTTCAGACTTTGAGCTCTGTTGCATATAAACACTGTGGTAGTTAATCCCTCTCCTTTTCCCAGCATTGGCAAGGGAGCTGGCTTTGAACGGATAATTTTTTTTTTAAGATTGTATTACTCAATTTTATTTTACACTAGGTGGTGGGCACAAAGCAATATTCCTTAATCAAGTTGACAATTAGCTTCACTCAGAACACTTTTAATGATACACATAAAAATAAAGTATTCATCTTACAAATTGTTCTGCAATCCAAATATACAATATATTGGAAAACAATGTTTAGAAAACAAAAGCCAATGTAAAAAAACAGATTAAAACAACTAGAACAGTACAAGTTTTATATGGCTCTGATTTTACAGTTTTCTTACTGCGTCATCAATGTCAGAAGTCTGTTCCTTCAGCTGGCTCCATTGCTCAGGATTTAAAGGAAATACCTTTTCTTCCAGGTTTCATTTCACCTTTTGGATCCATCCAATATTCTCTCTTTTCCCAGTCAATTGTTTTGGGAAGTTTTTCATGTGTGTGCAATCCCACGTGTGTGCTGCTTTCTCTCTCTCTCTCTCTCTCTCTCTCTCTCTCTCTCTCTCTTCTCTCAGTGATCAAAGCTCCCTCTCTTCCACAGCACCCACAATTCTTTTGTCCCCCAAATCAACTCTCTGCACCTCCTATCTTCCACAATGTGGCCATTTTGCTTTCTAGATATGCAATATGTTCTCTGTCCTCAGATTTCTTGGGTGCTCAAAAAGATTTTATATTTAACTGACTATTCAAGAGATGAGCCAACAATAGGGTCCCTCTACTACTCCACTATCTTAACTTAGGATCTAGATATGACCCCTGAAACAAGGGAAATAATAAGAAAAATACACTATTGTGACTTTATAAAAATAAGAAGCTTATGCAGAGTGAAGGAAATAATCAGCAAAACTAAAAGGCAACCTATGGAATGGGAGGTGATATCTGCAAATGACATATCCAATGGCCAGTAATCCAAAATCTATAAAGAACTTATTTGGGTTTTTGGTATTAAGTTTCATAATCCAGTTTAAAAGTGAGCAGAAGACATGAACAGACATTTTTTTTCAAAGAATACATTCAGATAGCAAACAGACACATGAAATGATACTCAACATTACTCATCATCGGGGGAAAAAATCAAAACTACAATGAGATATTACCTCACACCTGTCAGAAAGACTAAAATTAACAACTCAGGAAACAACAAGTGTTGGTGAGGATGTGGAGAAAGTGGAAATCTTTTACACTGTTGGTGGGAGTGCAAAATGGATGCATTTTGGAATGCAGCCACTCTGGAAAACAGTTCCTCAAAAAGTTAAAACTAGAACTACCCTATGACCCAGCAATTGCACTACTAGGTATTTATTAAAAGGATACAAAAACACTTATTCAAAGAGATACATATACCTTGATGTTTATGGAAGCATTATTTACAATAGCCAAATTATGAAATAGCCTAGGTGTCTGTTGACTGATGAATAGAAAAAGATGTGTGTGTACACACACACACACACACACACACACACACACAAATACACAATGGAATATTACTCAGCCATCAAAAAGAATGAACCTTGCCACTTGCAATGAACTGGATAGATAGAGAGTATTATGCTAAGTGGAATAAGTCAGTCAGAGCAAGATAAATACCATATTATTTCACTCGTATGTGAAATTTAAGAAAAAAATGAACATCAAGGGTGGGGATGAAGAAACAGACTATAGAGAACGAACTGATTGTTACCAAAGGGGAGATGGATTAAATGGGTGATGGAGATTAAGGAGGACACTTAGGGTGATAAGTACTGGGTATTGTATGTAAGTGTTGAATCACTAAATTCTACACCTAAAACTAATATCACACCATTTGTTAACTAATTAGAATTTAAGTAAAAAGTTGAATAAAAAATGAATGCTCTTTAATAGAAAAAGATTAAACACAAAACAATAAATAATTTTTACTTTTCTGGTTACCTAAGTATAGATTAAAAGTTTTCTTGAGTGTTAGCCCTTCAATATATCATGTCAGGAATATGAAACTTTTTTTTAAAATATGAAACATTTTTAACTTGCCTAAATGGAATCATCTCTCAATGTAAGGCATTCCTTTCTCACTGGCCCCAGTTAACATTTTCCCTTGTCATGCATGGTGAGCTTGAAGCCAGTAACTCTGTAAGCTTCATCAATGATGAATGTCATGGTTTTCACTTGAGTCATAATAGAGTTTCTATTGTTGTGGTTTTACACCTATGGCATCCAGCTTGTTAGATGTAGGAATTTACTCATGCCATTGGTTACACTTGGGGACTATCTGAAGATTCTGATAGCTGTATTGCAGGCTGAGGTTTGACTACTACTTCATCATATAAATTTAAGAAACTGTGCTTTCTTGGTTTTGCCAGGTTTTTCTGATGTGTTCTCTGATTGATTAAACTTTGCCCAGTGAGGCATCTGGTGTCCATCCCTTTTAGCATTTTTTTCTGAATGACTTCCCTCGAAAGTCCAAAACTGCTTTTCAATGTACTTTCATGGAAATGATTTTGACATTCATTCAGAACCATGGTAGCCTCTTTGTAGTAAGATCATATTTGTCTAAATGAGAGGAGCAGGTGTATATATCCTAATAATAGAATATATGAGTTCACACTTGAGGATATTAGTAAGACATTGCAGGCATTGAAATAAAATGATGACAGCTTTTTTACCTCAGCCAGAATGTTCCCATGGAGGGGCTTATATTAGATATGTGGTTAGGACATGTCTTTAGATATCTGTTTACAAGAAAATAAATTTTATATGACTTCTTAGTATCATTTGATGTTTCTTTTGGGGCAGTAAGGTAATCTTAATGATGCATATACCACTCATTTTGCAAAGAGATAGATTGGTTTGCAGGATACTCTCAATTCTGAAAGACACATCTCGAAAATTTTCCCATTGATAATGTCAATGTGCTAGGCCTTTTGCTCAGTGGGGAATCCATGAGCTCACTGTACTTCATGTTTCTATTTATTACATTAGTTAGATATTTAGCTCTTTATTTATTCTGTATATTGTTTTCATTTATTTATTCTTCCATTGTTTGTTTTAAAATTTTTTTGTATATTTTATTGCAGTTTGATTTGCCAACATATACTATAACACCCAGTGCTCATCCCGTCAAGTGTCCCCCTCAGTGCCCGTCACCAAGTCACCCCATCCCCCACCGCCCACCTCCCCTTCCACTACCCCTTGTTCATTTCCCAGAATTAGGAGTCTCTCATGTATTGTCACCCTTTCTGATGTTTCCCACTCATTTTCTCTCCTTTCCCCTATAATCCCTTTCACTATGTTTTATATGCCCTGTATGAGTAAAACGATATAATGTTTGCCCTTCTCCAACTGACCTACTTCATTCAGCATAATACCCTCCAGTTCCATCCACATCGAAGCAAATGGTGTGTATTCATTTCTAATGGCTAATACTCCATTGTATATATAGACCACATTTTCTTTATCCATTCATCTTTCAATGGACACCAAGACTCCTTCCACAGTTTGGCTATTGTGGACATAATCACTCGGGTTTTAACTGCATCTGTATCTTTTGGGTGAATCTCCGGCAGTGCAATTTCTGGGTCATAGGGCAGATCTATTTTTAACTCTTTGAGGAACATCCACAGGTTCCAGAGTGGCTGTACAAGTTCACATTCCCACCAACAGTGCAAGAGGGTTCCCCTTTCTGCACATCTTCTCCAACATTTGTTTCCTGTCTTGTGAATTTTCCTCATTCTCACTGGTGTGAGGTATCCCATTGTGGTTTTGATTGTATTTCCCTGATGGCCAGTGATGCGGAGCATTTTCTCATGTGCTTGTTGGCCATGTCTATGTTTTCCTCTGTGAAATTTCTATTCATGTCTTTTGCCCATTTAATGATTGGATTGTTTGGTTCTTTGCTGTTGAGTTTAATAAGTTCTTTATAGATCTTGGAAACTAGCCCTTTATCTGATAGGTCATTTGCAAATATGTTCTCCCATTCTTGTTGTTGTCTTTTAGTTTTGTTCCATCTTCCTACCTTGTTAGAAGCACAAACTCTTCTCTCTGTAGCATTCACAGCTGTTCTCTCTTTAAATCTCAGGCTGAATTCATAGGTTTTCAGGATGATTTGAAAGTTATCTAGGTAAGTTGGTGGGGACAGGTGACTTGGGGACCCTACACTTCCACCATTTTGCCCTGCCCCCCCTTTTATTTCATCTTAATAATTTTTATAAATTTGCAAATGGTTGAATGAAGGCACAATTTTATGCTTTCTCTTACTTTTGTTTTAATAAGTGATTTTTAGTGGTTTGTCTGCCCCCTTCAGGATCTCCCCATCAGCATCTTCAGTATTCCTGGTGGTGCTCCTCTCTGAGCTGCTCCTGTTACTCCTCAAGGAGTGGCTCCATCTCCTCAGTGACTGTCTTCTGCCATTCCGCCTTCCACATACAGAAGCCTGTCAGGTGTGCCTGTGGCTTATCCTCCAAGCCCATAGTGAGCCTCAGTGGTTGCCAACTTGCTCCTTGTCCTTGTGCTTTCAGATGGGGAGGCCTCCTTCAGTTGCTGTCTTGTAGACCATCATGCTTAAGGCTGAAGGCTTTGTCTCCTTACAGCACAGTGGCTGGATTTCAAGAGAAAGTGTTCCAAGAGAACTAGGCAGGAGTGAATTGCATCTTCAATTCTATTGCTGAATTGGAACATCTTAGATCTTCAGAACCACAGTTCAGAAAGAGCCTGAGTGAATTTTGGCACCCCCTGAGCATGAACACACTCACTAAACATTACCTTGATATTTATTTGACACAAGTTAGCATTAACTTATATTAAAAAAGAACCACATCATGAAGCATTTTACCATGCTGGAGGGATGGAATATGGTACCAGAATAAGGGGCCTACATTTCATCTGGTCTCTTGAATTCATCTAGTTATCTATCAAATCATTCTGAACTTGTGAATTCAACCTGAGATCTAAGAAAAGAATTGCTGCAATTCTAAAAGTGAAAAGCGATGACGTTTTGAAAGGTAAGAGGTGCAGAGATGTGAATCTGAGAGGATATATAGGAAGATAAACCACGGAGGGGAGGGAGCCTCCACAAGCCAGCTATGGTAAAGTAATATAGCAATGGAATACAGAATTGGAACTTTTCAAAGTCTGTTCCTCTGAGGGATATCCCTGCCTGAAGAATGCTCAGGTGGCAAAGCAGGGTAGAATCCTAGGTCGGACAATGTAGTCTCAGGATCCCCAGGGTCACATAAAGGACAGGGGTGCCTGAGTGTGACAGAATTACCAAGCATGGGAACAGGGAAACTGGCTACAATTAATGAGCCCTGGATAGCCCCTCTGCCAGGTGGTACCATAAACCACAAGTCACAGCACAATTGGGCAACTGCTCTTAAAGCAGGGGTCCAGCAAGCTATACCAGTGGGAGACCCTGCTCCTTCCACTGAGAGGAGCATATGTGTGCACCCACTATCTGATAAACATTCCCAGAGCAGGGGCCCAGCAAGCCAGGGACCACAGTGAGACCTGCCACCCTCCCCTGGGGAATTGGTGTGGGTGTGCACCACAAGAGTCTGTAGAGGTTGGTGAACACAAAAGAGATTGACTCTTTTCCCCTAAGGGTGCACTGAAGAGTGGGAGCAGTGATCATTCAGCTCTGGGCTGGAGAGCAGGGCACTGCAATTTTTACTTTTCTCCCCCCATCCTCTAAAGGGTGCAAAAAGCCATCAAGGAACAAAAGCCACATAATGCAACCCAAAGAAACTTACACTGAACCTGGCCTCATGGCAAGAGGTGGTGCAACCCTGCCCTGGCAAAGACACCTGGGAATCAGTGCAACAGTCCTCACTCTCAGAAGACCAGCAGGAATATCAGTCCAATACCAATTATATGGATCATTCAGAACTTAAAAACTCCTGTTTGGGGAAAATAGTATATAGAATTTGAGGGTTTTGTTCTCATGAATCTTTAGTCTTTCAGTTTAAATTTTTTCTTTTCAACTCATTTCTTATTTTATCAACTATTTTTAAGTCTTTTTCTAATTTTCATTTTTACATCTATATTTTATAGATATATTCATTTTTGCTCCCTTTTACTGTATTCAGTTTTTTAAAAGATTTTATTTATTTATTCATGAGAAACAGAGAGAGAGAGAGAGAGAGAGAGAAAGAGAGAGAGACAGGCATAGGCAGAAGCAGGCTCCATGCAGGGAGCCTGACGTGGGACTCAATCCTGGGTCTCCAGGATCAAGCCCTGGGCTGAAGGCGGTGCTAAACCGCTGAGCCACCCGGGTTGCCCTGTATTCAATTTATATATATATATATATTTAACTTTCTTTACAATTTTGGGATTTCGTGTCCTCTGACACAGACCAAAATACACCCAGGACCAAGTGGATCACTCTGTTTCGTCCACGTGTGAAATTATATGTTGTCTTTTTTCCCTTTTAATTTTCTTTTCTTTTCTTTGGTTTCTGACCTCTTTGGATTTGTCTAGTGTGTATTTCACTGATATTTTTTATTTTGTTCTCTCATCTATTCTTCTCTGGACAAAATGACTAGGAGAGATTCATGGTGAAAGAAAGAACCAGAGGTATAACTTTCTGCCATAGATCTAATTGATATGGATATAAGTAAAATGTCAGAACTAGAATTCAGAATAAGGATGATAAAGTTACTACCTGGGCTTGCAAAAAAAAAAGCATAAAACACAGTAGAGAATCTCTTAGTGCAGAAATAACATCTAATTAGGTCAAAATTTAAAATGCTTTAACTGAAATGTAGCCTAAAATTGATGCTCTAACAGCTTAGGGTTAATGAGGCAGAAGAGAGAGTCAGTGACATAGAAAACAAAATGATGGAAAGGAAGGAAGCTGAGGAAAAGAAAGTAAAACAACTAATGCACCTTTAGGTAAGGCTTCAAGAAATCAGCTATACTATAAAGTGAAATAATATTAGAATTATTGGGGTCCCAAAGGAAGAAAGAGGGAGAGGGACAGAAGGTATATTTGACCAAATCATACTTGAAATCTTCCCTAATCTGGGTAAGGAAACAGGGAGTCAAGTCCAGGAGGCACAGAGAAACCCCCTCAAAATCAATAAAATAGACCAACACCCTGACATATAATAGTAAAGCTTTCAAATTTCAGAGATAAAGAGAAAATCCCGAAAGTAACTCAGACAAGAGGTCTTTAATGTACAAGCGTAGAAATATTAGACTGGCAGAGGACCTATCCATAGAAACCTAACATTCCAGAAAGGACTGGCATGATATATTCAGATTACAAAATGAGGAAAACATGCATCCAAGAATACTTTATCCAGCAAGGCTCATTCAGAATGGAAGGATAGATAAGGAGCATCCAGGACAAACAGAAACTAAAAGAATTTGAGATTACTAAAACAGCCCTGCAAGAAAGATTAAAGAGGATCCTGTAAGCAAAGAAAGAGCCCAAAGTAATATAGATCAGAAAGGAACAGAGACAATTTACAGAAACGGACTTTATAGGTAATAAAATGGCACTAAATTTGTACCTTTCAATAGTTACTCTGAATGTAATTGAGCTAAATGTCCCAATTGAAAGACACAGGGTATCAGGTTGGATAAAAAAGCAAGACCCATCCATATGCTATCTACAAGAGACTCATTATAGAACCAAAGATGCCTCCACATTGAAAGTGAAGGGGTAGAGAATGACTTATCATGCTAATGAACATCAAAAGAAAGCTGGGGTAGCAATACTTATATCAGACAAATTAGTTTCTAAACCAGACTGTAGTAAGGGATGAAGAGGAACAGCATATCATACCTAAATGGCCCATCCAACAAGAACATGGAGATAAGAGCAGTCACTTATATAAACCAATTAATAACAAATTTAAAGAAACACATTGAAATTCCCCTGGCTATTCGGGGTCTTTTCTGATTCCACACAAATCTTAAAATAATTTGTTCTAACTCTCTGAAGAAAATTAAACACCAATAAAAAATAAATGTATTATTAAAAAAATAAACACATTGATAATAATACGATAATAGTAGGGGACTTTAACACTCCTCTCAGAGAAATGGATAGATAATCTACCATTTCAACAATATCAACAAGAAAACAAGGGCTTTGAAGGACACACAGGACCAGATGGACTTCACAGATATATACAAAGCATTCCTAAAGCACCAGAATACACATTCTTCTTGCCTGCACATAGAACATTCTCCAGAATAGAACACATGCTCGTTCACAAATCAGATCTCAACTGATACCAAAAGATGGGGATTATTCCTTGCTTATTTTCAGATCACAATGCTTTGAAACTTGAATTTAAACACAAGAGTAAATTTGGAAAGAACTCAAACACATGGACATTAAAGAGCATGTCACTGAAAAATGAATGCATCTGCTAGGATATTAAAGAGGAATTTTTTAAATTCATGGAAACAAATGAAAGCACAATTGTTCAAAACATTTTGGATGCAGTACAGGCATTCCTAAAAAGAAAGCACATAGCAATACAACTCTTTCTCAAAAAATTTAAAAAGTCTCAAATACTAGAGCTAAACTTACACCTAAAGGATCTGGAGAAAGAACAGAAAATAATGCCTAAAAACCAAGCAGGAGAAGACAAATAATAAAGTTTAGAGAAGAAATCAATGAAATAGAAACTAAAAGAACAGTAGAACATATCTTTCTTTGAAAGAATTAATAAAATTGATAAAACCCTTGCATTACTTATCAAAAATAAGAAAGGACCCAAATCAATAAAATCATGAATGAAAAAGAGATCATGACCAACACCAAGAAAATACAATTTTAAGAACATATTAGAAGCAAATATATGCCAACAAATTAGACAATCTGGAAGAAATGGATGCATTCCTAGAGACCTAAAAACTACTAAAACTAAATAATTTTTTTTAAAAAAGGGATCCCTGGGTGGCGCAGCGGTTTGGCACCTGCCTTTGGCCCAGGGTGCGATCCTGGAGACCCGGGATCGAATCCCACATCAGGCTCCCGGTACATGGAGCCTGCTTCTCCCTCTGCCTGTGTCTCTGCCTCTCTCTCTCTCTCTCTCTGTCTGACTATCATTAATAAATAAATAAAATTAAAAAAAAACTACTAAAACTGAAAAAGGAAGAAATAGTAAACCTGAACAGACCCGTAACCAGCAAAGAAATTGAACCATCAAAAATCTCCCAACAAATAATAGTTCAGGACCAGATGGCTTTTGGGGGGAATTCTCCCAAACATTTAAAGAAATAATACTTATTCTCCTGAACCTGTTTTAAAAAAATAGAAATGGAAGGAAAACTTCCAAAATGATTCTATGAGACCAGCGTTACTTTGATCCCCAAACCAGACAAAGACCCCACCAAAAAGGAGAATTACAGATCAATATCTTTGATGAACATGGATGAAAATTCTCACCAAGATACTAGCCAATAGAATCCAATAGTACATTAAAATAATTATTCACCATGACCACGTGAGATTTATTTCTTGGCTGCAAGGATGGTTCAACATTCACAAATCAAAGTGATACATCACATTAATAAAAGGACAAGAACCATATAATACAATTGATGTAGAAAATGTATTTGACAAAATACACCATCCTTTCTTGATTAAAACTCTCCACAGTGTAGAGGGAGAGGGAACATACATCAATATCATAAAAGCCATGTATGAAAAGCCCACAGTAAATATCATTCTCTTTTTTTACATAAATTTATTTTTATTGGTGTTCAATTTGCCAACATATGGAATAACACCCAGTGCTCATCCCATCAAGTGCCCCCCTCAGTGCCCATCACCCAGTCACCCCCACCTCCCGCCTACCTCCCCTTCCACCACCCCTAGTTTGTTTCCCAGAGTTAGGAGTCTCTCATGTTCTGTCTCCCTTTCTGATATTTCCCACTCATTTTTTCTCCTTACTCCTTTATTCCCTTTCACTATTTTTTATATTCCCCAGATGAATGAGACCATATAATGTTTGTCCTTCTCCGATTGACTTATTTCACTCAGCATAATACCCTCCAGTTCCATCCAGGTAGAAGCAAATGGTGGATATTGCACTGCTGGGGATTTACCCCAAAGATACAGATGGCAATGAAATGCCAGGACACCTGCACCCCGATGTTTATAGCAGCAATGTCCACAATAGCCAAACTGTGGAAGGAGCCTCGGTGTCCATCTAAAGATGAATGGATAAAGAAGATGTGGTTTATGTATACAATACCAAAATACCATCAGCATTTTTCACAGAGCTGGAACAAATAATCCTAAAATTTTTATGGAACCTGAAAAGACCCCGAATAGCCAGAGGAATGTTGAAAAAGAAAACCAAAGCCAGGGGCATGACAATGTCTGGCTTTAAGCTGTGTTTACAAAGATGTAATCGTCAAGACAGTATGATACTGGCACAAAAACAGACACACAGATCAGATCAGTGGAACAGAATAAAGAACCCATAAATGGACTCTCACCTCTATGGTCAAGTAAACTTCAACAAAGCAGAAAATAATATACAATGGAAATATTACAGTATCTTCAATAAATGGTGTTGGGAAAATTGGACAGCCACTTATGAAAAATGAAACTGGATCATTTTCTTACACCATATACAAAGATAAATTCATAATGTTTGAAAGACCTAAATGCGAGACAGGGATCCATCAAAATCACAGACATCAACCTCTTTGACCTTGACCACAGCAACTTCTTGCTAGACACATCTCCAAAGGCAAAAATGAATCAATTGAGACTTCATCAATATAAAAATCTTCTGCACAGCAAAGGAAACAGTCAACCTAAGTAAAAGGCAACCTACAGAATGGGAAAAGATTTTATTTATTTATTCATGAAAGATATTTGCAAATGACATATCAGATAGGGAACTAGCATCCAAGATCTAGAATTTATCAAACTCAACCTCCCAAAACCAATCCAATCAAGGAATGGGAAGAAGACATAAACAGATATTTCTCCAAAGAAGACATAGAAATGGCCAAGAGATGAAAAAATGCTCCACATCACTTACAATCAGGGAAAAACAGATCCAAACCACAATGAGATACCACCTTACACCAGTGAGAATGGTGAAAATTAACAAGACAGGAAGCAACAAATGGAGGGGATGTGGAGAAAGGGGAATACTCTTACACTATTGGTGGGAATGCAAGCTGGTACAGCCACTCTGGAAAATGGTACAGAGATTCCTCAAGAAGTTAAAATTACATCTACCCAGCAATTTTGAACTACTAGGTATTTACCCCAAAGATATAAATGTAGTGATCTGAAGAGGCACCTGCACCAATATTCATAGCAGCAATGTCCACAATACCAAAATGTGGAAAGAGACAAGATATCATTGACAGATGGCTGGATAAAGAAGATCTATATAGAGATAGATAGAGATAGAAAGATGGATAATAAAATATATATATTTGGAAAAATAATTATTAAAATGTCTATAAAATGTCAACATTCACAAATCAAATATATATATTATATATATATTATATATATATAATATATATATATATATTTCTTACTCCTCAAAAAGGATGAAAACTTACCATTTACATCAATGTTGGTGGAATTGGAGGGTATTATGCTGAATTAAATAAGTCAATCAGAGAAAGACAAGTATATGGTTTCACTCATATGGGGAATACAAGCAAAAACACAAAGGATCATAGGGCAAAAGATGAATGGATAAAGAAGATATGGTATATATATATATATATACACAGATATGGTATATATATATATATATATATACACACACAATGGAATATTACTCAGCCATTAGAAATGATGAATACCCACTATTTGCTTCGATGTGGATGGAAATGGAGGGTATTATGCTAAGTGAAATGGAGGGTATTATGCTAAGTTCGGAGAAGGGCAAACATTTTATGGTTTCACTCATAAGGGGAATATAAAAAATACTGAAAGGGATTATAGGGGAAAGGAGAGAAAACGAGTGGGAAAAATTAGAGAAGGCAACAAAACATGAGAGACTCCTAACTCTGGGAAATGAACAAGGAGTAGTGGAAGGGGAGGCGGGCAAGGGGATGGGGTGACTGGATTATGGGCACTGAGAGGGGACTTGACGGGATGAGTACTGGATGTTATACTATACATTGGCAAATTGAACTCCAATAAAAATATACATATTAAAAAAGAGAAAGCTAAATGGGAAGTCATCACAGGGGAGAAAAACCAAGAGAGACTATTAACTATAGGAAACAAACTGAAGGTTGCTGGAGCAGAGGTGGTGGGGTGGGGTAATTTGGTGATGAGCATAAAGGAGGGCACAGGAGCACTGAGTGTTATATACAGTTGATAAAGTATGGAACACTCCACCTTAACCCAAGTATATACTATATGTTGGCTAATTGAATTTAAATTTTAAAAAGTAATAATTGACAGATATTTTTATTATGATTCTATTACAATAAAATATGTTTCTGGAGATTTTTCTCTGATCTGATCCTTTCTTATCTTTGTCACTTTGGGTCTCTCCTTTCCACACAGAGTCCTCTTTAATATTTCTTGCTGGACTGGTTTAGTCCTTACAACTCCTTTCATTTCTGTTTGGGAAACTTTTTTTTTTTTAATTTATTTATGATAGTCACACACACAGAGAGAGAGAGAGAGAGAGGCAGAGACACAGGCAGAGGGACAAGCAGGCTCCATGCACCGGGAGCCCGACGTGGGATTCGATCCCGGGTCTCCAGGATCGCGCCCTGTGCCAAAGGCAGGCGCCAAACCGCTGCGCCACCCAGGGATCCCTGTTTGGGAAACTTTTTATCTCTCTCTCTCTCCTTCTATCTGAGTGATATCCTTCCTGGGTAGAGTATTCTTGATTGTACATTTTTACCATTCAGCACATGAATATATGTGCTTGAATATATCATGCCACTCTCTTCTGGCCTGTCAAATTTCTGTTGAGAAATCTCCAGGTAGATTTATTAGGTTTTTGCCTTGTAAGGCAAGGACTTCTTTTGTCTTGCTGATTTGAAGATTTTTCCCTTATTAATATATTTTCAAATTTAGTTGCAATATATCTTGGTGTTGGCCTGCTTTTGTTGATTTCAATGGGAGTTCTCTCTGCTTCCTAGATTTGGATGTCTGTTTCCTTCCCCAGATTAGAGAAATTTTCAGGTATTATTACTTCAAATAAAATTTCTATCCCCCTTTTCTCTCTCTTCTTCTAGGACTCCTATAATATGAATGCTCTTATGTTTGATGTAGTCAGTAAGTTCCCTAAGTCTATTCTTGTGTTGCATACTTCTTCTATTTTTTCTTTAGCATTGCTTTCCACTACCTTGTCTTTACATCACTATTTGTTTGTGTTTTTCCTTCAGCCTTCTGTTCATTTCATCAAGTATATTTCCAATCTTAAACACTGTACTTTTCATCTTTAATTGGATATTTTTTAACTTTTTGATATCTTTGATAATGGTCTCCTGATATCTTCTATTATTTTTTCAAACCCAGTGAATATCCTTATGATTGTTGCTTTAAATTCTCCATCAGACATGTTATTTATGTCTTTTGCTTATATCTCTGGCCATGACCTTAGCTTGTTCCTTTATTTGGGATAACCTTCTCCATCTTCACATTTTGTCGAAGTCTCTGCCTTCTTCCTTGTGGTAGTTATGAGTACTACTCCTGAAAGCAATAGCCTTATGAAGAAGAAGTCTTTTAGTGCCCAGAGCCTGGCACTTCAAGGAGTGTGTCTGGTGTGTTGTATGTGCTCTGCTGTTGCATTTTGGATGTTCTATCCTTCAGGTCAGTCATCTGCAGAGGCTCTCCTTGCCTGCTATGGGCAATGTTTGTCCCTGACCTGAATGTGGCAAGTTTTAACTAGGTGTGCTTTTGTTTGCTTGTGAAATTATACCTGTCACCACTTCCACTGGATCTGAAGCCCTACAGAACTTTCTGGTGACATGGTGTGAGAGTAATTTGTGCTGGTCTTTTGGGGGAATGGGCTCACTATACTGGGCCTGATGCATGTGTGACTGAGGAGGCAGTCCCACCAGATTACAGATTACCACCAGTCCCAGGGTGGTAGGTCTTGGTACATGCAAGTTATGTATCCAGTGTCAATGAGTGCTGATTCCCACAGGTGGCTGTGTATTTTTGCTGAGAGTCTAGCGACAGAAATGGCTCTGGCCAGCTCTTTGTTCCCAAAGAGGTATCTTTCTGAATAATCCTTATCAGGGGTATGCTCCAAGAAGAGAAAATAATCTTCCCACTGTGTGCCCCAGGCTTTCTTCATATTGCTGTTTTTATACTGTTTTTGATTACCTTCTCTCCAGGAGCAGAATAGTGTCCTTGGGACTCTATCCCTGCCAAATATACTAACTTTTAAGACTCCAGTATTTAAGCCCCACTGGTTGTAAGAACTTGTAAAGCTCAACTCACCTTATTTTTCAAGCCAATGGCTTTGGGGAAATGTTCTCCTTGTGTATTCCCCTGTGTACTCCAGTCTCTCTCCCTGCTCTCTGTGACCATGGTTCCCTTCTCTCTGAAGCACCTGAAACCCATTTCTCCCATAAACCATGTCTCTACACTTCCTAGCTTCTTCAGTATGGCCTCTTCTCTCCCTTTAGTTGTGGATTTTGTTCTGTCACCCTTAAGGTCTATTTCTGGGGTATTTAGGATGATTGATATTATCTAGTTGTGTTCATGGGATGAGGTGAGTCTAGGATCCTCCTAGCCCACCACCATCTTCCCTTACCCAATAATTTTGACTTTTTTGTCAGGAAATTCATAAATCTACATTTACTTGAGGTTAATTTATTGAAGCTTGTTTAGTTACCTTTGGTGGTTTCATGTTTGCCTGATTCTTGATTCATGATTTATGTAGAGTAGCACTGATGTCCATATATTTGACAGAAAAAATTGTCTTCCTTTCTTTATACACTGTTGTCAGTAGATCAGTCTTAGGGCTATGTGAGGATCTGCAGTTGAGACTAAAGTCAGTGGGTCAGTAACCAGAAGCAGAGATGGGTGTGTTTCCTCCCATGTATCTGAGTGGGCAAGAATGACTCCAGACTGTGGCAGACAGTTCTAGGGCCAGTCCATAGAGCGACTTCAGTATTCACAGTCAGGTCTGAGACTGACAAACTACTACCAGGATCACAGGTGAGCATAGCTCTTCTAGGGTCTCTTGGTGAACGAGGCTGCATGCAAGACCACAACGAAGCAGAGTTGGAGCTGAACCCATAGTGGGATGATATTATTTTTAATCTGCAAAGAGGACTACATTTAGTGAGTTTACCATTAAGGGGGTATGAGCCTGCCTTCTTAAAGCAGCCTTCTTTAGTCTTGGGTCTCTACTGGAATTTCACAATCTCCTACCTAGATCCCAAAGCTCTCACAAAAGCATTTTTATCCATGGATGGCTGCCATCCACTGTTTGTCTTGGGGCACACAAGCTAGGAATTTCCTACTTTGTCATTTTGCTCCATCTATTATTTTTTTTAAATATATTGTAGTTTTAAGTTCTAGAATTACTATTTTATTCATGCTTATAATTTCCATTTTTCTTATGAGATCTATTAACACATAGTCATAATTTTCTATGCATTCTACAGAACAGACTTAAAATTTTTTCTGTGTTCCTCCTAAAATATGGTCATCTCCCTGTCAGTTTTAAGGACTACAGTTTACATTTTTTGCTTCATCTTGCCTTATTCTTTTCTGTACATTATACATTTTGACTAGAATAAGAATGGAAACTTACTTGCACTGCCCTTTTTGTTTTGTTTTCAGACAGTATCTAGTTGCTTAGGGAGAAGGAGTTATTCTGATTTTACCATAAGTCCAGCTTATCTAGAGCTGAGGAATGGCTTTTATATTATATCATCTGCTCATCCTTTTAAGTACATCTATATTTTTCTTTGTGTGCATGCTATATTTGTAAATCATAAATGTTATCTTGACTTTTTAGATATTTTGCTATATTGAGGAATTTGATTTGAATATTAGCACCTTTCTAGTGCATTTTAAGTAGCTAACCAATACTAATTATTGCTAATTTGTTCCCTTGGTCAATGTAGTTGTTAATATTTTACATGTATTAATAGATGTATTTATTATATCTTTATTTTCAATTATTTGCTGTTAATATTTGATGCTTTTGCATTAAACTGCATTAAACTAAAAAGAAGAAAAAATAAAAAAAAAGAAACTGCATTAAACTAAATGCAGATATTGGGAAGTCAGCCAGATCAGGAAAATGACAAAAGTATTCTTTTCTTAGGGTATTTTTTGTGACTTCTAAAAGGAAATATATTTTGGATAATGGTAATGAGGAATGGATTTTGTTTTAAAATATCTAGATATTTGGGAGCATTTACAGATTAATGAAGGCAAGTCATAGAATAGATTTGGTTTGTATGTGTTGTGTATTAAAATAATTGCTCCAAGTGAGATAAAACAGAGAATGGTATAGGGTAATGGTCCTATACTTTCAATATGGACATATATTTTCTCTCCAGAGACTATAGATTGATCAAATGAAAGTATTATCACATTGTCAGATAGATCCTAACATAATTTATTAATCTTTTAAGAGATATAACTCAACCTCCTGGTTAACTCCTGATTCTTTTTTTTTTCTATCTTATTGAATAAATATATCAGGATTAAAAACTCTTCAACTGGACGATGAGGGGCAAGATGGCGGAAGAGTAGGGTCCCCAAGTCACCTGTCCCCACCAAATTACCTAGATAACCTTCAAATCATCCTGAAAATCTATTAATTCGGCTGAGATTTAAAGAGAGAACAGCTGGAACGCTACAGTGAGAAGAATTCACGCTTCTATCAAGGTAGGAAGACGCGGGGAAAAAAGAAATAAAGAAACAAAAGGTATCCAAGGGGGAGGAGCCTCACGAGGAGCCGGGCTAAGGCCACTGTGAGTGTCCCCAGGATAGGAAAGCCCCTTCCCAAAGAAGCAGGAGCTGCACCAATCTTCCCGGGCGGAAAGGCGCTCCCAGGGAGTTAGAGGAGGACCCAGGAGGGCTGGGATGCCCTCAGGCTCCCTGGGACACTAACAGACGCCTGCGCCCCGGGGAGAGTGCGCCGAGCTCCCTAAAAGGCTGCAGCGCACAGGGCTGGACCCGGGAGCACCGCGGAGGGGTCTATGTGGCTGGAGCACGAATCCAACAGCGCAGGCCCGGGAGCACAGGGGCCAGGGACACAGCCCAGGATCCGGCCTCCCCCCAGGAGAGGCAGAGGCCAGGAGTGCCCAGGACAGCAAGGACGCTCCTGTACCGAGCTGAGCAGATCAGCGGCCCCGTCCCTGGAGCATCCGGGCCCTGCAGATGGAGAGCTCTGTAGTTACTGTGGGAGCTGACTACAGGGCTCCAGAGCTGGCTGCTGCCACTATGGTTGTTCCCCCTGGGGCCTCACCGGGTAAACAACCCCCACTGAGCCTCACAGTGGCCGCACCGAATAAACAAAATAAACATCACTCACTGAGCCCTGCACCAGGCAAGGGGCAGAGCAGCTCCCCCAAGTGCTAACACCTGAAAATCAGCACAACAGGCCCCTCCCCCAGAAGACCAGCTAGACGGACAGGGAAAAAACAAATTATTGACCAAGCAGCACTGGAAAGTTCCAGGGGAAGTCAAGGAACTTACAGTATACAGAATCAGAGGATACTCCCCCTTGGTTGTTTTTTTGTTGTTTTTTCTTTCTTTTTGATTTCTGTTTGCTTCCTTCCTCCCCCAATTTTTTCTTTATTCTCTCTTTTTCTTCTTTTTTCTTTGTTTCCCTTTTTCTCTTCCTTTTTTTCTTTTTGCTTTTTTTTCTTTTTCTTTCCTTCTTTCTCTTCTCTCTTTTTCTCCTTTCCCCAATACAACTTGTTTTTGGCCACTCTGCACTGAGCAAAATGACAACAAGAAAAAACTCATCTCAAAAGAAAGAATCAGAAACAGTCCTCTCTCCCACAGAGTTACAAAATTTGGATTACAATTCAATGTCAGAAAGCCAATTCAGAAGCACTATTATAAAGCTACTGGTGGCTCTAGAAAAAAGCATAAAGGACTCAAGAGACCTCATGACTGCAGAATTTATATCTAATCAGGCAAAAATTAAAAATCAATTGAATGAGATGCAATCCAAACTAGAGGTCCTACTGAAGAGGGTTAATGATGTGGAAGAACGAGTGAGTGACATAGAAGACAAGTTGATGGCAAAGAGGGAAACTGAGGAAAAAGAGACGAAAAAAGATCATGAGGATAGATTAAGGGAAATAAGTGACAGCCTGAGGAAGAAAAACCTATGTTTAATTGGGGTTCCCGAGGGCACCGAAAGGGACAGAGGTCCAGAATATGTATTTGAACAAATCATAGCTGAGAACTTTCCTAATCAGGGAAGGGAAACAGGCATTCAGATCCAGGAAATAGAGAGATCCCCCCCTAAAATCAGTAAAAACTGTTCAACGTCTCGACATTTAATAGTTAAGCTTGCAAATTCCAAAGATAAAGAGAAGATCCTTAAAGCAGCAAGAGACAAGAAATCCCTAACTTTTATGGGGAGGAGTATTAGTAACAGCAGACCTCTCCACAGACACCTGGCAGGCCAGAAAAGGCTACAAGGATATATTCAGGGTCCTAAATGAGAGAAACATGCAACCAAGAATACTTTATCCAGCAAGGCTCTCATTCAGAATGGAAGGAGAGATAAAGAGCTTCCAAGACAGGCAGGAACTGAAAGAATATGTGACCTCCAAACCAACTCTGCAAGAAATTTTAAGGGGGACTCTTAAAATTCCCCTTTAAGAAGAAGTCCAATGGAACAATCCACACAAACAGGGACTGAATAGATATCATGATGACACTAAACTCACATCTTTCAATAGTAACTCTGAACGTGAATGGGCTTTTGACCCCATCAAAAGGCAGGGTGTCAGACTGGATAAAAAAGCAAAATCCATCTATCTACTGTCTACAAGAGACTCATTTTAGACAGAAGGACACCTACAGCCTGAAAATAAAAGGTTGGAGAACAATATCATTCGAATGGTCCTCAAAAGAAAGCAGGGGTAGCCATCCTTATATCAGATAAACTAAAATTTACCCGAAGACTGTAGTGAGAGATGAAGAGGGACACTATCTCATACTTAAAGGATCTATCCAACAAGAGTACTTAACAATCCTCAATATATATGCCCCAAATGTGGGAGCTGCAAAATATATCAATCAATTCATAACCAAAATTAAGACAGATTATAATACACTTATACTTGATGACTTCAATCTACCACTTTCTACACACAATAGGTCTTCTAAACACAACATCTCCAAAGAAACAAGAGCTTTAAATGATACACTGGACCAGATGGATTTCACAGATATCTACAGAACTTTACATCCAAACTCAACTGAATACACATTCTTCTCAAGTGCACATGGAACTTTCTCCAGAATAGACTACATACTGGGTCACAAATCAGGTTTTAACTGATACCAAAAGATTGGGATCGTCCCCTGCATATTGTCAGACCATAATGCCTTGAAATTAGAACTAAATCACAACAAGAAGTTTGGAAGGACCTCAAATACGTGGAGGTTAAGGACCATCCTGCTAAAAGATGAAAGGGTCAACCAGGAAATTAAGGAAGAATTAGAAAGATTCATGGAAACTAATGAGAACGAAGATACAACCATTCACAATCTTTGGGATGCAGCAAAAGCAGTCCTGAGGGGGAAATACATCACAATACAATCATCCATCCAAAAACTGGAAAGAACTCAAATACAAAAGCTAAACTTACACCTAAAGGAGCTAGAGAAAAAACAGCAAATAGATCCTACATCCAGCAGAAGAATAGAGTTAATAAAGATTCGAGCAGAACTCAAAGAAATTGAGACCAGAAGAACTGTGGAACAGATCAACAAAACCAGAAGTTGGTTCTTTGAAAGAATTTATAAGATAGATAAACCATTAGCCAGCCTTATTAAAAAGAAGAGAGAGAAGACTCAAATTAATAAAATCATGAATGAGAAAGGAGAGATCACTACCAACACCAAGGAAATACAAACGATTTTAAAAACATTATGAGCAGCTATATGCCAATAAATTAGGCAATCTAGTAGAAATTGACACATTTCTTGAAAACCACAAACTACCAAAACTGGAACAGGAAGAAATAGAAAACCTGAACAGGCCAATAACCAGGGAGGAAATTGAAGCAGTCATGAAAAACTTCCCAATACACAAAAGTCCACTGACAGATGGCTTCCCTGGGGAATTCTATCAAACGTTTAAAGAAACCATACCTATTCTACTAAAGCTGATCGGAAAAATAGAAAGAGATGGAGTACTTTCATACTCATTCTATGAGGCCAGCATCACCTTAATTCCAAAACCAGACAGACCCCACCAAAAAGGAGAATTATAGACCAATATCCCTGATGAACATGGATGCAAAAATTCTCAAGAAGATACTAGCCAGTAAGATCCAACAATACATTAAGAAAATTATTCACCATGACCAAGTAAGATTTATTCCCAGGACACAAGGCTGGTTCAACACTCGTAAAACAATCAATGTGATTCATCATATCAGCAAGAGAAAAACCAAGAACCGTATGATCCTCTCAATAGGTGCAGAGCAAGCATTTGAAAAAACATAGCATCCATTCCTGATCAAAACTCTTCAGAGTGTAGGGATAGAGGGAACATTCCTCGACATCTTAAAAGCCATCTACGAAAAGCCCACAGCAAATATAATTCTCAATGGGGAAGCACTGGGAGCCTTTCCCCGAAGATCAGGAACCAGACAGGGATGTCCACTCTCACCACTGCTATTCAACATAGTACTGGAAGTCATCGTCTCAGCAATCAGACAACAAAAAGAAATAAAAGGTATTCAAATTGGCAAAGAAGAAGTCAAACTCTCCCTCTTCGCCAATAACATGATACTCTACATAGAAAACCCAAAAGCTTCCACCCCAAGATTGCTAGAACTCATACAGCATTTTGGTAGCATGGCAGGATACAAAACCAATGCCCAGAAATCAGTGGCATTTCTATACACTAACAATGAGACTGAAGAAAGAGAAATTAAGGAGTCAATCCCATTTACAATTGCACCCAAAAGCATAAGATACTTAGGAATACGCCTATCCAAAGAGGTAAAGGATCTATACCCTAAAAACTATAGAACACTTCTGAAAGAAATTGAGGAAGACACAAAGAGATGGAAAAATATTCCATGCTCATGGATTGGCAGAATTAAGATTGTGAAAATGTCAATGTTACCCAGGCCAATTTACACATTCAATGCAATCCCTATCAAAATACCATGGACTTTCTTCACAGCATTAGAACAAATTATTTTAAGATTTGTGTGGAAACAGAAAAGACCCCAAATAGCCAGGGGAATTTAAATAAAGAAAATCATAGCTGGGGGCATCACAATGCCAGATTTCAGGTTGTACTACAAGCTGTGGTCATCAAGACAGTGTGGTACTGGCAGAAAAACAGACACATAGACCAATGGAACAGAATAGAGAATCCAGAAATGGACCTTCAACTTTATGTTTCAGTAATATTCGACAAAGCAGGAGAGACTATCCACAGGAAGAAAGACAGTCTCTTATATGGTGCTGGGAAAATTGGACATCCACATGCAGAAGAATGAAACTGGACCACTCTCTTGCACCATACACAAAGATAAACTCAAAATGGATGAAAGATCTAAATGTGAGACAAGATTCCATCAAAATCCTAGAGGAGAACATAGGCAACACCCTTTTTGAACTTGGCCACAGTAACTTCTTGCAAGATACATCCATGAAGGCAAGAGAAACAAAAGCAAAAATGAACTATTGGGACCTCATCAAGATAAGAAGCTTTTGAACGCAAAGGATACAGTCAACAAAACTGAAAGTCAACCTACAGTTTGGGAGAACATATTTGCAAATTACGTATCAGATAAAGGGCTAGTTTCCAAGATCTATAAAGAACTTATTAAACTCAACAGCAAAGAAACAATCCAATCATGAAATGGGCAAAAGACATGAACAGAAATCTCACAGAGGAAGACATAGACATGGCCAACATGCACATGAGAAAATGCTCTGCATCACTTGCCATCAGGGAAATACGAATCAAAACCACAATGAGATACCACCTCATACCAGTGAGAATGGGGAAAATTAACAAGGCAGGAAACCACAAATGTTGGTAGGATGTGGAGAAAAGGGAACCCTCTTGCACTGTTGGTGGGAATGTGAACTGATGCAGCCACTCTGGAAAACTGTGTGGAGGTTCCTCAAAGAGTTAAAAATAGATCTGCCCTACGACCCAACAATTGCACTGTTGGGGATCTACCCCAAAGATACAGATGCAATGAAATGCCAGGACACCTGCACCCCAATGTTTCTGGCAGCAATGTCCACAATAGCCAAACGGTGGAAGGAGCCTCGGTGTCCATTGAAAGATGAATGGGTAAAGAAGATGTGGTTTATGTATACAATGGAATATTACTCAGCCATTTGTAATGACAAATATCCACCATTTGCTTAGACGTGGTTGGAACTGGATGGTATTATGCTGAGTGAAGTAAGTCAATCAGAGAAGGACAAACATTATATGGTCTCATGCATTTTGGGAATATAAATAATAGTGAATGGGAATAAAGGGGAAGGGAAAAGAAATGGGTAGGAAATATCAGAAAGGGAGACAAAACATGGAAGACTCCTAACTCTGGGAAATGAACTAGGGCTGGTGGAAGGGGAGGAGGGCAGTGTTTGGGGATGACTGGGTGGCGGGCACTGAGGGGTGGCACTTGACGGGGTGAGCACTGCGTGTTATTCTGTATGTTGGCAAATTGAACATAAATAAAAAATAAATTTATTATTAAAAAAAACTCTCCAACTGCAATATCACTTATTGTGTCACTCTAATGAAGATTCTGGGAAGCTTCTGGAGCTGCCATTATAACCAGATATACTGAAGTCAAGTTCAATATCTACCTGTCCTTTTTTCTACTGTAAGATAAGGACAAGTAGTAAACTGTTAAGAGCATTAGTGTGGTATGAGGAATGATAATTGGTTGGTTCTGGTCCTGTCTGGATCAAGAATAAGCATAAGTACCTGGGGTTGCTGAGGTCCAGCTAAGTGGCCTTCTAATAAGACAAATAAAACTCACTTTTAGTACTGCTCAATTGATGAAGTCATCAGTAATCCTCATAAAAGTTCTCATATACCCCTTTCTAATAATCCTCAATAATCTCACAATACTCCTACTATATTCTTTTCATTTTTCACATCACAGGGCATTTTTAACATCACAAGGTATTTTCAGTCTTTATTGAGTGAATACAGCTTTAGAATTTCCGTAGAAATAACTACCATATACTTATTTAAATAGCTCAGCAGAGAGAATTATTGGCCATTTGCAAAGTAAAGAACTCAAGGAGGAAACAAATGAATAAATGATATGACAGAAATGACGAAGGATCTAGCAACTGTGGTGTTTGTGGCAAGGGGTGTCTGTATGATTAATTAAAGCAGAACTAATATTATGTATTATTTTAATTTCATGCATTGTCTCATATGACCTATTTTTTTGTAATGTTTTACAGATCAAATGGTAGAAGAGGTGTCTGGTTTTTTTCAAGTTAATAAGTTACTTTCAGGAAAGAAAGGTGAGTTGCTATCCTGGTGCTTTTGAAATTATATGTTTCATGACTAGTAATGTCAATATTTCAAATCTGTTAGTTCATTCTTTCTGAGGCCTAAGGAAGAGTATTTTTATGATAGATATTTTTCCCAGTGAGTATCCCTACATGGAACAAGGAATCCTCATGTTTTCTACCCTTTTAAAAATATTTTTAAAGTAACCCAAGTAACTTTAGGAGATTATTCCCTCTTTTTTTTTCACAAGTTCGCATTGGATGAAAATAATCGTGTAGTGAAATTCAACTGTGCTAAATACTGATTTTCTATCTTTATCTGAAATATTCGCAACATAGATGCTTCTACTAATATTTACACTATAATCACATTTTATATTATTTTGGTACCTCATTTTCACTTTAAAATTTTAGTTGACTAAAGGGTTTCTTTATATCCCCTGTAGATCTTACCTAATTTTATTAGACTAATCAAAAGTAGCATTTTAAAAGCTATATGGGTTTCATTATTTAGGTACTAAACAAAGTGTCTACCACACATTTACTGTTCTTTATTCAAACCTGCACAACATAAGCCTGGCTATGGAAATGCTTATTTGTTGGGAGGGTGCTTGTCTGGATCAATGATGAGCACAATTGTCTGAGGATGCTGAGGGACTCATTCCAGATGTCAATCTGAGGTCCAGATGAGTTGCCCTCTACTAGGACAAATAAGACTCTCAGAACCTGGCTGTCTGTAGTAACCCTTCAGTGACAACATAACACCACTGTTAGCATGCTTTTTCTTTTTTTTTCCCCAGAACAGGGCTTGTGTCTTGTTTTATAAGTACTATCGCCTTTTTAAAATATTTTTATTTATTTATTTATTCATGAGAAACACACACAGAGAGAGAGGCAGAGACACAGGCAGAGACACAGGCAGAGGGATAAGCAAGCTCCATGCAGGAAGCCCGACGCAGGACTGGATCCTGGGACTCCAGGATCATGTCCTGGGTTGAAGGCTGGCATTAAGCCGCTGAGCCACCCATGGATCCTCTTCACCTTTAGACACAATCAGTGATCCAAGACTTCCTTTGTTTTGGTTACTTTGAACAAAAGTTGCCAATAGATACTTACATAGAGAAAATATGTTCTTGAGTAACCAATGAGGGAATAAAAATTTTGAATTAAGAAGGAAGGAAGCAACTGTAATGGATACTGAGATTCTCATTTTGGCCAAAAGAAGAAAAGATTGTATGCCTATATTAAATAATGACAATGAAACCAACTTTAGCTTTTTGTTAATTTTACTGTTGAATATTTTCTGATACTCTGTTTTTCTTTCTGTCATGTTTTGCTGAGTTAGAAGAACTGAGATCAGAGCTTTGACTTCAGAGAATAGAGGTGAGTGACTAAACAAAGATACTTTGAAGCTCATATGTCATATTGTGTTTGCCAGGTCTTGAGGTCTCTATGTTCATTTTTTTCAGAAGCTTATTCAAGAATATTCTTATAATGTGCCTTTTTCCTCATTGAAGACTTAATCAAGGTTACCTACATTATTGTATCCTTAAAATTTGTTCTTTCATTTTAATTATTTTCTGCTTTAATAGAAGGATACAGAATACTAGAGAATTTTTTAGCAGTTTCATACTGGATCAAAAATTATTATAGTGAAATCCAAATATGCCAAAATATTATCATATTTCATCTGCTTAATTATTGAAATTTAAGAACAGAGATTCTACGATTCATAAGGTTTTTGTGGTCATATTGCCTTATATTTCTGCTTCTACTTTAATCTTTGAAGATTGACATGGGTTGTTTCTCATTTTTCAACATGGGAAGTTGTATGTGAAATTCTGTTAGATCTCTTTAAGACTGTTAAGTTTTTATATGATAAAAGTTGCAATAATTCTTTTGAAACACAAAATAGTTCAATTTTCAACACTGTTCTAGGCCTTTAAAAAAGGATATTATGTTAGAGATATTGAATGTAGAGATATGGAAATATCATATTGTTATTATTTCTTACTAAAACTTGAAATACAAATCCCTAAGAAAAGTGGTTTATATATTTCCTGGCAGGATTTGGTGAAGATTTTATGTTACGTGGGACCTAGTGGTTACTGCCTTAAGCGCAGGCAACTTTTTTTTCTTGAAAAAGTTCTGTCACAACTCATCAAGTAATATACTTATTTTTGTATTCATTTATTATAATTTTTAAATCTACATTTATTCTCTAGAACCATAGAACGATTCTAAAGAACTGAGTAACTACTAAGAAATAGTCTTACATCAAAGAGGAAGTTAGCTCTGCCAGATATTGAAGTGAACTCTAGAACCTCAACATGAACAGCCTTTGAACAGACATATAAATAGGGACAATAGGGCCTGTTTTTATTTAAAAAGCATATTCTCACAAGCCCCTACTTGTATATTTGTTACCATTAATAGATTCACCCATTCATAAAGTTGGTGCTACTGTCTCAATCCAAGCAATGTAATAGCATATTGATGCATAATATCTATGCAGTAACTTGTCCATATGATGATGCTACATAATAGCACAGGACTCAGATATAGAAGAAAAATATAACTGACACATTAGATTCTTCCCTAATGAAAACTCCACCCTCTTTGCCTCAAATGCCCCAAATTTCAGGTTTTTTCTTCCTTTTTTTTCTTTATAAAAAGGCACTTATATAGTGTTGATATCTTTGGGACTACATCATTTGCTTAAGATTCTTACTAGTCAAATGAGCATTCTATTTGAAATATCAAATTCATTACTATAAGTTTTTTAGTAATATATTCTTATTTTGTATATCTTTTAGGTATTAATATTTTGTGTTACCTCTCATTCTTGATTATTCTTGATAGGAGGGTTTCAATCGTATTAATTGCTTCAAATTATTATTTTCTGTTGTTACTTTTTCCTTTTTAAGTCTACTTTCTATTTTCCTGATTTCTGCTCTTAACCTCTTTAATTTTTCCTTATACCTTTCTGGATTTTTATTTGACTCTTTTAATTTAGCTTCTTGTAAAATATAATTTATTGATTTTTTAAGCCTTCCTCAACTCTAATATATAGTTTTTCACTCTAAATTTCCCTGTAAGCATTTTTTAGCTGCATGATTACAAGTTTAGCATTTACATCTTTTCTATTACTAATATAAGTATATTTTCTAAATTCTGTGTGGATTTATTTTTGAATTATGGAGTAGTTAGAAGATCACTGATTAATTTCCAAGAAGTTTGGCTTTTTCTCTTGGTCTTTATTAATGATTTCTAACCTAATTCCATATGATGGAAATACAAACTCTGAATTGATCTTATTACTTTTGAATAATTATGTATATCTATAATGGTCCAGAATATGGCATAATTTAATAAATATTCTAGTTGCACTTATAATTACATTATTATGTAATTTTATCATTGTGGATTCAGTGTTTTATATATGTCAGTTAGTTCTATTTTGAAATTGCCTTACCTATATCTGTTGTATATTTACTAGTCTATGATCTGAAAATAAGTTTCTTATGGAAAGACATGTGGGAGATAGTCATGGAAGTAAGACACTTTGGTGGTTCCTGGAATGCTTGTAATATTTGTGTATTGATCTGTGTCTTCGTTAGTTGTTTTATTTGGATGATCAAATTTATTGAGCTGTACAATGTATGTTCATGGATTTTTCTACAAACATATCATATATTAATAGAAAGTTTTAAATATCCCATCAAATTAGTCCAAAAGTACATTTCCTAGGAATATTGTCTAATATTGGTAATGTGCTAACTTGGGATCTAAAGATCTAAAGATTGATGTCTTCAGTATAGGTTGAGCATTCTCTTCCAAACACTGACATTTTCAGTAAACCATAATATTACACTGACAGTCATACCAAGATAGATTTTCATTAACAATCACTTAAGCACTATTATTAATTGCAAAGCAAAACTTGTATATTAAGATTCATATGCTCTGATAAAGCCATTATATGGATAAATCACAGTTTTTATAACATTTTTATTATAATAATTTATATTCTGACAATACATGCAAGGATGACAACGAGAAAACAAAATTTATAACACTGATTTTAAAAATGTTCCCATGGATAATTAATCAGGACAAGCTTCCATAGTGAAAAATTTTAAGATTCAAGCATTGTGCGTATTTCTTTTCAGGTAAGTTTGAGATTTGTGTTTGGTATATGGGTTTTACTTTTCATTTGTTTATCTTTAGTGCTGGCAATGCATACTTGAGAGTGAAAAAATAAGAAAATAAATATAAGTGCATAAATTATGTTACCTGAGTGAGGTAGTAAATTAATCATGTAGGATACAGAGAATTTGAATCTAGTGTAATGTTTACTTAGCTTTATAGAAATGTGTAGAGGGCAGCCCTGGTGGCGCAGCAGTTTAGTGCCGCCTGTGGCCTGGGATGTGATCCTGGAGACCCAGGATCGAGTCCCACATTGGGTTCCCTGCATTGAGCCTGCTTCTCCCTCTGCTTGTGTCTCTGCCTCTCTCTCTCTCTGTGTCTCTATGAATAAATAAATAAAATCTTAAAAAAAAGAAATGTGTAGAATAGAATATACAGAATGGACATTATCATCTCACTGAAATATCTAATAGTTACTAATACACAAGTTTTGTTTTACATCAATCACCCTTTAAACATTTTATGACTTATTCATGTGAGGGCTTAGGTGTGCATGCGTGTGTGTGTGTGTGTGTGTGTGTATGAGAACTTGGTACAGGGAAACAAGAAAATCTGGTTGCCAGTGTACTTTGTGTGTGTGTGTGTGTGTGTGTATATATATATATATATATATATATATATATATATATATAGTCAGGGTCATGTTGAGTCAGACTTACATATCAGCCATGCCTCTGGAGTGAGCCTACAGGTCATGCATTCCAAGTAGAGATAGCAGATTAAAGTCTCTTTACACACAATGCTTCACAATTATTTTCTGCCAAATATACTGGGTTAAAATAAATCCAAGGTCATTTCTCCAGGCCTGCGTTAGTATGTGTTGAGGTCATTACTTGCTTTCTTGCTTACTTTTAAAAAATGATAACCACATAGAGATATTAAAACAAAGTTGGCATGATGGTAGAGATATTGAACTGTAAGTAATGATGCTCTTGGTTTGGCTTAAGATGATCTAAGAGAAAATTGGAAAAATATATATGGCAGGAAAGCATATATATAACTTCTTTATCTACAGAGTTTAGCCATTTATGTGTGTGCATGTGTGTAATATAAATAATGCCACTAAATTTAAGTTTTTGATATTAATGGAGACAAAAATTTAAAGAAGGAACCATAAGCACAGATTGAGTAAAAATATAAAGCTAGTTCTAGGGATGTAATCAGCAGATGAGCACTTCGTGGAAATATTGTTTCAATGTGGGAAAATATGGCTTAGGATATAGAAGAGAGAAAAAGTTGCTGAAAGCGAGTTTATATAAAATGTTGTTTTGGTGTGGATCACTTTTTGCTCCAATAATCTAAGTCGTAAATTTTGAAAATCAATTTCTGCCACATTGTTTAGTCTATTACAATTTTTGTGTGTGTCCAACATTGCCATATCCTTAACTATGATATCACCATACAGTCTGAAAAAACTCACTGTCTTCTTAATATAAATGTAAGAAAATATCTTAGTTATCAAACAGACATGTAAAGATGGCAGAGTAGGACCCAAAGCTCACCTTGTCCCATGCTTCCAACTGGGTATCACTCATGTATGAATAAATAAACTGGAGAGTGATCCTAAGACAAGTAAAGAAACTCCATAACTAAATGTAGAGAGGAATACACAATAGAGAGGTTGGGAAAGGAAAAATGGTGGTCTAAAGCTGCCCACAGGAAGGAGGGAGCTATAATCATGGACAGGTTAAGCACCAGGGAGCCCACATGGGGAAAACAAATCTTCATAACATCTGACCTTGAAAACCAGAGGGGTTAGTTTTGTGAGTTTGTATAACCAGCAAGACTTGGAGCCTGGAACTTTAAAAGTCAGCTGACTCAGCACTGAGCAAGCTGAGAGGGCCAGTGATAGCTGTTTCCTGCCCTTAAAAAGAGACAACAGCCCAAAGAAAGGCAACGTAGAAGCAATCGCTTGCAGAAAGGGAAAGAGATCTCTTTATACTGATTTCACAATGTGTTGGGAGACTTCTCTGGAAACAAAGGAGCTAGCAGGTGCCATTTTCCTCCTCTATCCCCAACATAAATAGAGACACCTGTGGGAGATAGCACTGCACAGACAACTGCTACCTAAACTGCTAGCAGTACACCCCATGCATAAGTTGTCCTGAGGACTCACCCACCCCAAACCTACTGACCCCAGCCCTTAGCTCACCATAAATTTCATGATGGCCACATACAACCTGCCTAGCCACTTATTCAGAATGCGATGCCAAGCTCTTCTGTTGTCACACCCCCTCAAAGCTTGACTGCCTGGGTCTCACTAATATCACAGAGAGCAAGCACAGCCCACAGCAAGCAAGGAGTCAGCACTAGATGTCTGAACTGAAAGGAAAAGTGACTCAGACACAAAAGCAACATAGGCAACACACATAGGAAATTGAACTGAAGTTTGGTTTCTGGTAAACAAGAGAAGAGACACTGCACTAAAGGGCACTACAAGATCTCTTCTTCACAAAGCCACTACTTGCAAGAACAGAAAACATAGCTGAATTTTGTAACACAGAGAAACAAATGGAGAGCTACACAAAATGAGGAGACAGAGGAATATGTGCCAAATGAAAGAACGGAACAAAATCACAGCAAGATATCTAAGTGAAAGAGAAATAAGTAATATGCCTGATACATAATTAAAATAATGATGATAAAGATATTCACTTGACTTCAGAAAAGGATGGAGGGCAGCAGTGAGATCATTGACAAAGAGATAAAAATAACATGTGAGAGATGGAAAACTCAATAAGTAAAATTAAAAATACAATATATGGAATAAATAGTGGCTACAAGAAGCAGAGGAATTATCAGTGACCTGGAAGAGAGAATAATGAAAAATAAGCTGAACAGGTGAGAGCCAAATATCGCATAATAAGAATAAACTTGGAGAACTCACTGACCTCATCAAATATAATAAAATTCACATAATAAAGTTTCCAGAAGGAGAAGAAGAGAAAGGAGGGCACAAAATATATTTGATGAATTAAAAGCTGAAAAATTCCTGAATCTGGGGAGGGCAATGGAGATCCAGATTTGGAAGGCATAGAAATCCTCCAATAATTCAGCCCAAGGAGGTCCACAGCAAGACACGTGGTAATTACAATGGCAAAAATAGTGATACTGAAAGAATATTAAAGTTTGAAAGAGAAAAGAAGACAGTTACATACAAAGGAAACCCCATAAGGCTATCAGCTGATTTTTCAGCAGAAACTTTGCAGGCCAGAAGAAAGTAGCATTATGTAATCAAAGTGCTGAAAGGGAAAAATCTGTACTCAAGAATACTTTATCCAGCAAGGATATCATTCAGAATAGAAACAAAGATAAAGAGTTTCTCACCAAGCGAAAACTAAAAGAATTCATGACCATTAAACCAGCCCTACAAAAAAAGTGTTAAAGGACACTGTGAGAGGAAAACAAAACAAAACAAAACAAAACAAAAAACATAAGAAAGAGTAAGAAAGTACAAAAGCAATATGTATCTTAGTAATATCTTACCAATATATCAGTAAGAATCACTTAAGAAAAGCACAGAATAAAAGGATATCAAATATGATACCAAATATCTGAAATGTGGTGAAGAAAGAAGAAATGAGTACAAAATTCTGGTATATGCAGAAAATGTTATATATAAACAAAATGAAGAGGCGGGGCAAGATGGCGGAAGAGTAGGGTCCCCAAATCACCTGTCCCCACCAAATTACCTAGATAACCTTCAAATCATCCTGAAAACCTATGAATTCAGCCTGAGATTTAAAGAGAGAACAGCTGGAATGCTACAGTGAGAAGAATTTACGCTTCTATCAAGGTAGGAAGACAGAAAAAAAATAAATAAAAAAGCATCCAAAGGGGAGGGGCCTCCACGAAGAGCCGGGCTAAGGCCCCGTGGCAAGTGCCCCCAGGACAGGAAAGCCTAGACCCGGAGAGGCAGGACCTTTACCAATCTTCCGATGGAAAGGCACTGGCAGGAACTCAGGCAGGATCCTAGGATGGGCAGGGATGCCCTTAGGATCCCAGGGGCACTAACAGAGGAACTGCGCCCTGGGGGAGAGCACACCACACACTGCAGGCCGAGCTCCCTAAAGGGCTAGAGCATGCGCCCAGCGGGCCGGGAGCAGCTTGGGCAGTGGCTCAGGCGGCCTCTCCACACGGAGGGGGCTGCGCAGCCCCGAGAGCGCAATTCCAGCGGTGCAGGCCCCAGAGCCCAGAGCGCTGGGGGACAGAGACGGAGATCCGGTGTTCCCCCTGAGACAGGCAAAGGTCAGGAGGACACAGGGCAGCAAGGATGCTCTTGCAGCCAGAGGCCCGGAGCTGTGCAGATCGGTGCTCCCCCGCCCCCGGAGCATCCAGGCCCCTGAAGACTGGGAGCTGCGGGTAGTTACTGTGGAAACTGCCTCCAGAGTTGGAGAACCCGGCACTGCCACTGTTGTTGTTCTTCCTGGTGTCACCCTGTACCTGGGACCGAGCAGGGGCCTCACAGGATAAACAGCTCCCACTGAGCCGTGCACTTGACAGGGGGCTGGGCAGCTCCCCCAGGTGCACACACCTGATAATCAGCATAGCAGGCCCCACACCCAGAAGACCAGCTAGAAGGACAGGGGAAAAGCAAGTTATTGACCAAGAAGTACTGGAAAGTTCAGGGGAAGTCGAGGGAATTACAGTATATGGAATCAGAGGATACTCCCCCTTGTTTTTTGTTTTGTTTGTTTCCCCCCCCCCCCCCGTTTTTTTTTTTTTTTTTACTTTTTTTCTCTTTTTCTCCTTTTTCCAGTACAACTTGTTTTTGGCCATTCTGCACTGAGCAAAATGACTACAAGGAAAAACTCACCTCAAAAGAAAGAATCAGAAACAGTCCTCTCTCCCACAGAGTTACAAAATTTGTATTACAATTCAATGTCACAAAGCCAATTCAGAAGCACAATTACAAAGATACTGGTGGCTCTAGGAAAAAACAAAGGATTCAAGAGACTTCATGACTGCAGAATTTAGATCTAATCAGGCAGAAATTAAAAATCAATTAAATGAGATGCAATCCAAACTGGAGGTCCTAACGACGAGGGTTAATGAGGTGGAAGAACAAGTGAGTGACATAGAAGACAAGTTGATGGCAAGGAAGGAAGCTGACGAAACAAGACACAAACAATTAAAAGATCATGAGGATAAGTTAAGGGAAATAAATGACAGCCTCAGAAGGAAAAATCTTTGTTTAATTGGAGTTCCCGAGGGCGCCAAAAGGAACAGAGGTCCAGAAAGTGGATTTGAAAAATCATAGCTAAGAACCTCTCTAACTTGGGAAGGGAAACAGGCATTCAGATCCAGGAGATAGAGAGATACCCCCCTTAAATCGATAAAAACCACTTGACACCTCAACATTTAATAGTGAAAATTGCAAATTACAAAGATAAAGAAAAGATCCCTAAAGCAGCAAGGGAAAAGAAATCCATAACCTTTATGAGGAGAAGAATCAGAATAACAGAAAACTGCTCCACAAAGACCTCGCAGGCCAGAAAGGGCTGGCAGGATATATTCAGGGTCCTAAATGAGAGGAACATGCAGCCAAGAATACTCTATCCAGCAAGGCTCTCATTCAGGATAGAAGGAGAGATAAAGAGCTTCCAAGATAGGCAGAAACTGAAAGAATATGTCACCATCAAACTGGCTCTGCAAGAAATACCAAAGGGGATTCTATAATAGAGGAAGTCCAATGGAACAATCCACAAAAACAGGGACTGAATAGGTATCATGATGACACTACATTCATATCTTTCAAGAGTAACTCTGAACATGAAAGGGCTTAATGACCCAATCAAAAGACACAGGGTTTCAGACTGGATATAAAAAGCAAGACCCATCTATTTGCTGTCTACAAGAGACTCATTTTAGACCGAAGGACACTTACAGTCTGAAAATAAAAGGTTGGAGAACCATTTACCATTCAAATGGTCCTCAAAGAAAGCTAGGGTAGCCATCTTATTTCAGATAAAAAAGTTTATCCTGAAGATGGTAGTAAGAGATAAAGAGGGACACTATATCATACTTAAAGGATCATTCCAACAAGAGGACTTAACAATCATGAATCTTTATGCCCCAAGTATATCCATAAATTAATAAACAAAGTTAAGACATACTTAGATAATAATACACTTATACTTGGTGACTTGAATATAGTGCTTTCTACAATCGACAGGTCTTCTAAGGACAACATCTCCAAAGAAACAAGAGCTTTGAATGATACACTGGACCAGATGGATTACACAAATATTTACAGAACTTTACATCCAAATGCAACTGAATACACATTCTTCTCCAGTGCACATGGAACTTTCTCCAGAATAGACTACATACTGGGTCACAAATCAGGTTTTAACCGATGCCAAAAGATTGGGATTGTCCCCTGCATATAAGACCATAATGCTTTGAAATAAGAACTAAATCAAAGAAGAAGTTTGGAAGGATATCAAACACGTGGAGGTTAAGGACCATCCTGCTAAAAGATGAAAGGGTCAACCAGGAAATTAGGGAAGAATTAAAAAGATTCATGGAAACTAATGAGAATGAAGATACAACTATTCAAAATCTTTGGGATACAGCAAATGCATTCCTGAGGGGGAAATACATCGCAATAAAAGCATCCATCCAAAAACTGGAAAGAACCCAAATTCAAAAGCTAACCTTGTGCCTAAGGGAGCTGAAGAAAAAACAGCAAATAGATCCTACACCCAGAAGAAGAAGAGAGTTAATAAAGATTTGAGCAAAACTCAATGAAATAGAGACCAGAAGAACTGTGGAACAGATTAACAAAACCAGGAGTTGGTTCTTTGAAAGAATTAATAAGACAGATAAACCATTAGCCAGCCTTAATAAAAAGAAGAGAGAAAAGACTCAAATTAATAAAATCATGAATGTGAAAGGAGAGATCACCACCAACAACAAGGAAATAAAAATATTGTAAAAACATATTATGAGCAGCTTTACTCCAATAAGTTAGGCAATCTAGAAGAAATGGGTGCATTTCTGGAAAACCACAAACTACCAAAACTGGGGCAGGAAGAAATAGAAAACCTGAACATGGTGATAACCAGGGAGGAAATTGAAGCAGTCATCAAAAACCTCCCAAGATACAAAAGTTCTGGGCCAGATGGGTTCCCAGGGGAATTCAATCAAACATTGAAAGAAGAAACAATACTTATTCTACTAAAGCTGTTGGAAAGATAGAAAGAGATAGAATACTTCCAAACTCACTCTATGAGGCCAGAACACCTTAATTCCAAAACCAGACAAAGATCCCACCAAAAAAGGAGAATTATAGACAAATATCCCTGCTGAACACAGATACAAAAATTCTCAACAAGATACTAGCCAATAGGATGCCAGAGTACATTAAGAAGATTATTCACCATGACCAAGTGGGATTTATCCCCGAGATGCAAGGCTGGTTCAACACTCGTAAAGCAATCAATGTGATTGATCATATCAGCAAGAGAAAAAACAAGAACCCTACGATCCTCTCAATAGATGCAGAGAAAGCATTTGACAAAATACAGCATCCATTCCTGATGAAAACTCTTCAGAGTGTAGGGATAGAGGGAACATTTCTCAGCATCTTAAAAGCCATCTACGAAAAGCCACAGAAAATATCATTCTCAGTGGGGAAACCTATCCCGTAAGATCCCCTTCCCCTGGAAGCCTATCCCCTAAGATCAGGATGAAGACAGGGATGTCCACTCTCACCACTGCTATTCAACATAGTATTAGAAGTCCTAGCCTCAGCAATCAGGCAACAAAAAGAAATAAAAGACATTCATACTGGCAAAGAAGAAGTCAAACTCTCCCTCTTCCCAGATTACATGATACTGTACTTAGAAAACCCAAAAGACTCCACCCCAAGATTGCTAGAACTCATACAGCAATTCAGCAGTGTGGCAGGATACAAAATCAATGCCCAAAAGTCAGTGGCATTTCTATACACTAACAAGGAGACTGAAGAAAGAGAAATTAAGGAGTCAATCCACTTTACTATAGCACCCAAAAGCATAAGATACCTAGGAAGAAACCTAACCAAAGAGGTAAAGGATCTGTACCCTAAGAACTACAGAACACTTCTGAAAGAAATTGAGGAAGACACAAAGAGATGGAAAAATACTCCATGCTCATGGATTGGAAGAATTAATATTGTGAAAATGTCAATGTTACCCATGGCAATTGACACATTTAATGCAATCTCTACCAAAATACCATGGACTTTCTTCAGAGAGTTGGAATAAATCATCTTAAGATTTGTGTGGAATCAGAAAAGACCCTGAATGGCCAGGGGAATATTAAAAAAGAAGACCATAGCTCGGGGCATCACAATGCCAGATTTCAGGTTGTACTACAAAGCTGTGGTCACCAAGACTGTGTGGTACTGGCACAAAAATAGACACATAGATCAATGGAACAGAATAGAGAATCTAGATGTGGACCCTCAACTTTATGGTCAACTAATATTCGACAAAGCAGGAAAGAGTATCCACTGGAAAAAAGCTGGGAAGATTGGACATCCACAAGCAGAAGAATGAAACGAAACCATTCTCTTACACCATACACAAAGATAAACTCAAAATAGATGAAAGATCGAAATGTGAGACAGGATTTCATCAAAATCCTAGAGAAGAACACAGGCAACACCCTTTTTTGAACTTGGCTACAGCAACTTCTTGCAAGATACATCCATGAAGGCAAGAGAAACAAAAGCAAAAATGAAGTATTGGGACTTCCTCAAGTTAAGAAGCTTCTGCACAGCAAAAGAAACAGTCAACAAAACTTAAAGACAATCTACAGAATGGGAGAAGATATTTGCCAATGACCTATCAGATAAAGGACTAGTGTCCAAGATCTATAAAGAACTTGTTAAACTCAACAGCAAAGAACCAAACAATCCAATCATGAAATGGGCATAAGACATGAATAGAAATCTCAGTAGGAAGACATAGACATGGCCAACAAGCACATGAGGAAATGCTTTACATCGCTTGCCATCAGGGAAATACAAATCAAAACCACAATGAGATACCACCTCACATCAGTGAGAATGGTGAAAATTAACAAGACAGGAAACAAATGTTGGCGAGGATGTGGAGAAAGAGGAATCCTCTTGCACTGTTGGTGGGGATGTGAACTGGTACAGCCACTCTAGAAAACTGTGTGGAGGTTCCTCAAAGAGTTAAAAATAGAGCTAGTTTTTGACCCAGCAATTACACTGCTGGGGATTTAGCCCAAAATACAGATGCAGTGAAACGCTGGGACACCTGCACCCCAATGTTTCTAGCAGCAATGTCCACAATAGCCAAACTGTGGAAGGAGCCTCAGTGTCTATTGAAAGATGAATGGATAAAGAAGATGTGGTCTATGTATACAATGGAATATTACTCAGCCATTAGAAACGACAAATACCCACCATTTTCTTCGACGTGGTAGGACCTGGAGGGTATTATGCTGAGTGAAATAAGTAAATCGGAAAAGGACAAACATTTTATGGTCTCATTCATTTGGAGAATATAAAATTTAGTGAAAGGGAATAGAGGGAAAGGAGATAAAATGAGTGAAAATATCAGTGAGGGTGACAAAACATGAGACACCTAACTCTGGGAAATAAACAAGGAGTAGTGGAAGAGGATGTGGGAGGGGGAATTGGGGTCACTGGGTGATGGGCAATGAGGGTGGCAATGGTGGGATGAGCACTGGGTGTTATGCTGTATGTTGGCAAATGAACTCCAATAAAAAAATTAAATATATTTATAAATATATAATATAAAAAATAAAACAGAATGATAACCACAAGTCTAAATACAGTAATGCATATGGAAAAAATAGAGTAGGAAATCCAAGTATAACACTAAAGAAACAAAGCAAACCATGAAAGAGAGAAAGAGAAGAAACGGCAAGAGAAAAACTGCAAAAGCAATCATAAAACAAGTAACAATATGGCAAAAACTGCATATCGATAATTACTTTGAATGTAAATTGACTAAATACTACAATCAAAAGACAGAGTGTGTCACAGTGGGTATAAAAACAAAGCCCATCTAATATGCTGCCTACTCTTTTTACATCTGCAGATTGAAAATGAGGGCATGGGAAAATATGTAACATACAAATATTTAACATGCAAATATTAACATACAAATTTAATTTTTAAGATGTCAAAAGAAAGCCAGAGTAGCAAACTTATATCACACAAAATAGACTTTCAAATAAAGTCTGTAATAAAAGGCAAAGAAATTATTATATAATAATATAGGGGACAATTGGACAAAAAGATATACCAATTATAAGTATTTATGCACCCAACATGGGAGCACCCAAACACATAAAACAGTTATAACAAACACAAAGGAAATAATCAGCAGGAATTTAACAGTCTCTTTATATCAATGGACAGGTCATTTAAATAGAAAATAAGTAAAAAGACAATGGCTTTGAATGACACACTGGGCCAGATGGATTTAGTAGATATTTTCAGAGCATTCCATTCTAAACAGCAGAATACATATTCTAATTCAAGTGCGTATGTAACAGTCTCCAGGATAGATCACGAATTAGCCCACAAAACAAACTTAGGCAAATATGAAATCAAAATTATATCATGTATCTTTTCTGAACAAAATATTATGAAACTAGAAGCCAACCAGAAAAAAAAAAAAACTCGAAGGACCACAAACATACATAGGTTAAATAGCATACTAATAAATAATGAATGGATAAATCAAGAAATCAAAGAAAAAACAAAAAAAAATACATGGAAACAAGTAAAAATTAAAACATAATAGTCCAGGGACCCCTGAGTGGCTCAGTGATGGAGTGTCTACCTTTGGCTCAGGGAGTGATCCCAGAGTCCTGGGGTTGAGTCCCACATGAGGTTCCCCATAGGGAGCCTGCTTCTCCCGCTGCCTGTGTCTCTGCCTCTCTCTCTGTGTCTCTCATGAATAAATAAATAAAATATTTTTAAAAACAACAACATAACAGTCCAAAACTTTAGGAGTGCAGCAAAAGCAGTTCTAAGAGGGAAGTTTGTAGCCACTACACCTTACCTCAGGAAGCAACAAAAATTTCAGATAAATAGCCCAAATTTACATCTAAGGAAGGTAGAAAAAGAACAATAAACAAAACTAAAAACCAGTGGAAGGAAAGAAATTATAGACTAGGGTAGAAACAAATGGTCTGGAAACTATAAACAAAATAGAACAGGTCAATGAAACTAGGATCTGGTTCTTTGAAAATATGAAAAAAAATGATAACCTCTAGCTTCTCTCATTTGGCCTCTCTCATATGAGAGACAGAGAGAGATAGAACTTAAAATAAACAAAATCATCAATGAAAGAGGAGATATAAAAACCAACACCACATAAATACAATTATAAACAAATATTATTAATGACAATATACCAAAAAATAGACACCTGGAAGAAATGGATAAATTCATAGAAACATATAACTTACCGAAACTGAAGCAGGAAAATATAGAAAATTTGAACAGATTGGTTACCAGCAAGGAGATTGAATAAGTAATCAAACAAAACAAAAGTCAAGGACAAGATAGCTTCACAGGCAAATTCTATAAAACATTTATTTTTCTATTTTTTTACATTTTTAAAATATATTTTTATCGGACTTAAATTTGCTAACATATAGTATAACACCCAGTGCTCATCCTGTCAAGTGTTCCCCTCAGTGCCCATTACCCAGTCACCCTATCCCCTCGCTCACCTCCCCTTCCACTACCCCTTGTTCATTTCCCAGAGTTAGCAGTCTCTCATATTTTGTCATCTTCTCTATTTTTTCCTACTCATTTTCTCTACTTTCTCCTATAATCCCTTTTTTTATATTACCTGTATGATCTACAAAACATTTAAAGAACAGTTAATACCTATGTTAGTCAAATCTCTTTAAACAATAGAAGAAATAAAACTTCCAAATTCATTCTATGAGGCAAGTGATACCAAAAATATAAAGGCATCAAAGAAAAGAGAGCTAGTCAAGTCAATATCTCTGATGAACATAGATACAAAATTCCTCAACAAAAAATGCTAGCAAATAGTATCCAAAAATACATTTAAAAAACTATTCAACATGATCAAGTAGAAGTTATTCCTGGGATTCAAGGGTAGTTCAATATTTTCAAATCAATCACCATGATAGATCACTTCTATAGGAGAAAGGATAAAAACCATATGATCATCTTAATCATGCAGAAAAAGCATTTGACAAAATATAACATACATTCATGAAAAAAAGCCCTCAACAAAGTAGGTTTACAGCAAACATACCTCAACATAATAAAGGCCATATACAAAAAACCCTCAGCAGACATCATCATTGATGGGGGAAAACTGAGAGTGCCCCCGCTAAGATTAAGAACAATACAAGGATGTCCAATCTCATCATTTTTATTAATCATAATACTGGAAGTCCTATCCACAGCAATTAGACAACAAAAGCAAATAAAAGGCATTCAAAATAGTAAGGAAAAAGTAAAACCTTTTTTGTAGATGACATAATATTCTCATTAGAAAATGGTAAAGTGAGACTCCTGGGTGGCTCAGTGCTTGAGCATCTGCCTTTGGCTCAGGGCATGATCCTGAAGTCCTGGGATTGAGTCCCACATCAGGATCCCTGTGAGGAGCCTGCTTCTCCCTCTGTCTATGTCTCTGCCTCTCTCTGTGTGTCTCTCAGGAATAAATATATAAAATCTTTAAAAAAAAGAAAATGGTAAAGATTCCACCAAAAACTACTAGAGCTAATAAATGAATTCAGTAAAGTAACAGGATTCAAAATCATGGTGCAGAAAACTATTGCATTTTTATACATAAAGAACAAAGCAGCAAAAAGAGAAATGAAGAAATCACTCTTATTTACAATTGCACCAAAACTCATAAGATACATTGGATTAAATTTACCCAGGATAAAAGATCTGTACTCTGAAAACAATAAAATGCTGATGAAAGAATTGAAGATGACACAAAAAAATGAAAAGACATTTCATGCTCATGGATTGGAAGAACAAATATTGTTAAAAAATCTATACTACCCAAAGCAATCTACACTTTTAATGCAATCTCACTCAAAACACCACCACCGTTTTTCACAGAGGTGGAACAAGCAATTCTAACAATTGAATGAAACCACAAGAAAACCCAAATAACCAAAGAAATCTTGAAAAAGAAAACCAAAGCTGGAGGCATGACAATTTTTTACTTCAAGCTATGTTACAAAGCTGTAGTCGTCAAGACAGTATGGTCTGGCACAAAAACAGACACATAAAGCAGTAGAAGAAAATAGAAAACCCAGAAATGGACTTACACCTCTATGATCAACTAATCTTTGACAAATCAGGAAAGAATACTCAATCATAAAAGACAGTCTCTTCAACAAATGGTGTTAAGAAAACTGGAAACATGCAAAAGAACAAAAGTGGTCCAATTTCTTACACCATACACAAAAATAAATTCAAAGTGGATGTAAAGACCTGAATGTGGGACAGGAAACCTTCAAAATCCTAGAGGAGAGCACAGGCAGTAACCTCTTTGACATTGGCCATAGCAACTTTTTACTGAGTCAAAGGAAACAAAAGCAAAAGCGAACTATTAGGACTTCATCAAAACAAAAAGCTTCTGTGTCATGAAGGAAACACTCAACAAAACTGACAGGCAATGTACATAATAGAAGATATTTACAAATGGCATATCTGATAAAGGGTTAGTACCCAAAATATATAAAGAAGTTATCAAACTCAACACCACCACCACCCCAAAAAATAATACAGTTAAGAAATGGGCAGAAACCATCAATAGACATTTTTCCCAAGAAGACATCTAGATAGCTAACAGACATATGAAAAGATGCTCAACATCACTCAACATTAGGGAAATACAAGTCAAAACTACAAGATATCACCTCACTCTAGTCAGAATGACTAAAATCAACAATACAGAAAACAATAAGTGTTGGTGACGATGTGGAGAAAATGGGACCTTCTTGCACTGTTGGAGACATATGGAGGTCCTCAAAAAGTTAAAATTATTATCTAGCAATTGCCATACTAGCTATTTACCCAAATGATACAAAAATACTGATTTGAGGGATAAATGCACCAATGTTTATAGCAGCATTATCTACAATAGCTGTATATATATATATATAATCTTTAGTGATGATGGGATATATAAAAAAGAAGGATGAAATCTTGCCATTTGCAATGACAAATGGATCTAGAGAATACTCTCTAAGCAAAATAAGTCAGGGAAAGATAAATACCATATGATTTCACTCATATACAGAATTTAAGAAACAAAACAAATAAGCAAAGGGAAAACAATAAGAGAGAGTCAAAGCAAGAAACAGACTCTCAATTACAGAGAATAATCTGATGTTTACCAGAAGGGAGGTAGGTGGAGGGGATGGGTGAAATAAGTGATGGGAGTTAAATAGTGCACTTGTGATGAGCATAGGGTGATGTATGGAAGTGTTGAATTACTATATTGTATACCTGAAACTAATATAACATTGTATGTTAAGTAATGAATTAGAATAAAAACTTTTAAAAATTATAAGGAAAAACTAATTTATAGTACTGTCAAAAAGTCCACATATAAGTGGACTTGCACAGTTCCAACCCATGTTGTTCAAATGTCAACTGTACCATATAATTTCACTTATATGTGGAACCTAAAAAAGTCAAATTCATAGAATCAGAGAGTTAGTTATCAAGTCAGGTAATTGTCAGGTGCTAGGAGGTGAGGGAAGAGGGCAGATTTTGGTCACAGAGTATTAAATTCAGTTATATGATGATTAAGTTCTTGGAATCTAATGTAAAACATAATGACTGTACTTAATACTGTATTGTATATTCAAAATATGCAAAGAGAGATCCTAAGTATATTCAGCATATGAAAAAATAAGGTAACTATATGAGGTGATGAATGTATTAATTAACTTGATTGTAGCAATCATTTTACAGTACATACTTATATGAAATCATTATGTTGTAAACCCTAAATATGTTAAATTTTTATTTGTCAATTATGCCTCCATAAACTCTGAACAAAGAGTAGATCAACTAGGCAAGATCAATGAAGAAATAAAAAACTTAACCCCTAACAGAAATCTGTAGTTTACACCACTCAAAAATAATAGAATACACATACTTCCCAAATGCCATGGAAAATTCTCCAAAAAGATTGTAGGGCCATAAAACCCACATCAACATATTTCATAGAACTGAAATCATTCAACATATATTTTGTGACTACTTAGATATTATATTAGAAATCAATAACGGAAGTAAATTTGGGAAATTCACAATGATGTGGAAATTAAACAATACACTCTTAAAGACCTGAAAAGTCAAAGAACAAACTACAAGATAAATTAGAAAGATCCTGAAATTAGTGAAATTGAAGAAACATCATACTAAAATTTTGTGGATGTAGCTAAAGCAGGGCTTAAGTGGAAATTTATAATAATGTGTGCTTATACTTAAAAAAGAAGAAAGATCCAAATCAATGATTTAACTTTCCACTATAAAAAAAGAGAAAGTTTAACCCAACATAGAAGGAATAAATAATAAAAATTAGCATGGAAATAAATAGTGAAGAAGAAAAACAAGACAGAACATTAATGGAACTAAAGTTGGCTCTTAGGAAATATCAATGATATTGACATAACATTAGCTAGACTGAGAAAACAAGAAAGAAAAGATTCAAGTTCTAAAGTCGAACTTTAGAATAAAGGAATAAAAGTAGAATAAAAGTAGAAACAGCACTACTGTTTAGTAGTAGAATACTACTAAAGGAATAAAAGTAGAAACAGCACTATTCACCTCACAGAAATAAAAAGAATTATGAAGGAATATTGTGAACCTGTGAATGTCAAAAAAAATAGATAAATTATAAGAAATGGACAAATTCTTTGAGAGGCACACACACCACCAACATTGAAGCAATAGAAAATTGAGAATAGACCATTTACAATTGAAAAGATTGAATTCTATCAAACATTTAAATAATTAACACTAAGCCTTCACATACTCTTCCAAAAAAATGTGGAAGGAAGAAAAACTCGCAGCTCATTCTATGAGGCCCATATCATCCTGATAACAAAACAAAAGAATGAGATCACAGGAAAGAAAATGACAGACTTTTGGTTTATGCTCTGACATGTAAGGAAATTAGAAATCATCACTACTATCCCCATGAGAAAAAAATGTGAACAAACTAAAATCAATAACTCTTCCTAGACTAACCAAAGAATTGAAGTCACTAGGATAACCACCACATGGAAGGTGAAATGATTGGCAAATACAGAGAATCACAGCTTGCTAGGAGCAGAAACTGCAGAAACCGGCAACTGGCAGATACACTTGAGTGATAATTGATGAATTGCTGCAGTGTAGACTACATGGGAAGCTAAAAGGCCCAGTTTTGGGAGATAACCCACATTTTTGTAAGCTTTATCTCTAGGGGCTCCAACAGGTTCTCACCTTCATGATCCAGTCATGCAGAGGTGAAAAGGAATCATTTAAACATATGCCTACAGGAATAGTAACTATTTTTGAAATACCCTCAGCATCCCGTTCCCCATGGCAGCAGTCTGTGCTTTGCATGAATATTGTCTGAATTAGAGGGACAGAAAATGGATGAATTAAGCCTCCTTTGGCCTCTTCTCTCACATAAGGAAATTAAAAAACAGGCCAAGTCACTCTTCTGAAAGTCATAACCCAGGGGGATTTAATCATGAGATTATAGAACACTTATCTTCCCCAATACCATACCACCATATCTCCAGTATAATAACGGTGGATTATAACTGAAAGATGTACAAGACACAGTCTCTTTTTAAGTGTAAATTTCTAGGAAGATCAAAAACAATAGGAAAAACTAGGACAAAGACACCAGAAGATACTGAAGCTTCCAACACCAACAACTACAGCAAAAACTAAGTCCTATTAATTTCAGATCTTATCATCCAATATATTCTGTTTTTTTTTCAACAAAAAATTACAAGACATGATAAAAGCAGAAAAGACAAAGTTTGAAGAGACAAAGCAAGCATCAAAATGATACTCAGATATAACAGAGATTAAAAATTGCCATACCAGGAATTTAAAATAAGAATGATTAATATAACAAGGGCTCTGACATAAAAAGTGTGCAACATACAAGAATATATGAGCAATGTAAATAAGTGGAAAGATACAAATTTTATAAAAGATTCAAAATGTGATGCTAGAAATAAAAAACACTGTCACAAAAATGAAGAATGCCTTTGATGGGTTCATCAGTAAATTGAACAATGGTAAAGAAAGAATCTGTGAGTTTGAAGATATGCCAAAAATTTTCTAAACTGAAGTACAATGAGAAAATATAATTTTAAAAAATAACAATCTTCGAGAAGTGTGAAACAATTGCAAAAATGTGTAATGTGTAATGGGAATAGAAGGAAAGAAAGGAACAGAGGAAATATTTGAAGTAATTAATTTTTCTAAATCAATGATAGTCACCAAAACAAAAACCCAGGAAGCTCAAAGATCTTGAAGGAGAATAAAATTACAAAAAGAAAAACAGACAAGAAAAAATAATCCAACAAAAACAAAAACAAAAAACCACACCTAGGCATATCATATTCAAACTGCCAAAACTAAAGACAGAAAATCTTGAAAGAAACCAGGGCAAGAAAAAAAAATACATTGTATTTCACTTCAGAAACTATACAAGCAAGAAAATAGTGGCATGCATATGTGGCATTTAAGAAACAAAGCAATGAGTGAACTAAGTGAAGAGAATTAAGAGTATACCATTTTGATAAGCACTAATATATGGAACTGTTGAATCACTATATTGTACATATATGAAACTATATGCTGACTACACTGGAATTAAAATTTTTTATAAAGGAAACAGAGTGATATGAAATGTTTAAATTTTGAAAGTAAAAGCCCATCAACCTATAATTCTGTATGAGATTATTCCTCAAAAGAGAAGAAAATGGCAGAGTAGATAGCTCCAAGGGTCTATCCCTTCACAGAAACACAAAAAATGAGAAAAAACGGTCAGAACAAATGTTCTTAGAATTCTGTAAAATCTTTACAGCAATAAAGCATATGCAAAACAGTCAGAACAAATGTTCTTAGAATTCTGTAAAATCTTTACAGCAATAAAGCATATGGTGAATCAAGAAAAATTAAGAAAATTTTCTGATGTTTTTATCTACTCTTCTCCACTCCTTTCCCATCTTAACAGCTGTCTTGAAGATGGGAGCCCCCATTCCCAGAGTAGAACTCTTATTCCTGGTTCCAGAAGGAGCAAACTACATCTTAATTTAATTATCTCTATTATCTCCTTTTTTTAAAATTTTTTATTGGTGTTCAATTTACTAACATACAGAATAACCCCCAGTGCCCGTCACCCATTCACTCCCACTATCTCCTTTCTTATTAGGTTTATTTTACTCTTACTTCTAATTTATTTAAGTAGGAACTAAGATGATGATTTGTGACCTTTAGTCTCCTCTAATGTAAACATTTAATGCTATAAATTTCTATCTCAGTTCTGCATTAACTGCATCATAAATCTTTTGATATGTTGAATTTGCATTTTCATTCAGTTGTATTTTTTTCTTTTGGTATTTCCTTTCTGACCCAAGGATTCCTGAGAATTGTGTTGTTTAGTTTCCATGGCTTTTCTAGATTTCCTGTTGTCTTCTTGTCATTGGCTTACAGTTTGGTTCCATTCCATTCAAAGAATTTACTCTGTATGATTTAAATTATTTAATTCATTGATATTTTTATATGGCCTAGATATGGTCTGTGTTGGTGAATATTTGATAGAAACTTGACAAGAATGACTACTAAGTGTTGTTGAGTGTTCTGTAAATGTTATCAGAACTTGCTGGTTTATAGAGCTGTTGAGTTCTCCTATATCTTTGCTCATTTTTGTCTAGTAGTTATATTAAATACTAACAGTAGATGTTGAAGACCTCAACTATAATTTTGGATTTGTTGTCTCTTCTTTCAGTTTTATCAGTTTTGTTTCATTTATGTGAGGCTTTGCTGCTTGATGCATACACATGTAAGATAATCATGCCTTCCTGATGGATTCTTTTATCATTATGTAATGTCTATTTCTTGTAATTTTCTTTACTCAAATCTACTATATCTTATATCAATATAACCAGTCCTTTAAAAAAATAAATATTTGCATATTTTTCCATCTCCTTACTTTTAAACTACCTGTGTCATTGTATTTGAAGTGAATTTCTTATAGACAGCATACTATTGAATCATGTTTTGTAAATCCCATCTGCCAATCTCTTTTTTTTTATATTGAGGTAAAATTTGCATAACATAAAACTAACCATGTACAGTTGACTGACATTTGGTAATACACAATGTTGTGTAATATCATAGCCTAGTTCCTAAATATTTTCATCACCTCCAAAAGGGGGGTATTTCCCCCATTAAATAGTTAATCCAAATTTGTCCTTCTCCCAGCTCCTGACAGTCTTTAATCTGCTTCCTTTCTGTATGGATTCAACTATTCTGGATATTTTATGTAATTTGAATCATACAATAAGTGATCTTTGTGTCCTACTTTAGTTACTTAGCATGTTTTTAAGGTTTATTATGTTGTCACATGCATTAGTATTTTTTTGTATCACTCAACAATTTTCCATTGAATGTCTATATGATATTTTGTTTATCCTTTGATCAGTTGATGGACATTTAGACTATTTCCACTTATTGGCCTTTTTTTAATACTGCCTTAAGAACAATTGTGTACAAGTTATGTTTGAATACTCTCATTTTATTTTTCAGTAAATAGCTATTAGTGGAATTCCTGTCTTATGGGAATTCTATGTTAAGTTTTTTGAAGGACAAAATTCTGTTTTTCACAGTGGTTGCATCATTCTACATTCCCACCAGCAATGGACAAGTATTTCAATTTCTTCACATCTTTACCAACACTTGATGCTTTCTCTCTTTTTATGGGGAAGGGGGTCATCATCTAGCAGGTATAAAATAGTGTCTCATTGTGGTTTCAGCTCACATGTTCCTAATGACTCATGATGTTGAACATCTTCTGATGTGCTTGCTGGTCATTTGTAGATCTTATTTGGAGAAACGTCTATTCAAGTTCTTCACTCATTTAAAAAAATAGGCTATTTGTCTTTTTGCTATAGAATCAAAAGTTCTTTTTATATTCTGGACACTGAACCCTTATCAGATATATGACTTTCAAGTACTTTTTGCTGTTTTATAGGATGCCTTTTCACTTTTGTGATAATGTCTCTTAGTGTACAAAAATTTCTATTTTAGTAGCCAAATTTATTTTTCTTTGTTATTTGTGCTTCTGTCCAATTCAATACCATGAAGAATTTCTCCTGATTTCTTCTGAGAGTTTTATAGTTTCAGCTCATACATTTAAGTTGATGATCCATTTTTAGCTAAGTGCTGTGTATACTGGAGTCCAACTTCATTCTTTCATGCATGGATATCCAGTTGGTGCAGCATCATTTCTTGAAGAGACTATCTCCTGTATTAAATGGTCTGGCACACTTGTCAAAAAAAAATCAATTGACTATAGACTATAGGGTTATATCAGACTCTAAATCCATTTGCTTCAACATGGATGGAACTGAAGGGTATTATGCTGAGTGAAGTAAGTGAATCAGAGAAGGACAAACATTATATGGGGAGTATATGGGGAGTATAAAAAATAGTGAAAGGGATTAAAGGGGAAAGGAGAGAAAATGAGTGGGAAATATCAGAGAGGGTGACAGAACATGAGAGACTCCTAACTCTGGGAAATGAACAAGGGATAGTAGATAAGGAGGTGGGCTGGGGGATGGGGTGACTGGGTGATGGGCATTGAGGGGGGCACCTGACAGGATGAGCACTGTGTGTTATACTACATGTTGGCAAATCGAACTCCAATAAAAAAGTATACAAAAAAATAAAAATAAAAATAAAAAATAAATTCCATTCTATTGATAATATGTCTATTTTAGGCCAGCTCTACATTATTTAATTACTGTAGCTTTATAATAAGTTTTAAAATTGGGAAGTGTGCATCTTTCAACTTTGTTTTTCATTTCCTAGATTGTTTCATTTATTTGGGATCTTTTGTGATTCCATATGAATTCTAAGATTGGCCTTTTCATTTTTGCAAAAATGGTAATTGGGATTTTAATAGTGATTACATTGAATCTGTATATCAATTTGGGTAGTATTGCCATTTAAACAATATTAAGTCTTCCAATGCATAAATATTGAACAGCTTTACCTTCACTCAGGTCTTACTTTCAGCAATATTTATTAATATTTAATTTACAAGTACTGTACTTCCCAGGTTAAGTTTACTGTTAGGTATTTTGTTCTGTTTGATAATATTTAAATAGAATTGTTCCATTAATTTCACTTTTGAATTGTTTATTGCAGACATATAAATGTAAGTGATTAATGTGCATTGATCTAGCTATCTTCAACCTTGCTAAATTCATTTATCTCTACATGGTTTTTCTTTAGGGTTTTCTATATATAAGTTCATGCCATCTGCAAATAGAGATAATTTCACTTCTCGCTTTCCTATTTGGATGTCTACTTTTTTTCTAACTGTTGTAGATAGAGCTTCCAGTGCAATACAGAAAGGGTAAAAGTAGACATCTTTGTCTTGTTTCTAATCTTCAGCGAATAACTTTCAGCATTTCACAATTGAGTATAATGTTGGCTCTGGAATTTTATTAAATGTTCTTTAATATTTTAAGTAAATTATTTTGAAATCCTAGTTTTTAAAGTGTTTTTATCATGCAAGGGGTTGGATATTGTGACACTATTTTCTGCATAAATTGAGATTATTATATTTTTCCTTTATTCTATTAATGTAGCATATTACATGATTGATTTTTATAGTTGATCTGCCTATGCAGTCCTGGGATGAATCTCTCTTGGCTATGATGTATATGAGTCTCTTAGGCTCTGTTAACTTTCTTTACTCTTTTACTTTTGTGCTTCTCAGACTGGATGATCTCTTCTGCTCAAATCTGTTTGGATTCCTCTAGTGAATTTTCAATTTTATTTATTGTATTTTTCAGTTCTAGAATTTTGATTTAGTTCCTTTTTTATAATATCCATCTCTTCATTGATATTCTGTATTTAGAGAAACATCCTTCTGCTGTTTTTCTTTAGTTATTTGTTTATAGTTTCCATTGGCTCTTTGAGCATATTTAGACATTGATTAAAAATATTTTTCTACTAAGTTCAATGGCTGAGCTTCCTCAAGGATATTTTCCATAATTATTTCCTGTGAATGGCCCATGTAATTATTTCTTGAAAATGAGATTTCTAGAATTGTAATGTGGCCATTCTAGAAGTCATATGCTCCACCCAACTTAGCATTTGTTGTTGCTGCTTTCTTTGTCATGTGTGGTCTCTGATTTTCATGTTTTGTTAAATTCAAAGGAAGCTGGTGTTTTGGAAATTTCGTCAATTTCTGGAGTAAAAGATGTAAATTTAATTTAAAAGAAAATGAGCAGAAAGAAGGAAAGAAAGAAAGAAAGAAAAAAAGAAAGAAAGAAAAGAAAGAGAAAGAAAGAAAGAAGAAAGAAAGAAAGAAAGAAAGAAAGAAAGAAAGAAAGAAAGAAAGAAATTAAGAAGCTTTTTTTTTAGAAAAAGGAAACTCCCCCAGTATTTGTTCATTGACTCTGTTTGGACTTTCCTTCAATACTCAGCCAGGTGACATACTACTCTTCTTTAGGCTTCACTCCTACTTCTATAGCATCTGAAGCTCAGTGAGAAGTGAAAGATTAGCGTCTTCTCAGATATTTTCTAAGAATAACCCTAGGTATATGCATGAACTTTTCAATTCCTCAATATTTGGAGGAGCTTATTTGTCCATGTATATCTTTTTCCAACTTCTTCTTTTACACAATATGTAGTCTATTGCTTGCTCCAAATGTTATGCTTTGTTTCCAGGTTGCTGTAGTGCTACCTATGATTTAAATGTTTCCAACCAAACCAGCTGGGAGCTTCTCCAGCCGTAGGACTGCTCTAAGTTGAGTGAAACAAAAGCAAGTCAATGAACCAGACTTTCAGGCAATCACAAGACAAGTCAAAACCCCAAATTGTAATTCATTGAGAACAAGATCTATATTGCTTTTTCTGGTCCTGGTGATCTGTACTAAGTAGGAGTTATCATCCTCCTGGCCTCTTGTATTGATTTTCTAGGTCTGCATAACAAAATACCATAGAATGAGTGGCTCAAGGAGCATAATTAATTTTCCTCACAATTCTGGTAGACCCCTGAGATCAAGGTATCAGCAGCAGGTTTGTTTTATCCCAAAACCTCTTTCTTTGGTTTTTAGATATCCATTACTTTCCATGTCCTCAAAATGCCCTTTTCCTGTGTGTGCAGATCTCTGGTGTGCCCAAATTCCATCTTATAAGAATATTGGTCAAATAGGATTAATTCTATTAATCTATCTATTCAGATCTATTAATCATCTATTCAGATGATCTCATTTAACCTAATTATATCTTTAAAGGCCTTATCTCTAAATGCAATCACATTCTGAAATACTAGGGGCTAGACTTAAAAATATTCATACACAATTAAATCTGCAACATTCTTCCCTATGGATACTTAAAATTCATATTCTTCTAACATATAAATACTTTGACTCCATCCCAAACAGCTTCATTAATTCATTTTAGCATGAACTCTAAGTCCTAAATCTTATCTACATCATCATCTAAGTCAAGTAAGGGTGAGACTTGGGGTATGATTTATCCTTAAGCAAAATTCTCCTCCAGCCATGAATCTATAAAACCAAACATGTTATCTACTTTCATAATACAAAGATGGGACAGGTATAGAATACACATTCCCATTTCAAAAAGAACATATCAGAAAAAAGGACTATGAGTATCAAAATATCCAAAACTTAGTAGGAAAAATTTTATTATACTTTAAGACTCAAGAATAACCCTATTTGGGCAGGGATTGGAAGATGGCAGCAGAGAGATCCAAGGCTTGTCTGGTCCTGATAATACAACTAGGTAACTATAAAATAATCCTAAATACCCCAGAAATTGATCTGAAGACTGGCAGAACAAACTCCACAACAAAGGCAGAGAAGAGACCACATCAAAGAAGGTAGGAAGTGCATAGACACAGTTGGGGAAAGAAATAGATCATGGCCATTGTGGTGAGGAGGGATCCATGGTCTCAGAGAAGGATGACAGACAGACTAACGTACAGGGGAGCTCTTGGTGAAAATGAATCCCCATAACAATTGGCTTGGACAGTGAGAGGGGCTGAATTTCATGAGTTCTTGAAACCACAGGAGGTTAAAGCCTGTAGTACTAAAGGTCTTCAGGTATGGCTGGGTTAGAGGCTGGAGGGCTTTGGGAAGCTCTTGGAGAGTAGGCAAGCAAACAACTCATGGACATGTAGCATAGAAGCATCGATCTGATGCACCAAGAAATACTAAAGGAAGCGCTTTCAGTGGAAAAGAGAGACTAAAAGTGATAGTATAAAGGTAGTAAATACAAAAGCAAAAATGAATATTTCTATAAAAATCAGTCAAGGACCTCACAAAATGTAAAGATGTAAAATACAATGACATATACCTAAAATGTAGGGAGGAGAGGTGTAAACAATGGGTTCAAACTTCATCAACTTAATATAGATGTCTTATGTGAAAGAGGATATATACAAATCTAGTGATAACCATATATTAAAAACCACTAATAAAAATGCAAAGAATAAAGAGAAAAGCATCCAAATATATCACTAAAGAAAATCATCGAACTACAAAATAAAGACAAAAAAGAATCAGAAGTAATCTTAAAAAACAACAACAAAACAAGTAATAAAATGAAATTAATACATATATATATCAATAGTTACTTTGAATGTAAATGAACTAAATGTTATAATCAAAAGATATAGGGTTACAGAGTGGATTTTTAAAAAAGACCTTTCTATACGCTGCCTACAAGAGACTCATTTTACTCCTCAAGACACCTGCAGATTGAAAATGAGGGGATGGGAAAGCATTTGACATACAAATGGATGTCAAAAGAAAGACAGAGTGGCAAACTTACATCAGACAAAATACACTTTAAAACAAAATCTGTAAGAAGCACTATATAATAATAAAGAACACAACCCAACAAGAAGATGTAACAATTGTAAATATCTATGCACTCAACATTGGTGCACCCAAATACATAAAACAGTCAATAACAAACATAAAAGAAATAATCAATAGTAATACAATAACAGTAGATTGTATTACAAATGATGTAACCCCATTTACGTCAATGGACAGATCATCTAAACCGAAAATGAATGGCTTTGAATGACACTGAACCAGATGGATTTGATACATTCAGAATATTCCATACAAAAAAAAAAACAGCAGAATACACATTCTTTCTTAAGTGAACATGGAATATTATCCAGAATAGGTCACATGTTAGCTTATAAAACAAGCCTACAAAGAGGTTAGGATGTGGCTCAGTTGGTTAAGAGTCTAACTATTGGGCTCAGTTCAGGTCTTGATCTAAGGGTTGTGAGTTCAAGCCTGCATTGGGCTCCACACTGGGTGTGAGTACTTAAAAAACAAACAAACAAACAAAAAAGCAAAACAAAACAAAAAAAACTTCAACCAACTTGAAACCATAAAAATCCTAGCAGAGAACACAGGCAGTAATTTCTCTGACGTTGGCCACAGCAACTTTTTCTACATATGTCTCCTGAGGCCAGGGAAACAAAAACGAAAATAAACCATTGTGACTTCATCAAAATGAAATGCCTCTGCCCAGGGAAAGAATCAACAACTAAAAGGCAACCTACGGAATGAGAGAAGATATTTGCAAATGATGTATCAGATAAAGAGTTAGATTCCAAAATATATAAAGAACTTATCAAACATAACACCCTAAAAACAATCCAGTTTAAAAATTGGCAGAAGATATAAATAAACATTTCTCTAAAAAGACATCCAGATGGCTAACAGAAACACGAAAAGATGTCCATTATCATTTTTCATTGGGGAAATGTAAAACAAAACTAATATGAGACATCCTCTCATGCCTATTGGAAAGGTTAAAATTAGCAACACAAGAAAAGTAGGTCTTGGTATGGATGCAGACAAAAAGAAACACGCCTGCACTGTTGGTGGAATGCGAACTGGTGCAGCCTCTAGGAAGCAGTATGGATTTTCCTCAAAAAGTTAAAAACTGGGCAGCCCTGGTGGCCCAGCGGTTTAGCGCCGCCTTCAGCCCAGGGCGTGATCCTGGAGACCGGGGATGAGGCCCACGTCGGGCTCCCTGCATGGAGCCTGCTTCTCCCTCTGCCTGTGTCTCTGCCATTCTCCCTCTCTCTCTCTCTCTCTCTCTGTGTGTGTGTGTCTCATGAATAAATAAAATCTTTTAAAAAAGAAAATACTTTTTAAAAAAGAGAAAAATATTATAAAAAAAGTTAAAAACTGGGCAATGGCAGAGGTGAGAGGATGAACAACAAGTTCGATGCATTGAAAGATGATGACAGTGGGGACCGTGATCAGAATGAAGAAAACAGCACACAGAAAGAGGGTAAGAAGAAAAAAAACAGAACAAGACAAAAGTCAGGGCAGCAGTAAGAGGAAAGCTGTTGTCCCTGGGCCAGTAGAGCATCAGCAGTACATCAGCAGCAGTACAACATCAGCAGAGCATACAGCAGAGCATGCAGTAGTACAGCAGCAGCAGTACAACATACTTTCTGGTACTACAGAAGAATCCCCGGCCGTCCCACCAGCTCACAGAGCTATGAACAGGATATCAAACAGATCAGCACCTTTGCCTCTGTGGAGCAGTTCTGGAGGTTTTATAGCCATATGGTACATCCCGGGGACCTGACAGGCCACAGCGGCTTCCATCTCTTCAAAGAAGGAATTAAGCCCATGTGGGAGGATGATGCAAATAAAAATAGTGGCAAGTGGATTATTTGACTGCAGAAGAGCTTGGCATCCCATTGCTGGGAGAATCTTATCCTGGCCATGTTGGGGGAACAGTCCATGGTTGGGGAGGAGATCTATGAGGCTGTGGTCTCTGTCCAGTTTCAGGAGGACATTATTTCAATATGGAATAAGACTGCCAGTGACCAAGCAACCACAGCTCACATCCGGGATACACTTCAGCGAGTGCTTAACGTACCTACCAACATCATTATGGAGTACAAGACCCACACTGACAGCATCAAAATGCCAGGCAGGCTGGGCCCCCAAAGCCTCCTTTTTCAAAAACTCTGGAAGCTGCGGTGAATATGCCATGACCTTTTCCCTCTCTGGATGGCACCATCACTGAAGCTGGTATCATCAGAGTCTCTGTTCTGTTGGTGTGCTACCTGGAAGATCCTTCTGTCCTGGACAAGAGCATTTTATGTTTTAAGAACAGGCTGATACACAGCAGCTACAACAACAGCTGAGACCACTTAATAAATGATGCTAAACTAAAAAAAAAGTTAAAAACTGAACTAGCTTATGATCCAGCAATCACACTACTGGATATTTACCCAAAGAATACAAAAACACTAATTCAAAGTGATACATGCACCTCTATGTTTATTGCAGCAGTATTTATAATTGCCAAGATATGGAAACAGCCCAAGTGTCCATCAGTTAAGGAATAGATGTGGTATATATACACAATGGAATATATTAAAAAGAAGAATAAAAAAAGAAGAATGAAATCCTGCCATTTGCAATGACAATGACATAAGTAGAGCTAGAGAGCATTATGCTAAGCAAAATAAGCCAGAGAAAGACAAATACCACATTCCATCATTCATTTGGAATTAAGAAACAAATCAAACAAAGAGAAAAATAAGAGGGTTAATCAAGAAGCAGACTCTTAACTATAGACAAGAAACTGATGGTTTTCAGAGGGGAAGATGAACGGGTGGGTGGGTGATGAAATAGGTGATGGGGATTAAGGAGTGCACTTGTGAGGAGCACAAAGTGATGTATGGAAGTTGAATCACAATATTGTACACCTAAGGAGGAGCAGTTATGATAGTGGAGGAGTAGGGAACCCCAAGTTTGTCTAGTCGCTCGAATACCGCTCAATAGTTATAACATCATTCTGAACACCTATGAAATCAATCAGAAATCCAAGAAAAGAAATACTGAAGTTCTACAAGTAGAAAAGCAACAACTTTTTGGAAGGTAGGAGGTGCAAAGACTTGAATCTGGGGTGATATATATGAAGATACAGTGGAGGGGAGGGAGCCTGCTTAAGGAGGCTAACAATGTATTATAAGCAGCAGATCACAAAATTGGAACTTTTGAAAGTCTGCTACAGTGAATTACATCCTTGGCTCAAAGGTGATCAGGTGGTCAATGGGGGCTATTCTTAGGTGGGAAAGCATGGTCTCAGGATGTCTGGGGTCATAAGAACAACAGGAGTTCTGGAATGTGGCAGAGTTCCCAGGTATAGGAGTGGGGAAGCTGGCTAAGAATGGTTACTCTAGGTACTGGACTTATGCTCTGTGTTGCCATAAACTTCAAACTACTGCATGGTTATGTGCCTGCTTTCCTGGCAAGGGTCTAGCAAAAGGCAGAAGCATGGTAAGACCCCCCTCCTCACTACTCTGGGTGGAACAATGTGGGTATATGCCACAGGAGTCCATAAAACTTGGAGTTTTAACTCGCAGCTCAGTTATGGAGTGAGATAAAAATTCTCTGTCACAGGCTGGGTGAACACAGAGTTTGGATGGAAACTGAGGAGACAGAAGAGACTGACTGCTTTTCTGTGAGCTCTCATTGAAGAGTGGAGGGTGTGAACTTTCAAGAGAGTGGGGTGTAGCTATATTCATCTCCCCCATTGGTGCTGAAAGCCTTCAGGGAACAAAACAGTGCCGTGTACTGGAATCCAGAGCTGCTTACGCTAAGTCTTGTCTCCTGGCAGGAAGGAGCAATTACAATAGCACAAGTTGAACTGAGAGTCAGGGCAAAGGCCCTTCTCCAAGAAGACAAGGATTCACAACTGGCTCACATCAAGTTTACAGATCAGAGAGGGTTGCAAATCTTCAACTAATGGGGAAAACAGCATATAGCATTTGTTTTGTTGTTGTTGTTGTTGTTGTTAATTCTTTAGTCTTTCCATATTTTTTGTTATTTTCTTATTTTTTCAATTTTTTATTCTTTTTTAATGTTTATTTTTATATATACTTTATACATATATATTTATTTTTTCTTTCCTCTCACTGTATTTTATTTCATTTTATTTTTGTATATATACAAGCATACCAAAACACACCTAGGATCTAGTTTTTTGTTTTATTTCTTGTATTTTTTTTCATTTTTTCCCTGTTTCTTGTTTTTTTTTTTTTTCTGTTGTCATGGTTGGTATTGTTTTTCTCTTTCATTCCCTTCTCTTCTGGACAAGATGACAATATGGAGAAATTCGCCCCCCAAAAAAAGAACAACAGGTAGTACTTACTGCCAGAAAGTTAATCCATAGAGATATGAGAAAGATGTTTGAACTAGATTTTAAAACAATGATTATAAAGATATTAGCTGGGCTTGAAAAAAAAAGAATAAAAGTCACTATGGAATCCCCTACTATGGAAACAAAAAAACTAAAATCTAATAACACTGAAATTTAAAATGCTATTACCAGGACACCTGGGTGGCTCAGTGGTTGAGCATCTGCCTTTGGCTCAGGTCCTAATCCCAGGGTCCTGGGATCAAGTCCCACATTGGGCTCCCTGCAGGGAGCCTGCTTCTTCCTCTGCCTGTCTCTGCCTCTCTTTGTGTATCTCTCATGAGTAAATAAAATATTTTTTAAAAATTAAAAATAAAAATGCTATTAGCAAGATGCAGTCCCAAATGGAAACCATAAAAACAAGAATGAAGAAGGCATAAGAGTCAGTGATATAGAGATAAAATGATGGAAAATAAGAAACCTGGAAAGAAGAGAGAAGGGAAACTACTGGATCACAAAGGGAAACAGACAATTAAGCAATTCCATAAAGCAAAATAATATCCAGATTATAGGGGTCTCAGAAGATGAGGAGTAAGAGAGAGGGGCAGAAGGTTTATTTGAACAAATTGTAGCTGAGAACTTCCCTAATCTGTGGAAGAAAACAGACATTCAAGTCCAAGAGGCAAAGAGAACCCCCCTTAAAATCAATAAAAATAGGTCAACACCTCAATATATAATAATGAAGCTTGAAAATTTCAAAGATGGAGAGAAAATCCTAAAATCAGTTCAGGACAAGAGGTCCTGAACCTACAAGGGTGCACATAAGATGGACAGCATACCTGTCCGCAGACAAGTAGCAGGTCAGAAAGAACTGGCATAGTATATTCAGTGTCCTAAGTGGAAAAATATGCAACCAAGAATACTTTACCCAAGCCTGTCATTCAGAATAGAAGGAAAGATAAACTGTTTCCAGGACAAAAAAAAAAAAACTAAAGGAATTTGTGAACACTAAGCAGATCTACAAAAAATATTAAAGGGATCCTTTGAAGGGAGAGGAAGCCCAAAAGTAACAAAGACTAGAAAGGGACAGAGAAAATCTACAGGAAGAGTGACTTTACAGGTAAATTCATATCTTTCAATAATTATTATGAATGTAAATGGAATAAATGCCCCAATCAAAAGGCATAGACTATCAGAATGAATCGCCAAAGTATGGTTGAAAAGAAAACCAAAGCTGGAGCTATGACAATTCTGGACTTCAAGCTGTATTACAAGGCTGTAGTCATTAAGACAGTATGGTACTGGCACAAAAACAACACATAGATGAATGGAACAGAATAGAGAACCCAGAAATGGACCCTTAACTCTATGGTCAACTAATCTTCAATGAAGCAGAAAGGAATATCCAATGTAAAAAAGACAGTCTCTTTAACAACTGGTGTTGGGAAAATTAGACAGGCACATGTAGAAGTATGAAACTGGACCACTTTCTTACAATATACACAAAAATAAATTCAAAATTGATGAAAAACCTACATGTGAGGCAGGAATCCATCAAAATCCTAGAGAAGAACATAAGTATCACCTTCTGTGACCTTGGCCAAAGCAACTTATTGCTAGATACATCTCCAAAGGGAAGAGAAACAAAAGCAAATATGGATTGGGACTTCATCAAGATGAAAAACTTTTGCACAGCAAAAGAAACAAGAAAACTAAAAGGTAACAATGGGAGAAGTTATGTGCAATTGTCTTATCAGATAAAGGGCTAGTATCCAAGATCTATACAGAACTCATCAAACTCAACACCCCAAAAAATAAAAAATAAAAAAATCTAGTCAAGAAATGGGCAGAAGACATGAACAGACATTTCTCCAAAGATGACATGCATGGGAGGGGCATGGGGATGACTGGGTGACAGGCACTGAGGGAGGCACTTGATGGGATGAGCACTGGGTGTTATGCTATATGTTGGCAAATAGAACTCCAATAAAAAACAAAAAAAAAAAAGAGGGAGGGAGGGGCAAGATGGTGGAAGAGTAGGGTCCCCAAGTCACCGATCCCCACCAAATTACCTAGATAAACTTTCAAATAATCCTGAAAACCTACGAATTTGGCCTGAGATTTAAAGAGAGAACAGCTGGAATGCTACAGTGAGAAGAGTTAGGCTTCTATCAAGGTAGGAAGACGGGGGGCGGGGGATAAAGAAAAAGCATCCAACGGTCAGGGGCCCCGCGAGGAGCTGGGCTAAGGCCAATTGGCGAGTGCCCCCAGGACACGAAAGCCCCGACCGGGAGAAGCAGGAGCTTCACCAATCTTCCCGGGCAGAAAGGCGCTCGCAAGGAGTTAGAGCAGGACCTCAGGAGGGCGGGGATGCCCTCAGGTTCCCAGGGGCACTAACAGACACCTGCGCCCCGGGGAGAGCGCGCCACACCCCGTGGCCAAGCTCCCTAAGGGGCTGTGGCACCGGCACAGGTGGCGGCTCGGGTGGCCGCTCGAGCAGAGGGGACTGCGCCCCGGGAGCGCAATTCCAGCAGTGCAAGCCCGGTAGGGCCGCCGGGGGACACAGCCCAAGATCCGGCGCTACCCCCGGGACAGACAGAGGCCGGGAAGGCCCAGGACAGCGAGGACGCTCCTGCCCCCGGAGGCGGGAGCTGTGCAGATCGGCGACCCCGCCCCGGAGCATCCAGGCCACTGTGGACTGGGAGCTGTGGTAGTTACTGTGGTAGCTGACTCCAAGGCTGGAGAACTGGGCGCCACCACTGCTGTTGTTCCTCCTAGGGCCTCACAGGATAAACAACCCCCACTGAGCCTCACAGTGGTCTCACAGGATAAACAGCTCCCACTGTGCTGTGCACCTGGCAGGGGGCTGAGCAGCTCCCCCAAGTGCTCACACCTGAGAATCAACACAGCAGGCCCCTCCCCCAGAACACCAGCTGGACGGACAGGGGAAAAGCAAGTTCTTGACCAAGAAGCACTAGAAAGTTCCAGGGTAAGCCGAGGGATTTACACTATAGAGAATCAGAGGATACTCCCCCTTGCTTTTTGTTTTCTGTTTGCTTCCCCCCACCTTTTTTTTCCTCGTCTTTTTTTCTACTTCTTTTTATTTTTCTTTTCTTTTTTCTCTTCACTCTTTTTCTCCTTTTCCCAGTACAACTTGTTTTTGGCCACTCTGTACTGGGCAAAATGACAAGAAGGAAAAACTCACCTCAAAAGAAAGAATCAGAAACAGTCCTCTCACCCACAGAGTTATAAAATTTAGATTACTTCTCAATGTCAGAGAGCCAATTCAGAACCACAATCATAAAGCTACAGGTGGCTCTAGAAAAAAGCATAAAAGACTCAAGAGACGTCATAACTGCAGACCTAATCAGACCTAATCAGGCAAAAATTAAAAATCAATTAAATGACATGCAATCCAAACTAGAGGTCCTAATGACAAGGGTTAACAAGGTAGAAGAACGAGTGAGTGACATAGAAGACAAGTTGATGGCAAAGAGGAAAACTGAGGAAAAAAGAGAAAAACAATAAAAAAAAATCATGAGGACAGGTTAAGGGAAATAAGTAACAACCACAAAAGGAAAAATCTACATTTAATTGGGGTTCCGGAGGCCGACGAAAGGGACAGAGGTCCAGAATATGATTTGAACAAATCATAGCTGAAAACTTTCCTAATCTGGGAAGGGAAACAGGCATTCAGATCCAGGAAATAGAGAGATCCCTCCCTAAAATCAATAAAAACCACTCAACACCTCGACATTTAATAGTGAAGCCTGCAAACACCAAAGATAAAGAGAAGATCCTTAAAGCAGCTAGAGACAAGAAATCTCTAACTTTTATAGGGAGAAATTTTAAATTAACAGCAGACCTCTCCACAGAGACCTGGCAGGCCAGAAAGGGCTGGCAGGATATACTCAGGGTCCTAAATGAGAAGAACATGCAGCCAAGAATACTCTATCCAGCAAGGCTCTCATTCAGAATAGAAGGAGTGATAAAGAGCTTCCAAGATAGGCAGAAACTGAAAGAGGATGGGCCCACGAAGCCAGATCTGCAACAAATACCAAGGGAGATTCTATAATAGAGGAAGTCCAAGGGAACAATCCACAAAAGCAGGGACTGAATAGGTATCATGATGACACTAAATTCATATCTTTCAATAGTAACTCTGAACTTGAAAGGGCTTAATGACCCCATTAAAAGGCACAGGATTTCAGACTGGATAAAAAAGCAAGACCCATCTATTTGCTGTCTACAAGAGGCTCATTTTAGACATAAGGACACTTACAGCCTGAAAATAAAAGGTTGATGAACCATTTACCATTCAAATGGTCCTCAAAGAAAGCTAGGGTAGCCATCCTTATATCAGATAAATTAAACTTTATCCCGAAGACAGTAGTAAGAGATGAAGAGGGACACTATATCATGCTTAAAGAATCTATCCAACAAGAAGACTTACCAATCATCAATATTTATGCCCCGAATGTGGGAGCTGACAAGTATAACAATCAATTAATAACCAAAGTTAAGACACACTTAGATAATAATACACTTATACTTGGTGACTTGAATGTAGCACTTTCTACAATCGACTGATTTTCTAAGCACATCTCCAAAGAAACAAGAGCTTTAAATGATACACTGGACCAGATGGATTTCACAGATATTTAGAGAACTTTACATCCAAATGCAACTGAATCACGTTCTTCTCAAGTGCACATGGAACTTTCTCCAGAATAGACCACATACTGGGTCACAAATCAGGTTTTAACTGATACCAAAAGACTGTGATCATCCCCTGCATATTTTCAGACCATAATGCTTTGAAACTAGAACTAAATCACAAGAAGTTTGGAAGGATTTCAAACACATGGAGGTTAAGGACCATCCTGCTAAAAGATGAAAGGATCAACCAGGAAATTAAGGAAGAATTAAAAAGATTCATGGAAACTAATGCGAATAGAGATGCAACTGTTTAAAATCTTTGGAATGCAGCAAAAACAGTCCTGAGAGGGAAATACATCTCAATACAACCATCCATCCAAAAACTGGGAAGAACCCAAATACAAAAGCTAACCTTGTGCCTAAAGGAGCTGGAGAAAAAACAGCAGATAGATCCTACATCCAGCAGAAGAAGAGCGTTAATAAAGATTCGAGCAGAACTCAATGAAATAAAGACCAGAAGAACTGTGGACAGATTAACAAAACCAGGAGTTGGTTCTTTGAAAGAATTAATAAGACAGATAAACCATTAGCCAGCCTTAATAAAAAGAAGAGAGAAAAGACTCGAAATTAATAAAATCATGAATGGGAAAAGAGAGATCACCACCAATACCAAGGAAATACAAACAATCTTAAAAACATATTATGAGCAGCTATACGCCAATAAATTAGGCAATCTAGAAGAAATGGACGCATTTCTGGAAAACGAGAAATTACCAAAACTGGAACAGGAAGAAATCGAAAACCTGAACAGGCCAATGACCAGGGAGGAAATTGAAGCAGTCATCAAAAACCTCCCAAGACACAAAAGTCCAGGGCCAGATGGCTTCCCAGGGGATTAAAGAAGAAACCATACCTATTCTACTAAAGCTGCTTGGAAAGATAGAAAGAGATGGAATACTTCCAAACTCATTCTATGAGGCCAGCATCACCTTAATTCCAAAACCAGACAAATACCCCACCAAAAAAGGAGAATGATAGACCAATATCCCTGATGAACATGGATGCAAAAATTCTCAACAAGATACTAGATGATAGTATGCAACAATACATTGAGAAGATTATTCGCCATGACCAAGTGGGATTTATCCCTGGGATTCAAGGTTGGTTCAACACTTGTAAAGCAATCAATGTGATTGATCATATCAGCAAGAGAAAAAACAAGAGCCCTATGATCCTCTCAATAGATGCAGAGCAAACATTTGACAAAATACAGCATCCATTCCTGAACAAAACTCTTCAGAGTGTAGGGATAGAGGGAACATTCCTCAGCATCTTAGAAGCCATCTACAAAAAGCCCACAGCAGATATCATTCTCAATGGGGAAACACTGGGAGTCTTTCTCCGAAGATCAGGAACACGACAGGGATGTCCCCTCTCACCACTGCTATTCAACATAGTACTAGAAGTCCTAGCCTCAGCAATCAGGTAACAAAAAGAAATAAAAGGCATTCAAATTGGCAAAGAAGAAGTCAAACTCTCCCTCTTCACAGAAGACATGATACTGTACATAGAAAACACAAAAGACTCCACCCCAAGATTGCTAGAACTCATACAGCAATTCAGCAGTGTGGCAGGATACAAAATCAATGCCCAGAAATCAGTGGCATTTCTATACACTAACAATGATCCTGAAGAAAGAGAAATTAAGGAAATTAATCCCATTTACAATTGCACCCAAAAGCATAAGATACCTAGAAATAAACCTAACCAAAGAGGTAAAGGATCTATACCCTAAGAACTACAGAACACTTCTGAAAGAAATTGAGGAAGACACAAAGAGATGGAAAAATATTCCATGCTCATGGATTGGCAGAATTAATATTGTGAAAATGTCAATGTTACCCAGGGCAATTTACACATTTAATGCAATCCCTATCAAAATACCATGCACTTTCTTCATAGAGTTAGAACAAATCTACTTAAGATTTGTGTGGCATCAGAAAAGTCCCCGAATAGCCAGGAGAATATTCAAAAGGAAAACCATTAAAAAAAAAAAAAAAAAAGGAAAACCATAGCTGGTGGCTTCACAATGCCAGATTTCAGGTTGTACTACAAAGCTGTGGTCATCAAGACAGTGCGGTATGGCACAAAAACAGACATAGATCAATGGAACAGAATAGAAAACCCAGAAGTGGACCCTCAACTTTATGGTCAACTAATATTTGACAAAGGAGGAAAGACTATCCACTGGAAGAAAGACAGTCTCTTCAATAAATGGTGCTGGGAAAATTGGACATCCACATGCAGAAGAATGAAACTAGACCATTCTCTTGCACCATACACAAACTCAAAATGGATGAAAGATCGAAATGTGAGACAGGATTCCACAAAAATCCACAAAAATCTAGGATCAAAATCCTAGAGGAGAGCACAGGCAACACCCTTTTTGAACTTGGCCACAGCAACTTCTTGCAAGATACATCCATGAAGGCAAGAGAAACAAAAGCAAAAATGAACTATTGGGACTTCATCAAGATAAGAAACTTTTGCACAGCAAAAGAAACAGTCATCAAAACTCAAAGACAACCTACAGAATGGGAGAAGACATTTGCCAATGATGTATCAGATAAAGGCCTAGTGTCCAAGATCTATAAAGAACTTATTAAACTCAACAGCAAAGAACCAAACAATCCAATCATGAAATGGGCAAAAGACATGAACAGAAATCTCACAGAGGAAGACATAGACATGGCCAACATGCATATGAGAAAATGCTCTGCATCACTTGCCATCAGGGAAATACAAATCAAAACCACGATGAGATACCACCTCACACCAGTGAGAATGGTGAAAATTAACAAGACAGGAAACTACAAATGTTGGAGAGGATGCGGAGAAAGGGGAACCCTCTTGCACTGTTGGTGGAATGTGAACTGATGCAACCACTCTGGAAAACTGTGTGGAGGTTCCTCAAAGAGTTAAAAGTAGATCTGCCCTGCGACCCAGCAGTTGCACTGCTGGGGATTTACCCCAAAGATACAGCTGCAGTGAAAAGCCGGGACACCTGCACCCCAATGTTGAGAGCAGCAATGTCCAAAATAGCCAAACTGTGGAAGGAGCCTCGGTGTCCATTGAAAGATGAATGGATAAAGAAGATGTGGTTTATGTATACAATGGAATATTACTCAGCCATTAGAAACGACAAATACCCATCATTTGCTTCAACGTCGATGCGACTGGAGGGTATTATGCTGAGTGAAATAAGTCAATCGGAGAAGGATAATCATTATATGGTCTCATTCATATGGGGAATATAAAAAATAGGGTAAGGGAATAAAGAGGAAAGTAGAAAAAATGAGTGGGAAATATCAGAGAGGGAGACAGAACATGAGAGACTCCTGACTCTTTGAAATGAACAAGGGGTGGTGGAAAGGGAGGTGGGTGGGATGTGGTTGTGACTGGACGATGGGCACTGAGGGGGGCACTTGATGGTATGAGCACTGGGTGTTATGCTATATTTTGGCAAATTGGACTCCAAATAAAAAAAGAAGACATGCATATGTCCATCAGACACATGAAAAAATAATCAATATACCTCAGCATTAGAGAATTCCAAAACAAAGTCACAATGAGACACTGCCTCACACCAGTCAGAATAGATAAAATAACAACTCGGGAAATAGCAGATGTTGATGACAATGTGGCAGTGAATGCAAACTGGCGCAGGCACTCTGGAAAACAGCATGGAATTTCCTTAAAAAGTTAAAAGTAGAGACACCCTACAACCCAACAATTATTCTACTATCCAAAGGATCCAAAGGATACAAACATAGTGATTCGAAGGGGCACCTGCACCCCAATATTTATAGCTGCAATGTCCACAATAATCAAAGTGTAGAAAGAGGTGAGATGTTCATCAGTGGATGAATGAATAAAGAAGATATGGGATATGTATACAGTGGTATGTTACTCAGCCATCAAAAATAATGAAATCTTGCCATTTGTATCAATGTGGATAAAACTAGAGTGTATTATGCTAAGTGAAATAAGTCAAAGAAAGACAAATACCATATGATTTCACTCATATGTATAATTTAAAAAACAAAACAGATGAACACAGGGGAAGGGGAGGAAAAATAAAATAAAAGGAAATTGAGAGAGAGGCAAACCATAAGAGACAATTCTAAGAAACAAACTGAAGATTGCTAAAGGAGAATTTGGGAGGGGGAAAGGGGTAATTGGGTGATGAGCATTAAGGAGGACACTTAAAGTAATGAGCAGTAAGTGTTCTATTGCAACTGATGAGTCACTAAATTCTAACCTCCTAATAGTATAGTATATGTTAACTAAATTGAATTTAAATAAATAATTTTTCTTAAAAGAAAAAAATGCAAGAGATTTTTGTATGTTGATTTCGTATTCTGTGACTTTACTGAATTTGTGTATCAGTTCTAGCAATTCTTTGATGGAGGCTTTCGGGTTATCTGTATAGAATATCATATCATAGTGAAAATGTTACTTCTTGCTTGCAAATTTGGATGCCTTTTATTTCTCTTTGTTGTCTGATTGCTGTGGATAGGACTTCCAGTACTATGTTAAGTGGTGAGAGTGGACATCCCTGTTTTATTCTTCACCATAGAGGAATAGCTCTCAGTTTTCCTCCATTGAGGATGATTTACCTGTGGATTTTTGGCATATAGCATTTATTATGTTTAGGTAAGTTCCTTCTAAACCTACTTTATTGAGGGTTTTTTTCTTTTACTATGATTATATGTTATGTTTTGTCAGATGCTTTTTCCTACATCTATTGAAAGGGTCACATGGTTCTTATCCTTTCTTTTACTAATATAGTGTATCACTTTGATTGATTTGCAAATATTGAACCATCTTTACAGCCCAGGAATAAATCCCACGTGATCATGGTGAATGATTCTTATAAGTACTATTGGATTTGATTTGCTAGTCTTTTTTCTAAAAGACTTTATTTATTCATGAGAGCGCAGAGACAGAGGTAGAAGGAGAAGCAGGCTCGCTGAGGGGAACCTGATGCAGGGACTCAATCCCAGGATCCTAGGATCACAATCTGAGCCAAAGGCAAATGCTCAACCACTGAGCCACCCAGGTGTCCCTGATTTGCTAGACTTTTTGAGATTTTTTGCTTTATGTCATTCATCAGGCATTTTGGCCTGTAGTTCTTTTGTAGTGGAGTTTGTCTGCTTTGGGTATCAGCATAATGTTGATGTCATAGAATGAATTTCAAAGTTTTTCTTCCTTTTCTATTTTTCTTTTGGTATTATTATTATTATTAGTAGTAGTAGTAGTATTTGTATTTTTTTTGTAGTTCAATTTGCCAACACCCCGTGCTCATCCTGTCAAGTGCCCCCCTCAGTGCCCGTTACCCAGTCACCCCATCCCCCCGCCCACCTCCCCTTTCACGACCCCTTGTTCATTTCCCAGAGTTAAGAGTCTCTCATGGTTTGTCACCCTCTCTGATTTTTCTCATTTTCTCTCCTTTCCCCTATAATCTCTTTCACTATTTTTTATATTCCCTGTATGAGTGAAACCATATAATGACCGCCCTTCTCTGATTGACTTACTTCACTCTTTTCTATTTTGGAATAGTTTGAGAATTGGTTTTTATTTTATTTTATTTTATTTTATTTTATTTTATTTTATTTTATTTCATTTATTTTATTTTATTTTTTAATAATAAATTTATTTTTTATTGGTGTTCAATTTGCCAACATACAGAAAAACACCCAGTGCTCATCCCATCAAGTGCCCCCCTCTGCCCATCACCCATTCACCCCCACCCCCCTGCCCTCCTCCCCTTCCACCACTCCGATGTTTCTAGCAGCAATGTCCACAATAGCCAAACTGTGGAAGGAGCCTCAGTGTCCATCAAAAGATGAATGGAGAATTGGTATTAACTCTTCTTTCAATGTTTCATAGAATTTACCTGTTAAGCCATCTGTCCCTGGACTTGTTTGTTGGGAGATTTTTGATTACTGATTCCATTTTTTCTCTGGTATCAATCTGTTCATGTTTTCTATTTCTTCCTGTTTCAGTTTTGGTGGTTTATGTTTCTAGAAATTGATCCATCTCTTCCCAGCGGTTCAGTTTGTTGGCATATGCTTTTTCATAATATTCTCTTAGACTTCTTTGCATTTTTGGGGTGTTGGTTGTTATTTCTTCTCTTTCATTTTTATTGTATTTATTTCTGTCATTTTTTCTTTTTGATAAGTCTGGCTAGGGGATTATCAATTTTATTAATTTTTTCAAACAATCAGCTTGTGGTTTCATTGATCTGTTTATTGGGTTTTTTTTGTTTGTTTCTATATCATTTATTTATGCTCTAAGCTTTATTATTTCCCTCTTGCTGACTTTTGGCTTCATTTGTTGTTTTTCTAACTCCTTTAGGTGTTGGGTTAGGTTGTTTATTTGAGGGTGTTTTGCTTCTTGAGCACCACTTTTGCTGCATCCCAAAGATTTTGGACTGCTGTATTTTCATTTTCATTTGTTTCCAAGTGATATGTTCATTTCTTCTTTGATTTCCTAGTTGGCCCATCCATTGTTTAATAGCATGTTACTTAACCTCCAGGTACTTGTGGTATTCTCAATTTTTTTCTTGTGGTTGACTTCAAGCTTCTTAGCATTGTGGTGAGAAAATATGCATGGATGACCTCTATCTTAACAAAAAGATCGGTATCGTGTGATGCCTGATTTGTGACCTAATATGTGATCTTTTCTAGAGAATGTCCCATGTGTACTTGAAAGCAATGTGTATTCTACTGCTTTAGGATGGAATGTTCTGAACATACCTGCTAAGTACATTTAATGTAGTGTGTCATTAAAAAACATTATTTCCTGTTGATTTTCTACTTAGATGATCTGTCCATTCATGTAAGTGGGGTATATAAGTCCCTTAGTATTCATGTATTATTATCAATGAGTTCTTTCGTTTGCACACACTACCTCTCAGGGAAACACTCTGAGAAGAGCAAATACTCTCCCTTCTGTGTGTTCCAGGCATTTTTCAGATTTCTATTTCCACACTCTCTTCCTCTGGGTTATTGGCCTGCCTTCTCTCCAGAAGTAGCACAGTGTCCTCCAGGCTCTATCCCAGCCCTGCCGGCTGACTTTAGAACTACAGGCTTTAAGGATGTGGTGTAGACACGGGTCTGCACTGGTCTTCTAGAATAGGGTTGCAATGAGACAGAGGCAAGTGTGGATGAGACGGGCAGTAGCACCAGAGTGCAGGGCATGGGACTTGGTGTAGGCAGGTTAGGTAACCAGTGTCAAGGCTTAGCTGCTTTCCGCATGTGGCTCTGCATTTATGCTGAAGGGTGGTGGAGGAAAATGGTGCTGGCTGGCTCCTTTACCCTGAAGAGCTGTCCACCTGAACTCTGCCTCTCAGGAATGCACTACAAGAATAGTGAATAATCTCTCATCTGTGTGCCCCAAGTGTTCTTCAGATCACTGTTAACACACCATCTACCCCAAGGCTGTTTGCCTACATTTTCTCCAGAAGTAAGCAGTGTCCTTGGGGCTCTATCCCAGCCAGGTTCACCAACCTTTAAAACCCCATCCTTTAAGCCCTGCTGGTTGCAAAAACTCACAAGAATCAACCCCTCTCATTTTCCTAACCAAGGGCATTGGGGAAATGTTCTTGTGCATGTCCCTGTGTGCTCCTCTCTCCTTTACCATTAGCTATGACCATGACTCACTCCTCTCTGCAGCACCTGTGGCCCATTTATTCCCTCTACCACATCTATGCACTTCCTACCTTCTTTGATGGGGCTTCTTCTCTCACTTTAGTTATAGAGTTTGTCCTGTCAGTCCCCAAGTTGATTTCTGGGGTATTTTGAATGATTTGATAGTTATCTAATTGTGTTCAAGAGGGACAAGGCCTAGAGTCCTCCTACCCTGCCACATCTTAGTTCCCTCCAGTTTCTCATATTTTTAAATTCATATTCTTTCCTCAGCTGTGTTCAATTTCCTAATGAGCCTATCAAAGTTACTCTTTATTTCTGTTAGTGTTTTTTATTTATGATATTTCTTTTAAAAACTTTAATTGAGGTATAATTGACATATAATAGTATATTCATTTCAAGTGTACAACTTAATGGTTAGATGTTTGTATACAATTAATTAGTTATCACTCATCACCTACAAAGTTTACTTTTAAGATTTACTCCCTTGGCAACTTTCCAGTATACTGTAGAATATTTTTGGCTATAGTCACCATGGTGCACCTCACATCTCCATTATCAAATTGTTTTGTAACTGGAAGTTTGTACATTTCATCCTCCTTCTCCCATTTTGTTTATTCCCCCAAGCTCCCTTGCCCTCTGATGACTATCATTCTGCTCTCTATATCAATAATTTTCTTTTTTTCTTAACTTCCATTAGTAAGTGGAATTCTATAGTATTTAACATTTTTCTGTCTTATTTCACTTAATATAATTCCATCAAGGTCCATCCATGTTGTCTCAAGTGGCAAATTTTATTCTTTTTTATGGCTAAGTAGTATTCCATTGTATATGTATATACCACATCTTCTTTATCTATTCATCCATTGATAGTTTTTCCCCATATCTTCACTATTGTAAACAATGCTATCATGAACATAAGGGTGCATATAGCTCTACAAAATATGTTTTTTTTTTTAATTTTTAGCTAAATCGCCTGAAGAGAATTGCTAGGTCATATGGTAATTCTATTTTTAAAATATTTTCTGAGGAACTTTCATACTATTATCCATAGTGGCCGCACCAATTTACACTCTCACCAAATTCAGGAGAGTCCCCTTTTTTGCACACCCTCACTAGCACTTATTTCTTGTCCTTTTGCTAACAGCGTTTCTAACAGGTGTGAGGTAATATAACATTCTGGTTTTGACTTGTATTTCCCTAATGATTAGTGATCTAGAGCATCTCTCCATTTGTCTGTTTGCCATCTGTATGTCTTCTTTGGAAAAAATGTCTATGCAGATTCACTTCTCATTTTTAATCATAAACATATATTTTGCTCTTGAATTTTAAACATTCTTTTCTTTAAAAAAATATTTATTTATTTATTTATTTATTTATTTATTTATTTATTTATTTATTTATTTTAGAGAGAGAGAGCACACATGTGAGTTGGGGAGTGGCAGAGATAGAGATAGAGAATCTCTAGCAAACTCCATGCCGAATTAGGAGCTCAATGCAGAGCTCAATCTCACGACCCCAAGATCATGACCTGAAGCAAAATCAGATGTTCAACTGGCTGTGCCCAGAGTTTTATACATTTTTATGTATTTTGTCATATATAAAACTTGCAAATATTTTCTTTCATTCAGTAGGTTGTCTTTTCATTTTGTTGATGATTTCCTTGGCTGTGCACAAACTTCTTGGTTCAATATATTCTACTTGTTTATTTTTGCTTTTGTTGCCTTTGCTTTTGAAGTCCTATCCAAAAATCTATCAAGACTAATGTCAAGAAGCTTACCGCTTATGTTTTCTTTTAGGAATTTTATTATTTCAGGTCTTACATTGAAGTCTGCAATCCATATTCAGTTAGTTTTCATAAAGGGTGTAAAATAGTGATCTAGTTTAATTCTTTTGCATGTCACTATCCAGTTTTCCCAGAACCATTTATTGAAGAGAATGTCCTTTCCCCACTGTATATTTGTGCCTCCTTTGTCAGAAAATAATTCACTATATATGTGTGGTTTATTTCTGGGTTTTCTGTTCTGTTACAATGATCCATGTGCTTGTTTTTATGCCAACGTCATGCTATTTTCATTACTTACCTTCTTAATATGGTTGAAATCTGAGAGCATAATGTCTCCAGATTTTTTTCTTTTTTTCTAAAGTTTCCTTCCACTATTCAGTGTTTTTTATTGTTCCATACAAATTTTAGGACTGTTTTATCTATTTCTGAAGAAAAAAGTCATTGGAAATTTGATAGTGATTACAGTAAGTTTGCATATTGTTTGGGGTAATATGGACATTTTAACAATATCACTTATTCTAATCCATGAGCATGAAATATATTTTCATTTATTTGTGTCATCTTCAATTTCTTTCATCAACAACTTACAGTTTTTAGTTACAGATCATTTACTTCCCTGTTTAAATTTACTCCTAGGTATTTTATTCTTTTTTGTTGTTGTTTTTGTTTTTTTTAATAATAAATTTATTTTTTATTGTGTTCAATTTGCCAACATACAGAACAACACCCAGTGCTCATCCCGTCAAGTGCTCCCCTCAGTGCCTGCCACCCAGTCATCCCTACCCCCCACCCTCCTCCCGTTCCACCACCCCTAGTTCGTTTCCCAGAGTTAGGAGTCTTCCATGTTCTGTCTCCCTTTCCCATTTCTTCTCCCTTCCCCTCTATTCCCTTTCACTATTATTTATATTCCCCAAATGAATGAGACCATATAATGTTTGTCCTTCTCTGGTTGACTTATTTCACTCAGCATAATACCCTCCAGTTCCATCCATGTTGAAGCAAATGGTGGGTATTTGTCATTTCTAATGGCCGAGTAAATTTTTTTTTTTTTTTAGGTAGGCTCCATGCCCATCAGGGGCTTGAACTCCTGACCCTGAGATTAAGAGTTGTGTGCTCTACTGACTGAGCCAGCCAGGCATCCCTGATATTTTATTCTTTTTGATGCAATTTAAAATGGGATTCTTAAAAACTTTCTCTTTTTTATAGTTTGTCATTAGTTTATGAAAATTCAACCAATTCTTTAATATATTGATTTTTTTACCATGCCAGTTCACTGAATTCATTTATTAGTTCTAAGTTTTTGGTGGAGTCTTTCAGGTTTTCTATACATAAAATTAGATAATTTGCAAATGGTGAGAATTAGAATTTTACTTCTTACTTTCCAATTTGGATTTTTTAAAAATCTCTTTTACTTGCCTAATTATTTTGGCTAGGACTTCAAATACTGTGTTGAGTAAATGTGGAGAGAGTGGGCACTTTTGCCTTGCCCTTGATCTTAGAAGAAAAGCTTTCAGCTTGTCACCATTGAGTATGAGTGTTTGTTGGCTGTGAGTTTATGACATATGACCTTCAGATATGCTGAGATATGTTCTCTCTGTAACACATTTTGTTAAGGTTTTCTATTTCAAAGAAGTGTTGAACTTTTTCAAATGGCTTTTCAGCATCTATTCAGATGAGTATAATGTTTATTCTTCATTTTGTTAATGTGGTGGATCATATTGATTGATTTGTGGATATTGAACCATTCTTGCATCCTTGGAATCAATCCTTCTTGGTCATGGTGTATCATTGTTTCATTTTTTTTGTATCATTGTTTTAATGTATTGTTGAGTTTGATTTGCTATTATTTTGTTGGTGTTTTTTGCATCTTTGTTCATTAGGAATATTGAAAAAATGTGATTTTCCATTTTTATGGTATCCTTATTTGTTTTTTTTTAATTTTTATTTATTTATGATAGTCACAGAGAGAGAGAGAGAAAAAGAGGCAGAGACACAGGCAGAGGGAGAAGCAGGCTCCATGCACTGGGAGCCCCATGTGGGATTCGATCCCGGGTCTCCAGGATCGCGCTCCGGGCCAAAGGCAGGCGCCAAACCGCTGCGCCACCCAGGGATCCCCTTATTTGTTTTTTTAAATCAGTAATGCTGGCCTTATAAAATAATATTTGAAGCATTCCCTCCTCTTCAAATTTCAGGAAGAATTTGGGATATATAGGTATTAAATCTTTGAATTTTGGGTAGAATTCACCAGTAAATCCATCTAGTCTTAGATTTTGTTTGCTGGAAATTTTTTTTCAAAGATTTTATTTATTTATTCATGAGAGACACACAGAGAGGGAGAGGCAGAGACACAGGCAGAGGGAGAAGCAGGCTCCATGTAGGGAGCCCAACGTGGGACTCGATCCTGGGTCTCCAGGATCATACCCTGGGCTGAAGGCGGCGCTAAACCGCTGAGCCACCCGGGCTGCCCTATTGGAAAGTTTTTGATTACTGATTCAATATCCTTAGTAATAATCAGTCTATTCAGAAATTTTACTTTTTTCTAATTCAGCCTCAGAAGACTATAATTCTAAGAATTTATCCATTTTTCTAGGCTGTCCAATTTGTTAGTATATCTAGTATTTCTTTATAAAACTTTCTTAGAAATTTTATGTACTTATACTATCCATCTGTTCTTATATGTTGTCTTCTTTTTCCATTAAAATTCATAGAATATTAATCATAGTTTATTCAATCCCTCACCTGATAATTCCAACATTCTTTTTATATCTGATTTTGGTTCTGATACTTATTTAGTCTCTTAAAATTTGTTTTTACCTCTTATTATGCCTCATAATTTATTCTTGAAAGGTGAACATGATATACTGGGTAAAAGGAACTATGCTAAATAAGCCTGGGAAGGTTTGGTAGAAAGGCAAGTATTCTATATTCCTTTGATTAAATCTCAGTCTTTTGGTAAGCCAGTCCCCCTGGACTGTGAACTTCACCAGTGCTTCTTAGCTTCCCCCCCCCCTCCTTTGATGGGACAGGAGGGCCAAAGAGGGCTTGAGTTGGCTATTTCTCTTCTTCTATGTCAGTTAGTCTCTGGATAAATAATCTCTTCTATGGCTAGGCCTTGCTGAGAAGGGCGGAATGCTGTGGGCCATTTCAAAATGATTCCGTTTCACCTCCCCCTGTAGAAAATATGAGAGAATTTTTCTCTGATGTTCACTTGTAGGACTAGAGAAGCTCCTAGAGAGAAATGTCATGAAACTATAGACATCTTCTCCCTCCATGACTTGGTTTCCCTGGAGTTTTTAACTCTCAGACTTGTCCACCCTGAGCCTCCCTCAATTCATCAATTATAGTTCAGGTTTTGCTACTCTATCACTGGTTCCTGCAGAGGTTTCTGCTCCTGTATATCTCTGCTCTAGTAAGTTGTAATTCTCTGTATCTTCCTGTCTTTCCAATTTTCAGGCAGTGGCCTGTCTTGCTGTTTAATTTCTTTGATAGATCTAAGAACGATTGTTGGTTTTTTTCAGTTCAGGTTTTTACTTGTAGTAGGTGTGGAATTCAGCACTAAGCTCCTTACATGCCAATTCTTATAGTTTTTGCCAGCTCATTAGTTGCTTTTCTGAAAAGATGGAGCTCTGTATTTCTCTACTCTGCATCTTTTGGCAATGTCACTTCTTTGTAGTTTAATTGTTCCATTGAGACTATTTACATTTGAGGAAAATATTGTTATTTGAGGATTTACACGTATCACTTTATTTCTTGGTAATTTTCTGTTTCTTATTCCTGTACTTCTTTTTTTCTAGACTTCCTATGAATCACTTGCACATTTGATTATTTTGTGGGGGGGTTGAGTGTACTGTTTCTTATAGCTTCTCTGCACTAGGCATTGCAGTATACACATATAACACATATGCCTTAACACAGTCTTCTAATATTAACATTTACCACTACAAACAGTAACATTACTTTCATTTAAGTTCCTTCATCTATCACACTTTAAAAATATACATATTTTAAATATTTCCTTTACCTATTTGAGATTCTAATTAGATGGTATTATAATTTTTGTTTCACCAAATATGTTGAAGGATCTCATTGAGAGGTCATCTACTATATTTTTAACTCTTATACTTACCCATTCCAGTGTCCTCCTTTTCTTTCAAAGTTCCAAGATAGGTTTAATCCTTTCCTTTATGTTTAAAAATATTAATTTAGACTTTCCTTAATGGTAGGTTTGTTAGAGACAGATTCTCTTTGTTTACCCTTTTCTAAAAATGTCTCCATTTCCTTTTTTCTTAAGAATAGTTTTTCAGGGTATAACATTATATTTGATGATTCTTTCTTTTAGTTCCTGAAAAATATTGTTTTACTTCCTTTTTCTCTTCACGTTTTTATTTTTTTGTTTTTCTCATATTATGAATAATTTTGCATTTTATTATTTTTTTGAATTTTTTATCTTATTTTTTATTGGAGATCATTTGCCAACATATAGCATAACACCCAGTGCTCATCCCGCCAAATGCTCCCTCAGTGCCCATCACCCAGTCACCCCAACCCCCGCCGACTTTCCATTACACTACCCCTTCTTCATTTCTCAGAGTTAGGTGTCTCTCATGTTTTGTCACCCTCACTGATATTTTCACTCATTTTATCTCCTTTCCCTCTATTCCCTTTCACTAATTTTTATATTCCCCAAATAAATGAGACCATATAATGTTTGTACTTCTCCGGTTGACTTATTTCACTCAGCACAATACCCTCCGGGTCCCTCCACATTGAAGCAAACAGTGGATAATTTGTCATTTCTAATGGCTGAGTAATATTCCATTGTATACATATACACACCTTCTTTATCCATTCATCTTTCAATGGACACCAAGGCTCCTTCCACAGTTTGGCTATTGTAGACATTGCTGCTATAAACATCGGGATGCAAGTGTCCTGGCATTTCACTGCATCTGTATCTTTGGGCTAAATCCCCAGCAGTGCAATTGCTGTGTCATAAAGTGGCTCTATTTTTAACTCTTTGAGGAACTTCCACATAGTTTTCCAGAGTGACTACACAGCAGTTCAATTCACACCAACAGTACAAGAGGGTTCCTTTTTCTCCACATCCTCTCCAATATTTGCTGTTTCCTGTCTTGTTAATTTTCACAATTCTCACTGGTGTGAGGTGGTATCTCATTGTGGTTTTGATTTGTATTTCCGTGATTTCAAGTGATGTAAAGCATTTCCTCATGTGCTTATTGGCCATGTCTATGTCTTCCTAGTGAGATTTCTATTTATCTCTTTTGCCCATTTCATGATTGGATTGTTTGGTTCTTTGCTGTTGAGTTTAACAAGTTCTTTATAGATCTTGGACACTAGTCCTTTATCTGATAGGTCATTTGCAAATATCTTCTCCCATTCTGTAGGTTGTCTTTTAGTTTTGTTGACTGTTTCTTTTGCTGTGCAGAAGCTTCTTAACTTGAGGAAGTCCCAATAATTCATTTTTGCTTTTGTTTCTCTTGCCTTCATGGATGTATCTTGCAAGAAGTTGCTGTGGCTAAGTTCAAACAGTGTTTCCTGTGTTCTCCTCTAGGAATTCGATGGAATCCTGTCTCATATTTCGATCTTTCATACATTTTGAATTTATCTTTGTGTGTGGTGCAAGGGAGTGGTCTAACTTCATTCTTCTGCATGTGGATGTCCAATTTTCCCAGCACCATTTATTGAAGAGACTGTCTTTCTTCCAGTGGATAGGCTTTCCTCCTATGTCAAATATTAGTTGACCATAAAGTTGAGGGTTCACTTCTCGGTTCTCTATTCTGTTTCATTGATCTATGTGTCTGTTTTTGTGCCAGTACCACACTGTCTTGATGACCACAGCTTTGTAGTACAACCTGAAATCTGGCATTGTGATGCCCCGAGCTATGGTCTTCTTTTTTAATTTTCCCCTGGCTATTCGGGGACTTTTCTGATGCCACACAAATCTTAAGTAGATTTGTTCCAACTCTCTGAAGAAAGTGCATGGTATTTTGATAGGGATTGCATTAAATGTGTAAATTGCCCTGGGTAACATTGACATTTTCACAGTATTAATTCTGTGGAATTAATATGGAATATTTTTCCATCTCTTTGTGTCTTCCTCAATTTCTTTCAGAAGTGTTCTGTAGTCCTGAGGGTATAGATTCTTTACCTCTTTGGTTAGGTTTATTCCTAGGTATCTTATGCTTTTGGGTGCAATTGTAAATGGGATTGACTCCTTAATTTCTCTTTCTTCAAGCTCATTGTTAGTGTATAGAAATGCCATTGATTTCTGGGCATTGATTTTACTATCCTGCCACACTGCTGAATTGCTGTATGCATTCTAGCAATCTTGGGGTGGAGTCTTTTGGGTTTTCTAAGTACAGCATCATGTCTTCTGTGAAGAGGGAGAGTTTGACTTCTTTGCCAATTTGAATGCCTTTTATTTCTTTTTGTTGCCTGATTGCTGAGGCTAGGACTTCTAGTACTATGTTGAATAGCAGTGGTGAGAGTGGACACCCCTGTCTGGTTCCTGATCTTCGGGGAAAGGCTCCCAGTGCTTCCTCATTTAGAATGATATTTGCTGTGGGCTTTACATAGATGCCTTTTAAGATGCTGAGGAATGTTCCCTCTATCCCTACACTCTGAAGTTTTGAGCAGGAATGGATGCTGCAAATCCTTTCTCTGCATCTATTGAGAGGATCATAGGGCTCTTGTTTTTTCTCTTGCTGATATGATCAATCACATTGATTCTTTTACAAGTGTTGAACCAACCTTGCATCCCAGGGATAAATCCCACTTGGTCATGGTGAATAATCTTCTTAATGTATTGTTGCATCCTATCGTCTAGTATCTTGTTGAGAATTTTTGCATCCATGTTCATCAGGGATATTGGTCTATCATTCTCCTTTTTTGGTGGGGTATTTGTCTGGTTTTGGAATTAAGGTGATGCTGGCCTCATAGAACGAATTTGGAAGTATTCCATCTCTTTCTATCTTTCCAAGCAGCTTTAGTAGAATAGGTATGGTTTCTTCTTTAATCCCCTGGGAAGCCATCTGGCCCTGGACTTTTGTGTCTTGGGAGGTTTTTGATGACTGCTTCAATTTCCTCCCTGGTCATTGGCCTGTTCAGGTTTTCGATTTCTTCCTGTTTCAGTTTTGGTAGTTTCTGGTTTTCTAGAAATGCGTCCATTTCTTCTAGATTGCCTAATTTATTGGCGTATAGCTGCTCATTATATGTTTTTAAAATCATTTGTATTTCTTTGGTGTTGGTGGTGATCTCTCTTTTCTCATTCATGATTTTATTAATTTCGAGTCTTTTCTCTCTTCTTTTTAATAAGGCTGGCTAATGGTTTATCTATCTTATTAATTCTTTCAAAGAACCAACTCCTGCTTTTGTTAATCTGTCCACAGTTCTTCTGGTCTCTATTTCATTGAGTTCTGCTCAAATCTTTATTAACGCTCTTCTTCTTCTGGGTGTAGGATCTATCTGCTGTTTTTTCTCCAGCTCCTTTAAGCACAAGGTTAGCTTTTGTATTTGAGTTCTTTCCAGTTTTTGGATGGATGCTTGTATTGCGATGTATTTCCCCCTCAGGACTGCTTTTGCTCTATCCCAAAGATTTTGAACAGTTGTATATTCATTCGCATTAGTTTCCATGAATCTTTTTAATTCTTCCTTAATTTTCTGGTTGACCCTTTCTTCTTTTAGCAGGATGGTCCTTAACCTCCACGTGTTTGAAATCCTTCCAAACTTCTTGTGATTTAGTTCTAATTTCAAAGCATTATGGTCTGAAAATATGCAGGGGACAATCCCAATCTTTTGGTATCGGTTAAAACCTGATTTGTGACCCAGTATGTGGTCTATTCTGGAGAAAGTGCACTGGAGAAGAATGTGATTCAGTTGCGTTTGGATGTAAAGTAATGTAGATATCTGTGAAATCCATCTGGTCCAGTGTATCTTTTAAAGCTCTTGTTTCTTTCTTTTTTTTTTAAAGATTTATTTATTTATTCATTCAGAGAGAGCGAGAGAGAGGCAGAGACACAGGCAGAGGGAGAAGCAGGCTCCATGCAGGAAGCCCGATGTGGGACTGGATCCTGGGTCTCCAGGATCACACCCCGGGCTGCAGGCGGCGCTAGACCGCTGTGCCACCAGGGCTACCCCCCTTTTTTTAAGATTTATTTATTTATAAATCTCTTGTTTCTTTGGAGATGTTGTGCTTAGGAAATCTGTCGATTGTAGAAAGTGCTACATTCAAGTCACCAAGTATAAGTGTATTATTATCTACGTATGTTTTAACCTTGGTTAGTAATTGATTGATATACTTGACCGCTCCCACATTCGGGGTATAAAGATTCATGATTGTTAGGTCCTCTTGTTGGATAGATCCTTTAAGTATGATATAGTGTCCCTCTTCTCTTACTACCATCTTCGGGATAAACTTTACTTTATCTGATATAAGGATGGCTACCCCTGCTTTCTTTTGAGGACTCTTTGAATGGTAAATGGTTCTCCAAGCTTTTATTTTCAGGCTGTAGCTGTCCTTAGATCTAAAATGAGTCTCTTGGAGACAGCAAATAGATGGGTCTTACTTTTTTATCCAGTCTGAAACCCTGTGCCTTTTGATGGGGTCATTAAGCCCATTCATGTTCAGAGTTATTGTTGAAAGATATTAATTTAGTGTCATCATGATACCTATTCAGTCCCTGTTTTTGTGGATTGTTTCCTTGGACTTCCTCTTTCTTTACAGAGTCCCCCTTAATATTTCTTGGAGAGCCAGTTTGGTGGTCACATATTCTCTTTCAGTTTCTGCCAATCTTGGAAGCTCTTTATCTCTTTCTATTCTGAATGAGAGCCTTGCTGGATAAAGTATTCTTAGCTGCATATTCTTCTCATTTAGGACCCTGAATATCTCCTGCCCAGCCCTTTCTAGCCTGCCTGGTCTCTCTGCTGTTAACCTAATACTTCTCCCCATAAAGGTTAGGGATTTCTTGTCTCTTGCTGCTTTAAGGATCTTCTCTTTATCTTTGGAATTTGCAAGTTTCACTATGAAATGTGGAGGTGTCCAGTGGTTTTTATTGATTTTAAGGGTGGGATCTCTCTATTTCCTGGATCTGAATGCTTGTTTCCCTTCCCAAGTTAAGGAAGTTCTCAGCTATGATTTGTTCAAATACATATTCTGGACCTCTGTCCCTTTCGGTGATCTCGGGAACCCCAATTAAATGTTGATTTTTCCTTCTGAGGTTGTCATTTATTTCCTTAACCTATCCTCATATTTTAATTGTCTCTTTTCTTCTCTGTTTCCATCCTTGCCATCAACTTGTCTTCTATGTCACTCACTTGTTCTTCTTCATCGTTAACCCTCATCGTTAGGATCGCCAGTTTGCATTGCATCTCTTTTAATTGCTTTTTAATTTTGGCCTGATTAGATCTAAATTCCATAGTCATGAAGTCTCTTGAACCTTTATGCTTCTTTCTGAAGCCACCAGTAGCTTTATAATTGTGGTTCTGAATTGGTTTTGTGACGTTGAATTGTAATCAAATTTTGTAACTGTGGGAGAGAGGACTGTTTCTGATTCTTTCTTTTGAGGTGAGTTTTTCCTTGTAGTCATTTTGCTCAGTGCAGAGTGGCCAAAAACAAGTTGTACTGGAAAAAAGAGAAAAAGAGAGGAGAAAAAGAAAAAAAGGGCAGGGAAACAAACAGAAAACAAAAAATAAGGGGGAGTATCCTCTGATTCTATATACTGTAAATCCCTCGACATCCCCTGGAACCTTCCAGCGCTGCTTGGTCAATAACTTGCTTTTCCCCTGTCCTTCTAGCTGGTCTTCTTGGGAGGGGCCTGACGTGCTGATTCTCAGGTGTGTGCACCTGGGGGAGCTGCCCAGCCCCCTGCTTGGTGCACGGCTCAGTAGGAGCTGTTTATCCTGTGAAGCCCCTGCTTGGTCCCAGGTACAGGGTGACACCAGGAAGAACAACAACAGTGGCAGTGGCGGGTTCTCCAACTCTGGAGTCAGCTTTCGCAGTAACTACCCACAGCTCCCAGTCTGCAGGGGCCTGGATGCTCCGGGGGTGTGGGAGCTCGGATTTGCACAGGTCCGGCCGCCTGGCGTCAGGAGCGTCCTCCCTGTCTCTGCCTCCTGGGGGCGGGTGGGGGAGGGGGAGCGCCGAATCTTGGGCTGTGTCCCCCAGCACCCTGGGCTCTGGGGCCTGCACCGCTGGAATTGCGCTCCTGGGCCACAGCCCCCTCCGCACAGAGCCCTCGCCCGAGCTGCTCCCGGCCCGCTGGGCGTGCCCGCCAGCCCTTTAGAGAGCTCAGCTGCGGGGTGTGGCGCTCTCCCCCAGGGCGCAGGTCCTCTGTTAGTGCCCCCGGGAGCCTATGGGCATCCCCGCCCTCCTGGGATCCTGCTCGAGCTCCCTGCGAGCGCCTTTCCGTCTGGGAAGATCGGGGAAGCTCCTGCTTCTCTGGGCCTGGGCTTTCCTGTCCGGGGGGCTCTTGCCATGTGGTGTTAGCCCGGCTCTTCGTGGGGGCCCCACCCCATTGGATGCTTTTTTATTACTTTATTTTTTTTCCGTCTTCCTACCTTGATAGAAGCGCAGACTCTTCTCACTGTAGCGTTCCAGCTGTTCTCTCTTTAAATCTCAGACCGAATTCATAGATTTTCAGGATGATTTGAAAGCTATCTAGGTAAGTTGGTGGGGACAGGTGACCTGGGGACCCTACTCTTCCACCATCTTGCCCCACCTTCTCTGCCTCTCTTCACCTTTTTAGGTGAGAAATACACTGTCATTTGAATTTTTCTCTAAAAGTAAAGTGTCATTTCTTTCTTGCCTCTTTCAAGAATTTTTTTTAATTTTTCAGAGTTTGATTACCATAAATTTATTTGGTTTTATACTTTTTCAATATGTTCATCTTCTTAAATCTGCAAATTAATGTGTTTTTTCTAGTTTGGGGGAGGGTTTTTAAAACTATGTTATTTATTTATTCATGAGAGACACAGAAAGAGAGCTGGAGACATAGGCAGAGGGAGAAGCAGGCTCCCTGTGGAGAGCCCAATGTGGGACTCTATCTCAGAAGCCAGGGATTACAACCAAAGGCAGACTCACAACCACTGAGCCACCCAGGTGCCTCTGGGGGCAGTTTTAAGCCATTATTTTTTTTTCACATAATTCACTAGTTACACACTTTCTTCTCTCCTCTGATACTCTGATGTTTCCAATGTTAGTTCTTTTGTTATTGTCCACAGGTCCCTAAGACAGTGTTCATTTTTTTCAGTCTTTTTTAAATCTTCTGCTCAGATTGAGTACATTCTTTTCATCTGTCCTCAAATTAATTAATTCTTTCCCTTGTCATCTGCACTCTACTATTTGAGCCCATCTATCAGGCTTTTAATTTTGTTAGTGTATTATTCATTTCTATAATTTGGTCTTGATTCTTTTTTATAATTTTTATTGCTTTGCTGAGATTTTCTATTTTTGATTTTCTTTAAGAGAATTCATAATTACTTTCTGTACTATTTTTATAACAACTTCTTTAAAATTTTTGTCAGATGAATTTAATATCTCATATTGGTATTGGCACTTATAGAATGTGTTTTTTCATTCAAGTTATGATTTTCCTAGTTTTTGGTATGATTAGTGATTTTAATTGTATTCTACACATTTTAGATATTATGTAATTGTAGTTCCTGTTTAATATTTTTGTATATATTTTTTATTGGAGTTCGATTTACTAGCATATAACATAACACCCAGTGCTCATCCTACCAAGTGCCCCCCTCAGTGCCCGTCACCCAGTCACCCCAACCCCCCACCCACCTCCCTTTTCACCACCCCTTGTTCGTTTCCCAGAGTTAGGTGTCTCTTATGTTCTGTCACCCTCACTGATATTTCCCACTCATTTTCTCCCCTTTCCCCTTTATTACCTTTCACTATTTTTTATATTCCCCAAATGAATGAGACCATATATTCTTTCTCCTTCTCTGATTGATTTACTTCACTCAGCATAATACCCTCCAGTTCAAGACAGAACAACAAATGTTGGAGAGTATGTGGAGAAAGGGGAACCCTCTTGCACTGTTGGTGGGAATGTGAAATGGTACAGTCACTCTTGAAAACTGTGTGGAGGTTCCACAAAGAGTTAAAAATAGAACTGCCCTATGACCCAGCAATTGCACTGCTGGGGACTTACCCCAAAAATGCAGAGACAGTGAAATGGCAGGACACCTGCATCCCAATGTTTCTAGCAGCAATGTTCACAATAGCCAAACTGTGGAAGGAGCCTTGGTGTGCATCGAAAGATGAATGGATAAAGAAGATGTGGTTCATGTATACAATGGAATATTACTCAGCCATTAGAAACGACAAATACCCACCATTTGCTTCGACGTGGATGGAACTGGAGGGTATTATGCTGAGTGAAGTAAGTCAATCGGAGAAGGACAAACATTATATGGTCTCATTCATTTGGGGAATATAAAATATAGGGAAAGGGAATAAAGGGGAAAGGAGAAAAAATAAGTGGTAAATATCTGAAAGGGAGACAGAACATGAAAGACTCCTAACTCTGGGAAACGAACTAGGGGCAGTGGAGGGGAGGTGGTTGGGGATGGGGGTGACTGGATGACGGGCACTGAGGTGGGCACTTGATGGGATGAGCACTGGGTATTATTCTATATGTTAGGCAAATTGAACACCAATAAAAAATAAATTTATAAAAAATGATAAATAAAAATTAAAAAAATAGAACTGCCCTATGACCCAGCAATTGCACTGCTGGGGACTTACCCCAAAGATGCAGAGACAGTGAAATGGCAGGACACCTGCATCCCAATGTTTCTAGCAGCAATGTCCACAATAGCCAAACTGTGGAAGGAGCCTCGGTGTCCATCGAAAGATGACTGGATAAAGAAGATGTGGTTTATGTATACAATGGAATATTACTCAGCCATTAGAAATGACAAATACCAATCATTTGCTTCACCATGGATGGAACTATTTAATCTTTTTTTTATCAGGCAGTTCACCTAGTTAGGTGTAGTTCAAAGTCTTCGTAAGAATGTGTATGTTCAGCTTCCTATTGTCTCATCCCCACCACCACCACCACATACACAAACCTTTCCAGCAAACTGGAGTGCTGAAACACTTTTTTTATTGCATTTGAGGGTAAAAGTGCAGCTTCCCCCTTAAGCCCATTGACACTTTCTTTGTAAGACATCAACTCACACCACTTTGTTGCCTCCAAGTGAGGATAAGAGGTCAGTTCCCTATTGGACCTTGCTGAAACCTGAGGTAGAACTAGCCCCATCACACCCTTATTGTTTATTATCATAGATATACAGTGAGAGTGGATGTTCAGCTGGGCTCCTTGATACCAGGGGGTGTTTTACATGGGGATAGAGTGTAGAGAAATGGTGACTAAACTTGCCTCATGCTGTCTTATTAAGCCTTATTGCTGAATGATGGGTGTAGAGGTTCAGCTTGCTGTTGAATTCCACTGACACTTCCTGGGGATGTATAGGATCACTGTGCTACCTGCTTCCCTCTGGCAAGTGTGATGTTCAGTTCCCCTTCAGTCCTCCTGACACTACCCTGGCAAAGGAATTGATATGTTCTGCATACATCCACCAGACGGATAATAGAAGATCAACATGGCAATACCACCCTTCCAGAGAATCAAAGTATCACACCTGTTCCATGGTGCAGGGAGCCCCGATGAAACTGAAAAGAAACAGAGGGGGTTCATAGTTGTTGTTTGGCTGGAATAGGGTAGAGTTAACAAAGATATTCTGTTATTAGGTCCTTTGTTATTGAGGACAGAATTTGGGGAAGCTTTTTAAAAACATGTGTGCCTATTTGCAATTTGGGTTGGAGCTTGAAGCAACACTCTGTATAGGATATATGAGAAGCATTGAGGAAACTCAGAAGCCTCACTGCAACATAATTTCTCAAGTCTAAAGTTTCCTAAGTGGTCTACCTTCTTCCTTCTACATATGAAAACTCTTGGAGTTCTCCTGTGTTTACTTGCTATGTCCAGGGAATTTTAGTTAAAGGGAGGAGGATCTGAGAGTAATGCGGATGCTCCTGATTAAGAAGCCACTCTTTTTTTTTTTTTTTTTACTTTGCTGCCTTGAATTTTCTTTCCTTTCAAATATACCAATTCCGTGAACTCAAGAAGTCATGATCACATTCTACTGAAATGATTTATTGTGATTTTAACTTTTTGGTTTTGAAATTTTATGTAAAAGCCAACTAGATATCAGTTTGGCCTTTGTTGTTTCTGCTGATCTCTCTCTTTTTCAAAATTTTATTTAAATTCTAGTTAGTTAACATATAGTGTAATACTGATTTTAGTAGTAGAATTTAGTGATTCATGACATATAATATCCAGTGCTCATTGCAACAAGTGCCTTCCTTAACATCCATCACCCATTTAACCCATCTCCTAGACACCTCCCTTCATCAACCCTTTTTGTTTTCTATCATTAACAGTCTCTTATGTTTTGCTTCCCTTTATTTTTTCCCTTCCCCTATGTTCATCTGTTTTGTTTCTTAAATTCCGCATGAGTGAAATCATATGGTATTTGTCTTTCTCTAACTTATTTCACTTAGCATAATACACTCCAGCTCCATCCATGTTGTTGCAAATGGCAATATTTGATTCTTTTTTGATATATGAATAATATTCCATTGTATTTATATGCCACATTTTCTTTATCCTTTCATCAGTCGATGGACACTTGGGCTCTTTATATTTTGGCTATTTTTGATAATTCTTCAATAAACATTGGGGTGGATGTACCCCTTCAAATATGTATTTTTGTGTCCTTTAGGTACATACTTAGTAATGTAAATGCTGGATCATTGAGGTAGTTCTATTTTTAATTTTTTTTTTCTTTTTATTTTTAATTTTTTGAAGAACCTCTATCCTGTTTTCTGCAGTGGCTGCACCAGTTTGCATTGCCACCAATAGTTTAAGAGATTTCCCCTATCTCTGCATCCTTGTTAACATTTCTTGTTTCCTGCGTTGTTAATTTTAGTCATCCTGACAGGTGTCAGGTGGTATTTCATCATGTTTTTATTTTGTGTCTGTTTTTGTATTTTACTGGTGATGAAGGATGCTGAACATCTTTTTATGTGTCTGTTAGCTATCTGCATATCTTCTTTGGAAAATTGTATATTCATGTCTTCTCCTTTCTTAACTGGGTTATTTGTTTTATGGGTGTTGAGTTTGGTAAGTTCTTTATATTGGACACTAACCCTTTATCAGATATGTCATTTTTAATGTAAATATCTTCTACCATTCCATAGGTTTCCTTCTAGCTTTGTTATTTCCTTTGCCGTGCATAAAATTTTTATCTTGATGATATCCCAGTAGTTCATTCTATTTTGTTTCCCTTGCCTCCTGAAGTGTGTCTAGTAAGAAAATGTTATGGCCAATGTCAGAGAGGTTTCTGGCTATGTTCTCCTCTAGAATTTTTATGGTTTCATGTCCCATATTCAGGTCTTTCATCAGTTTTGAATTTATTTTTTTGTATGGAGTAAGAGAGTAATCCAGTTTCATTCTTCTGCATGTGGCTATCCAGGTTTCCCAACAACATTTGTTAAAGAGGCTTTTTTTAATTGTATATTCTTTCCTGCTTTGCTGAAGATTAGTTGAACATAGAGTTCAGGATCCATTTCTGAATTTTCTATTCTATTCCATTTATTTATGTGTATGTTTTTGTGCTAGTAACTACAGCTTTGTAATATATTTTAAGTCCAGAATTGTGATATCTCCAGCTTTAATTTTCTTTTTTAACATTACTTTGGACATTCAGGGTCTTTTGTGGTTCCATACAAATTTTACGTTTATTTATTCTAGCTGTGTGAAAAAATCATGGTGGTGTTTTGATAGGGATTGCACTAAATGTGTAGATTGCTTTGGGTAGTATGGACATTTTAACAATATTTGTTCTTCCAATCCATGAGTATGGAATGTTTTTTCACTTCTTTGTCTCCTCTTCAATCACTTTCATAAGTGTTCTATAGTTTTCAGAGTATAGATCTTTTAACTATTTCATTAGGTTTATTCCAAGATGTGTTATGATTTTTGGTGCAATTCTAAATGGGATTGATTCACTGATTTCTCTTTCTGCTGCCTTATTATTGGTGGATAGTAATGAAACTTATTTCTGTTCATTGATTTTACATTCTACAAGTTTATTGAGTTTGTATATCAGTTCCCAGTAATTTTTGATGGAGTCTTTTAGGTTTTCTACAGAGTATCATGTTGTCAGCAAATAGTGAAAGTTTGACTTCTTCCTTGCTGATTTAGATGCCTTTTATTTCCTTTTGTTGTCTGATTTCTGAGGCTAGGACTTTCAATTATATGTTAAGTTATAGTAGTGAGAGTGGACATCCCTGTTTTATTCCTAACTGGAGAGGAAAAGCTCTCAATTTTATTCCATTGAGGATGATATTAGTTGTGGGTCTTTCATATATGACCTTTATAATGCTGCATGTTGTATGTTGCATCTAGCCCTAGTTTGTTGAGGGTTTTTATAAAGAATGGGTATTCTATCTTGTCAAATGCTTTTTCTGCATCTATTGACAGGATCATATTGTTCTTTTTTTTTAAGGGCTGTATAACTTGCTTTTATTTTTATTTTTTAATAATAAATTTATTTTTTATTGGTGTTCAATTTGCCAACATACAGAATAACACCCAGTGCTCATCCTGTCAAATGCCCACCTCAGTGCCCGCCACCCAGTCACCCCCATCCCCCGCGATCATATAGTTCTTATATTTTCTTTTATTTATTTATTTTTATTTTTTATAAAAATTTATGTATTTATTTATCCATTAGAGACACATAGAAAGAGGCAGAGACACAGGCAGAGGGAGAAGCGGGCTCCATGCAGGGAACCCATTGTGGGACTCAATACCAGGGCTCCAGGATCACGCCCTGGACCGAAGGCAGGTGCCAAACCGCTGAGCCACCCAGGGATCCCTTATCCTTTCTTTTATTAATGTGATGTATCACATTGATTGATTTGTGAATATTGAACCAACTCTGAAGCCTATGCATCAATCTCACTTGATACTAGTGAATAATGTTTTATGTACTGTTGGATTTGATTTGCTAGTATCTTATTGAGAATTTTTGCAGCCCATGTTCATCAGGGATGTTGGCCTATAATTCTCCTTTTCAGTGCGGTCTTTGTCTGGTTTTGGAATCAAGGTAATGCTGGCCTCATAGAAAGAGTTCGGAAGTTTTCTTTCCATTTCTATTTTTTTAATAGTTGGAGAAGAATAGGTATTAACTCTTCTTTAAATGTGTGGTAGTATTCCCCTAGGAAGCCATCCAGTCCTGGACTGTTATTAGTTGGGAGATTTTTGATTACTGATTTTATTACTTTGCTGGCTATCAGTCTGATGAAATTTTCTATTTATTCCGTTTCAGTTTTGATAGTTTTTAGGTTTCTAGGAATTTGTCTGTTTCTTCCAGATTGCTTAATTTGTTGGCATATAATTTTTCATAATAGTCTCTTATAATTGTATTTCTGTGGTGTTTGTTATGATCTCTCCTTTTTCATTCATGATTTTGTTAATTTGGGTCCTTTCTCTTTCTTTTTGAGAAGTCTGGCTGGGAGATCATCTTTTTTTTTAAAATTCTCTCAAAGAACGAGCTCTTAAGTTTTGTTGATCTGTTCAAATTTTGTTTGTTTATTTCTACAGCATCAATTTCTGCTCTAATCTTTATTATTTCCTTTCTACTTGCTTTAGACTTTATTTTATATTCCTTTTCTAGGTCCTTATGTGTAAATTCAGAGCATGTATTTGAGACTTTTCCTGATTCTTGAAGTAGGCCTGTATTTCTATAGACTTCCCTCTTAGGACCACCATTGTTGCATCTCGAAGGGTTAGGACAGTCGTGTTTTCATTCATTTTCATTTGATTCCATGTATTTTTTAAATTTCTTCTTTAATTTCTTGGTTAACCCTATTTATTCTGTAGTAGGATGTCCTTTAACCTCCATGTATTAAGGTCTTTTCAAATTTTCTCTTATGATTCAGTTTAAAGTTTAAAGTATTGTAGTCAGAAAAAAATCTCGCTATAATCTCAATCTTTTTGTACTTGTTGAGGGCTGATTTATAACCCAGTATGTGACCTATTCTGGAGAATGTTCAGTGTGCCCTTGAAAAGAAAATGCATTCTGCTGCTTTAGGATGAAATGTTCTGAATATATCTGTAAGTCCATCTGGTCCAGTGTGTTACTTAGAGCCATTATTACCTTGCTGATTTTCACCTTAAATGATATTTCCATTTGGGAGTTGGGTGTTAAAGTTCCCTCCTATTATATTATTATCAATGTATTTCTTTAAATTTGTTATTAATTGATTTATATATTTGGGTGCTCCCAAATTAGGGGCACAAATACTTACAATTTTTACATCTTGTTGGACAGACCTCTTTATTATGATATAGTAACCTTCTTCACCTGTTGCTACAATATTTGGTTTAAAATCTAGTTTGTTTGGTATGACTCTTCTGCCTTTATGATTTTCATTAGAATGATAGATGCTACTCCATCCTCTCACTTTCAAACTGCAGGTGATGTTAGGTATAAAATGAGTCTCTTGTAAGCAGCATATAGATGGGTCTTGTTTTTATCCATAGAGTTTTGATACTCTATGTCTTTTGATTGGAGCATTTGGTCTATTTACATTCAGTGTTAACTGATAGATGTGAATTTAGTGTCATTGTATTACCTTTAAAATCAATGTTTCTGGAGACTTTCACTGTTCCTTTCTAGTTATTGTTTTTTTGGGTCTTTATCTCCCATTCAAATGGTCCCCTGTAATATTTCTTGCAGAGCTGGTTTAGTGGTCATGAAATCCTTTAGGTTTGTTTGCTTGTTTTTGTTTTTTAATTGAAGTTCGATTTGCCAACATATAGTATGACAACCATGCTCATTCTGTCAAGTGCCCTCCCCAGTGCCCATCACCCAGTCATTCCATCCCCCCACCCGCCTCCTCTTCCACTACTCCTTGTTTGTTTCCGAGAGTTAGGAGTCTCTCATATTTTGTCACCCCTCTAATTTTTCCCACTCATTTTCCCTCCTTTCCCCTATAATCCCTTTCACTATTTCTTATATTCCCCGTATGAGTTAAACCATATAGTGATTGTCCTTCCCCAATTAACTTAATTCACTCAGCATGATACCCTCCAGTTCCATCCATGTCAAAGAAAATGGTGGGTATTCGTCCTTTCTGAGGGCTATATTCCATTGTAGATATAGACCACATCTTCTTTATCCACTCATCTTTCGATGGACACGAAGGCTCCTTCCACAGTTTGGCTATTGTGGGATTGCTGATATACACATTGGAGTGCAAGTGTCTCAACTTTTCACTGCTTCTGTATCTTTGGGGTAAATCCCCAGTAGTGCAATTGCTGAGTTGTAGGGTAGCTCTATTTTTAACTCTTTGAGGAATCTTCACAGAGTTTTCCAGAGTGTCTGCCCCAGTTCACATTTCCACCAATTGTGCAAGAGGGTTGTCCCTTTGTCTCCACCGTCTCCAAAATTTGTTGTTTCCTATCTTGTGAATTTTCATCATTGTCACTGGTGTGAGGTGGTATCTCATTGTGGTTTTGATTTGTATTTCCCTGATGGCAAGTGATGACAGCATTTTCTCATGTGCTTGTTGGCCATGTCTATGTCTTCTTCTGTGAGATTTCTCTTCATGTCTTTTGCCCATTTCATGATTGGATTGTTTGTTTCTTTGCTGTTGAGTTTAATAAGTTCTTTATAGATCTGGACACTAGCCATTTATTTGATATGCGATTTGCAAATATCTTCGTCCATTCCCAGTAGGGAAGTATCTTCTCCCAGTAGGTTGTCTTTTAGTTTTGTTGACGGTTTCTTTTGCTGTGCAGAAGCTTTTCATCTTAAGTCCCAATAGTTCATTTTTGCTTTTGTTTCCCTTGCCTTCATGGATGTATTTTGCAAGATGTTGCTGTGGCCAAGTTCAACAAGGGTGTTACCTGTGTTTTTCTCTAGGATTTTGATGGATTCTGGTCTCACATGTAGATCTTTCATCCATTTTGAGTTTATCTTTGTGTATGGTATAAGAGAATGGTATAGATTCATTCTTCTGCACGTGGCTGTCCAATTTTCCCAGCACCATTTATTGAAGAGACTATCCTTTTTCCAGGGATAGTATTTCCTGCTTTGTCAAATATTAGCTAGCCATAGAGTTGAGGGACCATTTCTGGGTTCTCTATTCTGTTTCATTGATCTATGTGTCTGTTTTTGTGCCAGTACCACACTGTCTTGATAATCAGAGCTTTGTAGTACAACTTGAAATCTGGCATTGTGATGCCCCCAGCGCTGGTTTTCTTTTTCAATATTTCCCTGAATATTTGGGGTCTTTTCTGATTCCACACAAATCTTAAGATGATTTGTTCGAACTCTCTGACAAAAGTCCAAGGTATTTTGATAGGGATTGCATTGTGTAAATTGCCCTGGGTAACATTGACATTTTCACAATATTAATTCTTCCAATCCATGAGCATGGAATATTTTTCCATCTCTTTGTCTTCCTCAATTTCTTCACAAGTGCTCTGTAGTTTTTATGGCATAGATCCTTTACCTCTTTGGTTAGGTTTATTCCTAGGTATCTTATGCTTTCGGGTGCAGTTGTAAATGAGATTGATACCTTAATTCTTCAGTCTCATTGTTAGTGTATAGAAATGCAACTGATTTCTGGGCACTGATTTTGTATTCTCCCACACTGCCAATTGCTGTATGAGTTCTAGCAATCTTGGGGTGGAATCTTTTGGGTTTTATATGAACAGTATCATGTCATCTTTTAAAGAGGGAGAGTTTTACTTCTTCTTTCCCCTCTTGAATACTTTTTATTTCATTTTTTTCTGGTTGTTGAGGCTAGGACATCTAGTACTATGTCGAATAGCAGTGGCAAGAGTGGACATCCCTGTCGTGTTGCTGATCTTAGGGGAAGGCTCTCAGTTTTTCCCCATTGAGAGTGACATTTGCTGTGGGCTTTTCATAGATGGCTTTTTCCTCATAGATACTGAGGAATGTTCCCTCTATCCCTACACTCTGAAGAGTTTTGATCAGGAATCGATGCTGTATTTTGTCAAATGCTTTCTCTGCATCTATTGAGAGGATCATATCGTTCTTGTTTTTTCTCTTGTTGATGTGATCAATCACGTTGATTGTTTTATGAGTGTTGAGCCACTCTTACATCTTGGGGATAAATCTTGCTTGGTCATGGTGAATAATCTTCTTAATGTACTGTTGGATCCTATTGGCTAGTATCTTATTGAGAATTTTTGCATCTCTTTTCATCAGGGATATTAGTCTATAATTCTCTTTTTTGGTGGGGTCTTTGTCTGAATTTTGAATCAAGGTGATGCTGGCCTCATAAAATAAGTTTGGAAGTATTCTATCCCTTTCTATCCTTCGGAACAGCTTTAGTAGAATAGGTATTATTTCTTCTTAAATGTTTGATAGAATTCCCCTCGGAAGCCATCTAGCCCTGGATTCTTTTTGTCTTGGAAGGTTTTTGATGATTGCTTTAAGAACACTGGTTACTGGCCTGTTCAGGCTTTCTATTTCTCCCAGTTCCAGTTTTTGGTAATTTGTAGTTTTTCCAGAAATGCATCCATTTCTTCTAGATTGCCTAGTTTATTGCAATATATCTGCTCATAGTACACTTTTAAAATCATTTGTATTTCTTTGGTATTGGTTGTGATCTCTCCTCTTTCATTCATGATTTTATTAAGTTGAGTCTTTTATCTTTTTAATAAAGCTGGCTAATGATTTATCTATCTTATTAATTCTTTCAAAGAGCCAACACCTGGTGGTGTTGATCTGTTCTACAGTTCTTCTGGTCTCTATTTCAGAACTCTATTGAGTTCTGTTGAATCTTATCATCTCTTTTCTTCTGCTTGGTGTAGGTTTTACTTGCTGTTCTTTCTCCAGTTCTTTTAAGCACAAGGTTAGCTTGTGTATTTGAGTTTTTTCCAATTTTTTTGAAGGATACTTGTAATGCGATGTATTTCCCTCTTAGGACTGCTTTTGCTGTATCCCAAACATTTTGAATGGTTGTATCCTCATTTTCATTAGTTCCCATGAATCTTTTTAATTCTTCTCTAATTTTCTGGTTGACCCATTCATCTTTTAGCAGGATGGTCTTTAACCTCCATGTGTTTGAGTTTCTTCCAAATTTCTTATTGTGATTCAGTTCAAGTTTCAAAGCATTGTGGTCTGAAAATATGCAGGGAACAATCCCAATCTTTTGGTATCAGTTGAGATCTGATTTGTGACCCAGTATGTGGTCTACTCTGGAGAAAGTTCCATGTGCACTTGAGAAGAATGTGTATTCAGTTGCATTTGGTTGGAAAGTTTTTTATATATCTGTGAAACCCATCTGGTCTAGTGTATCATTCAAAGCCATTGTTTCTTTGGTGATGTTGTGCTTAGAAGATCTGTCATTTGCAGAAAGCACCGTGTTGAAGTCTCCCAGTATTAGTGTATTATTATCTAAGTATGTCTTTACTTTGGTTATTAATTGATTGATATACTTGGCAGCTCCCACATTAGGGGCATAAATATTCATGATTGTTAGGTCTTCTTGTTGTACAGACCATTTAAGTATGATATAGTGGCCCTCTTCATTTCTTACTACAGGCTTTGGGATTGAGGGTTCAATCCTCTGATATGAGGATTGCTACCCCTGCTTTCTTTTGATGACCATTTGGATGGCAAATGGTTCTCCAACCTTTCACTTTCAGGCAGTTGGTGTCCTTAGGTCTAAAATGAGTCTCTTGTATATGGCAAATAGATGGGTCTTGCTTTTTTATCCAGTCCAATACACTGCATCTTTTGATGGGATCATTTAGCCCATTCATGTTCAGAGTTACTATTGAAAGATATGAATTTAGTGTCATTATAATACCTATTCAGTCCCTGTTTTGTGTATTATTTCTTTGCGCTTCCTGTTTCCTTTACAGAGTCCCCCTTAATATTTCTTGCAGAGCTGGTTTGGTGGTCACATATTCTATCAGTTTCTGTTTATCTTGGAAGCTCTTTATCTCTCCTTTTATTTTGAATGACAGCCTTGCTGGATAAAATATTCTTGGATGCATGTTCTTCTCATTTAATACCCTGAATATATCATGGCCTTTTCTGGCTTGACAGGTCTCTGTGGATAGGTCTGCTCTTAATCTGCTATTTCTCCCGTATAAGTTAAGAATCTCTTGTCTATTGCTGCTTTAAGGATTTTCTCTTTTTCTTTGGTATTTGCAAGTTTCACTATTAAATATCAAGGTATTGAATGGTTTTCATTGATTTTGGGGGGAAGTTGTCTATCACCTGGATCTGAATGCCTGTTTCCCTCCCCAAATTAGGGAAGTTCTCAGGTATGATTTATTCCAATATACTTTATGGCTCTCTCTCTCTTGCGCTCGCTCCCTCTCTCTCTCTCTCTCTCCATCTTCTGGAACCCCAATTATATGTAGATTCTTCCTTCTCAAGGTATCATTTCTTTCCCTTAGCTTTCCTCATGGTCTCTTGTTTTTTTTTTTCCTTTTTTCCTCAGCTTTCTTCCTTACCATCAATTTGTCTTCTATGTCACTTTCATCCACCCTATTACCCCCAGCCATTAGGACATCCAGTTTGGATTATATCTCAATTTATTTTTAATTTTGGCCTGATTAGACCTAATTCTGCATTAACAATGTCTCTAGATTCCTTTATGCTTTTTTCCAGAGCCACCAGTAGCTTAATAATTGTGCATCTGAATTGGGTTTCTGCCATCAAATTGTAATCCATATTCTGTAACTCTGTGTCAGAGAGTAGTTTCTGATTCTTTCTTTTGTGGTGAATTCTTCCTTCTAATCATTTTGTTCAATGCAAAGTGGCTGTATGAGCGGGGTGAGTCAAGAATATCAGCCATGACCTAAGTAAATTTCACCCTAGACAATTCTGACAAGTCAGAGTCCAGAAAATGAAAATGTAGATCAAAACAAAATACAACAAAAGGTCCATTAAAGTGAAAAACAAATTTTAAAACAAAGTAGTAAAAAAATAAAAGCCAAAAATCCCAAGGAAGAAGAAAAAAAAGAAAAAGAAAAATAGAAGATTAAAAAAAAAAGTAAAGAGGAAAAAGAAAAAAAGGGGGAGTTCTGGGAGATGGTGGTGGTGAGGAAGTTGTAGTGGACTGAGAATGTAATCAAATGAGGGGTCCTATAAGGTGATACTCTTGGTTCTGAGTTTATTAAGTTCTGTATGCTAGAAGATGCTCAGTCTCAAATTTATATAAACTAGCCATTCTTGTAGAAAGCCCCAATATTGACCACCAAAACATAAATGAGACAAAAGATTGGGGCAGAATGGGAATGAAGAGAGAGTATAATCTCAGAGAATGAACCAGCACGGTATTCCACTTGGTTCTAGGTGCATGATGGTCATGTTTTGGAAGGTATTAACTTCTGCCATTATACAACAAAACAAGGCAGAGGAAACAAAAAACACAAAACAAAAACCCATATCTTGTATATCTCCCAAAATTAAATTGACTATGTTGAAGGGAATCCAGAAGTGAAAAATATATCTAAGACATGTAATTATAGAAATATGAGTCAAAAAGGAAGAAACTTAAAAATGAAGAGGTGGTAAAATATTGTAGTTAAGGCGGGAAAAGAGAAAAAAACATTGTAAGATTTTAGTCTGATATAAAAATGAGTTTTAATGGAAAAAGGAAAAAATTTAAATATATAAATAAAGAAAATAAAGCAAAGTAAAGAAAAGAAAAGAGGGGTATTCTCTAGTTCTATATACTATAAATCCCTCGACTTCCCCGGAAGCTTCCCAGTGCTGCTCAGCCAAGAAGTTGCTCTTCCCCTGTCCTTCCAGCTGGTCTCTGGGAGAGAAGCCTGCTGTGCTGATTCCCAGGTGTGTGCACCTGGGGGAGCTGCCCTGCCCCCTGCCAGGTGCACGGCTCAGTGGGAGCTGTTTATCCTGAGGCACCTATTCCCTGGTGGCCCCACTCCATCCCAGGCACAAGGTGACAAAGGGAGGAACAATCACACGGGCGGCGGCCAGCTCTCCAGCCCCTAGAGTCAGCTCCCACAGTAACTACTGCAGTCTCCCAGTCTGCACTGGCCTAGGTGCTCCCAGGGAGGGGGTGCTGACCTGCACAGCTTGGGCCACCCGGCAGCAGGAGAGTCTTTGCTGTCCTGTGCCCTCCCCGCCTCCGCCTGTCCTGGGGGAGCGCAGGATCATGGACTGTGTCCCCCTGGCCCTGGGATCCAGGGCCTGTGTTGCTGGGTCGCTCCCGGCCACGGCTCCTGAAGGCAGCAGGGCGCAGACCCCTCCATCCGGAGCCCCCGCCTGACCAACTGGCTTCTTCCAGAGGCCCCACGGGATACGTGCCCCAGCCCTTTATGGAGATCAGCCATAGTGTGCGGTGTGCTCTCCCCCAGGTGCATTTCCTTTATTAGTGACCTAGGGAGACCGGAGGAGTCCCCACCCCTCCAGAAGTTCTGCCTGATTTCCCTGCTAAGCGCCTTTCCATCCTGGAAGAATCTGGTGTGGATTTTTAAGGTTCCTGCTTCTCCCGGGCTGGGCTTTCCTGTCCTAGAGGCTCTCCCCACTAGCCCGGGTCCTCGCAGGACCCCTCCCCCACTTGATTCTTTTTTATTTTATTTTTCCCACCTTCCTACCTTGTTAGAAGTGAAAACCCTTCTCTCTGTAGCGTTCCAGCTGTTCTCTCTTTAATTAATCTCAGGTCAAATTTGTAGGTGTTCAGGATGGTTTGAAAGTTATCTAGGTAAGTTGGGGGGACCAGAGGAGGTGAGGACCCTACTTTTCCACCATCTTCCCTGATCCTTTAGTTTTTGTTTGTATGGGAAGTTATCTTTCCCTTTATTCTGAATGACAGCTTTGTTGAATAAAGTATTCTTGGCTGCATATTTTTCACCTTTAGCATGTTGAATGTATCATGACATTTTCTTCTGGCCTAATAGATTTCTGTGGAGAGATGTTGTAAAGCTGCTTTGTCTTCCCTGTAGGTTAGGTGTTTCTTTGCCCTTGTGCTTATCTCTATATTTTAAAGTTTTTATTGTGATATGTGTTGGTGTTGACTGGCTTTTGTTGAATTTGATGGGGGCTCTCTAGGGCTCCTGGATTACAATGTCTGTTTCCATCCCCAGATGAGAGGAAGCTTTTAGCTGTAATTTGCTCAAATAAACTTCTGCCCTTTTACCCCTCTCTTTTTCTTCTGGGACTCCTATGATATGAATGTTATTGTAATTTATGGAGTCACTGAGTTCCCTATGTCTATTTTTGTGATCCAATACTTTTCTTTCCCTCTTCTTTCAGCTTCATTATTTTCCATAACCTTATCTTCTGTATCACTGATTTTTCTTCTGCTTCATACATTCTTGTGGTTATTACATTCTGTTCATCCTGTATCTCAATTGTAGCTTTTTAAATTTCAGCCTAATTTTTAATTCTTTTTTTTACCTTTTTAATTTTAATTCAATTTGCCATATAGTTTAACACCCAATACTCATCCCATCAGTGCCTGTCACCCAGTTACCCCATCCCCCCACCCACCTCCCCTTCTGCAATCCTTTGTTTGTTTCCCAGAGTTAGGAGACTCTTGTGGTTTGTCTCCCTCTCTAGTTTTTAGTTCTTGACAGGAGTACTGTTAAGTCTGCCAGAGACAACTCCAGCAATGGCACAAACTTCTTCAGCTTCAGAATTTAAACTCCTCTGCTTGTAAAAACTTGTGATAATCAGCCCCTCTCCTTTTCCCAGTCTATGGTTTTTGGGAAGAGCTTTTCTTGTGAAATCCCCTCTGTTCTGCTTTCTCTATCTTTCTCTTGTTTCTCTGTGATCAGGGCTCCCTCCCCTCCACAGAAACTGTGACTCTTTTCTCTCCCAAATCCACTCTTCACAGCTGTTACCTTCCAAAGTGTGGCTATTTTTCTCCCTCTAGATGTGTAGTGTGTTCTCTCAGTCCTCAGATCTATTTCTTTGGTGTTCATAGTGATGTGATAATAATCTGTGTCAAGTCAAGACAAGCATAGGGTCCTCCTATTACTCTGCCATATTAACTCTTCTGTAATTCTATATATTTTTATTCAAGAAATGCCAAACTGTTTTCCACAGTGGCTGCATCACTTTATATTCTCACCCATAATGGATAAAAGTTCCAATTTCTCCACAACTTCATCAAAAACATTTATTTTCCATTTTTCAAATATAGCCATCTCATGGGTGTGTGATCTTGTGGTTTTGATTTTTGATTTATCCCTAATGAATAATGATGGTGAGCATCTATTCATGTGGTTGTTGGCCACTTGTATATCTTACTTGGGGGGGGGGTCTATTTAAGTACTCTGCCCATTATTCAATTAAGTTGTCTTTATTATAGAATTGTTAAGAGTTATTTAGATATTCTGGATAGGCATTTTTATGTTTGTACATGTATTTACCCTTACCAGAATTTTTAAATCTTCATACAGCTGTGAATTACTGTACTGTGTCTTTTTAGTTCAACCTGACAGACTCCTTTTAGAAATTCTTGTAGGGCAAGTTTAGTGATAATGAAATACCTCAGCTTTTGTTTATTTGGGCATGTCTTAATTTCTCCTTTATTTCTACTGGTTATAGAATTGTTAGTTGACAGATTTCTTTTCTTTTAGCCTTTTATCATATCATTCCAGTGCCATCTAGCTACCAAGATGTTTGTTGAAAGAATTCTGCTTATAATCTTGTTGAAGAACACTTGTATATGATGCGTTGCTTCTCTCTTGCTGCTTTCAAAATTCTGTCTTTGCCTTTTGACAGATTATAATGTGGCCTTGATGTAGGTGTCTTTCTTTGAATGTATCTTACTTAGAGTGTTGGGTTCTTAGATTTTATAGATTCATGTCTTTCAACACGTTTGGATAGTTTTCAGATGTTGTTGTTTTTAAATGATATTTCCCTTTTTCAGATGTTGTTGTTTTTAAATGATATTTCCCTTCTCCCTGTGGGAACCCCATATTGCCTATATTGGTTTACATGATGATGGCTGGCAAGTCCTTTAAGCTCTGTTCACTTTCCATCAATCTTTTTATCTTACCTCCTTGGCTTGATCATTTAACTTGTCCTTTATAAAATTTTTCTATATTTTTTCTTCTAACTGCTCAAATATGCTGTTGAAATCCTTAGTAAAATTTTCAATTCAGTTATTGTATTTTTCAGATCCAGAATTTCTGTTTGGTCCACCTTTATAAATTCTACCTTTGTTGATAATCTCATTTTGTTCATATATAATCTTCCTGATTTCTTTTATTTGCTTATTTTTGGTCAGTGTTTTCCTTGAACTATTTGAATATATTTAACAGAATTATCTTAAAATCTTTATCTAGTAAGTCTAATGTCTGTGCTTCTTCAGTGATAGTTTTTGCCAAACTTGCTTTCTTCTTTTAAATTGTCAATGTTTTTATCATTTCTTTGTATGTATGCCTTGCAATTTTGTTGTTGAAAATCGGCAATTGTGAAAACAGCCATTTTCTCATTATTTGTGGACTGTTTCTGTGCCAAAGCAGTCCTCTGATTAGCTGGAGATGCTGAGTTTAGGGGTCAGCTGAGGTAAAGCTTTAGTTTTCCAGAGCGTGTCTCTTGACACTGCCTGTGTGTGACTTTTTCAATACCCCTATATACATACACAGCTCTTTTTAAATGTCTTAATTTCACAAAATGTTTCATCTCATCTCAGCTTCTCCTCAAGGCTTTGCTTGGTCTATTGTATGTCTCCACCTATAAACTCTTTCCCTAGTTGTCTGCATATCTGTAGTACCACTGCAGCTTTCACCACTAATGGCTGCTGTTTTCTCCTATCTGAGATCTGAATTAGATAAAACAGCTTCCCAGCAGGTTAGAGTGTTGCAAATAAGGTCTGGTCTGCTCCCCTTGGCTCAAGGGAAGGTATTAGGAACTGAGTTTCACCTTCTCCAGACCATGACCACATTGTACCAGGAAGGTAGTGGGGCAAGTGGGAGTAAAAAAAAAACAAATTATAAAACTTCCTACCATTTGGAATTGTTTTTTATTGGGCATTTTCTTGGTTACTATAGACGTTTGTCTGTTTTCTATAACTCCTAAAAAGTTTTTTTAAATAGTTTCTGGTTGTTTTCTGTTGTCTCCATGGGAAAACCACAATTTAGAGATTCCTAGTCCACCATGTTGCTGATGTCACTATTATCTATTTACCTTCCAATATATTTACACCTATTTTTATGGCCCCAAATATTACTTATCTCAAAAAACATATCATGTGCACTAAAAAAGTACATATACTCTGCTGCTGTTGTATGGAGTATTCTGCAAATGTCACTTAAGTCAAGGTGATTCATAGTGTTCAGTTTTTTATAACCTTGCTGATGTTATGCCCATTTATTCTATCAGTAACTAAAAGAGATTTATTAAAATCTCTGGCTTTAATTTTGGAATGGTATTTTCCTCACATTTCTGTCAATTTTGCTTCAAGTCTTTCAAAGGTCAGTTAGGTGAACAAACACTTCAGATTGTTGTGGCCATGCTAAATTGGTTCCTTTACAATTCTGAAGTAAATTTTATTATCTCTAAATCTCTAAATTTAATTATCTCTATAATTTTATTATATTCTTTGCCCTGAAACATACTTTGTGGGTATTAATATAGTCATTCCAGATTTCTTTGAGTAGTGTTAGCATGGTATATCTATTTCTATCTTTTTTTTTGTATATATTTTTTTAAATTGGAGTTCAATTTGCCAACATATAGCATAACTCCCAGTGCTCATTCCGTCATGTTTCCATCCTTTTACCTTTAACCTATTTGTGTCTTTAGATTTAAAGTGCATTTCCTCAAGTCAATCGGACAAGGACAAACATTATATGGTCTCATTCATTTGGGGAATATAAATAATAGTGAAAGGGAATAAAGGGAAGGGAGAAGAAATGGGTAAGAAATATCAGAAAGGGAGACAGAACATGAAGACTCCTAACTCTGGGAAACAAACTAGGGGTGGTGGAAGGGGAGGAGGGTGGGGGGTGGGGGTGAGTGGGTGACGGGCACTGAGGGGGGCACTTGACAGGATGAGCACTGGGTGTTATTCTGTATGTTGGCAAATTGAACACCAATAAAAAATAAATTTATTATTAAAAAAATAATAATAATAAAATAAAGTGCATTTCCTGTAGAATGCATATGGTTGGTGTTTTGTTTTTTCTAATCCAATATGATATTCTCTGGCTTTTCATTGGAGTTCTTATATGATTTATATTTGATATAATTATTGTTATGTCTAATACGAAGTCTATCATCCTATTTTTTGGCTTCTACTTCTCTCATCAGGTTATTTTTTTCCCTTTTCTGCATCCTTTTGGCTTTTGTATTAGTTTCCTACAGCTTCTGTAACTAAATGCTGCAAATGGAATAGCTTAAAACAACAGAAATTCATTGTCTCACAGTTTTGGAGGCCAGTCATCTGAAATAAAAATGTCAGCAAAGTCATGCTCTCTCTGAAACTTATAGAAGAGAATCTTTCCTTGTCTCCTCCAGCTTCTGATATTTTTTAGGAATCCATGATATTCTTTATCTTTTAGATGTATTTCTCCAATCTCTGCCTTCATCATTATATGCCCATCTTCTCCATGTGTGTTTCTGTTTTCTTCTTCCAATAGGGATACCAGCCATATTGAATTCAGTCCCAACTTAATGATCTTACCTTAAGTTGATTATATCTGCAAAGATCTTATTTCCAAAAAGGGTCACATTCAGTTATCCAGGATTAGTTCTTCAACATATCCTTTTAGGGGACACAATTCAACTTATGATAAATGACATATATAAATTTATTTTATGTCTTTTGTTGACTTATTAGTTACAACTCTGTTAATTTAGCAATTGCTTTAGAGTTTATACTATACATCCTCATCACAGTCTACCTATGTATAATATATATTATATATTATATCTATATAATGTCTGTATAGTTTATGAACTTTATAATACTATATTCCATTTCCTCTCTCTGGGCTTCAGTCTATAATTTGCATAATTTGATTTACACCTATGTTGTAAATCCTACAATATGTTATTTTTGCTTGAAAAGTCAGTTATCTTTTAAAGAAATTTAAATAAAAACATCTTATATGTTTACTCAGTATAAATATTACTTTCATATCCATATTCCCAACAGATACCTACTCATTCTGCCTGAAAATGTATAAGATTTTTCTTTATCACTGTTTTTGAACCATTTCATTATTATGTGTTTTTGGTATTGTTTTTGTCTTTACTTGAAATTCAGTAACGTTTTTCATTCTGTGAACTTAGGGGCTTTAAAAATCAAATCTCGAAATCTTTGGCTGCTATATCTTAAAATATATTTTTTAAGTTTTCTCTTTGCCTTTGCTGTTCTTAAGGAACTCTAATTTACACCTACCCATATTAAGGCGGTTGAAGTTACTCAACAACTTCTTTTTTCTGTTTCATTTTAGATAGTTCTACTGCTGCAATTTCAAGTTTATTAATATTTTATTTTGTAATATCTGATATGTTGTTAACCACATTTGTTTCGAACATTGTTTCAATCTATAAAAGTTTTATTTGGATCCTTTTAAAAATCTTTTTCATGTCTACTTCTGAATATCTAAAATACAGTTATAATAACTGTTTTTAATGTTCTTGTGTGCTAATACTAACATCACTTCTTCATACCAATGAAAAATAAGTACATAAAAAGATGTTTGACATTATCTAAAAGGATTTTATTTATTTATTCATGAGAGATACAGAGAGAGAGGCAGAGACACAGACAGAGGGAGAAGCAGGCTCTTCACAGGGAGCCTCATGTGGGACTTGATCCCAGTACCCTAGGATCATGCTCTGAACTGAAGGCAGATGCTCAACCGTTGAGCAACCCAGTCATCCCAAAAAGATGTTTGACATTATTAGGTATCAGATAAATTCAAATTGAAGCCATGAGCTACCACTTGACTCTTACTATCATAAAAAAGGCAGATAATAATAAGTGTTAATGAGGTCGTGGAGAAATCAGATATCTACCACTGATAGGAATCTAAAATGGTGTAGTAAGAGTTGAAGAGGAACACTATATCATACTTAAAGGATCTATCCAATAAGAAGACCTAACAATCATGAATATTTATGCCCCTAATGTGGGAGCTGCCAAGTATACCAATCAATTAATAACCAAAGTAAAGACATGCTTAGATAATAATACACTAATACTGGGAGACTTCAACAAGTGCTTTCTGCAATCCATCAGTAGATTAATAAGTTTATTCACTATGTGGGACCAAGTGGGATTTATCCCCAGGATGCAAGGCTGCTTCAACACTCATAAGGCAATCAACATGATAGATCATATAGACAAGAGAAAAAACAATAATCATATGATCTCTCAACAGTTGCAGAGAAAACATTTGATTAAATACAGCATCCATTCCTGATCAAAACTCTTCAGAGTGTACGGATACAGGGAACATTCCTCAGCATCTTAAAAGGCACCTATGAAAAGCCCACAGCATATATCATTCTCAATGGGGAAACACTGGGAGCCTTTCCCCTAAGATAAGGAACACGACAGGGATGTCCACTCTCACCACTGCTATTCAACATAGTACTAGAAGTCCTAGCCTCAGGAATCAGGCAACAAAAAGAAATAAAAGCATTCAAATTGGCAAAGAAGTCAAATTCTCCCTCTTCGCAGATGATATGATACTGTACTTAGAAAACCCAAAAGACTCCACCACAAGATTGCTAGAACTCCTATAGCAATTTGGCAGTGAGGCAGGATACAAAATCAATGCCCAGAAATCAGTGGCATTTCTATACACTAACAAGGAGACTGAAGATAGTGAAATTAAGGAGTCAATCCCATTTACAATTGTACCCAAAAGCATAAGATGCCTAGGAATAAACCTAGCCCAAGAGGTAAAGGATCTATACCCTAAAAATTACAGAACACATATGAAAGAAATTGAGGAAGACACAAAAAGTTGGAAAAATATTCCATGCTCATGGATTTGAAGAATTAACATTGTGAAAATGTCTATGCTACCCAGGGCAATTTACATATTCAATGCAATCCCTATCAAAATACCATGGAGTTTCTTCAGAGAATTGGAACAAATCTACTTAAGATTTGTGTGGAATCAGAAAAGACCCCAAATATCCAGGGGAATATTGAAAAAGAAAACCAGAGTCAGGGCATCACAATGTCAGATTTCAAGTTGTACTACAAAGCTGTGATCATCAAGACAGTGTGGTACTAGCACAAAAAACAGACACATAGATCAATGAAACAGAATAGAGAACCCAGAAATGGTCCCTCAACTCTATGGACAGCTAATATTTGACAAAGCGGGAAATACTATCCACTGGAAACAGGACAGTCTCTTCAATAAATGGTGCTTGGACAATTGGACAGCCACATGCAGAAGAATGAATCTATGCCATTCTTTTATACCATACACAAAGATAAATTCAAAATGGATGAAAGATCTACATGTAGACAAGAATCCATCAAAATCCTAGAGAAGAACACAGGCAACACCCTTGTTGAACTTGGCCACAGCAACTTCTTGTAAGATACATTTATGAAGGCAAGGGAAACAAAAGCAAAAATGAATTATTGGAACTTAATCAAGATAAAAAAGCTTCTGCACAGCAAAAGAAACAGTCAACAAAGCTAACAGACAAGCTACAGAATGGGAGAAGATATTTGCCAATGACCTATCAGATAAAGAGTTAGTATCCAAGATCTATAAAGAACTTAGTGAATTCAACAGCAAAGAAACAAACAATTGAATCATGAAATGGGCAAAAGACATGAACAGAAATCTCACAGAGGAAGACATAGACATGGCCAACACGCACATGAGAAAATGTTCTGCATCACTTGCCATCAGGGAAATACAAATAAAAACCACAATGAGATACTACCTCACACCAGTGAGAATGGGGAAAATTAACAAGGCAGGAAACCACAAATGTTGCAGAGGATGCGGAGAAAAGGGAACCCTCCTGCACTGTTGGTGGGAATGTGAAATGGTGCAGCCACTCTGGAAAACTGTGTGGAGGTTCCTCAAAGAGTTAAAAATAGACCTGCCCTACAACCCAGCAATTGCACTGTTGGGGATTTACCCCAAAGATGCAGATGCAATGAAATGCCAGGACACCTGCACCCCGATGTTTCTAGCAGCAATGTCCACAATAGCCAAACTGTGGAAGGTGCCTCGGTGTCCATTGAAAGATGAATGGATAAAGAAGATGTGGTTTATGTATACAATGGAATATTACTCAGCCATTAGAAATGACAAATACCCACCATTTGCTTCAATGTGGATGGAACTGGAGGGTATTATGTTGAGTGAAATAAGTCAATCGGAGAAGGACAAACATTATATGGTCTCATTCATTTGGGGAATATAAATAATAGTGAAAAGGGATTAGAAGGGAAGGGAGAAGAAATGGGTAGGAAATATCAGAAAGGGAGACAGAACATGAAGACTCCTAACTCTGGGAAACGAACTAGGGGTGGTGGAAGGGGAGGAGGGCGGGGGGAGGAGGGCGGGGCATGGGTTTGAATGGGTGACGGGTACTGAGGGGGGCACTTGACGGGATGAGCACTGGGTGTTATTCTGTATGTTGGCAAATTAAACACCAATAAAAATAAATTTATTATTAAAAACAAAAGAAAGAACTTATTAAACTCAACAGCAAAGAAACAAACAATCCAATCATGAAATGGGCAAAAGACATGAACAGACATTTCACAGAGGAAGACATAGATATAGCCAACAAGCACATGAGAAAATGCTCCTCGTCACTTGCCATCAGGGAAATACAAATCAAAACCACAATGAGATACCACCTCACACCAGTGGGAATGGTGAAATCTCACAAGACAAGAAACAACAAATGTTGGAGCCTGTGGGGAGAAAGCAGAATCTTCTTGCACTGTTTTTGGGAATCTGAACTGGTGCAGCCTCTCTGGAAAACTGTGTGGAGGTTCCTCAAAGAGTTAAAAATAGAACTGCCCTGCGACCCAGCAATTGCACTGCTGGGGATTTATTCCAAAGATACAGATGCAGTGAAATGGCAGGACACCTGCACCCCAATGTTTATAGCAGCCATGTCCACAATAGCTAATCTGTGGAAGGAGTCTCAGTGTCCATCGAAAGATGAATTGATAGAGAAGATGTGGTATATTTATACAATGGAATATTACTCAGCCATTAGAAATGACAAATACCATTTGCTTCAAGGTGGATGTAACTGGAGGATATTATGCTGAGTGAAATAAGTCAATCAGAGAAGGACAAACATTATATGGTCTCATTCATTTGGGGAATATAAAAAATAGGGAAAGGGAATAAAGGGGAAAGGAAAAAAAATGAGTGGGAAATATCAGAAATGGAGACAGAACATGAGAGACTCCTAACCTTGGGAAATGAACAAGGGGTGGTGGAAAGGGAGGTGGGTGGGGGGTGGGGTTGACTGGGTGATGGGCACTGAGGGGGGCACAACGGGATGAGCACTGGGTGTTATGCTATATGTTGGCATATTGAACTCCAATAAAAAATATACAGAATAAAAGGGAATTTAAAATGGTGCAGCACTTTGGAAAACCATTGGCAGTTCTGTGAAAGTTACCATATAGTTACCATATAAGATATATACATATATACATATATACATATAAGATACAATCCACTCCTAGGTATATATTCTAGGGAAATGAAGGCATATGTCCATCCAAAACATGAATGCTATCACAACAGCATTATTCATAATAGCAAAATGGTCGAAAACACCCAAATGTCCATCTACTGATGAATGAGAAAGCAAGTTGTGGTATATCCATACAACAGAATATTATTCACTAATAAAAATAAGTGAAGAACTGACACATGCTACCTGAATAAACCTTGAAAACATCATGCTAAATGAAAGAAGCTAAAGAGTAAAGGCCACATATTATGATTCCATCTATATGAAATGTGCAGAATAAGAATATCCATGCACAGAAAAAATAGACCATTGATTGCCTAGGGCTGAAAGGATTAAACGCTAATGGAGAGAGACAGCTAATGGAAAGTGACAGCAAATTGGTACAGAGTTTCTTTATGCGTTGATAAAAATGTTCTGAAATTGATGTGGCAGTGGATGTATCTGAACATACTAAAAACCACTGAATATTTTAAGTAAGGGAGTTGCATAGTATACTAATTATATCTTAAGAAAGCTGTTATAAAGATACTAGAGCATAAAAAGCTTGAAATTATCTGTTTCTGTTGGCCTTATACCCCACATGTTGCTAGTATTCACCCAGAAACTTATCCCTACATAGTCAGCTGGCTGTATGTTCAATGACAATGCTCCACAAGAAGCAACTACAGATGCTTCAGTAATTTTATATCCAATGTACACCAGAAGCTTTGCCAGTGACATGATAAATGTTTTTTTAATTTTTTTAATTTATTTATTTATGGTAGTCACAGAGAGAGAGAGAGAGCCAGAGACACAGGCAGAGGGAGAAGCAGGCTCCATGCACCGGGAGCCCGACATGGGATTCGATCCCGGGTCTCGAGGATCGCGCCCTGGGCCAAAGGCAGGCGCTAAACCGCTGCACCACCCAGGGATCCCATGATAAATGTTAATAACAATTTTTATTGGTAAAAAAATGGTGCTTTGCTTATTAGTGTGATGCAAAAAATTGGCCTGCATTGGTAAAATTAAGGGTATTCAAGATATGTATCCTAGCTAAAATACTTTAGAGATCCTCTCCACAGATAGGTGGCAAAGACTTTCTGAATCACTTACAAATGAGTCACATAAACACTTCATGTAAGTTGAAAGGTTGCAAATCTTGAAGGCATTGAAATCTTACAAGTAACTTATGTGAACACTCCTATGTGTGCTTGCTAAGAAATGTGCCTTAATGTCTATGGTACAATTTGATTTGACACTGGCTTTTTTTTAAATAACCTCCTAACAAAGTGTTTTGGCATAGGTAACTCTTACCTGCTTTCCTTGCCTAATAGGAACCTACTGCTACCTACCGAAAGAACCTAAGAGCTGTACCTAGTCAATATGCCAGTTAGGTCAAAACGCATTGAAAGCAGAGTTTAGTGTGAGAATGTGTCTTTGAAATGGTTTTTAAAATAATCTTTGATTTGACTTGTGCTCTAAAGGTGATTTGAAATGAAGGGATTTCTGCTCCACTTGCCCAGCAAGAGAAGGGCTAGCAGGGGAGAAGCCTACTCTCCTCTAAAGGAGGCAGCATCTGTGTAGATGGTGAAAGGGAGAACAACATGCCCATTCAGTTTGAATGAAAGGGATATGGGAGCTGTAGACTCCCATTGGGAGGATAATGTTCTCTGCCTCTGTGCCCACAAAGAGCACACCTTAGTCTTGCACTTTGTTAGCTATCTCCCCAACAAAATTATAAGCAGAGGCCACAGGGTACTACTGGGTTCAACCCCTGGGTCTAGCTCTGTGTGAAAACTTGGCAAATCCCATATCCTCTTTGGCCTTCAGACCCCTCATCATTTGAGCTGTGTGACCCCTGGAAGCCTTTTGTACTTTATATTCTGTAATCTCAGAGGCTGAATTAACCCACAAGGAAGTTCTCAACTTTTATTGTATCAGACAGAAGAAGCTATGGTATAAATGAGTGAGTCAGAGGATCCTAGTGGTTGATGCTATCAAGTATTATTGACTCCAGTTGCCAGTTCTTATAGGCATATACTCCTCACATTTTTGGGCTATGTCCATCACAGGTGGGAGTTGGTCCTCTTGGCCATTGGCATCTCCAGGGCTAGCCTTTTTCAGTATTTCTATAGATATTTCTGAGGCTGGTCAATCCATTTCATTGATACAGGCCTTCACAGAAGGGTCAAAGTATTGTGTCAGATTATAGGCCTGGGAATCCTGCCTTGTTAAAGTAATCTTATTTCTGTATTTCCAAATTCCACAGGAAAGTGAAATATCAAGGGTGACTGCACTGTGGCACTCAGATCCTAGGTCTCAGAAGCAGGATAGAAGATAGATTGAAGGGTCACAAAGGCTCCTTAGTCTATGTGAAGGATAACTGGAGTGATAGCCACAGAGAAGAAATGATATTAAGACCAATATCTGAGATGATATATATAAGACCAAGGGCACAACTAGATAGGGAGGGTCAGAAACAAAGAGGTGGAGATGTCTTTGAGAATCCCAACATAAGTAACATATTATTTAAGAAAGCATCAACATCAGATTAAGGTATAGTGTATAGTCACTGAACTAAATTTTAATTTCAAAGTGTTTATTTCATGGACCTCAAGGGTATGGTGAGCTGATTATCTCAACTAATAGTCCTATGACTTTAGGAGAAAATCAAATAGATTGGTGCTGTATCAATGGTAAGTGTAAATGTCACCACTTAATCATAGTGGGACAGTGCTATTGGTTATTCATATAGAACTTGGTACTGTTCCACATTTTGGTGGTGCTAACCTCCACCAAGGACTTTTTGGGCCTTTCGTCTCTTTTACAACATTAGTAAATCATTGCATAGCTAATCCTCATGTATTAAACTAATTGATCTCTAAGATCCCTTACAGTGGTAAAATTGTTCTATTATATGGACACATCTATAATTAAAGGCAGTGTTTCAGGTGCAGGTGTGTTTTCTGCTGCAATGGTTCTTTATAGCTAGCATCTATTCCAGTTGGTAGGTGCTACATTGTCAAATTTTTGGAGATTATCCTTGATTGTTTTAAAGTGCTGGGCTGGAAGGGGAGGTGGGCGGGGGGGTGGTTGGGGTAACTGGGCAACAGGCACTGAGGAAGGCACTTGATGGGATGAGCACTGGGTGCTATACTATATGTTGGCAAATCAAACTTCAATAAAAACAAATGAAAAAAAAATGTGGGGCTGGGCTCTGTTGCCTGTAAAACAAACTAGTATTTCTAACTCCACCTATAGGCTCAGACTAGGAGAAACCACCTTGAGGAGGCAGGGAAAGATACTCAACAAAGGTGTAAGTGGGTAAATTCAGCCCCTTCACCAGTTGCAATAAGACAACCCAACCACCCAAGCCATTATGATGGTTATCCTGCTATTTAAGGTTGGTGAGGTCAAAGAGGGATCCTCCTGTACATCGTGCAGTAGATCAACATAATTTTTGCAAGACCACTCCTTTCCCCTTCAAAGGAATTCTGGTACTTTGTTAAGAAGTAAAATTTTCTTAAAAGCAGTTACAGGAGTTTATCAGTGAAGATACTGTTAGTCGAAGGCTTCTGGGATGATTGGATGATACAGCTCAACCATATGATTAAAAATCGGGTTTTATCCTTCTACATAGCTATCCCTGGGTCAACATTATCTCAAGGCTGGATGCCCTTGGTGATAGGAAGGCTGACAATACAAACTGAAGCCAAGAACAACTAGAGAAATAAGTTTCCTTGTTTAGGTTGAGTGTTGCTTCCCAAAACTCACATAAGAGCAAGCATACTTAGAAGCGTCTGAGTGGCTCAGTCTGTTACGTGTTCAACTATTGATTTTGACTCAGTTCATGATATTGAGATCCTGAGATGGAGCCCACTTTGGGCTCTGCACTCAGTGGGGAGTCTGCTTGAGATTTTCTCTCCCTATTCCTCTACCTCAATCACCTCTATCTCTCTCTCTCTCAAATAAATACATCTAAAAAAAAAAAGAAAGCATACTTTTTTCCAAGCCATAGTAAACATCCTGTCATATTCTACAGGTTCACAGTGGTTTGGGCCAGCCCAGACTCAAACCAGTCACTATGGCAAGGCAAGTTTAGCATTGCCTCGATTGGTTTAGAAAAATTTTCCTATCCCTATATTTTAGAAAAATATTCCTATTTTGGGGGCAAACCCTTCAAATTACATGTAGCCATTCAGAGGGAAAGTGTGGCCTGGATGTTTGGGGGCAATCTACATTTATGAAAACTCACCTAGATTTATATACTATTTTCCAATTAACAAGCCACTTTTATATATTTCATTTTACTAATATAAATACTATTTTTACTCTAAATGTAAAGCAAATGATAAGCAAAGGATAATAAGGTCCAGGTTTGGGAGGGAGCTGTCAAAGCTTTGTGTTTTTATACAGTAGGGTTAGGCAAAGCAGTAACTGTTAAGAAAGGAGAACAAATACAGAGAATCTAAGATTGCAAGAAGGTTTAATGGGCTAAAAGAAGACTCAGTGCTGTTTTAGGAATAAAATGTTTAGGTAAAAGAAGTCGGCATCTGCTTTCTTGAGGAGAATTCAGAAGGTACTAGAAAGCAGTAGCAAGAGGGACTGGGGAAAATAAGGATGGGGACAGGTGATTTATATACTATATGGGCAACACTTAATGGCCCTAAGGAAAATTATAGTTGTTTTAAAAACTTAGTAGTTAAAAAAAGAAGAAAGGGAGGAAGAGACAGAGGAAAGGAGGAAGGAAACCTTTACAGGTATTAGTCTTGAGCTGCAGTGGCTGGGTGACAATTATACTAAATTCCTGGTAGAACAAATGTAGCAGCTTGCTTGAAGGTACTTACATAAGTGGGGATACAGATTGAGGGATAATAACTAGGGTTAAAATTTAGAGATTCTGCAGGCTGGCACCAAAATATTTGGGGCTTCTGTTACCTACCCTTCTGTTACCCTGTCTGAGGCTGTCTAGAGAAGGTCACATCCAGTTAGGGCCACATCTTCTGAGCTCAGCATCCAGGGGCAGACTGTTAACAGTTGATGTGCCTTCAACAGGAGTATCCTCATTTATCTCTTCTCTTCTTCCTCCATCTCCAGCTCTCCCATACCCCCTACCCTCTTTTTGACTTTTGGGAAGTCTCAATTTTGAATAAAGTTCTTATATATCACAATTAATGAAGAGGCCCAACTTCAATCAACTGACCAATTCTATCCTCGAGAGGTTCACAAAATAAAATTATATAAAGTAACTTTTCAACCACTTACATAAATGGTTTTTTTTAATTGGATTATACTTCTAAATCTCCTATCTCTGTTAAAATCGTATTAAAAACTTCTCTATCGATCCCTGAGTGGCTCAGCAGTTTAGTGCCTGCCTTCGGCCCAGGGCACGATCCTGGAGTCCCAGGATCAAGTCCCGCATCAGGCTTCCTGCATGGAGCCTGCTTCTCCCTCTGCCTGTGTCTCTGTCTCTCTCTTTCTTTCTGTCTCTGTCTCTGTCTCTCTGTCTCTCTCTCTCTGTATGTCTCTCATGAATAAATAAATAAAATCTTAAAAAAAAAATAAAAAGTTCCCTATCATCACCTGCCAGGGAGATAGAAGGAACTAAATTCAAGAAATCTTTAACACCCATAAATTATTAAAAAGTAAGCACATGGATTTTTCAGCCCTGCCCTTGCTAATTCAGTCCAGTCACACAGAGACAGGATATATATCCTCCAAACCTCCTTCCCCTTGGAAAAGGAACAGTTGTCAAGTGGAAACTGGGCTACTGAAAACAGGCCAGTGAATATGTCTCCCAGGACCTCTGTTCTTGGGAGAAGCGCTTGATCACCAGACTGTGTACCCCGATGACCCACAGAGTTCTTAAAAACAAACACTGAATCCTGGAATAGAAAGAACTCTTTGGTCATAGTGTCCATATGTCACTAAGCCTCCTCAGAGGTCTGCTGACAGAACACTAGCTGCCATGTCCCAGGTAGGCAGAGAAATGTCTGATCCCCAGATTCAGCTGGGCATCTAAGGGAGAAACCACCAGCACAGCAACCGTCAGAACTTGTTGGACAGCATCAGCAATCCAGGAAACAGACGCTATTCCACATTTGGAGAAAACAGAAAGCTTATGGAAACAGAGAAGTCCTACTCAATTCTGTCCCTCAACTGGAAAGAAGAGAACTTGCTGAAAAAGAAACTCAGTTTTCTGGAGTCCATGAAGAAATATGAAGCTAATGCCTGACTAATGGAACAAAAAGCCTTTTATAAACAATGCTACTTAAAGCTTCGAAGATCGGAGCTGGCATGTACCCAGTTGCTAGGAAACCAGGACCTGGTAAAAACACTCACCTCCAAGAACTTGTTGTCCAACTACACATCCACCTCGGGGGATGAGAGTGAGGTAGCAGTGAAGGCGATAGTCCAGGATAGGAGAAGGTGGGAGAAGAACAAGATGATCTTCAGACTTAGCCTGGATAAAAACAGACTCTACCCACCCCCTCAGCAGTAGTCTGCTGAAAAAGGTAGAGGTCCAATCAACTTCCAGGCAACTTTAAAGGCAGACTCCAAAAAAGAGAACGTAAGGGCAACTGTAAAAACCAGTAGGTCTCCTTCCAGAGAAGAGGGCAAGCCAATTCTTTTATCTTTAGAGTCTCTGGATAGGCCACAGCAGGAAGCAAAACAGAAAAAGCTTCCCATAGAAGGAAGGCTGTCACTGGAAGGGGAAGGAATCATGAGGGACTTCTCCAGTAAACCATCAAGTATTGTACAGAGTTTTTTCCAAGATCCACCCATTGGCAGGAAATCAAAAGGCAAACTGCTTAAATACATAGTGTATGGAGACAGAAGTGTGGAACACCCCAAAAAGAAAATGCCAATGCAGACCTAGGAATAACCCCCATGGCCTGGGAAGTGTGCAAATGGACCCAGCATCCCTGACCCAGATCCAAGCCCTCCTAAGGCAAGAGTTTTTCATGAATGAAAGAGCTATGTATCTGGAGGACAGAATCCAAGGTCTGCTACAGCCCACACATTTTCTCTTTCAAGATTACTCTTCCAACAGTCCCTTGGAGAAAGGAAGTGAGGAAATACTGTATGCTCCAGTAATCAGAATGCACACTATAGGAAGAGGACAGAAACTCATTCTGAAGAGATCAGAAAACAAATTTGAAGTAATTCCATCACCAAGAACAAACATGTTTTTTGTTTTTTTTTTAAGATACCTTTCTCCTTTCTACCCATTTATCATTCAGTAACAATTTCTTTATTCTTAACAAAGAAAAATATTACCCATGACCTCAAAGTGCTTCCGAACTCAGGGAGAAACTTTTTTTTTTTCCTCTTCTATAAAAACATGACAATCAAGGCAGGATTTAACAGTAAGAAAGTGGACTTGGATCATGACTGGCTCTGCTGCCTGTGAATATGAAGACACAGAGACAAGCTGAGAGCACAGGCAACAAAGGAAGATCAGGCTGCCCTGGAACCAGGGCATCTTGAATTTTCCATACCAGTCTTCATCTCCACAACAAACAACACTTTTCAAGGAGTAATATCTAAGAGGAACATGATTCTGGGAAATTCTTTGCCAATATTACTTTTACTGTAAAAAGAGTGTGAAAGACAATAATTTGGGAAATGTTAGCAAATTTGCTTCTTCGGTGGCATGGAGAGGGAGTGGGAATGGGAACTTAAACTCTAATTAAAACAAATGAAAACTAGTTGACTTGAAAACTAGGGGAAATCTTTCTCTCTTTTCCTCTCCCAACCCTTCTTCCCAGGTTGAGAGCCTTATAGGGAGCTTCCCTACATTTAGTTAAACAATATAGTGCTGACTGAAGCAAGTTGAAGTTAACTGGCATGATAATGTGGAAAGAGCATGGAGCAAGAGTCAGAAGCTCTGGTTTCTACCTTTATGTATTTAAACTTATACAAATGCAATGGCCAGAGTAATCTTGGGCAAAGTGCTTCACAGGTTAACACTTGTTTCCTCATCTATAAGGGTTATACAATATGATCTTTTAGGTTACTTTTACCTGTAAACTTCTTCAGTCCAATATTTGACTTGTCACAAAAACAGATACTGGATGGCTGCCCTTGAGCAAAATAAAACATCTTCAGTCTTGTCCCTCCAGTGGCCTTATGATAAGTCCAGTAAGTCAATATTTCAGACTTTTTTCTTAAGTAACATAAGGCAGTTAAATTTTTTATTATTAATTAGATAGTAGTGAGATAAATACATGGTAGTGATTTTACACTTAAGTAATGTTAAGTCTCTCTTTAAATATTATTTCCGTGTATTTTCTAAATATTAAGTCCCATGATAACAGCAAAAGAAACCTAAGAAAGTGGAATTCATGTTATAAAGCACATGGCTAATCACAGGTTTAGTGTCACCTGTGAAATCAGATGACTGAAATGAGGCAGAGCCTACTCCTGTCACACATTGCAGTGATCTGTGCTATCCCAAATGACCTACTTCATGCGGGTTCAGTGTGAATTTTATTGGCTTACTTGAGTAGAAGCATTGAAAACACACAGATGGTTATCAGGAGAAAAAAAAAGCTATCTTTAAATAAATACTGTAATTACAAGAATGATTTTGGAATGGGGAGTCTAGATGAAAAATTGGAGTAGAGAGGAATAAAGCAGCTGTCTTTAAAGTCACTTAGGAAAAGGTGATCTATTTACTCACCACCTTCATAACAACATATGGAAAATAAACTGTTTTCCTTTTATTGCTTTCCCAAACCAGCTACATTTATAATATAAGGGTTGTGTTGTCTCTGAAAAATGGAAAGAAAGTGTGAGAAGCACCTGACCACCAGAAAAGCTGAAAATCCTTCTTCACATTCAGGAATAATTCTTACACTACCTTTTACTGGTAGTTTCTATAGAGATCTGGAAGTCCAGTTGACAAATCAGGCCCTTCAGGTTTGCAAATATAGTTTCATTCATACATCCCTTCAACAGTTATGTACTGGACATTGAGGCAAGGAAAACAGACATGTTCCTACTTTCCTGGAGTTTACATTTAAGAAGGGAGTTAGGCAGTAAAGAAGCAAACAAAAGAATATATTGTGATAGGCACTATGGATGTTTTGGAAAACAATTTAAATTTGAAAAAATATGTGAGTCCTATGAATATATATTGAAGGCAAATGGCATTTTCACTGGATTGGGTGCTGAATGCAACCACATTGTGGGCAATTTTGAAATGCATTTTTTTGATAACTTCCATATTTGACAGGCCCAACTATACACTGTCTAGTTGTGGTGAGCTGGGACTGTCTCAATCTCAGCTTTAAGCACTTGAAGGTTATCTTCTTGCCCTTGGTGTTATCTCTGGAGCAAGCCTATCTTCTTATTTACCTCAAGCAACAGATTTGTTATCACTACTGTCCCATTTAGGGCCCACTGAGAAGTGGATCAAACCCAGCAGTGTCAGGCAATGATAGGTGGACAATTGGTATAATTGATTTCGGAGTTTATCACATTTCAAAACTTTTGAAATATTTTCACTTAGCTGATTTATCTTCATGTGATGTACATATATATCCTTCTTAAAAGCTGCATGAAGAACTGCAATTGAGGGTAGGGTGTCAGTTAGTCGTGTGCAAAGGTACAGCAAGGAGGATGGAAGGGATTTTCTGAGATACCCAGGTTGCTGTGTAGCTCCATAAATCATGTTTACATTCTGATGTTGGCACTGGGGACACAGTCGTGAACAAGACAAGATTGTCTGCCTTCATTGGGCTTGGTTTCTAGTGGAGCACAGATAAAAATGAGCAAACAACATTGACAATTTTCCTTACTGTAAGTTCCATGTGTATGTCAAATGATACCATTTCCCAGGGATACTGACTGTTCTTCTTCCCTCCCTTTATTCCCTTTCCCTGGTTTCTACCTATGGGTTCAGCTATGACCCATATGATCTATAGGCTGAAGATCCAAAATTTTTATCTTCTGAGTATGCTTTTCTCTAGACCCACTATCTACCCAATTACCCAAACCAAATATGTAGTTTTTAGGACTCCTCTCTGTCCCATGCAAGAATATCTAATCTGTCACCTGGCTCCAGTCCCTAACATGTCTTAGATTGTTCCCTCTCTTCACTCCTCAGCTCTTAAATGTATTTCTAGCATTATATCAATAGTCTCCTAACTACAAACAAAACAAAACAAAATGGCACTTATGCTCCTTCAGTTTATATCATAAAATAGATATAGAATGAAAAACTGATTATCCTTGCTACTTAATGTCTGCAAAATAAAGTCCCAAGTGTTGGGTATGGTCTACCAGGCCCTCCATGATCTGATCTATCATAGTCTTTTCCAACTCCATCTTGACCCTTTTATGGCTCACACTCAGGAATATTGAACACCTTTCACTGCCTAGTATACACCTACCCATCTGTCAAGATAGAGCTAAACCTTAATTTCTCTTTCTTCAGTCTCATTGCTAGTATATGGAAATGCCACTGATTTCTGGCCATTGATTCTGTATCCTGCTGAATTGCTATATGAGTTGTAGCAATCTTGGGGTGCAATCTTTTGGGTTTTCTACGTACAGTATCATGTCATCTGTGAAGAGAGAGAGTTTGACTTTGCCAATTTGAATGCCTTTAATTTCTTCCTGTTGTCTGATAACTGAGGCTAGGACTTCTAGTACTATGTTGAATAACAGTGGTGAGAGGACATCCCGATCATGTTGCCGATCTTAGGGGAAAGGCTCTCAGTTTTTCCCCATTGAGAATGATATTTGCTGTGGGCTTTTCACAGGTGCCTTTTAAGATGCTGAGGAATGTTCCCTCTATCACTACACTCTGAAGAGTTTTGATCAGGAATAGATGCTGCATTTTGTCAAATGTTTTATCTGTATCTATTGAGGATCATATGGTTCTTCTTTTTTCTCTTGTTGATGTGATCTATCATGTTGATTGTTTTACGAGTGTTGAACCAACCTTGCGTCCTGGAGATAAATCCCACTTGGTCATGGTGAATAATCTTAATGTATTGTTGGATCCTATTGGCTAGTATCTTGTCGAGAATTTTTGCATCTGTGTTCATCAGGGATATTGGTCTATAATTCTCCTTTTCGGTGAGGTCTTTGTCTGTTTTTTGGCATCAAGGTGGTGCTGGCCTCATAGAATGAATTTGGAAGTATTCCATCCATATCTTTCAGAACACAATTTAGTAGAATAGGTATTATTTCTTCTTTAAACGTTTGATAGAATTCCCCTGGGAAGCCATCTGGCCCTGGACTTTTGTGTCTTGGAAGGTTTGGATGACTGCTTCAATTTCCTCCCTGGTATTGTCCTGTTCAGGTTTTCTATTTCTTCCTGTTCCAGTTTTGGTAATTTGCGGTTTTCCAGAAATGTGTCCATTTCTTCTAGATTGCCCAATTTACAATTGCACCCAAAAGCATAAGATACCTAGGAATAAACCTAACCAAAGAGGTAAAGGATCTATACCCTAAAAACTACAGAACACTTCTGAAGAAATTGAGCAAGACACAAAGAGTTTGTTGTTTCTATTTGCTTCAACGTGGATGGAACTGGAGGGTATTATGCTGAGTGAAGTAAGTCAATCGGAGAAGGACAAACAGTGTATGTTCTCATTCATTTGGGGAATATAAATAATAGTGAAAGGTAATATAAGGGAAGGGAGAAGAAATGTGTGGGAAATATCAGAAAGGGAGACAGAACATAAAGACTCCTAACTCTGGGAAACGAACTAGGGGTGGTGGAAGGGGAGGAGGGCGGGGGGTGGGGGTGAATGGGTGATGGGCACTGAGGGGGGCACTTGATGGGATGAGCACTGGGTGTTATTCTGTATGTTGGTAAATTGAACACCAATAAAAAATAAAATTAAAAAAAATAAATAAAATCTTTAAAAAAAAAGGAAAAAAAAAAGACACAAAGAGTTGGAAAAATATTCCATGCTCATGGATTTGAAGAATTAACATTGTGAAAATGTCTATGCTACCCAGGGCAATTTACATGTTCAATGCAATCCCTATCAAAATACCACAGACTTTCTTCAGAGAATTGGAATAAATCATCTTAAGATTTGTGTGGAATCAGAAAAGATCCTGAATATCCAGGGGAATATTGAAAAAGAAAACCAGCACCAGGAGCATCACAATGCCAGATTTCAAGTTTTACTACAAAGCTGTGATCATCAAGACAGTGTGGTACTCGCACAAAAACAGACACATAGATCAATGGCACAGAACAGAGAACCCAGAAATTGTCCCTCAACTCTATGGACAGCTAATAATTTGACAAAGCAGGAAAGAATATCCACTGAAAAAAGGACAGTCTCTTTAATAAATGGTGCTGGGAAAATTGGACAGCCACGTGCAAAGAATGAAACTAGGCCACTCTCTTACACCATACACAAAGATAAACTCAAAATGGATGAAACATCTACATGTGAGATAAAAATCCATCAAAATCCTAGAGAACACAGGCAACACCCTTGTTGAACTTGGCCACAGCAACTTCTTGCAAGATACATCCACGAAGGCAAGGAAACAAAAGCAGTAATGAACTATTCGGACTTAAGATGAAAAGCTTCTGCACAGCCAAAGAAACAGTCAACAAAACTACAAGACAACCTACAGAATGGGAGAAGATATTTGCAAATGACCTATCACATAAAGAGCTAGCATCCAAGATCTATAAAGAATTTATTAAACTCAACACCCAAGAAACATACAATCCAATCACAAAATGGGCAAAAGACATGAATAGAAAATTCACTAAAGAAGACACAGACATGGCCACCAAGAACATGATAAGATAAAATGCTCCTCATCACTTACCATCAGGAAATACAAATCAAAACCACAATGAGATACCACCTCACACCAGTGATAATGGTGAAAACTCACAAGACAGGAAACAAGAAATGTTGGGGAGGATGTGGAGAAAGGGGAACCCTCTTACACTGTTGGTGGGAATGTGAACTGGTACAGCCACCTTGGATAACTGTGTGGAGGTTCCTCAAAGAGTTAAAAATAGAGCTACCCTACAATCCAGCAATCGCACTGCTGGGGATTTAACCCAAAGATACAGATACAGTGAAAAGCCGAGACACCCGCACCCCAATGTTTATAGGAGCAATATTCACAATAGCAAAACTGTGGAAGGAGCCTCGGTGTCCATCTAAAGATAAATGGATAAAGAAGATGTGGCATATGTATACAATGGAATATTACTCAACCATCAGAAGAGACAATACCCACCATTTGCTTTGATGTGGATGGAACTGGATGGTATTCTGAGTGAAGTCAGTCAGAGGACAATCATTATATGGGTTCACTCACATGAGGAATATGAAAAATAGTGAAAGGGCATAAAGGGGAAAGGAGAGAAAATGAGTGGGAAAAATCAGAAATGGTGACAGAACATGAAAGACTCCTAACTCTGGGAAATAAGGGAATCTGAGGTGGGCAAGGGGATGAGGTGACTGGGTGATGGGTACTGAGGGGGGGGGGCACTGGATATTATACTATATGTTGGCAAATTGAACTCAATAAAATATACAAAAATAAAAATAAAAATATGAACACAGAAGAAAAGAAAGAGCTAAACCTTTAAGTCCTACCTGAAATTTTTTTGGATCTTAATTCTCTGCCCAAATTGTACCTTGAGATACTTCTATTACCCTTAGTGGTTTGTACATGTCTGGTCGATTAGATTGTCTCCCCATAATAGACTTCTTGAATGACCAAAGCAGTTTTGAATCAATTAAAAATTTCCAGCAAACCTGCAATGTGGCATTCAATTGGTATTTGTCTAGTAAATGTTAATGAAAGGAAAACATTTCATACTCCAGTTGGAAAAGGGTAAGAGGCAGGTTTTGAAATCTCTTATAGAAATCTTTCCTTACCATATCATTGTCGTCTTATGTGTCCTAAGTTCTTTCCATAGGTCTGATTTACTAAATAATGAGTACTGTAGGTGTATATGGGAAAGGGAATGTGGAGCAGCAAAAGACAACTTTCTTTTACCAAACTTTCTCTCTGGCTCTGAATTATTTTTACAGGGATGAAATAAATCTCAGGTGATGTGACATTTCTGGGTATTAAGTCCACACTATCAAAATTCTCTTAACTGAAAACAACTCTCACTCATACTTTCCTCTAGATGGAAAGCCTGAAGATAGTAAAATGAACAATGTTTCTTTTATCTTCCTCTCTTTACCTTTCTTCTTACTAAACAGCTGTTTCTTCTGAAAGGGTGGGCATCAGAAAAAAGGATTCCACCTTATCCGGTTGGTGCAGCTGTAATAGGGTATTGAACCTTCAGAGGTGGGGGTTAATAGCTTTCTTTCGTGAAAAATGCCCTGCTGGGAACCCCAACTGAGAACCTCTAGTTTGGCTGGCAGCGTCCCATTTTCCACCCCTCACAGCTTCTACATTTGATGGTTCTCAGATGTTGGGTACCTGGCCACATGCAAGAAGCCCACATGTGTAGGGTAATTTTCAAGACGGATCATCTCTTACACCACATCTGGCACACAGGAAACATACAGCTCAGCCCCATTATTGGTGAATGTGTCCTTTATTCAGTTGTCACAGACTCCTTCAGTCAAACCTTACTCAAGGACCCTTTCCAGGAAGAGTCATGTACCATCCCTGTGTTCCCCCAAATCTAAAGATCACAGGATCAAGGTCTCCAAGTAGTTCATTTTGAAACATACCTCACTGAGTTAAAGATGAAGGAAAACCTACAACTCATTCTATGAAAACAGTATTATTCTGGTATCAAAATCAGATAAGAAAACTACAGACCAATATTTCTTATCAACACAAATATTCTAATACTAAAACCAAATCCAGCAGCATCTAAAAAGGTTTGTGCACTATGGGCAAGTAGGATTAGCTCATGAATGCAAGGTTGGTTCAATCCATCAATGTAATAATATACTCTATTGGATGCAGAAGCATTTGACAAAAATCCAATATCCTTTCTTGTGAAAACACTCAACAGACTAGGAATAGAAGAAAATTTCCTCAACCTGAAGAATCTATGAAAAACAGCTAACGTTACACATGACAGTGAAAGACTAAACGCTTTCCTCTTAAAATCAAGGACAAGAAGAGATGTCTGTTCCTGCCACTTCTATTCAATATTGTACTAGAAGAGCTAGCCAGGGCACTTAGGCAAGAAGAACAAGCAAAAGAAATCCAGAGTGGAAAGGAAGAAAAATCATTTCTATCCACGAATGCATGGTGCTAGATGTAAAATCTCCTAAGGAATGAAAGAAAGAAAAAAGAAACAAGGGAGGAAGGGAGGAAGGGAGGAAGGAAGGAAAAAGAAGGAAAGAAAAGAAGAAAGAAAGAAAGAGAGAGAGAGAGAGAGAGAGAAAGAAAGAAAGAAAGAAAGAAAGAAAGAAAGAAAGAAAGAAAGAAAGAAGAAAGAAAGAGGAAGGAAGGAAGGAAGGAAGAAGGAAGGAAAGAGAAAAAGGAAAGAAAAAAGAAAGAAAGAAAGAAAAGGAAGAAAGAAAGAAAGAAAGAAAGAAAGAAAGAAAGAAAGAAAGAAAGAAAGAAAGAAAGGAAGGAAGGAAGGAAGGTGAAAAAGGAAAGAAAGAAAAAGAAAGAAAGAAAGAAGAAAGAAAGAAAGAGAAAGAGAGAGAGGGAGGGGAAAAAAAAGCAAGCAAGCAGAATACAAGATTATCATATAAAAATTACTTATATTTTATATACTAGCAATGAGCAATCCAAAAATGAAATTTAGAAAACAATTCTGTTTATAGTAGCATCAAAAACAATTAGGAAAATATCTAATCAAAGAAGTCAGGACTTGTACACTGAAATCTATAAAACATCAATGAAAAAAAAGGACTGAACAAATGGGAGAGAGATTCCATGTTCATGGATTGGAAACCTTTATGTTGTCAAAAATAGCAATATTCCCTCTAAACACAACACAATCCGTATCAAAATTCCACCTGTGTGTTTTGTTGATTGTAAAATTCATATGGAACTGCAAGGGACCTCAAATAGACAAAAGGACCTGCGAAAGGAACTTGGGCGACTCACAAATCCCAAATTCAAATCTGACCTACAGTAATTAAACTATGATAATCAAGACAGTGTGGTACTGGCATTAGGACAGACATAAAAATCAATGGAATAAAACTGCAAGCCTAAAAGTAAGTCTAATATTTATGAGCAATTACTTCTCAATAATGGTGCCAAGACCATTCATAGGGAAACAAGTCTTTTGAGCAACTATGCTTGGACAACTGGGTATCTACAAGCCAAAGAATGAAGCTGGACTTCCACAGTGCACAATATGCAAAAATGGATCGAAGACCTTACTATAAGACATTTAAAAGAAAACAGGTATGACTTGGATTAGGTAATTTTTTTTAAAGATATGATAACAAAAGCACAAATCACAAAAGAAAAAAAAAAGAAAATTTGGACATCACTATATTAAAACTTTTGTGCTTCAAAGAGCACCATTAAGAAAGTGAAAATACTATCCAAAGAATGTGAGAAATATTTGCAAGTAATTAATTGGTAAAGAACTTGCACCCAGAATAAAGAACTCAGTAATAAAAAGAACCCAATTAAGAAATGGGTAAAGTATGTGAATACACATTTGTCCAAAGATGAACAAATAGCCAAAAGGACATGAAAAGATGCTCAGCCTTATTAGTCATTAGGGAAATGCAAAAACCATGTAATACTTCACTCTTACAAGGATGGCTAGAATAAAAATGTCAATAATAAGTGTTAGCCAGGATGTAGAGAAATTGGAACTCTCACTCACACACTGTTGGTGGAAATGTCAAAAATAGTCTGGAAAAGTTTGATAGTTCCTAGAAAGGAGTAGGCATATGACCCAACAATTTCACTCCTATGCACATAACCAAGAGAAATAAAAACATATTCACATAGAAACCTGTACACAAATGTTCAGAGTAGTAGCATTTATAATAGCCAAAAAGCAGAAATAACACAAATATCCATCAAATGAATGAACAAAAATATGGTATATCTATACAGTGAAATATTATTCAGCCATAAAAAGAAATGAAGTACTGATACATGCTACAACATAGATGCACCTTGAAAACATAGTTCTAAGTAAAAAGTCAGATACAAAAGGCCACATATTGCACGATTCCATTGATATGAAATGTCCCAAATAGGGGAATCTACAGACAGAAAGATTAGTGATTACCAGGGGTTTTGGTTTGTGTAGGAGAATTGGAGGGGGGGGAGGGAATTACTGAGGGGAGAATAAAGTCACTCCTAATGGGCACATTTTTTTTTACAGTGATAAAAATGCTCTGTATGCAATGGTGATGGTTGTACAATTTCATGAATATTTTAAAAGCCACTAATTATACAACTTTAAAGTGGTCAATTTTGTTACATGAATTTTACCTGAATTAGAAAAAACAAAAACAAAAAGATGAGGGAAGTACCCTTCCTCTACTTTGAGGTGGATGAGGGAGGGTCAACTCCTGCAAAAGAAATTCATTGTAATTATCTCCAACCTCTCAATGGATTCTTCCTTTAACTGGCAAATATTCAAAGTACCTATCTCTGTCTCTCTCAGGAGGTCTTGCACCAGGTTGTCTAGCATCTGTACCTCAACTTCACTGAATCCTGATAGCCAGCAATGAGATACGCTTGGATATAATATAAGCTGAGGGAAAGGCAGGGCCAGGACTGAAACCCAGTCATCTGACTCTGTAGACTGCATCCTCAACAACTGTGTACCATGTACCAGACACATGCTTATCCCATTTTCTAGTTTGCTAAAGACCAGATGATAGCTAGGATAACTACTCCAGGTCCTGTTCAAATGAATCCATGAATCCTGATTTGAGAATTGATTTGTAGTAATGGTAATGAGGTTCTGGATAAACAGGAATTCATCATGGTGCTTCATTTAGTGTAAAAGCATAGTGTTTGGCAGAGGATTGTTCTTTGACAGACATGAAGGGCTGGCAACAGTGAGATGGTGTAAAGATGCTTGCCCGCATCTCCATGAGGAGTGCGGCCAGACAGCAGGACTGCTCAGAGGCTCCTGGTTCAAGAGCACATCCAAAAGGTAGGGCTGGGGAAGTCACACAATATTGCTCTCAAGGAAATCTGTCATTTATCTGTCATTCAGTCATTGATCCGGAGTCACTTCAAGAGGCAAGTCATTTAGCTACATTCAATGCTTAATAGTAATAAAGAATTCAGGGTGTGCGTGCATGGAGGGGGGAGTTGTGGGGAGGAGACGAGGAGACAGAGGCCATTTTTAGTGAAAAAACAGGAAGCTTCACTGAACATTGTTGCATGCTGAGTCATTTTCAATCATTCGAGTAGTGACAAACTGGTGGGAAGATGACAAACATAACCTTTTCATGAATCTGCTCACATCCTAGGGAATGGTTATGGGGGAAAACCCCCTGGGGATTCCTTTGCTGTTTAAATAAGTAATGTGCTCCACCAAGCTGAGCTATTATGGGAAGTGTGAATTGCTGTGAAGTCACACAAGCACCTGGGGGGAGGGGGTCCGTGTCAGGGATCAACAAAATCTTCATGGGTGAAGTGTTTTAAAGTTTGGTTTTGAAGGGTCCTTGAGAAATATGAAATAATTAAGCACAAAATGAAGATGTTGGGTGAGCATGCAGGGAGAGAAGTGCCTGTAACAGATGGCAAAATTGGAAAACCATTTGGAGCCCAGTTTATGGAGAGCTTTGGCTGCCAAGTTTGAAGAATATTCAAAGGGGAACAAATTTTGAAGCAGGGGATATTGAAAAATTAACAAAAATGTTTTAGCAGAATGAAAAAGATTGGAAGAGGTTACAGTCAGGGTAGTTTTAGGAAACTATCAAAAGCAACCAGGACCTGAAAGTATGATGAAGGACAACAACCAACTGGGAAGACTGGAGGGGAAAAAAATTGATATAAACTGTGACAACTGAGACACGAAGGATTTCGATGACGGGGCTGAAAGTGATCCTTTTAAGGAAGAAACAAATTAACAGTAGGTAGCGATGCAAGATGATGTTTTGGTATAAACTTTGAGGTACCAGAAAGATCTCCTGGGGCTAGAGTCTGAGCAAAAAATATGGATTTATACAAGAATCTCCAGGAGTGGTTGAGGTTGACCAGAGATAACTGGACAAGTAAAGACAAAAAACTAAGTAGAATTATAGTATCCATCCAAGATCTGGATAGTATACATCCAACTGAAAAACAGAGTAGCAGCCAAATTAAGTTCAAGGTGCTGGCAAGGTTCATACTGGCAATTGGGGTGGTTTTGAATATTCTACAGAAGACCATTTTCAGTGGGTTAAGCAGTTCTCACAGTGAGACATTTGCATCAAAATCTTGCAGTGGTTAACAAATGCCAACTTACTGGATCTGAACGGAGAAGGGGGAAAGCCTTGGGACTTTGCATTTTGTTAACAGTCTTCCCCAGGAAATTATAGACTAATAACATTGAGTAGAAGGCAAAAGAGGGAGAAAACTGAAGTTTGTTTTTTAATTCTTTGGTGGCTCACAGAAAAGGTGGAAAGGGTAGATGATCCTTAAGGAGCTAGTAGAAGTTAAAAAAAAATATGGAAAGTGCATGAGAAGGTAAGGGAAATCAAGACTACAAATAAAGTAGCTTTGGGAAAACAATCCTTCTAACAGACTAAGAAATTCTTGAGAAAAACCCCAAAAGGGGTCTGAAATCTCAGCAGCTGTATAAGGAGAACAGAGTGATATTGCTAGGTCACAATCATGAATGAATGAACATCAGCAAATTCAGTTTGAAGCCTCATTTTTAAGGCTTTGTTTTTTGGATATTCATCTTCCTACACAGGTATGCACCCCAAAATAAAACTAGGGAAGTTGTAGTTGTATTTTATCATAAAATTAACCACAACCCAGGATAGTGGTATATAGGGTGAGGAAATCCAACTCATTTGCTGAAGCTGTCAGTTTCCAGAAAAGTTTGGCAGCAGGTTGTATTTTTACGTTGCATGTTTGAAGTTTTCTAAAACAATAAAATGTAAGAGCAAGTTTCTATTTCATTTGGAAAGCTAATTATTTTAGTTTATGGTTCATGTTTTTGGCAGAGCTTCCTGCAGACTGTGGGCTGATTCACAGAGAATCAAAATATGTAAGAGTATCCAGACAAAAAAAGTACTTTAATGGTAAGACTTTAGGGTAGAAGTAGTCATCATAGTCAAAATTTCTGTTTTCCTCTTCCTTGAGATATTGTTCAATGGCATTCTAGTAAACAGTAGTGAACAGGAGGCAGTGGTAAGAGAAGTGGTAACATGCCCAGGAAAATAACTATGCAAGTGAGAGCAGCTAGTATGGACAACCAATGACTTTTTCTCTTAAAATATTTTTAAGGGTAGGTTTATTTTGAACTGTTTGTTAAAAGTCTATTTGATGTGAATTCTATATCTGATAACCTATACTCAATTACCATTCACAAACTTCATACAGATATGTTAATACAATTATAGAACTTCAATACTGTGATAATAGAACTTGAGAACTGAAGAGCACACATTTCTTCACGAATTTATTATATAAAATGCCCCCAGAGTATTTGATTTCTCTCCTTTCATTATACATAAGCACATGGATGAGACACTCTTTAAGATGACTGTAGTATCATGAGAGTCCCTTGCATCAAGGTAGTGTACATACCTTAACAGTGTTTCTAAAGGCTGGCCCAGAAAAAACAACAACAAAAAAAGGTTACCTTATCACAAGATGGAAAGCACTGTTTTCTTTTCCCACTAAATTATGATGAAAAATGTCACTGTTTTATTTAGCATTATGGTACATAACAGATCTGTCTCAATTACTAAAATAATTAAAATAATCCTGAAAGACATCCATTTTCCCCTCCACTGATTTGAAAAGCTGTATTTTTCCTGCCAATTTCACACAAATCATCAGGCTGATCTATCGTAGTCTGTTAAAACAATCATCAAAGCACAAGCTCAGCTCATCAGCTGTATGTAGCTTGTAGTAAAAGGATATATCCATATGTCTCTCCTTAGTTAAAAATACATAATCCTTTTATTTTATATTGCAATAAAAGAAATTAACATCACAGACACAGAAGACTAGAAAGGGGAAACTACGTACTTCTGAACGCCCAGTAATTTAAACCTATTTGTACTTTTCCATAGTACATGAAAGTAATATTTAACACTTACTTTTTGAAGTAAAACTTAATCTTTGGGGATATACAATGTAAGTAGGACTTAAGAGTAATAGTTCCATTCACTTCCAGGTCTGTTTAATGTATGATTAAATAACAAGGCACAATAGCCATCCTTTCCATTATGTTGCAACACTGATCATGTGCCTTGATAAAATGGCTGATTAGACAAGATGATGGCAACATGAAGGGAAGACTTTGGATTGTCTATTTAAAATGCAGGTAATAAGTAATTAATAAAAAATTTATGTTAAGTGCACTTTCACATGCTTTGTGTTTATAATAAACAACAAACTTCCTAGCTTTCTTGCAACAGGCGTGATTACCATTTCTTTTGGCCAAATGCACTTTTCCCCAGTAAACTTAAAACAACAACAACAACAACAACAACAACAACAACAACAAAATAATCCCTGTCCTTTCATATACTAGAAAAAGGATTGGCTACTGGAACAGTTCATTGCAAGACACATGAAGACGACATACTGTGGCATGAGTTGTTTTTAATTTGTTGTGCTGTCACTAAAAGTAAAGTTCTGAGGGCTGCAGTTAAAACATTTCAAGTTCTCCCTTCCATCTTTATTGATTTCAAGATTTTGCACAGAAAACTCTTTGGGGACTAGAACAGCAGCAATTGCATCACACTGTTTTCAAGACTTCAAGTTTCAAAGCAAATTGTTTAAAAAAAAACAAAAAAGCAAAAAAAACAAAAACAAAAAACAAAAACAAAAAAAAAAAACAAAACACAGTTCCTGATTGGAGTTAGATACAGGGACGAAAGTAGCACATACTTGAAGGTTACACAGTCTACAAATGGTGGCAATATTTTCCTTGGGAGAGTAGTTTTGTTGGTATATATTTTTTAAATACTCAAAAAGGCTCAACTTCAAGCAGTAATAAACACAAGCAAAAGTGATTTAACCCTTAAAATAAATATTCAGAAAAACCTCTCTGTACATACAAGTGAAAGAATAAGTAACACTTTCACGCAAAAAAAAAAAAATAATAATAATAAAGGATTTGTTCATATAAGTAGCTGAAATCTGCTGTTCCAGCCCACATATCCCCAATAAAGAAGGGAGGCACAGACATAGGTGACTACTGTGGTTCACTATCTTACAGCCTGTTTGTACTGGGACACTATCACCACCAATTTTATCCCTCATTATATTTATTAAAATTTTAAATTTCTTTTTCCTTTTTTTTCTTTTTCTTTTTCTTTTTCTTTTTCTTTTCTTTTCTTTCTTTTTTTTTTTTTTTTTTTTTTTTACAGCATGCCAAATCCTTTGGCGTAAGTGATGGCCTTCAACAATCTTTCTTTAAGTTTTTCTTTGCTTGAATATTCCGGCAGTAAAAGGACATTAAAGCAAGTATGAGATGTAGGTAACCTAAATAGGGAGAAGGGGGGAAAATAGGAAAATAAATCATGGGGAATATGCTCATCATTAAAAAGTCCTACTTTTAGATTGTACCTGTAGTTGAGACGGTTTGCAATGCAGAGTACACGTTAATGCAACTCAAACTTTTTGCTTTTTGTGTACAGCTATCAAGTATCAGTTTGTCTTTATCTTATATATTACTCAATACTGATGATAATGAAGATGGTGATGACTGATGATAACATATTGTATCCACTGAATTATGACAAACCAGACATTGTTTCAGGTATTTAACTGTTAGATCTCACTTAACTAAATCTTCTCACAATAAACCTATCATTATTCCCACTACAGAGCTGACATCACTGAGAAGCAAATTTACTCTAAAGTGGAGAGAATACCCAAATTTGGTTTTTAAGATTTCAAAGTCTGTGTTCTTTAATGCCAGTCAGAAATATTCTTGGCAATATGTTATATAAATGACTTAATAACAAATATAAACAAATTTACATTAAAGTCATCAAATAATACATCAAATAATATGGAATGCTAATAGAAATAAAGAAGGGAGGCACAGACATTTCTATATATTTCTATATATTTAAACCCTCAAATATACTACTGTTCATGAATGATCCTTACTCAACAAAAACATTAACTTATATAATAGAGAACAAATTAAATGCCAAGATTATGAAATTGGATTCAAATGTTAAGATTATGAAACCTAGTGCTGAACAATTTTCCAAGCCTCAATTCAACCATTTTTAAATAGAATACATAATAAGGTCTTGAATTTAAAAATTATGAACTAAAAATTGAATCATATCAATTTGCAAAATTTTAAATCAAGTGAGCTCTGTAATAGTTTTGAACTAGGCCAGTGTGTTAAAAATTTCCTCAAACAATAATAGAAAAACACTCTCTGAACTAATATTTCATGTGATTTGGATAATTCTATGTAAAACTACAAAAAAATTAATAATTACCTTTCTGTGTCTGGGCCATTTTTGGCTATAATCATCTTTAATTTTCCTAGTCCGCCCACAGGTGCTCTGTCTGTGCCTGTTGTAAACTGCAAGAAGAGTCTTTTCTGCTCATCTGTAAATGAATGAACGATTTCCCAGAACTCTCTGAGAAAAGACAGAATACTGATTTTAGTTTGGCATTCATTTATAACTAGCACTAATAAGAGTTTATGATTTATTAAAACCATATTACAGAGATAACTTGGAAATTAATATCAGAAATCCTGAACATTCATTCCTGGTAATCAAGGATCTACAAATTACTTATACTAATTAATCTTACTGAAACACTTAAAAACATATAAGAGTAATCCACTGCTGCATTATTTAGAATGGTAAAAACTGATAAACCTAAGTGTCCAACAACAGGAAGTAATTATATAAACTATGGTATACTCATAATATATAATCAGCAGCAAACAAAAGACCAAATCCAAAACCCAAATCCTGCGAATTGAAAATACAAGATTTTGGTGGGAAAAGGTGATACAGATTAAGGACAAAATACAGAGAAACACACGTCTAATAGTACTAATCCAAAAGCATACTTTTAAAAAATAAACTTGAACACTTTTGATTTTGTGTACTGTAGAAGTGCGGATGGGGGATAATTCTGATATTTCTGCTATATGCAATTATTTTAAGAGAATGATTTAGTCCCTGGCATTCCTAAAATCTATGTGATAAAAGTCATGTTGTTATAATGATGCTTGTTATACTCACACCAAAAACAAAATGCAGTACATTAAGAGCAATCTTGACTTGCTTGTTTGAATAATGATGTATCCATAAATTTAACATATACACTAATTCTCAGCTAAAAAAATTTCAAGATTTCAGAAAAAAATTGACAATGTTACTTAGTCAAAGGATAATTTTAATATTTATTTGAAAAGCTCTTTCCGGAATCTTAGCAGAGAATATCACACTTCCTACATGTGTAATTATAATTCTAGTTTTTGATATTCTAGTATTCCAGTATACAATTTCTATTATTAAAATGCAGGCATTTTTGTTGGTACAATGCCAATTCTTCTGACATGAGCTAGCAGCTTTATTAGATTTTTCGGCTCTCTTCAATGTCTTTCTGCTTCTTTTCCCTGACAGTCTAACATTCTCCCCCACCCCTCAGTTCTGGCAAACTTCTCATTCACCTAGAGAAACAACAGAAAACTATATCATAATCACAGGAAGTAAGACATGGAATATCCAGGTGCCTCTTTCAGGAGGACAAAATCGTTCCATAGTCTAGATCACTCCTTTTGGGTGGCTGACAAGAAAAAATAAGTCTCCTGTATGCCAGAGCTTCTGTCAGGGCCGCAGAGCTGCCCTACAAATGAGTGGTAATCAGGTTTTCTCACATTGTAGGAGGGCTCTGAATCCTAACCGAATCAGACACAGGCAGAGAGATAGGACCCTGACCAGTCTGTTTATATTCTTTGTTTATTTATTAGGAATGCAACTATTCAGAAAACTGAAAAAGAGGCTTCTGTATTTCTACCTAAGTCATATGTATGAATCACATTCCATCTACCTCTCTTAAAACTTATGCAGATTAAAATGCAGCGAAAAATCCAATAAAAACACCCATAACTTAAGTTTAGATTAAAACTAGGAAGAAAGAGTGGCAAACTCCCAACTGACACATAAGTTGAGAGTATGAATACCTGAGCCTGAACTAGTAGAGTCCTACAGGAGCAATATGGAAGAGGAGGGTGTGCATAACAATACCGGTTAGAGTTCACCCCGAAAGGGCAGAGCTCTACCCCAAGAGTGTGAACAACTAAGGACAGATAAGAGCAGATAAAGAATCATGTCTTTATAGAGAATAAAAGTGCGCCAAAGATCTGCCAACAAAACACATGAAAACTGTAAACAGATTTCAAATTAAGGTAAAAAAAAATTTTAAGTCATAGTAGAGGCTATGAAAGGACAATTAAGTCAGAAACATAACTAAAACTGAAGAAAAGATCTTGAAAGGTATGACAGGAGCAGGGGATAACTGGAAATACAAAGAAAAGAAATCATATCAGATGGAGGAAACTAAAACTGAACTAGAGGAACCACAGGATAAACGAAGCACAATGATAGTACCACAAAAACAGAAGATAAACTTAAATTGAACAAGAAGAAAAGAAGTCATACTTGAGACTTCCTTTCTCAACCCAGAGTCACAGCTGGGAGGGTTTTTCTGCCACAATTGGTCCTGGCCTGGTAAGTGCTTGTCTTTCTTGTAGGGACCCAGAGTCCCTCCTAGCCGAGGGACCCTGAATGGCCGGCAACACGGGCCTAATTTAACTGCCACAAAAGGCACTGAGCACAGCAAGAACTCTCCAGCCCATGGGAGGCTTAAGACACCACACATGTCTGCATGGAGAAGCTGTTCATTTCATCTCCCTCAAGCAACACCATCATGGACCAGTGGGAGCCCTCATGGAATAAGATACATAAAGCAAAGCAGGATAAGTGCCGCAAAGGCTCTGAAAACTAAAATTGTCTCTGGAACCACAACCCACAAAAAGTATGCTAGGACCCGTGTGTTACACTTGAATAGGATGATTGCCTACTAAAGTAAAATAATGTAAACAGGACCCAGGATCTCCTAACAGACACAATGTCTAGGATGCAAGCCAAATTACAACATGAAAGAACAAGAAACAAGTGTTGTCAACATTGAGATGAACAGGGTATGTTGGAATTATCTCAGAAGGATTTTAATGCATTCATCATAAAAATGATTTTACAATTACAAGCTCTATTGTTTCAGAAATGAAACAAGAGAAAAATCTCAGGAAAGAAACAGTATTTTTAAAAAGGAGCCAAATGTGAATTATAGAACTGGAAAAACATAGAGAAAAATACTGGATAGGCTCAATAGTAAAGAAGACAGAGGATAAAAAAAAAAAAACTAGAGAAAACTGGAAAACAAAAGAAAAAACAAACACCAAAACCCAAAACCAAACCAGTCTTAGATACATGTGTAATGATGATAAATGACTGAACACTGGTACTACTAGAAGCTCAGAAAGAAAGGAGAGACACTGGGGCTGAAAAAATATTTGAAGAAATAGTGCCCCCAAATTTTCCATGTTGGGCAAAAAATATAAACAAACAAAAAAACAACCCACAAATCCAAGAAGCTGAACAAATCCCAATGGCATAAACAAAACTACTCTTCAGCAATAAAGAGGAAATAGACATCCCCAAACAAAGGAAAACTAATAGAATCTGCCATTAGTAGACCTGTCTTTGAAGAATGACTAAGAGAAGTCATAAAAGACTCTTAAAGCAAAAGGGAAGAATTGAAATAGCAGAAATACAGGTATACACAACAAAATTCTCATGAATTTTGTAAATCCTGTGATGACTGATATAAAAATTATAACAGTATTAATATTCACAACAATATTTAAAAGTGGGGAAAGAAACCTAATTGAAAGCAAGGTTTTCATACTTCATTGGAAGAGATGCTGATCCACTTTCACATGTGTACAATGTTATGTTACCACAGCAAACAGGAAGAACACTGTACTAAACCATACAACCCAAACAACACTAGAAGTAAATCAAGACGGAATCCTAAAAAAACGTTCAAGTAACAAGATAACCCCTGGAAACAAAATGATAAAGGAGAAACAGAAAACATGAAATGGTAGACATAAGCCCTAATGTATCAATAATTACCTTAAATATGAATTTTCTAACTATATCAATTACAAGGCAGACAGAGTGGATGGAAAAAAAGGACTCAACTACATGTTATTTCTAAGAAACTCATTTCAAATTCAGCAACAGATAGGTTGAGAATAAAACATCAGAAAAAAGATATCATGCAAACATTAAAAAATAAACCAGGAATGATTATATTCATATTAGATTTAGAGCAAAGAAAATTACAAATTAAAAAAAGGGACTTTATGTAATGATAAAAAGACCAATCCACCAGTAAGACATAATGACTATAAATGGGGATGTACAAAAAAAATAAATGAAAGAAAGAATGCAAGATATGTACCAAATGACAGAGCCTCAAAATACATGAAGCAAACGTGACAGAGATAAAAGGAGTAAGAGAAAAGTATCAGAACTCTCAAATTCAATAGTAAAAAACAATTAAGTGCATTCTTGGCATTTAGAGAAACGAAAATTTTGTGTTTACCAAATAAATTGCATGTGATTATTCATAGCAACTTTATTCATAACAGCTCCAAATGAGGAACAAACATGAAGTTTTTCAACAGGCAAATGGCTAAAAAATATTGGCAAATCCCAAAATGTGACATATTAGCTGTGATTCACTTATTTCACATTCTTGAAATGACAAAATTAAAGAAACAGACAACAGATTAGTTGTTGTCAGGGGTTAAGGACCAGAGTGGGCATAGTGAAAAGCTATAGATATATGGGTTTGACGGAATATAGAAGAGCAACAGGAGGAATTCTTGTGGTGATTGAACTTTTCTGAATTTTGACTGTATCCTACTTGTGATATTGTAACTGTTTTATAAAAATTTGCTACTAAGTGAAATATGATAAAGTGTACACAGGGTCTCTGTGCGATTTTTTACAACTGCATACCAATCTAGAATTATTTAAAAAATGTTAAAAGAAGATTGATAGATCAGACAGATAGATTCTGGAGGAAAGAAAATCAGTAGATGGAGAACCACACCACATAATGATAAATGATCAATCTATCAAAAAGACATACTGAGGCTCAAGGTTTATGCACCAATCAAAAGATCTTCAAAATACATAAAGTCAAAACTGATAGACCTGAAAGGAGGAATGGACACACCCACCAGTATGGAGCATTCAACACCCCTCTCTCTGAGTGACTGACAGAACTACTGGTCACAAAATCTACAAAATCATCAATGAACAAAATCTAAATTAACAATCACCAAACATTCCACCCACCAACACAGAATATACAAATTCAAGAGTATTGAGAGTTACGCAAGAATAAGTTCTCTGACTATAAAAGAATCAAACTAGAAATCAATAAATAAGAGAGAAGAAAGAAGAAAATATCCAAAACCCCTGGAAATTAAACAACATAATTTGGTTTAACAAAGAGAAAGTCTCAAAATAAATTTTAAAAAATACAGATATGAAAAAAAAGAAAAACACAACATATCAAAACATATGGGATATAGCTAAAGCAATAATGAGAATAAAATTTAAAGCACTAAATGCTTACATTAGAAAAGAGGAAAGGTCTCAAACCAATCACTGTTTCTCTCCTCAGTAAGCTAGAATGAGAAGAGCAAAATAAACCAAAACAAAGGAAGAAACTAATAAAGAGCAGAAATCAATGAAATTGAAAATAAGAACAGAGAAATAAAAAGCCAGCTTTTCAATATAATCAATAATTTCAAATCTCTCAACAAAGACTAACAAGTTAAAAAAAAAAAAACATAATTACCACTATGAGGAATAAAAAAGGGTATGATCAGTTCAGACCTGCAGACATCAAAAGAATAAGAAGGGAATATTATGAACTCTTCACACATAAATTTGACTACTTAAATAAAATAGATCAACTCTTTGAATAACACAAACTACCATAACCTACCCAGTATGAAAGAATATCTTAATCGTTTTATAAACACTGAAGAAACTGAATTTCAAATTCTCCCCCCAAAAAAGGGAAATTTCCAGGCCTAAATGATTTCGTTGGAGAATTCCACGAAACATTTAAGAAACAATTAGTACCACCTTAACACAATCTCTCCTACAAATAGAACACTTCCCAACTTTTTACGAGGCCAGAATTAATCCTAATGTTTAAACCAGACCAAGACAACATAAAAAAAAGACAAAAACTATAGGCCAGTATATCTCATGAACTCAAGACACAGAAATAATCAACCACCATTACCACGTCAAATGTGACAATGAACTAAATGGAAATGACTGAGATATGGAAAGTTGGTTCAATAATGGAAAATCCATTAATGCAGTGTGCTGTATCAAATAGAGAATAAAGAAAACCATGCTTCTAGCAACAGATGTGGAAAAAACATCTAACAAAAAGCCAAAAGCCTGTTCACAGCAAAGCTCAACAAACAAAGTATAGGGGGGCTTCCCTGGGTGGCTCAGTGGTTTAGCGCCTGCCTTCGGCCCAGGGCATAATCCTGGAGTCCTGGGATCGAGTTCCACATGAGGCTCTCTGCAAGGAGCCTGCTTCACCCTCTGCCTATGTTTCTGCCTCACTCTCTGTGTCTCTCCTGAATAAATAAATGAAATCTTAAGAAACAAAAGACAATAAAACAAAACAAGACAAGACAACAACAACAACAACAACAACAACAACAACAACAAGGTACAGAGGTTGGAACCTCTTGAATTTGTAGAGCACCAACTACACTAATATGAAGCTTAAGAGATAAAGATAAATGCTTTCTCCTAAATTCAGGAACAAGTCAAGGCTTTTGTTTTAACTACTCTTATTTAGCACAGTGCTAAAAGTTTTAGCATAAATAAGGCAGGAAAAAAAGTGATAAAAGGCATACAAACTTAAAAATAAGCAAAACTATCCCTATTTAGAGATGACATGACTATCTACAAAGAAAACCCCAAGAGGTCTCAAAAAAAAAAAAAACCTAAAAAACCTTCTAAAATAATTGAATAGAAGATCAACATGTAAAAAAAAAAAAAAAATCAATCATATTCCTGTATACTAACATGTGGGAACCAAAATTAAAAATACAATGCCATTTTAATAAAAGGACCTAAATAAATGACGAATTATACTGTATTCATAGGTTGGACAGTGAACATAGTAAAAATGTCTGTTCTCCCCAATTTGATCTTAATGTAATTCCTATCAAAATTTCATCAAGGTTTTTTAAGCATAGTCAAAGTGAATATAAAATTTGTATGTTAAAGAGTAGCTAAAATATGGAAAAGACAAGAAATCTTTCATTCGCACTCTTATCTGATGTTAATGTTTACCATTTACCTATAGTAATACAGACAGTGCAGTATTGGCAGAGGGATGGATAGAAACACAGATCAAGGGAATAGCATAGGGAATTCAGAAAAAGATTTATATAAACATTATACACTGATTTTTGACAAAGATGCAAAAACAAATCAGTAAAGGAAGGATAGCTTTTTCAATAAATTATATGGGAACATATGGACATCCATAGGCCAAAAGTGAATCTTGACTTAAATCTCAAATGTTATATAAAAATTAACTCAAAATGGACACACTTCAATATAAAATGTAAAACTGTAAAAAATTTTAGGAAAAAAAAAATCTTTAGGACCTAAGGCTGGCCAAGAATCTTAGATTTGACTTTACCAAAAACATGATCCATAAAAGAAAAATCAAGGTTAATCAAAATGAAAACCTTCTGCTATGCAAAGATTCTGTTAAGATGAAAAGATTAACTACAGGAGTAGGAGAACGTACTTGCAAAGCACATACCTCAAAAAGGACTAAAAATTATGAAGAACACAAAATTCAATAAAACCCCAGACATTTCACCAAAAATAATATATAGATGGCAAATAAGTACATGAAAAAATATTCCACATTATAGCCATCAAGGGTAGTTCAAATTATAGCACAATGAGGTATCATCACAACCTATCTAGGAGAAAGGATAAAGTTAACAATTTTGACACCAACAAATGCTAGCAATAATATGGAGAAACTGGATCATTCATATACCCCAGGGAAATGAAAAATGGTACAGGGACTCTGGAAAATAATTTGGCAGTTTCTTAGAAATCTAAACATGTACTTATCATATGACCCAGGATTGCACTCCTGGGCATTTATACCAGAGAAATGAAAACTTATGTTCACACAAAAATCTGTGCTTAAATGTTTAGTAGCTTTATTCCTAATAGCCAAATCTGACAATAACCCAAGTGTCCTTTAACAGTTGAATGGTTAAACCAAATCTGGTACATGTATGCCATGCAATTCTACACATGGCAATTAAAGGGAATGACTAGTTGATTCATGTGACAATTTTGATGGATCTCAAGGTAATCATGCTGGGGTGCAAAGTATGCCTAGAAAGGGAGAGCAACACCCTTCTGGTGATGAAAAAGTTGTACACTAAGATGAGGATAGTGGTTATCTGAATCTATACAATGTGATCCAAGTACACGAACTGAACGTACATAGAAATAAGGGCCTAACCACTGATGAAATCTGAATATGATCTACAAGATGAACCAATATCAACTTCCTGAATTTGAAACTGTGCTATAGTTATGCAAAATGTTACCACTGTGGGAAAGTAGAGAGGCTATTACAGGACCAACCTATACTTTTCTTTAAAAGAAAATTCCAATAATCTACAGTTATTTCCAAATAAAATTTTTAAAAACTCCAAAGAACAAAACTTTCAACAAAGAAATGTCCAGGCCCAGATAGTCTCCTCTGGTGAATGTGAACAAATATTTAAGAGAAAAAAATACCAATCTTACACAAGTATTTCTGAAAATAAGGAACAGTTTTCTTTTTCAACTCACTACAAGGGTAGCAAAAGCCTGATGTGTATAAAAAAAAGGTAATTATAGGTCAATATTCCTCATGAATACAGACCTTAAAATGTTAGTAAAATAAAAGCGCAACACATTTATAACTAATAGACCACACGGCTAAGTAAGGTTTATCTAGAAATAAAAGGCTGATATAATATGGAAAAATTCAATGAAATGAATCACATTAACTGTGGGGAGAGGATAATTAAATCTGAATTTGATAAAATCTTAATTTTTTTTTTAATTTTTAAATAAGATTTTATTTATTTGACAGAGAGAGAGAGAGAGAGCACAAGCAGGTGGAGCAGCAGGCAGAGTGAAAGAGAGGAGGCTCGGAGCCCGATGTGAGGGTTGATCCAGGACTCTGGGACTCTGGGACATGACCTGAGCTGAAGGCATAACTGACTGGGACATGACCTGAGCTGAAGGCATAACTGACTGAGCCACCCAGGTGTTGCTTGATCAAGCCTTTTAAACAGAAAGTCAGTATCAACTACAAAGAAACTGCAGTAGTCCTCGACTCTCACCCCAAAACACTAAGGAGGGCCATTTAAAAAGATACCTCTAAGTCTCTTAGTAAATGAAATCAGGGAGTGCTTTATCAGCAACTAGAAAACATATACACAAAAACTTCCTTAAGAATCAACATTTAACACTTTATTTTTATTAATGCTAGACTCTTAAATGTTCATGTTTTACATTTAGTTGTTTTTGAAAAATTTATTTTCATTAACTTTATCACTGGTAACAATTGTAATAGAATTATATTTTTAACAATAAAAACTAAAATACCTTTATTGGTTTTTTTCTATTACATCAAGTGTTATGCTACTAATTTTTAGCTTAAATGTATTAAACAGTTTCAAAGTGTTTTATTCATTTCAATTCAATAACATCTGAACACTTAAAATGAAATAAATATCAACCAAGATAACAATATCGCCAATTTTTTCCTGGTATTATAATAACTATTGTAAGTCTTCAACTTTCTAGTAGTTGTAGATTCTATTTAATCAGTGAATATTTTCTTATATATGTTGACAAAATAAGAAGTTTGAATTTTGTTTAAAAAGGTTTTAAGAATACCGTTAATGGTGAGAATGATTTGGAAGCTACTACACCCATCTTTTCATTTGCCTTTCAAATCACACATTAACATATGATCTTAAGTATCAAGTAGGAATTATGTTATAAGCTAGAAATAAAAACTTTAAAAAATAATTTCTCTATAAAGAACACAAAAAATATTTCCAACTATTCTCAAAGAAAAACTAAGAGGTGACAAACCTATCTGTGATTAACATCACTAACAAATACTACTGTGAAGTCCTTGGGACTCACAGTGAGGTTTTATCTTGTCCTCAACCCTTTCATGTGTCAATTTGAAACTTCAGGTAAGTAGCATATTAGCAGTTGCTTAGTTATATAATTGCTACTAGAAATGACTTAGGGTGTACTAAAAAAGAAGAAATACAAGTATCCTCCTACATAGCAGGAAGAATAAAATAACAGAAAAATAATGTAATATAAAATGTTATTCATCTCTAGATACAGCTGATACTCAATTCTGGTGTTCACATACTGGAGTCTTAGAGCAATTACCTTCAGAAACAACCTCCAGAAGTTATGTTTGCATTCCTCAACTTATCCCACTAGTAGGCAACAAAAAAGCACCTTTGTCCCCGTTTACCAATCTCCACAAGGGAGGAAGAAGTCTGTCTTTTAAGATTGAATAGTATAGTACAGAAAAGGAGATAGTATGGTATTGAACAGCATCTGTTTGGAATCACGTAAGATTGGGAATCTCTACATTTTTCTGTGAAAATCTGGGGCTCAGTTTCTTCAGGTGTAAAACAAATACTAATATGTATCTTGGCATGTGATTATAAAGATTAAATAAAAGAATGTAAATTTCACACAAAGGGTATTTCAAATAGGGTCAAGAATAACAGCTCACTAACACAGGGTTCAAAAGAAAAGAGAAACTTTCAGCGATGATTTTCATCATTTTCGAACCAGCAGTAAGCACATGCTAATCAGAATCACTAGGAATGTTAGGTCATTTATACCCCAAATGCAGAATAAAACATGTGACTTACATAAAACACTTCAATCAAGAAATGAATCATAATAATAAAAACTGGTGATATTATAAATACACTTCTAATATAGATTAAGAATTTGTGAGTTTGCTTATGTGCTAAGTAATACCTAGAGATGAAGGTCTAAACCATGAAGTACACACCCCTTTGATGAATTTCATCTTCCTTTTAAGAATTAAGTACCTCACCTAATCAGAACAGAGTCCCTGGTATAGCCACCGTCATATTCTGTAGTTTCTTCTAGTGCTTGGAAATCTAGATTCTGCAAATTCAAGAAAATATGTCTTAACATATATATCACACCATTACAAACAATAGGGTGTTTTTCAGACACTTTGCTTTCTTACCCGGCTTCCACATATAAGCAATTCAATTTCCTCTGGTCTGAATAAATACTTTAAAGGAGATTCGTTGGTCACCATATGAAAACCTCTCCGAAAAGCTTTGAACTGTTTTTCTACTGATTTATTGAGAATGTAGTCAGAATAGAGATTGACAAATTCCTGCAGAAAACATTAACCACAAGAACTTCTTATAATATACTATACAAGTAAAACACAACAAGATACTGGGCTGCATAGCTTGTTTTTATTTTCCCAGAGAAGGAATGAACATTCATGAATATTTTTAAAGATTCATATTTTACACATAGAAAGGAAAATACAGGCATACCTCAGAGATATTGTGAGGCTGGTTTCAGTTCATTACAATAAAGTGAATACTGCAATAAAGCGAGTCAAATGAAGTTTTTGGTTTCTCAGTGCATAGAAAAGTTATGTTTATACTACACTGTAACTGATGTTTGTAATAATAGTATGTCTCAAAAAATGTATGTACCTTAATTTTTAAAATATTGCTAAAAATTGCTAACCATCATTTTGAGTTTTCAATGAGTCAGAGTCATTGAGCATAGGTCATAATAAATACAATAATGATGAAAAAGTTTGAAAAATGTGAATTAACCAAGTGTGACAAAGAGACACAGAGTGAGCAAATGCTGTTAGAAAATGGTGCTGACAGATTTGCTCAATACAGGGTTGCCATAAAACTTTAATGTATAAAAAAATGCAACATCTGCAAAGTGCAGTAAAGTACAATAAAACAAGGTATGTCTGTACCTTTAACAATTTCACAGCTCTCTGCAACAGCAAATATTGAACTCTAAAAAGGCCATGTACATAAACTAATTATGTACGTTTCAATTTTGATTTTATATTAAGTAAGACTGAATATAAAAGCAGGCCTCAATACAATTTTGAGTCCGTCAACCAGGTGTGTGAACACAGAGACATTTAAATCATGTATATATCTATTTGCAAAACGAACAACTGCAATGTACTAGATCTGAGCAAACCAGGAAGCCTCATGTTGTCTATGCTAGAATATTTGGGAAGTTGCCTACTGTTATCCAGTTCAGCCAAAATGTTGGTGTTTTACTTGATAAAGAAGTTGGTACCAAATCATAAACGCTAAATGCATTTTGTATCCTAACTAGAGATTATAGTATTTTATCAAAAATTATATTATAAAACTATGGTTTTTAAAGGTTTACTATATAGTTTACCTTAAGTTTCCTGTCACGTTCTGGGTTATTCCCCTCTGTTTCCAGATGCTTACAGAAAACATGTATCTAACTTAAAAAACACTTTTCACTAGTATTTTTAAGTCACATATGTGTGTGTATGTATGTATGTATGTATGTATGTATATATATATATATATATATATATTTTTTAAAGGCAATGATAATTTGTTGGGTGATAAGGATCCTAATCATGAGGTCCTTGTTTCTCTCCCCTTTACAGTTCAGTATCATAAATACATTGTTTCTGCTTTTTATTACAGCCACATTGTGTCACTATCTCCTACTCCTGTCCTTTTTCTTAAAAAGGGCAAGTTTAGCCCAACTACAGACTCATACTAGCTTACACCAAAGATTTAGAAAACTGTGGCTTTCACTTATAAGAATTTGATTACCTGATTTCTTGATTTTCTGTATGAACTAGTTTAGATACTTCTTTAAAAATTACAAGCATATATGCTTTAAAACTGTTAATAAAGAAACAATGATGATATTAAACACTTATTACCTTCCTATTTTCATTTGTAATTGGAATTTTATCACCATTTTCCTTTAAATCATACATCATGGGATTACCAAAGAGGTCTGTCTGAGATATCTGGAAAGTGATCATCATGTCATCTTCCACATTCCCTTCATATTCCAATAAATCTTTTAAACTCTGATAGAGGACCTAACAACCAGAAATGAAAAATTAGGCTACCACAAAACTATAAAATACAAGTTTCCCTCTTCTTAGGAAGAAAAAAAGAGACAATAAGAACTAAAGCACAGAAAACAAACAACAAAAAAAAAAGAAAAAACAAAAACCCTGAAGCACAGAAAGTATCCCTTCAGTCCCTCAAATAGTTTACAATACAGAAAGATTGACATTGACAGTCACTGATCTGTCCAATTCTCTGCTAAGAAAATCACAGCATCGATTTAGCAATGGATTTTACACTGTGCTCTATGAGAGAACCTCAGAGGTGTCTAACAGTAATGGAGGGGTTGGAGACAGAAACAGACATACTAACTGTAGCCACCGAAGCCCCTTATCCAGAGTAGCTCTGATTTCACCTGGCGATCTCATGTGGTTTCATTTAAAAAAGAAAAAAAAATCCCACACCGAAAACCAAAAAACCAAAACATGTTTAAAAGCCCTTTTCTACAGTATCAATACTACAAAATCTGCTTGCTGATAGTTACAATAAATTTCTCCTTTGAGTTTTTAGTGTCCATGGTACTTCAACAAATTAAAACAACTGTATCTTACTAGGTATAATATTAACAAATGAAAATAATTCCAAATGAAAACTTTTTTACATAAACTATAGTTTTACGTTTAAATAAAATCTACAACATCAAATAAAAAAAATAGCAGACTTACAGGGTGAGAGTCTCCTAGGTCACGAAAAGTTCCTTTTTTCCCCATTAGCTTCCTGTAGACAACCATGGGAAAATGTACATCCAGTATACAGTTATTGTAAATAGCCAGACCCAGCACTATGCCAATCAGAGTGAACTGACCCTCAGTTTCAAAAGAGGATGGATTAAACCAAAATAATTTTGTAGATTCATCATATGTGAACATACCTATAAAAAATGATTTAAAAAATACAGTAATATTAAAGACTGATGAACGATACAAATATAAATATAAAATAATTACACAAACTTGTACGTAGTGGCAAAAAGCAATTTCGGTTACATTTTCCAAGAAGTTAGGGAAAATGTTCACTAAATTCAAGTTCTCTTATCTCCTACTAATACAAATGATAAATTAATTTGTATTCATACAAATGATATGATAGAAAAATAAATGTAAAATTGAAGGGAAAAAAGCTTTATAAAAACTTATTAACACAGATTTAATCTATATGTGCTATTTTCAAAAAACAATTTTTAATTTCAAGGAAGCTTTTGTTTTTTCAAAACTGTACAATGATCCCATGAAGTTTTTCTAGCACCTTTCTAACAAAGTCAGATAAAGCCAAGCATGTAAGCCTATGTAAATTTGGTCAAGTCAGATTATATCTAAAACACAAAGCTATTTAATACACACATTAATTATGAGCCAGTATGTAAAACAAAAGTAGTCTGTATCTGTAGTCTTCTTTCAATTTCACATGGCATTCGCTATTTAAAACCCGAGCTTGGAGATCTTTTTTGTATCATTCATTTTAAAAAGTAGGAATGTTTGGTTTTACCTATCTGAATACCATTACTAAGGCAGAATTACCTTCTTCCCTTTAGGTGAACAGAATATCTAAGGAAAAGGTTATGTTATTTTATGAATTTCTGACTTTTTTCAATTTACTAAAATGTTTTTCAGTTGCTACTGGGTAACTGAATGAAAATATTTTAAATATTAGGTCTGGGAAGCCTGGGTGGCTCAGTGGTTGAGCATCTGCTGATGCCCTGATCTTGGAAGTCCTGGGATTGAGTCCCACATGGGGGTTGCCACAGGGAGTCTCTTTCTCCCTCTGCCTATGTCTCTGCCTCACCACAGCTCATGAATAAATAAATAATCTTAAAAAAATTTTTTAAAAATTAGGTCTGAAAAAACGGGCAATTTCCAATATAACTTTAGAAATCAATAGGACACATAAGTACATCAATTTATATGATTTTTGAAAGCTTTAAAAATGTTTATTTTCACATTTAGATTAAGTTAAATACAAAAGGAAGTGTAAAATATCCCCTGGATCATAACAGTATAAAGTAAACTAGAACATTTTTCTCGTGAAAGTTAATGTTCATGAAATAAAGTTTGAAAATTATACAATTCTTCCCTGAATTTCAGAGTTAAGAGCTAAACTTTTATACGCCCCAAGTTACAAGATTCACTGAAGTGCTAAAAACTTCACTTAGTTATAAAGTTGTTATTAACAGAGTTAAGAACAGTCAAAAATAATTACAATTAATTAATACATTTGATGAAATCACACAAATGTCTTTGGTCTCAAGAGCAATAAACTACAAATTAATCAGAATATAAATTACACAGGTCATTACATTCATCTATGTATATCAAAGATAGTAATTTTAAGGTTCAAAGTGATTCCATCTTGGGCATATTTTTGCCAGTCCCTGGAAGAAATGCACCATAAAGGATGACTCTTCTAAGATATTCCTTTTTGATAGTTTTAACTGCTATCATTTCAATTACCTTACTATCAAGTGGAACTGTTTAATGAATGTTTTTCTCTTAAAAGTATTTCTACATATAACGTAAGCATGCTTTACAGCTAATGTTTAATGTGTCGAGATACAAAGGAACCTAGATCTAAGGTCTACCAAAACTATGAAGCTCACAAATTTTCTCAAAAAAGGCATGGTTTTAGATGTCTGTAGGTTTACTCTGAACAAATTTCATAGCCTTCTGATTAATAAATGCTAGCTAAAATATATAGCCTTAACTACATTTATATTATGAACTCAACATGTCTACTTCTGTTTACATATATGCATATATATGACCACCTAATAACAGAAAAGTCAATCCAATGTACACACTGAGAATCCACAGGTTAATGGAAATGACATATGCATTATTCTATGTGCCATTCTTCACAATTCTGACGGTACCTTTCATGGAATCCTTTTCCTATTAATTGCCATACATTCAGTTTTAAAAATTAGCAAACCTAGTAACCAAGTTAGTGGTTATATTTTAGGAACCCAATCAATCAGTTCAGATTGACCCAGTTAAGAACACTATCCAAGAAGTTGCAGTCTTTTACCCATTCTACTTTGTCCATCAATAAAACTCAAATCCATCACTTTCAGACTGGCATATGTACATTAGTGTTTTCCAGAACTGTTCATCAAAAACATTTCTGGGAGTAAATGTTATTAGACGTGGGGTGGAAAAAGGGTTCTGGAGTTCAAAAAGTTTGTAAAAATATTATATTAAGATCCAAGAAATCCTGCAGCAAATAAAAAATTTAATTTGATACCAGGCAAGATTTCCAAACTTTGAGCATGATACCCTTGTGAGACACTGAACATTCTTAAGACCACTATTGTATGAAACTCGTTTCAGAAATGGTAGGAGTGTGACGAAATGTTTTAGAGTAAAAAGAGCAAAGAAACCTTTCAATTGTTCTAATATACCATTTTAAAGTGTTTTCAGTTTCATTTACCTAAGAGAGAGTTTCCTGTAGTAAAATATTTGACTAAGTAATCTAAATGAGAACTTGAATAAACGAGTGATGCAAATCAGTCCCCCAAACCCACACATTCAGTCATTATCTGTGACTCTAAGAAATACGTACCAAAACCTATTATTGCTCTTTATAACTGAGAATACCTATAAACCCTGGTAAAATCCTTAATTCGAAAAGATATGACTTCATGATCACATCACTAAAATATTTACCAATATCTGGATTGAAGATTTCCTCCACAACCAGCTGAAAAAATTCTTTGGAAACACCTCCCTCATCAACTCCTTGTTCTCCTTCAAATTCCACATACAACTGTTTCTTCAAGTCTGCAGGATTTTCCATAGCGATCATCTCTAGCTAGTGGTGAAAAGATAAAGTGAAAAGAAGATGACTGCCAGTTTAAAGATGAAAGCAAAATAAAACTAAGGAGAAGCAAAAAATAAAAATAAGGAGTAGGGCTATGGAGCAAATAAAAGATACTGACTTGATTTGTTTTAAATGGAAACAGGAAGCAAACTGGTAAAAAGCCAGTAAAGGCAAAGATTCAGTCTCACAGATAATGGAAAAATAGGACAGAAAATAAGCCAGCATAGAATTATTAAAAGGTTACTTTCTAACTACTGATTTGTCATGAAGTTAACATACAGTAGAAAATTAAAATTAGATATTTTGTTACTTCTGTATAACAAACCTGGGCTGTAAGTTTAGGACAGGGAAAGAAGTCATGACAGCCAAACACATAAGTGACTACTCAATCTAAATCACTTCAACAAAAAATAATGGAGTATAGAAGTATAACTTCAAATTTGTTCACTAGTAATTCTTTATGTTTAATAGAACAGAAACTAAGGAAGTAATTCCTATTATCCAATCAGCCATAAATAAAATAACCTCAATTAAGAGAAAAAACCACAATAGGGAAACAATTTGTGGTCTCTTACAAGTGCTTAGTATAAATTGCCACTTAATGGATCACAACACATCTCATATACACTTTTTTTTGAAAGCAGATGAGACATACGCTTGCTCATATCTTTACTCTTAATTTCTTACTAACAGTTATCAAAAACCCTAGTATCGAGCATTTTTCAACTACAAATCTCTACCAAATATTTCTTTGTGTCTACAGAATAATATACATAATAATATACATAATAACTGATCTCAGTCACTAAGAGATCAGAAAAATCCACACTAAATTCTAATGTGAAATATTTATACTGCCCCCCCTTTTTTTAATGTATCTGAAATTTACTAACAGCATTCCCTCACTATCACCCACGTTATTTGCTACATACACTGACTTTAAATGCCATTTGGCTGTTAAAAAACTTTAACTTTGAAGGAACAGAATATTTAAGGGTGTTCAAATTACTGCAACTAATGATTACAACTAGGATTTTAAAAATGGATTTGAGCAATGCAAACATCATTGAAATAACTAAACTACAGTCCTAAAGTAGTGACTTTAGATGAAGTTTGGATATTCTTGGAGGTCTATAAAAACTAAAATAAAAATCATGAATTCATGAATCAAGTCAGTTGTCCTAGATCAATGTTTTTCAAACTGCCATCTGCAACTTGTTAGGGGGTAGCCCATTTAGTGGTTTCAAACCAACTATCAGGGGAGAAAGTCAGAAAGTATTCCACATAGTAATGGCACCTAATTATATGTACTGACAGATACGCATATATGTACCTATGCTATGCAAAATACCTTACTTGGTACTGCAGTCAAAAAGGTTTTAAGAACAAAGGCTGAAATGATCTTAGGTATCTTCAACTTCTGGGTTCTATAATACTGTGAATTTAAAATCTTTAGCTTTAAAAAATATCCTGTACAACAGTGGTCTCTGATGTTTACAAAATCCTTTTTATGCCAAGTTGTATTAGGATAACTTATTTTTGTGACAGACTGTTGTGAAGACTGAGACAGAACATTCTGCTAGTTCCAACTATCACTTAACTTTTAAACTTAAAATTTTAGCAAGCAACTCTAGTAAGCCTGTTTCCTCATCTGCAAAGAAAAAAAAGGGATAGTATTCTTCATACTGAAAAGATGTGAAGGCTTAATAAAAATATGTAACAGTTAGTTCTAGAGTGGGCAATATTATTAAGATAACACATTATGTTGCAACCTTTTAAAACAACTTTGATCTCTGAACAAAAGATTCACTATCTGGTTTTACAGCCTGTCCCAAGTTTTGAAAATAAACTTGGGGAAAAATAGTTCCAGTTGGAAACCTGTTTCAAGCCACAGAAAATAAAGAATGCTGAGAACTAAAACAGAATTGTCAGCTCCAATGTGGTTTACCCATCACGCCAACATCCCATATTGCCATGGAACGCATTCCTAGTTTCCTTCGTCCAGTTCCCACCTGCCTAGGTGTTAAAGGAATATAAGTCAATATTTATGTATGCCCTTATAATACAAAGACAAACCTGCTTATATCAAAAGTATAATGCATTCCAAGGTGAAAAAAAATGATTATCTGGTATTTAAATTATGCATCCTATAGTTCTTCCTCATTCATATTCACAAATGAGAGCAGACTCCATTATCAATGTGATTATATCTTTTAAAGGATTTGGCGTCATTTCTACAGGATTCAGAGACCATGTGTTATAGTCTTAGCTACACCTAAGACACTTTGTATGACACTGAAACAATTTTATCTTCATTATTAATAAAATATTACGTCTGTCCATCTCCACCAATCTCCACTCTGCTCCCCCACCCAAGTGCCAAAATAATTTACTGCAATGTTCCATAATTAATCGTAATCATGTAGCTTTATCTTTCTGCTAATTTCATCTATAAAATGAGAATGATATATTAAGCAAAAATTAATACATGCGAAGCACTTAGATGAATTCCCTGTACAATAATACCATATACCTACTAGCTTTTGTTGTTGTTACTTTTATTTGTACTAAAATTTTTTTCAACCTTGCCTGAAAACCAAACCCAGGCAGTATAAAACAAAATATTTCAATAACAACACAAAAATAATATATAGCACTTATGTGCCAGGGCACTCTTCTAAGCACTTTACATTTACCAATTCACTTCATTTGCACAACAGTCTTATATGGCCAGTAATATTATCACTCCCATTTTACAGATGAAGATCCCAAAATAATGAGAGATTCAATACTTGTTTTCAGTATGAGTAAATGGTAGACAGAGATTCTAATCCAGGCAACAAGCTCTTAACTACTATACTAGGCCCTCCTACTCTCAACAATTAGCAAAAATCTTTTTTGAGATTACAAGTGACTTATTTTCTTCTTTACCCTTTTCTACATATTATTTTTTACAATAAATGTAATTTAGAATCAGGATGTCAAATGCAAACATGAAAAAGAATGATTTGAGAAATAGGTATTTGAAGCAATTGAACTCTACAATTAAAAATTTCCTATTATTATCTGTTAGATTATTATTCTTGAGTATCTATTAAGTGGTTCTATAATATTTTATCATTTACATATAATATACAAGGGTAGCCTACCTTTAAAAAACAACTTTTACTTTTAATTTTAACATTAAAATTTACCAGTTATCATTTTGATAAAGGCTATTATTATTAAGGAACTTAAGGAACTGCACTTATTTTTATTTTTCTTAAAACAACCACTTCTGACTCAATGTTCAAATGGAGAATGATTTAAGAACAGTAAAGGTGTATAACTCTCTGTAATACATATATACCATTTAATACAGAATTTTGAAAATCAAAAGCTGCCTTGAATGAAGAATATTTGGAAACTTAAAGACTATGTCAGTGAACATTGTGAAAATGAGAATCTGTATGCATCCTTGAATTGAAATCATTTATAGTACATAGAGCTGTATTTTTATATACAGATTTTCTTACAGTAGAATATATTTTATATTAGTTTAATAAGGAGACTGGAAAAAGACAGATTGCTGGGGGAAAATAAACAAAAGTAGACTGGATGTAATGAAATCTACCTCTTCCTTATATGACTTCCTCTTCTTACTAAGACTCTTGATTTCATCAATTGTTGGACAAAACGATTTTCAATTTCTGAACTTTTAATTGGCCATGATGATGAAATCCTAGAGAGATCATTTTTTAAAAAATTGATCTGGTATCAAAGCATTCCCAGAATACCTAGGTAGGATGACATCTTATTATAAAAATATCATACTTGCCAGATTTACAAGAGTCAAAAGAAAAACCCCATCCTTTAAATAGTATTCTGGGCTACTATTACTTATGATAAAGTCATCTTTATCCATAACTGAAAAAATTCCTTAGTAGTATAGATATTTAAGTAGAAGTAGTAGTCACATAAAATAGACCTAATACTTAAGAATACCTAAGATCTTGAAGAATGGCTGGCTTAAGCAACTTCAACTTATTAGACTCTAGGGTTAAACACTTTGTTTACACTTTCAAGCTACTGACTAGAACAAGATCTTTAGATTATCCAGATACATTTGTTCATTTTCATTTCTCTATAAACAGTTGAAGTTTTCTAGATCTTACATATAAAGTTTAGATGTTTGAGTAACAGCCATATCATATAACCACATCTGCTTGTGAGACCAGCAGACCAATAGACCTTGTTCTATTTCCAATTCTGCCATTAATTTCTATAGGCCAGAATCTGAGTTTCATTTGTCTCACACATAAAACTAAGAAGTTTGACAAGTTTCATTTTCTTAGTTTATTATATAATGCTGAGAATCTATGCAGATCTACTTCATTCTTTTTATCTCTTTTGAGGACATAAATCAGGTATGAAGTTCTTCATTTCATTTAGAATAAATCATAAAAAACAATAATGGTCATTGCATTAAGCACAATATACTGAATGTACAAGATAAAATCAATCATACTCAGAGCAGCACAGGATATTATTCTTAAAGTAATCATCAATTGTGAAAAATAAAAGAATCAAGTTTTATTTAAATTATAACTAAGGGTGTTTGCCAAGGAAAATGCTGGGGCCTCGGTTAGATAGCCCTGTCACAGCTCAGGAAAAAAATGAATGGAACTGAGGGAAACAGTTGGTAGTAGGGCTATTCATTTGTGCTTATCACCTTGATCAGCTCTAGTTCGTATTTTTGGACTTTCCTACTCAGTTTACATTTCAGCCATTCCTTTCAGTCTTTAGATCCCAATCCAGAATTCTAGGACCTGCCTGCCTAATCTGAAACAAGTTGCATACCATTGTCAACCCTTATTCTAAACCTGCTCTCAAAGATTGCTAGTTTCCTAAATATGTACTTGTATATAAAACTGGCCTCAATAGGGGCCCCTGGGTGGTGCAGTGGTTGGGCATCTGCCTTCAGCCCAGGGCATGATCCTGGAGATCCGGGATCGAGTTCCACATTGGATTTCCGGCATGGAGCCTGCTTCTCCCTCTGCCTATGTCTCTGCCTCTCTCTCTCTCTATTTCTCATGAATAAATAAAATCTTAAAAAAAAACAAAAAAACAAAAAAAACCCTTAAAAATGGCCTCAATAAATATGTATATATAAACTGTACCAACCGCCATCTTCCCAAATATCGATTTGTAGTCTGGCTTTATCAGAATATCTGGGGGCACTACCAGAAATAGAATTCCTAGGCTCTATTATCAGAGCTCCTAATCTGAATCTCTAGAAGGTAGAAGCTTGGATTTTTTTTTTTTTAAAACATGCAGATGTGAAGACAGTTTTAGGGTACATGACAGGTGGCCATGCTGTCTTTCATGATATCCATATTCTCCTAATATCATCTCCTAAAATAAAAAGTAAAATAAAATCTCATACCCCTTTCCCCTGGGAATGCTAAGAAAAATGACAAATCATCTACTTTTAAAAGAATATACAAATAGGTAAATGTTATTAGTAAAATATTGTAAAAACCTTATGAGTTTGGATTGTTTTAATTCAAGTGAGCTCATGAGTATCACTGTATGATTTTCTAAGAAACAACAACAAGAACTAATCAAAGTCACAGGGAGAAATACTCCAGTAACTTAGAGGTGTGGGTAGTTCTTAAATGATTCTGAGATACCTACTTGTGACCAGACAACTTATATTTTACCATTATTTCATTGGTTCTAAAATTCCTTTTTCACATTTTAACATCTCTGAAATCAGGATATACCATAAAATTGATGGCATCTCACAACTAATTGGCAGCTTTTTTTTTTTTCCCTTTTAGTACTAAGAAAATAATAGTGTGTCCTCCAATCAATAGTATCTAAGGTTCAATAAAATACTGTAAACAGTATTCTTCAGCTGCCATCAGAAACAGCTCCTCTGGGGCGCTTGGGTGGCTCAGTTGGTTAAGGGCCCAACTGCTGGTTTCAGCTCAGGTCCTCATCTCAAGGTTGTGATCTCGAGCCCTGCATCGGGCTCTGTGCTGAGTCTGCTTGAGATTCACTTTCCCACTTCTTCTGCGCCACCCCCCCCTCACGCTCTCAAATAAATAAATAAATAAATAAATAAATAAATCTTTTTTTTTTTTTTTTTTTTTTTTAATTTTTATTTATTTATGATAGTCACAGAGAGAGAGAGAGAGAGGCAGAGACACAGGCAGAGGGAGAAGCAGGCTCCATGCACCGGGAGCCCGACGTGGGATTCGATCCCGGGTCTCCAGGATCGCGCCCTGGGCCAAAGGCAGGCGCTAAACCGCTGTGCCACCCAGGGATCCCTAAATAAATCTTTAAAACAAACAAAACCCAGTTACTCTAAAAACCCTACATAGGACATAATTTGCTAGTCTTTGAATTACATGGTACACGAAAGTGAAGGAACATATTTTTTTATTAAAAAAAAGCAAAATTGTAATTATTAACTGAAGGTACTCCTCCACTCCTCCTCTTTTCTACCATGCCAGTCAGCCTTACAATTCATAACTAAAAAATAAGAACTAACACAGAAACATACCCTAGAGTGCCATATATGTAGTCACTATTTTCTGGGCCTCATTTGTAAACTAATGAGTAGATGAACTGCAAAGGCTCCTTTTAGCTTTTAAAGTATATGATCCTGGGACAGCCCGGGTGGCGCAGCGGTTTAGCGCCGCCTGCAGCCCAGGGTGTGATCCTGGAGACCTGGGATCGAGTCCCACGTAGGGCTCCCTGCATGGAGCCTACTTCTCCCTCTGCCTCTCTCTCTCTGTCTCTGTCTCTCATGAATAAATAAAATCTTAAAAAAAAAAAAAAAGTATATGATCCTATAACCTTAATTACTTATTAACATTGAACTCACCAAAATTCTCATTTCTTTTTCTCTTCCCAACCTACTCTCTAGTTCAAATTAGCAGGTCATAAGAAAGTGGTCAATAGCTTTATTTTGTCAAACTGATACAGGAGGAAGAATAAGGCTTTAAGAAAAAAGTAAAGTAGATCCTTGAAGAGTAAGATATTAAAATTCCATCAGTACTTTTCAGAGTTCAGCTAAGAGGACCTTAAACTACTTTTTGTTGTAGTTTGTCCTAAAATACTAGGACTTTATCATAACCATACCAGCTATGAATGTTTTTTAAAATAGGATCAATTTGACTGTCTCACAAGGCCTATTTTGATGTTTTTCTCCTAACCTTTTCTGTCATTAAAAAAAAGAAAAAAGGGAAGGAAGAATAAATTTGCTTATTAATATGAGTATTTTAGTCCCTAAGAAGCTTCTTAGTATCATAATTCATTTTTATATCTCTACTGCTTAGCAAAGTGCCTCATACATAAGATTTCTGAAGTGAACTTTCATGAACTGGTAACAGTTAAGTACATTTATTATTTAGTGAATCCTGGTTTAAAATTGGTCAAATATAATATTCTGGCTTGACATAATTAAGCAGAACTCACTAAAAAACCTCAGCATAATTAAAAAGTCCAGTTTTACCCTAAAACCTGCTTTTAAAAAGGCCTTATAAACAAAAATGACTGTTTCCTCAAAATTCTAGATGACAAAATAAGTATACAACAAGTACTTAAACTTTTATTGGTTCTTAGCCTTGCTTTACTAAGAGGAGGTGGTGGTGGGAAACAAGGGGAAGGAAAATAAAGTTGGGTAGATTTCTTAATTGAAGGCAGATTAGTTGGGTAGATTTCTTAGCTGAAGGCGGATTAGGAAGGTGGACAATTATTTTTTTTTTTTTTAATTTCTAACTCTGGATTGAATCTTATGGAGAATAACTTCACTGCTTTTTAAAGGCTAGGCATAGTTTTTATTGGAGATAGATGAAAGGATCCCAACCCAAGAAGCCAACCATAAAGTGTATAGTCTTGGGATTTGCAATTCTACTCTAACAACTGAAATTTACAAGATTTTCAACACATTTTTCACAACACATCACTCATGTCATACAGATACTCTACATCATTCTGCTAAACTATGGAAAATAAGTTGCTGGTGATTGGCAATTGGTTTCTATCTTCTGGCCAGGCCTCCGTTCTTAAATGGGGGCACTAAAATTTTTAATTTTTGTAGAAGCAAGTAATGAACAAAAGGCAGCAAATCTGGAAAAACAGGAAGTTAGAAGTGGGTACTTGTGTTCCCAATATTCTCCCAGCTCAAGCTCCCTGGACTGGGTTGATGACAAAGCACCATTAATTTAGATTCCTGGAATGGCTGATGTTTTCCCAGTAGTTCCAACCAACTCCAAAATATTTAAGTGGTAAGAAAATACCACAGTCAGGTAGTGCTATACAGGGGCTCCTGTAAATGATCCAGAATGAACAGAACTCTTACTAGAGCAGCACACCAAACTGCCCAGATCATTTCAACTTCACACTAACTCTAAATTTTAAGTCACGGAATTTTTTTGGATACTACTTATTTCTTTATGAGTTTATTATACCACTTTTCCCAGTTAAGATTTGACATTTATACTTATTGGTATGTCCACATTCCCCCTTGTTCCTGTGCTCAGGTCTTTTTCCAACATCCATTTGTCTTCTGAACAGAGAAGAAACTTTTAGAGTTAGTTGTTGATACTTAAGAAGTCTGTTTGTTTGTTTTTCCCAAAGAGAGAGTGATCATTATTCAAGACAACCAATACTTTGTGGAACACATTTATAAATTTGGACAGGAACAACAAACGTATAATATTTACACTTATAATACAAAATGCCCAAATGTTTCTATACCACGTAATGCCATGTAATTTTTTTAAGCAGTCTACTTATAAAATGAATTCACTGAACTGTATTACAATCTCCCCAGCATTAGGTATTTATTCTAATACTAGTTTTTAAGCATTAGCCCAACTTACCCGGACAAGTGCATCATCTATGATATGGTCACGTCTGACTTTGAGTCTCAAATATGGATTCAACTGCTGTCCTTGAACTAAGCTGTAGAGAACAGTGATTCTTCGTTCACTGTACATGCGAATTCTATTGTCATAATATAATCCCAAATTCTTTGTGACAGCATTCAATATAAAGGGACATGTCATGAAAGAGAATTTGTTCTCTGTTTCTACTTTGAAAAAAGTATAATCTTTATCCATTTCTAGAACATCATTCAGTGGTTCATTAATAAACTCTTCAAAAGGGATAAGTGGTTTTCGACAATCCAGAGTTTTAACACCAAGTTCAGTTTCCAATGGGTCCACTCGAGGACCTTTCTTATTTCTTCTTTCCTCTCCCAAAAGCTCCTGAAGTGTCAATTCACTGGATTCAGGGATGGGCTCTTCATCATCTTCTTCATTGTGATTTGTGTCCACTTCCCCACCCACTACATTTGCATAGTAAACCATTTTCAAGCACTTTGAAGCAGCAACAATAGCATCATCATCATTCACTAGATTCCGACTGTTAAATTCATTGCTTATGACTTTGTAAGTAATAAGTTGCTGAAATGTTTCCATCATTCTACGAATTTGGTCTGCACTGTATTTAGACCACAGTCTAACCAATTTTCCTTGGGCTGCAAGGGGTAGCTTACTCATTGCTTTGCAAAACAATGGCAAAGCCATTTCCAGATATTCAGGACTGTGTAGATTTCTATTCTCCATTACAATAATGAATAAATTCAGATAATTAGGATCTCGAGAGTATACATTGTGATACGTCAAGTCACATTCCACATTAGGTGACAAATACACAAGTGCATTGAGAAAAGCAGTTTCTATTTTTTCATTAGAGAGTAATCTGGTATAGACCCTTCTAATGGCCTCAATATCCACAGACACATCATCAGGGCCTATTTTTTGTAAGTTGTTATCTCCTTGTGAACTATCACTTATCCTTGAAGAAGATGCTTCTGAATCTTCTTCCATAGCAGCAGAACATGCAGCTTTTTCCTTTTCATCTTCATCCTTGTCTTCATCCTTTCCTTGAAGAGATTTCAGTTCTTCCTTGGTGTGTTGTTTGACTTTCCGAAAGCTCTGTACCAATGCCTCAGCACTAGAAAAAACTCTTCCAATAACACGGATTAAAGGGGAATAATCCTCTCTCTCTCTACATAATTCAAGAATTTCATACACCGTCTCTTCTGTTAGGTAAGTCACATCTAGAAAGTTAGAGAAAAAAAGGAGAACATTTATTTTTAGAAGTATGTTTATTTTGTCTTAAGTTCTAGTGAAAAGTAAAACAGCCCTTTTGTACTCAATACCAGTTGAATTACAACTCTTTTAAAAACAGATCTAATATTTAGATTCAACAAACAAAATATATTTTCCTATTTTTTCAATGAACTACTACTAATAGCAACAATCTCATCTTTTATATTCCTTCATAATATATAGCTTTTAATGAGCTTGAACTCTTTTCAAAATCACAGTAGAAATTAACATGTAGCTTTAATTTATAAATATGAACCAAGATAACTATGTGCTGATTTAATTCATAATGATACACTTCTTACAACCTCACTTCAGAGCAGAAACTACTGTTCTTCTGAGAGGTTTCTTATCTCACTATTCTTCTCAAAAGACTGAGAAGGCAAGAGAGGTTCCTTCAGCATCCTCTTTGGGAAATAGCCCTTGTCTTATTTTTATACATCTTAAAATCCAACTGCTTCCTTTGAATCCTCCTTTTTAGTTTTTTTCCAGGGTAGTCATTCTGTGGGTGATTGAGAAGAATTAATATACCATTTCTCATAAGATCTGAAGTTAACAAACACTGCCATCTGTAGCCAGGAATCAGATTAGAAGACACCTTATAGACTAACAGGATATTGTTACAGAGTAATAAAAAATACAGTGGGGTAAGAACGGATATAAAAGCAGACAAGTAAAACAGATTACTATGTAGTCACCAAAATCTTTTTCCTCTCCTTTCTGGGCAGATTTGGACTCCATCTCCCAGGTTTCCCAGGTTTTTGAGGTTAAGGGCTACTTCAGGCCAAGGCTTTTCCTTCTGGCTAATGGGATGATGCTCCCAGGATGCTCTGGAAGCCATGTGTTGAAGATAACAATGCCACTACAGAAGCATTTCTGAAAGACTATGTGAAGTAGAACGGTGCCAACCTGGAATATGATGGCCGTTAGATAAGCTAGAAATAAATTTCCACTTTGTTTATAAGCTAATGCTCTTTTTGGTATGTACTCAATATTGCAGTTTAGTTGAACCTTGCTAACGTAGAAAGAAGCTTTTCACCTTTCCCTATCTTGCCTTCAAAGCCTTTAGAATGCCAGGAGACTGTTTAATTATGTTTAATCCTTCTTGGTACTTCTCTTGTAATATAAATCTTATAAGTAAGAGTATCTGATTGTTTTTGCAATCTGTATTATTTAAATCCAAGGGAGTTTTATTATGTTTTTCTATCACATCCATTCTCCTCCATAAAGAAATAACTTCATAAGAGGCAAAAATGACAGGAGGCAATGAAAGACCAAATATCAATTTATTATACATTTTCAGAGTTATAGTAATGTTAACAAGTTGAAATTCGAATGAATTCACAGAGAAACAAAAAACATTTCAAGGATTTTTGAGATAAAAATCTCTGGAGTCAGGGACTACTAATGTGGGGGTGAAAGAGTCTGTTGCAGTTTGCTGGCATGCATCTTCCTTTCCTCTCACATCTGTCTAAACAGTAGCTTAGACCTCCATTATCACCTTCTAAAAATTTTCTGTATTTGCTATTATGCTCCTTCAGACAAAAACATACGGCTCTCATTCTCTTCACCATAAAATTTAAATCTATACATATATCCCCTTGAGAGGAATGAAGAGTAAATTTGGAGGTTATGGAATGCATAAGCATTCCACTCCCAAAATGGAATGCCACTAGATGAAACACATTAGAACAAAGAAAAACTCTGTGTGTGTTCTCCTCTTAACAATTTGCTTACTCACCACCTCCATCCAACAAAAAAGAATTTTACATGCTGCTTTCTAAAACTCCAGGTTGTCATCTTCTACTCAAATATTAATTTATTTCATGCAATTTAATCTGACCTTTCATAACATTTGACTTTTTCATTAGAAAGCACTGAGTACAGTGACTGAAAAGGAAAACCCTATAAAAGCATTCCAACCAAGGAGCTCCTGGGTGGCTTAGTGGTTGAGCATCTCTGCCTTTGGCTCAGGTTGTGATCCCTGATCCGGGGGTCCTAGGATGGAGTCCTGCATCAGGCTTCCCACAGAGAGCCTGGTTCTCCCTCTGCCTCTCTCTCTCTCTCTCTCTCTCTCATGAATAAATAAATAAGATCTTAAAAAAAAGAAGATTCCAACTCAAAGAGTAGTAAATCTCCATGGCTGGAGACATCACACAATTGACAACTCATAGATTCAACACCTCAAATAATGAACTTCCTGGTACTTAGCATGAATCCAACTTAAAAAAAAAAAAGGAAAAAAAACATTTTAAAATTAAAAATAGCTTAGCTCTAATGTACTCACTCTCATGATCTACTCTAAAAGAAAAACAAAAAAACACATCCTTCATTTATAATCTGAGATAAGGTAAAAATAATCGCAAAATTTCACCTTACTGAAACTGAGAAACATACCTGAACACTTATTTTTTCTCGTATGACTTGCATGAATATCAGGTAACTGGGGATATAATAAATTGTTTTAACAAGAACATAAATGGCTGTATTTCAAATGAAAATACAGAAATAAAAATATTCCGACCTGACAGCCAAACAACTTCATTATATAAATGACGTGAAAATATCCTTTAAACATTAGATAATCGACTTTCACTTTACAAACCAACTATATTACCTGTTCTAATAGCTAAGGGAAGAATGAATGATCTGGGGAAAGATAATTCAAAAACCATGAAAGCTCTGTATCTCAACGGATACAAAGATGTCTACATTCACTGCTAGATAGTACCCCAAAGGTTTTGTGTCCTGAATTATACTAGTTTGGTTCATGTGAATACATCAACTTAAATTTTCTACTGAGATTATTTCTAACTCCAAATTAGAATTAATTATCAATCATTCTGTATCTAAAAGGGGATCTTATGAAAACTCTGGTCTTCCTTCCAACTCTCTACAGTGTCATCTGGATAGACACTGTAGGCTGGCTAACTCCAAATCTATTCACCACCTCTTCTCTGACATGCCATCATAATAGAAACTATAAAAACTAAACATCAGTATTCCAATCCTCATTTATACCTGGGTGATGGCATATAGCACAGGTTGGCCAGTTACCTAAATGGAAGTCCACTGATGAATTTCTAAGTGTTTATTTTCCTGATAAATAGGGGCAAAATTGATTAACTCATATTGTATGTAGTACAACAAAAGAATCTGCTAATCAGCAGATATGTGAAAAAAGATAGTATCATCTTCAAATTATCTAAGCAAAAGCATGCATATCTCTACAAATTACAAAATATTGTCTTTCAAATTAAAAAATATAAAACAGTATTTACTAATATTTCAAGACCATTTTTCCATAAGGTAGTACTATATAGGTCAATAAAAACACTATCAAATTGTGTAAAAAATAAAAGTGGAGCACCCCAAATAGTTTCTAGGTTTTGAATAAACTATTTGGATATGTTACTTTATAGGAAAGAGAACAAATGATATATTTTGTCTATTAATTTTATGGAGATTATATTGGTCAAATATAATATAATACTGACAAAGGTCTTAATCTATCCCTTTAATAAAGGAAGCAGCAGACCGACATGTCAACAAATAAATTAGGCAGAGGATAATTTAGACACATGTAGGTAATTCAATCTTCATTGTGACAAATGGACTCATATACATGTACTGTACAACATATAAAATTTCTTACTACAATTTCTACCTCTTTGTATATTTGTTCCACAGTAAAAGAGAGTATTACATTCAAGTGATCATAAAATGAAAAGCTGTAAAAGTTCAACCAGAAAAATACCAAATTTTACCACACAATGTGAATCTGATCTTTGGCCCCTACTATCAGACTGTCAATACCTAGTTTCTTTTATGGGTTTTAACTCTTTAATAAAGAGTTAATCTTTTTAGGTTTGTTCTATTAGATATATAGGTATACGTTGCTTTTTGACAGTTCCCATGAGGCTACTTCACTTATACTAAGAAAGTTAAAAAGCAAAAAAACATTTAGTATTTGTTATACAGCAAGCCATTACAGAGGCAGCATATACCCTGAGGAGCAAGAGTGGCACTGCCGAGCTCCTTCCCCAGGAATTACACTCAATATCTCAGCTTTAAGTCACCACAACTTTCAACTATGTAGGCATCTGTGTTTATCTCAATTTTGTACATCCATTAGCAAGATGTGTCCTAAGGTATCAGAACAGCCTGAGAGGATATTTTTTAGATAAGGGAACCTCAAAATTGTTTTCACAGAAATTAATGGTAATTGCTTTTTCACTTTATTTGCCATCCTGGCTCACGAAAGTTTCTTTGGAATGCTCTACTTTCAGATAGTGGGGAGGAAATCATATAGGCATCTTCTGCTAAATATTAGTAATCTCTTTCTGAAAAGTGTGAAACTGCTAACTGGGAGCTTATTTCCCATTATTTTAATTGGAAAAAATTATAACACCTTCTTACAAAACAACGAAAAATCCCTTGTTCCCTAAAATGTAACCAAAATAGAATATATACCTACTATAAGTAACTAAAGGACAAAACACACTATGGATGTCTGGGTGGCTCAGTCGGTTAAGCATCTGCCTTCGGCTCAGGTCATGATCTTAGGGTCCTGGGACTGAGTCCCATATCAGAGCCTGCTTCTTCCTCTGCCCCTCCCTGTGCTTGTGCTCTTTCTCTCAAATCAATAAAAAATCTTTTTAAAAAAAATTTTAAAAAGAAGATTTTTAAAAAAACATAAAACACTCTGCTTCCTAAATCATCAAATCATAAACTTATTAACAAAGTGGGTTTTTTTAATGCAGTAATATGACCTATCTCAAAGGACAGCAACACCCAGATACCCTTTGTTGATGCGCTGTTCAGAATGCCTTCAAGTGTTTCTGACATTCTACTAATTCTATATAAAATGTGCCCATACTTTTCCTATTTGGTGTTTCACTTAAAATGCTGATCAGACATAAATTACTTTAAAAACCATTATAATAAGAGACACAAACATTCACAATGTTTAGATGTTCTACTGAGAAAATGCTGAATGAAGAAACATTTCTGTATGGTGTATCTGTGTATTTTACAATGTATACATGCTCCTGAAAATACACTTAGTCTATAAAATTTTATACTTAAGAAAATTTTTATGCAAAAACAGAGTTTGGGGCAGGCTACTTAATACATATAGAACTTTGTAATCAGAATTAACAAATATAATTAACAATCAAAAGTACAAGTGTACTTAATGCATTTGTTAATTCCTAATAGGAAAAATACTATAGTAAGTAGAAAGTTGTAGGAAAAAGGGAGTAGGAGGACAGAGTAGCATATTGGAAGAAAGTATAAGGAGCTGCTAAATTACACAGACTTGAGCAAAAACAGGAAGCAAAGATTAGTAATAACTACTCAATAAGCACCTATGATGAAGCACAGAGGCAAAAACATGTGTCCATCTACCCTGTACTATAATTCCCCATAGGTGGCTGCATTCAATTGCACCAGCACATTCTACATTTATTAACTGTTACTCTGTGGTACACACTTGCTGGAAAATATGTATAATGGAGTCAACTGCAACTTCCCTATTATACATAATGACAAACATCCACAGACTTATCCAGTGTGAGATTAAATCATATAACAGAATCATACATTTTGAAACAGTATAAAGTTGTTATCAAGTTATGAAAACACCTTTACTGTGAAATTAGAGTGAAAGGTATAACATAATTCCATATAACCAATTAAACCTACATTCAAATCATGCTACTGAAAACTTTAGAGGTGTTCTCCAACTTATACATGCCTTAAACAAAAAGCTTTCTCTTTTAAAGTACAATTACCTCTGATGAGCTGAGCCCGGTCAGTTATTTAGAAATTCAATTACCTTGTTACTAACAATGATTATCTTCTCTTAAGGAAAAGAAACCTTGGATTTGAAGATCTAAAAATATATATATTTTTAAAACAATTTTGGAATACAGGATCATTTAGAAAACAAGTGTTTGGGTGAAGACTGCCATTGGTAGGTGATGATTCTTGGCAGTATGAGTGTGCCAAATGTCTAGAAGAAGCTGAGCAGAATATGGAATGAGTATTGAAAAGAAAACTGAATTATTTCTCAAGTGATGGCTACAAAATTATGCTTTGCTCTTGGAAATGGAAAGGACTGCCACCACTTTTTTCTGCTTCTTTCACCCTCATTAACGCTGGGGTTTCACAACTCATTTTACATATTCAGCCCAGTTATTTGATAATTTAGTTAGATTTTGTGGTCTAATTTAGGGGATTACCACTTAATACACATTCTTCTTAGTGGAAAATGTTCAAAAGTTCCAATCCATTAACAAAGCAACTTTTGGAATATAATCTGCTTCTAATTAGAGACCATTAGAACAATAAGATACCATAAGATACCATTAAGTTATTAGTTCCATTATAAGTTCTGTCCTTTACCACAATGAATAAATATAATGATAATAAACACCACTATACTATCTTGTCCTAATGTCACACAATTAGACAAAACAAACAAAAACCTCATACATTTTATTTAAATTTACAATCAGATTCAATCCAAAATTCTCAGTTAAAAATAGAACGTCTTAAAAAAAAAAAAATAGAACATCTTACCTCTAAAATCATCTCTTGCTCCTTGTCCTTCCTTCTTGTTCATTTTTATGTCAGAGCAGGAGTTGTTAGGGGCACCTTTCGAGTTTTCAAGGTAAGCTGAACTTGCTCCTTTCTTGGAGGGATGAGGATCACAGAGTTTTGCATTAATCTTATAAAGCTCGAGGGCTTTAATAGCTGCTGCATTGTTATCCATACGAAGAAAAGTTGGACAGGAAGCACAAAACTCATTCGTGCAGGCCTCATTTCCACAGCCCTCAGTTAACTGGTGGTAGTAGCGTTCTATTAGATGCTTTGCAGCTGCTCGCTTCCTGTAGCATTCAAACAATAAGCACAGTGATTAAGATTAGTACAGCTCTCACATAAAAAGCTCAACAGATCATGAGGCAAGGCAAATTAGTCAAGCACTAAAGTAATAAACTTGGATATTAAGATGAAGTGTAGAAAATGGAGATTCACTGTGTATATAAAACTTTTAGCTACTGAAATGTTTGATAAATACTGCCCAACATACTATGATAAGGAACAGCACCACGTATCAAAATCATTGTTTAAAAATATGCTTTTCTTAGGTTTAAAAAAAAAAAAAAAGAGGAGGAAAAAACTTGTTCAATGTTATATGTGCTTAAATTTTTTTAGCACAGAGCGCCTGGGTTGCCCAGTGGTTGAGCATTTGCCTTTGGCTCAGGTCCTGATCCTGGGATCCTGGAATCCAGTCCCTGAATCAGGCTTCTCCCTCTGCTTCTCCCTCTGCCTCTCTCTGTGTCTCATGAATGAATAAATACAATCTTTAAAAAAAATTATTTAGCACAACAGATGAAAGAAAATCAAAGGTTTATGGCCAAGAGTTTTAGTATTTTAGCATTAAAAAAATAACATTTTTAAAAAATATTTTATTTATTGATTCATGAGCGAGACAGGGAGGGAGGCAGAGAGGCAGAGATACAGGCCAAGGGAGAAGCAGGCTCCATGCAGGAAGCCTGATGTGGGACTCGATCCCAGGTCTGCAGGATCACACCCTGGGCTGAAGGCGGCACTAAACTGCTGCGCCACCAGGGCTGCCCTAAAAAAAAAAACATTAAGAAAATGAGAGTCTAGTTAAAGTATCATCCCAGCTTCCCTTTATGTAATTACAATTTTAATAGTTTATAAATACTTGATTTATAGTTAACACAGAACTTATAGGAACAGAGAAAGTTTTTTCTCCAATTATCTACCATACAAGGGATTTAAAAATAAACTTATAAATGAAATATCCAAAGCTGTGTTATATTACAAGAAAATGATTCTGAACATACATCTTGAACCTAAAACATGTCACTGAACTTGCTTATCAATCCCATGTCATAAGAACATGGAATATTTTAAGTTCTCTTAGGGCAAAATCTTACGTTTCACTTACTTTGTGAACCTAAAACATGTAGATTCACATTCCTAATTGGCTGTTCCAGCAGAGGTTCCAAAGATACTGAGGAAGAGATGGTTTCATCAAGCAAGAAGCTGGACTACAATATCTATCTCTATGGTTTATTCAACTCTTAAGATCTATGCTTCTACTATCTGATGATGCGAGATTACATAATTTAAGGGAAGTGGTCTACTGGATCCAAAAAACCATAATTCATAGCTATTCCTAAGGAACAGAATCAAAACTATTAAAAAAAATTTACCTAACTCTCAAAATGTTAGTACAATTATCTTACTAACGTGTAAATGGCAAATGGCAATAGAGTTCACATTTTGTTAACCGTGAGATGTATCTTGTTAATCATGAGAAACTGAACAAGAAGGCAAATGAGTAGTAGATAAGGGACATACTAATTAAGTCTAATTTTGTCTCTAAACTATCAAGGTAAGTGACAAAGATTAGCTAGCACAATTAACCCTTGAACAATGTTGGCATTAGAGGTGCCACCCCCTTGCATCATTGAAAATCTACATATAACTTTAGAGTAACCTACAGCTTAACTACAAATAGCTTACCATTGACCAGAAGATTTACCAATAACATAAAGAGGTGATTAACACGTTTCATGTTTATGTATTTTATATTATATTCTTACATTAACGTAAGCTAGAGAAAATATTTAAAAAATCTTAAGGAAGACAAAATACATTTACAGTACTGTACTGGTATTTATCAGTACCCAAGTTTATATATCTATTTAAAAAAAAAAAAAATTTAAGTGGACCTGCACAGTTCAAACCTATGTTGTTCAAGGGTCAACTGTAATTCAAAACATTCAATTCATTCTGATGCTTCTATTTTTAAAATGTTCCATGCAAATACATGCATGCAAAATAGAGGGAGAAAAAAAAAAAAAAAAACCTTACAAAAACACACTTAAAAATTGCATGGGAATCACTTAATAGTTACTTTACTACATATAGCTACAAACAACCCAACTTTTGAAAATTAAAGATTACTATTCCAGATTTATTACATAAAACTTTTAAGTGACAACATGTAAAGAGAAGAATAAGAATTTAGAACATTTATACTGTATGTTGCTATCCTCTAGAAAAGAATGAAATATTAATACCATCCTCTCCCAAAATACAGTAGCTTTCCCTAGAGAAAATGTTAATGGATATGTATTTCTACTCTGGAGGAAAATTATGAACATATATCAAAAGTTTTAAAAATGAACAGAGAATAAATCATACAATCAGAGATCAAATTAAAATAATTGGGACAATTTTGCAAAAATGCATTGTTTCTAGGAAATCTGCAAAAAATGACATGCCCAACAATAGGGGACTACGTAAATGAACTGATACGCATTCATGCAGAAATTAGATGACCTGCATTAAATGTCAGAATGGAATAAATGAAAATTACCAAGATCTAAATTTGGCAAGGAATAGCCTTCCTCATTCATCAGTATTTGATAAAAGTCAGTTACAAAGTTCTAAGTGTAAGATGAAGCCACTTTTATTTCAAAGTGTTAACATTTTCTCTAAATGATGTTGAATGGGTTTTTTAAAATTCTTCTATGTTTTTGCTTCTAATTCATTCTTTCTATAATAAACATGCTACTTGCATATATTAATAGAGAAAATGTTAGTTTTATAATTTCATATACATGATTGAATAGCCTTGAGGCTAAATTGTCCATAGGACTTTAATGATTAATTATCAAAATCCAAAATACCAAACACTAATTATTTTCTTAATAAGAATGTCAGGTTTTGTCCTAAGGAAAATTCCCCCAAGCCCAATCATATTACATAATGCCTCTGTATGTAATGTATAAAGGAGTATGAACAGTAAAAACAAGACTGAGAAATTAGATGAACTGCATTAAATGACAGCTCCTTCTGCCTCTAATAACCTGTGCAACCCTCAACAAGTAATGGTCTGAGCCTCAGTTTTCCCATCTTTCAGTTCTAAGGTTTAGGTTATTCTATGTAATAGGTAGGCGAACAAGGTACTAGTGTTTGAGGAATGTCTGATAACATACTAGACATACTGTGCCTGGGCACTCTGGCATAGTTATCTCTCATTTGAATCCCATGACTTTGAAGATATCTTCAGTTCACAGCTAAAAGAGACAGAACTGAAAGAGTAAAATCATATATCCAAGATCACACAAAGGAAAATGCACAATCAGGATAAGAAAAGGAATCATAGGTCTTTTTGCTCTGGAGTCTAAGTAATTTCCACTATACTGTCTCACAGAAAGTGATTCATTTCAAAATAATTCTTAACAATAGTAGTACTAAAAAGTCCTACCAAAAAAAATTCCATAAATACTACGTAACTGAAAAAAGAGCAAAACACCTGAAAAATCAAAATCTGAAACTTACATTTATGGATATCTGCTATCTCACAAGTATACCAACTTTTCTGAGAGGAAACATGCCACAAAATTCTATAAACTTAATGTATCTGTAATTTCTTGAGAACCTACGTGCTACAGATGTTCCCACTTTGGAAGGCTGTAAACCCTACCAGCTAAGAGCTTGCACTCTGAAGCCAGACTGCCCAAATTCACATGTTGGCTCTACCACTTATTAACTGCTGGACCTTGGGGCAGCCCAGGTGGCTCAGTGGTTTGGCACCGCCTTCAGCCCAGGGCCTGATCCTGGAGACCTGGGATCGAGTCCCATGTCAGGTTCCCTGCATGGAGCCTGCTTCTCCCTCTGCCTGTGTCTCTGCCTCTCTCTCTCTACATGTGTGTGTCATAAATAAATAAAATGTTAAAACAAAACTACGGGACTTTGAATGAGTTCCTTAACATTTCTGTGTCTCAGATTCCTCATCATTAAAGTGATGGTATACATGACAATTACCACGGCTGTGAGAGAATTAAATGAGTTAATATACAGTTACAACACTACCTGGCACCTAGTTATTACTAAGATACTCCTAAGTCTATGAATTAGCTATATAAACCATCATTCTGCTGATGCTCAGAGCTGTTACATAAACAAGTCACACATCTAATAAGAGATTTGAGCCCAAGACGGACTCAAAACTTGGGTTTTTAACATCACGAAGAGGAGATTTAATACCAGACAAAGGAAATTATATCCTACTATTCAGTCTGCTTCTCTGCCCAAGACCTAGAAAAACCAGTCACACAGATGAGAAAGGACTGAAAGGAGGCCATGCCAGAACCTCCATGTTATCCGTGCAATCAACCAATATGGTTAATATATATATGTTTAATATAAACATTTTTCTTCTTCCTCACACCAGTGACACCTTGAATTATCTCTGTACAATTCTGTATCCCCATATAATTTAGAGCATATAAAAGGCCTCCATGTTGGGAATGCATACACTAATAATAACATTTTTATAAATAAGTTGTGCAAAGTTATTGCTATACAGTAGCAGTCACCAAATCTAGGCTCATGAGCCAAATCTAGCCAGACAGTTGGTTTTTATAGCCCCCAAAATGGTTCTATTTTAAATGGTTGACAAAGTCAAAAAAGAAATTATTTTGTGCAAAAATTATATGAAATTCAAGTTCCAGTGACTAAAAGTCTTATTAAAACATAACCAAGCTCATTAATTTAATTATTGTCTATGGCTGTTTTCGCACTACAACAGCAGAGTTGAGTAGTTTTAAGAGACTGTACAGCTTGCAAATCCTAAAATAAATACCACCTGGCCCTTCACAGGAAAAATTTCCCAACTCTCAATTTAGAGTCTGTGTTCCTTGCTCTCCAATGACATTTCCATCTAAGCACATGGCCTGCTCACTCTCCTCAGCAAATCAATGCAGCAAAATGTGCACTTTATCCCAATTATGATTAAATTAAAGGAGAGAGAAAGAAAAAGTAGTAAAGAGATAAAAAGAAAAAGAACAAAAAGATATAGAAAAAAGGAAGGAAATTAAGACAGACTCCTTTCCTTATCAGATCCCTTTAGGGACAACCTTATCTGTCACTCAATCAAAACTACAAGAGGACAACTATGGCTTACTTTCTTTTTTTAAAAGTTTTTATTTCAATTCCAATTAGTTAACATACAGTCTAATATTAGTTTCAGGTATACAATATAGTGATTCAACACTTCCACACAATACTCAGTACTCATCAAATGTATATTCCTTAATTCCCGTCACCTATTTAACCCATCCCCTCCCCCACCCATCTCCCTACTGGTAAACCATCAGTTTGTTCTCTATAGTTAGAGTTTGTTTCTTGATTTTCCACACTCCCCCCGCCCCGCCCCCAACGTTCATTGGTTTTGTTTCTTAAATTCTACTTATGAACGAAACTATATAGTATTTGTCTTTCTCTGATATCTATAGTTAAGAGTTTGTCTCTTGGTTTTCCAGAGTTTGCCCCTTATGTTCATTAGTTTTGTTTCTTAAATTTCACATGAGTGAAATTATGCAGTATTTGTCTTTCTCTGACTTAATTTCACTTAGTGTAATACTCTCTAGCTCCATTCACGACGTTGCAAATGGCAAGATTTTATTGTTTTAATGGCTGAGTAATATTCCATTGTGTATATATCCCACATCTTCCTTATCCACTCATCAGCTGGATACTTGGGCTGTTTTCATAATTTGGCTACTGTAGATAATGCTACTATAAATACCGAGGTGCATGTATCTCTCTGAATTAGTATTTTTTTATTCTTTGGGTAAATACTTGGTAGTGCAACCAAAACTACTGACATTGGCCATAGCAACTTCTTTCTAGATATGTCTCCTGAGGAAAGAGAAACAAGAGCAAAAATAAACTACTGGGACTTCATCAAGATAAAAAGCTTCTGCACAGCAAAGGAAACAATCAACAAAACTAAAAGGCAACTTACAGAATAGGAGAAAATATTTGCAAACAACATATCTAATAAAAGGTTAGTATTCAAAATATACAAAGAACTTATAAAACACCCAAAAAAACAATAATCCAATTTAAAAATGAGAAGACGAATAGGTATTTTTTTCAAAGAAATACAGATGGCCAGCAGACACATGAAAAGATGCTCCATACCACCCATCATCAGGGCAATACAAATCAAAACTACAAGGAGATAGCAATTCACACATGTCAGAATGGCTAAAATCAACAACACAAGGAATAACAGTTGTTGGTGAGGATATGGAGAAAGGCAAATCCCTCTTGCACTGTTGGTAGGAATGCAAACTGGTACAGCCACCCTAGAAAACAATATGGCAGTTCCTCAAAAAATTAAAAATATAGCTTACTTTTTATAATTTTCTCACATATCACAGACTTTTCTTACTGAGTCAATAATGTAGGAGGGCGAGTGAGATCTTCCAGTGAGAAAGCTCTCAAAGTTAAAGTAGACACCTGAAAGTATGTATTTAAAACAGGTAATATTATCTACTTATTTTATTTCTAAGGCTCGATTAAGTGAGACAGTTCTACAAATGAATTACATGTGGTAGGCCAAAGTTACTCTAGAAAAGTTAACAGAAATATTTTAAAAAATAGTTTCACCTAGGGGGAAGGGCACTGAAGTCAGCAATTTGAAATGCATGAAAAATAAAAGATCGAATCATGGGCAAAATGATATGTGATAAAACAAGGTAAATATTATTAGTAAAAACTAGATGATAGACATATTGCGTCAATTGCAAAAATCTTTCAACTTTGCTACATGTATAGAAGTTTTCAAAATAAAACACTACAAGAAAATACTGTCACCATACTATAACTTTTTAGAACAGTCAATCAACTGGCAGAAGAAATGGTTTCAGTCATGAGCAGCTGAAAAAGGAAAACCAAGGTGTCATCAATGGCACTAATACCATGTTTTCTGACTTCAAATCTAGTTTTTGAATCAATCCAGTATTCAACAGAACAAAATAAAACAAAACAAAAAAACATGCCTGTAATAATGATAAAAATTATAAACTAACCATAACTATGTATAGCAGCTTAATTTACCTATCAAGGAGATAAATACTAGGAAAGTATGTTTAATATTCCTATACCAATGGCAAGTCATTAGGATTAGAAGACTGAGATGGCCCAACAACACAGATGATTAAAGTTGAAAAAAGATCTTGGGACACATAGGTGGGTCAGCAGTTGAGCATCTGCCTTCAGCTCAGGGCATGATCTCCAGATCTGGAGATCAAATCCTACATCCAGCTCCCTGCGAGGAGCCTGCTTCGCCCTCTACCTATGTCTCTACCTCTCTCTCTGTGTCTTTCATGAATAAATAAAATCTTAAAAAGAGAGAGAGAAAAAAATCTTAAACATAACAAGTAGTTGGAAAATAAGTAATGAATATAGGCATAAAGATAAGGAAGCCACAACAATTGATACCCTCAGAAAGTGAAAATGTGTTAGTGAACAACACATTTGGAATTAGTGGAATTAGAATTAAAAACAACGATATAAGGAATAGTAACTATGACATGCAAAACTAATGGTAGATCAAGTAAAGAATAAAGGAGATAAAAAGGCAAAGATCAAAAAACGTCAATGTGAGTGACTTTAATTGAAGATCAAGTTAAATGAAGATGTGAGGAATTAAGAAGCCAGAAGTAAAAGACTTATTACATAATGTGTATAAAGCCATCACCATTTACTTAGTGGTTTCTCAAAGTAAGGACATCTTTTTGTTCCTTCTGGGATGTTACCTCTGTAAACACTCCACTCCCTCCCCCAAAGTTACATTAAACATAAAAATTTTGGAAGAGTGAACAATGGTATCCTAGATCGTACAACTTATATAAATGGATGACATAAGATGTCTGTGACATGGTTATGGTAGGTTTAAGGTTAGGTCTGTTGTTTACAGAGGAATTGCAGGAAATATTAGATTATTGCAAGATTGACTCTGATTGGAAAGTCATTATTACCATATTTAACCAATAAGCCATTAACTATAAAGTAAGATACATTTTTCAAGGGAAAAAAACTAATTATAAGTCAGTATTTTTACTAATAATAAATATGTTTACCATAATAATCTCTAAGCATTATTTTATTGAGGTTTATAATCTGCCCAAAGTACCTGTTATACATTAAACATGAATTAAAATTGTAAAACTGTTAAAATTATTCAACTTTAACCTGTTTTTTCCTCTAAAAGTGTCACATTTTACAGTGAGGTTATAATGAACTAAACACAAATTATATCCATCTGCTTCCTCCAATTAAGATCCTAAAAGGATAGAAACACAAAAGAGTTGTTGCCATTAGTGTAGTGCATCTATCAATTCTCTGTGATAATCATGAAATAGTCTTTTCATCTCTTTCTGATTCACTATAATCAAGACAAAATGTATTCCTTGGTTAATTTATACTTGAGTGTCTACCACTGACCAGGCAATGTTATAAATTCTGTGATAAAAGAAGGTATGGTTAACTGATTATTTTGCATTACAAATATCTGGATCACTCTTAAAAAATCATCTATTTTAGGGGTTTAGAGAGCTGAGTAAACTTTGGAAACATATAAGAGCTTTTATAGATACTGTTGAAAAACAAGTAGAGTTCTTCCAGTGTTATGAGAAAACCCTTAAAAGAGATCTTTGAACTTATACTAAGGATTAGTTACTATACATTAAAGTTAGCTCTATATAGGGGATAAATGACTCTTCTAGCATTTTCTCCTACCAACTGAACTGGAGATATACTAAATTTATCTGAACAAAGATAAAAAGCGAACCAAGGAATGACATCAGCAACAGAGGAAAATAAGGCCCCAGAACTTATTCCCTCACAAAAACACTAACTTACACATGGTTTGAAAACCCTTTATGAGACCTCTAGAAACCAGTTCGAAAGTTACAGCAACCCACGTAAGCTCAAAGCCAAAAACAGCCAGAAACATGTACAGAAAGCTGTGTTATTTCAATTCCTTTAATATCTCCCCAAACTGGCACAGTTTGTAATCATGATGAAAAGCCCAACCTGCAGCTTCACCCATTGTAATTATGTCCAACATTCCTGTTTTTTGGGGGTAAATGGAGCTACTGAAGCAACTAGTTTCTATCTCACCTGACTTGGAGCATGGCTGGAACCAGCATACACTAGATGCCTAGAGGCTTTAGAAAACAAGACAGTTCACTGGCTTCTTGCAGCACCAGAGAACCTGAAGTACTACAGAAAGACCTAAGAGGCTAAAAGACTATATGTAAGCTCTTGGAAAAGAAACCAACAAACCTCTTCATTTGGGAAACTACAAGCATTAAGCCCTGCTGTCACACACTCTCACTCTCCCTCTCTCAAGAAAAACAAAAACAAAACAAAACAAAAACAACAGAGATCTATGAATTAACCTGACAAAAATGCAATATAATTGCCTAAGGAAAACCAATTTGCTACAAGAGAACATAGGAGACTAGATGAAATCACCACTCATAAGCAAGATAAGAGTATCAACAAAAAGAAAATATAAAAAAGAACCAAACAAAAATTCTAGAGGTAAATAATACAATAAGTGAATTGAAAATTCATGAGAGAGGATCCACAGAAGACTTAAACCAAGCAGAAGAAAGAAAATAAAGTCAAAGGCAGGCCCCACTTGAAATTATTGAGTCAGAGGGAAATTTTAAAATATAAAGTGAAGAAAGCCTAACACACTTTTAGGATACCACCAAGTTGACCAATAGATGAACCAGAGGAACCCTAGAAGAGAGGATGTGGCAGACAGCTTACCTGAAAAAACAATGGTCAAACACTTCCCAAATATGAGGAAGGAAATGGACATCTAATTTTAAGAGGTTTGAAGGACTCTCAACTATAATGAACCCAGAGGCAGATACTAAAATGCACTATCAAAAGTCAAAGACAGAATCTTGAAAGCAGCAAAAGAAAAATGATTAGTCTTCTACAAGGCAGAAGTCTTCAAGAAAAACCAGAAAGAAGTGGGACAATCTATGCAAGGTGCTGAAAAAAATAACTACAAACCAAAAATACCATATATAGAAAAACTGACCCTCAGGAATGGAGAATAAAGACCTCCAGGGATAAACAAAAGCTGACAGTTCATCACTACTAGACCTGCCTTACAAAAAATACAAAAAGTCTTTCAACAACAATAACAATAAAAAAGGACTGTAAACAATATAAAATCATGCAAAAATATAAAGATATTTGGTAAAGTTAAATATATAGGCAAATACAGAATCTTTTAATACTGTAATAGTGGTGAGTAAATCAATTCAGGCAGATCTGAAAGATGAAAACATTTTTTAGAATTGTAAATATATGGTAGATGATATAAAACATAAAAAGACATAATTTGTGTCAATAATAACAAAAAGGGGGGAGAGATGTAAAGGAGCTGTTTTTGTATGCAATTGAAATTGCTATCAGTTTGAAACAGATTACAACTATAAGATGTTTTATGTAATCTCCATGGTAACCAGAAAGAAAATGCTTATAGAAGATACACAAAAGAGAGACAGGAATCAAAATATGTCACTACAAAAAAATACCAACGAAACACAAAGGAAGACCTCACAGACAAGAAGGAAAAATTAATTTAAAACCATACAAAAAACAAAAAATGGCAATAATTTTTCCCATTAGTAATAACTTTAAATATAAGTGGATTAAACTCCTCAATCAAAAGACAGAGTGGCTGAATGGATTTAAAAAAAAAAAGAAACAGCTATATGCTACCTATAAGGGACTCACATTAGATATAGGGATATACTCAGTGTGAAAGTGAAAGGCTTGAAAAAGAGATCATATGCAAATAACCAAAAAAGAGAGGGATTAGTCTCATACATATATATTAAATATGTATATGATAGACATATACACATACACCACAAAAAAACTTTCAAGTTAAAAACTATAGTAAGAAACAACACATCAAATAATTAAAGGGTTAATTCACAAGAAATACATTACAATTATAAATATATGTACACCTAACAGAAGAGCACCCGGATATTTTAAACACCGAAAAAGAACTAAGACAAATAGTAACACAATAATAGTAGGACATTTCCATACTCCACTTTCAATAATGGGGAATATCAACATTGATGCCACAAGAATAAAAAGGATCGTAAGAGACTGTTGTTGACGATATATGCCAACAAACTGAATAATCTAGAAGACATGAATATACTTGTAAAACATATAATCTAACAGAACAGAATCATAAGTAAATAAAAAATCTGAAGCAACCTAAGTAAAGATATCAAATCAGTAAACCAAAACCTACCAACAAAGAAAAACACAGGACCAGACAGTTTCAGTGGAGAATTCCACCAATGATTTAAAAAGGGATTAGTAAGAATCCATCTCTAATTTCTCCAAAAAACTGAAAACACTTCCAAACTCATCCCATGAAGCCAGCATTACCCGGATACCAAAATGAGACAAAGAAAAGAAAAATACAGACCAATATCCCTGATTAGTGATGTAAAAATCCTCAATAAAATACTAGTCAAGTAGAATTCAATTAACACATCAGGAGAGTTTTATCATTACCAAGTGGGATTTATTCCTAGAATGTTAGAATGCTTCACAATACAAAAATCAATCAAACACTCAACCAAAACAAAGGACAAAAATAACATGATCACCTCAACTGATGCAGAGAAAACATCTGACAAAAATGAACATCTTTTCATAATAAAAACACTCAAGAAACAACACAAAGAAAATTACCTCAACATAATGAAAGCCATATATGAAAAGCTAAGATTATACCTAATGGTATAAAGCTGAAAGCTTTCCCTCTAAAATCAGGAACTATGCAAGGATGCCTGCTCTTACCATTTCTTTTTAGAACAGTACTGGAAATCCTAGTCAGAGCAATCAGGCAAGAGAAATAAATACAGGCATCCAGACTGGAAAGGAAGAAACAAAATTACCTGTTTGCGGATGACAGGATCTCATATGTAGAAAACCCCAAAGGGTCCACAAATAAAAAATATATATATTAAAACTAATAAAATTTAACAAAGTTGCAGGGTACAAAAGTAAGCCAATGCAAAAACAAGTTGTGTTTCTATGAACAATGAACAAAAGGAAAATTTAAAAATACTCCCATTAATATTACTCAGCCATTAGAAATGACAAATACCCACCATTTGCTTCGACGTGGATGGAACTGGAGGGTATTATGCTGAGTGAAATAAGTCAATCGGAGAAGGACAAACATTATATGGTCTCATTCATTTGGGGAATATAAAAAATAGTGAAAGGGAATAAAGGGGAAAGGAGAAAAAATGAGTGGGAAATATCAGAAAGGGAGACAGAACATGAGAGACTCCTAACTCTGGGAAACAAACAAGGGGTGGTAGAAAGGGAGGTGGGCGGGGGGGTGGGGGTGACTGGGTGACAGGCACTGAGGGGGGCACTTGATGGGATGAACACTGGGTGTTATTCTAGATGTTGGCAAATTGAACACCAATAAAAATAAATAAATAAATAAATAAAAATTAAAAAATTTAAATAAAATTAGTGAACTTTTCACTTCAAACAAAAAAATACTCCTATTTACAACAGCATCAAAGGGAATAAAATACTTTACTAATAAACTTAATGGAGGAGGTGGAAGACTTGTATCCAAACAGTGCTCCTTGTCCATGCAGGATACATTCCAAAGCCCCTTCCTAATGGAAGCCTGAAACCATAAAAGTACCAAACCCTATATATAATGTTTTTTCCTATACATACATACTTATGATAAAATTTAATTTATAAACTAAGCATAGTTAAGAGACAAATAATGAAACAGAACAATTACAATATATTACAATAAGTTATGTGAATATGGTCTCTCAAAATATCTTATTGTATTATAGTCACCCTTCTTATGATGATGTGAGATGATAAAATGCCTATATGATGAAATCAAGTGAGGTGAATGACATAGGCATTGTGATGTAATGCTAGACTACTAGTGATCAAATTCTAACAATATATAAAATTTATAAGCATTACCTGCTTCCAGATCACATTTCACTATGGTTAATTGAAACCACTAAAAGCAAAACCACAGATAAGGAAAAACTACTGTACGACGAAAATTACAAAACACTGTTGAAAGAAACCAATGTAAAGATCCTGTGTTCATGGATAAGACAATAATGTTAAAATGTCCATAATACCCAAAGCAATCTATATATTCAATTCAATCCGTACTGAAATCTCAATGGCATTTTTTTTTAAAAGACACATTTTTTTTTAATTTTTATTTATTTATGATAGTCACAGAGAGAGAGAGAGAGAGAGAGAGAGAGAGAGGCAGAGACACAGGCAGAGGGAGAAGCGGGCTCCATGCACTGGGAGCCTGACATGGGTTCGATCCTGGGTCTCCAGGATCGCGCCCTGGGTCAAAGGCAGGCGCCAAACCACTGCGCCACCCAGGGATCCCTCAATGGCATTTTTAAATTGAAATCCAAAAAACAAAATTCCTGGATATGGGATCTCAATGGAACCCAAACAGCAAAAACCATCTTGAAAAAGAAAAAGAAAGCCAGTCTCACACTTCCTGATTTCAAAACATCTTACAAAGCTAAAGAAATCAGAACAGTACGTCAGATAAGACACAGACCAATGGAACACATCAGAGAAGCCAGAAATAAACCTTCACATATACGGTCAAATGAGCTTTAGCACAGGTGGCAAGGAGAGTCTCTTCCACAAATGGTACTGGGAAAACTGGATATCCATATGCAAAAGAATGAGGTTAGACCCTTATATCTTTTTTTTAATAGACATGCTGCAGTTGATTTTTTTTAATTTATTTATTTGACGGAGAGAGAGCACACAAGAGTGCAAGCAGGGGGAGCAGCAGGAGAGGGAGCAGGCTCCCCACTGAGTAGAGAGCCTGATGTGGGGCTATGTCCTAGTACCCAGAATCATGACCTGAGCTGAAGGCAGATGTTTAACGGACTGAGCCACCCAGGTGCCCCTGACCTCTACATCTTATATTACATTACAAAAAAAAAAAAAAAAAAAAAGTTAAAATGGATTAAAGACATATACATAAAATCTGACATTAAAAAACTCCCAAAATAAACACAGGGAAATAGCTTCATGACAATGGGCTTGGCAATGCATCTTCAATATAACATTAAAAGCACATAAAACAAAAGCAAAAACAAATGGGACTACAGTGAACTTAACTTGTGTACAGCAAAGGAAACAATCAATTGAGTGAAAAGACTACAGAATATGATCTATTCAATCTTCTGGATCTGAACACTTAATGTCAGGAAATAGAGAAACTAGAGGGCTTGGAGGTTCCTCAAACAGTTAAAAATATACCTGCCCTACGACCCAGCAATTGCACTGTTGGGGATTTACCCCAAAGATACAAATGCAATGAAACGCCGGGACACCTGCACCCCGATGTTTATAGCAGCAATGGCCACAATAGCCAAACTGTGGAAGGAGCCTCGGTGTCCAACGAAAGATGAATGGATAAAGAAGATGTGGTTTATGTATACAATGGAATATTACTCAGCTATTAGAAATGACAAATACCCACCATTTGCTTCAATGTGGATGGAACTGGAGGGTATTATGCTGAGTGAAGTAAGTCAGTCGGAGAAGGACAAACATTATATGTTCTCATTCATTTGGGGAATATAAATAATAGTGAAAGGGAATATAAGGGAAGGGGGAAGAAATGTGTGGGAAATATCAGAAAGGGAGACAGAACGTAAAGACTGCTAACTCTGGGAAACGAACTAGGGGTGGTAGAAGGGGAGGAGGGCGGGGGGTGGGAGTGAATGGGTGACGGGCACTGGGGGTTATTCTGTATGTTAGTAAATTGAACACCAATAAAAAATAAATTAAAAAAAAAAACAAAAAAAAAAAAAGAAAGAAACTAGAGGGCTGAGACTGGAAGACAATTACAGGGGTAACAGGACACCTCTCAAAGACAAGTGAGATCAAAACATATGAGATGAGAGAAAGCAAGTAAGAAAGCATACAAAGACTACAACCTGTGGTGAGTGTTTTAATTAACATTAAACAATAAACATTAGCATGCCCAAGGGAATGGGAAGACACAGCAAAGCAGAGGTGAAAGATAAAATCGCTCAAAGATAAAATAGTTAGGGAATTGTGATGCTAGGGAGTTGGAAGTTAAGCATATAAACAAAGACATCACAGATCTGGGGTAGAGTGGAAGAGTATGAATTCTTCAAAGACTGAGAAGTGACTGGGAGATCACTAAACAAGAAAGACAGAGGATGACATACTGAGAATGCACAGCTTCAAAAGAGCAGCATACTGAGAGAATAATCCAGAAGCATCAGTTGAGAACAAGAATAACAGTGTGTGGGAAAGGAACAGGTCAAGGCTTACTGCACCTCATAACCTAGCTTCAGTATCTAGTGATGTAGAAAATAATCTCGCCAAGTCATCATTTTTCACTTCTTATTTGGTTTAACCTTGCTGAGAAATGTAGACCTTCTGGAAATTTACTGTGGGCTTTCAGGACACCATTTTCTGATTTCCTCCTTTCTCTCTGGTTGTTCTTCAGAGTTCCCTTCTTAATCTAGAAATGTTTATACTCCCCAGGGACCAGCCATTAGACACTTTCTCTTTTAAATTCTCTTTGGACAGTTTCCTTCTTCCTTCAAAGCAATACCTGATGACTTCCAAATGTCTCCTTCAGCATAGTTCAAACTCTGCTTGAAAATCTAGTCCTATTCTAGGTCCTCTTACTGTTTTCATATGGGCTCTTTTCTTCAAGAAACTTATTATTGTTTCTAAAGATTTTATTTATTCATTCATGAGAGACAGAGAGAGAGAGAGAGGCAGAGACACAGGCAGAGGGTGAAGCAGGCTCCACACAGGGAGCCCGACGTGGGACTTGATCCAGGGGGCCTCCAGGATCACACCCTGGGCCGAAGGCGGCGCTAAACCACTGAGGCACCCGGGCTGTCTGAAACTTACTGTTTAAAGGAGGTTTTGAAAGCCAGAGGATTTTAATATCATAGGAAATACAGAGTTATGGCAATATAAAGAAAGGCAACTTAGGACAAGGTAAGAAGGAAATGAGTGAGTAAAGGCACAGGAGCCCGAGAACATCTTATGACAACTTAAGTTCAATAGTATAAAGTTTAAAAAAGGACTCGAAAATATGAAGTGGCAGGAAGGAGCCAGATTATGAGACTTTATAAAAAATAAGAATTCTGATTTTAGTCAGCAGAGGAGTAATCTAATAAAGGTGACTGATTTTCTCCCCATAAAAATGCACATGTACTCCAATCTTACAAAAAATTTTAGATTTATATACCATTCATAAACCATGACATAAGAATATCTGTAATACAAATCACAAAAGAGTTTAAGCAAGTAAGTGACTAAGTCAAATCTCCCTTTATGATTAATTCCATTTTGTAAACTGGGATCAAAGCTGGCAAAAGTTGAGGTAGGCATAATCTAGGTAATGAGTATTGTAAAAGACCAGGGAAAGAAAGTAATAATAGCAGGAATGAATAAAAGGAAACTAATGCAAGAAATATTTAAAAGATGTAGTTTGTAGGTGCCTAAGTTTCTGTCATGGGTAACTGGGTAGAAGGTAGTGCTACAAAGTGAAATGATAACAAAAACAATGAGCATTCATTAACCTACAGTGAACAAACACAGTTTATTGTGTCCTCTAATACAATTATTCTAGAAAGGAGAATGGAGAAGCCAATAAAGGACCTAGTAAATCAGAAAATCCGGCTTTTAAATAATTTAGGGAGAACAGCATCCTTTTTATTTTCACTGACCTCTTTTAGCTTTGAATCCCATTTACAGCTAACAAATTCTATCTAATAAAGTACACCATTTCCATTAATATTTCTTAAAACCTTTTTAGGGACACATAAGATATAATGAATGAAACGTGTAATTAATTGACATTGATTCTAAAAACCCTCTTATTAGAGTACCTCAACAAAAATAGCCAGATTCTGCTCATTCTTCTCTGAGAAGACTCAACCAGAGGCAGCTCATCTTCTCCTCCATCTCCACCATAAACAAGAAGAGTGATACTTTCTATTTAAAATAGAATGTATAGGGCTCATTAAATGGTGGCTCAGTCGGTTAAGTGTCTGACTCTGGATCTCAGCTCAGGTCATGATCTCAGGGTTGTGAGATCCAGCCTGCAGGCTCTGTACTGGGCACAGAGCCTGCTTAAGATTCTCCCTCTCCCTCCTGCCACTTGCCCCTCTCCAAAAAAAAAAAAAAAGATAGAAGAGAATTTATAGAAGTTTATATGATGTTTCATTTGGTTTAAAAAAAAAAAAAAAAGGTGGACTATGACTCAGGCCAGTTCTATGCCTAACACCTACCTTCATTACTTCCTATGTCTATCAGGAGAAAACCCAGGACTTTTCAGTAGTGTCATGGCCTTTCACTACCTATCAAGGCTTCCTACTTCCAGCCACATTTTTTAAGCACATTTCCTCCTACCACCCAAATCTACATTCAATCAATATTGAACTTCCTAGAGTTCAAAGAATTTGTTTTGCTCTCTTCTTTGGCTCCAAGTCTATAGAAAAGTTTTCTTCTAGGCTAGAATACAATGATCCCTTTTTATACTGAGTCATCCTCAAAGACTCAGCTTACATACCATTTCCAAGATGATTTCATATTCCATCTTTGCTCCCACAGCAACCTGTACCTACTCTCAGTACATCTTATAACTATTATTTAAATGGTAAGCTCCCTAAGAGACATGACTAAATAGCTTCCTTACAATTATGTTCTCAGAACCTAGCAAATTATGAAATGTTAATAAAGATCCCTCAATTTCTGATAGTAACTATATAACAGTGTCAATTAATCCTACCTTTTTCCAGTATTTAACCATAAAGGGAAATAACTGTCAGAACACTTCCCAGTTTCAGAAAAAGGAATTCTCATCACGCACTGTAGGTTGAAATGCAAAGTGTGCAACCACTTATAGAATACAGTATGGAGGTTCCTCAAAAAATTTAAAATAGAATTACCCTATGATCCCATAATTCCACTACTGGGTATTTACCAAAGAATATGAAAACATTAATTCAAAAAGATATTCTCATTTTATGTTTACTGCAGCACTATTTATAATAGCGAAGATACGGAAGCAATCCCAGTGTCCATTAACAAACAGATAAAGAAGATGTGGTGTGTGTGTGTACATGTACATATACATATACAGAGTATTACTCAGCCATTAAAAAAAAAGAAATCTTGCCATTTGCAACAACATAGATGGATCTAAAGGGTATAATGCTAAGTGCAATTATTCAAAGAGAAACAAATACTATATGACTTCACTCATATGCAGAATTTAAGAACCAAACAAAGAAAAAAAAACACAAACCAAAAAACAGACTCATAACTACAGAGAACTGATGGATACCAGAGGGGATAATAACCACAGGTAAAGAGATAGGTGAAATACGTAAAGGGCATTACGAATATCCTTAATGTAACTGAGTAACACAAAGAACTGTTGAATCACTATACTCACACCTGAAACTAACATAACTAACGTAACAGTTAATTATACTGGAATTTAAAATAAAATGGAACAAAAAATAAAAATCACTGTTTTCTGAAAAAAACTTCCCAGTTTCATAGGTATATCAGAGGTATAAAAAGAATATGCAAAGAACATGATATCAGAACCTATAGCAGAGGATCTTGAAAAGAGATCTCCATTTGATTAAAGAGATTTATATATTTTACGTAAAATATACTTCAAGATGTTATTTAATCCACAAATGCAATTATACACACTAAGTACACCTAAATTCAAGTCATACAGAAATACTGTCTCCCATTCCATATAGAAAATAAAAGCATCCAATCTATGCTATATCTCAATTTCTGATTTCTAGTTCCACATGGAAGAGCTAGGAAGCTGCTACTCTAATCTAAAAACAAGTAAAAAGCTGAACAGACTAAAAAATGAACAACTTTTCTTGGATTACTGAGAGAAGAATATAGAACTGCTGCCCCAAAGACTGGAGAGAGAGGCAAATACAGGGAGCCATGGCTTACTGAAGCAGAGAGCAGGCTATTGCCAGAGGAACCTATAATAGGACAGGGAAACCTAAACTATCATGGACAAATTCCTGGAAGGTCAGCACATAAAAGTCTAACCATTAAAAACTCCAGGGGGACCTAGTCCCACCAGAGTGTCCACAATTTTGATATTTATGTCAAGAAGCTCAACCAGGTTCTCACAGCCCATGTTGGAGAAAAATCCCCTCATATTCAAGCAGGAGAGGGAAAAAGGAACTATAATGAAATATACCAGAGCACTTTACTCTTAACAAGGCTTGGCCTCAGAAGAAACTAGTTAACCCAAGCCTAATCTGCCAGGTATTCTCAGAGCCTAACTGACCTGTGTAAGATATATCCAACTCCAGCCCACTCTAGTCATCCTGTTCCACTTAAGGAAATAAAAAAAGGAGAAATATTTGTGAAGTTCACAATCCAGAGGCACAGGCAGGCTCACTAGAAGACTGAGACCTATACACAGGACTATAAAATGTTTCCCTTCCCCCCTACACCTCACTACCATATTACCAAAGGCCTATATATAGTAATTCCTTTTACGTAGAAAATCATACCCAGTTATCAAGAAAAATTACAAGGCATACCAAAGGGAAAAAATACTGAAAAGACAGCAAACAAAAGAACTAAATACAGCAGGGATGTTAGAATTAGCACACCAGAAATTTAAAACAACTATGATTAAAATGCTAAGCGTTCTAATGGATAAAGTAGACAGCATGAAAGAACAGTTGAACAATGTAAGCAGAAAAAAAACCAAAGACCCAAACAAACAAAGCCCAAGTTCAAAAGCCCCATAACAAAAATGTAAAATGTCTTTAATGAGCTTAACAGTGAACTGGAAACTGAAGAAAGAAACTGAACTTGAAGACAAATCAAAAGAAACTTCTGACAACTGAAAAGCAAAGAGAAAAAAATACAAAACAGAATATGCAAGCACTGTGGAAAAACTACAGAAGTATAACACGTAATGGGACTATCAGAAGAACTTGAAGACAGAATCAGAAGATATATCTGAAAATAAGAGAGTACCCCCTTTTTAATTAATATTAGACACCAAACCACAGATCCAGGAAACTCAAAAAACATCAAGAAGGATAAATGTCAAAAATAAAATAAACAAAAACCCACCAAAACCCACCAAAAAAAGCACACCAAACCAAAAAACTATGCCTAGGAATATCATTTTCAAACTACAGATAACCAAGGATAAAGAAAATTTTTTGAAAGAAGCCAGGAGAAAAACACCTACAGAAGAACAAAAATAAATATTACATCTGACTTTGCAGAAACCGTGCATACAAGAATAGAATGAATTAGCTAAAGTATCAAAATTTAAAGAAAAAAAAAAAAACTCACCAAACTAAGAATTCTGTACCTTGTGAAATTATTCTTTAAGAGAAGAGAAAGACTCTTAGACAAATAAAAAATTGAGGGCAATCTGTTGTCAGTGAACTTAACTTGCAAGAAATATTAAAAGAACTTCTTTAGAAAGAAAATTATATAGATCAGAAACTCAAACCTATATAATGACAAACTACTGAGGAAGGAATGAGTAGAAATAAAATAGCTTATTTTTCTTAATCATCACTGATCTAACAGATAAGTTTGTTCAAAATAATAACACAATGTATTTAGTTATGTAATACTTATGTCTATATAATTTTAAATATGTATATGCACTTATATATACATACGTGAAACAACAGCAGTGATACAAGGACAGAAGCAAGAAATCACGATTATTTTGTTGTTATAAAGTACTCATACTCCCTGTGATATGATACAATGTTATTTAAAAGTAGACAAGGTTAAGATATAAAAACTCTAAGGGCAGCTGGGTAGCTCAGTCAGTTAAGCAGCCAACTCTTGATTTTGGCTCAAGCCAAGCTCTAAGGGTGGGGAGATCGAGCCCAGTCAGGCTCAGCACTCAAAGGAAGAAAGAACAGAAGACAGAAACAGGGAAAAGAACAAGGGCAACAAATAGAAAATAGTAACAAAACTGTTAGATATTAATCTAACTATATCAATAATCACTTTAAACACATTAGTGGTCTAAATTAAAAGCACAGATTACCAGAGTGGGTCAAAAAATAAGATCCAACCACATATTATTTACATTTAAATATAAAGATACAGATGAAAAATAAAGAGGAAAAATGTATCATGCTAACAATAATCAAAAGCAAGCTAGAGTAGCTATACTAATTTCAGACAGCCAACTTCAAAGCAAGGTAAATCATGAGAGTTAGAGTGGCACAATGTAATGATCAATACATCAATTCTCCAAGACATAACAATCCTCAAAACATAACAGAGTATCAAATTCGACGAGGCAAAAACTGAGAGAACTACAAAAAAAAAAAAAAAAAAAATCACTAACATAATTGGAGACTTCAGTACCCCTCTATCAGAACTGGGCAGATCCAACAGGCAAAAAATCAGTAAAGACACAGTTGAACTCAACAGCATCATCAATCAACTAGATAGAATCAACATCAATAGACTACTTCATCCAACAACAGATTACACATTCTACTCAAGTTAACATGGAACATGCATCAAGATATATCACATTCTGGGCCATAAAATACACCGTAACAAATATAAAAGAATAGAAATCATACAATGTCTACTCTCAGATTACAACAGAATTAAACCAGAACCGGGACACCTGGGTGGCTCAGTAGATGAGTGTCTCACTTTGGCTCAGGTCATGATTCTGGGGTCCTAGGATCAAGTCCCACATCAGGTGTCCCATAGAGAGGCTACTTCTCCCTCTGCCTATGTCTCTGCCTCTTTCTCTCGATCATGAATAAATAAATAAAATCTTACAAAAAAAATCAGTAACAGAAAGATAACTGGAAAATCTCAAAATACATGGAGATTAAACAAAGCAAGTCAATAAAAAAAAAAATCACAAGAGAAACTAAAAACCTTTTGAACTAAATAAAAATGAAAACAATTTATCAAAATTTGCAGGATGCAGCAAAAACAGTGCTCAGAGGAAAATTTATACTTTGAATGCATAAACAAAGATAAAAAATTAATCATCTACATTCCCACTTTATTAATCCAAAAAAGGAATAAATTAAATCCAAAGTAAGGAAAAGAAAAGAAATATGCTAAGAGAAGTCCATGAAATTGAAAAACAGAAACCAACAGAGAAAAATCAACGTCCAAAGCTGGTTCTTTGAAAAGATTAATAAAATCAGTACTCCTCTAGCCAGGCTAAGGGAAAAAAAAGACCTAAATTGCTCCTATCGCAAATGAAGTAAAGGGACATCACAACAGATCCCATGAACATTAAAAGGGTAAAAAAGATATACTATGAATAACTCTATGCCCACAAGTTTGATACTTAGATGCAATGAACTAATTCCTTGAAAGACACAATCTGCCAAAACTCACAAGAAGAAAGACAATCTGATATGAAAACTGAATAAATAACCTTCCAAAACAGAAAGTGCCAGAACCAGATTAGGTTCACTGGGGAATTTTGCCAAAAATTTAAGTAAGAAATTGTACCAGTTCTCTACAATCTCAAATGATCCAAGCTTTGTGTCTATAGTCTAATCTGATTAAAAGGCCCAGCTTTAAAAGCAGTAAGATCTTTCCACTTAAGACAATGCTGATAGATCTAGAAGGCACTATGCTAAGTGAGATAAGACAGAGGAAGACAAAGACCATATGATTTAACTTACATCTATAATCTTAAAAAAAAAAAAAAAAAAAAGAACAACACATAAATCAGGCAAAAAGCAGAAACAGATTCATAAATACAGAGAACTGATGGCTGCTGAGGGGGAGGGAGTGGGGGCAGGATAGTAGGAGGGGCAAAATGAGTATAGGGGAGTGGGAGGTACAGGATTCCAGTTATGGAATGAAGAAGTCACAGGGATGAAAGGTACACATAGGGAATATAGTCAATGGTACTGTAATAACATTGTATGGTGACAGATGGTAGCTACACTTGTGGTGAGCATGGCATAATGTAGAAAGTTGTGAATGACTATGCTGTATACCTGAATCTAATGTAACACTATGTGCCAACTAGATGTCAAAAAATATATAAAATGCAAATTCAAGAAATTAAACTTTATATATACCTAAAGAAATAAATATTTTCATTATTGTTTGTTTTTTTAAAAAGGTTCACCTTTCCTATCAAATGATAGAATGCATGTAGAGTACGGAGCATAGTGGCGTGTCCTATGGTAAGTGTTCAAGATGTTAGGTGCTAACTAACTACACAAGGTCTATGGGCTGTGTACATATTTATCATTTATTTACACATACACTGATGCTCGAAAATTCTTCCTACACTTCTGCAAAGGAATTAAAAGGGTTGAAATAAACATTTTACATTAATTTAGTAATTTCACTCTTTCATATATAAGTATTTACTACCTATTATAGACCAGGCACTCTCATTAGGTTTCCACTCTAGTATTAAATGAACAAGACAACAAAAAAATCAAAGTGAAACAAGTCAACTGACATTAAATCCTATGATGATAAATCTAACAAGGTAATCAAGAACACAACACATGACCATTCCTTGATAAACTTGGTCAAGGAAGGCCTCTCTGATAAGGCATCACTGAGGTAACTAAAAGGAAGCCATGTGGATATTAGAGAAGGGTCACAAACAGTAGACACGAGTGTTAAGAACACTGAAACATAAGTGCAAGACCATAAAGCCAGTGTAAAGACAAGCAAGAGAAATGGAAAGGCCACACAAGTGCAAGGGAGCTCATACAGGTCCTGGCAGATCCTCAGATTTTGCTCTTAGATGGAATGCCCTTGAAAGTTCTGAGCATAAATAACATGGTTTAACTTTGATTTTAAAAAGATCACTCTGAAGGCGCCTGCCTGGGTGGTATAGTTGGTTAAGCATCTGCCTCTTGGTTTTGGCTCAGGTTGTGATCTCAAGCGTTGTGGGATCCAGCCCTGTCAGGTTCCTGTGCTTAGCATGAAGTCTGCTTCAGATTCTCTCTCACTCTGCCCCTCTCACTCATGCTCTCTTTTTCTCTAAAATAAATAAATCTTAGGAAAGATCAATCTGGCTGCTACATAGAAAATATACTGAAAGGCCCAAGAATGGAAGCAGCAAAACTACTGAGGAACAATTTCATTCTCTTGGCAAAAGATGATGGCTTTAATTAGAGTGATAGAGGTAGAAATGGTGTAAAAGGACAAGTGGTTGAATTACGGTATTTTAAAGGTGGAGTCAACATGATTTGCTGATAATTTAAGTGAGAAACAGAAATCAAAGATGCTTCCAAAGTTTTAGATAAACTGGAAGAAAAAAAAAAAAGAGCTGCTACCAACTGAGATGGCAAAAAGATACAAGACAAGTAGATTTAAGAGGATGAAAATCAAGAGCTACTTTGGACATGTTAAGAGAATCAATCAGACATTCAATTATTGGATATATGAAGTCTACAACTCAGAGGGTAAGTTAGAGTTGGAGACAAATATGAGAGCTATCTAGAGATAAGAGATAATGATGGGCCTGAGACCTGAGTGCTAGCTCATACCAACATGTAGAGAAAACTAAGTACTTACGGAAATAGCCTTGATATGCACTGAACCATAAATCACTTAATACGTTTACCCATGTTCCACTTATTGTCTTGATTATACACCTGAAAACATATCCTAAGCATTAAAGATAGAGGTGGAGAGTAAAGACCAAAGGAGGAGAAATTGAAGTTATTAGAAACTGCTTTGAAATCATTAAAAAAAAAAAAAAATAAAGTCTAAATTAGTATATGCAAAAAGACTCCAATAATATATAAGCTTACAAAAAAAAATAATATATAAGCTTACACAAAATACAAAGACAATATACATACAATTGGATAAAAAGATCTGGGTTATTGTGTTAGTTCTATTTCTAGGCTCAACTACAGAATGATATGCAAATGTTAGAAATTTGTACTGTTTTTATGCACCATGGAGAATAGAAAACACTAAGAATACCTGAAAACAAATGGGTAACTTCTTTTATATAATTGCCATTTAAAATGCACCCAACATGTTCCCTAGTTAAAGGATGTCAAATGCAAATGTGTCTCCAAGTGCCCCCAAAAAATCATACTTCAATAAATGTAAGATGCTGCCATTAATCAAAGACCCTAGTTAATTCTTAGGTAAAGCCAAGAATCCTTCATTATTTATTTTGTAAATCCAGACTCAGAAAATTATAGAACCTGGACCTATTTACCTTACTAAACTACTGCCTGATTATGGTTTCCACAGGTATAGGAATTTGAGAAATGGGGGCAGAAATGAAGACTCAGAACTATATTCCAGCGATTATGTGTGGAACCTTACATACCGTTATCAAGACATCATAATTTCCTGCTAGTCCATGTTAACATGGCCAAGTTAAACAGTTTAACAGTTCACTGAACTCAACCAGAACTCCAGAGTTTCATCTGGAATCTTGTGACAAATATCCTATTATGCCTCGCATTCTTGTCATCCTTGATTCTTACTACATAGTGCCAAACTTCACCTACCCTTTTCTATTCTTTACTATTATTACTTCATCCCACTAATCTACTCTACTACAATCTCTAGAAAAAACATTTATAATACAGATTGTCCTTAATCTGCAACTGCTTTATATAATGGTCCCGGTCCCTCCACCTCTTAGCTTTCACTAAAGCCTGGCTTACCCCAAAAGGCACTGCCTATCTTTTACCTTTTCTGTGAACTGACAACTAAAACCCATTATTCTTCTAATTCCTTATATTTAAAGCAATATCCATTAAAACAAAATATAACACAAACAGAACTTGTACTTTGAAAGCCATGTTATCTATGTGAATACCTTTCCTCTCTCTTCTGGTAAATTATACCCATTATACTAACAGCTTCATTTTGCACCAGTCACCTGGATGCCAACTTCGATGCCCGTGTTCACAATCTATCCCAACACTTTAGCTCCCTCTTATCCAAAATACTTGACTTTCTTCAAAAAGGTTCACCTCCTCTGTCAGCCAACCATGACTGTAGGCATTATTAAACACACAACCCATGATCATCACCATCCACCCTTCTAAAAATTTCATTTACACTGAACTATCTCTATGACCTATCGGGCTTTTTGTAACCAACCCAACTCTTGTGCCTGGCCCCACAACCTATCCAATCATGGTATTCACCAATGACATATAAATTCAACTCCTTCAGTGTTAACAACCTATGCACATGCCATTAGCATACTGCCCCATCTGCTCTGCTAACACCCAACCTTGAAATACCATGCCACTTTTCTGGCTAGTAAAGGGTCTTTAAACTCCAACTATGATAAGTTTCCTAACTTCAACTAGCTGCTCAGTAGCATAAGACTCAATATTTGGTCTATTTCTTCATTCATTCCCCCTAGTCACTTTCAAAGTTTTCATAGTCTTCTCAATTCCCTAATCAAACCCTGTGTCCCACAAAACAATATTAAAACATTTTTCTTAAAAAGTTACATGATCAGAAAGTTACGATTTTTAAAAATCACTTAATTAGGATGGTTAACTATCAAAAACAGATAATTACAAGTACTGATGAGAATGTGGAAAAATTATAACCCTTGGATGGAGTGTAAAATGGTACAATCCCTATGAAAAACAGTACGAAGTTTCTTCAAAAAATTAAACAAAGAATTACCATATGATCCAGCAATTCTACTTGTGGGTATCTACCCAAAGAAATAAAGGTAGAGTCTCAGAGCAATTTAGACACCCATGTTCATGACAGATTAACTATAGCAAAAACGGGACGCCTGGATGGCTCAGCAGTTGGGCGTCTATCTGCCTTTGATTCGGGGCGTGATCCCAATCCAGGGATTGGATCCCACATCGGGCTCCCTATGGGCAGCCTGCTTCTCCCTCTGTCTTTGTCTCTGCCTCTATCTGTGTCTCTCAGGAATAAATAAATAAAATCTTTAAAAAAAAAAAAATCACAAAAACATGAAAGTAATCCAACTGTCCATCGATGGGTGAAAGGATGAATAAAATGCCATACACACACACACACACACGAATATTATTTGGCCTTAAAAAGGAAGAAAATTCTGACACATGTCACGGTGTGAATGAACCTCGAGGACATTACACTAAATGAAATAAAGCCGTCACAAAAAGACAAATATACATGATTCCCCTTGTATGAGGCAGAATTTAATAGTCTAATCAGTGTGAAAATCAGACACAAAAAATAGAATGATGGTTGCTGGCAGATGGGGAGAAGGGGGAATTGGGAGTTATTGTTTAAAAGATACAGTTTCAGTATTGCAAGATGAAGAGAGCTGTAGAGATGATGGTGGCAAATGGTTGCATGCATCATTGAACTGCACAGTTAAAAATAATAAAGATGATAAATTATGTGTATTTTACCACAAAAAATTTTTTTTGCCAAATTAAAAAAAAAAAGGTTACATGGACACATAAATTTGAGAAATACATCTTACAGTCCCTTCTTGGAGATTCACAATGTATAACACCACTTTAGAGTATATTTCCACCATTTTCAGTAAAGAAACCTGTTTAATTTTGCAGTTTCCAAACTTACTCAACAATTGAACCTCCTTTTCAAGAAATGTGTCATATCATCTCAAAGGAGACAAACAGTGGTACAGCAGACCTAAACGAATTTACTGAGAAAATTCTTTGAGAATGACTTGACTTCCCCATTCACACCTACAAACATAGTTAACATCACATATCCATCTTTAGCTCCTTCTAGTAGTTTTGGAAGATAGGGGCCTTCGCTCTTATTCAAAAGCGATCCCTATACCTATTTCTTCTTTCCAACCCTTACTACCTTAAAAACCTTGCTTCAGTAATTACCATTTTCCTATTAACTTAAACTTCTTAAATTCCTACAACCAATCACTGAAGTCTTAACTATTTCACTTTCCAAATATTTTTCTTACATCCAGGGAATGTTATCCTGAATTCCTATCACTGTCCTTCTTAAGGCTTTCATGGACTGAACTATTGAAGCCCTGATCACCCTACCACCACACACTTCTCTTGACCACACACTTCTCTTCAATTAGGTTTCTCTGCTGCCAATACTATTAAAATTTTATGTCTAACAAGGTTACTACACCTTCCTTAGCAAATTCTTTTTTGACCCTCAAATACCTATGAAACAGGCCTAGGCCCTTCACATAGCATGCAAGGCTTTAACCCTATCAAGTCTTATCTCCTTTCTATTTCCTGTCTTTCAATCAGTTTATGATTTAAAAATCCTCAACTACCTACTGTTCCCTAAGCTCATTGTGCCGATTTATAACTTTACCCATACTTCTGCCTAGAACAACCCTGCCAATGCTTTCTGCTACTTAACTCCCAATTATACTTCAAGATTTAATTTGGCCGTCCCTGGCCACCCTGACTTCCCTGCATTAGGCTCCTACTATATACCTAGGTAACTCAATACTCCTTTATGTTCCTGTTGCATCCTAAGTATCCTTCTACTATGATGATTGATGATTTGCTTTCCTGTCCTTCACACTGATTAGACTATTCTGTGGGCTAGGAACTTATTATGAAGCAACTTTGGTTTGTTTTTTGGCTTTTTTAAAAAGATTTTATTTATTCATTCACGAGAGACACAGAGAGGGAGAAAGGCAGAGACACAGGCAGAGGGAGAAGCAGGCTCCATGCATGAAGCCTGATGTGGGACTCAGTCCCAGGACCCCAGGATCACATCCTGAGCCGAAGGCAGGCGCTAAACTGCTGAGCTACCCAGGAATACCCCATGAAGCATCTTTGTATCCACAACACATCACCAGCTGCCTTATATATAGTAAATATTTAATAAATGATTATTAACCTGAATTCTTTCCCCTATTTTCCCACAACTGCTAGGTAACCAAAAAGACATTAGAATCCAGGAGTATACAACTACCTATCTAAAAGTAGAAATCTAAAAAAATAAAAAAAATAAAATAAATAAATAAATAAATAAAATAAATAAATAAAAGTAGAAATCTAATGATATGGTACCAAAGTTTAAAGGAATTTTTTTGGTAGGAATAATATAAGAAAGTTCCTCTCTCGCAATTGGTTTTTTTAAATTATATTACTCTTACATTTGGAAATTATTTTCAAATAATAGAACACCTTTAAAGCAATCTAGGGTAACTTAAAAGAGACCACAGCTGCAACCAAGATACACTTACATTCGGCTAGCTTCGATGTCGTCAGACTGAGGTTCTCCTGGCGATCTGTAAAATGCAATTGAGGAAAATTAAGCAAAATATTCCATATTCCAAAAAGGGGCAGACATATTATATTAGAAGACAAATTTGAAAACAAGATTTAACTGTTAACAATTTTAAAAGTGACTAAAGATTTTAACAGAAGGAAAAGTTATCAAATCAGATTGCCATTCAACACGTTTATTATAAAAGCTGGACTAATAAAAAAAAGTCAGTGCATTTTTTTAAGGAAACTGTAAACACTGTATTTAGATACCAATATACAAAGCAGTATAATGTATAATAAATCACAGTTATTCACAAAGTCAAATATTTATAATAAAAACATACAACTATGAAACTTTCTACAGTCAAATACTGGTTATCCAAAATATTCCAAGTATTCATTTACTGGTATTCACAGTCCCAAACTGTATTTAGATCAGGGGTCAGCAAACTATTTCCTGGGACAACAAAGTAGGGCCTGGGTCAGTCACCTATTTTTGTTGTATTATTAGAATAGAGCTATGCCCCACAAAGCCTAAAGTATTTATTATCTGGACCATTAAGAAAAAGTTTGCCAACTTATGCTCTAAGTAATTCAAATTTAAATCTAATAGCCTTAATGAATTTTGAGATACTTTAAGTGAGAGTTATCATTCTAATCATTATTATCTTGGTTCAACAATGAAATTAACTTTCCCTGAAAATATACTGGGGCAAGATGCACTACATATCAAAAGTATACCAAGCTGGGGTATTAAAATTTTACTATGGATAATTATGAACTGATTTGTTATTAATAGTTGTCAGTTGTTTTCTATTATTTTTTAAATATACTATCTTGCATAGAAATATTCAAAACTCTTAGGCACTAAAAAGTCTGTTATTTTCATTTTGGGGTATGAACCAATTTTGCCTATTTCTACTATGGTGTTAAAAAAAGAAACTCCTATTACCCTATTCAGTTTTATAAACAGCATCAGTATATTAAATCAATAGAATAATGATTGCTAACACTCAAATTCTCAATTTTTTTAAGAGATCAAAAGCTAAATGACATTTACAATAACCTGATTTTTAAATCTATCACTGACTTGAGACTAATCTTGAACAATTTTAACAGAAGAATCTTAAAATCCGAGCCACATCAAAAAAAAAAAAAAGAAAAGTAACAAAAACAGTTTTCCACATTTCTTAGCTGTTAAAAATCTGATTTATTAGACTATGAAAATTACCCCTCACTGCAGTTCATTCATTCAGAGTCCAAGGCCAAGAATGCAAAAAAAAAAAAAGGAAGAAAAAAAAAAAAAAAAAGACTCCAGCAGCTCAAATATTTTAGAACCTCTTTGCAGTATATTTATTTTCAATTTTGCATAGTTATATTAGAACTAAAAACTGGGGCATGCTGGAGGTGGCAGGTGACTTGGCACTGACACAAATGCAAAAATTTCACTCCACCCTCTCCCCCAGGGAGCAAGCAAATCACCTTTGTGACACACCTGGTCTCCACCAGCCTTGTGGGTAAGTACCCCAAGATTGCTTCCAAACTTGTTTGTATGTCTCAGACAGAAGAGCTAAAAACTGATGATAACCCCATGTACCAGCTGACTCATTTTTGAAAGTGCGACCCTCCAGCATCAGATGTCATACTGTAAAGGAGGCAGAGCAGGCTTGCAAAACAAAAAATAAACCTGCTGGCACTAAGGGAAGAAAGGCAGATTAGAAGCTTTCAAACACGCAGGCGGCAAAACTTTCAAAATTAATAGGGAAAGAGAAAGAGAGAGGGAAAAAAATGAGGACACAATGACAGGAAAATTAAAATACTACTGCAAAAAGGTAAGACATAAGCAAGAAGGAAAACAAATTGGAGTCTTAAAAGCACAATATATACTACAAAGTTTTGAGAAATGGGATTGAAATTAAATACATCATCAAATGGTAGTTTTCCAATTTCTGTTCCCTAAACAAAAGAGTATGTAAACATTAGCATCAAACTGTCACCAAATTATTGTAAATATATAAGTGGATTATCATTTAATATTAACATATATTCAAGTGAGCTTCGAAAAACCATTTATATGTCAAACCAAGTAATTTAAACCAATTCAGTCTAACAGAAGGATAGAATATGAAAGGATTGAAAGAGATATTACCCTAAAAGAGGTCTATCCTGGGTCTCTTAAACATGGTTATTAGCGCAAGTTGTTTTCTACTCAAAATGGAAATTATTTTTAATTAAGAGAAAAGTGAATATACAAATAACTAAGAGAAACACTTTTCTTACAGTAATATGTTAAAGTACACAGCTGAATAAATTTCTAGTCATTCTGCTTATATTTCTGTAATATTATGAATAGCTTACCTAAACATATCTTAGTTAACATTCAGATTCCCGAAACTATTAAATTAACATCTAGCAATAGTTTCCAAGCTTTACTTTGGCCCCACTACAGAGTTTCTTTATTCGTTACTGTCCAGTTTTTGGAAGTAAGGGTCTAGTACATGTTCATAGTTTTACCAAATTCAGGATATAATCAAAGGGGAAAAAAAACTCAAAAGTACAGATTTAGGTTAACCTAAAGTTTGTCACAGTAACAAACCAGAAAAGGAACTTTAAAACAAACAATAAGTAACATTAAAAAATAAAAAATAAATCTTAGAAGAGTCTCTATTTTAGGTCTTGATTTGGATTACAGAAAAGTAATCACAAAATACTTCCTACTCTAAATACTGCAGTATGAGCCAGAACATTCAAATGGAGGCTCACTTCCAATAATAACAGGTGTAGCTTATCCAGCATGCAAGCCACTCCTTTTACCCTCCAACTGTAACTCTCTACGAGAGAAAATTACATCAGCTTTATTAAACCTGTAAAAATTTCTAAAGCAGCATTTGAGTTAAAACTCTCACCACATTAAATGCACATTGAGCATTTTTTCATAGCTTTTATAATGTTCAGAATGATATTTTTTACTTAAAAGCTTGACATTCTTGAGAAATACTTTCCTGTTTACTTATACAGATAGATCGGGGGGGGGGGGGGAGCATAAAATATTTCAGGAAGGATATTAAATGGAGAAGCACATTAACACTTAGGTATACTACTTATTCCTGCCAACTATACATTTTCTTCATTTTGTACAGTATGTATTTTACTTTACAATAACAGCCTTTTAAAGGCTGTAAAATAACATTCAAAATTACCTTTTACAAGCTGTGGCCATTCGGTGACATCAGGGTGATCACAGCTTTGAGTCACTGATTAAAAACAGGTTGTCACACCAGTTTAGCTGCTAACTTGATCTGAGCGTAGGTTTAATAACTCTAATAAATTAAACAAACCTTTAGTTAGAACACTTTAATATATAAACCCAATCCATTGTTCAAAACATAATCTTCAAAGCTTTAAATTAGGTGTCAATGCAACATTCTTCAGAAGAGTAATTATTATAGAAATGCTTTTAAAGAGTATTTTCCAGCATTATTTTTTTTCCCCCTTAAATGATCTCTTGAGAAAATGTGGTGATAATCTCTTATACTTTTATGGAGTGCTACAGTTTACAAAAGCACTTTGGTGAAGAGTTATCTTGCTTGAGTCTCATGACAACTTTGGCTCTACCTGATCACGAAAGATACTAGAATAAGAATTTAAGAAAAACAAAAAAACAAATTAAGCAGGCTGAGAGTGATTAATTGACTCACTCAAGATTTTAGAATTAGTGTTGAACCTTGGATTAAAACTCAGATCTACTGACTTCCTATCCAGGGTTGGAATTTTTTGGTTTTAGTTTTACTATACAGTTTCATTAAGTATATATATGTAACTGAGCAAATATTTAGAATATGGACTGAGATCCCACTCTTTGGCAATTGTTTAAATGAGACTAACAGTCATATGGTTTTCCAGGTAGCTAAATGCTTAACAGATAATTATATATATATATATACACACACACACACACATTCAAGTCTAGTCCCACTTATTCTATATTTAGTACGGTAATCAAACATTAGCCCAAACCTCTTGGGGTACTTCATGAAAATGTGTTCTATTCTTTCTCAACCATAAACCCACTAATACTTAATTCCATGAAAGAGATTGGCAAAATATAAAAATACGTCCTCCTCCCTCAATCTAGTATCTTTTGATCCCTTTACTTGGCCTTATCTGAACTTTCTTGATTGTCACGGTTCAAACTTACCAAGCATCCTAATCCTATATAGTTCTGGCAAAGATCTGAAATAACCCAGGATCGAGAACTCTTTGTGCAAGTAGTTCTTCCCCTTGATTATTTCCCTATCAAACTGTATAGCCAGGCCAAATCTGAAAAGTGAATTGAGGAAAAATGAGAAAAAAATACCCTTGATAATTAACACTTTCAAAGTGACAAGAGACAATCATAGAAGGTGGTTACTGGCATGGACCCAAAACCCAATATAAAATAGTAAAGTATCTGAAAATACCTAGAGAAGAGTCAAAATGTTCAGTGCTGCAGCAGCCTAAAAACTTGGCTTCAAATTCAGATAAGGGTGAAGATTGGCCTTAGTCTCTTTAGTCTATATAAATAACTAAATAACTTTAGGAGACTACAATAAGTATTACCCCTGAAAGAAATAATTTCCCTATCAGAGCTACCAGTCTCCTAATAAGAGCCTAAGACATTCCTGAGGTCAAATAAGGAAGAGGCATTGGCATCCCTGAAATGAACAATGTCCTCTCTTGGGTTCTCTCTCATAAGACTAAATGTGTATGTAGATTTAGAAGATTCAAAGAAGTCTAACTTTCTAACATGTCACCATAAAAATAATAAAGTTAAAATCTCTTGACTAATCAATTGAGGTAAATTCATTAAAGAGCGACATGTATTTTAAAAATTATTGAGTCAAGTTCTAGGCTCCTCTTTTATGAGGTCCAGTATTCCAACAGAGCACAAACAAGTTCAAGCTCCAGAGCCAACCTGGATTCAAGTTCCTGTTTGGTTATTTCCTAGATGGCAATTCTTGGCCAAGTTCCTTAACCATTCTGAGCCTCACTGCATTCATAAGGAAAACTAAGATGAGAGTAGTGTCTTTTTCAGAGGGCTGTCCTGAAGATGAACAAACCAACACATAATTTGCTCAGAACAGTACCTGGCACATAGTAAGAGCTCAACAAATTGAAGCTACTATTAACTCATATCATCTAACAGCCAAACCTGCCCCCCCTTCAATCTTCTCATACATAAGATTTAACTTCTCATAACACACTAACCTCTTCTGATTTCTTTCAGGATCCCACTTATGTCCCTCATAGTCTACCTGGTAGCACAGTGACTTAACACCTAGCACAATGCTTTAAAAATGGTAGGTACCCAAATTTGCTGAAAATGTTTGTCACTATTCTAACCATGACATTAAGATATACATGCAGTTTTGAATTCCAAAATATAAAAACAGCAACATACCATATTTCGCCAAACTTCTGAGGAGCTGGTGAATTCTAAAATCAGGTTCTTACAGATTTTTAACCTAAAATATAAAACACCTCACTCAATTCTTTTCACAAAAACTGGATAAACTAAAAAAAAAAAAAAAAAAAAAAAAAAATTCCCCAAAAAATCCATTGAAAGGAAATTCATTTTTTGTAATATTTATGAATATCCAAAACCATACAAGTGTCCCTAATGCTGTTGCCAGGACACATGCAAGGGTGGTTAGACAGGTTCTGTTGCCTTGGTGCTTTCAGCTGGCAGAGCCATATTTTCCATATTCATCCACAGAGCTGACAGCATACCATTTCTTTATTCTTTCCTCCCTCCAAAAGGGCTGAGAATATATGACAACTGTTTGACTATATGCCTCTAATTCCTTCAGACACCTATAACCATTTAGCTTTTACTTAAATTCTCTATGCTGAGCATCTGCTATGTTAGGTACATTATACAGGCATCTGCCCACTGCCTCCTAGATTAGCAACCTTGGACAAGTCCTTTTGTCTTTTGAGTCAGTCTCAGGCCTCAGGTTGTTGTGAATTTTAGAGAAAATGTTTTCAAAGTATGTAGGACAATGCTTACTGATACTTAAAAGGAGCTCAATACACAGCAATGATTATTTCTTTAAATCAAATATTTAACATGTCTATCAAAACTTGATCATTAAAAAAACAAATTCTGAGCTTGAAGCATGTGTCCAAACAATCACTATAAATTCTTAACTCATTTGTTAATGATCAGAGCATTTCTCAGTGGAATAAGAACTACAATCTTTTAATCCATCTCCTTTAATCACATATGAAGAAACCAACTCCCAAAGACTAAGAAAATCACTCAGTGGCCTATAGGTTGATGGTAGAAAATGAATGCACAGCATATAAACACATCTTTCTTCAATTACCCAAGTTTTAAGACCTTGGAGGACCAAGTCTCAATCTATTCAGGAATAGAATCAGCTGGGAAAATCTGTAAAAAGTGGATACTTGATCTTTACTTTCAGAGACTGATTGAGTACACAAAGTAGAGGTGCATGAATTGTATTTTTAACATATATTTCAGGCAATACACAGATCTCAATTTGAAAAACCTTGCCTTAGAAGATTAAGAACACAAAACTACAGGGAAATATACCAAATCTAGAATGATACAGGATAAGTAAGACAAACTGTAAGAACCAGAAATGTTAGTCTTTTTGCAAACCATTAGCACCCTAACGACTTTATTTTTGTATCTGTGTCCCTCTTCAACAGATGGCTCAGTCTAATAATTAATAATCTAAGAAATCCAATCTAATTAAGAAATGCCTTTACTGGTATACATTCATCTGCCCCTCTAATATTTTCATTATTCTTACAATGGTCCATCTGCCTACTCTCACACTATATACGCACAACACACATATACATATGTCTCTATATTATTATTACTACATCTGGTATGCACTTCAACTCCTCTCCAACAGCCTATTTCCTTCACCTCCTTCTAAGCCTAGGTCAAAACTTAATTTCAAGGACTACCTTTTCTATTACTTTTTTGTTGTGTTCCCTCAGCACTTCTCTTCTCCTTTGCACCATGGTTATGTCTTAAATTTATAGGTAAAGCTACTTGTAGCTTTGTAGATTTATAAATGTCACAACTCAACGAAGACTGTTCTCATCCATTCTGTAAACTAAAATGTTTAAATACTGCTTTCATATATAATCCCCACATAATCCCCTCAACTTCATTAACCCCTGTTGAGTTGTGAATCAACACAACCCCTCCGAAAGACCTGAAAACCATTAGCTCAGCTGCTAACATACAAAACCTTTCACCTAACATTTTTCTTATAGAAGTCATCATCATTCCTGTGTATTCTAAATCCAGTGGCCCCAATCCTACTTTATTTCTGTAGCATTTCACACCACTAATCACTCCTCATCTCCCTCTCACTTCCATAATGCTGTACCCACCCCCCTATATTCTTCTACCTGTGACAGCAACTAGGTCTTCTGCTAATTCATCTTCTTACCTTTCATTCTTGGTCACCCAAGTTTCTTGCACTAGCCCCTTTTCTTAACCTAAATTAATTATCTGTGCAATGTCATCTATTTCTAGAACTCCCCTATACTTAGTACCCTTAACTATACATCTTTATGCCTTTATCTCTTGAGTTCTAAGACTGCTAGTCTCAGTTACCAATCGTACACAGATATTCGGATATATTATTAGCATTAAAATCAAACTCAGTTATTTCCCAAAAAACTCACTCCACCCTAAATGCGCCTGATCTTGCTGTTTTTCTAGTTACAAACTAAAACTGTTGCCAATCTTTACTTTTTCCCTCTCATTTTTATTTAGCCTTTATTTTTATTTAGCCTAACCATCAGTTGATAATTTAACCTTCAAATTCTTAATCATTCATTCAAAAAAATGTCCACTAGTGGAAACTAATACAATGTTATACATCAATCATATCTCAATTTTAAAAAATGTTAAGAGATTTTGAGTGCCTATAAAGTGGATAAAAACAGTGAAAGAAACTAGACATAATCTCTTATCCTCATGTAATGGGCAAACTGGGCACTATTAATAAAAACCACAATAAATTATGCAACTGCAATGGATAATGCTGTTCTGAGGGAGAAACATAGGATATGATAAGCGTATACAGAGTTCTCACTTAATTTGGGAGGACAGGAAAGGTATTCTTCATGAGGTGACATATAAACTAAGCTGTAAGACATTTATCACACATATTAAGAAAAACCCAGTGAGATGATAATGGCTCTGCCAGTCCAGTCACCCAAATTTGAAAACTGAGTCATACTCTAAAGAGAAGGCCCCTTTCCCAGTATAGTAAATTGCTCACCCAATGCTACCAATTCTACCTCAGAAATCCCCTATATTTCAACACTTTCAAAATAAAGCCAAATCTCCCAAACATTTCAGACCAAACTATAAACAATTTGGCCCAAACTTGTCAGTCCAGACTAGACCATTCATTGTTACATTTCTAATGCTTGAAGATGCTCACAGAATAAACATCTTACAAAAGAGGAGTTTTCTCTTTGGTGATTTGCTTTAGGTCATTTAACTAGTAAATATAAGGTTATGATTCAAACCCAAGTTGTCTTGGCCATACTCCTTCCCTTGTACCACCCTTCTAATTTAAAATCAAACCCTATAAATTTTATCTTTGAAATCACTCTTCCTTTTTTTTCCTCCATGCACACCAAAACAGTACAGACCCTCATTACTTCATCTGGTTTCCTATTTGCCTTTATCCTTTACTCCCTCTACTGGAATTATCTTCCAGACTTAGGCCATATCACTGTAAGGCTCAAAATATTCTATGCTTCCCCAATACCTAGAAGATAAATTTCAAACTCCACATATCATATGAAATCCTTGCCACTGACCCCGACCCATTCATATAAGTCTTACTGCCCACTACATAATATTATTACCAGGTTACTTGATGATCTAGTACTATCATTGGATTACTGGTTATTACATACTGGCCATTGGTAGTTCTGACTTCAATGCTTTTGTTTTTCAGGTCACTTCACTCCGTATTTCCCTATCCTTTGCTAACTAAATAAACTCCAGCCCCCAACAATCTATCATACCTTATTAAAAACTCTATTCACTCTAAAGATTGTATCTCACAGGGTTCCCTAAACTCTTCTGTAAATAACCATTGTCTTTTGGGTCTTACTATACACACAATAATTTCTATCCTATAAGTATAATTTTCTACCTTATAGCTATCTGTGTACATACATCAGTCCTTCCAGCTGTACACTGGTTCATGATAGGGCTCATCTTTATCTAAATTTTTATTCTTATAGTAATGGAGAGTATGTTCTCCTGACAACATATCTCCCCTCAACTTAAAAAAAAAAAAAAAAAAAAAAATTAAGATCCATGGCCTGCTGAAGAATTTTGGGCTAGTTCCAAATGGAATTCATGTAGAAACAAACAAGGGTATTATTTTTTTCCCAATTAACACAAGTTTAATCCAATGCCAATTTAATAAAATTCTGAAGACCTAGCATACCAGGAAAATCAAGAAAATCATTCTACCAGAGATTAAACCACAGAATATTAAATAGTGTAATTACAATCAGTACAACTCTCAAAAGACTGACAATATTTACTAAAATTAAGTGCATGCATACTCGGGGACTTAAAAATTCCATTCCTAAGTATGCATCAAACAGAAATGAGTACATATTTAGTGGAATGTTTAGAATAGCAATATTTTAAGTAGTCTCAGACCAAGAGTAACCAAATTATATGCCCACCAACAGTAAATGAATGAATTCTGGTATATTCTGGTATATTCCTAAAGTGGAATACTATACAGCAACTACCATAAACTACCAATGACTACAACCAACAATGTGGATGAATGTCACAAATATGTTAAGTGAGAGAAGCTAGACACAACTAAATGTGGATTCTAATGATACACTGCATAAAAACAGGCAAATCTAATTTATGCTATTAAAATTAATAATAGGATAGCAGTTACTCCCAGAGGAAGAGAGGGAATAAATAGTGTAAAGAGGCTTCAGAGTTGCTGCTGCTGTTATTTCTTGATCTGGATGCTGGCTAAACATGTGTTTAGTGTGTGAAAGTTCACAAGCTATATGTACATTTTATGTGCACTTTTCTCTATGTATATTATATTTCAATTAAATATTTATTTTAAAAACCCAGTAAAGTACAAGCATTAGATAAATAGGTAAGTGGAACAGAAGGTAGGCCTAGAGAAATATCCAAAAGTATGTTAATAATTGCTTCTTGTCAAAACAAAACACGAAAACAACAACTGGATAACCTATATGAAACTCCTGTTTTCAGACCCTGCGCTGGATAACAGGCAGTGCAGAACTGTGATCCAAGAGAGAACCAACAGAAATAAAATGAGCCCCCTCATCCCGTGCTCAGATTTCTGCCTAGAGGCTCTTTTCAATATGTAGCCAATGTAGGGAAAACCTAATCAGAGGACAACAGTATCACTAAAGTGAAAACCAAGAACTCAAGCATTCCAGAGGCTGAAGGATAGAATTTGCAAAACCGAGTGAGAAGAGAGCAGCTACACAGAAAAAACGTTCCAGAAATCTGCCACTTGGCAGTCCTTTGATTCTGCACCTGAACTGTAAGGCAAAAGATTCCCTGAAGCTAGACAAAGAAGAGTAGTGAGTTGAAATATTCCCAGCTCATACAGGACTGGGAAATCCCTAAACTCCACCCCCCCACCAACCAGAGTGAAGAGAACATACTAACACTGGGGACATTTTGTAAAGAACTAAAAAGGGCCATGCCTTTATAGTAGCTACTAGCCTTAAATATAGCCTTCTGTATACACACCCTAATACAGCCTTGATCAAAGTGGCCAGCAAGTTACTTAGCTGGCTGCCAAAACAAAATTTAATACTCTAAAAAGGCAACAAAATCCAGTCACTCAACAACAGACTATTACAATGTGCAGCATCCTTGGGATGCATGGGTGGCTCAGCAGTTGGGCTTCTGTCTTCAGTTCAGGGCATGATCCTGGAGTCCCGGGATCAAGTCCCACATCAGGCTCCCTGCATGTAGCCTGCTTCTCCCTCTGCCTCTCTGTCTCTCATGAATAAATACATAAAATCTTCAAAAAAAAAGGGGGAAAAAACTACAATGCGCAGCATCCAATAAGTAACTATGAAAACAGAAATATGACCTAGAACCAAAAGAAAAACCGATAATCAATGGACCCTGAAATGAAAGAACTGATGGAACCAGTAGATAAAGGTTTTCAAATACTATTATAAATATGCTCAAAAATTGAAGGCTGAATGAGTAAGAAACAGAAAACATAAAAACCAAATAGAAGTTTTAGAAATACAAACTAAGATATCTGAAAGTATTTGACACTGTAGGAAGAAAAAAACAATGAAACCGAAAACAAAGCAAATTGAAGCAGGGAGACACAAAGACTAAAAATGTTAATGACCTGAGACAAGATCAATTGGTCTAACACACATGTAACTGGAGTCCCAAGAAAAAGAGACTGTGTAAGAGGAGGGGAGGTAATTTAAAAAAGAAACAATGACTGACACTTCAAATTTGATAAAACTATAAATGTACAGATCAAAAAAACACATGCAAAAAGAAAAACTGAGCAAATCCTAAGCAGGATAATCACAAATGAAATCAGTGATAAAGAGAAAATCTTAAAAGGGGGAGGGAGGGGAAGAAAAGACTTCAAATACAGGGAAAGAAGGTAAGCATAACCACAGACTTCTCATCAGAAACAAAGGCTAACATGGAGCACCTAGGTTGCTAAGTTGGTTAAGTGTCTGACTTGGTTTCTGGCTCAGGTCGTGATCTTGGGGACACAGGATCAAGCCCTGCACTGGGCTCCAGGCTCACTGCGAAGTCAGCTTGAGATTCTTTCCCCCTCTCTCTTCCTCCTCCACTGCCCTCCCCCAGCTTATGCACACATCTCTAAAATAAATAAATAAATAAAATCTTTAAAAATGTATATAAATATTTCTTTTAAAAAAAAGAAACAAAGACTGAAAAAAAAAAAGTCAATCTAGAATTATGTATCAAGTGAAACTGCCCTCCAAAATAATGAAGAGAAACTACTATACAACTACTAGAATGGCTATATCAAAACAACTAAATGTTAACAACACTAGGCAACTGGAAATCTCATTTATTGTTAGTAGGAGTATAAAACAAAACAAATGAATTTGGGGAAAAGATCTGGCATTATAACTACCCTATAACCCAAAAATTACATTCCTAGGCATTTACCCAAGAGAAAAGATATTATATTCACACCAACTTTAAAGAATTATTCATTTTAGCTTTATTCATAACAGCTAAGAACTGAAAACAGTATAAGAATGAAGGTACAAACAACTTACACATGCAGTAACACGGGTGAATCTCAAAAATACTATGCTGAATAAAAGAAACCTCATACAAATTAATATACCATTCATATGAAATTCTAATGTAAGCTAAACTAATCTAAGATAAAGTTATCAGAACAATGGTTGATTTGGAGGAAAAAATTGACTAGAAATGGGTATAGGTTGGATTGCAAAGGTGTACACATTTGTCAAAACTCTCATGGAATGGTATGTATATTTGGCAGATTTTATTTTCCAAATATGGTCACCACACAATATAATCCATAACACATACTATTCTTACAAACTTAACACTGGCATTCTCCCATCAGGTGGTGGGGTCTATGTCCCTTCTTCTTGAATATGAGTGGCCTCTGTGATCTTTGAATCAAGAGTATGGTGCTGTGTGACTTAATGCTAGGTTATAAAAATGCCATGTACTTCCGCCTTGCTCTTTTAAGATACTCTTAAAATTCAGTCACCATATATTGAATAAGTCAGCCACCTGGTAAGGAAGCTAAGCGACCACACATAAAGGCAACATTTAAGTGTTCTAGATCTGAACTCTAGCTGAAGTCCTAAGAGCCAGCATCAATCTCCAGATTTGTGAACCATCCTTCAGATAATTCTAGCCTCCAGTTATCAAGTTACACCAGTTATCAAGCCACTGTGACATACTTGAAGCCAAGACAAAGCTGTGCCTTCCAGTATGCACAAAGCACAGACTCATAAGCAAACTAAATGCTGATGTTTAAGGGTGATTTAGTACACAGAAATAAATAACTGGAATAATATACTAAAATCAGTTAAATTCAATATACTAAAGTTATCTAATAGTAAATTACTAAGCTTTAGTTAACAACATACATGCTGAAGTTAAGGATGAGGAATAATAATAACTGCAACTTACTTTGAAAAACCTCTAAGAATTAAAACAAATAATGGACAGATACAACACAAAGAAAAATGTTAATTGTGGAATTATATTCTACAATTATTTCACACTTGAGTTGGAGTATTTTCCTAATAAAATAATAAAGAAATTAAGGCATTTTCATGCTAATAAAACCTGAAAGTTTTCTGGCTCATGTATTTGCACTTCAAAAAATTTTAAATTCTTCAAGTAGAAGAGAAATAACACAAGATAGAAAACAGCATCTACATAAAGAAATCTACACAAAGGAAAATAAAAATGGTAAAGATGAGCATAAATACCAAAAAATGTTGATAAATCTGGTTTAATAACCTGTTTTTTTCAATTTTTAAATTTCTTTACAAAACAACTGGCCATTTAAAAGAACTAATTTTAAAAAAATAAAAAATAAAAGAAATGATTACAGGGATGCCTGGGTGGCTCAGTGGTTGAGCTTCTGCCTTTGGCTCAGGGTGTGATCCTAGGGTTCTGGGATCAAGTACCGCATCAGGCTCCCTTTGCAGAGCCTGCTTTTCCCTCTGCCTATGTCTCTGCCTCTCTCTCTGGGTCTTTCATGAATAAATAAATAAAATTTTTTAAAAAATAAATAATTACAAGTAAGACTGTGGAATTTATAATTTACATAGAAGTAAAATATAAGACAACAATACCAAAAGGATGACAGAGGAGGGTAAACAAATTTATACTCTATTAGAATTCTCACAATATACTCTAAGAAGTATATTTCTGAAAACAGACTGATATAAATTAAGGGATATACTGTAAATACTAGTACAACCCCTGGGGGCAGAGAAGGTATAAGCTAATAGCAAAGATCAAACAGACTTCTATAAAAATGCTCAATCCAAAAGAAAACAGGAAAGAGGAGAAAAAAGAACATAGATGGAATAGAGATGAATAGTAACTTGGTAGTCTTAAACCCAATCATGTAGTCAAGTATAATAAATGTAAATGGACTAAACACTCAGAAAGCAAGAAATTGTAAAAATCAAAAAGATGCAACTATACACAGTCTAAAAGAAAGACACTATACAGAGAAGTTGGAAAAGATGTAATATGTAAACATGAATCATCACAAGGAAGAGTGGTTATACTGATACCAGACGAAGTAAACCTTAGGACAATAAACATTAACAGAGGACCACAGAGATATTTCATAACAATAAAGAATCAATTCAAAGGTACCTAACAGTCCTAAATATGAATGCACATGACAGCTGGAGCTTCAAAATACATGAGACCAAATGGACAGTCCTGAAAGAAAAGATAGCAAGTTCACAATTATGGTTGAAGGTTTCAATATTCTTAGTAATTAATAAAATAATTGACCAAAAAAAAAAAAAAAATCAGTAATGACACAGAAGAAAGACATGTATCTAATAAAGCATTCGTATCCCGAAAAGAATGAGCAAAGTATTTGGGTACTCACAAAAGGTAATACACAGATGGCCAATAAACATATGACAACTTCTCAACATCATTCATCATCATGGAAATGTAAGAACCATGATACTTCACGCCCTTTAGTATGAAAATTATTTTTAAAAAATAACAAAATAACAAGTGTTAGCAAGGATGTGGAGAAACTGGAATCTTTTTCTGATTGCTGGTAGGAACGTAAAATGGGTACGGCTTTCATGGAAAATGATACGCTGATTTCCCCAAAAAATTAAACAGAATTACCATATGACCAAGCATTATCATTCCTAGGTATATACCCAAGAACTAAACATACAAGAAGAGCAATCCAAGTGTCCAGTGAATGAATGGCTAAACAAAATGTGGTATTTTTACATACAAGGAAATAATATTCAGCCTTAAAAGGAAGGAGGAGCTCCTGGGTGGCTTAGTGATTTGACCACCTGACTTGATTTCAGCTCAGGTCATGATCTCAGAGCCATGAGATAGATGGAGCCCAGCTTTGGGCTGGGAGTCTGCTTTGCACCTTCCTCTCCCCTCTCCTCCTGCATTCATGCTCCCTCCCTCAAAAATAAATCAAACTTAAAAGAAAAATAGAAATTCTTATACATGCTGTAACATGAGTGAGCCTTGAGAATATCACAGTAAGTGAAACAAGCCAGAAGCAAAAGGACAAATATTATATGATCACACTTATGTAAGTAGCTAGAACAGTCTAATTTTTAGAGACAGAAAGTAGAACAGTGGTCACCAGAGGCTGGAGAGAGGGGAAAGACAAGGAGGTGAGGAAGTGTTACTATTTGAATTTGGGATGATGAGAAAGTTCCAGGCATAAGTAAGAGTGATGGCTGCAAAACAACATGCATGTATTTTATGCCACTGAACTGTACACTTAAAAATGGTTTAAAATGGTGGATTTTATGTTATGTGTATTTTACAGTTAAAGAAAAAGAAACTGCAATGGGATTACACAACCATCAGAATGTCTGCCTTTTGAGAATATCAAATGCTGGCAAGGATTTGAAAGAACGGTGCTCGTGGGAATGCAAAATAGCATTAACTATTTGGAAAATAATTCCTTATAAATTCAAACATAAACTTATTATATGATCTAGTAATTCCAGTTTAAGTTGTTTACCCTGGATAAATGAAAGTATGTTCACACAAAGACACATGCAAAGAGTACCTTTTCTCACAACAGCCTAGTGGTGGAAAAAATCTAAATGTTCACCAAATAAATAAGTAAACTGTGGCACAGCCACACTATATTTGAAAAAAAAAAAACAAAAAATTGATAAACACAAAATGGAGGAATCTCAAATACGTATTGAAGGAACAAAGCCAAACAAACAAAAAAAGAGTACATAACTTACCATATTATTTATATGCAATTCTAGAAAAGGGAAAACTAGCAAGCAGGTCAATGGTTGCCCAGAGCCAAAAGGGAAGAATGAAAAAAAAAAATTTTTTTTTTTAAAAAAGGGAAGAATGACTACCAAAGTAACATTTTTGGGGAGTAACTCAAATGTTCTGTATCTTAACTGTGGTAGTTGTTACAGTATATACATGCATCAAAATACATAAAACTGTATACTTAAAAAATGTATACATTATAGGATACAAATTATACTTCGTTTTTTTTAGTTTATAAGTGGCATTTTGGAGTTCCTGGGTGGTTGAGTTGGTTAAGCATACAACTCTTGGTTTTAGTTTAGGTCATGATCTCAGGGTCGTGGAATTGGGCCCCAAACTGGGCTACATGCTCAACAGGGTCTGCTTGCAATTCCTCTCCCTCTCCCTATGCTCCTCCACTACTCTAAAATAATCTTTAAAAAAAAAGAGAATAAAATAAAAAGGCAGCATTTTACATCAATGAGCAAAGGACCCCTCAAGTGGTCTAAAAAATTGGCTACCAAAGTGGGAAAAAAATGTAAGATAGGTATTTGTATACCATATCCAAAAACATCCCAAATGCATTCCAGATCTAAACTTATCATACCATATCCAAAAATTCACTTAGAACAGGTGACAGACCTAAATGTAGAACTAAAACTACAAAAGTCTTAGAGAAAACAGACATAAACCTTTATGACCTCAGATTAGGCAATGGTTTAACACCAAAGGCAACAAAAGAAAAATATGTAAGTTGGACTTCATCAAAAATTAAAACTTGGGTGCTTCAAGGAAACAATCATGAAAGTGAAAAGACAGCCTATAGCATGAGGAGAAATAGTTGGAAATCATCTATCTGATAAGGGACTTGCATCTGAACATATAAAAAATGCTTAAAGCCCAGTAAAAAGAAAAAATTAAAACACAGGAAAGGATTTGAGTATATCTTCTCCAAAGAGGGCCAATCAGCACATGAAATGTTATCATTAATCATTAAGCAAATGCAAATCAAAACCACAAAGAGAAACCTTCACACACAAAAATTACTAAAATAGAGACAATCATCTTTGGCATGGAAGTAGAGCTATCAGAAAGAACCTTCATACATTACTGATGCAACTGTAAAATGATGCAGTCACTTTGGAGGATTTTGGTAGCTCTTCAAAATATTAAACATCGATATCTCATGACCCAGCAGTTTCTCTAGATATATATATACCCAAGATAGCTGAACATATATGTTCACACAAAAGTTTGTATATAAGTGTTTATAGCAATGTGATTCATATAAAAAGACACAATCCAAATATATTTATCAACTGATGACTGAACAGTTCATATATTCATAGTATAATACTATTCAGCCATTAAAAAAAAGTTAAAAATTCTATGTAAAAAGAAACCATACACAAAAGGGCTCATATTTCATGATTTCTTATATATGAAAGATCTAGAACAGGCAAATTCATAGAAAGCATGCAGATTAGTGTTTGTAAGAGGCTGGAGGACAAGGGAATAGGGAATGACTACTAACAGGTACAGGGTTTCTTTTGGGGATGATGAAAATGTTCTATTAGTGGTAGTGAATATACTACAACCCAAATATACTAAAACTGAAATGTATGCTTTAAAAGGGTGAATCTGGGATGCCTGGGTGGCTCAGCTGTTGAGTGTTTGCCTTTGCCTCAGGGTGTGGTCCTGGGGTCCCGGGATCAAGTCCCATGTCAGGCTCCCTGCATTGAGCCTGCTTCTCCCTCTGCCTGTATCTCTGCCTCTCTCTCTCATGAATAAATAAAATCTGTATAAAAGATAAATAAAGGGTTAATCTTATGGTTATGTGAATTATATCTCAATAAAGTTAGAAACTGTAAAAACTACAGTGTTGTGTGTGTTTGTTTTAATTTCTCAAGAAAGGATAAAAGCTGCATGTACCTGTAGTTATGGATATACTTGTTTGGTATTTGCCAGGCAATTTTATGTTTTTCCACACTTACGTTGAACAACTGTTATGTTTTAGAATTAGCTAAGAAAGGGAGAGGAAACGTTCATTTATTTTTGTACTTAAAAATATACAGCTATCTACCTGTATTTCCTCAGTCGAAAATAATTCTACACACCAATATGGGGGGAGGGGGACAACCAACCAGGAAATAAAGGAGGCTCTCTGGAAATATGAAAATGTTGGAATTTTTGGTTTTATGATTTATAGGAATAATCTAATACTTAAAATTGAGAGTGTGCTGCAAATCTAGGTTGTACAATCAGTTATACGTAGGAGAACTCTGGGATCACAATCACTGTGCACTGGAAAAGAACTGAACTCTCTAAAGTAACAACTGGTCTGCCCTCCCTCTGGGTTCTGTGAACATTTTAGAAATTAATTAAATTATGCTTATTTACCTATCTGAATAACTATAGAAAGCAGACTCATGATTGGTCAATAATAAAACGTTATTTTCCCCCAATAAGGTTATCTTTACACACTTATTTTATCACATGACTTACAGCAGTGAGCATATCTTATCTAAGTGTAGATCAAGTGTCATCTATGGAGATCCTTTAGAAATTCTAAGTCACCAGAATTATTTCAATTTCCTAGTTTTAATGATAAATCACTCATTCTAGTCAACTATTCTATGAACTGAAAATAGAAGCAAATGTGCCACGTAGTCTCAAGGGCTTGCTACTGTGAAATTTTCCCCTGGGTTCTTTTTGCACTAATAGTTCATTTGAGTTCAATCTTATATAGTGCCTAACCTAAAATTAAACTCAGAATTATGCTAGCTTTCAGCCTGTGTTATACACGCACGCGCGCGCACACACACACACAAAGATGTATAGTACAAGATACTAAAATAACTAAAGGTAGGTGGGTTTTCCTTGAAATAATCATGAACATGTACTTGCAGGTTTATTTTATTTCACCTGTGTATCAAACTCATAAAATCTGACTTAAGGATAACAAAAGACCACTGGCTTCTAATTTAACTTCAAACTGCTTTTAAGAAAACTTACCACATATAATTTTAAGTGAACTAGACTGCTTCTATTAAAAACAGAAAATTGTTGTTCTAAAGACCAGCCATACTTGAAGGACATAAATAGTAAAAATTGAGGGCATTTAATTTTCTATTAAAGTGCAGTAAAATACCTCAAAGTAGCTTCATTCTTTTGAGTAGCTACCAACTGGAGTAATATTTCTAGAACAATCAGTACACGAACATTCATTCATTCACCCAACACTCACAAATGCTTGAAATTGCACATTAAAAAAAAGAGAGGGAACAATTCGCTGGCTCAGTAAGGTGGGACACCGACTCTTGATCTTGGGGTTGTGGGAGCCCCATATTTGGTTTAAAGATTACTGTAAAAAAATCATTTAAATAGAGAACCATTTACTTTTCTCATACAATCAACTCAACAGTAAAGAAATTACATAATTGCAGTTGAAATTATGTACTTAGAAAAAGCAGGATTCAATAACAGCATAATACAACGAAGCAATAAAACCAGTGAGTACAAGAGGATTCTTCAGAGAAGGCTTCCCTGAGTAATACTTTGGAATATTTAGCACTATTCCCTGAGACCTAAAGGCTGGGTGAAATTTGTTGCCCAAATGTGCAGTGGCAAAGGGTTTGGCAAAGAAACAGGTTGGACAGCTCAAAACACTGAAAAGGTCAGTACTATTGGATGGTTCTGTTCAATAGGGAGTGTGGAGAAAGGTAAGGCTGAGGAAGTAGAAAATCTAGATCACGTGGGACTTGGTTAACTAATAATGCTTTTTGAATTTTACTCTAAAAGCAATAGAAAGTCAAAGAAAAATGTTAAATAGAAAGTAACAAGGTTAGAATTATATTTTTAAAAGATCACTTGAAAAGACAGAATTGTAATTTGTTCACAATAATCCAAAAGAATTATAAACTATTAGAAATGATGGAGTTCATCCAAATTGATGGATACAAAATCAATACAGCAACAACCAAATGTTATTAAAAGATGCTATTTAAATGTAAAAACATTAATCAAATATCTAAGAACATGAGATATGTGTAAAAGGCACTTATGTAGAAAAATGCAAAATACAGAAGAATCAAATAAATAACAAGATAAACCACATCAATTCTCAATATATATTCAATGCAATTTCAAATAATATCTCCAAAGGAATCTGATAAACCAGTTTTAAGTGATTATGAAAGAATGAAAGTCTAAGAGCCAGGATAGTTCTGAGAATTAATAAAAGAGAGGCCTATATTCTCAGATTTCAAAGCTTAATATAAACCTATTTGAAATGAAACAATGTAGTACTGGTGTTTTAAAGAGAAAGACCAAAAAATTTTTAAAAAGCAAAAAAAAAAGAAACTAAAACCCAAGTACATGGCAGGTGATACAGGGGACAAAAAAAAAAAAAAAGAGGGAAGAATTCAATATTTAATGTTGGAACAACTAGATTATCATATGAAAAAAAATCTGATTTCTGACTCCCTCCCACATGGACCTAAATGAAAAAAAGAAAAAAAAAAAAAAAAAAAAACTCACAAGAACACAAAATCCTGGGCAGCCCCGGTGGCACAGCGGTTTAGCGCCGCCTGAAGCCCAGGGCATGATCCTGGAGACCCGGGATCAAGTCCCACGTCAGGTTCCCTGCATGGAGCCTGCTTCTCCCTCTGCCTCTGCCTCTGCCTCTCTGTGTCTCTATGAATAAATAAAATATCTTAAAAAAAAAAAAAAAAAAGCCCACAAAATCCCAAATAACATGAACCTCTTAACCCCTAGCAGACAATATAAAAGAGGATTTTAACAAAAAATACAAATCATAAAGGAAAAGACTCATGATTTCAACACTGAAACTTGAGATTCTATATCCCAAAAGAGAATACCATAATGGGCAAAAAGCAGTATTTTATTCTGATAATTTTCATGGCTGCGCTGAAAAATAAGAAGGTTGTATGAGATGATCCTCAAGGTCCCTTACAACAAATATACTGTATGAAAATGGCTCATTCTTTTAAAACAATTCTTTAATTTACAAAACTTTTAAAAGATACCAAAAATAATAAAATTCATATCCATTTACCCACAATTTTCACCATTTAATGCAAATTAAAGTGAGGTAGAAAAAAAAAGGTATCATTTCACAGCCATCAAATTTGCAAAAATTTTAAAATAGGACAATCCCAAGTATGGGCTAGGATGCTGGAAAACAAAATACACATATATTGGTAGTAAAGTATATACTGGTGTATTGATTTCATTTAAGAATTAAAAAATATCTAATAAAGTAAAAGTTGTTCACAACCTATTCCCAGGGATTTCACTTTAATGAGTCTGCCCAATATCTCAACCAAGAAAAATGTGTAAACGCAATCACTGCATTTTTTATAACAAAAAGGGAAATAACTCAAAATATCCATCAATAGTGAAATACATTTTATACAGCCATATAATGGAGTACCATATGGCAAACTGAATAAACTAGACACACATCCACCAATACATGTATCTCAAAAAAAATTTTTTTAAAGGAATCTGATGAAAGATTCTGTACAATACAGTACCATTTGTAAAAATTTAAAACAGAACATCTATCACTTATGGATACTCGTACAGGGGTACAGTAAAAGTATAAACAATATGATGTATACTCAACCTGAGGATCGTTATTATCTAAGTAGAAAGAGGGTAATAGGACTGGGAAAGATTAGGACGATGTTGCTGTAAGTGAATACGTAAGACTGCATTTACTTCTCAAAGAATCAAAAGTGGAAGAATTCAATTCTGAATGGAATGAATATTTCCTGTATTATTTACTGTATGTGTTAAGTATAATTAAAACATATTCAAAGAGAAAAAATGAATATATATAGTATCTAAACTGAAAGTTACCTTTGAGATCATCTAACCCAATCTACCCTTATTAAAGGAAGATATCGAGATAACATAAAATAAATACTATTGTAGTCATGGCAGTTTTAAACACATGCTACATGTCTAAAATAGCACTTAGGGGAATTAAATCTTGATCACTTAAGAGAAACTTGTTAAGGTAGGGATAAGCCTCAAATTCTCAAAGTTTGATGTCAGCTAGAATTATGGAGAACACAAACATACCCTTCCTACTAGGAAAGCCTTGTCAAATTCAGTACAGGGAGAGGCAGTAAAGTGGAGCCATAACATAGATAGGTCTTTGGCCCATTATCTAGGCTGACCCCTAGTCCTGTATCTACTTAAAATTAAAGTTCTGAAGCCTAGAGGATTTTGTTCCTGACCATTCTTTCTTAGTTCATCAACCCACAGTACATATCTAAAAGTAGTGCTCAACTCATCAAGCACCTACAAATATATAAAACTATACATGAAAAGAAAAAAAAATGAGACAGGCAGCAAATGTTTATTGTTCTCATAGAATCTTCAATCCAAGAGGAAAGAAAAGATTTAATTTCAGTTGAGATAAGTGACTTACCTATTTTCCAGTTGAGATCCAACTATTTTTAAGTTCACCCCTCCTTGCCTTTCATCTAGCCCACAAGTTGTAAGAAGAATTTTAGGAGTGAACTGACTCCCTTCTAAAGTTAAATGAGACCAGTTAGACTTTTTCCTGTTGATAATTTGAAATACAGTACTCTGGGCAGTAAAGAAATATACAATAATATCTGAAATGCAGAAATCTAGTTTTATGTATTTAAAACTAAAGTCAGCTTGGTTTTTCTAATATATTTCCTTAAGCATTCACATTTCAATACTATCTCCACTTTTTAAGCATTTCCATTCTGTCAAGCACAATGTATCCCTACCTTACCTACCAAACTTTATCCATTTAATTTCCTACTTTCCCTCTCTGTTTTTTTAAATATATTTAATGTGTCCTAGTCCATTTCAGGCTGCTAAAACAAAATACCACAGACTGGGTGGCTTATAAACAAACTTCTTTCTCATATTCCTAGGGCCTAAGAAACTGGCAAATTCAGTATCTGACAAGAACCACCTTCCTGGTTTACAGACAGCTAGCTGTCTGTCTGCTGGCTGGGTCCTCATACGGCTGAAGAGGGAACTCTGAAATCTTTTATAAGGCACTAATCCCATTCAAGAAGACTCTACTCTCATGATCTCACTTCCAAAAGGCCTCACCACCTAATACCATTACCATGGGCGTTACAATACCAACATATTCAATTTTGGAAGGATATAATCTTTCAGTCTATAGTAATATGTCACAGATATAGAAAAATGTGTAAGAAATTGAATATGAATGAAACAGCTTAAGTAATTAGGGAAACTTTCATTTCTTAGAAGTTTTAAATTTAGAATATCTTAAACAGCATAGTTTCTATCATCAACATGGAATATAATGCAATGTCAGCTCACTTCAGAAAACTACAAGAGGGGATGCCTGGGTGGCTCAGTGGCTGAGCATCTGCCTCCTGCTCAGGGCATGATCCCGGAGTCCTGGGATCGAGTCCCATCAGGCTCCCTGCATGGAGCCTGCTTCTCCTCCCTCTTCCTATGTCTCTGTCTCTCTCTGTGTATCTTGTGAATAAATAAATAAAATCTAGAAAAAAAAAAGAAAACTATAAAAGAAAAATGTTACCCAATTACTCTTTGTGTGAAATAGATCAGTATACATATCACATACAACAGGTGCTCGAAAGATTATATTTTTCCCCAAACAAAACTTTATTTAACAAAGGTAATCAACTTCCTTATTTACGGCACATTATACGGTTATCAATATTGGCGCATATACACATACAGAAGCACAATAAATAGAATCCATAAGAAAAAATACTAAAATAATTAATAAGCTGGAAATACTCATGTTTCTCCCTATGACCCATTACCTTTATAGAGAAAACATTGGTGGGCATTTCATCCTTTCCCTTCCAAGGAAAAGGATTATGTTGTACATCTGACAAGAGAAAGGAAGTATTTGTTGGCAGTACGAAGAAAATTCCCATAGTGGTATCTACAGTGCTAGAAGTATCATCTCAGAAGAAAATGAATAACACCAGTTTTAAAGATGGAGCTAAAGAGTACAAGAGACAAAATGTGACATTTATCCATATTGAATGGTAGATACATGATTGTTACATTATTCTCGGTACTGTCTGCATATTTAATTCAGAGGATAAATTCAGAATTTATTCTGAATTACAAAGAATATAAAAGTAAATATATTAAGATAGTGGTTACAGGCCACAAAAACAATTCTAAAACTATCCTCTCACATCCAAGAATAGAAGTCTATTATATTAGAAGCTTGAAATGGATAAGATATCCCTCTTGATACAAGAAGTCATCGCATTAGCAACAAAGAGTTACAAGCCTGCATACTGCAGAGACAGGTCAATTTTTTTTTCGTTTTATTTCTGTAATATAAAAGGATCTGTGCTTGACTAACCTCAACTAACCTGGAAGAGTATAGAAAGTCAACTTCTGTAACACACTTAACTGTTAAGAGTCACATTAAGCTCCATACTGGCCAAGGAGTTTCATTTAAGGAACATTTTATCCTATTTGTATAATAAGTGTTGAGGGATCAAATGCAACTTCCATGCTTTTATTTGTGGCATAGATGCTGACTTTTAATAAAGTCTTATATAGGATTTTTTTCTATGATCCAATGTGATGTCTTGTAGATTCCAGCAGACTTACTAGGTTTGAACTTCAGGAATAATCTTACCAAGTAAGAATCTATGTCAACCTTATGATTCACCTGCCATTTATCAAAGTAACAAGAGGTCAAGAAGTAAAGGTAATTACAGAAGGAATTTGACTAAGGATTAATGATACCAAATAGTGCATCAACAATTTTTTTTAAAGATTTTATTTATTTATTCATGAGAGACATAGAGAGAGGCAGAGAGACAGGCAGAGGGAGAAGCAGGCTCCATGCGGGGAGCCTGACGTGGGACTCGTCCCCAGGTCTCCAGGATCACGCGCCGGGCTGAAGGCGCACTAAACCACTGAGCCACCCGGGCTGCCCCCGCATCGCTAATTATTAAGATCTATTGTTTATTTCAAATGTAGTTAACAAATTTAAAATAAATTCACGCACTAAATATTTCCCAAAATAATACTTCTGGAAGTACGAAAAGTTTAAAAATGTTTATAGAGAAAAGCATGTAAATACACCAAGGTTCCAATCATGTGTTTACCACTAACCAACTTTGATTTCTTGGACAAGTCACTAAATCATGTATAAGGTCACTTTATACAGTATTATTCCAATGTTTGAGAATGACCACATCTGAAAAACAATCCTTTGAAACAGACAAAGCAAGTATCACCTTATTTAACAGAAGTTAACAGAACATAGGCTTTGAAAGATAAATGACCTGCTAGGACCAGATAGGAAGCTAGATGGGAAGGATGAACCCATGATCTTCTGACACCAAAGTAAGTGCTTCTTCCTCCACATCAGTGGTTCTTGGTGGCTTTTGTTCACTGAACCTGTTGAGACTCTGAAACTTAAAATTTATATATAATTTAGGGAGTTCACAGTTATGAAGCTTAGAATCAAACAGTAACAACTGTCAGCTAAATCTCATTTGCAAACAGCAATATTACAAAAAACAAGTATTAGTTTTATTTCATTCTCAGATTGGCCTTAAACTTAAAAAAACTTTAACTTATTATCCATAATGGTGTTTACTTACTAAAGATAACTTAGATAAAAGCACACTATAGGTAACATTTCTGAGAGTAAATGAAAATGAAAGCCGGTATAAATATTTATTATTTATAAATATGTATTTATGTATTTAAATTATGACATTATATAGCACCTTTAAATATTTTAAACACCTGTTCCATACACAAGATATGTTTGTACATCATTTCTATTTACTGTAGTTTTAATTGACTTCCTTTATTAGAAGAAAAAGCCCCATTTCCTGCACTGTTATGCTCAGAGAAGGCCCAAAGATGGCATCTTAGGAAGTCTGTCTTCCTATAATAGTGTAGAAAACACTCAAATAGAAGCAAACTACTCCCTTTAGGTAGGAGAGGACATGTGCCACTGTGTACAAAGAGTCCTGAACTCTAGTCCAGAGACTCAGACTGTGGTTCTAGCTCTGCTACTGGGTGGCCTTAAAAAATCATTTTAAAGCTTTGCAGTTCAAGTTCTTCAGGTGTAAAATGGAGTGCCTGGCCTCAAGAACAGTCCTACTCACCTTTGAAACTTCTATAAATCTAGAACCAGAAGACAATCACCCCAGAAAAATATCAAAGTCTTTATGGACAACTACCAAAGTAAATTTCATACACACACGTGCGCGCACACATACACACACACACACATACTGTGCCCGATTTTGGGTTATGGAGTAGGACCAAGGTATAAAGGCATATAAAGTATACCACATGTGCCAAATAGTTGTCTAAAAGCGTAAAACAATATTCTTTAGAATAGCAGCTGCAGGCAGGAAGTGTTGGGTCCACAGAACTGCCCTATGACCAAAAGCACAGATGAGGCTCCCTTGTGTGATAGACTTCACAAAACATGGTGTTAAGTGGAGAAAGTCCTCTATACTATAAGCCTCCAAAGGACAAACACACAGTTTCCTGTCTTTGTAGCTCCTACACCTAACCTTCACAGCAGTCACAGTAGGTACCCAATAACGTTAGCTATTTACTGGTAACTAATTCATCCACACTCTGGCAACACACTTTCTAGTAATCTCTAGAAGTCCCTGCCCTTAAAGGGAATTCATAGGTAGTGAGAATGAAAATAACGTAAAAGATAACATGGTAAGAGTTCACTGTGTGTAAGGTGAGAATAATATTAAGAACAAAAAAACGGTGTTTCAGGAAGATTTCAAATGATAATACTTATTGAGGGCTGAAGTGTCAGACATTTTACAAACTCTAATCCTTGAAACTGAGTTAGTTTCACCACCCCATTTTACAGATGACAAAACTGCAGCTCACCAAGACTAAGTAACTTTCTTAGATCAAACAAGTAAGGTTGAGCCCAGAAGTAAAAATGGAATCTAATTCCAAAGCTATCTTCCCTGTATACATTATAATGTCTGAATTTATCTTTTCATTTGCAGTGGGGGCAGAGCAGGGAATGTCAAAATCAGCCAAAACTCTGTTATCCCGAATTATCCTAAAAAGAGAAAACTTGTCTTCACTCATAAAAAAAATCAAAAAACTAATTTCTTAACAGATACCTATGTACTTAATGTAATATCCCTGTTTTGACCAATACTAGTTTAGATATAAACAAAAATGTGCAACATGACAAGTACATAACCAATAATCATTTAAGAAAATAAACATCTGTAAATATTTCAAGTGTTTGGGTTGAAAAATTTAGATATGATGCATAGTTTTGGATTATTCCACTGACTGCTTATTTGAAATGGCCAATCATTTCAGATGTGTGGGGTGATTTTTTTTTTTTTTCTTTTTTGGAGGGGAGAGAGGAGTACCACTTTAAAAATGATCTAAAGTTTAAGAAATACAACTGATTAAATGTTAAAATCCAATTTTAAATACCCAATAAACCTTATTACATGAGCTGGGCAAGTGGGATGAGAATGTGTCTTCCTCACACTTCTAATAAGCATACTTAAGAAGGTATTTTTTTAAGCCATGAAAAAAATGTACAATTTCAGAGAAGTAAAACAAAAACAGCTTACAAAACCCCTGAAAAGGAACCAAAACATTGTAATATTGTAATTTACTCTGTAAAGTCCTCAAGAACTAGGCAATGTCCAGACAACAGTGTACATAATACTTAGCATACTAGATAATATATATTGATACAAGACTTCCTTAGTTTCCAGTCCCATTCTTGTAAGGAGAAGGTCATTATTTCTTGAATTTATTTCTTGCTTTTGTTGTCATGATTATTAGTTTCTTTAAATGGCTTCAGGTTCATTCTTTGGTCTTATCAGCATCATCGTGAATATTGTATTCATTTTATTACAAATGTGATAACCCGATTTATAAGCACCATCTACCTCTAAAATTATTTCTATATATATCATGACAAAATTATATTTTTATCTTTCTAAATTCTAAATTTTTACATGGCTTACACAATAATCTGAGTACTTACTAGTCAGAGATTATGAATAAACACTTCTTATCCTTCTTGTCTAATTCACTCAAGATATTTATTGGGTATCCACAGTGACTCTGACAGGTAACTTTTTAACAGTTATACTTCCAAACTCTAGGTCCTTTCCATTTCAGGCCCTTTTCTTCCCCCCAGAATATTCTGGAATAATTTCCTGCTTCTTTCAATATTGCAGGCAGTGGAATTCTCCAAAATTATGGGTCATATCCATATTCCCCTCATATTTACGGAGGGTAACTATGGACTGTAAATCCCATATTACTATTCTTTTACATTTCAACAGCACCCTAGCCACTTAATAAATAGAATCCCAGACAGATTTAGTAATGTTTCTATTTTAGTATGCCCACTGGTCGTTTTTAAAAATTCAGAGACTAAATTATCTTTGAAGGAGTCTAAGTCTACATTAAAATCATTTCTAACAATTTTATTGATTAAAGCATTTGCCACGTTCAATTCTCACTTTACCAACAAAACCTCCACGCCATGACGAAGAAAGAGTCCTTTTCATTTTCTCAACTGAAAAGGGAAAGTAAAAAATGCCAACTGTTTGCAGGTTTGCATTTAAGGGAATTTCTGGCAAACCCGGTAACTCACGTTTAACATGAAAACGCGGATAATCTGTGGACGCGACCCGGGGCTCGATTTCCCACTTCATCCGCCCTCCCCCCCCAACCCCACCCCCGCCACCGTCCACCCCCAAATCCCAACCCACCGCAGCGCCAGGCTCAGCATTTTTCACCCACGGGGCCGAGCCCTCAAGAAAAACTCTCCCCTCGGGAGGAGAGGGCCGGCCCTACCAGCCCGGCTCCGGCCTGCTCCGCGAGCCCTTCCACCGAGGCCAACTCTCGACGCCCTGCACGCCCCGCCCCGGGCCCGCTCGCGTCCCCTCCGGCCACACCACCCTCCCTCCGGCCCTCGGCCAGGACTGACAGTTACGGAGGCAGCCGCCGCCGCCGCCGCCGCCACCGCCACCGCCACCAGAGGCCTAGTCCTGGCAGCAGCCGCCCCCCCCCCCCCCACCGCCGCGCGGTCCGGGGGCCTCCCACCCTCCCTCCCAGGCCCCGGAAGGCGGCTCGGCGACACGGACGACGTCGGGAACGGCCCCCGGCCACACTGACCTGCGGTCGCCCCCGCGCCCGGGCCGTGGCCCTCGCAGCCGCGGCTGCCTCACTGGTCGCAGTAGCCTTCGCTCGCCGCCTCCGCCCGCCACCGCCTCGTTCCCTGTCGCTGCCGCCACCGCCGGGGCTCATGCGGGACCCGCGCTTCCTTCTCCGGAGACGGAGGCCGGGAAAGGGGGCGCCGGGGCCGCAAGAGACCCCGAGCTCGCCGCCAGCCGCCGCCTGTCCGCGCTGGGGAGCTGCGGGGCCCGCCGAGCCGGGGCTGGGCTGCGGACTGCTCCGAGCGCGACCCCGAGACGCGCCGAGGGAGGCGCCGCCGCCCGCTGCCCGAAGCGTTGGGTCCGCAAGATGAAGCCCAAGTCCGAGGCGGCGGCGGAAGGCGAGCGCGCAGGCCGGCGGATGGCTAAGTGGCAGCGGGGTGCGTGAGCGGGAGGAAGGCGGTGTGTCGAGGTTCCGGCGAAGGGGATTCAGGCTCTGTCGTCTACTGCCAGTCACCCCGAACCCAGCGCCACCATCTTGGAAAAAAACGCGGATCTCGCGGCCGCAGCGCAAGCCGGGAGGACTGGCTGGGCGGGCCGAGTATCCCAGCAGGCAGCGCGCGCCGCCCGGCCGGGCGAGAGCTCCGGGCCGGGACGCAGCGACGTGAGGCGGGGCTGGGGTGCGCGCGGGCGGGCGCAGCGCTGTGCCCCGCCCTCTCACGCCGGCTCCGCCCCCTGCCTTCTTGCCGTCGTCGCCCGCGCAGGGCCTGCTGGGAAGGGGAAGTGGCTCGGGGCTCCCTGGAGTCCTACCAGGGCTGGTCGCCATCTTGGGACGAGGCAGAGGAGTTCGTGTTTCCATGGAGCCACCTCTGTCTGTGGTGGCTCTATCCCCGCGGAAAGAAGGGGGTAACGCCGGGAGCCCCCTGGAGCCCCTGGGAGGGCTGGACGGCCCCCTGGTATACCCAAGTCCAGGGACGTGCTAGGACATAAACGCTCCCGATGTTAACCGGGATGGGTCCGCCGGGGGGCGGGGGCTGTGATGGCTTCCAGCCCCGCATAGCGGGGCCGACGCCTCCGGACACCGGGCCTTCGATCTCAGCCCCTTCCCGTCAGGCGGCAGCTGTAGGTCCTGCAGTGGTACCCCGAGAGCGTGAGCCACCTTCAGGGGACAAGGTCATCTGCTTGGGCCTCCCGCCGACACAATGTCATCACTGTAGTCGAAGGTGAAAGCCCATCCCTTGGCAGGTTGTTAGGAGATGGTGGCCTCGTGGTCCACACCAGCCGGGGGGATGCTGATTCCATCCCCGTGACAATTGAAGCCACTTAAAGCCATGCGTCTTCATACTATCAAGGTCACCTTTTTATTTAAAAGGGCTTATTTTATGGCTCTGCGACACTTAGCAAAGCTGTAGTGGGATCACTAACAAACAGTATTCCTAATGGCTTACGACTTCGCTAAGCCCCGAAATACTATATAGATCCCATTCATCTGATACTCAATTTTTTTTAAATCAACAGTCTTACATAGCACTGTATTTAACTGCCATTCTTAGAACATTATAAGTCAGATATATGGATACGGCTTCCCAATTATAACCTGTAAAAAAAAAAAAAAGAAAGAAAAACGTAAAAAATAAGCTAGTGGAATTTAAATTATCCCAGAACAATTAATGATAAATGACAGTATTAAATCATGTCCGATTTTTAACTCGGTTCCTTACTCTTTTTTTCATTTTCTCCCATTAACAGATCCTCATTTGAAAACAATTTGCAGTTGTATTTAATGGGATAGTTAAAATCGTAATCTTTTAAGGAGTTTCTTTGCCTATAAAATAGGCAAATAAGATGAAAATCTTTAAAGATTTTTGTTGAATAATCAAAGCAAAATGTTACTGCAGTACCTGGCATGTGAAGATACTTCTAACTATTATTAAGTAGAAATTGCCCGAATAAATGAAACGTGATTTTATATAACCTGGTGCATCAAAATGGAACAAATTCCTGAGTCTCAAAAAGTTAAAGACTGAAGAGAAATAAATCTGCTCTTAGTTAAACTTTGGAATGACTAGGTCTTTAAAATAAAGGATCTAAAGTCATCCTTTGAATATGGAGAAATTACACATAGGCCTTTTTAGTTCATGAATTGGTATTTTGTGTGACATTAGTGTCAGACCTGATTCAAGAACCCACTGTGGGGATGTCTCGGTGGCTCAGTGGTTAAACACATTTTTTTTTTAATTTTTATTTATTTATGATAGTCACACAGAGAAAGAGAGAGAGAGGGGCAGAGACACAGGCAGAGGGAGAAGCAGGCTCCATGCACCGGGAGCCCGACGTGGGATTCGATCCCGGGTCTCCAGGATCGCGCCCTGGACCAAAGGCAGGCGCCAAACCGCTGCGCCACCCAGGGATCCCCTCGGTTAAGCGTCTGCCTTTGGCTGAGGGCGTGACCCCGGGTCCGGGGATAGAGTCCCTTATCCGGTGCCCTGTGAGGAGCCTGTTTCTCCCTCTGCCTGTGTCAAATTACTAGCGTATTGACTGACATATGAGAGGTGCTTAATAAATGTTAGGGCTTAGTAATAATAATAGTATTATCAATACTGTTGATTAGCATTACACACTTCATGAACTCCACACCTTCACCCTGATTCCTGCAGATTTACCTAAATTTGCACTCACCCTGATCTCCTGTCTTTTTCTTTTAATAAATTTATTTTTTATTGGTGTTCAATTTACCAACATACAGAGTAACACCCAGTGCTCATCCCGTCAAGTGCCCCCCTCAGTGCCCATCACCCATTCCCCCCCACCCCCCGCCCTCCTCCCCTTCCACCACCCCTAGTTCGTTTCCCAGAGTTAGGAGTCTTTATGTTGTCTTATGCCTTAAAGTGTGAGCCATCCTTTTTCTACAGAGTTTTTTTTCCCCCTTCGGTGGGAGGTGGGAAAGAATCTCAAGACTCTTAATCCCTTAGTTGTTCCCTCTCTTCTTCATAAATTCTCCCTCTACTAATTCTGTTCCTTCTATTTGGAAGAGCTATCTGTACTTGTCATTTCTAAGTCCCTCTTTACATTAGCATTTGCCCCCATTTTACTGTATACACTGCTTGTGTTAATGTCTGTAATAGCACAATGGCCAAATCTGAAAGTTGCTTCTCGGTGTTCACGGTATCTGACCTTTTTGCAGGCTCACACACTGGTTCCATCACCCCACATTCTCCAGCCTCTTTCCATGTGTCTTGGGCCCTCTTCTTGAAGTCTTCTTTGCAGAATGTTCTTCCTTTCCATCCTTGTTTCTTTTTTGCCCTCTGTATTATGCAGTCTCCGACAGTACCACATACATATACTCTTCCTCTTCATTTATTTCAGTCAGGGATCAAGTCTGAATCTTGAATATTGATCTCACTCCAAACCAGACATATCTTCAACCCCTTATTGGAAATCTATACTGGATGTTCTATAGCACCTCAAAACTCGGCATGTCTAAAATCAAACTACTCATTTGTTCCATTTTCCACCACTAACTAGGACGGGAATAATTTTGGAGAAGAGCAGATTTTGGAAGAACAAGCAGGAATTGGGTTTTGCAAATGTTAAGTTAGAGATGCCTCTATCCTTGTAGTGGATATCTGTAATAGAGATTGACTGCTAGTTGACCCCTAATATACATTCTCCTATTCATTCATGATAATGGATTTATCTAGCCAGACACATGGTTGCCTGTAATAAGCTCTCTAAATGTGGCCATGTCAGTAGGTTCTGGCCATTGAAACGATGTGAGCAATTTCTAGATGATACTCTAAAATAAATGGGATGCCTTTTTTCCCTTTGTCCCTTTCTGATGATGGGAATGTGAGCTATTTTGTAGGTACAAGGTGGATCCCTGAAGACTTTGTGAGTCACAGAGCTTTAGTGTGAGACAGCTAACTTCTATAATCTGCATGGTTATTCTAGATACCTTTTACTGAAGCTGAACTCGTATCCTAATATCCAAATGAAGAAATCAAGGAGGCGTTTGGATGTGGATATCTGGAGTTAAGGGAGAATGAAACCAATTCATCCTACATTTCCTGACTTGATGGCTCTCATCTGTGGCAGTCCTCAATCACAATAATGTTAGTAATCCAAGATTTCTTCCTCTTCCTCACTCTCCTGGCAAATTAGTATGGAAAGTCACATACTCCTTAAAGCACCAGTTTTAAAAATAGGTAGCATAGCAAAATGGTTAAGAGCACAGGCTCCAAATTTATTAGCAAATGCAAAAATGCCAGGCAAAATCATAAATCCCTCCCTGGATTTATTTTTCTCATCTGAAAATGGGGTTATTGTGAGTATTAAGTGTTAATATATGTAAAGGTTTTAGAATAGTGCATAATTAAAGTGCCCAGCACTTAATTTTTTTATCTGACGCAAATCCCAGTTCTGACAATTACTAGATACAGAACCTTCAGTTAAATAAACCTCCAATTAATGTCTTTGTTTCCTCACCAATGAAGTGGGTAAAATAATAGTACTAATCTCATAGGGCCACTGTAAGTCTTCATGCATCCTTTTAATATATGTTTATCAGACAGATACAATGACCAGCACTGTTCTAGGTGTCAAGAATACAGCAGTAAACAAAGCCTGTCCTCATGGGATTTAGGATCTAGTAGAGAAAAACAACAAATCTGGTGTATCAGAAGTGATAAATGCTAAGGAGAACTGTAGAACAAGATGAGGACGACAGAGAATGCCACAGGATGGCCAGAGTGGTGTCATTGAAAAGGTGACATTTAAGCTTGACAGAAGTGACAGAATGAGATGTAGGGTATAAGAGAAAGAGCATTCCAGGCAGAGAGGGCCCTGAAGCAGAAAGGTGCCTACAGCAGCCTAGGACTCCCTAGAAAATTTGTATACTCCTCCACATACACACATACACAGTATCTGAAACAAAGTGAGAGAGTTGAGATGAGCTCAGGGAAGTCAGAGTGGGCCACAGTCCAGGCTATGTACCTCATCCTGAGGACATGGGTATTTGCACTGAATGAGGTGGAGACGTCCTAGAAGTATTTGAGAGAGTTACAACAAACTTAACCCATTGGAATCATTCTGGCTATTGTGTGGAAATGGGCAGACAGCACGTGTGAAGTGTTTAGTGCCTGACATATAGGACATGTTCGATAAGTGGTAATAAACACTATTATTATTACTAGCTATGATGGTTATTATTATTATAACATCCATTTCCTTTTATACAATCCCACGGATACTACCTTAATTTAGATCCTTAGTGTTTCTCGCTTGAACTCAAATGTAAGCCCTGGAAAGGCAAGATCATACTACCTTATTCATTATTATATCTTCCAAATGCAACACAATGCTGGTCCATATTACAGTGCTTCGCTACTGAAGCTCACTGTGGAATGTTTTTTAAGGAAACAAATATGATTTCATTGCATCCTTGCCTGAATCTGTCACTGGTTCTTTACAGCTTTCTGGAAAATGTCCAAACTCCAAGACCAAGCCCCATTGGATGTGGGCCCTGCTTTCCCTTCCAGCACCAACTTCTTCCACTCTGCACATGAATCCATTGCTGGAGCAGTTCTCTAAATACTTTCAAAAAGTCATTTGAAGCTCTTTTACATGCAATTTCTTGTTTTTGTTTTTTGTTTTTTGTTTTTGTTTTTTTTTTGATTTTCCGATTGCAATGTAGTTAACAGTGTTATATTAGTTTCAGGTGTACCATATAGTGATTCAACAATTCCATGTATTAGTACTCATCAAGACAGATGCACTCCTAATCCCCTTCAACACCAAAACTAAAGACCATCTGGGAATGGAAGATACTTACAAATGATATATCTGATAAAGGGTTAGCATCTAAAATATACAAAGAACTTCTACAACTCAACACCAAAAACCAAGTAATCCAATAAACAAATGAGCAGAAGACATGCATAGACATTTCTTCAAAGAAGACCTACAGATGACCAATAGACACTGAAAAGATGTTCAACATAACTCAACATCAGGAAAATGCACATCAAAACCACAACGAGGTATTGCATCACACCTGTCAGAATGGCTAAAATTAACAACATAAGAAACAAGTATTGGCAAGAATGTGGAGAAAAAGAAACACTCCTGTGCCTCTGGTGGGACTGCAAATTGTGCAGCTACTATAGGAAAGAGTGTGGACGTTCCTCAGGAAGTTAGAAATAGAATTACCATATGATCCAGTAATTGCATTACTATTTATCAAAAAAATGGGAAAACACTAATTCAAAGGGATACATGCACCCCTGTGTTTATTGCAGCATTATTTACGGTAGCCAAACTATGGAAATAGCATAATGGGTTCATGGATAGATGAATAAAGAAGAGGTGATATATACGTATATGAATATTATTCAACCATTAAAAAAGCAAGAAATCTTTCATTTGTAATGACTAGGATGGAGCTACAGAGTATAATGCTAAGCAAAATAAATCAGAAAAGACAAATACCATATGATTTCACTCATATGGAATTTAAGAAACAAAACAAATGGGAAAAAAGAGAGAGAGAGAGAAACCAAGAAATAGACTTAACAATAGAGAACAAACTGATAGTTACCAGAGGGGAGGTGGGTGGGCAGATGGTGAAATAGGTGATGGGTATTAAGGAGGATACTTGTAATGAGCATAGGGTGATGTATGGAAGTGTTGAATTGCTATATTGTATTTTTTAAAAATATTTTATTTATTCACGAGAGATACAGAGAGAGAGGCAGAGACATAGGCAGAAGGAGGAGAAGCAGGCTCCCTGCAGGGAGCCCGATGTGGGACTCGATCCCAAGACTCTGAGATCACGCCCTGAGCTGAAGGCAGATGCTCAACCACTGAGCCACCCAGGTGTCCCATGAAGTGCTATATTGTACAACTGAAACTAATATAATACTGTATGTTTACTGGGATTTAAAAAAAAAAGTCATTCAAGAAAAAAGCCTGGAAGTGCTATCATGCTTTGACCTTGGTCATTTCAGTCTCTTTGTGCCTACCTTAAACCCAGTTGGAGAGTAGGTGGAAAAGAGTTTCATTGAATACCAGCTGCTGCTACTGCTGCTAATCTGAGCTGTTCTGAAAAAAACAGTTCCACTGGAATCAATGAACCCATCCTTAGAAATTTTGCCTTCTGACAAGTGAATCATTTAGTTCTTTGAAATCATTCACATTGCATTCCTATGTCTAAAACTATTTTTAATACTTATTCTAACAGGAATTCTAACAAAATACTTTTTTAAATCTAAGAAAGGGCATTGGTTAAATAAAATCAATTATTAAAAATGGTGCTGACTACACTTTTTTCTTCAGGATATAAACAAAAGAAGATATCTGGCTATGGAAGAATAATGAATATTGTTTTCTTTTAAAAAAAATTTGTTCATTTATTCATGAGAGAGACACACACAGAGGCAGAGACACAGGCAGAGGAAGAAGCAGACTCCATGCAGGGAGCCCCACGTTGGACTCAATGCCGGGACTCTCAGATCCCACCCTGAACCAAAGGCAGAGGCTCAACTGCTGAGCCACCCATGAATATTGTTTTCAATTGATAAGCAATATTTCCTTTTTTTTATTCTTGCTTGACACCAACAGTACAAAATTATTAAAATGATAAAATTTACTATTGGACTCTGGACTCTAAGATTGCTTCAAACAATTTTATACCTAACCCTTGCCTTTTTTGTTTGTTTTTAATTTTGCTTTGTGACAGTAAACCATCATTTTGATATAGAAAGACAAAGGCTTTTTAAGACAACAATGTAGATATTATTCATGTCATAAGATGTTTTATGTTTTGTTTCAATTTGGTTGAGCATGGTACTAATTGCATCTGTATTTTAGTATTTAACACGGAGTTTCTGAAATGACAGTTTATTTCCACAGATTACATTTCTATACCCTTTTGATGCTAGTTGTCTGAATAAATCTCATTAATTCTTATAACAATTTTGAGTTTATACATTTTATGGATTAGGAAATTAAGCTTAGAGTAAGTAACTGTATGTCTTACAGCTGAAACCTAGTAGAGGTAGGATTTAAATTCAGGTGTGTGTGTGTGTGTGTGTGTGTGTGTGTGTTATTGTTGTTGCTATTTTCCCAGAAAATAAAATAATTTTTTAAAATTCAAATATATTTTATTGAAATGCTTTTTTAATCATTCAGTCATCCCTAACAGTATTACAATTTTCTCTGCTTTTCAAAAGTAGAATGTTCCTATGAAATCTTTCATAAGCTGAAATGACATAAAGCAAAAAAAAGCAATTACCATTAATTTACATTGAAAATCTTTTTAGCATTCCCAGACCCAAAAAAAAAGAACCTCTCATAGGCTTTTCAGATACCTTAGAAAACATCTTGCTAATGGATGACACAATGAATGGAAATAAAAAGTAAAGATTCTCATAGACACAGTTAAAAACTATGGCAGATGCTGAGATGCTAGTGTAGTTCCTAGAGAAGAAGCTGGTGATGACACTATCCCCTGCTCTGGGCATGCGCTGCTTCTATTATGGCTAGCTGCAAAACAAATACCGAGCACTATTTTCACTGCAACTTTTTTTTTTTTTTGTAAAAGTAAAAATCTTCAGATTTCTTTCAGTTAGTAAAAATAGGTATGTGCTAATGTGTGTCTTTCATAAAAGCAAAGTGGTGTAACATGAACTTTCAGAAGCAGAGGATACTTGTATACCAGAACAATATTCTCAATTGTTACCCCAACAGAAACCTCCTTCTCCATATTGTTCAACCCAGAACTCAGATTGTGAGAGCCTCAGCCAAACTAATCTGCCACCACTCCCTTCCAGCACTCAGTTCTATTTTGTGATGTTGGATGAGCTGCTTAACTTCTTAAAGCATCAATTTCTTCATTTGTAAAGGGGATGATATGAATAATGATTAAGGAGACCATGCATTGCTAAGGACTTGACTCTGTCTGGCACATGACAAATGCTCAGTAAATGTTAATGAATGAATGGGTGAATAAATGAAATTGTCTTATTTTGGGGTTCCCCAGAAGCAGATTTGAGGCAATAATTTGAGTACAAGTATTTTCTTTGGGAGGTAATCACAGAAACTTTGGTAGGGAAGCAAGGAAATGAGTTAGGGAAGGAGAACAACCAAAAAGTGTGCATTATCAATCAAGTATCCACTGTGGGTGATTAGTGCTTAATTCTGCTGAGGAACTCTGAGAGTAAGTGTAGAATATTCACTTCACAGTTATCCTGTCAATAGGGAGAGGGAGTTTTTTATACACTGACTGTCCCAGTGACTGCTCACCTGCTGGCTTGCTGCAGTAGGGGCATGGCAGTTCCAGCTGGTCAGAGAGTGCCCAAAGAAAAAAAATGCAAATGCTGGCAACAGGAACTAGGATTGGCATGTGCTATGTTGATAAGACCCAGGTTACCAACAGCATCTGCTACATGAATAAATGCACAAATAAACAAAGGGACAAATGAGCCAAATCTGATGAATTTACCACATTCAGATGGCCTGTCATGGTTGCAGGTTTAGAAGCCTGTTAGGGCAGTCCACCAACCAAATTAACACTAACTAAGCTGAGAAGATAGAATTTTAAAATCAGAATGCCAATTTGATTTAAATAGAGAAATAATTATTACAGGGACTGGAATACTGACAGTGCATACGACCAGAACATTCTTTCCCTGTAAGAAGATGTACAGGGCCCTCAATAACAGATACTTGCTCATGAAGCTTGAGATCTAGACAAAGGGAGTTGGAGGAACTGAATTTTGATGACAGTAAGCTCAAATACCCAATATTTTCAACTTCCATTAGGAATCATCTTGACACGGGGCACCTGGATGGCTCAGTCGATTAAACATCCAACTCTTGATTTTGGCTCAGGTCATGATCCCAGGGATGTGAGATCAAGCCCCATGTCAGGCTCTGTGCTGGGCATTGAGCCTGCTTAAGATTTTCTCTCTCTCCCTCTCCCTCTGCTCCTCTGCATCCTCCCCACCAAAAGAATCATCTTCACTGGCCAACATCCCTAAAGAAGATTATATCCAGCATTTCCTAGGCCAACTCTATTCAATGTTTCCACCAATGACTGACTCTTTCTTTAGAAATGCCACATTTCAGTTACATTTTTCAGATCTGGAAGCCAATTCCCTTTTTTAAAAAAGTGACTTATGCAACCTCTGCCCGGTCCATATGTGGCTTATCCAGAAGTGTAACACTTAAAGGTCAATCTTATATTCCTTCCTTTCCATTTTTGTGGTACTTCTCCCAGTTAGCACTGAGTACCAACAATATTATGCTTTATTACCTAAATGCTTGTAATCTCCTCTCATCCAGAGGTTTTTTCCTACTAAGTACAGTCTGAACTTCAGACCTCTCAAACTTATGAAACCTACTAACTAGCTCCCAGGAGTTTTTCTATTTCTCTTTTTATGACAATTGTTTCTCATATGAAACATGCCATAGCTGTTCTTACTTCACCATTTCCTAGTAATTATTTAACCCTAAAGAAAAGTTTAAAGAATAAGTACAGTTGTTGCAACATACAAATTTTCTTTACCTAGAATTCAATATAGCTAATATTTTGCTATATTTGCTCAATTATTTGTTATCTCTGTGGAACCATATGACATAAATTACAGACTTCATGACACTACTCTTACATATCTCAGTATATTTTTCCTAAGAACAAGAGCATTCTTATACAACACCATATAGTATTTCACATTGTCTCAATAATATTATCTAATTCATAACCCATAATCAAGTTTCCCCAATTGTTCCAATAATATTGCTTATGTTTTTATGTATTTATATTTTTTAAGCATAGTTAACAGTTAGTTTTAGTTGCACAACATACTGATTCCACAATTAACTCAGTGCTTATCATGATAAGTGTATTCTTAATCCCTTCTCCCTATTTAACCCATCTCTCCACCCAGCTCCCATCTGGTGACCATCAGTTTTGTCCTCTATTGTTAAGTCCTTTTTTTTATTTGTCTCCCTTTTCCTCTGTTCATTTGTTTTGCTTCTTAAATTCTACATATGAATTAAATCATATGGCATTTTTCTTTCTGTGAATAAGACTTAATTAAATAACACACACCTTTAGTTTTTATATTTCTTTAGCCTTTATTTATCTCTAAACCACCTCATAATATTTTCTTTCTTTTATCACCGTGATTCTTTAAAGATTGGGCAGTAGTTATATAGGAATCCTCAGATCTGATACATCTGATTGTTTCCTCATGATTAGATTCACATTATATACTTTTGAAAATTATATATAGATTATGTTACATACTCTTTTCCTCACCAAAGCAGGCACATATGGTAGTTTGTTGTATTATTGGTGATGCTAAGTTTTATTACTTGGTTAGTGTGGTATCTGCTAGATTTCTCCATTACAAATGTTTATTGTAATTAAAAATAATGTGAATAGTCATACTTTGAGACTTGAGTAAATATTTCAACATTTTACCTACTAGTTTTGTATCCATGCATGATTATTGTCTGAATCAACTTTACACTGGTGGTTGTACAATAATTTTCCCTCCATTCCTTTTGTATCAGCTGTATTTTTTTAGTGAAGAAGAGCTTTTCCTCCTACCCACCGTTTTTCTTTAGAATTAATATGGATTCATGGATTTCCTTTTTCTATTCAGTATGACAAAATTTCACATCCAATACTCCTGGATTCGTCTGCATCTTCTCTCACTCTATATTTATTTCTCCCTTCTCCCACAGTGAGAACCCAATATATTTATCATCTGCTTTATCTTGCATTACTCAGATTACCAATACCACTATCAACAGCAAATATACCAAGTAAAATCCAAGATTTCTTTGCAGATTTTTAGTTCTTAAGCTAAATCCCCCTAATGATGATCACAGCATAGTATTCAAAAGTTTCCTGAATTAATTATTAGCTTGATAGTTAGGTTTATTTGTTTCTATCTGTAGAAATTTTGATCTTTACTTTTTAAAGACTTTATTCATTTGTTTGACAGAGTGCACACAAGCAAAGGGGAGAGGGAGATGGAGAAGCACCCCCCTTGAGCAGGGATCCTGATGAGGAGCTAGATCCCAGGACCCTGGGATCATGACTTGATCAGAAGGCAGACACTTCACTGACCCAAGTGCCCGAAATTTGATCATTTCATCTTCATTTCTTTAATTTCAGCTTTGAGTTTATAAAACATTTTGAAGTTTCAAGTATCAAAACTACATAAAAAGATATGTTGGAATATTTCACTAAAATTCCCATCCTTTCAGAAGTGCCAGTGTGACTCAGGTCATAATCTCAGGGTCCTTGGATCAAACCCCTGGGCTCCCTGGGCTCCCTGCTCACGGGGAAGTTGGCTGTTCCCTCTCCTTTAGATCCTCTCCACCACTCACGCTCTCTCTCTCAAATGAAAAAAATAAATAAAATCTTTAAAAATAAATAAATAAAATAAAATTCCCATCCTTTCAAACCTCATTCTGACTCAATCCCTATAAGAAGCCATTTTCATTTTTTAGATTATCTTATCTTTCCTGACTTTTTTTAAATAAAAATTTTATTTTTAATAAAAATATCCCCCACACCTCATACATATTTTATGTGCATATGTAATATATGTATATGTAATTATTATTGTTCCATTTTTGCTTTCTCCTTTATATTTACTGAGTTTATTTCTTTGGGTATTTAAGAAATGTGAATTAGTATAGAAAAATTTGCACTAGTGCTTTATATATTATCTTCAGTCTCCTTTATTTAGATTTTGACTATTTAACAGCTATGCAATAAATTTTGAATTCTACCAATTGCCTATACAACAATGAGGAGGATATTCTACTCTCCCTGTTAGTCTCTGTTCTCTCCATATTTAAAAATGGTATAGGGGCACATGGGTGGCTCAGTTGGTTGGACTTCTGGTTTCAGCTCAGGTCATGATCTCAGGGATATGAGATTGAGCCTTATATTGGGTTCAGAAGGGAGTCTGATGAGATTCTCACCCTCTCCCTTTGCCCCTCCCCTTGCTTTCAAAATAAATAAATAAACCTTTAAAAAAATGAGGTAAGGATGCCTGGGTAGCTCAGTGGTTGAGCATCTGCCTTTGGCTCAGGTCATGATCCCAGGGTCCTGGAGTTGAGTCCCACATCAGACTCCTCACAGGGAGTCTGCTTCTCTCTCTGCCTATACTTCTGCCTCTCTCTGTGTGTGTCTCTCATCAATAAGTAAATAAAATATTAAAAAAATTAAAAAAAACAGAAAAAAATTAAGAATGGTGTAAGTTCTACTTTGTAATAACATATAATTTTTACAACAATTCTTAATAGCAATTTGTTTTAGGGTTAGAGCTATAAGTAAATACATTCAAAACTTATAACCAGTCCTTTTACTGATGTTTCTTTGATTATATCTTGGTTTGATAAAGGTCATCTTTTAGTAAGTTCCTCAAGAAGAGGTCAGGCATACGAATCTCCTGAGTTTTGTTCATATTTTAAACTGTTTTCCTATATCCTTGATATTCAAAGGATGGCTTAATTGGATTAAAAATTTGGTTTACATTTTGTCTTTGATCTTTATGTACATGATGATCCATGATTTCTTTACTTTTGTTGCTTTTAAGAAATCTGATGGCAACTAGATTTTCTGTACTTTGTAACTTTGACTTTTAACACAGAGTCAGATTTTTAAAAATCTTAATATCTAACAGTTTTACTAGGACATGAACTTAGATTTCCTTAGTTCACAGGAGACCCTTTCCAACATACAGATTCAGATCTTCTTTTATTTCCATAAATATATTTTAGTAATATTATATACATATTTGGAAATATTATATGTGTGTGTGTGTGTAGTTATAAAACTAAGTAGAACCAACATAAATTCATCATTAAGAGCAGAAGTGATATATTTAAGATCAGGCTTGAGCAGATCTAAACATTACAAGTAAGCTCTAATAACAACTGTCTCTAACCTCCATGTTGCCTCTCTCTTAGCTCTTATCTTTGACCAATGGAGTATTTTGTATGACCAGCCGGGAGAAAAGAAAAAATATATATTTGAATTGATTTACAGTGGATCAAGAGATGTTGTTGGCATGATCAGAAAATAAAAACACAGTAGTGTGGGGTCGGAAAGATCCTCCCAATGGTAAAACTTTGTATGCACATCATCCACTTTTTGTGGAAAGAGAAGATGGGTATACATGGTCTTATGGGAAATCACAAGTGACTTAATTAATTGGTGAGGAGCTCTAAATAAAATTATCCTAGATGGTAAGAGACTAGGAGCATTTCTTCAAGGTTGGGACAAAAACAAAGATCTTCACTCTCTTTATTTCTTTTCAGTATTTTCCTGGAGATCAGCCAGTGAAATTAGGCAAGACAGAGAAATAGAAAGCATTTGAATTAGAAAGAAAGAAGTAAAAGCATCATCATTCATAAGTGAAAAAATTTATACCCTATATAAAAGGAATTTATATATATATATATATATATATATATATATATATATATATATATATAAAAGGAATTCAGATGAATCTATAAGTAACTTTTAAAATTTAGCAAGATTTTTGGAAACAAAATCAGTATACAAAAATCAATATTCTTTTTATATAATAGCAGCAAGAAACTCAAAAATGAAATTTAAAAAACAAAGTTATCATAGCATTGAAAAACCACAAATATGGAGTAATAAATGTACTAAGTGATATAGTAGTCCTCAATACAAAAAACTACAAAAAATTCCTGGGCAATATTAAATGTTTAAATATATAGTTATTCTATCTTTATATATTCATTGATTAAATATTTTTCAGATGTCAATTGTCTTTAAATCAATGTACAGATTCAATATAACTTAATAAAATATTTCATCATTAGTTTATGGAAATTAACAAACTGATTTTATTTATTTATTTGTTTATTTTTAAAGGTTTATTTATTTTGGCATGAGAGATACACAGAGAGAGGCAGAGACATAGGCAGAGGGAGAAATAGGCATAGGGAGAAACAGGCTCGCTGCAGGGAACCTGATGTGGGACTCAATCCCAGAACTCTGGGATCACATCCCACTGAAGGCAGGTACACAACTGCTAAGCCACCCAGTCGTCCCTATTTATTTATTTATTTATTTATTTATTTATTTATTTATTTTTAAGATTTTATCCATTTATTCATGAGAGACACAGAAAGAGAGATGCGGAGACATAGGCAAAGGGAGATGCAGGCTCTCCTCAAGGAGTCTGATGCAGGACTTGATCCCAGGACCCCAGTATCATGACCTGAGTCAAAGGCAGATGCTCAACCATTGAGCCACCGAGGTGCCCCAACAAGCTGATTTTAAAATTCACATAAGATAAAATAGTTTAGAATACATTTAACAAAAGAATGCAAGACTTCACAATGAAAACTACGAAGCATTACCAAAAAATTAAGAACTCAGTAAAGAGAACATTGCACCCTTCCAATTAGAAGATTCAGTCTTCTTAAGATGTGAATTTTTTCCCAAGTTAACCTATGGATTCAATGCAATTTTTTTTGGTAGAATTAACAGGATGTTCCTAAAATTTGTAATACAATGCAAATTGTGTATAATGGCCAAAGTAATTTTAAGTGTTTTTCTGTTTCTTCTTTTATATACTACATGATTTCAAATTATATGATAGAACTAAGGTAATCAAGATATTGAGGTATTTATAAAATTATAGATGTGTAAATCAATGGACCAGAATAGAGAATTCAGGAAAAATTCACACATTTTTGGTCAACTGATTTTCAAAACAAACTGCCAGAGCAATTCAATGGAGAAAGCATGGTCTTTTCAGCTAATGGTGCTGGACAACTAGACAACTAGACATTCATGGACAAAATAAGAACTTACACTCCTACCCCGAGCCATATATGAAAATTAACTCAAAGTGAATCATTGACATAAATGTAAGAACTAAAACTATAAGACTTTGGTATAATATATGTATATATATATGAAAATTTCTGCTCCCAGGGTGGGTAAAGGTTTCCTTGATATGGGGCACCTGGATGGGTCAGGCAGTTATGTGTCTGTCTTTGTTCAGGTCATGATCCCAGAGTCCTGGGATGAAGCCCCACATCAGGCTCCTTGCTCAGTGTGGAGTCTCCTTCTCCCTCTCCATCAGCCCTTCCCCTTCCTTGTTCTTTATCTCTCTCTCAAATAAATAAAATCTTAAAAAAAAAATTTTTTTGGGGGGTGGGACAAGATGGCAGAGTAGGGTCCCCAAGTCACCTGTCCCCATCAACTTACCTAGATAACTTTCAAATTATCCTGAAAACCTACAAATTTGAACTGAGATTTAAAGAGAGAACAGCTGGAATGCTACAGAGAGAAGAGTTTGTGCTTTTAACAAGGTAGGAAGATGGAAAAATAAATAAATAAGAATCCAGTGAGGGAGGGGCCCCCATAAGGAGGCGGGCTAAAGCCAGGCAGCAAAAGTCTCCAGGACAGGAAAGCACAATCCCAGAGAAACAGGAATTTTAAAACTCTGCACCGGATTCTTCCCAAATGGAAAGGTGCTTAGTAGAGAACTCAGGCAGAACCGCAGGAGAGGCAGAGGAGCCTCCAGGTTCCCGGGGACACTAACAGAGGAAGTGCACCAGGGGGAGAGCATGCCACAGACTGTGGGCCAAGCTCGGTAAAGGGCTAGAAAGCGCACCCCGTGGAGCCTCGGGAGAAGCTCAGGCGGTGGCTCCGGGCATAGGGGGCTGTGCCCTGCTGCCTTCGGGAACCCTGGCCTAGAAGGACAAACCCAGCAGGGCAGGCCACAGATCCCAGGGCGCCGGGGGACACAGCCTAGGATCCTGCGCTCCCCCCAGACAGGTGGAGGAGGGGAAGGGCACAGCACAGGAAGGATGCTCCTGTCACTGAGCACCAACAAGCTATGTCAGTCAGCACTACCTGCCCCTAGAGCATCAGGCCAGTGTGGACTGGGAGACTGCAGGAGTTACTGCGGAAACTGACTCCAGAGCTGGAGACCTGGCTGCCACCAGTGTTGTTGTTCCTCCTGGTGTCACCCTGTGCCTGGGATGGAGGAGGGCTGCGAGGGAATGGGGGCCACACAGGATAAACAGCTCCCACTGAGCTGTGTACCTGGCAGAGGGCAAGGCAGCACGCCCAGGTGCACACACCTGAGAATCACCACAGCAGGTTCCTCCCCCAGAAGACTGGTTGGAAGGACAGAGGAAGAGCAAGTTCTTACCCCAGCAGCCCTGGAAAGCTCCATGGAAAGTCAAAGGATTTACAGGATATAGAAACAGTATATAGAAAAAAAAATGCCTTGCCTTTTCTTTTTCTTTGTTTTTTTTTCTTCCTTTTTCCAGTACTACTCGATTTTAGCCACTCTATACTGAGCAAAATGACTAGAAGGAAGAACTCAACACAAAAGAAAGAATCAGAAACATTACTCTTGCCCACAGAGTTAAAGAATTTGGATTAAATTTGATGACAGAAAGCCAATTCAGAGGCACAATTATAAAGCTACTGGAGGATCTGGGAAAAAGCATAAAGGATTCAAGAGACTTCAGACTGCAGAATTTAGATCTAATCAGGCCTAAATTAAAAATCAATTAAATGAGATGCAATCAAAACTGGGGTCCTAACAACAAGGGTTAATGAGATAGAAGAAAGAGTGAGTGACATACAAGACAAGTTGATGGCAAGTAAGGAAGCTGAGGAAAAAAGAGACAAACAATTGAAAAACCATGATGAAAGGTTAAGGGAAATAAATGACAGCCTCAGAAGGAAAAATCTTTGTTTAATTGGGGTTCCCGAGGGCACCGAAACAGACGGAGGATGAGAAAGCATATCTGAACAAATCATAGCTGAGAAATTCCCTAACTTGGGGAGGGAAACAGGCATTCAGATCCCAGAGATAGAGAGATCCCCCCTCCTAAAATCAATAAAAACCATCCTATACCTTGACATTTAATAGTGAAACTTGCAAATTCCAAAGATAAAGAGAAAATCCTTAAAGCAGCAAAAGACAAGATATCCCTAAATTATATGGGGAGAACTATCAGATTAACAGCAGACCTCTCCACAGAGACATGGCAGGTCAGAAAGGGCTGGCAGGATTTATTCAGGGTCCTATATGAGAAGAACATGCAGCCAAGAATACTTTATCCAGCAAGGCTCTCATTCAAAATAGGAGAGATAAAGAGCTTCCAAGATAGGCAGAAACTGAAAGAATATGTCACCACCAAACCGGCTCTCCAAGAAATATTAAGGGGGACTCTGTAAAAGAAAGAGGAAGCCCAAAGAAATAACCCACAAAACAGGGATTGAATAGGTCATTTCAATGACACTAAATTCCTATCTTTCAATAGTAACTCTGAATGTGAATGTGCTTAATGATCCCATCAAAAGAAACAAGGGTTCAGACTGGATATAAAGCAAGACCCATCTATTTGCTGTTTACATCACACCCATTTTAGACTGAAGGACACCTACAACCTGAAAATGAAAGGTTGAAGAACCACTTACAATTCAAATGGTCCTCAAAAGAAAGCAGGGGTATAATCCTAATATCAGAGGATTGAACCCTGAATCAATCCCAAGACTGTAGTAGGAGATGAAGAGGGACAATTATATGATACTTAAAGGATTGATCCAACAAGAGGACTTAACAATCATGAATATTTATGCCCCTAATGTGGGAGCTACCAAGTATATCAATCAATTAAAAACCAAAGTAAAGACATCCTTAGATAATAATACATCAATACTAGGAGAATTTAACATGGTGCTTTCTGCAAATGATAGATATTCTAAGCACAAAATCTCCAAAGAAAAAAGAGCTTTAAATGATACACTGGACCAGATGGATTTCACAGATATCTACAGAACTTTACATCCAAACACAACTGAATACACATTCTTCTCAAGTGCACATGGAACTTTCTCCAGAATAGACCACATACAGGGTCACAAATCAGGTCTCAAATGATACCAAAAGATTGGGATGGTTCCCTGCATATATTCGGACCATATATATGCTTTGTAACTTGAACTCAATCACAAGAAGAAATTGGGAAGAAATTCATACACGTGGGGGTTAAAGAGCATCCTGCTACAAGATGAAAAGGTCAACCAGGAAATTAGAGAATTAAAAAGATTCATGGAAACTAATGAGAATGAAAATACAATCATTCAAAATCTTTGGCATACAGAAAAAGCAGTCTTGAGAGGGAAATACATCGCCATACAATCATCCATCAAAAAACTGGGAAGAACTCAAATACACAGGCTAATCTTGCACCTAAGGAAACTGGAGAAAGAACAGCAAATAAAACCTACACCCAGGAGAAGAAGAGAGTAAATAAATATGTGAGCAGAACTCAATGACTAGAGACCAGAAGAACTGTAGAACAGATCAGAAAAACCAGAAGTTGGTTCTTTAGAAGAATTAATAAGAGAGATAAACCATTAGCCAGCCTAATTAAAAAACAATAGAGAAAAGACACTAATTAATAAAATCACAAATGAAAAAGGAGAGATCACCACGAATACCAAGGAAATACAAACAATTTTAAAAACATATTATGAGCAGCTGAAGTCAATAAATTAGGTAATCTAGAAGAAATGGACGCATTTCGGGAAAACCACAAACTACCAAAACTGGAACTGGAAGAAATAGGAAACCTGAACAGGCCAATAACCAGGGAGGAAATTGAAGCAGTCATCAAAAACCTCTCAAGACACAAAAGTCCTAGGCCAGAGAGCTTCCCAGGGGAATTCTATCAAACGTTTAAAGAAGAAACAATACCTCTTCTACTAATGCTGTTCCAAAAGATAAAAACAGATGGAATACTTTCAAACTTGTTCCATGAGGCTAGCATTACCTTAATTCCAAAACCAGGCAAAGACCCCACCAAAAAGGAGAATTATAGACCAATATCCCTGATGAACACGGATGCAAAAATTCTCATCAAGATACTAGCCAATAGGATACAACAATACATTCAGAAGATTATTCACCATGACCAAGTGGGATTTATCCCAGGGATGCAAGGCTGGTTCAACACACGTAAAGCAATCAATGTGATTGATCATATAGCAAGAGAAAAAACGAGAACCCTATGATCCTCTCAATAGATGCAGAGAAAGCATCTGACAAAATACAGCATCCATTCCTGATCAAAACTCTCCAGAGTGCATGGATAGAGGGAACATTCCTCAGCATCTTAAAGCCATCTACAAAAAGCCCAGAGAAAATTCATTCTCAATGATGAAGAACTGGGAGCCTTTCCCCTAAGATCAGGAACAAGACAGGGATGTCCACTCTCACCACTGCTATTCAACATAGTACTGGAAGTCCTAGCCTCAGCAATCAGACAACAAAAAGACATTAAAGGCATTCAAATTGGCAAAGAAGAAGTCAAACTCTCCCTCTTCACCAATGACATGATAATCTGCATAGAAAACCCAAAAGACTCCACCCAAAGATTGCTAGAACTCATACAGAAATTCAGCAGTGAGGCAGGATACAAAATCAATGCCCAGAAGTCAGTGGCATTTCTATACACTAACAATGAGGCTGAAGAAAGAGAAATTAAGGAGTCAATCCCATTTATAATAGCACCCAAAAGCATAAGATACCTAGGAATAAACCTAACCAAAGAGGTAATGGATCTATATCCTAAAAACTACAGAACAAGGCAGAAAGAAATTGAGGAAGACTCCAAGAGACGGAAAAATATTCCATGCTCATGGATTGGAAGAATTAATATTGTGAAAATGTCAATGTTACCCAGAGCAATTGACACGTTTTATGCAATCCCTGTCAAAATACCATGGAATTTCTTCAGAGAGTTGGAATAAATCATCTTAAGATTTGTGTGGAATCAGAAAAGAGCCCAAATAGCCAGGGGATTATTAAAAAAGAAAACCATATCTGGGGGCATCACAATGCCAGATTTCAGGTTGTACTACCAAGCTGTGGTCATCAAGACAGTGTGGTACTGGCACAAAAACAGACACAGAGATTAATGGAACAGAATATAGAATCCAGAAGCTGAGCCTCAACTTTATGATCAACTAATACTCAACAAAGCAGGAAAGACTATCCACTGGAAAAAAGACAGTCTCTTCAATAAAGGGTGCTGGGAAAATTGGACATCCACATGCAGAAGAATGAAACTAGACCACTCTCTTGCACCATACACAAAGATAAACTCAAAATAGATGAAAGATCTAAATGTGAGACAGGATTCCACCAAAATTCTAGAGGAGAACACAGGCAACTCCCTTGTTGAACTTGGCCACAGCAACTTCTTGCAAGATACATCCACGAAGGCAAGAGAAACAAAAGCAAAATGAACTATTGGGACTTCATCAAGATAAAAAGCTTCTGCACAGCAAAAGAAACAGTCAACAAATCTAAAGACAGGCTAAAGAATGGTAGAAGATATTTGCAAATGGCATATCCGATAAAGGGCTAGTATCCAAGATCTATAAAGAACTTAGTGAATTCAACAGCAAAGAAACAAACAATTGTATCATGAAATGGGCAAAAGACATGAACAGAAATTTCACAAAGACATAGACATGGCCAACGTGCACATGATAAAATGCTCTGCATCACTTGCCATCAGGGAAATACAAATCAAAACCACAATGAGATACCACCTCACACCAGTGAGAATGGGGAAAAGTAACAAGGCAGGAAACCACAAATGTTGCAGAGGATGCAGAGAAAAGGGAACCCTCTTACACTGCTGGTGGGAGTGTGAACTGGTGCAGCCACTCTGGAAAACAGTGTGGAAGTTCCTCAAAGAGTTAATAATAGAACTGCCCTACAACCCAGCAGTTGCACTGCTGGGCATTTACCCCAAAGATACAGATGCAGTGAAACGCCGGGACACCTGCACCCCGATGTTTCTAGCAGCAATGTCCACAATAGCCAAACTGTGGAAGGAGCCTCTGTGTCCACGGAAAGATGAAAGGATAAAGAAGAAGTGGTCTATGTATCCAATGGAATATTACTCAGCCATTAGAAATGACAAATACCCACCTTTTTCTTGGTCATGGATGGACCAGGAGGGTATTATGCTGAATGAAGTAAGTCAATCAGTGAAGGACAAACATTATATGGTCTTATTCATTTGGGGAATATAAAAATTAGTGAAAAGGAATAAAGGGAAAGGAGAGATAATGAGTGAATATATCAGTGAGGGTGACAAAACATGAGAGACACCTAACTCTGGGAAATGAACAAGGGGTAGTAGTAAGGGAGGTGGGCGGGGGGGTTGGGGTGACTGGGTGATGGGCACTGACAGGGGCACGTGGCGGGATAAGCATTTATTGTTATACTATATGTTGGCAAATTGTGCTCCAATAAAAAAAATAAATTTTAAAACGGAAGATTATTCCCCATGACCAAGTGGGATTATCCCTGGGATGCAAGGCAGGTTCTACACTCATAAAACAATCAATGTGATTCATCATATCAGGAAGACAAAAACCAAGAACCATATTATCCTCTCATTAGATGCAGAGAAAGCATCTGACAAAATACAGCATCCATTCCTGATCAAAACTCTTCAGAGTGTAGGGATAGAGGGAACATTCCTCAGCATCTTAAAAGCCATCTACGAAAAGCCCACAGCAAATATCATTCTCAATGATGAAGAACTGGGAGCCTTTCCCCTAAGATCAGGAACAAGACAGGGATGTCCACTCTCACCACTGCTATTCAACATAGTACTGGAAGTCCTAGCCTCAGCAATCAGACAACAAAAAGAAATTAAAGGCATTCAAGTTGGCAAAGAAGAGTCAAACTCTCCCTTTTCGCCAATGACATGATACTCTACATAGAAAACCCAAAAGCCTCCACCCCAAGATTGCTAGAACTCATACAGCATGGCAGGATACAAAATCAATGCTCAGAAATCAGTGGCATTTCTATACACTAACAATGAGACTGAAGAAAGAGAAATTAAGGAGTCAATCCCATTTACAATTGCACCCAAAAGCATAAGATACCGAGGAATAAACCTAACCAAAGAGGTAAAAGATCTATACCCTAAAACTACAGAACACTTCTGAAAGAAATTGAGGAAGACACAACGAGATGGAAAAAATACTCCATGCTCATGGATTGGCAGAATTATATTGTGAAAATGTGAATGTTACCCAGGGCAATTTACACGTTTAATGCAATCCCTATCAAAATACCATGGACTTTCCTCAGAGAGTTAGAACAAATTATTTTAAGATTTGTGTGGAATCAGAAAAGACCCCGAATAGCCAGGGGAATTGTAAAAAAGAAAACCATAGCTGGGGGCATCACAATGCCAGATTTCAGGTTGTACTACAAAGCTGTGGTCATCAAGACAGTGTGGTACTGGCACAAAAACAGACATAGAAAAAAAAAAAACAGACATAGATCAATGGAACAGAATAGAGAACCCAGAAGTGGACCCTCAACTTTATGTGGGTCCAACTTTAAGTGGACCCTCCTTTATCTAATATTAGATAAAGGAGGAAATACTATCCATTGGAAGAAAGTCTCTTCAATAAATGGTGCTGGGAAAATTGGACATCCACATGCAGAAGAATGAAACTAGACCACTCTCTTGCACCATACACAAAGATAAACTCAAAATGGACGAAAGATCTAAATGTGAGACAAGATTCCATCAAAATCCTAGAGGAGAACACAGGCAACACCCTTTTTGAACTCGGCCACAGTAACTTCTTGCAAGATACATCCACGAAGGCAAAAGAAACAAAAGCAAAAATGAACTATTGGGACTTCATCAAGATAAGAAGCTTTTGCACAGCAAAGGATACAGTCAACAAAACTAAAAGACAACCTACAGAATGGGAGAAGATCTTTGCAAATGACGTATCCGATAAAGGGCTAGTATCCGAGATCTATAAAGAACTTTTTAAACTCAACACCAAATAAACAAACAATCCAATCATGAAATGGGCAAAATACATGAACAGAAATCTCACAGAGGAAGACATAGACATGGCCAACATGCATATGAGCAAATGCTCTGCATCACTTGCCATCAGGGAAATACAAATCAAAACCAGAATGAGATACCACCTCACACCAGTGAGAATGGGGAAAGTTAACAAGGCAGGAAACCACAAATGTTGGAGAGGATGTGGAGAAAAGGGAACCCTCTTGCACTGTTGGTGGGAATGTGAACTGGTGCAGCCACTGTGGAAAACTGTGTGGAGGTTCCTCAAAGAGTTAAAAATACCTGCCCTACGACCCAGCAATTGCACTGTTGGAGATTTACCCCAAAGCTACAGATGCAATGAAATGCCGGGACACTTGCACCCCGATGTTTCTAGCAGCAATGTCCACAATAGCCAAACTGTGGAAGGAGCCTCGGTGTCCATCGAAAGATGAATGGATCAAGAAGATGTGGTTTATGTATACAATGGAATATTACTCAGCCATTAGAAATGACAAATACCATTTGCTTCAACGTGGATGGAACTTGAGGGTATTATGCTGAGTGAAATAAGTCAATCGGAGAAGGACAAACATTATAGGGTCTCATTCATTTGGGGAATATAAAAATTAGTGAAAGGGAATATAAGGGAAGGGAGAAGAAATGTGTGGGAAATATCAGAAAGGGAGACAGAACATAAAGATTCCTAACTCTGGGAAAGAAATAGGGGTTGTGGAAGGGGAGGAGGGCCGGGGGTGGGGGTGTATGGGTGACGGGCACTGAAGGGGGCACTTGACAGGATGAGCACAGGGTGTTATTCTGTGTGTTGGCAAATTGAACACCAATAAAAAATAAATTTATTATTTAAAAAAATGTTGTTTGTGAGACTTGTGCTGCATGAGTGAACTCAGAAGCCCAATTATTTGACATTAGCTGGCCTCCGGCTCAGAATTGGCCTTTCTGGTCTCGACGGAAGAGCTGTAAATTTTGTCTACATCCTCTCCTTCTCCAGGCTGGGCTGCCCCCATCCCCAGTGAAATCTGGGAGGAGATGCCAAGCACACCTAACCCAGGCTCCTTGAATATGTAAAGACATGATATCAGGAATGCAGCTCACTGCAAAGTTTACTTAGGTAAACATCTGTTTAACTTCAGATCCTATCATTTGCCCTATCAATATGGCCCTTATGGGGATGGTAGTTGAAAGGGAGGAAGCTCCATCCAGGTCTCTCAGTCAGGATTCCAGCCTAGCTGTCATTACAGGGCTTCCCCAGCTAATGCGGTTGGATGTTGTAAGTACTCAGTTTGATGTAACTCTGTCTTATTCTCCTTTATGCTTACTGTTGCCCTCATCTGTGCATAGATTTCCCTTTTCTTCTATTTTCATGAGGGTTTTATTTCATAATAGTAATAAAGTGCTTTTCCCCCTTTGAAACTGAAAACACAGCTGTTGTGAATCTTTTCTTTAGAACATATGCCCCAGATACTGATTCCTAGAAAGTTTCCTGGAGGTGTGAGGCCCTTAAATTTTAATGGATTATTTGGTTTTATGTCTATTATCTCTCTGTGCCTTACCTGGGAAACTTGGGTACCTGCCACTCCCAGGTTTCCACTCTACTAGAAAAATGTCATTAATGTAGTAGACAAGGATGATTTCCTGTAGGATGACAAGATATCAAATCTTTTGTAGTTTGCTATGGCACAGAGTTGTTGAGTTATGCAGCCCTAAGGTAAGACAAATAAGGTGGCTCACAGTTCCTGCTAGGCACAAATTCATTCTGATGTTTTCTAATCATTAGGATTCCCCCCGCCCTGAATTAAAGAGTCCCCATTAATATTTCTTGCAATGCTGATTTAGTAGTCACAGACTTTTTAGTTTTCGTGTGGTAAATTCATTATCTCTCCTTCTATTCTTAATGACAACCTTGTGGAAAAAAGTATTCTTGGCTACATATTTTTCCCCTTCAGCATGTTGAACATATCATACCACTCCCTTTTGGCCTGTCAAGTTTCTGTGGAGACATCTGCTGCAAACATGATCTGTCTGCCCTTGTAGATTAAGGGTTTTTTTTCTCTTGCTGCTTTCAGGATTCTTTCTGTGTATTTTGGAATTTGACTATGATATGGCTTGGTGATGGTCAGCTTTCATTGAATTTAATAGGAGTTATCTGTGCTTCTTGGATTTCAATGCCTGTTTTCTTCCCCATATTAGGGAAGTTTTCAGCTATAAATGGCTCAAATAAACCGTCTCCTGCCTTTTCCCTCCCTTCTTCTTCTGGGATTCCTATGATACAAATTTTATTATACTTTAAGGAATCACTGAGTTCCCTAAGTCTACATTCACGAACCAATATTTTCATTTCCTCTTTGTTTCAGCTTCATTACTTTCCATAATTTTATCTTCTATATCACTGATTGTTATTCTGCTTCATCCATCCTGTTGTCCCTGTATCCAGTCAGTTTTGCATCCTAGTTATAGCATTTTTTTATTTCAGCCTGACTAGTTTTTAGTTATTTTATCTCTGAAATAAGGTATTCTAGTATCTTCTATGCTTTTCTCAAGCCCAGCTAGTATCCCAGGAATTGTTCTTTAAATTCTGGTTCAAGTATCTTACTTATATCTGTATTAATTAAGTGTCTGGGGGATCCCTGGGTGGCGCAGCAGTTTGGTGCCTGCCTTTGGCCCAGGGCACGATCCTGGAGACCCGGGATCAAATCCCATGTTGGGCTCCCGGTGCATGGAGCCTGCTTCTCCCTCTGCCTGTGTCTCTGACTCTCTCTCTCTCTCACTGTGTGTCTATCATTAAAAAAAAGCGTCTGGACATTACTTCCTCCTGTTCTTTCTTTTGAGGTGAATTTCTCCATCTTGTGATTTTTTCTAGGTCACTGTTTTGTGTGTGTGTGATTCCTAGGAAATCCTGTTATATTCCTGTTTCTGAGAGTAATGGCTATATTAAGGAGATGTCCAAAAGAAAATAGTAAAAGAAACTAGAACCTACTAGATCCCATTTACTCTACCGCTGAAGCTTCACAACACTCGATGTTCAGGAAACTTGGTGATATGGTATCAATAATCACTCTGAACTTAAATGGACTAAGTGCTACAATCAAAAGACATAGAGTATCAGAGTGGATAAAACAACAACAACACCAAGGCCCATGGATATGCTGCCTATAAGACACTCATTTTAAGCCTAACGTTACTTCCAGATTGAAAGTGAGGGGATGGAGAATCATCTATCATTCTAGTGGATGGGCAAAAGAAAGTTGAAGTAGCCATACTTATATCAATCAAACTATATTTTAAACCAAAGACCATAACAAGGGGTGAAAAAGGGCATTATATCATAATTAGGGGGTCTGTCCATCAAGATCTAACAATTACAAGTATTTATGCCCCGACGTTAGTGCACCAAAATATATAAATCAATTAATAACAAACATAAAGACACTCATTGATAATATTAAAATAATAGTGGGGGATGTTAACACTCCACTTAAAGCAATGGACAGACTATCTGAGCAGAAAATTAACAAGGAAACAATGGCTTTGAATAGAACATTGGAGGGGCACCTGGGTGGCTCAGTGGTTGAGCATCTGCCTTTGGCTTAGGTCATGATCCTGGGGTCCTGGGATTGAGTCCCGCATCGGGGTCCCTGTAGGGAGCCTGTTTATTCCTCTACCTATGTCTCTGCCTCTCTCTGTGTGTCTCTCATGAATAAATAAATAACATCTTTTAAAAAAATACTTGAATGACACACTGGAACAGATGGACTTAACAGATACTTTCAGAACATTTCATCCTAAAGCAGCAGATAATACATTCTTTTCAAGTGCACAGGAATCATTCTCCAGAATAAATCGCATACTGGATCACATATCAGCCCTCAGTAAGTATAAAAATATTGAGATCAAACCATCCATATTCTCAGACCACAACACTATTAAACTTGAAGTCAACCACCAGAAAAAAATTGGAAAAATTACAAATACATGGAGGTTAAAGAACATCTTACTAAAGAATGAATGAGTTAACCAGGAAATTAAAGAGGGAATAAAAATAATACATGGAAGCAAATGAAAATGTAAATGCAATAGTCCAAAACCTTTGGGATGCAGCAAAGGTGGTCCCAAGAGGGAAATATATTGCATATAGGTCAACTTCAAGAAGCAAGAAAAGTCTCAAATACACATCCTAAATTTACACCTAAAGGAGTTAGAAAAGGAACAGTGAATAAAACTTAAAGCCAGCAGAAGGGAAATAATAAAGATTAGGAAGAAAAAAAAAACCAAGCCAAAAGAAAACAAAACAGTAGAACAGATCAATGAAACCAGGAACTGGTCTTTGAAAGAATTAACAAAATTGATAAACCCCTAGCCATACTTCTCCAAAATAAAAGAGAAAGGACACAAATATATAAAATTGCAAATGAGAGAGGCGAAATAACAACCAACACCACAGAAATACAAACAATTATAAGAGAATATTATGAAATAGTATATGCGAAAAAATTGGACCACCTGGCAGAAATGGAAAGATTCCTAGAAACATACCAACTGCCAAAACTGAAACAGGAAGAAATAGAAAATTTGAACAGACTGATAACGAGCAAAGAAATTGAATCAGTAATCAAGAATCTCCCAAAAATCAAAAGTCCAACCCAGATGGCTTCCCAGGGGAATTCTACCAGACATTTAAAGAAGAGTTCATACTTTTTCTTTTCAAACTGATACAAAAAAAAAGAAAAGGGAGAAAAACTTCTAAACTCATTTTATGCTAATATAACCTGATTCCCAAACCAGACAAACACCCCACTAAAATGGAGAATTATAGACCAATATTCCTGATGAACATGGATACAAAATTCTCAACAAAATACTAGGAAGTCAAATTCTACACTACATTAAAAGAATTATTCACCATGATCAAGTGGGATTTATTCCTGGGCTTCAGGGGTGATTCAGTATGGGCAAATCAATCAACATGATACATTAATTAAAGAAATGATAAGAACCATATGATCCTTTTGGCAAATGCAGAAAAAGCATTTGACAAATTATAGCATCCATTCTTGACAAAAATCCTCAACAAAGTAGGGATAGAATAGACATAACTCAAAATCATAAACACCATATATGAAAGATCCACAGCTAGTATCATCCTCAATGGGGAAAAATTAAGAGCTTTTTCCTCTATGGTCAGGAACAAGACAGGGATGTCCACTCTCACCATTACAATTTAACATAATACTGGAAGTTCTTGCCTGAGCAGTCAAACAACAAAAATAAATGAGATATCCAAATCAAGGAAGAAGTCAAATGTTTGATATTTGAAGATGACATGATACTCTTGAGAAAATGCCAAAGACCACCAAAAAATTGCTACAACTAAGACACAAATTCAGCAAAGTTGCAGGATATGAAATCAACATACAAAAATCTGTTGCATTTCTATACACCAATAATGAAGTAGCAGAAGGAGAAATCAAAGAACTGATCCTATTTGCAATTGTATCAAAAGCAATCAGACACCTAGCAATAAACCTAACCAAAGAGGTAAAATATCTGTATGCTTAAAACTATAGAATACTTATGAAAAAACTTGAAATGACACAAAGAAATGGAAATACATTCTGTGCTCATAGATTGGAAGAACAAACATTGTTAAAATGTCTACGCTATCCAATGCAATGTACACATTCAATGCAATCCCTATCAAAATACCACCAGCATTTTTCAGATCTGGAACAAATAATCCTAACATTTATATGGAACCACAAAAGACCCTGAATAGCCAAAGCAATCTTGAAAAAGAAAAGCAAAGCTAGGGGCATCACAATGCTAAATTTCCAGGTATATTACAAAGCTGTAGTCAATAAGACAGTATGGTACTGATTTGAAAACAGACACATAGATCAATGGAACAGAATAGAAAACCCAGAAAAGGACCCACAATTTTATGGCCAACTAATCTTTGATAAAGCAGGAAGGAATATGTAATGGAAAAAAAGTCAGTCTTTTCAACAAATAGTGTTGGGAAAACTGGACAACAACATGCAGAAGAATGAAACTGGATCATTTTATACAATACCCCAAAATAAATTCCATACAATTTTGGGGAGTTTCTTATACAATCCCCCCAAAAATGGATGAAAGACCTAAATGTGGGACAGGAAACCATTAAAATCCTAGAGGTGAACACACATAGCAACCTCTTTTACCTCAGCCATAGCAACTTCTTACTAGGTACCTCTCTGAAAGTAAGGGAAACAAACACAAAAAGGAACTATTGGGATTTCATCAAGATGAAAAGCTTCTGCACAGCAGAGGAAAAGGTCAGCAAAATTCAAAACCAATGTATAGAGTGGGAGAAGATATTTTCACATGACATATCTGATAAAGGGTTAGTATCCAAAATCTTAAAGAATATATTAAACTCAAAACCCCCTCCAAAAGAAATCCAGTTAAAAAATGGCCAGAACACATGAATAGATAGTTTTCCAAAGAATACATCTGGATGGCCAACAGACACATGAAAAGATATTCCACATAACTCATCATCAGGAAATACAAATCAAAACCATGATGAGATACCATACCCCACACCTGGCAGAATTGCTAAAATTAATAACACAGGAAACAACAGGTGTCATCGAGGATGCAGCAACCCTCTTACACTGTTGGTGGGAATGCAAAGTGGTATAGCCACTGTGAGAAACAGTATGGAGATTTCCCAAAAAGTTAAAAATAGAACTACTCTATGACAACAATTGCATTACTAGGTATTTACTCAAAGGATACAAAAATACAGATTTGAAGGGGCACATGGACCCCAATATTTAGGGTAGCACTATCAACAATTGCCAAACTATGGAAAGAGCCCAAAGAGCCTGTTGAGTGACAAATGGATAAAGAAGATGCATCATATATATATGTGCATATATATGTGCACATATATATTTAAGAAATTTAAGAAACAAAAGAGATAAATATATGGGAAAAGGAAAAAAGAGAGAGGTAAGCAAACCATGAGAGACTCTTAATGATAAAGAACAAACTAAGGGTGGATGGAGGCAGGTGAGTGGGGGATGGGCTAGATGGGTGATGGGTATTTAGGAAGGCATTGTCATGATGAGCATTGGGTGTTGTATGTAAGTGATGAATCACTAAATTCTACTCCTGAAACCAGTATTATATTGTATGTTAACTGACTAGAATTTAAATTAAAATTTGGATTAAAAGGGAAAAAAGGATAAAAAAATGAAAAAAAAGACATCTGGGGCTAGCATCTGAAATGGTTGGGTCTAAGGGCAATAAGAATCTTAATCATGGTAATGAATAGGACAGTAATCCATAGTAAATAGTGACCAAATAATTACTTAAATGTTTTTTTGTAGTCAACTGGACTTAAGTAAGTATTGAAAGAAAGGCTTTGATTAACAAAACAGTTGTTATTGGTCCATATCATTAAGAAGGCTCCTGAAGGCCATTTACAAAGTCCAACATAAGGAGAAGCTTTACAAAGAAGAGCTAGCACAGCAACCTGAATGATTTGGTCTAAATAGATCTTTAACAGGGGCCAATTTGTCAGAAGGTACCAAAGGCTGAAATAGGTGTGCAATCCAAAATGTCTCTTTTGATCAGTACCACTCTAGTTCTGGTTAACCAAAATTTAATACATACCATCTCAGTGAAGACTCACAGTCACCCACTAAGTCCCAAGCCGGAGTCACTTGGTGAATCAGAAAATATAGAATAATGTGAATGAAGATGAATCTGGGTATATTTGAGGTTAACCCAACAAACTCATACTGTGTTTTTTCCTTCTAGCTTTTCTGAAAGGATCATATTACTATTTAGCAGTGTCACTGTTCACTGAGGGAAAGAGAATATCCAGACATTTCAGATTGTTGGGCACTGGTTCTGTGATAATGTACTTCTTGGAGAGCTGAAAGACACATTGATCCTTCAGTCAGAGTGGAGGTTTGTGGGCACCTAGGTGGCTCAGTCAGTTAAGTGTCTGCCTTTAGCTCAGATCATGATCCAGGTCCTTGGATAAAGTCCCTCGTTGGGTTCCCTGCCTAGTGGGGAGTCTGTTTCTCCCTCTGCCTTTTGTCCCCTTCTTGTGATCTTTCTCTCTCTCTCAAATAAATAACTAAGATCTTAAAAAAAAAAAAAAAAAAAAAGAATGGAGGCTTGTGAGCATCAGCCTGCATCATTTCTTAGTGAATCCAGTAGGTCCCCAAGCCATCCAATGTTTAATTCTCTAGAGCCTAAAAGTGAATTATAGTAGGTATGCTTGTCATGTATCAGGATCTTTACATTGTTTCCTGACGCATGGAGTAAGGATCTAACATGGCATAGACCTGTAAACCTACCCTGTATTAAAAAAACAAAACAAAACAAAACAAAACAAAACAAAGGCACCTGGGTGGCTCAGATGGTTAAACATCTGATTCTTGATTTTGGCTCAGGTCATGATCTCGGGGTCATGGGATTGAGCCCCATATTAGACCACATGCCTGCTTAAGATTCTCTCTCCCTCTATCCCTTCCCCCCAAATTGAACACATGCTCTGTCTCTCAAAATACAAAACAAAACAAAACAAAGCAAAACAAAATCCCCAGAAAATCCAAAAACCAAATATTAATTTTTTTAAAGAACAAAAGTAATACCATTCCATAAAGGGAATATTAGTGATTGGTGCCACACCATCAAAATTTGAAAGACACAGAGGTGTTGATTTGTACCACCTCTTGCATTTAATTTGCCAGTTTGGCCTGAACAAAATCAGATAGATATTGAAGAATAACAGTGTGATTTATCATAAGACTAATCAGCTGGTTATTCAAATTGCAGCTGCTATTCATTCTCTCTCTGTCTCTCTCTCTCTCATACACACATAGATACACATACACTCACTCTCTCCCACTCAACCTCATTTTTCTTCTCAATTTCACTTCCCTCCTTTAACAACTTTTAAAAACATTTTTATTTATTTGGGAGAGATAGAGCATGAGCAGTGGGAGAAGCAGATTCCCTGCTGAGCAGAGAGCCCAATGTAGGGCTTGATCCTGGCATTCCAGGATTATGACCTGAGCTGAAGGCAGATGCTTAACTGACTGAGCCACCCAGGCACCCCTTAAAGTTTTAAATTATGAAATATGTACTATTTTGTCAATGATAAATAAAGTATATCCCCATGTAAAAACTACTCAAAGTAACATATGAACTAGAAGTTCTGTGCATCCCTCTGCACTCATTTACTTTCCCTCTACCCTAGAGGGAATCATTATGCTGACTTTAGTGATAAACACAATCTTGCTTTTCTTCATTGGTTTATTATACACATGTGTACTTCCAAGTAATACAGTATTTTGAACTTTATATAAATGAAATAATATTATATATTTTCCTTTGTGCTTTCTTTATTTAAGTGTATTAGTTTTATTGCATTGTAACTAATTACCACAAACTTAGTGTCTTAAAAACACAATTTTTAAATCTCATAGTGTCCATGGGTCATATAGTCTAAGTTATATGAGTCATCTGCCCAGTGTTTCCCAGGCTGAAATTGTTGACAAGGACTGTAATCTCTTCCGAAATTCAGGATTCTCTCTAAAGCTCACTGGCTATTGGAAGAATCCAATTTCTTGCAGTTATAGTACTGGTGTTCCCATTTTCTTACTAACTTCAACTGGGACCACTTTTAGAGGCCACCATGTGGATCCTACCTCTCAAGACATGGCAACTTATTTCTTCAAGGCCAGCAGGATAATCTTTCATCAGTATGCTACAGTGAAGTCTTAAATCACATAACACAATATAGGGAGAGACTATCCAATCATATTCTTGGGTCCCACCCACACTCAAGTTGAAGGGATTCTTGTATGATTAGGTCAGTTCTTCTGCACTGCCATCTCTCATTTAACCCTTAGCTATGGACTTATGGAGATTTTTACCATTACTGGTTAATTCAAATTAACCAGCAGGCCCACATATGATTTTTCTTACCAGCTAGAAATTATTGCTACAGTGTTTTCTCTTTACTTAAGAGTGATCCTGAAGTTTGTTGTGGGAAATAAAACTTACAAGCAAGTAGTTTGAGTGGTTCAATGGGTTTTTCATTGATTTATGGAGCCAATTGGCAGTAGCTAAGGATTAGCTTGATAGTCAGGGACTTGTAAAGAACAACAGAAAAATTAGGGGCAATTTTTTTTTCTCCGGGTTTGTTTGTTTCTTTGTTTTTAATAATAAATTTATTTTTTATTTTTATTTTTTTAATAAAATAATTTTTATTGGTGTTCAATTTACCAACATACAGAATAACACCAGGTGCTCATCCCGTCAAGTGCCCCCTCAGTGCCCGTTACCCACTCACCCCCACCTCCCACCCTCCTCCCCTTCCCACCTCCCCTTCCACCACCCCTAGTTCGTTTCCCAGAGTTAGGAGTCTTTATGTTCTGTCTCCCTTTCTGATATTTCCCACACATTTCTTCTCCCTTCCCTTATATTACCTTTCACTATTATTTATATTCCCCAAATGAATGAGAAATACACTGTTTGTCCTTCTCCGATTGACTTACTTCACTCAGCATAATACCCTCCAGTTCCATCCACGTTGAAGCAAATGGTGGGTATTTGTTGTTTCTAATGGCTGAGTAATATTCCATTGTATACATAAACCACATCTTCTTTATCCATTCATCTTTCGATGGACACTGAGGCTCCTTCCACAGTTTGGCTATTGTGGACATTGCTGCTATAAACATCGGGGTGCAGGTGTCCCGGCGTTTCATTGCATCTGTATCTTTGGGGTAAATCCTCAACAGTGCAATTGCTGGGTCATAGGGCAGGTCTATTTTTAACTCTTTGAGGAACCTCCACACAGTTTTCCAGAGTGGCTGCACCATTTCACATTCCCACCAACAGTGTAAGAGGGTTCCCTTTTCTCCGCATCCTCTCCAACATTTGTGGTTTCCTACCTTGTTAATTTTCCCCATTCTCACTGGTGTGAGGTGGTATCTCATTGTGTCTTTGATTTGTATTTCTCTGATGGCAAGTGATGCAGAGCATTTTCTCATGTGCGTGTTGACCATATCTATGTCTTCCTCTGTGAGATTTCTGTTCATGTCTTTTGCCCATTTCATGATTGAATTGTTTGTTTCTTTGGTGTTGAGTTTAATAAGTTCTTTATAGATCTTGGATACTAGCCCTTTATCTGATATGTCATTTGCAAATATCTTCTCCCATTCTGTAGGTTGTCTCTTAGTTTTGTTGACTGTTTCTTTTGCTGTACAGAAGATTTTTATCTTGACTAAGCCCAATGATTCAATTTTGCTTTGTTTCCCTTGCCTTCATGGATGTGTCTTGCAAGAAGTTACTGTGGCCGAGTTCAAAAAGGGTGCTGCCTGTGTTCTCCTCTAGGATTTTGATGGATTCTTGTCTCACAGTTAGATCTTCCATCCATTTTGAGTTTCTCTTGGTGTCTGGTGTAAGAAACCATTCTTCTGCACATGGCTGTCCAATTTTCCCAGCACCAGTTATTGAAGAGACTGTCCTTTTCCCAGTGGATACTCTTTCCTGCTTTGTCAAATATTAGTTGACCATAGAGTTGAGAGCCCAATTCTGGGTTCACTGTTCTGTTCCATTGATCTATATGTCAGTTTTTCTGCCAGTAATACACTGTCCTGGTGATCACAGCTTTGTAGTAAAACCTGAAATCTGGCATTGATATCCCCAGCTCTGGTTTTCTTTTTCAATATTCCCCTGGCTATTTGGGGTCTTTTCTGATTCCACACAAATCTTAAGATGATTTGTTCCAACTCTCTGAAGAAAGTCCACGGTATTTTGATAGGGATTGCATTGAACATGTAAATTGACCTGAGGAGCATTGATATTTTCACAATGTTAATTCTTCCAATACATGAACATGGAATATTTTTCCAACTCTTTGTGTCTTCCTCCATTTCTTTCAGAAATGTTCTGTAGTTTTCAGGGTATTGATCCTTTACGTCTTTGGTTAGGTTTATTCCTAGGTATCTAATGCTTTTGGGTGAAATTGTAAATGGGATTGATTCCTTAATTTCTTAAGGGTTCAAGCCCTTCTTTAGTCTCATTGTTAGTGTATAGAAATACCACTGGTTTCTGGGCATTGATTTTGTGTCCTGTCACATTGTTAAATTGCTGTATGAGTTCTAGCAATCATGGGGTAGAGTCTTTTGAGGGTTCTATGTACTGTATCATGTCATCTGCAAAGACCAAGAGTTTGGCTTTTTCTTTGCCAATTTGAATCCCTTTTATTTCTTTTTGTTGCCTGATTGCTGAGACTAGGATTCCAGTACTATGTTGAATAGCAGTGGTGAGAGTGGACATCCCTGTCTTGTTCCTGATCTTAGGGGAAAGGCTCCCAGTGCTTCCCCATTGAGAGTGATATTTGCTGTGGGCTTTTCATAGATGACTTTTAAGATACTGAGGAATATTCCCTATATCCCTACACTCTGAATGGTTTTGATCAGGAATGGGCACTGTATTTTGTCAAATGCTTTCTCTGAATCTATTGAGAGGATCAGGGTTCTTATTTTTTCTCTTTTTGATATGATCTATCCATCACATTGATTGCTTGATGAGTATTGAACCAGCCTTGCATCCTGGGGATAAACCCACTTGGTCATGGTGAATAATCTTAATGTACTGTTGGATCCTATTGGCTAGTATCTTGTTGAGAATTTTTGCATCTCTGTTCATCAGAGATATTGGTCTATAATTCTTCTTTTTGGTGGATCTTTGTCTGATTTTGGAATTAAGGTGATGCTGGCCTCATAGAAAAAGTTTGGTTTTTTGGGTTTTTTTTATTTTTATTTTTTTAAGAATGAGTTTGGAAGTATTCAATCCCTTTCTATCCTTAGGAACAGCTTTAGAACAATAGGTATTGTTTCTTCTTTAAATGTTTGATAGAATCCCCCTGGGAAGCCTCTGGCCCTGGATTTTTGTGTCTTGGGAGGTCTTTGATGGCTGCTTCAATTTGCTCCCTGGTTATCAGCCTGTTCAGGTTTTCTATTTTTCCTGTTCCAGTTTTTGTAATTTCCAGAAATTACCAGAAATACGTCCATTTCTTCTAGATTGCCTAACTTATTGGCATATAGCTGCTCATAATATGTTTTTAAAATCCTTTGTATTTCCTTGGTATTGGTTGTGTCTCTCTTTTTTCATTCATTATTTTATTAATTATAGTCTTTTCTCTTTTGTTTTTAATAAGGCTGGCTAATGGTATCTATCTTATTAATTCTTTCAAAGAACCAACTCCTGGTTTTGTTGATCTGTTCCACAGTTCTTCGGCTCTCTATCTCATTGAGTTCTACTTGAATCTTTATTAACTCTCTTCTTCTGCTGGATGTAGGTTTTATTTGCTGTTCTTTCTCTGGTTCCTTTAGGTGCAGGGTTAGCTTTTGTATTTGAATTCTTCCCAGTTTTTTGATGGATGCTTGTATTGCGATGTATTTCCCTCTCATGACTACTTTTGCTGTATCCCAAAGATTTTGAATGGTTGTGTCTTTATTCTCATGAGGTTCCATGAATTTTTTGAAATCTTCTCTAATTTCCTTGTTGACCCTCTCATCTTTTAGCAAGATGCTCTTTAACCTCCACATGATTGGGGGCACCTGGGTGGCTCAGTTGGTTAAGTGTTTGACTCTTGATCTCCACTGAGGTCTTGATCTCAGGGTTGTGAGTTCAAGCCCAACATGGAGCCTACTTAAACTAACCTCCACGTGTTTAAATTGCTTCCAAATTTCTTCTTGTGATTGAGTTCAAGTTTCAAAGCATTATGGTCCGAAATTATGCAGGGGACAATCTCAATCTTTTGGTATCTGTTAAAACCTGATTTGTGACCCAGTATGTGGTCTATTCTCGAAAAAGTTCCATGTGTACTTGAGAAGAATGTGTATTCAGTTGCATTTGGATGTAAAGTTCTGTAGATATCTGTGAAATCCATCTCGTCCAGTGTATCATTTAAAGCTCTTGTTTCTTTGGAGATGTTGTGCTTAGAATATCTATCATTTGCAGAAAGAGCCGTGTTGAAGTCTCCCAGTATTAGTGTATTATCAAAGTATGTCTTTACTTTGGTTTTTAATTGATTGATATACTTAGCAGCTCCCACATTAGGGGCATAAATATTCATGATTGTTAGGTCCTCTTGTTGGATAGATCCTTTAAGTATGATATAGTATCCCTCTTCATGTCTTATTACAGTCTTTGGGATAAACTTAGTTTATCTGACATGAGGATTGTTACCCCTGCTTTCTTTTGAGAACCATTTGAATGGTAAATGATTCTCCAACCTTTCATTTTCAGGCTATAGGTGTCCTTAGGTGTAAAACGAGTCTCTTGTAGACAGCAAATAGATGGGTATTGCTTTTTTATCCAGTTTGAAACCATGTGCCTTTTGATGGGATATTAAGCCCATTCACATTAAGAGTTACTATTGAAAGATACGAATTTAGTGTCATGATAATACCTTTTCAGTCCCTGTTTTTGTGGATTATTTCTTTGGGTATCCTCTTTCTTTTACAGAGTCCTCTTAATATTTCCTGCGGAGATGGTTTGGTGGTCACATATTCTTTCAGTTTCTGCCTATCTTGGAAGGTCTTTATCTCTCCTTCTATTCTGAATGAGAGCCTTGCTTGATAGAGTATACTTGGCTGCATGTTCTTCTCATTTGGGACCTTGAATAGATCCTGCCAGCCCTTTCTGGCCTGCCAGGTCTCTGTGGAGAGGTCTGCTGTGTATCTAATAGTTCTCCCCATATTAGTTAGGGATCTTTTTTTTTTTCCCAAGATTTTATTTATTTATTGAGACAGAGAGAGGAAGAGACATAGGCAGAGGGAGAAGCAGGCTCCATGCAGGGAGCCCAATGTGGGATTCGATCCTGGATCCCAGGATCACGCCCTGAGCGAAAGGCAGATGCTCAACCACTGAGCCACTCAGGCATCCTACTTAGGGATCTTTTGCTTTAAGGATCCTGCTTTAAGGATTTTCTCTTTGTCTTTGGAATTTGCAAGTTTCGCTATTAATTTTGAGGTGTGGAACGCTTTTATTGATTTTGGGGTGGCGGATTTCTCTCTCTCTCTCTCTCCTGGATCTGAATGCCTTTTCCCTTCCCAAGTTAGGTAAGTACTCAGCTATGATTTGTTCAAATATATTTTCCCGTCTTCTGTCTCTCTGAGCGCCCTGTGGAACTCCAATTAAACATAGATTTTTCCTTCTGAGGCTGTCATTTATTTCCCTTAACCTTTACTCATGGTCTTTTAATTTTTTTTCTCTTTTTTCCTCAGCTTCCTTCTTTGCCATCATCTTGTCTTCTATGTCACACACTCTTTCTTCTACCTCATTAACCCTGTCGTTAGTACCTCCAGTTTGGATTGCATCTCATTTAATTGATTTTTAATTTCAGCCTGATTAGCTCTAAATTCTTCAGTCATGAAGTCTCCTGAATCCTTTATGCTTTTTTTCCAGAGCCACCAGTAGCTTTATAATTGTGCTTCTGAATTGGCTTTCTGACATTGAATTGTAATCCAAATTCTATAACTCCGTGGCAGAGAGTACTGTTTCTGATTCTTTCCTTGTGGTGAGTTCTTTCTAGTCATTTTGCTCAGTGCAGAGTGGCTAAAAATTAGTTGTACTGGAAAAAGGAGAAAAAAAAAGAAAACAAACAAACAAAACCAAGGGGGGGCATCCTCTGGTTTTTTATAACCTAAGCTCCTCAACTTCCCCTGGAACTTTTCAGGGCTGCTCACTCAAGAATTTGCTCTTCCCCTGTCCTTCCCGCTGGTGTTCTGGGGGAGGGGCTGCTGTGCTGATTTCCAGGTGTGTGCACCTGGGGGCGCTGCCCTGACCCAGCTAGGTTCATGGCTCAGTGGGAGCTGTTTATCCTGTGAGGCCCCTGTTCCCTGGTGGTCCCACTGTGTTCCAGGCATAGGGTGACACCAGGAGGGACAAAAACACTGGCCACAGCCAGCTCTCTAGCCCTGAAGTCAGTTCCTGCAGTAACTACTGCAGTCTCCCAGTCCACACTGGCCTGGATGCTCCGGGTCGGGGTTGCTGATCTGCACAGCTTGGGGTCACTCAGGCAAGAGAGTCCTCACCGTGCTGTGCCCTTCCGACCTCCGCCTGTCCGCGTGGGTGGGGTAGTGGGGAGGTAGGATCCTGGGCTGTGTCCACTAGGTGCCCTGGGATTTGGGCCCTGCGCTGCTGGAATCATGCTCCCAGCGGCTCCCGAAGGCAGCAGGGTGCAGCTCCCTCTGTCCTGAGCCACTGCCTGAGCTTCTCCCGACGTCCCGGCAGGGCGCGTGCTCCAGCCCTTTACCGAGCTCAGCCCGGTCTGTGGTGCGCTTACCCCTGGGTGCACTTCCTCTGTTAGTGACTGAGGGAGACTGGAGGCTCCACTGCTCCTCCTGCTGTTCTGCTGGGTTTCTCTGCTAAGCGCCCTGCTTTCTATCCCCGAAGAATCTGGTGTGGATTTTTAAAGTTCCTGCTTCTCCAGGCCTGGGCTTTCCTGTCCGGGGGCTCTCCCTCAGGGCCTTAGCCCGGGTCCTCGCAAGGGCCCCTCCCCTACTGGATTCTTTTTTATATTTTTTCCCACCTTCCTACCTTGTTAGAAGCGCAAACTCTTCTCTGTAGCATTCCAGCTGTTCTCTCTTTAAATCTCAGGTCGAATTTGTAGGTTTTCATGATGATTTGAAAGTTATCTATGTAAGTTGGTGGGGACAGGTGACTCGGGGACCCTACTCCTCTGCCATCTTGCCGCACCCCCTGTTTATTTTATTTTTATTGTTTTATTCATTGGTCTGTAAATATGCTTAAGTTATCCCCACTAGAAAGGGAATATAAACATATTCTAACTCTCTCTCTCTCTATATATATATATATATAGAGAGAGAGAGAGAGAGAGAGTTTATCTATATTTTCCCTCTCTGTGAACTTCAAAGAGTAGGGGCTGCATTAGTGTAGGTTATTACTATATGAAGACCAGTCCTGGAACACAGTAAGCCTTGCTTGTAGAAAAAGTGAATGAATGAAAGTGTTTTGTCAGAGGTAACCAACAACACCCTTGCTTCCAGGTTCTGCGCCTGGATGCATACGTGAGCTAGGATAAAATCTTTGATTCAGCATTCCCCACCTCCTCTACCCCCAGATGTTCTGAGTCCCCTCAGGAAAAAAGCTATATACCTGGCAGTTTTTGTTTCTGTGTCTGATCCCCATGCTGGAAAGATCTTAGGGAATTTTGTTTTTTATCAATTTCACTCAAAAGAAAACTAAAACTCCAATTTCTTCCTTTGAATAGGAATATGGTGCTGCTGATGTTATTCTGTGATTACAGGATAATCTCAACAAATAAACTTTTTAGTTTGCTTGTTTTTGTAGAATGGATGAACTCAAGGGAGAATTATAGTAACCACCAGATGCCTTCTTCCTGTGTAGTACTGTGATTTCCAAGATTCCCTTAGAAGTGAAAGCTTTATGAATTTAAAGGCTTTGCCTTTCAGCATTCTTCCACGTGATACCTTGGCTCCTGCGTGCAATGCCTAAGAGAGGCTCCTTTTTATGCATTTCACTTTCCTTCTGAGGGGTATAAATATGCTAGCAATAAAATATCCAAATGAGTAATAATGTATGCACTGTACATTGTCAGTTTTCTTAATAGTGATTAGATGATGGTGGGACTTAACTTCTATTTTATTATTTATTTATTTATTGCAAACACACGAGGGTTTATTTACAAGCTTGAGCTTGGGTCCAAGTATACCCGACACAGCATAGCAGGAACTTGGACCCCGAGGTGGGTTTCAGCTTAGTTTTTATGGAATGGTCTAAGGGACCTCCAGAAGGGGTGGAGGAATTTCTCAAGTTCTGTTTACATTCTGATATGGGGCTTTCAAGGACATTGAGCTCTGTTCTTATTCTAATATGGGGCTTCCTGCCCCTGGCTTGGGCTCTGCTCTCATTCTAATATGGGGCTTTCTAGCTGTTTTTTTTTTTTTTTCTGTAACTGAAGTAATGTAAATTTCAGCTCTTATTCACAGGGGCCTGGGATGGCTGTACTTGTGCTAACGCTGAATTTAAAGTGGAATGGCCTTAATTTTCTCGGCCTCCACATTTCCCCCTCTCAGAAGAACCTAAGGAAGGACCCAGTAATGGGTCCAGGTTGCTCTCAGAGTGAGCCAGGGGGAATGATTAAGGCAACACATAACCCCCCCCCCCCACACACACACACACCCTTTGTTGTAAGAAGACTAAGTCTAATTTCCTTTTATTTTGAAGGACAACCTCAGACTAGGGAGTCTTGGAGGTGGGAAATAAGTGAGAACGGCACAGTCTTAGCTTTAGGGGATTGTCCTTGTCTGGTTGGCTTTTCCATTCTGGAACAAAGTCCTTGAGAATGGCGTGTGGGTCAGCTGGCTGGACGTGAGTGTAGTGGACCCAGGGAGTAATCCCTTCGACCTTGAGAGTGGTGGGAGTGGTCAGGATCACGATGTAAGGTCCCTTCCAGCGAGGTTGAAGCATCTGGTGTTGGTATCTCCGCACATATACCCAGTCACTTGGCCAATATCTATGGGGGTCCGGGGGTGGCCCAGTCTCGTAGAGGGCCCTCAGTTTAGGCCACAGCTGCTCATGGGTTCGTTGTAACATTTGGAGGGAGAAAAGAAGTTGGTGATCATCAAATTCAGTAAGCACCTCAGGTTTTTTTTTTTTAATTTTTATTTATTTATGAGAGAGAGAGAGAGAGAGGCAGAGACACAGGCAGAGGGAGAAGCAGGCTCCATGCACCGGGAGCCCGACGTGGGACTCGATCCCGGGTCTCCAGGATTGCGCCCTGGGCCAAAGGCAAAACCGCTGCGCCACCCAGGGATCCCCAGCACCTCAGGTTTTAAAGGGGATAATAGGTGGAGGAAGACCAAACATGATCTTGTAGGGAGTCAGTCCCATCTTATATGGGGAGTTCCTCACCCTATATAGGGCAAAGTGGGGAGAGTCACCCAGTCCCCGCCAGTCTCCAGGGCTAATTTAGTTAAGGTCTCCTTTAATGTTCTGTTCATCCTCTCTACCTGTCCTGAGCTCTGGGGCCTATACGCACAATGTAATTTCCAATCTGCCCCAAGTACTAGGGCCACTCCCTGTGTTACCTTAGAGACGAATCCTGGGCCGTTGTCTGATCCAATCTTAATAGGAAAACCATACCTCGGTAAGATGTCTTCCAGTAGTTTTTTGGTCATGGTCTGTGCCGTTTCATGTTTGGTGGGAAATGCCTCTGTCCATCCTGGAAAAGTATCTACAAACACTAGTAAATACCTATATCCATATTTTCCAGGTTTCATCTCAGTTAAGTCCACTTCCCAGTAGGCTCCTAGGCGGTCCCCTCGGAGCCGGGTGCCTGGGTTATCACAGGGCAGTGGCATTAGTTAACTGGCATATGTGGCAGCGTGCCACAATCTGCTTGAGCTTTGCATGAGAGTCTTTAATAGTGATCTTTGCATGTCGTATGAGGTCTTCCATCTTCCTTGTTCCCATATGAGTACTCCGATGCATTTTGGATAGGACTTGCTGTCCTAGTTCCTCTGGCAAGATGATGCTGGAGTCTGTGGACCCTCCACCAGCCACGCGAGCACTGGGTCACAGGCAAGCGTTTGATCCAGTGTAAATCAGCATCAGTATAGTTGGGGGTGTTGGGCAGGGTCGGTGCCCCGGGATTGGGTCTCTGTTTCCATGGCTACAGCTGCCCCCGCATATCTGATTCCTTTTCGGATGAAACTGCTGCTGTCGGTGTACCAGGTGGCCTCTGCATTCTGCAGTGGCTGCTCCTGGAGATCAGTTCTGATTCCGTGCACCTGTGCCAAAATTTCTTGACAGTCATGCAGAGGGGGGGTCCCAGTCTGGGTTAGGGAGAGGAGAGGCATGGGGTATTGGTGGACCCTGACAGAGTCTGCCCCTGGCTTAGTTCTATATATATGGCCAGTTGGTGCAGACCAGCCCAATCCCCCAGCTTCTGCCAACGCTTGGGGAAATTCCTGCAGCCAATAGTCAATGTCAGTCATTGGGGCTGAAGGCATTTGATGAAGATGATATTCGTCTTCTAAACTCAGGGCAAGCACCTGAATCAGGTGTTCCTCTTTGTTTAGGACTTTTGCCCCTTTGGGGTGGAAGCGAATTTGTGCTCCCATCTTGGTGACCTAACAACGGGTATGGACACTCAGGGATGACCATGAAGGAATGGGATACCCGGCTCATGCCGAGATCCACAGTTCTTTGGGTAGTCCATTAGTACTGTTTGGTGCCCGTGACCCCTTGCACCCATGAAGTCTTGCTTGCCAATTTCCCTTGGGGTTGTAATAAAACCGAATGTTGTGCCCCAGTGTCCACTAGGAATTCAACAGGTTGCCCCTCCACTTTAAGAGTTACCCTGGGCTTGGGGAGGGGTGCTGAACCCCAACTCCCCTAATCATCTAGGTCTTCCATCTCCAAGATCTTGGCAGGGGCCTTAGATCTTTTGCTAGGGCACTCTTTCACCCAGTGGCCCTCTTCTTTGCAATAAACACATTGGTTTTTGTTCAGCTTAGGGCGCTCCTGACGGGGACCAGGGCCATCCTCCTTACCTTTCCCTGAAGCCATTTTCTTGAGGTGCCTCCGTCTTTCCTGTGGGTCATCCATGGTTGTAGCCAGCAGGACCTTGGCCAGGTTTCGGGTCTGCCAGTCACTTAGTTTGGTTTGTTGTTCTTCTGGGCTTTCTTTATTATTATAGACTCGTTCTGCTACTATCACTAAGTCCTGCAAGCTCTTCTCTCCCAGTCTCTCTACTCTTTACAATTTTTTTTTAATGTCCGGAGCGGCCTGGTTAACAAAAGCCATGATAATTGCAGCCTTTGTTTGAATGAGAGTCTGGGCACTTTGTTGTTTCTTGGAGTCAATCCCATTTACAATTGTACCCAAAAGCATAAGATACCTAACTAAAGAGGTAAAGGATCTATACCCTAAAAACTGTAGAATACTTCTGAAAGAAATTGAGGAAGACACAAAGAGATGGAAAAATATTCCATGCTCATGGATTGGCAGAATTAATACTGTGAAAATGTCAACGTTACCCAGGGCAATTTACACGTTTAATGCAATCCCTATCAAAATAACATAGACTTTCTTCAGAGAGTTAGAACAAATTATTTTAAGATTTGTGTGGAATCAGAAAAGTCCCCGAATAGCCAGGGGAATTTTAAAAAAGAAAACCATAGCTGGGGGCTTCTTTCATTATTTAAGAATGTTTTTAAATGTAATACAAAAGAAATGGAGGTTAAAAATATAATTATTTGGAGGGAGGGGCAAGATGGCGGAGGTGTAGGGTTCCCAAATCACCTGTCCCCACCAAATTACCTAGATAACCTTCAAATCATCTTGAAAATCTACGAATTCGGACTGAGAGTTAAAGAGAGAACAGCTGGAATGCTACAGTGAGAAGAGTTCACGCTTCTATCAAGGTAGGAAGATGGGGAAAAAGAAATAAAGAAACAAAAGGCATCCAAGGGGGATGGGTCCCAAGGAGCCGGGCTAAGGCCGGTCGAGTGTCCCCATGACAGGAAAGCCCCGTCCAGGAGAAGCAGGAGCTTCACCAATCTTCCCGGGTGGAAAGGCACTCGCAGGGAGTTAGAGCAGGACCCCAGGAGGGCGGGGATGCCCTCAGGCCCCCGGGACACTAACAGACACCTGCGTGCCCAGGAGAGTGCTCCGAGCTCCCTAAAGGGCTGCAGCGTGCACGGCTGGACCTGGGAGCAGCTTGGAGGGGCTCGGGCGGCGGCTCCGCGGAAGGGGCTGCGTGGCCAGGAGCCCGAATCCAACAGCGCAGGCCCGGGAACACAGGGCGCGGGGGACACAGCCAAGGATCCGACTGTCCCGGGGACAGGCAGAGGCCGGGAAGGCCCAGGACAGCAAGGACGCTCCTGCCTGGAGATGAGATCAGCGGCCCTGCCCCGGAGCATCCAGGCCCCTGCAGATGGAGAGCTCTGTAGTTACTGCAGGAGCTGACTCCAGGGCTCCAGAGCTGGCCGCCGCCACTGTGGTTGTTCCTCCTGGGGCCTCACGGGGTCAACAACCCCCACTGAGCCCTGCACCAGGCAGGGGGCAGAGCAGCTCCCCCAAGTACTAACACCTGAAAATCAACACAACAGGCCCCACCCCCAGAAGACCAGCTATACGGACAAGTTCCAGGGGAAGTCAAGGGACTTAAAGTACACAGAATCAGAAGATACTCCCCCGTGTGGTTTCATGGTTTCTTTCTTTGTTTTTTTTTTTTCTTTTTGATTTCTGTTTGCTTCCCCCACCCTTTTATTCCCTTTCTTTCTTTTTCTTTCTCCTTTTCTTCTCTTTTCTTTCTTTTTTTCTTCCTTTTTTTTCTTTTTCTCTATTCTTTCTTTCTCTCCTCTCTTTTTCTCCTTTTCCCAATACAACTTGTTTTTGGCCCCTCTGCACTGAGCAAAATGACTAGAAGGAAAACCTCACCTCAAAAGAAAGAATCAGAAACAGTCCTCTCTCCCACAGAGTTACAAAATCTGGATTACAATTCAATGTCAGAAAGCCAATTAGGAAGCACTATTACAAAGCTACTGGAGGCTCTAGAAAAAAAGCATAAAGGACTCAAGAGACTTCATGACTGCATAATTTAGATCTAATCAGGCAGAAATTAAAAATCAATTGAGGGATCCCTGGGTGGCTCAGCAGTTCAGCACCTGCCTTTGGCCCGGGGCGTAATCCTGGACTCCAGGATTGAGTCCCACATCCGGCTCCTTGCATGGAGCCTGCTTCTCCTTCAGCCTGTGTCTGCCTCTCTCTTTCTGTGTGTCTCTCATGAATAAATAAATAAATAATCTAAAAAAATTTTTAAAAATCAATTAAAGGAGAGGCAATCCAAACTAAAAGTCCTAACGACAAGGGTTAACGAGGTGGAAGAACGAGTGAGTGACATAGAAGACAAGTTGATGGTAAAGAGGGAAACTGAGGAATAAAGAGACAGACAATTAAAAGACCATGAGGACAGATTAAGGGAAATAAATGACAGCTTGAGGAAGAAAAACCTAAGCTTAATTGGGGTTCCCGAGGGTGCCGAAAGGGACAGAGGTCCAGAATATATATTTGAACAAATCATAGCTGAAAACTTTCCTAATCTGGGAAGGGAAACTGGCATTCAGATCCAGGAAATAGATCCCCGCTAAAATCAATAAAAACCGTTCAACACCTTGACATCTAATAGTTAAGCTTGCAAATTCCAAAGATAAAGAGAAGATCCTTAAAGCAGCAAGAGACAAGAAATCCGTGACTTTTATGGGGAGGAGTATTAGGGTAACAGCAGACCTCTCCACAGAGACCTGGCAGGCCAGAAAGGGCTTGCAGGATATATTCAGGGTCCTAAATGAAAAAAACATGCAACCAAGAATACTTTATCCAGCAAGGCTCTCATTCAGAATGGAAGGAGAGATAAAGAGCTTCCAAGACAGGCAGGAACTGAAAGAATGTGACCTGCAAACCAGCTCCACAGGAAATTTTAAGGGGGACTCTTAAAATTCCCCTTTAAGAAGAAGTCCAGTGGAACAATCCACAAAAACAGGGGCTGAGTAGGTATCATGATGACACTAAACTCATATCTTAAAAGCCATCTACGAAAAGCCCACGGCAAATATCATTCTCAATGGGGAAGCACTGGGAGCCTTTCCCCTAAGACCAGGAACAAGACAGGGATGTCCACTCTCACCACTGCTATTCAACATAGTACTGGAAGTCCTAGCCTCAGCAATCAGACAACAAAAAGAAATTAAAGGCATTCAAATTGGCAAAGAAGAAGTCAAACTCTCCCTTTTCGCCGATGACATGATACTCTACATATAAAACCCAAAAGCCTCCACCCCAAGATTGCTAGAACTCATACAGCAATTTGGTAGCATGGCAGGATACAAAATCAATGCCCAGAAATCAATGGCATTTCTATACACTGACAATGAGACTGAAGAAAGATAAATTAAGGAGTCCATCCTGTTTACAATTGCACCCAAAAGCATGATACCTAGGAATAAACCTAGCCAAAGAGGTAAAGGATCTGTACCCCAAAAACTATAGAACACTTCTGAAAGAAATTGAGGAAGACACAAAGAGATGGAAAAATATTCCATGCTCATGTATTGGCAGAATTAATATTGTGAAAATGTCAATGTTACCCAGGGCAATTGACACGTTTAATGCAATCCCTATCAAAATACCATGGACTTTCTTCAGAGAGTTAGAACAAATTATTTTAAGATTTGCGTGGAATCAGAAAAGACCCCGAATAGCCAGGGGAATTGTAAAAAAGAATACCACAGCTGGGGGCATCACAATACCAGATTTCAGGTTGCACTACAAAGCTGTGGTCATCAAGACAGTGTGGTACTGGCACAAAAACAGACACATAAATCAATGGAACAGAATAGAGAACCCAGAAGTGGACTCTGAACTTCATAGTTAACTAACATTCGACAAAGGAGGAAAGACTATCCACTAGAAGAAAGACAGTCTCTTCAATAAATGGTGCTGGGAAAATTGGACATCCACATGCAGAAGAATGAAACTAGACCACTCTCTTGCACCGTACACAAAGATAAACTCAAAATGGACGAAAGATCTAAATGTGAGACAAGATTCCATTGAAATCCTAGAGAGGAGAACACAGGCAACTCCCTTTTTGAACTCGGCCACAGTAACTTCTTGCAAGATACATCCACGAAGGCAAGAGAAACAAAAGCAAAAATGAACTATTGGGACTTCATCAAGATAAGAAGCTTTTGCACAGCAAAGGATACAGTCAACAAAACTAAAAGACAACCTACAGAATGGGAGAAGATATTTGCAAATGACATATCAGAGAAAGGACTAGTATCCGAGATATAAAGAACTTACTAAACTCAACACCAAAGAAACAAACAATCCAATCATGAAATGGGCAAAAGACATGAACAGAAATTTCACCAAAGAAGACATAGACATGGCCACCATGCACATGAAAAAATGCTCTGCATCACTTGCCATCAGAGAAATACAAATCAAAACCACAATGAGATACCGCCTCACACCACTGAGAATGGGGAAAATTAACAAGACAGGAAACCACAAATGTTGGAGAGGATGCGGAGAAAAGGGAACCCTCTTACACTGTTGGTGGGAATGTGAAATGGTGCAGCCACTCTGGAAAACTGTGTGGAGGTTCCTCAAAGAGTTAAAAATAGACTTGCCCTTCGACCCAGCAATTGCACTGTTGGGCATTTACCCCAAAGATACAGATGCAATGAAACGCCGGGACACCTGCACCCTGATGTTTCTAGCAACAATGTCCACAATAGCCAAACTGTGGAAGGAGCCTCGGTGTCCATCCAAAGATGAATGGATAAAGAAGCTGTGGTTTATGTATACAATGGAATATTACTCAGCCATTAGAAATGACAAATACCCACCATTTGCTTCAACGTGTATGGAACTGGAGGATATTATGCTGAGTGAAATAAGTCAATCGGAGAAGGACAAACATTATATGTTCTCATTCTTTTGGGGAATATAAATAATAGTGAAAGGGAATAGAAGGGAAGGGAGAAGAAATGTGTGGAAAATATCAGAAAGGGAGACAGAACATAAAGACTCCTAACTCTGGGAAACAAACTAGGGGTGGTGGAAGGGGAGGAGGGCAGTGGGTGGGGGTGAATGGGTGACTTGCACTGAGGGGGGCACTTGATGGGATGAGCACTGGGTGTTATTCTGTATGTTGGCAAATTGAACACCAATAAAAAATAAATTTAGTATTTAAAAATATATATAATTATTCAAAAGAAGAAAATGGCTACCATTTTAAATAACAAGACTAGAGAAGCATGAGAATTACTTGCCTAGAATCAGGTTAGAAGAGTGGCTATAGGGGATCCCTGGGTGGCTCAGTGGTTTACCGCCTTCCTTTGGCCCAGGGTGTGATCCTGGAGTCCCAGGATCAAGTCCCATATTGGGCTCCCTGCATGGAGCCTGCTGCTCTCTCTGTGTGTGTCTCTTTCTCTCTCTCTCTCTCTGCCTCTGTGTCTCTCATGAATAAATAAATTAAAATCTTTAAAAAGGAGAGTGGCCTGATATGAAATAAATTAAATATTAAAAATAAATGTAATATGGCTCACTATATGCTTATTTTAATGTGCTTTATATACAAATTATGAACAGGTAGAGCAGCTTGAGTTTACATAAGTCAATTGTTAGTATGTCTTTGCTACTCCTGAAAATTCCCAGTGTCACTGTCAATGCAATCGAGATCTTTAATATAGTTTATCTGAATTATTTGGCATGAATTGTTCTTACTGCTAGGAATTAATAGCTGATCAGATGAGGACAAAGTATCATTCGTAAATGCACTGAGCATCTACTATTCTGTATTAGGCCTTGTGCTGGATGCCTGAGCTGATGTGATGAAGATCCAGTGCTATCTCAAGGACACAGTGAGAAGGTCATCCCAAACTCCTGGATTTGGTGAAGTGAACAAAAAAAGATTCACAGAGAAGAGTGAGTTGAGGGGAAAAGTGGTAAGTTCTGACTTGGACATGAAGGGCTTACATTTCAAAGTGCTTTTGAGACAGTAATGTACAATGAACACTCAGGAACAAGAGACTAAAGCAAAGGGAGCATCCAGAGTCTGAGATGGAGTCCAGAGGCAGGCACAAAGTAGGACTGAAGTCCTACTAGGTGATGTAGCTGCTAAGAAAATGCACACAGAAAAGGGGAAGTGGTTGAGAATAGAAGTTTATAGAGGGCTAATGAATTGGAACTGTGTTGTAAGAAATAAAATAGTGAGTAGTATTGTAGTGAGGCCAGAAAACGTTTTTTTTTTTTTATTGGAGTTCGATTTGCCAACATATAGTATAACACCCAGTGCTCATCCTGTCAAGTGCCCCCTTTAGTGCCCGTCACCCAGTCACCCCATCCCCCCACCCACCTCCCCTTCCAATACCTCTTGTTTGTTTCTCAGAGTTAGGAGTCTGTCATGTTCTGTTACTCTCTCATTTTTTCCACTCATTTTCTCCCCTTTCCCCTATAATGCCTTTCACTATTTTTTATATTCCTCATGTGAGTGAAACCATATGATTGTCCTTCTCTGATTGACCTACTGCACTGAGCATAATACCCTTCAGTTCTATCCACCTTGAAGCAAATGGTGGGTATTCATCTCTTCTGATGGCTGAGTAATATTCCAGTGTGTGTGTGTGTGTTTGTGTGTGTGTGTGTGTGTGTGTATGTGTATCACATCTTCTTTATCCATTCATCTTTCAGTGGAAACCGAGGCTCCTTCCACAGTTTGGCTATTGTGAACATTGCTACTATAAACATTGAGGTGCAGGTGTCCCGTCGTTTCACTGCATCTGTATCTGTGGGTTAAATCCCAGTAGTGCAATTGCTGGGTCATAGGATAGCTCTATTTTTAACTCTTTGAGGAACCTCCACACAGTTTTCTAAATGGCTGCACCAGTTCACATTCCCACCAACAGTGCAAGAGGGTTCCTCTTTCTCCACATCCTCTCCAACATTTGTTGTTTCCTGTCTTGTGAGTTTTCACCATTCTCACTGGTGTGAGGTGGTATCTCATTGTGGTTTTGATTTGTATTTCCCTGATGGAAAGTGATGCAGAGCATTTTCTCATGTGCTTGTTGGCCATGTCTATGTCTTCTTTGTTGAAATTTCTGTTCATGTCTTTTGCCCATTTAATGATTGGATTGTTTGTTTCTTTGCTGTTGAGTTTAATAAATTCTTTATAGATCTTGGATACTGGCCCTTTATCTGATATGTCATTTACAAATATCTTCTCCCAGTCTGTAGGTTGTCTTTTAGTTTTGTTGACTATTTCTTTTGCTGTGCAGATGCTTTTTATGTTGATCAAATCCAAATAGTTCATTTTTGCTTTTGTTTCCCTTGCCTTCATAGATGTTTCTTGCAAGAAGTTGCTGTGGCCAAGTTCAACAAGGGTGTTGCCCATGTTCTTCTCTAGGATTGTGATGGATTCTTGTCTCACAGTTAGATCTTCCATCCATTTTGGGTTTATCTTTGTGTATGGTGTAAGAGAATCGTCCAGTTTCATTTTTGTGCACATGGCTGTACAACTTTCCCAGCACCATTTATTGAAGAGATTGTCCTTTTTCCAGTGGATATATTTCTTGCATTGTCAAATATTAGTTGACCATAGAGTTGAGGGCCCATTTCTGGGCTCTCTTTTCTGTTTCACTGATTTATGTGTCTGTTTTTATGCCAGTACCACAGTGTCTTGATGATCACAGCTTTGTAGTAAAACTTGAAATCTGGCATTGTGATGTTCCTGACTCTGCTTTTATTTTTCAATATTCTCTTGGCTATTTGGGGTCTTTTCTGATTCCACACAAATCCTAAGATTATTTGTTCCAAAAATAAATTAGGCAATCTAGAAGAAATGGACGCATTTCTGAAAAACCACAAATTACCAAAACTGGAACAGGAAGAAATGGAAAACCTGAACAGGCCAATAACCAGGGAGGAAATTGAAGCAGTCATCAAAAATCTCCCCAAACACAAAAGTCCAGGGCCAGATGGCTTCCCCGGGGAATTCTATCAAGCGTTTAAAGAAGAAATAATATTTATTTTACTAAAGCTGTTCCAAAAGATAGAAAGGGATGGAATACGTCCAAACTCATTCTATGAGGCCAACATCACCTTAATTCCAAAAGGACCAGACAAAGACTTCACCAAAAAGGAGAATTATAGACCAATATCCCTGATGAACATAGATGCAAAAATCCTCAACAAGCTACTAGCCAATAGGATCCAACAATACATTAAGAAGATTATTCACCATGTCCAAGTGGGATTTATCCCCGGGATGCAAGGCTGGTTCAAAACTCGTCAAGCAATCAGCATGATAGATCATATCACCAAGAGAAAAACCAAGAACCATATGATCCTCTCAATAGATGCAGAGAAAGCATTTGACAAAATACAGCATCCATTTCTGATCAAACTCTGAGAGTGTAGGGGTAGAGGGACTTTTCCTCAGTATCTTAAGAGCCATCTATGAAAAGTCCACAGCAAATATCATTCTCAATGGGAAAAACTGAGAGCCTTTCCCCTAAGATCAGGAACACAACAGGGATGTCCACTCTCATCACTGTTATTTAACATAGTACTACTAGAAGTTCTAGCCTCAGCAATCAGACAACAAAAAGACATTAAAGGCATTCAAATTGGCAAAGAAGAAGTCAAACTCTCCCTCCTCGCCGATGACATGATACCGTACATAGAGAATCCAAAAGACTCCACCCCAAGATTGCTAGAACTCATACAGCAACTTGACAATGTGGCAGGATACAAAATCAATGCCCAGAAATCAGTGACATTTCTCTACACTAACAATGAGACTGAAGACAGAAATGAAGGAGTCAATCCCATTTACAATTGCACCCAAAAGCGTAAGATACTTAGGAATAAACCTAACTAAAGAGGTAAAGGATCTATACCCTAAAAACTACAGAACACTTCTGAAAGAAATTGAGGAAGACACAAAGAGTTGAAAAAATATTCCATGCTCATGGGTTGGAAGAATTAATATTGTGAAAATGTCTATGCTACCCAGGGCAATTTACACTTTCAAAACAATTTTGAGGTTGTGATGAGAGATGCTGTGGACAATTGTTCCCTAGAACAAGCAAGCTGAAAACGGGCTGAGGAATCAAGGGATGTGAAGTGTGGAAGCTGCAAGGGAGCCTGATCTGGAGGATATGGGTGTTCAATAAAAATGGAAAATGTGGGAAAAAGAGAAATTGATAATATGGGCTAGCAACAGATGGTTGTCTAAATGTAGTTGACTGCAAAGGAAAGCAATAAGAGAAAAGGAAAGCTAAGAAGACATAAGACGAGGGGAAAAGAAGAGAGTGTAGAGAAAGTTTTACAAAACTGGGAGGAGAGGTAATCTGATTAAGGGGGCAGATATGTCACAGGGGGCTTGAAGTAGGTGATAAATGATTAGAGAAGTCACTTTAGATAAGGTACAATAAGGTTTAGAAAAGTTTGACTGAAAAAGGCTGAGTACTGTGCAGTCCCTCTGACGATCAAATTATAGTTAATACACATTTTGAGAATCAAAACAGCACAGTTTTGTTTTCCTCCAGAAATTCTTGGACAAGAAAAGGGTAATAGGTAGGAAAAGGAGAAATTCTAAGGTTTTAAAAGGTCAGTGCTTTCAAATGACTTCCCATAGAGTCCAGCCTGGGGAGAGGTAAAAGTAATGGCCAAAAGGGGGAAGAAAATCCAGAACACAGAAGGTTTTATTGTTTTTTAAATAATCAAACTCCAATAAAAAATATACAAAAATATTTTATTTATTTATTCATGAGAGATACAGAGAGAGGGAGAGGGCGAAGCAGGCTCCCTGCAGGAACCTGATGTGGGACTCAATCCCAGAACCCCGGGATCGCCACCTGAGCCAAAAGCAGACTCTCAACCACTGAACCACCCAGGCGCCCCACATAGAAGGTTTTAAAGACATGAAACTATGCATTGAGATGAATACTTCCATTCCCTTGGAAGGAGATATTCCATTTCAAGAGTCAATGATGTTCTCTTTTCCCCCTTATCTGTTTCCTCCATCCTTATAGATGATGATGAGTTGTAGCCAGAGTTACCTGAGAGAAGCCCATTTTTCTGGTGGTGGATTCCACGGGATGCCCAGGAATCCCTTACCTTATGCCAATGTCTACACTGGATGCAGGAAAGGATGTTGCACTAATTAAGGACTTGGGATTAAATAAATCATATCCATAATGTCTGTCAATGTTAAACTATCAAAGTCATAAAGGTGATTAACAATAACAATACTCAGGCACCTGGGTGGCTCAGTCAGTTAAGCGTCTGCCTTCAGCTCAGGTCATGATCCCAATGTCCTGGGATGGAGTCCCACACCTGGCTCCCTGCTCCTGCTTATTATAGTGAGCCTCCTTTTCCCTCTTCCTCTATCTGCCCTTACCCCTGCTTGTGCTTTCTCTCTTTCTCTCTGTTGACTAGATAAATAAAATATTTTAAAAAGTAATAAAAATAATGTCTTGCAAGTAACACGAAATCTCACACTATAGTTACATACTCCAAGTCATTAAACTAAACTATTAGAGCCCTGGAGGATTTTAAGTAGCCCAAGAGGAAAACTGTGCCTTTTGCATGTCCTGAAAGGCATATATGTGCCCTACTGCATACCTTTCAATACAGAAGGTTATAATTAATCACAGAGATGTGGCTGAATGCAGTGCCATTCCTTCTATTGTTTCTTGCTGCCAAGAAAGAAAACAGCACCCCTGAACAACCTATAAAAGCATCTCTGTTGTCATGTGAAGCATTGGCTTTAAATCTCTGCTACTTAACCCTGCCTCTCTGATGGCTTGTCTTTCCATTTTCTGTTCTTTTCTTTTCTTTTGGCTTGCCAAATTTGGGCTCAGTCAGTGCTGTGGTGTTAACACTGCAGCTCATAATGAGGCAACTCATGTTGACTCAAAACCAGAGAGAGCCAGATCAGCACTCTACCAAGGACAAAAGCAAGGGCCACCACACTTGGCCAGAAATGTTTCCTGGAATGCTTCTCTTTGTTCAAACTCCTATAGATACTGAAGGGGAGAAGGCAGGGACAATGTGAGAGGAGAGGAATTCCCAAGAGGAAGGTACTATTTCACTACAAAAGAAAGATTGCAAGTTTAATCTGTGTGTACGTATGTGTATGTGTGTGCATGCATGTATGTTTTAAAACAATTCTGAATATGCAAATTATTTTAACTGAAAATTTTACTGTTATAATTATAGATTCATGTGCAATTAATTATAATAAATAATACAGAAAGATCCTATATTTACTTTCTCAGGTTTCCCCAGTGGTAACACTTTGCAAACTTATAATACTACAACCAGGATGCTGACATTGATACAATGCATATTTCATATTTCTTAGTTTTACTTATATTCATTTGTGTATGTACATGTGTATATGTAGTTATGTACAATTTGATCTCATTATAGGTTTGTGTATTATCCACCACAGCCAGGATACTGAGTTTTATCATCCCTAGAATCCCTCATTTTGCTCTTTTTTTAAAAAAGATTTATTTATTTATTTATTTATTTATTTATTTATTTATTTATTTTTATGATAGACACAGAGAGAGTGAGAGAGGCAGAGACACAGGAGGAGGGAGAAGCAGGCTCCATGTCAGGAGCCCGATGTGGGACTCGATCCCAGGGCTCCAGGATCGTGCCCTGGGCCAAAGGCAGGCGCTAAAACGCTGAGCCACCAAGGGATCCCCCATTTTGCTCTTTTATAACCACATCTACCTTCCCCAATTCTTATCCCTGTCTCCATCCTTGCTCCCAAGCACTGGCAACCTTGTTCTCCATTTCTAAGATTTTTCATTTCAAAACTGTTATGTAAAGGGAATTATATGGTATGTAACATATATGATTTTTTTAACTTAGCATAACTCTTTTGAGATCCACTCAAGTAATTGTGTATGTGTATAATTTGTTCCTTTTAATTGCTAAGTAGTTGTTTCATGGTATGGATGAACCAGTTGAACGGTTTACCCATTCAATTTACCCACATTGTTATAATTGAAGTGAGTCTCTTCTAGACAATATTAAAAGTGTTCTGTTATTTTCATCTAATTCACTAATCTGTCTTTTCATTGATATATTTAAGCCATTTAAATTGGAGATAAATATTTATACGTTGATACTTAAGTTTGTCTTTCCGTTGTTAATTTTCTGTTTGTTTCCTCTGGTTCTTTTTCCTTTGCTTCTATTTTCTTGCCTTCCTTGAGTTATTTGAACGATTTTTTTAATTCCATTTTGATCTATTTATAGTGTTCTTGAGCATATTTCTTTGTTTAGTTTTTTTGGTTTGGTCATTCTGGGTATTACAATATAAATGTCACTTATTATAGTCTACCAATATTGACATTTTACTATTTTGCATTAAGTGTAAATTTTCACTTCTACCTAGATCTCTTTACTTTCTCCTCTTCTAAATTTAATTGGTTTAAGTATCAGATGGTGCTAACATTTTTGTTTCAATCATCAAACACTATTGATTTATGAAACCCATGAAAAGGATAGTCCATTGTATGTACCCACATTCTGGTTATTTCTGTTGTTCCTTCTTTTCTGATGCTCCAAGATTTCCCCACTTATCAGTCCTTTTGTATTTGACAAAATATTTTAGCTAGTCTTTAAGGATAGGTTTGCTAACAACAAATCATTTTAGTTTTTTTTCATCTGAAAATGTCCTTTTTTCCTTTTTATTCCTGAAGGGCAATCTTCTCAGCCATAAAATTCATGGTTGATTTTTTCCTTTCAATACTTGAAAATGGTGTGTCAGTTTTTTATGGTTCCCATGGTTTTAGATGATAAATCTATTGACATCTGAACATTTTCCTCCTACAGGTAATGTATCATTTCTCTCTATCTTCTTTCAAGATGTTTTAATTTGTCTTTGGTACAGACTTCTTTTGGTTTATCCTGTCTGGGGTCTCTCAGCTTCTTGAACTTATAGGTTTATATGTGTCGTCAAAATTGTGAAGTTTTTAGTTATTTCTTCTTCAAGAACCCCACTCTCTTTTTCTAGGGCTCCAATGACAAAATAATGGATTTTTTTTCATAGACCTTAGGTCTCTTAGACTGTTTATTTTTTAAAGTCTGTTCCTCTTTGTTGTTTAGATCATCTGTCCAAATTGGGCAAATTATACCCTCAAGTTCTGTGAGTTTATCTTGTCATCACCATTCTACTATTGAGTCCATCCAGTAAGTTTTTTTTTTTTAATTTGCTATTGTATTTTTCAGTTCTTTATTTTCCATTTGGGTCTATTTTTGTGATTTATATTTCTTTAGTGAGATTTTCTAATTGTTTTTATTTGGTCAAAGAGGATTTGCTATTGATTGTTAAGCATTTTTATAGCAGCTGTTTTAAAATCCTTATCAGATAATTTCAACATCTTATTCATCTCAGTGTTAATGTCAGTTGATTGCCTTTTCTCATTTCAGTTGTGCTCTTAGTTCTTTACATGGCAGGTAATTTTTTTGTTATATTCTTGACATTTTGTCTATTATGTTAGGAGACTTAAGTCTTATTTAAATCTTTAATTTTAACAGGCAGTTAAAGTTTAAATTTAGTACACAGGTTCTGGCTTATTTTTCCAAGCTGTGGTTTCAAATTGGTTATATTTCTGAGCCTTGATTCAGGTCTTCTTGATTTATCTACTGATGCTGGGGCTTCCATCCTTCTTAGTGCTGCCTAAGGGAGTAGAATAGATTTCCCCAAATTGGACTACCAAGTGTCTTAGAAGAGGAAAGGAGTCTCAGGCCCATGGGCACAAAGAAGCTTTCCGGATTGGGCCCCTGTCATGGTGGCATCTGGTTCTGCCCATCCACCAAGTATGTCAGGGAATCTCAACATAGTGGGATCTCTTGCCTGTAAACCTGTGTAGGGAAAACCAAGATTAGCAGGCAGTAGTTGTGCAGCTGTCACTCCCATGATTGGCACAGGATAGACTGCGTAAGAAGGCGTGTGTTGTGGGCTGGCTATGCTATTGTTCTCCAACACCCAGGGCCTCTTTGAAATTCAGCTTATCCATGTGACTCACCTGGCTAACAAAAAACACAAGCTGGAATGATGAATGTCACCTACAGGTGAAAGCATTGAGAGCCAGGAGAATCTTTGCTTCTTTTCCTTCTGTCACAGTCACTGATGATGTTTCAGATGGCGGTTGTTCCATCAGCCCACATCCTAGAGTGGGAATGACGACAGCTCAGAGCAGAGCCCCCGCAGATCTGGGAAAGCACATTGATGTGAGTGATATAAATGAGCAGGAACCTTTGTGTGAATCGTGAAGATTTGGGGTGTTGCTTGTCACCATGGCATCACTTAGCCTACTCTGCAGTGAATTTTGCTTAAAGGAAAAATTGAGTGAAAAGGCAAATCTTGATAACCCTGGAGGATCCTAGAAATGTACAAAACTATGTATCTTAACAATTACATAAATTAGGCACTTTTTAAATTCAGCTTACTGTCCCTTAGTTAAACCTAACAAATAAGATTTTACTCTATGGAAATGAAAATCCATAAGTTTGGTTTGGTAACATATGTCTATATTAGACTACCTATGTAATCTATAAAGATATTTGCAATGCAGTGGTCTTTCCAGTAGGAGAACAGCTGAATGAGGTTATTTTCAGACAAAGCTTTATTTCTGCCTTTGCCAGCTGTGATCTGAATATGTCCCCCAAAATTCATTTATTGAGCCCAATGAAATGATATTAAGATTGAGGGTCTTTGGGAGATGATTAGGTCATAAGGACTCTGCATATTAATTATAAGATTAATGCCCTTGAAAAAAGAAGTCCAGGGATCCCTGGGTGGCGCAGCAGTTTAGCGCCCGCCTTTGGCCCAAGGCACGATCCTGGAGACCCGGAATCGAGTCCCACGTCGGGCTCCCGGTGCATGGAGCCTGCTTCTCCCTCTGCCTGTGTCTCTGCCTCTCTCTTTCTCTCTGTGACTATCATAAAAAAAAAAAAGTCCAAAAGAAGTCCTTCCTTTCTACCATGTGAGAACATAGCAAGAAGTTAGCATTTGCAACTCCAGAGAGGGCTCTCACCAGACGCTGACTATGTTAGTCCCTGGTCTTGGTCTTCCAGCCTCCAAAACTGTGAGAAATGTTTGGTGTTTATAAGGCACCAGTCTCCAGTATTTTGTTATAGCAGCCTGAATGGACTAAGACATTATCCCAAAACAGATTCCAGCATTAAGGATTATTAACTTGAAGGCTTTATGCTTATTCCTCAATTTTTGCTATCTGTAACCTTTGTATTTCTTTGACAGTTTTCTACAAATTTCTATCTCTATCATATAGCCTTGTATTGAGACTTCCACAGATCAGTAATAGAATGAGTTCAGATTTGTACCAGACCCCAAGTACAGTCTCCAGGTATGAACAAGACTATAGTCAGGGAAACTGGATACCACACCAGAGGAAAGAAATCAGTTTTCCTTTGGGAGCTCTTAAGAAACTCACAGAACTTATATTATTGCCAGATGATGTTCATTAGATTAAGATGGCTTTGGGATCCCTGGGTGGTGCAGCGGTTTGGCGCCTGCCTTTGGCCCAGGGCGCGATCCTGGAGACCCAGGATCGAATCCCATGTCAGGCTCCCGGTGCATGGAGCCTGCTTCTCCCTCTGCCTGTGTCTCTGCCCCTCTCTCTCTCTTTCTCTGTGTGACTATCATAAAAAAAAAAAAAAGAGATTAAGATGGCTTTGACACATTTTCCATTGTTCCTAATGTAATTTGTACTGAGGAAAAGATATCTTGGTCTTTTCATGAGGATGAAGAAACATTTTAGTCAAATTGTTAGAAGGAAATTTGTACCTTTTTACAATATTGAATGTGTGAAAGTGAAATCACTTTAAAATGAATTTAAAATGACACATGCATCTCTGAATTAAGGAACAACAAGAACCTTTTCCCTCTTAAGCTCCCAGGTCAAACTCTGGTGCTATCTCTAAGTACCATTTTCTACTGACAACACTTGGGACATCCAGCTCATTATTTTTCCCTCTTTCTATCTTTATTCTACATCTGCTACCACCTACTATTTATTTCTGAGGTTTCTGTTTACCCTATATCTAGCAATGGAATAATTTTCTTTTTCTGCTGTTCTAATGACACATATTATAGGTTTCTTTATTTAAATTTTATTATCCTTTAGGTATAAATAAAGCAAAAAATACAAAAATTTGAGCAAATGTTAACATGTAAGTAGTCTCACAATTTCCCTAAAGTTTTTCTCTGGGTTGAAAAAAATGTAGATGGAAGTGGATGTGTTAGCCCCTTTGCTTCATTCCCTGGTCAGACTTCTTCCTTTAATCCTTAAGGAAAATCCTTAATTTATTTTTCAATTCACTTATTCCTATCCATGTGTTAGGTTCTTTTGTGAGTAGTGAGTTTTTTGAGTAAGTGCTATTTCTTTCCCATATTTAGATGTCTACGTCCTAGCCCAATGCCTAGGAAATATTAGCTGTTCAACAAATGTTTGTTAAGTATAATGCATTCTTTTGTGGTCCATTCACTCATGGATTAACTGTAACTAAAAATTTACAAGTGGAATAGTAGAGTGAGGAGCTTCTTAAATCTACCTTTCCATACAAGTATTGTATACACTGGCAGAAACTGAAAATCAACTTTAAAAGAACTCTTGGAGAGAAGTTAAGATGGCAGAGGTGTAGGGGAACCCTAAAGTCTACCTTATCCCTCTAATACAGCTGTAGTTATTAAATCATTCTGAAAACCCAATAAATCAATTGGACATCTAAGAAAACAAATATTGCAAGTCTAGAAGTAGAAAAATATTTGGAAGGTAGGAGGTGCAGAGACCTGAATCCAGTGTAATATAGCTGAGGATATGGTGGTGGGGAGGGAGCCTGCTTAAGGAGCTACCACAAAGTATTATAAGCAGCAGAGCACAAAATTGGAACTTTTAGAAGTCTGCTACAGTGGTGGACATGCCAGGCTTAAAGGTGCTCAGGTAGAAAAGCAGGACACAATCCAAGGTGTGACATTGTAATCTGAGGATCCCCTAAGTTGCAAGAAGACTGGGTGATGCCTAAGTGCCATGTAGTTCCCAACACGGGAGAGTTGGGAGCCAGCTGAGAACAATGAGTTCTGCAAACTGCAGACTACTTTCCTGGGGCCAGTCCAGTGATAGAAGTGTGGTGAAACTTTTCCCAGGAAGAGTGGGGGTCTCCACCACAGGAGTCCCTAAAATTTAGAGTTTCGAAACTCAGTTTTGTGCCTGAGATTAAAAAAAAAAAAAAAAAAAAGCATAGATACAGGCAGGGTGAATAGAGTTCTGACAGAAACTGGAGAGACAAGAGTGATTGATTAATTGCTGTTCTGTGAGGGCTCACTAAAGAGTAAGGGATACAGATTCTCAGCTCTGGGGCTAGATAGTGGGCATCACCATATTCAACCTGCCCATCAGTGCTGAAAGTCTTCAGGTAGCAGAACAGCACCACCTGCTGGAGTCTGGAGCCTCTGTGACCAAGTTTTGCCTCCTTGCATCCTGGAGGTGCTTTCCACTAGGGTAAGTCCACCTGAGAATGAATGCAACAAGGCCCTCCCAGAAGACCAGCACAAATAAATTGTTCACACCAAGTTTACTGATCATAGAGGGTTGCAAAGTTTCAGCTTTAGCAGAAAATAGTATCTAGGATCCTTTGTACTTTTATTCTTTAGTTTTTTTATTATCTTTTCAGTGATTTTCTTATTTTTTTAATTCTTTTTCTTTATTCATTTTTATTTTTATATATACTTCATATATTTTTTGTTTCTTTTTATTGTATTTTATATATAAAATATTTAAAATACATATACATTTAAATAAAGAAAACTAAAAACAAATACATATACGTATATTTTTCCCTAGCTTTCTTATTTTGGGATCTAATTTGTTTTAACAAGCAGACCAAGCATACCCAGGATCTAGTTTTTGTTAGTTTGTTTCTGCGGTTGCTGTTATAGTGGTTTTGTTTTGTTTTGTTTTTTCTTTTTCTTTCTTCTTTTCTTTCCTGGACAAAATGACAGGATGGAGAAATTAACCCCAAAAGAAAGAACAGAGGTAATACTCATAGGGATTTAATCAATACAGATATAAATGAGATATCTCAAGTAGAATTTAAAGCAATGATTAGAGGGATGCTAGCTGGGCTTGAAAAAAGCATAGAAGACATTAGAGCATCCCTTATTGTAGAGATACAAGAGCTAAAATCTACTCAGGTCAAAATTAAAAGTGCTATAACTAAGATGCAGGCCCAAGTAGAGGCCATAAAAAACAAGGGTGAACAAAGCATCAGAGTGATTCAGTGATATAAAAGATAAAGTTATGGAATACAAGGAAGCTGAAAAGAAGAGGGGAAAAACCTATTAGATCATGAAGGTAGACACGGGGAACTCAGCAATTCCATAAAGTGAAATAATATCCCTATTATAGGAGTCCAAGAAGAAGAAGAGTGGGAAAGGAGGGAAAAGGATCATTTGAACAAAATATAGCTGAGAACTTCCCTAATTTGGGAAAAAGGCATTCAAGCCCAAGAGGCACAGACAATATCCATCAAGATCAACAAAAATAGGACAACACCACAACATATTATAGTGAAACTTGCAAATTACAAAGATAAAGAGAAAATCCTGGAAGCAGCTTGGGACAAGACATACTTAACCTGTAAATATAGACACATAAAACTGGCATCAGACCTATTCACAACAACCTGGCAGGCCAGAAAGGACAGCCATGATATATTCATGTGTTGAATATATATATTGATATATATATTCAACATGCTAAATGGGAAAAATATGCAGCCAAGAACACTTTATCTAGCAGGAGTCATTCAGAATAGAAGGAGAGATAAAGAGTTTCTAAGACAAACAAAAACTAAAGGAATTTGTGAACACTAAAACCTCCCTGCAAGAAATATTAAAGGGGATCTTTTGAGCATAGAGACCAAAAATAACAAACACTGGCTTTCTAGAGAAGGAAGGAAGATGGCAGAAAAATAGGATCCTCATTTCATCTGGTCCCTTGAGTTAAGCTAGAAATCTATCAAATCATTCTAAACACCTATGAATTCAACCTGAGATCTAAGAATTGCTGCAACTCTACAAATAGAAAAAGGACCACTTTTTACAAGGTAGGAGGTATGGAGAAGTGAATCAGAGGGGCTATATTGGAAGATAAACAATGGGGGTTGGGAGCCTATTTAAGCCAGCTACTGAAAAGTGAGATAGCAGCACAGCACAAAATCAGAACTTCTAGAAGTCTGCTCTGGTGAGGGACATCCCTGCCTGAAAGGTGATGAAGTGAGCCAGAATCCTCGGTGGGACAGTGTGGTCCCAGGATCCCTGGGGTGACAGAAAGAATAGTGATGCCTGAGTGTGAAACAGTTCCCAAGTATTGGACTGAGGAAGCAAGCTACCATCAGTGAGCCTGGGAGTGGGCTGTCAGCTAGGTGTTGCCATAAACCACAAAATGCAGCAAGATCAGGTGATACCTCTCTAGGTAGGGGCCCAGCAAGCAGAAGAACTTCAGGGAGACCATCCTCTTCTCCCACCCCTCAGGAGAAACATAGGTGCACACTGAAGGAGTCTGCAGTTTGGAGCACAAAAAAAAGTGATTGACTGCTTTTCTCTGAGGGTGCACTGAAGAATTGAGGCCAGGACCTCTCAGCCCCAGGGCTGGAGATTGGGGTGTTACCATATTTATTATTATTATTATTATTATTATTATTATTATTCTCATTCTCTAAAGTGGCAGGAAAAGCCTTCAGGGAACAAAAGCCACATGGACCAACCTGAAACAGCTTACACTGAGACCAGGCCCCTGGAAAGGGGTGGTGCAATGCTGCCCATGCAAAGACACCTGAGAATCAGTGCAACAGGCCCCTCCCCTAGAAGAGCACCAGAAACATCAGGGTAATTCCAAGTTTACAAATCACATAGAACTAAAAACAACAGCAGCAACAACAAAAATAAAACACAAGACACAAACAAAAAACACCAAATCAAGAGGGAGGGGCAAGATGGTGAAGGAGTAGGGTCTCCAAATCACCTGTCCCCACCAAATTACGTAGATAACCTTCAAATCATCCTGAAAATCTACGAATTTGCCCTGAAATTTAAGAGAGAACAGCTGGAATGCTAAGTGAGAAGAGTTTGCACTTCTATCAAGGTAGGAAGACGGGGAAGAAAGAAATGAAGAAACAAAAGGCATCCAAGGGGGAGGGGCCCCGCGAGGAGCCGGGCTGAGGCTGGGGCGAGTGTCCCCAGGACAGGAAAGCTCCGTCCTGGAGAAGGAGGAGCTTCACCAATCTTCCCGGGCAGAAAGGGGCTCGCAGGGAGTTAGAGCAGAACCCCAGGAGGGCGGGGATGCCCTCAGGCTCCCTGGGACACTAACAGACACCTGCACCCCGGGGAGAGTGGGTCCAGCTCCCTAAAGGGCTACAGCAGCACAGGGCTGGACCCGGGAGCAGCTCAGAGGGGCTTGGGCGGCGGCTCCGCGCAGGGGGCTGCCCGGCCAGGAGCGCAAATCCAACAGCGCAGGCTGGGGAGCACAGGGTGCCGGGACACAGCCCAGGATCTGGCCTCCCCCCGGGACAGACAGAGGCCAGGAGGGCCCAGGACAGCAAGGATGCTCCTGCCCCAGCTGAGCAGATCAGCGGACCGCCCCGGAGCCTCCAGGCCCCTGCAGACGGAGAGCTCTGTAGTTACTGCAGGAGCTGACTCCAGGGCTCCAGAGCTGGCCACCGCCACTGGGGTTGTTCCTCCTGGGGCCTCACGGGGTAAACAACCCCCACTGAGCCTTGCACCAGGGAGGGGGCAGAGCAGCTCCCCCAGTGCTAACACCTGAAAATCAGCACAACAGGCCCCACCCCCAGAAGACCAGCTAGAGGGACAATTACCAGGGGAAGTCAAGGGACTTAAAGTATACACAATCAGAAGATACTCCCCTGTGTGGTTTTTTTCTTTTGTTTTGTTTTGTTTTTTTTTTTTTTTTGCTTTTTGATTTCTGTTTGCTTTACCCACCCTTCTTTTCCCTTTCTTTTTCTTCTTTTTTTTTCTTCCTTTTTTCTTTTTCTCTTTTCTTTCCTTCTTTCTCTCCTCTCTTTTTCTCCTTTTCCCAATACAACTTGTTTTTGGCCACTCTGCACTGAGCAAAATTACTACAGGAAAACCTCCCCTCAAAAAAAGAATCAAAAACAGTCCTCTCTCCCACAGAGTTACAAAATCTGGATTACAATTCAATGTCAGAAAACCAATTCAGAAGCACTATTACGAAGTTACTGGTGGCTCTAGAAAAAAGCATAAAGGACTCAAAAGACTTCATAACTGCAGAATTTAGATCTAATCAGGCAGAAATTAAAAATCAATTGAATGAGATGCAATCCAAACTAGAAGTCCTAATGAGGAGGGTTAACGAGGTGGAAGAACGAGTGAGGGACATAGAAGACAAGTTGACGGCAAAGAGGGAAACTGAGGAAAAAAGAGACAGACAATTAAAAGACCATGAGGATAGATTACGGGAAATAAACTACAGCCTGAAGAAAAAAAACCTACGTTTAATTGGGGTTCTTGAGGGTGCTGAAAGGGACAGAGGTCCAGAATATGTATTTGAACATATCATCGCTGAAAACTTTCCTAATCTGGGAAGGAAAACAGGCATTCAGATCCAGGAAATAGAGAGATCTCCAATAAAATCAATAAAAACCGTTCAACACCTCGACATCTAATAGTTAAACTTCAAATTCCAAAGATAAAGAGAAGATCCTTAAAGCAGCAAGAGACAAGAAATCCCTGACTTTTATGGGGAGGTGTATTAGGGTAACAGCAGACCTCTCCACAGAGACCTGGCAGGCCAGAAAGGGCTGGCAGGATATATTTAGGGTCCTAAATGAGAAGAACATGCAACCAAGAATACTTTATCCAGCAAAGCTCTGATTCAAAATGGAAGGATAGATAAAGAGCTTCCAAGACAGGCAGGAACTGAGAGAATATGTGACTTACAAACCAGTTCTGCAAGAAATTTTAAGGGGGACTCTTACAATTCCCCTATAAGAAGAAGTTCAGTGGAACATTCCACAAAAACAAGGACTGAATAGATATCATGATGACACTAAACTCATATCTTTCAATAGTAACTCTGAACGTGAACGGGCTTAACAACCCCATCAAAAGGCTCAGGGTTTCAGACTGGATAAAAAAGCAGGACCCATCTATTTGCTGTCTACAAGAGACTCATTTTAGACAGAAGGACACCTACAGCCTGAAAATAAAAGGTTGGAGAACCATTTACTATTCAAATGGTCCTCAAAAGAAAGCAGGGGTAGCCATCCTTATATCAGATAAACTAAAATTTACCCCGAAGGCTGTAGTGAGAGATGAAGAGGGACACTATATCATACTTAAAGGATCTATCTAGCAAGAGGACTTAACAATCCTCAATAAAATGCCCGTAATGTGGGAGCTGCCAAATATATCAATTAATAACCAAAGTGAAGAAATAGTTAGATAATAATACACTTATACTTGGTGACTTCAATCAAGCACTTTCTATACTCGATAGGTCTTCTAAACACATCACCAAAGAAATGAGAGCTTTAAATGATACACTGGACCAGATGGATTTCACAGATATCTACAGAACTTTACATCTAAACTGAACTGTATACACATTCTTCTCAAGTACACATAGAATTTTCTCCAAAATAGACCACATACTGGGGATCCCTGGGTAGCGCAGTGGTTTAGCGCCTGCCTTTGGCCCAGGGCGCGACCCTGGAGACCTGGGATGGAATCCCACATCGGGCTCCCGGTGCATGGAGCCTGCTTCTCCCTCTGCCTGTGTCTCTGCCTCTCTCTCTCTCTCTCTCTCTGTGACTATCATAAATAAATAAATTAAAAAAAAATAGACCACATACTGGGTCACAAATCGGGTCTGAACCGATACCAAAAGATTGGGATCATCCCCTGCATATTCTCAGACCATAATGCCTTGAAATTAGAACTAAATCACAACAAGAAGTTTGGAAGGACTTCAAACACGTGGAGGTTAAGGACCATCCTGCTAAAAGATGAAAAGGTCAACCAGGAAATTAAGGAAGAATTAAAAAGATTCATGGAAACTAATGAGAATGAAGATACAGCTGTTCAAAATCTTTGGGATGCAGCAAAAGCAGTCCTGAGGGGGAAATACATCGCAATACAAGGATCCATTCAAAAACTGGAAAGAACTCAAATACAAAAGATGACCTTTCACCTCAAGGAGTTGGAGAAAAAACAGCAAATAGATCCTACACCCAGCAGAAGAAGAGAGTTAATAAAGATTCAAGCAGAACTCAACGAAATAGAGACCAGAAGAACTGTGGAACAGTTCAACAAAACCAGAAGTTGGTTCTTTGAAAGAATTAATAAGATAGATAAACCATTAGCCAGCCTTATTAAAAAGAAGAGAGAGAAGACTCAAATTAATAAAATCATGAATGAGAAAGGAGAGATCACTACCTACACCAAGGAAATACAAACGATTTTAAAAACATATTATGAAGAGCTATACGCCAATAAATTAGGCAATCTAGAAGAAATGGATGCATTCCTGGAGAGCCACAAACTACCAAACCTGGAACTGGAAGAAATAGAAAACCTGAACTGGCAGGCCAACAACCAGGGAGGAAATTGAAGCAGTCATCAAAAACCTCCCAAGACACAAAAGTCCAGGGCCAAAAGGCTTCCCTGGGGAAATCTATCAAACGTTTAAAGAAGAAACCATACCTATTCTCCTAAAGCTGTTTGGAAAGATAGAAAGAGATGGAGTACTTCCAAATTCGTTCTATGAGGCCAGTATCACCTTAATTCCAAAACCAGACAAAGACCCCACCAAAAAGGAGAATTACAGACCAATATCCCTGATGAACATGGATGCAAAAATTCTCAACAAGATACTAGCCAATAGGATCCAATAGTACATAAAGGAAATTATTCACCACGACCAAGTAGGATTTATCTCCGGGACACAAGGCTGGTTCAACACTCGTAAAACAATCAGTGTGATTCATCATATCAGCAAGAAAAAAACCAAGAACCATATGATCCTCTCATTAGATGCAGAGAAAGCATATGACAAAATACAGCATCCATTCCTGATCAAAACTCTTCAGAGTGTAGGGATAGAGGGAACATTCCTCAATATCTTAAAAGCCATCTATGAAAAGCCCACAGCAAATATCATTCTCCATGGGGAAGCACTGGGAGCCTTTCCCCTAAGATCAGGAACAAGACAGGGATGTCCACTCTCACCACTGCTGTTCAACATAGTACTGGAAGTCCTAGCCTCAGCAATCAGACAACAAAAAGAAAATAAAGGCATTCAAATTGGCAAAGAAGAGTCAAACTCTCCCTTTTCGCCAATGACATGATACTCTACATAGAAAACCAAAAAGCCTCCACCCCAAGATTGCTAGAACTCATACAGCAATTTGGTAGCGTGGCAGGATACAAAATCAATGCCCAGAAACCAGTGGCATTTCTATACACTAACAATGAGACTGAAGAAAGAGAAATTAAGGAGTCAATCCCATTTACAATTGCATCCAAAAGCATAAGATACCAAGGAATAAACATAACCAGAGGTAAAGGATCTATACCCTAAAAATATAGAACACTTCTGAAAGAAATTGAGGAAGACACAAAGAGATGGAAAAATATTCCATGCTCATGGATTGGAAGAATTAATATTGTGAAAATGTCAATGTTACCCAGGGCAACTTACACATTTAATGCAATCCCTATCAAAATACCATGGACCTTCTTCAGAGAGTTAGAACAAATTATTTTAAGATTTGTGTGGAATCAGAAAAGACCCCCAATAGCCAGGGGAATTTTAAAAAAGAAAACCATATCTGGGGGCATCACAATGCCAGATTTCAGGTTGTACTACAAAGCTGTGTTCATCAAGACAGTGTGGTACTGGCACAAAAACAGACACATAGATCAATGCAACAGAATAGAGAACCCAGAAGTGGACCCTCAACTTTATGGTCAACTAATATTCAGTAAAGAAGGAAATACTATCCATTGGAAGAAAGGCAGTCTCTTCAATAAATGGTGCTGGGAAAATTGGACATGCACATGCAGAAGAATGAAACTAGACCACTGTCTTGCACCATACACAAAGATAAACTCAAAATGGATGAAAGATCTAAATGTGAGACAAGATTCCATCAAAATCCTAGAGGAGAACACAGGCAACACCCTTTTTTAACTCAGCCACAGTAACTTCTTGCAAGATACATGCAATGAAACGCCAGGACACTTGCACTCCAATGTTTCTAGCAGCAATGTCCACAATAGCCAAACTGTGGAAGGAGCCTTGGTGTCCATCGAAAGATGAATGGATAAAGAAGATGTAGTTTATGTATACAATGGAGTATTACTCAGCCATTAGAAATGGCAAATACCCACCATTTGCTTCAACATGGATGGAACTGGAGGGTATTATGCTGAGTGAAGTAAGTCAATCGGAGATGGACAAACATTATATGTTCTCATTCATTTGGGGAATATAAATAATAGTGAAAGGGAATATAAGGGAAGGGAGAAGAAATGTGTGGGAAATATCAGAAAGGGAGACAGAACATAAAGACTCCTAACTCTGGGAAATGAACTAGGGGTGGGGTGAATGGGTGACTTGCACTGAGGGTGGCACTTGATGGGATGAGCACTGGGTGTTATTCTGTAAGTTGTCAAATTGAACACTAATAAAAAATAAATTTATTATAAAAAAAATCAGGGTGCAGGTGTCCCGGCGTTTCATTGCATCTGTATCTTTGGGTAAATCCCCAACAGTGCAATTGCTGGGTCGTAGGGCAGGTCTATTTTTAACTCTTTGAGGAACCTCCACACAGTTTTCCACAGTGGCTGCACCAGTTCACATTCCCACCAACAGTACAAGAGGGTTCCCTTTTCTCCGCATCCTCTCCAACATTTGTGGTTTCCTGCCTTGTTAATTTTCCCCATTCTCACTGGTGTGAGGTGGTATCTCATTGTGGTTTTGATTTGTATTTCCCTGATGACAAGTGATGCAGAGCATTTTCTCATGTGCATGTTGGCCATGTCTATGTCTTCGTCTGTGAGATTTCTGTTCATGTCTTTTGCCCATTTCAATATTGGATTGTTTGTTTCTTTGGTGTTGAGTTTAATAAGTTCTTTATAGATCTTGGAAACTAGCCAACATCTGAGATGTCATAAAGACGATGTGGTTTATGTATACAATGGAATATTACTCAGCCATTAAAAATTACAAATACCCACCATTTGCTTCAACGTGGATGGAACTGGAGGGTATTATGCTGAGTGAAGTAAGTCAGTCAGAGAAGGACAAACATTATATGTTCTCATTCATTTGGGGAATATAAATAATAGTGAAAGGGAATATAAGGGAAGGGAGAAGAAATGTGTGGGAAATATCAGAAATGGAGACAGAACGTAAAGACTGCTGACTCTGGGAAAGAAACTAGAGGTGGTTGAAGGGGGAGGAGGGCGGGTGGTGGGAGTGAATGGGTGACGGGCACTGGGGGTTATTCTGTATGTTGGTAAATTGATCACCAATAAAAAACAAATTTAAAAAAAATCCCAAATGGAGAGAAAGAGCTACTGCTTTCCAATATAAATGCTTTCTCAGTGTGAAACTAGAAGTGTAGTAATGCTCACAGATGTAACAAATTCCAAAAATTAGGTTGTGTTTAAACAATAGTTAGCAACCAAAAGTTTCCTTTTATTTTTCCTTCAAGTAAGCTTGAAAACAGAAACTATATAAACCTCTCACTTAAGTCTAGTTAAATTCAACAGACAAGAGAAATAATGTTCTTTAATCCTTCTAATAAAAACAAAACACAAAAGCAACTGTGAGTTATAATCTGTAATTTAGTAACATGTTATTGTTAGGTTGTTAGTTGATTTTATCTAATAGTAGGTAGATACTTGTGTTTGTTTTAATGCCATGTTGCTCAAGAAGGATGGGTGGGTAACTTGATTTCGATGAGAACAGAAGGATTCTGCATCTCATTTTACTGGTTCTTTTTATTTTTGAACTTTGGGCTTCTTATATGCTCATTTAAGAACAATATGTTGCTACTGCCATCTACTGGATGGAATGTGAGACCTACTTAGTCACAAGGACGTTTTAAACATCCAAATATCTGTCCTTTCCTTCTTTTGACTTCACAGCTTGCCTCAAAAAGGTAAAATTCTGCCTTTAGTCTATTGATGTGAGGCATGGTTGCTTGCTCCCAGGCCCAGAACCTAATTTATTTGGGGAACATCTTCTACTGTGATGAGGCACTTTCTCTTTGGAAGTTTAACTTCTTTCTACTAAAGAGAGAGTGTGAGGTTTTTATCTTCTCATAAGACCTAGAAAGTGAGACAGGCTTGTGGGGGAGGAAAGAGTCTGTATCTGTGTGTGAGTATGTTAGGAACAAGCATATTTTTAGTATGGGGTGGTAGAATGTACACACTCGACTAAGGAGCAAAGGAAATCAGTCAAAATTGTTGAAGCCAGTGATTTTTACTTCTCTGGGCTCTAGTTTCCTCAGCTATAAGATGAGATAGCTGGACTAGAACTAAGAAAATCTTATGAGGTCAAGATTCATGTGGTTCTGTCTCTTTAAAGAGTCGTAGTCAAGAATGGCAGTCAGCTAATATGAATTTCAAAAAAAATACTAGTCTATATATTGAAAAGTATGAAAAAAAACTACCAATCTATGGGAAATCCATCTTGCCACCTACTGTTCTTCTGTCCTCAGTTCTTATTTTTCCATTTTCTACATGCTCTCATTATCAGCCCTTCTCTATCATGACTCCTCCCCACACTGGTTCTCTGAGATGTGACTGCTCTCTCCTTACTGTCCCTTATTTAGCCTTTCTTAGTCCTCCCTTCCTCATCTGCAGCTCAGGTTCCATATTTCTCTGCGTATTTCTCTGTTTCTGCATTACAAATTTCCAAGGACCAGTCTTTGAGAAATAGTGTGGGAAGGTCAAAGAAGCGAATCAAGTGAAATATACTTCATATTTTGTTGTGCCCAAGATTGCGAATCTGAGAAAACCACCAAGGAGCCGACACCAATGCAAATACATGAGGGTTTATTAACAAGCTCGAGCTGGGGTCCAAGTATACCCGACACAGAGGAGCAGGGACTTGGACCCTGAGGTGGGTTACAGCTGGGTTTTTATGGGCTGGTCTAGGGGTAAGGTGGGATTTTTCAGTAAGGGTAGGGGTGTGAGAATCTCCAGTAAAGAGGTCTCACAAGCTCTTGCTTCCTTATTCTGATAAGGGCGTGCTTTGTGGTTTTGCCTGTAGCTGGGGTAAGGTAAAGTTCAGTACCTGGTCACAGGGACCTGGTCACAGTGGCCTGAGATGGCTACCAAAGCTACAATGGCTGTACTTGTGCCAATTTTAAACTTGAATGGCCCTAATTTTCTCGGCCTCCACAATTGGTCTGGGGAGGCAGGAGAGGCAGGAAACACATACACATCACCAAGCATCCACTCACCAAGAAACTTGAATAATAAGACTTCAATGCCTGTAGCTGAATTAACTGATTAGAGTGGACAATAGGATTTGTGACCCTTTAATTAGAGGTTTTTGAAGATGGAGGCTATCTTATTCCTATTTTAATCCTTGCTAAAGAAAGAAACATTGGGATCATTATTGAGCTCAGTTTTTCAAATTTGATGTCCACAAAACCTGGAATTTATTTACTTTTTTTCTTCTCTCTTTCCTTCCTTCAGTCAGCCATGCCATTCATTTATGCCAGATTGGGGAGGAAGAGCATTTAGGAAGAATTACTTGGTTTCTTCTCTGAGGATGAAGTCTTGGTTGAACTTTCAGTAAACTCAGCCAGAATGTGAGCCTGGGAGTGGGGGTGTACTTCTAGAGTGAGTTCCCCAGAGTGGCAATCATGAAGTGGTTCTCAAAATCTACCCTGATTTTGGCCTGCTGTCCTAGCCCTTGCTGCCATTTATCTCTCTGCCTTCCCCCTCTCCTAGTTGTGCTGAGATTGCTGTGGGGGAAGGGAGTCTCCCCTCCCCCCACAGTTTTTCCTTACATAAGACTTGGGGGAGTTTCCTAGCTTTGTCCCTTACCAGTTCTGTCAGTGAGGGTTCAGAGGACTCCATGCACTTGGGGTGGAAGGGAGTGGCCTGCAGTGAGGCCAACCTGAGGCCTACCCTGCAGGAGGTCTGCAGAAGAAGGATCCCATTTGTTATGATGGAGAGTAACAGCCAGTTCTACATTAGGTAATGGTGATTCATTTCCTCAGTAGAGGTTTGGGAGGATTACAGTTTGAATTTGAAAAACTTATTTCTATATCTGTCAACAAAGTGACTCTGAGCAATCAGCATGTACTATATGGAGTTTTGTCATCTTTGGTTATTTTACAAACATCGCTGTATTGAGAAAAATGTAAAACAGAGCTGTCATATTAAAAAAAGAAATTATTCAAACAAAACTCCGTGATAATAGCATTATAATATAATGGAGTTCTATTACCACCAATCTCCTTAGATTAAGTATACAAACTGTGTATATATATTTATATTTATTTGTATGTCTACGTGTATATATATATGTATATATCTGTATATATGTATATATATATATTCTCATAAATTTTCTGAGCAATTATGCTTTAAAGGGCATAATAAAGCAATGAGCAATGCCATATTCCCAGCTGTCAGAGCTAGTGTTGTCTCTAAACACTGGCTGAGTGAGGAGGCTGAGTGCTTTGAGGACGTCCCCAAATGTCAATATTGTCCTCTCCAGCTTGGCTTGAGGAAGTGAATGAGCATTTGTTTAATGATTTGACACTACACAAAGTGAGCCTGTCTGGAGCCAAGTCCATCCACTCACAAGTCATTTCACCTCTGCTGACACTAGAGGATCTCTGTCACTCATGGTCCCCAGGCAGAGAACTTAGTGCTGGCATAAATGTTTACTAGGTCTTTCCCCTAGGATGGAGAATTTTATTTCCAAACTCTCAGTTCAGAAGGGCTCAGCATGGCTCTTTTGCTTCTAGTATCTTTAGTACTGGAGGAACCTCTGCTGGGACTGGTCTGTGGAGATGATCATCTCCCTTAGCTCTTGAACAGTAAGTAAACATGGGGCAGTTCTACACATTGAAGCCTAAGGTACTGGTACAGTTTCTCAAGGCTGTGCTGCCTTCTAATGCTGTCCTTGTCAGCAAAGATGTATAGCTTGTAAGATGTAAGGCCATTGGCATGTGGTGACTAGGTGTATCTGATTCCTGGGCATTGTGGGAATGCAGAGTTGTTTCTCCATCCATGGAGCTATGCTGTTATAGGAATCTTGGTAGGAGTTGAGGGACAATCTCAAGTATTCAGGCACCCCAGTGCCTTTAAAACACTATTATGGGATGGAATATAAGATAACTTAATATACCATAGAATTATATAACATAATATATTAATATGGGAAAGGGAGATAGCTTTTAAGGGATTAAATGGGGACTTTGACTTGAAGTGTATGGATTTCTCTTATTCCTTACTTATTATTTTTATTGAGGTATAATTTATCTATGACATACGAGTTTCAGATATATGACATAATGATTCAACATTTGGACATATTGCAGAATAAGTTTAGTTAACATTTGTCACCATAAAAATTTTAAGTATACAATACAGTATTATTCACTATAGTCACTTAGTTATGCATTACATGCATTACATTCCTAGGACTTCTTTATTCAATAACTGGAATTTCATACCTTTTGACCTCCTTCACCATTTCACCAACCTCCCATCTTCATCTCTGGAAAATACCCTGTTCTCTGTATCTAAGAGCTTTTTTTTTTTTTTTTTTTTTTTTAAATTTTAGATTCCATTCCTCATGTGAGATCATTTGGTATTTGTCTTTCTCTGCCTGGCTTATTTCACTTAGCATAATGCCCTCAAAATTTATCTATGTTGTCATAAATTGAAAAATTGTGTTCTTTTCTATGACTGAATAAATTTCCTCTGTGTGTGTGTGTGTGTGTGTGTGTGTGTGTCTGTGTGTGTATAACATTTTATTTATCCAATCATCTGTTAGTGGATGGAGATTATTTCCCTATCTTGGCCATTGTGAATACTGTTGTAGTGAACATGGAGGTATAGATATATTTATATTTTTCAAATTAGTGGTTTTGTTACCAAGTGGAATTACAGGATCATATGGTAGTTGTATTATTTTTAGGAGCTTCCATACAGTTTTCCATAGTAGCTGCACCAATTTACATTCCCACCAACAGTGCACAAAGGTTCCCTTTTATCCTTGTGACCACTTGTTGTTTCTTATTTTTTTATAATAGCCATTTTAACAGGTATGAAGTAATATCTCATTGTAGTTTTGATTTGCATTTCCATGATGTAACTGCTGTTGAGAATCTCTTCATATCCCTATTGCCCATCTGTTTGTCTTCCTTAGAAAGATGTCTATTCAGATCTTCTGTCATTTTTATTTTATTTTTTTACTTCTGTATATTTTTTTATTGGAGTTCAGTTTGCCAACATATAGCATAACACCCAATGCACCTCACGTCAAGTGCCCCCTTCAGTGCCTGTCACAAAGTAACCCCAACCCCCAGTCGACCTCCCTTTCCATTACCCCTTGTTCATTTCCCAGAGTTAGGTGTCTCTCAAGTTCTGTCATCCTCTCTGATATTTCCAACTTATTTTCTCTCCTTTCCCTTTTATGCCCTTTCGCTAATTTTTATATTCCCCAAATGACGGAGACCATATAATGTTTGTCCTTCTCTGATTGACTTATGTCACTCAGCATAATACTCTCCAGTTCCATCCACATTGAAGCAAATGGTGGGTATTCATCATTTCTAATGCCTGAGTAATATTCCATTGAATATACAGACCACATCTTCTTTGTCCATTCATCTGTTGATGGACACACAGTCTCCTTCCACACTTTGGCTATTGTGGACATTGCTGCTATAAACATTAGGGTGCAGGTGTCCTGCCGTTTCACTGCATCTGTATCTTTGGGGTAAAGCCCCAGCAGTGCAATTGCTGAGTCATAGGGCAGGTCTATTTTTAACTCTTTGAGGAACCTCCACACAGGTTTCCAGAGTGGCTGTACCAGTTTACATTCCCACCAACAGTGCAAGAGGGTTCCCCTTTCTCCACACCCTCTCCAACATTTGTTGTTTCCTGTCTTGTGAATTTTCACTATTCTCACTGGTGTGAGGTGGTATCTCATTGTGGTTTTGATTTGTATTTCCATGATGGCAAGTGATGAGTAGCATTTTATCATGTGCTTGTTGGCCATGTCTGTGTCTTCCTCTGTGAAATTTCTGTTCACGTCTTTTGCCCGTTTCATGATTCGATTATTTGTTTCTTTGCTGTTGAGTTTAATAAGTTCTTTATAGATCTAGGAAACTAGCCCTTTATTGGATATGTCATTGCAAATATCTTCTCCCATTATGTAGGTTGTCTTGTAGTTTTATTGACTGTTTCTTTGGCTGTGCAGAAGCTTTTTATCTTGATTAAGTCCCAAAAGTTTATTTTTGCTTTTGTTTCCCTTGTCTTCATAGATGTATCTTGCAAGAAGTTGCTGTGGCCAAGTTAAAAAAGGGTGTTGCCTGTGTTCTTCTCTAGGATTTTGATGGAATCTTGTCTCACATTTAGTTCTTTCATCCTTTTTGAGTTTATCTTAGTGTCTGGTGTAAGAGAATGGTCCAGTTTCATCCTTCTGCACGTGACTGTCCAATTTTCCCAACACCATTATTGAAGAGACTGTCCTTTTTCCAGTGGATAGTCTCTCCTGCTTTGTTGAATATTAGTTGACCATAGAGTTGAGAGCCAATTCTGGGTTCTCTATTCTGTTCCATTGATCTATGTGTCTGTTTTTATGCCAGTACCACCCTGCCTTGATGATCACCTCTTTGTAGTACAAACTGAAATCCAGCATGTCCCTGGCTCTGGTGTTCTTTTTCAATATTCTCCTGGCTATTCGAGGTCTTTTCTGATTCCACACAAATCTTAAAATAATTTGTTTCAACTCTCTGAAGAAAGTCCATGGTATTTTGATAGGGATTGCATTAAATGTGTAAATTGCTCTGGGTAGCATTGACATTTTCACAATATTAATTCTTACAATTCATGAGCATGGAATATTTTTCTATCATTTCCCATTTCTTTTGGAAGTATTCTGTAGTTTTTAGGATATAGATCCTTTACCTCTTTGGTTAGATTTATTTCTAGGTATCTTATGCTTTTGGGTGCAATTGTAAATGGGATTGACTCCTTAAATTCTCTTTCTTCAGTTTCATTGATAGTGTATAGAAATGCCACTGACTTCTGGGCATTGATTTTTAATCCTGTGACACTGCTGAATTGCTGTATGAATTCTAGCAATCTTGGGGTGGAGACTTTTGGGGTTTTTTAAAAAAGATTTTATTTATTTATTCATGAAAGACACAGAGAGAAGGAGAGAGGGGGTGGGGGGCAGAGACATAGTCAGAGGGAGAAGCAGGCTCCATGCAGGGAACCAGTGTGACACTCGATGCCGGGACTCCAGGATCACGCCCTGGGCCAAAGGCAGGTGCTAAACTGATCAGCCACCCAGGGGTTCCCTCTTTTGGGTTTTCTATGTACAGTATCATGTCATCTGCAAAGAGGGAGAGTTTGACTTCTTCTTTGCCAATTTGAATGCCTTTTATTTCTTTTTGTTGCCTGATTGCTGAGGCTAGGACTTCCAGTACTATGTTGAATAGCAGTGGTGAGAGTGGACATCCCTGTAGTGTTTCTGATCTTAGGGGAAAGGCTCTCAGTTTTTCCCTATTGAGATGATATTTCTTGTGGGCTTTTCACAGATGGCTTTTAAGATGCTGAGGAATGTTCCCTCTATCCCTAAACTCTGAAGAGTTTTGATCAGGAATGGATGCTATATTTTGTCAAATGCTTTCTCTACATCTATTGAGAGGATCATATGGTTCTTGTTTTTTTCTTGTTCATATAATCTATCTATAACTTTGATTGCTTTTTGAGTCTTGCATCCCGGGGATGAATCCCACCTGGTAATGGCGAATAATCTTCTTAATGTACTCTTGGATCCTATTGGCTAGTATCTTGTTGAGAATTTTTGCATCTGTGTTCATCAGGGATATCGGTCTATAATTCTCCTTTTTGGTGAGGTATTTGTCTGGTTTTGGAATTAAGGTGATGCTGGCCTCATAGAACGAGTTTGGAAGTATTCCACCCCTCTCTATCTCTTTCTATCTTGAGAACAGTTTTAGTAGAATAGATATTGCTTATTCTTTAAACGTTTGATAGAATTCCCCTGGGAAGCCATCTGGCCCTGGACTTTTGTGTTTTGGGAGGTTTTTGATGACTGCTTCAATTTCCTCCGTGGTTACTGGCCTGTTCAGGTTTTCTATTTCTTCCTGATCCCATTTTGGTAGTTTGTGCTTTTGCAGAAATGCATCCATTTCTTCTAGATTGCCTAATTTTTTGGCATATAGCTGCTCATAATATGTTTTTAAAATCATTTGTATTTCCTTGGTATTGGTGGTGATCTCTCCTTTTTCATTTGTGATTTTATTAATTATAGTCTTTTCTCTTTTGTTTTTAATAAGGCTGGCTAATGGTTTATCTATCTTATTAATTCTTTCACAGAAGCAACTCCTGGTTTTGTTTATCTGTTCCACAGTTCTTCTAGTCTCTATTTCATTGAGTTCTGTTGAATCTTATCATCTCTTTTCTTCTGCTTGGTGTAGGTTTTACTTGCTGTTCTTTCTCCAGTTCTTTTAGGCACAAGGTTAGCTTGTGTATTTGAGTTTTTTCCAATTTTTTTGAAGGATACTTGTAATGCAATGTATTTCCCTCTTAGGACTGCTTTTGCTGTATCCCAAAGATTTTGAATGGTTGTATCCTCATTTTGATTAGTTCCCATGAATCTTTTTAATTCTTCTCTAATATTCTGGTTGACCCATTCATCTTTTAGCAGGATGGTCTTTAACCTCCATGTGTTTGAGTTTCTTCCAAATTTCTTCTTGTGTGAGTTCAAGTTTCAAAGCATTGCGGTCTGAAAATATGCAGGGGACAATCCTAATCTTTTGGTATCAGTTGAGGCCTGATTTGTGGCCCAGTATGTGGCCTATTCTGGAGGAAGTTCCATAAGCACTTAAGAAGAACGTGCATTCAGTTGCATTTGGAAGGAAGGTTTGTATATATCTGTGTAATCCATCTGGTCCAGTGTATTATTTAAAGACCTTGTTTCTTTGGTGATGTTTTGCTTAGAAGGTCTGTCATTTGCTGAGAGTGCTGTGTTGAAGTCTCTGAGTATTAGTGTATTATTATCTAAGTATGTCTTTACTTTGGTTATTAATTGATTGATGTACTTGGCATCTCCCACATTAGGGGCATAAATATTCATGATTGTTAAGTCCTCTTGTTGGATAGATCCTTTAAGTATGATAGATATCGTGTCCCTCTTCATCTCTTACTACAGTCTTTGGGATAAATTTAGTTTATCTGATATAAGGATGGCTACCCCTGCTTTCTTTTGAGGACCATTTGAATTGTAAATTGTTCTCCAACCTTTCATTTTCAGGCTATAGGTGTCCTTAGGTGTAAAATGAGTCTCTTGTAGACAGAAAATAGATGGGTCTTGCTTTTTTATCCAGTCTGAAACCCTATGTCTTTTGATGGGATATTTAGGCCATTCATGTTAAGAGTTACTATTGAAAGATACGAATTTAGCGTCATCATAATTCCTCTTCAGCCCCTGTTTTTATGAATTATTTCTTTGGGCTTCCTCTTTCTTTTAGAGTCCCCCTTAATATTTCTTGCAGAGCTGGTTTGGTGGTCACATATTCTTTTAGTTTCTGCCCATCTTGGAAGCTCTTTATCTCTCCCTCTGTTCTGAAAGAAAGGCTTGCTGGATAAAGTATTCTTGGCTGCATGTTCTTCTCATTTAGGATCCTGAATATATCCTGCCAGCCCTTTCTGGCCGGCAAGGTCTCTCTGGAGAGGTCTGCTGTTAATCTGACATTTCTTCCCATATAATTTAGAGATCTCTTGTCTCTCACTGCTTTAAGGATTTTCTCTTTATCTTTGGAACTGCAAGTTTCACTATTAAATGTCAAGGTGTTGAATGGTTTTTATTGCTTATGATGGGTAGGTTCTCTCTATCTCCTGGATGGAATGCCTGATTCCCTCCTCAAATTAGGGAATTTCTCAGCTACGATTTGTTCAAATACTCTTTCTGGCCCTCTGGTCCTCTCGGCATCTTCTGGAGCCCCAATTATAAATAGATTCTTCTTTCTGAGGCTATCATTTCTTTTCCTTAGCTTTTCCTCATGGTCTCTTATTTGTTTTTCTGTTTTTACTCTGCTTCCCTCCTTACTATCAACTTCTTCTCTATGTACTCACTCTTTCTTCCACCTTATAAATCTAGCCTTTAGGACCTCCAATTTGGATTGCTTTAATTAATTTATTGTTAATTTTGGCCTGATTAGATCTCAACTCTGCAGTAACAAAATCTCTAGAGTCCTTTATGCTTTTTTCCAGAGCCACCAGTAGCTTTATAGTTGTGCTTCTGAATTGGCTCTCTGACCTAGAATTGAAATCCATATTCTTTAACTCTGTGGCAGAGTACTGTTTCTGATTCTTTCTTTTGGGTGAATTCTTCCTTCTAGTCATTTTTTTTTTTTTCAGTGCAGAGTGGCTGTATGAGGGGGCTGAGTCAAGAATATCACCCACGATTTAAGTATATTCCATCCTAGATGATTCTGAGGGGTACTAGAGTGTGATCCTCTTGGTTCTGAGTGTATTAAGTTCTGTATGTTAGAAGATGTTCAGTCCTAAATTTATATAAACCAGCAATAGCTGTAGAAAGCCCCAACATTGACCACCAAAACATAAACAAGATAAAAGAGGGGAGAAAAATGGGAATGAAGAGAGAATATAATCTCACAGAATGAACCACATGATATTCCACTTGGTTCTGGGTGCATGCTGGTATTAACCTCTTCCATTGTAGAACAAACAAGGCATATAAACCAAGAAACATAAAGCAAAACCCCGTATCTCATGTATGTACTAAAATTCAATTGAGTATGTTGAAGGGAATCCAGAAGTGGAAAATATATACAAGACATATAATTGTAGAAATATGAAAGCCAAAAAGGAAGAAACTTAGAAATGGAGAGCTGGAAAAATATTGTATTTAAGGTGGGAAAAGAGAAAAAATATTGGAAATTTTTTGTTTTACATAAAAATGAGTTGTAATGGGAAAAGGAAAAAAGAATTTTAAAAAGGGGGAATGCTCTAGTTCTATATATGTTCCCTCGATTTTCCCTTGGTCCTGGAGATTTCCAGCACTATTTTGTCAAGAACTTGCTCCTCCCCAGTTCTTCCAGCTGGTCTTTGGGAGAGGGACCTGCTGTGCTGACTCTCAGGTGTGTGTACCTAGGGGAGATGCCCTTCCCCCTGCCGGTGCAGTGGGAGCTGTTTACCCCATGAGGCCTCTGTTCCCTGGCGGCCCCTCCTCTCCCAGGCATAGGGTGAAACAAGGAGGAAAAACAACAAAGGAGGCAGCCAGATCTCCATCCCTGGAGTCAGCTACTCACAGAAACTACCACAGTCTCTCAGTCCGCACCGGCCTGGGTGCTCCCGGGGCAGTGTGGGTGCACTGATCTGCACAGCTTGGGGAAACCTGGCGGCAGGAGAGTCGTTGCTATCCTGTGCCCTCCCCACCTCCACCTGTCCCAGGGGGAGTGCAGGATCATGGGCTGTGTCCACTTGGTGTCCTAGGATTTGAGGCCTGCGCTCCTGGGGGGCGCAGCTCCTGAAGGCAGCAGGGCACAGACACCTCAGTCTGGAGCCACCTGGCTAACCGACAGGCTTCTCCCAGATGCCCTGCAGGGTGCATGCTCCAGCCCCTTATGGAGATGGGTGCACAGTGTGCAGTGCACTCTCCCCCCAGCGCACTTCCTCTATTAGTGACTCCGGGAGACTGGAGGCATCCCTGCCCCTCTTGTGATTCTCCCCAATTTCCCTGCTAAGCACTTTTCTGTCTGGGAAGAATCCAGTGCAGATTTTTAAAGTTCCTACATCTCCGGGGCTGGGCTTTTCTGTCCTGGAGGCTCTCCCTGCTCCTTTTTAGCCAGGCTCCTTGAGGTGCCCCTCCCCTGCTTGATTCTTTTTTATTTATTTTTTTCCACCTTTCTACCTTGTTAGAAGTGAACATTTTTTCTCTGTAACGTTCCAGCTGTTCTCTCTTTAAATCTCAGGTTGAATCCGTAGGTTTTCAGGATGGTTTGAAAGTTTTCTGGGTAAGTTGGTGGGGCCAGGTGAGTTGAGGACCCTTACTCTTTTGCCATCTTGCCCCGCCCCTCTTTATCTTTTGTTACAGTCTTCATTTTAAAGTCTAGTTTGTCTGATATAAGCATTGCTACTCTGGTTTTCTTTTGATCTCCAATGACATCATAGATAGTTCTCCATCCCGTCATTTTCAGTCTGCAGGTGTCTCTAGGTCTAAAATGTGTCTCTTGTAGGCAACATGTAGATATACTTTTTATCCATTCTGACACACTGTGTCTTTTGATTATAGTAATTAGTCCATTTATATTCAGAGTGGTTATTGAAAGATATGTATTTAGTGCCATTCTTGTACTTATTTTTTTTTTTTTCTGGAGATTTCTTCTGGTCTTTTCTTATTTTTGTCATTTTTCTTCTTTCCTTTCCGCTCATAAAGTCCCCTTTAATATTTTTTACACAACTGATTTAGTGGTTGAGAACTTTAGTTTTTGTTTGTCTGAGGAAACTATTTCTTATATATATATTTTTAATTTTAATTCATTTATTTTCTTGATTTAGTTTTTTATTTAACTTCAATTAGTCAACCAATAGTACATCATTAATTTAAGATGTAGTTTTCAATAATTCATCAGTTGTGTATAACACTGAGTGCTCATCACATCCTCTATTTTTGAGAAAGTTGTACTTCTTGTAAGACGCAAATACATTTTGCTGCATTTCCAGACCTGTTGTAAATACTATTGTCTTTTCACCAGCAGATGCCACTGTTTACACATAAAATGAAAAGAGCTCCAAAGCAAATTATTTTTTTCTTTTGTCTGAAACAAAACCACCTTATTCACATTTTTTACATAGACCCTTATACCGTGGTTATTTCAGTTCTGGAAAATAATGATATTGTTTATCCCTTTAAAGGAAAACTGTAGATATGTGGAGGAACTGGCTTACAAAAGACACACATATTTCATACATTAAGTCATACTGTGAAACTCCACTTAAAAAATTTTTGTTGAACACACTGTTTGCCTGAAACCAGTTTATGTGACAGAGTCTTCCTAAAACAACTGAAAAGCTATTCCTTAAGGTTCTTAAAACTTCTTTGGGAGAGATAAGACTTAAAAAATAAAACAACTTAAGACCTCAGTTAATTACTAAAACTAAAAGTGATTGTCATATTATACTCTCAGGAAGATGAGAGGTCAGTGGCAGCTGGGGTAGATGAAAGCCTTTATAGAAGGAAGCTCCAAGACAAAAGGTAAATTCATTTGGTTGACAATGGAAGAGTATTATGGAGGTTTTTTGTTTTTTGTTTTTTTGTTTTTCTAAGAAAGTAAAAGAGAAAGAATTATTTTTGGAAGGTCTGTTTTTTTTTTTAATTAATTTTTTTATTGGTGTTCAATTTGCCAACATATAGAATAACACCCAGTGCTCATCCCATCAAGTGCCCCCCTCAGTGCCCATCACCCAGTCACCCCCAGCCCCCACCCACCTCCCCTTCCACCACCCCTAGTTCCTTTACCAGAGTTAGGAGTCTCTCATGTTCTGTCTCCCTTTCTGATATTTCCCACTCACTTTTTCTCCCTTTCCCCTTTGTTCCTTTCACTATTTTTTATATTCCCCAAATGAATGAGACCATATTATGCTGATTTAAATAAGTAAATCCGAGACGGACATTTTCTGGAGGGTCTGCTTGATGGAGCTGTGAAAACGTGGAGGGGAGTGGCCTTATTATAGAATCTGAGAGTAAGAATAGTAATAAGAATAAAAATTATTCGGAGGCGGGGCAAGATGGCAGAAGAGTAGGGTCCCCAAGTCACGTGTCCCCACCAAATTACCTAGATAACCTTCAAATCATCCTGAAAATCTACGAATTCGGCCTGAGATTTAAAGAGAGAACAGCTGGAACGCTACAGTGAGAACAGTTAACGCTTCTATCAAGGTAGGAAGACGGGGAAAAAAGAAATAAAGAAACAAAAGGCCTCCAAGGAGGAGGGGCCCCGCGAGGAGCCGGGCTAAGGCCGGGGCGAGTGTCCCCAGGACAGGAGAGCCCCGTCCTGGAGAAGCAGGAGCTGCACCAATCTTCCCAGGCAGAAAGGCGTTCGTAGAGAATTGGAGCAGGACCCCAGGAGGGCGGGGATGCCCTCAGGCTCCCTGGGACACTAACAGACACCTGTGCCCCGGGGAGAGGGCGCCGAGCTCCTAAGGGCTGAAGCGCGCTCGGCAGGACCCGGAGCAGCTCGGAGGGGCTCCGGCGGCGGCTCCCGTGGAGGGGACTGCGGGGTCTGGACCGCGAATCCAAGTGCAGGCCTGGGAGCACTGGGCGCCAGGACACAGCCCAAGATCCGGCCTCCCCCCGGGACAGGGAGAGGCCGGGAGGGCCCAGGACAGCAAGGACGCTCCTGCCGGGAGCTGAGCAGATCAGCGGCCCCGCCCAGAGCCTCCAGGCCCTGCAGATGGAGAGCTCTGTAGTTACTGCGGGGCCTGACTCCAGGGCTCCAGAGCTGGCCGCCGCTACTGGGATTGTTCCTCCTGGGGCCTCACGGGGTAAAGAACCCCCACTGAACCCTGCACCAGGCAGGGGGCAGAGCAGCTCCCCCAAGTGCTAACACCTGAAAATCGGCACAGGCCCCTCCCCCAGAAGACCAGCTAGATGTATAGGAGAAAAACAAATTATTGACCAAGCAGCACTGGAAAGTTCCAGGGGAAGTCGAGGGACTTACAGTATACAGAATCAGAAGATACTCCCCATTTTTGTTTTGTTTTGTTTTGTTTTTTGATTTCTGTTTGCTTCCCGGCCCTTTTTTCTTTCTTTTTTTCCTTTTTTTCTTCTCTTCTTTTCTTCCTTTTTGTTTTTTCTTTTTCTTTCCTTCTTTCTTTCTCTCTTTTTCTCCTTTTCCCAATACAACTTGTTTTTGGCCACTCTGCACTGAGCAAAATGACTAGAAGGAAAACCTTACCTCAAAAGAAAAAATCAAAAACAGTCCTCTCTCCCACAGAGTTACAAAATTTGGATTACAATTCAATGTCACAAAGCCAATTCAGAAGCACTATGATCACTATTATAAAGCAACTGGTGGTGCTATAAAAGCATAAAGGACTCAAGAGACTTCATGACTGCAGAATTTAGATCTAATCAGGCAGAATTTAAAAATCAATTGAATAAAATGCAATCCAAACTAGAAGTCCTAACGACGAGGGTTAATGAGGTGGAAGAACGAGTGAGTGACACAGAAGACAAGTTGATGGCAAAGAGGGAAACTGAGGAAAAAAGAGACAAACAATGAAAAGATCATGAGGATAGATTAAGGGAAATAAATGACAGCCTGAGGAAGAAAAACCTACATTTAATTGGGGTTCCCGAGGGCGCCAAAAGGGACAGAGGTCCAGAATATGTATCTGAACATATCATAGCTGAAAACTTTCCTAATCTGGGAAGAGAAACAGGCATTCAGATCCAGGAAATAGAGAGCTCTCCTAAAATCAATAAAAACCGTTCAACACCTCGACATTTAATAGTAAAGCTTGCAAATTCCAAAGATAAAGAGAAGATCCTTAAAGCAGCAAGAGACAAGAAATCCCTAACTTATATCAGGAAAAATATCAGATAAACAGCAGACCTCTCCACAGAGACCTGGCAGGCCAGAAAGGGCTGGCAAGATATATTCAGGGTCCTAAATTAGAAAAAACATGCAGCCAAGAATACTTTATCCAGCAAGGCTCTCATTCAGAATGGAAGGAGAGATAAAGAGCCTCCAAGACAGGCAGGAACGGAAAGAATATGTGACCTGCAAACCAGCTCTGCAAGAAATTTTAAGGGGGACTCTTAAAATTCCCCTTTAAGAGGAAGTCCAGTGGAACAATCCACAAAAACAGGGGCTGAGTAGGTATCATGATGACACTAAACTCATATCTACCAATAGTAACTCTGAACGTGAATGGGCTTAATGACCCCATCAAGAGGTACAGGGTTTCAGGTAGGAGGAGCAAGATGGCGGAAGAGTAGGGTCTCCAAATCATCTGTCTCCACCAAACTACCTAGAAAACCTTCAAATTATCCTGAAAATCTATGAATTCGGCCTGAGATTTAAAGAGAGACCAGCTGGAATGCAACAGTGAGAAGAGTTCGCGCTTCTATCAAGGTAGGAAGACGGGGAAAAAGAAATAAAGAAACAAAGGCCTCCAAGGGGGAGGGGCCCCGCGAGGAGCCGGGCTGAGGCCGGGGCGAGTGTCCCCAGGACAGGAGAGCCCCGTCCCGGAGACGCAGGAGCTGCACCGACCTTCCCGGGCACAAAGGGGCTCGCAGGGAGTTGGAGCAGGACGCAGGAGGGCGAGGGTCTCCTCGGGCTCCCCGGGACAGTAACAGCAATTCCGCGCCCAGGAGAGTGCGCCGAGCTCCCTAAGGGCTGCAGCGCGCACGGCGGGACCCGGCGGGACCCGGAGCAGCTCGGGGGGCTCGGGCGGCGGCTCCGCGGAGGGAGCTGCACGGCCCCGGGAGCAGCTCGGCCGGGCTCGGGCAGAGGAAGAGGCTCCGTGCAGAGGGGCCTGCACGGTTCCAGGAGCAGCTCGGAGGGGCTCGGGCGGCGGCTCCGCGGAGTGGGTTGCGCCGCCCGGGAGCGCGAATCCACCAGCGCAGGCACCGGAGCACAGGGCGCCGGGACACAGCCCAGGATCCCGCCTCCCCCGGGACAGGCAGAGGCCGGGAGGGCCCAGGACAGCAAGGACGCTCCTGCCCGGAGCTGAGTAGATCAGCGGCCCCGCCCGGAGCCTCCAGGCCCTGCAGACGGAGTTCCTGCCGGAGCTGAATCCAGGTTTCCAGAGCTGCCCCGCCACTGGGGCTGTTCCTCCTGCGGCCTCACGGGGTAAACAGCCCCCACTGAGCCCTGCACCAGGCAGGGGCACAGCAGCTCCCCCAACTGCTAACACCTGAAAATCAGCACAACAGGCCCCTCCCCCAGAACACCAGCTAGACGGACAACTTCCAGGAGAAGCCAAGGGACTTAAAGAACACAGAATCAGAAGATACTCCCCTGTGGTTCTTTTTTTTGTTTTGTTTTTTTGTTTTTTTGTTTTGTTTTGCTTTTTGATTTGTTTCCTCCCCCACCCACCCCCTTTTTTTTCTCCTTTCTTTTTCTTTCTCTTTTTCTTCTTTTTTTTTTTCTTTCGTTTTTTTTTCTCTTCCCTTTTTTTTCTCTTTCTCTTTTCTTTCCTTCTTTCTCTCCTCTCTTTTTCTCTTTTTCCCAATACAACTTGCTTTTGGCCACTCTGCACTGAGCAAAATGACTAGAAGGAAAACCTCACCTCAAAAGAAAGAATCAGAAACAGTCCTCTCTCCCACAGAGTTACAAAATCTGGATTACAATTCAATGTCAGAAAGCCAATTCAGAAGCCCTATTATACAGCTACTGGTGGCTCTAGAAAAAAGTATAAAGGACTCAAGAGACTTCATGACTGCAGAATTTAGAGCTAATCAGGCAGAAATTAAAAATCAATTGAATGAGATGCAATCCAAACTAGAAGTCCTAACGACGAGGGTTAACGAGGTGGAAGAACGAGTGAGTGACATAGAAGACAAGTTGATAGCAAAGAGGGAAACTGAGGAAAAAAGAGACAAACAATTAAAAGACCATGAAGATAGATTAAGGGAAATAAACGACAGCCTGAGGAAGAAAAACCTACGTTTAATTGGGGTTCCCGAGGGCGCCGAAAGGGCCAGAGGGCCAGAATATGTATTTGAACAAATTCTAGCTGAAAACTTTCCTAATCTGGGAAGGGAAACAGGCATTCAGATCCAGGAAATAGAGAGATCCCCCCCTAAAATCAATAAAAACCGTTCAACACCTCGACATTTAATTGTGAAGCTTGCAAATTCCAAAGATAAGGAGAAGATCCTTAAAGCAGCAAGAGACAAGAAATCCCTGACTTTTATGGGGAGGAGTATTAGGGTAACAGCAGACCTATCCACAGAGACCTGGCAGGCCAGAAAGGGCTGGCAGGATATATTCAGGGTCCTAAATGAGAAGAACATGCAACCAAGAATACTTTATCCAGCAAGGCTCTCATTCAAAATGGAAGGAGAGATAAACAGCTTCCAAGACAGGCAGCAACTAAAAGAATATGTGACCTCCAAACCAGCTCTGCAAGAAATTTTAAGGGGGACTCTTAAAATTCCCCTTTAAGAAGAAGTTCAGTGGAACAGTCCACAAAAACAAAGACTGAATAGATATCATGATGACACTAAACTCATATCTCTCAATAGTAACTCTGAATGTGAACGGGCTTAATGACCCCATCAAAAGGCGCAGGGTTTCAGACTGGATAAAAAAGCAGGACCCATCTATTTGCTGTCTACAAGAGACTCATTTTAGACAGAAGGACACCTACAGCCTGAAAATAAAAGGTTGGAGAACCATTTACCATTCGAATGGTCCTCAAAAGAAAGCAGGGGTAGCCATCCTTATATCAGATAAACTAAAATTTACCCCAAAGACTGTAGTGAGAGATGAAGAGGGACACTATATCATACTTAAAGGATCTATTCAACAAGAGGACTTAACAATCCTCAATATATATGCTCCGAATGTGGGAGCTGCCAAATATATAAATCAATTATTAACCAAAGTGAAGAAATACTTAGATAATAATACACTTATACTTGGTGACTTCAATCTAGCTCTTTCTATACTCGATAGGTCTTCTAAGCACAACATCTCCAAAGAAACGAGAGCTTTAAATGATACACTGGACCAGATGGATTTCACAGATATCTACAGAACTTTACGTCCAAACTCAACTGAATACACATTCTTCTCAAGCGCACATGGAACTTTCTCCAGAATAGACCACATATTGGGACACAAATCGGGTCTGAACCGATACCAAAAGATTGGGATTGTCCCCTGCATATTCTCGGACCATAATGCCTTGAAATTAGAACTAAATCACAACAAGAAGTTTGGAAGGACCTCAAACACGTGGAGGTTAAGGACCATCCTGCTAAAAGATAAAAGGGTCAACCAGGAAATTAAGGAAGAATTAAAAAGATTCATGGAAACTAATGAGAATGAAGATACAACCGTTCAAAATCTTTGGGATGCAGCAAAAGCAGTCCTAAGGGGGAAATACATCGCAATACAAGCATCCATTCAAAAACTGGAAAGAACTCAAATACAAAAGCTAACCTTACACATAAAGGAGCTAGAGAAAAAACAGCAAATAGATCCTACACCCAAGAGAAGAAGGGAGTTAATAAAGATTCGAGCAGAACTCAACGAAATCGAGACCACAAGAACTGTGGAACAGATCAACAGAACCAGGAGTTGGTTCTTTGAAAGAATTAATAAGATAGATAAACCATTAGCCAGCCTTATTAAAAAGAAGAGAGAGAAGACTCAAATTAATAAAATCATGAATGAGAAAGGAGAGATCACTACCAACACCAAGGAAATACAAACGATTTTAAAAACATATTATGAACAGCTATACGCCAATAAATTAGGCAATCTAGAAGAAATGGACGCATTCCTGGAAAGCCACAAACTACCAAAACTGGAACAGGAAGAAATAGAAAACCTGAACAGGCCAATAACCAGGGAGGAAATTGAAGCAGTCATCAAAAACCTCCCAAGACACAAGAGTCCAGGGCCAGATGGCTTCCCAGGGGAATTTTATCAAACGTTTAAAGAAGAAATCATACCTATTCTCCTAAAGCTGTTTGGAAAGATAGAAAGAGATGGAGTACTTCCAAATTCGTTCTATGAAGCCAGCATCACCTTAATTCCAAAGCCAGACAAAGACCCCACCAAAAAGGAGAATTACAGACCAATATCCCTGATGAACATGGATGCAAAAATTCTCAACAAGATACTGGCCAATAGGATCCAACAGTACGTTAAGAAAATTATTCACCATGACCAAGTAGGATTTATCCCTGGGACACAAGGCTGGTTCAAGACCCGTAAAACAATCAATGTGATTCATCATATCAGCAAGAGAAAAACCAAGAACCATATGATCCTCTCACTGGATGCAGAGAAAGCATTTGACAAAATACAGCATCCATTCCTGATCAAAACTCTTCAGAGTGTAGGGATAGAGGGAACATTCCTCGACATCTTAAAAGCCATCTATGAAAAGCCCACAGCAAATATCATTCTCAATGGGGAAGCACTAGGAGCCTTTCCCCTAAGATCAGGAACAAGACAGGGATGTCCACTCTCACCACTGCTGTTCAACATAGTACTGGAAGTCCTAGCCTCAGCAATCAGACAACAAAAAGACATTAAAGGCATTCAAATTGGCAAAGAAGAAGTCAAACTCTCCCTCTTCACCGATGACATGATACTCTACATAGAAAACCCAAAAGCCTCCACCCCAAGATTGCTAGAACTCATACAGCAATTCGGTAGCGTGGCAGGATACAAAATCAATGCCCAGAAGTCAGTGGCATTTCTATACACTAACAATGAGACTGAAGAAAGAGAAATTAAGGAGTCAATCCCATTTACAATTGCACCCAAAAGCATAAGATACCTAGGAATAAACCTAACCAAAGATGTAAAGGATCTATACCCTCAAAACTATAGAACACTTCTGAAAGAAATTGAGGAAGACACAAAGAGATGGAAAAATATTCCATGCTCATGGATTGGCAGAATTAATATTGTGAAAATGTCAATGTTACCCAGGGCAATATACACGTTTAATGCAATCCCTATCAAAATACCATGGACTTTCTTCAGAGAGTTAGAACAAATTATTTTAAGATTTGTGTGGAATCAGAAAAGACCCCGAATAGCCAGGGGAATTTTAAAAAAGAAAACCATATCTGGGGGCATCACAATGCCAGATTTCAGGTTGTACTACAAAGCTGTGGTCATCAAGACAGTGTGGTACTGGCAGAAAAACAGACACATAGATCAGTGGAACAGAATAGAGAATCCAGAAGTGGACCCTGAACTTTATGGGCAACTATTATTCGATAAAGGAGGAAAGACCATCCATTGGAAGAAAGACAGTCTCTTCAATAAATGGTGCTGGGAAAATTGGACATCCACATGCAGAAGAATGAAACTAGACCACTCTCTTTCACCATACACCAAGATAAACTCAAAATGGATGAAAGATCTAAATGTGAGACAAGATTCCATCAAAATCCTAGAGAAGAACACAGGCAACACCCTTTTTGAACTCGGCCATAGTAACTTCTTGCAAGATACATCCACGAAGGCAAAAGAAACAAAAGCAAAAATGAACTATTGGGACTTCATCAAGATAAGAAGCTTTTGCACAGCAAAGGATACAGTCAACAAAACTAAAAGACAACCTACAGAATGGGAGAAGATATTTGCAAATGACATATCAGATAAAGGGCTAGTTTCCAAGATCTATAAAGAACTTATTAAACTCAACACCAAAGAAACAAACAATCCAATCATGAAATGGGCAAAAGACATGAAGAGAAATCTCACAGAGGAAGACATAGACATGGCCAACATGCATATGAGAAAATGTTCTGCATCACTTGCCATCAGGGAAATACAAATCAAAACTACAATGAGATACCACCTCACACCAGTGAGAATGGGGAAAATTAACAAGGCAGGAAACAACAAATGTTGGAGAGGATGCGGAGAAAAGGGAACCCTCTTACACTGTTGGTGGGAATGTGAACTGGTGCAGCCACTCTGGAAAACTGTGTGGAGGTTCCTCAAAGAGTTAAAAATAGACCTGCCCTACGACCCAGCAATTGCACTGTTGGGGATTTACCCCAAAGATACAAATGCAATGAAATGCCGGGACACCTGCACCCCGATATTTCTAGCAGCAATGGCCACGATAGCCAAGCTGTGGAAGGAGCCTCGGTGTCCAACGAAAGATGAATGGATAAAGAAGATGTGGTTTATGTATACAATGGAATATTACTCAGCTATTAGAAATGACAAATACCCACCATTTGCTTCAACGTGGATGGAACTGGAGGGTATTATGCTGAGTGAAGTAAGTCAGTCGGAGAAGGACAAGCATTATATGTTCTCATTCATTTGGGGAATATAAATAATAGTGAAAGGGAATATAAGGGAAGCGAGAAGAAATGTGTCGGAAATATCAGAAAGGGAGACAGAACGTAAAGACTGCTAACTCTGGGAAACGAACTAGTGGTGGTAGAAGGGGAGGAGGGCGGGGGGTGGGAGTGAATGGGTGACGGGCACTGGGTGTTATTCTGTATGTTAGTAAATTGAACACCAATAAAAAATAAATTAAAAAAAAAAAGAGGTACAGGGTTTCAGACTGGATAAAAAAGCAGGACCCATCTAATTGCTGTCTACAAGAGACTCATTTTAGACAGAGGGACACCTACAGCCTGAAAATAAAAGGTTGGAGAACCATTTACCATTCAAATGGTCCTCAAAAGAAAGCAGGGGTAGCCATCCTTATATCAGATAAACTAAAATTTACCCTGAAGACTGTAGTGAGAAATGAAGAGGGACACTATATCATATTTAAAGGGTCTATCCAACAAGAGGATTTAACAATCCTCAATATATATGCCCCGAATGTGGGAGCTGCCATATATATCAATCAATTAATAACCAAAATGAATAAATACTTAGATAATAATACACTTATACTTGGTGACTTCAATCCAGCTCTTTCTACCCTCAATAGGTCTTCTAAACACAACATCTCCAAAGAAATGAGAGCTTTAAAAGATACACTGAACCAGATGGATTTCACAGATATCTACAGAACTTTATGTCCAAATGCAACTGAATACAGGTTCTTCTCAAGTGCACATGACTTTCTCCAGAATAGACCACATATTGGGTCACAAATCAGGTCTGAACAGATACCAAAAGATTGGGATCGTCCCCTGCATATTCTCAGACCATAATGCCTTGAAATTAGAACTAAATCACAACAAGAAGTTTGGAAGGACTTCAAACACGTGGAGGTTTAGAACCATCCTTCTAAAGATGCAACGGTCAACCAGGAAATTAAGGAAGAATTAAAAAGATTCATGGAAACTAATGAGAATGAAGATACAACTGTTCAAAATCCATGGGATGCAGCAAAACCAATCCTGAGGGGGAAATACATCACAATACAAGGATCCATTCAAAAACTGGAAAGAGCTCAAATACCAAAGCTAATCTTACACATAAAGGAGCTAGACAAAAAACAGCAAATAGATCCTACACCCTGCAGAATAAGAGAGTTAATAAAGATTCAAGCAGAACACAACGAAATAGAGACCAGAAGAACTGTGGAACAGTTCAACAAAACCAGGAGTTGGTTCTTTGAAAGAATTAATAAGATAGATAAACAATTAGCCAGCCTTATTAAAAAGAAGAGAGAGAAGACTCAAATTAATAAAATCATGAATGAGAAAGGAGAGATCACTACCAACACCAAGGAAATACAAACGATTTTAAAAACATATGAAGAGCTATACACCAATAAATAGGGCAATCTAGAAGAAATGGATGCATTCCTGGAAAGCCACAAACTACCAAAACTGGAACAGGAAGAAATAGAAAACCAGAACAGGCCAATAACCAGGGAGGAAATTGAAGCAGTCATCAAAAACCTCCCACGACACAAAAGTCCAGGGCCATCTAGATGGCTTCCCAGGGGAATTCTAGCAAACGTTTAAAGAATAAACCATACCTATCCTACTAAAGCCATTCCAAAAGATAGAAGAGGATGGAATACTTCCAAACTCAATTAATGAGGCCAGCATCACCTTAATTCCAAAACCAGACAAAGACCCCACCAAAAAGGAGATTTATAGACCAATATCCCTGATGAACATGGATGCAAAAATTCTCAACAAGATACTAGTCAATAGAATCAAACAGTACATTAAGAAAATTATTCACCATGACCAAGTAGGATTTATCCCCGGGACACAAGGCTGGTTCAACACTGGTAAAATAATCAATGTGATTGATCATATCAGCAAGAGAAAAACCAAGAACCATATGATCCTCTCAATAGATGCAGAGAAAGCATTTGACAAAATACAGCATCCATTCCTGATCAAAACTCTTCAGAGCGTAGGGATAGAGGGAACATTCCTCAACATCTTAAAAGCCATCTACGAAAAGCCCACAGCAAATATCATTCTCAATGGGGAAGCCTTTCCCCCAATCTCAGGAACAAGACAGGGATGTCCACTCTCACCTCTGCTATTCAGCATAGTACTGGAATTTCTAGCCTCAGCAATCAGACAACAAAAAGAAATTAAAGGCATTCAAACTGGCAAAGAAGTCAAACTCTCCCTCTTCACCGATGACATGATACTCTTCATAGAAAACCCCAAAAACTCCACGCAAACATTGCTAGAACTCATACAGCTATTTGGCAGTGTGGCAGGATACAAAATCAATGCAACGAAGTCAGTGGCATTTCTATACACTAACAATGAGACTGAGAAATTAAGGAGTCAACCCCATTTACAATTGCACCCAAAAGCATAAGATACCTAGGAATAAACCTAACCAAAGAGGTAAAGGATATAAATCCTAAAAACTGCAGAACACTTCTGAAAGAAATTGAGGAAGACACAAAGAGATGGAAATGCTCATGGACGAAGAATTAATATAGTGAATATGTCAATGTTACCCAGGGCAATTTACACATTTAATGCGATCCCTATCAAAATACCATGGACTTTCTTCGGAGAGTTGGAACAAATCATCTTAAGATTTGTGTGGAATCAGAAAAGACCCTGAATAGCCAGGGGAATTTTAAAAAAGAAAACCATATCTGGGGACATCACAATGCCAGATTTCAGTTTGTAATACAAAGCTGTGGTCATCAAGACAGTGTGGTACTGGCACAAAAACAGACACATAGATCAATGGAACAGAATAGAGAATCCAGAAGTGGACCCTCAACTTTATTGTCAACTAACATTCAACAAAGGAGGAAAGACTATCCACTGGAAGAAAGACAGTCTCTTCAGTAAATGGTGCTGGGAAAACTGGACATCCACATGCAGAAGAATGAAACTAGACCACTCTCTTGCACCATACACAAAGATAAACTCAAAATGGACGAAAGATCTAAATGTGAGACAAGATTCCATGAAAATCCTAGAGGAGAACACAGGCAACACCCTTTTTGAACACAGCCACAGTAACTTCTTGCAAGATACATCCACGAAGGCAAAAGAAACAAAAGCAAAAATGAATTTTTGGGACTTCATCAAGACAAGAAGCTTTTGCACAGTAAAGGATACAGTCAACAAAACTAAAAGACAACCTACAGAATGGGAGAAGATATTTGCAAATGACATATCAGATAAAGGGCTAGTTTCCTAGATCTATAAAGAACTTATTAAACTCAACACCAAAGAAACAAACAATCCAATCATGAAATGGGCAAAAGAAATGAACAGAAATCTCACAGAGGAAGACATAGACATGGCCAACAAGCACATGAGAAAATGCTCCGCATCACTGGCCATCAGGGAAATACAAATCAAAACCACAATGAGATACCACCTCACCCCTGTGAGAATGGGGAAAATTAACAAGGTAGGAAACAACAAATGTTGGAGAGGATGTGGAGAAAGGGGAACCCTCCTGCGCTGTTGGGAAAGTGAACTGGTGCAGCCACTCTGGAAAACTGTGTGGAGGTTCCTCAAAGAGTTAAAAATAGATCTGCCCTATACCCAGCAATTGCACTGCTGGACATTTACCCCAAAGATACAGATGCAAGGAAACGCCGGGACACCTGCACCCTGATATTTCTAGCAGCAATGTCCCCAATAGCCAAATGTGGAAGGAGCCTCGGTATCCATGGAAAGATGAATGGATAAAGAAGATGTGGTTTATGTATACAATGGAATATTTCTCAGCCATTAGAAATGACAAATACCCACCATTTGCTTCAACGTAGATGGAACTGAGTGAAATGAGTCAATTGTAGAAGGACAAACATTGTATGTTCTCTTTCATTTGGGGAATATAAGTAATAGTGAAAGGGAATAGAAGGGAAATGAGAAGAAATGGGTAGGAAATATCAGAAAGGGAGACAGAACATAAAGACTCCTAACTCTGGGAAACGAACTAGGGGTTGTGGAAGGGGAGGAGGGCGGGGGGTAGGGGTGAATGGGTGACGGGCACTGAGGGTGGCACTTCACGGGATGAGCACTGGGTGTTATTCTGTATGTTGGCAAATTGAACACCAATAAAAAATAAATTTATTATTAAAAAAATAAAATAAAATTAGATCAAATAAAAAAATATAAATTAAAACCACAATGGGATACCACCTCACAGCAGTGAGAATGGGGAAAATTAATAAGACAGGAGACAAGAAATATTGGAGTGGATGTGGAGAAAGGGGAACCCTCCTGCACTGTTGGTGGGAATATGAAATGGTGCAGCCACTCTGGAAAACTGTGTGGAGGTTCCTCAAAGAGTTAAAAATAGATCTGCCCTACGACCCAGCAATTGCACTGCTGGGCATTTACCCCATAGATACAGATGCTAGGAAATGCCAGGACTCCTGCACCCCGATGTTTCTAGCAGCAATGTCCACAATAGCCAAACTGTGGAAGGAGCCTCGGTGTCCATCGAAAGATTGATAAAGAAGATGTGGTTTATGTATACAATGGAATATTACTCAGCCATTAGAAATGACAAATACCCACCATTGGCTTCAATGTGGATGGAACTAGAGGGTATTATGCTGAATGAAATAAGTTAATCAGAGAAGGACAAACATATTATGGTCTCATTCATTTGTGGAACACAAATAATAGTGAAAGGGAATAAAGGGGAAAGGAGAAAAAATAAGTGGGAAATATCAGAAAGGGAGACAGAACATGGAAGTCTCATAACTCTGGGAAATAAACTAGGGGTGGTGGAAGGGGAGGATGGCGGGGGGTGTGGTGACTTGGTGATGGGCACTGAGGTGGGCACTTGAGAGAATGAGCACTGGGTGTTATTTTGTATGTTGGCAAATTGAACTCCAATAAAAAATAAATTTATTATTAAAAAATTAAATCCATAAAACAGAGGCATTAAAATACAAAAAAAAAGAATAAAAATTATTGCAGTGATAACTAGAAACAAGTCTAAGACCCAGAAGGCATAAGAGAAAGAATAGGCTTCCAGGCCACCCCACTGACAGGTACAGTTACCAAGGCTTCTTGTCTTCTCAGTCCAAAATCAGGATGAAGGGGCAACTCATAGTCAGACAACAAAATAGATTTGAATTCAGAGTTGTTGCCAGAAACCCTTGAACATATGGCTACTGCAAGAATATGTAGAAGAGAATAACTTTGAGTCTTTTGATATTGGGTGATTGGTGAGTAATGGTGTTCATATTGATAGAAATGGAAAATCTGGGAGGGGAAGTAGGCCTGTATGGAAAGATGTCAAGTACAATATTATCTATGTTGCTGAAACTGATGTGGGCCAGGCTGGCAGAGATCTAGAATATGATAGGCAAGAAGAAAGATGGCAACTCTGATCAGGCAGGGCACAAGACTATATTTGGAACCGTTGACTTAGGAATGGAAGTGACAATAAAGACTAGAGAAAGAGGAGGTGCCAAGTCTCAGCAAATGCCCATAGTTAGGAGGTGATACCAGAAAAGAGGAGAGGTATCAGAAAAGAGACAGAGAATCAAGGTGTGATGAAGAAAGAAAAAACCAGGAGGGAAAGGAACACTTCAGAAAGAAGGAATGCTAACACTGATAAGGACCTCAGGGAGGTCAAGGAGCCAGATCCCACCACTGGGCTCTTGAGTTTGATAAGATCTTAGTCTGTCAGAGAAACTCTGACCTTACTCGGGGGATTATAATTGGCCACCTGCCTCCAAGGTATAAGTGCCTTATAATATTTAAATATTACAAAGGATCTTCATTAACAGTTAAGATTCCTTCCCCTCTTGAGTTCCTTTAAAGATTTTCAAAATGCTCTGAAGTTAAAGAGTTCAAGATTACTGTCCTACCCAAGCCTGAGGGTATGGAGTGTGAGCCCAGGATGGAGAGACCATTGGCTGGCTAAACATTGGTCCTATTTGCAGGCTCTTGCAATAACAGCAGCAGCTAATATTTCAAAGGACCTTAGTGAATGACAGCTTGGGTTTTTACCCTGGGTACAGATGCTATTTCCTCTGCTTACTAGCTGACAATGGAGCTTAAATACTGGTAAGTGCTTATACAATGAAGGTTCTGTGACAAAATGGTACCAAGAGCCAAAACTACTTCAGAGGGACAAGCACATCTATTGAATTTGGTGTCCAATAGAGAAAGAGAGAAAGCTGAAAAGATGCTCTTAGTTACTAGATTCTAAGTTAAACTTGGTTGCAAAAGTCAAATGAAATATTGCTCATAAAAGTATCCTGGGGACGCCGAGGTGGCTCAGTTGGTTCAGCATCCAACTCGATGTCTGCACAGGTCTTGATCTTAGGGTTGTGAGTTCAAGCCCCCCACTGGGTTCTGTGCTGGACATGAAGCCTACTAACAAACAAACAAAAAACAAATCATAACAATTCCTTTTGGGGCCCCTGGGTAGTTTGGCATGGAGTCTGCTTGTCCCTCTCCCTCTGCTCCTACCCCACTTATGCATGCACTCTCTCTCTAAAATAAATTAAAACAATTTTTTAAGTACCTTGCACCCTGCTATGCACTCTATTAAATAAGGCACTGCAATTTAACATTAAATGAGAGCACCAAAAATTTTCCAAGTATGAATTAGGATCTTCTCAATATATGAAATCCATGATAGCATGAGACATGATATCATGTTGTGGGAAAAATTACACATTGTGAATCAAGAAGGATTTATTTGCCTTTGATGATGATGATGATAATGGTGACTATGATAATTGTTTCCTGATTGCTTAATTTATCAAATGGTCCACCAATCCCTCTGTGCCAAGACCTGCCCTGGTTTGGGTTGCATGGGTTCATGACGTACAAATTTTTCTGGTAAGTGGAGCCTCATCCATAAGGCTTATCCCACCTCTTACAACTCTGAGCCACAGATCTAGGTGCTTCTGGTCTGAGAATTTCTTTAACACCTCCGTCATTCTAGACATTGGTTGCATGGAACTTGCCTTATTAAGGAGATTGGGTATGCCAGTTCTCTTGGATCCCAAAACTGAAGGGCCAAAGGACACATAGTGTAGGAAAATTTACATTCAAGAAAGTGTCATCCACCTACTTGGCGCTAGTCCTTGCTACTATTAATATAAAGAAGTAACATTTATTGACCACTTACATGTCAGGTACTGTGCTACATGCTTTACATACATTACTATACTATAGTACTATGAGGTGGCCTGATTTCCCCCTGATTACAAAGAAGAGAACACTGAGGCTAAGAGAAGGTAAGCAACTTGCCTGAAGTCACATACTAGTTAGCAATAGAACTGGGACCTGAAGGCAGATCATTTGTCACTGAAGACTCTGTACTTAAGTCCTTGTCTACACTAAAAGTATAGAACACTTCATATTTATAATGGTGCCTTGGATCATTATCAGGTTTGCTGATTTCTACCAAGGCTATAGAATCCTTTCCCCTATCCCCTGACTCCACCTCTCTGCAATAACTTTACTAAAGAAAGGCATCCATTTGTGCCTCTCAATGGAAGGCACATAGCAAGTACTCAGAAGATACTTGTTGAGAAAAAAAAAAAAAGATACTTGTTGAATGAATGCATGCCTGTATGTGTTCTGATCATCAAGGAGTCCTTACACAATTGAAAGCCAACAAGTGAGGTTTAGGTAACTCTTCATGTGCAGATGAAACCCTGAACTACACAGAATACCACTTTGAAAGCTCATTACTCTTCATTGAATTGTAGTTGTCAAGTGTACATCTTTAGGAGCCAGTTCATTGTATTAAATTACATGCATAAAATATTTAAGAAGTGGTGAGTTCTTAAGCTCAGAGGTTCCCTCCAACCCCTTACCCTTGTTACAGTTACATCATGAAAATTCATAGCCAGAAGCCTTTAGCCTTCACCCTTCTGCTCACCCAAGGGATTCATCATTACTACCCAGAAGCCCTAAATAACCCTCTACCAATCAGTTGTCTGTCATACTCACTTTCTCTTTTTGGATCTCTAGGAAAACAACTTTTTATCCAATGCGGAAAGCCTTGTTCTTGATACACTTCACTTCCTGAATCCTGAGGAAGGAGTCTTTTTTTTTTTTCTTTTTATAGTTTCCTTTTCCCTGAAGGCCTCGCTTATGTCTTTTCCTACTTTTTTTTTAATTGGAGTTCAATTTGCCAACATATAGCATAATAACACCCAGTGCTCACCCAGCCAAGTGCCCCCCCCAGGGCCCATCTTCCAGTCACCACAACCCCCCGCCCACCTCCCCTTCCACTACCCCTTGTTCATTTCCCAGAATTAGGTGTCTCTCACGTTTTGTCACCCTCACTGATATTTTCACTCATTTTCTCTCCTTTCCCTTTATTCCCTTTCACTAATTTTTATATTCCTCAAATGAATGAGAACATATAATGTTTGTTCTTTTCCGATTGACTTATTTCACTCAGCATAATACCCTCCAGGTCCATCCACGTCGAAGCAAATGGTGGGTATTTGTTAACAACATTCTACCCACAGACAGCCAGGGAGAAGCCCATAAGCTGATTCTTCCTCAGAGGAGCAGGGCTCAGCAAGTGATCAGAGAATATTTCAAGTGGGCTGATAGCCATACCTGTGCCTGTGGTTACTGGATACTGCCTGCTGGGGAAAAGTTGTTACTCTTCAGTCCTGTAGCACTTCATGCTTTGTCAGTTTTTAATCAATGTCAGTTAACACCTGCAGAATACAAAGATGAAGTCAGCTTTCCCCACAGAATGTTTGTAATTCTCTAGTTGTATCTCCAGGTTTTTATTCCAAGCAGCCCTGAGGACTATAAATAAGACTCCTTAATATAATACATTTGATATGATAATTGTTCCTGAAGCATTAGGCATATTCTTGTTTTGTAAAAAACATGCTTTTCTTTAAATAAAGAGGTGAGGGTGAGCAGTCTTCTCTGCTCAGAAGGAAAGGATCAGCCTGTTTTGCCCTAGATCTGTTTCCTTGTTCTTATCAAAGGATGACAAACTCATGCCTATGGGTTCTCATGACCACTGATGATAGAGCAGTTAGGGGTGATAATTGAGAATTTTGGCCTTCAAGTCAGACAGAATTGTATTGAAATTCTGGCTCAAATTCTACATTTTCCACTGACCCACTCTCTACTCCTGAAAGACTTCTAAATAGTTTGCACAACTGCAGAATGGAGAGAACGGTGCCTACATCTCATGGTGGGGTAAAGCCTGTCAAGTCCAATAGGGTTTCACAGTTAGTATTCATACATGTTAGTGATATGGGAGAGCTTGATTATTGTCTCATGGAGTCAATGAATGAATCTCGTGGACACAAGAGAGTGAGTAAAGGGATAGAAACTTATTAAATAAAGATATAGAAAAAGCTCTCAGAAGTGAGAGGGCTCCTGACAGGGTTGCCACTGAGGGCTTGTAGTGGAAGTCTTTTATTGAGAACTGACTGGGAAGCTTGTGGCCTTGAGATTCTTGTGCTGTCTAGTTTGAGTTAGGACTGATGATAACATCTTTAATGGCTTACTTTTTGGAGGTCTGGTTATTCTCTGTTGGTCACAAGTAGCTGTTATAATGAGACACTCTCCCATTTACACCTTAGGGCAGATATCCATGTCCTAATTCCTGAAGCAGGGTAGTCTGGCTTGTTCCTTTATCTCTGGTTTCCTTACACCTCAGCATTTTTGGGATTTTTGTAAGTCTGCCTCCATAGCCCCCTACCTAGCCCTGCCTAGCTCTGTTTGTCCCTAACTCATTGGCACCAATTTTATGGTTTTCACATCAGGTGGGCATGGGAAGAGATCTGATGTCATTAGTACCAGAGTGCAAGTGACAGATTCCAGAGTAAATCCTCTTCAGTTGGCACAATTGATGAAAATGCATATTAAATATTTGACCAGAGATAAGAAATTTATAACCATGAATGCTTCAGCTCTGATAATTTAGCCTATAAATGTATACTAAGATGCAGCATTTCTTTTGTTTAAAACCCCATGTACTCAATTTGCGTTCAGGGAAAGGCTGTGGAATCATTCAGACCCACTGCTAACAAGAAATTGGGATGCCAGCAAGGCTAATGTTTTTATGAGAATGTTGGGCTATTAATCATAAAAGAGCAAAACAAGACACTTCTATTTATAGCAAACTGCTGCTAAGCAGATAATAAAGACCCTTTTCAGAGCTTCCCCCCCGCGCACACACACACAGAAAAGTGCTTGGCTTGTACAATGGGTTTTCAGACGAAATTAAAAAACCCCACAAGTACATGAGCCCTGAGTGCTTGTGGTATTTAAACCAATGTCCTTGGCATCAACCAGCCTCTGCAGGTAAAATAACCCTGTATAAAGAGGCCAGAACCTGGCTAGCTCACTTTAACAGCTGACTGAGTGCATGAAGTACCTTTAGTTTGGAAATGAGTGAGTAGCCCCAGAAAAGCCCAGGTGAGCTATTATGCCTTCCTCTGATGGCTTCTGAAAAGTCCTAGGTCACCTTCTCTGTGTTGGAAGGGACCAGTGGCCATCACTTAGTCAGATCTCCCCTTCCCATCCCTTATAAAGGTGGATGCTGTCTCTGCTAGGAAGTCTGTGGGGGAATACTAAATGTCCCCTTTGGCTCAATCCCTGCTGGAAAGATATCTAAACTCTTCAAAATCCAGGGGCTGCAATTTGCAGTTTCTGGGTAGAGCAGGCACTTAAATATTTGTGGAATTCATGAATGACTTCACGCATGCATTTGGACCTCTAGCAAATAGGAGATGTGGTAAGCAGAAAAATCAACACCAAAAGATATCCATGTCCTAATTCCTGAACCCTGTCCATGTTACTGTTATTTAAAAACAGGCTTTTTGGAGATGATTAAGGTTCTTGAGATGGGAGATTATTTTGGATTATCAAGTGGCCCCTAAATGCAATTGCATGTCTTCTCTTAAGAGGGAAGCCGAGGGAAATTTATAAACAAAAGAGAAATTGGTGTGAAAATGGAAGCAGAGATTGGGGTAATGCTATCTTAAGCTAAGGATTGCTGATAGCCCCCAGAAACTAGGAAATTCTCCTCCAGAGTCTCTGAAAGTGGCATGACCTGCTGACACCTTGATTTTGGCCTGGTGTGACTGATCTAGGGCTTCTAGCCTCCAAAACTGTAAGGAATGAATTTCTTTTGCTGTAAGCCACAAAATATGTGGTCATTCATTAGAGCAGCCATGGGGAATGAATACCAAAAACAGCTAATTTCTCCCCAACAGCTTCAGTCTCAAAATGTCAGAATAACTAGCATGAGACGCTTGTGTCCCACATAGATGTTACAGGGGTGACAGATGTATTCTATTCACATCTTGTTCACCAAGAAGAAAATCTTCTAAAATAATTGTTAAAATTGTTATAAAAATGAAACAAATTCAAAGCAGAAAAAGAAGGCAAATATTACAGTAAAGTATAAAAAATTAAAAGTAAATGTGCTCTCCACTCCAACCAACTCCTGAAGGTCAACCCTCTGGGGTGTGTGTGTGTGTGTGTGTGTTCTTTAAGTTGCTATGAAAGGAAGTATATTTATATTTCCCCCCATTTTGACACCAACCAGGCCATTCATTCACATTATGCAGTTCCTTTTGTTCATTTAAAAATACATATTGTGAGATCTTTCCATGTGTGTATATGGATATTTCCTCATTCTTTTTCAACAATTGTGAAAACATTTCATTGCGTAAGTATATCGTAATTTATGTAACCTGTCCAAAATGGTGAATTATTGAGGTAAACAAATATGGTTTTGATAAGAGTAGGATGACATTAAACTGGATTTATAGGAAAATAGCATATTTTTCTTTCCCCAAATCAAAGCAAACTATTGTGATTACCCTCAAAAGGCAGCATGGTTGCTGAAGAGGTTTGGGTTCTGCACAGTAACTCTAGGATTGGGTGTGAAACCTGGGATCTCCCAAGTACTCTCATTACTCCTAAACTCTTATGCCTTTGAAAAAATAGCAGTGCTTTGTTCATTCATTCTTTCATTCAGCCAATGTGTTTCAGAGCCTTCTATGTCCTCAGAGCTCTGCTGACATTCTGCAGATGATAAAGATGAATAATATAAAGCATTCTGCCTCCAAGTAGCTTGCTGTCAAGGAACAGTAGAATAATTACTAACACAGACTGAGAGACTATGAGCAGGCACTGTTCTAAATTACTATACATCCATTACTTTAAATACTCCACTATTCAATTCTCCTGTTATTGTTATCCTATGTTTCAGAGGGGAAATCGGGGGCAGAGAGAGTAGTCACATCCCTTACTCAAAGTCTCAGTGCTAGTAAGTGGCCAAACCTGGCCAGAGTGTTAATCTGGACCTGCAGAAGCCTGAGCCCCATCCACACTCTGATCTAGTAAAGGCAACCACTCTAGCATCTGTTGTTGCATGACAAATTACCCCAAGATTCAGTGGCTAAAAACAACAGCAGTCATTTGTTTGTTTGTTGTCCTACAACTTGGGTAGTGCTTGATGAAGACACATCATCTTTGCTCTTTGTTGTGTCTGCTTGGGGTGGAATGTCCAAAATGGATTTTTAACTCATGTTTCTGATTCCTCAGCTGGGTGTTTGGAATACAGGGACTGGTCAGGTATCTCCATGTGACTTTTTTATATGACTAGTTTGAGCTTATTTACAGTATGGTGGTCTCAGGCTAGTTGGCCCTCTTATATAGCAGGTGGCTTCTCCCAGAGCATAAAAAGCAAAAGCTGCTTTCCCTCTTAACTCCTGGACTTGGTAAGTCAAGAGCTTCACTCAGACTGCCTTCATCGCTCAAAGCAATCATAAGACCAGGTAAGATTCAAGAGGTGAGGGGGGAAAATCCTCTGTCTCTTATTGAGAGAGTCAAGATCACATTGTAGAATGGCATATGAGATGGGAGATATTATTGTGCAAATGGTTAGAAACACTCCAGAACAGGTGATTAGCCAGCCATGCACATAAACAGCTATCATATTAGAAGGAAGAAATAAATGTTGCAAAAGGGGTAGAGTTTATATATTAACAGATTACTTCCAGTTTGCAGAATTGAAGACAGAGATTGAGGGAGGGTGCCTTTAAATTGTTTTGGTGGAGAGGTTATCATTAGACATGTGCATATGAGAGAAAGAAGGTTCCAGGAACACAATGTGAGCAAAGGCCAGAGGTAAGGATGTAGTGTGTATGTGTGTGTGTGTGTGTGTGTGTGAGTGTGTGTGTGTGAATCCAAAGATCTAGCAAGAAGAGGGTTGAAGGACTGTGGGGTGGTTTATTTTTAACCAAAATATCAAATGTGGAACAGAGGTAACTGATTAGATTGGCTTTCTTTGGCACCAGGAAAACAGACACATGTTGGCTATAGGTATGCAATGTAGGTGACAGTGAAGACTGGGCTTCTCTCCCTGAGTCCTATCGGGCATTGGGAACAACTTTCTCTTCCAGGACTGTTGCCAGGCAGAGGTACAATTCTGAGCTCCTGGGCATCATCCTTGGCTCCAAGATGAGCAACAAGTGGGTTCCTCCCCAAGAGCCAGCTGAGTTCCCTCCCAAACCTTCTCTTGAGCCCCCTTCTGGTGCTGCACCTGTGGGGTAGACACAGCTGTGATGGCAGCACTGCAGTAATTATGGGAAGAGTATGCTAATGAGAAGATGCTTGTAATTAACTTGCTTTTTCTGTTGCCTGTCAAGCCCAAGAAGCACTTGTGGAAAAGATAATTAAATCAGAATCAGATGCCTGTAGTAAATATTTTATTTGAAGCCCTACACTCCACTACAATAGAGGAAGTTGACCTTGAAGTCTAGCTGCAATTTTCCACCTTTGTCTGAAGTCTGGGCCCAACTCAGGGTGTGAACTGGAGTCTGCTCAAATGAGCTCCTTGTTAAACCAAGTGGTGGGGATCCCTGGGTGGCGCAGCGGTTTGGCGCCTGCCTTTGGCCCAGGGCGCGATCCTGGAGACCCAGGATTAAATCCCACATCGGGCTCCCAGTGCATGGAGCCTGCTTCTCCCTCTGCCTATGTCTCTGCCTCTCTCTCTCTCTCTGTGACTATCATAAATAAATAAATATTAAAAAAAAAAACAAGTGATGTGTGTCATGTATATTAGCCTAGTAATGCTAGAGTATTAGGTTAATATTTATTTGCTCCTTGAAAGTGTACAAAACTGGACTTGGGAAGTGTGGAATCCCGAGCAACTAGGCAGCCCAGCCTCCCCCTGTGCCTCTGTTTGTTCAGGTTTGGTTCTAAGGAGCTGATAACTCCACTCCCTCCATCACAGAGACTATCCTCATGTCATTAAGAGTTTCTGCCTCTCTGGCACATATTTCATACTTGCTCTATTCAGCAAGCAGTGGTCTTGATAGTAATTGGGTGGTAAGTGCCCATGACAAACCCTATCATATTCCTTTTACTTAGGTGATGCATTTGCCATTGCACATCTTATGGAATGGGAAACTGAAAATTGCTTGGGTGACAAGTGAATATTTCATTTGAGTCTAGACAGTAGTTTCCTTTAAGGACTTTAAAAAAAAAAGATTTTATTTATTTATTCGTGAGAGACAGAGAGAGAGAGAGAGAGAGAGAGAGAGAGAGAAAGAGAGAGAGAGAGAGGCAGAGACACAAGCAGAGGAAGAATCAGGCTCCATGCAGGGATCCCGACGTGGGACTCTATCCCAGGTCTCCAGGATCAGGCTCTGGGCCAAAGGCGGCGCTAAACCACTGGGCCACACCCGGGCTGCCCTTTAAGGACTTTCTATAAGGAAAAGATTTGTAAAAAGAAGCCATTGTGCCCTACCACACCTTGTTCCTGAGATGCCAAATAATGCTACTGTCCTTACAATACCTATTCTCCCCTCATGCCTGGGATCTAGGGAGGGACAGGAACTTGTCTAGTGCCCTGTTTGTTAGCAATGGAGAAAAGAGACCTACAGAGTGAAGCACCGCACAAAGGAGCCCACCTGTCAGACAGAACCAGGACCTGGTAGTCTCTATTTCATGTTGTAGGAGTTCCTCGTTCTCTATACACCTGAGTCAGACAGTTTTGTGTGAGGAGGTTATATAGCCTCCATGATCAATATAACTTGCTGTCAAGCTTCCCAAATGCTATGAATCTCAGCTAACGGGGAGAGACCTAATGTTTCACTTCTCTGGGCAGACCCCATGACTTCTTTGTGTATTTAAAACATTTTATTGAAGAAATATGGTGACCTCTTTCAAAGACATCTCATCAGTATCCTTTTTCAAATGTTTTTTTCTTAGTTTCCTGTTGTATGACTCATGGTACACTTTCCACCTTCTCAACTGTACTCCATTCAAGTGCCCACGGACCATCAGACCATTCTCCATTATCCTCATAGATGAAGTAAAGACTGTCTTTTGAGGTTTGAGAAGCCAGGCATGGAGTCCCCTCCCTCTGTCTCTTGCACTCCTGCCTGCCTGCCACACATTCCTTGTTTGGTTTTAAAATTTTGGGATGGTGGTCTTTTTACTTCAAAACATCTTAGTTCCTTCTCCCTCCATAGAGGAAGTCATCTTTAAAACAAACATTCATTCATTTGGGCAATATTAACAATAGTGAAAGGGAATAAAGGGGAAAGGAGAAAAAATGAGTGGGAAATATCAGAAAGGGAGATAACATGAGAGACTCCTAACTCAGGGAAATGAATTAGGGGTGGTAGAAAGGGAGGTGGGTGGGGGGTGGGGGTGACTGGGTGATGGGCACTGAGGGGGGGCACTTGATGGGATGACACTGGGAGTTATTCTATATGTTGACAAATTGAACACCAATGAAAAATAAATTTATAAAAAAAAAAAAAAACTGAAACAAAACCCCATAGGAAAGTGAGTGTGAAAAAAAAAAAAGTGAGTGTGTTGAGAGAAGGGAGATCTGGTAGTAGCAAGAAGGCCAGAATTTCCTTTGGGAAATTCCTTTCCCATATTTTTATGGGAGCTGTGATCAGTGGAGACCAGCCTGGCTGGACTGAGGCTGCACCCATAGCACCTGCCTGTGGGGTGGGGTGGGGGAGAATTCAGGGGCAAGGCTGGCAGGTTGAGTTCAGCATGAGTAAGGAAGTTGTTGGTCCTGAAGACATCTTGGATATAGTATTTACAAATGGGTAGGGAGGATGATTAGAGTTACCTGCTGGAGGGTAGGGGAGTTCCACTAAATGTCCATTGAGAAAATTACCATTCCTGTAGTACTGTTTGACTATGTGAACATTTCATAAGGTGAGCAAAGTCTCTGGCTGATGAAGGCTCCCTCCTTAACCAGACTTTAGTCAGGCCTCTCTGAGACCTCTTTTTTTCACAAGGCCTCATCCTTGACCTTACCTGTCCAATTTTAGCAAGAAAGTCTGCTAAATAAATTTAGTGAGAGCCCCTCCTCCCTTGATATTCAGTCATTTCTCATTCCCCTCCTTAATACCTAGCCAAGTTCCCCTTAGTAATTCCCCACTAGTCCTTTTTATATTCAGAGTTGAATTCAAGCTCTTTCCCCAGTTGCAATATTCTTAAATTAAGTCTTTCTTGATGTTTTAACAAGTGTCAGAACAATTTCTCTTTAACATGGCCTGGTCTCTAAAACTCCAGAGTCCCCATTAATGTAATTCCTTTCCCTATTAATTTGAATTTATGTATTATTTTCCTTTTGTTTCATACCCTTGTTCACTTCCAGCTGGTACAATTTAAAGCCATGCTACATTAAATGTAGGTATCTTTGACCAGATTCTGACAAGGGAAGATCACAGTATGCCTGTCCTAGTCAATCCAGCCTGCTGTAATAAGATATTATATCCTACATGGCTTAAACAACATAAATTTATTTCTTGCAGTTCTGAATACTAAGAAGTATAAAAGAAAAGACCTGAAAGATTTGGTGTCTGGTGAGGACCCACTTCCTGGTTTGCAAATCACTTCCTTGTCATTGTATCCTCACATGGAAGGACAGCAGGAAATGTGAGGAAGCTCTCCTGTTTCTTATAAGGACACTCATCCCATAGTGACTAGACTTTGCCCTCATGACTTAATTACTGCCCAAAGGCCCCACTTCATAATACTATCATACTGGGGGCTAGAATTTCAACATAAGAACTGGTGGGGGAAAGGAGACAAAAATTCAGTCCATAACAGTGCTTTTCTTGTCCATCTCAGTATCATCCAACTGTAACACAACTGGAATATTTTTCTGGGTTGATCTCTCTTTCTCTGAGCATGGCACACTCACTTTTCAATATAAAGAGCAGTGTGTAATCCCAAAATTGCTAGAACAGAATGAATAGCTAAGTGATATTACTGCCTATTAACCTTCTGAATTAAGACTTGGCATTTAAAAGCTAGCTGGACCATGCCATTTTTGGAATTTTCTCTTGTGAAATTCAGAGTCCATGCCTCATATTAAACTTACCAACACCTTGTGCTTTGCAAGATGCAGCAAGCTACTGGTTGAGAAATTGAGGATACATTTCTTTGACTAGGGAGAACTCATTTCCTATCCAAGTGAATGAGTTTTATCTTAGAGTCTGTAACTAATGGGTTTTCCTGAATTTACCAGTTAATGGGCAAAATATTATCCATTACAGACCAAAACTGTGTCCCAGCATGTTTTTTACAAGGTAGTTGCTGAACTTTGAATCACACCTAGGTAAGAAAAATCACACACAAAAGAAAAAAATGTTTTCCTAATTTTTAATTATGAAATCATCTGACAGTATGAAAAATAACAGGTGTTATTCTCCTAACATACAGCATTCTCCTAACACTGGGTGTCTATGCTCAACAGTATTTAGGATTTATTTATTGTCTTCTCATTCAATTTAAGATCTTACTGGTTTATAGTCTAATAAATGACTTTAAATTGGACCTTGGATATTCTGGTTATTATAAGACTTTGCATCTTATTTAAGACTCTCTTTTAGATAACTTCCTCTGCAAAATATATAAAAGAAAAAGTGATAGAAATGAGAAGAGAAATAGAAAAATCTACACTCATATTAAGAGAGATCAAACACTCCTCTCTTAGCACTTAATAAAACAACTAAACAGAAAAATCATCATCAACAAGCAGGATGTAACAGACTTATAGAATACTGCACCCAACAAGAGAGAATTCATATTATTTTCAGGTATATATGTTCTGAACATATTACATGTTAGATGATATCCTGTGAGATAAAATAAACCACAACCAAATTTTAAAATATGCAATCATACAGAGTGTTTTTCCAATCACAAGGAACCAAACTAGAAAGATAGGAGGAAAAGATACAGCAGGATATTAGAAAAAAATCTCTGAACATGCTCCTTAATTAGAATATCTGAACATACTCCTGAACATACTCCCTGGATTAGAAAAAAAAGGTCTCATGAAAAATTTAAAAATGCACTGGAAGATTTTAAAAATTCACTGATTTGAGTGAAAATGAAAACACAACATACCAAAATTTGTGGGACTGAGCCATAGCAGTATTGAGAAATAAATTGATAGCAATAAGAATTTTCTTTTATAAAGCAAAGTAATCCCAAAGCAAGTAGAAAAAACACAAATATAAAAATAAAAGCAGAAGTAAAGACACTTGAAAACAAATAAAAATAAGCAATTCAATGAATCAAAAAACTGGTTTTATGGAAAAAAAACACACACACAAAAAAAACAAAAAATTAGCAAACTTCTATCAAAACAGGCAAAGAAAAAAGAGACAAGATACAAATCACCAGTATCCTAAATAAAACAAGAGATATCCCTACAGATTCTGCAGACATTAGAAGGGAATAATATGAATGGGGAAGGGTAAATAAGGAATACTATAAATAACTACAGAAAAATTTGATAAGTTAGATGAAATTGACCAATTTCCCCCAAAACAGAAATTACCATTTGTGTTAAGGAATTTGAAATTTTAAAAACATATTTTATTTATTTATGAAAAAGATTGAGAGAAATCAAGGGAAGGAGCAAAAGGAGAAGGACAAGCAGTCTCCATACTGAGCAGAGTCTGTCAAGAGACTCAATCTCAGGACCCTGAGGTCATGATCTGAACCAAAACCAAGAGTCAAACTCTTAACCAACTGAATCATCCAGATGTCCTTGAAATCTTAATTTAAAAACTCTCAGAAACAAATCCCGCTCTTACCTGTGCAACCTAACTTTGGCCTCGCCACAGCTGACCGGGAGGTGTCCCTGTCCCCATGTTACTGATGAGAAAACAGGCTCAAAGAGACAAAGAAACAGAGGCCCAGGGACCTGAAGTTCTTTCCGGCGTTTCCCACTGGACCGCCTCTTCTCCACCCTGAGGAATGAGGCCAAGAACAAGCCTATCTTCCTTTAGACACTGGCCTTCCTGCCTTCGTGTGCCCTACCCTGTACCTCACTCAGGCATTTGGTCCTTGGTATAGTGAGTGAATAAACAGAAGACCTCACCTACCACCAGTGCCCTGGCCCAGTGGCCCCTGACAGCACCAGCCTCCTTGCTGCTTTCCTGGCCTCTGGGACTCTGCTTGTAATACCCTTAACCCAGCGATCAGATCACTCTCCTGCTCAAAGTTCAACACCTCCCCCGTGCTAATAGATCAGCTCTGCATTCTTGTTAAAAAAAAAAAAAAGTGTTTTCACTGTTAAAATTCTATTCAACATTTTAAAAAGAATTAACATCAAAGAGGCTGGGGAAAATGGTGGAATAAGAAACATTAAGCTCACCTTGTCCCATGGATATACTAAATAACATTCAAAGCAGTGTAGATAACCCAGGAAATGATTCAAAGACTGGCATAACAGGGCACCTAGGTGGGTCAGTTAGTTAAGCATCTGCCTTTGGCTCAGGTCATGATCCCAGTGTCCTGGGACTGAGCCCCACATTGGGCTCCCTGCTCACCAGAGAGCCTGCTTCTTCTCCCTCTGCCTGCTGTTCCTTCTACTTGTGCCCTCTCTCTGTCAAATATATAAATAAATTCTTTTTTTTAAGATTTCATTTGTTTATTCATGAGAGACAAGAGAGAGAGAGAGAGAGAGAGAGAGAGAGAGGCAGAGACACAGGCAGAGGGAGAAGCAGGCTCCATTCTGGGAGCCTGATGTGGGACTCGATCCAGGGTCTCCAGGATCCCAACCTGGGCTGAATGTGGCACTAAACTGCTGAGCCGCCCAGGCTGCCCAATAAATTCTTCAAAAAAATTTTTTTAAAAGACTGACATAACACACTCCACAACTAAAGATAGAGAAGAGGCCACATCAAAGAATATAGGAAGGGTGAAGACATGGTTTGGAAGTGAAATGGATCATAGCTATCCATGGTGGGATGAAGAAGGGTGAAAACAGATTTTCACACTAGGGATCCCACACGAGGAAGATAAATCCCCATAATATTTGGCTTTGAAAGCAAGAGGGGCCAAATTTTTGTGAGTTCTTCAAGTGAGACAAATCTGGAATTTAAAAAATTGATGGGCTTGGCTCTGAGAGAGCACAGAAGGCATTAGGAAGCAGAGTCCCTGCTATTAAAGAGATAGCATCACTAACAACCTGCATAGATATAGCATGGAAGCAGAAGTTTGAAAAATGGGTGGGGCAGATAGGAAGGAGAGTAATATACTCATCTCAGAGCATGGCTCAGAGAGGCAGGAATCACAGAAAGACCTCTCCGGATATGAAGTAGTTAGCATGTGCCATTTCCCTTCCCTACCCCTCAGCATAAACAGACAGCCACCTTGGGAACCAGCACAGAGTGCTGATACTTTCTACCTACTTGATTTAAACCAAGCTCTGCCTTCTCGTTCTTTGGCAGACCTCTTCTTCCCACTCATACTTGCCTCAGTACTGGTACAAAGCTTCCTCCTCCCAGAAGACCCATGCAAACCCTAACAATACCTCATCTCCCACCCATGGGTCTTGAGGAATCTCAATTCTGTGGTGGCAGTGGCAGAAGACTCATCTCACAATTGTTAAAATATGCTCCACCTAGCTGGGGACCAAAAACTGCCTACAACAGGCAAAGAGAGCCACTGCAAATAATAGGACTGAAGGAAAAAGAGACTAGAACTCATTAGCAAGGCACATATAGCACACCTAGGAAACACTCCTTGAAGTACCCAGGTCCTGGGTGAAAAGGAACAATGCACTGCAGGCCACTATAGGATCCCTTCTTATAAGACAATTACCACCAGGAGAAAAAGATATAGCTTATTTCTGAACACACAGAAACAGACAAAAAGATAAAATGAAGACATAGAGATATGCCCCAAGTGAAAGAACAGGAAAAACCACAGCAGGAGACCTAAGCAAAACAGATATAAGTAATATGCCTTATACAGAATTTAAAGTAATGATCATAAAGATACTGCACATGAGAAAAGTGTGGAGAACATCAGGGAGATCCTTAACAAAGAGATAAAGAAAAACAATCAGATGAAAATCATGTGTCAATAAATGATGTTAAAAATACACATGGTGGAATAAGTAGCAGGCTAGAGAAACCAGAAGAATGAATTAATGGACTAGTAGAGTAATGGAAAGTAACTGAGCAAATGAGAGGGAAAAAAATATGTAAATTGAGAATAGTAGTAAAGAACTCAGGGACTCCATCAAGTGTAATAACATTTGCATTACAAGGATCCCAGAAAAGAAGAGAGAGGAAAGGGAGCAAAAATTTATTTGAAGAAATAATAGCTGAATCTGGGGAAGAAAACATCTATCCAGATCCAGGAGGCACAGATACCACTCCCCCAACCCCCCCAAAAAAAAATCAACCCTAGGAGGCAACACAAAGACACATAGTAATTAAAATGACAAAACGCAGTGATAAAGAAAAGCAGCAAAAGAAGGCAGTTACATACAAGGGAAACCCATAAGGCTATTAGCAAATTCAGCAGAAACTTTGTAAGACAGAAGAGAGTGGCATGATATGTTCAAAGTGCTGAAAGGAAAAAAATCCTCAGCCAGAATATTCTATCCAGCAAGCTATGATTCAGAATACAAGGAGATCCTAGGTGATGCCTGGGTGGCTCAGTGGTTGAGCATCTGCTTTTGGCTCAGGACATGGTCTCAGAGTCCTGGTATTGAGTTCCACATTAGGCTCCCCGCAGGGAGTCTTCTTCTCCCTCTGCCTATGTCTCTGTGTCTCTTATGAATAAATAAATAAAATCTTTTAAAAAAAAAAGGAAGGACATCCCAGACAAACAAAAACTAAAGGATTTCATGACAACTAAACCAGCCCTACAAGAAATATTAAATGGAATCTTGATTAGAAAGGAAAGACCATAACTGAGAGGATGAAAACCAATTGACATAAAAATCAGTCAAGGGATTCACAAAATAAAAGGATGTTAAATATAACACCATATACCAAAAACATAGAAGGAAGAAGACTAAAGACCTGATTCAAATTTAAGAGACTATAAATTTAATATAGACTGCTTTATGCAGATATTATACACAAACGTAATAGTAACCACAGATGAAAGACCAGTAATAGATAAGTAAAGAATACAGAAAAAGACATCTAGGTACCTCACTAAATGAAATGAGCAAACCATGAAAAACAGCAAGAGAAGAAAGGATCAGAGAAAAACTACCAGAACAATCACAAAAAAAGTAACAAATTGGCAATAAATACATGTCTGTCAATAATCACTTTCAATATAAATGGATTGAACAAGCCAATCTAAAGACATAGGGTGACAGAATGGATAAAAAACAAGACTGATCTATGGGCTGCCTACAAGACACTCATTTTAAACCTAAAGATATTACATACTGAAAGTGAGAGAATGGAGAAACATTTATCTTGCAAATGGATGTCAAAAGATAGCCAGAATGTCAACACTTATATCAGACAACACAGAATTTATTTTTTTAAAGATTTATTTGTTTATTTGAGAGAAAGAGAGCAGTGGTGGGGGAGGCGGAGGGAAAGGGAGGAGAATCTCCAGTAGACTCCCTGAGAATGGAGTCTGAGACAGGGCAAATCTCAACCCTGAGATCATGACCTGAGCTGAAATCAAGAGTTGGACACAACTGACTGAGCCACCTAGGTGCCCCCCAAATAGACTTTCAAACAAAAACTGTAACAAGAGAGAAAGAAGGACACTGTATAATGATAAAATGGACAATCCAACAAGTAAATATGACAAATGCAAATATTTATGGACCCAACATGGGACCACTCAAATATATAAAACAATAGCATAAAGGAACCAATTGATAATAAAATAATATTGGGGACTTGAACATCCCACTTACATTGATGGATGGATAATCTAAGCAGAAAATCAATAAATAAACAATGGCTTTGAATGACCCACTGAACCAGATGGATTTATTTATTTATTCATTCATTCATTCATTTTAAGATTTTATTTATTTACTTGAGACACAAAGAGAAAGAGCTCATGAGAGGATAAGCAGGGGGAGGGGCAGAGGCGGAAGCAGGCTCCCCACTGAAGCCTGATGTGGGGCTCAATCCCAGGACCCTGAGATCATGATCTGAGTTGAAGGCAGATACTTAATCAACTGAGCTACCCAGGCACCCTTGAACCAGATGGATTTAACAGATATGTTCAGAATATTCCATCTTAAAAAAATAGCAGAACACACATTCTTTTCAAGTATACATGAGACATACTCCAGAATAGGTTATATATTAGGTCACAAAACATACCTTTAAATTTTTTTAAAAATTCAAAGTCATACCACGAATCTTTACTGATCACAGTGCTATGAAACTAGAAATCAACCACAAGAAAAAAATCCAGAAAGACCACAAATACATGGAAGTTAAATAACATGCTTCCAAACAATGAATGGGTCAGGCAAGAAATCAAAGAGGAACTTAAAAATTACATGGAAACAAAGACAATCCCAAATCTTTGGGATACAAGAAGAGTGGTTTTAAGAGGAAAATTTAATAAAAATTAAAAAAAATAAAAAATAAAAGGATCCCTGGGTGGCGCAGCGGTTTGGTGCCTGCCTTTGGCCCAGGGCATGATCCTGGAGACCCAGGATCGAATCCCACGTTGGGCTCCCGGTGCATGGAGCCTGCTTCTCCCTCTGCCTGTGTCTCTGCCTCTCTCTCTCTCTCTCTCTGTGTGACTATCATAAATAAATAACAATTAAAAAAAAAAAAGAGGAAAATTTATAGCAATAAAGGCCTACTATAAGGTGCAAGAAAAATCTCAAATAAACAACCTAACCTTACACCTAAAGGAGTTACAAAAAGAACAAACAAAACCCAAATCCAACAGAAGAAAGCAAATTATGAAGATTAGAACAGAAATAATTATATAGAAACTAAGGAAACAATAGAACAGATCAATGAAACCAGGACCTAGTTCTTTGAAAAACAAAAACAAAACAAAATTGATAAATCTCTAGCCAGACTTATTAATTAAAAAAGAGAAAAGATTCAAACAAAATCACAAATGAAAGAGGAGAAATAATAACCAACACCACAGAAATACAATTGTAAGGGAATATTATAAAAAAAAACTATATGTCAACAAATTGGACAACCTAGAAGAAATGGGTAAATTCCTAGACATGTATAGCTTATTGGAAGGGGAGCAGAAAGAAATAGAAAATTTGAACAGAATAATCACTAACATGGAAATTGAATCTGTTATCAAAAATCTCCCAATAAACAAAAGTTCAGGACCAGAAAGCTTCATGGGGGAATTCTACCAAATATGAAAAGAAGAGTTAATCCCTATTCTTCTCAAACTATTCCAAAAAATAGAAGAGGATAGAAAACTTCTAAATTCATTCTATCAGAGCAGTATCACCCTGATACCAAAACCAGGTAGACTCCACACAAAGAAAGAACTATAGGCAAATATCTCTGATGAACTTAGATATGAAAATCCTCAACAAAGGACTAGCAAACAGAATCCAACAATGTTAAAAAAAATTATTCATTACAATCAAGCAGGATGTATTCCTTGGTTGCAAGAATGGTTCAGTATTCTCAAATCAATCAACATGGTACATCACATCAATATGAGAAAGGATAAAAACCATATGATCCTCTCAATAGATGCAGAAAAAACATCTGACAAAGTACAACATCCATTCATGATAAAAACCCTCAACAAAATAAGTTTAAAGAGAACATACCTCAACATAATAAAGGCCATATTTGAAAAAACCCATGGAGATTATCATACTTAATGGGAGAAAACAGAGAGCTTTCTTCATAAGGTCAGGAACAAGACAAGGATTTTCATTCTCCCCATTTTCATTCAAGATAGTGCTGGAAGTCTTAGCCACCACAATTAGACAATGAGAAGAAATAAAAGTCATCCAAATAGGTGAGGAAGAAGTAAAACTTTCACTATTTGCAGATGACATAATACTATATATACAAAGCCTGAAAGATTTCACCAAAAATTAGGAACAATGTAAGGTTGTCTTCTCTATATTCACATTCAAGAGAATCCAGAACTTCTGGCTACAGAAATAAAGCAAGAAAATGAAGTAAAAGAGTTACATATTAGAAAGGAAGAAATGAGACCATTCTGATTTGCAGATGACATGACAGTCTACATAGAAAATTCCAGTAAGTCCACAAATATCTCTTAGAAGTAACAAGCAAATTCATCAAGGTAACAAGGTATAAGATTAATGTGCCAAAATAAATTGTATTTTTATATACTAGCAATGAACAAGTGGACAATACCATTTATAATCACTTTTTAAAAAATGAAACAGTTGTAAATCTAACAAAACATATATAGGACTTCTATGCTGAAAACTGCAGAAGGTCAATGAAAGGAACCAAAGAAAACCTCAATAAGTGGAGAGACATACTCTGTTCATGAAATAGAGAATCAACATAGCAAAGATGTCAATTATCCCCAGATGGTATGTAGGTTTAACACAACTCCTATTAAAATCCTAGCAAGGCTTTTATAGACAAAGACAAGATTATTTTCAAATTTATATGAAATGTCAGAGGAATTAGAATAGCTAAGAGACAGGGGCACCTGATTGGCTTAGTGGTTGAGCATCTGCCTTTGGCTCAGGTTGTGATCCCTGGGTCCTGGGATCCTGGGATCAAGTCCTGCATTGGGTTCCCTGCAGGATGCTTTCTTCTCCCTTTGCCTATGTCTCTGCCTCTTTATCTGTGTCTTTCATGAATAAATAAATAAAATCTAAAAAAAAAAAAAAAAAAAAAACTAAGACATTTTTGAAAAAGGAGAATAAAGTAGATAGAATTAGTATATTCAGGGATCCCTGGGTGGCTCAGTGGTTTAGTGCCTGCCTTCATCCCAGGGCATGATCCTGGAGACCTGGGATCAAGTCCCACATCAGGCTCCCTGGGTGGAGCCTGCTTCTCCCTCTGCCTGTGTCTCTGTCTCTGTCTCTCTCTGTGTCTCTCATGAATAAATAAATAAAATTTTAAAAAAGAATTAATATGTTCAATTTCAAGAATTTTTTAAAAGATTTTATTTATTTATTCATGAGAGACACAAAGAGAGAGAGAGACAGAGAGAGAGAGAGAGACAGAGACAGAGACATAGGCAGAGGGAGATCCAGGCTCCATGCAGGGAGCTGGATGTGAGACTCGATCGCGGGATTCCGGGATCAGCCCTGAACCAAAAGCAGATGCTCAACTGCTGAGGCACCCAGGCTTCCCTTGAGACGTTATATAGCTACAGTAATCAAGACTGCATAGTATTGGTGGAAGGATAAACACAGAAATCACTGGAACAGAAAAGAGAACCCAGAAACATTCAACTCTTGTATGACAGGTGCAAAAGCAATTTGATAGAGGAGATTGTGTGTTATCTACAAACAAACTCAAAATTGAACATAGACTTAAATACAAGATATAAGTCTATAACATCTTTAGAACAAACTACAGACAAAATATTTTCAAACCACATATCTGACAAAGGACTGAGATCTAAAATATATAAAGAACTTTCAAATCTCAACAGAAAAAGAACAGTCTAATTTGGAAAATGAGAAAAAGGAAACAAAATTGAAAACATTTCACCGAAAAAGAATATTCGGATGGCAAATAGCAGATGAAAACATGTTCAACATTATTAGCCATTAGGGAAATGCACTGTATTATATATATTATCACTTATCACTTATTATCACTTATCACTTATTATCACTTTTCACTTATCACTTATTATCACTATCACACTTATCAAAATGGATTTTTTAAAAAGTAAAATGCCAAACACTGGTGAGGATGCAAGGATGCAAAAACACTGGGTCACTCATACATTGTTGGTGACTACATAAAATAATACAGCCACTAAGGAAAATATTTTGGCAGTTTTTTCAAAACTAAACATCCAACTACCATGTGGCCCAGAAATTATACTTTTGAGCATTAATTCACACTAAATGAAAACTCCTGTTTAAATAAAAATCTATAAATAAATGTTTTAGCAGCTTTATTTGTACTAATAAAAAATTTAAAGCAACTCAGATATCTTTCAATTAATAAATTGTAGTACATTCATGACATAGAATACTACTCAGTAGTAAGAAAGAACAAACTACAGCTAACCCCAAGAATCTGGACAAATCTCCAGAGAATTGTTCTGAGTTAAAAAAGAAAAAAAGAAAGCCAATTCCCCAAAGAATACATACTGTATGATTCCATGTATATAACATTCTTAAAATGAAAAACTATTGAAATAGACAAGATAAATGGTTGCCAGGGGTTAAGAAGGGAGAAGAGGTGGGAGGAAGAAGTTACTATAAAAGATCAACATGGAGAATTCTTGTGGTAATGGAAATGTTCTATATCTTAACTGTACCTATGTCAATCTCCTGGCTGTTATATTCTACTACAGTTCTGAGCTGTTTTCCATAACATTTTTTTTTTTCAAACACACAAGGGTTTATTTACAAGCTCGGGCTTGGGTCCAAGTGCACCCGACACAGCAGACCATGGACTTGGACCCCGAGACTAAGAGGCGTAGCAGCTTTAGAGGGGCCCGTGGCCCATGGGATACGCAGAAAGTTGCACAGTCATGTCGGTCCACACGCTGCACCATTTTTCGGTTCCTCAAGCAGTGCACAAAGGTTCTACTTTCTTCTCGCACACTTTTACTTTTTTTTTCTTTTTTTTTAAATTCAAGTAGAGTTGACACACAATGTTACATTAGTTTCAGATGTACAACATAGTAATTTGACAAGTCTATGCATTATGCTATGCTCACCACAAATCTAGCTACTATATGTCATCATACAATGCTATTTCAATACCATTGATTATATCTCCTATTCTGTACCTTTTTCTGGTTTTTGTTTTGTTTTGTGATGATAGTATCCTAATGGATAAGAAGTGTTTGTATTAGAGTTTGGCCAGATGCTACCATTGAGGGAATATGGAGAAAGGGCCTACAGGATCTCTTTGTATTATTTCTTATAACTCTAAGTGAGTTTACAATTACCTTAAAATTAAAAGTTTAAATTGTTTAAAAGAATGTCCTAACTGCCAAAATTAGACAATGATGAAAAATGTGAAGAAGAAAATTAAAAGCATCCGTAATCCCACCACTGAGATGAGGCAATCTTTGGTAGTTAAGGACAGGGACATTGGAGAGGAAAGTCTTAGGTTCAATTCTTTGCCTCATGATTTCTTAGCTCTATTAGCCTCTGTTCCCTTATCTATAAAGTGGGAATTATATTATTGTCAGGAATTGCAAGGGGCCTAAAATTTTACCCTACCTGCAAGCTAACAAATTAGTCTGTCACAGTTTCATTACAGGAACACTGCTGATTCCTGAGGTGGAGGCAAGAACTTTATTACACATAGCAGCAGCAATTCCAGAGTATCAGCTGCATCGTCAGCTCCCGTTCTCTGAGCATCACTGCCCACCAAACAGTGCAAAGAGGGGGATATGATGCCTCCACATTCGGTGCTTTGAGTTACAGTAGAGGAGCTCAGAAAACTCACATCTTTCACATCAGGCTTGCTTGACCTTTGACCTAAAGGAAAATACTTCATGATCCTGAAAGATAAACCCAATTGCCCTATCTCTGTTTTCCAACATTGCTTGCTATGTAAGTGCCCTTGAAAGGATAGATAAAAAAAAAAAAAAAAAAAAAATCAGTCCTTCTGATTGCAAATCATGCAGAAACCTGAAAGACATATGGAGAATTGTTTGCCAACTATTATATAATTCAAAATGTTTTTGAAGCTGTTTGTTTGGAGGGTAGAAGGGCTTTGCAGGTACAAGCTTAGCACAGTGCCTGGACATGGTGAGTACTGAATCAAAGTACCAATTTTTAAACAGCATTTCATTAGTCTCCACCAGTCGGCTATTCATGCCCTATATCTTCTCATCTACCCTTCCCATCAAATTTCCATAATCCCTAGCCTATACCTAAAATACCAATGTTTTCAACTAATTTTCTTCCCTTTGTCTCTTTGTTCACCAAGGCATCAAGAAATTCCAGAAAATAGCTCTAAAGGACACTACGAGGTTCTATGCTGTTGGCTTCATTTCTCAGGATAAAGCTGATGAAATTATCTGTGATTCTAGCAGCTTTTCAGATTGCATAAGCCTAAATTCCATACATTTGGGCTAGTAATAGCTTTAAAAACTTTTTGTTCAAAAAAAAACAAAAAACAAAAACAAAAACAAAAACCAAAAAACCTCCTTGTTCCTAAATAGCTTCCTAGTTTATTTTTAAGTTTGATCTTACTTTAGAAGTGTAGATTTAAGTATTTTTAAAAATAGAATCAATAAAGGGATGGGACATGCTAAAGAGCATTCAAAGTAGAGGGCTTGGAGGGAAATAGGTTTGAAGCAGAAATTTATCGTCTATTCCTTTGCATTTTAGTGTTTAATATTGGCCAGAGGACCATAAAGGAAAGACTACATGTTACTAAAACTTTGACTTGTAAAAAGCTTTTCCCTACCACTTTGAGATTTTTCAACTCTGCACAAGCAGAAACATAAGACACTGCACAAAACAAAAATACCAAAAATTTATCAAAGTCTTAATTCTTTTTTTTTTTTTTTAAATCTCAGTTCTTAGAAAAGTCTAGTGAAGATTGATTATAAAAATTTATCTCCATATAAACTGTTTCTTATATTCTTTGTGATTCCTCCATCTGAAGATCCAGGCAGAAGAGAAGTGAAAGTCATCTTCTTAGGCTTTTAACGAAACAAAAACACTTCAGTATCCAATCTGGTCTCTCATCTACTTTTCCCCCCAAACTGGCACAACCCTCCATGCTTCTATTAATTCTAAAGAGACAATATTTTCAGTGATTACAGTTTTCTTATAGTGGAGATTTGAGATATGGAAGGAATATCTGTTCTCTTGGAATCAAGAAAATTTACATACCATCTCCACCAGTTATTAGCTTTAAAGAAACTTTTCAAAGGCCCTCTATGAATTTTATACATAAAAAAACAAAAGCTACTATGGAAGAAATAGAAGCAGCTTCAGTCTATACATTTGAGGAAGTGGTAGTCTCCCTGAGGTAAAGGAAACATGTAGAATATAGTCAAAAGACCAGAGAAACTGCTAAGAAGACAAAGGAGGTATCCAGGCAAGGGACCTGATGGAAACCACCAGAAGAGAAAATGACTGACTGCCTGGGAAAATTAACAAAAAACTATCAACTCCACGGCATTTCCTAGTAAAACTATCAGATTTCAAGTATAAAGATAAAATCCTTAATATCCACTGGGGAAAAAGACAAATAATTTTAAAAAGCAAAATAATTAAACTGGCAACAAACTTTTCAAGGCCAACATACAAAACTGGTCAACAATAGAGTACTACTTTAAAAAGCTTGATTAAAGTATGAGTCAAGGTTTCTTTATTTCCATCTTTCTGTCTACATCAACTAATGTGAATGCTACTATGAGAAAAAGCTGTCTCTTCTCCCCCATCTATTTAATTAGTAGTTTATATATCAGCATAGACTCACTATTTTATTTTATTCTAATAGTTAAAATTCATTATTATTATTACCTTGTTGTTTAAACTGTTCCAGCTGTAGAGATTAGAGGCTCCTTCAGGTTGGATCCAAGGTTTTTATTTTATTTTATTATTTATTACATTTTTAAAATTTAAATTCAATTTTCCAAAATGTAGTATAATATGCAGTGCTCATCTCATCAAGTGTGCTCCTCAGTGCCTGTCACCCAGTTACCCCAACACCCCGCCCACCTCCCCTTCCACAACCCTTTGTTTCCCAGAGTTAAGAGTCTCTCATGGATTGTCTCCCTTTCTAATTTTCACCATTCAGTTCCCCTCCTTTCCCTTATACACACTTTCACTATTTCTTATATTCCATGTATGAGAGAAGCCATATGATGATTGTCCTTCTCCAGTTGACTTATTTCACTCAGCATAATACCCTCCAGTTCCATCCACATCGAAGCAAATGGTGGGTATTTGTCATTTCTAATGGCTGAGTAATATTCCATTGTATATATAGACCACATCTTCTTTATCCATTCATCTTTTGATGAACAATGAGGGTCCTTCCAAGTTTGGCTATTGTGGACATTGCTGCTAGAAATATCAGGGTGCAGGTGTCCTGGCATTTCACTGCATCTGTATCTTAGGGGTAAATCCCCAGTAGTGCAATTACTGGGTTGTAGGGTAGCTCTATTTTTAACTCTTTGAGGAATCTCCACACAGTTTTCCAGAGTGGCTGTACCAGCTCACATTCCCAGCAACAGTGCAAGAGGGTTCCACTTTCTCCTCCTCTCCAACATTTGTTGATTCCTGTCTTGTGAATTTTCACCATTCTCACTGGTGTGAGGTGGTATCTCATTGTGGTTTTGATTTGTATTTCCCTGAAGGCAAGTGATGTGGAGCATTTTTTTCTGCCAAGGGCTAAAAAGGCTAAATCCTACCCATCAGCTCAGAAGGTTGGGAAAGTTTTGGATGAAATCTTGCTCAGCATATTCCTCCTTTGAGTAGCAACATTTTATTTATTTTAAAATGTATAGGGATCCCTGGGTGGCGCAGGGGTTTGGCGCCTGCCTTTGGCCCAGGGCGCTATCCTGGAGACCTGGGATCAAATCCCACATCGGGCTCCCGGTGCATGGAGCCTGCTTCTCCCTCTGCCTGTGTCTCTGCCTCTCTCTCTCTCTCTCTCTCTCCCTGGTGACTATCACAAATTAAAAAAAAATAAATTAAATTAAAATGTATAATTTAATATTTCATATTGCTACAGTTTTTAATTCAAGATGGACCCAATTTTCCAGAAGTCTGAACCTCATACAACTTTTGTAGCCGTTGTTAACAAATAGAAAATCACAAGTATAAAAATAGGTAAAAAAGAGTATTTTTATTTATTTATTTATTTTATTAGAGTTCCATTTGCCAAAATATAGCATTACACCCAGTGCTCATCCCGCCAAGTGCCCCCCTCAGTGCTCATCACCCAGTTCACCCGAACCCCCCGCCCACTTCCCTTTCTCCTACCCCTTGTTCATTTCCCAGAGTTAGTTGTCTCTCATGTTCTGTCACCCTCTCTAATATTTTCACTCATTTTCTCTCCTTTCCCCTTTATTCCCTTTCACTAATTTTTATATATATAATGTTTTATATTCCCCAAATGAATGAGACCATATAATGTGGAGACCGAGAAAATTAACGCCATTCCACCTTAAGTTCAGCGTTAGCACAAGTACAGCCATCTCAGGCCCCTGTGAATAAGAGCTTAACTTTACCTTACCTCAGTTACAGGAAAAAACAGCTTAACACCTTAGAAGGCCCCCTATTAGAATGAGAACAGCTCAATGCCAATGGCAGGAAGCCCCATATTAGAATGAGAACAGAGCTTAAGTCACTTGAAAGCTCCGTATCAGACTGTAAGCAGAACTTGAGAAATTCCTCCACCCCTTCTGGAGGTCCCCTAGACCAGCCCATAAAACTAAGCTGGAACCCATCTTGGGGGTCCAAGTCCTTGCTCCAGGTATACTTGGACCCAAGCTCGAGCTTGTTAATAAACCCTCGTGTGCTTGCATCAGTGTCAGCTCCTCGGTGGTTTCTCGGATTTGCAATCCTGGGCACAACATGTCCTTCTCCAATTGACTTATTTCACTCAGTATAATACCCTCCAAAAAGAGTATATTTATAAGAAAATAAATATCAGAGAAATTAAATGTTTTAAAAAGCTGAAAAGTATAACAAAATTTCAGAAAACATATTTTTATTTACATTCTGTCACACAGGTATCATACTTGTGTCCTGTATTTTTTTGACTACATGCCCTTTGAGTACAATTTTGTAATGCCATTTGTATAGAGAGATTAGAAAAGTAATTCAGTTTCACTGCATTTTAATTATTATTGATAGTTGTGATGCATAAAACATGCAACTCCATGTATAGATGTATGCCATTTCCAGTGTTGATTGAAAGAAGATTCTAAATATAGGAATTCTGATCAATATTCTTTTGTGTAATTCCTAAAAAAAAAAAAAAAAAAAAACCCACACATCTGATTTATCAAGTGTGTTTCTAGGGAGAGACAATGTATTTTGATTTGTTGATGATTACTGAGTCTTACATTTACTATTCTCATGATTACATCCATACATTTCACTGCTTACACATTTCTATTGCTGGGGACAGTGGAACACATTTCTGTCATGATATGTCCTCTCCCCATACCTAGAAGAGTTTTATTTCAGCAACTAAAATGTCTAGTCATGTGGGACCCAAGGAATTTAACAAAAATCCCCTACCTCTGGACAAGCAGAGCAGGACTAACTCCATTTTGTACTACACCTGTCATCTCATGTATAACCCCCACATGACCTGCTTATTGCTTAAGGCACTCCCCACCCTAGTCAAGCTGCTGAGCACACCCTTACCGGAAACTGGTTTATATAGGAATGCGGAACCTCTAACCGCCAAAGAATGTAAACCCCACCTTTTGCCCGCCAGTTCTGACCAGAGTGATAGGCTAGTTCAAACCATCACTATAGGGTAAACTGTAATTCAATTGGCCACCTGAGTGCAGACCAACATGCCTATGCAACTTTCTGTGTGTGTTACAATCTCATTGGCCACTGGCCCCTGTAAAACTGCTGCGCCTCTTAACCTCAGGGTCCAAGTCCCTGCTCTGCTGTGTCGGGTACACTTGGACCCAAGCTTGAGATTGCAAATAAACCCTCGTGCACTTGCATCGGTGTTGGCTCCTTGGTGGTTTCTCGGATTCACAATCTTGGGCACAACAGTCATTTGTAGGAATCAATTCTGTGAACACAGGTTAAAGCTTATATGCTTTAACCTGCTTGAGTCTTGGTAGTCTACAGCATGGGCAGGGGCTCATCTCCTGTTTCGCAAATTCTAATTTCTGCCCCATTCAGGTTGGTGTCTGGGGCAGATGGAAAACGCACAACTTGCTTAGGTGTGCTTGTCATTTCGGTGTCAAGGCTTTTAGGTGATTAGATCCTCTGTTGACTCTCTCACAGAGATTTTGTGGATTATTTTCTGGAGAACTCTTAGGGCATCTTGTAATACAGAATTTGTTTCCTCAAGCTGGCCACTTTCAATTCTTTATCCTCTAGGCTTCCTCTTCCATCTTCTACATTATTTCACCAACCCTCCCCTGGTCTTGGGTGAATGTCTTTCCTGTGACTTCAGGTTGTCTCATCTAATCCCTGGGGAAAGTGCACATTGGAACAGGAGAGCTGCTCCCAGTGAAATGTCACTCTTTTCATGGTCTCAGGCTTTTGAAGGCACAGCCTCTTATTATAATTACTTTTGCTTTTAGACTCCAAAAGGAATGGTCTAGCTTACACAGAAGTGACATCTTCATGTGCTGGGTTTGAATCCAGTGTTCACTAAACAAATTCTTTCTCTGACCTTTTGTCCTATTTCCAAATGAATACATTGTTCTTAATTGTCTCTGTATATCTCTGGTGCATTGCAGGTTGCATAGTTAGCATAGATTGATAGAAAAATCAAACAAGGGATCCCTGGGTGGCGCAGCGGTTTGGAGCCTGCCTTTGGCCTAGGGCGCGATCCTGGAGACCTGGGATCGATTCCCACGTCGGGCTCCCGGTGCATGGAGCCTGCTTCTCTCTGCCTGTGTCTCTGCCTCTCTTTCTCTCTCTGTGACTATCATAAATAAATAAAAATTAAAAAAAAAAAAAAAAAAAAGAAAAATCAAACAAGTGTGACCTGAAAGAGGGTGGTACATGTTTCCCATTTTTCTGAGGAAACAAACTACACACAGTATAAATTTACTGTCTCTTCTCTGCTCATCTGTGCTCTAAGTATTGCCAGTGAGGTGGGGTGGAAGGTTGTTTCACCCCTGAAATTTCAGAAGTAAATATATGCTCTTCTAGTTTAATGTGGAAAAAAAGCAAAAGAAGATAGATCCTTTGGTGCTTGTGAAATAAATAGATTCCTTTCTGCTCGCATTTTCGGGTGGTTATAGCCTTTAAAATAGGCTCCTTAAAACACATGAACTTTATAACTTCATATGGCACAACCAGTTCTTATTTTAGGAAGCTATTTGAAATCTACTCCATCAAAAGATAAATCTTTAACTTCTTCCCTGGGCCCATTTTATCCTGTTTGTTTCCTTCCTTTGAAAAGAGAGTCAAAGAGAAGGCAGGAATAAGTACCTCTCCACCTGACCATCTTTTCTTTTACTGCAAAAGGTCATTCTTGCCAGCTTAAAGTGAGAAGAAAAGAAACCCACAGTCCTTCAGTAGAAATAGGCTAGGCTCCTGGGGAGGACCCAGAGCTAAACGCTACCCAGACAAACCACTATAGGTTCTGAGTGATCAGCCAAAGTTACTCAAGAGCACACAATATTCGAAGTATTTGGTATTTGTACACTGGAGGGGGTTCTAAATGTCAGGTCTCCTTCAGCATTTCCACATGAGTCCCACTGGCCTTACCCATACTTCTGCCAGACAGCAGGACTCAGCCATTTGCTTTTTTCTCACAGACAATCCACTGACTTCTCCTTCAGAAATTCTTTCTTTCTTTCTTTCTCTCTCTCTCTCTCTTTCTTTCTTTTTTCTTTTTCCTTCTTCCTTTCTTTCTTAATTTTATTATTGTAAGAATTTACCATGTCATCTTCCCTCTTAACACGTTTTAAAGTGTACAGTATGATATTGTTATCTATTGGTGACATAGTTTTGAACATAGATGAGATTTTTGTGGAGTCCGGAGCCAGTGGCTAAGAAAGAATTCTAGAAACATCTTTGTTGCAAGATGGTGGTTTTATTAAAGCATGGGGACAGGACTCTTAGGCAGGAAAAGCTGCTGCCCTGAGGTTGTGGAGGTAACTGATTATATACTTGGGAGTTGGGGGAGGTAAGGAAAATAGATTTCAAAAGGATTTTCATGTATTAAAAAAGACTCACAGGATGCAGGAAGCCTTGCCATTATCAAGTTAAGGTTGATTTTCCTTCTAGCAAGGCAATAACATTAAGACAGTTGGGAGCTTCCTGGAGGAATATCAGGCATATCTCACCTAGGAGTGTGTGTGTGGGAGAGAGGTTGCAGGGTGTCAGTGTGCGCTTTGTCCTTAGCTAGCCTTCTGCTCCCTCATCATAGGCACAATGCTGTAGAATATATCTCTAGAGCTTATTCATCTTCCTTGACTGAAACTTTATGTCTGTTGATTAGGAACTCCAATTCCTCTCCCCTCAAGTCTTGGCAACCACTATTCCACTCTGCTTCTATGAATTGACTATTTTAGATACTTCATGTAAGCTGAATCAGGAGTATCTGTCTTTTTGTAACTGGCTTATTTCACTTAGCATGTTTTCAAGGTTCATTCATGTTACACATTGCAGAATTTCCTTTCCTTATTTTTAAGGCTGGATAATGTTCCATTTTGTTGATGGGGAAAAGAGGGCTAGCTGAGGACAAAGCACATTGACAAGTCCTTGAAAAAGGCAAAGGGACATTCCTCTACTGACTCAACTGCCTTGATGTTCATATTTTGCTAAGGACAAAGGCAATCTTAGTCCAACCCCTAGGATCCTGTGAGTCTACTTCAACATGTAAAAATCCCTTTAGAAATTTCCTTTATCTTGAAACCCCCAAGATACATGTTGGCAATCATCCCCCAAGCACATGGCCCACTGATACACATCTGAAGGGTCTCATAATTCAGGTTTTATTAGACGGTAAAAAGTGACCTTTTCCTAACAATAGCTAGCCCCTCAAGGTCCTGGAAACTTTTCTTCCAAAATTCCTTAGTACCCTATCCACAAACCCCTCCCAACTCTGAGGTATATAATCAGCCACCCCTCACAGGCCTGAGGCAGCAGCTCTTCCTGCCCATGGGTCCTGTCCCCGTGCTTTAATAAATCCACCATTTTGCACCAAAAACGTCTCAAGAATTCTTTCTTGGTCGTCAGCTCCAGACCTCACCTATATTGTGCAAAACTTCATCAGTATGTCTATAACATATTTTCTTTATCTATTCATCAGTTAAATTGTTTCCACACTGTGGCCATGTAAATAGTGTTGCAATGAACAGAGAGTGCAGAAATCTTTTCAAGAGCCAATAAAAACTAATATGGGGATTCCCCCCAAAATTAAAAATAGAATCACTAGCAATTCCACTTCTGAATACTTATCTTCTTCTCTTTTTGCATGAAGTACATATTAAAAACATCTTTCCAGGGATCCCTGGGTGGCACAGCAGTTTAGTGCCTGCCTTTGGCCCAGGGCCCGATCCTGGAGACCCGGGATCGAATCCCACGTCGGGCTTCCGGTGCATGGAGCCTGCTTCTCCCTCTGCCTATGTCTCTGCCTCTCTCTCTCTCTCTTTCTGTGTGACTATCATAAATAAATAAAAATTAAAAAAAATCTTTCCTTTTTCCATCAGAAATGCCATATTATTTTAATATTTTGTTGAGTTTAATATCATGGTCACTTGGGGATCCCTGGGTGGCGCAGCGGTTTGGCACCTGCCTTTGGCCCAGGGCAAGACCCGGGATCGAGTCCCACATCGGGCTCCCAGTGCATGGAGCCTGCTTCTCCCTCTGCCTGTGTCTCTGCCTCTCTCTCTCTCTCTCTCTCTCTCTGTGTGACTATCATAAATAAATAAAAATTAAAAAATATATATCATGGTCATTTTTTGAGCTCCTATTATTGTGCCTAGCACAAGTGAGAGTATGCCTTCCATGTGGAGAACAAAGGCAAAAGAAACGTAGATAAAATTAAATTTCTTCATAATCTGCAGCGCATTGGCAAATACTTGAGATAGGCACACTCCAGAAACTCCCAACTGTCTTAATGTTAATACTTTGCTAGCTAGAAGGAAAAACAACCTTAGCTTGATAAAGGCTAGGCCTCCAGGGTCCTGTGAGTCTTCTTTAATATATGAAAATCCTTTTGGAGACTTCCCTTAGTCTTTACCTCCCCAACTCCAAATTTATAATTAATTGCTTCTTACAACCATAGTGCAGCTCTTTTTGCCCACAGTCCTGTCCCTCCCAAAAGCCACCTTTTTGCACTGAAAATGTCTTAAGAATCCTTTCTTGGGTGTTGGCTCTGAACCCCAACTTCATGATGCAGTCCCAACATCCCTGATCGCTGAGGAAGAATGCAGGGCTAGTTCATTCACACTGCACCAACTGAGCCCATATTTTAAATCTTTAGGTGCTCTGCTTTCAACTGAATCTGCCTCTGAAAAAGAAATTATACATCAAGTGGGCTGCTGCCCATTGAGCTACCACTGTTTTCCTTAGTTTTTATTTTTAAGAGGATCTCGAGGTTTCTGAACTTTTTTACTTTTTTTTTTTTTTAAGATTTTATTTATTTATTCATGAGAGACACAGAGAGAGAGGCAGAGACACAGGCAGAGGGAGAAGCAGGCTCCACGCAGGGAGCCTGATGTGGGACTCGATCCCAGGTCTCCAAGATCATGCCCTGGGCCAAAGGCAGGTGCTAAACTGCTGAGCCACCCAGGGATCCCTTTTTTACTTTTTGATTTGTGGTCTTGCTTTCTGCTATTAGGAAGGAGCTGGGACTAGGCATTTTGCTTCGCATTGGCCAATTAGTTTCCTGTCCTCTGCATTAACCCCTAATTTCTCTAAGGTAATATTGCCATTAGCCACAACACTGTCAACAAAAAAACAATGCCACGGCCATTAGATAGAGAGAGTGAAAAGGAAGCACCTCTGAACAGGGCTGTGGAAAATTCTCTTGTCTTCATTTCCCTGCAGAAAATGGTGTTAATGTGGAGGCCGAGAAAATTAAGGCCATTCCACCTTAAGTTCAGCGTTAGCATAAGTACAGCCATCTCAGGTCCCTGTGAATAAGAGCTGAACTTGGGATCCCTGGGTGGCGCAGCGGTTTGGCGCCTGCCTTTGGCCCAGGGCGCGATCCTGGAGACCCAGGATCGAATCCCACATCGGGCTCCCGGTGCATGGAGCCTGCGTCTCCCTCTGCCTATGTCTCTGCCTCTCTCTCTCTCTCTCTCTGTGTGTGTGACTATCATAAATAAATTTAAAAAAAAAAAAAAAAAAAAGAGCTGAACTTTACCTTACTTCAGTTGGGGGGGCAGAGCTTAACGCCCTAGAAAGCCCCATATTAGAATGAGAACAAAGCTCAATGCCCTGGCAGAAAGTCCCATATCTGAATGAGAACAGAGCTCAATGCCCTTGAAAGCCCCATATCAGAATGTAAACAGAACTTGAGAAATTCCTCCACCTCTTCTGGAGGTCCTCTAGATCAGCCCATAAAACTAAGCTGGAACCCACCTCGGGGTCCAAGTCCCTGCTCCGCTGTGTCGGGTATACTTGGACCCAAGCTCGAGCTTGTTAATAAACCCTCGCGTACTTGCATCAGTGTCAGCTCCTCGGTGGTTTCCCGGATTCGCAATCTTGGGCACAACAGTTAACATATTTACTAACCTATATTTACTGCTAACTTGAGTCTACTTGTCCCTTTTGCACCCTACTGTGTTGTCTGAGCATTCAGCTTGTATTACAGAGGACTTATTTTTTTCTTTTCAGAGTAGAGAGCTTTAAAGAAAACTTGCCAGCTCCATTGCTGGCAGGAAAAGCACAGTTTCCTCCATGTAGGTCCCAGATGATGTAGTCCCCCATGCTCTTGGAGTGAAAAATAGAACAGGCCACACCAAGTTAAGCAGATGTCTTACCCCTAAAACCCCAAAGAAAGTAGGTAAGCCCTGGAATTAAACAGCAAAGGTACTATGACCAGACTATCACTCCAGTCAAGTTCATTCTTCATAAATCTTGGCAGGGACAGGTGCCCCTTATTACATGTGATATTATGCACTACTTAAATACTTTTTTAAAAAAATTTAAATGTTTGCAATTAAATTATTTTGCAAACAGGTAACTTATTGAAGGAAACTTATGATGAAGTTTTGGAATATAGGTGAGGTTTGGTGGGGTGAGGTCCAGAGCTGACGACCAAGAAAGAATTCTTGAGACATATTTGGTGCAAAATGATGTTTTTATTAAAGCATTGGGACAGGACCAGTGGGCAAGAAGGGCTGCTGACCCAGGCCTGTGAGGTGTGGCTGATTATATACCTCAGAGTTGGGAGGGGTTTGAGGATAGTGTACTCTCTAAGGAATTTTGGAAGAAAGGTTTTCTGGACCTTGAAGAGCTAGCTATTGTTGGGAAAAGGTCATTTATTACCATCTAATAAAACCTGAGTCATGAGACCCTTCAGATGTGTATCAGTGGGCCATGTGCTTGGGGAATGATTGCCAACATGTATCTTGGGGGTTTCAAGATAAAGGAAATTTCTAAAGGAATTTTTATATGTTAAAGTATACTTACAGGATCCTGGGGATCAGGGTAAGCTTGCCTTTTGTCCTTAGCAAAATATGAACATCGAGGCAGTTGAGTCAGTAGAGGAATATCTCTGCCTATTTCAAGGACTTGTCAATGTGCTGCCCTGGCTTGTGCTTTGTCCTCAGCTAGTCCTCTGTTCTCCCATCAATTAGGTCTCTTAATAAAGCAATAAATCATTTAGGTTTATGTAAAATCAATATAATAGAATTACAGGAAGTGTCAAAAATGATAAAAATTAGCCATCTGCAATCTCTGAACTCTAATGTGAATTATTTCAATCATGCTTTTCTTTTGGCTTTTTGTATATTAGCCATATATGTTTTATTTAATTGAAATTACAGAGTAGATTTGTGTCAGGTTCTTCTTTTCCCCTGATTTTATATCATTATATCTTAAATACCACTCATATTTTTATTATTGTACATCAAACATGTTTCCAGTTTTTTTACCACAGTAGTAAACAAGATGAAGGTTTTGAGTATCTCCACCTCCTCCCTCCTCTAATTAATTCACAGTGGTAGTATTAGTGATGAGGGAGCAGAATGCTAGCTGAGGACAAAACACAAGCTGATGCCCGCCCCCCCCCCCCCCAGGTGGGATATGTGTGACATTCCTCAAGCACTCCTGGCTGCCCTAAGCATTTTTATTAATAACCTAGCTTCCTGAAGGAAATGTAGATACGAATAAATGTCCTTATAACCTGCAGTCCATTGACAGATACTTGAAGTGGGCAGAACATAATATTCCTGCAGGAAATTTCTAACTGTCTTAATGTAAATGCCTTACTAGAGGGAAAAATAACCTTAACTTGACAATGCCAAGGCCTCCAGTATCTTGTAGGTCCTCTTTAGCATATGAAAATCCTTTTGAAACCTCCCCTTTCCTTTCCTCCAACTCTTGAGGAATCAGCCACCTCTCACAACCCCAGGGCAGAGCTCTTTCTGCCCAAGGGTCGTGTCCCCTGCTCTAATAAAACCACCATTTTGCACCAAAAATGTCCCCAGAATTCTTTTGGTGCCACCAAACCTCACCTTCATTCCAAAACTACATCATTAGAACAAGCATAATTATTTTGTGGATATATATATATGTGCCCCATTCAGTGTGGCACCAGGATATTTGGAAAACACTCGACTGCAAATGAAAAGTCCTCCTCCATCCTCTTTAGTCTTCTATAGAATAATTTCCTTAATAAATTCCAGAAGCAGTAGGCTAGATTTTTATCATTACCAATGTATCTAATGCTTAAGGCTGAATGTAGTTCTATATGACTGGGCCTTGGGCAGTGAACCAATTGTAGGAATGGCTCTGAGTACCTTGCCTCTTTTCCTCGTTAATTAGTGGTGTGTGTGTGTGTGTGTGTGCACTTGCATGCATGCACGCGATAACACACTTGAGAAAAGCACTCACAAAATACATTTATGATTCAACAGGTATCTCCTAAGGATCACTTGTATCATGATCACCTAGATACAGAAATAGAATGCTTCCAAGACTCTTCAAACTACGTTTGTCTGGTTCCCTTTTTCTGAAAGGTGTCTGATTTCTATTGCTGTTGTGACAAGTTGTTACAAACATACTGGCTTAAAACAGCACAAATTTATTATCTTACAGTTATGGAAGTCAGAAGTTCTAAAGTCAAGATGTTGGCAGCTCTGTATTCCTTTGTGGAGGTTCTAGGATTTAATCCATTTCCTTGCCTTTCCCACCTTCTAGAGGTCACCCATATTCCTAGGATCACTGGCCCTTCTTCATTTTGAAAGCCATTGTAATGGGCAGTTGAGTCTTTCTCAATGACAATTCTGCTTCTGACTCCTGCTCCTTATTTTGCTTTTAGGGATCCTTGTGATTACACTAGGCCCTCAGAATAATTCAGGACAATCACTTAATCTCAAGACCCTTAACCTTATTCACATATGCGATGTCTCTTTTGTCATGTTTATATAATCACAGATTTTGGGAGATTAGGGTGTGGACATCTTTGAGTGGCCGTTATTCTGCCAACAACGTTAACACCTATGGTTTGTATTTCCTGAATTTATACTGTATGTACTTTTTGTGTCTGACTTTTTTCCTTCAACGCTGTGTGAGATTATTGTTACATGTAACTATAGTTCATTTATTCCTTACTAAAATCTTCCATTGTGTGAATACACCACAATTTATGTATATACTCTAAGTGGATGGCTATTTGGATTGTTCCCAGTTTTGGCCTTTTACATATGCTGCATCTTCTTGTGCCTGTGTCTTGCTGTTCCTAGGAGAGGCAATGCTGGGTAAGAACTGATGTGAACAAATATCCCAGTTTCCCTGAAATAGTCCCAATTTATGCTTGTTGTCCTGGTGTCCTATCTGATTAGAATCATTTGCTTTCCAAAATACAGTCATCCTAGTCATATTGAATGCTTATTTCCAACTCTAGTAATGACACAAAGACAATTTCTTTTATTAAATTTTATTTATTTATTCATACATTTGTTTCTAGACTTTCTATTTCATCTCATTAGTCTAAATGTCTATCCTTGGAACAGTATCATACCGCCTTAACTACTGCAGCTTTATCATAAATCATGATATATAGAAGAGGAAATTCCCTCTCATTGTTCTTTCTTAAGGATATCTTAACTGTTTTTTGGGTCTTTGAAATTCCATTTAGATTTCAGAATCATATTACTAATGATCTTCAAAATATTTGTTGGGATTTTTACTGAGATTGCTTAGATCAATTTAGAGAGAACTTACATACTCTTTAACAGTACTGCATTCTTCAATATAAGATTGTTGTGAAATAAATAACATGACAATATCTAAAATACTATAATTTTAAGGTGCTAAAAGAGAGCTTGGTTTTACATATAGACCCATGGATATAGGTCAATATGTAAATTCAATATTGATGTTAATAGAACTCCAGGGCTGCAGCTCTTAATTAATACCCATAATGTGACCAGAACCACTTTATTTCCTCTGATGTGAATTAACCTGAACCATAAAATAAAACTCCAAAGTCTCCTTACTTCATATTATCTAGAGTTTTAAATTTTTTAAATCAATAGAAATACGTTAGGGAAGTGACTTTTCAGAATTTTTGGCTGCGGATTTTAATATAAATATTCTGAAAACTTTGGCATAACGGGCAGTTTCCTGTTTTCCTATAGATGGTATTTCAAGTAGTTTGTGACTTGAAAGTTTTTCCAATGGAGCATGGTCATCTGTGGGGTTTTAGTACCTTGAAAGACCCCCAAATCCCAAAAGATATGTACTGTTATCCCCATATTCCACATAAGCAGATCAAGGCAGTGGCAGATTAAATGATTTGCTATCATTCATACATCTAGAAAGTAATAATGCTGGTATTTAAAGCTGGGAAGTCTGGTTCAAGAGCTGTTGCCTTGAACCATCTACACAACATTGCCTTTAAAATTTTTCTTAAACAAATTAAGATTCATTTTTCTCAACAAACAAGGAATCTGGAAGTAGGCAGCTGCTGACAGTGGTGTAGCATCTCCAGGTCACAACAGGTATCTTTGCCATTCTCTTTGTTTTTCTCTCATGGTCACTAAATAACCAGCATACTCTGCATCTCAGCTACATGGCAGGCTGAACAAAGTAGGGGAAAGAATGGAATCAATAATGTCTGCTCTGTGAGGAATGCTTTTCCCCACACTAATTCCAACAGGGGAACATGTCTCTCTATCCAAAAGATTGACCTTCTATTGTACTGTGAGTGAGGGAAACTATAGAAAGCAGGTCGTGCTTGATGAGCCAGTCCAGAGTCAATCTCAGCTTCCAAGATGCAGGCCAGGGCTCCAACACGACACCATAACAGAACATCACATTGGAATAGGCTCCAGTAGAGAAATCACTGAAAATTCTATTTCCCTTCAATTCTTCTAAAAATTTCCTAGGGTTTTTTAATATAAGTGAAATGTATGAAGTTTCATCATCTTGTTTCTTTTTATAATAAATTTATTTTTTATTGGTGTTCAATTTGCCAACATACAGAATAACACCCAGTGCTCATCCTGTCAAGTGCCCCCCTCAGTGCCCATTCACGCCCACCCCCTACCCTCCTCCCTTTCCACCACCCCTAGTTCGTTTCCCAGAGTTAGCAGTCTTTATGTTCTGTCTCCCTTTCTGATATTTCCCACACATTTCTTCTCCCTTCCCTTATATTCCCTTTCACTATTATTTATATTCCCCAAATGAATGAGACCATATAATGTTTGTCCTTCTCCGATTGACTTATTTCACTCAGCATAATACCCTCCAGTTCCATCCACGTTGAAGCAAATGGTGGGTATTTGTCATTTCTAAAGGCTGAGTAATATTCCATTGTATACATAAACCACATCTTCTTTATCCATTCATCTTTGGATGGACACCGAGGCTCCTTCCACAGTTTGGCTATTGTGGACATTGCTGCTATAAACATCTGGGTGCAGGTGTCCCGGCATTTCATTGCATCTGTATCTTTGGGGTAAATCCCCAACAGTGCAATTGCTGGGTCGTAGGGCAGGTCTATTTTCAACTCTTTGAAGAACTTCCACACAGTTTTCCAGAGTGGCTGCACCATTTCACATTCCTACCAACAGTGTAAGAGGGTTCCCTTTTCTCGGCATCCTCTCCAACAATTGTGGTTTCCTGTCTTGTTAATTTTCCCCATTCTCCCTGGTGTGAGGTGGTATCTCATTGTGGTTTTGATTTGTATTTCCCTGATGGCAAGTGATGCAGAGCATTTTTTCATGTGCATGTTGGCCCTGTCTATGTCTTCTTCTGTGAGATTTCTTTTCATGTCTTTTGCCCATTTCATGATTGGATTGTTTGTTTCTTTGCTGTTGAGTTTAATAAGTTCTTTATAGATCTTGGAAACTAGGTCTTTATCTGATATGTCATTTGCAAATATCTTCTCCCATTCTATAGGTTGTCTTTTAGTTTTGTTGACTGTGCCCTTTGCTGTGCAAAAGCTTTTTATCTTGATGAAGTCCCAATAGTTCAATTTTGCCTTTGTTTCTTTTGCCTTCGTGGATGTATCTTGCAAGAAGTTACTGTGGAAACCTAACCAAAGAGGTAAAGGATCAATACCCTAAAAACTATAGAACACTTCTGAAAGAAATTGAGGAAGACACAAAGAGATGGAAAAATATTCCATGCTCATGGATTGGAAGAATTAATATTGTGAAAATGTCAATGTTACCCAGGGCAATTTACACATTTAATGCAATCCCTATCAAAATACCATGGACTTTCTTCAGAGAGTTAGAACAAATTATTTTAAGATTTGTGTGGAATCAGAAAAGACCCCGAATAGCCAGGGGAATTTTAAAAAAGAAAACCATAGCTGGGGGCATCACAATGCCAGATTTCAGGTTGTACTACAAAGCTGTGGTCATAAAGATAGTGTGGTACTGGCACAAAAACAGACACATAGATCAATGGAACAGAATAGAGAACGCAGAAGTGGACCCTCAACTTTATGGTCAACTAATATTAGATAAAGGATGAAAGACTATCCATTGGAAGAAAGAGAGTCTCTTCAATAAATGGTGCTGGGAAAATTGGACATCCATGCAGAAGAATGAAACTAGACCACTGTCTTGCACCGTACACAAAGATAAACTCAAAATGGATGAAAGATCTAAATGTGAGACAAGATTCCATCAAAATCCTAGAGGAGAACACAGGCAACACCCTTTTTGAACTCGGCCATGTCTCCAAAGGCAAGGGAAACAAAAGCAAAAATAAACTATTGGGACTTCATCAAGTTAAAAATTTTTGCACAGCAAAAGAAAGTCAACAAAACCAATAGGCAACAGACAGAATGGGAGAAGGTATTTGCAAATGACATATCAGATAAAGGGCTAGTATCCAAGATCTGTAAAGAATTTATCAAACTCAACGCCCAAAGAACAAATAATCCAATGAAGATGGGCAGAAGACATGAAAAGACATTTCTCCAAAGACATACAAGGAGCCAACAAATATATGAAAAAGTGTTCAACATCATTAGGCAGCAGGGAAATACAAATCAAAGCCATGATGAGATACTACCTCACACCAGTCACAATGGCTAAAATTAACAAGTCAGGAAATGACAGATGTTACAGAGGATGTGGAAATAGGGGAACCCTCTTACATTGTTGGTGGCAATGCAACCTGGTGCAGCCACTCTGGAAAACAGTATGGAGGTTCCTCAAAACGTTGAAAATAGAGCTACCCCATGACTCAGTAATTGAACTATTGGGTATTTCCCCCTACGATACAAATGGAGTGATCCAAAGGGGCACCTGCACCCAATGTTTATAGCAGCAATGTCCACAATAGCCCAACTGTGGAAAAGAGATGACATGTCCATCTACAGAGAAATGGATAAAGAAGATATGGTATATATGTGTATATATATATATAGTATTTCATATATATATATATATACAGACACACTATATATATATATACAGACACACACACACACACCATGGAATACTACTTGGTATACAATGAAATCTTTCCATTTGCTACAATGTGAATGGAACTAGAGGATATTATGCTAAGCAAAATAAGTCATCAGAGGAAGACAATTATCATATGATCTCACTTATATGTGGAATTTAAGAAGCAAAACAGAGGATCACAGGGGAAGAAAGGAAAAATAAAAGAAGATGAAATCAGAGAGAGTCAAACTATACGATACTCTTAATCATAGTTAACAAATTGAGGGTCACTGGAGGTGATGGGGATGGGGGGACAAGGTAACTGGGCTTGACCATTAAGTAGGTCATTAAGTAGGTACCTGATGTAATGAATGAGCACTGGGTATTATTTAAGACTCATAAATCAAAAAAAAAAAAAAAAGACTCATAAATCACTGATCTCAACCTCTGAAACAATAATACATTATATGTTAATTAATTGAATTTAAATAATTTTTTAAATGTACAAAAAGAATATGTATTATCTTTGGTAAATGTATCTTTGGTATTAGTAAATGTCAGTAAGTGAAGTTTTTTATATGGAGTTGAAATGTTTGTATTATACACTTAATATCAAAGAAATTACAACCCTTTTGCCAATTGTGTTTTTCCATGTTAATTTTAGATATGCCTAATGTGTATACATGTTTCTAATTTTACTGGGTTTATAATTGCAAAATATGTAAATCAAACTTTAATTTTACATTTATTTTTAATATTTTAAAAATATTTTATTTATTTACTTATTTATTTATTCATGAGAGACACACAGAGAGAGGCAGAGAGATAGAGGGAGAAGTAGGCTCCTCGCAGGGAGCCTGATGCATAATTGGATCTCCAAACCATGATCACGCCCTGAGCCAAAGGCAGACACTCAATCGTTGAGCCACCCAGGTTTCCCTAATATTACATTTAAATAAAAGGTAAATAGGGATCCCTGGGTGGCACAGCGGTTTAGTGCCTGCCTTTGGCCCAGGGTGTGATCCTGGAGACCCGGGATCGAATCCCACATCGGGCTCCCGGTGCATGGAGCCTGCTTCTCCCTCTGCCTGTGTCTCTGCCTCTCTCTCATCTCTCTCTGTGTGACTATCATAAATAAATAAAATTTAAAAAATAAATAAATAAAAGGTAAATAGATTGCTAAAAAAATGCAGACTCTCAGCTTCTTGATTCACTACCCTCTGACAGAATAAACTAGAAAAGCTTCAGTTGTTGCTTTGTAAATTAAAGTTTGAGAAGCACTGCACTAGCTGTCCAACCTGTTATTCCTACCAATTCCATATTTACCACATGTTATTTGATCAGATTATGAATGTCGTATAGTTGATTTATTAAACCATTAATGAAAGTCATTCTAAATAGAGTTTGGAAAAGGAATTGGAGATGGCTTAAAATTTTAAAGTTTGGTGTACTGTGTAAAATGCTTGGCTAAATCTTAGGAGTTATGAAGAGGTTTTGGTGACACTCCTTGGGGATGTGAGGTAAGGATTAATATAGGTGACCAAATGAGGCATGGACAAGAGCGGTGCTGCTGTTGTACAATTTTGACTTCTACATACTGATTTTTTCCTTTTGATTTTTATGATTTCAATGAGATATCCACCATCATTTAAATAGTTTTCCCCCTATTAGGCTGCTTTGAAGGTTTTTCTTTGCCTTTAGTTTTGCAGTTTTTGTTGTGTCTTGGCATGGATTTCTTTGGATTTATCTTATTTGGAATTGGTTCAGCTTCTTGAATCTGTAGGTATGGTTGGGAGGCAAACGGCCTTCTCCAAAAGATACCTATGTCAAATCCTTGGAACCTGTGAACATTATTCAGAAAAGAGTCTTGATTAAGTTAAGGGTCTTGAGAGGGAAAGTAATACTCAGGCAGGTCTAAAATCCTCATGAATTCTCTGTAAAGTATCCTCTGGTGAAAAGAGGAGATGATAGATACATAGAGAAGATGCAGAAAGGAGAAGGCAATGTGACCTTGGAGGCAAAGATTGGAATAATGCTGGCACAAGCTAAGGAATGTTGACAGCTTCCAGAAACTGGAAGTAGCAAAGAATGTATTCTTTCCTAGAGCCTCTGTAGCTTGCCATCACCTTGCTTTTGGTCCACCGATTTTGGATTTCTGGCCTCCAGTACCACTAAAGATCAAATTTGTGTTGTTTTAAGCCACTAAGTTTATGGTAATTTTTTACAGCAGCCACAGGAAACTAATACAGTAGATTTATGTCTTTTCCCAAATTTCAGAAGTTTGCAGATATTATTTCTTTAAATAATTTTCAGTCCTCTCCACTCTTCTTCTGGGACTTTAATAATTTGAATGTTAACTTTTTTTTACTACTTTCTCACAATTTCCTGAGTTTGTTCTTTTTTGTTTGTTTCACAGTCTATTTTTTCCTTTGTTCAGATTGTTTTCATTCTAGTGATCTGTCCTCCAGTTCATTGATCTTCTGTCATCTGATATTAAGCTTATCCAGTTAGCTTTATTTCAATTATATTTTTTAGTTCTCTAATTTGCATCTGGTTCTTTTAATCTTAACTTGTATTTCATTTCTGTAATTTTCTTTTTTTCAATTTGTTGCAAGAGAATTAGTAATTGCTTTTGAAGCATCTTTGTGATGCCCATCATTAGAATCCTTGTCAGAAATCCCAATATTTGATTTATATTGATGTTGGTATCTGTGATTGCCTTTTCTCATTTAAGTTGTGATTTTTCTGGTTCCTGGGTTTGATGCATGATCTTCAGTTGTATCGACTTTTGGATATATTATAAGACTCTGGATCCTATTTAATTATCTTTTTAAAACATATATCTTCTCATGGGGGTATAGTACAAGGACCTGTGTATCACCTTTTCTACTAAGCCTTGTCAATACTACACCATGAAGGTGGAATATGCTGAATCATCTGCTTCCTTACAGAGTGGTGGGTAAAAATTTAGATTTCCCTTCTGCTGTTGACTCCTTCTGGGTGAAAATAGGATAAGTAACATCCTACTCATTGCCTCCAAGTTGATTGGGGGGTGGGGAGAGTGTAAATTCAGCTCCCAGCTGTGTCATGCAGATGCCAGTAAGGGGCTGCAGAGGTCCAACTAACACTGTGGGATTGGAGACTCAGCATATTCTGATAAGACCATGATAGGAATGGGTAATTGGTGTTCCCCTATAGTCTGGGCAAGCGATGGGTGATGAGTTTACTACTTGATCACATAAGAAGGCATTTACCTGCTCATTGGTAGAGGGGATGGTTGGAAAAATCAATTCCCCACTAGATGGGTAAGAATGAAACTGGGTAGGAATTTTTTTCCTTTGGCATTTGGCTGGAATAGGGTGGACATCAACCAGAGGTTTCCTGTCCAATGTGGGGAGGCTCTGCAGCCCACTGGGGTTATGGGAGGCAACACCATAAATGGAGTCCCTGCCCTTCTCCTAGGTCCAGTCACTAGTTTATATTCAGGGATTTTGTATGGGGAAGATCTGGGAGGAATGGGGATGATCTGTATTGGCAGGACTGAAAGTAATCACATACTTACATTTCCATAATACTTTATTGGGAGGAGGGTTCTATAAAAACTTGAAAATGACTCTAACATGCTTTCTAGGGATAAAATTCTCAGTCTTTTATATTTGAAGTAGTTTGGAAACAAATCCCTTTCTTCATTTATTGCATCCCAGGGCTGTTTTAGTCGTTATGCCACTACTCTAGACAGGGGAGCAGTGGGTGATTTAATTAGACCTTTTAGCTTCACATTTTGGCCTGCCTGCTTACCTGCAAGTGACTTTAGGCAAGTTATGAACATGTTTGTGCTTCAGTCTACTCACCTGTAAAGAGGGGATGATAGTGGTTGTAGAAAGTGCCTGACAGAGAGTAAATACTACAGCTCAATAATGGCTTAACTGCTAGTATTATTGTTTATTGGCCTCTTTGCAAATTTTACATCCATGAATACCCCCCTCCTTTGGATTTCTTTTCTTTTAATACCATTCCATTTGGCTGGTCTTTGTTTATTTCCACAAAGCCCATAGCTGGAAGTCATTATTCTGCTAGTACTCTGACTTCTTTCTATCTAAATTAGCATGAATTCTGAACTGAGAAAATCAGGTACAGAAAAGGCATGGATTTAAGGACATATGTCATGTCAGGAGCAGAGATACTCTGTAACTGCCTGAAAGAGGGATGTTGATGGTGGATCACCACTTTTTCCACTTGAATATTTCTATACATTTCTAACAAGGAACCTCATGAAGAGATTTTATATACAAATAAGTTTTTTTTTTATTTTATAGTAAATCTTGGTTCAAATAATATTCAAATTTAACAGAGAATATTATTTTCTCTTCAGAAATGTCTTTCAACTTTCTTGTTCACTCAGCAAAATCCATTGTTCTGGAAGTAAGCAGCTGAATAGGAATTAATTATCTCCCACAAACCTTCATAAAAGACTGCTTAATAAGTGCTGTGGAAGGAGTATGTGTTGGGAAGGTCTGGTGACTCCTCTCTGTTCTGTCATGGTGATTTCCAGGAGGCTTTTAGCCAATAGGATTTACTTAATTATTTTAAAGGGTTTGTTGTTGTTTGTTTGTTTGTTTTTAAGAGAGGGAGAGGGAGAGAGAGAATTTTAAGCAGGTTCTACACCCAGCATGGAGCCTGACTTGGGGCTTGATCTCACAACCCTGAGATCATGACCTGAGCCAAAGTCAAGAATCAAACACTTTAACAGACTAAGTCATGCAGGCACCTCAGTCATTTTAAAAGTAAACCATTTACATAATTATTTCACATGCTTATTATAAGTGCCAAAACTTGCTGAAGGATTATTAGTCTTAAACCATATCCTCATTTCCGTGTTTTTGATTATGGGAAGAATAATGGTTCAGACACTTTTGAAAACAGAATAGCTTTCTATATATTACTGAAAAAAAATGAGAAGAAAATATCCAAAGCAAGCATATGTAAGTACTGGGCTGTTTTTTTTTTTTTTTTTTTTTTTTTTGTCAGTATAAACAAAGTGCAGCAGCATATTTCAGATAGTCTGTTTTCCATTTATTGGATGAAAGACTAGAGCACATTTAGCAAGTTACATTGTTCTTTTGGGAGGTAAGCATTGGGATTCCCCAGTGTGAATACAACTGTCAGCTTATTGAAAAATTGCCACCATCAGAACAGCCAGTTTGGAGATAAAGGAAGTCATTACTAGAAAATTCTAAGTAGGACTGAGGTTATGGGGAAGGCCACACCCAGGATTCCTTGTTTCCATTCATAGTGATGGTCTTATCCCTCTGTCCTTGACAGACCTCTTATAATAGCTATTAATAACCTGAGCTTGACCCATGTATCACTGGATGGAAATTGAGGAAAGCCCAGAGGTGGAAAGAAGGACTTTACTCCAAAGCAGAAGCTCATTGTCAACATGCCCCTTTTGGATGGGATATGCCTCCCAAAAGGATCAGTTTTCCTAGAACTACCAAGGAGAAGACAGCTGATACTGCCCTGACCTGGACATTTCAGCAAAACCACACTTATCTGATGAACATACCTTGAAACAAACATTTAACTTTCCTTGTTAACTGTAACTTTAACTTTCCTTGTATTCCTGGGCAGCCAATAAAATATTTCTCTGTATAGAAGTGTTTTCTGCTACTATGGTGGCTCTCAGAACACATTGTGGTAAATTTCACAGCATGGCAGATTCTCTTCACCAGCTACAACCTGGGCAATCTCACAAAGACCCACCCTGAGCTTAATGTTCTGCTGTCACCATCTTGAAATGCTTAGTAATTTTTGATCAATGTGTCTCCCATTTTCATTTTGCACTGGGCCTCACAAATTATGTAGCCACACTTGAACAGATGCCTTACACTCTCTGTTTTTTCACCCATTGAGATCTGTCTCTCATTAACAGAAATACTGCCCATGTGCTCCCAGCCCTTACTCTTCTGGATAACATTGATCCCTTGGTCAGTTTTTCCTTTTACTCCTTAAACTGCTGGAGAGTAGAAAATGGGTCTGGTTTACCATTTTATCTCCAAATTCTGGCCAGAGCCTTTCACAAAGACTGGTTTCAATAGCTATGAATGTATGAATAAGGTTTCTTAGCATTTTTATCTGCAAACTCTTACCCAGGTTGGATTCCATAACTAAACACACCTTTCTGGGCTCTTTGTTGAGGACCAAGCCTTGTCAATAAACTGAATTGGGCCCTGTATCCTGAGTTCTACAAGCCTAATGGGTTGCTCCTTTGAGAAGACTCGAGGTTTATGCATCTTGATTTTTTTCTGAAAAGATTTCTACCAGTAGACAAAAGCAGCCACTATCTGACTTCTGATAAGTGCAAATAATTTAAGCATACAGAAGGTACCCCAAAAAGGCAGTGAAACTTAAATGTTAAGATAACTGGATTCAGAGTAAGGAGAACAAAGCCACAAACAAAGCCTCTTTTAGAAGGCACATGGAAGTGGGGTGGAGGACAAACTATCATTTAGGAGGGCATCCCAGGATTTATGGGGAAATGTGTATGTATGTGTTATTTCTGGAAGTAGTGTCTGAGAGACACCCCCTTCCCCATAGCCATGACAGCAGTGTGTGTGTGTGTGTGTGTGTGTGTGTGTGTGTGTGTGTATGAGAGAGAGATACAGAGAGAAAGAGACATAATTATAGCTGGAGCAGAGGATTCTAAGTTTTCTTACAGTTCTCAAATTCTATAACTCTAACAGCATGTTCACATTAGTGATTTCAAATTGAGAGAATGGATATATAAAGAGACAATGACCAGATCGTATATAAAAATAAAACTTGGACTCATAACTTGCAGCAACCACTTCCTTATCTACAATAAACAGCCCAGAAAACCAAACTGCTATCAATCAGGCTTTTAGGAATCCAGATTGTCATCTCTAGTCACTATGACAATCCAGGAAGCTAACAATTTCTGTAAAAATCAGCTAAGATCGGCCAGATTTGATTAATAACTGACAGCTTCTTTAATATTTCTCCCACTTCCAATTTCAAACCAATCAAAGAAAACCAAATATGCACTCCCAAGCAATGACAGGACATCCCACTTCTAGATAACGCACCTCCAGCATTCCCATGTCAACAACCTGAGGTCAGCATGCACCTGAAGCTGTCTCTTTTTTCTACTATAAACCTTTCCCACTTTACCGCTTGACTTTGAGTCTCTGCTCAACTCAAGGAATGATGACTGATTCCCTTGCTCTAGTGAGCTCCGACTAGCCCTTACTTTTCTCATTTATTTCCACAGGCTAGGACATCAGTGAAAGGCTAGGACACAACCATCATCTGGTGTTCTAGCCCACCCCACATGAAGTCAATCCTTGTGCACATCCACCATTCTTATAGGTGGTGGAGGGCTCTCATCTCAGCCCTGGATGTGCAACCAGAATGGGTAATCTCCCAGTGTGCAATTGCTTAGAAAGCTTGTGTCTATTTTCTGGCTTTATTTGGCATAACCTGTGAGTTTGTATAGTATGAAACCATGTATTCCCTGTATTGATTTATCATAAGGGAGATAATTTTGACAAGGATGTAAAAGGCAATTAAAATATTATTTGTCCACCAATGTTTATTAAGAGTTTTCTGCTGTATGCCAAGCACAGAATAAATACAAAAATGAATGACATTGTTCCACCTCACCACTACATTTAGAACATTCAGAATTTTGAGAGGCTACGGGCATGTAAACAAATTGTTATATCACCACCTCCAGTTCTCACAGCCATGTGGACAAAAGGTATGAGGGCATCTGTGGAGGGTCACTGAAGGCTTCTCCAAGGAACAAGGTTTGTGTGAGATCTTAGAGGACGTGTAGGAATGAACAACATGAAGAAAGAAGAGTAGGCTGTGGGGAATGAAATTTGGCATTCACAAAACCAGTGTCCTTCTTAATTTGTCTTGCCTTTAAGTAAGATTACAAATAAATTCTTCAAACCTGATGTCTTAGAGAGATGAGAAAGACTTGTGGCTTAGGGCAGCCCGAGACAGAAGACCTTTTCCTACCGGGACAGACCCTCTTCTGGAGACCTCTGATGGAAAGGCAGCAGTGGACCTAGGGATTCTTGGAATTTTGAATGCTGGCCTGCATGGAGAAGCTTATTGGAGTGGAAAAATCAGCAATGGGCTTCCTAGACTTCTCCCGAGTGTGAGTTTAAGATAGAGCAGATAAGGGAGAGATTCAAAAGACTGAAGCAACAGAGCTGGGCTGCAAGGTCCAAAGGAGGGAGACATAGAAACAGTGGTGATGGTAAGCCTGCAGGGATCTACCACCTAGGCCCCAAGAACTTCTCAAACACCATTCCATATTGTGATCATGAACAGCTCCTTCTGGTTTTTTGTTTCTTGGGCTGTGCAAGTGTGAGTTGCCTCCTGAATTCTACTCTTATAAGGGAACTTCCCAATTTTTCTAGGCAATTCGGCTCTTAGTCTGGGCAATTATCAAGGCCTTGGACAAATGGAACAACTTGGCATGAATAGGAAAAAATTGCGAGGAACCCAAATAGGAGGTACTGGATAACTGGGAGAGGGTTATGACTCCCTCAGGGACACTTATGCCCATTGGCCCTCAACTGTTGGAATAAAGAGGCACTACCTTATGTCCTCAAAACTGGGTAGATGGCCCTTGGATTAAGTCTAAATTTATTCATCCATGAATTCATTTGATAAATATTTTGTCTATAACTTAAATCAATTAGGCAAACATTTATTGAGCACCCACTGTGTGCTCAATATTGTGTGCTAATTTCTAGTGTACCCATAAGACACACGTTATACTATAATTCAGATTATTGATTTATGAATTGAATAAGACATGCTCTATTATCATTCAGATTAGTGATTTTCTTTTTTTTAAGATTTTATTTATTTATTCATGAGACACACAGAGAGAGAGAGAGAGAGAGAGAGGTAGAGACACAGGCAGATGGAGAAGCAGGCTCCATGCAGGGAGCCCAATGTGGGACTTGATCCTGGGACTCCAGGATCACACCCTAGACCAAAGGCAGGTGCTAAACCGCTGAGCCACCCAGGGATCCCCCAGATTAGTGATTTTCAATAGCAGTTAGGGGAGGTAATAGGTGTGCAAATCACATATGAGGTCTTTCTACTGCTTCTCCCTATCAGGCAGGGCTCTCTGCTATTGACTATGGGAATATATCATGTTTCTGAAGCAGATTAGAGCAGAAAAAAATTGAGAACCATTGATTTAGGTGTCAAGGCCAAATAAATAAAATAAATATCAGGAAGTATAAGGACAAGAAACATGTCCAGTGATATGTTACAAGAAGGTTGGGGCAGTGCTTCTCAAAATCTTGAAAAACAAGGAGTTTGCCAAGGGCTACTTCTTTATCAGTGGGTTCAAGGATTTGGGCAAGGGCCATGTGAATCAAGGGGTTGAGGCTTTGTCAGGGGACATCACTTCTTTCTGCCCATGTAGTTCAAAGACAGCTTAATGAAGGAACAGGAGTGAGCAGGTCCCAAAGGGAGGCAGCTTGGAGAGTGCCCTGGACTCAGAAATGGGGCAAGGTCTGACCCGCCCAGAACTAGCCAGTGTTCCTCTGGCTATTACTGTGCCCTCTTCTGGCGCTCTCCTCAACTATAAAGGAAGGGCTTAAAGAGGCGATGCCAAGGCCTTTTCCAGCTCCAAGAGCCTATGATTCTAGCTGCCTGGCTCCTGAAATTCCTGGCTGCCCTCCCACAAGCCCACCACCAATTGCCACCAATGCCCCCCTGAATCCAAAGGGTGCTGGTTGTGTCCCCATTGTCCTGGCTGAGTCCCCATTGTCCTGAGTCAAGTGTCTGCTGTGGAGTCAAACTTCCTCCCCTCCTCACTTCATTTCCTTGGTAATGGTCATTAGTTGGGGCTTTCTATTCTTCCCTGTCCTCTCCTTATGGTCTGAGCAGGCTGGTGGAAAACAAGTTCTGCTTTGAAGAAAAATTCAAAATTCAAATGGCAGAGAATTTTAGAATAAAGCATCTTCCCACCTAGACATCACAGGCACACTTTCCCTGGATCATTTCAGATTTACTTCCAACTGGAAGTGTGTACTACCAAGTGCATCCGCAAGAAGGACACTGGGAACACGATGATCCTATCGTCTTAGGAAGAACTATACATGCATTTGGAAACTGCCCAGCCTGCAGAAAAGGCTTTGTCCAATTGCTACATTGCATGTCTAGATAAGAAGACACCTCTGTGGCACAGAGACATAGAAATTTATGGTGTTGCCACTGATGTATGTATTAGAGAGCACGTAAGGGACTAGTGCATTTATACACAGCATGCTATAGTGTATGCAACATGCATATTATATTTGGTGGCAAGTTGAGATCCCGGCTGACTGCCAAATGATATAATTGGCATGAACAAGAACACCTACCTGAACCTTGGTCCTTTTACTGTCACCCGACCTGAAGATAACTGTTTACATTTCTTTTTTATTAAAAAAAAATCTTCAAAGCAATAGCCCCAGGTGCCTATCCCTGCACAGTGAGGTTTTCACTGACAATGACTTTTTAGCAAACAAATGCCTAATCAAATTGGATTATATCCTTTTTACTTTTTTTCTGTCAAAATATCTTTTCTTTAATCAAATAATAGCAATGATAAATAGTATTTTTAAATTCTTATTGACAAAAAAAATTCTTATTAACAAAACAAAAGAGCTCTCCCTTTTAATTTGTTGTTTTGTGTAAGTCTAGAAACCAGTAATCTGACAGGTAAAATTCCATTTTGGGTAATATATTTGGGTTTTATATTATATAGTTATTGAGGCCAGGAAGGTCTTGATAATGTTATATTGGCACGAAGAGGCAGCTTTTTTGTAGAGACCCACCAATGTGGCACACTAAACCTTTCTTTATCAAACTATATAGTCTTTTATCTTGTTGTTGGCAAGATACTGTCTAATTTCATGTATGTATGTATATGTGTAATTTTCTTCTATATCAGCCTGCTATCTACTGCCCCTCAGATATACCTATGTCTTAAATGAAACAAATATTTAGTGGCTGGAAAGATAGTAAGATATATAGACAGATAGTAACTGAGACCAGGATCTTTTGGTACAGATGAATTCCCGAAAGCAAAGCCAGAGACAGAGAAGTGAGAGGGAGTGAGCAACCACATACTCCAGCTACTAGAGAAAAATCTAAGACATTATATGAGAGCTAGAGAGTGTGGCCATGAAGCAGGTCCAGGAACATGGGGGGGACCACCATAATCTAGCATACCAGGCTTTGTTTAGATGAATCTCATGGCCAGAAGACTGTGAAAGGAAATTGAAGTTCCATAAGCCAGGTATGGAGAAGGCAAGAGGGTAAGCCTGGGTACTAAGGAAATGGTGGCTTTGAGCACTTTTTGTCCTGCAAGGGTTGTTGAGATATGGGTTTCTGAGACTAGTCCTTTTACGTACCACATGAGGTCAAGGGAAGTTAGAAGTATAGTCTAGCCAACTCACTTTGTGCAGAACTCAGAAAGTGATAGGACCAGATAAACAGGTCCTATAAAGAACTGAATGCTATATTTACTGTTCCTAAGAAGCCAAACATCTTAAAAAGAGGGCCTTTTAGCTTATGGGGTGGTATAGTTTATAAGAATACAGTTTGTACACAGTGGATGACCCGTAGCTTCCTCTGGGTGGCCTCTGGTGTCAGAACATAGAATAGTTGAGGGGAAACAAAATATTTTCAAATTGCCAAGACAATCATATTGAGGAAGATAAATATTTCATTTGGTGAACTTTGACATGATATTAATTAATTTAAAAAGCATAAAACACTTTCATTTTAGTTGACAGTAATTTTTATTGCATTTTAGATTCTGTTGCAGTGCTATCTTTAGAGTCTGGTCAAGCTAGGATACTAATCGTCCAAACTTGTTGGGAGTCTTACATTGGCACAAATCATATGTTTATCATACACCATCTGACTCACTTTTCAGAAGGCATGCTTCACCCTTTTTATGCAGCCCTGGGGAAATCTCTCTGCCACTCAGATCCTCTGCTTTCTGGCCACACATTTGGGCTAATAGTACTCACCAAATGACTTTATTTTGATGATTGGATGAAATCATATATCTGAGAATTCTTCATATGTTAAAAATGTTAATAAATGAGACTGCAAAGTGGTACAATCACTTTGGAAGGCAATTTTACAGTTTTTTTTTTTGTTTGTTTGTTTTACAAAATTAAACATACTCTCACCATATGATCCTTGAATTGTGCTCTTTGGTATTCACTTAAAGGAATGAAAAGTTTATGTCCACGCAAATACCCACACATAAATGTTTATAGCATCTTTATACATAATTTGCCAAAATTTGGAAGCAATCAAGATAATTTTCAGTGAATGAATGGATAAATACACTGTGCTACATCCACACATGGTACATCTAGATAATGAGTAATATTTGGTAGTAAAGAAGAAAGGACCTAATAAACCATGAAAGGATGTGGGGGAAACTTAAATGCATATTACCAGTGAAAGAGGCCAATCTAAATAGGCTACATACTATATGATTCCAACTGTATGACACTCTAGAAAAGGCAAACTATGGAGATAACAAGATCAATGGCTGCCAGGGGTTGAGAGGAAGGAGGATGTGTAGGCAGAGCACAGAGGATTTTTAGGTCAGTGAAACTACTGTGTATGAAACTATCGTGGATCATGATACATTTGTTCAAAACCATAAAATTTACAATACCAAGAGTGAACCCTATTATACATTATGGACTATGGATGATAATAATATGTCAAAGTAGGTTCATGTATTAGAGATTCATCAATAAATCTTGTATATCCCAGGTGTTTTTCACACTGTTGCTTTTATGCTATATCTTGGCAGGGTTAATTGTTATACTGGCAGCAACTGTTTCCTATCAATCTCTGGCAATCCTGGAGCTGAGTCTGCTAATTTTTAAACTACCTGGAGTTAAACCCTGCTGATTATAAAAACTTGTGAAGTAAAGCCCCACTTAAATTCAAAGCCAAAGTCAATATCAGGGGGACTCTTCTTCCCAGTGCTTGTCCTCTATACATGGGGTACCTAGTACAGGGTCTGATCCTGTCACTTCTCGAAGCTTGTGGTGTCCCTTTCATTTGCTGGGAGGTTTTGTTCCCAACCACATCTCTACCCTTCCTATGCTTTTTGATGTGGACTCTTTTGTATGATTAATTGTGGAAAATCTGTTCTGCCAGCCTTTGGATAATTTTCAGAGTTTCTTACACTGATGTAACTGTTATCTCTGTGTCTGTGGGACAAGATGAGCTTAGAATCTTCCATGTCCATCATCTTCCTCTATCTCCCTTTAGTTTGTCAGCTTTTGCTTCATATTTCAAAACTATGATATCAAGTGCATATAAACTTATAATTGTTATGATTTCCTGTTGAATTTACCCATTTACCATTATGAAATATCACCTTTTATCTCTCTAATTATCTTACCTTAAGGTTCACTTAGATTAACATTAATTTCACTATGTTGGATTTCTTTTGACTCATACATCTTGTTATCCTTTTACTTTCATCCAATCTGTAAACTTTAAATGTTTTTTGTAAGCAGCATATATTTTATATTTTTTGCAAAAAAAAATCTAACTCCAATTGTATTTCAATTGGTTTGTTAAGTTCATTCATATGTAACATAATACTGATATGTTAGGCTTAAGTTCATTGTTTTGCTATGTGTTTTCTATTTGTCTTGACATTTATTTTCTTTTTCTTCCTTTCCTGTCTTCCAGTCTATTAATTATTTTAAAAACATTCTGTTTTATTCCATCTACTAGCATTTGTTATAAATTTCAGTATCAGGTTTTTGGTGGTTACATTAAAAACTACAATATGAGGCACCTGTGCGCAGGCCGGGTGGTTTGGGCGCGCGGTCAAAAAAAAAACAAAAAACTACAATATGCATTTTTAACATTTTATAGCCTACTATAAATTAGTATTTTAACATTTCTCTAATGATATAACAAACACAAATTTAACACCATTCATCATCCTCTCCTTTTTGGCTGCTACTCTCATGTATTTTGGTTGAAATATAAATTAAAAACTTCACAAAACATAGTTATTATTATTTTTAAACATAATAGTCTTTTATACATATGTTTATCCTTTCCAGCATTCTTCTTTTCTTAAACTTCTACATTTGTATCTGAGGTCACTTTTCTTCAGCAGGAAGAACTTCTTTTAGTATTTCTTAAAGCATGGATTTGCTAAAAATGATTTCTCAAGCTTTTGATTGTAAGTGACATCTCTACAGACTATGTTTGAAGAATATTTACCCTGGGTATGAAATTCTAGGTTGACAGGTTTTTGTTTTGTTTTGTTTTGTTTTTCTGATAACACTTTAAAGATGATTTCTAATGTCTTTTGCTTCCATTGTTTATTGTTTTTAGCAATGATGTCTCTATTTTTTTTCTTATGATGTTTTAAGATGTCCTCTTTGTTTTTTCTGCATTTCTTACTGTACAATGCTTAGGAATGTGTGCAAATGTGTGTGGTTGTGTGTTTTGTATTAATCTTGTTTGAGATCATTTGTGATTCTTAAATTTGTGAGTTGTATTTCATCATATTTAGAAATTCTCAGCTGATTTTACTTCTGTTTTATTCCATTTCTCTTTGTGGCACCCTGATCATTCCTATTTTAGGCCTTGGGAATGTGCCCTACATCTACCATTCTGTTTTTGTTTGCTTTTATCCTTTTTCTTTGAGGTGTGGGTATTTTTATTAATATATCTTTGTAGTTACTAATGCTGTTTCCTACCATGAGTGCTATACTATTGAGGCTATTTAACAAGTTTTTAATTTCAGATAGTATTTTGACATACTAGAATGTCTATTTATTTTTGAAGATTCTAATGATATTTTGTAAGCCATCTTTTCACCAATTTTCTATCTTCTATTTTTATTGAGGCATAATTGACATAAAATATTATATTAGTTTGAGGAGTACAACATAGTGATTCAATATTTGTATATGTTGCAAAATGATGATAACAATAAACCTACTTAACATACATTACTATACATAATTAAAATTATTCATTTCTTTTGATGAGAACTTTTAGGATTTACTTTTAAATTTTCATAGTATCATTAAATATAACCATCATGCTATACATTACATCCCTATGACTTATGTATTTTATAACTAGATATTTATACCTTCTGATTCCCTTCATACATTTTACCCAAACCCACATGCCTCATTGCTGGGAACCTCCAATCTACTCTTCATCTCTTATCTTTTCTTTTTTGGATTTTACATATGTGAGATCATGTGATATTTGTCTATCCATCTGACTTATTTCATTAGCATAATGTCCTCCAGGTTCATCCATATTGTAACAAATAGCAAAATTTCCTCCTTTTTTGTGACTAAATTATATTCTAATATGTATTTATACATTATATAACATAGTGTACATTTTTACTATTACATTACATCTCATATTACATAATATAATGTAATTATATTAATTAAATAATGTAATATATTTAATTACATTAAATATTACATATTATATATCACTTTTTAAAATATATTCATCCATTGATGGATACTTATGTTTTTTATATCTTGGCTATTATAAATAATGCTACAATGAACATGAAGATGCATGGACCTTTTCAAGTTAGCATTTTCATTTTCTTCAGATAAATTCACAGAAGTGGAATTGCTGGATGACATGATAGTTCTGTTTTTACTTTTTGAGGGAACTCTGTACTGTTTCCTATGGAGCTTACACAAATTTTATTCTCACCAACAGTTCACAAGGTATTTTTGTTCCTCCATATCCTCTTCAGCATTTATTAGCTCTTGTCCTTTTGATAATAGCTCTTCTAGCAGATGTGAGGTTATATGTCTTGTGATTTTTTTTTTTTTTTTTGCATTTCCCTGATGATTAGTGATGCTGAGCATCTTTTTATTTACCTGTTAGCCATCTGTATTTCTTTGGGGAAAATGTCTATTCTGATCCTTCACCAATTTTTTAGACTGTGTGTCTCTGCATCTGTGTATGTGTTTTGTTTATTTGCTGTTGAATTCTATGAGTTCTTTATATTTTGGATATCAATCCCTTATCAGATATATGATTTACAAATATTTTCTCCCATTCAGTAGATTGCCTTTTCATTTTATTGATAGCTTCCTTTGTTGTACAGAGGCTTTTTACTTTGAGTTCTACATGTTTATTTTGGCTTTTGTTGCTGTTGCTCCTAGTGTCAAATCCAAAAAGTAATTGCCAAGAATGATGTCAAAGAGCCTATTTATCACCTGTGTTTTCTTCTGGGAGTTTTATGATTTTAAGTCTTACATTTAAGTCTTTAATCCATTTAATTAATCCGGTTAATTTTTGTGTATGATATAAGATAGTGGTCCAGTTTCATTTTTTTTTTTTTTGCATGTGCCTACCAGTTTTCCCAACCATTTATTGAAGAGACTGTTGTGCCTACCAGTTTTCCCAACCATTTATTGAAGAGACTGTTCTCTCCCCATTACATTTCTTAAGCTTCTTTGTTATAAATTAACCATATATGCCTGGGTTTATTTCTGTGCCTTTTCATCTCTTCCATTGATCTGTGTCTGTTATGAGAATACCATTCTGTTTTGAGTAATATATACTTCTTATATAGTTGAAATCAAGGACTATGATGCCTCCAGCTCCCTTCTTTCTCAATATTACTTTGATACTCAGAGCCTTTTGTGTTCACATACATATTTTAGGATTGTTTGATTTATATTTGCAAAAAATGCCACTGGAATTTTAATAGAGACTGCATTGATTCTGTAGATTTCTTTGAGTAGTATGGATATTTTAATAATATTAATTCTTCTAATCTGTGAACACAGAATATCTTTCAATTTATTTGTGTCTTTTTCAATTTCTCTCATCAATGTCTTGGTTTCATGTACAACTTTTTAAACTCTTTGGTTAAATTAATGCCTAGCTATTTTTTCTTTTTGTTGCAATTGTAAATTAGATTGATTTATTAATTTCTTTCTGTTTGTCTTACTGTCTAGAAACAAAAGAGATTGTATGACGATTTTTCTATACTGCAACTTTACTCAAATTATCAGTTCTAACAGATTTTTTTTTTTTTTTTTTTTTGGTGGAGTCTCTAGGATACTGTCATCTGCAAATAGTATTTTATTTCTTTCTTTCCTTTTTTTCCCCTTCTATTCTTTTAGATGGCTTTTCTTCTTGCCTAATTGTTCTGACTAGTGCTACTAGTGAGAATGGGCATCTTTGTTTTGTTCCTGATCTTAGAGGGAAAGCTTTTGGCTTTTTACCATTGAGTATGATGGTAGCTGTCGACTTGTCATATGACCTTTTTTATGCTGAGATACATTCCTTCTATACACACTTTGTTGAAAGTTTTTATCATAAATAGATGTTGAATTTTGTCAATGCTTTTTTGTTGAGACCCATGTGATTTTTAAACTTCATTTTATTAATGTGGTATATCCCATTGATTGATTTGTGAATGTCAAATCATCCTTGCATCCCTGGGACAAATCTTGCTTGATTATGGTGAATGATCCTTTTGATGTGTGGTTGAATTTGGTTTGCTAATATCATGTTGAGAATTTTTGCATTGTGTGTTTATCAGAGATATTGACTTTTAATTTTGTTTTCTTGTGACATCTTTGTCTGGTTTTGATTTCAGGATAATACTGGCCTAATAAAATGTGTTTGGAAGTATTCCTTCCTCCCCTGTTTTTTTTTTTAATTTTTATTTATTTATGATAGTCACACACAGAGGGAGAGAGAGAGAGGCAGAGACACAGGCAGAGGGAGAAGTAGGCTCCATGCACCGGGAGCCCGACGTGGGATTCGATCCAGGGTCTCCCGGATCGCGCCCTGGGCCAAAGGCAGGCGCCAAACCGCTGCGCCACCCAGGGATCCCCTCTCCTGTTTTTTGGAAGAGTTTGAGGATTTGTATTAATTATTCTTTGAAGTATTTGATACCAGTGAAGTCCTCTGGTATTGGACTTAATTTATTAGGAAGTTATGGATTACTGATTCAATCTCCTTACTAGTAATCATGCTGTCCAGATTTTCTATTTCTTTATGATTTAGTCTTGGTAGGTTGTGTGCTTCTGGGAACTTACCCATTTCTTCTAGGTTTGAAGTTTTTTGGCATTTGATTGTAGTAGTCTCTTGTGATCCTTTGTATTTCTGTGAAATCATGTCTTATGTCTCCTCTGTTATTTTTATTTGATTTATCTGAGTCCTCTTTCTCATTCTTGATTAGTTTAGCTAAGTGTTTATCGATTTTATCTTTTCAAAGAATCAGCTCTTGGTTTTATTGGTCTTTTTTACTGTATTTTTAGTTTCCATTTCATTTATTTCTTCTCTGATCTTTATTATTTCCTTTCTTCTATTAATTTTGGGCTACATTTGCCCTTCTTTTTCTAATTCCCTGAGGTATAAACTTAGGTTGTTTATTTGAGATTTTTCTTGTGTCTTAAGGTAGAAATGTATTGCTATAATCTTCTCTCTTAAAACTGTTTTTGCTGCATCCCATAACTTTTAGTATGTTTAATTTTTATTTTCATTTGTCTCAAAGTATCTTTTTATTTCTCTTTTCTTCATTGATGCATTAGTTGTTCAGTGTTTAATCTCCACATATTTGTGAATTTTCCAGTTTCTTCCTATAACAGATTACTTGTTTCATACGATTTTGGTTTGAGAAGATGTTGATATGATTTTAATCTTCTTAAGTTTGTTTAGACTTGTTTTATGACCTAACATATGATCTATCCTGGAGGATGTTCCATGTACACTTAAGAAGAATGTGTATTCTATTGGCGTTGGATGAAATGTTTTGGTATATCTGTTAAGTCCATCAGGTCTACCCTGTCATTTCAGGCTGATGTTTCCTTATTGGTTTTCTGTCCAGATAATCTATTCATTGATGTAAGAGGCATATTAAAGTCACTATTATTATTGTATTTTTGTCTATTTCTCCCTTTATCTGTTTATATTTGCTTTAAGTTTAAGTGCTCCTATGTTGCATGAATATTTATAAATGTTATGTTATCTTGTTGAATCAACACTTTTGTTATTATCTAATGCCTATCTTTTTCTCTTACAACAATATTTGTTTTAAAGTCTATTTTATCTGATATATGTATAGAATCCAGCTGCCTACTGATTGCCCTTTGCATGGAATATCTATTTTTTATGCTGTCACTTTCAATCTGAGTCTGTCTTCAGATGTGAAGTAGGTCTCTTCAGAACATAGATTGATCTTGTTTTTATCCATTCAGCCACTCCAAGACTTTTTTTTAGTGGTTTTATTTTATTTTATTTTATTTTATTTTATTAAAAAAATTTTAAATTGGAGTTCAATTTGCAAACATATAGCATAACAACGCATGCCCATCACCCAGTCACTCCAACCCCATGCCCACCTCCCCTTCTACTACTCCTTGTTCATTTCCCAGAGTTAGGTGTCTCTTATGTTTTGTCACCCTCACTGATATTTTCACTCATTTTTCTCCTTTCCCTTGATTCCCTTTCACTAATTTTTATATTCCCCAAATGAATGAGACCATATAGTGTTTGTCCTTCTTCGATTGACTTATTTTACTCACCATAATACACTCCAGGTCCCTCCACATCGAAGCAAATGGTGGGTATTTGTCATTTCTAATGACTGAGTAATATCCCATTGGATACATAGACCATATCTTCTTTATCCATTCGTCTTTCGATGGACACCAAGGCTCATTCCACAGTTTGGCTATTGTGGACATTGCTGCTATAAACATCGGGGTTTCTGTGTTTCACTGCATCTGTATCTTTGGGATAAATCCCCAGCAGTGCAATTGCTGGGTTGTAGGGCAGATCTATTTTTAACGCTTTGAGGAACCTCCACACAGTTTTCCAGAGTGGCTGCACCAGTTCACATTCCCACCAAAAGTGCAAGGGGGTTCCTCTTTCTCCACATCCTCTCCAACATTTGTTGTTTCCTGTCTTGTTAATTTTCACCATTCTCACTGGTGTGCATGGGATCTCATTGTGGTTTCTATTAGTATTCCCATGATGACAAGTGATGAGGAGCATTTTCCCTGGTGCTTGTTGGCCATGTGTATGTCTTCTTTGGTGAAATTTCTGTTCATTTCTTTTGCCCATTTCATGATTCGATTGTTTGTTTCTTTGCTGTTGAGTTTAATAAGTTCTTTATACATCTTGGATACTAGCCCTTTATCTGATATGTCATTTGCAAATATCTTCTCCCATTCTGTAGGTTGTCTTTTAGTTTTGTTGACTGTTTCTTTTGCTGTGCAAAAGCTCCTTCCTTTTCTCAATGAAGTCCCAATAGTTCATTTTTGCTTTTGTTTCTCTTGCCTTCATGGATGTATCTTGCAAGAAGTTACTGTGGCCGAGTTCAAAAAGGGTGTTGCCTGTGTTCTCCTCTAGGATTTTGATGGAATCTTGTCTCACATTTAGATCTTTCATCCATTTTGAGTTTATCTTTGTGTATGGTGCAAGAGAGTGGTCTAGTTTCATTCTTCTGCATGCGGATGTCCAATTTTCCCAGCACCATTTATTGAAGAGACTTTCTTTCAGTGGATAGTCTTTCCTCCTTTGTTGAATATTAGTTGACCATAGAGTTGAGGGTCCACTTCTGGATTCTCTATTCTGATCCATTAATTTCTGTGTCTGTTTTTGTGCCAGTACCACACTGTCTTGATGACCACAGCTTTGTAGTACAACTTGAAATCTGGCATTGTGATGCCCCCAGTGATGGTTTTCTTTTTTAATATTCTCCTGGCTATTCAGGGTCTTTTCTGATTCCACACAAATCTTAAGATGATTTGTTCCAACTCTCTGAAGAAAGTCCATGATATTTTGATAGGGATTGCATTAAATGTGTAAATTGCCCTGGGAAACATTGACATTTTCATCTGGCCCTGGACTTTTATGTCTTGGGAGGTTTTTGATGACTGCTTCAACTTCCTTCCTGGTTATTGGCCTGTTCAGGTTTTCTATTTCTTCCTGTTCCAGTTTTGGTAGTTTGTGGCTTTCCAGGAATGCGTCCATTTCTTCTAGATTGCCTAATTTATTGGCGTATAGCTGTTCATAATATGTTTTTAAAATCGTTTGTATATCCTTGGTGTTGGTAGTGATCTCTCCTTTCTCATTTATGATTTTATTAATTTGAGTCTTTTCTCTCTCCTTTTTAATAAGGCTTGCTAATGGTTTATCTATCTTATTAATTCTTTCAAAGAAGCAACTCTTGGTTTTGTTGAACTGTTCCACAGTTCTGGTCTCTATTTCGTTGAGTTCTGCTCAAATCTTTATTAACTCTCTTCTTCTGCTGGGTGTAGGATCTATTTGCTGTTTTTTTCTCTAGCTTCTTTAGGTGTAAGGTTAGCTTTTGTATTTGATTTCTTTCCAGGTTTTGGAGGGATGCTTGTATTGCGATGTATTTCCCCCTCAGGACTGCTTTTGCTGCATCCCAAAGATTTTGAACGGTTGTATCTTCATTCTCATTAGTTTCCATGAATCTTTTTAATTCTTCCTTAATTTCCTGGTTGACCCTTTCATCTTTTAGCAGGATGGTCCTTAACCTCCATGTGTTTGAAGTCCTTCCAAACTTCTTCTTGTGATTTAGTTCTAATTTCAAGGGATTATGGTCTGAGAATATGGAGGGGATGATCCCAATTTTTTGGTATCGGTTCAGACCTAATTTGTGACCCAGTATGTGGTCTATTCTGGAGAAAGTTCCATGTGCACTTGAGAAGAATGTGTATTCAGTTGTGTTTGGATGTAAAGTTCTGTAGATATCTGTGAAATCCATCTGGTCCAGTGTATCATTTAAAGCTCTCGTTTCTTTGGAGATGTTGTTCTTAGAAGACCTATCGAGTGTAGAAAGCACTAGATTGAAGTCACCAAGTATAAGTGTATTATTATCTAAGTATGTCTTAACTTTGGTTATAAATTGACTGATATATTTGGCAGCTCCCACATTCGGGGCATATATATTGAGGATTGTTAAGTCCTCTTGTTGGATAGATCCTTTAAGTATGATATAGTGTCCCTCTTCATCTCTCACTACAGGCTTTGGGATAAATTTTAGTTTATCTGATATAAGGATGGCTACCCCTGCTTTCTTTTGAGGACCATTTGAACGGTAAATGGTTCTCCAACCTTTTACTTTCAAGCTGTAGGTGTCCTTCTGTCTAAAATGAGTCTCTTGTAGACAGCAAACAGATGGGTCCTGCTTTTTTATCCAGTCTGAAACCCTGCTCCTTTTGATGGGGTCATTAAGCCCATTCACGTTTAGAGTTACTATTGAAAGATACGAGTTTAGTGTCATCACGATACCTATTCAGTCCCTGTTTTTGTGGATTGTTCCATTGGACTTCTTCTTAAAGAGGAATTTTAAGAGTCCCCCCTAAAATTTCTTCCAGATCTGGTTTGGTGGTCACATATTCTTTCAGTTCCTCCTGTCTTGGAAGCTCTTTACCGCTCCTTCTATTCTGAATGAAAGCCTTGCTGGACAAAGTATTCTTGGCTGCATGTTTTTCTCATTTAGGACCCTGAATATATCCTGCCAGCCCTTTCTGGCCTGCCAGGTGTCTGTGGAGAGTTCTGCTGTTAATCTAATAGTTCTCCCCATAAATGTTAGAGATTTCTTGTCTCTTGCTGCTTTAAGGATCTTCTCTTTATCTTTGGAATTTGCAAGCTTCACTATTAAATGTCGAGGTTTTTATTGATTTTTTTGGGGGGTGGGGAATCTCTCTATTTCCTGGATAAGAATGCCTGTTTCCCTTCCCAGATTAGGAAAGTTTTCAGCTATGATTTGTTCAAACACATATTCTGGACCTCTGTCCCTTTCGGTGCCCTTGGGAACTCCAATTAAACGGACATTTTTCCTTCTGAGGCTGTCACTTATTTCCCTTAATCTATCCTCATGATCTTTTAATTGTTTGTCTCTTTTTCCTCAGTTTCCCTCTTTGCCATCAACTTTCTTCTATGTCATTCACTGGTTCTTCCACCTCATTAACCCTCATCTTTAGGACATCTAGTTTGGATTGCATCTCATTTAATTGATTTTTAATTTCTGCCTGATTGGATCTAAATTCTGCAGTCATCAAGTCTCCTGAGTCCTTTATGCTTTTTTCTAGAGCTACCAGTAGCTTTATAATAGTGCTTCTGAATTGGCTTTCTGACATTGAATCCAAATTTTGTAACTCTGGGAGAGAGGACTGTTTCTGATTCTTTCTTTTGATGTGGGGTTTTCCTTCTACTCATTTTGCTTAGTGCAGAGTGGCCAAAAACAAGTTGTATTGGGAAAAGGAGAAAAAGAGAGAAGAGAAAGAAGAAAAGAAAAAGAAAAAAAGAAAAAAGAAAAAAAGAGGAAAAAAGAGAAGGAAAAAAGAAAAAAGGTGGGGCAAACAGAAATAAAAAAACAAAAAACACCTCTCATTCTGTATACTGTAAATCCCTCGACTTCCCCTGGAACTTTACAGTGCTGCTTGGTCAATAACTTGCTTTTCCCCTTTCGGTCTAGCTGGTCTTCTGGGGATGGGGCCTGCTATGCTGATTTTCAGGTGTTAGCACTTGGGGGAGCTGCTCAGCCCCCTACCTGGTGCAGGGCTCAGTGAAAGATGTTTAGGCTGTTCATCCGATGAGGCCACTGTGAGGCTCAGTGCTGGTTGTTTACCCCGTGAGGCCCCAGGAGGAACAACCCCAGTGGCAGTGGTCAGCTCTGGAGCCCTGGAGTCAGCTCCGGCAGTAACTATGGAGCTCTCCATCTGCAGGGCCTGGAGGCTCCGGGGCAGGGCCGCTGATCTGCTCAGCTCGGGGCAGGAGTGTCCTTGCTGTCCTGGGCCCTCCCAGCCTCTGCCTGTCCCGGGGGGAGGCCGGATCCTGGGCTGTGTCCTGGCGCCCTGTGCTCCGGGGCCTGCGCTATTGGATTCTCGCTCCTGGCTGCGCAGCCCCCTCCGGGGAGCCGCCGCCCGAGCCCCTTCGAGCTGCTCCTGGCCCCGCCAGGCGGGGCGCTGCAGCCCTTTAGGGATCTTGGCTACGGGGTGTGGCTTGCTCTCCCTGGGGCTCAGTTCCTCTGTTAGTGTCCCCGGGAGCCTGAGGGCATCCCCGCCCTCCTGGGATCCTGCTGAGCTCCCTGCGAGCGCCTTTCTACCTGGGAACATTGGTGAAGCTCCTGCTTCTCTGAGACAGAGCTTTCCTGTCCTGGGGACACTCGCCCCGGCCTTAGCCCGGCTCCTCGCGAGGCTCCTCCCCCTTGGATGTCTTTTGTTTCTTTTTATCCCGGTCTTCCTACCTTGATAGAAGCGTGGACTCTTCTCACTGTAGCATTCCAGCTGTTCTCTGTTTAAATCTCAGGCCGAATTCGTAGGTTTTCAGGATGATTTGAAGGTTATCTAGATAATTTGGTGAGGACAGGTGACTTGGAGACCCTACTCTTCCGCCATCTTGCCCCACCTCGATCTAAATTTGTGGATTAGTGTTCTACAGAACTTCAAAACCAGGTCTGTAGGTAGAATCATGGAACTCCCTGCATTCAGGTTTATCATCAAGTAAGTTGATCGTCTCATTTATAATCACTTCAAATATAATAATATAGTAACAGATGAAAGTAACAGATGGAAAACTGTATATATTGCAAACATTTAAAAAGAAAGGAGTGGCTATATTAATATTAGATAAGTTAGATTTTATAGAAAAGAAAATTGTCAAGGACAGAGACATTCCATAATGATTAAAGGGTTAAACTCCCAAGATATAGCAGTCCTAAAGCAATGCACCAAATAACATACTTGCTAAATGTATGAAGGAATAAGTTATAGAACTGAAAGTAGAGATAGACAACTCCATATTTACATTTGGATATTTCAACATTAGCTTTTCAATAACTGGTAGAAGAACCAGGCAGAAAATCTGGAAAGATATATACAAAGTAAATAAATTATCAGAACCTAGTCAACATTTATAGAACACTTCATCAAATAATAGCAAAATATATATTCTTTCCAAATGTTTCCACAATACACAAAGAGAAAAATCATACTCTGTGATAAAACAACCTAACAAATTTACAAGAATTAAAATCTTACAATGTATGTTTTCTGACCACAATGGAAACAAACTAAAAATTAGTAATAGAGAAATAATGGAGTAATCTCCAAACACTTGAAAACCAAATAATGCATCATGCGTCAAAAAGGAAGTCTCAAGAAGAAACCAAATAATTGATTTGGAAGTCCTCACTCCCTCCATAAACAAGAAAAAAAAGGACAAAAGTGAAAATCAAGGAGTTATTCTGGACTTAATAAAGAAGTAAGGTCACAGGACAAAGCACCACTCTCAAATTTAGAGAGACAGATGAACATAGGGAATCATACCCGAGATCAGCATACCTGTAACAGGAGCTACTGCAGCTACAAACTAATAGGAACATTTACATGGTAGTTTTGATAAATTGCTGAAGGCTTAGTATGACTCATGGGAGACCTAAGAAGTTCCTGGGGTTGCAGTTTGGCAGACCCCACTCTTCATGGCTTTTTACCTCCAGGAATCCTGCCAGGTCTCTCTGTGATGAGGGAAGGAAAATCCCCTCATGTCATGCAGAAAAAAAGGAAAAATAACTATTATAAAATATGGCCATAACATTCTCCACAATAAATGCCTACTCTTTCTGGGAAAAGTTGTGACCAGAGCTTTATTCTGTCTAAGGGAAAAGATAAAAAACCAGACCCAGTCTTCCCATTTCACCTAAAAGAGAAGAAAAGTAAAGAAACATTGTAACACTCATAAAAAAGACCTACTAAAAAAAGATTTAATTATAAAATATGTTTAAAATACCTTTCCTTCCCCACACTTTACCACATCACCAGGGCTCCAGTTATTATTGGATACAAGTGAAAAAGTTTTGGACTCTATCCAAGTAGTTTTTAGAGAAGTACAAAGACAAAGGAATAAAGAATAAGGAATTTGAAACCTCTACAGTTACAAAAAAACATCAAACACTACCCAACTCCTAGCCAGATTAACATATAACCTCACACTTAATGCTTATGTATTTCAGTTACTATCTCCTGATGCCTAATGTCTGAATTTCAATAAAAAATATAAGACATATTAACAGTAAGAAAGAATAACTTGAAGAGTCTAAGCAAGCATCAAAACAAGACTATGACATAGATATTGGAATTATCAGTTGAGTAAGTTAAAATGTCTATAAGTATTTTTTTAATGATAAATATGTTAAGGGAAAGGTGCAAATATTAAAGAACAGATGAGTAACAGGAACAGAATAATGTAAATTCTGATTTCCTTGATAAAAAATGCTGTGACAGAAATGCAGAATGCAACTGGTATCAATAGACTGACCACAGATGAAGAAAGAATTGATGAACTTGAAGGTATGCCAATAGATTTTCCAATCTAAAATGCAAACACAACAAAACAAAATAAAAGCAATAAAATGTTCAAGAACCCCAAAGCCATCAGACAATTCAAAAAAGGATAACATATGCAAAATTGTAATACCAGCGGGTGAAGAAAGAGAAATTGGGGTAGAAGAAATATTTAAAGTAATAATGTTTGATATTTTTCTTATATATATATGATATATATTTTCCTTTTTTATATTTTCAATATATATATTGGAGTTCAATTTGCTAACATATAGTATAACAACCAGTGCTCATCTCATCAAGTGACCTCCTCAGTGCCTGTCACCCAGTTATCCCATCCCTCAACCCAACTCCCCTTCTACTACCCTTTGTTCCTTTGCCAGAGTTAGGAGTATCTCATGTTTTGTCAACCTCTCTAATTTTTCCCACTCATTTTCTCAAATTTCCCTTCTAATCCCTTTACTATTTTTTATATTCCCCATATGAGTGAAACCATATAATAATTGTCCTTCTCTGATTGACTTCCTTCACTCACTATAATACCCTTCAGTTCTATCCACCTTGAAGTTCATCTGTTCTTTAATATTTACACCTTTCCCTTAACATATTTATCATTAAAAAAATATTTATCATAGACATTTTAACTTACTCAACTGATAATTCCAATATCTATGCCATAGTCTTGTTTTGATGCTTGCTTTGACTCTTCAAATTATTCTTTCTTACTGTTAATATGTCTTATATTTTTTATTGAAATTCAGACATTAGGCATCAGGAGATAGTAACTGAAATACATAAGCATTAAGTGTGAGGTTATATGTTAATCTGGGTATTTGTCTCTTCTGATGGCTGAGTAATATTCTATTCTATAGATATATACCACATCTTCTTTATCCATTCGTCTTTCAATGGGCACTGAGGCTCTTTCCACAGTTTGGCTATTGTGGACATTGCTGCTATAAACATTGGGGTGCAGTTGTCCCAGCGTTTCACTGAATCTGTATCTTTGGGGTAAATCCCCAGCAGTGCAATTGCTGGGTTGTAGGGCAGGTCTATTTTTAACTCTTCGAGGAACCTCCACACAGTTTTCCAGAGTGGCTGCACCAGTTCACATTCCCACGAACAGTGCAAGAGGGTTCCCCTTTCTCCACATCCTCTCCAACATTTGTTGTTTCCTGTCTTGTTAATTTTCACCATTCTCAGTGGTGTGAGGTGGTATCTCATTGTGGTTTTGATTTGTATTTCCCTGATGACAAGTGATGAGGAGCATTTTCGCATGTGCTTGTTAGCCATGTCTATGTCTTCCTCTGTGAGATTTCTCTTCATGTCTCTTGCCCATTTCATGATTGGATTGTTTGTTTCTTTGCTGTTGAGTTTAATAAGTTCTTTATAGATCTTGGATACTAGCCCTTTTTCGGGTATGTCATTTGCAAATATCTTCTCCCATTCTGTAGGTTGTCTTGTAGTTTTGTTGACTGTTTCTTTTGCTGTGCAGAAGCTTTTTATCTTGATGAAGTCCCAATAGTTCATTTTTGCTTTTGTTTCCCTTGCCTTCATAGATGTATCTTGCAAGAAGTTACTGTGGCCAAGTTCAAAAACAGAGTTACTTGTTTTCTTCTCTAGGATTTTGATGGAATCTTGTCTCACACTTAGATCTTTCATCCATTTTGAGTTTATCTTTGTGTATGGTGCAAGAGAGTGGTGTAGTTTCATTCTTCTGCATGTGGATGTCCAGTTTTCCCAACACCATTTATTGAAGAGACTGTCCTTTTTCTAGTGCATAGTCTTTCCTGCTTTGTCGAATATTAGTTGACCATACAGTTGAGGGCTCATTTCTGGGTTCTCTATTGTGTTCCATTGATCTATGTGTCTGTTTTTGTGCCAGTACCACATGCCTTGATGATCAGAGCTTTGTAATACAACCTGAAATCTGGCAGTGTGATGCCCCCAGCTATTGTTTTCTTTTTCAATATTCCCTCAGGTATTCAGGGTCTTTTGTGATTCCACACAAAAACTAGGATGATTTGTTCCAACTTTCTGAAGAAAGTCCATGGTATTTTGATAGGGATTGCATTAAATATTTCAATTGCCCTGGGTAGCATAGACATTTTCACAATATTAATTCTTCCAATCCATGAGCATGGAATATTTTTCCATCTCTTTGTGTCTTCCTCAATTTCTTTCAGAAGTGTTCTGTAGTTTTGAGGGTATAGATCCTTTACGTCTTAGTTAGGTTTATTCCTAGGTATCTTATTCTTTTGGCTGCAATTGTAAATGGGATTGACTCCTTAATTTCTCTGTCTTCAGTCTCATTATTAGTGTAGAGAATTTTTGCATCTGTTTTCATCAGGGCTATAGGACTATAATTCTCCTTTTTGGTGAGGTCTTTCTTTGGTTTTGGAATTAAGATGATGCTGACCTCATAGAATGAGTTTGGAAGTATTCCATCCTCTTCTATCTTTTGGAATGGCTTTAGTAGAATAGGTATGATTTCTTCTTTAAACGTTTGATAGAATTCCCCTGGGAAGTCATCTAGCTCTGGACTTTTGTGTCTTGGGAGGTTTTTGATAAGTGCCTCAATTTACTCCCTGGGTTTTGGCCTGTTCAGGTTTTCTATTTCTTCCTGTTCCCATTTTGGTAGTTTGTGCTTTTCCAGAAATGTGTCCATTTCTTCTAGATTGCCCAACTTATTGGTGTATAGCTGCTCATAATATGTTTTTAAAATCGTATGTATTTCCTTGGTGTTGGTGATGATCTCTCCTTTTTCATTTGTGATTTTATTAATTAGAGTCTTTTCTCTTTTGTTTTTAATAAGGCTGCCTAATCGTTTATCTATCTTATTAATTCTTTCAAAGAAGCAACTCCTGGTTTTGTTGATCTGTTCTACAGTTCTAGTCTCTATTTCATTGAGTTCTGCTTGAATCTTTATTAACTATCTTCTTCTGCTGGATGTAGGTTTTGCTTGCTGTTCTTTCTCCAGTTCCTTTAGGTGCAATGTTAGCTTGTGTATTTGAGTTTTTGTCAATTTTTTTTTGTTTTGTTTTTGCCAATTTTTTGAGGGTTGCTTGTATTGCGATGTATTTTCCTCTCAGGATTGCTTTTGCTCTATCCCAAAGATTTTGAATGGTTGTACCTTCATTCTCATTAGTTTCTATGAATATTTTTAATTCTTCTCTAATTTCCTGGTTGATCCTTACATCTTTTTGTAGGATGCTCTTTAACCTCCCCGTGTTTGAGTTTCTTCCAAATTTCCTATTGTGATTGAGTTCTAGTTTCAAAGCATTATGGTCCTAAAATATGCAGGGGACAATCCCAATCTTTTGGTATCAGTTAAGACCTGATTTTTACCCACTATGTGGTCTATTCTGGAGACAGGTCCATGTGCACTTGATAAGAATGTGTATTCAGTTGTGTTCAAGTGGAAAGTTCTCTATATATCTGTGCAATACATCTGGTCCCGTGTATCATTCAAGGCTTTTATTTCTTTGGTGATGTTGTGCTTAGGAGATCTGTCACTTGCAGAAAGAGCCTTGTTGAAGTCTCCTACTATTACTGTATTATTATCTAAGTATCTCTTTACTTTGGTTATTAATTAATTGATATACTTGGCAGTTCTGACATTAGGGGCATAAATATTCATGATTATTAGGTCCTCTTGTTGGATAGACCCTTTAAGTATGATATAGTGCCCCTCTCCATCTCTTACTACAGTCTTTGGGATAAACTTTAATGTATCTGACAAGAGGATTGCTACCCCTGCTTTCTTTTGAGTGCCATTTAAATGGTAAATGTTTCTCCAACCTTTCATTTTCAGGCTGTAGGTGTCCTTAGGTCTGAAGTGAGTCTCTTGTAGACAGCAAATAGATGGGTCTTGCTTTTTTATCCAGTCTGAAATCCTGTGTCTTTTGATGGGATCATTTAGTCCATTCATCCTCAGAGTAACTATTGAAATACATGAATTTAGTGTCATCATAATACCTATGAAGTCCCTGTTTTTGTGGATTATTTCCGTGGGCTTTCTCTTTCTTTTAAAGAGGCCCCCTTAATATTTCTTACAGATCTGGTTTGATGGTCACATATTCTTTCAGTTTCTATCTTGGAAGCTCTTTATCTCTCCCTCTATTCTGAATGAGAGCCTTGCTTGATAGAGTATTCTTGGCTGCATGTTCTTCTCATTTAGGACCCTGAATATATCCTGCCAGCCCTTTCTGGCCTACCAGGTCTCTGTGGAGAGGTTTTCTGTGAATCTAATAGGTCTCCCCATATAATTTAGTGATCTCTTGTCTCTTGCTGTTTTAAGGATTTTTTGTCTTTATCTTTGGAATTTGCAAGTTTCACTTTTAAATGTAGAGAGGCTAAATGATTTTTTTTCAATTTTGGGGATGGGGACCCTTCTATCTCCTGAATCTGAATGCCTGTTTTCCTCCCCAAGTTAGGGAAGTTCTCAGCTATGATATGTTCAAATATACTTTCTGGACCTCTGTCCTTCTCAGTGCTTTCTGGAACCCCAATTAAACGGAGATTTTTCCTTTGGAGGCTATCATGTATTTCCCTTAAGCTTTCCTCATGGTTTCTTAATTGTTTTTTTCTCTTTTTTCCCTCAGCTTCCTTCCTTGCCCTCAACTTGTCTTTATGTCAATCACTCTTTCTTCCACCTCAGTAACCCTAGTCGTTAGGAAATCCAGTTTGGATGGCATCTCATTAAATTGATTTTTAATTTTGGCCTTATTAGATGTGAATTCTGTAGTTACAAAGTCTCTAGAATGCTTTATGCTTTTTTTCCAGAGCCACCAGTAGCTTTATAATTGTGCTTTTGCATTGGCTTTCTGACATTGTATTATAATCCATATTCTGTAACTCTGTGGCAGAGTTCTGTTTCTGATTCTTTCATTTGTGGTGAATTTTTCCTTCTAATTATTTTGTTCAGTGCAAAGTGGCTGTGTGAGCAGGCTGAATCAAGAATTTCAGCCACATCCTAAGTAAGTTTCACCCTAGATGGTTCTGATGAGGTCAGAGACCAGAAAATGAAAAAATAGATCAGAACAAAATAAAATAAAAGGACCACTAAAGTGAAAAACAAATTTTAAGATAAAGTAATAAAAATTAAAAGGTCAAAAATCCCAAAGAAGTAGAAAAAAAAAGAAAATCAAAATAAGAAGAGAGAAAAAAAAAGTAAAGAGGAAAAGAGAAAAAAGAAAAAGAGAGAATAAAAAAGGCGGGGGGGCCTGGGAGATCGTGGTGGTGATGAAGTTGGAGGGATAATGTAGTTTACCTGAGAGGTCCTAGAGGGTATCTTCTTGGTTCTGAGTGTATTTTGTTCTCTATGTTAGAAGATACAGAACAAGCTCAATCCAAAATTTATATAAACCAGCGATACATGTAGAGAGCCACAACATTGATCACCAAACCATAAACCAGATAAAAGAGGGAGGCAGAATGGGAAGGAAGAGAGAATATAATCTCACAGAATGAACCAGCACAGTATTCCACTTGGTTCTGGGTACATGCTGGTCATGTTTTAGAAGGTATTAACTTTAGCCACTATAGAAGAAAATTAGGCAGAGTAAAGAAGAAACACAAAACAAAAACCCATATCTTGTGTATCTTCCAAAATTAAATTTACTATGTTGAAGGGAATCTAGAAGTGGTAAATATATCTAAGATACGTAATTGTAGAAATATGAAAGTCAAAAAGGAAGAAAGTTAAAAATGAAGAGGAGGTAAAATATTGTAGTTAAAGTGGGAAAAGAGAAAAAATGGAAATTTTTAGTCTGATATAAAAAACAGTTATACTGGGAAAAGGGGGATTTTTTTTAAAGGTGGGAGACCCTTTAGTTCTATACAGTACAAATCTCTTGACTTCCTCTGGAGCTTTCCAGCACTGCTTGTTCAAGAATTTGCTCTTCCCCTGTTCTTCCAGCTGGTCTTCTGGGGGAGTGGTCTGTTGTGCAGATTCTCAGGTGTCTGTGCCTGAGGGGAGATGCCTATCCCCCTGCTTGGTGCTGGGTTCAGTGTGAGATGTTTATCCTGTGAGGCCTTTCTTCCCTGGTGGCCCCACCCCTGCCAGGCACAAGGTGAAACAAGGAGGAAAAACAACAATTGTGGCGGCCAGATTTCCTGCTCTGGAGTTAGCTCCCTGCTAGTAAGTAATGCAGTCTCTCAGTCCACAGTGGCCTAGATGGTTCCTGGGCAGGCACAGGTGTGTTGATCTGCACAGCTTGCAGGCCACCGAAAGGCAGGAGAGTTCTTGCTGTCTTGTGCATTCCCCCCTTCCGCCTGTCCCAGGGGGAGTTCAGGATCGTGGGCTTTGTCTACTTGATGCCCTGGGATCCAGGGCCCTGTGCTGCTGGAATTGTGCTCCTGGGGGGGGGGGGGGGCGTGACTCCCAAAGATAGCAGGGCACAGACACACCTCCATCTGGAGTTGGCCCGCTTAACCAGCCTGCTTCTCCCAAATATTCCACCAGCTGAGTGTTCCTGACCTTTACTGAGATCAGTCTGCAGTTTATGGTACACTTTCCCCTGGGCACACTTCCTCTATTACTGACTCTAGGAAACTTGTTTTATATTTTTCTAAGATTAATGATAAATAGCAAACCACAGATCCAAGAAGCTCAGAGAACACAAGCAGGAGAAATATATAATAACTACACCCATACAAATCACATTTAAATTGCAGAAAATGATACAAAGCAAAACTTATGAGAGTAGTCAGAGAAGAGAAATCTGAAATTCTTAGATGTAAATCTAACAAAACATATACAGGATTTTTATGTTGAGAGGGAGGAGTTAAGATGGTGGAAGAGCAAGGAGACTCTGGACTTGTCCCTCGAACATAGATAAATATCAAATCATTCTGAACACCCAAGAATTTGATATGAGGAATAAGAAAGCAAAATTGCACAGCTCAATCTGAAATATACCACTGCATAGTGGAAGATAGGCGGTGAGGAGAGTTTATTTGGGGGAAGAAAAGAGCTGCAGGTGCTGGGATGATAAGGGAGATCTGATTGTGGGGAGAGGAGCAATAGTGAGAGAAAGAGTGGAAGTATGCATAGGAAATTGCAGGAGAAAAATTCTTCCCTAAAACTAATGACTGGGAAAAAGGAGAGAGACAGACTACTGCAAGTTTTTATAAAGAGTAGAACACAATCTGAAGTTTCAGAGACCTGTAACATTGCCAGGGTTGCACCTGGTGGCTTTATCAATGCTCTCCTGGGGGAGTAGTGTGGAAACCCTGGAGTGGACGGAGTGGTATGAGGATTCCCCTGGTTTGCACAGGGAGAAGCAGATCTCTTGCTTGGAGTGCATTTGGGAGAGGGGACACAACTTCTCCTGGGACAAAAGACCTGACAGGCACCATTGAGTTGCCCAATTAACTAACATAAGAATGGGAATGTTGGCTGAAGGCAGCGAGACTTATTGCTGGCTTTTTGTTGTGCTTTACCATTAATTCCATAGTGGACATTCTGGGTGGTCATGCAACTGATTTCTGGGACAAACTGGCAAATGACCAAAGCACACTGATACCCTCCTCCAAAGGATCGACAAGGGTTGTGTCACCAGATCTCTAAAATTTGGAGTTTCTAACCCCAGCTGAATACCAGGGGTAAAACACAGGAGTGCTGTACCACCTAGCAGGAGAACAGCTCAGGTGTAGGCAGTGTGAAGTCAGAGATCTGACAGAAGCCAGAGACACAAGAGAGGAGATGATTTGCTCTTCTGTGAAGGCTTCCTGAGGACTGGTGGCTTGAGCTCCCCATTCTGAGAGAAGAGAGGAAGGCGACATGATTTTCATGTCTCCCCCACCTCCCACCCCATCAGTGTAGATTAACTTCAGGGAGCAATATGGCACCACCTAATGGAGGCCATAGCTGCTTACAACAAGCCCCACCCCATAGTACTCTGCAGGTGCATCTCCACTAAGGTAAACTGGCCTGAGAATCAGTGCAACAGACACTCCCCGAGAAGACCAGCACAAACCCCCTGCAAACACCAAGTCTCCTGATCACAGAGTGATGCAAAGCTTCAGCTCTGAGGGAAATAGAATCCAGATTCCTTTTTATTTTTATAATTATTTAATTTTTAATTTATATTTTATTCTTTTTTCCTTTTTTTATTTATTGGCTCTAGCTTCTTTTAATAAGCAGACAAAAACACACCTAAGATCTAGATTTCTTCTTCTTCTTCTTTTCTTTTTTCTGGACAAAGTGACAATGAAGGAATTCAACACAAAAGAAAGAACAGGAAGAAGTAAATTCCAGGGACTTAATGAGTACAGACATAAGTAAGATGTCTGAACTAGAATTGAAAACAATAATTGAGGATACTAGCTGGTTTGAGAAAAAACATAGAAGACACTAGAGAATCCCTTACTATGGAAATAAAAGAACTAAAGTCTAGTCAGGCTGAAAGTTAAAATTCTATAACCAAGATGCAAACATGAATGGATACCACGACAATGGGGCTAGATGAAGCAAAGGAATGAACCAATGATATAGAAAATACAATTATGGAAAATAATGAAGATGAAAAGAAAAGGAAAAGAAAAGGAAAAGAAAAGTATTGGATCATGAATGTAGACTTAGGGAATTCAACAACTCCTTAAAGTGTAATAACATTCATATCATAGGAGTCCCAAATATGAAGAGAGAGATAAAGACAGCAGAAGTTTCATTTGAGCAAAGTATAGCTGAAAACTTCCCTAATCTGAGGAAGAAAACAGACATCAAAATCCAAGAAGTACAGAGAACTCCCATTAAATTCAACAAAAGCCAGCTATCACCAAGACATATCACAGGAAAATTCACAAAATACACAGACAAGGAAAGAATTTTAAATGCAGCAAGGGAAAAGAGTACTTAACCTACAAGGGAAGATGGACCAGGTTCACAGCAGATCTGTCCACAGAAAATAGACAGGCTAGAAGACAGTGACAGGATATATTTAAAGTGCTGAGGGAAAAATATGTAGCCAAGAATACTTTGTCCAGCAAGACTGTCATTCAGAATACAAGGAGAGGTAAAGTTTCCCAGAAAAAACTAAAGGACTTTGTGACCACAAAACTACCCCTGCAAGAAATATGAACAGGGACTCTTTTAGCAGAGTTGGGGAGGGAGTAGGCGAGGGGTGAAGGAGACCAAAGGCAACAAAACTAGAAAGGAACAGAAAACATCACAGGAAACACCAACTTTACAGGAAACACAATGACACTAAATTCATATCTATCAATAATCATGCTGAGGGATCCCTGGGTGGCTCAGCGGTTTGGCGCCTGCCTTTGGCCCAGGGCGCGATCCTGGAGACCTGGGATCGAATCCCACGTCGGGCTCCCGGCATGGAGCCTGCTTCTCCCTCTGCCTGTGTCTCTGCCTCTCTCTCTCGGTCTCTGTGTGACTATCATTAAAAAAAAAAAAAAAAAAAAAGCCCTTTTAAAAAAAAATAATCGTGCTGAAAGGAAAGAAACTAAATGCTCCAATCAAAAGACATAGGGTATCAGAGGGATAAAAAGAAAGACTTACCAATATGCTGCTTACTTTAGACCAAAAACACATGCAGATTGAAAGTGAGGGGATGGAGAACCATCTATCATGTTAATGGACATCAAAAGAAAGCAAGAGTAACCATACTTGTATCAGACATACTAGATTTTTTTTTTTTTTAATTTTTTTTTTTTTTGACATACTAGATTTTAAACCAAAGACTGTAATGAGAGATGAAGGTGTCTCATAATAAAGGGTTCTATCCAACAAGAAGATCTAGCAATTGCAAATATTTATCCCCCAATATGGGAGCTCCCAAATATATACATCAATTAAACAAACAGAGAAACTCTTTGGTAATAATACAATAATAGTAGGGGACTTTAGCAACCCACTTACAACAATGGACGGATAATCTAAGCAGAAAATCAACAAGGAAACAATGACTTTGAATGACATACTGAATCAGATGGACTTAACAGATACATTCAGAACTTTTCATCCTAAAGGGGCATAATGCACATAGTCTTTGAGTGTACATGGATCATTCTCCAGAATAGATCACATTCTGGGTCACAAATCAGCCCTCAATAGCTACAAAAAGATTAAAATCTTGCTGTGTGTATTTTATGACCACAACACTCTGAAACTTAAAGTCAATCACAAGAAAAAATTTTGAAAGACTACAAATATATGGCAGTTAAAGAAGACCCTACTAAAGAATGAATGGATTAACCTGGAAATTAAATAAGAGATAAAAAAAAAAACTATGTAGAATGAAATGAAAAAGAAAACATGATGGTCCTTTGGGATGCAGCAAAGGAAGTCCTAAGAGGGAAATATATTGCAATACAGGCCTACCTCAAGAAGTAAGAAAATATACAACCAAGCTTAACACTTAACACTTAAAGGAGGTATAAAAGAAACAACAAATAAAGCACAATGAGAGCAGAAGAAGGGAAATAATAAAGGTTAGAGATAAATAAACAGCATAGAAAAAAACCCAAGCAAACAGCAGCAACAACAGAAATCCAGTAGAACAGATCAACACAACTAAGAGGTGGTTCTTTGAAAGAATAAACTATACATCCCCAGCCAGACTTATGAAAAAGAAGAGAAAAGATTCAAATAAAATCACAAATGAAAGAGGAGAGATCACAACCAACACCACAGAAATACAAACAATTATAGGAGAATGTTATGAAAAATTATATGCCAAAATACTGGACAATCTGGAAGAAATGGACAAATTCCTAGAAACATGCAAACTACCAAAACTGTAACAGGAAGAAATAGAAAATTTGAACAACCCATCACCAGCAAAGAAACTGAATCAGTAATGTAAAATCTCCCAGAAAACAAAAGTCCAAGGCAAGATGGCTTCTACTAAACATTTAAAGAAGAGTTCATACTTATTCTTTTCAAATAATTTCAAAAAATATAAATGGAAAGAAAACTTCCAAACTCCTTCTACAAGGTCAGCATTACCTTGATTCCAAACCCAAAGACAGCACTAAAAAGGAGAATTACAGGCCAACATCCGAACATAGATGCAAAAATTCTCAACTAGATACTAGCAAATCAAATCTAACAGTTCATTAAAAGAATTATTCACCGTAATCAAGTGGGATTTATTCTTGGGCTGTAAGGATAGTTTGGTATTGACAAATCAATCAATGTGATACACAATGTTAATAAAAGATAGGCGTCCAACCATATGATCTTGTCAATAGATGCAGAAAAGGCATTTGAGGGATCCCTGGGTGGCGCAGAGGTTTAGCGCCTGCCTTTGGCCCAGGGCGCGATCCTGGAGACCCGGGATCGAATCCCACGTTGGGCTCCCGGTGCATGGAGCCTGTTTCTCCCTCTGCTTATGTCTCTGCCTCTCTCTCTCTCTCTCTCTCTGTGTGTGTGACTATCATAAATAAATAAAAATTAAAAAAAAAAGAAAGAAAAGGCATTTGAAAAAATACAGCATCCATTCTTGATAAAAACTCTTAACAAAGTAGGTTTAGAGGGAAAATACATCCATGTCTTAAAAGCCATATATGAAAGACCCACAGCTAGTATCATCCTCAATAGGGAAAAACTGAGAACTTTTCCTCTATGGTCAGGAGCAAGACAGAGAGTTCCACTCTCATTACTGTTATTTGACATAGTACTGGAAGTCCTAGTTTCAGCAATCAGATAAGAAAAATAAATAAAAGGCATCCAAATCAGCAAAGAAGAAGTCAAACTTTTACTATTTGGAGATGATATAATACTCTATGTAGAAAACCTGAAAGGCCTTCCCCTTCAAATTGCTAGGACAAGTACACTAATTCAGCAAAGTAGCAGGATATAAAATCAACATGAAGAAATGTGTTGCATTTCTATACATGAATAATGGAGCAGTGGAAAGAGAAATCAAAGAATTGGTCCCATTTACAATTGCACCAAAGCCCATAAGATACCTAGGAATAGTCCAACCAATTAAGTAAAATATCTGTACCTGGAAACCTGTAGAACACTTATGAGAGAAATTGAAATGACACAATAAAATGGAAAAACATTCTGTGAAAGTAGGATGAGTGGTCCACAGTAATGGAAATAGCAATCTGAAGAATGCCTGGAGGATACAGTGGGGAGATTATTTTTTATCTCAGAGCATTTCCTAGATAGGCAGCATTCACAGAGACACTTTCAGGAACAAAAGATTTAGCAGGTTCCATTTCCCTCTCCTGTCTACCAGCATATACACAAGGCTAGCTGTGGGAATTAGCAGCAACCACACTCACTACATAACTTGCTTACACTAATTCCTTATCCCCGCACACCATTGGAACTGCCCATCCAAGTCTCCTTGCCTCAGTTCTAGTGTGGTATGTCCCCTTCTCCAGTAGACTAGCGCCAACCTCTTCCAACACTGCATCTCCTGACCTGGGAGTTTTACAGAGCCTTGTTCCTGGTAGCTATGGAAACAGGTCTCATTTAATAAGCAGACCAGAGCACACCCAGTTAAAAAAACTTGCCACATTCAGACCAGGGACCAAACACTGCCTACAACAGGCAAAGAGAGCATGTGCAAATGACTGGCCCAAGGGATAAAGTGGCCAGGACACAAAAGTGGATAACATACAGCACACATTGGAGACACACTCTGAAGGGCCAGAACCTGGGTAATAGAGGATACTACACAACCGGGTACCCTCAAGAACAGAAGACACAGCAGATTTTCCTAACACAGAGAGGCACAGAGAGAATACAGATTTATCCAAATGAAAAAACAAGACAAGATCACATCTAGAGACCTCAAGCAAAACAGATAGAAGTAACTTGCTAGATAGAGTATTTAAAGCAATTATCATAAGGATTCTCACTACTTGAGAAGAGGGAGGAAGACATCAGTGAGACTCTTAATACACAGATGAAGTGAGGACTGCAATAAACAAGATTAGAAACATGCTTGATGCAATGAACAGCAGGCTGGAAGAAGCAGAAGCATGAACTAATGACCCAAAAGATAGATTAATGGAAAACAATGAAGCTGAACAAAAGACAGAGAAAAGAAATATGCAAAAAAGATAATTGATTTGGGGTACTCAGTGACTTCATCAAATGTAATAGCATTCATATTATAGGAGTCCCAGAAGAAAAAGAGAGAGAAAAGAGGACAGAAATTGATGTGAAGAAATACGTGAAAACATCCCTAAGCTAGGGAAGGAAACAGATAACCATATCCAGGAGGCACAGAGAACTCCAACAAGATCGACAAAACCTGATCCACACCAAGATGTATTGTAACTAAAATGACAAAATATGGCATAAAAAATCTAAAAGCACCAAGACAAAGAGAAGACAGTAAAATACAAGTGAAACCCTTAAGGTAGCAGGGGATTTTTCATCAGAAATTTTCCAAGCCGAAAGGTACTATTATGATATGTTAAAAGTGCTGAATGGGGAAAATCTGCAGCCAAGAATACCCTATGCAGCAAGGCTATTATTCAGAATAGAAGAAGAGACAAAGTTTCCAAAAAAAAAAAAAACAACAAAAAAACAAACAAAAAAACCCCACGAAAGTTAAAGGAGTTCATGACCCTAAACCAGTCCTCCAGGAAATATAAAAGGGAACACTGAGTGGAAAGGAGAGACCAGAAATGAGTGTAATGATAGGAAACAAAAAAGCAGTAAAAGTGAATATTTCAGTAAAGAATCAGTCAAGAAATTAAAATAAAAGGATGTAAAATAAGGGCACCTAGGTAGCTCAGTCAGTTGAGCATCTGGCTATTGGTTTTGGCTCAGGTCATGATTACACAGATTTGAGATCAAACCCCCTTGGCTCCATACTCAGTGGGGAGTCTGCTTGAAGATTCTCTCCTCTGCCCTTCTCATTTGTGCTCTCTGTTTTTCAAATAAGTTAGTGAATCTTAAAAACAAAGGTATGTGAAATATAACAACCTATGCCTAAAACATGGGGAGGAGAGAAGTAAAAAATGGGTTCACATAAATGAATATCAATTTAATATACACTGCCATATACAGAAGATGTTATATACAAACCTAATGGTAGCCACAAATCAAAAACCACTATAAATATGCAAAGAGTAAACACTAGAAATCCAAATATATCACTAATGACAATTAGCAAATCATGAAAGAGATAAAGACAAGAAACATGAAAGGGTCAGAGGAAATAAAATGGGAATAAATACATATTTATCAACAATTACTTTGAATATAAATAGACCAAATGCTCCAATTAAAAGTTATATGGTGGCAGAATGAACAAAAAAAATAAAACCCATCAATATGCTGCCTAGAAGACATTCATGTGGGATCTGAAGACACCTGCAGATTGAAGGTGAGAGGATTGAGAGGATCTATCATGCGAATGGATGTCAAAAGAATTCCAGAGGAGAAATACTTCTATAGGACAAAATAGACTTAATATCTTTTTTTTCAAGTTATTTATTTATGAGAGAGAGAGAGAGACAGAGAGAGAGAGAGAGAGAGAGAGAGAATGCATGTAAGCATGGGGTGGAGAGAGGGGCAAAGGGAAAGGGAGAGAGAGCATCTTAAGCAGGCTCCATGTCCTGCATGGAGCCCAAGACAGGGCTTGATCTCAAGACCATGAGATCATGACCTGAGCCAAAATCAAGAGTTGGACCTTAATTGAGCCACTCAGGAGTCCCTTCAATTTTTTATTTAAATTTAGCTAACATACAGTTTAAAGTTAGTTCCAGGTCTAGAATTTAGTAATTCATCACTCACATACAACACCCAGTGCTCATTACAATGCCCTGCTTAGTGCCTATCACCCATTTTACCCATTCCCCCATGCACCTCCACTCCAGCAGCCCTCCGTTTGTTCTCTATAGTTAAGAGTCTGTTTTCTGGTTTGCCTCTCTTTTTTTTCTCCTTATGTTCATCTGTTTTGTTTCTTAAATTCAACATATGAGTGAAATCGTATGGTAATAACTTTTAACTGATTAATATTCCATTTAGCATAATACTCTATAGCACAACTACATCATTGCAAATGACAAGATTTCATTTCTTTATGCTTGAGCAATATTATACTTACCACCTCTTCTTTATCCATCCATCAGTCAATGGACATTTGGCCTTTTTGCATAATTTAGCTATTGTTGATAATGCTGCTATAAACATCCAGGTGCATGTGTCCCTTTGTATCAGTATTTTTGTATTCTTTGGGTAAATACCCAGTAGTGAATTACTGAATTGTAGGGTAGTTCTATTTTTAAATTTTTAAGGAAACTCCATACAGTTTTCCAGAGTTTTCACCAGTTTGCAATGCCATCAATAATGTCCAAAGGTTTCCCTTTCTCTACATCCTTACCAACATCCATTGTTTCCTGTGTTGTTAATTTTAACCATTCTGACAGATGTTAGGTGATAGCTCATTGTAGTTTTGATTTGTATCTCCCTAATGATGAGTGATGTTGAGCAATTTTTCATGTGTCTGTTGGCCATCTGTATGTCTTCCTTAGAAAAATGTCTATACATGGCTTCTGCCCATTTTTTAACTGGATTATATGTTTGGGTGTTGAAATTAAAACTTCGTTGTGTATTTTGGATACCAACTCTTTATCAGGTGCATCATTTGTAAATATCTTTCCCCTTTTCATAGTTTGCCTTTTAGTTTTGTTGATTGTTTTCTGCTGCACAGAAATTTTTATTTTGATGAACTCCCTACAGTTTATTATATTTTTGGTTGCCTTGCCTCAGGAGACATATCTAGAAAGAAGTTACTACAGCTAATGCCAAAGAGGTTATTTCCTGTATTCTCCTCTAAGATGGTTTCTTGTCTCACATTTAGGGCTTTCATCCATTTTGAATTAATTCTTATATATGGTATAAGAAAGTGGTTCCATTTCATTCTTCTGCATGTTGCTGTCCAGTTTTCCCAGCACCATTTGTTGAAGAGACGGTCTTTTTCCCATTGGATATATTTTCCTGCTTTGCCAAATATAAGTTGACCATATAGTTGTGGGTTTATTTTTTTATTTTTTCAAAGATTTTCTTTATTCATGAAAGACACAAAGAGAGAGGCAGATACATAGGCAGAGGGAGAAGGAAGCTCCCTGCAGGGAGCCTGATGCAAGACTTGATCCCAGGACCCTGGGATTATCACCTATGCCGAAGGCAGACACTCAACCACTGAACCACCCAGGTGCCCCTAGTTGTAGGTGTATTTCAGGGTTTTCTATTCTGTTACATTGATCTATGTATCTGCTTTTGTACCAGTAGCATACTATCTTAATGACTACAGCTTTGTAATATAGCTTGATATCCGGAATTGTGATGCCTCCAGGTTTTCTTTTCTTTTTCAAGGTTTCTGTGGCTGTTTGGGGTCTTTTGTGGTTCTTAGCTCTGTGAAAAATGCTAGTGGTATTTTGATAGGGGTTATAGTCTTGTGTGGATTGCTTTGGGTGGTATAGATATTTTAACAATATTTGCTCTTCCAATCCATGCATATGTAATGTTTTCCCATTTCTTTGTGTCATTTTATATTTCTTTCAGCAGTGATATATAGTTTTCAGAGTGTAGGTAACCTCTTTGGTTAGGTTTATTCCTAGGGACCTTATGGTTTTTGGTATAATTGTAAATGGGATTAATTCCTTGATTTCTCTTTCTGCTGTTTCATTGTTGGTGTATAGAAATGCAACAGATTTCTGTATGTTGATTTTGTATCCTGAAAATTTACTGAATTCATATATCAATTCTAACAATTTTTTGGTGGAGTCTTTGAGTTTTATATACACAGTATCATATCATCTGCAAATAATGAAAGTATTGCTTCTTCCTTGCCAATTTGGATGCATTTTATTTCTTTTTCTTGTCTGATTGCTAAAGCTAGTACTTCCAGTACTATGTCAAATAACAGTGATGAGAGTGGACATCCTTCTCTTGTTCCTCACCATAAGGGAAAAGCTCTCAGTTTTTACCCATTGATGATGATACTAGCTGTGGGTTTTTCATATATGGCCTTTATTATGTTGAGGTATTATGTTTCCTCTAAACCTACTTTGTTGAGAGTTTTTATTCAAGAATGGATCCTGTATTTTGTCAAATGTTTTTTCTGCATAGGATCATATGGTTCTTATCCTTTCTTTTATTAATGTGGTGTATCACGTTGATTGATTTGAAAATAGTAAACCATATTTGCATCCCAGGAATAAATCTCACTTGATTGTGGTGGATGATTCTTTTAATGACCTGTTGTATTTTATTTGCTAGTATTCTGATAAGAATTTTTTTACCTATGTGCATTAGCGATATTTTTGTATTTCTCTTTTTTTAGTGGAGTCTTTGGTTTTGGAATCAGAGTGATGTTGGCCTCATAGAATGATTTTGGAAGTTTTCCTTCATTGCTATTTTTTTGAATAGTTTAAAAATAATAAGTATTACCTCTTTAAATGTTTGGTAGCACACCCCTCAGAAGCCTTCAGTTCCTTGACTTTTGTTTGTTGGTAGATTTTTATTTTTATGATTCAATTTCTGCACTGGTTATTGATTGATTCAAGTTTTCCATTTTTTCATGTTTTAGTTATGGTAGTTTGTATGTTTCTAGGTATTTACCCATTTCTTTAAGATTGTCCAATTTGTTGACATATAATTTTTCAAAATATTCTCATATAATTGTTTGTATTTCTGTGCTGTTAGTTGTTACTTCTCCTTTCTTATGTGTTATTTAAGTCAGTTCTCTTTTCATTTTGATAAGTCTGCCTAGGGGTTTATCGATATTATTAATTCTTTCAAAGAACCAGCTTCTGGTTTTATTAATTTGTTCTACTGGTTATTTTTTTGTTTGTTTCTATATCACTTATTTCTGCTCTAATCTTTATTTTTAAATATCTTTTTAACTGAAGTTCGATTTGCCAAATATAGTATAACATCTAATGCTCATCCCATCAAGTGCCCTCCTCAGTGCTCATCACCTAGTCACTCCATCCCCCCACTTGCCTCCCCTTCCACTACCCCTTGTTCATTTCCCAGAGTTAGGAGTCTCATTTTCCTTCCTTTCTCCTATAATTTCTTTCATTATTTCTTATATTCCCCATATGAGAGAAAACATATGATGATTGTCTTTCTCTGATTGACTTACTTCACTCAGCATAATGCCCTCCAGTTCCATCCATGTTGAAGTAAACGGTGGGTATTTGTCCTTTCTAATGGCTGAATAATATTCTATTGCATATTTGCAGTTTGGCTATTGTGGACATTGCAGCTATTAACATTGGGAGGCAGGTATTCTGGCTTTTACTGCATCTACATCTTTGGGGTAAATACCCAGTAGTGCAATTGCTGGGTCAAAGGGTAGCTCTATTTTTAACTCTTGGAGGAACTTCCAGAGTAGCTGTACCAGTTCACATTCCCACGAACAGTGCAAGAAGGTTCCCCTTTCTCCACATCCTCTCCAACATTTGTTGTTTCCTGTCTTGTTAATTTTCACCATTCTCACTGGTGTGAGGTGGTATCTCATTGTGATTTTGATTTGTATTTCCCTGATGGCAAGTAATGCGGAGCATTTTCTCATGTGCTTGTTGGCCATGTGTATGTCTTCTTTGGTGAAATTTCTGTTCGTGTCTTTTGCCCATTTCATGATTGGATTATTTGTTTCTTTGCTGTTGAGTTTAACAAGTTCTTTGTACATCTTGGATACTAACCCTTTATCTGATATATCAAGCTGTACTACAAAGCTGTGATCAAGACAGTGTAGTACTGGCACAAAAACAGACACGTAGATCAATGGAACAGAATAGAGAATCCACTCAACTCTATGGTCATTTGAATTTGGCCACAGCAACTTCTTGCAAGATACATCTATCAAGTCTAGGTAAAGAATAGCAAAAATGAACTATTGGGACATAATCAATATAAAAAGCTTATGCACAGCAAAAAACAAAAACAAAAACTAAAATACAACCTACAGAATGGGAGAAGATATCTGCTGTAATCTTTTTTTACAATTTTTTTTAATTTTTTTAATTCAAAGAGATAGAGATAGAGAGAGAGAGAGAGAGAGAGGCAGAAACACAGGCAGAAGGAGAGGCAGGCTTTATGCAGGGAACCCGACATGGGACTCAATCCCAAGTCTCCAAGATCACACCCCAGGCTGCAGGTGGTGCTAAACTGCTGTGCCACCAGGACTTCCCTGCTCTAATCTTTATTATTTCCCTTCTTCTGCTGGTTTTAGGTCTCATTTGTTGTTTCTGTTCTAGCTCCTTTAGGTGTAAAGTTAACTTGTATTTTGAGATTTTTTTTTTCTTGCTTCTTGTGGTGGGTCTGTATTGCTATATACTTTCCTCTTATGACCCCTTTTTGCTGCATCTCAAAGGTTTGGACCCATTGTATTTTCATTTTCATTTGTTTCCATGTATTTTTGATTTCTTCTTTTGTTTCCTGGTTAAGCCATTCATTGTTTAGTAGCATATTATTATTTCTCTTCTCATTCTCTCTACAGAGGTTTAATTTTAGACCTAAAGACATCTGCAGTTTGACAGTAAGAGGATGGAGAAATTATCACACAAATGGATATTAAAAGAAAGCCTAGAACAATAGCCAAACTGTGGAAGAAGCCTCGGTGTCCATCAAAAGATGAATGGATAAAGAAGATGTGGATTATGTATACAATGGACTATTACTCAGCCTTCAGAAATGACAAATACCCACCATTTGCTTCAATGTGGATGGAACTGGAGGGTATTAGGCTGAGTGAAGTAAGTCAATCGGAGAAGGACAAACAGTGTATGTTCTCATTCATTTGGGGAATATAAATAATAGTGAAAGGGAATATAAGGGAAGGGAGAAGAAATGTGTGGGAAATATCAGAAAGGGAGACAGAACATAAAGACTCCTAACTCTGGGAAACGAACTAGGGGTGGTGGAAGGGGAGGAGGGTGGGGGGTGGGGGTGAATGGGTGATGGGCACTGAGGGGGGCACTTGATGGGATGAGCACTGGGTGTTATTCTGTATGTTGGTAAATTGAACACCAATAAAAAATAAATTTATTAAAAAAAATAAAAAATAAAAGAAAGCCTGGAAAAAAATATATATATATTGAGGGGCTGATGCTTAGAAAAATAAGTAAAGTTGATAAACCTCAAAACAGACTTAGCAAGAAAAAAAAGAGAGAGAAAGGACTCAAAGAAATAAAACCATTCCAAGATCTATAAAGAACTTATTAAACTCAACACCATGGAAACAAACAATCCAATCATGAAATGGGCAAAAGACATGAAGAGAAATCTCACAGAGGAAGACATAGATATGGTCAACACGCACATGAGAAAATGCTCCACATCACTTGCCATCAGGGAAATACAAATCAAAGACACAATGAGATACCACCTCACACCAGGGAGAATGGGGAAAATTAACAAGGCAGGAAACCACAAATGTTGGAGAGGATGTGGAGAAAAGGGAACCCTCTTACACTGTTGGTGGGAATGTGAACTGGTGCAGCCACTCTGGAAAACTGTGTGGAGGTTCCTCAAAGAGTTGAAAATAGACCTGCCCTACGACCCAGCAATTGCACTGTTGGGGATTTACCTCAAAGATACAGATGCAATGAAACGCCGGGACACCTGCACCCCGATGTTTATAGCAGCCATGTCCACAATAGCCAAACTGTGGAAGGAGCCTCGGTGTCCATCGAAAGATGAATGGATAAAGAAGACGTAGTCTATGCATACAATGGAATATTACTCAGCCATTAGGAATGACAAATACCCACCATTTGCTTCAAAGTGGATGGAACTGGAGGGTATTATGCTGAGTGAAATGAGTCAATCGGAGAAGGACAAACATTATATGTTCTCATTCTTTTGGGGAATATAAATAATAGTGAAAGGGAATAGAAGGGAAGGGAGAAGAAATGGGTAGGAAATATCAGAATGGGAGACAGAACATAAAGACTCCTAACTGGGAAATGAACTAGGGGTGGTGGAAGGGGAGGAGAGTGGGGGCTGGGGGTGAATGGGTGACAGGCACCTAGGGGGGCACTTGACGGGATGAGCACTGGGTGTTATTCTGTATGTTGGCAAATTGAACACCAATAAAAAATAAATTTATTATTAAAAAAAGAAATAAAACCATAAATGAGAGAGGATAAATAAAGTCAAGCACTGCAGAAATAAAAACAATTAGAATATTATGAGGGAACTACCTGCCAACAAATCTAGAAGAAATGGACAAATTCCTAGAAACATATAAACTACTAAACCTAAAACAGAAAGAAATAGAAAACTTGAACAGACTGATAACCAACAAAGAAATTGTATCAGTAATCAAAAAATTCCCAAGAAATGAAATGGTTTGGGAACCGTATAGTTTCACCTCTCCGTTTGGTCAAAAGTTGCACAAGACATGTAAAAGTGACTTGCTGAAGAGGGCTTTGTTCTATGTGTCTGAGCACCCTTCCAGATCCATTCCTTTTTACTTCTTTGTGTCCTGGGAAACTGAACTCTAATCATCTAATCCTCCTTTGGGATTCAGACATTGGCAGGAGATCAGATGGCACCAGGAAAGAGATTGGAATATTTGTTCCACTCTTCACACTGGGCTATGCTTTTGAAAGTAGTTGGGCCACTCTACTCCTAGCTTCATTCTCTGTCAGGTAGGCCCTCATGAATTTCAGGAACCATTAATTCCTTCCCCTTGCAAATCTAGGGTAACAAAACTGATGTTGCCAATATGTGGATGCTTCATCAACTTTTGATGGTTCCTTTCATTCTACTCACACCTCTGCTACAAGTCCCTTTATTAACCTTTTAGTAAACCCGTTGGGGTGATTTGTGTTCTGCAAGGACCTTGAATTATACATTCATTCACATAACAAAAATTCTAGAGTTGGATTGTTCTAATGTTGGTTCAGGCACAAATTCAATCATAGGCACAACCATATCCTGTATAAGAAAAGAGACAAAACAGACTGGGATGCTGTGTGTGTGTGTGTGTGTGTGTGTGTGTGTGTGTGTGTGTGTGTGTGAAGGTAAAAAATCCTCTCATAACACTTCTGTTTAGATCCTATGGACTGAGATTGGATTTCATGTCCATGCTCTGGGTACAGGAGGTGGGGAAGTAAAAATTTGGTGTTTTTATCCTTTGGTGGGAGATGGGCCCTAACAGCAGGAAAGAAAGGAGTAAGAAGATTGAGTGATGGTGGCCAGTTGATTATGTCTTTCCCACTCAGGAGATTGGTTGCCTGTACTCTGGTATGAGGTTGAAGGAGAGTGGAATGAGTGGAGTCAGTTCACAGAGAGCTTTGTATGTCAAAGAGGGAATCCAGGAGTTATTCAGGTTCACATATAACCAGGAAGGAGACAGAAAGACCGAATGTTTTGCCTCTGTAACTGGTAATTATCAATTTCAAGAACATGTACTAGGAGTAAGATGGGATAATGTAGATTATAGAGATGGACCAAGAGGTGGTGAAACTTATAAAGTCATTCTGCCGAAGTCTGATCAGTTTTGTGGCTATTTGGTATATTTCATTGGCCTCTTTGTCTATCTTTATACCCATACCTCCCCACTTTATTTACTATGGCTTTATAGTAAGCATACACCCAACATGCATTTATTCTTCTAGAGGATTTTGGAAGGTCTTGATATTTTGTAGGTGGTTATAAATTTTAGAATTTCAGGGTTTGTTGATGGAGACCTATTTTCCCTATTCAACATCTATATTAGGAACTTGAGTGTCTAATCTTTCCCTATTATTCTTATCCTCCAAATCACTTAATCCTTATAACTCTTCCTCCTAATACAGCAGTTTTGTCACCTGACTATAAATAAGATACCTAACCTCAGTGTAGCACATACTATTAATGGACTGTGGCATTTTTAATTTTAAAAGAATGCTTTTAAACCGAAGAACTAGATGTGAACCCTAGTTTTTGTGATTTTCAGTCCCCTGATCCTTCAACTTAATTGTGGTACATAATATATGTGCTTAGAAGTAAAAGTATTTTTTTCATAGTAACTTTAGAATTTAAAATGGAGTTTTTTCCCTGCTGTATCTCTGCTTTCAAGTGAAGTTTAACAGTTCTAGATAGTTCAAAATGTATTCAGGATAAGCATACTTTAAAATATGTTTTCTAGCCCTGAATTTTATGACATTGGGTGCTTAATTTGGAATACACTGGGTACTGAAAACAAAATTTGGGGTTGAGGAGAGGGATGATTGAGGACATTACCAAATGGGAGAATCAGCATTTTAAACACTGTAAACACAAAAGAACACTTTCTTTTGCCTGTTATTTATGAAAGCTCTTTGGGTAGATCTTTTATAAAGGCAACTTTTAAAATGTAAATTACCTACCTAGTTTAAGGGTCCTAAGACATTTATGTAACCTTCCAATACTGTTTTTTGTCTATGTATTTAGAATACATAAGATCTTTATCAAACCTAAAATATAGGAAGCCTAGGTGGCTTGGCAGTTGGGTGCCTGCCTTCAGGCCCAGGGCATGGTACCAGAGTCCTGGGATGGACTTCGATGTCAGGCTCCCTAAATGGAGCCTGCTTCTCTCTCTGCCTGTGTCTCTGCATCTCTGTCTCTGTGTCTCTTATGGATGAATAAATAAAATCTTAAAAAAAAAAACCTAAAATATAAACTTGTGAGCACTAGAAAAAAAAGAAAAAAGAAAGAATTAACTTATTTAGTTGCACAAAATCCCCTTGGAGACTTTGGGTTTGCCTTTAATTTATAAATTAATTAGGGGAGAACTGTGATCTTTATAATAGTCTATCTGCCAATTCATACACATGGTATTTCTCTATTTATTTAAGCCATTTTTAATGTCTCTGAAAGTTTTATAACTTTTCACTGTATTTTTAAACATAATTCATTAAATTACTGGACACATTATATTATGATTTGTTAAGGACATATTTTGTTTTTTTATTGAGATATAATTTATTAAGTATACTGAATACAGTTCATTTATTTAAAGTACACAATTCAGTAACTTTTATTTTATTTTTTTCTATTTTTCTTTTTTCGTTTTTTTTATAATTTATTTTTTATTGGTATTCAATTTGCCAACATATAGAATAACACCCAGTGCTCATCCCATCAAGTGCCCCCCTCAGTGCCCATCACCCAGTCACCCCCACTCCCTGCCCACCTCCCCTTCCCCCACCCCTAGTTCGTTTCCCAGAGTTAAGAATCTCTCATGTTCTGTCTCCCTTTCTGATATTTCCCACTCATTTTTTCTCCTTTCTCCTTTATTCCCTTTCACTATTTTTTATATTCCCCAAATGAATGAGACCATATAATGTTTGTCCTTCTCCGATTGACTTATTTCACTCAGCATAATACCCTCCAGTTCCATCCACGTTGAAGCAAATGGTGGGTATTTGTCGTTTCTAACGGCTGAGTAATATTCCATTGTATACATAAACCACATCTTCTTTATCCATTCATCTTTCGATGGACACTGAGGCTCCTTCCACAGTTTAGCTATTGTGGACATTGCTGCTAGAAACATCGGGGTGCAGGTGTCCCGGCGTTTCATTGCATCTGTATCTTTGAGGTAAATGCCCAGCAATGCAATTGCTGGGTGGTAGGGCAGGTCTATTTTTAACTCTTTGAGGAACCTCCACACAGTTTTCCAGAGTGGCTGCACCAGTTCACATTCCCACCAACAGTGCAAGAGGGTTCCCCTTTCTCCACATCCTCTCCAACATTTGTGGTTTCCTGCCTTGTTAATTTTCCCCATTCTCACTGGTGTGAGGTGGTATCTAATTGTGGTTTTGATTTGTATTTCCCTGATGGCCAATGATGTGGAGCATTTTCTCATGTGCTTGTTGGCCATGTGTATGTCTTCTTTGGTGAAATTTCTGTTCATGTCTTCTGCCCATTTCATGATTCGATTGTTTGATTCTTGGATTTGAGTTTAATAAGTTCTTTGTACGTCTTGGACACTAGCCCTTTATCGGATATGTCATTTGAAAATATCTTCTCCCATTTTGTAGGTTGACTTTTAGTTTTGTTGACTGTTTCTTTTGCTGTGCAGAAGCTTTTTATCTTGATGAAGTCCCAATAGTTCATTTTTGCTTTTGTTTCTCTTGCCTTCATAGATGTATCTTGCAAGAAGTTACTGTGTCCAAGTTCAAAAAGGGTGTTACCTGTGTTCTCCTCTAGGATTTTGATGGAATCTTGTCTCACATTTCGATCTTTCATCCATTTTGAGTTTATCTTTGTGTACGGTGCAAGAGAGTGGTCTAGTTTCATTCTTCTGCATGTGGATGTCCAGTTTTCCCAGCACCATTTACTGAAGAGACTGTCTTTTTTTCAGTGGATAGTCTTTCCAGCTTTGTCGAATATTAGTTGACCATAAAGTTGAGGGTCCACTTCTGGATTCTCTATTCTGTTCCATTGATCTATGTGTCTGTTTTGTGCCAGTACCACACTGCTAGGGGTTTTTAATCATAAATGGCATTAAATATCTGTGCATCTATACTTTTCATATGAATACATTATGGAAAACAATTCATGAAAAATAAAAATCACCCATAATTGTATTCATTCAATCACCCGTAATGTATGCAGAGTATATAAACACTTGTGTCTGTGTTTGAGTTTTCTGGATCCTCTGTCTTTAAATACTTCTAGGACAGAGAATTGTCATGCTGGCTTCTTGGGAAGTAGCTTCAGATAGAGCTTGGCATGCAGGATATTCGTTTCAGAAAACCAACAGAATCAACACTTGTGGATTTACTGTATTTATTCTTTCCTTAACATCAAAATGCTATAGTATGGATCTACTCCTACCAATGGGAGAGCAATCAGGAACTCTTTGTGGAGCAAACGCAATACCTCTCTCAAGTCAGACACTTTAGAGTGCTGTTAATAATTTACTTCTTATAAAAGAGCAAAGGAGTGTTTCGCTTGAAAGCTCAGCAGTTTGAGTTCACTGGAAATTAGGGCACACACAAGGACACACAAACTTGCTGTCACAAAGTAGTTATTCCCAAATAATTATATGCAAGTTCTAATATCCTATTACAGGACTGTATTAGTCCACAATCTTAAAGGGTGATCGCTGCTCTACAGTTAGGTGGAAAACCAAAACACAACAGCAATGAACATAGTTGTCAAGGAATATTGAAGGTGTAGGTGTAGACCTAAATGGGAATCCAGATCGGCTGGGGCAAGTTTCTTTAACTCTAAGATTTTCTATTTCCCAACTCTGTATAGTGGATAGTGAGATCACATGTATTAATGTACATGCTACCTGATATCCAGTGAAAGCCAATATTTGATAAGCAGTAGCTAAATTATCAACTATGGGTACATCCTCTAATATGGTAAAATATATAAATATGTATGCACAGAAAACCAGTTAACAGTGGTTATTGCTGGATGGGGAGGTTATGGGTGATTTTTATTTTTCATAAATAGTTTTTCATAATTTTTCTTAGAATAAGGAGGTGGTACATTTGTTTTCAGGAAGAGAAATAATTTAAGAAAATAAAGTTAATATGTGTTTTTAAAATCACATTATTTTCTATAATGGGTGAAGTCAACAAAATAGTCAATTTTGTGGCATGACTGCCCCTGCTTCAGGAGGAAAAGGGCATTCAAGAAGGCAAATTTTACTGTGGAATCCTGGAAAAGTTGGACTAGTTGACTTCATTCTAGAACAGTGGTTAACAAAGCTGTAGGAGATGGGTTAACAAAGTTTTGGGTCCCAAATGAAGTTATCAGGTAAACACATACTTTTTCCCTAATGAGCATATAAATTCCAGCACCCAATTACTTCTCCCTTATTAAAGAGTCAATTAAAATTTTTCCAAGGAATGTATCACCCATCATAGAAAAGGTTTGTCTCTAGTCACCTCATCCCCTCTGGAGGTGATGGGTATTCAGATGGAGCTGCCTGGTTGTGGTGGGAATGCCCTGTGATCCTGTGGTAATGGGGATCATGAGACCCCATATACAAAAACTTTAACAAACTTGTATTCAAACACTCCTCTACCATGCACATACAACTTGACCAACTATGTTCTATACCTTGGAAGATACAAGTAGTATACTCTGACTTAAAATGATGTTCCCCTCATGCTTCCTCTGACCCTCTGTTATCAACACTCCATCGGCAATCCATAATCGCCATCACTTCACCTTTTCTGCTTTTTATTTTTTCTTTTTAAACTCCATGTATATTTTTCTTTCTTCCAATTTTCCATATTTAACAAAGTAAAACAGGGGGCACCTGGGTGACTCAATGGTTGAGTGCCTTTGGCTCAGGGCATGATCCCAAGGTCCTGGGATGGAGTCCCACATCGGGCTCCTTGCAGGGAGCTTGCTTCTCCCGCTGCCTAAGTCTCTGCCTCTCTCTCTGTGTTTCTCATGAATAAATAAATAAAATCTTTGAAAAAAAAAGTAAAACATGCTTCATGCAAAAAGTGATCCAGTATAAAAATATGCATAAAGTAAAAGTTAATGATCCAATACTACCCCCATGCTCTCACTATTTCATTTGAAGTTGTATATTTACTCAAAGGAATTAGACTATAACTGCCTGGGCCAATGCACTTATTTAATTTATTAACACTTTCTTTTTTAAGATTCTATTTATTTACAAGAGACACACATAGAGAGGCAGAGACACAGGCAGAGGGAGAAGCAGGCTCCCCACTGGGAGCCTGATGTGGGACTCGATCCCAGGACCAGGATCATTCCCCGAGCCAAAGGTACTCAGGCGTCTCTCACTTTGTTGCTAGTTGTTATGATTAACCTCTATTAATTTCTGATAGTTATGATAAAAAGAGGGAATAACTCATTATGGAAGGATCCTCCGATGGTTAAGGTCTAACCACTCACCCTCCATATTTAGGATTTGTGCCACTCAGGATATTTGGAACGATACTTGTGCTGAAATGGAATAGAAACTGCAAAGACTTGCCAAGGCTGTTGGGATGTCAGGACAAGTGCAAATCAATGACAGCTTCATTAAAGCAACCAGATGGAGCCATAGTGGGCAGCCAAGATAGTTCTGGGCATCCTTCTTTGTTCATATAACTGTCTTTTCTTTCCATACCAGGGCTCTTCAAGAGGCATGGCAAGGCCCAATTTTGGTTTCTATATTCATATTTAAAAATATCTCCGCTGGAAATAGCTTTCCTTTTTTGTTTTTTTTAATTACTGAAGTTCAATTTGGGACACCCAGTGCCCCATCCCTTTAAGGGCTCTCCTCAGTGCCTGTCATGCAGTCACCCCACCCCCATCTACCTCCCCTTCCACTACCTCTTGTTCATTTCCCAGAGTTAGGAGTCTCTCATGTTTTGTCACCCTCTCTAATTTTTCCTACTCATTTCCCCTCCTTTCCCCTATAATCACTTTCACTACTTCTTATATTCCTTGTATGAGAGAAACCATATGATGATTGTCCTCCAATTGACTTACTTCTCTCAGCATAATACCCTCCAGTTCCACCCACGTCAAAGCAAATGCTGGGTATTCGTCGTTTCTGATAGCCAAGTAATATTCCACTGTATACATAGAACACATCTTTATCCATTCATCTGTCGAAGGACATCGAGGCTCCTTCCACAGTTGGCTATTGTGGACATTGCAGCTATGAACATAGGGGTGCAGGTGTCTTGGCTTTTCACTGCATCTGTACTTTAGGGTAAATACCCAGTAGTACAATTGCCAGGCAAAAGGGCAGGTCTATTTTTAACTCTTGGAGGAACCTCCACACAGTTTTCCGGGGTGCTATACCAGGTCACATTCCCATGAACAGTGCAAGAGGGTTCCCCTTTCTCCACATCCTCTCCAACATTTTTGGTTTCCTGCCTTGTTAATTTTCCCCATTCTCACTCGTGTGAGGTGGTATCTAATTGTGATTTTGATTTGTATTTCCCTGATTTGTATTTCACTTCACTCCAGTGAAGTGGAGCATTTTCTCATGTGCTTGTTGGCCATGTGTATGTCTTCTTTGGTGAAATTTCTGTTCATGTCTTCTGCCCATATCATGATTCGGTTGTTTGATTCTTGGATGTGGAGTTTAATAAGTTCTTTGTATGTCTTGGACACTAGCCCTTTATCGGATATGTCATTTGAAAATATCTTCTCCCATTTTGTAGGTTGACTTTTAGTTTTGTTGACTGTTTCTTTTGCTGTGCAGAAGCTTTTTATCTTGATGAAGTCCCAATAGTTCATTTTTGCTTTTGTTTCTCTTGCCTTCATAGATGTATCTTGCAAGAAGTTGCTGTGGCCAAGTTCAACAAGGGTGGTACCTGTGTTCTCCTCTAGGATTTTGATGGAATCTTTTCTCACATTTACATCTTTCATCCATTTTAAGTTTATCTTTGTGTATGGTGCAAGAGAGTGGTCTAGTTTCATTCTTCTGCATGTGGATGTCCAATTTTCCCAGCACCATTTACTGAAGAGACTGTCTTTTTTCCAGTGGATAGTCTTTCCAGCTTTGTCGAATATTAGTTGACCATACAGTTGAGGGCCCATTTCTAGGTTCTGTATTCTGTTCCATTGATCTATATGTCTGTTTTTGTGCCAGTACCACAATGTCATGATCATCAAGCTTTGTAGTACAACTTGAAATCTGTCATTGTGATGCCCCCAGCTCTAGTTTTCTTTTTCAATATTCCCTCAGCTATTTGGGGTCTTTCCTAATTCCACACAAATCTCAAGATTATTTATTCCGACTAAGTGAAGAAAGTTCATGGTATTTTGATAGGGATTTCATGGAATGTGTAAATTGCCCTGGGTAGCATAAACATTTTCACAATATTAATTATTCTAATCCATAAGCATGAAATGTTTTTCCATCTCTTTGTGTCTTCCTCAATTTCTTTCCGAAGTGTTCTGTAGTTTTGAGGGTATACACCCTTTACCTCTTTGGTTAGGTTTATTCCTAAGTATCTTATGCTTTTGGGTGCAATTGTAAATGGGATGACTCCTTAATTTCTGTTTCTTCAGTCTCATTCTTAGTGTATAGAAATGCCACTGATTTCTGGGCATTGATTTTGTATCCTGCCACATTACTGAATTGCTGTCTTGGGGTGTAGTCTTTTGGGTTTTCTATATACAGTATCATGTCATCTGTGAAGAGGGAGAGTTTGACTTCTTAATTTGAATGCCTTTTATTTCTTTTTATTGTCTGATTGCTGAAGCTAGGACTTCTAGTACTATGTTGAAAACAGCAGTGACACTGAACATTGCTGTCACATTCCTGATCTTAGGGGAAAGGCTCTCATTTTTCCCCACTGAGAATGATATTGCTGTGGGCTTTTCATAGATGACTTTTAAGATGCTGAGAAAGTTCCCACTACTCTACACTGTGAAGAGTTTTGATCAGGAATGGATGCTGTATTTTGTCAAATGCTTTCTCTGCATCTATTGAGAGGATCATATGGTTCTTGTTTTTTCTCCTGTTGATGTGATCTAGGATGTTGATTGTTTTATGAGTGTTGAAGCAACCTTGCATCCTGGGATAAATCCCACTTGGTCATGGTGAATAGTTTTCTAAATGTATTGTTGGCTAGTATGTTGTTGAGACTTTTTGCATCCATGCTCATCAGGGATATTGGTCTATGATTCTCCTTTTTGGTGGGTTCTTTGTCCAGTTTTGGGATCGAGGTAATGCTGGCCTCATAAAACAATTTTGGAAGTATTCCATCTCTTTCTATCCTTTGAAACGGCTTTAGTAGAATAGGTATTATTTCTTCCTAAAAGGTTTGATAGAAGTCTCCTGAGAAGTCATCTTTCCCTGGACTTTTGTGTCTTAGGAGATTTTTGATGACTGCTTCAATTTCCTCCATGGTTATTGGCCTGTTCAGGTTTTCTATTTCTTCCTGTTCCAGTTTTGGTAATTTGTGGGTTTCCAGAAATATGTCCATTTCTTCTACATTGCCTAATTTATTGGGATATAACTTCTCATAATACATTTTTTTAAATCATTTGTATTTCCTTGGTATTGGTTGCGATCTCTCTTCTTTCGTTCATGATGCTATTAATATGAGTTTTTTCTCTTTTCTTTTTATAAGGCTGGCTAGGGGTTTATCTATCTTATTAATTTTTTCAAAGAACCAGTTCCTGGTTTTATTGATGTCTTATACTGTTCTTCTTCTCTCCATTTCATTGAGTTCTGCTCTCATCTTTATTATGTCTCTTCTTCTGCTTGGTTTAGGCTTTATTTGTTGTTCTTTCTCCAATTCCTTTGGGTGAGAGGTTAGGTTGTGTAATTGAGTTTTTCCAATTTTTTTGAGGGATGCTTTTATTGCAATATATTTCCCTGTTAGACTGCATTTGCTGTCTCCCAAAGGTTTTGAATGGTTGTATCTTCATTTTCATTAGTTTCCATGAATCTTTTTAATTCTTCTCCTGATTATCCTGATTGGTGTAGGGAAAGAATTCATCTTTTAGCAGGGTGGTCTTTGACCTCCATGTATTTGAGTTTCTTCAAAATTTCTTCTTGTGATTGAGTTCTGGTTTCAAAGCATTGTAGTCTGAAAATATGCAGGGGGTAATCCCAATCTTTTGGTATCAGTTGAGACCTGATTTGTGACCCAGTATGTGGTCTATTCTGGAGAAAGTTCCATGTGCACTTGAGAAGAATGTGTATTCAGTTGCATTCAAATGGAAAGTTCTGTATATATCTGTGAAATACATCTGGTCCAGTGTATCATTTAAAGCCCTTATTTCTTTGATGATGATGTGCTTAGACTATCTGTCATTTGCAGAAAGTGCCATGTTGATGTCTCCTACTCTTAGTGTATTATTATCTAAATATGTCCTTACTTTGGTTACTAATTGATTGATATACTTGGCAGCTCCCATATTAGGGGCATAAATATTCATGATTGTTATGTCTTCATGTTGGATGGGTCCTTAAAGTAGGATACACTGTCCCTCTTCATCTTTTACTACAGTCTTTGGGATAAACTTTAATTTATCTGATATGAGGATTGCTATTCCTGCTTTCTTTTGAGGACCATTTGGTAAATGGTTCTCCAACCTTTCATTTTCAGGCTGTAGTTGTCCTTAGGTCTAAAAGAATCTCTTTGTAGACAGAAAATTGATGTGTCTTGCTTTTTCATCCAGTCCAAAACCCTGTGTCTTTCGATGGGATCATTTAGCCCATTCATGTTAAGTAACTATTGAAAGATATGAATTTAGTGTCATCATAATACCTATTCAGTCACTGTTTTGTGGATTATTTCTTTGGGCTTCCTCTTTCTTTTAAGGGGTCCCCTTAGTATTTCTTGCAGAGCTGGTTTGGTGGTCACAAATTTTCTAGTGTCTGACCCTTTTGGAAGCTCTTTATCTCTCCTTCTATTCTGAATGAGAGCCTTGCTGGATAAAGTATTCTTGGCTGCATGTTTAGTGTCCTGAATATATCCTGCCAGCCCTTTCTGACCTGCCAGGTCTCTATGGTGAGGTCTGCTATGAATCTGATATTCCTCCCTATATATGCTAAGAATTTCTTGTCTCAAGCTTCTTTAAGAATTTTATCTTTTCTTTGAAATTTGCAAGTTTCACTCTTAAATATTGAGGTGTTGGACAGTTTTTATTGATTTTTTGGGGGTCCTCTTTATCTCTTGGGTTTGAATGACTATTTCCCTCCCCAAATTAGGGAATTTCTCCCCTATGATTTGTTCAAATATATTTGTGATTCTCTCTCTCTCTCTCTCTCAGTCTCTTCTGGAATCCTAATTAGATGTATATTCTTCCTTCTCAAACTATCATTTATTTCCCTAAGCCTTTCCTCATGGTGTGTTCATTGTTTTTCTCTTTTTTCCTCACCTTCTCTCCTTACCATCAACTTTTCTTCTATGTCACTCACTCTCTCTTCAACCTCATTAACCCTAGCAGAACATCCGGTTTGGTTTACATCTCATTTAATCTATTTTTAATCTCAGCCTGATTAGATCTGAATTGGCAGTAACAAAGTCTCTAGAATCTTTCACAGTTTATTCCAGAGCCATCTGTGGCTTTATAATTGTGCTCCTGAATCGGCATTCTGACATCAAATTGAAATCCATATTCTGTAACTCTGTGGCACAGAGTAGCATTTCCGGTTCTTTTTCTTTTTTTTCTTTTTTGGTGGTAAATTCTTCCTTCTAGTCATTTTCTTCAGTGCACAGTGGCTGTATGAGCAGGTTGAGTCAAGAATATGAACCACGACCTAAGTAAAATCCACCCTAGATGATTCTGATGATATCATAGACCAGAAAATGAAAAAGAAGATCAGAACAAAATAAAGAGACCACTAAAGAGTAACAAATTTTAAAACAAAGTATAAAAATTAAAAGGCCAAAAACCCCCAAGGAGAAGAAAAAAAAGTAAGGAAAAGTGGAAAAAGAGAAAAAAGAAGGGTGGGGGTTTGGGGATGGTAGTGGTGAAGAAGTGGTAGTAGAGAGAGTGTAGTCTAACCGAGGTGTCCTAGAGGGTGATCCTCTTGGTTCTGAGTGTATTTTGCTCTGTATGTTAGAAGATGCTCAGTCCCAAATTTGTATAAACCAGCAATACTTGTAGAAAGCCCCAACATTGACCACCAAAACATTAACAAGATAAAAGAGGGGGGCAGGTTGGAAATGAAGAGAGAATATAATCTCACAGAATGAACCAACATGATATACCACTTGGTTCTGGTCGCTTGCTGGTCATGACTTAGAAGGTATTAACTTTCACCTTTGTAGAACAAAATGAGGCAGAGAAAAACACAAAAAAGGAACCCATATCTTGTATATCTCCCAAAATTAAATTGAATATGTTGAATGGAATCTAGAGGTGGAAAATATATCTAAGACATGTAGTTATAGAAATATGAAAGTCGGAGGAGGGGCAAGATGGCGGAAGAGTAGGGTCTCCAAATCACCTGTCTCCACCAAATTACCTAGAAAACCTTCAAATTATCCTGAAAATCTATGAATTCGGCCTGAGAATTAAAGAGAGAACACCTGGAATGCTACAGTGAGAAGAGTTTGAGCTTCTATCAAGGTAGGAAGACGGGGAAAATAGAAATAAGGAAACAAAGTCATCCAAGGGGTAGGGGCCCCGCGAGGAGCCGGGCTGAGGCCGGGGCGAGTGTCCCCAGGACAGGAGAGCCCCGTCCCGGAGACGCAGGAGCTGCACCGACCTTCCCGGGCGGAAAGGGGCTCGCAGGGAGGTGGAGCAGGACCCAGGAGGGCGAGGATGCCCTCGGGTTCCCTGGGACAGTAACAGAGGAACTGCGCGCCCAGGAGAGTGCGCCGAGCTCCCTAAGGGCTGCAGCACTCACGGCGGAACCCGGAGCAGCTCGGAGGGGCTCGGGCGGCGGCTCCGCGGAGGGGGCTGCGCAGCCAGGAGCGAGAATCCAATAGCGCAGGCCCCGGAGCACAGGGCGCCAGGACACAGCCCAGGATCCGGCCTCCCCCCGGGACAGGCAGAGGCTGGGAGGGCCCAGGACAGCAAGGACACTCCTGCCCCAGCTGAGCAGATCAGTGGCCCCGCCCCGGAGCCTCCAGGCCCTGCAGACGGAGAGCTCTGGAGTTCCTGCCGGAGCTGAATCCAGGTTTCCAGAGCTGGCCCCGCCACTAGGGCTGTTGCTCCTGGGGCCTCACGGGGTAAACAACCCCCACTGAGCCCTGCACCAGGCAGGGACACAGCAGCTCCCCCAACTGCTAACACCTGAAAATCAGCACAACAGGCCCCTCCCTCAGAAGACCAGCTAGACGGACAACTTCCAGGGGAAGCCAAGGGACTTAAAGTACACAGAATCAGAAGATACTCCCCCGTGGTTCTTTTATGTTTTGTTTTGTTTTGCTTTTTGATTTGTTTCCTTCCCCCACCCCCCTTTTTCTCCTTTCTTTCTTTTTCTTCTTCTTTTTTTTTTTTTTTTTTGTTTTTTTCTTCCTTTTTTTTCTCTTTCTCTTTTCTTTCCTTCATTCTCTCCTCTCTTTTCTCCTTTTCCCAATACAACTTGCTTTTGGCCACTCTGCACTGAGCAAAATGACTAGAAGGAAAACCTCACCTCAAAAGAAAGAATCAGAAACAGTCCTCTCTCCCACAGAGTTACAAAATCTGGATTACAATTCAATGTCAGAAAGCCAATTCAGAAGCACTATTATACAGCTACTGGTGGCTCTAGAAAAAAGCATAAAGGACTCAAGAGACTTCATGACTGCAGAATTTAGAGCTAATCAGGCAGAAATTAAAAATCAATTGAATGAGATGCAATCCAAACTAGAAGTCCTAACGACGAGGGTTAAGGAGGTGGAAGAACGAGTGAGTGACATAGAAGACAAGTTGATAGCAAAGAGGGAAACTGAGGAAAAAAGAGACAAACAATTAAAAGACTATGAAGATAGATTAAGGGAAATAAATGACAGCCTGAGGAAGAAAAACTTACGTTTAATTGGTGTTCCTGAGGGCGCCGAAAGGGCCAGAGGGCCAGAATATGTATTTGAACAAATTCTAGCTGAAAACTTTCCTAATCTGGGAAGGGAAACAGGCATTCAGATCCAGGAAATAGAGAGATTCCCCCCCCTAAAAACAATAAAAACCGTTCAACACCTCGACATTTAATAGTGAAGCTTGCAAATTCCAAAGATAAAGAGAAGATCCTTAAAGCAGCAAGAGACAAGAAATCCCTGACTTTTATGGGGAGGAGTATTAGGGTAACAGCAGAACTCTCCACAGAGACCTGGCAGGCCAGAAAGGGCTGGCAGGATATATTCAGGGTCCTAAATGAGAAGAACATGCAACCAAGAATACTTTATCCAGCAAGGCTCTCATTCAGAATGGAAGGAGAGATAAAGAACTTCCAAGACAGGAGGAACTGAAAGAATATGTGACCTCCAAACCAGCTCTGCAAGAAATTTTAAGGGGGACTCTTAAAATTCCCCTTTAAGAAGAAGTTCAGTGGAACAATCCACAAACACAAGGACTGAATAGATATCATGATGACACTAAACTCATATCTCTCAATAGTAACTCTGAACGTGAACGGGCTTAATGACCCCAAAAAGGCGCAGGGTTTCAGACTGGATAAAAAAGCAGGACCCATCTATTTGCTGTCTACAAGAGACTCATTTTAGACAGAAGGACTCCTACAACCTGAAAATAAAAGGTTGGAGAACCATTTACTATTCAAATGGTCCTCAAAAGAAAGCAGGGGTAGCCATCCTTATATCAGATAAACTAAAATTTACCCCGAAGACTGTAGTGAGAGATGAAGAGGGACACTATATCATACTTAAAGGATCTATTCAACAAGAGGACTTAACAATCCTCAATATATATGCTCTGAATGTGGGAGCTGCCAAATATATAAATCAATTATTAACCAAAGTGAAGAAATACTTAGATGATAATACACTTATACTTGGTGACTTCAATCTAGCTCTTTCTATACTCGATAGGTCTTCTAAGCACAACATCTCCAAAGAAACGAGAGCTTTAAATGATAACACTGGACCAGATGGATTTCACAGATATCTACAGAACTTTACATCCAAACACAACTGAATACACATTCTTCTCAAGTGCACATGGAACTTTCTCCAGAATAGACCACATATTGGGTCACAAATCGGGTCTGAACCGATACCAAAAGATTGGGATCATCCCCTGCATATTCTCAGACCATAATGCCTTGAAATTAGAACTAAATCACAACAAGAAGTTTGGAAGGACCTCAAACATGTGGAGGTTAAGGACCATCCTGCTAAAAGATGAAAGGGTCAACCAGGAAATTAAGGAAGAATTAAAAAGATTCATGGAAACTAATGAGAATGAAGATACAACCGTTCAAAATCTTTGGGATGCAGCAAAAGCAGTCCTGAGGGGGAATACATTGCAATAGAAGCATCCATTCAAAAACTGGAAAGAACTCAAATACAAAAGTTAACCTTACACATAAAGGAGCTAGAGAAAAAACAGCAAATAGATCCTACACCCAGGAGAAGAAGGGAGTTAATAAAGATTCGAGCAGAATTCAACGAAATCGAGACCAGAAGAACTGTGGAACAGATCAACAGAACCAGGAGTTGGTTCTTTGAAAGAATTAATAAGATAGAGAAACCATTAGCTAGCCTTATTAAAAAGAAGAGAGAGAAGACTCAAATTAATAAAATCATGAATGAGAAAGGAGAGATCACTACCAACACCAAGGAAATACAAACGATTTTAAAAACATATTATGAACAGCTATACGCCAATAAATTAGGCAATCTAGAAGAAATGGACGCATTCCTGGAAAGCCACAAACTACCAAAACTGGAACAGGAAGCAATAGAAAACCTGAACAGGCCAATAACCAGGGAGGAAATTGAAGCAGTCATCAAAAAACTCCCAAGACACAAGAGTCCAGGGCCAGATGGCTTCCCAGGGGAATTTTATCAAACGTTTAAAGAAGAAACCATACCTATTCTCCTAAAGCTGTTTGGAAAGACAGAAAGAGATGGAGTACTTCCAAATTCGTTCTATTAGGCCAGCATCACCTTAATTCCAAAACCAGACAAAGACCCCACCAAAAAGGAGAATTACAGACCAATATCCCTGATGAACATGGATGCAAAAATTCTCAACAAGATACTGGCCAATAGGATCCAATACATTAAGAAAATTATTCACCATGACCAAGTAGGATTTATCCCTGGGACACAAGGCTGGTTCAACACCCGTAAAACAATCAATGTGATTCATCATATCAGCAAGAGAAAAACCAAGAACCCTATGATCCTCTCATTAGATGCAGAGAAAGCATTTGACAAAATAAAGCATCCATTTCTGATCAAAACTCTTCAGAGTGTAGGGATAGAGGGAACATTCCTCGACATCTTAAAAGCCATCTATGAAAAGCCCACAGCAAATATCATTCTCAATGGGGAAGCACTGGGAGCCTTTCCCCTAAGATCAGGAACAAGACAGGGATGTCCACTCTCACCCCTGCTATTCAACATAGTACTGGAAGTCCTAGCCTCAGCAATCACACAACAAAAAGACATTAAAGGCATTCAAATTGGCCAAGAAGAAGTCAAACTCTCCCTCTTCACCGATGACATGATACTCTACATAGAAAACCCAAAAGCCTCCACCCCAAGATTGCTAGAACTCATACAGCAATTCGGTAGCATGGCAGGATACAAAATCAATGCCCAGAATTCAGTGGCATTTCTATACACTAACAATGAGACTGAAGAAAGAGAAATTAAGGAGTCAATCCCATTTACAATTGCACCCAAAAGCATAAGATACCTAGGAAAAAACCTAACCATAGATGTAAAGGATCTATACCCTCAAAACTATAGAACACTTCTGAAAGAAATTGAGGAAGACACAAAGAGATGGAAAAATATTCCATGCTCATGGATTGGCAGAATTAATATTGTGAAAATGTCAATGTTACCCAGGGCAATGTACACGTTTAATGCAATCCCTATCAAAATACCATGGACTTTCTTCAGAGAGTTAGAACAAATTATTTTAAGATTTGTGTGGAATCAGAAAAAACCCCGAATAGCCAGGGGAATTTTAAAAAAGAAAACCATAGCTGGGGGCATCACAATGCCAGATTTCAGGTTGTACTACAAAGCTGTGGTAATCAAGACAGTGTGGTACTGGCACAAAAACAGACACTTAGATCAGTGGAACAGAATAGAGAACCCAGAAGTGGACCCTGAACTTTATGGTCAACTAATATTCGATAAAGGAGGAAAGACTATCCATTGGAAGAAAGACAGTCTCTTCAATAAATGGTGTTGGGAAAATTGGACATCCACATGCAGAAGAATGAAACTAGACCACTCTCTTGCACCATACACAAAGATAAACTCAAAATGAATGAAAGTTCTAAATGTGAGACAAGATTCCATCAAAATCCTAGAGAAGAACACAGGCAACACCGTTTTTGAACTCGGCCACAGTAACTTCTTGCAAGATACATCCACGAAGGCAAAAGAAACAAAAGCAAAAATGAACTATTGGGACTTCATCAAGATAAGAAGCTTTTGCACAGCAAAGGATACAGTCAACAAAACTAAAAGACAACCTACAGAATGGGAGAAGATATTTGCAAATGACATATCAGATAAAGGGCTAGTTTCCAAGATCTATAAAGAACTTATTAAACTCAACACCAAAAAAGCAAACAATCCAATCATGAAATGGGCAAAAGACATGAAGAGAAATCTCACAGAGGAAGACATAGACATGGCCAACACGCACATGAGGAAATGCTGTGCATCACTTGCCATCAGGGAAATACAAATCGAAACCACAATGAGATACCACCTCACCCCAGTGAGAATGGGGCAAATTAACAAGGCAGGAAACAACAAATGTTGGAGAGGATGCGGAGAAAAGGGAACCCTCTTGCACTGTTGGTGGGAATGTGAACTGGTGCAGCCACTCTGGAAAACTGTGTGGAGGTTCCTCAAAGAGTTAAAAATAGACCTGCCCTACGACCCAGCAATTGCACTGTTGGGGATTTACCCCAAAGATACAAATGCAATGAAACGCCGGGACACCTGCACCCCAATGTTTATAGCAGCAATGGCAACGATAGCCAAACTGTGGAAGGAGCCTCGGTGTCCAACGAAAGATGAATGGATAAAGAAGATGTGGTTTATGTATACAATGGAATATTACTCAGCCATTAGAAATGACAAATACCCACCATTTGCTTCAACGTGGATGGAACTGGAGGGTATTATGCTGAGTGAAGTAAGTCAGTCGGAGAAGGACAAACATTATATGTTCTCATTCATTTGGGGAATATAAATAATAGTGAAAGGGAATATAAGGGAAGGGAGAAGAAATGTGTGGGAAATATCAGAAAGGGAGACAGAACGTAAAGACTCCTAACTCTGGGAAACGAACTAGGGGTGGTAGAAGGGGAGGAGGCTGGGGGGTGGGAGTGAATGGGTGACGGGCACTGGGGGTTATTCTGTATGTTAGTAAATAGAACACCAATAAAAAATAAGTTAAAAAAAAAGAAATATGAAAGTCAAAAAGGAAGAAACTTAAAAATGAAGAGCAGGTAAAATATTGTACTTACAGTGGGAAAAGAGAAAAAATATTAGAAAATTTTCATCTGATATAAGAATGAGTTATAATGGAAAAAAGGGAAAAATTTAGAAAAAAAAGTGTGGGGGGACCCTCTAGTTCTATATATTATAAATCCCTTAAATTCCCCTGGAGCTTTCCAGTGCTGCTTGGTCAAGAACTTGCTCTTAACCTGTCCTTCCAGCTGGTCTTCTGGGGGAGGGGCCTGCTGTGCTGATTCTCAGGTGTGTGCCCCTGGGGGAGATGCCCCACCCCCTGCCGGGTACCCGCTCAGTGGCAGCTGTTTACCCTGTGAGGCCCCTGTTCCCTGGTGGCCCCGCCCCTCCCAGGCACAAGGCGACACAAGGAGGAACAACCACACTGGCGCCAGCCAGGTCTCCGGCCCTGATTTCAGCTCCCAGCAGTAACTACCGCAGTCTCCCAGTCTGTACTGGCATAAGGTACTCCCTGTACAGGGGTGCTGACCTGCACCGCTTGAGGGCGCCCAGCCGCAGGAAAGTCTTCAATGTCCTGTGCCATCCCCCCTTCCGCCTGTCCGTAGGGGAGGGCAGGATCGTGGGCTGTGTCCACTCAGGGCTCTGAGATCTGGAACCCGGTGCTGCTGGAATCGCACTCTTGGGGCTGCCTCTCCTGGAAGGGTCCTCTGTCTAGAGCTGGCCTGCCTACCCAACTGTCTACTCCCAAATGCTCCAGAGGGCTGCTGTGCTCCAGCTCTTTACCAATATCGGACTGCGGTTTGTGGTGAGCTTCCCCTGGGTGCCCCTCCTCTAATAGTGAATCCGGGAATCTTGAGGCTTCGCTGCCCATCCTTGGATTTTGCCCTATTTCCCTGCTAAGCACTATTCTGTCCAGGAAAAATCCGTTGGGGATATTTAAAGTTTCCGCTTCTCTAGGGCTGTGCTTTCCCACCTGCTTTAGCCAGGCTACTTGCGGTGCCCCTCCCCTACTTTATTTTCTTTCTTTCTTTCTTTCTTTCTTTCTTTCTTTCTTTCTTTCTTTCTTTCTTTCTTTCTTTCTTATTTTTTATTTATTTATTTATTTATTTATTTATTTATTTATTTTCCACCTTCCTACCTTGTTAGAAGTGAGAATTCTTCTCTTTGTAGCATTCCAGCTGCTCTCTCTTTATGCCTCAGGTTGGATTCGTAGGTGTTCAGTATCTTTTAAAAGTTATCTAGGTAAGTTGGTGGAACCAGGTGAGCTGAGAACCCTACACTTCTGCCATCTTGCCCCTGCCTGGAAATAGCTTTCTTTGATAACTCAGCAATGCAAGTTACATGAGCTTTCCTCAAGTCATACTATGTCTGGAGGAGAAATGAGAAGAAAATAAAGAGAGCTGAAGTACGCCCAGACTGCTAATTTCAAACCATCATGACTTCTGGAATCTCTTGTTCCCATCCACTTCTGGAGAACCTCACTCCTCTGCTCAGTAAATTAAATAGGCCTAATAAGCATGAGCCTGCAACACCTCTTGCACTACTTGGGTGACCCAAAGCCACCATCTTCACTATGCACTATGCAGGTACTTCCCAGAGTCATTGTCTTCTTGGGCTGGAAGAGGGCAGCTCTTCTATTCATGGGACAAGAGGCTGAGGCTGCAGAGGTGATCTACTGGTCCAGAGCCCCTGATGGGTTGTACTGAGCTAGAATGAAACTACAGAGGATAAACTTCCACTGCTGTGATGGTCAGTGACATAAGGTGGCAAAATAAAGGCTACCTCTGCTAAAACCAATTTCAATGTCCCTGCACCAGGGTGAAGGCACCCCTTAACTGAGCTCAGCTGTTCTCAGCTATAGGCTGGGCCCTATGCTCAATCCCTGAGCCAAGCTGGACCTGAAGCTGAAGACACTATGTCCATTCATCTCACACCTAGCGCAGGCCCTCCAACTGGCAGTTCCATCTTTCAATCGCCCCGAACTCTGTTTCTTTCCTTCCACCTGAGCTGCTGCTCCAGATTTCCTTCTCCACCCTAAGAGCTAAGTATCTGTTGGAATTGTGCCCTCCTTTTTCTTGTCTGGCCTCTTACCAGAAATCAGAGCCCTTTCCTGAAACCCCAGATAGTAGTAGGGACAGCAAAATTTAAGATGATATTCAAATCAAGAGGAATGTTTCTCTGTGATATAAAATTACACAAAATTTAATGCTTCATAGCTCAAGTCTGGATAGGTGGAGTTAAGGAGGGGACTCCTGAGAGCCACAGTGACACCCTCCCCATATGACCTGAAAGGCAAGGACCTGATCTTACTTAGCTTTGAGGCATAGGGCCTCATGTCTTACCCAGGGTACATGAGCAACAGAAATAAATGCACTTGGTTCCACATTACTCAGTCTTTGCTCTCATGCCTTTCCTGGCTTTTTCCCAATCACTTCTGAGTTTCCATTGGCCTACTCCACACGTCAGGCACTGAAGTGGCTGTGCCTATGAATGGATCTATCTAATCCACTCCTCATCAGTCACCAAAAACAATAAATCTGTGACTTATTCGTCCAGCAGCTGAATAAACCAAAGATAGCTATGGAGTCCTCAAGCCCCAGCAATACATATTTTTACTAGGATAAGTACATGTTGTAGAGAACAAGTGAGTGAGGGGTGCCAGGGTAGGGCTGGTGAAGAGAGATGTTAGGAAAGTCTTTTCAGAGCTGGATGGAGATGGCAGAACGAGCCCTGGAAGATAGCCAGGTTGGATGGAACAGAAAGAAGGCAGGAGAAGTAAAGATGAAAGAAAGAAGAATACTGAGTGTGTCCTGGGACACAGAAAACTGACTTCTCCGGTCTTGTCTGAAGGCATCTGTGTGTAATGAAGTCATGGTTTTGTTCCCCCCTTGATCTTTTAAGCACTTGGCTAATAGTTGGATCACAAGAACATTTCTTGGGTTCAATTCTAAACCAGTTAAAGGTGGGAATAGCCCTATTTGCAAGATAATCATAGTAAAGCAGATGACAAATGGTGAGCATCTGGAAATGAGGGCACTGTTGAATGGTGCACTTTGCTGTGAAATCAAATGTAAATCCAGATTCTGGAAACCTGTTGTGCTTGCCCCTCAGTGAGGAACAGCTCAGCCCCTTCATTCCTAAAGATCCTCTCACCTCCACTTCAAGTTTTGACATTTTCCTCTTTTATACTTGGTGTACTATGAGCAAGTAGCTTCTTGTTTCTCAGTGCAAGTCCTTGTTCTTGCTAGCCTAGTGCGGTTCACATCAAGACTGTAATTGACAGAATTCTGCAAGAATATGTACCTAGAAGCAGCTTCAAGAAGTACCCAGGCATAAAAAGAAATATTTCCACTTTTCTGCAGCATCTATTGAGGAGATAGTCAAACCCAACACTGTCTTCCACAATTGCTTCCAACTGTGAGCTGCGTACTCCCACCCAGCAAAGGGAATTGTTTAAACACTGGACTAAGAAGATTAGCCAATCTTCAACCTGGCCTCTACCTGCCCTACATGTCATGCTCAAGAAAACACAATGCTTAAGAAAAGGGGCAAAAGCAAAAATAAATGATCATAGGGGAAAGAAAGAGGAAAACCAAGAAACAGACTCTTAAGTATAGAGAACGATGATTATCAGAAAGGAGAGTGGTGTGGGGATGGGTCAAATAAGTGATGGGGATTAAGAAGTGCACTTATTGTGATAAAAACAGGAGAGTGTATGGAAATGTTGAATCACTATACTGTACACCTGAAATTAATATTCATTGAATGTTAACTAACTAGACTTTAACTAAAAACTTAAAAAAAAAGAAAACGCAATGCTCCCAAACCACAAAAATGTTCGTTGTTCCAACTTACATTGCCAGACCATTTTAAGTAATTCTCCACTTAACTCCTTTTTGCAATTTTCCATTTCCTCATAGCCCTTCCCATCCACTCCCATCCCCTTTTTTTGTTTCTTATTTTTCACTTCCCAAAGCCCCTTTTTCTTCTTTCTCTGCTCTCTTCTTAAAACTAACAGTCGCCTTTAGGTCTTAGTTGGCACGGAGTTCAGTTTATACTGGAGTCTCTATCCACTATGGTAGTAGTCTGAACAAAATCTATCTTACAAGCTTCCAGGGCTGTTTTCTTTGACACAGCCAGCCAAAGCTTGGGGGCCAGACACCCACTGGTACTAACTAAGGGTGCTTCCTGACCAGTGAGCCATGGGACATGATAACCAATCAGTTATTCCATAGTGTCAGCCTCAACCCTCTGTTACCACAATAAAACCACCTTATTGGAACATAAATATTCCTGATGCCTTTCTTTCAGAGCCACATGTAGGCAGACTCCCTCACTGGTGTGGAAGCTCTCGCCTGCTCAGGATGGAGAGAAGGCAGGTGAAGAAAGGACAGGACTTCCAGGAGCTGAAAGGTATCTCTAGGTTAGACCCGGGGCAGTCTGAAGACAGAAAAAGACCCTTGGGGCTCAAATATGGAAGTATCTACCTCACACTTGAGTGTAAGGTGGAACTTACAGAGGCTGATGGGGCCACTGAAAGTGAGCTGGCCATGGCCAAGGCCCCTTTGGAGAAAAGAGAAAGCAGACACTGGGAGGATTTACATGCCTGGTATTTACTTCCATAGGTCTACATTCAGGCACAGGTGGTTTGGCCCTTGCTTTGAGCTAAGTGGTCCTGGTGAAAACCAGCCCAGGCACCAGGTGGTCAGGGCAGCCTGGGCAAAGTCTTGGCTACCTCAGAAAATCAGTCTTTTTTATGTAACTCATAAGAAAATTTTTCCCTAACTTTTTAATAACGTATTTGTCATTTTTTAAAAATTGGGTTAAAATACATATAACATAAAATTTACCATCTGAACGATACCATTTTTAAGTATATACTTCAGTGGCATTAAGTACATTTACATTATTGTACAGCCATCACAACCATCCATCCCTAGAATTTTTTTCATCTTCTCAAACTGAAACCCCATCCAATTAAACACTAACTCTCCATTACTCCTTCCTCCTGAGTCCCTGGCAACCACTACTCTACTTTCTGTCTCTTTGAATTTAATTACTCTAAGTACCTCATGGAAGTAGAAACATACAATATGTCTTATTTGACTGCCTTTTTTCACTTAGCTTAATGTCCTCAATATTCAACCATGTTGTAACAAGTGTCAGAATTTCCTTATTTTTTAAGGCTATACAATATTCCATCATATGTGTACACCATATTTTGTTTATCCATTCATGTGTCAATTGACATCTAAATTATTTCCTCCTTTTGGGTATTGTGAATAATGCTGCTGTGAATATGGGAGTACAATTATCTCTTCAAGTCTCTGCTTTCAATTCTTACAAGTACATACTCAGAAGTGAAATTGTTGGATTATATAATAAATCTATTTTTAATTTTTTGAGAAAATTTTATATTGCTATCCACAGTGACTGCATCATTTTACATTCCCACAAGTTGTACAACGGTTCCAATTTATCCACATCTTTGCCTATACTTACTTTTTTAAAATAATAACAATCCTGGGATGCCTGGGTGGCTCAGTGTTTGAGCATCTGACTTTGGCTCAGGTCATGATCTGGGGTCCTGGGATCGAGTCGCACATCGGTCTCCCCACGGGGAACCTGTTTCTCCCTCTGCTTCTGTTTCTGCCTCTCTGTGTGTCTCTCATAAATAAATAAAATAAATAAATAAATAAATAAATAAATAAAATCTTAAAATAATAAAAACTGTCCTAAGAGGTATACATTTAAATCCTTAAATTAAGAAAAGGGACATTCTCATGCTTAAGGCCAAAAAACTCAAGACATCAGAGTGTGGGAGGAATATACTAGTCCCTTTCCCAGTACAGCAGATACAGCAACTCATGCTCCCAAGCATATGCTTGCTCATGCACCTTTGGCTTCCCATCCCAGTCTAGAAGCCTATGACACTACTGTGATCACTGTGAACTTCATATTTCTAAGTTCTAGTAAAGAGCCTGTCAAACAGCAGAGAACACTGGCAATGGTGTGTTTCTAGATATCTTGATCTTAGGCGTGCTTTCCCCAGACATAACCACTCACCCCCTCTGAATCAGCAAGTTTTCCAAGACCTTTCCAATCATACACTGGCTCTCCACACTGTACAGAAAAAACTCTTTATCTTCTTGCTACATTGCCTCATGAGATTGGCTGTGGACTACTGAATGAACCATTTCTCATTCCTGTAATCAGCTCCATATCTGTTCTAACTCCCACATGGATACATAAATCCCCCTGTAAGCTGGAATGTTTTGAAGGCCCAACAGGAGTTTAGTGAAAGGCAGAAACATGTGCTAAGAAAATAAAACCTGGCATGGAATAATGAGCATTGGCAAATACAGAAAGTGCATCTTAATAGTAACTAACAAAGATTGTGTTTCACTGTGCACGTAGCTAGTGGGGTATGAGTCTGGGATTTTGGGGATGATTTTCAAATCACGATCAAAGGGCTGCAGGGAGACGCTTGGAATAGAGTATCAACTCAAATTGTATTTTGTTTCCATCAAGATAGTCCTTATATCTTGAAAATTTAAATCTCATTTCTTCAAGGAAGAAGCTGGTACTGCTCCCAGCAGGGCCCCTGGTCATGGGGTTGAAGTACAGAGGAGCAGATCAGCGGGATTATAGCTGGTTTGGAGGCTCTGCACCTGATAAAAAAGGAAAAAGCAAGTTTGAAGGAGAGGAAGTGCAAAACCATGAAAGAAGGCCAAGTTCTGAAATCTAAGATGAGTTTAGGACAGTAGACACACATAATTCAGAAGTGACATTGAAAACAGGTATGAAGCCAAGAGCTTGGAGGATAGAATGAGGCAAAAGTGAGCAAACCACAAGTGTGTGTGAAGGGTTGGGGAGAATAATGAGAAAGAGGTAGGGAGCTACCAAGTAGTAGATTGAAACATCTGCTAATGTTCTAAGTGCAGTTGAGTTGGCCAGAATATGGGATGTGTGTGTGTGTGTGTGTGTGTGTGTGTGTGTGTGTTTGAGTGAGTGTGAACATGTGTGAGTGTGTATGTGCATTTGTGTATGCAACTTGAGAAGTGTGGAGGCTGGTCTGAATTAAACAGCTAGGGTTTGAAGGACTGTGATACTTTAGGACAATTTAAGACGCTTCATCTTAGGACAGCTCAAAATTATGTAGCTAGACTACCTACATCTTTATGTGCCTCCTTCTCATAATTAGAAAGTTATTTGCACAAATATGGCATTTAATTGTGGCAGTTAATTTCCAAGACACTCTCCCACCCCTACAAGGATGCTTGGCTTCCAGCATATTGCACCCTTGTGTAGTCTCTTACATTGAATCAGGGCTGGTGTGTGTGATCCATAAAATATGGCAGAAATGATGGTGTGTAATGTCCAAGGCTGTTTCATAAAAGGTATTGCAGCTTCTGCCTCAGTCTCTTGAATCACTTGCTCTGGCGCAGCCAGCATTTGAGAAGACACTCAAGACAGCCTATGAAGGGGCCTTGAGGAAGTGTAATAAGGTCTTCTCTCAATGGTGAGCATCTCTTGTCATGTGATTGGACAGCTTGGAAGTGGACCTTCCACCTTCACTTAAGCCTTCAAATGACTCCAGCTGTGTCCCACAACTGAGAGCAACCTCCTGAGAGACTCTGAGCCAGAATCATTCAGTCAGACCAGCCCCACGTTCCTGAACTACAGACATTATGAAATAATAAATGTCTATTGCTATTTTAAGCCACAAAATTTGAGGTAATTTATTATGAAGCAATAGATAGGTAATACAGTATTATAGGAACATGAATAAAAGAAAGATCTTTGAGTAAATTTGTATTTCCCAGGATAGGTTATTAAAAAATTATATGTACATATAAAATGCAGTTTCAGATAACTAAAAAATGCAACTGCATTAATGCTAGTGCTTTCAGGTGATTTATAAAATTTTGCCGAACTGAAAGAAAAAAATGTGAAGCAAGCAAGGTTACCCTTGAATATGGAATTCACATTAATATCCCCCATCTATTTCTTGTCCCTCAACAATCCTCAGTGAAACTTCATCAAAAGGTAGTCACCACATGCAAGATTAGTGAAGCCACTTTACAAAGGAAAGAAAGAAAAGCACTGTGTGACACTCCTGAAAGAAAGACAGACTGCCTGGAAATTCACCAAATGTGTATTTTCTTTGAGTGGTTAGCTCTTATTGTAATTCTTTTTTTGCTTTCTGAGATCTTTAGCATTTGAGTCCAGGATGAAGTCCTTTTAAGATTACATCTTTTAAAGACATCCTCATTCCAAACAATGAGAACAGGTTGCTCTGTCTTTGTGATGTTTTTTTTTTCTTTTTTTTTTTTTCCATGTTGATGTTTGATTTATATCTCCACTTGTCTATCCACTTGGAAGTAATTTTTAAAACAACCGTAGTGGCTTACCTGAGGCTGTCCATCACATAACTCAGAGAAAGCATGGGCAGTTGACTGGGTAGTTTGACCTAGCTCTGTCTTAAGTCACCAAGGGAGTTGCCATGAAAAGGAAATAACATGAGTGACTCACCTTTCATGGAGGCTCCCATCAGCAGAGGATTAGGACTTCTCTTATTACAGAGAGGCCTATGACTCTCTTCGCAAAAGAAAGCAAAAGAATGTATTTATCTGAAGAAAGGATGCCTCAGACCTTTCCTGAAAATGTAATCTGTATCTTTATAGTTGGAAGTGTTAGTGTGTCAGTGGGGCAGTAATGACACCTGGGACTTACCAATGTGAACCAGATCAGGAGAGATAACAATGTTGGCACCCAGTGGGAGTCCCAAGGACGAGTTCTTGTGCCATAGGGATATCTTGGAGACTTTCAGGAAGCCCTTTAGGCTGGGTAAGGGTAGAGTCAGAAAAACATGATCCCACAATTGTTAATACCACATAGAGAATCCCACAGTGTGGCATTCTGTGTGATACCCACCTCAAAGCTTTGATGTTTGTGGTGTTTGTTCTGTAAGGGAGGCTCAAAAGATATAATAAAGAATCAAAATTGTTAGAAATAGATTGGACTTCCCGTGTCAATACTGAAAGTCTGGAGTAAAATCTGCTGAGTTATATGTTCCCTCTGCTCCTCAGGGAGAGAGCAAGGACAGCACCTCTGTCATTTTGTATCTAGTAAGCAGAACCACCAGTGACAACTGGCAACTCCCTTCCATAAGAATTAGAATGAGGAGGTTCAGTATACTGTTGGTGTTCAATGAGTCTTCTGGTTCCAGATACAAAGATTATACCTTGCACCTTTGTCTTCAGAATGACTTAAACCTTGGCCATTTAGTGATTCATTGCTGGTGAAAGGGCTACCCTGAGTTAAGGACAAAAGGTGGCAAGTCTTTGTATCTCACTTGGTAATGCCACCCCCCTTTGTGTCATGTGATCATGTTAGGAAGTCACTGCAATTTGCAAAGAATTATGACAAGAAATGACAGGCTCTCTGCAGCCTGTGTACATCATGGCATGATAGATCCTTGTTTGAGACAGGCTGCCAGCTCCCTTTTGTCTGCACAATGAGGTTCATGGACCTCATGTAGCTAACAAAATCCCCCCAAGTTGTCTATAAAACAAATTTCGAAGGATGAAGAAATGACAAAAGAGTATTTATTTTGGGAAATTCTGACATTAGTAAAAAATATTTTGTTCATTTTAATATTTCTAAAATTAGTATCTTTAACATTTTCCTTAGGAATATCAACAAACTTTTAAAAAGCATTGCAGTTTCCTGGCCTGTATGAGCTAAATTAAGCTCCAGAGTGGGCTGATAAGATGCACATCAAAGATCTCTGATCATAACTTATCTGATCAGAGCAAAGCCACAAAGGAAACATCCTTACTAGGAGCCCCAAAATAACAGTGCCCAGTACAGACAGAGGTGTCTTTGATGAATTCCATGTGAGAAGCCGTGATTCAAGCATTCATTTGCAAGTAGTGTTTTTCTGAAGTGATCCAAGGAAGACTTCTAAGAGGTGGAAAAGTCGGACAGAGGAGGAATGGCAGCCAGAAAGAGGGAGTATAATCAAGCAAGTGACCTATGGGGGCAGCTGGAACTCAATCCCACTGAGGAGCTCTACTCATAGTGGAGAACATACTTCAGTTATTTCAAACCAAAGGATAAGGAAGAATTTTAAATTATCAGCATCTGGCAGCATGGATGGCTCAGCGGTTTAGCACGGCCTTCTGCCCAGGGCCTGATCCTGGGGCCCTGGGATCGAGTGCCGCATGGGGCTCCCTGCATGGAGCCTGCTTCTCCCTCTGCCTGTGTCTCCGCCTCTCTCTCTCTGTCTCATGGATAAATAAATAAAATCTTAAAAAAAAATAATAAATTATTAGCATCAGTTTTCATGTTCGTCATTATACAGTGTAAATAGTTTTAAATGCAAATATCAGAATTTAACTCATATGTAGAATCATCAAAATTATACGATTCTTTTTTTTAAGATTTTATTTATAGGGACACCTGAGTGCCTCAGTTGGTTAAGCGTCTAGAGAGGAGGGGGGGAGATAGCATGAGAGGGGGAGAGGGGGAGCAACAGAAAGAGAGGGAGAAGCAGACTGTATTATATGGTATGTATTATTCCTGAGCAGGAAGCCTGATGTGGGGCTTGATCCTGGCACTCCAGGATCACGACCTAAACACAAGACTGACACGAAACTGAGCCACCCAGGCACCCCCAAAGTTATACAATTCTTATTTGTCAGTTTACAATGCATTTTTCTCTTAGCAGAATGGTGGCTGTACAGAACTAACTTGTCTTATTTCACTGGTACCCATCCAGTACTATGTACCTTTGATCTACTAATGAGTAAAGAAGGACTGAAAGAGAGAGAATGTGGGTTTCCCAGCTTTTCCTTTCATTCTGTCTCTTTACTTTCAGCATAAGTGGTTGGTTAGTATAGGAAATTAGCAAAAGTAGAAAAGAATGTGATAGAGTTCCTTGATTGTTCTGTTCAAATCTTTCCTCATTTGAAGCAAGTTCTGCTGTGACCAGAGAGTGTGCCCTTTTATTCAGTCATAGATATGACATATTTATCCTATACTTACTTTTCCCCCATATCCTAGGTTTCTAAATTCTGCTTGTGAGTACCAGGAATATTCTATGGAAATGAGGAAGCAAGGAACAATGCATATACACATCATACCAATGTCCTCTGCTCACACCCATGCCCTATCATCCTTCACTTATAAAACACTAGTCCAAAGATAGAATTACTAGGAATTTCAAGATGATGACAGCAGATCATTAAACCAAGTTGATGCCCCTCTCAATGTGAGAGAACACACCTCTGGAGCTGGCTCTGTCTGGGACATCTCTCCACCAAAGCCACATTCTTTGTGGGTGGAGAATTGCTTCCATCCCTCCATGTGTTCAGGCCAAGCCAAGTAAGGAAACTGAGTGGATGCCTCAGGCAGAGATACAGGTGTTCACAGCCTTTGTTTGGTGTGTAGAGATGTGTGCCGGTGTAGATGGAGGGCACTGATCTGTTTCCTTGGACACCTCTGAGATTTAAATAAAAGAGACCAGGACTTCAGGGTTTGCTTTTGCTGAGTGTTCGGGACTTGCTGCTTCCTGAAATGTAGATAGAAGTTGAGAGTGTTTGTCACTAGGAATTTTTTTTTCTGTGTCAATCTCATCAAAGTGAAGGCATATAAATTTCCCTTACCAATTGGCCCCTTCCCGCATATTTTTGTTTCATTGCCTATTGTGTACATTCAGGACTGTCACTGGCTGATAGGGTATTTGTGAGGTGCCTACAGCCCTTGATAGAGCTGGAGAGAGACAGGGGACAATCTCTTTGTGGGGGGAACACAGAAACAAAAGAGCAGATGAAGAACAGAGAGAACAGAGCTTGTAGAGTTCCCAGAATATACTCAGCCTAGTAGAAAAGCAGAGCCTGCTTTCCTTCTAACCTGCAACTTTCCAGGTGACTGGAGAATGTTTTCTTGGTTCTAATTGTAAGCACTAGAAAGGCTTTGTTGAATCAGGTTGACTACAGAAAGAGCATAAATGTCCATAACCTTCTGGGTAAGCAATTTGGCAATGTGTATTTAGAGTTTAATGATGATATTTATACCCTCTGCCCTGGAATTACTCTCTTAAAATTTTATTTTTATACACATTTATTTAAATATCATTTACATCAAGAAAATTATAAATAGCTGAATAATAGAAATCTTCCAAACTTTCAGCTGAAGGAATGCTGTGTAGCTAAAAGAAAGTTATGCTTTAGAATAATAATTACAAACTGAGCAAAGAATTCAAAATTAGTGACTGTATGTCCCCAATTGCTCATTAGAGTCCTAGTCTCGGCCCATTGTCCTGGAATAATCACTGATGGTGTGCCTTTTCTCTGTTGAGAGTTCCTGGTCACTCCATTCATAATATAATAAAGGTACAAAGCTGCCTGTGACACTCTAAGTGCTATATAAACTGGTGTGGGATGGTGCATGTTTAACAATTGGCTCTCCAGGAAACCACTCTGATTTGTAGCATTTGTCAATATCCATGGTGTAAATATTATCACTATGGTTGATTTCAAGCTATAACATGAGGTCATGGAAGGCAGACATGGGCTGAGATTAGCACAATCATCTCTCCCAAGCCATTCAAGTAGATGCAGCAGACCTTTGGGTAAACAAGGCACTATTTGGGTAAGGACTTCACAAGGATAAGAGTGGTGGTAGTCTTTGCATGGTGGGGAGTAGTTTTCTTTGCTTCTTTGTGTTGGGTGAAGGGAGTCTAATACCCACTGGGCCACCATCCCTGGAGAGAGCAATCCCCATCACTGCATTTGAAGTTAGCAGGCAGGGTCCTGCTGCCCTTCACAAAGGAGGGTGCCTGTGTGTTCTGGCCTCTCCAGCTGCCCAGCAGGTGCTCCCTCTCCACTGTGAGCCCGGCCCTCAGGGCAAGAGGACCAGTTTTGATCTCCATCATGCCCCCATTCCTCCAGTCTTCCAACACTGGACAGGATAAGAAAAGGAAACAGTCAGGGCAGACAAACTCAGTAGAAGGCTGTTTAATTGTATTCATGAGAGGAAATGAGGGCTGAACAGAAAGAACTGTCAAGGAATTTTCAGAAAAGAGGAAAGCTTTGGGAAGCACTGGATATTCTCATTTCCTTTGCTGGATAGATGGAAAGTGGGGGGAAAACTTAGCTTTCTGATTAACCTCACAGTCCAAAATTTTTAAGGATAGTAGCCACATTGTTAAAATAGATTAAGAGGAACCTGGTGCCAGCTAGTGGAGACCCTGTGAAGACAGCAACTCAACTTCTTGTCTGTCTTTGTCGGTAATCCTCTCCATCCATGATGCCAGGCCCTATTAGCTCCTGGCTCTGAGCCAGTCAAAAAAGTGCATCCCTGTTAATGCCCCATAGTCTCATCTGTGAGCAAGGGCGTGCCTGAATGGCATATCCTTCTGACTGCAGTCAAAGTATCTGTAGGTATCCCAGATTTGGTTTATATTTTCATATGGTCTGAATGTTTATGTCCACTTTAAGTTTATATGTTAAACCCTAGGCCCCAAAGATGATGGTATTAGGAGGTGGGGTCTTTGGGAGGTGATTCAGCCCTCACAAAAGGGATTAGTGCTTTTATAAAAGAGGCTCCAGACTTCTCATCCCTTCCACCATGTGAGGACACAGTGAAAAGACTCCAACTACGAGTCAGGAAATAGGCACTTATCAAAGGTGATGCTGCCATGCTTAGATCTTCAACTTCCAGTCTCCACAACTGTAAGAAATACATTTCTGTTGTGTATAAGCCTTCCACTCTGTGGCATTTTGGTATGGCAGCCCAAACAGACTAAGATATATACATCTGTTCACTCATGAGCTACGTATTAAGCACCTACTATGTTTTAGGCACTGCTCTGGTATTCAGAATACACCAACAAACAGCAACAACAATAAATAAATAAAATCCCTGCCTTCAAGAATCTATTTCTTAGGGGGAGAAAATAGACTGTAAACAATATACTGTATTGAAAGTGGTAGGAACTTTGTCCCCAAAATGTTTTTTTATAGCTTAAATTTTTAAAAACATGGATACAACCAAGATTCACGTATTGCATTTAGATGTCACATCCTCTTAGTACCTTTCAAAGTTTATTTAGTAACTTTCAAACATGACATTTGAAAAGAGAGCAGAACAATGGTCTCATCAAATGTCCACATTCTGGAATTATATGGTGATCTCATTTGTGACATCATTCAACTTGGTGCTGTCTCCCTTGTACTTCCTATAAACTGTAAATCAGAACAAAAGGTTCAGTTAGATTTAGTATAAATACTCCAACAAATTAAAGGTTGTTAGACTCAGGGGCACCTGGGTGACTCAGTGGTTGGTCTGCCTTTGGCTCAAGTGGTAATCCCAGGGTCCTGGGATTCAGTCCCACATCAGGCTCCCTGCAGGGAGCCTGCTTCTCCCTCTGCCTATGTCTCTGCCTCTCTGTGTCTCTCATGAGTAAATAAAGTCTTTTTTTAAAAAAAAGGTTAGATTTAATGTAAATATTTCCATCAAGAATACTTTAAGAGTACTCTAACTTGACACAAATATTTCCCGAGCTTTCAAACCATACAAAATTTGGTTTAATAGCTCCACAAATACTATTTTGTAACTCTTTTTAGGGATTTTCCTTACTCTCCCATTTTGGGTGTTAACAATATGAGAAGTTACTGCACTAAGCAATCTATAAATGTAAGCACTATTAATCATGCTGCTGATATGGATTCAAAGATGATCTTGGATCACAATAACCCAGGATCTTCAATTTAGCACTTTGGTTCCTTGAGCTTTCTTTAGAAATAAATCCTAAACAAAAGACTTTTCAAAGATCTCTCCTTTTTACTTTCTTTCTACTTTGATACCTTCTGAGGTTAGTTGAAGAAGTTAAAATCAAAGTCAATATAAAACTTATCCTTTTCTCTAATGTTGCAATAAAAACTGCAGGCACATGAAAATTAATTTCATCCAAATTATGTTTAAAAATCAATACAAGGGTATTTCAGCAATGGCATATTGGACTGGTTTGTAACAACAGCAAAATGATACAACACCTTCAAGATGATACAGATGTGCTTCATGCTTGTAATCAAACACAAATCTATGGACAAATGTAATACAGAGTGATTGCAGCAGCCCTTCAAAATTTCCTTTCATATTTGTTCCTTCCCCTTACAGAGCAAAATATTGCACTGTAGGTAAAGCATGGTTTAATATGCATGAGTCCAAATTAATCATAACTTTTATTGTGGTAGGATATACATAGCACAAAATTTATAATTATAACCATTTTTAAGTATAGAGTTCAGTGACATTAAATGTATTCATATTGTTGTTCCACCATCACCACCATCTATCTTCAGAACTCTTTTTATCTTACAAAATTGAAACTTTATACCCATTAAACAACAACTCCCCATTCCCTCATCCCCTTAGTCCTCAGAAATCACCACTCTACTTTCTGTCTTTATGATTTCAACTCCTCTAGGTGGAATTATACGGTATTTGTCTTTTTGTGTTTTGCTTTTTCACTCAGCCTAATGTTCTCAAGGCTCATCCGTGTTGAGCATGCCCTTCAGAATGCCCTTCTTTTTTAAGGCTGAATGCTATTCCACTGTATGCATATTCCATATATTTTTTTAATTCATCCATCTGTATAGATGAACATTTGTATTATTTCCACCTATTTGGCTATTGCAAATAATGTTGCTATGAACATGGGTGTACAAATAACTCTTTGAGTCCTGCTTTTAATTCTTTTGGGTATATATCCAAAGGTGGAATTGCTGGATCATGTAATTCTATGTGTCTTTTAGGATACTCATACCTTTTAAGTATGGTAAATATAAAGTATGGTGAAACTTCTATACATCATAATAAAGAAGCCCCAAAGTCAATTTATGCATTTCAGTTAAGGTTTTTTTCATCTTTATCTTCAGGTAAACAGAACCAATGAAGCAGCAACTTGTTCTCAGTTTCCAAGGCCATCATCTCAGTATAATCTTCATTAGGACCCATGTAAACACTTCCAAACTGGGCTAATCTGCAAATAGTCCAGGCAAATGGACAGAGAATTATAAGAACCAGTATAACAGGTGACAAAAGCATTAACCAAAGCTGCAAGGTACAGCTTCCAGTAAAATACAAGTTCCAGAGAGACTTTATTAATAAGAAGAAAGGAAGTAAATTTTAATCATGACCCAAATGTGCTAACTCAGGAAGAAATCATGACGGCTCTAAGGAAGTGGAATGTAAGTCTATATGTTGTACTGGCCATCTTTTTAAAATCAAGGCATTTGAGAAACTGGGCCTCCCCCCCCCTTTCTTTTAATAGTTTTCTTTTTATTCCAGTTCATTTTTCAGTTTTTATACCTTTCAAAAATCAGACGAGAAGACTGAGCAGAGATTGACCTTTGACACTGATAAAATGGTTTCTAAGAAGGAAAAAAAACTGGAGGAGGAAAAAGAAGAAGATGAAGGTATGGAGGAGGGAATCGGTAGCTACAGAGTAAATGGGTAGCTATGGGGACCTGATGGCAGTAGATGCTTTGAAAATTGCGGCTGAACAGTGTATTAGGAAGGTAGGGCACAATCAGCTAGTGCTCCCAGTGGTCTAGGGCAGGCTCTGGAGCTGGAGGACAGCACAGGAAAGGACAGTGGCCTGTCTCTGCTAATAGGAGACAACTTATTCAGTCTGGAAACTAGATCCATCCAGAAACACAGCGTTCCCCCAGCTCAGGACCCCACCTGATAATTTGGAGTTCTGGGACATTCTCCAAACAGAGATCCTGGAAATGCTTGGTTGGGCTGTTTCTCTAAATACCATCTTGACAAAGCCCTGATTCACAACTGACAGCAGGAATCATCCAGCCAAGGGAGGTCTGCAACAGAAATCACCCAGCATGGAGAGGATTTTCCTCCTGAGGCAAGATTGGATAACAAACACCAATGTTGCCTTCCTCTGCTGTTTTAATTTACATTCTATTGCCCTCCATGTAGACAGCAGCTGGAGTCATGCTGTCAGAGAAGCTTCTCTTCACACAGACGCTGTACAATCAACAGGTCTATTGACACACCACCCCTTCTGCCATATGGAATCAGGAACAAAGATCCAGATGGGTCCCTGCATCTCTTTTCAACAAAATTAGCCATGCTTTTGCCTAAGTCTTTCTACTATTCTGGATCCCTGGCTGACCATGTTCCCATTCAGCCTTGCTACCCATCATAGCATGGAAGTTCAGGTCCAGAATGCAAGGCAGCTTATCTGCTGTTGGTTCCCAAGGTGCTGAGAGAGCAGGTGGGGACAGATGGGGTGGAGGAACCATTCAAGGGCTCATGGCAGTTTTCTTCTCATTATACTTCTCTTCCTGCTCATCAACTACTTCTGACTGCTACTTTCAGTTCTTCTGGGAAGCAGCATGCTTGGTACCATGGGACTCATGCCTCTCCCCAACAAATTAACTAGACAAAAGGCTTTTCTGCAGAGGTCTTCTATCTGATTTTTTAAGTCTAGAGTTACAGCATCTCCTGTAAAAAGGCTTTAGTGTAGAAAATGAGGCACATAGTTGGGCACATGATAATTGCATTCTAGTCTGATTTAAATAGTCTTTGATGTCTTCTTGGCCACAAGGTCACAACTCTTTGGAAATGTAGCACTAGGCTCCTTATAAAGCTCAGCTTTGGTTTTAAAAAATTTGTTCATTCTTTCATTTATTAGCTACTTTCTCACTGCTTTCTTACATATCACATCTCTATAAGAGAGATGACAGCCTGGCTCTAGGAGTCTACACTGCTTCCACAGTCTTTCCCTTAATTTAGGATAATGAAATTTAAGTGTTTTGGAGGGGTGTCTTTAAAAATATCTGCAGTACTTCCCTACAAATCATGGTCCATTAATCTATAACTGCTTTTGGAATGTTCCAAGACACACAAGAAGCTTTATCTTCAAAGGTGCTTAGGCTCCTGCTATTGCAAAGACCATTTTATTTGCAAAGGGAAAAATGCTAATGTGATTTTTTGGTTCAATATTCATAAGTCAAAACTGACACTGATAGCTAAAATAAGCATGAATGTTTCTTTTTCATTTTTTCCCAACTATGAAAGTAATAAATGGTTCCAGTAATGACAGACTATAATTCAGGCCAAACCTTGCTCTGAGAAAAACTAAAATATTTGGATGATGTTAAAATATATCCTCTTAAAAGCATCCAAGAGCTAAAAGAAAATGAAGAATCATCAGATCACACTTTGAAAAAGCAAAGAACAAGAAAAGGTAAGCTGAAGTCTCTGAGCTAATTTTGCCCTGACAGTTTCCTCTATAAACAAAGAAATAACAGGAAAACTGATGTTAGAATAGAAGAAATCAAAGTGAAATCTCCAGGCTTCCCGAAATGGGGCTGCAGACAAACTATATACCACATGAAACTAAAACCCTTAGAGTTAGTGAAGCAGATGTAAACTAGCCCATGCCTAGACTGGCTTTGAGTTATCTGTGTTAGCCCAGGAAGCCACAGGCTTTGATCTTGGATTTAAGTAGTCTGAGTGGTGCATCCAGATGCAAAAATGATGCTACATCTAGAAATTCCAGTGCTATGCTTCTATTCAAAGGAATACTACTAGAGAGTGAGCTCCACTAGAAGGCATTGGATAGAACTACCCACTACAGTATCATGTATATTTTACTCCTTTCACTCAGCACAGATTGCTGAGTAAAGAAACCATAGTCTCCCTAAAATGCAAAGTCCTTGCCCTAGAGTTACTCACAATTGCGCAAAAGCCAACCTGTAACCAGCTCATTTCAAGCAATATGGGAAGTGCTGAAAGAATGTGCAGTTGGGGGGAATGATGAAGGATAACTGGAAGAAAGGCAGGCAGGGACAAGGGGCCCCTGCCCTACGAGGAAACCACCCTTAAAAGGATTTTACACCATCCTGGAAGGAGCCCTCCAGCCTTCCCTTGATTATATGATAGGTGCAGTGAGAGTTAATCGATTAAAACAGCCCACCAACAAACCCAAAAAAACCCTAGGCTTAGAAACTCCAGTGGTAACCCTTTTGGATCCCCTCCCTCTTTTGGAGCTTTGTACTATCACTTTCCTATTGCTCAATAAACCTGGCTTTGCTGGCCACCAAACAAACAAACAAACAAACCTGCAGGAAGGAGAGGCCAGTGGTGCAGGCAGCAGCAACTGGCAGGGGTGTGCATTTATTCACAGTGGGTCTTGCAAAATGAGTAGGAATTTGCTAGATGCAGAATAGGGAGAGGCACCTTCCCAGCACAGACACATGGACAATGTTACTGATGTGTGAAAAGACAGGGTATTTCCAGGAGTGGTCAGTCATCCTGTGTGACTGGAGTCTGGTATATGCCATAGAGCCAGCCAGAGGAAAGAAAGAAAGACTCAAGTATTGAGATGGAGAAGTCAATATGGGTTGGAACACATACATTTGCATGTTTATGTTCTTTTCTCATATTTGACTATTTTTGCTATGGAACAATCATACTTTTTAACTGAGATATCTTAACACAGGCCTAATCCACTTGGAATTTATTTTGTATGTGAGAAGGTAAGCATTAAATGGCTCATCAGACTTTTCAGTACCGTTTATTGTATTGTTCTGGCTTTCTTTCTGAGTAGCAAAGGCAAGTCTGTCATTTGTCCTGTGACCCTGGTCCCGCAATTTCCAGGGTATTGCTCATATCATAGTCAGAGGACTGTGAGGTGAGACACCATTGTGTACATATAAGAATGAGGAAAATAAAAAAGGCTGACCATACAAGTGTGAGCAAGGGTGTAGAGCAACTGGAATACTCCTACACCAATGGTGGGAATGTAAGAAGGTGCCCCCACCTTGAAAAGCTGTCCAGCATTCTCTTAAAAGGTTAAACATATACCTGCCATATGATTCAGCCATTTTAAGAGAAAAGAAAGCAAATGTTCACAGCAGCATATTTGTAATAGCCCTAATCTGGAAACATTCTAAATGTTCACCAAGAGGTGAATGGATAAACACACTGTTATATCTACACAATATACTATCACTTAGCAATAAACAGGAACGAATTTTATCTTTAATTTCTTTAAGTTTTCATTTAAATTCCAGTTAGTTAACATACAGTGTAATATTAGTTTAAGGTATATAATTTAGTGATTCAGCACTTACACACACAACACTCTGTGCTCATCACAAGTGCACTTTTTTTTTACAAGTGCACTTCTTAATCCTCATCACCTATTTCATGCATCTCCCCACCAACTTTACCTCTGATAACCATGAGTTTGTTCTCTCTAGTTAGGAGTACTGTTTCTTGGTTTACTTCTCTCTTTTTTCCTCATGAGTGCTTGTTTTCTCTCATTTTTAAATTCCATATATGAGTGAAATCATATGTTATTTATCTTTCTGTTACTTATTTTGCTTAGTATAATACTCTAGCCCCACCCACATCCTTGCAAATGACAAGATTTGATTCTTTTTTTGGGCTGAGTAATATTCCATTGTATATATACCACCTTTTCTTTATCCGTTTATCAGTTGATGGACATTTGAGCTTTTTCCATAATTTGGCTATTATTGATAATGCTGCTATAAACATTCAGGTGCATGTATTCCTTCAAATGAGCATTTCTGTGTAAATACCTAGTCATGCAATGCCTAATGACATTAGTAGTTCTACTTTTAACTTTTTGAGGAAACTCCATATTGTTTTCCAGAGTGGCTATAACAGTTGGCACTCCTGCCAACAGTATAAGAGAGTTCCCTTTCTCCACATCCTTGCCAACACTTATGGTTTTCTATATTATTAATTTTAGCCATTCTGACAAGTGTAAGGTGATATCTCCTTGTAGTTTTGATTTGTAGTGCCCTGATGTTAGCTGATGTTGAGCATCTTTTCATGTTTCTGTTAGCCACCTGTGTGTTTTCTTTGGAAAAATGTCTATTCATGTCTTCTGCCCATTTTTTAACTGGATTATTTGGTTTTTGGGCATTAAGTTTTATAAGTTGTTTATATATTTTGGGGACTATCAGATATGTCATTTGCAAATATCTTCTATTCTGTAGGTTGCCTTTTAGTTTTGTTGATTTATTTATTATTATTACTACTATTGTTATTATTATTATTTTGCTGTGTAGAAGCTATGTATTTTGATGAAGTCCTAATAGTTTGTTTTAGGTTTTTCTTTGCCTTGGGAGACATATCTAGTAAAAAGTTGTTATGGCCAATGTTAAAGAGGTTACTGCCTGTGTTGTCCTCCAGGATTTTGATATGGCTTCCTGTCTCACATTTAGGTATTTCATCCATTTTGAATTTATTTTTTTTTGTGTGTGTGTGATTTAAGAAAGTGGTCCTATTTCATGCTTTTGCGTGTTGCTGTTATTGAATGTAGTACTGGAAATCCTAACCACAGCAACCCCCAAAACTAAAAGAAATAGAAGGCTTTAGATTAGCTAGGAAGAAGTCAAACTTTCATCATTGGTAGATGACATGATACTCTATTTAGAGAACCAGAAAAACTCCACCAAAACAGTGCTAGAAGTGATACATGAATTCAGTAAAGTCACAGAATACAAAATCAAGGTACAGATATCTGTTTCATTTGTATACACCAAAAATGAAGCAGCAGAAAGAGAAACCAAGGAATCAATCCCATTTACAATTGTACCAAAACTCATAAGATACCTAGGAATAAACTTAACCAAAGAGGTAAAAGATGTTTATTTTTGAAACCATAGGACACTTATGAAAGAAATTTAAGAGGACACAAAAAATGGAAAACATTCCATGCTCATAGATTGGAAGAACACACATTGTTAAAATGTCTTGACTACCCAAAGTAATCTACACACTTAATGCAATTCCTACCAAAATTATCCAACAAAAATATCCAACAGCATTTTTCAAAGGAATCAATTATTGACACATGTAGCCACATGGAAGAAAAAAATCTCAAAGCTGTACTGAGTAAAAGAAGCAAGGCAAATTTTAAAAACAATCTGCTGTATTATTTCATTTATATAATATTCTATGAAAGACAAACCAATCTACAGGGACAGAAAGCAGATACTGGTTCCCAAGGGATGGGAGGACAGGAGCAAAAATTACATAGAGGATGTGGGACAGTCTAAGTAATGAATTTGTTCAATATCCTGGTTGTGTTGAAGGTTTCACAGGTGTGTAAATATGGCAAAACTTATCAAATACAACAACAACAATAAAGATGGGTTTCTGAATAACATTTGTAGTGATACATTAAAAAACTTACACTTTAGATGTGTGCAGTTTATTGTATACCAATTGTACCTGAATAAACTATTAGACAGTATTTGTAATCCATTGCTGAATGGCATCTACCAGCATAAAGCTTCTCAATCAATTGGAATTTTGCAAGGAAAATTATTTTACTTTTAGATTATTAGTCAGAAATGGATCATTAAGTCACTGTGTGGAAGGCAAAACTTCTATTATACTTGTTTGCTGTTACAAATTATATATATAAATATTATTAATATATATTACATATTATTTTATATATATACATACTACAAAAGCTATATATATATACTATAGTGTGTGTATATATACAACACTTTATTATATATGTGTGTGTGTGTGTATGTGTGTGTGTGTGTGTGTGTGTGAATTTACACAAAGTTTATATTAGTTTCCTGGGGCTGCCATAACATAGTACCACAGACTGAGCACTTAACAGGAAATTATTGTTTCACAGTTCTGGAGGCTAGAAATCTGAGATCAAGAGGTGGGCAGGGTTGATTCTTTCTGAGTCCTCTCTTATGGCTTCTAGATGGACACCTTCTCCATGCACCTCTTTATATCTTTTTTTTTCTGTTTATTATTATACATATATTATTTGTTGATATTATTTATTTTAAATTTTATTTAAATTCAATTTGCCAACATATAGTATAACATCCAGTGCTCATCTCATAATGTGTCTTTATATCATCTTGCCTCTGTGTATGTCATGCATTTATCTTCACATGGTCTTTTTATTTTTTTAATAAGAACAACAGTCATATTGGGTGAGGGGCCCCATACTCAAGTATGACCTCATCTTAACTAATCACATCTGCAATGACTTTGTCTCCAAATAAGGTAATTTTCTGAGGTATTAGATCAATACTTCAATATATAATTGGGAGTGGGTGGGCACAGTTTAACTCAAAACAAAGATCCACCTCATATTTTAATTTTTCCCTCTCTACAATCCTATTTAACTAGACAAAGTGTTTATTTTTAAATCTAGTAGAAATGATTCAAATTAGACATCCAACAATAATATATATTTTTATAGATATAAAAAGAATCATCAAAAAATCAGTATAGCTGTTCAAAGTTTACAAAATTAATATAGCTCCTTTTCTTAAGAGTTATTTTTCTTTAAACTAGGCAATGGCAACTAAAGTATAAAACAACCATTCCACAACAGAAGTATTAAAGGTTAAGCAACTTTTTTCTACCCTTGTTTATGTTGCTTTTTAAATTCAAGAATAATTAACATACAGTCTTATATTAGTTTCAGATATACAATATTGTGATTCAACAATTTTGTACATTTCTCAGTGCTCATCAAGATAAGCATACACATTATGTATTTCACCCATCCACTCTGCCTACCTCCCCCCTCTGAGGACCACCAGTATCGTCTTCATATATAAGACTTTATTTTTCATATATAAGACTTTATTGTCTCTTTCTTCATTTGTTTTTTTCTTTTTTGTTTGATTTTTTTTTTTTTGTATCTGAAAGTCTACATATGAGTGAAATCATATGGCATTTGACTGACTTATTTCATTTAGCATTATACTCTCTAGGTCCATCCAAGGTTGCCAAAAATGGCACAATTTCATTTGTTATTATAGCTGAATATATTCCATTGTATGTTCCTTCCACACCTTCTTTAACCATTCATCAGTTGATGGACGCTTGTGTTGCTTCCATTTCCTGGCTATTGTAAATGATGCTGCAATAAATAGTGAATGTATCACTTCGAATTAGTGTGGTTTTTTTCCTTTCGGTAAATACCTAGTAGCGGAAATACTGGATCATATAGTAATTCTATTTTAACTTTTTGAGGAACATCTATGCTGTTTTTCACAGTGGCTGTGCCAGTTTGCATTCCCACCATTAGTACAAGAGGGTTCCCCTTTCTTCACATCCTTACCAACACCTGTTGCTTCTTGTGTTGATTTTAGTTATTCTGATAGGTTTGAGGTGATATCTAATGGTAGTTTTGATTTGCATTTCTTTTATGGTAAGTGATTATAAACATCTTTTCATGTGTCTGTTGGCCATCTGGTTATCTTTTTTGGAGAACTGTGCCTGTTCGCGTCTTCTGCCCACTTTTAAATTGGATTATTGGGTTTGGGGGGGTATTAATTTGTATCAGTTCTTTTTATATTTTGGAGACCAACCCTTTTTCAGATATATCATTTGCAAATATCTTTTCCCATTCCACAGGTTGTCTTTTAGTTTTGTTGATTATTTCTTTCACTGTGCAGAAGCCTTTTATTTTAATGTAGTCCTAATGTTTATTTATTTTTCCTCCTTGCCTCAAAAGACATATCTAAAAAAAAAGTAACTACAGCTGATGTAAAAGTGGTTACTGTCTGTGTTTTCTTCTAGGATTTTTATGGTTCCATGTCTCAGATTTAGGTCTTTAATTCATTTTGAATTTGTTTTTCTGTATGGTGTAAGAAAGTAGTCCAGTTTCTTTCTTTTGCCTGTTGCTGTCCAGTTTTCCCAATAGAGTTTATTGAAGAGACGATCTTTTTTCCATTGGATATTCATTCCTGATTTATCAAATATTAATTGAACATATAGTTATCAGTTAATTTCTGGGTTTTCTATTCTGTTCTATTGACCTATGTGTCTGTTTCTGTGCTGGTAGTATACTATTTTGATTACTATAGCTTTGTAATATAACTTGAAGTCTGGAATTGTGATGCCTCCAGCTTTTCTTTCTCAAGATTGCTTTGGGCATTTGGGGTCTTTTTTAGTTCCATACAAAATCTAGAATTGCTTGTTTTAGTTCTGTAAAAACTACTGTTGTTATTTTGATAGAGATTGCATTATATGTGTGTACATTGTTTTGGGTAGTATGGACTCTTTAACAATATTTGTTCTTTCATTCCATGAGCATGGAATGTCTTCCCATTTCTTTGAGTAAGCTTCAATTTCTTTCATCAGTGTTGTACAGCTTTCAAAGTACAGAGCTCTCCTCTGTTTATTCCTAGATATTTTATTGTTTTTGGTGCAACTGTGAGTGGGATTTGTTTTCTTAATTTCCCTTTCTGCTGTTTCATTGTTGATGCATAGAAATGTACAGATTTCTGTACATTGTTTTTGTATTCTGTGACTTTACTGAATGAGAGTGTCAGTTGTAGCACTGTTTTGGTAGAGTCTTTTAGGTTTTCTAAGTATCATATCATCTGCAAATAGTGAAACTTTTTCCTTACCAATGTGGATGCCTTTTCTTTTTGTTGTCTGATTGCTATATACAGTACTATCTTGAATAAAAGTGGTGAAAGTGAACATCCTTATCTTGTTCCTGAGCCAAAGGGAAAGCTCTAAGTTTTTTCCCATTGAGGATGATACTAACTATGGGTTTTTCATATAAGGCCTTTATTATATGGAGATATGTTCCCTCTACACCTATTTTCTTGAGGGTTTTTTTTATCATGAATGGATGTTGCATTTTGTCAAGTATCTTTTCTCCATTTATTGAAATGATCATATTTGTTATCCTTTGTTATTGATGTGATGTATCACATTGATTTGCAAATATTGAACCATGCTTGCAGCCCAAGAATAAATTCCACTTGATTGTGATGAATTTTTAAATGTATTGATGAATTTGATTTGCTAGTATTTTATTAAAGATTTTTGTATCTATGTTTATCAGACATATTAGCCTGTAGTTCTCTTTTTTTGTGGTGTCTTTGTCTGGTTTGAGTGTATCAGAGTAACACAGGCCTTGTAGAATGAATTTGGAAGTTTTTATTCCTTTTCTATTTTTTGGAATAGTTTGAAAAGAATAGGTACTAACTTTTCTTTACATATTTCGTAGAATGCATATTTCGTAGAATGCAAACGATTTTTTGGAATAGTGAGAAGAATAGGCACTAACTTTTCTTTACATATTTCGTAGAATGCATATGGTTCTGAAATTTTGTTTGTTGGGAGTTTGATTACTGCCTCTATTTCTTTGCTGGTTATCAGTCTGTCCAAGTTTTCTATTTTTTCCTGTTTTAGTTCTGGTAGTTTATATGTTTCCAGGAATTTATCCATTTCTTCCAGATTTCCCAATTTATTGGCATATACTTTTTCATAATATTTTCTTACAATTGTTTGTAATTTTATGATATTGGTTGTTATTCCTCCTCTCTCATTTGTGAATTTATTTGGGTCCTTCTTTTTCCCTTTCTGATATACCTGGCTAGGGGTTTATCAATTTTGCTAATTCTTTCAAAGAATCAATTCTTGGTTTTATTATTCTATTGTATTGGTTTTTTACTTCCTATATATTTTTTTCCTGCTCTAGTGTTTATTACTTCCATTCTGCTGATTTTAGTATTTTTTTTTTCCAGCTCCTTAGGCATGAGATCAGGTTGAGATTTTTCTTTCTTCTTGATGGAGGCCTGTATTGCTATAAACTTCCCTCTTAAATCCACTTTTTCTGTAACCCTGTGGTTTTGGGCCTTTGTGTTTTCATTTTCATTTGTTTCCATGTACTTTTTGATTTCTTTTCTTTCCTGTTTGACCCATTTATTGTTTAGTAGCAATTTTATCTAACTTTAATGTATTGTGGTCTTTCCAGATTTTTTTCTTCTGGTTAATTTCTAGTTCCATAGTGCTGTGGTTAGAAAACATGCATGGTGTAGCTTCGATCTCCTTGAATATATTGAAGCTTGTTTTGTGGCCTAATATATGATTTATTCTGGAGAATGTGCACTTGAAAAGAATGTATATTCCGCTGTTTTAGGATGGAATGTTCTAAATATATCTGTTAAGTCCATCTGCTTCAATGTGTCATTCAAAGTTATTGTTTCCTTGTTGAGTTTCCATTTAAGTAATCTGTCTATTGATGTAAGTGAGGTATTAATGTCCTCTACTAATATTGCATTAGTACCAATTAGTTCCTTTATGTTTATTATTAACTGTTTTATATATTTGCATGCTCCATGTTAGATGTACAAATATTTATAATTGTTATATCTTGTTGGATAGTCCCCTTTATTACTAAATAGTGTCCTTCTTTGTCTCTTGTTACCATCTTTGTTTTAAAGTCTGTTTTTTCCAATATGTGTATTGCTACTCCAGTTTTCTTTTGACATCCGTTTCTGTGATAGATGTTTCTTCATCTCACTTTCAATCTGCAGCTATCTTTAGGTCCAAAATGAGGGTCTTTTAGGCAGCCTTATAGGCAGCATATGTGTCTTGTTTTTTATCCATTCTGATCCTATGCCTTTTTTTTTATCCTATTTCTTTTGATTGTAGTGTTTAGTCTGTCTTTTGATTGGAGCACTTGGTGCATTTATACTCAGATTAATTATTGATATATATCTATTTATTGCCATTTTATTACTTTCCTTTTTTATTACTTACATATTTATTAGTGGCTCTTGATTTATGATTACCATTAGGTCTGTATATAACATCTTTTGCATATAACAGTCTATATTAAGTTGTTAGTCATTTGAGTGAATCCGTCATTTTCTCTTTCCCACACTTTAGGTATGTGTTTTTAGATTTTTATTTTTATTTTTTTTTTGTTTTTAGATTTTTACATCCTTCTCTTTTGTGAGTTATTTTTAGAGAAATATTTATTTTTACTGCTTTTGTGTTTTCTAATATTAAATTCATTTCTGGTCTCAACTTTCTAGTCCAAGAGCCCTCTTTAATATTTCTTGCAAGATTGGTTTAGGTATGAACTCCTTTAGTTATTGTTTTTCTGGAAAAATCTTTATCTCTCCTTCTATTCTGAATAATAGCCTTGCTGGATAAAGTATTCTTGGCTGCAAATTTTTCCCATTCAGAACTTTTGACATATCATCCTGCTCCCTTCTGATTTGGAATGTTACTGCTATAAAAATCTCCTGTTACCCTTATGAGGTTTCCCTTGTATGTTTCTGGGTTATTTGGCCTTGTTGCTTAAAAAACAAACAAACAAACTTTTTATCACTAATTTAATTACAATATGTCTTGGTGTGGATCTGCTTTGATTGATCTTGTTGAGGTTCTCTGTGCCTCCTGGATCTAGTTAACTGCTTGCTTCCCTAGTTTAGGGACTTTTGCAGCCATTATTTATTCAAATCAATTTTCTGTTCTCTTTTCCTTCTTTATTTTTTTTAAAGGTTTATTTATTTATTTAAGAGAGAGAGAAAGAGAGAGAGAGAGACTGAGAGAAAGGCAGAGGGAGAGACTCTTCAAGAGACTCCCAGGTAAGCATAGAGCTCAACCTGGGGCTTGATCCTACGACCCATGAATCACAACCTGAGGCAACCAATAGTGGGATGGTCAACCAATTGAGCCACCCAGGTGCCCCAGTGCCCTTTTCTTTCTACTCAAAGAATTCCTTTTAATGTTTCTTGTAAGGCTGGTCTAGTGGTGATGAATTCCTGTAACTTTTGTTTGGGAAACTATCGCTCCTTCTCTTCTGAATAATACACATAAAAGTAGATTTTATTGATTGCAGGTTTTGCCTCTCAGTACTTTGTGGGGTTTTATTTCTCCTTGACCTATCTGTTATAGGTTCCTTTCCTTTTTTAAATATACTTTTATAGGAGTTTGATTTGCCAACATATAGCATAACATCCAGGGCTCAACCATCAAGTGCACCTAATCAGTGCACGTATCCCAGTCATCCCAATCCCTCATTCACCTCCCTTTCCACTACCCCTTGTGTCTCTCATGTCTGTCACCCATACTGATATTTCCAACTCATTTTCTCTCCTTTTCCCCTTTATTCCCTTTCACTATTTTTTATATTCCCCAAATGAATAAGACCATATAATGTTTGTCCTTCTCTGATTGACTTACTTTATTCAGCATGATAGTCTCCAGTTCCATCCACACTGAAGCAAATGGTGGGTATTTGTCGTTTCTAATGGCTGAGTAATATGCCATTGTATACATATACCACATCTTCTTATCCATTCATATTTGATGGACACCGAGGCTTCTTCCACAGTTTGGCTATTTTTTTTAATATCCGTATTTATTTATTTTTTTGGCAGATCTATTTTTTTTATAAATTTATTTTTTATTGGTGTTCAATTTGCCAACATATAGAATAACACCCAGTGCTCATCCCATCAAGTACCACCCTCGGTGCCAATCACCTAGTCACCCTCACCCCCCACCCTCCTCCCCTTCCAGCACCCCTAGTTCTTTTCCCAGAGTTAGGAGTCTTCATGTTCTGTCTCCTTTCTGAGATTTCCCACTCATTTTTTCTCCTTTCCCCTTTATGCCCTCTCACTATTTTTTATATTCCCCAAATGAATGAGACCATATAATGTTTTTCCTTCTCCGATTGACTTATTTCACTCAGCATAATACCCTCCAGTTCCATCCACGTTGAAGCAAATGGTGGGTATTTGTCATTTCTAATGGCTGAGTAATATTCCATTGTATATATAGACCACGTCTTCTTTATCCATTCATCTTGCGATGGACACCGAGGCTCCTTCCACAGTTTGGCTATTGTGGACAATGCTGCTAGAAACATTGGGGTGCAGGTGTCCCGGCGTTTCACTGCATCTGTATCTTTGGGGTAAATCCCCAGCTGTGCAATTGCTGGGTCATAGGGAAGATCTATTTTTAATTCTTTGAGGAACCTGCACACAGTTTTCCAGAGTGGCTGCACCACTTCACATTCCCACCAACAGTGCAAGAGAGTTCCCTTTTCTCCACATCCTCTCCAACATTTGTTGTTTCCTGCCTTCTTAATTTTCCCTATTTTCACTGGTGTGAGGTGGTATCTCATTGTGGTTTTGATTTATATTTCTCTGATGGCCAGTGATGCGGAGCATTTTCTCATGTGCTTGTTGGCCATTTCTATGTCTTCATCTGTGAGATTTCTGTTCATGTCTTTTGCCCATTTCATGATTGGATTGTTTGTTTCCATGGTGTTGAGTTTAATAAGTTCTTTATAGATCTTGGATATTAGCCCTTTATCGGATATGTCATTTGCAAATATCTCCTCCCATTCTGTAGGCTGTCTTTTAGTTTTGTTGACTGTTTCTTTTGCTGTGCAGAGCTCTTTATCTTGATTAAGTCCCAATAGTTCATTTTTGCTTTTGTTTCCTTTGCCTTCATGGATGTATCTTGCCAAAAGTTGCTGTGGCCAAGTTCATAAAGGTTGTTGCCTGTGTTCTCCTCTAGGATTTTGATGGATTCTTGTCTCACATTTAGATCTTTCATTCATTTTAAGTTTATCTTTGTGTATGGTGTGAGAGAATGGTCTAGTTTCATTCTTCTGCATATGGATGTCCAATTTTCCCAACAACATTTATTGAAGAGACTGTCCTTTTTCCAGTGGATAGTCTTTCCAGCTTTGTCGAATGTTAGTTGACCATAGAGTCATCTGCAAAGAGGGAGAGTTTGACTTCTTCTTTCCCAGTTTGAATGCCTTTATTTCTTTTTGTTGCCTGATTGCTGAGGCTAGAACTTCGAGGACTATGTTGAATAGTAGTGGTTAGATTGGACATCCCTGTCGTGCTTGTGATCTCAGGGGAAAGGCTCCCAATGTTACCCCATTGAGAATGATATTTGCTGTGGGCTTTTCAAAGATCAGTTTAAGATGCTTAGGGATGTTCCTTCTATCCCTACACTCCGAAGAGTTTTGATCAGTAATGGATGTTGTATTTTTTGAAAGGCTTTCTCTGCATCTATTGAGAGGATCATGTTTCTTGTTTTTTTCTCTTGTTGATATAATCTATCACATTGATTGCTTTAGGAGTGTTGAACCAGCCTTGCATCCCAGGGATAAATCTCATTTGGTCATGGTGAATAATCTTCTTAATGTACTCTTGGATCCTAGGCTAGTATCTCGTTGAGGATTTTTGCACCTGTGATCATCAGGGATATTGGTCTATAATTCTCCTTTTTGGAGGGTCTTTGTCTAGTTTTGGAATTAAGGTGATGCTGGCCTCATAGAACGAGTTTGGAAGTATTCCATCCTCTTCTATCTTTTGGAACAGCTTTAGTAGAATAGGTATTTTTTCTTCTTTAAACATTTGAGAGAATTCCCCTGGAAAACCATCTGGCCCTGGACTTTGGTGTCTTGGGAGGTTTTTGATGACTGCTTCAATTTTCTCCCTGGTTATTGTCCTGATCAGGTTTTCTGTTTCTTCCTGTTCCCGTTTTGGTAGTTTGTGGTTTTCCAGAAATGCGTCCATTTCTTCTAGTTTGCCTAACTTATTGGCATATAGCTGCTCATAATACGTTTTTAAAATCGTTTGTATTTCCTTGGTATTGTTTGTGATTTCTCATCTTTCATTCGTGATTTTATTAATTAGATTCTTTTCTCTTTTGTTTTTAATAAGGGTGGCTAATGGTTTATCTATATTATTAATTCTTTCAAAGAACCAACTCCTGGTTTTGTTGATCTGTTCTATAGTTCTTGTCTCTATTTCACTGAGTGCTGCTCGAATCTTTATTAGTTCTCTTCTTCTGCTGGGTGTAGGTTTTATTTGCTGTTCTTTCTCCAGCTCCTTTAGGTGCAAGTTTAGCTTGTGTATTTGAGTTTTTTTCCAATTTTTTTGAGGGTTGCTTGTATTGTGATGTATTTCCATCTTAGGACTGCTTTTGCTGTCTCCCAAAGGTTTTGAATGGTTGTATCTTCATTTTCATTAGTTTCCATGAATCTTTTTCATTCTTCTCTAATTTCTTGGTTGACCTTTTCATCTTTTTAGCAGGATGCTCTTTAACCTCCACGTCTTTGAATTGCTTCCAAATTTCATCTTGAGTTCAAGTTTCAAAGCATTATGGTTTGAAAATATGCAGGGGACAATCCCAATCTTTTGGTATCAGTTAAGACCTGATTTGTGACCCAGTGTGTGGTCTATTCTGGAGAAAGTTTCATGTGCACTTGAGAAGAATGTGTATTCAGTTGCGTTTGGATGTAAAGTTCTGTAAATATCTGTGAAATACATTTGGTCCAGTGTATCATTTAAAGCTCTTATTTCTTTGGAGATATTGTGCTTAGAATATCTGTCATTTATAGAAAGCGCCATGTTGAAGTCTTCCAGTATTATCTAAGTATGTGTTTACTTTGGTTTTTAATTGATTGATATATTTGGCAGCTCCCACATTAGGGGCATAAATATTCATGATTATTAGGTTCTCTTGTTGGATAGATCCTTTAAATATGATATAGTGTCCCTCTTCATCTCTTACTGCAGTCTTTGGGATAAACTTTAATTTATCTGATACGAGGATTGCCACCCTTGCTTTCTTTTGAGGACGATTTGAATGGTAAATGGTTCTTAACCTTTGATTTTCAGGCTGGTGGTGTCCTTAGATCTAAAATGAATCTCTTGTAGACAGCAAATAGATGGATCTTGCTTTTTTATCCAGTCTGAAACCCTACATCTTTTGATGGAATCATTAAGCCCATTCAAGTTCAGAGTTACTATTGAAAGATATGAATTTAGTGTCATCATAATACCCATTCAGTCCCTGTTTTTGTGGATTATTTCTTTGGGTTTCCTCTTTCTTTTAAGGGGTCCCCTTAATATTTCTTGCAGAGCTGGTTTGGTTGTCACATATTCTTTCAGTTTCTGCCTATCTTGGAAGATCTTTGTGTCTCCTTCTATTCTGAATGAGAGCCTTGCTGGATAAAGTATTCATGGCTGCATGTTCTTCTCATTTAGGATCCTGGATATCTCCTGCCAGCCCTTTCTGGCCTGCCAGGTCTCTGTGGAGAGGTCTTCTGTTAATCTAACAGTTCTCCCCATAGAAATTAGGGATCTCTTGTCTCTTGCTGCTTTAAGGATTTTTTCTTTATCTTTGGAATTTTCAAGTTTCACTATTAAATGTCAAGGTGTTGAATGTTTTTTATTGATTTTAGGGGGATCTCTCTATCTCCTGGATCTGAATGTCTGTTTCACTCCCCAAGTTAGGGAAGTTCTCAGGTATGATTTGTTCAAATAAGCTTTTTGGTACTCTGTCCCTTTCAGCGCCCTCTGGAACCCCAATTAAACATAGATTTTTTCCTTCTGAGGCTGTCATTTATTTCCCTTAAGCTTTCCTCATGGTCTTTTAATTTTTTTTCTCTTTTTTCCTCAGCTTCCTTCCTTGATATCAACTTGTCTTCTCTGTCACTGACTCTTTCTTTTACCTCATTAACCCTTGTCGTTAGGACCTCCAATATGGATTGCATCTCATTTAATTCATTTTTAATTTTGGCCTGATTAGATCTAAATTCTTCAGTCATGACATCTCTTGAATCCTTTATGCTTTTTTCTAGAGTCACCAGTACCTTTATAATTGTGCCTGAATTGGCTTTCTGAACATCGAATTGTGTTCCAAATTCTGTAACTCTGTGGCAGAGAGTACTGTTTCTGATTCTTTCTTTTGTGGTGAGTTCTTCTTTCTAGTCATTTTCCTCAGTTCACAGTTGCTAAAAATGAGTTGTACTGGAAAAACAAAGAAAACAAAAAACAAGGAGGGATATCCTCTGGTTCTATATACTCCATATCTCTCAACTTCCCCTGGAGATTTCCAGTGCTGCTTGGTCAAGAACTTGCTCTCCCCCTACCATTCCCACTGGTATTCTGGGGGAGGGGCCTGCTGTGCGTATTCCCAGGTGTGTGCACAGCTCAGTGGGAGCTGTTTGTCCTGTGAGGCCCCTGTTCCCTGGTAGCCCTACTTCATCCCAGGCACAGGGTGACACCAGGAGGAACAACAACACTGCTGGCGGCCAGCCTTTCAGCTCTGGAGTCAGCTCCTGCAGTAACTACCACTGTCTCCCAGACCACACTGGCCTGGATGCTCCCAAGGGTGAGGGGCACTGATCTGTACAGCTTGGGGGCACCCAGCAGCAGGACCGTCCACTCTGTCCTGTGCCCTCCCCATCTCTGCCTGTCCTGGGAGGAGCACAGGATCCTGGGCTGTGCCTTCTCAGCACCCTGCGATCTAGGGCCTGGGCCACAGCTCTTGAAGGCAGCAGGGCACAGGCTCCTCTATCCAAAGCCACCACCTCAGTTTCTCCCAAGGCCACGCCAGGCGCGCTCCAGCACTATATCCAGCTTGGCTCATGATGTGCGGTGTGATCTTCCCTGGGGTGCAGTTCCTCTGTTAGTGACTCTGGGAGACTGGAGGCTCCACTGCCCCTCCTGCGGTACTGCCCGGTTTCCCTGCTAAGCACCTTTCTATCATGGAAGAATCTGTTGTGGACTTTTAAAATTCCTTCTTCTCCAGGAGGGATTTTCTGTCCTGGAGGCTTTCACTTCCTTGCTTTAACCTGGCTCCTCACGGGGGCCCCTCCTCCACTTGATTATTTTTTTTCCACCTTCCAACCTTGTTAGAAGTGCAAACTCTTCTCTCTGTAGCGTTCCAGCTGTTCTCTCTTTCAATCTCACGTTGAATTCGTAGGTGTTCAGGATGATTTGAAAGTTATCTAGGTAAGTTGGTGGGGACAGATGACTTGGGGACCCTACTCTTCTGCTATCTTGCCCTGCTGCCTCCCTATCAGTACTTTGAATATATCATTCCATTTCCTTCTGGCCTGCAAAGTTTCTGCTGAAATATAAGCTGATAGTCTTCTGGGGTTTCCCTTGCATGCAACTGTATTCTTTTCTTTAGCTGCTTTTAAAATTCTCTTTTTATCACTACTGTTCATCATTTTAATTATTATGTGTCTTGGTGTGGTCCTCCTTGGGTTAATTTCATTGAAGTCTCTCTGTTCTTCCTGGATCTGCATGTCTTTTCTCTTTTCCAGTTTAAGGAAGATTTCATCTATTATTTCTTCATGTAAATTATGCCACCTTCCCTCTCTTTTCCTTCTGGGATCTCTATAATGTGAATGTACTATGCTGGGTGATGTCACTGATGAATAATTGGCAGAACTGGCTCAAGCCTTTTCCTCACTGTCACTGTCCTCATGGTGGTATCCTTGATGAGGCTGTAAGAATTGTGGGACAAGGGACCAGCTCAGCTCCTGTCAATTGGTCCTACTTCACATGGATATATGTGCATAGGTGGTTGGCAATAGATTCATTTTACCAATTTTTCCTTCATTGATATCCTGAATGCCTAAGTTAGTACAGTGTTAGTTTAGATAAATGTTATTCACTCCTGCAATTAGCACATTCCAAAAAACCTGCTGATTCAGTTAACTACCAGCTGTTTCTTTACATCAATCTGATTTTCTACTTGAATATTTTTTTAAAAATAATGCTATTGTCACAAGTGGAAGCTAATGCATTCAAATAAAAAAAAATGTCCTAGTAGTCCCTAAAATTATTTCAAGTACCAGCAGCAGGGTGCACACACCACTTTGGAAATGGTAACAGAGAATGGTATGGCCCTTCTCTGAGATCCTTAACCCTTTATAAAGGCCTCTTCTGAGTGAAAAGAAAAAATCCCATGGATTCCCCTAGATAGTAATTGTTCTTCCAGTATCTGCCATCTGAGAATGCATATAATGACCAAACTACTATTAATTTAGAATAAATTGGCACTGTATTTGTGATAACAATTGTGCATGAAAATTAGCAGTGCCATGGTAAGAGGAGCCACTTCTTCCATCTACAAAGGGCCTGGTGAAGTCCTTTTGAAACTGGCCAGAGAGAGAAAGGAAAGAGAAAATATGAATGGGGCAAGAAGAGAAAGTCCAGCAATGATGGAGACACTCGCCAAGAGGGTCTGCCATGATCTGTAGCCCTTAACTCAGATGGGACTTGGTGACTAAACCTGCTGTCTCATTTATAGTCACAGGGCAAGTAGCATTAAGAATAAAAAGGCCATATGACGAGGCATGACTTAGAAAACTCTGCAGCTTTGGCCTTGGCCAGGCACTGAAGGGTGGAGCATGGAGACAGGGGGATTGTATCCAGGCTTGTCTTTGTTACTAGGGAAATGATTTAAGGCTGTATATTGGGTCCGTTTTGCTCCTTTATGAGAAATCACCAGGAGGTGGGGGCTGGGGTGGGAAAAGGCTTTTACTCCTCGTCTCAGCTCCCAAAAACAAAGGAAGCCATCAGGACATTAGTCTACCTTTGTGTCTTCTGTTCCATTTAAATCGTGCACTCCTTTAGAAGGCTGAATTCTGTCTGCTTAAGCTTGTATTTCATAAAAGCTTCTCTTGCACTGTGAGAACTAAATAACTGTGGGTGAGCAATTCTTGGTATTATACAAACTGGGACCAAAGATGACTTTATAATAATAGGAAGAGACAATCAGGCAGGCAGGGAGGACTTTATAAATAGCTTATAAGGCAGCAGTTGGCTTATTTTAACTTTTAAACCCCCTTGAGCTTTTCTGGTCTATAACAGTGACATTGTAACACTGTCCAGGTGCTCCAGTACAAAAAAAAGTCCTTCCTTGTTATTTTTTTAAAAATTTTTAGTTTAAAAGATCAAAAATAAGTAAAACTTGAACTTCCTGAGTTTCCATATTGAAGACAAAACTCCTTTTAGAAAAACTGGGCCCATATGGAGACCCTGATTCAAGTGGAGGCTCTGCTGGGAAAATGCAGAAAGCAGCACATTTGCTGTCCTGATGTCATCATCACCAGCAAGGATTTCTTGAGTTTCTGCTTCACAAACAGTGGGTACATTGGGCAGGGGACATGAAGATGAATCATGAGCTTTACAGGTCAGGAGGAAGACAGGCTTTCCCACAACCATGCAGTGAGTAAACAGAGCAGTGGACTGTAGAGTCATATTAGTGCCCTTCATATGTTTTATAGGTTTTCCATTTGGGGTCAGCCAAAAAGGCAGCAGGGGATTTTTTTTTAAGCTACAACCCATTTTTTTAGATCTACATTATAGGTGCCAAAATGAGAATGATGGGAAATTTGAGGCACGGCTGCCCAGGGAAGAGAGTTTAAGGGAGCCACGCTGCATCTTGAAAGGGGCAGGAGTCTGACTGCTCAGAGTTCTGGATGCTTACATATTTTCTTCATGGCCTATAGACTTTGTGTCTTTATAGTCAGGCTTCCTGTGTGTTGTGCAGCAATACTGACTTTAGGAAAGAGGGTTGCATGGATTTTTTGTTTGTTTGTTTCTATAATAGGAATCTGAAAGATATTTACATTTCTGCGGAGTACACCAGGTGCCCCTTGAGGAGCTGGGGAAGTTGAATGGCTGCTGTTTTCAGAATCTGTCCACCATTGGTAAGACTCTTAAGGCCCCAGAGTCACTTTTTCAAAGCCAAATTCTTTTTTTTATAATAAATTTATTTTTTATTGGTGTTCAATTTGCCATCATACAGAATAACACCCAGTGCTCATCCCGTCAAGTGCCCCCCTCAGTGCCCGTCACCCAGTCACCCCCACCCCCCGCCCTCCTCCCCTTCCACCACCCCTAGTTCGTTTCCCAGAGTTAGGAGTCTTCCATATTCTGTCTCCCTTTCTGATATTTCCTACCCATTTCTTTTCTCTTCCCCTCTATTCCCTTTCACTATTATTTAGATTCCCCAAATGAATGAGACCATATAATGTTTGTCCTTCTCTGATTGACTCATTTCACTCAGCCTAATACCCTCCAGTTCCAAGCACATTGAAGCAAATGGTGGGTATTTGTCATTTCTAATGGCTGAGTAATATTCCATTGTATGTATAAACCACATGTTCTTTATCCATTCATCTTTTGATGGACACCGAGGCTCCTTCCACAGTTTAGCTATTGTGGACATTGCTGCTATAAACATCGGGGTGCAGGTGTCCCAGAGTTTCCTTGCATCTGTATCTTTGGGGTAAATCCCCAGCAGTGCAATTGCTGGGTTGTAGGGAAGATCTATTTTTAACTCTTTGAGGAACCTGCACACAGTTTTCCAGAGTGGCTGCACCAGTTCACATTCCCACCAACAGTGCAGGAGGGTTCCCTTTTCTCCACATCATCTCCAACATTTGTGGTTTCCTGCCTTGTGAATTTTCCCCATTCTCACTGGTGTGAGGTGGTATCTCATTATGGTTTTGATTTGTATTTCCCTGATAGCAAGTGATGCAGAGCATTTTCTCATGTGCTTGTTGGCCATGTCTATGTCTTCCTCTGTGAGATTTCTGTTCATGTCTTTTGCCCATTTCTCAGCAATCAGACAACAAAAAGACATTAAAGGCATTCGAATTGGCAAAGAAGAAGTCAAACTGTCCCTCTTTGCCGATGACATGATACTCTACATAGGAAACCCAAAAGACTCCACCCCAAGATTGCTAGAACTCATACAGCAATTTGGCAGTGTGGCAGGATACAAAATCAATGCCCAGAAGTCAGTGGCATTTCTATACACTAACAATGAGATGAAGAAAGAGAAATTAAGGAGTCAATCCCATTTACAATTGCACCCAAAAGCATAAGATACCTAGGAATAAACCTAACCAAAGAGGTAAACGATCTATACCCTAAACACTATAGAACACTTTTTTTTTATAGAACACTTCTGAAAGAAATTGAGGAAGACACAAAATGATGGAAAATTATTCCATGCTCATGGATTGGCAGAATTAATATTGTGAAAATGTCAATGTTACCCAGGGCAATTTACACATTTAATGCAATCCCTATCAAAATACCATGGACTTTCTTCAGGGAGTTAGAACAAATTATTTTAAGATTTGTGTGGAATCAGAAAAGACCCCGAATAGCCAGAGGAATTTTAAAAAAGAAAACAATAGCTGGAGGCATCATAATGCCAGATTTCAGGTTGTACTACAAGCTGTGGTCATCAAGACAGTGTGGTACTGGCACAAAAACAGACACATAGATCAATGGAACAGAATAGAGAACCCAGAAGTGTACCCTCAAATTTATGATCAACTAATATTCGATAAAGGAGGAAAAACTATCTACTGGAAGAAAGACAGTCTCTTCAATAAATGGTGCTGGGAAAATTGGACATCCACATGCAGAAGAATGAAACTAGACCACTCTCTTTCACCATACACAAAGATAAACTCAAAATGGATGAAAGATCTAAATGTGAGACAAGATTCCATCAAAATCCTAGAGGAGAACACAGGCAACACCCTTTTTGAACTCAGCCACAGTAACTTCTTGCAAGATACATCCATGAAGGCAAGAGAAACAAAAGCAAAAATGAACTATTGGGACTTCATCAAGATAAGAAGGTTTTGCACAGCAAAAGAAACAGTCAACAAAACTCAAAGACAACCTACAGAATGGGAGAAGATATTTGCAAATGACGTATCAGATAAAGGGCTAGTTTCCAAGATCTATAAAGACCTTATTAAACTCAACAGCAAAGAAACAATCAAAGCGAAATTCCAAGACTTCCCATGAAGCAGCCTCCTATTGTGCACCGCACTGTGCACTCCTGTAGCAAAGCCTGAGGGGAGCTTGTAGGTTGCTGATGGGCATGGAAGGTCCAGGAAAGGGTCTCGCTCTTGGTTCTCTTTCTCTCTTGGCTTGTGTCTATTAGGGAAATTTGAGCTCTTTTCTATGTAAGCTGTGAACCCTTCAGAGCAAGAAGTACCCTGTAATCAGAATTCTCAGCATCCTTGCACAAAGGACCCCAATTCCATAGTCTGATATGGGGTTAGTGCATGGCCTCTGGAGACCTGGGGCATCATCTTTGCATTCTTCTAAGAATCCAGTTTACTGTCTGACTGGCCACAAGTATCCTCAAGAAATGTGTGTGGATTGAATGACACATGATTTCTTAAGATAGTGATCTGGGTGACTTGTGGTGTGTTTGTGTAAATGGGGATGTGGGTGAGCTTATGTGGGAGGGTGGTTGTGCATGAGTATAAGATGAGACATGGTTGAGACAGTGGCTGTACCAAAATGTGAGGACTTTTTTTCTTTTTTGAGCTGTCCAGAAAGCCTGAATTCCCTTGCAGTTGGGTACAATTAAATCTTCCACAGACAGCCTGTCACCTTAGAATGTGGCCACAGGGAAATGAAGACAGATCCCAAGGCTAATAACTTTACTTCCAACACATCTTTTGTGGCCTGTGAGCCCCCAGCCTGACATTGGGTATTGTTGGGCCCGCAGGATCAAAGGGGATCAGGAGGCATCAACAAAATGGCGGCAGACCCCCCACCTTGTTGCCCCCACCTCAGAACTTTCCTATCACCAGCAGACCACCTGCCCGAGGACAAGGCACAGGGGGAGACTGGACCTATGCAGGAAACTTGAACCATACTTTACCTAGACCCCATAGAAGGGCATGGGCAGTTATTGCCCCAGGCCGATTCCACCAGTAATATGCCTAATACTTATCACCCCACCCACCCCTTTCCCTTCCCCTCTTCAAAAGCCCTCTTGCCCTGCCCTGTGCAATTTCCCTGGCCCAGACTTCCCCACTCTCTCCCTCCCCTGCAGGCTGCGGAACCTCACCAGAGTGCGTCCCATTAAAAGGCTGTTTCGACCAACTTTTGCCTGGCCTCTCTATTCCATTTCACTACCGATCGGATTAAACCTGACAGGTATGTGCTCCTATGTTTGACTCAGAGCAGCAGTACAGTCTAGGGAGGCTGATGCTTATAGCAAAGTCAGATGGGCTTCATCCCATTTCATAGGCTCAAGGATGAGACACTTGTCACCTGCCTCTTCCCTGTCACTCTCTTCTGTGTTCCAGGGAGCCATTGAATCCAGAAGGTAGGCATGATTGTGGGGTCCTTGGAGTCCTTGTCCTCCTTTCTGAAAGTCTTACTTTTCGTCCTCAAATAATTTGTCCCTCCAGGGGGTTGAGTTGCAGGTTCACAGGGATGCAGGTCCTTATATCAACCCAGGTATAATTCCCAGCAGGATGTGGGAGAACCATTACATTAGATCTGGACACCAAAGGCTTCTCTGTCTACAGGGCTAAATGTGCTGACTCCATGCTCAGCAGTTGGTGCTGCTCTCATATGGCTGGTTGGAGGTGCCATTGTTCTCTTTCTAGCAGTTTCTGAGAAGGCAGATACTTGGCCTTTCAGGGGAGGAGGGGTGTCAGACAGTGTCAGCTCAGTTACACCCTATTATTACCTTTTTAAATTTGTTTTTATTGAAGTATAATTAACATTCAGTGTTATATTAGTTTCAAGTGTACAACATAGTGATTCAACAATTCTATACATTACTCAGTGCTCATCATAATAATACTCTTAATCCCCTTCAGCTATTTCACCATCCCCCTACCCACCTCCCCTCTGGCAACCACCAGCTTCCCAGAAGTCTCTGTCATTACTCTTGTCCCTTCAGAGTCACTGGAAAGAGAGCCAAGGCCCAGCCCTGCCCCATGAGGCACCTCATCCCCTCCTTCCACATCTGAAATCAGACTTGTTGACAGCACAGCACTCTTCTCCATCAATATTGCTTTTTTAAACCAACAAACTAACTCAAGCTAACAGCCATTCTTGACCTTTCCTTTCCCTGTCATCTTCATCCATGCCCCTCTAAGAACACCTTCACCTATGCCCCTCTAAGAACACACCAGACTGAAGCAATGCTGGTATAGTCATTTAATGGGTCATCACATCTGGCATCTGGATAATGATTTTAAAGGTAAGTCATGTCAGCAGTGTAGAAATAGGTATTTAGTAAGTATGATAGTTTACAAATCAACAAAAATGCATCCTATACTAAAAGCAGGGGAAGGACTAAGGGAAAGGCTGGGGCTGCTGGATACATTCCAGAGCTTGTGACTGTCCCAGATCTTGCCCTGATCATCACCTCAATCCAAGGGCTACCATCCTCCTTATAGGAATGAGGAAGCTGGCTCCATATTACAAGGCTGAAGGTGGAGGAAATGTAACTGTACTACTGTTGTTCCTTGACAATCTGAAATCTACTTGTGGAAACTGGTTTAATGTCATCTCATCACTGCCTATTTCTGGAGAAGCAGCAGGATTATTCTAGACTATAGCTGTGTTTCTTAAACTATATGTGTAAATTCATCACTTTGTTAAAAAGCAGGTGTTGATTCACCAGATCTGGGGACGGCATGGGGGATTCTGCATAGCTGACCAGCTCCCAGTCTGGGCAATGCTACAAGTCCAGAGCCCACTGTGCAGGTTGCTTGTAGTACAGATCTGTGCTTCTCAAAGTGGGTTGCTCCTAGAATCATCTGGAGGTATTTCAAAAACCACAATTCCCAAACTGTAACTGCTCCTTCACTTACATCTGAATTTGGGTTGCCAAGGGTAAGGAGTTTTTTCCCTAAGATTTTACTTATTTATGCACAGGCACATGCAAGAAGGAAAGAGAGAGAGAGAGAGAGAGAGAGAGAGGTAGTACATAAGAGTGCACAAGTGGGGAGAGGGGTAGAGGGAGAAGCAGACTCCCCACTGAGCAGGGAGCCCCATGTGGGGCTTGATCCCATGACCTGGAAAGCAGAGGCTCAACGATTGAGCCACCCTAGCACCTCAGTCAGGAGATTTAAAGTTCCTTAGGTGATTTTCAGTGTGCAATTCAAGTCATGAGCCAGGACTCTAGAGTTTTAAGGAATTTTGCAAAAAACAACAAGCAAAAACTCTATTTGAAGAACTGTGGAATATCCAGTTTTGAAGATCTACTGATTTCATCCCCAAGTATATGCTTCAGAGCTGATTCTGGCATCAGAGTCTGGGCAAATGGGATCTTATTGTGGTGTTCTACAACTATGGAAAAATGTTTAATTTTTGGTTTTGTGCTTTTTAAACCTGTGATGTTGGTCAAAAAAGAACTTTAAGCCACTCTTGGCTTGAATAATTCCCACATTCTATATTATTGGCAAATCTATACTCTTATATCCTCATCCAGAATTTTCTTGGAGGAATGCATACATCTGAAGTTCTTATTGCACTTGGGGTATACACATTCTAGAAGACCTAATCTTCTAGACCATCTCATCTACCAGTCCCCTTCCCTACCTGCCCCCATATAACACTCCAGGCTTGTGTCTAAACCATCACTAGGAAAATGTCATTATATTATTAGCCTCTAATGCCAGATACCTATTGTCTATTTTTGTTTCTAATCTGTCCTTTCAGTGTCCAAACAAGGAAAGCAAACCCCTTAGAATCAGAGATTTCTGAGCTGCAAGGAGGCTGTCAGGTTGAGCTGATTCAAACCTAGATTTTTTAGGTGAGTGTCTCAGAGGTTTTTCAATGACAGAGCCTGGGTAGGTTTGGGCTCTGGGTTTTCCACCACAACCGTGTCTAGCACATTAGGCTGCCTCTGCACCCCCAGCCAAGTAGAGCCCGAGAGCCACCACCAGCCACACCACTTCAGAGATGTATCTTAGGAATGTAGTGAGTGTCCAGTCATGCAGATATATGAAGAACATCTGGACTCTGGACTTAGAAGAGTACCAAGGGTGTCATAGAGGGTGAGAAGGAATCCATTAAAGAAAATTCAGCTGTTTCCATCCTGCCACACTACAAGCTTGGTCAGTCCTTGGCAGCTGGGCTTGCTGAACAGAGGGAATCTGGGGTCACAGCACAGGGAATTCTGTGGGAAATTAATCAACGGTGGTATTCCCACATATTTAACTATGGATGATGTGCCAGCTGGCGTAAATCTGACCCTGAGCAGGGGAAGGCACTGTCACTGTTCTAAGAGCTTCAGAGGCATGGTCCTCTTGATGATGCTTGCAGATTAGCTATTTTTTCTTCCAGTCACTTTGAAATATAATTGACATACAGCACTACAAGTTTAAGATCGATAGCCTAATGATCTGACTTACATAGATTGTGAAGCCAGTGCTATTTCTAAGCCCCATTTTATAGATGAGGAATTTGAGGCTCAGAGGAGTTCACTAACTGGTCCAGGGTTGCAGGGCTGGGAATGACCCTGGACAGACCAACAGCCAAGGCCCCTGCCTCATGTCTACATTCAATAAAGATGAATTATAGAGCTGCTTTTCTCAGAGTTTGGCACCATTGGGATAAGACTGGACACTAGAAAACATTATCTGAATTCTAAGTAAAGTAGCCCCCTATAAGCACCAACTTGAATGGAATATTGTCCTCTATCAGAGGTGTCCAAGACAGCACTGGGAGCTGGTAACTCAGTAGAGCAGCCCCTGAGAAAATACAAAAGAGATCGTTCACCTAAAATCAAGGGCATTTCCTGGTCTTCTTCTGGCAATTAGGGATTGTAGAGAAGCTTACTGCCCAAGACACATATTCTCATTACCATGAGCCTCAAGAGTTGGGAAGGCCCTCCTTTGGCTTGATGTTCTTCTCAAGCATATACAAATGGTGTGCATGCCAGATCTTTTGGAGGCAGTCAGGTGTTTGAATAATGAACATTTTGTCAACTATGGAGAACCAGAAATGTACCTCTGCAAGAAAGTGAAACCATTTAGAGGTATAGCTTTCCAGTGATACATTAAATAAGCCACAAGGATAAAAAGTACAGTATAGGGAATATAGTCTATTGTATTGTAATAGCACTGTATAATAATAGCTACACTTGTAAGTGTAGCATAAATTGTAGAATCATTATGTTGTGTACCTGAAACTAATGTAACATTGTGTCATATGTATTTCAATTATAAAAAAGAGAGAGAAATTATTGCTAGGGAATTTCAGTAAGGGGAAACCCTCCATTGTGGAGGAATCAGAAATTTCTCACTGTGGCCACAATCTGTTAAGTATTAAAGGCCAAACAAACTTCCTCTTAAAGTGAACAAGCATGGAAGTAGATGATTTGTCTTGGTCTTGAGGAGCTGACTGTCTTTACTTTTGCTGAAGTAGAGTGAGAAAGGCTGCTGCATCCATCTGAGGGAAACTTCTCTCAATGCCAAGTCTACTCTTTCACGATATATTTTGCTAAGTCAGGAAAATTATTCAACAGCTCGTCACTATGTATTCCAATACTATGTGTTGGTGGGTCCTTCACCCATTCTTGACTTTTGGCTTTATTTTTCCTTGCTATGTATACTCTAATACCATGAAAAGTATTCAATAAATAATATCATCTGCTTATTAACTCCTTCACTCAACAAAAGCCAGGTGCATAGTGAGTAGCAAATGTGTCCCAGTCTTGAAAATCTTTCCATCGTTTGAACTTAGGAAGCAGTTAAATTATGCTAGACTGTTCAAATGAGTGACAGGTTACATGATTGAGACAATAAAACTACAGGAATTTAATTTTTATAGTTTTTTTCAATGGAAAAAATTTAAGAATGAATTTGGACTTGTAAAGTAGAGATGAAGTGAAAAAACATGAAGGACAGGGAATAGCCTCAGCAAAGTCCTATTGGGGGGACGAGTGGGGTCCATTTCAGGGGGAGGGAGAAGTGAAGACCAAGAGCTAAGGTGTCAAGTTAGGATTCAATAAATATCTGTATTAAAACTCTGCATCCTAAAAGGCAGCTGCTCAGAGTATAATGTAAGAGATGGACTATTCCTTAACTGTGCATATCCCATCTGTGATGATTGTGTCAACTTAGCTGGGCCACAGTGCCCAGATATTTGGTCAAATGTCAGTTTTGATGTTTCTGGGAAGGATTTTGTTTGTTTTTAATGAGATCAGCATTTAGATCAGTAGATTTTGAATAATGCAGATTACCATTCTCTGGGTGTTTAGGTTTTATCACATCAGTTGAACACCATAAGAGAAAAAGATTGAACTCCCTAAGAAAGGGGATTCTCCCTCCAGACTGCCTTTGGACTTGAGAAGCAATGTCAACTCTTCCCTGAGCCTCCAGTCTGCTAGCCAATCTTGCAGATTTTGGACTTGCCAGCCTCCGCAATCATGTGAGCCAGTTCCTCAAAATAAGTCCCTCCATCCCTCCTTTCTACTCTCTCTCCTCTCTTCCTCTTGCTCTTCCTCTATCCCATTGATTCCATTTCTCTGAAAAACTCTGTTTCTCTAGAAAAGCAGTCCTAGGTACAAATGTCAGCATCATCATGGTTCTAAATGTGTTCAGCTGGAAGAGTATGTGGATTCTGTCCTAACATCATGAAGTATTTTTATATTTCTATAAAGTAATAAAACATAGGGCACCTGGGTGGCTCAGTCAGTTAAACATCTGCTTTTGGCTCAGATCATGATCCCGAGATCCTGGGACAATCCCCACATCTGGCTCCCTTCTCAGGGAGGAGTCTGCTTCTCCTTTTCCCTTTGCCCCTCTCCCCCACCACTTGTGCATGATCTCTCTCACTTTCTCTCTCTTTCAAATAAATAAATAAAATATTTTTAAAAAATAATAAAATGGGGGCTAAATCAGACACAATGTCTGGCTATATTTTAATTCAAAGAGGTGGTATTTGACCCCATAATTTCAAGAAAATGTATGGGAGAAATTTTAAACTTGAGAAAATTCTATCCACTAACATTAGTTTTTTTCTGCTTAATTTGAAAAAAATAAATTATATGACCCCATTTTCCTGGCAGACATTTCAATCTCATTCACAGAAATCAGGGTCTGTTGAGAGCAAAGACTAGGGAGTACTGAATTAGGACAGGGATTCTCAAACTCTTAGGATTCCACCCCACTTGTGGTCCACAAGGCACCTGGGCAGGCAGGTGTTTTTATGCTCCTAGGTGACTGTGATGAGCAATCGGGATTGAGAATCCCTAGTTTCCAGAGCAGCATCTGGTGTTACCTGATGTGGAAGCCTTTTACATGAAGCACTACCCAGGGCTCTGGAATCCTACAAGACAGATCAGCAGCTAGGACAGGGCAAAAACTGGGCTATGGCAAGAACTACTTTCTACAGGATAAATGAGAGAGTAATAGCTATCTCTATAAGAGTAGCACACAGCCCTGCCAGGGCCAGGCATGGGCAAAAGAGCAGCTCACACTACACACCAGAGTGGCAGGTGTGTACAGGAAAAGAACAAGGACAGCAGGGTGTTAGGGCTTCCGGGTCCCCACAGCAATGTCCCGGTTGGCATGGATTGCAACTGTTGATTAACAACCTTTGTCCCTAAATAAATGCTTTCTCTTTGAGGATTTTTGTTTAGAATATATTCTGAAAGTATTAAAGAAGAATTATATCTAGGGATTTTTTAAGAGCCTGTGAATTTAAAAATATTTAAAGAAATGTTAATATGGCTTCATTTCAACTGGTTCTGAGGAATTCAATCATCACTCTAGCCTATACACCTATGCTTCCTAGTCCTGCCACAGCCCAGAGTGAACTCTTCAACCATAGTCAACAACAGTTCTATTTTGCCCTAGGGGCACCTGGAGGAAGCACAATAAACTTGATTTGTGGGCAAGCAGAAACCCTGAAAGTGGTGCTTCATCAATACAACAAATCCCCCAGAGCACCTAAACATGTTCAAGTTCTGATAAAGATGAGGGCAGTTTTTTCCTTGATATTTGCAAAACAGTTTATTAATCATATTGTTTCCACTTTTAGTAATTCTTCTGACTACGGGTGGCAGGTTTATGCCATTAGACAACTGATGTGTCACACCAGAGTCTGGAGTCTTATGTCTGCTTGATGGGGGATAGAGTACAGTGAATGGGTGAGTAGACAGATGGAGGGAATGGTCGATGGATGGATGGATGGATAGATGGGTAGATGGATGGATACACACATATATAAGAGGAAAGATAGATAGATTGTTAGCCAGGTACATAGATAGATAGCACAGAGCACTTCATTAACATATGATTTCATTTAATTCTTACAATAATCCCCTTGACCAGGTATAATTGCAATCATTCCTTTTGTAGATTTGTAGATAAGAATAATGACATCTGTGTTAAGTAATTTGTACAAAACCACACCTCTTGCAAGAAGCAAAGGACTTGTTCTTTCTGTATTGCTCTCTGGAAAGGAGTCTGTCCTAAAACATATTGCTCTATCTCTTCCCAGGTGATGTTGTCTACCAATGAACTACACAGCCCACCATCAGAAGTGAGGATTTCAATGAAATGTGACTGTGAGATATCACATGTCTGCTAATACAACAAAGGATCCATGACTCAAGTGAAGGTGTTTCCTATGGATGGTTGGCAAAGGGAGGATGAGAGAGGACAGAGCCCCAGACTTCCAAAGATACCTGTGTAAGAGAAAGAGGAGGATCTTCAGGACCAGAGGGGAGAATAGGCTCAACCAACAAAAAACCAGAACTGGCAGTAGTGGCCTATTCTTGATTCACATGTTCATCTGCACCAGGCCAAGTAGAAATACAGAGGAAGTGTTTATCCATCCCTGCTTTTTTGTTACCATCCTAATGCAAATCCTAGAGAAAGCAGAGGTGGAAACGGGATCAAAGTTCTATGATTAAATGGGGAATTCAAGTTCAGGGAAGGAAGGATGAGGAAAATGGATGGTAAGGCAAGAGAAGAAGCGATATAACGTCCATGCGTTGCCAAGGAGACAGTACTTCACAGCAGCCTCCTTTGTTTGGCCGGTGGCCCTTCTCCCAAAGGATTGTGAGATGAGCCCACACTGTAGAGCAGGCTTTTGGAGAACTGTACTGAATTACATCACTCTCAAGTTCCCATTGGTCAAGTCTCACCACACAGGGACCTAACTTCTCATCTTTGGCATGTCTATCACCCAGTCCTCCAAGTCTTCATGGGCAGACTTGAAGTCCAGGGCTGGGTGGTCCTGAGCAAGAGAGAGAAGGAGAAGGTGATGAGAATCTCTGAGTCAGCATCCAAGAGTGGGTCTCAACCTACTGCTGTTTAGGTTTTATTCCTGTGAAATTTTCTGTGTGCTTCCCACACTAGAAAAAAAAAAAGTATATGGATTTCACTGTCTCCAATTTCCATTACCTTTAATAGGGATTTACTTGTTTAACACTTTGATTTACCAAATGTGAGTGCTTAGGAGAAGTTGTGACCATCATCTACAGCAGAAAATTGATGTCAAATGGATTTCATCTTTCCTCTGGAATTCTGTCACGTTTCTAAAGTTTCTTCTTGTTTTTATAAGTTTCTCTCAGATCTTTCCATCTCTGCATATGAGAGATGTAGAATAAGATATGTTTCTTTGCCTATATTTCAAAAATGACCTCTTTTTTAAAAAATTGACCTTTTCATTTTTACTTTCTTATGACCCAGTAAGACCCACATGGCTTTCTTGGAATGCATATTTGTGAAGGGCTGCATATTGCACAGCCTTTTCTGACTTCTTTTTTTTTTTTTTAAAGCACACCTTTTTTTATTATATTAAAATCAGGCAATGGTCTGACAATAAAAATCTGCTTATGGAATACTGTTATGTTCAACGTTACTTAAAGGATGTTAAATCTTTAGAATTAAGGTATCCCCCAGAAAAAGATTATTGGAAACATCGGTTGCTTTTCAGACTTGATAGTTGCTGCTTCAAAAAGGTGGTTTTACACAAACACTATATTTAAAAAAAAAAAAAAAACTCTTAGAACTTAACAAATCACTTTTATTTTGGTATGCATCCACATCTCAGCATTTAGTGGTCCTGAACAGAAAAGTGGAAAAATGCAGCAATTTGCCAGGAAGTCAAGCCCACCAATTTCAGGGATCTGCTGTGCACACTGAGTTCTTTCTCAATCCCTGCTGAGGACCATGAGATGCAGCAGCACCAAAACCAAAGTATGCACCAAATCCAAAGTTCTTTTTGTTCCAGTTGTCAGATTCCAAACTAGACCCAAATGGATTTGTAAGATGACCACATGAGAACCCTGTTTAAAACTTCTTCAATTGTTAAAAGCAAAAGCAATTACAGGAAAAGAAAACAATTCATTCAGAGGGATTGTGTGTGCTTACAAGTGTCTTCTGTGGCCTTTCTCCAAGTTTTACCACCAAGCACTTTGAGAGCTGGTAGGTCTGAGTACCCCCTGGTAACTGTTGTTTTCACTTTATCAAAACCTGAGCAAAAAAACCCAGCATCAGCTGACAATGACAGCAGAGGGTGGCAGGGCTGAGGACCCAACATTCATTCCAGGCTGGTGGAGAGTAGAGAGTAAATGTGGTTCCAAACTAAAAGAGGGAAGTCAGAGACTCTTTTCAACCTTACCTGATGGTTTCCAGCCAAAGCAAGGAAGTATTGAGTGGTGATGGTGCAAAAAGAGACTTGAAGAAGAAGGAAAAAGCAGCACTCCTCGATTAAGGTCGGGGAGAAGAAATGGGGAAAGCCCTGAATTCCTCACCAAAGGCCAATTTCAGAGGGGAGCAGAGGGGGTTACAATCTATGCTTCGGCTGAGGGTGATCATGGGAAGTGGAGAATGGATGATGGCTTGGAGGGGGGAAGGCATCATTTAAGACTTAAGAAAAGAAACCAGGGGTGCAGCTGGAGCACCCCTGCACACTCTGCAGTAGTCCCACAGGCTGCAGCCTGAAACCTTCACGCCTATTCTAGCAAGCCATCCCAAGCTGGAGGGCTGTTGCAGGAGGGGTGGGTGGAGGGAGGGAGGGAGGGAGCCAGCAGGAGGAGAAGGGGAGAAGGCAGAGACCCCAGGCCATGTAATCAGCAGCAAGGTGATTATGTGATGTGTCTTTTCACAGTTGAGTTAGATGTGCCCCACTGGTTATGATGGGAATCAATTTAAATATACTTTCTTGATCCCAGAAGTTCAAATATGTGGACAGTGGTTACACCTGACAGGATGATTTGTTATAGCACAACTTATATATTTCAAATGGACAAAAAATTAGTATCATTTACAGTATCTTAAGATAAATTGCCTTTGAATGGGCACTTCCTTTCCAGTACTTTTGAGATCTACAATACGTATCTAGAAAATGTACTACTGTGGAAAATGACTACTCAAATCGAATGGTGGGGGGAAAGGGGAGGGCCTGTGGTTTCTCTTTTTGATTAATTGCTGTAACACTGTCCTTTGGGTGGCTGAGGGAGTTTCATGTTTTCTTTAGACATCATTAGGCACAGGAGCTCTTTCAGGACAACTTTGAAGCTATATGAATTCTGCCATTTTGCTAGCACTGATATGGCCCTTGGATCCACCACTCTGTTAGAACTATTAACTCCATTCATATTAATTTTTGTTACAAATCTTACAAAGGGGGGGTGTTTCTGGGTATTTAGGTCCACATTCTATTTTAAGGCTGTATATTCAGTTTTCATAAATTGTTCTTGGAGGCCCAATTATCATCCCGGTCTATCTTGTAAGTGTCATGTCTTTGTCATCTTCTAGACCCCAGCTAACTGTGCCATCTCCTACTCCTTTCTGGCCTTCTTCCAGTTCTTCCAACAATTGAAAATTGTGAGGGACTTTTACTCCCGAGCCCATGGTGGCTGCCATCTTTCATCACTATGGTTCCTCTCTGACTTTTCCTTGTGTAGGAGATCAAGTCCAATCACTGTGGCCTAGCCCACAAGCCCTCCATGTACTGCACTGGCCTGGCTTCCTACTTGCCTCCACTACTCCCCTCCCCTGCAGCTCAGCCTCCTTGCCTCTGCCTGGGCTGTAGCTCACCACCCCCAACACATCTCATGCTTCCTGATACGTGTTCCATTTGCCTCTGCCTTCTCTCCCCACCACCTCTTCTCCTCCTTGGCAAATTCTCACCCAACTCCAAACCAACCCTGGCTATCAAATACACTGGGCAGACTCTAGATTTTTGGAGGCTTATGGACCAACCTCAATCCAGTGCCCATCATTGTGTGTTTGTGTATAAGAACTTAACCTCTCTACACCCTAGTTCTCTTGTCATGTGGGAATTATAATATCATCCCCTTTGCATAGCTCCTATGCAATCTTTCATATATTTATGCACATCTTATATCACCTTTTTTTCTGGACTATCTTTCCAAAGATGTTCGTATAGTGAACAGCTTTGAAAGATAGAGATAGTATCTCCCTCTGTGGCAGAGGGTAGATTTGTCTGTTGGCCAGGATAATAAGGGTACTGTTGCAATTTGCACAAATCTGTTAGTAATCCTCTTGTAGGATTGGGGAGTTCCTAAGCTCAGGGCTTCTCAGCTGTGACAAAGACCCAGTATGTGTGTGCAGTATCCTCTGGGACCATCTGTGCACCACTCTCATGGAACTTTGAGGGCAAAGAAAACAGACGCTATGAGTAATGAAGTTCTTTGTTTCTGACCTAGAAGTTTTGTGTTTTCTTCTAGTTTCCATGAAGAGGGATCCCTGGGTGGCGCAGCGATTTAGCACCTGTCTTTGGTCCAGGGCGCGATCCTGGAGACCCAGGATCGAATCCCACGTCGGGATCCCAGTGCATGGAGCCTGCTTCTCCCTCTGCCTGTGTTTCTGCCTCTCTCTCTGTGTGTGTGACTATCATAAATAAATAAAAATTAAAAATAAATAAATAAATTAGTTTCCATGAAGAGTAAGAGGCTAACTAGTTAGCTCGCAGAGAGGGTAAACTCTCAGTTCACCATTCTTGATACTTTTCCTTTGGCTGAAGGAGACTTTCTTACTGCAAGACAATATGATAGAACCTCCAGGAGCTCCTTTCTGGTTGTCCTCACAACTTAAAGACACACATGCTTCTGTTACAGGATCAATTGCAGCCAGCTCTGTATCCAGACACAGTGACTGGTTCATGGAACTATGAAGCCACTTTTTATGGAATAAATTAACATGCCTAAAGATTGCTCTGCTATTGAATCTACTGCTATCTTGCATCTTCTCATGCCATCACTCCTTCTCTGTTAAAAATATGATTTTTAAAAGTATATAAACACGTATGCATTCATTATTTAGTTTAAATGTTTCTTTTTATTTACCTTTTTTTAATGATAGACAGAGAGAGAGAGGGAATGAGAGAGAGAGAGGCAGAGACACAGGCAGAGATGCAGGCTCTACACCGGGAGCCCAACACGGGACTCCATCCCGGAACTCCAGGATCGTGCCCTGGGCCAAAGGCAGGCGCCAAACCACTAAGCCACCCAAGGATCCCCTATTATTTAGTTTAAAAGGTAGCCCCTGTTTTAGTCAGGGCCAAATGCTGACACAGAGTTCTTCTCAAGGCTTAATTCAGCTTACTTGGGTTGGGGCTGGGAGGTTATGAACCTTCCAAAATTAAGTGCAAGTTGTGTGAATTTTTGTATTTTCCCAGGGAAGGGATTAGTGTTTTATTGGAATCATAAAGTTACTTGTGCTAGAGCCCCTGAATTGGATACATGTTAGCCATAAACAAACAGGGCTTTGTTGGGTTTCCATGGAGGCTGTGCTGAGAATAAGCCAAATGGTGTATCTTCCAGGCCTTATCATGGGAAAACCATGAAAAAAAAACATGAAATGCAAACACAAATAAGGAAGTCTGACCATTGAGGGGGGCCAACAAGAGAGAGGATCAAATAAGAGAGGAAAGACCCTTCTACACCAGAGCAATTGCCAGTCAAGATGGGACATGGAAACTCTACCAAAATAGCTATTTTTTTCCTAAAAACAAAATATTTTAGGGGTGTCCGGGTGGCTCAGTTGGTTAAGTGCCCAACTCTTTGTTTTAGATCAAACTGTGATCTCAGAGTCATAGGATGGAACCCCACATTGGACACTGCACTCAGCACAGTCTGCTTCAGATGCTCTCTCTCTCTCTCCTGTTCTTTCTCTCTCAAATAAATAAAATCTTTTAAAAATCCTTTAAAAATATTAAGGATTCTTCTACTGTGTATATAAACTGGAAGATAATATCGGAGGAATTCACTCAGTGTTTTAGTCTGTTTGGGCTAGCATAATAAACTACCATACTTGTGGTGGTTTAAACACAGATATTTATTTTTTCACAGTTCTGGAGGCTGAAAGTCCACGATTGAAATGCCAGCATGGTAGATTCCTGGTAAGGATCTCTTCCTGGATTGCAGATAGCTACCTTCTTGCTGTGCTCTCATATGTCAATGGGGTAATAGGGCAGAAAAAGAATGAGCTCTTCAGTGTCTTGTCTTTTAAGGTAGCTTATCCCGTTCATGAGGGCTCCACCCAATTATCTCCAAATCACCTCTTAGAAGGGAGGTAAGATGGTAAAATAGTAGAGGAGCTCATTTCATCTGGTCCCCTGTATTTAGTGGGTAACTATCAAATCACTTTGAACACCTATGAATTAAACCTGAGATGTAAGAAAAAAATTGCTGGTATTCTACAAACAGAAGAGCGATGACTTTTTGCAAGGTAGGAGTGCTGAGAAGTGAAACTGAGAGGATATATTCAAAGATAAAAGGAGAAGGAGCCTCCAAAAGTTGGCTATTGAAAAGTGAAATAGCCCCATAGTGCAATATCATTAGTTTTAGAAATCTGCTTCAGGGAGAGACATCCCTGTCTGAAAGGTGCTCAATGGGGAAGTCTGGCAGAATCCTAGGTGGGACAGGGTGGTCCCAGGATCTGGGGCACAGAGAGAATGAGGGTGTCAGAGTTGGCAGAGTTCTGAAGCATTGGAGTGGGGAAGCCAATTTCAGTCTGCTAGCCTGGAGGGGGCTCTCAGCTTAGATCACCATAAACCTTGAACCACTGCAGGATCCACAAAGACACTTGGTGTGGCGGTGTCTTGCAAAGCAAAAGAAGTGGCAGCCCTCAGCCTTCCCCTGGAAGAAATATTGAGGGTATGTGCATGACCTGACCACTGCTCTCTGTTGTGCCCAAGATTGCAAATCCGAGAAACCACCAAGGAGCCGACACCGATGCAAACACACGAGGGTTTATTTACAAGCTCTAGCTTGGGTCCAAGTATACCCAACATAGCGGAGCAGGGACTTGGACCCCGAGCCTAAGAGGCAAGAGGCGTAGCAGCTTTACAGGGGCCAGTGTCCAATGGGATTGTAACATATGCAGAAAGTTGCAGTCATGTTGGTCCACACGCAGGTGGCTGATTGAATTACATTTTACCCTATAGTATCCATTTGAGCTGGCCTATTATTTTGGTCAGAATCCAGGCGCAGTTTTGGCGGACACAAGGCGGGATTACATTGTTTTTTTTTTTTTTTTTTTTTTTTTTTTTTTTTTTTGGGATTACATTGTTTTGAGCCGATTTCCGATAAGGGTGTGCCCAGCAGTTTGACTAGGGTGGGGCAGCGCCTTAAGCAAGAAGCAGGTCATGTGGGGGTCATATAGGAGGTGGAGGTGCAGCACAAAATGGAGTTAGTCCTGCTCTGCTTGTCCAGGGGTAGGGGATTTTCGTTAAATATCCCGGGTCCCACACTCTCCTTGGGGGTCCAGTAAAGGACAGAAATGCTGAGACTTTCCATCTTCCCTGAGGAGGGGTGGTGTGGGTGCTCTCCATGTACTGTTCCTGCAAAGAACAGAATGCTTGACCCTCCTCCTTCCCCCAGGAGGATCAGAGCGGGGCTGCACCACAGGAACCTACAGAGTGTGGTACACACAAAAGTGAGGGTTTATTTCCTTGAGGGTTCACTGAAGAAAGGGGACTTCAGTCTTTCAGCTCTGGGCTGCAGATCAGGGCAGGGCATGGTCATTTTTAATCTCATCCTCTATGAGGAGTGGAAAGCCTTCAGGGAACAAAAGCCATATAGAAAATCTAAAACAGTTTGCACAGAGCCTGGGCCTCTGTCAAGCAGTGGTGCAACTCTGCCCAGACAAGGACACTTGAGAATCAACTCAGCAGTTGATATATATATATATATTTTTTTAGCAGTTGCTATTATTTGGGATTTAGTGTCTTCAAACACACAGACCAAAATGTACTAGGACCAAGTGGATCACCCTGTTTTCTTCACCTGGGAGGTTATATTCTCTTCTCTCCCCCTATTTAAAATTTTTTCCTCTTCTTTTCTTTTTTTTTTCTTTTCTTTTCTTTGTTTCTTTCTTTCTTTTCCTTCAGTTTCTGACCTCATCAGATTTGTCTAGTGTGTATTTCACTTGGGTCATGGTTGATACTTCTGATTTTGTTCTCATTCAGCTGTTCTTCCCCGGGGGGGAAAAAAATGACTAGAAATGACTAGAAGGAGGAATTCACAACAAAAGAAAGAACCAGAAGAAAGGCTCTCTGCTACAGATCTAACCGATATGGAAATAAATAAGATGTCAAAGCTGTAAGTCAGGATAACAATTATTAAAGTTACTACTTGGGCTTGAAAAATGCATAAAAGACACTAGAGAATCTCTTAGTGTAGAAATGAAATCTAATCAGGCCAAACATGAAAATGCCTTAACTGAGATGTAGGCTAAATTGGATGTTCTGACAACTAGGATAAATGAGGTATATGAGAGAGTCAGTCACTTAGAAGACAAAATGATGGAAAGGAAGGAAGCTGAGGAAAAGAGAAAAACAACTAATGAACCATGGGGGGAGGCTTCAAGAAATCATCAATAATTGATAAAATCAAACAATATTAGAATTATTGGAGTCCCCAAGAGAGAAGAGAGAGAGGGACAGAAGGTAAATTGAGTAAATCATAACTGAGAATTTCTATAGTCTTGGAAAGGAAAAAGGCATTCAAGTCCAAGAAGTAGAGAGGACCACTTCCAAAAAGAAATAGACCAACACCCTGAGTATAATAGTGAAGTTGCAACTCAGAGATAAAGAGAAGACTGTGAAAGCAGCTCAAGACAAGAATTCCTTAATTTACAGTGGCAGGAATATTAGACTGGCAGCAGATCTATCCACAGAGACCTTGCAGGCTAGAAAGAGCTGGCATAATATATTCAGGGTACTAAATAAGAAAAACACAGCCAAGAATATTTTATCCAGGAGGAGGGGCAAGATGGCGGAAGAGTAGGGTCCCCAAGTCACCTGTCTCCACCGAATTACCTAGATAACCTTCAAATCATCCTGAAAATCTACGAATTCGGCCTGAGATTTAAAGAGAGACCAGCTGGAATGCTACAGTGAGAAGAGTTCGGGCTTCTATCAAGGTAGGAAGATGGGGGAAAAAGAAATAAAGAAACAAAGGCCTCCAAGGGGGAGGGGCCCCACGAGGAGCCGGGCTAAGGCTGGGGCGAGTGTCCCCAGGACAGGAAAGCCCCATCCCGGAGAAGCAAGAGCTGCACCGACCTTCAGGGGCAGAAAGGGGCTCGCAGGGAGTTGGAGCAGGACCCAGGAGGGCGGGGAAGCCCTCAGGCTTCCTGGGACACTAACAGACACCTGCGCCCCGGGGAGAGTGCGCCGAGCTCCCTGAAGGGCTGCAGCGCGCACTGCGGGACCCGGAGCAGCTCGGAGGGGGGGGGCGCTCGGGCGGCGGCTCCGCGGAGGGGGCTGCGGGGCAGGAGCGCGAATCCAACAGTGCAGGCACCGGAGCACAGGGGCCGGGACACAGCCCAAGAACCGGCCTCCCCCCGGGACAAGCAGAGGCCGGGAGGGCCCAGGACAGCAAGGACGCTCCTGCCCCGGAGCCTCCAGGCCCTGCAGACGGAGAGCTCCGGAGTTACTGCGGGAGATAAATCCAGGGCTCCAGAGCTGGCCCCGCCACTGCGGTTATTCCTCCTGAGGCCTCACGGGGTAAACAACCCCCACTGAGCCCTGCAACAGGCAGGGGGCAGAGCAGCTCCCCCAGTGCTATAACCTGAAAATCAGCACAACAGGCCCCTCCCCCAGAAGACCAGCTAGACGGACAAGCTCCAGGGGAAGTCAAGGCACTTAAAGTATACAGAAGCAGAAGATACTCCCCAGTTTTTTTTCTTCTTCTTCTTTTTTTTTCTTTTTGATTTGTTTGCTTCCCCCACCCTTTTTCCCTTTCATTCTTTTTCTTTCTTTCTCTTTTTCTCCTCTTTTTTCTTTTTTTCTTCCTTTTTTCTTTTTCTTTTTCTCTTTTCTTTCCTTCTTTCTCTTTTTCTCCTTTTCCCATTACAACTTGTTTTTGGCCATTCTGCACTGAGCAAAATGACTAGAAGGAAAACCTCACCTCAAAAGAAAGAATCAGAAACAGTCCTCTCTCCCACAGAGTTACAAAATCTAGATTTCAATTCAATGTCAGAAAGCCAATTCAGAAGCACTATTATACAGCTACTGGTGGCTCTAGAAAAAAGCATAAAGGACTCAAGAGACTTCATGACTGCAGAATTTAGATCCAATCAGGCAGAAATTAAAAATCAATTGAATGAGATGCAATCCAAACTAGAGGTCCTAATGAGGAGGGTTAACGAGGTGGAAGAACGAGTGAGTGACATAGAAGACAAGCTGACGGCAAAGAGGGAAACTGAGGAAAAAAGAGACAGACAATTAAAAGACCATGAGGTTAGATTAAGGGAAATAAACGACAGCCTGAGGAAGAAAAACCTACGTTTAATTGGGTTTCCCGAGGGCGCCGAAAGGGCCAGAGGGCCAGAATATGTATTTGAACAAATCCTAGCTGAAAACTTTCCTAATCTGGGAAGGAAAACAGGCATTCAGATCCAGGAAATAGAGAGATCCCCCCTAAAATCAATAAAAACCGTTCAACCCCTCGATATCTAATAGTGAAGCTTGCAAATTCCAAAGATAAAGAGAAGATCCTTAAAGCAGCAAGAGACAAGAAATCCCTGACTTTTATGGGGAGGAGTATTAGAGTAACAGCAGACCTCTCCACAGAGACCTGGCAGACAAGAAAGGGCTGGCAGGATATATTCAGGGTCCTGAATGAGAAGAACATGCAACCAAGAATACTTTATCCAGCAAGGCTCTCATTCAGAATGGAAGGAGAAATAAAGAGTTTCCAAGACAGGCAGGAACTGAAAGAATATGTGACCTCCAAACCAGCTCTGCAAGAAATTTTAAGGGGGACTCTTAAAATTCCCCTTTAAGAAGAAGTTCAGTGGAACAATCCACAAAAACAAGGACTGAATAGATATCATGATGACACTAAACTCATATCTGTCAATAGTAACTCTGAATGTGAACAGGGTTAATGACTCCATCAAAAGGCACAGGGTTTCAGACTGGATAAAAAAGCAGGACCCATCTAATTGCTCTCTACAAGAGACTCATTTTAGACAGAAGGACACCTACAGCCTGAAAATAAAAGGTTGGAGAACCATTTACCATTCAAATGGTCCTCAAAAGAAAGCAGGGGTAGCCATCCTTATATCAGATAAACTAAAATTTACCCCGAAGACTGTAGTGAGAGATGAAGAGGGACACTATATCACACTTAAAGGATCTATCCAACAAGAGGACTTAACAATCCTCAATATATATGCCCCGAATATGGGAGCTGCCAAATATATCAATCAATTAATAACCAAAGTGAAGAAATACTTAGATAATAATACACTTATACTTGGTGACTTCAATCCAGCTCTTTCTACCCTCGAAAGGTCTTCTAAGCACAACATCTCCAAAGAAACGAGAGCTTTAAATGATACACTGGACCAGATGGATTTCACAGATATCTACAGAACTTTACATCCAAACTCAACTGAATACACATTCTTCTCAAGTGCACATGGAACTTTCTCCAGAATAGACCACATACTGGGTCACAAATAGGGTCTGAACCGATACCAAAAGATTGGGATCGTCCCCTGCATATTCTCAGACCATAATGCCTTGAAATTAAAACTAAATCACAAGAAGAAGTTTGGAAGGACCTCAAACATGTGGAGGTTAAGGACCATCCTGTTAAAAGATGAAAGGGTCAACCAGGAAATTAAGGAAGAATTAAAAAGATTCATGGAAACTAATGAGAATGAAGATACAACCGTTCAAAATCTTTGGGATGCAGCAAAAGCAGTCTTAAGGGGGAAATACATCACAATACAAGCATCCATTTAAAAACTGGAAAGAACTCAAATACAAAAGCTAACCTTACACCTAAAGGAGTTGGAGAAAAAACAGCAGATTGACCCCACGCCCAGCAGAAGAGAGTTAATTAAAATTCGAGCAGAACTCAACAAAATCAAGACCAGAAGAACTGTGGAACAGATCAACAGAACCAGGAGTTGGTTCTTTGAAAGAATTATTAAGATAGATAAACCATTAACTGGCCTTATTAAAAAGAAGAGAGAGGAGACTCATATTAATAAAATCATGATTGGGAAAGGAGAGATCACTACCAACACCAAGGAAATATAAATGATTTTCAAAACATATTATGAACAGCTATACGCCAATAAATTAGGCAATCTAGAAGAAATGGACGCATTCCTGGAAAGCCACAAACTACCAAAACTGGAACAGGAAGAAAGAGAAAACCTGAACTGGCAGGCCAATAACCAGGGAGGAAATTGAAGCAGTCATCAAAAACCTCCCAAGACACAACAGTCCAGGGCCAGATGGCTTCCCAGGGGAATTCTATCAAACGTTTAAAGAAGCCATACCTATTCTTCTAAAGCTGTTTGGAAAGATAGAAAGAGATGGAGTACCCCCAAATTCATTCTATGAGGCCAGCATCACCTTAATTCCAAAACCAGACAAAGACCCCACCAAAAAGGAGAATTACAGACCAATATCCCTGATGAACATGGATGCAAAAATTCTCAACAAGATACTAGCCAATAGGATCCAACAGCACATTAAGAAAATTATTCACCACGACCAAGTAGGATTTATCCCCGGGACACAAGACTGGTTCAACACTCGTAAAACAATCAGTGTGATTCATCATATCAGCAAGAGAAAAACCAAGAACCATATGATCCTCTCATTAGATGCAGAGAAAGCATTTGACAAAATACAGCAACCATTCCTGATCAAAACTCTTCAGAGTGTAGGGATAGAGGGAACATTCTTCGACCTCTTAAAAGGCATGTACCAAAAGTGCACAGCAAATATCATTCTCAATGGGGAAGCACTGGGAGCCTTTCCCCTAAGATTAGGAACAAGACAGGGATGTCCACTCTCACCACTGCTATTCAACATAGTATTGGAAGCCCTAGCCTCAGCAATCAGACAACAAAAAGACATTAAAGGCATTCAAATTGGCAAAGAAGAAGTCAAACGGTCCCTCTTCGCCAATGACATGATACTCTACATAGAAAACCCAAACCCTTCACCCCAAGATTGCTGGAACTCATACAACAATTTGGTAGCATGGCAGGATACAAAATCAATGCCCAGAAGTCAGTGGCATTTCTATACACTAACAATGAGACTGAAGAAAGAGAAATTAAGGAGTCAATCCCATTTACAATTGCACTCAAAAGCATAAGATACCGAGGAATAAACCTCACCAAAGAGGTAAAGGATCTATACCCTAAAAACTATAGAACACTTCTGAAAGAAATTGAGGAAGACACAAAGAGATGGAAAAATATTCCATGCTCATGGATTGGCAGAATTAATATTGTGAAAATGTCAATGTTACCCAGGGCAATTTACACATTTAATGCAATCCCTATCAAAATACCATGGACTGTGTTCAGAGAGTTAGAACAAATTATTTTAAGATTTGTGTGGAGTCAGAAAAGACCCCGAATAGCCAGGGGAATTGTAAAAAAGAAAACCATATTTGGGGGCATCACAATGCCAGATTTCAGGTTGTACTACAAAGCTGTGGTCATCAAGACAGTGTGGTACTGGCACTAAAACAGACACATAGATCAATGGAACAGAATAGAGAACCCAGAAGTGGACCCTCAACTTTATGGCCAACTTATATTCGATAAAGGAGGAAAGACTATCCACTGGAAGAAAGACAGTCTCTTCAAATAATGGTGCTGGGAAAATTGGACATCCACATGCAGAAGAATGAAACTAGACCACTCTTTTGCACCATACACAAAGATAAACTCAAAATGGATGAAAGATCTAAATGTGAGACAAGATTCCATCAAGATCCTAGAGGAGAACATAGGCAACACCTTTTTTGAACTTGGCCACAGTAACTTCTTGCAAGATACATCCACGAAGGCAAAAGAAACAAAAGCAAAAATGAACTATTGGGACTTCATCAAGATAAGAAGCTTTTTGTACAGCAAAGGGCACAGTCAACCAAACTAAAAGACAACCTACAGATTGTGAGAAGATATTTGCATATGACTTATCAGATAAAGGGCTAGTTTCCAAGATCTATAAAGAACTTATTAAACTCAACACCAAAGAAACAAACAATCCAATCATGAAATGGGCAAAAGACATGAACAGAAATCTCACAGAGGAAGACGTAGACATGACCAACATGCACATGAGAAAATGCTCTGCATCTCTTGCCATCAGGGAAATACAAATCAAAACCACGATGAGATACCAGCTCACACCAGTGAGAATGGGGAAAATTAACAAGGCAGGAAACCACAAATGTTGGAGAGGATGCGGAGAAAAGGGAACCCTCTTGCACTGTTGGTGGGAATATGAACTGGTGCAGCCACTCTGGAAAACTGTGTGGAGGGTCCTCAAAGAGTTAATAATCGACCTGCCCTACAACCCAGCAATTGCACTGTTGGGGATTTACCCCAATGATTCAGATGCAATGAAACACCGGGACACCTGCTCCTTGATGTTTCTAGCAGCAATGTCCACGATAGCCAAACTGTGGAAGGAGCCTCGGTGTCCATTGAAAGATGAATGGAAAAAGAAGATGTGGTTTATGTATATAATGGAATATTCCTCAGCCATTAGAAACGACAAATACCCACCATTTGCTTCAACGTGGATGGAACTGGAGGGTATTATGCTGAGTGAAGTTAGTCAATCGGAGACGGACAAACAGTGTATGTTTTCATTCATTTGGGGAATGTAAAGAATAGTGAAAGGGAATATAAGGGAAGGGAGAAGAAATGTGTGGGAAATATCAGAAAGGGGTCAGAACATAAAGACTCCTAACTCTGGGAAACGAACTAGGGGTGGTGGAAAGGGAGGAGGGTGGGCTGTGGGGGTGAGTGGGTGACGGGCACTGAGGGGTCACTTGACGGGATGAGCACTGGGTGTTATTCTGTATGTTGGTAAATTGAAAACCAATAAAAAATATTTTATTAAAAAAAAAGAATATTTTATCCAGCAAGACTGTCATTCAGAATAGAAGGAGAGATAAGGAACTTCCCGTACAGACAAAAACTGCAAGAATATGTGATGACTAAACCAGGCCAGCAAGAAATATTAAGGCCTGTGAGTGAAAAGAAAGTCCAAAAGTAACATAGACCTGAAAGAAAGAGAGACAAACCACAGAAATGGGAATTTACAGGTAATACAATGACACTAAATGCATATCGTTCAATACTCTGAATGTGAATGGGCTGAATGATCCAAACAAAAGATTCAGGGTATTGGACTGGATAAAAAGTCAAGACTCATCTGTATGCTATCTACAAGAGACTCATTTTATACCTAAAGACACCTCTGGATTGAAAGTGAGCGGTGTAGAGCCATTTCTCATGCTAATGGACATACAAAGAAAGCTGGGGCAGCAAACTTCGTATCAGACAAATTAGATTTTAAACAAAGACTGTAGTAAAGGATGAAAAAGGACACCGTATCATACTTAGAGGGTCTATACAACAAGAAGATCTAATAATTGTAAATATTTATGCTTCTCACAGGGGAGCAGCCAATTATATAAGCCAATTAATAAAAAAATTAAACACAAGGATAATAATACAAAAATAGTAGGGGACTTCACCATCTCACTCAGAGCAATGGATAGATCATCTAAGCAGAAGATCAAAAAGGAAACAAAGGGTTTGAATGACATACTAGACCAGATGGACTTTACAGATATAATAGAACATTCTGCTCTAAAGGAACAGTACATTTTTGTCTCAAATGCACATGAAACATTCTCCAGAGTAGATCACATACTGAGTCACAAATCAGGTCTCAAATAGTACCAAAATATTGGGATTATGCATATTTTAAGAACCACAAGGCTTTGAAACTTAAACTCAATCACAAGAGAAAATTTGGAAGGAACTCAAACACTTGGAGGTTAAAGAGCATCATACTAAAGAATGAATGGTTCATCCAGGAAATTATAGAATTAAAAAATTCATGGAAAAAATGAAAATAAGACACAACTTTTCAAAACCTTTGACATACAGCAAAGACGGTCCTAAGAGGGAAGTGCATAGCAGTACAAGTCTCTCTCAAAAAATTAGGAAAGTCTCAAATACACAAGCTAACCTTATACCTAAAAGAGCTGGAGAAAGAACAGCAAATAAAGCCCCAACCAAGCAGGAGAAGAGAAATAATAAAGATTATAGCAGAACTCAATGAAATAGAAAACAGAAGAACAATAGAATATATCAATGAAACAAGAAGCTGATTCTTAGAAGAATTAATAAGATTGATACACCTGTAGCCAGACTTATCAAAAAGAAAAGAGAAAGGACCCAATTAATAAAATCATGAATGAAAAAGGAGATATCATGACCAACACCAAGGAAATATAATCAATTTTAAGAACATATTATGAGCAACTATATGCCAACAAATTAGGCAATCTGGAAGCAATGGATGCATTCCTGGAAACTTGAAAGCTACCAAAACTTAAACAGGAAGAAATAGAAAACCTGAATGGACCCATAACCAGCAAGTAAATTGAAACTGTTATAAAAAATCTGACAAACAATAGTCCAGGGTCAGGTGGCTTCCCAGGGAAATTCTACCAAACATTTAAAGAAGAATTAATACCTATTCTTCTGAAGCTGTTTCAAAAAATAGAAATGGAAGGAAAACTTCCAAACTCATTCTATGAGGCCAGCATTATCTTGATCCCAAAACCTGACAAAGACCCCACCAAAAAGGAGACTTACAGATCAACATCCCTGGCCAAAATAGATGCAAAAATTCTCACCAAGACACTAGCCAATAGGATCCAACAGTACATTAAAAGGATTATTCACCACAATCAAGTGGGATATATTCCTGGGCTGCAAGGGTGGTTCAACATTTGCAAATCAATCAATGTGGTACATCACATTAATAAAAGAAAAGACAAGAAACATATGATTCTCTCAATTGATGCAGAAAAAGCCTTTGACAAAATTTAACATCCTTTCTATATTAAAACTATCTATAGTTCAGGGATAGAGGGAACATACCTCAATATCACAAAGGCCATCTATGAAAAACCCACAGCAAATATTCTCAGTGAGGAAAACCTGAGAGCTTTTTCCCTAAGATTAGGAACACGACAGGGATGTCCACTCTCACCACAGTTGTTCAACATAGTACTAGGAGTCCTAGCCTCATCAATCAGACAACAACAAAAAATAATAAAAGGCATTCAAATTGGCAAAGAAGAATTCAAACTCTCACTCTTTGTACATGACAAGATACTTTATATGGAAAATCCAAAGACTCCACCCAAAAAAACTGCTAGAACTCATACAGCAATTCAACAACATGTAAGTAAGTTCACAGAGTGAACAAGATCAATGCACAGAAATCATTTTCAATTCTATACACTAACAATGATACTGAAGAAAGAGAAACTAAGGAATCAATCCCATTTACAATCACACCAAAAACCATTATATACCTAGGAATAAACCTAACCAAAGAGGGTAAAGTATCTAAACTCTAAAACTAAAGAACACTTATAAAGAAATTGAGGAAGACAGAAAGAGATGGAAAAACTCCATGTTAATGGATTGGAAAAATAAATATTATTAAAATGTCTATGTTACCCAAAGCAATCTACACATTTAATGCAATCTCTATCAAAAGATCATTGGTATTTTTCTCAGAGCTGGAATAAATAATCCTAAAGTTTGTATGGAACCAGAAAGGACCCCAAATAGCCAGAGGAATGTTGAAAAAGAAAACCAAAGCTGGGGACATAACAATGCCTGACTTCAAGCTGTATTACAAAGCAGTAGTCATCAAAACAGTACAGTACTGGTACAAAGAACATATCAGTGCAACAGAATAGGGGACCCAGAAATGGATCCCAACTCTATGGTCAACTAATCTCTGACAAAGCAAGAAAGAATATCCACTGGAAAAAAGACAGCCTCTTCAATAAATGGTGCTGGGAGAATTGGACAGCCACATGCAGAAGAATGAAACTGGCCATTCTTTTACACCATACACAAACATAAACTCAAAATGGATGCGAGACCTAAATGTGAGACAGGAATCCTTCAAAATCCTAAAGGAGAGCACAAGCAGCAACCTTGGCCACAGCAACTTCTTGCTAGACACATCTCTAAAGACAAGAGAAACAAAACAAAATGAGCTATTAGGGCTTCATCAAGATAAAAAGCTTCAGCACAGCAAAGGAAACAGTCAAAAAACCCTAAAAGACAACCTATGGAATGGGAGAAGATACTTGCAAATGATAAATCTGATACTTGCTAATACCAAGATCTATAAAGAACTTATCAAACTCAACACCTAAAAAATAAATAATCCAGTCAGAAAATGGGCAGAAGACATGAACAGATATTTCTCCAAAGAAGACGTACAAAAGGCCAACAGACATATGAAAAAAATGCTCAACATCACTGGGTATCAGGAAAATACAAATCAAAACCACAATGAGATACCACCTCACACCACTCAGGCTGGCTAAAATGAACAAGACAGGAAACAACAAATTTTGGTGAGAATATGGAGAAAGGGGAACCCTCTTACTCTGTTGGTGGGAATGTGAGCTAGTACAGCAAGTCTAGAAAATGGCCCTATGACCCAGCAATTGCACTACTAGCTATTTACCTCAAAGATACAAATGTAGTGATCTGAAGGTGCATCTGCACCCCAGATGTTCATAGCAGCAATGTCCACAATAGCCAAACTGTGGAAGGAGCTGAGATGTCCATTGATAGGTGAATGGATAAATAATGCTTATACAATGAATATTACTCAGCCATCAGAAAGGATGAAAACTTACCATTTTCATTGCCATGAATGGAACTGGAGGGTATTATGAGTGATATAAGTCAATCAGAGAAAGATAATTATATAGTTTCACTCATTTTCACTCACAAGTGAAACATAAGAAATGGTGCAGAGTATCATAGGGGGAGGAAAGGAAAACCGAATCATAAGAAATCAGAGAGGGAGATAAAACATGACTCTTAACTATAAGAAACAAACTGAAAGTTGCTGGAGGTGAGGTGAGTGGGGGAATTGTATAATTGGGCAAACGGCATTAAGGAGGGCACATGATGTGATGAGCACTGGCTGTTATTTGCAAGTGATAAGTTGTGGAACACTCCCTCTGAAACTTATGATGTACTATATGTTGGCTAATTGAATTTAAATTAAAAAAAACAAAAAGTCCTCACTTCCAAATACTCTAGTGGTTAGAGCTTCAAAATATGGATGAAGCAGGGCACAATTCAGTCCATAAAACTAGAAAAGTTAAGGATGCATTTACACTTCTCCCTAGCAAAAGCCAATGCCACATATGCCTTTGGTATATGCCTATACATGTGGCCCAGGATATATGTACCCCAGCACTCACAGCAACACTGTCACCCGCAGCCTCTAATTGCCAAGACCCAAAAGTACAACAGTGGAATGGGTAGATGCAGGGAAATGCATTCATGTAAGGGACACTGCACAGAGGTGAAAATAGACAAACCACCTCTCTACATATGAACACAGAAGAATCTCACCAATAATCTTTCCACATCAGGTAGAAAGAATTGGCTGCAGAAGTATGCACAGTGTGATCTGGTTTATGTAGAGCTCAAAAATGGAAAAACTGAACATTACATTACCTGGGAATATGCACCTGTTGGGCATGGGTATCAAGTAAACCAAGGAACAACTAGCCAATTTCAGAGTATTAGTGGGATTGGGGGTGGGGGACAATCAAGGAAGACACGTGGCTAAGGCATCTATAGTATCAATGATATTCCCTGTCCTAAGCATGAATTATGGAGATACAGAAGTTTATTTCATCATTATTTTTTAAGACTTGCATATAATCATAAGTGTATGTCTTAGTCCATTTGGACTTTTATAACAAAATGCCACAGACTAGGTGAATTATAAATAACAGAAATTTCTTTTTAAAAATTTTTAAATTTTTATTTATTTATTTGTGAGAGACATACAGAAAGAGGCAGAGACACAGGCAGAGGGAGAAGCAGGCTCCCCATAGGGAGCCCAATGCAGGACTCCATCCCAGGACCCCACGATCACACCCTGAGCTGAAGGCAGATGCTCAAACACTGAGCCACCCAGGCATCCCAACAGAAATTTATTTCTCACAGTTCTGGAGGCTGGATGTCTGAGTTCAGGGTGCCAGCATGGTCAAGTTCTGGTGACAACCCTCTTCCGCTGCAGACTACCAACTTTTCTCTGTGCCCCTCACATGGTAGAAGAGGCTCTTTTGTAAGAACACTAACCCCATTCACAAGGGCTTCACTCTTGTGATCACCTTTGTGATCTAATCACTTTCCAAAGACCCTCCCTCCCAATATCACACTGGAGGTTGGAATTTCAACATTTCAGACTATAGAATATGTGTACAATATAAATCTCATAGATATCAAAGATAACATATATATGCCATAACACTCTTTTGTAAGCAGAAGTCAAGTTACTTAGGGTGGCACTTACCTTGAAGGTGAGTATTTACTTCTGCCCAGCTGCCAGTAGCAGCAGCAGCAGCAGCAGCAGTAGCAGCAGCAGAAGTACTTCAGCTCACACACCCTGGCCTTTGACCCGGGTGATGTCCTAAAAAAGTAGTGAGTGGTCATCCTACCGCCTCAGGATAGACACCCATAAGAGCTGTGGTAGCCCCACTTCTCAGGCTTAGCACACAGGGTGTGGAGCAGACTCCTGTTTGCACAAACACTGCACACTGTGCATATCATTGCTGATCCCCAGATGAGTAGTGGCCCTGGGCCTGTGGCAGCAGTCCAAGAACTGCCTAAGTAGTTTCCAAAACTTGACATGTTGGTATATCAGGAGATAGTGATGAATGAGCTTAAGGATTCAGAACTTTGAGGGGAGATCACATAAGCCCTGTGTTCTGCATTCTGCCATCAAGTCATCCCATGTGATTTTGTTTTATAAGCACTGAAGTGTCAACATGCAGCATGTCTATATACCCATAGACAGACTCAAGGTTATCATTGTCCATGTCAGTGGCAATGCAACTGACATCAACACATGCTTTTCTAGCTCACAACTGGCATTCACAGGAAGTAGATTCAGGCACACAGGGACTCCAAAATTAGGCCAGCTCTTGAAGAATAGTTCCCCCTCATCTTTGACACTATTCAACATTTTAGAGGGTGGACTCTCTCATAATATGCCTTTGAAATGTCCAAGATTGCTCTTGAGTAGGGCTCTGTGGAACCACGGACAATACCAGATTATGGTGGGTACAGTTTAGAGAAGTACTACAGGTGACAAATGTTGTAAGCCGTTGGAATATAAGTGCAGAATATAAATATACATTTACTTCAAAGTTTAAGAAACAGGACTACTCAGACTTTGCCAGTGGATTTCTGGAGTCATATGGATCAGTGTCCTGAGGAGGCATTTTAGGTACCTTTATTTTATATATACTTTTCCAGATTTTTTGACCCACTAATTTTCCAGCCACTCATCATATATGGTGCAGTCTTATGGGATTTTTTTTTTTTTTGGTCTCTTTGTTTTCTTTTTTTTCTTCACCCCTCTTAAAAAAAAAAAAATGTAAACCGGAAGTCCTAGTTTGTGTTTAGACCTGATTCCATTATTTGCAAAGCCATGTCACTTCCAGCAAGGCACTTAACCTCTTTGAACTTTAATCTTTCCTCTATAAAATTAAGGTACTAGTGTATATAACTCCAATGCTCTTTATGTTAAGTCAGTGATTCTGTAATAAATGTGGGGGCCTATGATGTCTGTCTTGCTGTGAATGCCAGTATGTCATGAATACAGACCTTACCTAAGATTCTTAAAAAAAAAAAAAATGTTTTATTTATTTATTAGAGAGAGAGAGGCAGAGACACAGGCAGAGGGAGAAGCAGGCTCTATGCAGGGAGCCCAACGTGGGACTCAATCCTGGGTCTCCAGGATCAGGCCCTGGGCTGAAGGTGTTGCTAAACCACTGAGCCATCTGGGCTGCCCCTTACCTAAGATTCTGAGAGCCAAGTGCCAACTGAGTGTAGTAAGCTGGGAGAGTTAAATGGTATTCCATTCCAAAGTGAGAATTACAAGAAATTTAACTGGGCTGAGGCATTGATAATATCACCCATACCCACCTGATTCCTGAGGTAGAAGCTCTAACCTTATGCCTTACACAAAAATTAATTCAAGATGTATCATCAACCTAAACATAAGAGCCAAAATTATAACGCTTCTAGAAGTAAGCTAGAATACTATCTTGTAACCAAGGGTAGGCAAATAATTCTTGGACAACACACCAAAAGTACTAATCTTAAAAGAAAAAATAATAAATTCAAGTTCATCAAAAAATTTTTTAAATGATGCTCATCAAAAGAAAAAATGTTAAAAATAAAAAAGACACAGATAAAATATTTACAATACATATATTTGACAAAGAACTTATATCCAGAATATATAACTACTACAACTCAATAATAGACACAGACCTAATTTATTTTTTTGAAAATTGAAAGACTTGAATAAACAATACACAAGAGACTAAACAACCAATGAACATATAAATAAGTGGTCAATATCACTTTATCAATAAAATGTCAGTGAAACCACAATGAAATATCAATTCACACTCACTAAAATGGCTAAAATTGAAAAGACTGGTATCTCTAAAAGTTGACAAAGATTTGGAGCATCCTGAAAACACTACTGGAAGGAGTGTGAAATGGTGCAACCACTTTGGAAAACAGTTCAGCAGTTTCTGAAAAAGTTAAATATACATTTACTCTATGACTCAGCAGTTCCAGTTCCAGGTATTGATCCAAAAGAAATAAAAATATACATTCACAGTTAGAGTTGGATATAAGTATTTACAGTAATGTTTTTCCATAATAGTCCCAAACTGGAAAAATCCTAAATGTTTTTCAGTAGGAGAAAACCAATAAACACATTGTGACATAGTTATGCAATGAAATATAAGTCAGCAATAAAAATAGAATTATTGATACACATTAACAACATGGATGAGCCCAAAATAATTATGTTGAGGAAGCTAGACATTAAACAGTACATAGGCTATTATTCCAGAGTTCAAGAACAAACAAAATTAATCTACAGTAACAGAAATCAGATCAGTAATAGGGGTGCAGAGTGGAATCTAAATGGACAAACCAGAACCTTTTGTACTGATGAATTTTTTGTCTGTCTTAATTAGAGTGGTTATATGGTATATTAAAATATACATGATATATAAATATATGTGATATATAAAATGATGAACTATGAATTTAAAATCTGTGCATTTCATTATATGAAAATTATATCTTAGTAAAACTAAAATTTGAGGGTGACAATTTAGCTCCTTCCTGATTCCATGGACAGCAACAGGACTTGAGCTTCCACTCCAGGAATAGCAGTGAGGCAAGGGGGCAAGACCCTCAGCAGTTTGGCTAGGGAGGGCAGCCACAGGCAAGGAAGTTTTAAAAAGGGCATTCCTCCAAACTTTTCTTCTGCTGTCAGAACCAAGCCAGGTGGGTGAGCCAATTTTCACCATGGGTGAAACTTCATAGTGGCTTCTTCCAACCCAGAACTAGACTTCCAGTTAGAAGCCAGAACCCAGAAATTACAGATCAGCTCCCAGGAGTAGAGGAAGCGTTAGAGCAGATGGAGGCAAGTTCTGAGGTCAGGCTGACCTGACTCCCACTCTGAGCCTCAGCTGCCCTGGATACTTCCTCCTGACCATACCATATACCTCATCACACAGTAAAGTGGGAGCCCTTGCCACCAAGATCTGGTGATGATTGTGGATAACTAGGTAAAATGTCCCATTGATTTGGAGCTCAGGGCAATATAGCATTTGCTAGTACTAGGCAGTGCTTTTTGCAGTTTTCCCTCAGTTTTGTACTGTGTGGTCTTTGTCAACATCATCTTCTCCTCCTCCTCCTTTTCTCCCCTCCTCCCCTGGCTCCACCTCCTTCACTCTCCCTTATATCACTTTCTTACTCCTCCTCTGTCTTTCTTACTTAATTGTAGCTCCCAGAGGCATTCAGGACACCATTTTTATAAAACAAATAAATAGATGGTGCTGTGCCTGGATTTCGTTCTGAAAGTTGAAGAGTGAAAAAGACTTTGTACAAGACAGAGCAGTTAGGAGACTCAAGGAAGGACTGACTCATCACTAGCTTTCATAGGTATTTGTTTTCCTAGTCATTAAATTCAATTCAGAAATTGTCAACTGTGTGCTACTCTACCTTGGGCACTGTGCTAGCTTCTGGGAAACAAAAGGAATAAAATATATTCCATTCTTTCTTAGAGCTGTCTAGCTGGTGTGCCACAATAGCCTTGAAAGCTTCTAGACTGGGCTTATGGTGAAGAAAACTGTATGTACATCATGTTTTCTCCCCCCAGTGGATCCATTACATAAACCCAGATTTTTATATTTTGAATTTGTTTAAAAATAGAAAAAATCCACTTGGTGGATGCTTAGATTGCTGATTTCTGGAAGTAATTTAGTCGTCCATAAGCAAAATTGGAACAAAAAATTTTAAAAAGAGGCTCTAAGATGGTGCTTACTAGGGAGTCTTTGTGCACTTGGCAAGTTCTTTGTATGCTGATAGTGAAAAGACATTGATCTTGGGGAACTTACATCTGAGAAGAGGCCATAGTCAGAAAATACTTCATACAATTGAATACAATTCAATACAAAATGAAAAGTATTAGGTGTGAACAAGGAGATATGGGAGCCTGAGGGAGGCCATAACTGTCCCTGGAAATCTCAAGAGGAGAGGAGATGTGAAGGATGAAAGGCATTTTGCCAAAGGAAAAAGGATGAGCTTAACATGCATCTCAGACAGTGGGAACAAGACTGGGAGATGTGAATGATTTACTGACAAAGATTCCCTCAACCAAATTTGAGTCAGGCAACTCTGAGCTCTTTTCCTTTTCCATTTTTTTTTTTTTTAAGATTTGATTTATTTACTCGTGAGAGATACAGAGAGAGAGACAGAGACATAAGCAGAGAGAGAATCAAGCTCCATGCAGGGAGCCCAATGTGGGACATAATCCTGGGACTCCAGGACCACACCCTGAGCCAAAAGGCAGATGCTCAACCACTGAGCCACCCAGGTGTCCCTGAGCTCTTTTTCAATGAGACCTTATCCTTAGCATGTCTGTAAGAGTTCAATTTTAGTATGAATTAAGCTAAATCAGTTTAGATGGAATCTTCTGCCCTCAACAGGTGATATATGATCACCCTCAATATCTAACCAAATTCCTCATCCTCCACTATCCCTTAGGTGATGTTTGATCACTGACTTCAACAAGACTCCTATAAGGTCAGTTTAGCCAGAATCTCCTCTTACCCATGATGTTTCCTCTTAGGAACTTCCACACAATGACCCCCACCAGGTTCCTGGCCTATAAACACCCACTTACCCATGCTGTATTTGAAATTGAGCCTGGTTCTATAATGAGATCTCATTTCCCCTATTGCAATAATTTCTGAGTAAAATCTGCTTTTACTCTTCTAATTTCTGTCTACCTTTGGTGTTATTTTAGACTGTCAGACAGGCTAGGCTATGCCAAGTAACAAATAATGTTACGATTGTAAGGGCTAAAAACAAGGTTGACTTATTACTTATGCTAATGTCAATTTTAGCTGACAGCACGTTCTGTTGCATGATGTCTCATGGTCTCAGGATGACATGACCCCAATCTCTAGCTTTGTGGTCACTATCTCTGAGGACAAGAACATGCGATGACTCATATACTGCTCTTAAAGGCTGCTTTGCATAGGTGACTCATGTCTCTTTTACTCACATTTCATTATCCAAAGCAGTCACATGGTCCTACCTATCTTCAAAGAAGTGGGGTTATGCAGTGCCACTACATAGTCAGGAGGAGAAATCCTGAAGTTTACTGACTCTATATATGTTTGATATAACAGGAGTAACTCAAAACCGATGAAGATGAAATTATGAAGAGTCATGTTGGCCACAATAAAAAGTTTCGACTCTGAGCTATAAAAGTACACTTATCATGATGAAAAAAATAGTATAAAGTAGCTAATTCATTGATAATCAGGGAAAGATTATCAATTCTCATGATTAGGCCTTGAAATCCAAACCAGTAACAACAATGAATGGACTTTTGCTGTACCGATTAATAAAGTAAATGACAATGATGCAATTCATAAATAACCAATATGCAGATATCTAACATAACAGTAAAGAAAACAAAAACACAGAAGAAAAGAGGTACAAAGTAAATGTCCATCGTCCAGACCATGGAATAAATGTTTGAGCTAATTACTGAAAGACAGGCATGAGAAGAGTCTGGGAAGGGCCAGAGGCTGGAGTTCTTCCTTTTCATTGTTTACAGATTATGAAAGAAAGTCTATGGTATAGGCAGTGTCTGAAAATATACGACTATATTTCAGGACAGCAGTTAATTTCGGGAATACAAAAAGACATAGTCCTGACAGACAAGAAAAATAGGGCAAAGAGAAGCCGTAAGGAAGTTAGTATTTGAAGTTCAAGCATGCAGTCAGTGTGTTTGAGCTGTTTGTATGGTAAGGGGACTGTGATGCAGGTGCAGGAATCCATTCTCTAAGAGAGAAATGTAGTTTCTGGGTTTTGGACCTAGTAGGTCGTGAACGGGAACTCACAAACTTTTGCCCATCAGAATTACCTGGCAGAATTTTAAAATATCTAGATGGCTGGAACCCAGACCGATTAAGTTGTAGTTTAGTCAATTGTTCTGGGGGGATCTTGACCATTAGTTTTTTTGTGTTTTGTTTTTTTGTTTTTTGCTGTTGGCTGTAGTTTGTTTATATTTTGGTTTTAGTTTGGTTTTATAGTTTACATTTCTGGTGACTCTGGTATTCAACCAGGATTATGGGTCACTGCTTTACAGTGCATACAGAGCTCCTGGAGATTTTATGGAAATGCATATTTTGTTTCAGTAAGCTTAAGTTAGGGCCTTGATATGGGAGAGCTTGGTTCTTATCTCGCAGACACAGGAGAGTGAGTAAAATGATAGAAGTTTATTAAGCAAAGATATAGAGAAACCTCTCAGGAGTGAGAGGGGTCCCAACAGGGTTTCCACTGAGGGTTTGTAGGGTTTGTCTTTTATTGAAAGCCAACTAAGGAACCTAAGTCCTTTTAACATATCTACTGATTGTTAGGACCATTGAGTAAGGACTAGTGATAATAACTTCAATGGCTTACTTTCTTTTTAGGGTCCAGTAAGGTAATTCTTTGTTGGTCACAAGTAGCTGTTATAACAAGACCCCACCTCTGGCACCAGGGACAGGATGGTCTATTTATTTATTTCTGGTTTATCTTCATCACCATCTCATTTTTGGGGTTTTTGTGAGCCTGAGTCTATAGCCCCCTACCAAGCCCTGCCTAGCCCCATTTTTCCCTAACTCAGCCTGAGAGTCTACATTTAGCAACCTCCCAGGTGCTGCTGGTTCACACATCACACTTTGGGTTATAAGGTTCTACCTTTTTGATCCTAACATTTAGACACAGGGGAAGAAAGTCTCCTTATTAGGACTAGGGAAGTACTTCTTGTAAGTTCATATTTCAGAATTAGGGTAAGAGTAGAATGGGACACAGCTTAGCTTTAGTGTATTCATCTGATCCATCCTTGGCAAAATCTTAAAGTCAAGTCACATTAGCATTTCTCAATCTTTAAAAAAAATTTTTGATTTCTCTATGGTATTTGACTCACTCTTCATAGTCTCCACAAACAGTGGTATCTTATCAAGCTTTATGTTTTGAAGTCTATATTATGACTTCGTAATTTCTTTGCAAACTGTACATATTTTCTTGAATATGTTAATATTCTCTCACTAGCTCCTCATGCTTTGTACTACAAGAACATAATTTGTTTCCTATTTCTTTAAAAATAATTGAACATTGTGACAAGATTCTATTATACTTCATATTAGAAGTGCAAATTTTTAAGTCATTTTAGTAACAGTAGCTACCAGATTCGTTTCAAAAGAATCGTTCCATTCATCTATGTTTTTTGAAATCACATGAAGGAAGAATTAATCACCACAAAAATGTGATATAATGAGTGATTTCTATAGAAGTGTAATAATAAAAATTAGAGAGCAAGTTATCAAAAAAGTAAAATTTGTTTTTTGGGGGGCATTGCTGCAATGTTTTTAGGGAATCCACTAGTGTCATAATATGCTCATAAAATGTGCACTACCATCAGAATGCTTATAGACACTTTCAGTACACTACACTAAGCAATGGCCTTCTAAATTCTGTATTTGAGTGAACATTCATTGTAATAGGTAAACTAAGAGATTATATTAGGCATATTGGAAAATTGTACCAATACTTAATCCATCTACTTGCTCTTTAAGATTAATTGAGCAAAACAATAATTTATTAAATCTCCTGTCTCGCATTTCTGTTTACATGAATTTCTTTAATTTTTTTGCACATAAAAAAAAGAGAGAGAGAAAGAGGCAGGAAGTGCTTGAGGGGGCATTGACTACTTTCGTAAATGAAGAGAGGGGAAGAACACATTTACAGGCAGAAGAGAAGGAGTTAATAAAGAGAAATTAAACATGAAAAAAATTAAGGTACTAGATGATGAAGTTTTGGAATATAGATGAGGTTTAATGGGGTGAAGTCCAGAGCTGACTACCAAGAAAGAATTCTTGGGATGCCTTTGGTGCAAAATGGTGGTTTTATTAAAGCATGGGGACAGGACCCATGGGTAGGAAAAGCTGCCGTCCCGGGCCTGTGAGGGGTGGCTGAGTATATAGCTGGGAGTTGTGAGGGGCTTGAGAATAGCTTACTCTCTAAGGAATTTTGGAAGCAAAGTTTCTAGGACCTTGAGGGGGCTAGCTGTTGTTGGGAAAAGGTCACTTATTACCGGCTAATAAAACCTGAGTCATAAGACCCTTCAGATGTATATGGATGGGCCATGTGCTTGAGGGATGATTACCAACATGTATCTTGGGGGGCAGAGATAAAGGAAATTTCTAAAGGAATTTTTATATGTTAAAGTAGACTTACAGGGTCCTAGGGGTTGGACTAAGATTGCCTTTTGCCCTTAGCAAAAAGTATGAACATCGAGGCAGTTGAGTCAGTAGAGGAATGTCCCTTTGCCTGTTTCAAGGGGTTGTCAATGTGCTGCCCTGGACTTGTGCTTTGTCCTCAGCTAGTCCTCCGTTCCCCCAACACTAGACACAGGATGGCATATGAGTCCAGGAAAAAGGATTTTAGTTGCAAAAGAGTAAGGACACATCTATCAGGAACAGATTGAAAGACAAAAAGGGCAAGAAAAATGAGGAATAAACCATTTCTATTTAAAGATGGCAGGCTATGCCCTTGGCCCAGGATGCAATCCTGGAGTCCCAGGATTGAGTCACACGTCGGGCTTCTGGCTTGGAGTCTGCTTCTCCCTCCTCCTGTTCTCTGCCTCTCTCTCTCTCTCTCTCTCTCTCTCTCTCTATCATAAATAAGTAAAAAAATCTTAAATAAAAATAAAAAATAAACTAAAAAAAAAACATGGCAGGCTAACACAGGTGTTTATCTCAGCTCCATCCTAAACCCCAGTCAAAATATAGTAAAGGAATAAAAAATGTGTAGACCCAAAAGGACAAGGAGGAAAGGGGGAAAGTTAGGGGTTGATCCGAGTGATTAATGATGTCCAGTCCTTTACTTTTAAATAAGTACAAAGAATCATCAAACATTTGAGAAATCTCTAATATGAAAGCTAGAGTTCAAAGCAAACAGAGAAAAGCATAATATCTTCAAAGACATAGTCCATCTGTGAAAAAATAACACGATATCACAAAAAGTAAGAATCAAGAACAAGACAGTGCTTTTAGAAATAAAAAGGGGCAGCCCGAGTGGCTCAGCGGTTTAGCACTGCCTTCAGCCTAGGGAGGGATCCTAGAGACCTGGGATAGAGTCCCATGTCGGGCTCCCTGCATGGAGCCTGCTTCTCCCTCTGCCTGTGTCTCTGTCTCTCTCTCTCTGTATGTCTCTCATGCATAAATAAATAAAATCTTAAAAAAAAAGAAATAAAAAGAATGATAATAAATTAAAAATTCAATAGATAGGTAAAGTCAATAAATATTCTGGAAATTATTTGTAGGTTTAAAAAGACAAAGATGGAAATAGGAAAGAAAAAGAAGAAAACCAGAGTATAAATGCACAAAGTAAAATACCCAACCAGTAAAGGAGGAATTGAAAAAATGGAAGAGAAGAATTTTGATAAAGTAAGAATCAATAGACTCTTATCAAGAATATCCTCAAACTTCTTCTATACAGCAACATCAAAAGCTGGAAAGCAGTGGAGCAGTGCCTTCAAAATTTCAAGGGAAAATATTTTCAACTTTAAATTTCATGTTCAAACAATTAATCAGTTATGAATGAAAACAAAAGCCTGCAAAGAATTAAACAATTTACCTTCTGTATATCTTTGCTAGGAAGTTAGTGTGAAGAATCCACATCAATGGAGAAAGGGGAACCCTCTTGCACTGTTGGTGGGAATGTGAACTGATGCAGCCACTCTGGAAAACTGTGTGGAGGTTCCTCAAAGAGTTAAAAATAGACCTGCCCTACCCAGCAATTGCACTGCTGGGGATTTACCCCAAAGATACAGATGCAGTGAAATGCCGGGACACCTGCACCCCGATGTTTCTAGCAGCAATGTCCACAATAGCCAAACTGTGGAAGGAGCCTCGGTGTCCATCGAAAGATGAATGGATAAAGAAGATGTGGTTTATGTATACAATGGAATATTACTCAGCCATTAGAAACGACAAATACCCACCATTTGCTTCAACGTGGATGGAACTGGAGGGTATTATGCTGAGTGAAATAAGTCAATCGGAGAAGGACAAACATTATATGGTCTCATTCATTTGGGGAATATAAAAAATAGTGAAAGGGAATAAAGGGGAAAGGAGAAAAAATGAGTGGGAAATATTAGAAAGGGAGACAGAACATGAGAGACACCTAACTCTGGGAAATGAACAAGGGGTGGTGGTAAGGGAGGTGGGCGGAGGGGTGGGGGCAACTGGGTGACGGGCACTGAGGGGGACACTTGATGGGATGAGCACTGGGTGTTATGCTATATGTTGGCAATTTGAACTCCAATAAAATATAACTTAAAAAAAAAAAAGAATCCACATCAAATGCAATAAATAAAAGCGGTCCAGTGAAAGGAGAACAATGCAGGAGGGAGACAAAGAGCAGTAAGGGAAGGAATGCTGAGGACAGCCCCACAGCCTGTACCTGCAGATGCTCTGGAAGACTTGCCTCTAGGGAACAAAATGAAATCGATAACATGGTATGTGGAGAAACAGACTGTCCGTAATACAAAACAACAGCCCCTGACTACTGACATTTACTAATTTCTATAACATAAAATATTCCATTATGCTGATATCAAGCTCTCAACACAATGACAGCCCACTTACAAAATTTCTGAATATTTAATAATTAGCTCTCCCCAGCTGCTAGAAATTGGGACCAGCACACTAATGAACTGATAAATCACTTCTGTGTTTGTGTGGAAAACAGCATTGAGAGGCATTTTATCCTACTGACCTGTAGGATAAGACGGGATGAATTTGGGATAGAGCTATAGAAAATGAGGTAAAATAAGAAATTATTAATTCTAAGAAAATATTTTTAAAAAACATATGTAGGAAAAGAAATGTAATTAGCTCAGTTGCATATTGGCCTTGGTGCTAAAAATAGAATGTAAACAATGAAAAGTGACTTAACAAAAATGACAATAGATTTGAAAGAATGGGGGAGGAAAGGTGAAGGTTATGTAAATGCTAAGTTTATCTTCATACCAGACAGCTGATGGGTAATGCTTAAAGGAATAAATTGATAGATAGCTATGTAAGCAGTTTTGTTTGAAATTTGGAAGATGCAATGTTGAAAGTAGTCACTTTCATGGAATCCAGCCTGGATAGGGATGGAGGTGCTGGGGACTGCCTTGTTTTCAGTACTCTGGCTTTTTAATCCAGGAACATGTATTGCTTGGGTAGATACAAAGATTGATATTTGAATGAAGGCAGTGCATACCTCAAGAGTGACTCAAGGAGTCACAGGGTGGAATATGACAGCTTCCCACCTCTGAGAAGCCTTTGGGGAAATGTTTTCACATGTTCCCTCAGTAGCTTTTCAAGGTTTGTACTCACTCTGATGACTTACGTATTCTTTTTTTTTTCTTTTATGTATTTTTTGTTGTGATAAAATACAAATAACATACAGTTTACCATTTTCTGTATTTTAAGTGCACAATTCAATGGCATTAAATACATTTACATTGTTGTACAACCACCACCATCCATCCTCAGAATTTCTTCATCATTCCAAACAGAAATTGTCCCCATTAAACACTGTGCACTCATTCCCTTTCCTCCAACCCCCCGCCCCCACCATCTTATTCTATGAATCCTATCTATGAATCCTTCTTTATGAATCTGACCACCCAAGGGACCTCATGTAAGTAGAATCATATACAGTTGGTCCTTTGTGACTGCCTAATTTCACTCAGCATGATGTCTTCAAGCTTTACCCATGTTGTAGCAGGGGTCAGAATTTCCTTTCTTCTCAAGGTTGAAAAATATCGCATTCTATAGGGTTTTCCAGAGAAACAGAACCAGTGGGATACATATAGAAATATTTAAGAGGAGATTTATTATAGAAATTGGCTCATGCAGTTACTAAGGCCAAGAAGTCCCACAACCTGCCGTCTGCAGCTAAAGAACAAGGAAGAGCTGATAATAAAATTCAGTCCAAGTCCAAAGGTCCCAAAACCAGGAACACTGATGTCTGAAGGCAGGAGAAGATGAATGTACCAGCTAAAGAATAGAGAGAATTCACCCTTCTTTTATCTCTTTATTCTGTTCAGGCCCTCAATGGATTGGATGATGCCCATCAGTGCTGGTGGGGGTGGATCTTTTCTCAGTCTACTGATTCAAATGCTAGTCTTTTTTAGAAACATCCTCACAGACACAGCCAGAAATAGTGTTTTACAAGCTCTCCTGGCATCCTTTAGCCCAGTCAAGCTGATACAATATTAACCATGACATAGACTGTATATGTATACCACATTGTGTGTATCCACTCATCTGTGGATGGACATTCTGTTGTTTCCACCTTTTGGCACCTGTAGCCTCAAGCTGCAAATTACAGTGGCGGTATTGGGGAGGAGGAGGGTTGGAAATACCTCACATGTGATGAAATGGCCATTTCCACCTGCTTTGGAAGCCTGACCTTGGAGAAGCCATCACCTGAGGAACAGAACTAATACTAATGTGAAACGGGAGAACAGGGTGGGCATGCCACATCATAATAAGAAAGTGTGCCATGGGTTTTTCTTCCTTTTACTTCTTTCCAGCTTTATTAAAAATGTTGACCTAACATTTTTACTTTGTATAAGGTATGAACACCACATTATTTGTCCCCTAATGTTTCACAGGGTGTTTTAGAATAACATTCCATAATATACAGGAGCAGCAGAAGGGAAACAAGCTCTGGGATACTGCCCCTCTGTGTCAGACAGCAGCTTGCCTCTGGGTGTGGAAGGCTCACCTCAGCCAGGCTCCTGAGCCCTCAGAGCAGGTTCCCACCAGGCCTGGGACCAAGGAAGAGGAAATACCTTTATAGTATTATACTATCAAAATCCATGTACACGTGGACCCACACAATTCAAGCCCATGTTATTCAAGGATCAACTGCATATATTTTTTCTATTATCTCACATAAAACTAATTAAAAAAACCCTTATCTTGCTATTTCAGTATAATTGGCCTACTTTGCCATTAATGTATTCCTTTCTACAAGCTTAGAAACATGAGTTTGGGGAGTCTGTGGTCTTCACCAGAGGGTCAAGGAGATCCATGGCATGAAGAGGTTGGAGTCCAAGCACTGCAGCACTCCCATCATCCCCAGGAGGCATGGGCCTGATGGCAGCCCCAACGTGCCTTGAGGCCAGGACCACCATACAGTCTGATGCCTCTGCTGACAGGCTGCCAAGCTCTCTCCAAGCACAGAGAGCCCAGAGCACATGTCTGAGAGCCCTGACTTCAGAACTCATGCAAGCACAAGAATCCCAACACACCAGCCACATGGGGGACATATCTGTCATTAGTCACATTCCTACCCTGATTCTTTGACACTTTGGGTAATGCTGTAAACTTTCCTGAGACAGGGCTCAACAATGAATTCATGTGCTGAAAGTGGAGTCCCCAACCTGCCACATCTTTGGTGCTCAATGGGCACGTGTTGGATGAGTGAATGAATGATGAGGAAATTGAATTAAGCAGTAGGTGTTGCGTGAATCTTGATTTAGAAGTAATGTGTGCCCCAGCAGAATTACATTTAAGGTACTGAAGTTCTTTTAATTTACCTTATCCACAACTGAAAATGGCAATCGGCATGTTTCTGTACAAGTAAAATTAATTTTCTTCACTTATATGTGGAGGATAATGTTTCCTGAAATTTTCTGTCTTCAACACAGATACTGCGGTATGAGTGAAGGCTCACACGCTAGCCTGTCTGGGCTCAGATTTCAGCTCTACCACTTACTGCTATGCAATCTGAGCATAATAATTACTCTTGCTGGGCCTCAGTTTTCCTCATCTGAAAAATGGGCAAAATTAGAATATACTTCACAGGCTTTCTTCACGAGGGGTAAATGTGTTCATCTGTAGAAATCACTTAGATGGAGATCTGATTCATAATGAGCATATTAACAGATACTATCTCATTTAGTTTGGAAGTGCATTGGCACCACATTAAGTGACTAACCTAATGTTCCTAGTGGAGGGACCTGGATCCCTATCTCCTCCCCAACCAGTTGGCTGACTGAAAGCTTAAAGATGTAGTTAGAGATGATGAAAATATATATGTAAAATACATTTAGATCTGGGAAAACTATGCTGCTCTCACACCTAACAGTAAGAATCAGATAGCCTCATAACTTTTGTGTCCCTGTTTCAAGAGAATCAAATTAATATCATCTCCATTTAAAATAACTTAATTAAAGCTACATTATAGAACACTTACTGGAGTATGTGTGTGTGTGTGTGTGTGTGTGTCTGTATTGGAGTGGGAGAGTAATCCTGAAAGATTACTTACATGTATCTTCTTCCCTGGATCACCCCTCTGCATCACTTTCCTGGTATATACTTAATAATCTGCTGTACTTAATAAGTTAAGAAGCCATGGACACACTTTTTTAAAAGGTAACTATAGTATATGTAGCATCATATATATATTCAGGAAAATATGGGACAATTTTTTTATGGACTACATCCTCATTTAGAGATTTCTCTGTGGGCACCTGTGTGGTTCAGTCGGTTGAGTGTCTGGCTCTTGATTTCAGCTCAGGTCATGACCCCAGGGTCATGAGATCAAGCCCCGAGTCCAGCTCCACACTAGGTATGGAGCCTGCTTAAGATTCTCTCTTTCTGGGATGCCTGGATAGCTCAGTGCTTGAACATCTGCCTTTGGTTTAGGTCTCCTGGGATGGAGTCCCTTATCACAGTCTCTGCAGGGAGCCTGCTTCTCCCTCTGCCTGTGTCTTTGCCTCTCTCTCTCTGTCTCTTATGAGTAAATAAATAAAATCTTAAAAAAAAAAAAAAAAGATTCTCTCTCCCTCTGCCCCTCCTCCCCCCTTTGCAAAAAATAAAGAGATCTCTCCATAGTCCCAGCTTGGGGTGTCTGTGTTTGATTCTTGGTCCTGGCCAGGTTAGGGAATCCCTGTCAGAGGAGAGGGAGGTAATGAGGGGAACCACTGGAGAGAAGGAGCAGGATTGCTGCTTGCTTCCTGCACAGAGCAGCAGATGCACATGGCCAATCCACATGAGAAATTCAAGCTGAAAATAGTGCAGCCTTATACTAGGAAAGGCACAACTCTTCATGTAGGGGCCTAAGTGGCCTTAGGAGAGCTCTGTGCATAGCACAGAAGAAATTACAGACACTAGAGGCTTTGGTTTATTCTAATCTGCACACTGAAAAACATTGAATGCTTAGGGTTTTTTGTTTTTGTTTTTGCTTTTAGTGCTCACTGATGCAATCTGGACTGTGTAAGTAAGGAATGCCAAGCTGTCAAGGCGGCATCTCCCAAGGTTCAAGGCTGTGAGGACTCCTCTCCTAAGCCTGGGAAGGTAACTAGTCTCTGTATACACAGGAGCTTCTAGCAGAAGGGTCACATAGCTTAGAATTTGTCACGTGGGCACTCTTTTAAGGAATAACAATGCAGCTGCTGTTTTAGGTGTAACCAATAATCACATTCCTTTTTCACACGGTGGAATATAATATTATACTTTGTTGAACACACACACACATGCACACACACACACAAGTTATCTCCAGCAATAAAATTGCATCATTTGCTCCCAGGGTGTGATTCAATAAGAAGAGAGAGAGAGAGAGAAAAGGGAATTTGGGGTAATTTATAAAGATATTTAAGTTTTCAAGGTTTACCCCATATAGAATATCCTTTTATTGAGTCTACTTATAAATGCTCTGCTGAATTTCGTGTGTTTAGAAAAGCTGGCATTTTCAACATCAGGCAGCTGATGGAATTTGTGCATTTATTTCTAAAGGAAAGGTAAAAACCGGAGGACTGTATCTGTGTTTTCTGGTGTGAGATGGAGCTGATGTTACATATACAAAGATATAAATGACATTGTTTTTTTTTTTAATTTTTATTTATTTATGATAGCCACACACAGAGAGAGAGGCAGAGACATAGGTAGAGGGAGAAGCAGGCTCCATGCACCTGGAGCCCAATGTGGGATTTGATCCCAGGTCTCCAGGATCGTGCCCTGGGCCAAAGGCAGGCGCTAAACCGCTGCGCCACCCAGGGATCCCTATAAATGACATTGTTAACCATAAAAGTTGTCTCCAATTAATTATGAAAAATACTGTCTCATCTATCAGGTAATTTCTATCTCTTATTTCTTTCCCTCCTCTCTTTTCACCTCCTCCCCTTCTTCCTCTCCTCCTCACCAGTCCCCTTCTTATCTTTCTCTTTTGTATGGGATATTGGAAAAGGAAACTTCCTCCCTTGGTGGGAAGGGCTGAGAAGGGGGAGATAACCCAACAAATGAGTAAAAAGTAGGCAAAATAATGTAAAATGAACATTGCTACAAAGGAAATAGAGAGTGTGTACGGCAGACAGAGGATATTTGGTTGGGGTTCTGGGAAGGTCTCTTGAGGTGACTCCTGGCAGAGGCTAGATGTTTCATGGAAGCTGTCCTGAGAAGATAGGCAGAGCACTGTGCCTACAGTGGTCCCAAGCAGCTCTCCTCACAGCCTCTCTGTGGGCTGACCCTCATTTCCTCTAAGAGGAGGTGGGAGTTGAAAATAGTAGAATGGCTCTACCTATATTCCCATGGCCAATGTGTTTCCTGCTTCTGTGGGTCATATGTAGCTCATGACAGTGATTCATGGCCACCTGGTTCCAACAAGTTATTTAGAGCTTCTGACTCAGTAGACACGTTTGCTGTCATGTTCCTTTTATAAGCATATAAACTCTCAGACCGTTCAACAACGGTGAAGTGGGATTAGGGAGGCCCAGCTGCTGAGCCAGCAGGAGAGCAGGCCAGTGCAGTCTTTCTGAACTCTGGTCAGAATAGCATGCTTGGAAACATTTTAATCTAAAATCGTATTTTCCAAGGTGCTCTTGGCTATGCTGCAAATTTTTTAACTTATTTTTTATTGTGGTAAAATGCACATAAAATTTTCCATCTTAACCATATTAAGTCTACACTTTAGTGGCCTTAAGTACATTATTGTGCAGCCATCACCACCATCCATCTACAGAACTTTTTCAATATCCTGAACTAAAATTCTCCATCCATTAAATTATAACTGCACCTTCTCCCCTTCTCCTAGCCCTGGCAACCACTGTTCTGCTTTCTGTTCCTATGAATTTGCTCCAGGGACCTCATATAAGTGAAATCATAGAGTATTTGTCCTTTTGTGACTTACTTCACTTAGCTTACTGTCATCCAAGTTTATCTATGTTGCAGCATATGTCAGAATTTTCTTCCTTTTTATGGTGATAATATTCCACTGCAGGTACATACTACATTTTGTTTATCCATTCATCTGTCAGTGGATGCTGGTTTGCTTCCACCTTTTGACAATTGTGAATAATACTTCTGTGAACACGGATACGCAAATATCTGTTGAGTCCTTGTTTTCACTCCTTTGGAGTATATACTCAGAAGTAGAATTACTGGATCATATATTAATTCTATGCTTAATTTTTTGAGGAATCCTTATCCTGTTTCCCACAGTAGCTGCATCATTTTACATTCCCACTGATGGTGCACAAGGCTTCCGATTTCTCCACATCCTCACCAACACATTTTTTGGGTTTTTGTTGTTGTTGTTGTTGTTGTTGTTGATAATAGTATTTTTAATGACTATTAAGTGACTTTGATTTGCATTTTCCTAATGATGAGTGATGTTCAGCATGCCTTGACTATTTATACTATAAAATTTTATTTTATTTTATTTTATTATTTTTAAAATATTTTATTTATTTATTCATGAGAGATACACAGAGAGAGGCAGATACTTAGGCAGAGGAAGAAGCAGGCTCCCCATGGAGAGCCCTATGCAGACCTGATCCCAGGACCCCAGATCATTTTATATGTCTCTGCATTATAAAATTTTAACATGAGTGATTATTAAAACAATGAAATTATTAAACAATTATTAAAACAATTATTAAAACAATGAAAAGAACTCTCAGGACACCTGGGTTGTTCAGTGTTTGAGCATCTGCCTTTGGCTCAGGTCATGATACCAGAGTCCTGGGATCAAGTCCCGCATCAGGCTCCCTGCATGGAACCTACTTCTCCTCCCTCTGCCTATGTCTCTGCCTCTCTCTTTATGTGTCTTTCAGGAATAAATAAATAAAATCTTCTAAAAAAAGAACTCTCATAGGTTATGTTTTGAAGTGTAGACGGAGGATAAGGGAAACCGTGGTATTAAGGAGGGAGCAGGGGTCCCTGGGGCAGGACAAAATACTTCTAAATGTTTTGTACAGAGAGATAACAGTTTAAGAGCTAACCTATGGTTGTGACCACTGACACACAGGTACAGGAACATATGCTCAGTTACATCCCAATCATATCCATGGGGTGGAGAGGACAAAAGGAAGGTCCTTAAGCGAGTTGCCAGTTAGCAGAATACAAGGCCCACACCCAGGACCTACAGGTGTTTATGGTAAGCTACCTGCCACAGCAGTCAGCCACAAGAAGGACCCTGTAATCCCATTTTATGGAGGATGTGTTACAGGAGGACAGCCTGTTCCCCTAAGTGAGGCTGGTACTGGCAGTCTTGCTGGGCAGTGGTGGGGGTGCCAACCCCTCTACACATGTGAACAGGAATTCCTCAGATAAAATTATAAACAAGAATGGAGGAGGGGTAGAGTTTCCTGAATGTCTGTCTTGTCAGACTTCCACTCCTGGGAACACCAACGAGTCACAGCTAAACATCAGCAAGAAAAAACTTCCTATCAGAATTGCCCTCCTTTGGCACTCGATGTGCTCTTTGGTTTCAAACAATTCCAATGCCTCTTCAGATCTCAGTACACACCAGACTTTCAGAAACAGGCACTCACTGAACTCTGCATTTGAAGAATGACCGTGCCTTCCCGGTGGGCAGATGTGGCTCCATATCAAGGTGGGACTTGCAAGTGGGTTTTCAGGAGCCCGCTTTGCCCTTTGTGACTGTCTATAAAGAAGACCTAGCATACCCTCCCTTGTCTGCCTTGGCTCATTTTTGAAGTTGCTACATTTAAAAGTTTTAAGAATAGTACTTAAAATATTGAAATCTCTTTTCCTTGTATTAAAGAAGGGGGTAGGTGGCAATACTTCTCTCTGTGTGTCCTTCTGTGAAATGTACCTTTCTGTTGGGATCCTCAGCCCTGCTTCAGCTGCTGGGAGCCATCCTGAAGTCACCTGTATGCCCCCTTATGGGCATCTTGAGCATTCTACTGATGGATATTTTGCAGCTGAAGCAGCACTGTTTGTTTGTTTGTTTGTTTGTTTGTTTGTTTGTTTTAGAGAGTGTTTTGGCCTGGAAAGTGTGATACAAGAAGGGGGGGGGTCAAGTGCCCCCAGATGGTCACTCTTAGACTGATGAAAAGAACATGATGAAAAGCCTTTGCAATGTCCCTAGCCTGGGATACTTTCTGTCAAAGCTGCAGAATTAGTTCACGTGGGCCTTGTGGTGCCCTGACCCATCAGCAGTACTAGAGAGAAAATAGGAAGCTCACTCAGTGTCCCCTCAGGGCTGCTGGGATGCAGAGCCATTATACACCATGGCCAGGTGCCATCCCTCACACAGGGTCAGGATTCCAGATCATTTTCCACAGAGAAGTCACTGCAACTATTTACAACCAAAACCCAAGAGTCACAGATCCTCAGCTCATGCACAGAGTGGAATTCAGGAAGAGAAAGAAGCTGGTAAAACATCTCTACTTTTTTGGCTGCACATATCAAGTATGAACATGACTGGAGAAATCAAATTAGAGTAATATCAACCATTACAGTCTCCTATTTTATTAAGTTTCTGTGTCCCTGCACAGGTCTCCTTGAAATTCATGGATTCATCTCAAAGTTTAATGGCCCAGACTGCCCAAAACACTTTTGCATTTCTCTGTGTGTGGATTATTTGCTAGAGCCAGTAACCAGTGTATCATGTGTCACATATTAATTTTTTGTGATTTAGGTTTGAAAGGCAAGATATAGTCAAAAGTCTCTAAAACCAAAAAGCAATCCCTTTAACATAATTAAATTACAGATTAGGAAGTATTAATTTCTGTGGTAAAAACCTAATTTGCCTGGGGTGGCATAGAAGGCGGTCCTGCTGAAAGTACAAGAGGCAAACCAGACGACACCAGTGGCTTTCTGAGCACAGTCGTTTTTTCAGACTCCTCTTAGCCTGGGTTGACCCCCACCCTCCAGCCAGAAAGGGTAGAAAAGGGTGAGAACCAGAAAGGTGTTAAGTTCAGTGGACAATCTGGGGCTTACATGCTGGTTTAAATAAGAACCCACGATGACAGATGATTTTTAACCTCAATTCACCTAAATTTTGAATTGGAAGACTTGACATGGAAGCATGTACATGGAATAGCAAAATTAACAAAGAAGAACTGAAGACACTGAAAATCCTAATAACAAAGAAAACCCGAGTCACCGGACATCCACCCTGAGCTGAGGCCATGACTAAACTGTCAGAATCCACTGTGTGTGGAATGGGCACACAGCTCAGGGAGCTTAAACCAGCAGTGGATTGTCCTCCTGGTAGACTGGGTGTGGCTAAGGACCTTCTCCTTGCTTTTAATTACACCATCCAGTGTCTTGACTGCGTCATAAACTTTCCTATGGAGGCCTCCAGCTATGTTTTTGTTAATGAGGACGGGAGGAAAGCAATGCTATTATAAGTGATACTTTGTCACTATTGTTTCTCCAAAATACTTCAAATCAGATATAAACTAAGTTCAAATTGTTCCAAGGACGTTTAGTACTTTTAAACAGAAAGAAAGGGGGATCCCTGGGTGGCGCCGTGGTTTGGCGCCTGCCTTTGGCCCAGGGCGCGATCCTGGAGACCCGGGATCGAATCCCACGTCGGGCTCCCGGTGCACGGAGCCTGCTTCTCCCTCTGCCTCTGCCTGTATCTCTGCCTGTATCTCTCTCTCTCTCTCTGTGTGTCATGAATAAATAAATAAAATCTTAAAAAAAAAAAAAAAAAACAGACAGGTTTCAATCGCGTTTAAGCTGGCCAGGGTGAGATAAAAAAAAAATTGGATAATGCAGATCCTCTGGCAAAGACACTAGGACTTGTGCAGGGGTCTGTGTGATAGAGAGGCTGACCCTGAGCCCTCTTTCATTCTAAGATCAAAGCTGGGAGGGAGGTGCTGGGAGGGAGGTGAGCAGGCATTCCTATCTTCCTCGTGGCTTGCTCAGATGAACAAAAGCCATCATTTCATTAAAGACAAAGAAATAGCTAATGGAGAAAAAGTTGATTTCATAATCTATGGATGGGCTCCAGTGTGAGAACTTGGGTGTGAAAAGCCTTGTCCTAAACATAGGATTTGCTGCAGTGGAAGGATGGACACTCAAGGAAAGTCTTTGCAAGAGAACAAATTCAGAGATTACTCAGTAGAGATACAAAAAATGCAGGATGAGGGTGAAACTGAGTGGCAGCATTGGGGTCAGCACACGATGCTAGAGGCTTGGGCAAGCAGCCCAATGGAGCCCTCCCTACTTGGACAAAGACAAGGGAAAGAGGGCAGGGCAGAGCCAGTGGGTGAGGAGGACCTGCCTCCCTAAGCAATGAGAGTCAGGGACCTCAGAACTTCGCTGGACTCACTTCTCTACCCATAGTCTCCTTCCTGCCTTTCTCTCTGCTCACTTTTCTGACTACTCCCCTTGTAGCTCATCCCCGGCCTTGCTTGGCCTAATCTGCTTCTAGCTGAGGTAGAGGCAGTCTGTGTTTAACTCATGCAGAAACTGCACACTTACATCTGGGTCTTTATTTTCCACTCATTTCACAGTTACAAGCACAGAAACAAGTTACTTATACTATCCTAGTTCCTACAACCATTTTCCCCCTCCTTATCTATTCTGTTCATTTCTGAGAGAGGATCAGGCTATATTTTTTATTTTTCTATTTCTCCTTTCTGTCTTGTTGCTTATTTGTTTGCTTGTTTGTTTGTTTGTTTGTTTGTTTGTTTGTTTAAGAGAGAGTGAGAATTTCAAGTAGACTCCTCAGGAGCACATGAGCACAGAGCTCAGCATGGGGCTTGGTCTCATGACCATGAGATCACCACCTGAGCCAAAATCAAATCAGTTGCTTAACTGACTGAGTCACCCAGGCAACCCTGTTGCTTGTATTTTAAATCTCTATTATTAGGTGCAGACCATTCAGGATTGTTGTTCTCCTGAGATACTGACTTTTTATCATTATATGATGTCTCTTTTTTTGTCTCAAAGTCTTACTGTACCTGATAGCAATCACATTTCCTTTTAAAAAATTTCTTTGTTATCATATTTGTACTTTCAACCTATCCATGCCTTTATACTTCAAATGGATAACAGTTGGGTCTTATTTTTTATCGTCTCAAAATCTTTGTCTTTTAATTAAAGATTTTATAGTTTGCTCACATTTATGTAATTATTGATATGGTTGGTTTAAGTCTATAATTTTGTGACTTGTTTTCTAAGTGTTTATCTGTTCTTTGTTCCATCTTTTCCTCCTCCCTTTATATATAGAGAGGAATGAATCAAATAATTTTTAGATATCCAGCTTATTACCTACTGTTGTTGAGGCTAAAATTCTTTGTATTATAATTTTTTTATTTTCTATATAATGATTTTCTATACAATTACCATTTCTAATATTGTATTGTTCTTGGGACTGACAAGGTGGGGAATCCTGATTTCTACTTAGGTAAATATAGTCATTATGTTAAAGAAGTTAAAGACAAAGTAAAATCAGTAAGAGTGACCTTATTCTTCTAGTGATGCATGGCATGGACAGCTCAACTAATTCAGGATAAAAATGGTAATTATAGAACAAGTCATTGTTCTACAATTAAAAGTCATAGATGTCACCCTGAAGGAGCTAACAATCTAGGAAAGGAGATCTAGGCGTTTATGGGAATATTGGAGACCAAGGATGAAACTGCTGCAGATCAAAAGAAAGTGAGGTTGCTGCTAAGGTTTTGTACATCCACATCTGCATCTCTGGTAGTGAAAGAGGGGTAAGAGCACTTTAGCTGAGAAGAGACATGAGGAAAGGCATCCAGGAGAGGGGACATTGTTGGTGATGGAGTGCTGAAAGCCCAGAAGACATAATGTGGCCATTGGTGCCAACCCAAACTGCCAGTTTCTTTTTAAAAAATTACTAAGAGAACGAGTGCCTGGGTGGCTCAGTAGGTTGACTGACTTGTGGTTTCAGTTCAGGTCATGATCTCATGAGTCATGAGAGTGAACCTCATGTCAGGCTCTGTACTCAGCAGGGAGTCTGCTTAAGGATTCTATCCCTCTGCCCCTCCCCCTACTTGGGTGCACGTGTGCACGCACACGTGTGCACAATCTCTCTCTCTCTCTCACACACATATGAATAAATACATCTTTTAAAAAATTACTAAGAAAAGTTTAGTTCTAATTGTAGACAATAAATTTGAGACAATAGCAGACAAGTATGATACAGAAGCACACTGAGACACCTGTTCTTTAAATGTAACTACATCATTTTTTTAAGATTTTATTTATTTATTAGAGACACACGGGGTAGGGGGGCAGAGACACAGGCAGAGGGAGGAGCAGGCTCCATGCAGGAAGCCTGACGTGGGACTCAATCCCGGGTCTCCAGGATCACGCCCTGGGCTGAAGGCAGTGGTAAACCCCTGAGCCACCTGGGCTGCCCAAAATGTAACTATATCTTAAAATAGTATTTCATATTAAAATCTTCCACTCCATTGTGATTTCAAATACATATTTTGATATTTACTTAAAAATTGGTTTAAGGAGCCTCTTTACATGAAAACTAGTTCCTAATCTGGGAGCCATTTTAGTTCAATATCCTTTGAGACTGAGATTAGTGAGTAGCAAGTCTCTCGGGAAATGCTCGCAGAGTATGGGTCTGGGAAGGAAGCAGGACTGGGCGGAGGGAATCGGTGAAGTGTGATGACTTTGTAACAGAGGTCTTGGCTGGTCCCACAAGGAGCTTTGGAGCTGTGTTATCTCTTCAAAGCTGCTAAAGCCTGGTACATCCACATAAACCAAGATGTGGGTTGAAATTAGGGAGAAGGGTCCTGGGGTGGCTCAGTAGTTGCTCATCTGCCTTTGGCTCAGGATGTGATCCCGGGATCCTGGGATTGAATCCCTGCAGGGAGCCTGCTTCTCCCTCTGCCTGTGTTTCTGCCTCTTTCTCTGTATTTCTCATGAATAAATAAATAAAATCCTTTAAAAAATAAAAAAGAAACCAGTGAGAAAATGCAAGCCAGGGAAGATAGTCTCTTTAGCTGAGGGTATTTCTAGAGAGGTACTTACCAGAGAGTTGTTGGAATCAACAATGCCAGGAGTTGGGGAATAAGTGCTACTTTCCTAAAGGGACCTGGAGGGCTTGTCCAGCACATCACATTATGACAGCAATTAAAATTGTTTCGCCATTTTTTAAAACTGGTGGCCTATCCTAATGAAGTAGAATTATAGAACGAAAAGGACTTCATTAATTATTTACTTGGACTATGTTTCAACTAGGAAAAGGATTCCAAAGGGGAGGTAACATTTGTGGATTTACAGTTACTCTGTGGCTCATCCAAGATCAAAATTCCAATTTTGTGACACTCTAGTTTCCACCTCCACATCATGCTATTTTTCAATTATTAGGATCCAAAAACAAATGGAAGCAGACATAAGACTTCAGTAGGTCCAATGGATCTAATAGACATACCAAAAGTGTCAAATCAAGGTAGAGTATCTTTTAGTACAGTTTTAATAGTACAACATGCCCATGGTCCCCAAAGCCTGTATATGCTGTGTGACATGGCTTGTGTTTTGGTTCAGCAAATATGTATTTAGAGAATAATATGTGCCAGGTTTTGTACCTCTGGACAGGGTGGCCCTGTGGGCACTTGGGGAAGTCCTGGGGTCTTTTCCCAGCTTCTGCCTCCCATTGCCGCTGTGAGTCATGCCCTACACAGCTTCTTTCTCAACTTTTTTGGCTTCTCATTTGCTCATTTTAGGTTTGGCAACCCTGTTCTATATTATTATTTGAAACAATCAACCTGGGCTTTTTAGGATGCTGCTCCTACAAACTTCCCCTTAGGCTAACCATGATATTGTGACTTATAAATAAATACATATCTGATCTTTGTTCCTCTTTCCTAGCACAGATCTCCTAAAAACCTTGAAGTTTCCTGGGATGAGAGTGATAAAGTTGTCTTGGTATTCATAAGAAACCCCTTTAAATCACTTCTGAGTTAATGTTAATGAGGCAGGTCTTGTAAAGCACCTAAAAATGGAGACTCCTTACCAGTGAGGCCAATCATGTGATTAGAAGGCTAGAATTTTTAGTCTTCATACCTTTCCCACACCACCCTCCACCTTGACCTATGAGGAGAGGAGATGGGATTGAGACTGAGTTCAATCACTAAAGTCACTGATGTCTATCAGTTGTGCCTATATAAGAAAGCTTCCATAAAGACACAAAAGGAAGGGGTTTAGAAAGCTGTTGGATTGGTGGACATATAGAGGTGATGGAGTGTGATGTCCCTGGAGAGGGCATGGAAGCTCTACATCTCTCTTCCCATACCTTACCCTACATATCTCCACCATCTGGCTGTTCTTGAATTATATGTTTTTATAATAAACTGGTATCCTAATGAGTAAAGTAGTTTCCTGAATTTTGTGATCTGCTCTAGCAAAGTAATCGAACCCAAGGAGAGGTTTTGGGAACCTCTGATTTATAGCCAGTAGGTCAGAAGCAGAGGCAATAGCTTGGGTTTGTGATTGGCATCTGAAACGAAGGGCAGTCTTACAGGGCTTAAATCTGAGCCCTTAATCTGTAGATAGATAATTCCCAGTAGATAGTGTCAGAAATGAGTTGAATTCCCAAAGATACAGATGCAATGAAACGCCGGGACACCTGCACCCCAATGTTTCTAGCAGCAATGTCCACAATAGCCAAACTGTGGAAGGAGCGTCGGTGTCCATCGAAAGATGAATGGATAAAGAAGATGTGGTATATGTATACAATGGAATATTCCTCAGCCATTAGAAACGACAAATACTCACCATTTGCTTCAACGTGGATGGAACTGGAGGGTATTATGCTGAGTGAAGTAAGTCAGTCGGAGAAGGACAAACATTATATGTTCTCATTCATTTGGGGAATATAAATAACAGTGAAAGGGAATAAAGGGGAAAGGAGAAAAAATAAGTGGGAAATATCAGAAAGGGAGACAGAACATGAGAGACTCCTAACTCTGGGAAATAAACTAGGGGTGGTGGAAGGGGAGGAGGGCGGGGAGTCGAGGTGAATGTGTGGCGGGCACTGAGATGGGCACTTGACAGGATGAGCACTGCGTGTTATTCTGTATGTTGGCAAATTGAACACCAATAAAAAAATAAATTTATTATTTAAAAAAAAGAAATGAGTTGAATTGTATTACAGTCATCTGGTATCTGAGATTTGGTTGGTGATGCGGAAAAAGAACTGGAGTCAGAATCCTACTCATACACCAATACTCCCATAGAACATGAGAAGCCGTGACTAGGACCCCACTTAGTCCCTAGAACTGACAGTCAGTTCCAGAGCAGGAGTTTTTTGGAGAAAATCTTATGGAAGGGATGGCATTCCCACTGAAAAATGATAGATTAAGCAATGTTTAGTTTTCTAAGCTAGAAATGAGGCAGGTCATTGTAGTTTAAGACTTTGGTTTATGTCTTCTTAACTTCCGGCAAATTGTCTTTATAATTTACAAAGATTATTCTCTGGCATTTGAATTTTTCTAGTGTTGCTATTGTATTGGTGACTAAGATCTTTTCCTTCTGCCTCTATAGGAAAGCTCTAGTTTGTTTTCCTCATAGTCAACTTATTGCTTTCTCTTATTAGCTCTGAGAACCTCTTAATTAATTTGGACTTTTTAGGCATATGAGCTTAACTTTTGTAAGTAATGATAATATTATTTTGGATTGCAATATTCATTCTTTCTAAAATTTATGTATTACTGCATTAACCAGAAATTCCAGAAAATATTAAATAATAATAGTTTATAACAAGCAATTTTCTTTATCTCTGGTTTTAACAAGAATGCCTTTAGTGTTTCATTATGAACATTTATTCTTGGATCTATCAAACATTTACTGAACATATTCTAAGAGCTAGGTTCTATGCTAGAGCTAAGGATATAAGGTGAAGATGACACAAGATCTGGGCTCCAGAAACTTAAAACTGATTTGGGGTGTGGAATTGGCATTCTGTATAAAGTCAAATAATTAGTTCTGTCATTTTGTCACCAGGAGCAGAGGTAGCTTTAGAAAGCCATTTAAAATTATTTAACATTGTGATAAGGATTGAGTAATATATTACCCAGTGCTTTTTTTAAAAGTTGTTATTTAAATTATACTCAACACACCATGTAATATTGGTTTTAGGAGCAGAGTTCAGTGATTCATCACTTACATATAACACCCAGTGATCAGCACAAGTGTCCTCCTTAATACCCATCACCTATTTAGCCCACCCCCCAGCCGGCCTCCCCCTCCAGCAATCCTCAGTTTGTACTCTCTAACAAAGTCTCTTATGGTTTGCTTCTCTCTCTTTTTTTGCTCCTTTCTTAGGTTCAACTGTTTCATTTCTTAAATTTCACATATGAGTGAAACTACACAGTATTTGCCTTTCTTGGAATGTCTTATATCACTTACCATAATACGTTTGAGCTCTATCCACATCATTGCAAATGGCAATGGCAAGATTTCATTCTTTTTGATGGCTGAGTAATATTCTGTTTTATATATGTATATATATATAAAATATATTTCCATTCATTAGTCAATGGATATTTGGGATCTTTCCATAATTTGGCTATTGTTTTTAATGTTGCTATAAATATCAGGGTGTATATGCCCCTTCAAGTTAATATTTTTTGTATCCTTTGGGTAAATACCTACTAATGCAATTGTTAAGTCCTAGAGTAGTCCTACTTTCAACTACTTGAGGAACCTCAAAAAACTGTTCTCCAGAGTGGCTGCACCAGTTTGCATTCCCACCAACAGTGCAAGAGGGTTCCCTGTTTTCTGCATCCTCACCAACATCTGTTGTTTCCTGTGTTAATTTTAGCCATTCTGAAAGGGATAAAGTGGTATCTCATTTTGATTTGTATTTCCCTGATGAATGGTGTTGAGAATCTTCTCATGTGTCTGTTAGCCATCTGTATGTCTTCTTTGGAAAAATGTCTGTTCATGTCTTTTGCCCATTTCTTAACTGATTATTTATGTTTTGGGTGTTGAGTTTGATAGGTTCCTTATAGATTTTGGATACTAACCCTTTATCATATATGTCATTTGCAAATATTTTCTCATTCTGTAGGTTGCCTTTTGGTTTTATTGATTGTTTCCTTCACCATGAGGAAGTTTTTTAATGTTGATGAAATCCCAATACTTCATTTTGCTTTTGATTCCTTTGCCTCCAGAGACATGTCTAGTAAGAAGTTACTATTACTATGTCCAAGGTCAAAGAGGTTACTGTCTGTGTTCCTCTCTAAGATTTTGATGGATTCCTGTCTCACATTTAGGGCTTTCATCCATTTGGGGTTTATTTTTGTGTGTGGTGTAAGAAAGTTGTCCAGTTTCATTCTCCTGCATGTTGCTGTCTAGTTTTACCAGCACCATTCATTGAAGAGAATTTTTTCCATTGGATATTCTTTCCTGCTTTCTCAAAGACTAATTGACATTATAATGGTGGGTCCATTTCTGACTTTTCTATTCTGTTCCACTGATCTATGTGTCTGTTTTTGTGCCAGTAGTGTACTGTCTTGATGACTATAGCTCTGTAATATAGTTTGAAGTCTGGAATTGTGATGCCTCCAGTTTTCCATTTCTTTTTCAAGATTGCTTTGGCTATTTGTGGTTTTGTGGTTCCATGCAAACTTTAGGATTATTTGTTCTAGCTCTGTGAAAAATGTTGATGGTATTTTGATAGGGTTTGCATTGAATATGTAGATTGCATTGGGTGGCAAATTTAAAGATTTAAAATATTTGTCCTTCCAATCCATAAGCATGGAATGTTTTTCCATTCTTTTGTGTCATCTTCAATTTCCTTCATAAGTGTTTTATAGCTTTCAGAGTATAGATCTTTTATCTATTTTGGTAGGCTTATTCTTAGGTATCATGATTTTCGGTGCAATAGTAAATAGGAATGTTTTCTTAATTTTCTCCTTCTGCTGCTTCATTATTGATGTATAGAAATGCCACAAATTTCTGTACATTGGCTTTATATCCTGCAACTCTGTTGAATTCAAATATTAGTTCTAGCAATTTTATGTGGAGTCTTTGGGTTTTCTTTTCTTTTCTTTTTTTTTTTGTTTTGTTTTGTTTTCTACATAGAGTATCATGTCATCTGCAAATAATTAAAGTTTGATCTCTTCCTTGCAATTTGGATGCATTTCATTTCTTTTTGTTATCTGATTGCTGAGGACTATGTTGAATAACAATGGTGGGAGTGGACATCCCTATCTTGTTCCTGACTATAGAGAAAAAGCTCTGTCTCTCTCCATTGAGGATAATAATAGCTGTATTTGGTATATGGCCTTTATCATGTTGAGGTATGTTCCTTCTATCTCTACTTTTTTGAGGGTTTTTATCAAGATGGGTGCTAATGGGATGCCTAGGTGGCTCAGCAGTTAAGTGTGTGCCTTCAGCTCAGGGTATGATCCTGGAGTCCCGGGATCGAGTCCCACATCAGGCTCCCTGCATGGAGCCTGCTTCTCCCTCTGCCTATGTCTGTGCCTCTCTCTCTCTCTCTCTCTCTCTGTGTCTCTCATGAATAAATAAAATTAAAAAATTAAAAAAAAGAATGGGTGCTGAATTTGTCAAATTTTTTTTTCTGCAACTATTGAGAGGATCATATGGTTCTTAGCCTTCCTTTTATTAACATGATGTATCACATCAATTGATTTGCAAATGTTGAACCACCCCAACAGCCCACGAATAAATCCCACTTGATCATGGTGAATCATTCTTTTAATGTACTGTTGAATTTGATTTGCTATTATCTCATGGAGAATTTTTTCATCCATGTTCATTAGAGATATTGGTCTATAATTCTTCTATTATTTGAGGTCTTAATCTGGTTTTGGAATCATGGTGATACTGCCCTCACAGAATGACTTTTGAAGTTTTCCTTCCATTTCCATTTTTTGGGGAGTAGTTTCAAAAGAATAGGTAGGTATTCATTGTTCTTTAAATAGTTAGTAGAATTCCCCTGGGAAGGCATCTGGCCCTGGGCTTTTGTTTGTTGGAAGATTTTTGATTACTGATTCAATTTCTTTGCCAGTTATGGTCTGTTCATATTTTCAATTTCTTCCTATTACAGTTTTGATAGTTTGTCTGTTTCTAGGAATTTGTCCATTTCTTTCAGATTGTCTAATTTGTTGGCTTATAATTTTTTATAATATTTTCTTATAATTTAGTTTGTATTTCTGTGGTGTTTGTTGTGATCTCTCCTCTTTCATTCATGATTTTCTTTATTTGGGTTTTTTCTCTTTTCTTTTTCATAAGTCTGACTAGTGATTTATCAATTTTGGTAATTCCTTCAAAGAACCAGCTCCTAGTTTCATCGATCTGTTCTACTGGGAGTTTTTGTTTGTTTGTTTCTAAATCATTGATTTCTGCTCGATTCTTTATTATTTCCTTGCTTCTTCTGGCTTTATGCTTTATTTGCTTTCCTTTTTTAGCTCCTTCAGGTATAGCATTAGGTTGCATATTTGAGACTTTTCTTGCTTCTTGAGGTAGGCCTGTATTGTGGTATACTTTACTTTTAGGACTGGCTTTGCTGTGTCCCAAAGATTTTGGACTATCATACTTTCATTTTCATTTGCCTCCATGTATTTTTTAAATTCTTCTTTAATTCACTGATTTAATCATATATTCTTTAGTAGGATATTCTTTAACCTCCATGTATTTGTGGTCTTTCCAGATTTTTCTTGAAGTCACCATAGCACTGTGGTCAGAAAAGATGCATGGTTCATACCATGCTCAATATTTTTGTACTTCCTGAGGGCTAATTTGTGACCCAGTATATGATCTATTCTGGAGAATGTTCCATGTGCACTTGAAAAGAATGTGTATTCTGCTGCTTTAAGATAAAATGTTCTCAATGTATCTGTTAAGTCTATGTGGTCCAGTGTATCATTCAAAGTCATTATTTCCTTGTTGATCTGCTTAAATGATCTGTTCATTGTTGTGAATAGGGTGTCAAAGTCCCCTGTTATTATTATATTATTATCAATGAGTTTATTTTTTAGAGCTATAGTTTTGTTATTAATTGATGCATATATTTGGGTGCTCCCAAGTTAGAGGCATAAATATTTACAATTATCTTATATTTTTGTTTGATAGACTCCTTTATTATGATATAGTGTCCTTCTTCATCTCTTATTACAGTCTTTGCTTAAAATCTAGTTTGTCTGATATAAGGATGTTACTCTGGCTTTTTTTTTTTTTAATATATCCATTAACATTATAGAGGGTTCTCCACCCCCTCACTCCCAACTGGAAGTGTCTTTAGGTCTAAAAGGACTCTCTTGTAAGCAGCATATAGATAGGTCTTGTCATTTTATCCATTTCTGATATCCTATGTCTTTTGATTGGAGCGTTTAGTTCATTTACGTTCAGGATAATTAATGATAGATATGATTTTAGTGCCATTGTTTTCCCTGTAATGTCAATGTTTGTGGGGAGGTTCTCTGTTCCTTTCTAATCATAGTATTTTGGTCTTTCTTTCCCACTCAAAGTGTCCCTTTTAATATTTCCTGCAGGGCTGGTTTAATAGTTATCTCTCTTGTCCCAAGTGGGGAGTTTCCACTTGCCACTGTTTAGGAAACCCTCACAAAAGAGCAAACAATGCCCTGTGTCATGTCCCAGGGTTCTGTCAGACTCTTGCCTTCACCCTGCCTATGTCCAAGCCGTTAGCCCACCCAGCAGTGCAGTGTTCCTCTATTTTATCTTGGGCATGCAGCTGGGGTTCAAAACTCCAAATTTTGTGGACTTAGTGTAGCATGGAACTGCAATGATCCTCTGGGGAAGGGTATTTAGCTATTGATCATCTGGGAAGCTCTTTCTCTTTCCTTCTATTCTGAATGTAGTCTTACTGGATAAAGTATTCTTGGCTGCATTTTTTCCCCATTCAGCACAGTGAATATAATATGCCATTCCCATATGGCCTGCCAGGGTTCTGTGGAGAGATCTGCTGTGAACCTGATTTGTCTTCCTTTGTAGGGATTTGTCTTCCCTTGTTGCTTTCAGGATTCTTTCCTTATCTCTGTATTTTGTAAAATTTAATACAATATGTCTTGGTGGCCAGTTTTTGTTGGGTTTGAAGGAAGTTCTCTTGTCTCCTGGATTTGGATGTTTGTTTCCTTCCCCAGATTAGGGAAGTTTTCAATAATTTGCTCAAATAACCTTCTGCTCCCTTTCCCCTGTGTTCTTTTTCTGGGACTCCTATGATATGAATGTTTTTATGCTCTATGGAGTTGCTGAGTTCCATAAATCTACATTCGTGATCCAATACTCTTCTTTCCCTCTTCTTTTTCAGCTTCCTTATTTTCCATCATTTTATCTATTTCACTTATTCATGCCTCTGCTTCTTCCATCCTTGTGGTCATTACATGCAGTTGGTTTTGCATCTTGGTTATAGCATTTTTTATTTTTGGCTTCACTAATTTTTAGTTTCTTTATCTCTGTAGTAAGGGTCTCTCTAGTATTTTCTATGCTTTTCTCAAGCCCAGCTACTATTATGATTGCAGTTTTAAATTCTGGTTCAGGCATATTACTTATATCTGTTTTAATTAGATCCCTGGCTGTGACCTCTTCTTGTGCTTTCTTTTGGGATGAATTCCTCCATCTTGGTATTTTGTCTAGGTCACTGTTTTTGCGTGTGTGTGTGTGTGTGTGTGTGTGTACGTGCACACATGCATGCATGTTAGGGCATTAGGAAAGTCTATTATATTTCCTGCTTTTGAGAGTAATGGCTATATTAAGAAGACAGCCTATACTGTCCAGGGCCTGGTGCTTCAGGAAGTGCTTCAGAGTGTGCACTCTGTTGCTATATTTTGGCTGCTCTTTCCCTCAGGTCAATCCTCTGCAGCTCTCCTTGCCTGCTGTGGGGAATATTTGGACCCTGTCCACTGTGTGGTGTTTTAACTAGCTATGCTTTGGTATGCTTTTGAAAATAAGCCTGATCCTATTTCCACAGTAGCTGAAATTTTACAGCACTATGATCAAGTAGACTTGGTGCATGTGAGGGGTTTGTGCTGGTCATTTGGGGGAGGGGCCTGCTATGCTGGTTCTCAGGCAGATTTGCTCTAGTAAAGGCATTCCTGCAGGGTGCAGCAGGGCAGGACTTGGTTAAGTGGCTCTAGCCTCCACTATGTGTGCTGTGTCGCTCACTGAATTCAGTTAGTGCTGGTGGATGGGCAGGGGAAAATGGCCTCGCTCCACTCTCTTGTCCCGAGTGGGGAGTTTCCACTTGCCACTGTTTAGTACAAAAGAGCCCTCACAAACCCTCACAAAAGAGCAAACAATGCCCTGTGTCATGTCCCAGGCAACTGTCAGACTCTTGCCTTCACCCGGCCTATGTCCAAGCCATTGGCCCACCCAGCAGTGCAGTGTTCCTCTATTTTATCTTGGGCATGCAGCTGGGGTTCAAAACTCCAAATTTTGTGGACCTAAGGTAGCATGGAACTGCAGTGATCCTTCGGGGGAGGGTATGGCCATGCTGTTGTTGGTGTTGGCTTGTCTCAGAAAAGCAGTTGCACATCATACAGCGGCTTGGAGTTCATGAGGAAGCACAGCAAAAAGCAGGCACCAAGGTTTGCTGCCCTCAGCAGGGGTCCTTATTCCTATGGTAAAGAATAGGGCAGCACATTGGCATGTGCCAGCTCTTTGTCCCCTGGAGGCAGTGCCACTTCCCCCCAAATGCACTCCAAGAAGGGGGACTGTATCTCCCAGTGCTACCCAGGGGATCCTCAGACCACGCAGTCTACTCTCAGGCCTCCATCCTCCTTCCCAACAGAAGCACCCCTACGCCCACCAGGCTCCACCTGATGATGGTGTGGACGTCTAAAACTTCAGACTTTGAATTCCACTGCTTGTAAAAATTTGTGATTATCAGTTGCTCTAGTTTCCCCAGTCAATGGTTTTGGGGATGTGTTTTTCTTATGTAATCCTTTGCACACTACTTTCTCTCTTTATCTCTCTCCCCTCTCTCTCTGAGATTAAGGCTCCCTACCCTCTGAAGCACCCTCAATTCTTTTCCCCCTGAATCACGTCTCCACACCTTTTACTTTCCACTATGTGGACTCTTTTCGCCCTCCAATTCTGCAGTTCGCTTTCAGCATTATTGATTTTGGGGCTCTTCTGAATTTGATATTTATCTAGCTGTATTTGAGGGACAAGGCAAAGATAGTGTATTGCCTACTGCACTGCCATCTTAAATCCTACCCTGTGTTTATTTGAGATAATCATCAACTTCATCTTTGTACAATGTTCATTTTGAGATCACACTCACTGGATCCATTATTACTGTAGGCTTCTATGAATATTTGTCATTCTACAGAGTAGCTGACAGTTCCCTTTATGATGTTTATTTCCCTGAAATGGCTTTGGTATGCATATTCCCAAAGCCACTTCCTGGATCATACCATTTTCCAAGAGGAGGTATCTAGGGAGGAGAGAAGTCCTTGGGAAAGAAGGTTAATTCAGGAAAATCTGGAAGCTGGAGCATTCTGAACTCAGATAATATGCATATGAGAAATATGCATATGGTTTTTCTTGTACTTTGTGCTAACAACCATTATTACATTAGCTCTGGAAAGCAGTATTGTGGATCTTCCCAAGTAAGTTTTTTTTGTATGTGTTGCTCCAAGAAGAGATGAGGCAAACTTAGGCATGCAGGGAGAGAGTTGGGACAGCATCACTTTCCTTCTACTCCTTCTTTGTCCCTGCTCTAACAGGACCCAGATATTCCTGAGAGTACATTCATGTAACTCAGGTACTTGGAGGGAAGTTTACTTTTCTTTCAGCTTTAGCCAGAAGCTCCAGTCAAGACATTCTCCCCTCAATTTGTCAAAAACTCCAATCTGTGCAACTTGAGGTGAAGGAACCCAGAACTCTGCTTCTGTGTGGAGAGCAACAACCTTTTCTATGGACAGTGGGACCTGGCTCAGGTCATGTCATCACCAGGAACAGAGCCAGCCTTAGAACAAAACTGACCTCAGAAAGGTGAAGGAGAAGGGAGTAAAACCCTAGGTCTGAGTTGCTGATTTCAATAGCCCAAAAGCTCATCCTATCTCTGAGCTTGTAGACAGTAAGCCCTGCCTTCCCTTTGTCTAACCAAAAAGGATGCATCTCCTGTCTTCTTCAATGACCCTCACCATTGAATAACCAACCAGCCATTCTTCCTCCTGTGCAATGCTCAGGAATTGCTTCTCCTGAGATTCTCCATCCTCTGTACCTTGCTCTTCTTGGGGACAAGCAGCCAAAAGACCTCTAAGCACGGAGCACATGCTGCTCACTTCACATCTCAAGGTTGAGCAAAGCAATTGATTAACAACTGTTGACAAAATTCAAAGAGAGGGAAGAAGGGTTAAGATGGTGAAGGAGTAGGGGGAGTCTAAGTTTGTCTTGTCCCTGAAATACAACTAGATAACTATCAAATCACTTTGAACAACTGAGAAATCAATCAGAGATCAGAGAAAATAAATGCTGCAAGTCTACAAGTAGAAAAACAACCGCTGTTTGGAAGGTAGGATGTGGGGAGACTTGAATCTGATGTGATATAGCTGAGGATATGCGGAGGAGAAGGAACCTGCTTCAGGATGTTACTGCAAAGTATTATAAGCAGTGCAGTGAAAAAATCAGAACTTTTAAAAGTTTGGTACTCTGTGTGTGTGTGTGTGTGTGTGTGTGTGTGTGTAGAGGAGGTGCGTACGCCTGGCTTAAAGTGCTCAGATGGTGAAGCAGGGTGGAATCCCAGGTGTGACAGTGTGGTCTCAGTATCCCAGGATCACAAGAATGGCTTGTGCCTGACTGCAGCAGAGTTCCTAGCATAGAAGTAGGAAAGCTGAATGAGAACAAGGAGTCTAGGTGCTAGCTTTCTGCTCTATTTTGCTATAAACTGCAAACCTCTACACAGTTGTGCAACTGTTTGCCTGGGAAGGGTCCAGCAAAAGGCAGAAGTGTGGCAAAATCCCCCACTCTCCCCGGAGAGGAATAGCATGGGTCTATAACTACATAGTTCAGAGTACAGGTGAACACAGAGTTCTGATGAAAAACCAGGGAAACCAGAATGGTTGATTGCTTTTCTGTGAGGGGTCACTGAAGAGTCGGGGGCAGAAATTCTCAGCTCTGGGGCTAAGAGTGGAATGCAGTCATATTCATCCTGCCCACCAGTGCTGAGAGCCTCCGGGGAGCAAAACAGCCTCACCTATTGGAGTCTGGAGCTGTTTACATCAAGTCCTGCCTCTGGACTGGAGGCACATTTCCACTGGGACAAGTCCATCTGGGAATCAGCCCAACAGGTCCCTCCCCCAGAAGATCAGTACAAACAACTCACTTGCAGCAAATTTACTGATGAGACAAGGCTGCAAAACTTCAGATGTTGGGGAAAACAGTATATAGCATTCTTAATATTTTTTATTCTATAGTTTTTTAGTATTATTTTTATTTTATTTTTCCAGTTTTTATTTTTATATATACTTCATATGTTTTTGTTTTTATTTTTGTTTCCTTTCCTTTTATATATGTTTTCTCTCTTTCTGATATTGAGATCTAGTTTCTTTTCTTTTTTTTTTTTTTTTTAAGATTTTGTTTGTTTACTCATAAGAGACACAGAGAGAGGCAGGGGCATAGGCAGAGAGAGCCTGCTGCAGGTCTCAATCCCAGGACCTCAGGATCATGACCTGAGCCAAAGGCAGATGCTCAATCATGGAGCCACTCAAGTGACCCGAGATCTCGTTTCTTTTAAGGAGCAGACCAAAGCACACCCAGGATCTGGTTGTGTGTGTGTGTGTGTGTGTGTGTGTGTGTGTATGTTTTCCTGTTGTTGTTATTATTTTTGTTTTTTCTCCTTTCTCCTTTCTTTTCTGGACAAAATGATGAGACAGAGAAACTCACCTCAAAAGAAAGAACAGGAGGTAGTACTAACTGCCAGGGATTTAATTAATATGGATATAAGTAAAGATATCTGAAGTATAATTTACAACAACAATTATAAAGATACTAGCTGAGCATGAGAAAAGCATAGAAGAGAATTGCTTACTGGAGACGTAAAAGAACTAAAATCTAGTGAGGCTTAAATTAAAAATGCTATTATTGAGACATGGTCCCAAGTGGAGGTCATAAAAATGGGAATGAATGAGGAAGAAGAGAAAAGCAGTGATATAGAAGATAAAATGATGGAAAATAAGGAAGTTGAAAGGAAAAGGAAAGAAAACTATTTGAATACAAAGGTAAACTGAAGGAATTCAGTGATTTCATAAAATGGAATAATATCTAGATAATAGGGGTCCCAGAAGATGAGAAGGAGAGAGGGGCAGAATGCTTATTTGACCAAATTATAACAGAGAACTTCCCTAATCTGGGGAAAGAAACAGGCATTCAAGTCTAGAAGGCATGGAAAACCCCTTCAAAATCAATAAAAATAGGTCAACACCCCAACATATAATAATGAAGCTTGCAAATTTCAAAGATGAAGAGAAAATCCCAAAAGCAGCTAGGGACAAGAAGTCTTTAACCTACCAGGGCAGAAACAAAAGGCTGACCTGTCCACAGATACCTGTAAGGCCAGAAAGGAATGGCATCATATATTCAAGGCGCTAAATGAGAAAAATATGCAGCTAAGAATAGTTACTTTATCCAGCAAGGCTGTCATTCAGAACAGAGAGAGAGATAAAGAGTTTTCATGACACAAAAGCTAAAGGAATTTGTGAACACCAAACAGGCCTTCCAAGAAATATTAAAGGGTATCCTTTGAGTGGAGACAGAGCCCAAATGTAACAAAGACTAGAAAGGAAAAATCTACAGGAAAGATGACTTTACCGGTAATACAATGGCACTAAATTCATATCTTTCAATAATTACTCTGAATGTCAATAGACTAAATGCTCCAATCAAAAGACAAAGATTTAAAAAAAAAGAAGATCCGGGAGGTGGGGCAAGATGGGGGAACAGTAGGGTCCCCAAGTCACCTGTCCCCACCAACATACCTAGATAACTTTCAAATCATCTTGAAAACCTATGAATTAGGCCTGAGATTTAAAGAGAGAACAGCTGGAATGCTACAGTGAGAAGAGTTCGTGCTTCTATCAAGGTAGGAAGATGGGGGGGGGGGAAAGAAATAAAAAAGCATCGAAGGGGGAGGGGTCTCTGTGAGGAGCCGGGCTAAGGCAGCACAGCGAGTGCCCCCAGGACAGGAAAGATGCAGGAAACTGGAGATGCAGAAACTTTACCAATCTTCCCGGGTGGAAAGGTGCTGGCAGGGAGCTCGGGCGGGATCCCAGGTGGTGCGGGGATGCCCTCAGGTTCCCAGGGGCACTAACAGAGGACCTGGGCCCTGGGGGAGAGCAGGCCCACTCTGCAGCCAAACTCCTTAAAGGGCCCCCAGGAGTGGCATAGGTGGCGGCTCCACGTGGAGGGGGCTGCACACCTGGGGCAGGATTCCAGTGGTGTAGGCCGCAAGCCAAGGGCACTGGGGAACACACCCAAGTTCTGGCGCTCCCCCCCAGGACAGGCGGAGTCCGGGAGGACACAGGACAGCAAGGACGCTCCTGCCACTGGGTGCCTTCCGCCCCCGGAGCATCCAGGCATCTGCAGACTGGGAGATGTGGTAGTTACTGCGGGAGCTGACTCCAGGGCTGGAGAGCTGGCCTCCGTCACTGTTGTTCCTCCTCCTGGTGTTAGCTTGTACCTGGGACTGAGCAGAGGCCTCACAGGATAAACAGCTCTCACTGAGCCTTGCACCTAGCAGGGGGCTGGGCAGCTCCCCCAGGTGCACACATCTGAGAATCAGCACAGCAGACCCCTCCCCCAGAAGACCAGCTGGAAGGACAGAGGAAAAGCAAGTTATTGACCAAGCAGCACTGGAAAGTTCCAGGGGAAGTCTAGGGATTTGCAGTATATAAAATCAGAGGATACTCCCCCTTGTTTTCTGTTTTCTGTTTGTCCCCCCCCCCATCTTTCTCTCTTTTTATTGTTTTTCCAGTACAACTTGTTTTTGGCCACTCTGCACTGAGCAAAATGACTAGAAGGAAAAACTCACCAAAAAGAAGGAATCAGAAACAGTCCTCTTTCCAACAGAGTTACAAAATTTGGATTAAAATTCAAAGTCAGAAAGCCAATTCAGAAGCACGATTATAAAGCTACTGGTGGCTCTAGGAAAAAGCATAAAGGATTCAAGAGACTTCATGACTGCAGAACTTAGATCTAATCAGGCCGAAATTAAAAATCAATTAAATGAGATACAATCCAAACTGGAGGTCCTAATGATGAGGGTTAATGAGGTAGAAGAATAAGTGAGTGATATAGAAGACAAGTTGATGGCAAGAAAGGAAGCTGAGGAAAAAAGAGAAAATAAAAGATCACGAGGGTAGGTTAAGAGAAATAAATGACAGCCTCAGAAGGAAAAATCTACATTGAATTGGGGTTCCAGAGGGTGCCGAAAGAGATAGAGGACCAGACAGTGTATTTGAACAAATCATAGCTGAGAACTTCCCTAACGTGGGAAGGGAAACAGGCATTCAGATCCAGGAGATAGAGAGATCCCCCCCTAAAATCAATAAAAGTCGTCCAACACCTCAACATTTAATAGTGAAACTTGCAAATTCCAAAGATAAAGGGAAGATCCTTAAAGCAGCAAGAGACCAGAAACCCCTAACCTTTATGGGGAGAAGTATTAGGTTAATAGCAGACCTCTCCACAGAGACCTGGCAGGCCAGAAAGGGCTGGCAGGATATATTCAGGGTCCTAAATGAGAAGAACATGCAGCCAAGAATACTTTATCCAGCAAAGCTCTCATTCAGAAGGAAGGAGAGATAAAGAGCTTCCAAGATAGGCAGAAACTGAAAGAATATGTGACCTCCAAACCAGCTCTGCAAGAAATATTAAGGGGGACTCTGTAAAAGAAAGAAGATGGACAAAGAAATAATCCACAAAAACAGGGACTGAATAGGTCATTATGATGACACTAAATTCATATCTTTCAATAATAACTCTGAAAGTGAATGGGCTTAATGACCCCATCAAAAGGCGCAGGGTTTCAGACTGGATAAAAAACAAGAACCATCTATTTGCTGTCTACAGGAGACTCATTTTAGACTGAAGGACACCTACAGCCTGAAAAGAAAAGGTTGGAGAACCATGTACCATTCAAATGGTCCTCAAAACAAAGCAGGGGTACCACCCTTATATCAGATAAATTAAAGTTTATCCCAAAGGCTATAGTAAGAGATGAAGAGGGACACTATATCATACTTAAAGGATCTATCCAAGAAGAGGACCTAACAATCATGAATATTTATGCCTTGAATGTGGGAGCTGCCAAGAATATCAATCAGTTAATAACCAAAGTTAAGACATACTTAGATAATAATACACTTATACTTGGTGACTTGAATATAGTGCTTTCTACAATCGACAGGTCTTCTGAGCACAACATCTCCAAAGAAATAAGAGCTTTAAATGATACACTGGACCAGATGGATTTCACAGGTATTTACAGAACTTTACATCCAAACGGAACTGAATACACATTCTTCTCAAGTGCACATGGAACTTTCTCCAGTATAGACCACATACTGGGTCACAAATCAGTCTTAACGGAAACCAAAAGATTGGGATCGTACCCTGCATATTTTCAGACCATAATGCTTTGAAACTAGAACTAAATCACAAGAAGAAGTTTGGAAGGATTTCAAACACGTGGAGGTTAGGGACCATCCTGCTAAAAGATGAAAGGGTCAACCTGGAAATTAGAGAAAAAAAAAAGATTCATGGAAACTAATGGGAATGAAGATACAACATTCAAAATTTTGGGGATACATCAAAAGCAGTCCTGAGGGGGAAATACATCACAATACAAGCATCCATCCAAAAACTGGAAGTAACTCAAATACAAAAGCTAACCTTGCACCTAAAGGAGCTGGAGAAAAAAACAGCAAATAGATCCTACACCCAGAAGAAGAGAATTAATAAAGATTCGAGCAGAACTCAATGAAATAGAGACCAGAAGAACTGTGGAACAGATCAACAAAACCAGAAGTTGGTTCTTTGAAAGACTTAGTAAGATAGATAAACCATTATCCAGCCTTATTAAAAACAAGAGAGAAAAGATTCAAATTAAAAGAATTATGAATGAGAAAGGAGAGATCACTACCAACACCAAGGAAATACAAACGATTTTAAAAACATGTTATGAACAGCTATACGCCAATAAATTAGGCAATCTAGAAGAAATAGACGCATTTCTGGAAAGCCACAAACTACCAAAACTGGAACTGGAAGAAATAGAAAACCTGAACTGGCAGGCCAATAACCAGGGAGGAAATTGAAGCAGTCATCAAAAACCTCCCAAGACACAAAAGTCCAGGGCCAGATGGCTTCCCAGGGGAATTCTAGCAAACGTTTAAAGAAGAAACCATATCTATTCTACTAAAGCTGTTTAGAAAGATAGAAAGAGATGGAGTACTTCCGAATTTGTTCTATGAGGCCAGCATCACCTTAATTCCAAAACCAGACAAAGACCCCACCAGAAAGGAGAATTATAGACCAATATCCCTGATGAACACAGATGCAAAAATTCTCAACAAGATACTAGCCAATAGGATCCAACAGTGCATTAAGAAGATTATTCAGCATGACCAAGTGGGATTTATCCCTGGGATGCGAGGTTGGTTCAACACTCGTAAAGCAATCAATGTGATTGGTCATATCAGCAAAGAAAAAATAAGAACCCTATGATCCTCTCATTAGATGAAGAGACAGCATTTGACAAAATACAGCATCCATTCCTGATTCCTGGAAAAAAGACAGTCTCTTCAATAAATGGTGCTGGGAAAATTGGACATCCACATGCAGAAGAATGAAACTAGACCATTCTGTTACACCATACACAGAGATGAACTCAAATGGATGAAAGATCTAACTGTGAGACAAGATTCCATCACAATCCTAGAGGAGAACAGAGGCAACACCCATTTTGAACTTGGCCACAGCAACTTCTTGCAAGAAACATCCATGAAGGGAAGAGAAACAAAAGCAAAAATGAATTATTGGGACTTCATCAAGATAAGAAGCTTTGCACAGCAAAAGAAACAGTCAAAGGCAAAAACTAAAAGACAACCTACAGAATGGGAGAAGATATTTGCAAATGACATATCAGATAAAGGGCTAGTATCCAAGATGTATAAAGAACTTATTAAACTGAACAGCAAAGAAACAAACAATCCAATCATGAAATGGGCAAAACACATGAAGAGAAATCTCACAGAGGAAGACATAGACATGGTCAACAAACACGTGGGAAAGTGCTCTGCATCACTTGCCATCAGGGAAATACAAATCAAAACCACAATGAGATACCACGTCACACCAGTGAGAATGGGGAAAATTCAGAAGACAGGAAACAACAAATGTTGGAGAAGATGTGGTGGAAGGGGAACCCTCTTGCACTGTTGGTGGGAATGTGAACTGGTGCAGCCACTCTGGAAAACTGTGTGGAGGTTCCTCAAACAGTTAAAAATAGATATGCCCTATGACCCAGTAATTGCACTGCTGGGGATTTACCCCAAGGATACAGATGCTGTGAAATGGCAGGACATCTGCACCCCAGTGTTTATAGCAGCAATGTCCACAATAGCCAAACTGTGTTAGGAGCCTCGGTGTCCATCGAAAGATGAATGGATAAAGAAGATGTGGTTTATGTATCCAATGGAATATTATTCAGCTTTTAGAAACGATAAATACCCACCATTTGCTTCAACATGGATGGACATGGAGGGTATAATGCTGAGTGAAAGAAGTCAATTGGAAAAGGACAATGATTACATGGTCTCCTTCATTTGGGGAATATAAAAATTAGTGAAAGGGAATAAAGGGCAAGGAGAGAAAAAGAGTGAAAATATCAGTGAGGGTGACAAGCAAGAGAGACACCTAACTCTGGGAAATGAACATGGGTAGTGGAAGAGGCAGTGGGCTGGGGGTTGGGATGACTGGGTGGTGGGCCCTGGTGGGGGGGCACTTGGCGGGATGCGCACTGGGTGTTTTGCTATATGTTGGCAAATTAACTCCAATAAAAAAAATAATTAAAATAAAAAAAGAAGATCCACCAATATGCTGCTTATAAGAGACTTATTTTAGACCCAAAGGCTCCTCCAGATTGAAAGTGAGGGGGTGGAGAACCATTTTTCATGCCAGTGGACATCAAAAGAAAGCTGGAATAGTCATCCTTGTATCCAACTAGATTTTAAACCAAAGACTGTTATAAGAGATGAAGAGGACACTATAACATAATAAAGGGGTCCTTCCGAAATGAAAATGTAATAATTATAAGTATTTATGCCCCTAACCTGGGAGCACCCAAATATAAAATCAATTACTAACACTTAAAGAAATGTATTGATAATAATGTAATAATAATAGAAGACTTTAATATTCCAGTCACTGCAATGGACAGATCATCTAAACAGAAGATCAACAAGGAAACAAGGGCTTTGAATGAAACACTGGACCAGATGGGCTTAATAGATATATAATCACAGAATCTCATCTTAAAGCAGAATACACATTCTTTTCAGTTGTACATGGAACATTCTCCAGGTCACATATTGGGTCACAAATCAGTTGTCAACTGGTAAAAAAAAAATTCTGAGCTCATACCATGCATCTTTTCTGTCTTCAAGTGCTATGAAACTTGAATCAACCACAATAAAAAAAAAAATTGGAAGGACCACAAATATATGGAGGTTAAAGAACATCCTACTAAAGAATTAATGGTTAAACCAAGAATTTAAGAATTAAAATACACAGAAGCAAATGAAATGAAAACATGACAGTTGAAAACCTTTAGGATGCAGCAAAGGTGGTCCAAAGAGGGGAGCATGTAGCAACACAGGACTTCTTCAAGAAGCAGAAAAGGTCTTAAATATACAATCTAACTTTATACCTAAAGGAGCTGGAGAACAAATAGCAAATAAAGTCTAAATCCAGCAGAGGAGAAATAATAAAGAACAGAGCAGAAATCAATGATATAGAAATAAAAGAAGGCCAGTAGAAAAACTAGAAGCTGGTTCTTTGAAAGAATTAATAAGACTGATAAACCCATAGCCAGACATCAAAAGGAAAAAAGACCCAAATAAATAAAATCATGAATAAAAGAGAAGAGATCATAACTAACACCACAGAAATACAAACAATTATAAGAATATTATGAAAAATCATATGCCAACACTTTAGGCAATCTGGAATAACTAGATAAATTCCAAGAAACACAAACTACCAAAACCCAAAGAGGAAGAAATAGAAAAGCTGAATAGATCCATAGCCAGTAATGAAACTGAAGCAGTAATCAAAAATCTTCCAACAAAGAAGAGTCCAGGGCCAGCTGGCTTCCCAAGGGAGTGCTACCAAACATTTAAAGAATAATTATACATATTCTTCTGAAACTATTGCAAAAAACAGAAATGGAAGGAAAATGTCCAAACTCATTCAATGAAGCCAACATTACCTTGATCCCAAAATCAAACATCTCACTATAAAGGAGAATTACAGACCAATATATCTTATGAATCTGGATGCAAAAATTCTCACCAAGATACTAGCCAATAGGATGCAACAAAACATTAAAAGGATTATTCACCACAACCAAGTAGGATTTATTCCTGGGCTGCAGGGGACAGTTCAACATTCACAAATCAATGTGACACACCACACTGAAAAAAGAACCATACGATCCTCTCAATAGATGCAAAGAAAGCATTTGACAAAAAAACAGCATCCATTCTTGATAAAAACCCTCCACCATGTAGAGGTAGAGAGAATATACCTCAACATCATAAAAGCAATGTACAAAAGATACACAGGGAATATCATCCTCAATGGTGAAAAACTGAGAGCCTTTCCCCCTACGGTCAGGAACACGACAGGGATGTGCAGTCTCACCACTGTTATTCAACATAGTACTAGAAGTCCTAGCCTTAGCAATCAGACAAAAGAAATAAAATGCATTCAAATCAACAATGAAGTCAAACTTTCACTCTTCACAGATGACATGATACTTTTGGGTGTAGAACATCCAAAAGACTCCATCAAAAAAAAATTGCCAGAACTGATAAAGGAATTGAGCAAAATTGCAGGATATAAAATCAATGCACAGAAGTCAAATGCATTTCTATACACTAAGAATGAGGCAGAAATCAAGGAATCAGTTCCATTTACAACTGCACCAAAACCATGATACCTAGGAATAAACCTAACTAAATAGGTAAAGGATCTGTACTCTAAAAACTATAGAACATTTACAAAAGAAATTGAAGAAGACACAAAGAAATGGAAAAACATTCCATGCTCATGGGTTGAAAGAACAGATATTGTTAAAATGCCTATGCTAGGGACGCCTGAGTGGCTCAGCAGTTTAGTGTCTGCCTTTGGCTCAGGGTGTGGTCCCAGAGTCCTGGGATCAGGTCCCGCATTAGGCTTCCTGCATGGGGTCTGCTTCTCCCTCTGCCTGTGTCTCTGCCTCTCTCATGAATAAATAAATAAAATCTTAAAAAAAAAAAAAAAATCCCTGATGGCAAGTGATGCAGAGCATTTTCTCATATGCATGTTGGCCATGTCTATGTCTTCCTCTGTGAGATTTCTGTTCATGTCTTTTGCCCATTTCATGATTGGATTGTTTGTTTCTTTGGTGTTGAGTTTAATAAGTTCTTTATAGATCTTGGAAACTAGCCCTTTATCTGATACGTCATTTGCAAATATCTTCTCCCATTCTGTAGGTTGTCTTTGAGTTTTGTTGACTGTATCCTTTGCTGTGCAAAAGCTTCTTATCTTGATGAAGTCCCAATAATTCATTTTTGCTTTTGTTTCTTTTGCCTTCGTGGATGTATCTTGCAAGAAGTTACTATGGCCGAGTTCAAAAAGGGTGTTGCCTGTGTTCTTCTCTAGGATTTTTATGCTACCCAATGCAATCTACATACACATGCAATGAAATCCCTATCAAAACACCAAAGCATTTCTCATAGCATTAGAACAAATAATCCTAAAATCTGGGGTGCCTGGGTGGCTCAGTCAGTTAAGCATCTGCCTTTGGCTCAGGTCATGATCCCAGGGTCCTGGGATTGAGCCCTACATCAGGCTCCCTGCTCAGTGGGAAGTCTGCTTCTCCCTCTCCTTCTACCCCTTCTTCCTGCTTGTTTCTCTTTTTCTCTCTCTCAAATAAATACATCTTTTTTAAAAATCTTAAAATTTGTAGGAACCACAAAAGACTCCAAATAGCCCACGTAACACTGAAAAAGAAAACTAATTAAATAAAAAAAAAAAGAAAACCAAAGCTGGAGGCATCTCAATTCCAGACTTAAAGCTATATTAATTACAAAGCTGTAATCCACAAGACAGTATAGCACTGGCACAAAAACAGATACACAGATGAGTTGGATAGAATAGAGAACCCAGAAATGGACTCACAACTCTATGGTCAACTTATCTTTGATGAAGCAGAAAAGAATGAATATCCAATGGAAAAAGAACAGTGTCTTCAACAAATGATGTTGGCGAAACTGGACAGCTACATGTAAAAGAATGAAACTGGACCACTGTCTTACACCATACACAAAAATAAACTCAAAATGGATGAAAGCCCTAAATGTGGGACAGGAATCCATCAAAATCCTGGAGGAGAACACAGGCAGCAATCCTCTTTGACCGAGACTACAGCAACTTTTTTCTAGGCTTATCTCCAAAGGCAAGGGAAACAAAAGCAAAAATGAGCTACTGGAACTTCATCAAGATAACAAGCTTTTGCACAACAAAGGAAATAGTCAACAAAACTAATACACAACCTATGGAGTGGGAGAAGATATTTGCAAATGACATATTTAATAAAGGGCTAGTATCCAAAAATTTATGAAGAACTTATCAAACTCAACACCCAAAAGACAACAAAATACAGTCAAGAAGTGACCAGAAGACATGAGCAGACATTTTTCCAAAGAGGACATACAAATGGCTAATAGATACATGAAAAAAATTGTTCAACATCAGTTCGTATCAGAGAACCATAACGCAAAACCACAATGAGATACCACCTCACACCATCAGAATGACTAAAATTAAGAACTCAGCAAACAACAGGTGTTGGCAAGGATGTGGAAAAAGGGGAACACTTACACTGTTGGCAGGAGTGCAACCTGGTGCAGCCCCTCTGGAAAACAGTATGGTGTTTCCTCAAAAAGTTAAAAATAAAACTACATATTACCCAGAAATTGTACTATAAGGTATTTATCCAAAAGATACAAAAATAGTAATCTGAAGGGGCACCTGCACCCCAAAGTTTATAGCAGCAATGTCCACAATAGCCAAACTATGGAAAGAGCCCAGATATCTATCAATAGATGAATGAATAAAGATATGGTGTATATATACACAATGGAATATTACTCAGCTATCAAAAAGAATGAAATCTTATCATTTGCAATGACATGGATGAAACTAGAGGGTATTATGCTAAATAAAATCAATCAGAGAAAGGCTATATGATATCACTTGTATGTGAAATTTAAGAAACAAAACAGGTGAACATAGACAAAGGAAGGAAAAATAAAATAAGATAAAAAACAGAGGGAGGCAAACCATAAGAGACTCTTAACTATAGGAAACAAACTGAGGGTTGCTGAAGGGAAGGGGGTGTGGGGGGAATGAAGTAATTATGTGATGGGCATTAAGGAGGGAACTTGATGGAACGAGCACTGGGTGTTATATGCAACTGATGAATTACTAAATTCTACCCAGGAAACTAATAATACACTGTTTGTTAACTAAATTGAATTTAAACAAAAACATTTTTTTAAGTGCAAAGAAAGGTCTTTGAAGAGGAAATGCTATATAATTAATTGCCTTGGATATTTCAGATATTTTCCTTCCTTTTCCCTCTGTTCAAAGAAATAGAAATAATGAGTCGTAAGAAAAATGTCTAAAGATACTTAAAAAGCCTAGCTCCTTGGCAAGAAGGGTCTCATGGTCCTAATAGCCTGGTATATGGAGCTATGGTGTATCCTAGTATCATATTTAGTGTTTAACTTGCATGACACCCAGCTATATCTTTCATTGTATCTAAAAGGACTTGAGAAGAGGAAGTATCCTGTGGTACTCAGAACATGCTATTAGGTAACATATTAATAACTTCATAAAACAGTGGCAACAGGGCACATTCTTTTTGCAAAGTGAAGGTTGTTTATTGCTTGTTATGATTTTGACAGGCAAGACCCAACAAAGGGACTGTAATACCTACAAGGTGACCTTTACAGAATGCCTGCGTAGACTTCAACGTTGGGGTGAACTCTATGCATGCATTCTTTCTTTCCGTTTTCTGGGTGAAACAGAGCCAAGCTTTCTCAGGTTTGTAGAGGCAGGGTGGGGGAACAAAGGACAAGGACAAAGAAGTTGAATGCTTGCCCTGTCATCTCCCCTCACTGCTATCCACACACACCTAAGATTCACAGGGCTCATACACACATTTTCACGTGGGGAAAGCCAAAGTCATGCATGTTGAAGAAAATCAATCATATTGCATTTTCTTATAAAATGAGATGAAAAAATAAATCTAAATACACTTTTCAAGTGTTACTCTTTAAACTTTTATATATGTTAAAGCTCTTTTCAATATATTCTACTTAGAACTTTTAAAAAATAAAGTTTCTTTTTTGGTACCTTTCATTTCCTGTGTTAGCCTTGGAAACATAAAATATATCTCACTAGAACTCTTCTGTGCAAATAATAAACATAAATAATATTAACATCTAAGTCATAAAAAAAAGAAAGAGAGAGAGAGAGAGGCCATTTCAAGGTATTCACTTCTACTGCCATCAGCTGCAGTCCCTGGAAGATGCTCCTAGAAGTAGTCGGTGGTCTGCCCACTTAAGCCACACAGATCTTGGTCTGGCTGAGGTGGGCTGGGGAGGAACTCGCTGTCCTGTTTGTCCATCTGTAAACTGTTTCGAGAGAACTGTAGGATACTTCCCAGCCCACTGACCAGTGAGAAGGAGGAAATCCAGTTGAGTGAGCTAAAATTGGGCAGGTTGAAAATGGATGACAAGGGGGCTGTCCTGCTGGTACTTGTGGGTTTCATCTTGGAGGCTCCAGAACACCCTTCCAGAATAGCCTCCCTTGGCACAGACCCTGGGGCCTGACCACTCAGTTCCTCTAGCAGAATGTCCTCCCTTAAGGGCATATTCATGTCCACCACATTGGGCTCCCCACTAGCCTCTGGGGAGCAGGCTGGTTGCTGCACATGCCAAGATGCCTGTGAGGTACAGTCCTGGGAGAGGGGTCCAGAGGTTTTGATGCTCCTCTGTTCTGATGATTCGGTCCTGGGTTCTCCTAGGAGGTGTCCCTGAGCAAAGGTCTCTTTTGGAGCAATTAGTTTCTTGGGAGACCTCTTGGCCAGCTGGCGCCCCAGTTGAAGTTGGGTGGGGAAAAGGTTCCCCTGCACAGCTTTGAAAAACAATCTGGAAAGAGCATATAAAAAACAGTCATCTATGGGTGGTGCCTTTGAGCTTTCTGAGACATTTACAGTACAGAAACAGGCCTGAGAAGGCTATCAGAGATTGCTTAGGACTTGAAGGACACTGTCCCTGATACCCACCTGGGAAGCAGTGCAGCAACAGGTGCTATGAGACAAGTCAAATAAAACACGGGGTCGCCCAGTAATGTTTGCATAGTCCAATAAGGGTTGGATGGAGGATAACACGTTGCACAAGAAGCATTGTAAATCAAAGCCACAGTGAAAAATAAAAGGATACTGAAGCCACAAGCTATCCAGTTAAGCCAGGTCTAAGGGAGAAAGAGAAAGGGTATTTATGTCAACAAAAATGCACTGGTCATCCATCAGTGGGTAGCTGTTCTAAGAGCTTCATGAAAACACAGTTCTATGGCATAGGCAGCCAGGAGGGCTTGACAAAGCCTTTGGCATATATGGACCAGCCTGGACACATCAGGGAGATGAAGTCAGGAGTATGATAAGTGCTACCCAGGTGAAGACACAAGTCAGGATGCAGCATGCAGTTCCCACACTAGGGGCTTGAGTACATGTGAAGGGCCCATGTGTTTATTTCCCTTCTCCATGGTGAAACTGGCTTTGCAGTCACCTGTCTGCTCAGAAATCCTCTAGATGTCATAGAGTCTTTCTGGGAATATGGGGCCCTCAGCACCAGGACCCCTTGGGATCATGCCCACAGCTCTTACCCAGGTCTTGGTTTCAATACCCAGGTGCAGAAGGAAGGTGAACAGTGCGATTGCCGTGATGGGAGTTCCCCAGGTAAACACATCTGTGTCTGAGTCATAATAGGCCTGAAAGACAGTAGAGTCCTGTATCTGTGGGTCACTGGATGAAGCTGGTGAGAAAGACTGTCAGGTGCCAACTTACCAGGTAAGGAATGAAAAAGCAAACCAGGCTCTGGAAGGCAGCATCAGCCATATTTAACCAGAATGTGCGTGGTCGATACTCCTAAGACACAAAACAAGCACAGAGATTAAAGGAAAGTGCACGTCTCTTCAAATGATGTCTTCCAGTATCTACAAGGCCATCAATGTACAAGACAAGCACCCCAGGGCAACTTGCTAATTCAGGACTTTGGCAAGTGATGTGAAAAGCCCCTATACCAGTCTCAGTCCCAGAGGCTGGGTAAAAAACAAAAAAAAAACACCGCACAAGTGTCTGCAGAAGCTTCATCTATAGCTGAGTCAATCATTGAGAGGATCTGTCCACAAGACCAGCTACTCTAGTTCTAGGTCGACAGCAGACAGATAAAGTCAATTCCTAAATCCTATGAAGGAGCATTTTTAAAATGATTTATTTATCTATTTGTGAGAGAGCAGGGGGAGGGGCAGAAAAAGAGAATCTAAAGCAGACTCCCTGCTGAGTATGGAGCCCAACGTGGGGCTCAATCCCAAGACCCATGCTGATTAAGACCTGAGCCGAAATCATGAGTCAGACCCTTAACTGACTGAGCCACCCAGGCACTGCTGATGGAGCATTTTCCTACAGTAGGCATAGCACCTCAAATTCTGGACATCCTGCTCCAATTTGAGGTCTTCCATACCTACTTTGTCAGGGTATGTGTTGCTGACCCCTTTGTTAGGGAGTCATTTGGAATGTTTCTTAAAAGTGAGTCTTTAAATTAAGATCATGTAAGTGTTTAATGTTAAAAAAGCTGTACACTGAAGGCAAAAATGACCTTGATATGGACTGATCAAGCCTTCATTTACTGGGTAACCAGATTTGTATTCGACTCTGAGTTCCTAAGCAGCTGGGCTGGTACTGGCCTGTAGGAAAAGTAGATTGGACTGAATGAACATTTACTGAGCACTTAAGAAAGTGCTGGCGAGGCCCCTCTTTCAGTCCTCTAGCTCCATAAGACACACTATTTGTGTTTTGTTCCCCGGCAGCCCCAGCCACTGGCTGAGTACAGGAATTTCTCCAGTGACAGGTAATAAGCAGAGGCCTTCCTCATCTGCCTGAACCTCAGTTGGCCGCACCCCACAGCCCCACCCCTGCTGCCTGACTCAGAGGGAACCCAATGTCAATGAAGGTAATCAGGGCAAGCCAACTCAAAAGTAAACAAATTCTAAATCAGACACTGTTATAAGAGATAGGGAGTTCCCTTCCCTCTGCAAATATAGGATAATTCCAACTAACAAAGAGAAGAATTTAGAGGGCTTACTGTAGGAATAGCTGGTAATTAGCATGTCAATCTATGCAGTGAATTGATGTAAACATGTATTTATATCTGTTTGTATTTACTTATTCTCTCAATGGGTTCCCTATGGGTTTATCTTCTGGTTAACTCCCATTCAAAAGAAACCACATTTTGAGGGGGTTTCTGGCCACTAAAGCCTCCTGGAAAAGTGCCCCTTCTACCGGCGGGGTGAAAAAACCTCATCGCTACAGGCCTGGGACCGTAGCCCGATCCGCCGTTACCAGAAGTCCACCGAGCTTCTGATCCGGAAGCTGCCTTTCCAGAGGTTGGTGAGGGAGATCGCCCAGGATTTCAAATTGGCGCGCTTCAGGAGGCCAGTGAAGCATACCTGGTGGGTTTATTTGAAGATACTAATCTGTGTGCCATTCACGCTGAGAGTGTCACCATCATGCCCAAAGACATCCAGTTGGCTCGCCGGATACGGGGAGAGAGAGCTTAAGTGAAGGCAGTTTTTATGGTGTTTTGTAGTAAATTCTGTAAAATACTTTGGTTTAATTTGTGACTTTTTTTGTAAGAAGTTGTTTATAATATGTTGCATTTGTACTTAAGTCATTCCATCTTTCACTCAGGATGAATGCGAAAAGTGACTGTTCACAGACCTCAGTGATGTGAGTGCTGTTGCTCAGGAGTGACAAGTTGCTAATATGCAGAAGGGATGGGTGATATTTCTTGCTTCTCATGATGCATGTTTCTGTATGTTAATGACTTGTTGGGTAGCTATTAAGGTACTAGAATTGATAAATGTGTACAGGGTCCTTTTGCAATAAAACTGGTTATGACTTGAAAAAAAAAATCCCTGCTCAGGAGGCAGTGATCCACATGATTCCACCTTTCAATCCAAGTGAACTTTCCTTGGGCTCCTGGAAACTGTTGGTGTAGAGACTTTTCACATCAGTATACTTTTTCTATTAATCTTGCCCCCCCCCTTTTTTTTTTAGGTAAACTGATACACAAAAACCGCATACATTTAATGTATACATCTTGATTGGTTTGGACATAGCATATACCATGATCACTCTAACCAATAACCTCACTCTACTTAATACAAGCACAATCAAGTAGAGAGAATCCATTTTTTAGCTCCTTCTTGGTCATTTTCCAAAATTTTAACATTTCTCTCAGGGTATCCATGTAAAGGGAAGTGTGGACACTTGCACTTTCTGTAAGGCGAATGTGGAGGGTGGGGGGACCAAGAAATAGGAGTTGGGAGCAGGAGGGGAGCCTCACCTCCATGTTCTGGCCACTCTTGTAGAGCTGTGGTGCAGTCAGCAGCACATCAGCTGGCACGTCCTTGTCCAGTACCCCAGTCACGAGCTGGGGAAGTGATGAGAAGAGCAGATTAAAGAAGATCAGATACCACTGGTCAATCATGGCAGATGCAGAGAAGCCACAGTAAAACTGGAACCAAAACAGGAGGCCCACGAACATCTGAAATCAAGAAAGGCAGAGTGGGGACAAGCAATTCTTAACTGTCTTTGTAGATTAGCATCCAAAGGAGGTAGAGGTTTTGTAGAATTTGTCTATAAGGACTAAATCTATAGGCAGAAATCTTCTCCAAAGACAGCCCTCCAAAGCTGCCCTCTCTCTTCCTCTTCATTCCCTTGAGCATGAAGGGGAGATGGGAATTCCCAAGGACAGCCCATGGAGAAGTGACACTGGCACCGGCTCACAAGAAATGCAGACTGGGTGGAATAGCATTTATTGAGCACTTATGAAAGTGCTGGCTAAGCCCTTCCTGACAGTCTCTTAACTTCACAGGACAAATTCTGTACCATGATCCCATGGCCAGTTGAGGAGATGAGGTCCAGCTGAGTATAGGAATTCCCCATAAAGGTCCAGCAAGGTCTAGGGTTGCTCATACATCTTCTTCCCTAGTAGCTCTCCTCTGTGATCCTAAATGAAACCTACCTATTCTACATCCCAGATCTTACCTCTCTGTTTTGTTACATACTATTTCTGATAATTAACCATGGACAATTATTGACTCCCATGGCAGGGAGGACATATATAAGCACAGCAGCAAAGTCAATGATGATACCAACATTGTTGCCTTGACCAAGCCCAGGTATCTACTGGGTACTCTGCTTGCAGGTGAGGTATAGTATTATGACTGGTTCTTAAAGCTACCCCTGCTTTGCTAAACAGGAAAGTGAGCAGAAGAGAAGTTGAACAGCCTCTTCAGCTCAGTAGGAGGAGTTGGGTGGATCCTCTATTACTTGATCACTAAACATCAGTGGCTTACTGCATTTACATGGGGGCATGGCAATTTAGCAATGACAAAGCATTTACACTTATTAACTGTATACTTTGGCATAGATCATTTAACACCCTGCTGTCTCAGTGTCCTTATCCATGAAATGGGCATCCCAATGGTACTTAGCTCTGGGTTGTTGTGAGGATTCATGAACTTATGCATTTAAAGTAGTCACGAGGTCTCCTTGTACACTGTAGGTACTTATGATTTATTGTTTTTACAGAGGGTCGTAGAGCTACTTCCTCTGAGGCTCAAGCAGGGCCAGAGTGCTTACTCCATTCAGAAAAAGAACACTCATGCCCATGATGTTAAATGACTTGACTACGGTCATCGGTCATCGTAGGAGTAATAAACCTGACTTGCTCAAACCACTTGTTGTTTGGCCTGGAGGGCATGGACCCTCCCAAGGACAGGAGGGCAGGACACTCCCAGGTGGAAGAATATTCTCTGCTTGGGACCACAGGTAAATGGCCTGGGTTTTGGTTCTCACCTTGACTCAGTCACTTCTCTGAACTTTGGTTTTTGGACCTGAAATTGGCTTGGTCTGAAGATCAGAAAAAAAAAAAAATGACACATATGCTCCAAGTCTTGTTTCAATCTATGACTTAATGCAACTTTTCCCTTCCACACTGAAAACTGACAAACTTGGGTTTTTCATTGACTTTCTTCCCTTGTCACTCCCACAGCTGACTTCTCTCACCCACCCCCACAGGCTCTGCATAATGAGTCATCAGTGAGCAACTGGAGTCAAGAGAAAGAGGAGGAGAAGTACTTAGATAATTGAGATTTTTTTTTTCCTGTAGTACCAAAAAGCCTTCTTCCCAAACTACTGTTGCTATGGAAGCTTTTTTCTCTGTTCTTTTTTGGAAAGGAAGACCAACTTACTACTAAAACTAATGAATTCTCACTTTGGGGGGCAGGGTAATTGTCCTTGCACTTCTCAACTAGATTAAGTGCTTGTGAACAGAGACCCTGCATCTTATCTGGAATAAAGACAGACACCCCCTCTTCTCATGCCCTCCTTGAGGACAGATTCATCAAGGCAGGCAGCAGGCTGTGCCCATTCAGGTGGCTACTCTGCACTCATTTGCAACTGAAATGCTGAATTCCTCCCTCCTCCACTCCCTCCCAAGATGGTAAAATTTTCATGAGGAATTATGGAGAGAGGAGCTCAACTCTCATGTTTTGTTTTCAAATAAAGGAAATAAAACCCCTAGAGACCAAATAACTTGCTCAAGATTGCATAGAAATTAATGACAGAAACAGAGCTGGGGTCCCATCTGCCCTGCACCACTAATCTATACTCAGGCATCCATCTACTTCTTTGGTAACTGAGAACCTCTAAGTTTGCAACTATATGCATGGAGCCTCAGCTCTGGGGATGCAATGCCAGGAGACTGTGGGGAGTAATTGGCCAAAGGCCAAGGGTGGTGTGGCACAGACTTCCTTGGATAGACTCCCAGGCAGAACCTAATCAGAATTAATTTCCAGGACCCAACAGATCAAAATGCCATGACTGGTGCTGAGTTTCTGAGTATTCATTTGCTAGAAGACATTTTGAAAAATGGATGAGGGTTGGGATCCTTTGGCCCAGGGCACGATCCTGGAGACCCGGGATCGAATCCCACGTCGGGCTCCCGGTGCATGGAGCCTGCTTCTCCCTCTGCCTGTGTCTCTGCCTCTCTTTCTCTCTCTCTGTGTGTGACTATCGTAGATAAATAAAAAATTAAAAAAAAAAAAAAGAAAAATGGATGAGGGTGAAGGGGCAAGAGGTTTGGAAAAAATAGATAGGTCTAAATCTCCAGAACAAACAAGGACATGACCAAGAGGTGCACTGATGGCAGTTTAGAGTTAGCATGGAGAGTTTTTAATGGAATTAGAAAAAAAAAAAAATATATATATATATATACACATACACATATGTTTTAATTTATTGTATTTTGTTTATTTAGAAGAGTATAGGAAGATCTTGACACTGGAATTGTAGCATCCAATGTGGTAGATTTGTGGGACTACCCTGAAAGATCACTTACCCCAAGAGTTTTTTATCTCCTTATTTGTACATTCAGCCACAAGCTATTAGAGACAAGAGCAACAAGTAGCAACTAGCAACTTCTTAGCAGTCCATCACTTATCTAGAGGTAGAGCAGGGTTCTAAAATGGCCATGGAATCCATCCTGGAGGGCTATGGAGAAAGACACCTGTCTGCCAAGGACTTAGTAATAAAAGATCTAAAAGTTATACATTAGGATCTACATGAACTGGAATAGGGCCCAAGATTAGAGTTTCTGGAGACAGAATTGTAATCAGCCAGCCAGGCCTGCACATGAACTCACTGGAGGGTCAATTATAGACCAAGCTGGCCAGAAGGTGACACATCTGCCTTGCCAGCACAGGAGAAAGTGGGGAAGGCCCTGCTGGTGGCCCTGTGTCTTGGGCCCTGCACCTGTGTCCTGACCAGGGGACTCACACACTTGGGCCAGTGTTGGTATTGCAATCATAACATGACCAAGTGTTCTCATTCACATTCTAGCACTGCCAATACACTTCTGCTTATCACTGGATTTCCTTGTCTGCTCTACAGAGAGCACGGATTAAAGGATTCCTATCTGTGGACACTTCACCAGTCTGCTCCTAGGAAACATTAACAGAGTGGTTAAGAGTGAGGAATCTGATGAACTGGGGTCAAATGCCTTGACTACTCACTAGCTGTGTGACCTTGAATGGACCACTGTAACTCATGATTCCCCACTTCTTATTATAAAGCACTAAATGGACATTCTTGTTTGATCAGTCTGTTTCCACAACCTTCTCCCTTAGGGGTGCAACTAACCTTCATGTGCCTGGAAGTTAGACTTCTGAGCCTATCGGGTAGAAGGCCAGGCCAGGCTCAGGGTAAGTTCACAAAAGTCAAGGAGGATGGAACCAACAGGAAGCTCTGGGATGGTCAGATGACTACATTCAGGTGATGGTTTGACATAGCTCAGGCTTTTTGATTCAAAAACCTAGAAACCAGAAATGTCAAATACCTACTGTATTTTTGTAGAAGAAGTACAGCACCATATTGGCAAGTCGGGAATAGCACCAATGTCCGTGAACAATTAAGAGTCTCTCAAGGTATCGGAATCTTGGCACTGCGAAGTCGCTGGCCATCACTGCCTTGAAAGGGAAAGAAGTTCCTTTATCAGTGACAAGTTACGCCGTCTAAAATCTGTCATATCTCTCCCAAATACAAGACATGGAGAAATTCAGTTTCAAACACAATGTGCATGTGACAGGCCAAGGCTAACTTTACCTGTTTCCCTTATTATTTCCTTCAAATAAAAAAAAATCAATTTCAACAAGCACTCTAGTTCAGGGATATCATTTTACAGAATTCATTTAAGATTTCAAATATATGTAGCTGATTTTTAAAAGTTTTTGTGGGCAGCCCTGGTGGCGCAGCGGTTTAGCGCCGCCTGCAGCCCAGAGTGTGATCCTGGAGACCGGGGATTGAGTCCCACGTAGGGCTCCCTGCATGGAGCCTGCTTCTCCCTCTGCCTGTGTCTCTGCCTCTCTCTCTCTCTCTCTGAATAAATAAATAAATAAAAATATTTAAAAGTTTTTGTTTTTTCATGCTTTCTTCAAGCAAAACAAAAACAAAAAAAACAAAAACAAAAACCCAAAAAACAAAAAAACCCAAACCCAGAAATATACACAGTTTCCCTGCTATTCTCCACCCTCCTTATGTTTCATTCATATTAGGATCTCAACTCAAAGATGAGCCAAAGCTGCCCCTTTTCCTTTTGTATGAATCAGATACAAGCAGTTGGCCATCTTGTGAGATGTGTTTTGGGTACTTATCCTCAGGAGCCACAGGTGATAAGCAAAGCCATGGCTCTGCTGGCCTTCATATAACCCAGTCCTAGGAAGCTGCAAAAGGGCAACGGGTGTCTACTCCACCCAGAGGGAGTGGGGACAGCAGGTTTCCTCCATGGAAAGGGCAGATGACTGGGGGCAGAAGCATCCACTCACCTCACTAGTATCATGCTCTATACAATTAAACTAAGTGGACCAGACAAATGCCATCAAAATGACACCTTTTGTACCCAAAATAACTCAGAACCCACCATATAATGAATTTCTCTATTTGAAAAAAAAGTCAAAGAAAATGTCAGGAAAAGACAGATTTCTGCTTATTTTTGGAGGATTGTTCTACACAAAAATATAAGTCTGCTTTTAAAATTCAACTGATTTCCCTCTAATCAAATAACTCCTTGAAAAGAGTTAGATCATGCTTGATGCAGTCGCTCTGGTGGAACAGAATAATGTCATTATACGTGACAGAAAAGTGTGAAGCCTTTGAATGGTCTTCTTCCTAAGCCAAAAGTTAAGGATTCAAGTTGAGTTGGGATGCACAGTATTCAAAGCAAATACTGTTTATATACCTCTTCCTGTCAATACTGGGGTTTGAAGGCTTTGTGTACTCCTTTCCAGCCTTCTGCCACTCCTTCCCACCTCCAAATTTAGGCCTAAACCCACTGTTTGTCTCTCCAATAAGGCAGTCTTCCAAAATGCTCCCAGCTAGATTAGATCTTCCTATGAAATACTCAACACCAAGACCAGTGTTTCTCTTTGATAGCATTTATTACAATTTTAACTATTTGTGTACATTTAAAATATGTACGCATCTTCCCAGCTTTTCTGGACATTCCATGAGAGCTAGGTTAGTAGATGTTGTTATCACCCTGCACCCTGACTTCCCAGTTGTGCTTGGCCCCATGGGATGCTCAATAAACACAGTGGACCAGATGACCCCACGAAGACCAAGCTTCATGGAGATGCAGGATCTCCTTTGCCTAACTGGGATAAGCTTCCCACCTTGGCTAAGCTGGGGAGCTCCAAACACCCTTACTCATTCTTGATGACTCTGCTCAGATTCCTAGTGTCTGTGTTATCACAGCATTCCACAAAGTCCATCTTCCAAAGGACTCACCTTTGCTTACTGGATTGACTAAAATGCAAATAGGGAAATATTCCCTGGGAACCTGAGCACTTGGAACAGGAAGGAAAGGTATCAGACCTTACCATCATCTTACATAATGTATCCTCAATAAAAAATATAGCTTTAAATAAATGCAGAACTATCCAACTACATCCTACCTAGAAGTTATACCCACACAAAGCTTCATCTTAGTATGTGCCCTATCATTTAGCTGTTCCCATCACTTTTCACATGGTTTGAAGTGTATATCTGCACTGGCCCTGCCTTGGGGGAGTGAGCAGTGAGGGTAACTCAGTCCCCTCCCCATCCACATATCTGGGAGTCTTTCATACAAAATATATTTACTCGGTGCATTTCTCTGCATATGCTATATACAGGCACTGCCTTGGTCAGCAGTTCACTATGGGAAACAGCTACAGTGGAGGTAATGATGAAAACATCAGAAATGAACCAGTGACTTTGTTCACCTATTCACTCCCCATGCATACAGTGTTTAAAGGCCAGGATGAGTCCAACCCTGGGCTGCATTTTCAATTCTGTGGAAGAACTAAAACTACACGAATAATATTGCACAGTGACTCTGGTCAGATAAGGGCAAGAGGAGAGTAAGGTACATACTGAGGATGGGCCAAGAGGAACTACTGTGTTTCTAGCTTGGGACTTTCCAACTTACTGTTATTTTAATGTCAGGTAAGAAAATTAATGAGTTCTGCATCAGCCTTGGCACATGTAAAAGTTCCTGAACAACTACTGATTGCATCAATGATTAAATCAACCAATGACTAAATGGTGACCAACTCTGGATTTTTAGAAGGATTAGAAGGAAACTAGATACGTGTTCTCTAAACTCTCCACCAAGTTAAAAAAATATGATTCGAAGTTAATCAAATGTTGGAAATTGTTGTAATACTGCATCTAGAAGAAAGTTATTTTTAATGAACTCAGTTGTTCAACATCTAAATCACATGCTGAGGACCAACCTAGTGACAAATGAAAAAGGCAGAGATAAATTTTCATGTGAGTCAAGATGGCTACATTCCATTTTTATAGTGATACCAAGTTCCAACAGTCCTACAGCAGAGTCATTTTTTTACGTGGTATCCCTAATGTTCAGGAATAGTAAATCATGCCTTCTTCCAAGGATGAGCCATAAACAGCCGGAGAGAAGGTGATGACTCACCTTGCCTCACTCTGTGCCACTTATTTCACAAAAATCTGCTTACTGACGTAGGCAAAGCTATTTACTGCTTCATAAACATGAAGAACTAGCCATTATACCTTATCTTCTACTACTGGCTTAGCAGAAGGTGAGCATCATATTGTACTGAAGGCCAACCCTTTAGCTTTGTTGGAAAAAGCCATGGGAAGGTAAAACAGTAGGCCACTTGGTCATATAGGACAGCCGGGATCAGTCTTTACCTGCATGCCCTCCTGGCCCGAGATTCCCACACCCACATCTGCCACCTGGATCATGCTGACATCATTGGCTCCATCTCCTAGAAAAGCACAGATAGAAGAATCGTTTGAGTTGGGATGCACAGAATCAAAGGGCTTGATGGATCTTCATGGGGTCCCTACTGAGTGAGTCCTGTGAAAGGGTCGTGGGGATGAGTGAGGAAGAGGCAGCGCAGAGTCTGCCCTGGGAAAATTGAGTAAAGCAGTCAGAACAAACATGTTGTGAGGTTTAGAACTGCCAGTCACATCAAGAGATATTTCAGAAAGCAGGCTAGCATGGTTACCATTTTGTTTAGTACTCACTCTACATTATTGGCTCACATAATTATAGTCTTTAATACAGTGTCTGTCATAATAAAGATGCTATCATCATCGTCATCATTACTTATGGAGCTCTAGCCTTTATCATATGTAGAACATATCAGTAAAGGCTATTCTAGTTCATGCTCACATGAATGGCTTTCTTATTTTTATATTTTAAAATTTATTCATGACAGACACAGAGAAAGAGAGAGAGAGAGAGAGAGACAGAGACAGAGACAGAGACACAGGTAGAGAGAGAAGCAGTCTCCATGCAGGGAGCCAGATGCAGAACTGGACTCCAGATCTCCAGGATCACACCCTGGGCTGAAGGCGGTGCTAAACCACTGGGCCACCGGGGCTGCCCCATGAACAGCTTTCTAAACTGAACAAAGGAGGTTAAATTCTGCCCAGCAAACTGTATAGCTCTTTTTGTATGCTGCTTACCAGCTAGGTAATCAGGTAAGGTAAGGTATTGTGCTTACCTTTGGGCCCTCTAAACCTGTGATAAAGAAGGACTTCTAGGGCAGCCCTGGTGGCTCGGCGGTTTAGCACCACTGTCAGCCCGGGGTGTGATCCTGGAGATCTGGGATCGAGTCCCACATGAGGCTCCCTGCATGGGGCCTGATTCTCCCTCTGCCTGTGTCTCTGCCTCTCTCTCTCTCTCATGAATAAATAAATAAAATCTTAAGAAAAAAAAGTACTTCTATTTATTCAGTGAAGCTGCTGACAGAAAATGGTTAGGAACACAGGACATAGGTCAGAGATCTCATCACCTTTGGGGAAAAGCAAGCATAGACTTAAAGTCATTGTCACTTGGGAATAGGGCAGAAGGGCCCAAATCACAGAGTACCTCCCAGGTTTCAAATATACAAAAAGTGCAGATATACAAGTCAGAGTAATTTATAACCTAGCTATAGGAAGTCTCTGTCCTGTGATATTTTTTTCGTATTCTTTATTGCACTGGACCCAACATAAGTATTTAGTCAATATCTGTCAAGCTGAAATTCTGTGAAATAGTTAACAATTTCTGCAGCTTTTCCCAGAATGTCCCAATCAAAGTGAGATATGGCAGACAACAACGTTCTCTCTACATTATTAACCATTGGACACTGGGGACAAGGTGCCATTAATGCTTTCACTCAAGGTCAAGAAATGAGCTAATGTTCTAATGGGTCATTACTTTCCCTTTCTCTTTTGAGTCTATTTTGTTTTTCTTTTTTTTCTAACCAACTAAGACTTTACCTCCATTTTTTTTTTTTTTTTTTTTTTAATAAATACCATACACCAGTGATTCCATGGCTGACCCAGGCACTGAGCAGGCTGTGAAAATGTAATTAATTCCTCCATGTGTTATGACAGCCTTACCCAGGGAGTATGATCCTCATGCTACCAGAGAGGATCTCAGAAAAGCCTGTATCCAGCCTGCACAGTCCTCAGCACCCACCTCAACACTTGCTAAGGTAGCTCTGTAGGCCAAGGCAGACACATAAGAGCTAAGGTGGGACTAAGATAGCCTCCCTTGAAAGGGGTCCACTCCTTAGGCCTTCCCATAGCTTGGACCAGGGAGTCATAGCTAAACATGTGTTCACTTCTGTGCTCATCTCACTCTCCACAGCTGCTACCACAGTCCTCAGGATGTACAAGGCTGTCTCCATGACAACCACACTAAGGTCATCTCACCTCAGACCCAGGCTCTACCAGCTTCAATTCTGTCCTAATGAAGCATCCCATGTGAGAGGGTAGCAATCCCCATATCAACAAGGTGAGGCTGTCACAGATCTTTTGCAGAAAATACTATAATTACTATTGATTGGTGAGATCCAAAATCTCACCTAGGTATGGATTCTATATTCAGGGAGACCAAACTTTTTGATATCTGGGAGTCAAGATCACCCCTTTCTCCAGGCTACCTCACCAGCAAGTGGTGCTGCTGAGTCCCCAAACCTGGCTGGAGGCGGGACCCCAACCAGATGTGGGTGGGGATGAAACCCTCAGAAGAGGTAGGTGAGGACTATTGAGCATTGGAGTGGAGCCTAGAAGGCTCTCCAGGCCAACAGTCTTCAAGGAAAGATCACCATTAGATGCACGGTCCTTAAGGAAATGATGTAAGACTTAGCATCTATTCACATGTTTATGATGGACTCATTTAATTACATGCTTGTCTTGGAAAATTAGTAAAGTTCAAAGGATAAGAGGTAATGGGGATTCTGATCATCATCAAGTCTCTGGGGTTTTGCAGTACTATGGAGTCTTGGACTCCAGTTGGCTCATGGTGACCAGAAGCTCCTGCAAAGGGCCTTCTTCTTCTTTTTTTAGGGCCTTCTTTTTAAGGTGTTCTGAGATAATGCTTAGCTTGCAGGGCTCTGCTATGGCAGAGGCTGCCTGGGATAGCAGATCTTTAGTCTTTTGTCTCCCAAGAAAAAGTATAAGCTCTGTTTTCTTAAATCTACCAGCCTTCTATATATATAGCTTTAACTATTGTACCGTTTTTGTGGTTTTCAAATCTATGTTTTATATTTCAACCAGGCTGCTTATTTTATTGCATTGGGTGTGATTTTATAAACAGTAAGAAGAACAAGGAAGTGTTTCCCTATCTTATAGTATAGAATAGAAGAAGTGAAAAGTCCAAGATGTGTCAGAGGAAGCAGCTGCATAAGATGGGGGCTACTCATTTCACAGGGCCCTGCCTGGCTGGCCTGGATACTTGCCTATGGCCAGGGTCATGGCCTTGAGCTTGCTTCTGACCAGTTTCACCACCATACTCTTCTGCAGAGGTGTCGAGCGACAGCAAAGAACTGACCGGCACTGCTTAGCGAGAAAGAGAAATTTGTCCTCTAGGTTTTTGTCAAGGGCGTAGGCCAGACTTCTCCCATCGATCACGAGGCTTGGGCTGGGGCCAGAGGTGGTGGATGTGGAGGGTGGGCATAGAGGGGAGAACCCCACGCTCACGTTGCCTTCAGTCTTCTGAGGGGTGCTGCAAGGGCTCTTGGACTTCACATAGTGTAGGCACTGGTCTAGCAGGGCTGCACAGGCCTCCTGAAATGGACACGAGAGGAAGCACAGTTCACTCAGCTGCACCACAGATTAGGTTACCTACCTCAACACTGATAGTTTGATAATCTCAAGGGCACCAGGTTATAGACGCTGCCCAGAAGAGAACTTAGTTGAAGATGATTTTCCACATTGAAGATGAGCTTGTCTAGGGTTTTAATAAGATTCCCACTTCGTTGCCCATCATACCGTGTGGAGGTTAGACTAGATTATCTTTACATTGGAATGCCTGACTATACTGTGGCTAAACTGCTGGCTGGTTAGGCTGAGGGGGCCTTGTGTGTACTTCTCTATGCTTCTCTGAGGCTTTTATTCAGTCATTCTTATTTACCTGTGAGGTACAAAACCCTTTAAAAGTCCTTGTGATGATTATCCTCTAAAGAAGTGTAATTATTATTGTTTTCCTAAGCTCTCCAGTCGACCAGGGAAATAAATATTTTAAGAAGCATAATTACTGAGGCTTTTATTGGCAATACCCTTCCAAAACTGTACCTGGATTCCAGAGAGAATAGGAAAAGTTATTGGGGACACTGAAGGATCGGGGGACATAAAAGACATGGCTATTCTGGGAATAAACACACTCCAGAGAAGGCAAGTGGTTCTGGGCCCTTTATGGAAAGTGAGTCCACAGGGTAAGCAACCAATTTCCAACAATGGACTCTGGAAATTCAGTTGTGTTAAGTAGATGCTTACTGATAATACTTTTTGTATTTAGAAAAATAAGTAAGAGAAAAGAAAAGAAGACTGAGAAGACAGAGTTACTGGTCCTCAAACAAATGGGAGGAGCTGAACATACACACGATCACAGTATAGACTAGGATGCGCCAAAGTGTTACAAGATAATGAAGAGGAAGAGGGAGAGATATGCTTTCAAGGTGGGGTTGGGAGTGGTAATAACTGAAGTAGGGCTGGAAGAGGATGTGGGATCTCATCGTATAAACACCATGAGTTTCCTTGGGCTAGCACAAAGCACTGCTAAAATTGGAGTAAGCACATCCACCCTGGCTCCCCCACTGAATGCAGCTATGGCAGCCAAACAGAATTCATTGGGTAACTGTTTGAGGACTTTGAAAATAAATAGTAGCTGTTGGACTGGGGAGGAAGACCATTATTCTAAGCACACTGGACAGGTGAGTGAGTTTTCTATTCTCCCTCTGGAAGCACTTGGTCTGTACCCAAGCATTATGGAACGAGGAAATGTTTGCCAAAGCAGGGAAAGAGAGAGCTCCAGGAGAAGCCTTCCCATTCTGGCTTGAGGAGTGGAAAAGAGAACTCCCAATGCTCAGAGAAGATAGTGGATATCCCATTTTTATTTATTTTTTCCTCTATTCTTTTGAACCCAGCCTCAGGAAATTTTGCTAACAGTGGCAGCAGGATCACATGCTGCTGAAGGCTCTATCAGAGAAGCTGTGGTCCTGCAGTGGCAAGATTACTGCTTTTTTTCTTTCTGTTCTACCACCATTTGGCCTTGGATGGAGGTGTTGGTGCAGACATACAAAGTAGAGCAAGGTAACTCAAACCATTGCTTTCTGGCCAGAGGCCTAGAAAGGGGAATCCCAGAGAACCAGAAAGTACTGGAAAAAATTGTGAAGAGGGAAGACCTTGGTCAGCTGACCCCATAGAATAGTTTATTAATTCCTGAACTCACCCACAAGTTGTGCACACATAGCCATAATCCTAAAACGTGTAATAAAGACTTTTGAGAATCGAACTTGGAATAGACTGTCACCCAAGTTCCAAACTTTTATTAAGGGATGACAAAAATGTGAGACATATTCTAACAGCTTGACAAAAGCTATATAATACTGACACTAAAACCACTATCCAGAGGCTGTGCAGAGCTTACAGCCTGAATCTAAGAGGATGGATTACCTGTCCAAAATTCATCAGAATACAAAGAAGCAGGAAATTCTCTATGCATGTGTAAAAAGGCAATCAACAGAAGCCAAAGCCAATATGATAGATTCCAGAATTAGAAAAAGACTCTGAAGCAGCTATTATAAAAATGCTCTAATAAGAGTGGACATTTTAGAAATGAATAAAAAGTGTCAGGGAAAAAAAAAAAACAGAAGACATAAAGAACCAATAGATTTTTTACAGCCAAAAAACACCTTAAAAAATAAAAAGCTCACCAGATTCTAAATAATTTATGTGGATACTCTGTCCTTATTGAGGGGAATATAACTCCATACTTTTTAACTGTGAACTCTGCGTAGATGCTTCCTTCTAAAGAGTACAATATGGAAATGGGTAGAATTAATTGGCTTACAGTGGAGAAAGCTGACAAATATAACATCAACAGTTATAAGTCATGTTGATAGAATGTACTCTTGATATGATGTAATAAAATGATGAAAATGGCACTTTAGGTCTATGGAGTTTTCCCCCTAAACTCAAAACCCTATTTAGTCATGAGAAAAACATCAGACAAATCCCCACATAAGAGTATTTTTCAAAATACCTGACTAGTACTACCAAGTAATCAAAACCAGAAAGTTTAAGAAACTGCTAAAGCCAATAAGAGCTCAAGGGAACATGACAATTAAATGTAATGTGATATTGTATATGGAATCTTGGAACACAAAAAGGATATTAGGTAAAAATTAAGACACTCTAAATATAAGATAGATTTTATTTTTTAATTCTTTTTTTAGAGGCAAGGAGGGGCAGAGGGAGAGAGAGAGAGAGAGAGAATCTTAAGCAGACTCCATGCCCAGTGCAGAACCTGATATGGGGCTTGATCCCAGGACCCTGAGATCATGACCTGAGCTGAAATCAAGAGTCAGGTGCTCAATATACTGAGCCACCCAGGCACTCCAAATGTAGATTTTAGTAAGTAATAATATGTCAATATTGGTTCATTGATTACTGTAAAGATGTTAATATTAAGAAAATCTGGGTGTAGATTATATGGGAACTGTCAATACTATCTTTGCAATTTTTCTGTAAGTTTAAAACCATAAACCATATAAAGTATTTTTTTAACAAGTTACTAAATGGGCTCAATAATGGAATGGAAATAACAGAAGAAAAAGTCAGTGAACTCCAAGATCAATAGAAATTAACCAATCTGAACAAGAGAGAAAAACAAAATTAAAAAATGAAGACAGCTTGAGAGCTTTGAGGCAAACCAGATCTGACCTTCATATCATCAATCTTCCACAAGAAGAGCAAGTGCAGTACAGAAAAAGTGTCTAAAGAAATAAATAATGGCTAAAAATTTGCCAAATTTAGTGAAAGACATAACCTCAGAGCCAAACAGTTTATCAAATCCCAGAGTATCAATAAATAAACACATAAATCTGTGCCCAAACATACCATAATCAAACTGCTTAAACTAAAAACAAAATAAAAAGAATTTAAAAACATCCAGATAAAAATGATGCATTAGCTATAGGGTAACAATGATTTAGAGATAAATCATAAAGAAAAGTAACAAAAGTAACAAAATTTATTGCCAGTAGACCTACTCTAAAGTAGGGAAGAGGGAAAAAATGCTACAAGGACACTTGTAACACCAAGGATGAAAGAAGTGTGGCAGAGATTGTCAATATTTATGTAAATAAAATGGGCTATTCCTTCCCTCTACACTTCTTTAAAGCATGCTTTTTGGTTGACAGCAAAAATTATTATCTGATGAGAATTTCAATCTCTGTAGCTATCATACAGAAGATGCCTACTATATAAGAGGGTAAAAGGACACATGGAGGGACAAAACTACTTCATTCTACGTGAAGTAGCAAAATACGGGTTGTAAGTAGACAGTGACAATTTAAGTATGCATGTTGTAATCTCTAAGAAAAAAAAAGGAAGCTAAAGAATCCAAGTAAAACAATGTTGTCGAAGGAAAGAGACACATTAAAACGGAATATTAAAATGTTTAAATAACCCAAAGACAGGCAGGAAAGGGAACAGAAGAACTAATGACAGAGAGAATAATCAGAAAAAAAAAAAAAAAAACCCCGGCAATTTTAAGACTTCTTAAAAAATCCCATAGAGCAGCATGACACTGGTGAAAGGAAAGACACACAGATCAGTTCAACAGAACAGAATGTCCAGAAATAGACCCTAAAAAACATGACCAACTGATTTTCAACAAAAGAGTAAGACGATTCAAAGGAAAAAAAAAAAGACTTTTCAACAAATGGTGCTGGATTGGTCAGCTACATGCAGAAAAATGAAGTTTGACTTGACCTTTATACCTTATACAAAATTCTACACAGAGTGGAATGTGTCTAAAGATGCAATAAACTATAAGAATATACAGGAGAAATCTTTGTGACTAGGCCCATCTTAAATGTAACAGCTAAATGATAATCCATAGGAGAAAAAGTTGATGAATCAGACCTCGTCATACAGTTAAAAAAGTTGTTTCAAGTGGGAGCTCACTCAAAGAATAAGAGCTCAGGCCAGGTTTATGACAAGTAGATACTCCCTACATATTTGGAGATTTGGATAGATAAACATGACTGGATGAAGACTCTAAGTGCCCAGACATCTCTGAGACAACTCATCCTATCCTGGGTACATCAGTGCTGAATGGACTGATTTGCTGACTTGTGTGACCTCATGAAACAATTCTCCAATATTGTTGACATGAATAGGTCAGAAAAAAGCAGGTTGAACTTTGCATTAATAAAGTCCAGAGATGCACCTTTTGGAAATTAAGAAATTCCATCAAATCCCACATTTTCCTAGGCAATATAACAAGAACATGTAAGTGCCAGAAACACAACACAGGTGCAAACACAGAGGGAGAGGGCAAAGGCCCATCTTACAGCAGTTTCCTGAAATGGCAAGTATTCCTGTTGCTGTGGGGGCTAGTTGGGTATGAAGCTGCCCCAGGAAGAGCATGGCCTCCTGGAAATCTACATACCTGGGATTCAGCATTCAGAGTGATGACTTCCTCATCATGGTCCAGCAGTTTGCAGGCATATGCAATGTTAATGGCGGTTTCTTGTTTGTCGCCAGTGAGAACCCAAATCTGCAGGCCTGCTTGACGCAATTTAGCAATGGTTTCTGGGACTCCATCCTGCAGGCGGTCTTCAATCCCAGTGGCACCTGGTCAAATGTGCAAGTGTAGGTGAGCCCCCTCCTCACATGTCCTCAAACTCTAATGGGGTACAAATGCCATTGCCAACGTACCAAAGATACTGGCATGACCCCACAGACTGGGACCTGCTTGATTCCCCGTCTCCTGTGGATGATGATTCATCGTTTCAGGACAGCAGTGAACACTTTTAGTATCTCCCTCCACTGACACAGTCAAGGAGACAGAATAACTGAGGCACTGAATATAATTCTTTGTATCTACAACAAAGCACTTCCAATGCTTTCCAACACAAGGCTAATTTTTAACATAACAACTTAGAAACAAAGCTTGTAAGGAAGAATATGGAATGACCATATTCTGAAGGATGAAAATGTCCTAAAAATTGTCCATCCCATACACAGCTTCTAAATGACATCCACAATATTTTCTCTCAGTATTGTCCATCCCATACACAGCTTCTAAATGACATCCACAATATTTGTTCTCAGCAATGCTTACTGTTAGCAGTCTGAATAGACTATATAAGTCCATTATTTCTTGAAAGCAACATTATCCAGAATGGGTAATTTCCACAAACATAATAAACAGCGAATTTCCCGATGCAGGCCTCTGTATATTGGGACAAATCTTCTACCCAGTGGAGACAAGTGCTCTCCAGGTCAGCTTAAATTTTTCTCCTGTTGTCAACTTAATGAGATGGTCTCTACCTTCCCTCTAGAAGTAGAGCATTGCCTGAGGACTTCTCATTGGCCCAGCCTTTCCCTGTCACACTGTTCCCTGAGGCTGCTATGGGCTGAATGTGTCCCCCATCTCCAAAATTCATAGGTTGAAGCCCTAACCCTTGTTGTGATGGCATTATGAAGGAGGGTGGAATACTTATGAATGGAGCTAGTGCCCTTTTAATAAGGGACACAAGAGAGATGATCTCTCTCCACCATTCAAGAATACATAAAGAAGATAGTCATCTGCAAACCAGGAAGAGAGCTCTTTAAGGAACCAAACTGGCTGGCACTTTGATGTGGGCCTTCCAGCCTCCATAACTGTGAGAAACCAATGTCTGCTGTTTAAACTGCCCCATGTATGATATTTTGCTATGGCAACCTGAAATGACTAAGAAAGACACCCCTTCTCCTCCTAGAACGGATGTTGGGAGGTGCTGGGAGCGTGGAGCCAAGGTATAATACATGTACAAAAACCGTGCATTTCTTAAATATATCCTATAATGCCCTTTCACAAATCACATACCTGTTAAACCAGACCTGAGCTCAGGAAACAGAGCATCAAGAGCTCTCTAGAAGCCCCCTCAGGGGTAAGTGTCAGTCTTCTCTCTTTTCATCTCATGCCGTATGTACAGTGTGTTAGACCTGGGCTTACCTCTCATTTGAATGTATCATAAGGCTAATGGGAACCTGGGAAGGGATTAAAAAGGAAGAGGAGATATTGTACCCAAGCTGCCCTCAGCTCTGAATCAGAGTTCACATGAGAAGAATCAGGCAGGGGTGTGGGTTTCAAAGTCTACTTAGGAATAAAACCATATTACACTTCATGTGCACTGTAAGCATATCCCTGACAACCCAGGCACTGGAAAGCCACCTGGTCTTGGCCTTTCTCTTAACCCCTAGCCCCCCAGCTCTAGTATGGGGAGACAGTGTGTGCTCTAGGTCTCTGGCTCCCTATTTTAATCATCCAAAAGAGTTGACATCTACCAATATATCACTTTTGCTGTGATATATTCCCTGATATCTAGGGAAAGAGGGAGAGATGATCATGTCTGTCTTCATGTATTCAAAATGTCTTGTTCAGGGCAGCCTTGGTGGCACAGTTGGTTGAGTGTTCAACTCTTGGTTTTGGCTAAGGTCATGATCTTGGGGTTCTGAGATTAAGCTCTATATCAGATCTGTGCTCAGCATGGAGTCTAGTTAAGAGTTTCTCTCTCCCTCTCCCACAGACCCTTCCCTTTGGGCATGTGCACGTGTGTGCTCTCTCTCTAAATCTTTAAAAAAATATCTTTTTCATACTTAATAATAACAGTGTATGGAATAATCATAATGGTGGCTACCCTTGATGAATTATTAATTGTCAAAAATTTCTGCAGCATCCCTAACATGTGAGTACTACAACTATCCCCATCATATAGATGTGGAAAGCAAAGGTGAGATTAGCTAGGGAATAGCTAGCATTCTATGCACAGTGTGTCTCATGCTCCAAACTTCTGACCTGTCTGGCTGCTCTAGGAAAGCTTCCACTACAAAAGCAGTACTTTGTGAGTAACTCAACCAGTTACCCACCCTTCACTAGAGAGCCACTTTCTACAAAAGGGACTTGTAACTCTCCACCTTTGTAAACCAGTTGCTCAGCCAGGGCTCCTTGATAAATGTCCTCCAAGAAAAGCAGGGAAGGACTGACATAAATTCCAGTCCTTGGGGGAAAACCTAATACCTTAAAAATAAAGCGTCTTCATTTCAGGAGCTAACTGGCCAAAGTAATGGGTCCTAACTAGGTTGCTGGATTGATCCTAACCTCTGTGAAGCTTTGAATCAAACACAGAAATATTATCGAACTCACAAAGAGAATTATGTAAAGTATACCTATCTCAGTATGAAATGCGGCTGAGAATAGAGTAAATCTCAGGGAACAGTTCTTTAAAAATTATCTGGAAGCATAGTGGTCTTTCTTCAGCTCTCTAACGTAGCTTATTAGTAATGGAATCCATGCAATTTAGAGTAAATGCCATCTCTCTACAGCTTGAGCCTTGGGAGAACTTGGCATTTTGAGTGTTATAACAGGATAGGTAGTAGGGTTCAAGCTAGTGCCACCATGCTTCACTGTGATCAAATGTGTCAGGTGGCTTTTTGTGGGAGGGGAGTTTCACGTGACATCTGGAAAACAAACAGGAATGCTGGGGAAAGTGAACAGAGTGTTGTCCTTTGAATTTTGGCTCTTGGCCAGAACATTATGGAAAAGAAAATTTCAAGAACATAGTATACTTGGTAACCCTTTCTTTGTAGTTCTCTGATGTTATTTAATATAAGAACCTAAATGAAAAGGTTTAGAAGGGATATTTGGCTTTGGGCTTATTAAAAATATAAATAGTTTACTTTGCATTTCTCAAAAATTAATGTGAGGATTTGGAACACAGTGTCTGTAGATAAAGCTGTGATGGTGGCTCTCCTACTCTCCAGCTCAGGCTTCATCATTTGAATCCTAAATAAATATCCCAGACTTGAAGAGATGCTAAGTATTTAACAACCAGCTAGCAGGAGGGAAGCTGATTTGGTGTATTTTCCCATTTCTGTGGTACAAATATACTCACCTTGGCTGATGTCAAGCTACCAACAGCATCAAAAAGCTATGCAAAATTCTTGAAAATTTATGCAATACAGCAGTGATTGCAAAATTTCTGAAAATGTATGAAAAGGCCCTCAAGCAGCAGGCATGAGTAGACTCCAGCACACTGCGGGTGCCCACTGTGGGGCACTCTGGTGGTTCACTGTCTCCTCTCAGAGCCATTGAATGTGCCCTGGAGATACACATCCACTGAGGATGACAGCAGAATGTGGCTGAATCAGGATCCTAAAAACCTCTATTATCCTAGCCCCAAAAGAAAAACACTGGAACAGGGATGAGTAGAAAACCTTGCTTTTAGATGTTTACATAGTTGCCCAAGTAAACATTACAGAATCCAAGCTAGAAAGCAATTCCTCTGAAAAAGATCGAGGAAGGTGAGTTGATCTCAAGTTCAGTATGAACTTCGGGTATTCTAGGGCTATTAAAAATTCAGGACATCTTAACAGAGATACAGCATAGAGGCCAAGGGAGGTGATGGATGCCCAACCACCAGAAGGAGTCTGTACAGAAGAGGTCAGCTAGGCTGTAACAGATATGGAGGCAGTAACCTAAGATTCATCCCCACGTGCAGCCGAGTATTCGACCCTGTGCCTGGACCTTGCTCAGTGCTTCACTGCACCCCCTCTGCTCACCCCCCACAGGATTATTACCTGGCAGATAAGGAGACTAGGATGCCAAAAAGACTGAGTCACTTGCCCAGGCTCTCATGATCAGTAAGTGACAGAGCCAGGATAGGACAGATAACCAAGCCAAGGCTCCTAGACTCTGAAAGAAGGAAAGGTAAGAGTGCCTAAAAATACAGGTACACAGCATGGGGACTCATAGCCAAGCCCTCAAACAGTTAAGGTCTCACCCTCTGGAAAAGGGAAGAGATTTTGTCTTCCCTGCTCCACAGGGTGGGACCATCACCCACTGGTAGACGGGACTGGGGAGGCAAATTTTACTGCATCCAAGAGTCAGAGCCCTCCAAAGAGAGTGCCCACAGTGAAGGGTCGAAGAAGTGAGACAGGTACAACCTGCCCATAGGCCAGGAGGATCAAGAAGGAACCCCTGCCTATCCCACAGATCTGATCAACAGCGTCTTTTGGAGAAGCATCTCCTAGATGTGAACAGTCCTAGTGCGGTAAATTAAAACCCAGCAAGCTAGAAAAAACACAGCTGTCTTCCAAGTGTTTTATTTAATCACCCCCAAGGATATTGCTCATGATGTCTCTGGGCATCTGGATCTTGGGGCTTTTTTGAGCAGTGCATGTCCTCTATAGGACACCATAGGCAAAAAAGAATATTATACAGTGTGTATGTTATGCTATTAAATATATTACTATATTAGATATGCATATATAGATATATAGATAGCCCAGATCCTTTGTCCAGGGAATAGGGCCAAATAAATTACAGTCTTTCTGCATTAAATGAAGAGGGATGGACTCCAGTTTCTTCATGCCCCAGGTATACCATCTGACTATTGGCACCACGGATTGGGGTGTGTGCATATATAGCTTGATCACAAGCAGTTCCTGGTATGGTCATAGTACATATACAAAGACTCAGCTACTTTAATACAGACTTAGTATTAAATATTTTAAATATTAAAATAAACATTCTTATAAATACTAATATGAACACAGTAGCAAATATGAACACATTTTAGTAAAACTGAGCTTTTTTTCTTTTCATCCAAATTGAATCTATGAAACATTCATAAGATGTAAAGTACAGCCATTTCTGGAGTCCAATAGTTTCTTTTTGTTTTAGGGGTAGGAGGTGGAGGGAGTCCCTTCAAGCATCAGTTGTTGAGAAGCCTCATTCCTCATCTCTATTTCTGGTGGGAAAGCAGGGTTTAAGGGGAGGCAAGCCAGGTGTTGTCACTGGGTGCCTGGTCGGACAGCACATGGAAGGCCACAGAAACAGGCCATGGTGTGAATGTTCTCTCAAGGATGGCTGGGCCTGGGAGCCATGCTAGCATCAGGCCAGGCAATTCTTCAACCAAGCCAAGCATGTGCAGAACTACCAAATGACTAGAGCCATGTCACCTCCCCATCCAGAACTGTCTCTGCAAATTCCATACTGCTTGGCACAACACATGCTCATGTGCATAATTACCCAACAGATGCAAGTTTGTTTCCAGGCGAATGGCAGACTGGAAAAGAAGCTCCTCACGGTTGTCCAGAGAAGATTCTGCTTCCAAGTGGCTTTGCAACCAACAGGCATACTCTTCTTTACTCAGAACCTATGTGAAACACACTGATGAGTGCCACGCAGGCACTGAGCACTATGGAGGCAGTGGTCAGCACACAGGCTTGTGGAGGTGACACCCACTCACCCTCTTGGCAATGCACAAGGTGCGCAGGCCTTCCACTGCATACAAGTTGAGGTAATTCTGAGTCTTGCTTCGGATTTTCTTTTGATGCCTTCCTCTGGCATCATCTAGGTTGGATTAGAAGCAGAAATAGGGATAAGTAAGAACAAGAGTCCAGTGGAATGCCCTGGACCATTCAATAAACCTCAGGTAGCTTTGCATGGCATTGAAACAACTCCACATATGTAGCTTACCCACATCAGAGGTTGGTATCACCCCAGAGGTTCCAGCCTGGAAGCATTTCTCACCCCGCTTCCAGGCTAGCTTCCCATGAAAGTAGTCATACTCACAGACACAGAATGTACAATAGTGGTTGCCAGCGGCTGAGGGGGTGAGGAGACAAGAGCAATTGTCCAATGGGTACAGTGTTTGTTTTGCAAGATGAAGTTCTGGAGATCTATTGCACAGCAATGTTCACTACTTGAACTGTCACTTATTAAGATGGTATATTTTAGGTTATGTGGGGTATTTTTTTTAACCACAATTAAAAAGAAAAAACTAAGTCCATTAATAGTTCTCCAAACAGCCGCCCCTTTTTGTTTCCTGTAGACACAGCTGAGCAGACTTACTTCTTATTGACAAACCAGAAGTGCTGACTCTGAGCCTCACCTGACTGTGGCATCCATGACAAGGTGATGCTTACTTTCTTAAATCTGCCATTTTCATGGGCTGCCAATTATGAGTGGAAAGGCATAAGGCATTTTAGTTTGTGCATGATAAAAATATATTATGAGTGTTTCAGGGCCAGTGGGAAATAAGTGGTCTGCACCTTCCTGCTGTGCTCTAGCTGGCTGAGTTTGGAACTGCATTTTGTTGCAATTCATTAAGCAACAGGAATGTCACAAAAGCATCCTTCCAACAACCTCCTATAAGAGACATGTGTAAACCTCCCCACCACTAGACTCATCCCCAGTCTATTTCATCACATGTAAACAGTACACACTTTTCACGTAAAATTTAAAGTAAAAGCTGGTATTTTAAAAAAGAATCAAATCATATTTTTGATGGTTATTAATGACCTCTGTTGAAATGAGAAGCTTATATAAACAAAACTTTATTAGGAGTGCTCTGGTGTCCTTGGTCCAGGAGGTGGATGTAAATGAAGCTACATATTCTTCTAGTTTGTGAAAAAAAATGTACTTTAATACAAAATGCAGTTTCTTTCCCCAGAGCACCAACAGTATTACCAGACAGAATATAGGATGTGCAAATATCACATAAGACATAGTTTTACTAAAAACATTGTGTTTTTTTTTTTTTTTATCTGGAATTCAAATTTAACTTAACTGGGCATTCAATATATTTTGTTTGCTAAATCCAGCAACTGTACTTACTGGTAGTGAGGCCCCTGGTCTGGGGCAGGCTGTCTACTATCTGAGTCAGGCCCTAGACAAACTGGGCCTGGGAGAAACACTTTCACCTCTCAGACATGTGTTCTTCAGAGAGAAGATAGCACCCCTGAGGGTCTAAAACATTGATTCTGGGACAAAAGCCCAGAATTAATTTTAATTACCTATTTAAAACATACTTAGGCAGAGCATAAGGCACAGATATATAACAAATACACAGCATATCTGTGGCATTAAAATGTCATGGGGAAATCATTAAAAAATGTCTAAAAAGGCTCTTTAAAGGAACAATAGTGAAAAAAAGAGAAAACAGTGCCCTAGATTACTTTGCTTTAGGAATTTAAATTTCCTGAAAAGATGACAATCCAAAGATGACATCTTAATTTTGACTACCATTTACTCCTGATACTGTGATAGCAATTTTAGAAGGGTATAATAACAATTGTTCCACATGCTGTTATTTGAGCAAATACATGTCTACCTGAGGGCCTTTGGAATCATAATAATAATAATAATAATAATAATAATAATAATAATAATAATAAAGTACTTTGGTTTCCAGAGAGGGGACAGGAAGACTGCACTCCAGCAAAGCAGCAGTGTGCAGGGGCTGTGGCTGAACACTTGGTCAAAACAGAACTGACAGAGCTAGAGGGTGGGCTTGGCAGCTTGGCACACTGGGAGCCATGGATGAGCGTGTGATCACACAGGCTGCCACGCTGAGCTGTTTCTCTATGAGGTCACCAAAGCAGGGCCTGGGACAGGGAGAAAAGTAGTACTGCTCTGCCTTGGCCCCTCACTCCTCCAGACACACACATCCTCTGCCACCTGAGGTACGACCTTGCTCCTGATTCTTACATGACTTCTCCCTCGTATATTCCCACCCCACCAATGGCTGGACAGTCACTGGGAAGAGCCAGTGTTGGGGTTTGCAGGATTGGCAATTCGTAGATGCTGGGATACGTCTACATTCTGATGGAGGGGCCAGGTCGGTGGAAAGAACACAAACTCAAAGCAGGCAAGCACTGAGGGAGCTGGAGGCATCTAAAAAGAGGGCATTGGGCCCTATCCTAGAAAGCAAACCCATTGACCCCCCCCCCCCCAGTTAAGTGGTCAGCCTGGCTCTCCTGCACTAATCTCAGACTATAGGCATTCCCACATTCATACTGCACTTTAAGTGATATTCACACTATATCAGCCTCTTCTTTCTGATATTGTACAGGCAACCCAGACCCCTTGCGGCTTTTCTGTCTTTGGCAGTAGGAAGAATTCTGTGTCTGCAACATAGCTACTTGAACAATGGGGCAACACCAGGGGCAGAAGTGGCACCAATGCTACCTAGCACCTTTTGGTGGGTGGTGGTGGCCTAAAGGGCACGTGGAGAAGGTCCCTGCAGCCACAGCCAGGTGCTGGGTAGGGAGGGATTTGGGGGGGCATGCACAGTATCAGACAGTAACAGCTCCTGTCAGTCTGTACGGATGACTCCCAAGTCCCTGACCTCAAGATGCAGTAGATGGAGAGGAACCCTACTCCAGCTCTGACTCTGGCTGAGCAGTGCAGATGGACACTGCAGTGGAGTCCCTACCAGGGCACTGCTGGCAATGCTCAGAACCCTATGGAGGGGACCTCAGAGGAAAACATCCACTCCTACTCATGATTTTAACAGGTGTGGTTTTTAAAATTTTTTATTTTATTCATTCATGAGACACACACACACACACACACACAGAGAGAGAGAGAGAGAGAGGCAGAGACATAAGCAGAGGGAGAAGCAAGTTCCCCATGGGGATCCAGATGCAGGACTTGATCCTAGTACTCTGGGATCATGACGTGAGCCAAAGGCAGATGCTCAACCACTGAGCCACCCAGGTGCCCCTTAACATGTGTTTTTAAAATGCTCTAAGTGCAATTTCTATTTCTTCTATGCTTCAGACAAGTTTATTTCTTCTATAAGGAGTTTCACTGTAGTAAGAGTAAAATAAGAAGGTGAATTCCCCTCTTGGTCATGCATGCATTGACTGATTTACTGAATAGCAGCAGTGTGTGAGGCCCATGCTAATTGGTGGGACACTCTCCATCCTCACTCTTGGAGGATGGTGGAGCAGTCTGGGTATTTGTGTCTTAGACACCCCACAAAGTGGCAACTGGACCAAACCTCAAGCAAGTGAATCTTAAGGGGAAGGAACCCGAGAGAAGGGAAAGGGACCTACAGGTTATACTCCATACTTATATCAGACCAGCCCTTGGATAAGGGCCTCCTGTGAGGTCAGCATCCTGATTTCCTTTGTACAGATGAGAGACAGAGGCAAAGAAAATAAGTGACTTATCCAGCGTCCTACGAGCCCATAAATGGAGACCTGGGATTTGAAGAGAGATATACAGGTACGGGGTGGGGTGGACTCCCTGCTTTCCATCTGATCCCATACAACTTCCAAGCCATGATTACATCTTAAGAATAGGACACATTCCCTCTAACAGTCACATCCACCATTAGTGTAGCCTCTTCATGCCTTTTTTGGTAAAAGTGTTAGATCTCTTTGAAGAAAGATCTTAAAGGTCTAAAGTAATTTCGAGGATAATACTTACGTGCCTACTTCACTCTATCACCAGCACACAGGTACAGCAGCACAGGTAAGTACTCTGTATGTCTGCTTCTCTCCACAGCCACCCACCGCACAAAGTAAAGTTGAAGCATTTATACATAATGAATGTCAGGGTGTCATCATTAGATAACCTCAAGGTGACCCCAGAGCCATCCTCCAGTTCCTCTCTTGGGAAACCAACGGGGTCTCAGAACATCCTGAATCTTAAGTTGCTGGATGTCTACATGCAGATCTTCCCTATCCCATACTACCTGAACTACACACTGCTTAGAAATTCCTAGAATAAGATGGAGAACTACACAAACTGTTTTATTTTTAATTTCCCCTTTTCAATGTCATGGTTTGGGCAATAGTAATATCACTCTTTTACAGGGCTTTTTCATGGTGGAACAGATGGAAAACTTTGCTTCTCATCTATAGTTACCTAGATATGGGTAGTAATTTCCTCCGAGAGACCTCTGTTTGCTAGTGCTACTCCAGACCTTTTACTTTATATATAACTCTGCTGTATGTGGTGAAGGCTGAAATTCGGTGGTCCATTAAACTGTCTTTAATGAAAGGCTGTGAAATAGCACAGAGATGATTGGATTTTTTTAATAGTAGAATTAAGTCTGTTCAGATAATTGCCATATCTGTTTTTCTTTTGTGTGGATGCAAAATTAAATTTCAGAATAAAGAAGGCTTGTAAAATATATGTGGAATTTTTCTTCTCTTTTTTAGAATAGTTTGAAAAGAATACATATTAACTCTTCTTTAAATGTTAGGCAGAATTCACCTGTGAATCCATCTGGTCCTGGATTTCTATTTTTTGGTAGTTTTTTGACTACTAATTCAATTTTGTTACTATTAATTAGTCCGTTCAGATTTTCTATTTCTCTGTGAAATAGAAAGTTTTCTACAGAAAATAGAAACTTTTTCAGTTTTAGAACATTGTATGTTGCTAGAAATTTATTTACTTCTTCTAGGTTGTCCAACTTGTTGGCATGTAAATTTTTTTGTAGTATTCTCTCATAATCCTTTGTATTTCTGTAGTGTCAGTTGTTACTTCTCCTTTCTTGTTTCTGGTTATTTATTTGGGTCTTTTTTTTCCCTTGATGAGCCTGGCTAAGGGTTTATCCATTTTGTTCATCTTTTTTTAAAGAATGAGCTCTTGGTTTCTTTTCTTTTCTTTTTTTTTTCTGAGCTCTTGGTTTCAAAGATTTTCTTCCTACTGTTTTTTTTCCCAGTCTCTATGTCATTTATTTTTGCAGTGATATTTATTATTTCCTTCCTTCTACTACTGTTGGTCTTTGTTCTTCTTTTACTAGTTCCTTTAGGTGTGAGGTTAGACTGTTTAGTTGCACTTTTTCTCATTTTTTGAGGCAGGCCTATATCGCTATATACTTCCCTCTTATGGCCACCTTTGCTGCATCCTAAAGGTTTGGGAGCATTGTATTTTCATGTCCATTTGTTTCCATGTACTTTCTGATTTCTCCGATTCATTTCCTGACCCTTTAGTTCTTTAATATCATGTTGTTTAGCTTCCACGTGTTATTCTGTTCCAGTGTCTTTTCCCCCCCAATAAATGGTGGGAAAACTGGACAGCTATATGTACAAGAATGAAACTGGACCACTTTCTTACATCACACACAAAAATAAACTCAAAATGGATTAAAGACTTAAATATGAGACCTGCAACCACAAAGGTCCTAGAAGAGAACACAGGTAGTAATTTCTCTGACATTGGCCATATGTCAATTTTTCTAACTATGTCTAACTATTTCTAACTATGTCTCCTGAGGCAAGGGAAACAAAAGCGAAAAAAAAAAAAAACTATTGAGACTACATCAAAAAGAAAAAGCTTTTGCACAGCAGAGGAAACAATCAACAAAACAAAAAGGCAACATATGGCATGGCAAAATGAAGAAGGCTCCTGGAAAGGCCAAGTCAGCCTGTGAATTGGATTCTATGTCCACTAGCACAGAAGCCCTGCCCTCTGGTAGGTTACTGTCATGAAAAGTTATCCAAACTGTTTTCAGAGACATGTTTACAAATTAAGAGGCAACAGCTCTGCCATGGGAAAAGAGTCCTACACTTTCCCACAGTGGAGTGGTGCCACACTTGGGAGCCAGGAGTCTTGTTCTGAGACACTGAGATTATGGTGAGAGGACCACAGAAAGCAAAGTATTCCCTAGTTCCATCCCAGAGCTCTGGAAAGGCTATACCTAGTGTACAGGGTTTCACAGCAGGTTGCACCTAGAGCTGTTTCCAGGATACAATAGACAGGGAGACTATGGAGGTCAGGCAGCAGAACCCCAGCAGGTACCTCTCCATCTGCCAGCAGCATCCTCACCTCCATCCTGCCTCTCTCTCTCCTGGAGGTCAGATGTGCACTCCATCATTATCCAAGTAGAGAGGAGGGGTGACCAGGTTTACTAATGGGGACCTAGGCCATTCTTCTCTCAAGACCCAAAAGTATTTATATCTAGAAGGAGGTTAAAGGAAACCCTTCTGCTGGAAAAAGTTCCACTCTCTAACACCAATAGTTTTCAAATTCCTCTTGTTTAACATAGAAATTATATGGAACTCTAGTACACAAAAGAGACTAAGATGGAGCTGCTCTGCCTGAAGGTGGGACAGATGGAGGCAGCTGAGAGACCAGCAGCATCCACTACCTAGGCTCTCACTGTGGCCTGAGGCAGCTTCACAAATGGGCTAGAACCATAACCTGGCTGCATACCTGCCCTGGTCCAGGCATCATAGAGCAGGATGGAAGCTCTTGGAACTTCCAGTCTAAAAGTTCTTAACCTTCATTGTCCAGATTTATAGAATGATGCTAATGGATGCCTGGGTGACTCAGTGGTTAAGCGTTTATCTGCCTTTAGCTCAGGTCATGACCCCGGGGTCCTGGAATGGAGTCCCTGATCAGGCTTCCTGTAGGGAGCTTGCTTCTCCCTCTATGTTTTTGTCTCTGTGTGTCTCTCATGAATAAATAAATAAAATCTTAAAAAAAGGGGAACCCCCAACCCCACTGTTCTAAGGTGAGTTCAGGCACTGAAACTCTCCATCTCCCACCCCTCAGAGCATTCTAGTCCAAATCCCTTAAAAGAGGAGAGGACAATCCAGAGAGGCAAATCTCTGATGGGCACTGCTTCAGAAAAGGCTTAATGAAAATCATTTTACATTCACATGGGAAGGGACTGGGGAAAGGGACTGATTTCTTGGGACTTCCACCTGGAACTGGGGGTACTGCCCAGAGGAGGGGAGCTGGATACCTGAGGAGCAGGGCAGCAAGAGATCCATGACCACTGAGTCGGCTCCTTTGGTGTAGACATTGATCTCATCAGTGAGTGGATGGCGGATCACCACTGACATCCTCTTGCGGATAGAGTCAAAGCCCAGTATATGCAGGAGCTCGAAAGTGAGTCTGCCCAAGTGTGGCAGCTCCACTGACACCTGGTCATGCAGTCGGTCCACCAGTGCACAGTTGTAGGCTCGTGCAGCATACACAAGCGCTGCCTCGTCAGGGCTCTCTGCCTCATAGCGCAGCTCCCACTCCTGCTCCTTCTCCTTCTCCAGCTCCTGTTCCTGGGCAGTGTGCTCCGGGGCCCAACTGGCAGCCCCGCTGCTATAGCCATTGCTTGCGATGGCTTTGGTTGGCTGGCTCAGCTTCTCCTCCAGCTTGAGCAGCGTACGGTCATTGGATAGAGTGGACAGAAAGTTGGACCCTGACTTGTGGGTGGCTTTGTTGGTGGCCAGGCTCCCGATGCTGCTGCAGCCTGAGGTCAGGCGGCTGGGTGAGAACCTCCGTAGGAAGTCTTCTATCGTCTTCACGGGGGACTTCACCTCAAACCTTACCCTCACCTGCAAGAGATGCAGTCAAAAGGCAGGTGAGGTATGTCTAGAGGACTCATGCAAACTACCACAGGGCGCCCCTCCCCTTCTCCAGTGGAAGCTCAGAGCACAGAGTTCCCATTTCCCAGATTTGGGGGCATACAGTAGAAACTGCAACCAGAGCCAGCATTTCTTCCTTGAGACCATCCTTTGGTCTCTTCCACTTACTTAAACAAAAATTAGCAATATACATTCTTTTAGAATGTGATCCCCTAAGTAGCCACACCAAGGCTCTGGACTGACTCAGGGACCGTCTGGCTAGTAGTACCTGCAGGCTTAGACACTATCCCCTCTGATAGCTGTTCCCACACTGCAATGTCCCATTGCTTTGCAGATGAGGTTCAGAAGTGTTTGCCTGGCACAAAATCCAGCTTTGTTTCCTGCCCCCCATCAATTACAAAAAGCAGTTAACAAAAGATCAATTTATACATTGCTTTGAATTATGTCTATATAAAATTTAAATAACATTCCCAAACCCAAGAGAACTTTTCCAAACAGATTAAATGGTTGGAAAAATTCAGGATTCAAACAATTTAGCATGTTTTTTTTAAGTCACAATAAATTACGTATCTTCTAACAAGAAGTGAAAACAACAAAATGACAGTTATATATATTTGCTAAAGTTCTAAACAGCTCAATGATGGAGCAACAGCAATCTTCTATTTAAATGAGTATTGTTCACTAATGCTGGTATAATATACCTATTTTAATTTTCTGCTAGAAAATGGATTCAGAGCAAATGTTGCAACAATCAAAACACTGAATTATAGTTAGCCTTAAATTTTCATAATTTTCCCCATATGCCCAAAGTTGTAAATTACATAACAGCTTCCAGAAAAGTTAGGCATTTGCTAAAGCAGGGCACATGGGACCAATTTTGGTAAAGATGGTGCTTCTTTGTTTGTATAGACTTTAAATGTGCTACATATCCAAGGGGGAGACTCAAGCAGCCATAGTGGAGCTCCTGCTGGCTCCAAATACCCTTGAAGATAGCACTCACTAAGTGCTATCCAGAGACCTGTTCCTTAGCAGTCTGAAGGCAGGAGATTAAATATCCTATATCCTATGTGGAATGCACTACATCTGTGACCATCATCACATGCCTCAGTTATGCTGGGGTCTCTCTCACTTATTCAGTAGTTGCAACAATGTCTGGGTCTCAGACAAGTCTAACTAGAAACCAGACACTTCTCTAGGGATGCATGCCAGTGGGACTTGAATACAGGGTGGTGGCAGAACCCAAAGGTCAGATGAGGGATACTAAGGCAGCTATGAGGTGAGCTGCCCCAGGAAGCAGCCCTCACCTAAGGCAGATGGTGCAACCCTGCAGTCTCTGGGTGATGGGACCTGTCCACTCTGGATCCACCAGGCCCACTGGAGCTTCTGCAGGCCAATGTGGCAGGAGCAAGAGCACAGGAGCAAAAACATGGTGGGGGGTGCCGTGGGGGGGTGGGGGAAGCTGCATCACTGCCAGATATGCTGCTGTGAAGACAGAGCAGAGACCCTTTGTTTATCCCACATCACACACCAATGGCTCCATCAGTGGAACCTGCTGACTTAGGGGGAGGGAAATGGGTCTGGGAGAGAGGGCGGTTGAGGGGCAGGTCTATGGCATGCATCTGGCCCTAGAATACACTGGTTTTTATCCATGTAAAGTTGCCTAGCTGCACTATGCAGATTCCTCCTTAGGTGCACCCCACACACACACACCTCCTGGCCTACCTGGAGGAGTTGTTAACAGATATAAAGGACCCGTTCATACATGAAACTTAACTCTCTTCAGAGAGAACCTTGTAATTAACCCAAACAAAAAACAACTTGGGCATTGCTATATTTCTACCATCTTAGTAACCTCTGATTGATTCTTGACCACCTCTCCTTGAAAGACATTAAAAGCCCTTTTAACACCAGTTACAATTATTATGTGCAAAGCCCTACTCTGACCCCTTCCTTTAAACTCTTACTACTGCCTCCATGTCACAGGTCAGGTGCTTAAGGCACAGGAGGGGAATGGCTTGTCCAAGGCCACTCAGCTGGGTGGTAAGGTACAGATTCAAGTCCAGGAGATTTGTCCTATCCTGTCCACTCTCCTGTGAGAGTTTGGAACCCTGCAGCTCTATGTAGGTTGTGCAGGGCAGCCCCCCTCCAGGACAGTCTGGTATATGCCCCACTTATCATGGCCTCAGAAGTTTCTCCTCTCACTTGGCCCCAATCCCCCTACCTGTTCACTGTAGCCTGGGGATGGCACCACAGAACCAACGAGCTGGGTTGCCCTATACCAACCCCCTACTACATCCCCTTAAACCTGAGAAGTAGTGCTGAGCAGTCCTACTGGAAAGGGAGGACGGACAACAGTGAGTCCACGCCAAAGGCTGAAGGCATTAGCTTCACAGGGATACTCCATAACTTGCCTTCTGCCGTGGTTGATCCGGGGATGTGACAACTACTGTGTTGCAGATGGTGAGTGCAATGAAGAAGTCAAACACGTCAGATAGCTCTGGTGACAGGTGGGCCAGAGGGTGTTCCTGGTGCCTTGCGATGGCTAGGCACCTGTCACATTCACTCACCTTCTCAAACAGCTTTGGATCGGGTGTAATGTCTTTCTCCTAGAAGAGGACAGAGACTGAGGGGTGAGTATAACCCAGTGACTTGCCAAGCGTAATGGTGCTTGACTATTTAAAGATTTTATTTATTTACTCATGAGAGATACAGAGAGAGAGGCAGAGACATAGGCAGAGGGAGAAGCAGGATCCCAGGACCCTGGAACCATGCCCTGAGTCAAAGGCAGACTCAACCATTAAGCCACCCAGGTACCCTGGTGCTTGACTATTTAAGGCACCTTGATTTTATTATAAGCAGTAAAGACATCTTCATGTGGCTCATATACATAGGCTATTTTATAATGATGAATTATGTATCATTGGTAAAAGAATATATGACTTACCTATGAAATAAAATTCATGTAATCATTCCTTTTAATGCACATGTTCTCATTATAAAATAATACAGGTAAGAATATGTATTATAATAACATATCTAACTCAGAAAGATTTGAAAAAGGCAGAGAAAGGAAAATTTCACAAATCTGTATATCACCTGACGGTAATACATACTTTTTTGAAATACATGCTTCTGTGTTGCCTTGCAAACTGTTTTCTTTTTTTTTTTTTTTTTGCAAACTGTTTTCTATACATTTACATCTTACATCATCAAATATTTTATACATTTCCTTTTGATATAAACTCAGAAGTGAGATTGCTAGATCAGACAGAAATTCTATTTAAGTTTTCGCGAACCTCCATACTTGTTTTCCCCAGCAGCAGCATCAGTTTGCATTCCCACCAGCAGTGTCTGAGGGTTCTCGTTTTCCCACATCCTCACCAACACTTCTTCTTCTTCTTTTTTTTTTTTTTTTTCTCACCAACACTTCTTATCTCTTGGCTGTTTGATGACAGCCATTCAACAGGTGTGAAGTGATATCTCATTATAGTTTTGATTTACATCCCCACCTTAAATTTATACAATGTTATATGTCAACTATTTCTCAATAAAAAGAATGTATACATGAATTGGCAGTGTCTGTTTTCCCTAAAACACTATATACGGTGGACCCTTGATCAATGCAGGGGTTGGGGCACAGGAGAAAAGTCTATGTATAACTTTCGACACTCCTAAAATAAGCCTACTACTGACTGAAAGCCTTACTGATAACATAAACAGTTGACTAATAATATATTTTGCTCGTTATGTGCATTATGTACCGTATTCTTAAATTATGTAAGTTAGAGAAAAGAAAATATTATTATGAAGGGGTGCCTAGGTGGCTGAATTAAGTGTCTGTCTCTGGGTCAGATCATGATGTCAGGGTCCTGGGATCAAGTCCCCCACTGGGTTCCCTGCTCAGTGGAGAGTCTGCTTCTCCCTGTCAGCCCCACCCCCATGCTCTCTCTTTGACTTTGTCCCTCTCTCTCTCACTTTCTCTCAGAATAAATAAAATCTTTTAAAAAACTAAAAAAAAATATTATTATGAAAATCATAAGGAAAATGCAATACAGTACTTTATACTATACTGTATTTATTTTAAAAATTATGTGTGTAAGTGGCCCTGCACAGTTCAAATCTGTGTTGTTCAACAGTCATGTGCACTTTGAACTTTCCAGCCTTTTTAGGATCATTTGAAAATACAACTTTTAACAATTTCAAAATAGGCATGCTATGATTCATTTGGCCGTTCTTTGATCACTGAATACATTTTTTTCTACTAGTAAACTTCTATGCACAGAAATCTTTGATTGAATCACTAAATTCCTAGGTCAGAAAGTTTGAATATTTCAAATACTCTTGGACTCATATTGTTAAATCAATGTCAGAAAAGCTTAGTCCAACACAGTTTCCCTCCTATCAAGTGTGAGAGGCCTCCTTCCCAAATGCTTTTATAAAAACCCACCAGTCATGACCATAAGGTAATATTAGGTAGCCTCTATATGGGTTTCAAAGGACATAAGAGAATGAGGCCACCACAGAGTGATCAAAATGGATTCTCTCTCTCTGCTCTTAAATCATTTTAGAAGCGAAAGGATTTTTTAGAGATGGTCATTCACTCACTTCTGGAAATTTCCCTGACTGATCAGAATGGTCCATAAATGTTTGGGCAGCAGCCAAGGCAAGGAAGAAAGAAATTATTGGATTTAGGCTCATCTAATGAAAACTTTTTTTTTTCCACTTGGCTTTGCTTTTTCACAGTTGTCATCTTGCTCTGAAGCTTTATTTATTTCACTTGGCAGGACAAACTTCCTCTCCGTCATCCACCTGGGTAGTTCACTGGCAATCCCCCATTCTTAGAGGCCATGTCAAAGGGGCCATGTCAGTGTTTTAGAAAAGATACAGCACTGTGGGGAGAAGGTGTTGGCCACAAAAGTTCTGTTAACTGAGGAGAGCTAACCCCCCAACCACAGCTCATTTCTATTGTTACATTCGGATACTTTTGATGAATGGAGCTAAGTGACAGGGCAAGGAAAGGTGGTGCTACCCCAGCATGGGGCAGCTGCTGTCCTCTGAGTGGGACTCACCATAGGGCTGCTGAAGGCCGTGTGCTTGGACAGCATGCTGGCCCACTTGGCCTCAGCCCGGCTGCCTGTGCGCCGATGTGACTTGGTGCTCTGGCTCCTGTGCATGATACGAACACTCTGGTGGCTCCCAATGCTGCCACGCTGAGGCAGTGAGCCTCCTTTGGACACTGCCTCTTCCTCCTCTGAGTCTGCCTCCTGGTACCTGGCCAGACGCTGGGCTGTGGGCAGAGGGACATGGGGTGACATGTCACAGGGAGGCTAGGAAAATGGAAGCTGACTCAGAGCACTCGCCACTGTAGCTTTTTTAAAGGCAAGGCCACTTTATTGAGAATTTCCACTGAGAGATGGATGCTGTTCTCAGTTATCTGTACCTACAGTCAATCTGATGAGGTTGACATTCTCAACAACACTGCACAGATGAGCAGACTGACTCACAGAAAACTTAAAGAACTTGCTAAGTGCATAGGACTCAAGAGGGTGGAGATGACATCCAGGTCAATGTGATGCCCAAGCTCAGGTCCAGTGCATTTTGGCACAGTGGCCATCCCATTCCATAAACAAGTAAGGAGTGGACAGATATAGATTCATATTTGGCCTCTCTCTTCAGGTGACTCGAGGAGTGATGAATGGGGTCTGGGCAGCAGATAGCAGGGAGATGAAGGCAGGGACACAGTGAAGGCCTAGTCCCCAGAGTAGCTAGGCTCCAGGCTTTGTGCTTTATCCTGGGGTCATGGGGCCACTTGGCTCTGTGGGGCTGTCAGGACAGATCACATATTAAACATCTGCCCTGTAATCACACAAAAGTACTGGTTCTCAGGATGTGCTGATGGTGCTTTTCCATGGAGGATCCTTGTTCAGGGCCAGGCAGGGGGTGGGGATCATCTGCATTCACCCTATACGGATGAAGCTCTATGCATCAGGGAGGCTAACAGTCCTTGTGGTTGCACAGGGTGGATAAATGCCACCAGGATACAGAGCCAGCAGGCAAAGCTCCACTAAAGACTACTTTGACTGTATTCTATGCTTGAACCCTCAAGGGGGCACAGTCCAGCAAAAGTCCTTGTGGCCAAGTGGCCATTCAGTGAATCACATGAAGTACATCTGCACTATTTCTTGCTAAAGGATGTCTCCAAACACATCTGTCTGGCTTTGCCCAGTTAGTTCAGCTGGTTTCATCATAGACAAGCAAGGAGACTATTCATGAGGATTATTCATTCAAAACAAGCAATTACTAAGAACTTCAAGGGCAAGTTCAGTGCTGGGTGTGAGCACAAGGTATCTCAACACAAGGTGGCCTGCATGAGGAGGTAAGAAGGGCTCTCCAATCTGGGCATGCCTGTGGCGTTGGTCTGTCCTGTGAGCCAGGCCTTATATTCAGTATCTTTCATCAGTAAGACTTTTCTTTTGGGATGAGAAAAACAGAGATAAGGCAAGGAAAGTCACCCATGGTCATAAGGCCAAATAATTGCCAATACCAGGATTCAACTCAGGGGGTGCCTCACCCTAGAAGTAAATCTTCTGCCCATTCCACCCACTCCTGGCTGATATAAGTCCAGCTTGGTGGTGAATGGAAAGCAAAGAAGAACAAAGCCCAGACACAGTGCTGTCAAACTTCTGGGCTTGTGCGTTTAGAGCTTGGTGTCAACCTCTCCAAGGATACACCTGTCTGTCCCACCCTCCTGAAGCAGTAGTCAAATGTTAGCCTAAAAGTAGCAATCTTTCAGAGCACTGCTGATGTGTATATGGTCTACAATGATGTAGCAGCTTCTGACCAGCAATAAACTGAGTGGATAAGTTCCTATGTCTTCTGTTTAATATGATTACTTTCATTTTACACAAAGGGCCTTAGTGGATATCCTAAAGCTTGGTTTTATGAAACTTGCAAAAATCCCATGCTTCTAAAAGATCTATCCCACTATACCCCCCTAAATAAAAGCTTCCTAATGATGCCCATGTACTGACTCCTGTTCTATATTTGCTTCTATTCCTGTGACAAGACTCCTTTCATGTTCTCAGATGCTGTTACAAGAAGGAGAGGAAGTCCTGGCTGGTGTGCCTCTCAAAGGTACCATGGCTCCACAAATCCTATTGTGCCACCAGGACACTTACCACGGTGCCCTCTTCTGGCTCAGGAGGGTAGATAGTTCTCACCATACCCTCCACTTATGAAGTGGATAGCTCCCCTATGGGTTCAGGGAGGACAGAGGCAGCAAAGGATAAGGAAAGGAGAGGTGGGAGGAATGACCACCTACAAAATTCAAAAGGGAGTGACATTTCTTTTCTGCTTCCATGAACACTTTCTAAGGGAAAGAATGCATCATGAATTGTCCAATGCCCTTCTGAGAAATTTCAGCTGTAAGAAGACTGATGGGTAACAAAAAAATATCTCATCATTTCTTGGTGTGGCAGAGACTGGGTGCTTCAAAAGTGAGTTCCTCAAGAATATCCTTCCTGCTTCTATTGTCTGGCAGAAAATGACTATTTAAGCAGATGCCCACCACACAAGACACTGCAGTGAATAGGGCGTTGTCAGCAACAGGGAATTCTATAAATGCCACCCAGCTTCAGTTTCTTGAATTGCTCTGACAGCCCATGTTTTATTCTCTCTCAAAAATCAGCAATCCCTGAAGCTGGTGTGTCTGTGTGCACACATGCGCATGCACACAGGCACATGTGAATGCAGCTTTGACATAGCAGCTCTGTCCAGCCCAGACTGGGAGTCCCTACCCTCAGACTCACCATTTGCATCATGGGAATATTCTATGCCAGACACAGTGCATCTTCGGAAAACCATCTTATTTTCAGTTAAAGTGCCAGTTTTATCTGAGAAGATATACTGTATCTGTCCTAAGTCTTCCGTGATGTTCAGAGCTCGACACTGCAGCTGTGAGTCTGTTTCTTCGTCATACAACTCTATGTCCTGATTAATGAAGTACACCTGGCATACTTTAACAATTTCAATGGAAACATATAAGGAAATTGGAATCAAAACCTAGAAGACATAAGGCATATAGAAGAACAATGATGAGAACTAGGGAGCTGTAGAAATAGTCCAAACTATTCAAATGACTACAACCACAAATAAGTAGGGACTATATACTGTACCTTTAAGAGCTTAAAAGGTTGGTTTAGAGTCAGTATTGGAAAAGTATTAGGATATTGGCAAAGAGTTTAAAATAGGACAGCCTATGGTGTCACTGCAGAGCAGAAATCCACTATCGTGTCTGGAAGAATGGTAACCATGGCTTGGATAGAAGCAAGCATTTTCGTATTACTAAGTTGTGCTTGAGAGAAGCTAGGAAAGGAAAGAGGAGAGAGAAAGAGAAAAAAACACATGGCACAGAGTCAGAGTCCTCATAAGCAAAGTCACCTCGCACCACAGCTGCACTCAGCCCCAAGGCTCTCCCAGGGCTCCCGGCAACAAGAGATGCCCATTCTGTGGACACAACCCCACAGTTCAGGAGAGACAGTCTTTCCAGAGACTGTTTGTGTTGCAGGACAATTTTTGTGATCTTGTACAATACATAGCAAAGGGAAGAAGGCTCTGACAAGAATATTCACAGACATTGACAATATAAGATAATCTTCATAAAGTTAATGTTTAAATCTTTTTTGAATAATGGTATTGAACTGATATTCATGGGCTCAGAATATCATATCCAGACAGACTAACTGGGTTCTCCCGGTAACTTTATGTTGGTGCACACCTACTACCCCTACTGTAGTGCTACTACTACTACTACAAAGCTAGAACGAAATGTACATTCATAAAAAAGACTAATTTTGAAAGCTCCTGTCGTATGAAATAGATGTGATAAAAGACAGCAGAGTTCCCCTCATAGGCAAAGACTAAGCAGACGTCCTCTGTTTACACTTTGTTCCTAGGATGACATTCATTGCCCCTTCTCTACTCTCAAACAAGCCCTTTGGGCATAGATTCAGTTAGTGATGGGGGACTGTACATGAGGTATCGTGAACTAACGATACTAATGGTAATACTAATAAAAATAATAAAAACCAATGCTGCAAAATGCAGTGTGATATCCTGAATTGAACCTTGGAACAAGTGGAAAGACTAGTAAAAAAACAAATGACATCTAGAATTTAGTTCACTGCAAAGTACTAAAGTTGGCTTCTTGGTTTTGACAACGCACCACAGTAATGTAATATGTTCACATTAGGGGACTCTGGGTATGAGACACATGGGAAGTCTCCATACTATCTTTTGCAACTTATTTGTAAATCTTAAAATTATATCAAAATATAGTGTTTTTTTTTAAAGAAGGAACTGAATGGAAAAATATAACAAACACAATAATCCAAAAACCAACCCCGCAAGCCCTAAGAATCTTAGGGACAGCAAAGGAGAATGTTAACTTGAAAAGTACCCAAAAAAGACCCTACAGATAAGTTAGGTGGAAAAGTAAGAAGCAGCACACTAGGCAGGTACACCTGTGGTCCTCCCAGATGCAAAATTTATAGGACATTCTTAGCAGAGTATGATGACTTTAAGTTCTTACCAGAAGAGTAAAGCAATTCATTGTATGGTATTTAGTACTGTTACCTGCAGAATTATTATCATTGTCAAAAATGAGTAAACTGCTGCTGTGACCGGGGATAAAGAGCTGCCGTCAGACTCAGGGACATCAAATAATGATTTTTTCTCCTGATACCGCTGTACCCACAGTCCATGTCCTACAGCAACATTCAAAAAGATATACCATTCATCCAATGAAAAAATAAGACACTGCTTGTGCAAATAAAAGCAAAACTATGACTATGAACACAGGCACTTCGTGCCTCATTAGCTTGCCTTGCCACATAAGAAAGCAAAAGCACATGGCACATACTATTGGCACCCACAATCCGACTGCTGGAAGGTACTGGTTCTTGGACTCTTCCTCACATTGGGCATTTCCCATTGTTGGCACTGAAAAGCACACTGGTCATGAGGCAGAAATTGGGTATGTGCTGGCAGCTACTGACAGGAAATCCCCAAAAAGTAATCTCCCAGTGTGTGCCTCACAAAATACCAGTGTCATCAGTCAGCCCCAGATACTGCCCATTATCAACCCTTGCTATAGACTTAAATCGCACCTATCAGGGACCCTCAGAAGCCAAGCACATTATTTCATCATCTAAGTCCCACAACTATCTGATAACAGAAGCCCTTTTCGTGTTCCATACACCATGTCTTTTAGCACTGAGCTCCGAGACCATATCACACCCATCTGCACTGCTTCACAATGGTAGCTGTGCAGGAGACGTGGTGAAGACCATTTACCTGGAGGCTGAACACAGTTCCCTGCAAGGCATTCCAGGGCAGCATGCCAGGTCTGGAGGCCATCAAAGTCTGAGAGCCCAGAGCTCATGTGCAATCTAAGTGCTAGCACCTTCTTAGGACCCAAACACTTTTTTTTTTCCTTTTCTCTTAGAGTTCTAATTAGTAGCATTTGTGCTTCTCCTGCTATATTATTCTCAGTTTATCACCATGTTACTAATACTTCTGCTGGAATCATCATTACTGGTGTGATTAAAACATTCTTTCATTCAAGAAGTTGCAAATTTGAAAAATAACATTACTTTGTCAAGCTCATTCATCTAGGCATCTCCAATATGGTCTGTGCTGATGCAAGCAGCTCTTGAGTCTAAGTGGATGACAAATGTGTTTTTTAACTTTAGAGTGCTGGTCAAAATGAATCGTCAGCAGCCCACTGGGCTCACCTGGAGGCTTCCAATAGTGCCCCCGTATTCATGACCCATGAAGGAGACTTACCGACCGCGGAAAACAGAGACATACAAATGAGGAGGAGGACACACCAGAGCACGTCACAGTTCATCTGCCTCTCAAGCTGGCTGCGCTTGTAGCGGGGCCCACTGTTATTCAGCAGGGCCTTCGTTTCATGTCCTGGAAGGGGAGCATGAGGGGCGCAGTAAATCGATGCCCAACAGTGAATTGACAGAGCACCCTGACACAGGGACTGAAGAACAGTGCTGCCATCCAATCATACTTACAGGATATGCTCAGTCAAAAAGACAGGGTATGAACTTAACCCTAACTATGTAAGAATCATGGAAAAAACAATGGAAAGAAATAAGCTAAGATGCTAAGAGAGAACACTTTTGGTTGAGATACTGTTAGAAATTTTGCTTTCTTCTGTTTTCGTAGTTTTCTAAATTTTTACAATGGCTATGTGCTTTTATAATCAGAAAAAAAAAAAAAAAGAAAAAAAAAGAACAAGAAGCAACGTTCAAGAGCACACAGCACAGGTGGCAAGCCAGCTGTGTTACAGACCGTATGTGCCATAGCCATGCCTACCTGCATAGATGACGATGCCAACAACAGCTTCTGTGTTTCTGATGGTACATCCTCGCAGCAGCAGGTTTTCCTTATACAGCCCGGCCTTTTTCCCATTGTCGTGTATGCTATCAAAGGAAAAAGTGGCATGCATTATGTGGATGCTTAGTGCACCTTGGGTCTTAAGGAGGCCTTCTTCCTCAAGGTCTGGACACTAGGAAGGGGAACGGGGAACCCTAGCAGTGGGCTGCTTGTCTCCGTGGGTCTCTGCAATAGCTGAGAGGGAGCTGGTGCTCACTAGTAACTGGGCTTCTAGAAGTATCTCAACAGCCTGATGTTTGTTTATTTTGTCCAAGGGCTTTGCGAAATAGTAAGATAGATATGTCTGTGCCCTGGGTTCCTGACAGAGGGCTCCTAAAACCCTTCTAAGTGCGGCTGCTAGGAGGATCTTTCATTCTAGTACCTAATCTTTGACCCCAGTTCCCAGCATAGGACTCCTAAAACTCTTGTAATTTCCTAAGTGATAAGAGCACTAGAAGCATCTTTTGTTCTAATGTTTGGTCTCTGAACCCAGTTTTTCCTGACACAGGATACTAAATCCTTTTTAATTTCCTGGGTGATAGTAGTGTCTTTTGTTCTAATGAAGCCACTCTAGGTGGGCTCCTGGGTGGGGACTGTCACCAGAAAGACCAAGCCATGACTAGAAACTTAGTTTTCAGCCTCACCTTCCATTCTCTAGCGTAGAGAGGGACTGAAAATTAAGTTCATAATTGATCATGCCTATGTGATGAAGCTTCCATACAATCCCAATAGAATGGGGTTCAAAGAACTTCTGGGTTGGTGAACACATGGAGGTGCTGGAAGAGTAGTATGTTCAGAGAGGGCACAGAAACTCTGCACCCCTTCCCATATATCTTGCTCTATGCATCTCTTCCATTTCTGTATGTTTACCTGTATTCTTTATCATATCATTTTATAATAAACTGGTAAACAGCAAGCAAATTGTTTCCCGAGTTCTATGAGATGCTCTAGCAAATTAATTGAAACTGAAAAGGGAATTGTGGGAACCTCTGATTTATAGCTGATCACTTAGAAGGACAGGTGACAATCTGGACTTGTAGTTGGCATTTTAAATGAGGAAGTCTTGTGGGATTGAGCTTTAACCTCTGGGGTCTGATGCTGTCTCCAACTAGTGTCAGAATTGAGTTAAATTAGAGGACACCTAGCTGGTGTCACAGAATTGCTTGACCGTGTAGGAAAAACCCACATGTCAGAATTGGTGTCAGCATCACAGGCTTGTTTTTATCACAAGGACAGACCACAGCTAGAAAGGACAGACCTGGGAACTGTGAGACTCAGAATTTGGCCAGGGAAGGTTGCTAGGTGGTCTCATGCCCGTTTCCTGCTCATCATAGAGAACACTGCTCCTCATCAGTACCTTGTGTTGTCACAAATACACATATCTTTCTTTAAGTTTTTATTTAAATTACAGTTAGTTAACATACAGTGTAATATTACTTTCAAGTCTATGATATACTGACTCAGCACTTCCATATAACACCCTCTGCTCATCATAGGTGCACTCCTTAATCCCCAGCACCTATTTAACTCATTCCCTCTCCCCTCCCCCACCCCAACCTCCCCTCTGGTAACCATCAGTTTGTTCCTATAGTTAAGAGTCTGTTTCTCGGTCTCTTTTTTTTCCCTATGCTCATTTGTTTTGTTTCTTAAATCCCATACATAAGTCAAATCATATGGTATTTGTCTTTCTCTGACTTATTTCACTTACCATAATATCTTCTAGTTCCATCCATATCATTGCAAATGGCAAGATTTTATTATTTTTATGGTTGAGTAAATATTCCATTATATATACATATACACATATGTATATATGTGTATGTTTGTGTATATATCTGTATCTATCTATCCCACATCTTTATCCATTCATCAGTCAATGGGGGCTTGGGCTGTTCCTACAGTTTGGCTGTTGTAAATAATGCTGCTATCCCTTTGAATTAGTATTTTTTACATTCTTTGAATAAATACCTAGTAGTACAATTGCTGAGTCATAGGGTAGCTCTATTTTTAATGTATTGAGGAACCTCCATACTGTTCTCCAGAGTGACTGCACAAGTTTACATTCCCACCAACAGTGCAAGAGGGTTTCCCTTTCTCCACAACCTCACCAACACCTGTTGTTTCTTGTGTTGTTAATTTTAACTATTTCGACAGGTATGAGGTAGTATATAATCATGGTTTGGTTTGTATCTCCCTGATAATGTATGATGTTGAGCATCTTTTCATGTGTCTGCTAGTCATCTGGGTATCTTCTTTGGATTAAGTGTCTATTCATATATTCTGCCCATTTGGTAGCTAGGTTGGTTTTTTGGGTGTTAACTTTGATACATTCTTTACAGATTTTGGTTATAGCCCTTTATGTGATATATTATTTGCAATTATTTTCTCCCTCCCATTCTGCAGGCTGCCTTTTGGTTTTGTTGACTGTTTCCTTTATTGTGCAGAAGTTTTTATCTTGATGAAGTCCCAATAGTTCATTTTTGCTTTTGTTTCCCTTGTCTCTGACAACGTGTTTAATAAGAAGTTGCTATGGTTGAGGTCAAAGAGGTTTCTGCCTGTGTTCTCCTCTAGGGTTTTGATGGTTTCTTGTCTCACATTCAGGGCTTTCAACCATTTTGAATTTATTTTTGTGTATGGTGTAAAGAATGTGGCCCCATTTCATTTATCTGAATGTGGCTGTACAATTTTCCTAACACTATTTATTAAAGAGACTTCTTTCTGCTGGATATTCTTTCCTCCTTTGTCAAAGATTAGTTGACCACAGAGTTCAGGGTCCGTTTCTGGGTTTTCTAATTCTGTTCCCTGATCTATGTGTCTGTTTTTGTGCCAGTACCATACTGTCTTGTTGGTTACAGCTTTGCAATACACCTTGAAATCCGGAATTGTAATGCTTCCAGCTTTGTTTTTCTTTTTCAGGATTGCTTTGCCTATTCAGGGTCTTTTATGGTTCCATGCAAATTTTAGGATCTTTTAAAAAAGATTTTATTTACTTGAGAGAGAGAAAGAGAAAGAGAGAGAGAGAATGCATTTTTTTCATGTGTCTGTTGGCCATTTGTATGTTTTCTTTGGAGAAATGTCTGTTTATGTTTTCTGCTCATTTCTTGACTGGATTTTTGTTTTTTTGGTGTTGAGGGTGTTGAGTTGGTAAGTTCCCTATAGATTGTGGATACTAACACTATCAGATATGTCATTCACAAATTTCTTCTTCTATCCCACAGGCTGCCTTTTAGTTTTGTTGATTGTTTCCTTTGCTGTGAAGCTTTTTATCTTGACAAAGTCCTAATAGTTCATTTTTAGTTTTGTTTCCCTTGCACTAGGAGATGTATTTAGTAAGAAGTTGCTACAGCGGATGCCAAAAAGGTTACCGCCTGTGTTCCCCTCTAGGATTTTAATGGTTTCCTATCTTACATTTAGGTCTTTCATCCATTTTGAATTTATTTTTGTGTATGGTGTAAGAAAGTTATCCAGTTTCAATCTTCTGCATGTTACTGTCCAATTTTCCCAATACAATTTTTTTGAGAAAATTGTCTTTTTTTTTTCCATTGGATATTCTTCCCTTCTGTGTCAAAGATTAATTGACTATATAGTTGTGGGTTTGTTTCAGGGTTTTCTATTTTGTTCCATTGACCTATGTGTCTGTTTTTGTGCTAGTACCCTACTGTCTTGATCACTACAGCTCTGTAATATAACTAGTCTGGAATTGTGATGTCTCCAGTTTTACTCTTCTTTTTTCAAGATTGCATTGGCTATTTGGGGTCTTTTGTGTTCCATATAAATTTTAGTACTGTTTGTTCTCGCTCTGTTAAAACTCCTGTTGGTATTCTGATAGGGATTACATTAACTGTGTAATCGCTTTGGGTAATATAGATATTTTGTTAACAATAGATGTTCTTCCAATCCATGAACATGGAATGCTTTTCCATTTCTTTGTGTCCTCTTCAATTTCTTTATCAGTGTTTTATAGTTTTCTGAGTACAGATATCTTACCTCTTTGGTTAGGTTTATTCCTAGGTATCTTGTTGTTTTTGATGCAGTTGTTAATGGGATTGTTTTCTTTTCTTTTTTTTTTTTTTTGGGATTGTTTTCTTAATTTCTCTTTCTGCTTTTTCATTATTGGTGTATAGAAATGCAACAGATTTAGAAAAGGGGATGGTATTGGTTTCAGCAACATTTTCTAAATCTCTCTTACAAAAAGTCACTATGTTATTAGAAATATTAATGTATTACATTTGAAATGTGGTAAATTCCATTTTAGAAACTGGGTTTCCTTGCTGTTTTGAGCCAGAGGGATAGTCCATGTTTAAGCCACTGGTTTTCAAACTTGTCCTCTTGATCCACTAAAGATGGCCTTATCATCATCCATGCTGACCAGAATCACCCCACGCTAGGATCACATTGGGACAGATTTGGTCCTGGAGCCTGATGAACACCAAGGGGAGGCTTGGGAGGTTTCCAAAACTAGAGCAGGGGCCCAGCCTAAGCTACATCAGGCAGTGCCTCCAAAGCTGACTTCAGAAAAGCCAGCTTCCCACATCATCAGTAGACAGCCTCCTCACCCCTCCCACACACACATAACCCAAACTCCTCTGGTTCTTAAAGCTCACCAAGGACACCTGCAGGCATTTTCCCTCACACCAACTCCTAACACAGTGTCACTGACATGGAGAGTAGATATGGTCTGGGGAGTATAAGATCAGAGGACGCACACAAGGTTTCTGGGGAAACAATATTTCCTGCCACATCTGGACCCTGGTAACTGGCATAAGGGGTAGGGATACCATTCAATCTCAGACACAACCCATGTTATTTACAACCAGGGAAATGAATATATTTTTCTGGTGAAGAAGAGAGGCTAAATCATAAAGACAAAACCAAAATGCAGGCTAGGGAGATGCACTTTCCACAAGCCTGTTATTTAAACGATACAGCATTAATTATTCTGCAGAAAGCATGCAAAGGAACATGGGGGTAGGGGGTTCAAACAACACTGTGTAAATGCCCCCCTTTGGAAATTCCAGAACAGGTTTTGCTTTAGAAAAGATTTATTTTTGGCTAATGCATCAAGACACCAGCATGCATAAGATGGTACACACAAAACACCATTCCCACGTCTGGAAGGAGAGGATGCCTATGGTCACAGTTTTCTTGGTAATAGCTGGACATAGAAACTATTTCTGAGGGATAATAGTAAAAACACAAAAAACAAAAAAAAAACAAAACCAGTTTCAATCAAAGTTCCAGTCATGCTCATTCAGAATAAAAGGTGAACTCTATAGAAACAAGAAAAATAGTTTGTATTAAGCTTTCGTTGACATAACACACACTTTTTGAGTGATACTGTGCTTTCTAATTACACTAAGCCAGACCAGAACTGGTTACCAGCAGGTGCATAGATCTATCAGGACTACTACCACAAGGACAGTCAGCACATGGATATGAATGGCCTTTCTTGAGTGAATGGCCCCTGTGTTAGGAGGTGGAGCAAGGCAGGCCAAGCTCTAGCGGGGTAGCTGAAGAACAAGGGGAAAGCTGAAGAACAAGGGGAAAGCTGAAGTCCTTGGACTTGGCAGAATAGGCCCAGGGCCAAGCAGGTATGAGGCCTGATTCTAGGAAGATGTTCCCCATCTAGTTGTTCCCAACACCTACTTTTTGTTATGGGCTGACATGTGCTCTCTGCCCTGGTATTCATTTGTTGAAGTCCTAATCCCCTCAAAAGTGACATTTATACAGAGTCTTTAAAAAGGTAACTAAGTCAAAATGAGGTCATATGGACGGGCTATAACTCCATGATTGGTATCCGTATAAAGAAAAATTGGGACACAGAGATAGACAAGCAGAGAGGTTAAGACCATGTGAAGACACAGGGAGAGGATGGTCATCTGCACACCAATGAGAAAGACCTCAGGAGAAACCAGTCCTGCTGACACTCAAACTTCAAGCCTCCAGAAATGTGAGATAATAAACTTCTATTGTGTAAGTGACAGAGGTAGGGAGAAAGTAATAATAGACAATTCCTTCCATGGCTGAACCCTGGGCAGAATTTCCCTTTTTTTTTAAGATTTCATTTATTTGACAGAGAGAGAAAGAGCACAAAAGCAGGGGGAGTGGCAGGCAGAGAGAGAGAGGGAGAAGAAGCAGGCTTCCCATGGAGCAAGGAGCCCCATGCGGGGCTCGATCCCAGGACCCTGAGATCCTGACCTGAGCTGAAGGCAGACGCTTAACTGACTGAGCCACCCAGGCACCCCAGAATTTCCTTTGAGATAGTAGGTTTCTCTAATGTACATGCAGAAATAATCCAATTGTGTGTTTTGTGCCAATGATGGACTTTCTTGAGATGTAAGTATGTCCACTAAAGGGGTCAAGGTAAAATAAACATTTCCCAGTTTTAATGAGTCCAGGTGGTATAGCTATAGTACATCTTAATGCCTGGTCATTGGTAGTGAGTACATCGTGGACATAAGCTCACACAAAGCTCTATCCAGACACTGGGCTGGAGGGGTGAGGAGCAATGAAGGCTTTCCTGTACCAGGTCCTAATGCTATTATCTATTACAGGATGACAGTGGTGATGGAGTGTATCATTTGCAGGGCAGGGAGGCTATCCCAACAAACACACCCAGGAAGGCAATGACAGGTTCTCAGCCCTATGTGGTCACATAAGGCTCCCACCAGCATGTGGGGAGGGAGCTCAGGACTTAGTCTGTGGAAGACTCTGGGATTAGAAATGGAACGTGGGGTTTTAATTTGAAATGGAATTTTAAACCAGACTAAACCAACCAGGCTCTCTGCTTTATTTCTAAAGGTAAATGAAAATGTTTGATTGATTGGTGGCTTCAAAGATCACCCACTCTATGCCACGAAGTTGGCTAACCACAGCTGAGCAGGGTGCCCTGAGTTGCTGGGACAGTAGGCCACCCCTCTCCATTCACAGGGGCCTCTTGGGGCCTTAGGTTAGGGAGAGGGCACCGGCAGGGGTGGAGAACAGTCAGGATTTCATTAGTGCTTAACTTTGGGATTGTGTTATACATCGGTGAGCACTAAGGTGCACTTCAATAATGGAGCTCCTGACACTTTGTTTATTTTAGCAGCTTGAGGATACATTTCACATACCAAAAAATCTACCCATTTAAAGTGTATGGATGAGCATTTTATTGTTGTTGTCGTTTTTTTTTTTTTTTTTGTATATTCATAGAGTTGCGCAGTTGTCACTATCAGCTAGTTTTAGAATATTTTCATCACCCCCAAAAGAAACCTCATGCCCAATGGCAGTCACTCCCCATCCCCCTCCCACTCCCAAACCCTGGCAATCACTAATGTACTTTCAGTCTTGAAAGACATTCCTATTGAAGTCATTTAATCCTACATACCATGGCTAACACCGCTCTCTTACATGATGTGTTCTAATTCACCTCATGCTCCACCCATATTCTTTCCCTCTATTCTCATGTCAGCCACTATATCTCCAGCATTAGGAGGAAGCCACATTGAGAAATGCCAGAATAACCTGCCCAGCGAGTGGACAAAGCTGGAATTCAGATTTCTTCTTTCTATAAACCTAAGCTGAGGTCTAAATGCAAGTGGCTAAAGTTTTGAGTTCAGATTGGCTGTACCAAATAGTAATGAAACCTGCTGGTACAATGGTGGCTGGGCTTGGCCTGGGCTCCTTGGCTGGCGTGAGGCTACAGGACAGTAGCGGAGGCAAGGCTGAAGGGAGGCCACCCTCCGCAGGTGATGAAATCCAGCAAGCCAGCAAACCAGAGAACTGGCTGCTCATCTACTGCTCCCTGTGTCTACACTGCAGGGCTACCACCCAAGTTAGCCCCACCCATGAGCATAATAAGGACCAGTATGGGAACTGGGGACTCCCTTCTCTCTGCCCCAAACAGGACTCTGGTGTGAAGAGGCCCCTCCCCTAACACTCCACTTACCTGCCCTCCTCTCCCTTCAACTCTTCCTGGAGCAGGGCTCCTCATGCTGGCTTGCACCACAGAGGCACCAGAAGGAGAAACTTCAACACACAGTCACCTGTGCCCCACCTCCAGAGACCTGTCTGAGCTTGCTTGCTGGGAGAGAGGCCCATCCATGTTAGGGAACATTTGCTGGAGGCATCTGTTGGAGAAGCTGAGTAAGCCTGTCAGGCTGTGGGGCACAAGATGCCATTTTCCAAAAAAAAAGTGGCTGGGGTGATGTGGGAAACAAAGGCAGAGGAAATATAGATAAAATCAAATGTCCTCATAACCTGCAGCTCATTTACAAATACTTGAGGCAGGCAGAGTATAAATTCCTCCAGGAAGCTCCCAATTGTCTTAATGTTAATGCCTTGCTAGAGGGAAAAACCATCTTGCTTTGACAATAGCAAGGCCTCAGGTTTCCTGAGTCATCTTTCAGCATACGGAAATCCTTCTGAAATTTCCCTAATCTTTACTCTCCCCAACCCCAAAGTATATAATCAACTGTTCCTCATAATCCAGGGGCTGCAGGGAGCAGCAGCTCTTTCTGCCTATGGGTCCTGTCCCATGCTTTAACAAAACCACCATTTTGCACGGAAGATGTCTCAAGAATTCTTTTTTGGCCATTCACTCTGGACCCCACCAAACCTTACCTATATTAAAAAACTACAGCAGGGGTGCTAAATCAGCTAAGGGATGGGCATGGAGGTGGTGCAGGTACTGGAAGGAAGGAAGGAGCCAGTCAGCACATGGATATGCTACCCTTCATTGATCACTAACTCCTCACACCTGAAAGGGGATGTTACCCTTCATTGACCACTAACTCCTTACACCTGAAAGTTATCATTGCCCACATGGAGATTTCTACCAGCCTGGCTTTTTGTTATCTTCTCTTTTCCTAATAAAAGTACTTCCCCTTTCTTTGAGGCTTTCATCTCTGGAGCTGTTCCTCCTTTTATGCCACATTTCTAGAAAGAGTAGTGAAAAAATAGAAGTCCTTTTCTATCTCCTGCAATCTGGACTCTGCCCCACTTGGTCTATGCTCCAATGGTGTGGCCTTCCCGTTCCTTACATTACCACTGGAGTGTGGCATGCAGATCTTCCAAATGTCCTTGCTATGCCTCCACTATTGTACATTGCCTTTGTAACCACACCCCTATCACACCCAAGGATGCTTGCTTCTAATTGTGGGGTTACGGTCTTTATTCCTTTCCTTTTTTCCCAAGCCTTCCATCCCACGTTCCTGGGCCCCTTCCCTGAATTCATACATGACCTCGAGGCAGAGGGTCCTCAAATCCATATCTTTAGCTCATACTTTAGCACCCTAAAGTCCTGGTTCACTCCATCTGAGGCACTTACCAGCTCCTCAAATTCAGGAAACCTCAAAACTCAATCTTCCTTCCTTCTATGGCTTCTTCTAATACACATACTGTAGACAAATCACCCTCCCCTTTAAACTGGACCTCCCTCCCCTGGACACATTTGTGTTCTCACCTTTACCTCTATCCTGATCCTTTTACCTCCTTGCTCTATGGTATTATCTGTAACAGTAGTATTAACAATAGCAGCAATGACCATAATAGTGGCAAATATTAATTAAGCATGCATTGAAAGCTATCCGTGTATTAAACTGACTAAAACTTTGCACCAAGGGCTCGAGGGGGTAAAGTTAACTAGATTGCCCAAGGTTATCTAGCTAGAAAATGTGGGCTCCTACCAGCCTCAGCACTGAACTGGACTTGTTTAAATCCCAATGACAAAGTAGTTCCTAGAGGGCAGGACTCAGAGCTGCTGTCTTAGGGTTCAGTCTCTTTCAATGTTAACCCAACCCAAGAGCAGGTAACAAAAGTATGAGAAGAGTCATCAGAGCATGGCAGCAGTGCATCTTTTAGGGTCTTTGGAGGAACCCCCACAGAAGAGAAGACAGACCATAAGAGAGGAGTATAGTCTTTGGTGAAGGGTGTTTATTCATTGTCTTTGGTAGAGTCAACCACCCCAAATTACCTCATAAGCAAAAACGTGCATAGAATATTCCCCTTAGAAGATGCCTTTGCCACCCTTCAACATGATTATTTCAGGGTCTTTGGAAACCCAGCATCTGCTCCATTTAGCTGATGTGGTCCTGGAGATTCACAGTGGTGCTGAGAATGGTGCCATGTGTGAAGTCTGGGGGACAACGGGGCTGTGGGCCTACAGAAGATGGCCCGGAGGGCTATGGGTCAGGGGAAAATCTATAGTAGCCAGTTACATATGAGTAGTTAAGTATTCTCCTATATTTTATACACTATATTTTAACATTTTTCTTAACAAGTTTTATCCTCTTTTAACTGGTTCCGTTAAGGGGTGATCTAACATTGTCCAAGTTCTGATCTTCAGGCATGGATCAGCGATTTCACTGGGTGACTGGGTCATCTCTTGGCAGCACACACATTTTACTCTTTACTAACACTTTTCATTCACTGATCACCCTGTAGTATGACAGGAAGTTGACTGTATATGGGGTACATGCAACAATGCTGGATGTGCCAGTGAACCCAAAGATTCAAACATACACTGAAAGGTCTTAGAAATGGAATGCACTTCGAGAAACAGAATATCCTGCCTCACCCCATATTCTGTGGGGGACCACTCTGTGCCTGGACCATTAAGCAGTAGACTGGTCAGCTCACATGTCAAGCAGGAAAGCTGGCAGAGAGAAGGCGTCAAATTCTCCACATAAGGGGCACTTGGGAGGCTCAAGTGAGCATCTACCTTTAGCTCAGGTCATGATCCTGGGGTCTTGGGAGCGAGTCCCACATTGGGCTCCCTGCAAGGAGCCTGCTTTTTCCCTCTATGTCTCTGCCTCTCTCTGTGTTTTTTATGAATAAACAAATAAAATCTAAAAAAAAAAAAATTCTCCACACAAGAGAACTGGGAGAGCAGAGTAAGGCCCAGAGATTACCCAGCAAGTTAGGGTAGGTCAAACCTGAAGTCCTTCATGTTCTTGCACACACACTCATTCTCTGTGAGGCTGCTGCCAACAGGTCTGGCACCCAACTCAGCAACTCCATGCTGACACTCCCTCTTCTCTCCCGTTTTCTTTTCCTGGAAGCCAAATGACTACACACACACACACACACACACACACACACCCCACAATTATAATTAAAACTTCCAAATAAGTATGAAAGTAGAGAGACTAGCATATATATTTCCCATGTACCCACATCCCAGCTTCAGCAGGTACCAACATATGCCAATCCTATGTCATTTATCTACCTTTTTTGTCTTTCCATTTTGGAGCAAGGGATTAAACTATTTGACACTTATATATATTCTACTTACTTTGGTTGTTTATTGTCCCTCTTTTCTCCTAACTAGAATGAAATAAACACGAAGGCAGCATTTTTTTTTTCCACTATTCAGTTCACTGCATTACTCTCAGAGCCCCTCCACAACAGGGCCTATCATGCAGCAGAGACTCAACAAATACTTGGTGACTGAGTACCTAAGTGAACGAATGAGTGTGCTTCCACACAGGCTCCTCCTGAGTGGCCTGCATGCTTCCATTTAGTGGGGCCATGTGTAGTCAACCATACTTCCCTTGTTCCCCTCAACTTTCCAGGCCCAGCTAGCAGAAGGAAAAGCAGTAATTATTCATCACAGGTAGTGTGGGCAAGTTTCTATTGCTGACAGGATCTTACAAACCAGTCCAATAAGCAACCAAGAAAGTTCAGAAATGGGCAGCATTCCTAAAAGGCTACACAATGTGGCAAAGAATATTAAATGTATATTTTTGAACTATGTGTATATAGATATGTACATGTAGATGTGTATGTATATATATATATCGTATATATATAATATATACAGTATTATGTACATATTATATATACTATATATATCCTATATATTTATGTGTGTGTGTGTGTGTAAGAGCAAGATCAAGCATATGTATAATACTCACATGCAACCACGAAACCTAGTCAGGTCGTTGTTTGGCTTCTCACACTCGATTACACTGGTGAACATCAAAGGATTAAATTCGGAGACCTATAACAAAAGCATGCATACATTAGAGAAATCTGGGCTCAGACTATTGCATTCTAAAAGGCACTTACTCTTCTGTTTCACATCCTCATGGGGCAAAATCTGGGCTCAGACTATTGCATTCTAAAAGGCACTTACTCTTCTGTTTCACATCCTCGTGGGGCAGGGAAATTTCATGGAAGGAGTCTGCCCAATAACCCTCTGCAATAACCTTCTGCAGAATGCCAATATGCACTCAGAGCTTAGCTCATGCTTTCTCATTTTTATACTGAATGATAACTGATCATTATAGAATGTAATAGCAATTAGTAGAACAGTACTGGTGAGTAAGTGAGCTGGAAAGGATTATTGCTCTAATGAAAATAAGAGAATATGAGATAACCACAAAGGAAGCCACTAATGATTGAAAGGGATAAATGACTATTTTGAAACAGACCAGCATCTTCCAATTTCCTATACAGATTTAAAGAAGCAAATTCCATCTGGAAAATAGGAACTTACAATAAAATGACATTTCCCCAATGTGCACTAAAAATTTTGCATAGATACTTAATGAAATACATTTAAAAAACCAAAGTGTAAGCCAATAATTTCTTTATTATTCTACTTGATGAAAAATGGCAGCTCACTACAAAGTCTATCATTGAGAATTCTGCCACTGAGAGATGTAACAGTGTCATAAACTATATGACCAGATCAGGAGTAGAGAGAAGTAGAGGGGAGGGAGAGGGGAGGAAGAAAACCAGAGGGAAGTGCAGGGAATAGACCTTTAGTATAAATAACTATCATTAATGAATTCTTTAAAAAATTAGCTCTCACTGCTCAGGCTTGTCATTGTCTTTTCTCTACTAACTGTCACAACATGGTGAAAAATTGAACTGCCTTTGCTCACACAAGTAAATCCATCAAAAAAAGTGCAAGTGGTTAAAAATCACAGCAATGGCATATACACTGTTAATACCACCCCAGGTGATTATTACTCTACCACAACAGTGTAGTTTCCAGCACAGAATACAGCCATAAAGGTAATTATTCAAATGTCAGTTCTTACTGTTTTCCAGTGCATCGTGTAGATTAAAAAGAGAACTCACTGGATAATAGTAGCTTAATTCAATAGTTGAAATTAAAATGCCATTTTAAAAGGCTCATCTTGAAGTTAAATTAGCCATCAGCCCTGCTCCCCGTGAACTGAAATGGCCTCTGGCTCTATTTCTAGAGTGAGGCTATGTTTCAAGCTGCCTTGTGTTCATTTAAAGCCATGTGAAATATCTTGAAGCCAGTTGGTTGCCTTTTCCAAGGCAGATATCTGCAGGTGCAGTATCAAGGATAGCCACGAAGGGCCTGAGTTCCACAGCACGCAGGATTATTCTTGGCAGACAAGGAGGGTGCACTTAAAATACTATCTCTGTTTGTTATTCTTTCTCTCTAAAAAAAATGTAATGTGAGCGGCTCAGAAATGGTAGGACATTCCATCTCTGGATTTCAGCGCTGCATTCTTAATGTTCCATCAATAACAATGTGCCTTGGGGAATGTATACGTCCAGGGCACAGGTTACCTGGTTTCATCTGCCTCATCTGGAATTGGGGAGAATTTTGAGGATTTTTAGAATTGGAGGGATCTTCAGAGATTGTGATAATTGGATTGTGTAACCACCATTATCCCTGCCCACACCCCAGAATTCATATGTTGAAGTCCTAACCCCCAGAACCTCATAATGTGACCATATTTGACATAGTATCTTTAAGGAGATCATTAAGTTAAAATGAGGTCATTAGGGTGACCCCTAATATAATTTGACTGGTATCCTCATGAGAGGAAATTTGGAAAAAGACACAAACTGAAGGACAATCATAAAAAGAAAAAGGGAGGAGATGTGGCCAAGGAGGGGTTTCTCAGAGAAACCAACCCTGTGGAAGTGGGTTACAGTTCTTATAGTTCTGGAAGCCGGGAAGTGAAATTCTGTTGTTTAAGCCACTTAAGTCTATGGTATTTTGTTATGGCAGCCCTAGCACACTAATATAGAGACCACCTTTAAGATTCTCACTTAAAAGAGATTTCACATCCAGAGCACACTTTTTAGATGGGAAAATTCTAGTTATATTGATTGTTTCTGAGTAAACTAACAACATAATAATATCCCATTTAATAAATATATTATCTCCCCATTCACTCATCTACCCATCTGCTTCATTTCAAACCGGCCTCAAGGTCATGCCTTCAACACCATCAGCCACCAAACTTTTGCCAACCCTGCCACCTGGAGCATGGACAGAGTAAAAGGATGCCAGCCCACCCTTCCATTCTGAGCTTGCTAATTCCATTAAAAAAAATATCCAGATACATAGTTGGAGAAGAGGAAAGTGTAGCTGATAATAACAGTTGCACAACAATGTGAATAAAATTAATGCCACAGAACTATACACTTAAAATGGTTACAATGATAAACTGTTTTATATACTTTATCATGACAAAAAGTTTTTTTTTAAAAAAAGCATATATAAACATACATTGAGAATTGACTATGATGAAACGAATTACTCATCAAGTAGAACACAGCCCAGAAACCCAGGGATTTCAATAAAAATATGGAAAGCACCATGTTGTGTAAGTAATTCTTGGAGGCACAACTGCACCATAACATCTGCATCACCAATTACAATTTTTTGATAGCTTGCTAAACATCAGGCCTTGTGCTAAGTGCTATTCACCACCATTCATGACAGGGTTGATTTTCATGCCACCTTTAATTTAGGGTGATGAAGGACCATTCCTAAGGTCATGCCCAAGGTCAAGAGGCCTTCAAGTAACTGACGGCAGTTCCTCAGCCTCCCAGACATCCAGCTCAGCCACTGACACTGAGACTATTCTGCTTTACCAGGAAAAGATGACACTATGTTTAACAAGCCAGAAAGTGTATAATTAATTCTACAGAAAATTTCAAAGATATTTAGACGTATCTTCAAGTTTTAATATTTTTAAAAACATGCTTCCAATTAAATATATCTTGGTCTGATTGCTGATAGCCACCTCCTTCCCATCTTTGGCAATGCCTGTAGATGTGGAGCTCCCAGAGTTCACTCAAAAATGGAGTAAAGAAAATCAGGAGGCTTGGGATTAGCCCTTGCTCTGCAGTCTAATAGATATGAGCCTTTTAACAAGTCAAGAGAGAGCTTTCAGACTTGGATCTCCAAGGTCTCAGGAGCCCTACAAATCAACAATTCCACAGAATGCAGAGGTGATTCTCATTCACTGCCATGCTTGTGACAGCCTCAGTCCTGGGAGGTGCTGCAGAAGCATCATTACCTATAAGAGTGCTCTTGTACATGCAGGTCCTCACACTGAAGCTGCTGGCCCTCTCCAGCACCACCACAGCATGCTGAACATCTCAGGCCAAGCGTAGCTGATGACATTCCAAACAAGTACCTTACTGGAAATAAAATGCTCATACTTTCTGCTGCTATACTCTGAATATTTCTCCAACTTCTTAGACAAAGGGATTTGATCTTACCTGAAAAGGAGGAGGCAGAGCAGTGATACGAGAGAGAGAGTTCTGCCCTTGAACTTGCATTTTTGTTCAAAACTGCAGCAGCCAAGAGCATTATGAACCAAGTCACTCCAGGAAATGGTCCATCCTTCAGATGCCCAGTGCTCACCTCACCCTTATGCTCAGCAACCACCCCCATGCAGGTATCTCTCTCTGCAGGTGCTGTGTCCCCCTGTTCAACCACATGGGGGAGGCATGACGCCTAATTGAGCAGTACCCAGACTATTCACTAAATGGAAGGCTTGGTTCACGGGGGATACTCTGTTACCAATCTTATAGTTCACATTTGCACTAAATGAATTCCTGTTTAGTAAAAGTGAAAGTGCACTTCCTCCACCCTAAAACATAAGCAGTGATATCTAAAAGAATATTTTCAGTCCATTAAAGTAGACACAATTATATTTTATCATAAGAAGAGTGAAATGAACCAGTTGACACTGCTTTGAAAATGGGATAAGCACATTTTCCAGAGACCCCACCAGCTCTCCATGTACAGATTTCAGAGTGAGGCTGTCTGTCTTGGTCTCTGGATGACATGGTGCCAAAGAAGCCTGGTGAGAGAATGTACAGAGAGCAACAAGCAGTGACAAGACACAGAGAACTCCTATGTTCCTTCTGTCCTGAAAATGTCCTTTGTGCCATCTGTCATGATGCTCCTGGTTACAAGGGACTCAGGATTTTCCCTCTACTTCCAGCCTCAACATCACCACCCCACATTGGCCTTCAAATGCTAATTACCCTGGGCACCTGGGTGGCTCAACTGGTTGAGCATCCAAGTCTTGTTTCTGGTTCAGGTCATGATCTCAGGGTGGTGAGACTCAGCCCCAAGTCAGGCTCCCCACTCAGGGGGGAGTCTGCTTCTCTTCCTCCCCTTTCTTTCTGCAACGCGCCCCCCCCCCCAACATGCACTCACACTCTCTCTATATATATAAAATAAATACATCTTTACAAAAAACTTTTACAAAGGCCGATTACTCTGTATTAGCTGCTGCCATACAGAATGAAATTCACATCCAATACAGCAGCCAGGCTCTGCCCAGGATTGGCTGCCACCCCTCCCACCTCCTATTCCTGCCACTTGGGATGTCCTGGAGAGGCTCAGACCTTTCTGCATGGCTTCCTTCGCCCTCCCACACTCCTCCACTTGCTTAACTGCCTCCTGCATTTCAAGAAGTGACAGCCTCCTGCCCTAGGTAGGATAGGCAGGTGCCATTGCTTTGAGCTTGCTGACTTCATCCATGCCTCGCTAGACTTCTGGTTCTCTGAGAACAGGACCTTTATCCCCTCCAGACTAGTACAGAGCCTGATGTACACATGGCCCAGGGGGATGGGTGCTTATTTTGCAAGGATCTCATATACTACAAATTTCCAAATAGACCTAGCGTTCCATGCTGGGCTCTTGGGGCCTAGAACCTCTTCCTGCCTGGTGTTCCCTCATCTGATGCTAAGAGGCTGGTAGGGCTTCTCTGTATTTCAGAAACTCAGTCCCTCTCTGGTACAAATGCATTTCATTTAGTAGCAATGTAAAAGAATTTCTTCACAGTCTTTAATCTAGCTGCTTATTTATTAACAAAGGGTGGACAGTATCTGAATTAACTTAGGCAAAGCATTTTACCCTACATTAATGGAATAATTACTCTAACTTTTGTTCTGCATTTTTAATCCAATTTGTATTTACCACATAGCTTTCAGTGCTGTGGAATTCAAAGGAAGGTGGATAGCCCAATACTGCAGAAGCAGATGAATGAATGAATGAATTTACTCACTTACTACAAACGTTGTATTGCCAAATAAATATATTTTCAAATAGTTAACCTGAAATGGGAAAGAAATAGTCTGTCTTGTCCACCAATGTGTCCCCTTGGCACACAGTCGGTATTTAATCAATCAAAAAATAAAAGTCTCAATGAAATTGTAGGCATTCTGGCACTGGTAGCAGGAGATATCAAACATTTAAGGAGCCTTAAATCAAAGTAATCTCTCTTCTAATCACTTTCATAGACTCATTGTTTCACTGGGAGTTTATGCCTTGATACAAATGATCATAAAACACATTTAAATAACCATTTACTCTATGGTTGCAGTAGTTGTGACTGTTATCCAATGTGTCCTAAATATAGAAGTGCTTAGGTAGGCTGGTGCCGTAGCCCATGATGAAGCACTGGATGTAGTGCAACTCATGACAGTTTCTCTAATAACTGCCACACTCCTTCCTGCTGCCACCGTCCTCTCTAGGGAAACAAAGCTGACTAGGAAGGACCATGGGAGGGGCATAAGGGCCTCAGCAAGCCTTACAGGAGGCTTCTGGAAGCTCAAAGCTTTTGACAGTGCATACAAAAACTGATCAAGGGGTATCTAATTTGCTGCCTTCTTTTTCTAATTGCAAATTTTCCTGTCCTAACTACAAGAATCAGGTGGCCCTCTCTTTGTTTGAAAGTAGAAAGCCAGCCTTATCCTCTTTGACTCTGACTTGAAAGTGGAGGAGCAACCCCTCCCTTCCTTTCCCTGCCTTTTCATCCTTTGTTCCTTGCCTCCTTGCTGTTTCATACTCAAAAAGCCCTCAAGGTTTAGTTTAGATGGTGGCAAAATTCAAAGGCCCAGAGTTCTGGGTTTGAGCCTAACTTCTCAAAATCAAAACACTTTCTTTCTCTCACAGCTACAAATGCTTCTTGCTGCCTTCATGGGCTGTGATTGCCAGCAGAGCTCCACGTTTTCTTTTATCAAATGCGTTAAGAGTATCTAAGGACAGGCTATGCAACCAGACAGCAAGCAGCAGGAGTTGTTTTATAGAAAACCAACTTCAAAACCTAAATGAGAGTTGTATTTTAAAATAGCCCTCTTAAAAGAATCTGTACTTGATCTAACAAGGTGCCACTGTACACAATATGTCTATAGCAATGCTGCTGAGCTAAATTTGCACTGCTAGGTTACAAGTCAGCCTGTCTCATAGCCATGAACCTCTTTGTCCTTCTTCCATCACTACAGGTGGGCATAATAGAATTTGCAAAGACAGGGCTGTGGGTATAAACCCATCAAGTTTTGGGGATCACTAAACAGACATCCTAACTGGAGATAAGGTGCTCTCCTCTCACCAGGCAGCACAGAAAGAACTAGAGACATCTATAATGAAGTAACCTCTGAGGGCGAGTCCCAGTGGTAACCATGTAGGAAAAAGTCATACAGCTACTGTTAAGAATAAAATCAGGATGGAAGACTTAAAAAAGAAGAGGTCAGTGAAGAAGTCCTTGCATTACCCTAGGGAATGACTCCGAGACCAAAATGACAGCAGGATTGTGAATGCTAAAGCACAACCAGATTAGCTCAGTCCTCAGATTCAAAAGGAAGATTGTCCAGCATTAAGGACTACGCAATTGGGACCAAACATCAGCTTGACAGCAAAAAGAAATATTGGGGAAATATTATAAACACCTTCACAAAGGTACCAGCAATTTAACAAGAAGGTAAAGAATAATCAAACCAAGATTCAATAAAGACAAAAAGTCCAGGGAGTTGAGACTGATCTTTGGGGCCTCTTTTCTTTTCTTTTTTTAAAATTTTTATTTATGTATGATAGTCACACACACACACACACACACACAGAGAGAGAGAGAGGCAGAGACACAGGCAGAGGGAGAAGCAGGCTCCATGGGGCCTCTTTTCTCTCACAGTAGTCTACAGTTTCTGAAAGAGGTAGTTCAGAAATTGAGCAAAATTAGAGAAAATGTTTTAGAACCTCAACTAGCTTCCTATTGCTGCCATAACAAATTACTATAAACTTGGTGGCTTAAAATGATGTAAATATGTGACAGTTCTAGAGGTCAAAGGTTGGAAATAGGTCTCACTGGGCTAAAAGTGATGCATTCCTTCCAAAGGTTGCAAGAGAGAATCCATTGCCTTGCTTTTTCCAGCTTCCAGAGGCAGCCCATACTCCTGGACTTAGGGCTCCTTTCATTTTCAAAGTTAGCAGCAGGGAAACCAAGTCTTTTTTACACTGTATCACTGTGTACTCTTTCTTCTGCCTCCAAAGCCTCTTGTGATGATACTAGGCCCACCTCAATAATTCAGGATAATTAGGAATAATCTACCTCAAGGACCTTGATTATATTTCCCTTTGTCATGTAATATTACCTATTCTCAGGTTCGGAGAGTTAAGACACTGCCAGCTTCTAAGGGTTATTATTCTGCCTCCCATTGAACTCACCAACAGAAGGGCCTGATTGATAAACAGCTATGCCTTTTTAGAGGACCATGAACAACTGAACTGCAAAGAAAGAGTGAACTAAAAGAGTGAGCCTTTGTAGAAACTGCCACCCAAGCTTAAAATCAATTGGGTGACTCAGAATATCTCTACCCCTAAAATTGGATGAAAGCAATTCTGGATTGCTAGAACCTACAGATACCGGAACAAAATGAACAAAAGTCCTTTCTTAATGAAAAAAAAAAAAAAAAAAAAAAGGTAATCCTAGGCTTCACATTATTTATAAAAAACATAAATTTCCAGAGTGCTTGGATTGCTCAGTCAGTTAAACGTCCAATTCTTGGTTTTGGGTCAGGTCATGACTTGATTGGGATTGAGCCCCACATAAACTCTACACTCAGCAGACAGTCCCTGTGAAGATTATTCTCTCCCTCTGTCCCTCCCCCCACTCTCTTGCTCTCTAATAAATAAATAAATCTTTAAAAACAACAACAAATTTCCACGTAAAACTTCATACATGTACTCAAAGATAGGCACAAGAAGAAATAAGGCATCATGCAAAAAGAACCAACGCAAATAAGAATAGGAATAGGCTTATAGGAACTTTAAGTTATGATAATAACTGTATGTATGGTAATACATGCTTGCCATGATCAGGAAGCTAAAGATATTTTGGAAGAGTCAGAAACCTTAAAATGTGACCTGAGAAGTTTGGAAAAAACAAAACAAAACAAACCAACAACCTCCCCTCAAAACAAAACAAAAAAATTAGACCTGAAAAAAATCAAATTGCAAACTGAATGAATGGTTTAATAGCATATTTGGTAACCTGAAGAAAAAAAAAACTATTAAACTAGAAGAAAGGTCAGAAAAATTGTTTAGAATAAAGCACAGGGAGACCAAAATGTGGGAAACACAGCAGAGGGGGCAAAAGACAGAGAAGACTGAGAGGAAAGGCCAGTACATACATTTCTGGAGCCCCAGATATGAAGAAGAGAAAGAATTATGCAGGACCAATATTTGAAGAAGTAATAGCTGAGAATATCTGATTAAAAAAGCACCTACTCACAGATCCAAAAACCTGAAATGGGATAAATAGAGGGAAATTTTACCTAAGCACATGACATGAAAATGCTGAAAACCAAAAATGAAATCTTAAAAGGAAATTGAGAGCATTTGATACTGGTAAAACAGAACTAAATACTAAAACAAAAGACTAAATAGTGTTCTCCAAAGAGAAGGAAAAATGGCTCTGACCAAATGGTAAGAAGCAGAAAAGAATAAAGAGCAACAAAAATGGCCAATTATGAGGGTAAATATGAATGTGTGTTGTCTTAAATAATGATGATGTCTTAGGGGGTTCAAAAACAGCTACAATTATGACACATGACTACAAGAGCATATTAAGTTAGGGAATAAAAAAGAATTTTTTTTAAAGTCCTTGCATTATCTAGGAAAACAAAAATTAATGCGTATTAGATATGGATAAGTCAAAGATGCATGTTGTAATCACTAATGTAACAACTACAATGAGAGTAAAAGAGTGGGGGACGCCTGGGTGGCTCAGTGGTTGAGCATCTGCCTTCCGCTCAGGGCATGATCCTGTCGGGATCAAGTCTCACATTGGGTTCCCTGCGAAGAGCCTGCTTCTCCCCCTGCCTATGTCTCTGCCTCTCTCTGTGCCTCTCATGAATAAGTAAATAAAATCTTAAAAAAAAAAAGAGAGAAGAGAGTAAAGGAAGAATAATCTCTTGATCTAAAAGAAGGCAAAAATATAAAAGAAAAGAAGGCAGACATGGACAGAAAAAGAGAAACAAACCAGCCAGAAAAACAAAAATGAAAGAAGCTTCCTACTCAAATATACCAATATTAACATTAAAAGTAAATCAAATAGAATCATGAAGTGAAAATAAAGACTGTCAGAATTAAAAAAACAACAACAAAATGAGGCTTATCAGAAATAAACCTAAAAACTTAAAAATATTTCTAAAAATATAAAAAAAAAACCAAAGAACAACGTGAAAAGACAAAAGGGCTTATCTGACAAAGACTAACACAAAGAAACCTAGTATACCTGTATTAATATTAGCCAAAGTATTTTTAAATCAAAAAGCATTTCTATATATAAAAAGGGTTAATATGAAATGACAAAAAGTTTTATTCACTAGAAAAATAAATCAACATCTTAAAGGCCATATACAAAAGACCCATAGCTAATAACATCCTGTGCGGGAAAAACTGAGAGTCTTTCCCCTAAGATCAGGAACACAACAGGGACGTCCACTCTCACCACTGTTATTCAACACAGTACTAGGAGTCTTGCCCTCAGCAATCAGAAAACAAAAAGAAATAAAAGGCATCCAAATCAGTAATAATTAAGAGGTCAAACCTTCAATATTTGCAGATGACATGATACTCTGTATAGAAAACCTGAAAGATTCCACCAAAAACTAACAGAACTAATTCATGAACTCAGCAAAGTCACAGGATATAAATTGAACATACAGAAATCTGGCATTTCTATACACCAATAATGAAGCAGAAAAAGAAATCAAGGAATAGATTCCTCCCATTTGCAACTGCACCAAAACCAATATGATACCTAGTAATAAACCTAACTAAAGAGGTAAAAGATCTATACTCTGAAAACTACAGAACACTGATTAAAGAAATCGAAGAGGATCCAAGGAAATGGAAATGCATTCCGTGCTCATGGACTAGAAGAACAAACACTGTTAAAATGTTTATACTACCCAAAGTAATCTACAATGCAATTGCTATCAAAGTACCACCACCATTTTTCACTGAGCTTGAATAAACAATCCTAAAATTTGTATGGAACCACAAAAGATCCTGATAGGCAAAGCAATCCTGAAAAAGAAAAACAAAGCTAGAGGTATTACAATCCCCGACTTCAAGCTATATTACAAAGCTGTAATCATTAAGACAGTGTGGTACTGGCACAAAAACAGACTCATAGATCAATGGAACAGCACAGAGAATCCAGAAATGGACCCACAACTCTATCTAAGGTCAACTAATCTTTGACAAAACAAGAAAGAATATCCAATGGAAAAAAAACAGTCTCTTTAATAAATTGTGTTAGGAAAACTAGATAGCCACATTCAGAAGAATGAAATGGGGCCACTTTCTTACATCATACACAAAAATAAATTCAAAATGGATGAAAGACCTAACTGTGAGACAGGAAACCATCAAAACCCTAGAGGAGAGAACACAGGCCAAAACCTCTTTAACCTCAGCCATAGCAACTTCTTATTAAACACGTTGTCAGAGACAAGGGAAACAAAAGTAAAAATGAACTATTGGGACTTCATCAAGATAAAAGCTTCTGCACAACAAAGGAAACAGTCAACAAAAATAGGCAACCTACAGAATGAGAGAAGATATCTGCAAACAACATATCATATAAAGGGCTAGTATCTAAAATCTACGAAGAACTTATCATACTCAACATCCAAAAAACAAATAATCTAGTTACAAATGGGCAGAAGACATGAATAGACACTTATCCAAAGAAGATACCCAGATGACTAGCAGACACATGAAAAGATGCTCAACATCATACATTATCAGGGAGATACAAACCAAACCATGATGATATACTACCTTGTACCTGTCAGAATAGCTAAAATTAACAACACAATAAACAACAGGTGTTGGCGAGAATGTGGAGAAAGGGGAACATTCTTGCATTGTTGGTGGGAATGCAAACTGGTGCAGTCACTCTGGAGAACAGTATGGAGGTTCCTCAAAACATTAAAAATAGAGCTACTCTACAACCCAGGAATTGCGCTACTAGATATTTAACCAAAGAATACAAACATACAGATTCGAAGGGGTACACACAGCCTTATGTTTATAGCAGCATTATCAACAACTGCCAAACTATGGAGAGAGCCCAAATGTCCATAGACTGATGAACAGATAAATAAGATGTAGTGTGTACACACACACACACACACACACAGACACACACACACTGGAATATTACTCAGCCATCAAAGAGCAAAATCTTGTCATTTGCAAAGACATGAATGGAGCCAGAGTATATTATGTTAAGTGAAATAAGTCTGAGAAAGACACATACCATATGATCTCACTCATCTATGGAATTTAAAAAAACAAAATAGATGAACATATGGGAAGGGAAGAGAATGGGAGAGAGAGAAATAAATCATAAAAGACTCTTAACAATAGAGAACAAACTAAGGGTGGATGGAGGGAAGAAGGTGGGGGGATGGGATAGCTGCATGAAAGGTACTAAGGAGGTCCCTTTTTTTTAAGATTTTATTTATTTATTTATGAGAGACACAGAAGGGGGGAGCAGAGACACAGGCAGAGGGAGATGCAGGCTCCAGGCAAGGAGCCTGATGTGGGACTTGATCCCAGATCTCCAGGATCACACCCTGGGATGAAGGTGGCACTAAACCGCTGAGCCACCCCGGCTGCCCCAAGGAGGGCACTTTTTGTGATGAATACTGGGTGTTGTAAATAACTACTGAATCACTGAATTCTACTTCAGAAACTAATATTACACTGTATGTTAACTAAGTAAAATTTAAATTATAAATAAAGGAAAATAAAAATACTTCTAAATTTACATCTTCTAATAACTTCAAATTATAGCTTGCAAAAATTAATGGAAACGTATGAGACACAATGAAATCCACAATCTTAATCAGGGGATTTTACTATCCTTTCTTATTATTTGGTAGAACAAATAGTCAAAACAACCAGAAAGGTACAGAAAATTTGAACATCACTTTTAACAAATTTAACCTGATGGACATATATAAAAACTGTACTCAACAACTATAGGATAGTCTTTTCAAGGGCACTCACAACATTTAGAAATACTGATCATATTCTGAGCCATAAAGCAAGTAATCAATTTCAAAAACATAATTCATATAGAACTTAATTAAACTAGAATTAAAAAAATAAGAAAATTTTTTTAAAAACCCATTTGCTCTGAAATTATGGAATACAATTCTAAAGGGTCAAAGAAAAAAGTCACAAGACAAACTGGGACATGTATTTATGAAAATTATATTAAATAGAATATGTATCAATCTGTGGGATAGTGCTTGCTTTTAGGGAAATTAAGAGCCTATTTGCATATATCAAAATATTAAATGATAAATTTAACAAAGTAGGCATTTGTTTCAAAATGAGAACACAGTAAATGAAATCTAAAAAAAAGTTAAAGGAATAATAAAATAACCCAAGAAAAAAACCAAATATAACAACTAACCCACCCTAGAAAGGCAGAGCTTGAAAAAAATGACTACAAATGATAAGCAACTGAAATAAAAAAGAAGATATTACTATAGATTCTATCTATAACTATTAAAAAGTTAAGAGTATTATATGAATAATTATATGCCAATAAATTTGAAAATTTAAAAAGGATTACTAGAGAAATACAAATTATTATAATTTACAGTAAAAAGATACACTTTATAGTTATTTACCTTTATTTTTTTAATTTTTATTTTTTAAAGATTTTATTTATTTATTCATGAGATACAGAGAGAGAGAGAGAGGCAGAGACACAGGCAGAGGGAGAAGCAGGCTCCCTGCAGGAGCCTGAGGTGGGACTCAATCCCGGGTCTCCAGGATCAGGCCCTGGGCCCAAGGTGGCGCTAACCCGCTGAGCCACCCAGGCTGCCCTAGTTATTTAACTTTAAATAAATTGAAAGATCACTTAATTCTTTCCTCAAAGAAAATTTCAAATTCAGTTGTTACCAATTAATTTTACTAAATATATTAGGTTTGAAATTTATGAATGTTGTATGAAGCCAATATGAACTTGATATAAAAACCTAAAAACATTTTAAAAACAAAATTACAAGCTTACCTCATTTATGAAAATATTCTTAATAAAACATTAGCAAACTAAGCCCAGCTATATATTAAAAGACAATATATTAGAAAGTGGATGCAATCCAAGAATTCAAAGTTGGTAAAAAAAAAATCAGTGTAATAAGCCATATAACCCCAAAAGGAAAAAAATAAATCATTTGATCACCTCAACTGAAGCAGAAAATACATTTAATACAATTAAACATCTCTTCATGATAATGCTTCCTTGCTAGGGAAGAAGAAAAAAAAAAAGGGATCATCCTTAGTCTGTAAAATATATTCAGCTATAGCCTAATGAAATATAGTATATAATGGTAAAATGTTCAAATTTTTCCCTTTAAGATTTGTATTTGGGGTGTCTAGGTGGCTTAGTCAGGTAAGCATCCATCTTGATCAGCTCAGGTCATGATCTCAGGGTCATGTGATTGAGGCCCACTTCGGGCTTCATGCTGGGCCCCACTGTCCCTTCCCCCCTAAAAAAAAAAAGATTGGTATCAGGGACAGAATAACTGATATCATCGTTTCTATTCAAGACTGAATTGGAGGTTCTTGCCATTGCAACTGGGTAAGAAAAAGAACCAAAACTATAATTGAAAAAGTAGAAATAATGCCATCATCATTTGCAAACAAAATGACTATATATGTAAAAAATCTCAAATAAGCCTTCATAAAACTTGTCAGAATTAATAAATGGGTTTAGATTTCTGGATATAAGATCATCTACCATATTTCTATAGATTGTATATGCAAACATACATACATGCATACATATATATGTGTGCATGTGTGTGTATATTACATTTACTGCTTTGAAAATGCACATACATATTACATTTATATACACATTATAACAAGCTTACAAAATCATTTTGTAGGAATAAATCTAACAAGAATGTTCAAGTTCTTTATGTTGAAATTACAGAGTATTATTCAGAGAAATTAAAGGAAATACAATTAAGGGAGGATATATATATATATATACATATATATAAATATAAACATATATATTTATGATTTAGGAGATTCAAAATTATAACTATCAACTGCTTTCTCTCCAAACTTACCTATATATTCAATACCATTACAATAAAAATCCCAACATCTTTGGGAACTAGACAAGTTCATTCCCCCAAAAATGGAAAGGTAAATGACCAAAAATAGCAGATACTTTTGAAAAGAATAGCAAAGTGAGAGGAAGATCTCTACCATGTATTAAGGCTTAATCAGAAAGCCAGAGTAGTTAAAACTGTAGTACTGGTATAAGGTTAGAGAAATAAACAGAAGAGAATAGGAGTCCTCCAGAGTCATGAATATATACGGTCACCTGATTTATGATAAGATGGCATAACTCTAGGAAAAGGATATCTTTCCAATAAATGATTTGGGGATAAATGGATATTTACATGGGGAAAGGAAATGAAACTTAATCTCATCTACAACAATCAATCCAGGTGGTCCTAACTGTGAAAGGAAAAACTATGAAGCTTTTAGAAAATTATCTTCATGATACCAGAATAAGGGAAGATTTATTAAATAGGCCTCCAGAGGAATTAATCATAAAGAAAAAGACCAATAAATTATCATATAGAACTATTAATAAGTTACCTTCATCAAAGGACACCATAAAGAGGGTGGAAAGGCAAGCCACAGAATAGAAGTAAATATCTGCACAGGACTTTGATAAGAGAGTATATAAAGAATTCCTAGAAAATAATTACAAAAAGATAGCTAACCTAGTGGAAAATTAGATAAAGGACATGAATAGGGATGTTACAAAAGACAGAATCTATGTGAGAAAAAAAATTTAAAGGTGTTCAATATCCTTGGTAATTAGAAAAATACAAATTAAACTACAATGAGATACTTCTACATATCCATCATATGACTACAATAAAAAAAAAAAGTACTGAGTACTAATGAGGAACTGGTACAAAGTAACTCTTACATATCAGTATTGAGTTCAACCCCTTTGGATGACTGGCACTGCCTATTTAAATAAAAAAAGGTGTGAGGGGCACCTGGGTGGCTCAGTGGTTGAGTGTCTGCCTTCCGCTCAGAGCGTGATCTTGGGGTCCAGGGATTGAGTCCTGCATTAGGCTCCCTGCAGGGAGTCTGCTTCTACCTCTGTGTATGTCTCTGCCTGTCTCTCTGTGTGTCATGAATAAATAAATAAAATTAAAGGAAAAAAAGAAATAAAAAAGATGTGGAAGTAGAGTGGCCCCTCCCTTTATTAATCACAGAGATCATTATGGGTGAATTAGTGTTTCTGGTCCCTTCACCTTTACACTATGGTTCTGGTTCCTGGAGGAGGAAAATGGGAGTGGAATGAATTAAATTTCCACTAGGAAACCATTCCATTACCTAAAGCCATAGTTACTATCTGTCATAGTTCAGGAACTCCTGAAAATCATGAATATAGAAGGTTGCCACTACATCACTAGGACAGGGAGAAGCATGTTTGAAATTTAGAGAATTTGCTAGGTCATCCCTGGTGCTTTCATAACTGGTGGCAATGAATGCACAGCTGTAGCAACCATCACCAACAAGAGGGCACAGTGGGGTCTGGGTCACCCCACCAAGCAGACCTAGACCAGATGGGCTGGTTGAGGTGGAGGGAACCTGAAATAGGTGGCAGAGGAGAGTGATCATGTATATTAATTATGGCCTCAGGACCAACAATTGTCTTATTTTAATTTTTCAAAAGAGACTCTAATGGCTTCCACTTAGAAATACTGATTGCTTACACCAAATCCTTTTCTCAGTGTGCTTCAAGACAACAATATGAATGACAGGGGTTTAAAAAAATTTTAAAAAAAGCTCAAGTAGAGGGAAGAAGAGATACCATTTGTTAACAGACTCCTGTTTCCCTACTTTCTCTTTGCACTCCCCATTCCTATCATACCCTATTTCTTTTTTTTTTTTTAATTTTTAAATTTATTTATGATAGTCACAGAGAGAGAGAGAGAGAGAGAGAGAGAGAGAGAGAGGCAGATACATAGGCAGAGGGAGAAGCAGGCTCCATGCACCGGGAGCCCGACGTGGGATTCGATCCCGGGTCTCCAGGATCACGCCCTGGGCCAAAGGCAGGCGCCAAACCGCTGCGCCACCCAGGGATCCCCATACCCTATTTCTAAGTTAATTTCAGAACACATGGCTTCTATCATTTTTGTCCCATGCTCCACTCAGTGGCTCCTGCTCCCTAATAAATGAGGTATAAATGTCTCTACCTGACATCATTGCTTTGACAAAATGGTCCCCAACTGACCTTTTCTCCAGAAGTTTTGCCTGCTGCCATCTTCCATCTGTACAATAATCCACCTGGAGAACTCACTCTTTTCTATACACACCCAAGGCTTACTTGAAACCTTGTTCTTATTGAAGCTGTGTCCTATGCCAGGGAACGTTCTTTCAAGTGTTCCAATGTCCATATATCTCCTTAAGAGAAATAATGAGTGTGAAACTCTGCCAATTGTAAAGTACTATTCAAATGTGAAGTTTTTCTATACTAATGAAAGTATAGAGTCAATCAAAGAGTCACCTTTCAGGACTCTTAAATGTCATCTTCTACATGAAACAATTTTCTTCTATCCTTAACTTCTGAGTTCTCTTCCATCAAACTTCTAAGAGTTTTACTAACCCCTGCTTGGATGAAAGCAGTCTACGTACTTAACACTCCCCTGTGACTAAATGTTGTGAAGGCAGGCCCATCCTTGTCATGGGCATTCTCCTTGCAGACCTAAGTGCTTTGCTAGGAGAAGAGGTTGAGCATCCATAACTGAGTGAATTGAAAGACAAGTACAATATTGATGAGAAAAGCAGCCTCAACAAGGAAAGATTTCAAAACATAAAATTCAGGACTACAACTGCTGACAAAGATTTAGTAACAGAGACTGGACTTAATCTACAGTTAGAAATAATGAAAAATAGACAAAATATATAGAACAAACACATTCAAGACACTGAACATTTGGACAGTAACACCTGAGAGGGAAACAAAGGATGTGATCCCTACATTCTCCCCAGATTACTGCTTTGAAAGACATTACAGGCCATGACAGAGGGAATGGGAACCCCATTGGCTGATTTCTCCAGTGAAGGAGCTGGACCCAAGAGTTTCAGTACAGAGCTGTAGTCTTTAGTATAGAGTACCAGACAGAAGTGCACAGAGAACCCCCGAAACCTTTACACAGTTCCCCTTGAGTATCCAGCAAAGATGACAAACACATGCATGTGAAAGAGTGACTACAGATGGGCAAGAATAATCTAAGGATTAGAAGGAGCTCTATTCTGGGTTCACACGCATCCTGCAACAGTGCCTGTTCCCAGGAAGCAGACTAGGAAAAGCCATAATTCAGGGACACTGGTGGACTACTCAGAATGGAAAATAATCAGCTCTAGTTGAGTACTGCTTAAATTACACTTAACAAACCAAACCATTTTCAGATACACAAGGGAAACTCAAGCTTAAGAATATTTATGAAAACACAAAAAGGGGCAGCACCCAATAATGAAAAATCCAAATATCTGGCAGGATAATAAAACCCATCAAGAGAAAAATTTAAAAAGTTAAAACTGATTCAAAAGAGATATGGATGTTAGAATTAGCAGAAGATGACATTAAAAGAGGAATTATAACTAGATTTCCTATGATCAAAATATAAGGAGGGATGGGGAAGTTTAGAAAAAGACACAAATTGAACTTCTAGTTATAAAAACTATAATGTTGGAGATGAATAATAAACCAGATGAGATGAATACCAGATTAAAAATTGCAAAAGAAAAGATGAACTTGGATTTTTTAAAAGTTTTATTTATTTGAGAGAGAGGAAAAGAGACACACACACTCACACACACAGAGAGAGAGAGCAAGCACACACATGCATGAGTGGGAGGAAGGTTAGAGGAAGAACATCTTCAAGCAGACTCCTTGTTGAGCATGGAGCCAGGAAGGGCTCAATCACACAACTCCTGAGATCATGACCTGAGCCAAAACCAAGAATTGGACATTTAACTGACAGAGCCACCCAGGTGCCCCAAAAAGATAGTTGAACTTAAAAGACAGCAACAGAGACCATTCAAACTGAAATACAGAGAAAATGAAGAATCAAAAAGAAAAAGATCAGTGATTTATGGAGCAACTTCAAGAGGCTTAAAACTGAAGTACTTGGAGTTCTTGAAGGAGAAGATATGAGAAAAAAAAAACTTGAATATTAATGGCTGAAAAGTTTCCAAACTTGATGAAAATCATAATCCTGCAGATCCAAGAATTCCAATTCTCAAAATGACAAAGGCAATTACAATGTTACATCATAGTCAATTGGCTCAAAACCAACAATTTGAAAAAATCTTAAGAGCAGCTGTGTTATATAAGGGCACCTGGGTGGCTCAGTCAGTTAAGTCTCTGATTCTTGGTTGCAGTTCAAGTCATGATCTTGAGGTCCTGGGATCAAGACCCATGTTGGGCTCTGTGCTCAGTGCGGAGTCTGCTTCAGATTCTTTCCCTCTGCCCCCTCCTCTACTCTCTCTCTCTCAAATAAATAAATAAATCTTTTAAAATTTTTTTAAGTACAACTGTGTTATATACAAAGGTACAAAAATAAGGATGGTGGCAGACTTCTCACTGGAAACTACGTAAGCAAAAAGACAGGTGAGCAACATCTTCAAAGCGCTGAAAGACAAGATGCTGTCAACCTAGAATCCATATCCAAAATGGATATATTTAAAAAAAAAAAGCAATATAACGATGTTTTCATATACACAAAAGCTGAAAAAAATCATCACTAAAAGAACCACACACTACCAGGAATCTCTTTATTTATATGAATCTCTTTAATATATGTATAAATACAAAGAACAGCAAGATATTATAGTATTTCATACACATAAAATAGTACAAAGGCTGCAAGACTGCCAAAAAAGAAATGGAAGCATACCACTGCAAAGTTCTTTTGAAATATGTGAAGTGGAATAGTATCACTTGAGACAGACTAAAGATGTATCCTATAAACCCTGAAGTAATTATAAAAATAGCAAAACAAAGAATTCTAGCTAATTAGACAAAGAAGAGAACATAAATAGAACAAAGATGAGAAAGCAAATATCAAGGTTACAGACTTAAGTATGTCAGTAATCATATTAAATGCAAAACCTTTAAATAATTCAGAGGCAGAGATTATGAAAAAGTATTTTAAAAAAAGGCAAGACCCAACTTTATGCTGTTTATAAGAAAAATGGACATCAAAAACAAAGTCACAGGTTTAAAAATAAAGGATGGGCATGTTAAAACTACTCAAAAGAAAGCTGGAGTGGACAGAATAAATTTTAGCTCAAAGAGTATTGCCAGGGATGAGGAAGGTCATCTCATAGGGAGAAAAGAGTCAAAATGCACCCCCCCCCAATGAATTTTCAAAATAAATGAAGCAAAATTTATAGATATCCAAAGAGAAATGGACAAATCCACAAATATACTCAGAGGTTTCAGTAGCTCTTTACAATAATTCATAGAAGAAATAGGCATAAAGTTAGCGAGGACACAGAAGACTTGAACAACACCATGAAACAGAATGACTTGCTTGAAATTTATAGAACATTCCACCCAACAAAAGCAAAATTCACAATATTCTCAAAAGAGCATTTAATAAAGAGGGACCATATTTTAGATAATAAAATAAGTATGAATAAATTTAACATAGTTAAGTCATACAAAGTATGTTTTCTGACCACTGCAGAATTAAGTTAGAAATCAATAACAAAGATCCCTGGAAAATGTCCAAATATTTGAAAACAAAATTAACACATTTCTATGGGTCAAAAAGAATTCAAAAAGGAAAGTTTTTTTGTAATGAATGAAAATGAGAACACAAATATGTAGGATTCCTTTAAAGCAGAACATAGAAGGAAATTTAAAGCACTAAGTTCATGTATTAGAAATGAAGAATGGTCTCAAGTCAATGATCTCAGATTTAACCTTAAGAAATTAGAAAAGAAGAATAAACTAAATTCAAAGTGAGCAAAACAAAGTGATGAAGATCAAATTGGAAATCAATGACACAGAAAACAGAAAAAAAATCAATGAAATCAAACACTTTCTCTTTGAGAACATCAATAAAACTGATAAACCTCTAGCCAGACAGATAAGAGAGACAGAGAGAGAGAGAAAGAGAGAGAGAGAGAGAGAAAGTTACCAATATTAGGACAGAGTATGAACAAACACTGCCAATAAATTCAACGAATTGGATGAAAAAGGAAAAACTCCTTAAAAGACACACTGCCAATCTCACTGAAGAAAAAAACAGATAACTAATCAGCCCTGTGTCTACTAAGAAACTGACATTTGATATAATGCTATATATAGAAAGTCTCAAAGAATCTTGAAGAAAGTACTATAGTTAATAAATTCAGCAAAGTTGCAGGATACAAGACCAACACACAAAGATCAGCTGTTTCAGTCCATTAAAAATGAATACTCTGGAAATTTATAAAGCTATTCTGTTTACAACAGTATCCAAAAAGATAAAATATCTGGTCATAAATTTAACCAAGGAGGTGAAAGACTTGTACATTGAAAACTATAAAATATGGCTGAAAGAAATTAACTAAATAAATGAAAAGACATCATCTGTTCATGAACTGGCAGACTTAATATTGTTAAGACATCAGCACTACCCAAAGTGAACTACAGATATAATTCAATCTCTGTCAAAATCACAACAGCCTTTTTTTTTTTTTTTCCAGAAATGGAAGACAATCCTCAAAATCATGAAATAGAGAAGCTGGACAACTCATATGTCCTAATTTCAAAACTTACCACAAAGCTACAGCAATCAAAACATTGTAGTACTCCCATAAAGATAGACAAACCAAAGGAATAGAGAGCCCAGAAATAAACCCTCACACATGAAGTCAAATGATTTTTGAAGACCACTCAATGGGGGAAAAAAAGTTTCTTCAACAGATGTGCTGGGACAACTGGATATCCCCATGCTAAAAAGTTGCACCCCTACCTCATACCAGGTATAAAAATTAACTCAAAATGATCTAAATATAAGGACTCAGACATATAATTCTTAAAAGAAAACATGGGGGTAAATCTTTCTGACCTTGGACTAGGCAATGGATTCTTTTTTTTTTTTTTTTTTAAAGATTTTATTTATTTATTCATGAGAGACACAGAGAGATAGAGAGAGACAGAGGCACAGGCAGAGGGAGAAGCAGGCTCCATGCAGGGAGTCTGACATGGGACTCGATCCCAGAACTCCAGGATCATGACCTGAGCCGAAGGCTGACGCTCAACAACTGAGCCACCCAGGTGTCCCGGCAATGGATTCTTAAATGTGGTAACAAAAGCACAAGCAACAGAAGAAAAAAAAACATTAAATCAACTTTATGAAAATTTAAAAAACTTGCAAATGAAAAGACATTATGATTAAAGTGAAAAGATAGCCTAGGGAATGAAAGAAAGTATCTGCAATAATATACCTAATAAAGGTTTAATGTCCAAAATATATATAGAATGCTTACAAGTCAAAACCAAAAGACAATCACCTATTTAAAAAATGAGTAAAGAAATTGAACAAGAAAATCTACCCAAATAATATATACAAATGGCCAAAAAGCATATGAAAAGATGCCTAATATCTTCAATCATCAAGAAAATGGAAACCAAAATCACAATGAAATATCACTTCACGGGCTGCCTGGGTGGCTCAGCGGTTTAGCGCCGCCTTCGGCCCAGGGCCTGATCCTGGAGTCCCGAGACTGAGTCCCACGTCAGGCTCCCTGCATGGAGCTTGCTTCTCCCTCTGCCTGTGTCTCTGCCTGTGTGTGTGTGTGTGTGTGTGTGTGTGTGTGTGTGTGTCTCTCATGAATAAATAAAAACTTAAAAGAAATGCCACTTTACACCTACTAGGATGGCTTTTAAAAAAAAGGAAAATAGTAAGTGTTGAAAAGGATCTAAAGAAACTGAAGAAAACACTCATACTTCATTCTTTAGAAACTAAAGAAATACTCATACAATGGCTGGTGCGAATGTAAAATGTGCAGCCACTGTGGAAAAGAGTTTGGTAATTCCTTGGATAGTTAAACACAGAATAACCACATCACCCAGCAATTCTACTTCTAAGTATAAAACCAAAGAACTGAAAACAGAGGCTCAAAGAGATACTTGTACACCAATGTGCACTGTAACATCATTCACAATAGCCAAAAGTGGAAACAATCCAAGTGTCCATCAAGAAAGGGAAAGGAGAGAAAATGAGTGAAAATATCAGTGAGGTTGACAAAACAAGAGAGACACCTAAATCTGGGAAATGAACAAGGGGTAGTGGAAGGGGAGGTGGGCAGGGGGTTGGGGTGACTGGGTGATGGGCACTGAGGGGGGCACTTGGCGGGATGAGCACTGGGTGTTATGCTATATGTTGGCAAATTGAACTCCAATTAAAAAAGATTAAAAAAAAAGAAATGAATGGATAAAATATGGTAGAGCCATTCAATGGAATATTATTAGGCCATAAAAGGAATAAAGTTCTGATACATGCTACAAACATGGATGAAACTCGAAACATAAGTGGTAAATGAAATAAGTGACACTAAAGGACAAATATTATTCCATTTATATGAAATTCCTAGAATAGGCCCATTCATGGAGACAGGAAGTAGAGAAAAGGTTGCCAGGGGCTAGGGATCTAGGAGGTTATAGCTTCATGGTTAGAGAGTTCTATTTGGGTTAATGAAAAGTTTTGGAAATCAATAGTGGCAATGGTTGTACACTAATATGAATAAAATTAATGCTGTTAAATTATACATTTAAAGTGGTAAACAATCTAAATTTACATTATATATATTTTACAATGATTAAAATAAAAACACTGGTTGATGACTCACCATATCAGTTATTGTTGAGGATGTAGAGAAACCAGAACTCTCATACATGCTAGTGGAAATGCAAAATTATGCCGCCAATCTGGAAAGCAATTGGCAGTTCTTAATAAAACTAACCTACCATATAATCCAGCTATGCCACTCCTGGGTATTTTATTTATCCAAGAGAAATTATAAGCCTATTTCCATACAAAGATCTACACATGAATTTTCACAGCACCTTTATTTATAATAGCCAAAAACTACAAACAATCCAAATGCCTATCAATAGATAAATGTATTGAGATATAGTTGACATATAGCTACATAAAGGAGTATTAATAGCAATGAAAACAAACAAATTACTCATATACAACAATTAGGATGAATCTCAAAATCTTTGTACCAAGAGATAAAGACCAGACGAAAAAAAGTATACTACAAATCTCTAGAAAATCCAAAATAATCTACAGTGACTAAAAGATCAATGGCTCAGGGAACGGTGGGAGAAAGGCTTTATAAACTTTTTGGGGTAAGGACATGTTCACTAACTTGGTTGTGGTGACAGTTACCCTAGAGTGTACACGTTAAAACTCATCAAACTGTCCATTTGAAATATGTGCAGCTTACTGTATGTCGACTGTACCTCAGTGGAGCAGTTATATCAATAAAAGGGCAGATGAAGTTTGCAACTGATAATTAACTACAGAAAGGTTTTTTTTTCCCCCACTAGTGGTACGTTAATTTTCCCTTTGTATTTTTTGAATGGGTCTTAACAGAGAAGCTAAAAACAAATGCTTAATAAATTGCCTGTTCTTTAGGAACTATATAGTCATGTGACTTCTCCAAGGCTATTTTCACCTTAGGAAAAGAGACACTTTGTTTTCTTCTTACCTTCCTCCCTTCCCTCCTCCCTATTTCCCTTCCTCTCTCTCTTCTTCCCGCCCTCCGTTCTTCCCTCCTTCCTTCCTTCTACATTCAATCAATATTTATTCAGTACCTACTAATTATCAGGCATTATTCTAGACATTGAGAATAAAGTCATAGAGAATATAAATATAAAATTTACATAAATTTATATAAATATAAATATATAATGAATATATAAATATTCATTGAGCTTATATTTGAGTGGGAGAAGACAGACAATAAAAATAAATAAATATAATATGTGATATATTGTTTGAGAAGAATTATTATGAGGAAAAAATAAGGCAGAAAATGGCCAATAAGGCAGAGCCTGGCCAAGGAAAAAGAGTAAAGTCTGCTTTTCATGAGAAAGTCACAGAAATAATCACAGAAAGAAAGAAAACATTTAAGTGAAGACCTAAAGGGGGTGAGTCAGGTCAGCCATACAGAGAACTGGGGAATGAGCATTGCAGACAGAACCAGCAAGCTCAAAGCCTCTGAGGCAGAACCATGCTGGCTTCTGGGGAAACAGCAAGAAGGCCAATGTGGACAAATGAGAAGAAAGCAAGGAGGACAGTAGTAAAAGACTATGTCTGAGATGATAGGGGAAGATCATACAGAGCTAGTGAGCCATTATTGACTTTGACACTGAGTGAGAGAGGAAGCCACTGGAGGGTTGAAGAGGAGGCTGGGTAGGTAAGGGGCAGAGACTGGGTTGGCTGAAGGCAAGGTGGGGGAAGCATAGAAGCAAGAGGGGTAGTTAGTATGGAGGGCAGTACAGTAACCCAAGCAAAAAACAATGCTGGCTTGGTCCAAATAGGAAGAAGAGGAGAGTCAGTGCTTTTGGCAGGAATAAGCTGGAGGATGAAGCATCCAATAACTGAAATGCGGAAAATTGTAATGAAATACTTTTGCGGGGGAAAAACTGAGTTCAATTTTACATGGATTGTATTTGAAGTCAAATACAAATCATCGGGGATCCCTGGGTGGCGCAGCGGTTTGGCGCCTGCCTTTGGCCCAGGGCGCGATCCTGGAGACCCGGGATCGAATCCCACGTCGGACTCCCGGTGCATGGAGCCTGCTTCTCCCTCTGCCTATGTCTCTGCCTCTCTCTCTTTCTGTGTGACTATCATAAATAAATAAAAATTTAAAAAAAAAAAAAAAAAAAAAAAAAAAGAAAAAAAACAAATACAAATCATCATCTCCTTTAATGGGATTAGTAAGGAAGAACAGAGAAAGAGGTGACTCATCTGAAAGTGAAATGAGGTCAAGAATGATCACTGTTGAAAAAGAAATTGATTAGGATTGGGTGATCCAGACAGAAGACCATGCACGTGAAGCCATCAGGTTACTGTTACAGAGTGGCCAACACAAAGGCACCAAGACCGGCGAGGAGCTCTACATGGGGCTCTGTTGTGCAAGAAGAGTGAATCTTTGGTATTCACACAAGAGCATTCTAGCTAGGTGCCAGTAGAGGTCTGTGGCTACAGAGATGAAGAAGAATGGGAAAATTCAGGCACGTTTAGGAGGTGAAAATGAACAACACTTGGTTCAACGCTGTAAGTGAACAAATCTAGGATAATATACTAAGTTTTACTAAGGTAAAACTCAGAAATAGTTACAATGCCAGATTTTTTTCAAAAAGCAAAAATAAGAAATGCAATTAATTCTTGATAATTCTAATGAATGTTTCTTTAAAATCCAGGGACATGGTGCAGTATTTTAAGTTGCATGTGTAATGCCAGAATACCTAAATAGAAAGGGCAGCATCTAGAAACTATTGCATTTATTTATGTATATATGCATATATTAGGGCATGAGAAATATCACAAAGGAGGTATTACCAAATATTTAGAGTACTTATCGCTGGGTGGTGGAATTCCTGGTGCCTTTCTTTTGTTTTTGTTTTTTTTCTTTCTATTTACTAAGTTCTAACTATCACATTTTCTTTCATAACCTAAAAATAGAGTATCAGTTCTGTCCCTCTAGAGAGAAAATGGAAGAGGCAACAATTGATGAATAACTTACAGTTGATCAAATTCTTGCTCGGTTTCTGGCCCCATTTTTAAGCTCTGAGATGTCAGGAGCTATTCATATGAAGATTTCAATTTAAGTCTGTTACCAAAGTTATTACAATACTATTCACACTATTTCCACACTATTTCTAGTGCTGTATATGAGATCCTCATGGCATATTTGTTTATAACTAGAAATGTGTACTTCTTAATCCCCTTTCCCTATTCCACCTGCCCCCAACTCCTCCCCACACTGGTAACCAAAAGTCCCTGTGTAAACTGTGTCTGGCAGCTTTACAAGCCAGCTGGAGCTGGAGCAGGTGTGGGGCAAGAGGGTCCCAGGCCATGCTGGGTTTGCCTTGCTGAGATGGCTGGATCTGATGCAGGCCAAGGGGCAGTCTCAGTGCATGCTATATAGAAGCCAGCATAGCAAGACAATGGGAGCTAGAGTGGACACAAGACAGGGGTGTCCTGGAACATGCCACACTGGGCAATTATGGCTGGCTGGCTAGAGCTAGAGCAAATGTGGAGGGAGGGCATTCCCGGAACACACTATAATGGGACTGCCTTTTAGCAGGATGGCTGGTTTGGGCACAGGCCATGGGGTCCCTGAGCTCATCATTGTACCAGGATCCCCTTTACCCAACAGCTGGAACTGAGGTGGGTATATGCTACGGATGCTCAGGGTGTGCAGTACTGGGGTCACCTTAGGGAGACAGCTAGAGTTGGTAAAGCCTAGGGGTCAGGCATGCTGAGGTGGCCCTACCAGGCTGGCTAGAGTTCCTGGAACCTGCTCCCATCGGGTTTATCAAGATGGAAAGTGAACATAAAAAATGGTTCTCACTGGCACCTTCAACCCCAGAGAGAGTACAAGCAGTTTCTTGCCCATTTGTTAGAGGCTCTAGGGTTAGTAAGTAGATATCCTTTACTAACAGTTGAGTTGCCCTTAATTTTTTATTTAAATTTTAATTAGTTAACACACAGTCCAATATTGGTTTCTGGAGTAGAATTCAGTGATGCATCACTTACATACAATACCCAGCGCTCATCACTGTAAGTACCCTCTTTAATACCCATGACCCATCTAGCCCATGCACCACCCCCCCAATTCCCCAGTTGCCCTTTAAACCACTGTTTTTTTCACTGTGCCCCAGGGCAGCCAAATCTGCATGTGGGCCCCCTCAGTAATATCCCTTCCTACTGCAGATGGCCCCTTGGGAATGGGGTCCTATTATCAGTGTCTCATCCCTCCGGCTCTGCTGTATGTGGTCCCTCAATTGTTTGTTGTATAGAAGCCGTTCAATCAGCCCTCATTTCACCTTCAGGAGGAAGTGCTCTATACACAGGTATAGGTTCTGTGTGTCATGGAAGGAGGCTGAGTTCAGAGTCTTCCTACACCACCATCTTGGACCTCCTTTCTGCCAAGAAATTCATTTCTGTAAGAAAAGAATTGCTTCTCCACCTGTGCTTGCTTCCCTCTCCCGCAAAAGTAACTTCCCCAGAGCAAGGACTTTACTTTTAGAAGCCTACATTGCTTGCACATGGAATTCTTGAAATAAATTATTTTCCCTGGGACTCAGCATACTTTTGATTCTAGATCATTAATTTAACATCCACATATTTGTTTATTTCCTGAGTATTAGCAGCTGGAGAGTCCAGCTCATCCCAGATGACAGCAGATGGTCAGACTTCTGCTTGTGGCAACCAACTCACTCTCACTGGGTCCCAGGACTCACTTCTTCCTATGAGCTGGCTCTCCAGTATCCTCTCAAGCCCTCTTCTCCCTGCACCTCTATCACTGACTCCAATCCACTCTCACTGTCCCTCTTGCCTAAACCTTCTAAATCCCCTGGGCTCAGCTTGGCTCCCACTCACAACCCTTCTGATCCCCAGCCCCTGGGAACATCTACAACACACCTGGCCTTTGCAGACATACCTAACAACTCAAAATAGCACTATCTTTTCCATGTGCCAGGAACCATGCCTAAATTTGGGTCCAATCCTTACACAAGCACCAGGAAAATATACACTTGGCACAAATAAAGAAACTGGAACCCAGAAGACACATAACTGGTTCCAGGCAGAGTTAAGCAAGAAGGCTAAACCCTTTGAGACATCCATCCTCTTCCTGGCATTCCTCTGTTCCCCCAGGGTCCTTGTCCAGCATGGTGGGCATGGAGGAAGGGGGCTCCTGCTCAGGGAGAGTCACTGTGTTATGTGTGTACTGCTTTCATGCATGTCTCCCTTCCTCCTCTGCTATTAGCACTGCATGTCAGCACCTGCTCACTGCGCTCTGCCAAGCAGGCCAACAGTAGTGGCCTCTGTTGCTTAAACTGATTTAGAACGATGCTCCAAATCCCATGCTTAACTGGCTAGCAACACTCTTTCTCCTGATCAAATCCCTAAATCCTTATGAGGATTAAAAATCTGAACAAATAAAAGGATTTCCTTTGTTATCCAATGATATGAAGTTGGACAGCAATTCTCCTTCTGGCCAAACAGCCCTGCCTCCTTGCTCCCGGCCCAGCCTTCAATGCACTTCTCCCTTGGGGACAGGTGGGGTGGCTGTGGTTCTGTCCTTCCAGGACATGGGATGGGTGATTCTCAGCTCCTGCTGGACAGAGAGCTATGGTGGTGCAGTTTATCTAATCCCTGTCAGGTTCACTCTTACATGTTCTTTGGCAACTGTCTTGGTTTATCCCGATGAAAACAGTGGAAAAGTAAGGAATAAAAGGAACATAGAAAGGGGTGCCCTGGCTCTTTGTCTCTAAGGCTCCCACTGCACTATGACAAATATCCATCTCTTCCAAGGAGGAAAAGCAGTGTTGATCACTCCCTTTGCTATATACATGTACAATCCCCCTGTGACAAGTGGACACCAATGCCTTCACAGCTAACCTACCCGTGCTGGCCTCTGACAAGATCCCCAGGCAGAAGCAAGTTAAAACAGAACTTCTGCTGATAACTCAGTTTTTAAAAAGATTTTAAGTATTTATTTGAGAGAGAGAGAAAGTAAGAGAAGACAAGAGAGATGGAAGGGTCAAAGGGAGAAGCAGACTCTGCACTGAGTGGGGTGCCAGACAAGGGACTCAATCCCAGGACTCTGGGATCATGATGTGAGCCAAAGGCAGACACTTAACCAACTGAGCCACCCAGGCATTGATACTCATTTTTAATCTCATCCTGAAATGTTTCTTTTCTATTAAATATTTTACAAGTTTGTGATTTGACTCACAAACACAATAATGACTTAACCTGATGCACAGAATTTAGTTTATAATAAATAAGCATATATTATAGGAAGATACATGTGCTTCAGCTCTGGTTATCCACTAGGTAGCATGAATGAATGAGTGTGGGTACTCGTAACCTCACCGGGAGAACAAAAACATGGGCAAAGTCAGGCAAATTCAAATGGAAATTCTACATCTCCCATATGCCTGCCAGCAAAATGCTGCATCTGGCTAGGATTCTGAATCCCACATGGAAAGTAGGGATGATGACAGTCCTATTTTGTGGGGTGAGGATTAACAGGACTCCAAGGGGGTGGCTGTGAAGATGAGCCACTTGTGGAGGTTCCAGCCCTGGCAGGTGTCTAAATTGAAGATGTGCCATCATTCTCTGGAGCATAACCCCTCTGTGCCACCAGGGCACTCTGTGTTAAGTATCATCCAAGCCCTCGTCCTTCTGCTAATGAGGACATCCCTCAATTCACAGCTGCTTGCTGACAACAATGCAACAAAGCCTGGATCTTCCTCTCAAAACCAAGGCCCTGCGGCAGGGAGTTCTGTCCCCCCCCCCGCCTTCTCCCACACAAGGTTAGGACTATTTTTTATCTTAATAAATTATCTTAAGAATTCAGGAAAGTCTAGCCCCACATCTAATTTAAAATCTTCGCGGCCCAAGTCTGTCTTCTTCCGTTCTATTCTTGACAAAGCTTGACAAAGCTCAACCTCTCCTACAGCATAACAAGGCAGAAGAGAGCAGGTGTCAGCTGAAAGCCTGAGTGCAGCATCTCTTGCTTTGCATCTCATCTGAGAAGTAGATATCACACCCCTGCCCAGCTGCCACAGGGGGCCTGGTGTGCAGTGCACACACTGGTGGGCACTGTAGCTGAACACTGTGATGACAGGGGCACAACTGCCTGATTAGCACTGCCACCTCACTACCTCACACCTTTACCATGCCTCTGTCCTTTTCCATAAAAGGCAGTCACAGAGCAGAGACAGGAGAATCTCTGAGACCTTAAAGTCCAACAATGTCCATTTCCAAACTGGGGACAATCCTGGGCTGTGACATGGTTAAGGTCCCATGGCCATGTCATGGCTGGTGTCCCCTCTCTCTACCCAGCCCCACTGCCCCCCCAAAACTGTTCCCCAAACTCCATTCTGCTCCTCTTCTTATGTTCCTTCAGAAGTCCCCAGGATCATGTTGTTCCTCTGAAGCCATTAATCAGGGTCAAAAGAAGAATGGTCCATGCTCAAATGAGCAAAGCTCCAGAACTGCCTCCACTACTTTTTACTTTTCATATTCTCTCCAAGAAAAACACTACAAGATACCAAGTGTTTACATGTGATAGCTAATTTTATGTGTCACCTTGACTGGCCAAAGAGCAGTGCCTAGATTAAACACTATTTCTGGGTGTGTCTGTGAGGGTATTTCCAGATGAGATTAGCATCTGAGTCAGTGGATTCAGTAAAGTACCCTGTCCTCCCCAATATGAGTGGGCATCACATCATCCAATCCATTGGGGACCTGAATAAAGCAAAAGATAAGAGGAAGGAGAGACTTGCTCTTTTTTCCTGCTTCACTGACTGAGCTGGGATATCTTATTTCATCTTCTGCCCTCAGACAGATTTACATCATTGGCTTCTCTGACTCTCAGGCTTTCAGTCTGAGACTGAATTACAACCCCAGCTTTCCTGGTCCCCAGCTTGCAGATGGCAAATCATGAGATTTCTCACTGTCCATAATCACATGAGCCAATTTCTATAACAAATCTCTCCAGACATACAGACCTCCATATATATAGATATCTATATGTCTATATCTCTCTAGATATATGCAACTACAGATTGATTTATTATAGATATTGGCACAGAGAGATAGATAAAGATACATCTATCTCTCCTATTGGCTATGTCTCTCAAGAACTCTAATACCCAACAACCTTTTAGAGTTGTTAGCCTTTCTGAATACTGCAAGAGATCTAAGTGAGGCAGGCTTCTTCTCAAAAAAGCCTCAAGGCCTAAGATCAGTAGGAAATAAGCAGAGGTTGGAAAGAACACAGTTTCTGTAAATGGTTCCACCCTTGGTAATTTCTGCCAAAGACTGCCTCCTGGAGTCTCAGCTGACCTATATGATAAAAATCATGGTTCCTGGGGATCCCTGGGTGGCTCAGCGGTTTAGTGCCTGCCTTTGGCCCAGGGCGTGGTCCTGGAGTCCTGGGATTGGGTCCCACATTGGGCTCCCTGCATGGAGCCTGCTTCTCCCTCTGCCTGTGTCTCTGTGTCTCTGCATCTCTCATGAATAAATAAATAAAATCTTAAAAAAAAATCATGGTTCCTGAGGCAGACACTTCCCCATGGGAAAACTTCACCTATAGCTCTGTGTGTACCTATCTACACACACACACACACACACACACACAGTGCACCTGCAGCTTACTCTTATGTTTTAAACTTTAAAAACAAAGAATACTTGTTACATGATTTAATCTTGTATTTGCAAGATTTCTGGAGGCCTTGGAGGATAGGGTGTGGTATTTGGAATATTAAAAAACTGGCAGTTACCTGAAAAAGAGGCCAGACTCCAAGAAGAGAGGAAATCCCCAAGGTTGCCCAAGTTCACAACTGGACAGAAACCCAGGATACCAAACAAAGGAAGTCTGCAGCATGCTGTGGAAGATATTCCAAAATGCTAGCATCTCCTAAAAGTGTGTTCATTCTGGGTAGTGGTGGATTGAAGGAATTTCACAGAGGCAGGGGGAGGACAGACCATGAAAGACTAAGCCAACAGTTTGAAGCAAAACAGGTCAGACATGGAACAGCATTTTGTGGTAGGGGGCAGAGGGACTTCATTAGGAGGCCAGTTGACAATGATTCTCATTAAGAAAAGCCGGTGGGAACACAGGCTGCCAGTTCAATGAAGTCTGGGACACACAGCACCTGCTGTAAAAAGATTCACCCCAGGAACACTGCTCAAAATTAACTACTACATGGATCAGAGCCAGCCAACACAGGCTCCTCCCACATAGATCAATGAGATCTATCAGTAATACAAACAAAGCATCTCTGAAGCTATATCTATGAAAGAATATCACTCAATTTTATTTCATCCAGAGGTTTTCAAAAGTGCATCTTCTGAAGGTGATCTATGTTTTGTGACTTTTTAAAAAGAGAAGTGTCTTAATTAGTGAATTATGGAAATATCAGCTTCTGTCAAGAGGATAAGAAGAACATTAAGACTGATTATTATCCCACTCATGTCTGGAAAACACAGGAAATAATTGCAGAAAAACAAGTATTTCTATCAGGTGTAAATCTTGCACTGTGTGGCTTTTTTTTTTTTTTTTTTCTGTGTGGCTTTTCAAACTCGAAGGGACTCAAATATGAATCCTCCAGGGATCTTATCAAAATGCAGATCCTGTCTCTGTAGGCTGGGTGGTACCTGGAATCTCTTCACTTCTCACCAGCCCCAGGTGAGGGCAATGCTGCTGCTATACCCACCGACCTGTGGAGCAAGGACCTAGGAACACAAGGATTTATGTGCAAACAGTTATCCAAAGATCCATGATGCACTTGGGTTTCCAGGACTGAGCATGCTCCCTTCCTGGTGATCTTAGCACCTTTAATTTACCTCCCTGAAACATAAGGGTTATCACCACAGATGGCTCCACCTGAGATACTACAAGCCATACAGGCTTTACCCTCAGATTCAGGATGCCAAGAACTAAGGACTGCAGCCTGCCATTTGCAGACGGTTAATTCTGCAGTGTGCCTGCTAAATATTTATGAGGAGGCAGGAGAAACCCTGGACATAAATTAAGGCCTGCTTCTGGATTATTTCCCCTTTGGAAGCTTGGCTTTTATAACAGTCCTCCAGCTTGAAGTGGAGCATCTCTGATGAGCCGTGGTGGCCATGTGAACTCATAATGAAGGTGGCACTGGATTGTGGGGCGTTGTGTCTGCTAAGCTCAGCACTGCAGCCCAGGCTACTGGGCTGTGAGTGTACATTTGTCTAACAGGTGCTGCCACATCAAGCCAATATCCTCCTTTTCTCTGAGGAATGCCTTCCAAGAACGACAATATGCAACAAAACAATTCCCTCTAAAAATCAGAACTTTCCTTCCTTGCAGCTGCTTCAAGGAGCAGCCCCCTCAAGTGTTGGTTCTGTCGTACCTGTTCTCATGTTCTTACACCAGAGAGGCTCAGGTCATAGCTACAGACCTAGCATCCCACAGCCCATGGGCGGGCACTCTGCCAGTGGAGAGCTTGCTCTTACCACAGTCTCAAAGCTGCCCTGCTCTTGAGCACAGGCAGAGAGTGACACCCACTGCCCTGGGAAGGGGTCAATGATGTAGCCGCCTTCTTTCCAGAACTCTGCACAATTCTCAACTAGCTCATAAACTCTCCAGCCTCTCCACTATTCTGTGGACTTATGGAATTCAAGGCAGGCCTCCCACTTGAGACAGATCTATTGTGTTTATTATCAGGTTCTTCTGCACAGAGCAGTGAACCCTTCTCCCTGAAACAAGGCCCAAAGGGGCTGCTCCCACCATCCCTCCAGAAGCCGTTCAAGGACAACAGCATGGGCAGGAGAAGACCTGGTGATGGGAATGGCCACCCCTACAGACCATGAGCCTGCCAGGAAAGAAGGACAACTGGCATTGTCTCCATTTTGCAGATGTTGAGACTGAGGTCCAGAGAAGTCCTAGGATTCCTAGGTCCCAAGCTGGCAAATGCAGGACACCAAAGCCTGCTCTCCATGCAGCAATGCCACCAGTCCCCAACTCCAAGGGGAGCAAGCCTGCCCAGACTGCACCTTCTAAGACCCCCAACTGTCCACCAGCATCTTTCCTGCCAGGCCCTGGCAGTTCACTGTACCCTCCAAACATAGGGATTTCCTCTGAGCCAGCAAGAAGGGGTGAGAAGAGCCAGCTGCCACCAGAGCAGGTTGGGAAGCTGAGAAAGCAGGAAGTTGCAGATCATGACCCAGGCCAAGAATGTGCAGCTTTATTTCTTCTTCATACTACCTGAAGGGCGTAGTGTTTAGATTTTTAGCATTTAGCATTGCCCAGTTTGCTCTCCTACAGGATTAATGGGTTTTTCTCCCAGAAATTTATGGAGGGAATGCGACAGGCAGCAGTCACAAGCACGGAGGAACCACATGGCCAAGTATTCTCCTCTACCCTCAGCAAGTAACAGACAGCGGAGGAGGTGTGGCCTATTCCTTCCCCTGCTGGTTGAGGCAGCCTTCAGCTTGAATCCAGCTCCGCAGATCAAATTACTTAGCCAGTGCTTCCCTGAGAGAAGGGATTCTGTTTTAATTATAGTGCCTGACACACATGTGCTTAATAAATCTGTGAGCAGTGAATGAGTCTTTCAGAACCTCCTGCTTCCTCATCTGCACCACCTGGACACATCCATCCTCTGAAGGACAAGGCTGAAGTCTCAACCTGCCTCCCTGCCTCCGCTCCGGCTGCCTCACACAAGGGGCCCATAGTGAGGGCTTAGTTCTCTCTCCACATCATGGTCACATCCCTAAGTGTGGTTCAGGTGCCATGCTAATTAAGCCCAAATGTAGCACTGCCATGGCAACATGTGATCTGAAGGACTCCCAGTGCTGCACCCTTGCTGAAAAGCAACTTCCCATCCTTACTATCTGGTGAGGTACACACAGTGGGCCTAGGTGGGTCATGTCATCTCACCTGCCAACAGCCCCAGGAGGGTCTCCATTACCCCCATCTTACCAGCTGGGAGGTGAAGGAGAGGTCCCCAGGGGCCCAAGCCAGGTCTTTGTGCCCTGGAACCCCAGAACTCAGTGTCTGTGCTCAACTGTAAGAGCACCCATCATGCCTCAGCAAAGCCTCCAGAACGAAGCCATGGATTGAAACCATAGCCTGGAGAGGCACAGAGTCAGAATGTATCCTAAAAATATTCAAGTCAGAGTTCTGTCAACACTTGAGTAGAACTCTCTTATCAAACAAAATCTTAAGTGAAACCCATAAATATGTGTGTCTATCTATTATATCTACGTGTATATATGTACCTACATATGTGTGTATGCATATATCATAGAGACATACAGGGACACATACGTACATATGCATTTTGCCCTGACCGGCATCTGGGCATCAGCAGTTTCTCCACACCAAGCTGTCCAAGCTGTTCTACATAGCCCACTGCAGTCAGATTTTTAGACAGTAATCATTTTACTTTCTGTCTGTTCTCCTAGAGAGCTTCTTCGTAACTTTACCACAGTGCCAACAGCACCTGCAGGCTTCTGAGTCAGAATGTGCAGAAGAGCACTGTGATCTGTGTGGATGATTCTGGCAGCTACTGCAGAGAGTGCAGGGCCTACTGCAGTGAGAAACACCACATGGATGCCACGCAGTGCACTTGAGAAGAGGTGAGGACTGGGGCAGCCCAGGTGGCTCAGTGGTTTAGCGCCTCCTTCAGCCCAGGGTGTGATCCTGGAGTCCTGGGATCGAGTCCCACATCGGGCTCCCTGCATGGAGCCTGCTTCTCTCTCTGCCTGTGTCTCTGCCTCTCTCTCTCTCTCTGCCTGTCATGAATAAATGAATAAAAATCTTAAAAAAAGAGAGAGAGAGAGAGAGAAAAGGTGAGGAGGAGCCAAGTCAGGCTGCTGGTGGTGGCAAGCAAAGGACAGATGCAAGCACCCCAGAAGGGTGCCCTTAATGAGCTGGAGCAAGCCAAGGAGCAGGAGGAGGATCATTGTGAGAATGGGCTCTGCAGCCAGGGTACCATTTGCAGTGGCTCCCTCCTTTGAGTAGCTGCAGGATTTTAGGCAAGGCTCCTAATCCCTCAGACCTGGGCCACCTTATCTGTAAATTAGGGAAGCAACTGTACTTATCTTAGGGTAGTGGTCCACAGCCCTGGGGAGGCTGAACATGTCTCTGCCCACCCCACACCAAGGGGCTAGAGTGCTGGTGGGTCAGGCCCTCAGGGGATGTCTAAAGCTCCTCAGGGGATCCTGTGCACCTCCCAGGTTGGGTTTAGATCAACCATACTAGTAACATGCTAAGTGTAAATACGGGCAAATGTTAGCTGTGGAGACCACAGGCGAGCCACCAGGCAGCTTTCAAAGATTTGAAGAACTTTCCTGGGGAGGGGAGATTAGATGTCCTCCACGTGGCCCCAAGGAGGGGAGGGACCTTTCAGAGTCATATATTTGAGGCAAATCTGACATGCCAACCTGGACAGATACATGTGTTTGAGTGCAGTGACACCTGATGAGGGTGGGGCTGAGGAGGGCTGCCTCCCAAATGCCCCTCATCCCTAGAGTGTGGTTCCTAGGCATTGCCCTGGGAGAATGTACAGGCCTGGGAAATAGCTGTATGTCCTCAGTGAGGCAGGGTCTCAGGACAGTGGGAACTCTAGTTGCTGGGCAGGAGTGGCTGGGAAATGACCAGATCACCATAGGATGAGGTAAAAGGAGCAGCCACAATAAAGGGAATGGTCAGGTCAGTGGGGCTTCCAGAGCTGTGAATGGGTGGTAAACAGAAGGAATGCCCAGACCACCTGCTCCATGACAATTCAATGCTATTAACTGTGGACTTTTTTGTGAAAAAGGTCTAACAAGGGGGAAAATGGCTTCATTTGCTTAGAATAAAAGCAAATGTTTCCTACTCCAATCATGTCATGACTGTGAAACTAGAAGCACAAACTCTGAGTTGGCTAGGAAGCCCCACTGGGGACAGGTGTGGTGGTGGCAGCCACAGGGACTTGATTTTCACCTTGTCTGCCCCCCAGGTCCAGACTTTTTCCCAAACTAATTCTCAGAAGAGCCCTCTTTCTACTACTGGTATAAAATAAATCCTGAGATTCCTTTTATAATGTAAAATGAATAGGTGATAGGAAAAACACAAGATGCTCTGTCAATGGAAATGACATCTTCCTTAAAGGAAACTCTAAAATCAAAAGACTCTAGTTAAGGGGCACCTGGGTGGCTGAGTTGGTTAAGGGTCTGACTTTTTTTTTTTTTAAGATTTTATTTATTTATTCATGATAGAGGGAGAGAGAGGCAGAGACACAGGCAGAGGCAGAAGCAGGTTCCATGCAGGGAGCCCGACGTGGGACTCAATCCTGGGTCCCCAGGATCAGGCCCTGGGCCGAAGACTGTGCTAAACCGCTGAGCCACCCGGGCTGCCCAAGCGTCTGACTCTTAATTTCAGCTCAGGTCAGTATCTTCAGATCATGCATTTGAGCTTTGAGTCAGGCTCCGTGCTCAGTGGGAAGTCTACAATGGGATCCACTCTCTCCTTCTTCCACTGCCTCTTCTCCAACTTGTGCGATCTCTCTCTCTTTTCTCTAAAATAAAATAAATAAATCTTTTTTTTTAAACTTTAGTCAAGAGTTGAAAGGTTTTTCTCTCACTATTTCTAAGACAAATTACTTAGGAAGGAGAGTTTGTGTCCTGGAGTGGCATTATCTATTAAGTGCCCTACACACACAAATGCACAAATACTTAAAAGAACTCTAACCGAATTTTTAAAATTTTCCCAATAGTATAATTCTTGTTCTTTTTGTTTTACAGTCATTCATAGAATGTTTAATATCTAACATACATATATTAATGTTCAGTTTCTTAGCAGGCTGCAGCCAGCCAGAGAAAGCCATCCTGCCTCAGCCTTTGACAACTAACTGCACCACAGTCCTCCTACCCTGATCTCTTTCCAGTTTCAGTTACCTACAGTCAACCATGGTCTGGAAGCAGATGACCTTCCTTCTGATCTATAATCAAAAGATCAATAGCAGCCTAACACCACAACACCTATGTCACAATGCCTACATCATTCACTTCACTTTGTCTCATTTGTCTCATAGGCCTTTTATCATCTCACATCATCATAAGAAGGGTAACTACAGTAAGATATTTTGAGAGAGAAATCACATTCATATAGCTTTCATTATAATATAATTAGTTATAATTAATCTGTTACTGTGCCTAATTTGTAAATTAAACTTTATCACAAGTATGTATGTATAGGAAAAGATATATACAAGGTTCAGGACTATCTGTGATACAGGCATCCATTGGGGGTGTTGGAATGTACCCCCCAAGGATAATGGGGGAGTAATATACTAGGGATCAAGTTTCTAGAAGTTAATTCATCAAGAGAAAGCATTTTCTTCCTCCTGGCAGTGGAAGAGAAGGGATGTGGAATGCGATGGTGAGTTGATCTGAGGTGATCAGCATGCTTATGTAACTTGCAGAAATGACATCACTTTCACCCTGAAACTGCACTGTTTATGTTAATTCACTGAGGCTGAATTATGACCTCTCCCCAAATTCCTATACGTTAGAGTTCTAACTATCGGTACCTCAAAATGTAGATATGGAGTCTTGAGATAACTGAGGTAAAATGAGGTTATTAGGGTAGGTCCTAATCCAATCTCACTGATGTCCTCATAAAAAGAGATTAGGACGTAGGCATGGAGGGAAGACCATGTGAGAACACAGTGAGAAGATGGCCATCTACAAGCTAAGAGAAGCCTCTGAAGAGACAAGCCCTGTGACAACTTGATCTTGGACTTTGAGCCTCCAGAACTATGAGACAAGAAATCTTGGTTATTTAAGCTAAGGTCTGTGGGACTTTGTTGCGACATCATTTGCAAATGAAAACATGCACATTTAAAACAAAATCTGCCCTGAAACTGAGAGTTACCTCAGTGAAGCCTTGAGCCATCACTGTCTGACATTCCAGTTGGGAGACTCTCCTGGAGCTTGATGCTGATACACAAGCTGGTATGTATACTCACTGACTCCTGTAGATTCAATCTGAAATGTGCAGGAATCCACCAGGTAGCACAGGGCCCTGACGCCTCAGAGCTGGGGTTTCAGAGCTGGAGCATCACAAAACTGATGCCAGGCCCTCCTCCCTTCCTTCCTTCCTGTCTGCATAAGCCTGCATTTCGTCCCCATTCTTCAGGAGGATTCCTTGTGGAGGCAAGGGAGACTGAATTCCCTGAGCACTCACTCTAGGACTGCACGGCTGGCACTCGGCCCATGCGGTGTGGGCTCTTGGGGCCAGCAGTTTCAGGGAACTGGCACACTCAGGTTTGACCACAGTAGCAAGGGGGTACTTCCTGGTGAGTGCCACCAACATGCTGCCACCACAGGCCTGCATGTCCTTACTGGAGGAGAGGCAGATCCCTCACATGATCTAAGTAAACCAGGGACTTAGTAATCCCATTCCCCCAATGTGGGCAGGTCAGTGAGCACACAGTGGTGACCAAGCACTGCCTTTAACAAGTAGCTTTTCAAACTGACCTATCTACATTGCTGCTCCAGTGTCTCAAGTGCCCAAGTGCATGTTTTGGGGGCATCCAAAGCTACTGTTAATTGCAAAAGTTAAAATTTTGATTTGCAAAAATAACAGCACCTCCCTCAGAGAGTCATCAAGAAAATTAGAAAAGACAGAGAGAGAGGCAGAGACACAGGCAGAGGGAGAAGCAGACTCCATGCAGGGAGCCCGACATGGGACTCGATCCCGGGTCTCCAGGATCACACCCTGGGCTGAAGGCGGTGCTAAACCGCTGAGCCACCCGGGCTGCCCCAACCTTTGGACTTTAATGCTTGAGATGAACAGTCCAGTATCAGCAACTGAATCCAACACTACAATGCACAACCTTTCCCTGTCCACTGTTAGCTTTGAAAGGCCAATACTCAGAATATCAGAAAAGGATTTCCATGGCCAACACCAGCTTCACTTGACGCCAAGGTGGAGACATCAACATCCACAAGTCTGTCCTCAATAAAATTTCCTGCCTCATGGTCAAGGCTCCAGAATACTTGATAAAGGCCGGATGAGCAAACCAGCTATTTGAAGTCACATCCAAAACAAACCTAAATCCATATCCTTTGAAGTTGGTCTTTTTAAAACAACCAAACAAAAAGGCTCATTTTTGGACTACAGCAGGTACTACTCTGAGAAGTGAACCATTACAGATGAGTGAGAACTATGTTTTTCCCCTTTCTCTAAAAGACACAAGAACCACATATAGACATGTTTATCTGGGTAAGGCATATGTGTGTAGTATGAAAAAGAATGATTCTAAGGTTTGGCTCAATTCTTAGCCTGCAAAACCTCCCAGATGTACCTAAGTGCTTGCTCTCTGGAACTCGAGGGAAAGACTTTTGTCACTAGCAAAGCATGCTTTTTATATTGGGAGGGGAAGTATAAGGCATTCCGACAGATATACTACTGAAAATAACCTCAGTGAAAACCAACAAACTAAAAAAGTTTGCTTCAGGTCAGATCTCAGCTTGGTTAAAATTCTCATTGGGGTCTGTTAAGTCACATCATTGGGTACCTTTCACAACATGGATTATTCATTAATAATGATGAAAAAGCCCTGAATTTACTTTACTACAGTTGAAACCCAATTTAGATATTAGGAAATACGGTTTCACCCACACATAAGGAGGTAATATTGTCTTCTGAAGTCCTTGCTTAAGACAGATTTTCTTGTAAGGTGTGGTTTATGTTAATATTGTTACAAGGGTCCAAATGTGTATACTGATTCTGTGTGTATATATACCCATATATAGTGTCTCTCACTTGTGAAGAGGAGAAATCCTAGGAAGCACTAATACCAAAATAAGAACAAAGTACTGCCTTTCATTGGAGGAACACATGAAAACTGAAGGCATTATGTAACTTCCCCAGTAATTCCTGTGAAATGGGAAAATAGACTGTTACAAATTCAGAAACAAAATTAAAATAACTCAAAGAATTCAAATGCTCTGGCAATCAGGGTGTGGTGACTGGTTTCATGTTGTAGAAACAGCTATTTTCCTCTCATTGGGGGCTTTGCTCACAAAACTAGAGGAAGGGATATGACACCAGGTACAGATACCCCATCATGGAGCAAAATGTTCCCTGTCCACTGAGCAAAGACTGGATTATCCAAACACTCCACCACTACCACCTAATGTACACAGTCCATAGTAGGTGCTCAATAACCAGACTGACAATTTCAGATTCTCCAGGAATGTTGTTTTTACAGATCAATCTGCTTCTAAACATCATGTCTTAGTCCAGGAAAGAATACTTATCCTCTTCTCAAAGATAACAGAAAGTAGTAAGTCAAGCCCTTTTACTTAATTTTGCTTTCTTCTTTGGAACATGCACAGTCACACCTATACACACATACTCTCACACACATATACCTGTGTATACTCATAAGTGTGCACATAGGAACATATGCATAAACACTGTGTGCACATACACATGCACACCCTTTCAGACATAAACATACACATCCATACCCACTTCTGAAGAGGAACTTGGTGTCAATTGGACAGATCTCACTATTGTCAGCTCTTCCCACTGGTAAAGAAATTTCTAGTCCAGAAACACGCACACACACACACACAAACACACTCAGCTCAAACTCTTTGCAGTTGTGGATGTGATTCAACTATATTTAGGAAAGTGGGAATTTTATTAAATTTCTTTTTTTAACAATGAAAATATAATCAAAGAGAATAATAGCATTTCATATCACATACCACCATAAATAGAACAAAAACCTATTAATGCTTTGGTTGTCTTTTTCTGGAATAAAAAATGACCACTTGCAATTACACAAAAGCATTAAATTAAATGTACATAGAGAATGTTCAAGTTTTCATGCACAAGATCTTTTTGGATTAATATGTCAAGTTATCTTAGTACTATCAACCCATGGCATTTAGTTGTTCTCATTATGATCACCATGCTTTACTCTCTTTACCCACTGATTTGCTAGACTATAGGTTGAAGGCAAAGAATCTAGGGCAAAGTGATGGGGATTAGAAACAAAAATCTTATTATATAACCAAATTTACATTTCCCATGAAGTAAACACAGTTGATATTGCAAAACATGGTATCTCTCAGATAATTATATTAGCTACCTAACCACATTGATTTGAATATCCACACTTGCTAGAATTAAAATTTTAGTCTAAATATAATTGTGCTGGGACTCCTGAGTGCCTCAGCAGTTGAGCATCTGCCTTTGGCTCAGCTTGTGATCCTGGGGTCCTGGGATTGAGTCCCGCATCAGGCTCCCCGTGGGGAGCCTGCTTCTCCCTTTGCATGAGTCTCTGCCTCTCTCTGTGTGTCTCATGAATGAATGAATGAATGAATGAATAAATAAATAAATAAATACAGTTGTGTTTTCAAGTAATGTTCTTTCTCAAAGTCTTTCCTGTTGCATATTTCATATCCTTCAACTAAAGCTACCTGATTGTTAAGTTTGGGAATGAAAACGTCCCACAGTAGAAATTATGAGCTTAGTAACTACACTTCATTATGTAAAATAAAACCATGAGTCTTTTTGTAAAGGCTTGATATTGACCTTTCCAATTAACAGGCCCAGATACCTGTCTTTGTTTTGCACTCAGATGATGGATTGTTTCCTCTTTGATTCCACAGCAGAGCATCTAGCTAACGTAGGTAAAGACTAACAACCTAAAAAGCTTAAGGAAAAAACAGCTTTGGTGCAAGATCTTGCAAACAGTCCTTATTCACTTCCTGTGGTAGAGATAATTTTGAGAGTATTCATAGGTAGAAACAACTAACAACAAAGTAATTTTGTCTCCTACATATATGGATGCAAAGTGATTTTTCCCTAAGCTCCTTGAATTCTGTCAAGTAACTCAGGGGAGGCCTAAATGGCCCTTATAAAGGTAACCCTGTGCTTTGTTAGCCTGAGTGCCTGGCATTCAAGAATCCTGCTAGGAATTTAGTAAAAATTTATGTGCAAAATGGAGGTAAAGCCACATCACTGTCTTGTAATCAGTGCAGGTCTAGACATTAGGTACATCTTTTAAACTAGTGCTTCTCAGACTCTCCCCAGCCTAGGAAAGTTTCCACACTAGTTTCATTCTTCTTCCTCAAAGGGAGCATCCAGCAGGCATACATGCACATGCCTGTGCACACACTCATGTGCGTACACCCACACACACCTGAGAAAAGCTAGCTACCATAGGCTTATGATTTCAGCTTTTTCTGAAATCCTCATAATCTGCAGCTCCAAACAGCCTGAAGCAGATGGCCCTGTGGGTATAGCCAGGGTTGTGGGCAATTATCCCACAGGTCTACCCAAGAGATAAACTAGAGGAACATTTTTTCTCAGTAAATTAACCGACATAGAAGTCATTCCCTAAAGGTTCCTCCCTGATACTAACATAGCTTGTTCAGCAAGATCTCAGGTCTGGACTCTCCCACTGTCTTCAGGGAGGCCTGCCCTGCCCTGGCCCAATGCCCATCTGAAATTCCAACACTCACCTAGTATTTCACGTCCCTCCTCAGCGCCTATCACTATTTACAAAGGTCACATAAACATGATGACAAGAAAGACATCTGCCTCTTTTGATCAACAGATTGCTTACAACTGCATTGAAGCACAGTAGGTGCTCAATAAATATCTGTTGAAAGAGTAAAAAATCACAAAAATGAAACTCTAAAAAATATTTTTATATTAAATCATCAGCCTAAGGAACTGTCATTTCTGCAGAAATCATCGTGCAAATGTTACAGACCAACTAGTCTAGACACTTCTACCTGAATAGAGGCTAAAAGCATGCAGCCTCATGGGCAAGACTATGGGTCAGAATGAGGGTGTGTGTGTGAGAGAGAGAGAGAGAGAGACAGAGAGAGAGAAGCAACAGCAGATGTCCAGTGCAAAAGGGAAGGACTGCATGCTGGAGAATCCCCGCATGCATGCCAACTCAGGAGGTGACAGAACCCAGAACTGCCTCCACTCTACCCTGATTCAGTGATCCACAGCAGGGGTGCCTTAGGAAATCTCATATCTTCACTTAATATTCACTTTATATTCTACTTTTTTAAGATTTTACTTATTTATTTATGAGACACAGAGAGAGAGGCAGAGACATAGGCAGAGGAAGAAGCAGGCTCCCTCTAGGAAGCCTGATGTGGGACTCAATCTCAGGACCCCAGGATCATGACCTGAGACAAATGCAGACGCTCAACCATTGAGCCACCCAGGTGCCCCAAGATTTATATTCTAAAATATGTGAAGCTGTTTTTAAAATGTCTGTGCTACTATGAATGTGAGAAGCATGATAAGGTCTGATACCAGGAGACCCTGAACAAATTCAAGTTGTTATCCTGAGAGCTTCATGTGAAACACTGGGGTTCTCTATTACTTCTGGGTTAATGTCAATTTGGCTCCCACTTTTAAATCATATATTTATTTTGAAGTCCTCTTATCTATGTTTCCTTTGCCAGAATTCAGATGGCTAGGTAGTTTAAAGTCCTGGGATCATCACCCAGTGTCTGAGAGCCCTATCCTCAGATTCAAGGGCCTGGGCAGATCATGCATGCTGCCTTCCTGCTGCTAGTCTATGAATCCTGTTCAATTTCTGTATTGGGAGTCTGCTGGTAAACAAACCTGAGAGTCCTCTAGATATTGGTCCCATTGCCTTAAATCATTAGAACCTGCAGCACATGAACCAAGTCCCTCTTTTCTTTTCTTTCTTGTTTTTTTTTTGGTCATGGACCAATCTAAGTTATTTATTTAAGCCATCTCCTGCCATAAGCAAAGGGAAGGAAGATCAGTGCAGTGATCATTATTTGATGCAAGAAAGAAGGTGAGCTTAAGGTTCATGTGCAGAGGCATGGTCCAAACTAGTTCTGTGCTCCCTACACTGGGTGGTATTCCAGAGTCTCTTTATTCAGCTTCATAGCCAGTGGGAAGCAGATTCACGTGAGAGTTATGGAATACAGTATGATTACCATCTCCCCAGGTTAACAGCTTGGACCTGATGCAGAGATGGGGTAGGTGACACACTGGGGTCTCTTATAGTCTCCATGATATGACTTCAGGAAGATGTTCAGGTTGCTCAATCCCACGCCCGGGGTCACTGTGAAGTAGGTGAGAGCCTTCCACGTGCCAGCTCAGCTGTCTGTGCCATGCACACATAAACCACCCCAACTGTGCCCTGGCTGAGAAACCCAGGGACCCTGAGGCTGCTACCACTTTCAACCTGGACAGCCTCAGCACTGCCCAAGTCCCCCTTTCGTAGCATCCTTCCCTAAGCAAACAAGCACTTCATCAAGACTTTTGAAAACAGAGCTAGGTTTTTGCCTCATCAGTAGAGGGCCCTCTGAATGTGCAGGTCTGGGCTCTACAGGCTGGCTGTAGAGGGGGCCACCACACAGCCTTTACCCACTGCAGCAACTGGATCCACAAGAAGGCAGCATTCCGAGAGCCCAGCCAGTGCCCAGTGGCAAACAGCTGCCCTGGGATCTCCAAGGTCCCTGGCTTGGCACTTTCTTGTGAATGGCTGACTTGTGGCTGATACAGCCCCTCAGAAGCTTTTCTATCATCATGTGAGTAATGGCTGTGCCCTCAGCCATGAAAACAAGACTCAACCTTAGGGACCTCTTCCCAGGGTCAATGACTGGTCTATCAGCGAGGTCTGTATTTTCTCAGATCTTTGTTCTTCCTTCACAATCCCCCACTGGAGTTCTTTACATATACCTTGCCCTGACTGAATCAAATGTAATATCTACCTCCTCACCAGACCCTGACATACACAAAGAGTCCCTGTCACATTTCTTCACCTCAGTTTTGCAAATTGCTTCTAATTTAAGTTTTCCTAGGGACTACCTCTTCCAACAGACCATTCATCAAAATGGCAACATATCACTTGTCTGAGACACACTAGCTGACTTCATTCTATGAAAAACCCATTTCAATACTGAGAACTAAAATGTTCCTGACCTTGTAATGCTGTAGTCAGAACTCTGGTTTTTTAATTGTCAGGCTTTTAATTTTTTTTTTTTTTTTTTTTAGTTTTTAAACATTTTTAATTTTAATTAATTTTAATTCCAGTAAAATTAATATAGCGTAGGATATTAGTTTTCCAACTGTTAGGCTTTCAAATGCCAGAAACTTCCTATTTTTTTCTCCACAGGGCAGTTCTTATGTTTCAGAATAATAATGTATGAATGGGAATTCAGCTACCAGAAAAATATCTTGGACTTTTAGAGAAAAAGGAAAATAAAAGAAAAAGTGAAAAAAATATATCAATAACAGGGACAATGTGCATGCATACTAAAGAATTTGGGTGCTGATAAACTTTTATTTTATTTTATTTTATTTTATTTTATTTTATTTTATTTTAATAAATTTATTTTTTATTGGTGTTCAATTTACTTTTATTTTAAATCAGAATTGCTTTGGTTGTTCATTTTGGCTATTTTCACTAAATTATGGCTCAACTCCATTTACTTCCTCAGGCATTCATGGGCCTGATGGAGGGTGATACAGAAACAGTCTGTAGCCACCCTTGAATAAACATCCAACTTACAAACAGCTCATTTATATAAAGCACTACCAAGCTATGAAATGTTCCTGTTGTTGTTTGAGAAAAGAGTAGGTGGAGGAGGTTTTTAGATATTACTGGGTTTAGCAACTGAATAAAACTAGAAGATGTGAAACATGGAAGATATTCTTGAGAGTTGACCAAGGAGACACACCTATGTGGCTTTCCCTACACCATCACCCCAAACATGTATGTTCTGCTCTTCAGTTTTCAAATTTTCATCCATTAAAGATTCAAATGTATTAATTCATGTTGAGGTCATCTTCCATGCACACCAGCCACTCTCCCAGGAGGGTAACATTCTAGCCCTTGCAGCCACTTCCTCATAACCGCAGGCATGCTGAGATGATGAGATGACAAGAACAAGGCAGGCAATGCAGCCGCCATACTGATTTCAGGCTTAGTCAACACACTGCTCTGTGCCCTGGAATTCTGGGCTCTAGTCTAGTAGACTGGGACAGGACTGGTGGAGAAAGTATGGAAGTGAAGCCAACCTTAGGAAAACACATATGCATGTGGGCCTCGGGGATGAGGGGCTGGCAGTGGAAGGTGAGCCCCCATTTATTGCCAAACCCTGGAACACAATCAATGCAGAAGTTGGAAACTTCCAGCATTGGGCCCAAATTCCACCAGCTCTCCTGATCTGGTATGATGACAGCACCCCATTTTTTTTAAAGTGCTATTCTTAATATTTATGTCAGCTCTGTGTCATTCCAAGAAAGATTTGAGGCAGCTCACAAAAAATACTTGGCACAAAAGAAGGCTTAAAAGAAAAGTAAATAAGTGGTGACTACTGTTACCAATACTGCTCTACATATTTGAAAGTTGCTAAGTAAATCTTGAAAGTTCTCATCACAAGAAAAGAAAATTGTAGCTGTGTGTGGTGATGCATGTCAACTAGACTTACTGTGGTGATTATTCCACAATATAAACAAATAATGAATCTTTACGTTGTACACCTGAAACTAATATAATATTGTATGTCCATTATATCTCAACTCTTTTACAAAAGTGAATGAGGAACTTGTGGTGGAAGTAAGTGGGGGCAGATGCTGCTAATGATAATAAGTGCACTGTAGGTTGGAAGAGTGTCAGGCTCTGAAGTCCCCACCAGTGAAGGCAAGGCAGGAAGCCCCAGCTTGTAGAATTCTCTTTGGCCTTCTGATAAGTCATAGTGACCAATGGGGGAGTCACACGTTCATTCATGAGTGGGAGGCAAGGATGGCAGCCCCAAATAAATCCTGCCTAATAAACAACCCCCCCACCCCAAATTCTGACAGTGTTCATGGTGAGATCAAGAAGCTATAAAACAAGCCAACTGCTCCAAAGAAGCCTTTGGTATTGATTCTAGGGATGGTTCTCCTATAGGAGGAGTTCAGGGAGAGGTCTTAGTGACAGAGGAAGAAAGTTCCCAATATATGACACTGATTGACACATATTATGTGACACAGGAAGAGACTCCCCAGTGGCATCCTTTCTGAAATGCAGGTACTCATTTCCTTGGGTACGTCTTTTTTTTTTTTTTTAAGATTTTATTTATTTATTCATGAGAGACAGAGAAAGAGAAAGAGAGAGAGAGAGAGGCAGAGACACAGGCAGAGGAAGAAGCAGGCTCCATGCAGGGAGCCTCGTGTGGGACTCAATCCCGGGTCTCCAGGATCAGGCCCTGGGCTGAAGGCAGCACTGAATTGCTGAGCCACCAGGCTGTCCTCCTTGGGTACTTCTTAAAGACTCCTTCCATATAGGCTGGCTGATGGCAGGACTGCCAGGCATGATTGAGACAGGCAGCAGCCTAGGACAGAGCAGGTGTCAGGGTTCAGGGTAGCTGACCTCCCTCCCAGACACTCCTGATCCCTGACAATTCATGCTACTTCCATTTCATTTTTTTCCTTATGAAAAAATGCACTGTAGGTTGCATTTTTTTCCTTATGAAAAAATGCACTGTAGGTTCCTTTATTTTTATTTATTTTTTATTTTTTTGTATATCTTTTTATTGGAGTTCAATTTGCCAACATATAGTATTAACACCCAGTGCTTGTCAAGTGCCCCCCTCAGTTTCACTTGGAGTTTGACCCCTACACCTTCTACACAGACCTGCAGGGAATAGGTTAGAAATCTCTGACAGGGTTTGGATTTTCCAGCCACAAGTCTGTTGGTGAGTGTCAGCAGTCAGACCTCACTTCTGCTCCTACTTCTCACTCTCCATCAACTATACATCTTTGAGCTGTGGCTGAGGCTCTCTAAAGCAGAATTCAGATATGGGAGATCTAATGCCAAACTCAGAAACACCCTTGAGGAGAAAACATTCCAGAGCTACACTCTCAGAATAGGGCATTACTTCTGCAGCGCTATTTAGCAAACTAGAAAAACAACTGAATAAATGTTAACAGTCAGCTAGTCATAAATATTCTTTGTAATTTTAAATACTGTTTTGAGAAACTCCAAAGTCTACAGTAGAAATCAGAATTATAAACACTAGGTCCTGTTCCCCACAGTCACAGGCTAGTCATGGTTGCAGGAGGTCAGGGATCCTCTCAGACCCTCAGTTCCACATCTATCCACTAGGAAAAGTAGCCTGGCCTGATGGGAGTGGCAGGGGAAGGTGGTGGTGGGGGGGACATAAGGGGCAGGATGCAAGTGCTCTGACACCCAGAAGCTAGCATGGGAGGTACCATGTGGATGTGATGCTCAGGATACCCTGAAAGTATCAGGTCACTTACAAGCTCTGAGAAGCCACGGACCACCTGCCGTCGCTTCAGATTGGTCTCTCCATCCAGGTTGGCAGTCTCAATGTGGCACAGTCCATCAGGGTCACTGGAGGACAGCAGCAGAATGTCTGCAGGGATGATCTCATTGCAGCGAAGACGCACAAAATCTCCCACTCGGATTTCTTTCCAGAATCGATTCACATACTGCTTTTCCTCCCTGATAAAAAGACTACCATTAAAAAGACTGGCAGAAGATCAATCATACCTAAATCTGTGTGATGGCACATGCAGCTCATTTAACAAATATATCTATTTTCCAGTATGTTAAAAATTTCTATAATAAAAATATTTAAAAGGGATATTCATAAAGGCCATATATAATATGACTCCATTTACATAAAGTATTCAGAATAGGCAAATCCAGGGACACAGAAGGTAGATTAGTAGCGGCCAATGACTAGGAGGAAGAGAAATGGGGAGAAATTTTTTATTGGGTACAGGCTTCCATTTGATTAAAATGTTTTGGGACTAGGTAGTGATGATGGCTGCACAATACTGTAAATGCACTAAATGTCTGAATTATACACCTTAAAATCGTTAGAATGTCCACCCATAGGTATATACCCCAAAGAATTAAAAGATAGGACTGATATAGATTCTTGTACATCCATCTTCCTAGTAGCATCAGTTATTACAGCCAATGATGGAAACAACCCTAATGTCTAATGCTGAATGAGTGGATAAGCAAAATGTGGTATATATGAACACTGGGAATATGATTCTGCTATGAAAAGGAAGGGAATCTGACACGTGCTACAACATGGATGAATCCTGAAGACACTTTGCTAAGTAGAAGAAGTCAGTCACAAAAGGACAAATACTGTGTGAGTGCACTATTATGAAGGAACTACAAAAGGCAAACGCAGAACAGAATCTGTCTGCATCTCACTATCCTTCTCCTATCTGCAGTATGAAATAATAATAGATGCATCCTCTTCAACTCATTCAAGAAGTAGATAGCAAGCACATGCCAATCACTCAGAACAACAGCCAACAGTCAGCTTTCAACATCAAGTAGTTACTATTAATAAATTCTTAGATGGAAACCGTATTTGTAGATTTCTTCTTTAGGTTTTTTTCCTACTCTAAAAAAATATAGGCCAATTAATCCTACAAAGGGCATTTTTAAGACTTCCTTCAAGGCTGCTTTATCCGTTTTTATAAATAAGTATAGAAACAGGACTGTATTTCAACATGATATGCTATAAGGAAATTTTAGCAAGAAATCCTCTGGCTTATAGTGTTGAGGGGAAAGAAAAAACACACACCAAAACACATTTCACCTTAACCATCACCTTCTTACTGTTTCCTGTCTCATAAAATGCCTCTCCTCGCCTGAGTTCCTGGAGAGCCTGAATTCAGGCCAGTCTGGATCTCAAGGTGGACCAAGTCAGTCACATCTAAATGACTCCTGAACTTTAGAAGAAGTATTGAGAGTTTTACACATCTATTTAACTCCCACGCTGTGGATCTGAGGAAACCCATGGCAAACTTCCAGGAGCTCCTAGCCATCAGCTGCCCTAGATGTGAAGGGAGAAGTATCCCCTTCCATTTTAAGCCTCTGTTTTCTTTTTCTTCTAATTCAAGGCCCACCAAACCAATCATGTGCAAAGCACAGTTTGGCCACCATAAGACCAATAAAGATAAATTAGATAGCTCTGTATTCAAAAATAATGCAAGGCAAGACCAAACCACAGGATAGCAACCCTTGAGGACTATATAATCAAGCCCACAATGTGAGCAAAGGTATTCTTCCTGGGACAATCCAACACTCCCTACAAAGCTAGGGTATTCTTCAAGACTGCTTCAACAGCTGTGAGGAGGTCCCATCAGCTTCCAGCTCGAGGTCAGCTGGCTCTGAGATAAGGGACAGAATTAGCACTCAGTCATCCAACCATCCTGCTGGCTCACTGCCAGTATGACCTCTTCCCTGTGGACAGACAGCCTTGATGTGTGAAAGATGAAACATTTGAAAATGTTCCTATCTCCTTTTCTAAAGGTCAAACCTTGACTTTATATCATTGCAAGCATTACTTCCTTAGTTTCTCTCCCTTATCATTTGTTGAGAAAGTACAGAGAAATCTGAAAGAGCCCATCCTCTTCCCAAAGAAGTTTCCCAAAGCGAAGTCACTAATTAGTCAGAGGAGGGCAGCATACACCCTGAGAGTGAGGTGGACAGGCTTTGTTGTGATGGGAGTTGCCAGGAGACTGGTGGTAACAGACTTGCCCAGGGAGGGGCACAGGAAGGTGATGACAAGGGGAGGAGCAGAAGTGTCTGTGTTCAGCTTACCTTAACTACATTCCATTTATAGAACTCATCTAATATAAAGTCAGTTTCCATCTGTCTTGGAGTCTTAAAACATTAGCTTGCCCACTCCACTGGAGCACTGTTTTTAAAAAATAACAACTTTGGTGGAGGCATTGAGCCTCCAAGGAGATTCTCACTGTTGGAACACCCCCAACAGATCCCGATGTGGCCATGAACTGCAATCACTGGGTGAGGAGATCTCTGGCGACAGTGCTGGGGAGTGGATCCCTGTGAGCCACGGAAAGAAGAGGAAGCAGGACAGAGGGTGGCTCCAGGATGCCTGAAAGAATGCAGGCTTCTGTGAAAAAGTCCTGCAACTCACAGGAATTCCTACAGTAGGTTGGATCCTTGGAAACCCAAACCTGGGCATCTTTTGTGAAAGAAGAGCAGCATGACAGAACCTTTTGACACCTCAACAGACCAAAGATTCCCCATCAAAGCCCCACTGTCCCATCAACAATTCCAGCTGGAGCATCAGTGCTGAGTCTGGACCCTACACCAACCCCTGCAATGTTCCTGCTTACTTTTCTGTAATTTTTATTATATAATTATATTATATATTAAATATATTGTATATACTCTATGTGCATATATTATATGCTATTTTATATATTAAAAACTCACCTATAAATGTGTCGATTTTTCAAAATAAGAACATTAAGTAATTTTAATGATATAGAAATTTTAAGAAACACTGCCCCATATAAAGAAAAAATCAAGCTAACTTTAAAAGAAAATTAAAAAATAAATTCATACCGATATATGCAATATGTAATATATATTACATGTAACACACACATTATATATGAGTAACCCTTCTTCTCGTGGACCTCATGAGGAAGGTATAACACTTATTTTTTCCCAGCAACTATATTTGAACATAGGGTCTTACGTTGAAATGCAGTTGGAGGGTGTGGTCCTAATCCAATGTGACTGACATCCTTACAAGAAGAGGAAGAGACACCAGGGATGTGTGCACACAGAGGAAAGACCATGTGTGGTCACAGTGAGAAAACAACCATCTGCTAGCCAAAGAGAAAGGCCTCAAAAGAAACCCGTCCTGCCAACATCTTGATCTTGGACTTCAATCTCCAAAACTGAGAGATAATAAACTTGTTTAAGCCACTTGGTCTGTGGTGCTTTGTTATGGCAGCCTGAATAGACTAACACCTAGTAACTGCAATTCCCATGACTCCTTGAGAAGGACAGGCTCCCAAGCTACAGTGACAGAGAAAGAGAGGCAGCAGAGAAAGCAGGTAGTGGAGGGCACTGTACCAGGTGATTTATCTACAGGCATGTGTCCCACACTCCCCTACACATCTGTGCACAGGAAAACACTGCAGAGAAGACAGAAATAAATCTCTGACACAATACTACATAACACTGGCCTCCTAATGACACTCTCCTTCAGACTTTAATATGCAGCCGGTAAACAATTTAGAACTGCCTTATATTTCCTTAGGTCAGCAAGGACGCAGTTCAGGGTGGACAGAATGGGTGACCCTCCTCTCCATGGTAAAAATCTCAGGAGTGCACACTGCACCATGGCTGCCCTGTCAACTCTAACCCCCACCAGGGAGGGGCCTGCACTCCTCCAGGAAACGAGGACTCCCCTGAGACACACAACTTGTATTTTTTTTTTTTTTTTTATAGTAGCAAGGTTGGAAATCTCCAAGTCCTCAATACTCTGCATTCCTTCATAGCAATTAGGAAGTAGCACTGTTTAGTTTGCCCACATAATATTCCTTCTAAAGAGAGGATTCTGAGATGGCCCCAAGATCCTCAGATCAGTCCTGGGGTACACACTCCTGCCGCCCCCGAGTGAGGTAGGGACTGTGAATGTGGTGGAAATCACTCCTGCTGATGTAACTAGGGTGACCAATCGGTAGACTATGGGCCAATCAACAAAGAGACCATCTGAGTGGGCCTCACGGAGCCACAGGAGTCCTATAAATCTGGGTCTAAGGCCAGAGACAGGAAATCAGACACTGAAAGTGGCCACATGGCAGCGCTGAGACTGTGGGGTCTCAGTCCTAACCACCACTGGAATTACATTGCACCAAGAACCCAAAGAGCCTAGAAAAGGACCCAAGACTCACATAAAACCATAGGCCCAGCCAACACCTCAATGGTAGCCTCTTGAAACCTTGGCCAGAGGACCCAGCTAATCCATGCCTGGACTCCTGACCCCCAGAAAACAAGTTAATACATCTGTATTCTCTTTTTTGACACACAGATTCATTCCTATTTAGGTGTACATCACGGTGATTCAATATTTTTATACAAAATGATCCCCAAAGTGTAATTACCATCTGTCACCATAGAAAGTCATTATAATATTATTGACCATATTCCCTATGCTGTATACTACAGCTCATGACCTACTTATTTTATAACAGAAAATTTGTACCTCTTAATCCTCTTCACCAATTTTACCTGCCACCTAACCCTGCCCCACTCTGGTAGCTTTATTCTCTGTATGAGTGAATCTATTTTTGTTTTGTTCTTTAGATTCCACATATGAGTGAGATCCTACAGTATTTGTCTTTCTCTGACTTACTCACTTAACATAATACCCTCTAGGTCCATCCATGTTGTTGCAACACTGTTTTCAGTTGCTGAGTTGGCAGAGATTTATTGCAGAGCAACAACAAAAAAAATCAATATGCACCATTTCTATTTTCTGCACAGAAGCAGGAGCTAGATGCTCCCCCTTCCTGGCAGCTCAATTTTGGACAGCGTGTAACAAACTAAAGATTCTACCAGGTACCAGAGTTTTATAATCTGCATACTTGAGGAAAAGCTATTCAGCAAGAAAAGAATGCAGAGCAAGATCCAAACGTGTTTTTCTCTCTCCCATAAACTGGAAGCCCATCGAGGGCATGAATAACATATTAAAATGTGGGAAAACCCTGAGGGCCTGGGTGGCTCGGCTGGTTGAACACCTGACTCTTGATTTCAGCTCAGGTTATGATCTCGGGGTCCTGGGATCAAGCCCTACATTGGGCCCCATGCTCAGCAGGGAGTCTGGTGAGAATCTTCTCTCCCTCTGCTCCTCCCTCCGCTCGCTTATTCTCTCTCTCTCTCTCTCTCTCATAAATAAAATCTAACATGTGGGGAAACCCTGAAAATGTGCAGTCTTGAAATAGCAGCTATGTTATAAATACTACAAACATGGTGCACAATTGTTCCACAGGAATGTCAACTGGCTCTTCTAATTAGCTGCAATTCCCTGCTCATAATTCCTGAAAGGTCTGAACTCTGGTGTGTTGAACCAAGATTTCGAAGTTCATGAGTAAAAAAAGAGTGATTCTTTTGAAAAGTGGGGGGGGGGACCTAAAAGGGGTAGAGTGATAAAGATGTCTCATATTTAAAAGATCCACAGATGAAGCCATAGACAAAAGCAAGTCTTTTCTTAAGAAAAGCCTTGCCACTATTTTTTTGTTTTTGTTTTTCTGCACCAACCACCTCACTTTGGGCCTGCTGTTTCCTCAGCTGAACAGTTGAGAATATTAAATAAATGATTTTGAAAATCTGTTCTGAGGCTAATGTGAGCCTTCTGAGATTAATAGATTTCCCCTTCTGGGAAAATCTATTACTAACATTTTATAATTAGTCATGCTGAACTTGGCAATTTTCATCTGAGCCTTTTTTTGTTCAAAACAACAAAACGCAGGAGTGAAAAAATAAGGAAACAAGAGGATAACCAATGACAAATTTTATTTAAAGACAAACAGTAAATAAAATTTTAAGATCCCTTAATTCATCATTTTTGGTTATTTAATGTTTAGGCTGAGTTAAACTATTTATTTGTACTAGTTATGTTTTTTAAGGTTCAATCCCCTAAAAGGAGATACCTGACTTACAGAATTCACAGGAATTACTCTAAGTAGTTGAAAGCATGTTTTCCCTTCAGATCACTGTTCACATAGCTCTTCTTCATGAATACAGGGTTCATTGCTCAGAATGTCTTGTTAATGTTTTATCTTTTGAAAGGCATCAGAGTCAGGACGCCTGGGTGGCTCAGTGGTTCAACGCCTGCCTTCGGCTCAGGGCATGGTCCTGGAGTCCCAGGATTGAGTCCCGCATCAGGTTCCTGCATGGAGCCTACTTCTCTATCTGCCTGTGTCTCTGCGTCCCTCTGTGTGTCTCTCATGAATAAATAAATAAAATCTTAAAAAAAGGCAGAGTTTTCACTCACTGCAATCTTACTAACCCCTCACCCTCCAGTGTTTAAGGTATCTCAGCAATGGCTCAGAATTTTCAACAATGTATCTATAGATATCTCCAATGTGGTGAAGGTGGATATATTGCATAAAACAAACAAACTTAAAGTTTAAAAAAATGCACTTGCAAAAAATGAGGGAATTATACTTTCATCTTTAATGTACTGTTTCCCAGAAGATTTGCATTTAGGTTATTGGCTATCATTTTCACTACCTAATAGTAAAGCAGCTTTTGTTTTTTTAAGGTGACAATAGGTTCCAATTTGCCACAACCAGTCAACATCCCTGGTGACCCACTGCCACTCCTTGTACAAAGACAGTCACAAGAGTAATTGGATCATCACTGCCCTCATCTCCAACCTGGTCTATGAATTCAAGAATGAAATTCTGCTTTTTAAGAGTCCTCCACAAAGGCTGCACAAAGAGGCATGCTCATTTCTGATCCCACACACAGGCTAATCCTCTGTTGTCATATGACATGATCGTTCAAATTCTGTAACAGTGTAATCAATACAAAGTAGCAACGGGTGTTTGCAGTGCCAGGCTGCCCACAAAATACCACAGGCCACATGCCTGGGGCTGCCACCTGCCAGCTTCCAGGTCATCTTACAGTTGGAGATTATTGCTTCTTCTCTATTTTGGTATTTTAGGAGAGGAATGAAAAAGTTCAAAATGGCTGCAACATGAATACACATTTGGTTTTCTTACCCTTACATTATCTAACAACATGACATGGCCATATTCTATTGTATACTTCCCCTTGCTGTAAAAATGTTAGCTTTAATTCAATGGCAAACTATTTTCACAACTACACATGGGAATCCCACTCCTGTCCTCTCCTCATTCACCACACCCACATCCTACTCAGGTGCTGGCACTGGAGGCACATGGGAGTAATGCGGCACATCTCACTTGCCTCCCGTGCTGTCTCCCTTCTGTTAAAAATGTCTCTCCTTTAATAAAACCAATCAATAAAGGAATATCCTGGGTGAGGATGAGCAAGAAATAAAGTGAGGATGAGAAAGAAGAGATTCAGGGTTGTGTTTTTCAGTTTCTTTTCTTTTTTTGTAAAGGTTTTCACATTACAGTTTTTATGTACAATTTAATGCTCAAAGGAAGAACATTTGTTTTGAATAGGCAATTGGGGACTGATTCCTAGAAGAGGGGACACCTGAATTTAGATCCTAAAGAATGAAAAGAATCTTTTCCTTTTTTAAAAATTTTTTTAAAGATTCTTTTTCTTAAATTTATTTATTCATGAGGGATATAGAGAGAGGCATAGACATAGGCAGAAGGAGAAGTAGGCTCCTCATAGGGAGCCCGATGCAGGACTCAATCCCAGGACCTGGGATCACTCCCTGAGCCAAAGGCAGACGATCAACCGCTGAGCCACCCAGGCGTCCCCCTTTTCAAATTTTTTAAAAGATTTTATTTATTTATTTGAGAGAAAGAGAATGAGTCGGGGGGATGGGCAGAGGTATAGGCAGACACCCCACTGAGTGCAGAGCCCAACATGAGGCTGGAGGCAGGGCTCAATACCCAGACCCTGAGATCATGACTTGAGTGGAAGTCAGATGCTTAACTGACTATGCCACCCAGGTGTCCCACAGATGAAAAGAATCTTAGCCTAAACCATACCCCAAGGGGACTACTTATACTAAAGAATGGAATTTAGGGAGAGGCTAGAAGAGCACTGCCCAAATCAAAGATAAGGCAGGGTTGAATCAAAAGAAGTCAATTCAGAAATAGAAACAGGAAGAAAGGATGGGCATGGAAATTTGACTATAATCTATATGACTAGATACCCACCATGAATGATTAGATGAGAATGGGCATATGATAAATAGACATTTCTCCAAGGAAGACATATAAACTGCCAAAAGACACATGAAAAAATGTTCAACATCACTGGGCATCAGGGAAACACAAATCAAAACCACAATGAGATACCACCTCACACCAGTCAGAATGGCTAAAATCAACAACACAACAAACAATGGATGTTGGCCAGGATGTGGAGAAAGGGGAACCCTCTTACATCATTGTAAGGAATGCAAGTTGGTACAGCCAACTCTGGAAAACAGTACGGAGGTTCCTCAAAAAGTTTAAAATAGAGCTACCCTGCAACCCAGTAATTACTCTACTAGGTATTTACCTCAAAGATACAAATGTAGTGATCTGAAGGGGCACCCGCACCCCAATGCTTATAGCAGCAATGTCCACAATAGCCACACTATGGAAAGAGCCCAGAGGTCCATCAACAGATGAATGGATAAAGAAGATGTGACACATACATACAACGGAATATTACTTAGCCACCAAAAAAAAAAAAAAAAAAAAGAAAAAATCTTGCCACCTGCAATGACATGGATGAAGTAGAGGGTATTATTCTAAGTGAAATAAATAAATCAGAGAGGGATGCCTGAGTGGCTCAGTGGTTGAGCATCTGCCTTTGGCTCAGGGCATGGTCCCAGAGTCCTGGGTTGGAGTCTCACATCGGGCTCCCTGCATGGAGCCTTCTTCTCCCTCTGTGTCTCTGCCTCTCTCTCTCTCTCTGTCTCTCTCATGAATAAATAAATAAAATCTTTTTAAAAAATCAATCAGAGAAAGACAATAATCTTATCACTTCACTCATGTGAAATATAAGAAACAAAACAGAGGAGCATAAAGGAAAGGAGGGAAAAATAAAAGATGAAATCAGAGAGAGAGAGAGAGACAAACCATAGGAGACTCTTAATCATAGGAAATAAACTGAGGGTTGCTGGAGGGAAGGGGGGTGAGAGGATGGGATAACTGGGTGATGGGCATTAAGGAGGACACATGATGTAATGAGCACTGGGTGTTTTATAAGACAAATGAATCACTGAATTCTACTTCTGAAACTAATACACTATATGTTAATTAATTGAATATAATAAATAAGAGAATGGGCATGTGAGTATCCACATCTCCAGCCCTGGTGGATGTAATGTGGGAGCCACTGACCTTACACAGGGGTGCGTCTGCTGTGGGAAGGAAGAGAGTCCAATTGTGGTATCTTCAAGGCACTAGTAGCGTATGTGGGTTGGCCTTGTAGGGGATGCCCACAGCTTGGAAGACAAAGGCAGATAAAGATAGGAATCTGGAGCTTTATCTCACTAAGTCCTCACACAATCCTAACACTATATTCCCACTTAGAGAAATAAAGATGGAATGACCTAACCAAAGTCACAAGCCAGGAAGACAAAGGACCAAATCTCCAGGAACCATGAAGCCTCAAGGGCCATTTGCTTTTGAAAGCACTTCTGATCTGGTGTCCTAACAGAGGAACAACTACAACTCCTAAAGGAGTTGTCTATTGACAACTTTGCAAAATTCCAAGCCAAAAACTTATTTTTTTCTTTTAAATTATGCAGCCCAGAGACCAATGTAGTCTGAAAGTAAAATACTGATATACTTGAATAAGGGTGGAAAGGCAAACAGTCCTAGACCTCTGCAGTGTTTGACACAGATTTCAGTCCATTTGTCTGACCGTCTGCTTATTTGCAAACAACCAGAGCAGCCACATCCAAGGTTAGAAGTCACCAAATTGTGGTCTCTGCTACAAACTGGGAAGTGTGTCCTAAATGGGCCTTGGCAGATTGAGAGATGAGCTCATCCCTAACTGCGGCCAAGAGCCTCTGAGCTTTGGCAACCTGGACACCACCCACTTCGGACTTCTGACTCTGGGGACACCCCTCTGGGGCTGAAGGGCAGTCAGTGGGTTGTCACTGGGGCAGGAGAGCAGGGTTTTTTGCATGGCTTTGGAATGAGCTGGTAGCTTTGACAAGGGCTCCCAACTTGGGTAGCGCACACATGGCACGGCTGGAGACAAGGCTATTGGCCAAACTGCCCATTTTCAAATTCGCTAGCTCGCCTATGGCAGGCATGTTACAGGTCACTTCTAGGGAAAGCTGCCCCCACCTTTCTTGAAAACTTCTTCCCCCAGAGAATATTTCCAAACAGTACTAAGCAGCTGACTCTGGAATGATCAATAATGAATGATGATGCCTCACATCTGGTCACTGCTCCCACCGAGGGCTTGAAACCCCAGCACAGGCACCGTCTTGCCTCATAATGACGGTTAAGTCATTCTGGGGGCTCAGAAGCCTGAACTTCAGCACCTCAGGTGCCTGGTCCATAAATGGAAGTCTGTCTTCCCACAGAAACTGTTCACACCTGTCTCCCAGCAGCCCTTCATTCTGGTTGCACAGACTTCCTGCTCTGCAGGTGGGCATCAGACCATCCACAAGGACCTTCAAATTGAGCAAGGCCACAGTCTCTATTTTGACATCACTTTCCATTTTTTTTTTTTGTGCATGATTTTCCTCATTATGCTTTTGAAACAAGAGATTGACTTTGACTAATAAAATCAGAAATATTACACGTGAACAAGTTACACCTTACAGTTAAATTGTGGTTTGGAGTTAAAGCAAGAGCTGCTATTTTGTTTTCTTAACTTAGAAAGATGGCATAATCATTCATTGCAGTTAAGTAAAATAGAGCACCCAGATGAGTAGAATCACAGTGAAAATAAGATTGCGTGCTCAGCACCATTCTTTACTATTTCATTGGCACAGAACAATTAATCCCTGTAAAAAGAGAGATCTTTTCCAAACATCAAATTGACTCTGGCCTCTCAGTTTATCACAGTTCCTGTGATAAAGGAACTCATCCCATGGATGAGACAGGCTTGTTGCAACTAAACTAAGTTCTGTTACATCTGCTAAACCAACAAAAACAGTTGGTAGAAATCTCTGGATGCTTTGCATCTTAGACAAGAACTGAATCCATATTCTTCCTCTCTTGAATAGTTCAAGGCTGAGCTATGTTCAAATGTAAAGTATATATAAAGATCCACAGAACACATTTTTAAGAAAAAGAGAAGACCATGGAACAAACCTAACATGCAAACCAACTAGACTGCAACATCCCCAGCCTGGCTGGACTTTAGGACTCCTCGGGCCCAGGAAGGGGAGAGCAGCACAACACGTCTGAAGCAAACAGAATGAAGGAGAAACCAGGACACGGTGAGGCAAGCCCTAAATGGGAGGTTCACGGCAAGTGATCCAAGAACCTCGTGGAATAATCATCAGTGCCAAGGCCCAATGCCTTGGGGATAAGAAAATCCTCCATGGAAGTTATTTTTCATCTTGTAAACAAATGAAGGCGTGTGTGTGGAGCACAGAGAGAGAGAGACACAGACAGGAAAAATTCTCACAGCACTTTAAAAAGATCCACTGAGACTCTAAAATTATCTCAAATTTAATAAACCCTCATTTACACAAAGGCAGAGAAATGAAGAGCCCAGAATGAGAGACAGTGGCTTTAAAGCAGGAGTTCTCAACCTCAGCACAGATATTTGGGCCAGATAATTCTTTTTTTTTTTTTTTAAGATTTTTAATTTATTCATGAGAGACACAGAGAGAGAGAGAGAGACAGAGACATAGACAGAGGCAGAAGTAGGCTCCCTATGGGGAACCCTATGCGAGACTCAATCGATTCCAGGACCCCAGGATTACAACCTGAGCCAAAGGCAGCCGCTCAACTGCTGGGCCACCCAGGGGTCCCTGGGCCACAGAGAGCTAGCCACCTTGCTTTACAGGATGTTAAGCAGCATCCCTGGCCTCCACCCAAGAAATGCCAGCAGTGTGCCCCTCCCTACAAGCTGTAACAGCTAAAAATGGCTCCAGACATTGCCAAATGCCTCCTGGGGGACAAAATCATCCCAGGTTGAGAAGCACTGCTTCAAAGCACCTGTGACAAACATTCTAGAAAATGGATTATCAAGTAAACATTAACTAAACCAACATATTTTTTAAATCATATACATGAGAAGTCAGCAATGAAAAAGAAATGGCAAAATCTGCCACAGGAACTTGACCCAAGTATGTTGCACAACATCCAGAATGTGTCTTCTTTCTACCCTAAGTTGAAACATCTGCTCCTCTGGTGAGACATGCTAATGGCTTTTCAATTTAATACTAAAAGTCAAAGGCAGTGAGAAGATCTTTGGGAGTGGTTTTCCTGCAGTTAATCTTAATGATTAGCAAAATTACCAAAAGTATGGTAGTTTAACCCATATGCATGAAATGTATTTTCTAAAATACTTATTATTCCAGATGTCTTCTAAAAGCTACATGCATAGTAAGAAATGCTCCAGATATATATAGAAGCACATGTGTGCATGGAGAAGACTGCTCAAATGAGTCTATACTGAGCCCTCTGAGATACAGTCAGAAAATGCAGAATCTCCCATGTAACAAGGGCCTCAGGCTTCTTTAGAATGAAGGTGAGGGGGATCCCTGGGTGGCGCAGCGGTTTGGCGCCTGCCTTTGGCCCAGGGCGCGATCCTGGAGACCCGGGATCGAATCCCACGTCGGGCTCCCGGTGCATGGAGCCTGCTTCTCCCTCTGCCTGTGTCTCTGCCCCTCTCTCTCTCTCTCTCTCTGTGAGACTATCATAAATAAATAAAAAAAAAAAAAATTTTTAAAAAAAAAAAAAAAAAGAATGAAGGTGAGGTAGATGAAGTTTCCCAGCCTACACTGTATTATGCTGGGACCGCACAATTATATGCTACAATGCAGCACTGCCTATCCAGAAGAAACCATTTTTCTCAGGAAATATACTAGCCTGTGACAGCAAAATGATACCTTAAGCCAGATCACTTAGAAAACCCCTGGTGAGTTTCAACTTTTTTTTTTTTTTTTTTTGGACAAATCATTTCTACTGCAGTCTTTTCTGAATTTAATGGGACATTCTCAAAAATAATTCCTTAGATATCAAGACCAGGGGATCAGATTCGTCATCTCAATAATAATACAATTACTGCCGTTTGAAGCATGTAATAAACACTTGGGGCACACTTTAAGAGTTGCCAAGGTAATTTCTACTACAGTAATTCACTTGTTGGTATGATATTCTCACAAAATGGGCAGAAATAATATGATCCACATTCTGGCAGGCAATGCCCTAAAGCTGGAAGAGGTCCTGTGTCTTTAATAATTTTAAAGGCACCAATTACATTTCTCCATTGGTATCTTAGAGTACCAGCCCCCTTATTTCTGTAAGCAACAGCTGCTTCATTTTCCAAAATCCTCCCTTTCCAGTTGAAAAGGTAGGAGAGGGCACTCTAGCTTTCTATCTGCATCTCCCTGACTTATTCTGCGAATTAATGCCTATGTTCCCCTCATTTTTTCTATACTTTTTGCTTCCTTCTTGACAATTTGTGAGAACTTTCATATTAAAAATATTCACCTCCTTTCTGTCCTCTGCCTTGAATTTTTTTTCTCTAAAGTATTACAGTTTTTATAATGTTTATTTGTGGCATATTTTGTCATATAACAGTTAAAATTTTTATTTAGTTACATATGCCTGATCTTGCTAGGCCTAACTCAGAAAATCTCCTGTGCCCCTGGCTGTAATGTGGCTTCCTTGTTTTGGGTGATTGGGGGTAGGAATGCAGAGTTCTATTCATATTTAAATGCTCAAACCAACTGATATTCATTTTTATAAGGTACAATCAAGGATCCAATGCTATTTCTTCCACATAGCCAATTGTATAAACACTAATTATTAAATAATCCTTTTCCCATTGAACTTAAATACCTACTTTAAAATTCTCACATACAGTATCGGAGGTTTATCTATTGTGTTCAAGCAATCAGCGTGTCATTTTTCCTGTCCACACCGTGATACTAGTGGTTTGATTGCAGTGTATTGGATCAGCTGCAGCACTGGGTGCCCCCCTCTGGGGGAAAGAGGTCCCAAACCAGCTGGGCCAGCAATGCAGAGTGACTGCTGGATGGGTTCCTTACCCTTACTCTGCAGGGCACCTGCAAGTCGTGTACACCCTTATGCTGCAGCCCAGGTTTCACTAACTGGTACAAAGTCCTTCCTTCATCTTTTAAAAAAATGTCTTGGCTCTACTGGAGCATTATAAACCTTTAAGGCCATTTTATTCAGTCCCACCTTCTAAGCAGCATCGCACTACACACAGGCATATCCCCCTTGGGAGTACTGGGATTATGACAGCACTGACTCTCCTACGCAGGGCCACAGGAAGCTTTTCATCGCTGAGTGCTTGCTGACATCCTTCAGAAAGGTACTACACTTTCATAGAAGGGCTTTGAACCTTTCTTTTTAAATTTATTCTGAGGTCTTTTACAGTTTTTGTTCCTACTTTCAGTAGCTGATCTTCCCCACTTCCCTTCTTCAGTAGACTCAGTGCCCTCAATTACTATGAGCAGTTCTTGTTTGTGTGGCCACAAGTGTCGCTGCCCCCAGCTCGATTTCTCTTGTTCAAACCATCTTCCTCCCCCGGGCAGCCCAGCCCCTTTGGAGGAATGGTTACTATTCTTGTTTAACACACCTGGATTCTGCTGTGCTTTCAACAGTGATGGCAGGTCCCCTCCTGTGGCAGGTGAAGTAGCTCCCCAGCTGAGAGAGGAGCACAAACCTTTACCCCGCCTTCTCTGGCAGTCTCTTCCAGCCCCAAGAGCAAGAATGACACCAGGGACCAGGGCATGTGGTTACCCTTGCACGCACTGTCACCTTCCCCACTAAAGGCTAGAAGACTTCTGCAGGCCCAGGTATTTTCCAAGATGCTCTGCTCTGTGGGACTCACCTCAGGGCTTTCTAATGGTGCTCTCCAGTGCCTGCAGCCCATGGCGGGTAGGCTGCACCAGTGCCTTCCATGGCCCCAGATGGACTAAAGACTGCTCCAGAGGCACCTAGCCCCCAGTGCCCCACCCTGCTCAGGTGTGTGAGGGCTGGAGGGGGAAAGGGTTTGTTTGCTGGCTACCATTTCCCCAAAGCTCCCTGCTTCCTCTGAATCAGAATTTGAAGGGTAAAAGTCTTCATTGATGACAAGATCCTCTCCTCCCATTTGCTATTCTGAGGGGACTAAAAACCAGAGCAGCACAGCAGTTTTCTTAACCAATGGGCATGGCAGACTGGGTCAGTGCAGCCCAAACTGTCTGTCACTGCACCACTGGGAAGTCTTCCTAGGGCTTACTGAACAGCACTAACTTCCAGATCGGTCCCTGACCAACAACCTGGGTTTTTCCCTACTATGCAGAATTAGAAATCATGCAAGCAATCTCTTGTCTATATTAAGCCTTTCTAAAAGAATCAGTATAACAACATTTCTCCATATTACAAATGTCCCTCAATTATGACAAGCTACAAAGTTTGGTCAGTAAAAAACCTCAAATAAGCACTGCTCTTGTCAGAGAAAAATAGAGGGAATATTAAAAATAGATCAAAGTATGCTGTGGTGACACAATTTCTTTTGATGCAGTTTGTATGGTGATATAAGAAACCTTTGGTATTAATAGCTTCAGAGCCAAATTTCAGTGTTCTCTAGTAGAGCAGTAATGGTAGCACTAACCCGGGGAAATTGATTTCACCCAATATTTTTCTGAGAACAATCAACAATGCTAGAATTAGGAAGGAATGGTGAACTCTTTGTTTTCCTCCTTGGGTAAAAATATGGTGACAGTGGCCATGCTGACCATCACCTGCATGTCATCATTTTCGTTCTGTTTCTGCAGTGCCCCTGAGGTGGTGACATACTCATTTTAAGGATGAAGATAATTAAGGTCAGAAGGGGTTAAGTCCATGCCCCAAAACTCACAAGTAGAAGTCAGAAGACCTAGGAGAGGGTCTATGACTTACAACTGTGATCTTAGGCTTCTTCAAAACATAACCCTTGCAAGGTTTGTCAAGGCCACCAATCAGGGATATGGACTTCTTCTGGCCAAGAAAGAACCCCATATATCTCCCACCTGCCCTCTTCCTTTAACTTGCAGTTATAACCTCCTAGCAGGCTCTGACATCTGACACTCTTCTGGTGATGACGGTCCTGTCCTGGTTGGGAGGATTGGACTCTAGAGTCAACTAAATCAAAGTATCTTGGAGGCAAGTGTTCCTGAGGTGCCAGGTTCAGTCTGTGGTTTGTGATTCAAGGGCCTGGAGTCGAAACTAAGGTGACTCCCATCTCTGAGGCTAGTGCCCTGGGGTGAGAGTCATAGGTGCCCACCCAGCCCCCACTGCCTGCTGTCCTCCTGCAGCCAGGAGAGCTTCAACAGGCCCAGGAAGCCCAGGAGACACTGTCGTGCAGGTCATTTGTCAAAGAGAAGGGACTAAGTCCCCCACTTCACATGGATGACAGAATGGACATGTGAAATCATGACTCTTGAAATGTACCTGGTGGGGGAAGGATGGAGATCCCCTGTCTCAGCCTGCCTATAGACATCCTAGCAAATGACCAAGGACACATTGGAAGGCAGCATGGAACAATGAGAAGATTCAAATCAACAGGAGAAAAACCAGGCTCTTTCTGATTTTCTCCTTCCTGCAAAGTGCCAGATTCCAATCTGGTGAAACAGCTTCCAGATCTCCACTGCTAAAGTGGACTGGATGACACACAAACACTAAACAAAAGAACAAACTTTCTCCAGATCACAGGAGCAAAACCCAATTCTGTGGTAGCTGCCTGACCACTCTAGCCAACCATCCCTTCCTCCTCCTCAGAAACACATACAGTGCCACTAGCACATGGACAACAGATAGACTGACCCCACTTGGAGTCCCCAGTAATGCAAACTAAGCCTTGTTTAGTGTGGAAAGGCCCAGTAATGTAAAACTAAGCCTTGTTTAGTGTTCCAGCCCACTCTGGAACATTCCCTGAAGCTTCCTACCTGTCCTAATTAAATCCACTTTACTTCAAACACCAATACTCACAGTAACAATGTTAAGCATCTATTTCTTATTTACTTGTTTTATCAGTTTTATTACCAGTATTTCAATGACACCAGAGACTGTGTTTTTACAGAGGTAAAATCCATGCATTTAGTATATTCTTGGTGTTTGAACAACTGGATGACTGCACTATCCTTTTGTTGTCCCTGACTAGAGCTTCAGCTGCAGGCCAAGAGTTTGGTGAGCCCTTGTGGGTGAAAAGAAAATGTGTTTCCTTTTCGGTAACTAACTTGAAGAAAAGAAAACCCTTTGGAGTGAAGGTGTGGAGTGTCCCCAGGGAGATGGGCTGTATTAGGGGATTTATCCTACATGTGCTCCCCTATACGCTGTTGGGTACACACTGGGAGTTTAGGAGGCTACTCAGCCAGCAGCTCCCCAGACCCCCAAGGCGGTAGTCATGCACAGTGGACAGGGTTGGATACCCCTCAGCAGCACCTGGGCACACAGCAGGAGGTGAGTGAGCTGAGAAGTCAGGGCAGAACCAGGCCCCACACTGGCCTCTGATATGGCACTTGCAGTCTGCACAGGCAGTCATGTCTCTGAGCCTCAGTGTCCCTATCTGTAAAGTGAGGACACCAGTTTCTGTGACAGCATCGTGGGTGGTTGGGGAACAGGTTTGTTAATGTGAGTAAGGCAGCCCTGAGCTGCTTCTGTATGCAGTCACGGCTGCTGTGAATGCATCTCAGGTGTAAGCTTCTGGGGGACAGTGCAATCCCACAGCCTTAAAATGCTGATTCTTATTCAGGTCCCAGGTAGCCAACATCTGGGCCTCAATTTGCTCATTTTGGTAAAACTGTTCTATCTGGCATGGAAAACTACACATCCTAGCTCTATAAAGCACCCTGGCCCTGACACCACTATACCTACAGCTTACCTGGCCAGCTGCCCGTTCCCACCACTGAGCAGGAAGGGCATCACAATCCCCCCTTGGGGAGTCCCTCACACTAATCTCTGAACCCTAAAGTGTCTGCCAGAATACAAAAGCCACTATAGCAGCAAATCTCCTATGCTATGAATTCATCACACTGATAACTGATCCAGGTTGGTGAGCAGCCAGCCACACGCCTTTGGCTAAAGGCTCCCAGTATTCCAAAGGGAAGGATCTCATCTACATTTTTATGTCAACACAGGGAACATGCACTCCACATGAGGGAGGCATGTGGCCTACTTAGGTTCAGTACCACATACAAAGCCATCTTTGTTCACCAGAGAGACTTTTTAAATGATTTTCCTGTTTTAAATCAGTAAAATGTTGCTTTTGGGCCAAGACGTTATTTGGGAACTCTCTGTCTGGATGCTTTTCTTCTTAGAACAGAACAGAAATTGGGCAAAGTGCACTGTGGAAACACTGGCATATGCCCATCTCCACAGTACAGACTGTGTTGTCTTAACATCGCAAACACAGAGTTGGGCTTTCCTCTTTGAAAACTGAAATGAACACATTGATAAATATCCGGGCAGATTTTCTCAGTCCTGAGAACCCCTCTCACTGCAACCTAGGGCTATGTGGACAGTCTATTGAGCCAGGTCAATAATATCACAAATCAAGTTTCCTATGGCTGCTGTTAACAGATTGCCAGAAACTCAGTAGCTTAAAACCATACAAATTTACTATCTTAGAGTTCTGGATGTCACAATCCCAATACAGGTCTCCCTGAGCTAAATCAAGGAATCAACAGGGCTGTGTCCCTCTCTGGAGATTCTAAGAGAGAATTTGTTTCCTTGCCTCTTCTAGTTTCTAAGAGGCCGCCCACATTCCTTGGCTGATGACCTCTTCTTCCATCTTCAAAGCCAACAATGGAGGCCAAGTCTTTCCTACTGATTTGCCATCTTTCTGGTTCTCTTTCTTCTTTCTTCTACCTTATGGGCCTCTGTGATTACACTGGGCTCACCTAGAAAATCCAAAAGGATCTCCTTATTTTAAGCCTAAATGATTTTAACTACTTTAATTCTACCTTGCCATGTAACCTAAAATATTCACAGGTTCTGAGGATTAGAAGATGGACATATTTGGGGAGGCCATTGTTTTGCCTGAAATAAATCACAGACCAAAATTTGGTACATACAACTGCATTGTACATATGAGGAAAGTGTGATTAATATTCAATGGGGTGTGCCATTTTAGGGATCTCACCAGGAACTTAGTTTCCACCTGGTGTCCACATGACCAAGGGATCTTTTTCAGGTGGATAATTCCTGATAAGGCAAAGCCAAGTCTCAGGAATACACCTTCATCTGGCCCCCTGGGGGTTTGTTTCCCTCAGGGGTCCGAAGGGAAACAAATCATTAGTAAGAAGGTAGGTAGTGACACTGCAGCCCGTGCTGGTCTTCTTCCTCCCAGTCTATCATAATGTCTCCTCTAACACTTGAATTACACTTTTCCACCTACACTCCTTTTTTTTTTTAAGATTTTATTTATTCATGAGAGACACAGACACAGACACACACACACACACACACACACACACACACAGAGGCAGAGACATAGGCAGAGGGAGAAGCCTGTTCCATGCAGGGAGCCTGATGTGGGACTCGATCCCAGAACTCCGGGATCACACCCTGGGCCGAAGGCAGGCACTACAGCGCTGAGCCACCCAGGCATCCCATGCTCCTTCTTTCTTTCATCTGTTGAAATATCAAGTTGGTTCTGCAGGGCTCATGCGAGGTGCTAAGGACACATCAGGTGTTAAGCAAGGTGGGTCTGCCAATGTCCTCTTGCCATCTGGGCATCTGCACATTTTCTTTGCTTCTTGGCTACAAGGACTGTGCCTCTAGAGCAATTTACTCACTCAAGGGTTCTCCTAAGAATCAAAATAAGCAGCCTAAATTCCTCTGTCTTTGTGAGTCCATATGAACCAGAGTTTGGCCCCAGTGTAGCTGGCTTTATCCTCAGGAAATCCAGTTCCCATTTGCAAGTGGCTCTGTCATCAGCACTTATCCCATTAAGGATATACATTCTTTTTTTTTTTTTTTTAAGGATATACATTCTTAAAACTCCAAAGCATCTTGCCAATCCTGTTTGTACTTGCAAGATGGCTCATAATGGACGTGCCAGCAGGGGAACTGAATAGTGGATTCAGAAAACCTGACAGTGAAGGTCACTCAGTTTTGGCCACTCTGGGCAGTTCCCAAACCTCCATGGGCCTTGGCTTCTCTGAGTATAGAATGGAAGCAGCAGCTTTCCTCCCAGACTCAGGCTTGCATGTACTTCCAACGCCACCTACATGTTGCCGGTCTGTATTCACAATGCTCTGCCCCCAAGACATGTGTGGGCATGTGTATGTGTGTGTATATCTATATGTATGGGGTGTGTGTGTGCACACATGCACTTGCAAATAGGTATATACATCAAGGATATACACATAAAAGAGACATCAAAATAGAGGAGAAAGAGCATGCGACCTAAAATAAACAGCAACTGCTCAAGTTCATCTCTGCCATTGACTGCCTGGGTGCACCATCCAACTTCTGTAAACATGAACATTAAGTCATCTTATCTGTAAAATATGGCTAATGATGCAAAGCAAATTGCCTCTCAGAACTGTCCCTGGGAAACAAATCAGGATTTTCCTAGCAAACATCAGGTATTTGTTGAATATTTAATATATATATTCAAATAAAAGTTTCTTAAATAGTTGAATGATTCTGAAATTTCTTCTAAAAGTATCAAATATTACAGAAATATTAGGAATTTTAAGTATTAGCTTTTGAGATTTGCTTAAATTATAATAAATCCTGGGTAGGTAAATGCTCTTGGTTTGGAAAATAGGCAAGAATGGAGGAAAAGTAAAAACTCTTTTGAAATATAAAGTGCATTGGGTCACCTGGGTGGTTTAGCAGTTAAGCATCCAATTTTTGATTTCAGCTCTGGTCATGATCTCACGGTCATGAGATTCAGTCCTGTCACTGGGCTCAGGAGGGTGTCTGCTTGAGATTCTCTCCTTCTCCTTCTGCCCCTCCCATACTCATGCACATGCTGTCCCCCTCTCCCAATAAATAAATCTTTAAAAATTTTTTAAAAAGAAATATAAGGGGCATTGCTAGAACAGTACATCAATGGTGGTCCATGGGGATATTCTTGGAGAAGCCGGCTCCAATTTCAACACATGGGCCCACATGAGCCTGCTGGGTCCCTACTCAATGAAACACTTCAAGCTTGATTTTGGATTACTAGTTGAGTCCCTTTGACCCACTTTGCAGATGCAATCTGTCATACTCAGCCGTACACGGGCATCGGAGCCAGTACCTCAAAAAGGATTGGAACTATACTGCCACCTACATGGCTTTAAGTTCATTCTACTGTGCCTAAGAGTCATGATCTGGGAAAAGAGATACCACCTTTATTTTTTTAAAAAATCCTTTATCATCATCAATATTTCAGTACTTGCATTTACTTTTAGTAAAAAAAAACCACACCTGCCCACTGCAGCACACTTCACATTTACTTCTATACTCTCTCTGAGTTGAAACAGTAATGAATTGACTATACATAGATCTTGAGGAGAAAAATAATGCATTAACATACAAGTACAGTCCAGATAAAAATCAGTCTTATAGCCCAAGAAATGTGGGTCATGTTTCTCTCTAGCACCTTTTGGGTCCACAGACTGAAGGATTATGTTTATCTTCTAGGGGAAGAACACAAGGAAATGTTAAATCCATAGATGAAATATGAAGGTTGGGCTATCTTCCTTCCCCAAACTCATCTAACTCTAGGGATTGCCCAACATTTGATAACTTGCTTCATGAAAATAATTTTCTACCTTTACTAAAAATAAAAGACAAAAATAAAACCTGTAATTCTTATAATTCCCAAACCAACCAATTAGAAAAAACAGTATTTTGGAATCAAAGATGGAAGGCACATATCATATTTATTTCAACTAATTTTGCCAAGAAGTTTATCTTATTACATGTGGTCCTTACTGCATTGAGAAGCAGCAGTGAAAACTGCTGAAGATGATTATTTCTATACAGAAGACTAAATGTCCTCTTAGCCATGCATAGAACAAGTGATTTTTCATTCATTCCATGAACTACACCAAACAGCTGCCCTAACACATTCTTTTCCTCCTCCCTACCGTAAATGTTTCCTTTCCCCAAGTCATAATACATTCTTTCTCCAGGAATAACTGAAGGGCAAGCACATATTTTTCTCTACTGCATCTAAATTACAGTTCTGACCACAGCTTATACCTCAACACACCCATGTTTCCGTCAAACAGATGGGCCTCCACCACAGCTCAGAGTGTAGCTTTTTATTAGGCAACAAAAGAGCAAAAGGGACGATTTGAGAGGTTCTCAGAACTTTTAAAGAATGACCATAGTGAGTGTGAGACTAGCAAAACCTCCTTTTTTTTTTTTTTTTTAAAACCTCCTTTACTCACTTCCTCACTTCGTAGAACCTTTAAATTTTTCAAGAAGTGGCTCAAATGCCTTCTTATCTCTACTGCCAAGTACCTCTGAACTCTTGAGGTGATCATGTGTCCAGTCTCTGAGCACCTGCACCCCAGGCAGGGAGGCCCGGCAGCCAGGTAGTGCCCTAGACTGACCATGAGCCTTCTCACCCACTCTCCTGCAGCCCTGTGCACAGCCCTCTCCCAGCTGGTCTTCAGGCCACCCATCCCCACACCCACCTACAGCAGGCCTACCAGACATGCTCTGGCTGAATGAAAGAAGGCTTTGACAATTCTTGTGACAGTCAAGCATTCTTTATGGGATAATTGGGTTTTTTTTTGGGGGGGGGGTAATTGTTTTAAATGAAATCCTAATTAACCAAATGTTTTTAAAAGGAAAATGCATTGATTGGTGTCAGTTGAGACACTGAAATGACTTCTTTATGAATTCTGTAGCTGTCTTTATAGTAGAGATGAAGGTAAAATCTGATTTCTTTGAGGGAGACCACGGAAGAACATATCAGTAAGAAAAAAAGCAATAAGCAATCATCAAATAACACTTAAAGCTAAATATATTTACCTTTCAAATGAGTCAAATAAATCAGGTTGATAGATCATACCCCCTCTTAACTGACTTACAGATGCAATGAAGCGCCGGGACACCTGCACCCCGATGTTTCTAGCAGCAATGGCCACAATAGCCAAACTGTGGAAGGAGCCTCAGTGTCCATCGAAAGATGAATGGATAAAGAAGATGTGGTTTATGTATACAATGGAATATTACTCAGCCATTAGAAATTACAAATACCCACCATTTGCTTCAACGTGGATGGAACTGGATGGTATTATGCTGAGTGAAATAAGTCAATCAGAGAAGGACAAGCATTATATGGTCTCATTCATTTGGGGAATATAAATAATAGTGAAAAGGAATAGAAGGGAAGGGAGAAGAAGTGTGTGGGAAATATCAGAAAGGGAGACAGAACATGAAGACTCCTAATTCTGGGAAATGAACTAGGGGTGGTGGAAGGGGAGGAGGGCGGGGCGTGGGGGTGAATGGGTGACGGGCACTGAGGGGGGCACTTGACGGGATGAGCACTGGGTGTTATTCTGTATGTTGGCAAATTGAACACCAATAAAACATAAATTTATTATTAAAAAAAGAGTTAACTCTTTGTTTCCAAGCTGACTTAACTCTTTATTTCCATGCTGTACTATGTTAATATTAATAAGACCCTTTGTTTTGCAATTTGAAAATAACATTGCCATGGTCACCCACCCCTGGATATCAAGGTTCATTCCTAGTTCTCAAGTTTGTTTTCATATTGCATCTGCTTTCTCTCACGGTTTCACTGTGGCCTGTCTTGCCAGGCATTTGGATTAATAAGCAGCTAGCCATAATTAACAATTTAATGAACAAAAGATTATTTCAACACAATTGCTCAACAATCCTCATTAAAACATTCTCTCTTTTGTGACTTGTTTCTCAGGTGGGAAACATTTGTGTAAGTAACTAATGATTCCCAACTCATCTTTTTATGCCAATATTGTACCCTTCCTGAGTGGCAAGTCTGGATCTATGGTACTTTTATGCCAAATACTGTCCATTCTTTGGAGAAACCTAGTGAAGTTTCTTGGATAAGGTAGGGTGTGGGTTTATGATTAGACAGTAAGAAATTCACAAGTGCTAACATTAAAACAAGCTTTCCTGGACTTTGGGAAAAACTGAAGTGGTTAGGAGGATGTGATGTGCTCATTGGCCATGAGATGGGGATATGGGGAGGCACCAGATGCCAGCAATAAGGTCCTAACAGAAGAGCGGCACCATTGTAGGATAAAAGAGATATGATGGTTAAATGAGAGAGTCCCTATTGTATTCTCTGAGGCCTGGGCCCTACACAAGCTTACTGAGCACTGGGATGAACTGCATCCTGAGTAAGAGCATCCCTGGTGACCATGGATGGGATGTTATGAGGTGGAGAGGAGGGACCACTACCAGAAAGAGTCCAGCTGTGTAGGATGATGCAAGCCCTGAAAGATGTCATGGTGGAGGACAGGTCCTAGCATATAGGAGGAAGCCTGTAACTCCCCTGGTTCCTGAACATATTCTAGGGGTGAGTAGGGGAAAGAGGTGTGTCATGAACCAAGTACATTAACTCCCTCAGGGAGTCCCCTTCAGGAACAATTACTGCTTGCCATGGTAATGGGGAACATGCATTTCACTCTGATTTTCTCTAAGAAATATATTTTTCTTTCAAAATCAGAGACAAGCACAGAGTGTTATACTCTATGTTGTCAACTTTAAATAAGATTTTTAAAAAATCAAAGACAAGGAAAAAAATCAAATTGAGCATCAAACCTTAATGTAAGGAACCCATCCACTTCATAAATTTGTTGTGAGCTGAAATAAAGGGAACATTTACTTTATACGGGAATGGTATTTCGAGGTTTTTTTGTAACACATAATTAAATTTCTGCCTTATATGTTTCATTTGTACTCACTTCCCTCTTATTGTTGGGAAGACCTCAAAGTCACTCCTAGGTCCACAGATGTACAGTGTGCCTGAGAACCATGCTCATCACCCAGGATATACCAGGAAAGCAGGAAGACACTTCCACTAACACAATGATCTAGTCTCCAGCAACACATTGTGATTTAAGTATGGGACTTGCTACTAAAAATCCCGAAACAGAGAGAAAGAAAGGGACCAAAGACACCTAGCCCTCTTTCCCAAGGCCTTTATTCTTGGTTCCACCGTTGGAGCCCTGCTACTTGGGAGTTTAGATCATTATTGGTCACCTAACAGGGAAGCGGCCTGTCCTGAAGTCACCAAGCTAAAGACTCTAAGTATAAGTACTTCATGTATATCTAGGACATGTATGATAAACTATCTGAACATAAGAAATTAATTACAAGAATTTTTTTCTGAAATAACCAAAAGAGTATTTTAGAGCCTTGTCTTAAAAATCAGGGTCACCAATCAAAGACTAAGGTCTGCTGGCAGTTACTCCATCACTTACAGCTAACTCCCAATGATGCATGGCAGTGATGGAAAGGAAGGAACAAGGAGGCCAGAGAAGGAAAACCATTCCCAAGCTCATTTCCCACAAACCTTTTAATCAGATCTGCTGTCAGAAAGCCCAAGAGCCTAGTTCAAGTTTCCCTAATTTTGCTGTCCTTAGTCACCTAACAAGATAGCTGTTACACACAGGGTAGGGTTGCCAGGAAGAAGAGGAGAGCAGGGCAGAAGACAGGTGAGTTACCAACCAATCAGAGTCTGACACCCCCACTTGTATCTCTTAGAAGTCACAACCATTCATATGCAGTTTAACTGCAGACCAATCCTCTTGCCTGCAATATTTTATGGTTCCTTTAAATCTGAAGGTATTCTAGGAAATGCACATCTATGTACTTAATTGTTTTCAAAGTACAGCAATGCCAACAGGGTTCTGGGCACACAAACTGCTTTGCAAAAGTTAAAAATACACCCTAATGGGCACCTGGCTGGCTCAGTCAGTAGAGCATGCGACTCCTTATCTTGGTGTCAGGAAGTTAAGCCCAATGTTGGGCACAGAGCTCACTGAAAATAATAATAATAATAATAATAAAATACACCATGAAATACAGCCAAAGAAAATAATAGCCAGACTGACTCAGATTATATGACCAACATATAATGCCCTGTTTAACAGGGTTCTACCTCATACCTGCCTGCAACAGGCATAAGATCAACAGACATTTGTGCCATCGTCTGAAAACAACAAACAGTCCCAGCAGGACTTAGAGGGCAAAGGCTGCCTAGGATCTGACATAAAAGCCTTCCACACAAAATACCCTTCCTGGCATTCCAGCAGGCAACCACTGGGTGGTTGGAGAATCATCCACAAAGCCAAGAAGGTCAGGTGCTACAAAGACCCAAACACCATCAATTATATTTACAAGCTAACTAGAGGGCATATGATGGCCTCCCTTTGACAACAACCTTACCAAAGCAGAGAAAAAGGAATTATGCCCTGATGTGAGTCGGCTGACGTCCTCAAGCTAGATGACAACCATCGTGTGTTTAATGAGGTGTCGGAATTGTGTTATCCAGCAGGGGTCAAGATGACCTTGAGAGCAGCTTAGCAGGAATTTTACTTCAATGGATTAGTTACAATCCATTAACACTCTTCAGCTACCAGACAATAGGATCTTTGACAAATAGGTCCTAGATGGGTCAGTGTGGGTGGGACATAGGAGACTGAGGAAAAGTCAGCATCAGAAGACAGTGCATGGACCCAGAGGGAGCTGCCAGGAGGTCAGAGCCCACAGTTCTTATGGCCTCTTCATAGACACTAGAGTTGAATGATTAAGAGAAGAAGGCCAGAAGCAAATTTTGCTGAAGGGCTAGTTCTTGGCCATAAAGAGAGTGATGCATCCCACTGGACATAAGGCAGGGTTGGGAGAAGTAAGGAGAGGAAAACTCTAAGAGAAAGGAACAGAGATAAGGAGGAGAACAGAGGAGAAAGACAAAATTAATAGTGTGGGGCGTGCAAGAAGCCCTCCAATGGCCTCAAATGGAAACTACCCCTGAGGGTCTGCTTCCACTTTAAACAGATGGAGATAGTATAAACTGTCCTCTCCACTATTTTTCAAGTGTGTGTGGCAAGACCATGCCTAAATGGAAAAGCAATCCAAAAATTTACAAGAAAGATAGTGAAAAGGCACTTGTGAGATTGTGGGAAAGAAGAGATTCAGGGGCTGAGAAAAAACCACATGCATCAAGAGTATAAAGATAGTACACACAGGCTCTCTGACACATGGGGACTGAGCTCAGACCCAGTCTGGACTCAAGGTGCTTCCTCAGTATGGCTAGGCTTCAGCTGTCCCCCCACCAGCCCCCTGTGTATCTGTCCATGCCTGGATGCACCCCACTGCTCTCCACTCTACAAGACTGTCCTAGAGGCTAGGGGACACTGAGGCATGTGGTTGGGAGCTGCCTGTGGGCTGATAGCCACTGCCCTTGGCAGTGCATAGCACCATCCAGGCACAGTGCACGAGGATAGTTCTCAGTGCATATTCCAGGTTTCTCCCCACACGGCTTCTCTGAAATGGACCAAAGATCTCTAGGAGACAGAGCACATGAACACTGTTAAGAGCAAAGATGACAGCTCTGGTCCCTGCCTGACACACTAAGAACCTGAAGCCTAGGAGTTACAACCAAAATGACTGAGTTTTAGTTTTGTGCTATTTGTTTTTGCTTTTTGTTTTTTAAGTTTCCTTAGTTTCTGACTACTCTCTGGTGAGGAACATGGTATCAAGCACACTTAAAAAATAACAAGTCAGGAAACAGGAACCTCACTGAGATTCTTACAGCATTAAAGAACACTTCTGTAGTTTGGATATCATGCCCTGTACAGACTACAAAGCTCTGTTTGTTTCTGCTTTGTAATGTAGAGTTTTATGTTCTACCCGTTGCTACACAATCACTTTGAGGAAACATTACTACAAAAATAAATACCTTTCTTTTTTCATTCAAAGCAAGGGAAAATAACAAGGACGCCCTAAGCACACCCACAAACCTTTTCCAAGAACACTTGCATTTGTTCTTGGGCTGGCAAGAGTGCTCTACTGATGATATCAAAGCGCTTTAATTTATCTACGATCAGCCTCACTTAAACACAGGGGAAAAAATATTCATTTTGTTTCACTTTAAATTAAAACAAGCTATTTTTTGTTGGTACGAGGCTGTCTTTCTTCTTCTTTGAACACAGGGGAATACACTATTCTGAAACCTTGTACTGTTATTCTCTCTCAACTATAGAAGGGCAGCAAAACACATTATTAATCTCTCAGTTGGATTTTTAAAGAAGACCAAGAATAATTCCATTTTCAAAAATGACCACAAACTTTCACTTCCAATCAAGATGAAATAAAGGTACAGGATTTACCCTCGTCTGTGAAACAAGTAAGAAACTGGAACAAAAAACATTTTTAAAACAGTTTTCTGGGCACCTGGGTGGCTCAGTGGTTGAGCGTCTGCCTTTGGCTCAGGTTGTGATCCTGGGGTCCTGGGATCGAGTTCCACGTCAGGTTCCCTGCATGGAGCCTGCTTCTCCCTCTGCCTGTGTCTCTGCCTCTGTGTGTCTCTCATGAATAAATAAATAACCTTTAAAGAAAAAAAATACCAGTTTTCCAACATTGGACCACAGGGACTGAAGGAGAGTGGTACAAACATGGCGAGGCCTACATTTGCCCCACTGTATTGTCTGGAGGAAGATGTGGGCTGCAGATGGGACAGGGAACCAGGCAGAGCCCAAGGTCTAAGCACAGGGAACAGCTGCAGTTTGCAGGGCAGAGGGCCAGACAGGGGAGAGCTGCCCAGCTGTGATACCTGTGATCCATGTGTTCAAGAAGCTACACAAAAGATTAAAAAATAATAATAAAGACCAAAATAAATCTTCCAGAGTCGACAACTATGAAGTTTGAGATATAAAATCCACTGAATAGGAAAGAGAGAGACAAGATAATGGAGGTCAACAGAGGGTCTCCCCTTGAGTTTTCAGCTGAGTTTGAGATCAGCACTGCATGTAAGGAAACTATTGAAGACCAGGAAAGAGCCACCTGAAATTAAAAAAAACAAAGGGAAGATCACTGGAGCCCAGAGGTAGAGGAACTGTCCTCGCTGTCACCAGCCAGGGTAGAACATGTCAATTCAGGTAGAGTGATCTGATGGGGACTACACCTCAGTAGTAGGGAGAAAATGAGTCACAGACTGAAGGCTGCTCTGATCCTGCCCCACAAAGGTCACATACAGGTAAGCCTCCACAGGACCAAACTGTTCTAAGCAATTTAACTATACTGAGAACAAAACTCAAGAACATTTATAGGAATTAACTCCAAAATATATAAAGAACTCCTAAAACTCAGTATCAAAAAAACAAAAAAAAAATCAGTATTTTTCCAAAGAAGGCATACAAATCACCAATAGACATATGAAAAGATGTCTTGTCATCAGGTAAACAGAAAGATGATTTGTCATCAGGTAAACAGAAACCAAAACCAGAAGGAGGGGAGCCTGGCTGGCCAGTCAGAAGAGTATGTGACTACTGACCTCCAGGTTGTGAGTTCAAACCCCACCCTGGGTGTAAAAATTACTTAAATAAGTAAGCTTTAAAAAAGAAAAACCCACAGTGAGATATCAGCTCACATCAGAATGACGAGCATGAAAAGGGCAAATAACAAGGGTTGGCGAGAATGTGGAGAAAAGAGAATACACTGTTCATAGTAATATAAATTGGTACAGCCACTATGGAAGACAATATACAGATCCCTCAAAAAGTTAAAAATGAGCTCCTGTATGATCCAGCAATTCTAGATATTTATCTGAAGAAAGCAAAAACACTAGGGTGCCCAGGCAGGTCAGTTGGTTAAGCATCCACCTCTTGGTTTTGGTTCAAGTTATAATCTCAGGGTCATGTGATGGAGCCCTATGTCAGGCTTCATGCTCAGAGGGAGTCTACTTGAGATTCTCTCCATCTGCCCTCCCCCCTCTAAAATAAATAAATCTTAAAAAACAAAACACTAATTCCAAAAGATATATGTACCTCTATGGTCACTGCAGCATTAATTACAATAGCCAAGATGTGAAAGCAACCTAAATGTCCACTAATAGATGAATTTCCATGTAATATTATTCCATTTTGTGTATGTGTACATATATATATGTATATATATACAAAAAAAATATGTGTGTGTGGTGGAATATTCCTCAGCCCAGAGAGAAATGAGACCTTGCCATTTGCAAGAACATGGATGAACCTAGAGAGCATTGTTAAGTGAAATAAGCCAAACAGGGAAAGACAGATACTATACAATTTCACTTACACTTGTAATCTAAAATAAAAAACAAACACAAAATAAAACTGAAAGAGACTCATAGATACTGAGAAGTGGTGGTTGCCAGAGAATAGAGGGATAGAGGGAAGGACAAAACAGATAAAAATGTTTTAGAGGGGGAACCCTGGGTGGCGCAGCGGTTTAACGCCTGCCTTTGGCCCAGGGCGTGATCCTGGAGACCCAGGATCGAATCCCACATCGGGCTCCCGGTGCATGGAGCCTGCTTCTCCCTCTGCCTATGTCTCTGCCTCTCTCTCTCTCTGTGTGTGTGACTATCATAAATAAATTAAAAAAATGTTTTAGAGGTACAATCATCCAATTAAATAAATGAATTGGGATGTAATGTATAGCAAAAGGACCATATTCAGTAATACCAACAATTTTGTATGGTGTACTTGGTAATTAGACTCAATGGTGACTATTTCACAGTATACATAAATATTCACTATGCTGTATACCTGCAACTAATACAATATTGTATGTCAATTATTCTTCAATTTAAGAAAAAAAAGAACATTTATAGGAACACAAAAAAGCCCAACACCTTACAAGGTGAAATTCAAAATGCTCGGCTTCTAATAAAAAATTACCAGGCAGGGGCACTTGGGTGGGTCAGTGACTGAGCATCTGCCTTTGGCTTATTAGGTCATGATCCCGGGGTCCTGGGACCAAGTCCTGCATCAGGCTCCCCACAGGAGCCTGCTTCTCCCTCTGCCTGTGTCTCTGCCCCTCTCTCTCTCTCTGTATGTCTCTCATGAATAAATAAATAAAATCTTTAAAAAGAATAAAAATTACCAAGCAAAGAAACTGGAAAATATAACCAATAATGAGGATACAAATCAATCATTACAAATAGATCCCTAAATGATACAAATAAAATAAGTAAGACATTAAGATAGTTGTGATAACTATAATGCATGAGTTCAAGAAGCTACACAAAAGATTTAAAAAATAAAGACCCAAATAAAACTTCCAGAGTTGAAACTACAATGTCTGAGATTTTAAAAAAACAAAACAAACAAACAAAAAAACTCACTAGATGGGATTAATGGCATATTAGACATAAAAGAAAAAGAAAACTAGGGAACTTTAACACACTGCAACAGAAACTCTCCAATATGAAACACAGATTTAAAAAAAAAAAGATGGGGGGCTTGGGGGCACCTGGGTGGCTCAGTTGGTTGAGCTATAACAAGTGATCTCAGGGTCCTGGGACTGAATTCAGCACTCGTCAGAAGTGTGCTTGAGATTCTCTCTTTCCCTCCCCCTCTCCCTTTGTTCCTCCTCCACATGAGTGGGCTGGCTTACTCTCAAATAAATAAATCTTAAAAAAAAAAAAAAAGATGAGGTATTAGAATGAAAAGAGCATCAGGAAGCTATGGGACAACTTCTAGTAATCTAATGTACCTATAATTAGACTAGGGGGAAGAGTGGAACACAGAAAAATGGAGGAAGAAATAATGACCCCAAATTTCCCAAATGTAATGAAAACTATACAGCCACAGTTTCAAAACACTCAATAAATCCCAAGCACAAGAAACAAGAAAAAAACAACTCCCATGTTCATCCTATTCAAACTGTTTAAAATCAATGACAGAACCTTTAGAACAGAAACAAACATACATTAGGTACATAAAAGCAAAGCAAAGAAAAATAAATTTCTTACTGGAAACCATGGAGCAAAAGGACAGTAGAGAAACACCTTTAACGTACTGAAAGAAAACACTGTCCATCTGTAACTATATACTTAGGGAAAATATATTTTGAAAACACAGGAGAATCGAAAACTTTTTCAGGTTCAGAAAAATGAACAGAATTCATCCAGGCTGACCTGTACTCTGGGAAAGGAAAATGATCCCAGGTGAAAACCTTGCATATGTAAGAAAAGCCACAAGAGGCACCAGGAACAGTGATGGTGCCTGGTGTCACCAGTGACGCCTGCACATCCACACCTTTGGGTCTCAAGTGCAAATCCTCATTTGCCCTTTTCCTCAGCACTATCCATGCTTACTGGGACCTTGTTGTTTTGTTTCTTTAAAGTTGCTCTGGAAAATACATGTTTCCTTGTGATGCCTGCAGGTTTCCACAGCCCTAAAGCTGGGCAGATGGGAGTCAGTTATGTCTAAAGATAAATGAATGAGCCTTTTTTTACATTTAAATTAGGCTACTTTGGATTTCCCTTGGAACTATTTCTGGTTTGGGAATTTATTTTGTGTATAAAAAGTGAAAAAATATTTTATATTTCCAAAATTGAGCACAGAAAGATGATAAAGGCTGAGTGAGTCACAGAACCTAGAATTCTAAAGTATGTCAGAGTCTGGGACCAATGTTTAAAAATTAATGGGAAAACATACAAATATTTTCACTTTTTGCTTATGGTGTATACCTTCTAAACAGGAAATGTCCATCTGGACTGTAAACAGTATGTATGGACAAAGGTTCTCTCAAGAGATTAGAAGGTCCTGTTAAGAAAAAAAGATATTACAATGGAACCTCCTGCTGTTTGTTAAAATCAGTTTGATTAAACTGAACTCCCTCTATCTGCTGCATCCTCTACCAACCTTACATCAAAACTACCAGACACTCAAGTTAAATTCCGTAACTCATGCTGGTATGCTCCATCAAAAAACAAAAATCAAACCAGATGCCTGTTCAATCAATATAATTAGTTCAGATTATTGATCAGTTGAAATGACCAGTGCTCAAATTATTAACATAACCTCAAATTCTAAAACAGGAGAAATCTGTGTGGCCTCCTAGGGAGGGGGGCACAGGGAAGTAACAGAGCCAAAATACAGTAGTGACAGTTTGGCCATTCACATACTCTGGGCCTGTTTTCTGATTTTTTTTTTAAGTATGCTTTATAAATGCATTTTCACTGCATAAAGTAGGAACTGTGGCTCTCTGTCTCAAGGTTCTATTTTGAACTCTTCTAAAAATGGTACCTAGAGTGTGGATAGAGAGTCTATTCCACGGGAGTGTTGAGGTCTCTAACCAGTGGCCCACAATAACCTCTGCCCTTGGTTGAAAAAAAGAAGCTTATAAAAAGACATTTATAAAAATCTCCATGTCTAGCTTATTGTGAAACCCAGCCAACAGTGCAACTCCATGAGAACAAGGGCATCTCCTGGGGCTGAGGGGCTTCTGTAGGCACAGTAATATGTACGTGGGGTGCCTGCCCTCTGGGTGCACACACCCTCTCAGTTAGCTTTCCTCTCCTGCTCCACCAGCTTTCCATTTCCAAAGCCAGGAGTAGGAAACTTCAATGTATCACTTTTGCTATTTAATAGCAGATGTTCTTCAAATGCAGAATCTTAGAAAGCAAAGAACCTTAGGGCTTGCTTACCTCTTCCAATTCTCAATGGTTATTACAGGGCATGGAATACACCCAAACTCAGAAATGAATTCTGCAAAAACATTAAGCTTTTTTTTTTTTAAATGATTATATTTTCTTCACATGTGAAAAGCACCTTTCCCCAAGAAAATGAGATTGTGGTGGAAATGTTCAAACAAAAGACTGGTTTATTAGCAATTTTAGAGAATATGTTAACCTTACCAAGCAACTAGCTACTCTGCTTAGAATGATACATTTTTGCTTTAAAAACTTGATACCTTTGTAGTTCAAAGTGATTTGTTTTTTTAATTCCAACTCTTAGAAATATAAGAAAACTTTATCTTTCCAATTCCAAGCTGATAATCTGGCAAATATCTGACATTTACATTGTATGAAAGAGTTTCAAGAAAAGGAGGAAAATTATTTAAATCTTTTTTTAAGCAGAAATTTCCATGGTAAGGATCTAGAATACCTGTATTAATTCATGAAAAAATTAAAACTATTTCTCAGAGTGTGATATTCCCATTATATTATTTTTAAAATTAGTAATATTTAAAATTTACAAATTAAACTGAAGTTGATAAATAGAACTTGCAGAACAATGAAAATTAGGATGAATAAAATGAAAAATTTTACATTGCTTTTCTGGGTTTGCTTTTATTTATTTATTTTTTTAAAAGATTTTATTTATTTATTCATGAAAGACACAGACAGAAAGAGAGAGAGAGAGGAGAGGGAGAGACACAGGAAGAGGGAGAAGCAGGCTCCATGCAGGGAGCCCGACGTGGGACTCGATCCCAGGTCTCCAGGATCACACCCTGGGCTGAAGGCACCGCTAAACCGCTGAGCCACCCGGGCTGCCCCTGGGTTTGCTTTAAAAGCTTAAAGTGTAAAAGTATGGAAAATCAAACGAATTCAAAGTTTTTCCTTTCTGACTGTGCCAACCAATTCTGATTGGTTTTACATAACTTAAAAATGCAGATTTCCATTAAGAGATAGGCATAGTAAAAATCCATGAAATATAGAATTCTATGTACTTTTTGTAAAGTATAACTTTGTTTAATATTTCCAGAATACTACCACACCTTTAATATCATTTTAAAAGGTAACTGTCAACCATGCTAAAGGTTTGGCCACCTCTCTCCCTCTTTCTCGGCCATTGTACTACAGTTTTGAGATAGCACAATATTACAAGAAATTTTAAAAATGAGAAAAAAATGTGTTTTGTTTTACCCATATGAATTTCTGAGGTCTGACCAATCTGCAAAGTAAAAAGTATAAGATCCCATGTTTAAAGTACTGCTCTCCTCATCAGGGAGATGGGATACTTACAAAGAAAAGCCTGCTGAAGGAATGAGTAAGAATTCCAGTTGTAGCTTATACTCTGGGCTACAAAAGGGTAGGGCCCTATCCTAGAACTTGATAATGTGTAGGAAAAAAATTCTGCCCATATTTTATAATTTCACTAGTCTATGTAATCAACTATTTACAATATAACATTTCCTCTTTCTTTTAACAGTCTGTATCCCATGGGAAAGTAAAACCCATATTTAAATAGATCAGTTTAATAGACTGACTTCCAATTCTGATAGTACAAAGACGATTAAAATGAAAATACTATCTATTCACTTGGGGAACTTAATTTCATGTAACATACTTCATCTTACAAGGAATGATTGATAAGGTAATGTCTTTAGTGAAGACAACTGCCCAAATGTACATAAACATAAACTGCTCACACTCTTTTCTCCAAACTTTCTTGTCCAATCAGATTACAGGTGGGAGGAAGCAGTCAGTGAAAAATGATTATGAGGTTCAAGTATCAGTTCAACTCTTAACAGATGCAGATCCAGCTGGGTACACATTATTTAGCCTTTTTCAGGGTCAGATTCCTTATCTCCAAAATGGAAACAAGACAACATGGGGCTCTCTCAAAGATTAAGAGTACTAAAGAATGTGAAGAATTATATGTAATGAAATGTTATGATGACGATAAAGCAAAATGTGGCTTGTAAACACACATGCTTTTTGGTAGAGTACAAAGATACTTATTTTTACTTTACACAAGAAACTACTTTTAATATTCTAGTAAACTGCATTTTCATGCAATTTGTTTGAAATAACTGTGAGGTAAAGTCACAAATATAAGAAGCCACATGGAAAAATACAATTAATCTATGTCATTATTTATTTGATCTTAAATCCCATTAAAATGAAATGTAGGAATAATTTTACATTGCCAATTTAACTAATTTAACTTTATTTTTATGCCAAAACTGTATAAAAAGAAAAATATTTCTTCCTTTTTAAAAAAGATTTTGTTTGTTTACTTTACTTATTTAAGAGAAACAGAGAAAGAGTGAGCAGGGGGAAGGACAAAGAAAGAGAGAACCTGAAGCAGACCCTGAACTATGTGTGGAGCCCAATGGGGGGCTCCATCTCACAACCACGAGATTATGACCTGAACTGAAACCAAGAGGCAGTGCCACTTAGCCAATGAGCCACCCAGGCACCCTGCTCTTTTCAATTCTTTTTTTTTTTTTTTTTAAAGTAGGCTCCATGCCCAACACGGGGCTCATATTCATGACCTCACAATCAAGAATCCCATGCTCCACTCTCTGAGCCAACCAGGTACCCCAAAATATTTGTTCTTTACAAGAGATAACACTTAAAGCAAACTGAAACTGAAAAGGAACTTTTAATGTGGAAAAACAGAGGACAAACATAAAAGAAAAAATATTTTTTAAGACAGCAAATTAATACTAAGAAGATATTTTTAAACAAAAGACATTAAATGAATAGGTCACAGTATGCTGATAAATATATATGATAGAACCATCATGATTACAATACCAACTTCAATGAAATAACCAAATATAACTATAAATAATATAGTTATGCACTGACACAAAGTTCAAAAATCTGAGGGAGGACGCTTGTCCAGAGAAGGCAGTCCATTCACAATACCACAAAAATTAAATTTGTAAAGAAATAAATTTAAAAATTAATGTGCAGAGGGGCACCTGAGTGGAGCAGCTGAGTAAGCATCGAGCCCCACATTGGGCTCCACATTCAATACAGAGTCTGCTTAAGATTCTCTCTCCTCTGCCCCTTCCCAACCTTTAAAATAAATATTTTTAAAAATTTAATGTGCAGAATCTATATGGACAAAAACAACATGCTTTCTGAGTGACTTAAAGGAAACTTAGAGGTGCCTCAGTGGCTCAGTTAGTTAAGCATCTGCCTTCAGCTCAGGTCATGTTCCGGGGTCCTGGGATTAAGCCCTGCATCAGGCTCCCTGCTCAGTGGTGAGCCTGCTTCACCTTCTCCCTCTGCCTGCCATTTCTCTCTCTCTCTCTCTCTCTCTCTCTGTCAAATAAATAAATATTTTAAAAAAACTTGATTAATACAAAGACCCACCCCACTGCCCTAAATGGAAGCATTCTGCACCTTACTAATGTTGATTCTTCTTATATAAGAGCAAGCCCAACCAAAACTCCAAAGGGACTTTTCTGGAGGTAGTGGGTGGTTTGAAAATATTTCTACTATTTATATGGAAAAATAAACAGATGAAAATACCCAAGAAAACTACTGAAGTAGAAGGATTTTTCATGACGACATGTTAAAATGCTTATAAATATGCAATGTAATGTGCAAGGTAAGATCAGTGGTATGAAATAAGATTTTAAAAATTAATACAATGAAAGTAGGATTTTAAATTTTTTTTTTTTAGGATTTTAAATTGTTGAAGAAGAAAGAATTCAATACATTCTTTTTCGACAGATTTGTTATACCAAGAGGAAAAATATACCTCTATCCTCTCAAACTGTAAAACTTTTAAATTAAGACATTATAAAATCATAAGGAAAAGAAATGAATATAGGTGACATAGGTGACTATTTGCATATTTCAGGACTTGGAAGAACTTTTAAAGCGAAAAAGGTATAAAAGAAGCTAAGAATAGGTTTGTCTAAATGAAAATTTTCAAACTTTATGTCAAAAAATTCACCATAAAAGAAATAGAAAGAAATGATTAAGTGGAAGAAAAAGTACCTGCAACATATATACCAGATAAAAATCAATTTATAGGTTGGGATATCTATATATTTTATAAATTTTTAATGAAAAATAAACACCATTTTGTTTAACTAGCAAAGAAATAGGTGATTTAAAAACAAGAAATACATATAGCTTGTAACCTTAAGAAAATAATTCACAATCTTACTAGTCATCAAAGAGACCTAAATTAAAAGCAAAAGATGCCATTTTTGCCTCTTTCGGGGAAGCCTGAGCAAAAGGACTCTGAGCAAGCATTATAATTGTGGCACCTAATACTGAAAAGGGCTTTGGGGGTGCCTGGGTGGCTCAGTCGGTTAAGAATCAGAACCTTGATTTCAGCTCTGGTCATGATCTCAGGATCGTGAGATTGAGCCCCATGTCTGTGGGGGTCTATTTGAGATTCTCACTCTGCTCCCCTCTCTGCAAATAAATTATCTTAAAAAAATTTTTTTAGAAAGAAAGAAAGAAAGAAAGAAAGAAAGAAAGAAAGAAAGAAAGAAAGAAAGGGCTTTTGCCCATAACTCATAGGAGCCCTGAAGCAATATATCCAGAGATAACCAACAGGAATTGTGCACAAGGATGCATAACTAGTTCAAAAATTAACAAGCAATGAAGTAAATGGTGACAATCTTTAGAGCAGAAACTCTGCAGTCTTTCAAAATCATACATTTTCAAAATATTTTATTACACAGGAAATACAGTAATGATGCGACCAACATGAGATACAAAGCTGTAGATATATCAGGATAGTAAAAATATCTCTGAGTGGCAGAAAAGGTTACACATGATGGCTGTGTTTTTCTTTCTGTATGTTCCAAATGATCTATAGTTAACCTATACATTTTAGAATCATAAAATATGTTATTTTGCATTGTATGATACTAAGTTGCTATGTACTACTTCTCAAAATACAATTCATGGTGCAAATAATTTATGTTTATTTCAATATTACATTAGAATTTTACCCTGGCTTTGTGAGTTTTGGGACAGCATGTGAATTTTATTTTTCTGGTTTATGTTTTTTCCTCCTATCCTTGCTAACCAGGCATGTCACAATGATGTGACATGCCTTTGCATAACTCACAATAAGGCTATAAGGTAGGTAATATTCCTCTTTTACAGAAGAACATGGGCTTTATGTATCTGTTCAAATTAATTAGCCTCTAAGGTAAGCTGGAGCCAAATCCAGGTCTATTTCACTCCAAAGACATACCAACTCATGTATTCTCTCACACAGAGTGAACCTACAACTTAGATAATAATGTCAGCAGGGAAAACTATCTTACATATAACAATTTCCTCTCCTTTCACACCTTACACAAAGTGGTGTACTGTTAATTCACAGCAAATAAACATTTAAAAGTTTAACCACGGTAAACCAAAGCTTAAGCCAAACTGAATTGCTGATTCTAACCTAAAATAAAAACAAATCTGGATTTCTATATAACGTCTTTCTTACATTAGATTTTCCATCTAAGGCTGTAAATTCTACCTTCATTAAGTTATGAACCATTTAATCTAAAAAAGATCTCCTGATACCCCTGCAATGTGCAAACTTTCATAAGTTAATCAATTAAAGAAAAAACTCTTTTTACATATTCTAGTAGACTTCTAAATTTAGAAACCTCAAGAGTGAAAGAGAAATTGTGATTTAAGTTTGGAAAAGCCTAATATGTTAAGTTAATGAAGAGCTTACTAACACACAAAAATATTCTAGCTTCAATGGTATTCATTTAGGGGAAAAAAAGTATCTTCTACATATCTATTATCTATTAATAACTATATTAGTAATAATAATGACATAGACCATTGTTTAGCTCTTATAGTTTATGTGAAATTTTCACATACATAACCCAATTTTCACAAAGCATTTCCAGAAGAATTGTATTATTCTCATTTAACAGGGGACAAAACTGAAGCCGGCAAGACAAAGTTACCTGCTCAAGTTCACACAGCTGGACACTAAAAACTTGAGGACTTTCTCCAGATATTCTTTTGTAGCGTTAGTGTCTTTACACAGGTATACTTCCTTTTATGGTCAGAAATGTGTACTATTGTATTTCAAATGCTGGACCAAATTGTTTATAAGTAAATGATTTGCCAAGGTAGTTAGTATACAATTTATTCAGAACACAAAAACATCACTTGCATTAATTTAACATCTTAATTTCAATCAGTATAAGGCAAGCAAAATATTTTCATAGTGTAACATTGCTTACAACCAAAATATTCTTATGAATTCTTGACATTATGGTTTTGAAAGTACACATAGTAATAAGCAAACTTTAAGCTAACACTTTTCCAATTCATCACTATAACAAAAAAAAAAAAAAAGAAAGAAAAAAAAAGGTAATTTAAAATACTACTTGGGGATCCCTGGGTGGCTCAGTGGTTTGGCGCCTGCCTTCCACCCAGGGCGTGATCCTGGAGTCCCGGGATTGAGTCCCTCATCGGGCTCCCTGCGTGGAGCTTGCTTCTCCCTCTGCCTGTATCTCTGCTTCTCTGTGTCTCTCAAGAATAAATAATAAATAAAAAAAATAAATAAATAAATAAATAAATAAATAAATAAATAAAATAGCTACGTATTTTACTATATTCCTGAGATTGGCAAACTTTTTCTGTAAGGGGCTTAAGAGTGAGTAAATGTTGCAGGCCATAAGCTCTCTTTTGCATTAACTCAACTCTGCCACTGTACCACAAAATAGATACAGACAATATGGAAACAAACGGTATTGGCCATACAACAGAATTTTATTTACAAAAACGGGTCATAGTTTGCTCCCACTCACCAGTTACCAATAATTTGCTATAAGGCAAACTTACTTGTGTATGAACTTAAATTTATTGTTAATGCTTCTGACTTTCAGAAAGAAGAGATAATTTTTAGTAACTGAAAAAATCTCAATTATTATTTCTTATATTTTTAACATTTTTACATTTTAACAAATTTTAAGAAAATATTTTTAACATCCTATGTTTAGGTTGTCGATGCAAACAGTGGACTGAAGCCTTGACTTCCTCCTCCATGTTAGAGGAAAATTCTCTCCTCAAGATAAGCAAAGACAACACTGGCAAAAATTGTCAAAATCAACTTTTTCAGATATCTGAAAACTAATCAAAGACTAGCAATAATCTGGGAATATTTATTAAAGAAAAATGGCTGAAACTCAGTAAGAGCAGTGAGCTTTTGGCATTTTAACTTTCCCTACTCATTCCTATTACCCTCACGCTAGCTTCATAGTAGCCATAACCACAGTGAAAATTCACAGCCTGGAAACCACTGGGAGTAACAAAACACACGTGTGCCTGCACAGCCCATCCTCACAGATGTATAATTATTTGACTAGTCAGTTTGTTCCCTGGAAGATCTCTCTAACAAAACTGTCTTCATTTGATTTGATTTGGAACTCAGTCAGTGTGAAAAGCCTTTTTCCTGGAGGTGTTGGTTAAAAACAATTAAAGGCAAGTGTATAGGCTGCCTCAGATGGTGAATCAGAGTTGGAGCAAACAACAGGATGACCAAAAGCTTAAAAAAAAAAAAAATTTAAAAATTTAAAAAAAAAGAAAGAAAGAAAGAAAATCTGGAAAATGAGATAATATATGGCTTTGAAAAACTCCAACATATTCCTGGGAATCTAGAAGGCCATAAGCATGCATACAAATATGCACATGCCCAGAGCTGTGTGCATGCTCAGAAGAGACCTAAGTATGCCTTAAGCTCTAACTTCTGACTGTGAAGTTCTGAATAAGCAGAAAGTGAAGGCTAAAACAGGGTAAACTGCCTACCTGAGTGTTAAAGACATGCCACAACATGAATACAGAGCCCACCAGGAAAGACTAGGGGGCTGCTCAATCATAATCCGACCACTAAGTTAGTAATCAAGTAATATTCAGTGACCATAAAACAAGGAACACAAATTTTAGAAAAGTGGTTCAGAAAAGTCACCAGGCAAGCAACAAAGAAAAACAACAACAAACTGTGGGGAGGAGAGAGAATCAGATTTCTGGATCATATTCCTTAAATGTCATTTTCAACAGAGCAACAACAAAAATTAGGGGACAATGCAAAGAAACAAGAAAGTACAGCCCATACACAAGCAAAACTGTCACCAAGGAAGCTCAGATGTTGGATTTACAAGACAAAGACTTTAAATCAGCTATTTTAAATATGTTCAAAGAACTCAAGGAAACCATGTCTAAAAAAATGAAAATATGAGAATTAAATCTCACCAAATTAAAAATATCAGTGAAGAGATAAAAATTTTTACAAAGAACCAAGTAGAAATTCTGGAATTATAAAGTATAATAGCTGAAATGAAAAAACTGAAGGGCTCAACAGATTTCTGAGCAGACAGAAGTATCAGAAAGCTTGAAAACTGATCAACTGAGATTGTTCAGTATGAGGAACAAAAAAAAAAAAAAAAAAAAGGAATAAATACCAACAGAGCCTTAGAAACCTGTAGGACACCAAGTGTATGGAAACATACAAAATGGAAGTCACAATGGAAGAGAGAGAAAAAGGGGAAGAAAGTACATAAATAATGGCTAAAAGCTTCCTAAATTTGATGAAAAATATTAATATACACACATAAGAAACTCAATGAACTACAATACAAGTAACATGAACTCAAGAGGTCTAAACACATATCATAATCAAATTGTCAAAAGCCCAATTTTAGTAACAAATAGAATCTTGAAAGCAACAAGAGAGAAGCAACTCATCTCAGATATGCTATCAAGTAATAAGTGTTAACTGATTTCTCATCAGAAATCATAAAGGGAGATGAATAACATATTCAAAGTGCTGAAAGAAAGGCTGCCATCCACTAAGTCTATATCCAACAGAAACTGTCCTTCAAAAATGAAGGAGAAATTCACATTAACAAATAAACAAAAACTGGGAAAATTTATCACTTGCAGATTTCCCTGACAAGAACTACTAAGCAGTATCCTTCAGGTTGAGATAAAAGCACACTATCAGTAACTTGAATTCACATGAAGAAATAAAGAGCACCAGGTAAAAGTATCTACTAAGTAAACATGAAAGACAGTATAAACATAGTTTTCTCTTTTTCCCGTTGATTTAAAAGACAACTGCATAGGGGATCCCTGGGTGGCGCAGCGGTTTAGCGCCTGCCTTTGGCCCAGGGCGCGATCCTGGAGACCCGGGATCGAATCCCACGTCGGGCTCCCGGTGCATGGAGCCTGCTTCTCCCTCTGCCTGTGTCTCTGCCTCTCTCTCTCTATCTCTCTCTCTGTGTGTAACTATCATAAATAAATGAAAAAATTTAAATAAATAAATAAATAAATAAATAAATAAATAAATAAATAAAAGACAACTGCATAAAGCAACACTTACAAATCTATGTTGATGGGAGGTGCCTGGGTGTCTCAGGTCATGATCCTGGAGTCCTGTGATCAAGCCCCTTTGGGCTCCCTGCCCAGTGAGGAGCCTGCTTCTCCCTCTGCCTCTGCCTCTCCCCACCCCCTCTTGCTCTCTCATAAATAAAATCTTTTAAAAAGAATACACAAATCTATGTTGATGGACATGTAAGGCATAAGTATGTAATTCATAACAATAACACAAGAAAGGGGAGAGCAAATGAAGACATTAGGGGCAAAATTTTTACAATACTATAATTAAGGTGTTATTACTGAACTAGATTGCAATAAATTAGGATGTTAATTTTAATATTAATACCCAGGCCAACTTCTAAGATATCAAAAAACAGAATAACTCTCTCAGGTCCCCACCCCTCTTGGGGACCTTTGTATTATCCCTCAATAAACCTTGCTAAACTTTATGATAATACACTTTGCTTTGTTTTCCACCCTCCAAAAATAAACAAATAAATAAATGACACAGAGGGAAAAAATAGTACACAAGGAAATATCTACTTAACAAAAAATAAGACAGTGATGGAGGAACAGAGGAAAAAATACATAAGACACAATAAAAAAAAATATAGCAAAATGACATATTTAAGTCCTGCCTTCTCAGTAAATACAGTAAAGGTAAATGAATCAAACTCCCTAAAAGGCAGAGATTGACAACATGGAGGGTTTTGATTTTTTTAATTTTATTTATTCATTTGAAAGACAGAGAGAGTGCATGGAAAGAGAGGGAGAAGCAGACTCCCCTGCTGAGCAAAGAGCCCTAGACAAAGGGCTCAGTCCTAGGACCCTGAGACAATGACCTGAGCTAAAGGCAGATGTTTAACCAACCGAGCCACTCAAGTGCCCCAACAAAATGGAGTCGTATTAAAAAACATGATCCATCTACATGCTATCTATAAGACACACATTTTAGATTCAAAAATATAAAAAAGTGGAAAGTAAAAGGATGGAAAAGTATAATAAGCAAATCGTAAGCAGGGGAGCTGGATTGTCTATACTAATATTAGAAAAAAATAGATTTAAGATAGAAATTGGTACTAGAGAGATAACAAAGGATGTTTTCTAATGACAAGTGGGTCAATCTATCAGGGAGTCATACAATTACAAACATAAATGCACCTAAGAGTCACAAAACACATAAAGCAAAAATTGACAGAAAGATGAAACAGACAATTCAAAAATATTGAAGATTCCAAAAACCCATTTATGATAATGAATACAACTATCAGAAAAACAACAAGGAAACAGAAAACTTGAACAACAAAAGTGAACTATATCTATCAGACAAGTACAGAACATTTCATCCAACAACAGTTAATACACATTCTTCCCAAGTGCACATGGAATGCTCTATAGCATAGACCATATGTTAGGCCGTAAACAAGCCTCAGTAAGATTAAAGGATTGATATACCAACTGTGTTTTCCAACCACAATGAAATGGAACTCAGAATTCAGTAATAAAAGCAAACTTGGAAAATACATAAGCATGTGGACCTTAAACAATATACTAGTGAATAGCCATTGGGTCAAAGAGGAAATCACAAGGGAAATTAGAAAATACTTTGAGGTAAATGCAAACAAAAACAGAACACACCAAAATTTAAAGGATGCAGCCAAAAAAGTGATTGGAGGGAAATTTAATGTCCTATATTTAATATAATTTCTATGTTTCTTTTCAAATGTAAGCATTTCCATTTAGTTAAAGCTATTTTTAAGTGCAATTTAATAAATACAATATTATACAGTATTCTAACAATTGAAATTACCATAATATCTGTTGTGTCAATTTGACAGCATTAAGTTGTGTTCCTTTTTTGCTGTCCCAAATACTGGCTGTCTTTCACAGCACTTTAATCTTCGTGTTAAAGATTATTTTCCCCAGATTATATTTGTAGAAATGGAATGTGCATTAAACACAAGTGTTATGGCTGGTGATACCTGGTAACCTTATTTGTAAAGCTACATCAACATCATATGTAATGATGTAATGTTTGGGGAAAAAGGACAAGTGGCAAACATCATACTTTCAATATAAGAATCAACAAAACATGGTAGGGGTGCCTAGATGGCTCAGTCAGTTAAGCACCTGCCTTCAGCTCAGGTTAAGATCCTGAGGTTCTGGGACCAAACCTCACATGGGGCTCCCTGCTCAGTGGAGAGTCTGCTTCGCCTTCTTCACACCCCCTGGCCCCCTCATGCTTTCTCTTGATATCTCTCTCTCTCTCTCTCTCTCAAATGAATAATCAAAATTTAAAAAAAAAAAGAATCAACATGGTAAGGTGTGGGAAGTGGAACCAGTTGTATTCCATCCTTTCCCATTCTTTCTTGTAACAACATATGCTGATCAAAAGAATACTTTTTCATAAAAGAATTTTTACAAACCTTGGTCATACATGTAAGGAAAGGGTGTCAGCTCACATGGTTTCATGTGTGGTACTGACATCAACAAAAACAATGATAACCTCTGACAACATCCAATGATCAATGACTACCCACAGGCTTTGAATTTATTTGATGAAACTTACACTGAGAAGGTAATATCAGTTCCATATTAAAAATGTGCTAAAATAGGGGAACCTGGGAGGCTCACCAGTTGAGGGTCTGCCTTTAGCTCAAGCCATGATCCCAGAGGTCCTGGGATCAAGTCCCACATCAGGTTCCCTGCAGGGAGCCTGCTTTTCCCTCTGCCTTGTCTCTGCCTCTCTCTCTCATGAATAAATGAATGAAATCTTTTTTTTTAAGTGCTAAAATAGAGTACCCCATAAATAGATATTTTTAGTAAAAGTATTTTGTAACTGAGTCAATGAATATTGAGTGTGTTGATGTTCTTTGTTCTTTCAAATATACTCATACACACTGGGGCGCCTGCGAGGCTCAGTTCAGTTGGTTGAGTGTGTTTCAACTCTTGGTTTCCACTCAGATCATGATCTCATGGGTTGTGGGATCAAGCCCTACTCCCCCACCCCAGTGAGGCGCCTCACTCAGCATGGAGTCTGCTTGAAAGATTCTCTCCCTCTGCTCCTCCCCCACCTCAAAATAAATGAATAAATCTTTAAAATACATACATGCATATGTTAATACACATTAAATATTATATATATATATATATACTTTTGAGCATCATTTAGGAGACAAGCATCACTCTACTCTAGGAGCCAGGTGTGCAGCCAGTCATTGCCTCTCTGGAGTTTACCTTATAATGAGGAGGCAGGATTGCAAAACAGCTAAAGGTCAAACAGGTAAAAGGACAGGTGGTGGTGAAGTGCTGTCGAGGTAACCAGACCAGCATTAAGGACAAAGATAGGGTGGTCAGGGAAGGACTCCCTGAGGATATGACACTGGACCTACAGAGTACTGGAGGAAGGTTTCAGAAAGGACCTGAGGCAGGGCACTGCCAGGAGGCCAGGTGGTATAAGGCAGGTGCAAGGTGGGAGGGTGATGACATGAGGGAGAGAGAAAGCAGACAGCCAGGTACAAAGACCTGCAGGCCCAGGAAAGGGCATATGGCAGGTGGGGCTGGGGGGCTTCCAAGCAGAGATGCATATGATCTGCTTTATAGTTTAAGGCACCACTGTGGTAGCTGAGTGGAGGGTACACAGTGCGTGCTAAGGCAAGGGTTAAAGGCAGGAATAGGCAAGAGTAAAGGCAGAGAGGCCAGCTAGGCTGCCAAGGTCAGTCATAGTAAGGGGAGGCAGCTAGGTCCTCAGGGAAAAGCAGTGGGAGTTGTGGATGGATCTACAAATGGAACAAGGCATGTAGAGGGTTCACCCCACCACACAAGCATCACAGGGGTTTAAGTGCAGGAAAGAAAGTGCACAGGGCAGCTCCTGGCCCTGCACCTCCATCCTCACTCTCACCTTACTCAAGAGGTGTCCCCAGACACCACATCTCCGCTTTACCAAAGCACTACTTGCTCTATTATGACCCTTCTCCTCCTTTCACTGTGTCTGGATCTTTAGTCCAGAACTCTAAGTCTGTGACTCATTTTCCCACACCCAAGCTATCCCAGGAAGACATTACACTTGAAGATTATCTCTTCTCATGTTAACTATTACGCCCTTTAAAAAAAAATTAGCTTTGGGAAACCTGTCATCTGATAAGAGCTTCAATATCTAATAATTTATGAGAATCAGTATTTCCAATTTAAGAAACTCATTTCCTCAGACTTACAAAAGGCACCAAAAAACAATTAGCTGAGCTAGCAGTACTCTCAGAGGGAGACATCAGTACTTCTCTGGCTTCACAGCTTCATGTCCTGTCAGACTTTCCTTTGGCTGACTGCCCATCCACATTATTCAAAGCCAAAATCATTTTTGGAGTGAATGACAAATCTGCAATGAAGGCAAACAAAACCAACAAAACTCCTGGCCACCGACCCACCTTCCCCACCACACCCTGTCCTACCCTCATCTGACAGGCTAGCCCCTGGGCCTAGCTCCCCCTCAACTCTGTCTGGATGTCTGGGATTGCTGCCCACATCCTCTCCTTTCTAAGGAAGGCTAGCTCATTCCAAAGCCATGTGTGGCTCGGGTTCTCCACGGACTCCTCCCATACAAGGTACGTGCTGCAATTACACGCTGTTGGGCCATTACTATAACTGTAATGGGTTCTGCGTGTTTATGCTCCCTCAGAAAAATGCCAGATTTATTCACGGACACAGTTAATCTCCTTGATAACATTCTCCGGGGGAATGCCGTGGGCGGGCAATTCCTAATACGGGATGGAACCACATTTGGGAATTTTCTAAAAATACACATTCAATGTGTAGAGATGTCAAAGTAAAGCTGACCCAGCAATATTCTTGAAATATATGGCAATCAATTAGATTGCCTTAAAGGATTTTTTTTCTAAATACCATAGGCATTAATGTGCCATGTTTTCTGAGTTTCTATTTATCTACAAACTCTGAGCTCAGATGGTGTGCAAGGGATTGTGCTGGGCATGGGGTACTGTGACACTCTCGCTGAACTTACAGAGAGGCTCCTGGGTATATTACTTCACTGCCTGATCCAGACATCCAGAAGACAAACATTGTCATGGATTTCCAAAAAGCCTTAAAACTTTCTGCTCTTAATAACTCCTCGTTTCTTACACCAAAATGGAATCCTTAAAAATACTCTCTACAGAGATTTGCAAGTGTCAGTAAGTGACTAGAGCAATTATACTATGATGAATAGCATCCTTCCAAAAATCATGCCCACCCAGAACCAAACAACATGATCTTATTTAGAAAGAGTCTTTGCAGATGTAATTAGTCAAGTTAAAATGAGGCCATTTGGGGGCACCTGGGTGGCTCAGTGGTTGAGCATCGGCCTTTGGCTCAGGTCGTGATCCCGCAGGGAGCCTGCTTCTCCCTCTGCCTATGTCTCTGCCTCGCTCTCTGTCTCTCTCATGAATCAATAAATAAAATCTTAAAAAAAAAATGAGGCCATACTGGAGTTGGGGGGGAGGTGCTAATCCAATGATTGGTATCCCTATAACAAAAGAAAAGAAAGAGAGAGACTCACACAGAGTGAAGATGGCCATGTTTTGATGAAGACAAAAACTGGAGCCTATAAGCCAAGGAACTCTGACGACTGCCAACCACCATCAGAAGCTGGGAGAGTGAAGGAAGGGTCCTCCCTGGAGCTGTCAGAGGGAGCATGGCCCTACTGACAGCTTGATTTCAGACGTCTAACTCCCAGAACTGAGAGAAAATAAACTTCTGTTGTCTTAAGCCACCCAGTTTGTGGTGATTTGTTACAACAGCCCTAGGAGACTACTATGGTAATGGTGGAGAACTGAACGCTATTTTCTATGCTGACACAAGGCCTCATTTCTGGGAGGGTGATTACACTGAGTGTGCTATGCAAGTCACAGACATCATAAAGACTGGAGACACTCTGGATTAATCACTGGAATTCCAAATGGGCATCTTTACACGCCCGGTTGCTGATGGGCAGATTCCATTTTTTGTTTTATGATGATGGGTCCTACTTAAAATGGATTCCAGGTTTTCTTCAAATACATTTCCTTTGCATCAGTCACTCTATTTTGATATACTACATGTAAAGTAGAAAATAAAATAAAAATAGGCATGAGCGATAGCCTAAAGAAATTAAAAGATCACAAAGCATACATGCATGTGAGTCATGCTCCCCAAAGACCTCACTGAAAGGTAATACTGATGTCTCTTTGGAATCTAGCGACAGTGAAACCTAGTCTATAGCACCAAAGAGGGTTGGCTGCAGGCCATTTTGTGCTAGCTTTCTCATTATAACACCCAGTTCTTTTTTTTTAATAAATTAATTTTTTCTTGGTGTTCAATTTACCAACATACAGAATAACACCCAGTGCTCATCCCGTCAAGTGCCCCCCTCAGTGCCCTTCACCCATTCACCCCCACCCCCGGCCCTCCTCCCCTTCCACCACCCCTAGTTCGTTTCCCAGAGATAGGAGTCTTTATGTTCTGTCTCCCTTTCTGATATTTCCCACACATTTCTTCTCCCTTCCCTTCTATTCTCTTTCACTATTATTTATATTCCCCAAATGAATGAGAACATACACTGTTTGTCCTTCTCCGATTGACTTACTTCACTCAGCATAATACCCTCCAGTTCCATCCACATTGAAGCAAATGGTGGGTATTTGTCATTTCTAATGGCTGAGTAATATTCCATTGTATACATAAACCACATCTTCTTTATCCATTCATCTTTCGATGGACACCAAGGCTCCTTCCACAGTTTGGCTATTGTGGACATTGCTGCTAGAAACATCGGGGTGCAGGTGTCCCGACGTTTCATTGCATCTGAATCTTTGGGGTAAATCCCCAACAGTGCAATTGCTGGGTCGTAAGGCAGGTCTATTTTTAACTCTTTGAGGAACCTCCACACAGTTTTCCAGAGTGGCTGCACCAGTTCACATTCCCACCAACAGTGTAAGAGGGTTCCCTTTTCTCCGCATCCTCTCCAACATTTGTGGTTTCCTGCCTTGTTAATTTTCCCCATTCTCACTGGTGTGAGGTGGTATCTCATTGTGGTTTTGATTTGTATTTCCCTGATGGCCAGTGATGCAGAGCATTTTCTCATGTGCATGTTGGCCATGTCTATGTCTTCCTCTGATAACACCCAGTTCTATGTTTTAAAGAGTCGTTTGGGATGCCTGGGTGGCTCAGTGGTTGAGTGTTTGCCTTTGGTTCAGGGTGTGACCCCGGGGTCCTGGGATCGAGTTCCACATCAGGCTCTCTGCAGGGAGCCTGCTTCTCCCTCTGCCTGTGTCTCTGTCTCTCTCTCTGTGTCTCACAAATAAATAAAATCTTTTTTTAAAAATGAAGTCATTTTGCAGTAGAGTATTGCTACCAACATTTCTATTCACTTTTAAGTCTAAGATTAAAAAAATATATATATGACCCATGGGCCATCCTGATTCTCAACAGGGGCAATCTCTCTCAGAAATGGCTCCCCTACTTGTGACAGAGAGTGTGGGGACACAGACTTTCAGCCTCTAAAGCTGCTTTCTGGGCTCCAGCAGTCAGGGCATTCTGCACTACATGAAGATGATGCACGAGTTTTGTCACTGGGCACAAGAGCATCCCAAACTCCACTCTGATCCATTGTCATGTTCTCTTCCCTTCAGTTTCTTATACTCTTCCTGCCCCATCTTTCCCAGATACCTCATCCCTTTCTCTGTATCCTTTTTTCTTTGTTAATGTTCTTTTCCTTCTTACTGCCTTTCTGAGTGTTGTATGAACTGACTACCCCATAAGTGTGGCATGACAAAGGAAACACTCCCTGACCACAGAGGTGGCAGTGCTGATATCAAGGTGAGAAGCATTTAAGGCTCATGGTATGAGCTGAATTGCCCTAGCCAACACTGAAGCAAGGCAATCAAGCACAAACACACTTAATTCAATTAATTAATTTAATTGCCTATTCAAACACTAAGATATTCCTAAGGCCCCTTAAAGCCCCACCTTCTCCAGATTTCCTCTACTCAATTAATGCCAACAACATAGTAAAACTGTCCTAAGACTTGCAGGTATTGGCTCATGGGCACTACACTCCACAGCAAATCATCTTTGACTCACAGAGGAGGAGCATGAGAGTAAAAGTCACTTGCAAAGAGCCACACATCTAGGAATGTCATAGATGCGCATGTCTGTCCCTCCAACTAGGCTGTAAGTTCCTTAAATGCAGAGACTAATATGTCACCTCTGTTCACAAAGCACCTAGAACGGGGCTTTCTATGTGTAGATAATGACACTGACTTGAAGAACAAAGCAGGAAGTTATAAGCTGCAATATTCTTTAAGCTCTCAGAACTATTATTTAACACAAATGGGCACTAATGGATAATGAACATGCACATTCACAAACAGCCAATTCAGTGAAAATCACCTGCCTGCTTCTAGTTAGCAGGAGGGCCCCTGAAAAACAGCTGAGAACATGCAGTAGACTGGGTAAACGGAAGGGGAAAAACACAGGTGGCCTTGTTTACAAGGCAGGCATAGACCCTAAATGAGATGACTATGCTTTTGGAAGGAAGATCTTGGCTGCAGGGCGCTGCTCCTTGGCAGTGTGGAGGACAAGAGCAGGGAGACAGCTGACAGCAACCATGCTCAAGGACAGGATGCTCTAACTCCAGCATGTGACAGCATCAAAAAGATCATGGTGTCCACTCCAGACTCTCTGATTCAGCTGGATAGGGACAGGGTGATAGAATGTGCACCTCCAACAAGTTCCTAGGTAATGCAATGATGCTGGTCCAGGGACCACACTTTGAAAACCAGTGCTCTTGGGGGATCCAGCGTAACTTTAGAAGATGTTCTGCTATTTCCATGAAGCTCCACACCAGATGTCCCCAGCAATAAGTGGCTGGTCACACAGGAAGGCCCTACCATGAAGTGTATACCCAGGGAAGCACAGTTTCCCTGCTTTCTGCAGGTTCTTTTTTGACCTGCTTTAGACTGTGATACTTCAGACCTGCTAACAGAAACTGTGATACTTTTCACTTTTTCCAGGTGACACCAACACTCAGCATTAAGAATCTCTGAGGACTGGAACACCTGGGTGGCTCAGTGGTTGAGCATCTCCTTCGGTTCAGGTCGTGATCCTGGGGACGTAGGATCGAGTCCTACATCAGGCTCCCTCCAGGGAATCTGCTTCTCCATCTGCCTCAGTCTCTGCCTCTTTCTCTGTCTCTCATGAATAAATAAATAAAATCTCAAAAAAAAAAAAAAAGAATTTCTGAGGACTTGCACTTTGAACTACATTTTTAATCTCAGTTCATTTTTTTTGAAGCTTTTATTTATTTACGTCCCAGTCACACTGTTAGTGGGAAAGCCCAAAGGGCCTCTGAGGGCCTCTGCCATCTTAGATGGCATTATATAGCACCCCAGTTATAGCCTTAGGGCTTGGCTCCATACTCTCTAATTCTGCACAGCTAATCTATCGTTAATCCAACAACTGGATGTTGTTACTGAAATGCAGATCGAGATTGGATTTTCTGTATCTTTAGACTTACTCTGCAACAGAGTCCCTTGCTCTTTTTTTTACAGGAAGCATCCCATTGCGAGTTATGGTTCTTGATAATATTGCATGAGGCATTTCCTTAAAACCTATTTCCCCTGAGAAAACAGAGTAAGAGTGTGTATTACTCCAGGATATTCTTTCAGTTCCAGAAGGAGTCTTTTTTTTTATAGTTAACAATTCGTGTGTTTTTGGAAGCATTTCCCATTGAAAACTTCCTCACCTGTCCATTAGTGCAAGACACCTGCCCCATTTTTACCATGTTTTGTCTCATGGGAGTGAATGTCTCCGACTACAAGCTTGTTTATTTAGAAACATCGCACAGCAGTGTAGTATTTTGCTACAGTATGCATTTCTTGTAAATGTGTTAAAGATGCATAACTACTTAGGTATGGACCATGATGCAACAATATGTTTTTATCCAATACCTGTTCTTTATGGAAGGCATAGGCTGTGAGCACACAATTACAGTTCTGATTTAAAAGGCAAAGGGCTGTGACACTCCTAGGATTGAGAAAGGGATAATAAGCAGCAGGGGATGTGCATTGGTGCATCCCTTCCAATTGCAATTATCTGAATTTCTCATGACTAGAAGATAAAAGTACTTTAAAATAAAATATTGGTGGATATTTCCAGGCATTAATTTAATAAACTAATATTCCTGAGTGTTTTTTATTTCCCTTATAACCAGAGAACTAAGTCTCCTTAAAGTCAAGTCTGAAAAAATAGTAAGAACCTTCTATTTGCCCTTAATTATAGTTATTCACAAATTTCACATGATTATGCTCACAGCCATAAGAGATATTGTTACCTAAGTGTTTCATCTTTGCTGAAAAGAATGTAAACCTATGATGCTACCTCTCCCTAGAAAAAGTAGCAGGCGTATCTTCTCCCCTACTCTCATCTGAAGTGGCATAGCATCCTGAGGGGACCAGGGCTCCCTCCTGAGGCTGTGGTCCTGGCAGTTTCACATTCTCATTGTGCACTAGGTTTAATAAGTTTGTGTCTCAACTGCATATTTAATAATTATAGTTCATATAATGAAATGACTACTCTTAAACTTTTTTTGAGATAATCATAGATACACAAGAAGTTGCAAAGAAATGGATAGGGAGGTCCTGTTCACCCTTCACTCATCATCTCCCATGTTAAGATACTGCATAACCAGAGTACAACAGCAACACATTGTCCTCTGTACAATCCACAGAGCTTCTTCAGATTTCACCAGCTTTGAGCATATGAGTGTATTTGTGTATGTACTTCTATGTAATTTTCCATGTGTAAAGCCTCTTAAAACCACATCAAATAAATGGCCCCATATTCATTCCTTCTTTGTAGCCACATGCACCTTCCTCTATTCCTAACCCTTGACAACTACTAATCTGTTCCCCATCTCCATAATTATGTTATTTCACAAATGTTACATAATGGGATAAAGCAGGATGTTTCCTTTTGAAATTGGCTTTTTGAACTCAGGAACGTTTCCTGGAGGCCCATTCAAGTAGTATGTATCAAGAGTTCATTCCTTTTTACTGCTGAATAGTATTCCATGGTATGGATGTACCACCATTTTAGTGTTATCACTGTTTTTATTTTTGCTACTATGGTAGATGTGCAATGAAATCTCTTTGTGGTTTTAACTTGATTTATGTTATCTAAGAATGCTGAACATTTACTCATGCGCTTACTGCCTTCCATAGATTGTCTTCAGTGAAATGTCTCCTTAGGTCTTACCACTTTCAAATTGGATTTTTCTGTTGTTGTTCTTGTTAATGTTCGATTTTTAGAGTTCTTTATATATTCTGGATACAAATGCTTTGTTGGATTTGTGAATTGCAAATATTGTCTCTCAGTCTGTAAGCTATCTTCTTCTTAGCAACATTTGTCCCACAGCATGTTTGTATGTTGATGAGGTCCAATTCATCAATTACTTCCTTTTATCAAATATGTTCTTGGGGTCAAGACTAACAACTCTATGCCTAGCAGTAGGTCCCAAATCCTCTTTATGTTTTCTTTCTAAAATTTTATAGCTTTACATTTAAATCTATGATACCTTCTAACTTTTATATGAGATACAAGGTTTATATTGTTGGGTTTTTTGTTTACTCAATTGTTCCTGTAGCATTTATTAAAAGCTATATTTCCCTCAATGAATTGCTTTTGTTTCTTTGTCAAAAACTGAGTATAGTTCCGTGGACTTATTTCTGAGTTGTCCTTTGTTATGAATTAACTGACCATTTATCCAGGGGTTTATTTCTGGGCTCTCAATTCTGTTTCATTGATATATGCTTCTGTTTTAAACCAACAGCATACTATTTTGATTACTATAGCTTTGTAATATAGTTTGAAATCAGAAATTGTGATGTCTCCAGCTTTGTTCTTTTAAAGATTACTTTAGCTATCCAGGGTGTTTTGTGATTCCATGAGAATTTTGTTTTTTTTTAAAGATTTTATTTATTCATTCATGGCAGACACAGAGAGAGAGAGAGAGAGAGAGGCAGAGACACAGGCAGAGGGAGAAGCAGGCTCCATGCAGGGAGCCTGACGTGGGACTTGATCTGGGTCTCCAGTATCACACCCCAGGCTGAAGGCAGCACTAAACCGCTGGGCCACCAGGGCTGCCCCCTTTTTTTTTAAACAAAAAAAAAAAAAAAAGAGAGATTTTATTTAAGTTCCATAAGATTTTTAGAATTATCTGTTCTAGCTCCACGAAAATTTCATTGGAATTCTGATAGGGACTTCATCAAATCTGTAGGTATCCTGTAATCTTAATGAGGAAATGTATTAGGTCTAGCAGAGGTTTTGGGGTATCTCTGGTGGCTTCCTTAAGAATTTTTTTCATAAATAATCATGTGTCTACAAATTGAGGTTTTGGGTTTTGGGGTTTTTTTTGTCCAAGCTGTATGCATTTTACTTCTTTTTCTTATCTTTTTGAGTGATGAGAACTTCTAGTATTATATCACATAAGGTTGATGAGAACAGACATTCTTGTCTTGTTTTCATTCTTTGGGGGGAGCATCAGATTTTCAACTATGATTCTGTAGGTCCTTCTGTCAATGCTATTCGTAAGGGAATGGAAGGCACCTTCCCTGGGCCACCTTCTGCTGTAGTGTGGTCAGGTAGGCAGAAGCCCCTGGGTCTGGGTCTCCTTTTGCCCCTAGATGAGGGCATGAGAACACAGATCTCTGTGATGCTGCCCCTAGAGGAGGACCAGACTGCTTGCTGGCATCATGCGGGTAGAGCAGGACTCTGGGCTCTCACTAAAGTCTCTGTGGGCCTTCTTCTTTGGCCATGTTTTTTTTTTTTTTTCTTTGTTTTGTTTTTGTCCATAGTTGTTGACAGTTCTGGTAACAGGCCTCTCCACATCTAGTCTGGGTATATATAAAATAAAAAGGAAATCTGGTGAATTCACCATGTTATCATTCCTCAGGTTCTGAGGTACCTAGCCAGTCTGCCTTCTCCTCCAACTATTAGTGTCCTGTTACTATTCCTATTGAATTACTTCTAGGATTTCATTGTATTTATATAAAGGGGCTGGGAAAAGTGAATCTATACCTTCCTGTTCTGGAACCAAAAGTCTCTGTTTTCCATTTTTCTACTTACTGTGTTTAAAGGAACTGCTAGAAATTAAAACATTAATTTATATTCATTTGTATTTTCTGAAATATTTATATAAGAGTCATATGGTTTCCACAGAATGTGATGAACAGATTTTATATAATCGACATTCATGATTGATGTCAGCAGGGTTTTAGGTCACAATCATTAAACCTCATTCCTAATTTTATAAAGTCTGTTTTAACTGTAAAAGTCTGACTCTATGATCAAAAAGTTTTAATTAAATATTAAGATTACCTCTCTCCATTTTCCAGAATTTCAAAACCTAGTATTCTAAATAGCCGTAGGAGGTGCCAATGGTTTAATGTTAGAGGGAGAGTACACAATTAAGTCATTTGAATTTGTGTCCAATACGGTCACTCCATATGCCTTCTCCCTGGTGCCAGAGGGCTGACATGAACCATACAGCAGCAAGTCCACTCTCCACGAGCCTACTGTGATCAGTCTATGTGGCTGTGGCATTCCAAAGTCCTTTATCACTGCCCAAACCCACATCAGTATGTACAGAGGCTTTCAGGGAACACAGCTCTGCAGAAATTAAACTTCAAAGCAGAAAACTAGAAATGGAAGGAAATTCTCTACAAGTGGAGAGAGATGTGATTTAAATAGTAGAAAACATAATAAATTATCTTTTATTGGGAAAAAAAGAAACTGACTGAATTTTACCCCTATATAAACACAAAGATACATTTTCCCAATTCAAAGTTCATATTTGGTGCGGAAAAGAGATCCTCCTCTCTGTACAGTGCTTTGTCATTATAATTCTACATTATATTATAGCAAGCACAGCTCTGTGTGCACATAGGGCACACACATGCCACATATCAGGTCTTTTAGGCATCTATGTATAAATACATATTCTTTCAACACCCCCCTTTAGCCATAAATAACCTCACTTATTTCCCGTGTATTCAGAGTTCATCCAAGAATCAAGAATAGAAAAGGTCTTTTGAGGATATTCAAGGAGAATTCATTCCCAAATTATAAAAGACAAATGAGTAACCACAAACACGAAACTCCCAACATTTGAGTTACCTGGGTAAATCACACCATACTCACAGCTACTGCCACAGACTCCACTAATTCTAGAAGCTATTTCTGGATGCTCTTTTCAGTTGATGTACAAAACTCTATATTCAAGAACACTCAAAAGGCAACTGTCAGAAAGGGCTCCTTTTCACCTGATTCCTCTTCCCAGGGTCTCAAGGTACAGTTTCGGAGTTTCTGTCTACAATGACAGTATAATCCTCTGACAAAACTGTGACAAAGCCCACCACAGTAGAAACTTTTGTTCAAGACAAATCATTACCTTATTTAAAAGTTCTTTGTCATATACTTTGATAATATCTATTATTTCCAATTGGTTGTATGTCATACTGTTGCAATCTGAACACTTTCAAAAAAAGAATTCACCATTCAGTAGAAATGCCCTTGAGAAAATAACTCTTGAGTTTCTCTCTGCATCCCATCCTTAAGCCAGCTGGACCTTCCACAGAAGGAAGGGTTAAGCAACTGCAGCTTCGAGGTGAACTATGATGCGAATAAAATACATGTTTATAAGTTTCCCAAAACTAAGGATCCTGTCTAGAATAATGAAGCTTAAGAGATATTTTTCTACCTATCACTATGTTCCTAATGTATTCATTTTTATGAATGCCTCATTATTTTTAAAGAGATAAACGAAATTTACAGATATTCAAAAGGAAAATAAATAAGGGAAATTATCTTCCTTTAGATGCAACTTCTGTGTTCCTGAAGCCTTTAAAATATAGGTAGAGCAAGCCCTCACTCATTAGTAAAAGAAGGTTTAAAACCAGCCTCTTTCAGAGGGGGTGTTATGATTACACAATGAGAAATGAGTGAAGTAGAGAAACAGCTGCCAGGGTGCAGTTCCCCCATCTCTCCCCATGACCCCCTGCCCTGCCCCACACCCCTGGCTCAGCTCCCAGCTGCAAAGCAGCCAGCACTCTGGACCTGGAGACTTGTCCTCTGACAAAGTTTTAGATAAGGCTGACCTCCCTGTTCCTCCCATAATCAATCACTGCATGCATCCGATTTGACCAAAAGGGGCACAGCCCAGAACAAAGGCCTTATCAATGGGCTGAACTGGCCAGAAGCAATCCCCCAAATGCAGGGAGAAGTGGTACCTTTGTGTGCATGGTGGACAATCACCAAGTAAAACATCAGCTCCCACCCCCCTCAGCCGTAAGATACACTAGCAGAAAACTCCTTAACCTGACTGCCAAAGGTCAGTGTGAACAAAGGACGCATGCTATGGATAACCATAAAGACAGATGGAGATAAAATAGTTGACTGAACGGCAATCAAGATCAATGGCTTCAAAATTAACAAGTCAGCATGGCCCATTCTACGTTTGTGCATCAGAGGCCACCATGGGAATGCAGCTGTAGTGACCGGGCCTGACCTCCTCCAGCAGTGTCCCCTCAGCCTCCAGCACTGCTCCCCACACTACACTGCAGGCCCACAGCAGTGCCAAGGCAGCCAGCAAGCAGGGCTGCCTCTAGATTCAAAAGGAATCTCAAACTCAAAGATAAATAGTGGGGTAATAGCTAAGCAAGAGAGCATAGAGGAGCACATGACACTGTCTCTGTTGATAGCAACTCCTCCAAGCTGAGTGTGTGCCCTGGTCCATAGGAGAAGGGGGACCAGGGAGGGGTGGAGACAAGTGTGGTAAGTAAACATGTGGCTGGAAATCCTGGATGCCTGTCCATTGGCAGTGTCATCTCCAGTTAAAGGGCTAGAGCAACCTTCTTTAGAGTTCATGAGACCAACACAAAAACTAACAGTAGGAAAATGACCCCATACACAATTCATGGTGCCCTAATAACCATCCCTCACTGTACCATCCTGGATACAGACCTTGAAAAGGATATCCAAATTAAATTCATGCAAAAAGTTACCATAAACATAAATCACAAGATACTCAAGCATTTATTTGCACAGAGCCATGTTCACAGCAGTATTATTCACAACAGCCAAAAGATGAAAGCAACCCAAGTGTCCATTGCCATAAGGATGAGTAAATAAAATGGGGTATGTACACATCCCCAAATATTTTTCAGCCTCAAAAAGGAAGGGAATACTGACCCATGCTACAACATGAATGAAACTTGAGGACATTATGCAAAGCTTGTAAGCCAGTCACAAAAGGACAAATACTACATGAATAACTTCACTCATATGAGGTATCTAGAGGTACATCAAAATCATGGAGACAGAAAGTATAATAGTGGTTGTCAAGGGTTGGGGAAGGGAATTAGGACTTAGTGTTCAATGGGTTCAGAGTTTCACTTTGAGAATATGAAAAAGTTTTAGAGACAGGTGGTGGTGATGGCTGCAAGCAATGTGAATATAATTAATGCCACAGAGTTGTAAGCTTAAAGGCAGTTCTGATGGCAAATGTCACATATACTTGACCATAGTAAAAAAAAATCCAAAATTTTAAGGCATATGAGAAAGGCACACTCAAAGGCAGGAGGCTGGTGTGCCTGTGCAGCCCAGCTCAGGCTGCCCAGTGTGAAGTTACAAGCCCATGCTGGCTTACCACCTGTACCAGCAGTCACCCACAAAGGTCCAGAAAGTGAACCTAGTCAGATACCCAGCACCTCACAGTTCTTGACCACCAGAACCAACCCCACTGCACAAAAGTAAGGACTGTCCCTTTGTGTACATGGTGGTGCCTATAGTTTTTCAAAATTTCATAAGTAATCTCACATAAAAGGGAAATCAAGAGAATGAATTGGGCTGACATACAACTGAAACTATACAATGTTCTTTCAGTGGTCTGAGATGATTTTACAACATAAAGCTACTTGAAGATGTTCCAGGGCAACGGTCCCTGAAGAAGTGGACACACACAAAAAAATACACGATCACTGGGTTGCAAAAACATCACAACTTTGATTTATAATTGATATTCCTCTCTAATTGATTTATTAACTAATAAATATTTACTAGTGTATTTATTTACTCATTCAATCATGTACTGAATGCCTATGACTTATACATAAATAAACACACATTAAGTGCACATGCAGTAAAAAGTACATTTTACTGACAGGGGTCTGAGATCAAAAAAGATTGAAGATCACCACTAACACCAAGGAAATACAAACGATTTTAAAAACATATTATGAGCAGCTATATGCCAATAAATTAGGCAATCTAGAAGAAATAGACGCATTTCTGGAAAACAACAAACTACCAAAACTGGAACAGGAAGAAATAGAAAACCTGAACAGGCCAATAACCAGCAAGGAAATTGAAGCAGTCATCAAAAACCTCCCAAGACACAAAAGTCCAGGGCCAGATGGCTTCCCAGGGGAATTCTATCAAACGTTTAAAGAAGAAACCATAACTATTCTACTAAAGCTGTTCAGCAAAATAGAAAGAGATGGAGTACTTCCAAACGCGTTCAATGAGGCCAGCATCACCTTAATTCCAAAACCAGACAAAGACCCCACCAAAAAGGAGAATTATAGACCAATATACCTGATGAACATGGATGCAAACATTCTGAACAAGATACTAGTCAATAGGATCCAACAGTGCATTAAGAAGATTATTCAAAGTGACCAAATGGGATTTACCCCGGGATGCAAGGCTGGTTCAACACTCGTAAAGCAATCAATGTGATTGACCATATCAGCAAGAGAAAACACAAGAACCATATGATCCTCTCAATAGATGCAGAGAAAGCATTTGACAAATACAGCATCCATTCCTGATCAAAACTCTTCAAAGTGTAGGGATAGACGGAACATTCCTAAGCATCTTAAATTGATCTTTGAAAAGCCCACAGCAAATATCAATCTCAATGGAGAAACACTGGGAGCCTTTCCCCTAAGATCAGAAACAAGACAGGGATGTCCACTCTCACCACTGCTATTCAACATAGTACTAGAAGCCGTAGCCTCAGCAATTAGGCAACAAAAAGAAACAAAAGGCATTCAAATTGGCAAAGAAGAAGTCAAACTCTCCCTCTTTGCCGATGACATGCTACCGTACATAGAAAACCCAAAAGACTCCACCCCAAGATTGCTAGAACTCATACAGCAATTTAGCAGTGTGGCAGAATACAAAATCAATGCCCAGAAGTCAGTGGCATTTCTATACACTAACAATGAGACTAAAGAAAGAGAAATTAAGGAGTCAATCCCATTTATAATTGCACCCAAAAGCATGATACCTAGGAATAAACCTCACCAAAGAGGTAAAGGATCTAGATCCTAAAAACTATAGAACACTTCTGAAAGAAATTGAGGAAGACACAAAGAGATGAAAAAATATTTCATGCTCATGGATTGAAAGAATTAATATTGTGAAAATGTCAATGTTACCCAGGGCAACTGACACATTTAATGCAATCCCTATCAAAATACCATGGACTTTCTTCAGAGAGTTGGAACAAATTATCTTAAGATTTGTGTGGAATCAGAAAAGACACCGAATAGCCAGGGGAATATTAATAAAAAAGAAAACCATAGCTGGGAGCATCACAATGCCAGATTTCAGGTTGTACTACAAAGCTGTGGTCATCAAGACACTGTGGTACTGGCACAAAAACAGACACACAGATCAATGGAACAGAATAGAGAACCCAGAAGTGGACCCTCAACTTTATGGTCAACTAATATTCGACAAAGGAGGAAAGACTATCCACTGGAAGAAAGTCAGTCTCTTCAATAAGTGGTGCTGGGAAAATTGGACATCCACATGCAGAAGAATGAAACTAGACCACTCTCTTGCACCATACACAAAGATAAACTCAAAATGGATGAAAGATCTAAATGTGAGACAAGATTCCATCAAAATCCTAGAGGAGAACACAGGCAACACCCTTTTTGAACTTGGCCACAGCAACTTCTTGCAAGATACATCCATGAAGGCAAGAGAAACAAAAGCAAAAATGAACTATTGGGACTTCATCGAGATAAGGAGCTTTTGCACAGCAAAAGAAACAACCTACAGAATGGGAGAAGATATTTGCAAATGACATATCAGATAAAGGGCTAGTATCCAAGATCTATAAAGAACTTATTAAACTCAACAGCAAAGAAACAAACAATCCAATCATGAAATGGGCAAAAGACATGAACAGAAATCTCACAGAGGAAGACATAGACATGGCCAACAAGCACATGAGAAAATGCTCCGCATCACTGGCCATCAGGGAAATACAAATCAAAACCACAATGAGATACCGCCTCACACCAGTGAGAATGGGGAAAATTAACAAGGCAGGAAACCACAAATGTTGCAGAGGATGCGGAGAAAGAGGAACCCTCTTGCACTGTTGGTGGGAATGTGAACTGGTGCAGCCACTCTGGAAAACTGTGTGGAGGTTCCTCAAAGAGTGAAAAATAGACCTGCCCTACTACCCAGCAATTGCACTGCTGGGCATTTACCCCAAAGATATAGATGCAAGGAAACGCCGGGACACCTGCACCCCGATGTTTATAGCAGCAATGTCCACAGTAGCCAAACTGTGGAAGGAGCCTTGGTGTCCATCAAAAGATGAATGTATAAAGAAGATGTGGTCTATGTATACAATGGAATATTACTCAGCCTACCCACCATTTGCTCGACGTGGATGGAACTGGAGGGTATTATGCTGAGTGAAATAAGTCAATCAGAGAAGGACAAACATTATATGGTCTCATTCATTTGGGGAATATAAAAAATAGTGAAAGGAAATAAAGGGGAAAGGAGAAAAAAAGAGTGGGAAATATCAGAAAGGGAGACAGAACATGAGAAACTGCTACTCTGGGAAACAAACAGGGGTGGTGGAAAGGGAGGTGGGCAGGGGGTGGGGGTGACTGGGTGATGGGCACTGAGGGGGGCACTTGATGGGATGAGTACTTGGTGTTATGGTATATGTTGGCAAATTGAACTCCAATTAAAAAAAAGGATTGAAGATGACTCATATGATCCAGTTACACTAAAAAGACTGTCTATAACATTTAATTTTTTCTAAAAAGGATATATGCAGCCTCTTTGTCATTTACCCTTGGTAAATTCTGGTTTCGTCATGTTATCAGGATAATTATCTGGTTTGAGACACTTTCTCAAGAGCCTGAAATATTTAAACAACTGGATCCCATCTACACAGAAATCCAAGTTGAAGATGGCCCTGGATGCTCATGCAGGGTAGTGCATGACAAGAAGGTGGTCAGCGGCCCTGGGTAACATCACCTGGGATCCCAGAGCCCATGGGCCACCTCTCCACTCTCCAGTTTTGGACCTTCTGAGCTGAGGCCTCTCTTCAGCCACCATTTCCAGAGAGGGTCAATGAAGAATTTACAAGGCTAGCCAGGAACTTCACCGTACAAGTTCTTTAAAATTCTGAAAGCGGGATCCCTGGGTGGCGCAGCGGTTTAGCGCCTGCCTTTGGCCCAGGGCGCGATCCTGAAGACCTGGGATCGAATCCCACGTCAGGCTCCCGGAGGCGTCAGCCTCCTTCTCCCTCTGCCTACGTCTCTGCCTCTCTCTGTCTCTCTGTGTGACTATCATAAAAAAAAAAAAAAAAAAAAAACTGTAAAATTCTGAAAGCATACTTCTGAAAGCATACCATACTAGAGAAATGCATAATGTTTAATTATTAAATATTTCAACTGAAAAATAATAAACACCTCTTTTCCAACATATCCAACATATCATGTCTTTGTGATCCCACTAAGCAAAGTGAGATCCTCATGTATTCTCAGCTAATTCAAATAGTTACAGATGTTTTTAACTGATACTATATAACTCAATAGTAACACACCAAAAACTGTAGTTAAAGCACTTGGTATTTGTTATATCCTCCCAGGAACACTAATGTATTCAATTCCTAAAGCTGATGTTAAAAATTACAACTCAGTGGCTTAAACCAACATAAATGTGTTATTGTTTAGTTCTGGAAATCAGGAGTCAGACATGAGTCTCACGGGAATAAAACCAAGGTTTCTGCAGGACAGTGCTCCTCCTGGAGGATGCAAGAGAAAGTCTGTTGCTCTGACTTTTCAGCTTCTCTAGGCCATTTACATTCCTCAAGTTGTGGCTCTTCTATCTTTGAAGCCAGCGAGAATTCCTGAGCCCTTCTCACACTGCATCTTTTTCTGCCTTCTTTTCTTCTACATTAAGGACTTGTGATTCGACTAAGAACTAAGATAATGTCCCCATCTCAGGGTCAGTTCATTAGCAACCGCCCTCACATCACACCAACCTTAATACCTCTGTACCATATAACTTAATAGTCTCTGGTTCTGGGGACCAGGATCTCTAGGGGGCCATTATTCTAACACAAGCATTCATCGTGCCATGACCCATATATCATGATTAGTTCACTCACTCATCTATATATTCAAAGATGCTGAGGCCCTGCTCTGGAACAATAACCACAGGGACAGTGAAAACTGGCTGGTCCCAGAGTGGACCAGAGAGCAGGACAGAGCAGTATGTCCGTAGAAACAGCTAGAACAGAAGAAGAGCAGTAATACCCAGGGTACAGAGGGGGGACTTCTGCTCCCAGCATAGATGGCAGCAGGAGAGAGCAGTCATCAGGAGTCATAGAAAAAAGGCCTAGAGATGGGGTGAGGGTGGCAGAGTGCAGAGGGGCTGGGCTACAGGTGTCCCAGGATCCCATGCACAGAGGTCCAGGGCTGCACCCCACCATGTAGTGGGATGACCTCCAGGCTTACTGGTAGGTTCCAACATTCAAAGAAAAAGACATGACATATTTATAATCCAAAAAATACAGCTCTAGTGACAATGAGGAAGGAGAACCAGAAGTGAGGCACTGACAAAGGCAGCAGTAGATAGGACAAGTCAAGTCAAGCACACAAGGAGGGTGAAGAAGGCCTGAGGGAAGCAGCTTCTTGGGATGTCTTAAAATGAAGGGTTTATTATTATTCAGGTGTGGTGAGGCCATCAGATCAGGAGATGACTGCCATTAAAAATACAGTTATTCACAGTTCCAAGAGGAAGAGGCATGCAACACCACAGGCAGTCACTCAGGGAAGCACTTGGGCCCATCAGGACAAGGGGACAATGTGAGCAACTCTTTACTGTGGTTTCCATTGGAAGGAAAGGTAGGGTAAGCAGGCTTAGCAACAACTTCAGTGAGCTCTGGTACACAGGGGTGCCTAGCTGTCTGGCACCTGCACCCTGGCCCCACCCCCACCCCCCCACCCCCGCCCATTGGGGGCAGGGAGATGGTGGTCCTGAGGATAACAGCCTAATAAAGAAGTATTTGGAGTGTGGGCTCTGGATTGGTTGGTTTGCATATGAAAGGTGCACTCACAGACAAGTCCTTGGCCTTCACTAGGAACTGGCTGGTCCTGGGAGGGGTTGTAAACCACCAGGATCCATAGGGCCCCAGATGTCAAAGCCTCAAATACAGACAATGAAAAGACAAAGTTAACACAGGATTGAAAAAGCAGGGACTGATTTAAGACGTTACTGTACACACTTGTTGGAACAGAGCCAGGAATCACAGACACTATGCTCCCTCCACCCAGCCCCACAGGCTTACTATGAGGGAATCCCCATTATATCCCCCACACACTTCACAGAGCTGTTAAGAGGATGTGAAACCAAAAGGAAAAAAGAAACTAAGACCATAAGCAGGGGGGTTCACAGTGATCAACAGTGAGTCTAAACAGAACCCATGAAGAAGTTCCTATCCATGGGGCTGCTGCCACAGTACTGGGACCCAATTCGGGTCCCCATCTCTGTATGAAAGAGCACCAGGGGCCTCTGCAAGCTTGGCATCCAAGCCACAACATGGTGTAACACTCACCGTGCTGTTACAGAAGGCAACGCAGCAACCAGATTTCAGTGTAATGAATCAAACTTTCCATCCCACTTAAAGGCAACGATTTTCTTTCCAAAAAAAGAAAAATTGTAAATGGAAAATGTTACAATGCAAGTCACAATGCCAGTTAAGTGCCAGGAAAAGTCGCACACATCTGATTTGACTAAAGTCTGTCCTGGCAAAATGAACAAAGAAAAGAATGAGGGTGATAACAATTACAATATGGAAAGGTACCACCTAGGCTTCTACCAACTAGCCGTGAGTAACAAGACAAAACTAATATTAGGCAATTTAATAAAAGTGCTCTTTTTTAGAAAATAAATAAATGCCATGTGTATCTTGAGACGGCAGAACATCTGTGGGGAACATTTCTGGCCCTTATTTGTCATTTATAGAAGACATTCTGAAATATATCATTTGGATTTATGTTTTAAAATGGTTTGCTTGTTCTGAGAGAGACAAAAGCTGAAAGCATCCCAAGAGGAACCACTGTCTCCCTCCTGATAACACTCAACTTCCTGCGTTGCCTTTTTGTCTCAGATTGTCCTGAGTTTTTGGAGTCAATACATTTCCTGAGCCACTGTGCAATGAAGATAGAGAGAGAGAGAGAGAGAGAGAGAGAGAGAGAGGACAGATTTTGTAACTGAAATGAGAATGATGTCCAACATGGCAGAGGGCTGGGGGAGAGGCCCCATCTGCATCTCTGCCCAAGCACAGAAAAAGGTTATGCTAACATCCTCAGAATAAGGTCCCAGGGCCCCCTCTTCTACCCACTCACCTCTTGAGAGAACTGGAACGTCTAGATGAAACCCAGATTCTGGGTGCCACCCAAATGAGATGAGGCTGCTGGAACAAGAAGTCTGGGTGGCACAGATGGGGTGCCACTGAGCATCCACCACATGCACCTCCCTATCCACAGCTGACATACTATACATACCACCAAGAGTCCCAAGGTCACATTTTGACGAAGTATGCAAACAGGAACCAAAAACAGACCCTCCTGAACTTGATTTTTAAAAAACTGCTATTAGAAATACACAAAAACAAAGGGTGGGATAGAAGAGTAGTAAGAAGTGAGAACAAAGAGCTCAGCTCAACTGTCTGGTGACAGCTGCATTTCCTTCCATTTCATTAACCCCTCTGTTACTGGATTCCTTTGGGGGCAGCAGGTTCCATTCATAAAAGCACTGATGGGGAGAGAAGAACAACAGGAAAAGAAGTGGGAGAAATGGGATTCTCAGGGGGGCTCCAGAGCTTTGGGATGGACAGCTTTATAAGACCCAGACTACCCCCTCGTCTCACAGCCTGGGGCCTTCCTAGAAAAGTCCTACAGTTCCTGAAAGAGGCAAACCTGATGGGCAAGAAAAACTAAAGCAGATTCCCACACTGATCTTATGTCTTGACTGTTCTGAGATCACAGATCATGGATTAGGATGCCTGGGAAGCACTTGTCCGAAGAGTCCTGTAGAATATATCTCTGGAGGAAGCAAGTCCTGGCAGCTCTAGGTTTGTTTTCCTTTTGAAAACCAAAGACTTACTTTAGGATTTTTTTTTTTAATTTTTACAACAGTTGATTAAACAAAAATGAGAATTTCAAAGACACCGTTAAATGAATCAATGAATTTAACTTATTTGATACATTTATAAAAGGGTTATTGCCAAATAATGAACTACATCACACTGCTTTCTAAGAAACAAAAATGCCTTAATTTTGCTATTTCCCTGTAGTGCTTTTCCAGTGAAGTGCATTTCTAAGAAGATACTTGAGCCAACCAAGGGTACCCCTGGATTATCAAGGGTTCATGAAGGTAGCAACGGGAGTCCACTGCTCCCATTATTTCAGTATTTCAAAATGCTTTTCCAAAACTGTCCACTTACCTATGGTGAAACCACACAGACTGAATGACACTTAAAGTTCGTTGTTTGGGCTGGCAATACATCTACTTCAGTGTAATTAACAATGTTAAGAAAGATTTTGACCAAAAGCTCTGAACAATAATAGAAATAATAGTAGTAGTAATAATCATAATAATGAGCTATAGATAACTTCTTCAAACACCTGCCTGCCTGGCATTGCTTCAGCCTTTTTGTGCATCATGTCACTTAGTCCTCCCTTCTATTTAAATGAGGGCACTGCGCTGAAGAGAGATGCAGCCTGCTCAGCATCTAACTGTTGGCAAGGGTTCAACCTCATTGAAGGGGTTTTAATTGTCCCTGATTGGCTTAAAATGGGCAAAAGAATGTGTTATTACCTAATGAAAATAGTTTTGTAGGCAAAATATTTCAAACTACAGTATACTCAGGGGAAAAATAACCACAGAGTGTATATCCAGGGCAATGCATACAAACTGTACTCTGGGAAAATGCAAAACAAGCAAACATGGAAAACCAAGCTAAGAGTATTCTAAAAAAAAAATCAAAATCAAAATAACCTTTCCATTTTTAACTGCCAGTTCCTTCGATGTACTATATATAGCAAGGTTAAGACTTGTACAAATAAGTACATTGGGCTCCCCTGCTTCAGGAATTCAGCAGATAGGGACCACCCCACTGTGACGGGCAGGACCCCAATGTCACACAGACCTTTCTGAATCTTCTCAAGTCAAGTAATCCAGAAACATGGATAAGTGCTTTCTTTCAAAGTCTTCCCAAAATCCTTTTTTTTTTTTTTTTAAGGTTTTATTTGAGAGAAAGAGAAAGAGAGAGAGGGTATGAGCACAGGCAGATAGAGTGGCAAGCAAAGGGGAGAGGAGAAGCAGACTCCCCACTGAGCAGAGACCCTGATGTGGGGCTAAATACCAGGACCCCAGGATAATGACCTGAGCCAAAGGCAGATGCTTAACCAACTAAGTCACCCAGGTGCCCCCAAAATGCTTTTCAATGAGGGCCTAAATGGCCTTGGTGGCAGGGCAGTTTTTTATGGGGTGGGACTGTCCAGAGCAAAGCAAGTAGATCAGATACCATGCAGCAGCCTGGCCGTGAATACCAAGCACAAGCACGAGGAAGACCAGCAGTCATTGTGATAACTAAGTATTTGCAAGCACACCTGGAGGCAGTCCTGCTTCCAGACAGGAGGAGATATCTGCCCCTTCCAGAAAAGGCAGGCTGAGTTCGGAGTAACTCACAAAGTCCCAGCCTCAGAACAATGTTGTAATGGGAGCTGAGCTGGACCTTCTCTGTGGGTAAAGCCCAATACCCAGAGCATTCACTGACTCTCTCAGTTACCGTCCAGCTCTGTTTTGGCTCACGTCACGTCTGCAGCCAGGAGATCCAGCCCTGCCTCAAGCTCTGCTCTGGCGGCAGCATCAGTTGGAATCTCTCTCTGCCCCTCCCCAACTCATGTGGGACTGCCTGTGCTCTAAAGTAAATAAATCTTAAAGGGATCCCTGGGTGGCGCAGCGGTTTGGCGCCTGCCTTTGGCCCAGGGCGCGATCCTGGAGACCCGGGATCGAATCCCATGTCGGGCTCCCGGTGCATGGAGCCTGCTTCTCCCTCTGCCTATGTCTCTGCCTCTCTCTCTCTCTCTTTGTGACTATCATAAAAAAAAAAAAGAAAAAAGAATCATCAGCAATAGTTCCACATCACATGGCTGCCTGAAGGTGATATGCCAGTTAATACAAAAAAGATAAGTATATTTTTTCATAACTGTTTCTTTTCCTATGTGGACTTAAAAGATAATTACTTATTGAACACTACATCAGATATGAATTATGTCCTATGTGTTGGCTAATTGCATTTAAATTTTTAAAATTTTTTTAAGGTATTTATTTATTTATTTTATGATAGTCACAGAGAGAGAGAGAGGCAGAGACACAGGCAGAGGGAGAAGCAGGCTCCATGCACCGGGAGCCGGATGTGGGATTCGATCCCGGGTCTACAGGATCGCGCCCTGGGCCAAAGGCAGGCGCCAAACCGCTGCGCCATCCAGGGATCCCGGCTAATTGCATTTAAATAAAGTTTCTAAAAAAGACAATTCCATACAGCAGTAATTATAAATCTGTGTTGATAGACTTACGATGTGTAAAGGTACAAATTTATAGGATAGTAATAGCACAAAGGAGAAAGAAAAAATAGAATTATACTGAATGAATTTTCTTTTTTTTTCTTTTTTTTAATAAATTTATTTTTTATTGGTGTTCAATCTGCCAACATATAGAATAACACCCTGGGTGACGGGCACTGAGGGGGGCACTGAATGAATTTTCTGTTGGGCTGGCGAGACTGGGGACCTCAAAACGGCCAACCCCAGGCCAGCACCCTCCCAATAACGCGGCCTTGCCGCCCTACCCTAATTTAGCTTACAAGACCTGTAACCCTTGCCCTAATCGGAATGCCACCCTGCCCCCATCTTCCTGCCGAAAACCCTTTATAGACCCCCCAGCGGTGTGCCTGGGTGCGACTTCCCTGCCCGGGACTTCCCTGCTCTCTCCCTCCCCCGCCGGCCACGGAACCTCGTAGGCTGAGATCGTGTCCCATTAAAAGCTTGTTTGACCAACTTTTGCCTGGCTTTTCTATTCCATTTCACTACCAATTGGATTAAACCTGACATTTTCTAAACACAATGGAAATTGTTAGTATTAATGTGAACTACACTATTTTAAATTAAGATACTATCTGCAATCTCTAAAGCACCATTACAAAAATAACTAAGAACATCAATTAGTAAAAGAAACAACAAGGAATTAAAATGGTACACTAGAAAATATTGAAAGGCGGCAATAATGGCAGTCTATGGAACAGAAACATGCAAGACATATAGAAAACACACAGCAGATTGGAAGACATAAATCCTACCTTATCAGTAATTACATTAAATGTTAATAAAATACTATGACAAAAGGCAAAAATTGGCAGAATAAATTTTTCAAAATACAAAATTCAACCATATGCCATCTACAAGACAAACATTTTAGATTCAAAGACAAAAATATGTTGAAAGTTAAAGGATGAGAAAAGATAGACCATGGAAACTGTAACCAAGAGAGCTTAAGTAGCTATATTAATTTTAGACAAAACAGATTTTTAAAATAAGAATTGGTAGAGACAAAAATGCATTTTATATTAATAAAAAGGTTAATTCATCAGTGAGACATAAACATTTTAAACAGCTATGCAGGAGATCCCTGGGTGGCGCAGGGGTTTAGCGCCTGCCTTTGGCCCAGGGTGCAATCCTGGGGACCCAGGATCGAATCCCACGTCGGGCTCCTGGTGCATGGAGCCTGCTTCTTCCTCTCTCTCTATGTGTGACTTTCATAAATAAATAAATAAATAAAATAAAATAAAATAAAATAAAATAAATAGCTATGCAGGGGCGCCTGGGTGTCTCAGTGGTTGAGCGTCTGCCTTCAGCTTAGGGCATGATCATGGAGTCCTGAGTTTGAGTCCCGCATCGGGCTCCCTGCATAAAGCCTGCTTCTCCCTCTGCCTGTGTCTCTGCCTCTCTCTCCATGTTTCTCGCGAATAAATAAATCAATCTTAAAAAAAAATGATATGTATCTAACAGAGCCCCAAAATGCATGAAGCAAAAGCTAACAGAAATAAAAGATTTGGTAAGACTTGGGAAACTTCCAACACTCCACTTTCAATAATGACTAAAACATCAGTCAGAAGATCAACAAGGAAATAGAAAATGTAAACATTTTAAATCAACTAGACCTAACAAATATCTCTAGAACACTTTATACAACAGAATACACATTTTTCTCAACCACACATGGAACATTTTCCAGGATAGATCATGAAACAAGCCTCAACAAATTTAAAGGATTGACATCACACAGAGTACTTCAATCGGATGAAATTAGAAATCACTAACAGAAGGAAATTTGAAAAATTCACAAACATGTAAAAATTTATAAGACATTACTACATTACTAAATAACCAGGAATTCAAGGAAGAAGTCACCAGGGAAACTGGAAAATACTTTGAGACAAAAAAATATGAAAAAAGAATACAACCAATCTTATGAGATGCAACTAAAATAGTTTCTACAGGGAAATGTGTAGCTGTTAATACCTTTATTAACAAAGAAAAAGAGCAGCCTGGGTGGCTCAGCGGTTTAGTGCCGCCTTCAGCCCAGGGAGTGATCCTGGAGACCTGGGATCGAGTCCCACATCAGGCTCCCTGCATGGAGCCTGCTTTTCCCTCTGCCTGTGTCTCTGCCTCAGTCTCTCTCTCTCTCTATCTCTCATTAATAAGTAAAATCTTTAAAAACAAAGAAAAAATTACTTAGAAAATAACCTAATCTTCTACCCTCAATAACTATAAAAGGGAGATCAAACTAAGCCTAAGGCACAGAAGGAAGGAAATAATAAAGATTAGAGCAGAAATAAATGAAATAGAGAATAGGAAAACAATAGAGAAAAATCAATACAAAGAAACTTGATTCTTTGACGAGATCAACAGAATTGGAAAATCATTAGCTAGAATGAGCAAGCAAATAAGAACATTCACATTGTTAAAATCAGTAATAGAAGATGATACATTATTACCAACCTTACAAATATAAAAAGAATTAGAAGATATTATTATGAACAAGTGTATGACAACAAATAAGATAATTTAGATGAAACAGACAAGTCCTAGGACAATAAGAAAATACCACGACTGACTCAAAAACAAATAGAACATCTGAATGGACCCACAAGTATTGAGATTGAACTAGTGATTTTAAAACTACACAAAGAAAAGCCTAGATTGAAGTTCTCCTCAGTGTTGAATTCTTCCAAACATTTAGTGAAGAACACCAACTTTTCACAAACTCTTCTAAAACTGAGAATAGTAGGAACACCCCCAAATCATTCTATGATGCCAGGATTGTGTTTTCTTTAGAGCAAAACCAAAGAGATATATATACACACACCCCAATATCCCATATAAATACAGATGCAAAAAGCTTCAGCAAATTCTACTAAACTGAATCCAGTAAACTATAAAGAAGATTATACACCATGACTACACATGATTGACCATGACTACATAGGATGGATCCCAGGAAGGAAAAATTTAGTTTCACATCCGAAAATCAATGTAATAATTATATCAATTTAATGAAGGACAAAAGCCAGATGATCATGTCAAATAAGAAAAAGCATTTAACAAGATCTAACACTCTTTCTTGATTTAAAAAAAAAAAAAAAAAGTTCAGCAAAGTATGAAGAGAACTTCCTCAACCTGATAAAGGCATTTATACAAAAGCCGAACATAGCATCATATTTCATGGTGAAAGACTAAATGTTTCCCTCTCAGATCAGGAACAAGACATGACAGTACAGAGAAATTTTCCACAAATACACAAAGCAAGAACTAGCCCTAATAAATGAGTTAGCAAGGTGGCAGGATACAGGATCAATATGCAAAATAACTGACCTACAATAATGCATTAAAGGAAAAACTGTTTAGATCTGAATAAAGAATAAAATCAATAGTTTTGTGGTAATGTTAACTTCTTAGTTTTGATCACTGTAATACAGTCAAGTAAAATGTTAAAATTAGAAGAGGATAGGTGAGGGATATACAAAAATTCTACACTATTTTTGCAACTTTTCTGCAAATTATTTCAAAATAAAAAGGTTAAAAAGCCAACTGGTTCCCACCAGAAGATGCTAGAGATGCAAATCAAACATTTCTCTCTTTTTCTTGATTTGTACCACTGGGAACTTAGGTAGTAGATGAGGGGAAGGGTCTTTTTATAAAAGTGTTACCAATAGTAAACTAGACCATCAACATTTGGCATCCACCAACAAATTAATAGATGGAGGCCATGATCATCAAATGGCTGCTAATATCCATTCAGAAAAACAGGGGCAAAGAAACATTATGTTCCTCTTGATGGAAGTACACAACATCTATGAATATGGTTTTGACCAAAAAAAAAAAAATGAAAAGAAAGTCAAATCTGTACGTGAGGGAGTTCTGATAAAGCATCCAGACCAATCTACCACTAAACAGAATTACCGCAGAACCGAACATGTTACATGATGCCACAGAAAAGTAATTGGCAATATTCAGGCCATGGGAAACTCTACAGTATAAATAACTTAGTTTCTTCAAAATAATTGCAAGAAGAAAATGAGCAAGAGAAATGGAGTTTGAGAGGAGGACATCTACAGATTAAAGGAGACCTACCAGCCAATCACAGTAAGACTTTATTTGGATCTGATTGAAACATACAGATCAAAAGAAATATGTGGTATTTATGAAACAAATGAAAATCTGAACACAGATTAGGTACTTAATAAGGACTTAGTATCAATTTAGGTATAGTAATGACACTGCAGTTTAGTTTTTAAGAGTCATTGCTTTTGGGATCCCTGGGTGGCGCAGCGGTTTGGTGCCTGCCTTTGGCCCAGGGCACGATCCTGGAGATCCGGGATCGAATCCCACATTGGGCTCCCGGTGCATGGAGCCTGCTTCTCCCTCTGCCTGTGTCTCTGTGCCTCTCTCTCTCTGTGACTATCATAAATAAATAAAAATGAAATAAAGATTAAAAAAAAAAAAAGTCATTGCTTTTCTAAAGATAAATAGTGAAACATTTACAGAAGAAATATCTGGGATGTACTTCAAAATAAAAGAGAGAGGCAGTAGGTAGGATAAAACACTGATGAAACATGAGCTGCTAACTGTTGAAACCTCATGAGGGTACATTATATGTGTACTTCTCCATATGTGTGAATAGAATGAAATTAGAATCTGTAACAGAAAGAAATTTGGAAAATGCACAAATATGTGGAAATTAAGTAAGACATTCCTAAATATCTAATGGGTCATAGAAAAAAACTCATAGAGGAAGTTAGGAAGTACTTTGAGATGAATAAAATTTTCAACAGTTTTTTAAAAAAAGAAGCCTACTTCTCCTGGGGGTAGAGGTTTCAAACACAAAAATAACTGCAAAAGTGAAGTCAGAGCAGGAGGACTATGGTTTCAAACCATGGTACTGCTGCCTCCTAAAGGAGACCTTAGGCATATGAAGTCTCAGTTTCCCCCATCTGAGAAATGGGGATATAAAAAGTAATGGTACTGTTGGGAGGATAAGATGGAATTATGGCCTCAGTTTCCCCATCTGTGAAAAAAATGGAAATGTGAAAATATGACTGGTGTTAGGTTAAGACAGAATTATACTGGGGCACCTGGGTGGCTCAGTGGTTGAGCATCTGTCTTTGGCTCAGGTGGAGATCCCAGAGTCCTGGGACTGAATCCCGCATCAGGCTCCCCGCCACTTGCCTCCTATCAACAAGTAAAGAAGAACTGCCCCATGCCTACCTTCTGAGGGCAACCAAATTTCTAGGAAAAGAAAGGTTCTTTTTCTACAATTTGACAACCATGAGCCCAGTCACATGTGAAACATGACAGGTATCAAAAGAAAAATAACTTCTAAAAGCCATATGAATGTCAATGTCCAAATATAATTCCTCAAGTGTTGTCCTGCCTAGCATACCTGAGAGACAGCCCTGCTTAAAGAAGTCATGCATTACTCGGGCATATTCCTGTCTCCTGGATCTGGTCTTGGTATCTCTGCTTTTGCAAATCTTTGACTCCAACTAAGACAAAGTCGCTATGTTTCTGCTGCTGACAAGGAAGAGATGCAACTCCCCAGGAAAGGGAAGGATGGAGAGGGGAGGGGAGGGGAGGGGAGGGGAGGGGAGGGGAGGGGAGGGGAGAGGGGAGGAGAGGGGAGGGGAGGGGAGGGGAGGGGAGGGGAGGGGAGGCCAGATAAATGAACAGAAAACAAAAGGAGAACTTTGCTGGGTGTCATTTCAGGCTCTTCTGAAAAAACAAATCATGAAGTCCAGGGTAAGCCAGTTGGACAGATAACCCCAGTGAGCTGGGGAAATGAAGTGAGAATCAAAGGAAAGGGAACAAAGTTTGAGCAATTCCAAGATAAGCAAGCGTTAGAGCACCTCCTGACTACCTGTTTTCCCAAAGGAGGATGGAAAGACACCAACCCACCACACTCAAATCCATGTACAAAGCCCAAATGATTCTGGGAAAAGTCATCTCAGATTATTTCCTGCAGAAATACTGTTTCCACCATCTAGGAGACAGATATTGGAAGGTGTCCATAAGAGTCTATTTGAATTATTACAAAGAGAATGGAGACAAAAGGAAAACAAAATGACACCCTGACCCAGGCAAGGCATGGGGCAGAGGGAGGGAGGGCCAGAGGACAAGAGCACCAGGAGGGGTACCTGGCCTGGGGCCAGCACCTCACTTGACAAGTTAGGAAACACTGTGCAAGTAAGGCAGGGGCCTTGGGTAGCACCCTTACCTCAAGCTGCACCCTTATTAGGCAGGGGGTGAGGTTTGTTTGTTTTAACAGTGTTATCCACTTGCCCCTATGGTTGAAGAGGAGGATGAGGATTTCTTCTATGCATGGTCTCTGCTTCCTCCCTTTGCCTCTTCTGGGCAACATCCCTTTCTAGGAGTCTTCAACTTTTTCATCAATGTCCTTCTCTGATAACTATTCTCTGCTTTTCTGCCACCAGAATCAGCACTCTGCAGGCGGACTCTGTGCTCCCATCCCCTCACCTCTTCCAGCCCCATCAGCCTTCACCCTGCAACCACCTACCCCCCTCTTAGCCCAAGCCCCTGATGACACCAACCTTGTCCCAGCTGGCTGCTCAATAAGCCCCCTTTCTTTTCACCTGGTGCCCCAAGGGAGATGACTTCTCTAGCCAGCCTCTGCTAGCACCAAGGAGTCTGCATGACTATGAAGGACTTCCCACACCCACTCCAACCCACCAGACCATGACTAAGTGATGCTCAAACTGACCAATCCCACCAGCTCGGAGGCCACTGACAGGACCTGACCCCCCAGGATCACCCACCTCTCTCTCATCCCACTGGGCATGGCTCAGGAGGATCTTCCTAAATACCAACAATCTGAAATCCATAAGAGGATGCAATCGGCTCAGGACATGGAAGCAGAGGACTGCTTCACAAACTTCATGTGTAAACAAAGCCATGCTGTAGATGCCAGCTCTCCCACCTGCACAGGCTCAAGAGTTCAGGGGTGAGAAGGGAGAGCCTGGGAAACTGCATTTCTAACAAGTCTGATGGAGATTCTCATAAAGAAGGGACCCAAAGACTATGTTACTGAGGGAAACATAAATAATGGTGTAAATAACTGACGCACTTTCAGTTGTAGTCACAACACAAAGAGATGTCCAAGGAATGCCAGAAACAGTGTCAGTAGGTAACGCTTCCCCAACTAAAGTTTGCTCATACTCTGATTTACATATGCTTTGACTACATTTACATCCCTCTGCACATCAACCAGAGCAATGGCACAGCCCAAAACAGAACTTGACCTCCCACTGTCTCTGCACTGAACAAATTTTGGTTTGACATAAAATAAGTCATCTCCTGGACTTCTCTGGCCCAATGCCAGCCCCCTGAGGTCCTGGGCTACAAGCACACACCTTGCCCCCACAAACAGGTTATGCCCTGGTTGTAGTCTCAGGCTGCCCTGACCCTATCCCATGCCCTACCACCACCACCATGTTCCCTCCACTGCAGCATCTTCCCTTCACACCCACATCCTTCCTAATCCTCACTCATGCCCTCCTCTGGAAAGCCTCTCCTGAACTGCATCCTGCATCCCTAGGCTAGGTCTAGGGTCTCCCATGCATGGATACATCCTGAAGTGTAATCACTCCCTGCAGTAAGTTCTAGGTGAGACCCAGCCTCCTCCTTTTCTATCCCAGGGTCTAGCTAGGGCCTGGCAGAGTGAGGAGCAAATCAGGGCACTGGTTTGAGTTGATGGACAGGAGTTTCAAGGCAGCTACACACAGCCTGGAATGCAATGGGAACACAAGTCTCTCACCATTTTCAGAGGACGGGGGAGGGCTGAGAAATGCATACCACTCACAGCTCAATCCTGAAAACATCAATCTCAGACCCCCTGGGCTTGGAGGAGTTTGACATGGCTTCTGAACACCCCTGTCATACCTACGCATAAGCACCTGGGACCTTCCTAAAGAAAGGACCCCTTCTCTCCCGCAGAAATGCATTCAACTTGGGAGCTGGGAGATATTTAGGAACTCCTGAAAGCATCATTATCCCTGAGGACCTGCCCCTAGGGCTGTACCGATTATTTAAGAATCTCAGTCTGGTCAGGATGGAAGGTGAGAACACAGATAGGTATGGTCCAAGGGGAAGATGAATGCTTCAAAATCCCATGAAACCTTCCAAGGTCAAGTAAAGAGAACCGCTTTTGGGTCCCACTCTATTTTCTCATCTGCATGTTGGGGGTGATAATTGTTTTAAGGGTCAATTGACTTAATGGGTTAAAAACACTCTGTCAATTAAAAATTATACTATACTTCCTGAGGCCCAAGTATTTCTGAAAAGGAGGCCACAGGAGCTACTGGCTCAGTGATAACAGGAAGGGGTATGAGTGTAAAGACTTAAACCTGCTGGAGTCCCACCAATTATGTCATACAGAAGGCAGATATACAGCTTTCCAAAGTCCTCACACTAGGGACAGAGGACGTTTGTGAAATAGGTGCCTCCTCCATTCTTGGCCTCAGGCTTCTTGTGAACAGGAGCCAGGAAATTCCACGGCCCTGTCCACTGACATCATGCTTGCTGACTGTGGACAGTGGGCACCCCTTGAGAGCAAGAGGGCAGCATTACTCAAAGTATGAGCCATTATATAAGCATCACCTCCGTGCTAATTAAATACTCAGATTCCTGGGTCCAGTCCCAGAAGAGCTTGGTCAGAAACACTGGCCATGGAGCCTGAGAGTTATTTTTAACAAGCTCCTCAAGTGAGTTTTATATAAATTTAAGAACCTCAAGCACCAGTAATGTTGGAAAAGCTGTAGAACTGAAAAAGAAAAAAAAAAAAAAACTGGATTGAATTTGAATACCACTACACAGCAGCTGTGTGGCCATGGGCAAGTTACTTAACCTTTGTGAACCTCAGTTTACTCATTTGTAAAATAAGTATGAAGCACAACCAGTGTTGCTGGAAGAGTGAGAAATAATACTCTCTGCATCTACGTTATCCTAAGAGGTAGGAATAACCATGACCCTCATCTTTTAAGGGAACAATCTGCCACTGTGAACATAAGGGGTTTCCTGGAAGCCTCTCACATGCAATGGAAGCTGGACAAGATCATGTCTTTAACACAGAGGCCCACATCAGCCCCCTACAGCAGGAGTCAAGCAAGGTGAACAGGAAGGAAAGCTGGGCTGAGCTCTGGAGAGAAGCCAAGCCCATCTGTCCTCCTGAGAGGTTCCACCTGAAGGGCTCAGGTACTAGACGCTGTTCCAAGACTGCTCTGCAGCCAAATGGCTTTTTTGGGGGTGAGGAGTCTAAACGGAAAAGAGCATTCCCCCACGCGGAGAGTCCAAAACTCTGGGGAGGTGCCGGGAGAGAGGAAGTGCCCAATGTGATGACATTCCCTTGTACCAAGCATGGGCAGGGCTCGAAAACCCCTGAAAGCCTCCGTTTTCCATTTGGAAATTGGGGTTGATTTTTAGAAAATTAACATTAAACAGTCAACTATGGGATGGCACCCAGCTGGGTGGCCTGTTCCAAACTCACATCAGTGGATGGACATTGCTACTATCACCCCTGCTTTTCTATATGTCTGTGCTGGTCACACCAAACCTTGGTGACAATTTCACTGTTGTCCCAAAACAAGAAAGGGGTTATCTAAGCTTGAGCTTTATATACCTGTGCTTGGTAGTTAAACTTGTTAAACAACCTGTCCCAGAAAGCCTGGCCAAAAACTGAAGTTGGGACTTCAAACCAGAGATCAGGGCATGGATGTCCCTCCTTTTTCTCAAAAGGCGGGGGCGCCGGGGATGAGGCTGCTGGAGTCCAGCCCTGGACCGTGCCGGTGTGGATGCGGCATCTGGACGGCGGGCAGGGGCAGGGCACCCCCCGCGCGCCCAGCCCGAGGTGTCCGGCTTCCTGCGCCCCGGGCGCGCAGGCCAGGGCCTCCACCCCCAGGGCCGCCGCCTGGGCCGCCCCGCCCGGTGCCACCGCTCACCGCGCCCAGCGCCGGGCTCCCGGGGCGCCGCGGCCCCGCTCACCTGCTGAAGACAAGGCAGCCCAGGTGGTTGATTTCGTGGTCTGAGCGGTGGCGGCTGTAGTCCTCCCACAGGTCCTTGAAGGCCGTGACCGCCAGAATGAAGAGCACGGGCGCCAGCGCCAGGCCGGGCTGGAAGGCGTTCACCGCCGGCACGAAGTTGAGCAGCGCGATGAAGACAAAGTACACGTTGGCCAGGCGGTGGAACTGCTCGAACAGGTTCTTGGGCAGAAAGGACAGAAGAGTGTACTTGGTGGTCTTGAGCCGGTTGTCGGCCAGGCGCTGGGCGCCCCCGCGCCGCCGCCGCCGCGCACCCTTGGCCGCGCCCGCCGCGGGGTCCTCGACGCCCGGGGGCGGCAGCAGGTTGGAGCGCACCACGCGCGTCCTGCCGTCCCCGGGCCGCCGCCGCCGCCGCCGCCGCCGCCCGCCGGGGCACCCGGGCTCCTCGGCCGCCGCTGGCTCCCGCTGCATGGCCGCGTGTCGCCGCGCCCGGCTCCTCCGCCGCTCTCGCCCGCCCGCGCCAGCCTCCTAGGTGATCATCGCCGGCCGCTCGCGCGCGGGGGCGCGGGCTCCCCGCCTAAGGGACGCAAGGAGCCGCGGTCAGCGCGCGCCCCGCCCCGCTCGGCCCCGCCCCGCCCCGCCCCGCCCCGCCAGCCCGCGGTTCCGCGGTTCCGCGGTCGGGGGCCGGCGGGGCGGGGCGGGGCGGGGCGGGGCGGGGCGCACAGCACCCCTAGTCCTCCCGCGCGCCGGGCCGTGGCCGTCGCCGCCGCTCCCGGCCCCGCCCCGCCCCGCGCCGCGCCCCGGCTGGGGTTCCGCGGACTGCGGGGAACGTCAAAAGCCGGAGCTGCAAACTTTAAAGCAGTTTCGTTTCATTTCGTTTCGTTTCGTTTCTAGAAGCACCAGTTGGTTCCAGAACGAGGCCGACGCGCCCTGGCACCGTGGGGGGCGGGGGTGGGGGGCGTGGGGAGAACCTGCAGAGTTTGAGAGAACAGGCTCCGCAGCCGGCAGCCGGAGGCTCCCTGGCTCGCTCTGCCTCAGGCCCGGACGGGGGACGCGGGCCAGGAAACCGGCAGGGAGCCCTCTCCTGCGACCGGCTGGCCTCAAAATCCACATGAGTCACACCAGTGCTATGACTTTTGTGCCTCACTTGCCAAGGGTATCTGCTTTTAGAGAGAGCCCAAGAGGTCGAGACTCTGGGCCGCCTGGGTGGCTCAGCGGTGGAGCATCTGTTTTTGGCTCAGGGCGTGACCCCGCGGTTCCAGGACCCGGCTCCCCGCGAGGAGCCTGCTTCTCCCTCTGCCTGCGTCTCTGCCCCTCTCTCTCTCTCTCTCTCTTTCTCTGTGTGTGTGTATTTCTCGTGAACAAATAAATAAAATCTAAAAAAAAAAAAAAGTCGGGATTCTGTTGCCTTTAAACCCTTCCCTCCTGTCCCTGTCAACCTCCACCTACTTTCAGATTCACTTTTTGGGTAACTAGACTTTGTCCTTTCCCTAATTATCGCTGCCTTTCCTTACTTCCCTAAAAGGGCTTCTTTTCTTTTCTTTTCTTTTCTTTTCTTTTCTTTTCTTTTCTTTTCTTTTTTTCTTTTCTTTTCTTTTCTTTTCTATCTTTTAATTGAAAGGAGGAATATTTCGGGTGGCAAAGGCAGACTTTGGTTTGAGGTATTTTTCCTTTCCTCTCTGGTAAAACCTCAGAGACAAAATACCGCTGTGTGTTGCAGTTCTGAGGTGGCCTAGGAGAAGCTGTGACAGGAAATTGTAGGTGGTGACTGGAAGGGGAGGAGAGGACCAGAATTGCAGAAGTGTCTTTTGGGACAAAGGACTCTCCTCAGTATTCATGGGGAGTCCGACGAGAGAGTTGCATATGAATGGCGGGGGTGGGAGAATGCTGGGTATGGCAAAAGGTATTGAGGACTTCCTACTTCTGCAAGTAAAACTCTCCACAGACATGCACCTCCTTTGGAAGCACAGAGAAAAGCAGCAGAGATTTCTTGCCAGGGAGACTCTGGCTGAGGATTTGGGCAAGAAGAGCCCTTATGAGGACTGTCTTGATTCTGGGAGTTACTGGCTTCCTGCAGGCCAGCGCCTCCTTTCTCTTCTTGCCCTGGGATACTCAGTCATTTCCCACCAGACCACCTCAGCCCTGGGTTGTCCCTTTTGTGCCTGCTACAGGTCACTTCCATAGCTTTGCTCAAACCACTTACGCCTTCCCCATGACACTCACTCACCTCCTGTACTCTGGGGCTCACAACCCATCCAGCCATGCCAGGGTCTCATGTCTCTACGGGGAGCCTTGCCACAGACCACAATATTTGTCAGAATCCAGTAAGAAGGGTAGAGTGACAGATACTAAGAAAATATCGTATGCCATATATCAAGCCTCTTCCCCACGCCATTCCTAGGGGTAGAATATTAATGTGTAGAGGCCTGAGTCAGAGAAAGATTTGGCTAAAGAACTTGCATTTTCAGGGAAAGAAGTTAGGTCTCATGATGAATCAGTGGCATCCCAAATTGGGTATTAATAGCAAGTGAAGGACCACAGCTTCCCTGGTTTCCAATGACTAAGACCCCATGGACCCTCCTTTCTTTTCCTCCATCATCTAACCTAAATGAGGCCCCAGAGCCTACTGGCTCCATGTCTATGGATGTCCATGTCTAGATGCTGCCATCCCTACAGGTATCCTCAGTGTGGCCCGAGTGTCTCTGGGTGGGTCTCCCTGACTCCCAGTCTCTTTGCTTCAACCAGTCCACATATTGCCTAAGTGGTTCCTTGACCTACTGGACCCCTTCATTTCTTTACCCTGGAGCTTACCGGAGTTCCCTGTTGCTTACAAGGTCAAATGCTGACTCCTCAGGCAGAGGTCCCTTGAGGCCCTCAGGGGAACTGGCACCAACTTACTGATTTAACTCCACCCTCCCTACTCCTGGCCCAGCCCCAGGACAAGAGGTCTCCTTACCCTTCTCAGAACAGACCTTGCTCATTCTCATCTACATTCCACTATAAGGTTCCAAGATTCCATGAGTCACACTGCTCCTGAAGCCTGGAATCTTCCCCCACCTGCTTTTCGCCAATCCAAATTCAATACTTCCACTAAGATTTCATTCACCTGGCCTCCAAGGAGGTTTCCACACTGCATAATCCATTGAACCTCATGAAATTACTTCTGTTCTGATATATACGCAGTGATATATAAACCTCCCTGCGATTGTTCTGCTGGGATTTTGAGCTTGGATGTCTTCTGCCAGTTAAACTCGTAGACGCAACTGCCTGGGCCAGAGCCAAGCTTGGATGAACTCTGGGCTGGCAGTCTGCATCGCTGAGCTCTGACAAGGCTGTGCTGTTGGGCCTTGGGCAAGTCACTTTAATTGTCCTCCTTCAGTAAATACTTATTCTTCACCCACTATGTGCCCGGCACTATACTAGGCACTGAGAACTGACTTGAAAGTCAGATCTGTTGATGACAATAGATAATTCTCATGGATCTAACATTCTAGTAGGAAGAGACTGTGATATTGTGATTTATAACAATACATATATGTTTGGTCTCTGTCCCTATTTCTGGCACAGAGCTCCTAAACCCTTAGAATTTCCTAAGCAATGAATGCTGAAGTTGTCTTGATATTGATAACAAACCCTTTTCAGCCACACCTGAGTTTATCTTAATAAAGTGACTTTTAGAAAACAGTTTAGATAGGTGCTGGTTGCCCGGGTATCCAACCATGTGATTAAAGAGAATTTTCAGCCCCACTCCACTCATCTCCAGGGAGGGGAGAGGAGCTGGATAGAGGTTGAATCAGTTGCCAACAAACAGTGTTTTAATGAGTCTAAGTAATGATGCCTCCCTAAAAATCTGAAAGGATGGGATTTGGAGAGTTTCCAGGTTTGGAACATTGGAGGTTCAGGGAGAATGGCGCTCCCAGACAGGGTATGGAAGCTCCATGCCCTTTCCCCATATTTGCGCTATGCATCTCATCTATCTGCCTATTCCTGAGTTATACCATTTTATAATAAACTGGGAATCTGGTAAGTAAAATGTTTCTTTGAGTTCTGTGAGCCACTGCAGCAACCTAATTAAACCCAAGGATGGGGTTGTTGAAACGTCTGATCTATATAGCTGGTCAGAAGCACAGGTGATCATGTGACTAGCATCTGAAATGTGTGTGTGTGTATGTGTTGGGAGGTAGTCTTGCAGGATTGAGCCCTTAACTGTGAGATCTGACACTGCTTACTAGAAGTCTCAGAATTAGGTTGAATTATAGGACAACTGACTGGTGTCAAAGAATTGCTTAGTGGTGTGGGGGAAAACCTGACAGAATCAGCATCCCTTAACATTGGCAGCATCTAAACAAGACACTCTCAGAACACCATTAAGTGCTCAGGAATGCTATGTTCTCTGAAGGATGTTCCAAAAAGAAGGACACAGGAAATGGAGTGGCATGGGGAACCCATCAGGGAGGGGTGTGCCTGAGCTACAGTGGCCAGGGCTTTTAGAGGGAACCTTTCCCAGGGCAATCCTCAGCAGAGGCTAAGTAAACAAGTTACAGAGATGTCTTGGTGAAGAACAAGCAAGTACAGGACAGTATCAAATTCCAGGCCCCGTGAGATGATCCAGGTGTCTCAAGCCAAGTGGGCGAATAGAGATGTAGCAGAGAGTGGGCTCATGTAGGGCCTAAAGAATCGCAGTAAGGATTTTGGCTTTTAGTTGAGACAGAAGGGAACCTTTGGAGCGCTTTGAGCACAGGAGTCATGTGACTGAACTCAGGTTTTCGAAGATTATCAGTTGCTGGTGAATAGAATGAAGATGGACTGGGTCAGTAGCAAGGAGATATCGTAAGAGGCCATTGCAATAATCCTGGAAAGAAAGGTTCTGGTTCCTGTGGGTGTGGCCATGGTACAGAGTAGGCATGGCCATGTTAAAGCAGGCATGATATGCTGTTGAACTGGGTGTGGGGTATGAAAGAAGCAGCAGAGTTGAGGAGGGCCCAAGCAGTTGATAACTTGAGTTGCTGAGGCTGGAATACAATGGGAGGGTCATGCCAAGGATGGTCACCAGGCCCCAGGAGCAGAGGTCTGGTGGAGGTGCCCACAGCCAAGGTCTTCTGGGAGGCCCAGCCAGAGAGGTCAGTCTACAGTCAGAGATTGGATCTGGGTTGAGGAGAATGTGGCTGGGAGTAGGAGGGAGGCAGAAGGGCCAGCATGTAGGGGCCATGCCTGCCTTTGAAAGGGATAGTGCAACAGGAAGCTGTGGACTACCCCAAGCAGAGGCATGAGATGAGAGGATCTTATTTTCCCTTTTAAAAACGAGAAGATAGGAGGAGGGGCAAGATGGCAGAAGAGTAGGGTCCCCAAGTCTCCTGTCCCCACCAGATTACCTAGATAACCTTCAAATCATCCTGAAAATATATGAATTCGGCCTAAGATTTAAAGAGAGAACAGCTGGAATACTACAGTGAGAAGAGTTCGTGCTTCTATCAAGGTAGGAAGACGAGAGGGGGGGAATAAAGAAACAAAAGGCATCCAAGGGGGAGGGACCCCACAAGGAGCAGGGCTAAGGCATGGGCGAGTGTCCCCAGGACAGGAAAGCCCCGTACAGGAGAAGCAGAAGCTGCACCAATCTCCCTGGAAGGAAACGGTCTCGCAGGGAGTTAGAGCAGGACCCCAGGAGGGCGGGGATGCCCTCAGGCTCCCTGGGACACTAACAGACGCCTGCGCCCCTGGGAGAATGCGCCGAGCTCCCTAAGGGCTGCAGCGCCCACGGCTGGACCCGGGAGGAGCTCCGGGGGGCTCACGGCGGCTCCACGGAGTGGGCTGCGCGGCCCCGAGCGTGAATCCAACAGCGCAGGCCCAGGAGCACAGGGCGCCGGGGACACAGCCCGGGATCCAGCCTCCCCTGGGACAGGCAGAGGCCAGGAGGGCCCAGAACAGCAAGGACACTCCTGCCCCGAGCTGAGCAGATCAGCGCCCCCCCCACCCCCCGGGGCATCCAGGCCCCTGCAGATGAAGAGCTCTGTAGCTACTGCGGGAGCTGACTCCAGGGCTCCAGAGCTGGCCGCCGCCACTGTGGTTGTTCCTCCTAGGGCCTCGCGGGGTAAACAACCCCCACTGAGCCCTGCACCAGGCAGGGGACAGAGCCGCTCCCCCAAGTGCTAACACCTGAAAATCAGCACAACAGGCCCCTCCCTCAGGAGACCAGCTAGACGGACAAGTTCCAGGGTAAGTCAAGGGACTTAAAGTATACTAAATCAGAAGATACTCTCCCGTGGTTTTTTTTTTTTTTTTTTTTTTTTTTTGATTTCTGTTTGCTTCCCCCACCCTTTTTTTCCTTTCTTTTTCTTTCTCTTTTTTTCTTTTTTTCTTCCTTTTCTTCTTTTTTCTTTTTCTCTTTTCTTTCCTTCTTTCTCTCCTCTCTTTTTCCCTTTTACCAACACACCTTGTTTTTGGCCACTCTGCACTGAGCAAAATGACTAGTAGGAAAACCTCACCTCAAAAGAAAGAATCAGAAACAGTCCTCTCTCCCACAGAGTTACAAAATCTGGATTACAATTCAATGTCAGAAAGCCAATTCAGAAGCACTATTATACAGCTACCGGTGGCTCTAGAAAAAAGCATAAAGGACTCAAAAAACTTCATGACTGCAGAATTTAGATCCAATCAGGCAGAAATTAAAAATCAATTGAATGAGATGCAATCCAAACTAGAAGTCCTAATGACGAGGGTTAACGAGGTGGAAGAACCAGTGAGTGACATAGAAGACAAGTTGATGGCAAGAGGGAAACTGAGGAAAAAAGAGACAAACAATTAAAAGACCATGAAGACAGGTTAAGGAAAATAAACGACAGCCTGAGGAAGAAAAACCTACGTTACACCTACGTTTAATTGTGGTTCCTGAAGGTGCCGAAAGGGACAGAGGGCCAGAATATGTATTTGAACAAATCATAGCTGAAAACTTTCCTAATCTGGGAAGGATTCAGGCATTCAGATCCAGGAAATAGAGAGATCCCCCCCTAAAATCAATAAAAACCGTTAACACCTTGACATTTAATAGTGAAGCTTGCAAATTCCAAAGATAAAGAGAAGATCCTTAAAACAGCAAGAGACAAGAAATCCCTGACTTTTATGGGGAGGAGTATTAGAATAACAGCAGACCTCTCCACAGAGACCTGGCAGGCCAGAAAGGGCTGGCAGGATATATTCAGGGTCCTAAATGAGAAGAACATACAACCAAGAATACTTTATCCAGCAAGGCTCTCATTCAAAATGGAAGGAGAGATAAAGAGCTTCCAAGACAGGCAGCAACTGAAAGAATATGTGACCGCCAAACCAGCTCTGCAAGAAATTTTAAGGGGGACTCTTAAAATTCCCCTTAAGAAGTTCAGTGGAAAAATCCACAAAAACAAGGACTGAATAGATATCATGATGACACTAAACTCATATCTTTCAATAGTAACTCTGAACGTGAATGGGCTTAATGACCCATCAAAAGGCACAGGGTGTCAGACTGGATAAAAAAGGAGGACCCATCTATTTGCTGTCTCCAAGAGACTCATTTTAAACAGAAGGACACCTAGAGTCTGAAAATAAAAGGATGGAGAACCATTTACCATTCAAATGGTCCTCAAAAGAAAGCAGGGGTAGCCATCCTCATGTCAGATAAACTAAAATTTACCCCGAAGACTGTAGTGAGAGATGAAGAGGGACACTATATCATACTTAAAGGATCTATCCAACAAGAGGACTTAACAATCCGCAATATATATGCCCCGAATGTGGGAACTCCCAAATATTTAAATCAATTAATAACCAAAGTGAAGAAATACTTAGATAATAATACACTTATACTTGGTGACTTCAATCTAGCTCTTTCTACCCTCGATAGGTCTTCTAAGCACAACATCTCCAAAGAAACGAGAGCTTTAAATGATACACTGGACCAGATGGATTTCACAGATATCTACAGAACTTTACATCCAAATGCAACTGAATACACATTCTTCTCAAGTGCACATGGAACTTTCTCCAGAATAGACCACATACTGGGTCACAAATCGGGTCTGAACCGATACCAAAAGATTGGGATCGTCCCCTGCATATTCTCAGACCATAATGCCTTGACATTAGAACTAAATCACAACAACAAGTTTGGAAGGACCTCAACACGTGGAGGTTAAGGACCATCCTGCTAAAAGATGAAAGGGTCAACCAGGAAATTAAGGAAGAATTAAAAAGATTCATGGAAACTAATGAGAATGAAGATACAACTGTTCAAAATCTTTGGGATGCAGCAAAAGCAGTCCTGAGGGGGAAATACATCGCAATACAAGCATCCATTCAAAAACTGGAAAGAACTCAAATACAAAAGCTAACCTTACACATAAAGGAGCTAGAGAAAAAACAGCAAATAGATCCTACACCCAAGAGAAGAAGGGAGTTAATAAAGATTCGAGCAGAACTCAACGAAATCGAGACCAGAAGAACTGTGGAACAGATCAACAAAACCAGGAGTTGGTTCTTTGAAAGAATTAATAAGATAGATAAACCATTAGCCAGCCTTATTAAAAAGAAGAGAGAGAAGACTCAAATTAATAAAATCATGAATGAGAAAGGAGAGATCACTACCAACACCAAGGAAATACAAACGATTTTAAAAACCTATTATGAACAGCTATACGCCAATAAATTAGGCAATCTAGAAGAAATGGACGCATTCCTGGAAAGCCACAAACTACCAAAACTGGAACAGGAAGAAATAGAAAACCTGAACAGGCCAATAACCAGCAAGGAAATTGAAGCAGTCATCAAAAACCTCCCAAGACAGGGCCAGATGGCTTCCCAGGGGAATTTTATCAAACGTTTAAAGAAGAAACCATATCTATTCTCCTAAAGCTGTTTGGAAAGATAGAAAGAGATGGAATACTTCCAAATTCGTTCTATGAGGCCAGCATCACCTTAATTCCAAAACCAGACAAAGACCCCACCAAAAAGGAGAATTATAGACCAATATCCCTGATAAACATGGATGCAAAAATTCTCAACAAGATACTGGCCAATAGGATCCAACAGTACATTAAGAAAATTATTCACCATGACCAAGTAGTATTGATCCCTGGGACACAAGGCTGGTTCAACACCCATAAAACAATCAATGTGATTCATCATATCAGCAAGAGAAAAACCAAGAACCATATGATCCTCTCATCAGATGCAGAGAAAGCATTTGTCAAAATACAGCATCCATTCCTGATCAAAACTCTTCAGAGTGTAGGGATAGAGGGAACGAACGTTCCTCGACATCTTAAAAGCCATCTCCGAAAAGGCCACAGCAAATATCATTCTCAATGGGGAAGCACTGGGAGCCTTTCCAGGAACAAGATCAGGAACAAGACAGGGATGTCCACTCTTACCACTGCTATTCAACATAGTACTGGAAGTCCTTGCCTCAGCAATCAGACAACAAAAAGACATTAAAGGCATTCAAATTGGCAAAGAAGAATTCAAGCTCTCCTCTTCGCCGATGTCATGATACTCTACATAGAAAACCCAAAAGCCTCCACCCCAAGATTGCTAGAAGTCATACAGCAATTTGGTAGCGTGGCAGGATACAAAATCAATGCCCAGAAGTCAGTGGCATTTCTATACACTAACAATGAGACTGAAGAAAGAGAAATTAAGGAGTCAATCCCATTTACAATTGCACCCAAAAGCATAAGATACCTAGGAATAAACCTAACCAAAGAGGTAAAGGATCTATACCCTAAAAACTATAGAACACTTCTGAAAGAAATTGAGGAAGACACAGAGATGGAAAAATATTCCATGCTCATGGATTGGCAGAATTAATATTGTGAAAATGTCAATGTTACCCAGGGCAATTTACACATTTAATGCAATCCCTATCAAAATACCATGGAGTTTCTTCAGAGAGTTAGAACAAATTATTTTAAGAGTTGTGTGGAATCAGAAAAGACCCCGAATAGCCAGGGGAATTTTAAAAAAGAAAACCATAGCTGGGAGCATCACAATGCCAGATTTCAGGTTGTACTACAAAGCTGTCGTCATCAAGACAGTGTGGTACTGGCACAAAAACAGACACAGAGATCAATGGAACAGAATAGAGAACCCAGAAGTGGACCCTCAACTTTATGGTCAACTAATATTCAACAAAGGAGGAAAGACTATCCATTGGAAGAAAGACAGTCTCTTCAATAAATGGTGCTGGGAAAATTGGACATCCACATGCAGAAGAATGAAACTAGACCACTCTCTTTCACCATACACAAAGATAAACTCAAAATGGATGAAAGATCTAAATGTGAGACAAGATTCCATCAAAATCCTAGAGGAGAACACAGGCAACACCCTTTTTGAACTCGGCCACAGTAACTTCTTGCAAGATACATCCACGAAGGCAAAAGAAACAAAAGCAAAAATGAACTATTGGGACTTCATCAAGATAAGAAGCTTTTGCACAGCAAAGGATACAGTCAACAAAACTAAAAGACAACCTACAGAATGGTAGAAGATATTTGCAGATGACGTATCAGATAAAGGGTTAGTTTCCAAGATCTATAAAGAACTTATTAAACTCAACACCAAAGAAACAAACAATCCAATCATGAAATGGGCAAAAGACATGAACAGAAATTTCACAGAGGAAGACACAGACATGGCCAACAAGCACATGAGAAAATGCTCTGCATCACTTGCCATCAGGGAAATACAAATCAAAACCATAATGAGATACCACCTCACACCAGTGAGAATGGGGAAAATTAACAAGGCAGGAAACCACAAATGTTGGAGAGGATGCGGAGAAAAGGGAACCCTCTTGCACTGTTGGTGGGAATGTGAACTGGTGCGGCCACTCTGGAAAACTGTGTGGAGGTTCCTCAAAGAGTTAAAAATAGACCTGCCCTACGACCCAGCAATTGCACTGTTGGGGATTTACCCCAAAGATTCAGATGCAATGAAACGCCGGGACACCTGCACCCTGATGTTTCTAGCAGCCTTGTCCACAATAGCCAAACTGTGGAAGGAGCCTCGGTGTCCATCGAAAGATGAATGGATAAAGAAGATGTGGTTTATGTATACAATGGAATATTACTCAGCTATTAGAAATGACAGATACCCACCATTTGCTTCGATGTGGATGGAACTGGAGGGTATTATGCTGAGTGAAGTAAGTCAATCGGAGAAGGACAAAGATTGTATGTTCATTCATTTGGGAATATAAATATTAGTGAAAGAGAATATAAGGGAAGGGAGAAGAAATGTGTGGGAAATATCATAAAGGGAGACAGAACATAAAGACTCCTAACTCTGGGAAACGAACTAGGGGTGGTGGAAGGGGAGGAGGGAGGGGGTGGGGGTGAATGGGTGAAGGGCACTGAGGGGGGCATGTGACGGGATGAGCACTGGGTGTTATTCTGTATGTTGGCAAATTGAACACCAATAAAACATAAATTTATTATAAATAAAAAAATAAAAGTGAGAAAATAGATTTGGAGCCCAGTGGGAGCAGGCAAGACACTGAATTAGGTGGTAGCTTAGGCTCTAGGCAGTGGATAGACAGAGTGGAAAAACTGTAAGTATATTTTCCAGGTAGGGTTAACATGATAAACCAACAGGTTGGATATTTGGATGAGGAAAAGAAGTGAATCAAGAGTAACACTGAAGTGTTTAGTTGATGACATGGAGATGAAAGATTGTAGAATATTCCAGCCCCCAAATATGCCTCTTGGGCATATTGATTATTTTGAATTAAAGTGACTTGAGGTTCTGGGTGGTTCAGGAGGTTAAGTGTCTGTCTTCGGCTAAGGTCATGATTTCAGGGTCCTGGGATCGAGCTCCACGTCAGGCTCCTTGCTCAGCAAGATGCCTGCTTCTCCCTCTCCCTCTGCTGTTTCCCCTGCTTGTGCTCTCTCCTGCACGCTCTCTCTGTCAAATAAATAAATAAAATCTTTAAAAAAGTGACTTAAGAAACAGTGAGTATAAGAGGGAAACACATTGACCCTCCTTTGTCCCTATGAAAACAGGAAACAAGTCTTATATGTGAAAGGTATCCTTGCTGTACCAGGGGGGTAGAAGCCACACTTATCACCAGAGATAGGGAATTTAAGACCAAGAAGGCTCTATAAACAGACCATGTCACCTCACCAATTACCTACCCCAAGCCCAAACCCCTTTGTCTTGTCAATTTTTCACAAATTTATTATTTCTTTTTCTAAAAGGTATAAAAGCTTCTTGCTTTGGTCATTTCTTTAGGTCTCATATTTTTATGGGGCCCTTGTAAGTATGAAATTAAATTTGTTTTTCTCCTATGAATTTAATTATTAGTTCAACCAAGAACTTAGGATGGAAGAAGGAAAAAATTTCTTACTCTCCTATAAAGAACAGGATTGGGGAAGAAAATACAAAAAGCTAACACATGCCGTGTGAAGCTTGAGCTGCCTGTTTGACAGCTAACCGATGTCAGGCAGTGTGATAGCAGAGTGTCAGGATGTCAGAAAGACCCAGCACTGGAGGGACAGATCTGGACCATGTCAGAAGATATCTGTGAGTTAGAGCTGTGTGATGAGAAGATTGTACCTATGGGTAGAATGTAAATAGAAGAGACTTTGGAGGATACTTTCTCCCTGAGAAATGTAGGGAATTGGATGAAACAGTCATGAAGATGGCTTCCAGCTTTCATGCACTACTCTGGTGGTATGATGCTTAATAAATGCTTATGCAGTAAGTATAAAAACACATTCTACATTTTAACCTGATAGCATTTAATATTTACTCTTGTGAGTGTCTCTAATTAAAATAAATAAAAAGTCAAGAGATTCTAGAATTTGTAATGTGTAAAGTTAGGCACAGATGTTGTCTGTTAATTAACAAGGCCTTAACATTCATTTAAATTAAATTATCAAAATATAGAGCTGCAAAAATTAGGTTACATTAATTGGGTAATGATCCAACAAGCTGAATCCATGATAATGTATCAAATCCCAGAAATGCCAAATTCCAGAGGCTTAAGTAATGATTTCTATTTTAGGTTACCTGCCTGAGCACAATTGTTCTCCTTTTCCTCATACGAAATTCCTATAAAAAAGACACATGAGGGGCACATGGGTGGCTCAGGTCAGGATCCCAGGGTCCTGCATGGGGCTCCCCGGTGAGCAGAGAACTTCTCCTTCTCCCTCTACTGCTCCCCCTGCTTGTGTTCTCTCACTCTCTCTGTCAAATAAATAAATAAATCTTAAAAAAAAAAAAAAAGACAGATGATATACTTGAAAGGAAAAATGTATAGTTGTGCTGAGAAACTGGAGAAAGTATCTTCAGACAAAAGAAGATTCTTCAGAAGATAATGAGGGATATCTGAGAGATAAAAAGCAGATAAAAGTTAATTGGTGAGGAAATCTAATAAATATAAGAAATTACATTATTTAATCAAGTAGACAATGATGCTTTTTAAAAAGGGGGTGTCGGGGTGGGGGCTCCAAAAAGATCTCCTAAGAAAGCCCAAATGTGAGGCAGGCCTGGGACCACAAGCCATTGTAGGGCATCTGGGGAGATAAAAAGTTCAATAATTCACTGCATCCAGGATAAATGTGCCACTCCAGGCCTGATGCTGTCTATTTTGAGTAGTTATTCTCCCTGTTACATTTAAGAAGAACTGGTAGCATAAATGAAAGCAAACTCCACAAAGGTGAATTTTTCCTTTTTCAGGGTAAAGATCTAACAGAACACAGAAAATAATATTAAATGTTATTATTATCCATAAAATTACCATGGAAAAGAAGAAAATGAGGGACACTAAAGAATTCTTGGGAGTAAAGACAGCACAGATCACATATTTTATAAAAACACAGTCTGCTTGGGTGACTCAATGATTGAGCATCTGCCTTCAGCTCATGGCATGTTCCTGGGGTCCTGGGATCAAGTCCCACATCGAGGTCTCTGCAGGGAGTCTGCTTCCCTCTCTGCCTATGTCTCTGCCTCTTTCTCTCTCTCTCTGCCACTCATAAATAAATAAAATATTAAAAAAAACACAGTCCACAACAATGTGAATGTACTTGCTATCACTGAATATACACCCCCAAAATGTTTAAGATGATAAATTTTACATATATTTTATCATAATTTTAAAACATAATGGAGGGGCAAAATTAGTGGTCTGGATGATCAAATTGAGGAATTCTTTCAGAATGCAGGGCATAAAGATAAAGAAATGAAAATAGGAGAGAAGAGGCTAAAATCTGGAGGATGGATCCAGATAATCCCTTGCCTGTTGACCTGTGCTACTGGTAGACAAGGTATAAACTGGACCAAGGCTTTAGAGGACATCTAGAAAAGATGGACAAAACATTTATGGAAAATCTATTTGGAAGCATCTAAGAGCTGACACAGAGCAAAGGTAATGAGGCTAACACCCAGAAGGAGGAGGAAACCAGAGAACAGAGTCCCGCACTTAGGACAGGACTCTAGGCCCCTCTTCCCACACAGCCCATCCTGTCCCCAACCATTTCTCTCTAATTTGACATATCTGATGGGCCATATGCTTTCTTGTGAGATACTCCTTCTCCTGCACTGGGAGACCTGAGCTCCACTGGGCAGAGTTCCATGTCTAGCCATTCACCATGACCATGTGCCTCTGAGGGGTGCCACACAAGCTGCCTCTTATAAGCATTCAACAAATAAATCCTTACTTTCATTATGTGATGGAAAGACTTCAGCACCATTCTGTGGGAAGCATATTTTAAATATAGGTTTCTGGGATGACTAGGTGGCTCAGGAGTTTAGTGTCTGCCTTTGGCTCCGCATGATCCCAGGTTCCTGGGATCGAGTCCCACATCGGGCTCCCTACGAGGAGCCTACTTCTCCCTCTGCCTGTGTCTCTGCCTCTCTTTCTCTCTCTCCCTCTCTCTCTCTCTCTCAATGTGTATCTGTCATGAATAAATAAATACAATCTTAACAAAATTAAATATAAATTTCCATACTTGTCAAACTGATATCCAGCTATCCTGGCATTTAATGTATTTGTAGACAAGCAAGCCTTCAGAGACAACCCATGCTTGTTTTCTGAAAGAAAAAAAGTATTACCTTACTATCCATGGTAATTACTTCCTACAATTAGCAAAATATAAATTAACATATTAATGAAAGTGATTCAGAAAAATAAGAAAAATTTTGAATAGATTAATATATTAAGCCCCAGGAAGCCTTGAAAGCTTCCTCAGAAATCCATTCTTCAAAAGCACTTGATGGAGAACCTTTGACAGACAAATTCTATTGAAACTTCAAAACAGTTGATTTATTTTTAGTATAGGAAGATATTGAGACCTTCTTAATTTGTTCCACAAAGTTAGCAAAACCTCCTATTCAAAATTGGAGGGTGCCTGGGTGGCTCAGTCAATTAAGCACCTGCTTTTGGCTCAGGTCATGATCCCAGGGTCTTGGGATCAAATCTCACATTGGGCTCCCTGAGCAGCAGGGAGCCTGCTTGTCCCTCTGCCCCTCTCCTCTACTTATGCATGCTCTCGCTCTCTCTCTCTCTTTCTCTCTTTTTCTCTCTCTCAAATAACTAAAATCTTTTTAAAAAATAAAATAAAAATTGGAAAGTGTAATTGCAAAGGAACCATGCATAGTTTATCTATAGCTTGTTACATATAGTAATGTTTATAGGGATAAAAACCAGAAAAGAAAAAGCACAATTTATCACTATCTGCAACATTAATCTTTTTTTAAAAGATTTATTTGAGAGAGTACATACACAAGTACAAGGAATGGGGAAAGGAGAGGAAGAGGGAAAGAAACCCAAGCAGACTCCACACTGAGTGCAGAGCCCAACGCTGGGCTCAACTCCATGACCCTGAGATCATGACCTGAGCTGAGATCATGAATGACCTGAGCCAAAACCAAGAGTCAGACATTTAACTAACTCTGCTACCCAGGTGCCCAAAAGCATCATGATTTTTATCTAGAAAAGTGGTTAGTAATATGGCTAACTATGAGATAAAGATGTACAATCAGAAGTTTCTCATGTATAAGCAAAAACCAATTACAAAATGTAATGGATCAAGAGAAGCATCTCATTTTTAGAATAATATAAAATATATAACAAAAAGCAAAAAATGTCAGTTCAAGATGTATACGAATAATCATAACAAAAATCAACAATAGAAGCAATAATATTTAGCCCTCATAGGGAGTGTAATGCCTACTAAGCATATAATTCCACATTTTATCTCCTGCCCATTGCATGAGGTAAGAGAATCTTTATCCCAATATCACAGATGAGGAATATGTAATCACAATGTGTAGCCAACTTAACAATTGATGAAGCTGATAAAGGAAGATATCTCTGAATAAATGGAAAAATAATGCACTTTCTCTGAGGTGTTTTGCTTCTTAAACTAACCTGTGGATTTTGTGTGTTTTCCAAACTAATTGCAATTAGATTGATTTTTTTCAACTCGACAGTTTAAATATAAGTAATGGAAGAATAAATGAAGATAAGTAGGTTAAAGAAACATTTTGGATATAGGAAATTAATAACCCATTACACTGACAAAAACTAAGAAGTCAAATACTTAAGGCTTTTGAGGATGTGGATAGGAAGGAACCTGTATTTATTTTTATTTTTTAATTAATTAATTTTAATGATTGTATTTATTTATTCATGAAAGACACACACACACAGAGGCAGAGACACAGGCAGAGACAAGCAGGCTCCATGCAGGGAGCCTGATGCAGTACTTGATCCCGGGACAAAGGACCATGCCCTGGGCTGAAGGCAGGTGCTCAACAGCTGAGCCACCCATGTGACCCTACATTTTTTAATTTAAATTCAATTTGAGGGCAGCCCCGGTGGCTCAGCGGTTTCTCTGCCTTTCTCTCTCTGTGTCTCTCATGAATAAAAATATAAAATCTTTAAAAAATATATAAAAAATAAATAAATTCAATTTGACAACATACAGTATAACACCCTGTGCTTATCCCATCAAGTCACCCAGTGATCCATCACCCAGTACTCAAAACCCCGCCCACCTCCCCTTCTGCAACCCTTTGTTTCCAGAGTTAGAAGTCTCTCATAGTTTGTCTCCCTCTCTAATTTTTTGCACTCACTTCTCCTCCTTTCCCTTATAATCGCTATCACTATTTATGTCCCCTATGTGAGTGAAACCATTTGATGATTGTCCTTCTGTGATTGACATATTTCATCAGCGTAATACCTGCCAGTTCCATCCATGTCAAAGCAAATGGTGGGTATATATCCTTTCTAATGGCTGAGTAATACTCCATTGTATATATAGATCACATCTTTATCCATTCATCTTTCGATGGAAATCATGGCTCCTTCCACAGTTTGGTTATTGTGAACATTGCTTCTATAAACATTGGAGTGTAGGTGTCCCAGAGTTTCACTATATCTGTATCTTTGGGGTAAATTCCCAGTAATGCAATTGCTGGGTCATATGGTAGCTCTATTTTCAACTCTTTGAGGAACCTCCACACAATTTTCCAGAGTGGCTGCACCATTTCACATTCCCACCAACAGTGCAAGAGGGTTCCCCTTTCTCCACATCCTCTCCAATATTTCTTTCCTGTCTTCTTAATTTTCACCATTCTCAGTGGTGTGACATGATATCTCATTATGGTTTTCATTTGTATTTCCCTGATGGCAAGTGATGAGGAGCATTTTCTCATGTGCTTGTTAGCAATGTCTATGTCTTCTTTAGTGAAATTTCTGTTCATGTTTTTTACCCATTTCCTCATTAGATTGCTTGTTTCTTTGCTGTTGAGTTTAATAAGTTCTTCATAGATCTTGGATACTAGCCCTTTATCTGATATGTCATTTGCAAATATCTTCTTCCATTCTATAGGTTGTCTTGTAGTTTTGTTGACTGTTTCTTTTGCTGTGCAGAAGCTTCTTATCTTGAAGAAGTCCCAATAATTCATTTTTGCTTTTGTTTCTCTTGCCTTCATGGATGTATCTTGCAAGAAGTTACTGTGGCCAAGTTCAAAAAGGGTGTTGCCTGTGTTCTCCTCTAGGATTTTGATGGAATCTTGTCTCACATTTAGATCTTTCTCCATTTTGAGTTTATCTTTGTGTATGGTGTAAGAGAGTGGTCTAGTTTCATTCTTCTGCACGTGGATGTCCAATATTCCCAGCACCATTTATTGAAGAGACTGTCTTTTCTCCACTGGGTAGTCTTTCCCCCTTTGTCGAATATTAGTTGACCATAAAGTTGAGGGCCCACTTCTGGATCTCTAGTCTGTTCCATTGATCTCTGTGTCTGTTTTTGTGCCAGTACCACACTGTCTTGATGATCACAGCTTTTTAATGCAGCTGGAAACCCAGCATTGTGATGCCCCTGGCATTGGTATTCTTCTCTTTTTTTTTTTTTTTAAGATTTTATTTATTTATTCATGGGAGACACAGAGAGAGAGAGAGAGAGAGAGAGGCAGAGACACAGGCAGAGGGAGAAGCAGGCTCCATGCAGAAAGCCTGACATGGGACTCGATACCGGGTCTCCAGATCAGGACCACGGCTGAAGGCGGCAATAAACTGTTGAGCCACCCGGGCTGCCCCTGGTTTTCTTTTTCAATATTCCTCTGGCTGTTCAGGGTCTTTTCTGATTCCATACAAATCTTAAGATTATTTGTTCCAACTCTCTGAAGAAAGTCCAAGGGAATTTTGATAGGGATTTCATGGAATGTATACACTGCCCCAGGTAGCATAGATATTTTCACAATATTAATTCTTCCAATCCATCAGCAGGGAATATTTTTCCAACTCTTTGTGTTTTCCTCAATTTTTTTCATGCTCTTGAGTGCAATTATAAATGGGATTGACTCCTTAATTTCTCTGTCTTCAGTCTCATTGCTGGTGTATAGAAATGCCACTGATTTCTGGGCATTGATTTTGTATCCTGCCACACTGCCAAATTGCTGTATGAGGTCTAGCAATCTTGGGGTGGAGTATTTAGGGTTTTCTATGTAAAGTATCATGTCATCTGTGAAAAGAGAGAAGTTGATTTCTTCTTTGCCAATTTGAATGCCTTTTATTTCTTTTCATTGTCTGATTGCTGAGGCTAGGACTTCTAGTACTATGTTAAATAGCAGTGGTAAGAGTGGACATCCCTGTCTTGTTCCTGATCTTAGGGGAAAGGCTCCCAGTGTTTCCCCATTGAGAATGATATTTGCTGTGGGCTTTTCAAAGATGGCTTTTAAGATGTTGAGGAATGTTTCCTCTATCCCTACACTCTGGAGAGTTTTGATCAGGAATGGATGCTGTATTTTGTCAAATGCTTTCTCTGCATCTACTGAGAGGATCGTATGGTTCTTGTTTTTTCTCTTGCTGTTATAATCAATTGCATTGATTGCTTTACGATTGTTGAACCAGCCTTGCGTCCCGGGGATAAATCCCACTTGGTAATGATGAATAATCTTCTTAATGCATTGTTGAATCCTACTGGATAGTATCTTATTGAAAATTTTTGCATCTGTGTTCATCAGGGATATTGGTCTATAATTCTCCTTTTTCATGGGGTCTTTGGTTTTGGAATTAAGGTGATGCTGGCCTCATAGAATGAGTTTGGAAGTATTCCATCTCTTTCTATTTTTCTGAACAGCCTTAGTAGACTAGGTATGGTTTCTTCTTTAAACGTTTGACAGAATTCCCCTGGGAAGCCATCTGGCCCTGGACTTTTGTGTCTTGGGAGGTTTTTGATGACTGCTTCAATTTCCTCCCTGGTTATTGGCCTGTTCAGGTTTTCTATTTCTTCCTGTTCCAGTTTTGGTAGTTTGTGGCTTTCCAGGAATGCGTCCATTTCTTCTAGATTGCCTAATTTATTGGCATATAGCTGCTCATAATATGTTTTTAAAATCATTTGTATTTCCCTGGTATTGGTGGTGATTTCTCCTTTCTCATTCATGATTTTATTGAGTCTTTTCTCTCTTCTTTTTAATAAGGCTGGCTAATAGTTTATCTATCTTATTAAGTCTTTCAAAGAACCAACTTCTGGTTTTATTGATCTCTGTTCCACAGTTCTTCTGTTCTCTATTTCATTGAGTTCTGCTCGAATCTTTATTAATTCTCTTCTTCTCTTGGGTGTAGGATCTATTTGCCTTTTTTTCTCCAGCTCCTTTAGGTGCAAGGTTAGCTTTTGTATTTGAGTTATTTCCAGTTTTTGGATGGATGCTTGTATTGCGATGTATTTCCCCCTCAGGACTGCTTTTGCTGTATCCCAAAGATTTTGAATGGTTGTATCTTCATTCTCAGTAGTTTCCATGAATCTTTTTAATTCTTTCCTAATTTCCTGGTTGACCCTTTCATCTTTTAGCAGGATGGTCCCTAACCTCCACGTGTTTGAAATCCTTCCAAACTTCTTCTTGTGATTTAGTTCTAGTTACAAAGCATTATGGTCTGAAAATATGCAGGGGAAGATTCCCAGCTTTTGGTATCAGTTAAGACCTGATTTGTGACCCATGATGTGGTCTATTCTGGAGAAAGTTCCATGTGCACTTGAGAAGAATGTGTATTCAGTTGAGTTTGGATGTAAAGTTCTGTAGATATCTGTGAAATCCATCTGGTCCAGTGTATCATTTAAAGCTCTCATTTCTTTGCAGTTGTTGTGCTTAGAAGATCTGTCTCTTGCAGAAAGTGCTGTGTTCAAGTCACCAAGTACTAGTGTTTTATCTAAGTATGTCTTAACTTCGGTTATTAATTGATTGATATAATTGGCAGCTCCCACATTTGAGTCATAAATTTTCATGATTGTTAGGTCCTCTTGTTGGATAGATCCTTTAAGTATGATATAGTGTCCCTCTTCATCTCTTACTAAAGTCTTTAGGATAAACTTTAATTGATTTGATATAAGGATGGCAATCCCTTTTTTCTTTTGAGGACCATTTGAATGGTAAATAGCTCCTCAACTTTTTATTTTCAGGCTGTAGGTGTCCTTTGGTCTAAAATGAGTCTCCTGTAGACAGCAAATAGATAGGTCTTGCTTTTTTATCCAGTTTGAAACCCTGCACCTTTAATGGGGTCATTAAGCCCATTCATGTTCAGAGTTACTATTGAAAGATATGAATTTAGGGCAGCCCCAGTGGCCTGGCAGTTTAGTGCCACCTTCGGCCCGGGGTTTGATCCTGGGGACCCTGTATCGAGTCCTACATCTGGCTCCCTGCACGGAGCCTGCTTCTCCCTCTGCCTCTCTCTCTCTCTTTCTTTCATGAATAAATAAATAAAATCTTAAAAAAAAAAGGTATGAATTTACTTTCATCATGATACCTATTCAGTCCCTGTTTTTGTGGATTGTTTCCTTGGATTTCCTCTTTCCTTTAGAGAGTCTCCCTTAATATTTCTTGCAGAGCTGGTTTGGTGGTCACATATTCTTTCAGTTTCTGCCTATCCTGGAAGCTCTTTATCTCTCCTTCTATTCTGAATGAGAGCCTTGCTGGATAAAGCGTTCTTGGCTGCATGTTCTTCTCATTTAGGACCCTGAATATATCCTGCCAGCCTTTTCTGGCCTGCCAGGTCTCTGTGGAGAGGTCTGCTGTTAACATAATAATTCTCCCCATAAAGGTTAGGGATTTCTTGTCTCTTGCTGCTTTATGGATCTTCTCTTTATCTTTGGAATTTGCAAGTTTCACTATTAAATGTCGAGGTGTTGAGCCATTTTTATTGATTTTAGGGGGGATCTCTCTATCTCCTGGAATGAATGACTGTTTGCCTCCCCAAATTAGGGATGTTCTCAGCTATGATTTGTTCAAATATGCTTTTTGGCCCTCTGTCCCTTTCAGCACCCCGTGGAACCCCAGTTAAACATATATTTTTCCTTCTGAGGCTGTCATTTATTTCCCTTAACTTATCCTCATGATCTTGTAATTGTTTGTCTCTTTTTTCTCAGCTTCCTTCCTTGCCATCAACTTGTCTTCTATGTCACTTGTTCTTCTACCTCGTTAACCCTCATTGTTAGGACCTCCAGTTTGGAACACATCTCATTTAATTTATTTTTTTTTTATTTTTTTTTATTTTATTTTATTTTATTTTATTTTATTTTATTTTTTTTTTTTATTGGTGTTCAATTTACTAACATACAGAATAACACCCAGTGCCCGTCACCCATTCACTCCCACCCCCCGCCCTCCTCCCCTTCTACCACCCCTAGTTCGTTTCCCAGAGTTAGCAGTCTTTATGTTCTGTCTCCCTTTCTGATATTTCCCACACATTTCTTCTCCCTTCCCTTATTTTCCCTTTCACTATTATTTATATTCCCCAAATGAATGAGAACATATAATGTTTGTCCTTCTCCGACTGACTTACTTCACTCAGCATAATACCCTCCAGTTCCATCCACGTTGAAGCAAATGGTGGGTATTTGTCATTTCTAATAGCTGAGTAATATTCCATTGTATACATAAACCACATCTTCTTTATCCATTCATCTTTCGTTGGACACCGAGGCTCCTTCCACAGTTTGGCTATCGTGGCCATTGCTGCTAGAAACATCGGGGTGCAGGTGTCCCAGCGTTTCATTGCATTTGTATCTTTGGGGTAAATCCCCAACAGTGCAATTGCTGGGTCGTAGGGCAGGTATATTTTTAACTGTTTGAGGAACCTCCACACAGTTTTCCAGAGTGGCTGCACCAGTTCACATTCCCACCAACAGTGTAAGAGGGTTCCCTTTTCTCCACATCCTCTCCAACATTTGTTGTTTCCTGCCTTGTTAATTTTTCCCATTCTCACTGGTGTGAGGTGGTATCGCATTGTGGTTTTGATTTGTATTTCCCTGATGGCAAGTGATGCAGAGCATTTTCTCATGTGCATGTTGGCCATGTCTATGTCTTCTTCTGTGAGATTTCTGTTCATGTCTTTTGCCCATTTCATGATTGGATTGTTTGTTTCTTTGGTGTTGAGTTTAATAAGTTCTTTATAGATCTTGGAAACTAGCCCTTTATCTGATATGTCATTTGCAAATATCTTCTCCCATTCTGTAGGTTGTCTTTGAGTTTTGTTGACTGTATCCTTTGCTGTGCAAAAGCTTCTTATCTTGATGAAGTCCCAATAGTTCATTTTTGCTTTTGTTTCTTTTGCCTTCGTGGATGTATCTTGCAAGAAGTTACTATGGCCGAGTTCAAAAAGGGTGTTGCCTGTGTTCTTCTCTAGGATTTTGATGGAATCTTGTCTCACATTTAGATCTTTCATCCATTTTGAGTTTATCTTTGTGTATGGTGAAAGAGAGTGGTCTAGTTTCATTCTTCTGCATGTGGATGTCCAATTTTCCCAGCACCATTTATTGAAGAGACTGTCTTTCTTCCAATGGATAGTCTTTCCTCCTTTATCGAATATTAGTTGCCCATAAAGTTCAGGGTCCACTTCTGGATTCTCTATTCTGTTCCACTGATCTATGTGTCTGTTTTTGTGCCAGTACCACACTGTCTTGATGACCACAGCTTTGTAGTACAACCTGAAATCTGGCATTGTGATGCCCCCAGCTATGGTTTTCTTTTTTAAAATTCCCCTGGCTATTCGGGGTCTTTTCTGATTCCACACAAATCTTAAAATAATTTGTTCTAACTCTCTGAAGAAAGTCCATGGTATTTTGATAGGGATTGCATTAAACGTGTATATTGCCCTGGGTAACATTGACATTTTCACAATATTAATTCTGCCAATCCATGAGCATGGAATATTTTTCCATCTCTTTGTGTCTTCCTCAATTTCTTTCAGAAGTGTTCTATAGTTTTGAGGGTATAGATCCTTTACATCTTTGGTGAGGTTTATTCCTAGGTATCTTATGCTTTTGGGTGCAATTGTAAATGGGATTGACTCCTTAATTTCTCTTTCTTCAGTCTCATTGTTAGTGTATAGAAATGCCACTGACTTCTGGGCATTGATTTTGTATCCTGCCACGCTACCGAATTGCTGTATGAGTTCTAGCAATCTTGGGGTGGAGACTTTTGGGTTTTCTATGTAGAGTATCATGTCATCGGCGAAGAGGGAGAGTTTGACTTCTTCTTTGCCAATTTGAATGCCTTTAATGTCTTTTTGTTGTCTGATTGCTGAGGCTAGGACTTCCAGTACTATGTTGAATAGCAGTGGTGAGAGTGGACATCCCTGTCTTGTTCCTGATCTTAGGGGAAAGGCTCCCAGTGCTTCCCCATTGAGAATGATATTTGCTGTGGGCTTTTCATAGATGGCTTTTAAGATGTCGAGGAATGTTCCCTCTATCCCTACACTCTGAAGAGTTTTGATCAGGAATGGATGCTGTATTTTGTCAAATGCTTTCTCTGCATCCAATGAGAGGATCATATGGTTCTTGGTTTTTCTCTTGCTGATATGATGAATCACATTGATTGTTTTACGGGTGTTGAACCAGCCTTGTGTCCCAGGGATAAATCCTACTTGGTCATGGTGAATAATTTTCTTAATGTACTGTTGGATCCTATTGGCCAGTATCTTGTTGAGAATTTTTGCATCCATGTTCATCAGGGATATTGGTCTGTAATTCTCCTTTTTGGCGGGGTCTTTGTCTGGCTTTGGAATTAAGGTGATGCTGGCTTCATAGAACGAATTTGGAAGTACTCCATCTCTTTCTATCTTTCCAAACAGCTTTAGGAGAATAGGTATGATTTCTTCTTTAAACGTTTGATAAAATTCTCCTGGGAAGCCATCTGGCCCTGGACTCTTGTGTCTTGGGAGGTTTTTGATGACTGCTTCAATTTCCTCCCTGGTTATTGGCCTGTTCAGGTTTTCTATTTCTTCCTGTTCCAGTTTTGGTAGTTTGTGGCTTTCCAGGAATGCGTCCATTTCTTCTAGATTGCCTAATTTATTGGCGTATAGCTGTTCATAATATGTTTTTAAAATCGTTTGTATTTCCTTGGTGTTGGTAGTGATCTCTCCTTTCTCATTCATGATTTTATTAATTTGAGTCTTCTCTCTCTTCTTTTTAATAAGGCTGGCTAATGGTTTATCTATCTTATTAATTCTTTCAAAGAACCAACTCCTGGTTCTGTTGATCTGTTCCACAGTTCTTCTGGTCTCGATTTCGTTGAGTTCTGCTCGAATCTTTATTAGCTCCCTTCTTCTCTTGGGTGTAGGATCTATTTGCTGTTTTTTCTCTAGCTCCTTTATGTGTAAGGTTAGCTTTTGTATTTGAGTTCTTTCCAGTTTTTGAATGGATGCTTGTATTGCGATGTATTTCCCCCTTAGGACTGCTTTTGCTGCATCCCAAAGATTTTGAACGGTTGTATCTTCATTCTCATTAGTTTCCATGAATCTTTTTAATTCTTCCTTAATTTCCTGGTTGACCCTTTTATCTTTTAGCAGGATGGTCCTTAACCTCCATGTGTTTGAGGTCCTTCCAAACTTCTTGTTGTGATTTAGTTCTAATTTCAAGGCATTATGGTCCGAGAATATGCAGGGGACAATCCCAATCTTTTGGTATCGGTTCAGACCCGATTTGTGACCCAATATGTGGTCTATTCTGGAGAAAGTTCCATGTGCGCTTGAGAAGAATGTGTATTCAGTTGAGTTTGGATGTAAAGTTCTGTAGATATCTGTGAAATCCATCTGGTCCAGTGTATCATTTAAAGCTCTCGTTTCTTTGGAGATGTTTTGCTTAGAAGACCTATCGAGTATAGAAAGAGCTAGATTGAAGTCACCAAGTATAAGTGTATTATTATCTAAGTATTTCTTCACTTTGGTTAATAATTGATTTATATATTTGGCAGCTCCCACATTTGGAGCATATATATTGAGGATTGTTAAGTCCTCTTGTTGAATAGATCCTTTAAGTATGATATAGTGTCCCTCTTCATCTCTCACTACAGTCTTTGGGGTAAATTTTAGTTTATCTGATATAAGGATGGCTACCCCTGCTTTCTTTTGAGGACCATTCGAATGGTAAATGGTTCTCCAACCTTTTATTTTCAGGCTGTAGGTGTCCTTCTGTCTAAAATGAGTCTCTTGTAGACAGCAAATAGATGGGTCCTGCTTTTTTATCCAGTCTGAAACCCTGCGCCTTTTGATGGGGTCATTAAGCCCGTTCACATTCAGAGTTACTATTGAGAGATATGAGTTTAGTGTCATCATGATATCTATTCAGTCTTTGTTTTTGTGGACTGTTCCACTGAACTTCTTCTTAAAGGGGAATTTTAAGAGGCCCCCTTAAAATTTCTTGCAGAGCTGGTTTGGAGGTCACATATTCTTTTAGTTGCTGCCTGTCTTGGAAGCTCTTTATCTCTCCTTCCATTTTGAATGAGAGCCTTGCTGGATAAAGTATTCTTGGTTGCATGTTCTTTTCATTTAGGACCCTGAATATATCCTGCCAGCCCTTTCTGGCCTGCCAGGTCTCTGTGGAGAGGTCTGCTGTTACCCTAATACTCCTCCCCATAAAAGTCAGGGATTTCTTGTCTCTTGCTGCTTTAAGGATCTTCTCCTTATCTTTGGAATTTGCAAGCTTCACAATTAAATGTCGAGGTGTTGAACGGTTTTTATTGATTTTAGGGGGGGATCTCTCTATTTCCTGGATCTGAATGCCTGTTTCCCTTCCCAGATTAGGAAAGTTTTCAGCTAGAATTTGTTCAAATACATATTCTGGCCCTCTGTCCCTTTCGGCGCCCTCGGGAACCCCAATTAAACGTAGGTTTTTCTTCCTCAGGCTGTCGTTTATTTCCCTTAATCTATCTTCATGGTCTTTTAATTGTTTGTCTCTTTTTTCCTCAGTTTCCCTCTTTGCTGTCAACTTGTCTTCTAGGTCACTCACTCGTTCTTCCACCTCGTTAACCCTCGTCGTTAGGACTTCTAGTTTGGATTGCATCTCATTCAATTGGTTTTTAATTTCTGCCTGATTAGCTCTAAATTCTGCAGTCATGAAGTCTCTTGAGTCCTTTATACTTTTTTCTAGAGCCACCAGTAGCTGTATAATAGTGCTTCTGAATTGGCTTTCTGACATTGAATTGTAATCCAGATTTTGTAACTCTGTGGGAGAGAGGACTGTTTCTGATTCTTTCTTTTGAGGTGAGGTTTTCCTTCTAGTCATTTTGCTCAGTGCAGAGTGGCCAAAAGCAAGTTGTATTGGGAAAAAGAGAAAAAGAGAGGAGAGAAAGAGAAAAAAAAAAAAGGGAAGAAAAAGAAAAAAAACGAAAAAGAAAAAAAAAAAAAAGAAGAAGAAAAAGAGAAAGAAAAAGAAAGGAGAAAAAAGGGGGTGGGGGAAGGAAACAAATCAAAAAGCAAAACAAAACAAAAACAAAAACAAAAACAAAAACAAACAAACAAAAAAAGAACCACCGGGGAGTATCTTCTGATTCTGTGTTCTTTAAGTCCCTTGGCTTCTCCTGGAAGTTGTCCGTCTAGCTGATCTTCTGGGGGAGGGGCCTGTTGTGCTGATTTTCAGGTGTTAGCAGTTGGGGGAGCTGCTGTGCCCCTGCCTGGTGCAGGGCTCAGTGGGGGTTGTTTACCCCGTGAGGCCTCAGGAGGAACAGCCCCAGTGGCGGGGCAGCTCTGGAAACCTGGATTCAGCTCCGGCAGGAACTCCGTCTGCAGGGCCTGGAGGCTCTGGGGCGGGGCCGCCGATCTGCTCAGCTCGGGGCAGGAGCGTCCTCGCTGTCCTGGGCCCTCCCGGCCTCTGCCTGTCCCGGGGGAGGCGGGATCCTGGGCTGTGTCCCGGCGCCCTGTGCTCCGGAGCCTGCGCTGGTGGATTCGCGCTCCCGGGCCGCGCAACCCCCTCCGCGGAGCTGCCGCCCGAGCCCCTCCGAGCTGCTCCTGGAACCGCGCAGCCCCCTCCGCACGGAGCCTCTTCTTCTGCCCGAGCCCCTCCGAGCTGCTCCCGGGGCCGTGCAGCCCCCTCCGCGGAGCCGCCCCCGAGCCCCTTCAGCTGCTCCGGGTCCCGCCGGGTCCCGCCGTGCGCGCTGCAGCCCTTAGGGAGCTCGGCGCACTCTCCTGGGCGCGCAGTTGCTGTTACTGTCCCGGGAGCCCGAGGGCCTCCTCGCCCTCCTGGTCCTGCTCCAGCTCCCTGCGAGCCCCTTTCCGCCCGGGAAGGTCGGTGCAGCTCCTGCTCCTCCGGGACGGGGCTCTCCTGTCCTGGGGACACTCGCCCCGGCCTCAGCCCGGCTCCTCGCGGGGCCCCTCCCCCTTGGAGGCCTTTGTTCCTTTATTTCTTTTTCCCCGTCTTCCTACCTTGATAGATGCGCGAACTCTTCTCACTGTAGCATTCCAGCTGGTCTCTCTTTGAATCTCAGGCCGAATTCATAGATTTTCAGGATAATTTGAAGGTTTTCTAGGTAGTTTGGTGGAGACAGGTGATTTGGAGACCCTACTCCTCCGCCATCTTGCTCCTCCCCCTCATTTAATTTATTTTTAATTTCGTCCTGATTAGATCTAAATTCTTCAGTCATGAGGTCTCTTGAATCCTTTATGTTTTTTCTAGCCACCAGTAGCTTTATAATTGTGCTTCCTTTTTTTTTTTAAGATTTTATTTATTCATTCATAGACACAGAGAGAGAGGCAGAGACACCAGCAGAGGGAGAGGGAGACGCAGGCTCCATGCAGAGAGCCGGATGCGGGACTCGATCCCGGGTCTCCAGGATCACATCCCAGGCTGCAGGCGGCGCCAAACCACTGCACCACCGGGGCTGCCCTATAATTGTGCTTATGAATTGGCTTTCTGACATGGAATTGCAATCCAAATTTTGTAACTCTGTGGGAGAGAAGACTGTTTCTGATTCCTTCTTTTGTGGTGAGTTTTTCCTTCTAGTTATTTTGTTCAGTGCAGAGTGGACAAAAACAAGTTGTACTGGAAAAAAGGAGAAAGAGAGAGAAGAAAAGGGGGGGGACAAACAAAACAAAAAACAATGGAGGGTATCCTCTGATTCTATATACTGTAAATCCCTCCACTTCCCCTGGAACTTTCTAGTGCTGCTTGGTCAGTAACTTGCTTTTTCCGGTCCTTCCAGCTGGTCTTCTGGGGGAGGGGCCTGCTGTGCTGATTCTCAGGAGTGTGCCCCAGGGGGAGCTGCCCATCCCCCTGCTAGGTGCAGGGCTCAGTGGGAGCTGTTTATCCTGCGAGGCCCCTGCTCAGTCCCAGGTACAAGGTGACACAAGGAGGAGGAACAACCTTGGCGGCGGCCAGCTCCTCTGGCTCTGGTGTCAGCTCCTACAGTAACTAACGCAGCTCCCAGTCCGCAGGGGCCTGCATGCTCCGGGGACTGCAGGTGCCGATCTGCACAGCTCGGGGGCGCCCAGGAGGCCCAGCGGTTGGAGCGTCCTTGCTGCCTTGTGTTCTGCCAACATCCGCCTGTCCCGGGTGGAGCACCAGATTGTGGGCTGTGTCCCCCAGCGCCCTGGGCTCCGGGGCCTGCACCGCCGGAATCGTGTTCTTGGGGCTGCGCTGCCCCCTCTGAGTGGAGCCACCCCTGAGCCTCTCCCGAGGGCCCCGCTCCACCCCTATAAGGAGCTCTGCCTGCGATGTGTTGCCGGTGTGTTGCCCGCTCTCCCCGGGGCGCAGGTGTCTGTTAGTGCCCCTGGGAGCCTGAGGGCATCCCCGCCCTCCTGGGGTCCTGCCCGAGCTCCCCGTGAGCGCCTTTCGGTCCGAAAAGATTGGTAAAGTTTCTGCTTCTCCGGGCCTGGGCTTTCCTGTCCGGGGACTATCGCTGCTTAGCCTTAGCTCGGGTCCTCGTGGGGGCCCCTCCCCCTTCGATGCTTTCTTTCTTTCTTTCTTTCTTTCTTTCTTTCTTTCTTTCTTTCTTCTCTCTCTCTCTCTCTCTCTCTCTCTCTCTCTCTCTCTCTCTCTCTCTTCTTTCTTTCTTTCTTTCTTTCTTTCTTTCTTTCTTTCTTTCTTTCTTTCTTTTTCCGTCTTCCTACCTTGATAGAAGCGCAAACTCTTCTTACTGTAGCCTTCCAGCTATTCTCTCTTTAAATCTCAGACCGAATTCGTAGGTTTTCAGGATGATTTGAAAGTTACCTAGGTAAGTTGGTGGGGACAGGTGACTTGGGGACCCCACTCTTCTGCCATCTTGCCCCATCTCCTCCATGAATCTTTTTAATTATTCCCTAATTTCCTGGTTGACCCATTCATCTTTTAGTAGGCTGCTCTTTAACTTCCACGTGTTTCCATTTCTTCCAAATTTCCTCTTGTGATTGAGTTCTAGTTTCAAAGCATTGTGTTCTGAAAATATGCAGAGGATAATTCCAACTTTTGGTATTGGTTGTGACTTGATTTGTGTCCCAGTATGTGGCCTATTCTAGAGAAACTTCTATGTGCACTTGAGAAGAATGTGTTCTCAGTTGTGTTCCAATGGAAAGTTCTGTATATATCTGTGTAATACATCTGGTCCTGTGTATCAGTGAAAGCCCTCATTTCTTTGGTGATATTGTGCTTAGAATATCTATCATTTGCTGAAAGTGCCTTGTTGAAGTCTCCTACTATTAAGTATCTCTTTACTTTGGTTATTAATTGATTGATATGCTTGGCAGCTCCCACATTAGGGGCATAAATATTCATGATTGTTAGGTCTTCTTGTTGGATAGACCCGTTAAGTGTGATATAGTGCCTCTCTTCATTTACTACAGTCTTTGGGATAAACTTTAATGTATCTGATATGAGGATTACTATCGCAGCTTTCTTTTGAGGACGTTTGAAATGGTAAATGGTTCTCCAACCTTTCATTTTCATGGTGTAGGTGTTCTTAGGTCTAAAATGAGTCTCTTGTAGACAGCAAATTGATGGGTCTTGCTTTTTTATCCAGTCTGAAACACTGCATCTTTTGATGGGATCATTAAAGCCATGCACGTTCAGAGTTACTATTGAGAGATATGAATTTAGTGTCATCATAATACCTATTCAGTCTCCGTTTTTTGTGGATTATTTTTTGGGGTTTCCTCTTTCTTTTACGGGGTCCCATTTTATATTTCTTGCAGAGCTGGTTTGGTGGTCACATATTCTTTCAGTTTCTGCCTATCTTGGAAGCTCTTTATCTCTCCTTCTATTCTGAATGAGAGCCTTGCTGGATAAAGCATTCTTGGCTGCATGTTCTTCTAATTTAAGACCCTGAATATCTTCTGGCCTGCCAGGTCTCTGTGGAGAGGTCTGCTGTTAATCTATCTCCCGATATATGTTAAGAATCTCTTGTCGTGCTCTGTTTTAAGAATTTTTCTTTATCTTTGAAATTTGCAAGTTTCTCTGTTAAATGTGATGTTGAATGGTTTTTATTGATTTGGGGAGAGGTTCCTCTCTATCTCTTGGATCTGAATGCCTGTTTCCTTCCCCAGATTATGGAAGTTCTCAGCTATGATTTGTTCAAATATACTTTGTGGTTCTCTCTGCCTCTCTCTCTCTCTCTCAGCTTCTTCTGGTAGATGTAGATTCTTCCATCTCAAGCTATCATTTATTTCCCTAAGCCTTTCGTCATGAGCTCTTAATTGTTTTTCTCTTTTTTTCCCTCAGCTTCCTTCCTTCCCATCAACTTGTCTTCTATGTCACTCACTCTCTCTTCCACCTCATTAACCCTAGCAGTTAGAGCATCCAGTTTAGACAGCATCTCAGTCAATCTATTTTTAATTTCAGCCTGATTCAATATCAATTCTGCAGGAACAAAGTCTCTGGAGTCCTTTATGCTTTTTTTTTTTTTTTTTCCAGAGCCACCAGGAACTTTATTGTTGTACTTCCGAATTGAATTTATGACATGTTCAGTACCTCGGTGGCAGAGAGTGTTGCTTCTGGTCCTTTCTTTTGTGGTGAATTCTTCCTTCTAGTCATTTTGTCCAGGGCAGAGTGGCTGAGCAAGCTGAGTCAAAAAATATCAATCACAACCTAAGTAAAATATACCCTAGATCATTCTGAAGAGGTCAGAGACCAGAAATAAAAAGAAAAAGAACAGAACAAAATAAAACAAAAGAACCACTAAGGTGAAAAAACAATTTTAAAACAAAATAGTAAAAATAAAAATCAAAAACAAAGAAAAAGAAAAAGAAAAAAAAAAAAGGTGGAGGGTGGTGGTGGTGAGGAAGTGGTGGTGGAGAGAATATAGTCTACCTGAGGGGACCTAGAGGGTGATCCTCTTGGTTCTGAGTGCATTTTGTTCTGTATGTTAGAAGGTACTCAATCCCAAATTTATATAAACCAGCAATACTTATATAAAGACCCAACATTGACCACAAAAACATAAACAAGATAAAAGAGGGGGGCTGAATGGGAAGGAAGAGAGAATATAGTCTCACAGAATGAACCAACATAGTGTTCCACTTGGTTCTGGGTGCATTTTGGTCGTGTGTTAGAAGGTACTAATTTCCACCACTGTAATAAAAAATGAGATAGAAAAAAACAAAAACTCAAATTTCATACATCTACCAAAAGTAAATTGAATACATTGAAGGGAATCCAGAAGTGAAAAATATATCTATAACATGTAATTGTAGAAATATGAAAGTCAAAAAGGAAAAAGCTTAAAAATGAAGAGTGGGTAAAATATTGTTAAGGTGAGAAAAGAGAAAAAATATTGGAAATTTTTAACCTGATATAAAAAGGAGCTGTAATGAAAAAAAAAAGAAAGAAAAAAGAAAAAAGAAAAAAGAAAAAAGAAAAAGAAAAGAAAAAAAAAAGACCCTCTAGTTCTTTATACTATTTTCCCTCAGTCCTAGAGCTTTTCACTGCCACCTGTTCAGTAAAATTGCTCTTACTCTGTTCTTCCAGCTGCTCCTCTGGGGGGAGGGGTCTGCTGCACTGATTCTCAGGTGTCTGTGCCTGGGTGGAGATGCCCCGCCCCCTGCCAGGTGCTGGGCTCAGTATGAGCTGTTTACCTGGAGACCTTTGTTCCCTAGAGTCCCCCCCCCCCCACCCACCCAGGTGCTAGGTGAAATAAGAGAAAACAAAAAAATGGCAGTGACCAGATTTCCAGCTCTGGAGTAGAGCTCCCCATGAGTAACCTCAGTCTCCCAGTCCACAGTGGCCTAGATGCTCCTGGAGACAGGTGCATGTGCACTGATCTGCACGGCTTGCTGGGTGCCCACAGTAAGAGTCCTTGCTGTCCTGTGCCCTCCCCACCTCTGCCTGTTCTGGGGGGAACTGAGCATAGAACACCTGTGCTATCTCAGCTGTCTACCAGATGAACAGTTAGGCTTTGTCCGCTTCAGAGCCCTCAGATCCAGAGCCCTGTGCCACTAGACCTGCGCTCCTGGGGACCACCTCTCCTGAAGCGAATGGAAGACAGCTGACACCGTCTGTTGCTGGGCTCTAAGGTAAAGACAGCTCTGGAGCAGGCCTGTGTAACCAACTGTCTTCTCCCAAATGTCCCAGAGGGTTGCAGTGCTCCAGCCCTTTACCAAGATCAGACTGAGGTTTGTGGTGCACTTTCCCCTGGATGCTCCTCCTCTTATAGTGACTCTGGGAATCTTGATGCTTCACTGCCCCTCCTGCGATTCTGCCCAATTTCCCTGCTAAGCACTTTTCCATCAGGGAAAACTCAGGTGCTGATTTTTAAAGTTCCCACTTGTCTCTGGCTGGGCTTTTGTGCCCTGGAGGCTTTTGAGGCACTGCTTTTGCCCTGCTTATTCCTGGTTCCCCCTCCCCTACTTGATTTTTTTCCCCCTCTGCCTTCATACCTTGTTAGAAGCAAAAACTTTTCTCTCGGTAGTATTCCAACTGTTCTCTCTTTAAATCTCAGGTCGAATTTGTAGGTGTTCAGGATGTTTTGAAAGTAATCCAGGTAAGTTGGTGGGTCCAGGTGAGTTGAGGACACCTACTCTTTTGCCATCTTGCCTCAACTCCAGAAGGAACTTTTAAACATTGCCACTGGAAGTATGAATGGATGCAGCCACTTTGGCTAGCGATTTGGTATTCCATCTGAAATTTGAACAAAGTCTTTAAATCTCAGCACCCCATACTTAAGAATATGCCAAGTAAATCTTACACCTGAACACTTCCTTTGTAAATGATGTGCTTGTTCATAAAGGGAGCAATTTGTTTACCCTTTGATTGGGTACAGTAATCACAAAATGAAACATTTGTATAGCTATGAAAACAAGCTACAGTTACATTCAGCAATGTGAAGAAATCTTGGAAACCTAATGTTAGTGAAAAGGCAAGTCCCAGAAGACTACATACATGACAATATTGTTTTTACAGAGCACAAATGCTAGCATTTATGAGCAAAAAGTTGTTCAGCACTTTTATCTTTGATAAAGCAGTTTTTTATGAAACTAAACCTGTGCTAACCATGCAATTCAGTGATTACACTATTAGATAAGACTCACATGGGATCCCTGGGTGGCGCAGCGGTTTGGCGCCTGCCTTTAGCCCAGGGCGCGATCCTGGAGACCCAGGATCGAATCCCACATCAGGCTCCCGGTGCATGGAGCCTGCTTCTCCCTCTGCCTATGTCTCTGCCTCTCTCTCTCTCTCTCTCTCTCTGTGACTATTAGAAATAAATAAAAATTAAAAAAAAAAGACTCACATTCACACAAAACTTGTACACAAATGTTTATAGCAGCAGTTTTATTCTCAATAACTAGAAACTGGAAAGAAATCGAGTGTCTGTAACATTTGAGTAGATAAACAGATTGTAGTACATCTCTATCATGGAACTAACTACTCAACAATGCAAGAAATGAGCTATTGATACACACAAGAGCTTGGCTGGATCTCAAGGGAATTATGCTCAGAAACAAAGCTAATCTCAAAAGGTTACATACTGTATGATTCCATTCCAGTTTTGAGATGACAAAGTAATAGAGATGGAGAACAAATGTTCTTGCTGGTGGTTTGGGAGGAGGGATGAAGGGAAGTGGCTATGGAGGTATAAGGGTATTCCTAGGAGTCTTGTGATGGAAGTGTTCTGTATCTTGACTATAGTGGTGATCATATAAATCAACACATGCAACAAAATTACATAGAACTAAATTCCTACATAACAGGGTGCCTGGCTAGCTCAGTCGGTGGAACATGTAACTTTTGATCTTGGGGTTGTGAGTTCAAGTTCCACACTGGGTGTAGAGACTACTTAAAAATAAAATATTTTAAAAAACAACCAAATTCACACACAAATACACACACATGAGTGCATGGTGAAATTCTAATAAAGTTGATGAATCATATTAATGTTAATTTTCTGGTTATAGTACTGTGTTATAGTTCTGTAAGGTGTTAATGCTGAAGTAAACTTGGTAAAAAATGTACTGGATCTCCCTGTGCTATTTCTCACAATTGTATATGAATCTATAATTATCTCAAAATAATTTTTTTGAGAACGCAGACATTAAAAAACAAAACAAAACAAAACAGAGTATGGCTCTGTTTGGCTCAGTGGTTGAGTGTTTGGCTCAGTGGTTGAGTGTTTGGCTCAGGTCATGATCCCCAGGGTCCTAGGATCAAGTCCCATATGGGGCTCCCTGCAGGGAACCTGCTTCTCCCTCTGCCTATTTGTGTGTGTGTGTGTGTGTGTGTGTGTGTGTGTGTGTGTGTGAGAGAGAGAGAGAGAGAGAGAGACAGAGAGAGAAAATCTTAAAACACACACACACACACAGACAAAAAAAATCAGGGTGGAATGATAAATACCAAAGGGAGGCAGGAGGCTGTGGTAAGGAAAAGACACATGGGTAGATGCAAATTATTTGGTAGTGTACAATTTCTTGGTCTTGGTGGTGGTGAGTTCATGGTTGTTCTGTGTTGTGGCCCCAGTGATCTAGTTCCCTCCTACACTGAACAGAGATGATATGTATAAATGGGATACTGAGGAAATGACGTGTGACCTCTGATGCTTGGTCATAAGACATTGCAGTTTTTGCTTCTCTTAGATCACTCATTCCAGGGAAGCCAGCTACTGTGGTGAAGTGCATCTAAGAAGCCCTATGAGATCCATGTGGCAAGGAGCTGAGATCTCCTGCCAACTGCCAGTCATCTTGGATGTGGAGCCACCAGCTCTAATCAAGCATTTAGATATTTGCAGCCTTGGTCAACATCTTAATGCATCTTGGGGTTATGGAAGACCCCAAGCCAGAACCATCAGCTAAGCTTCTCCTGAATTCCTGAACCACAAAACTGAAAGACAATAAACTATTATTGTTTTAAGTGACTGTTGTTTGTTTTTTAGTAATAGATAACTATTATTCAAGTGTATTTTTATGCTTTATAACTAACATATCTAATGAAGAATGTTTATATACCAAATGATTTATTTAAAAGGTGGGGGAAAAAACACTATAATTTCCACTTTCAAGAAGAAGAAGAAGAAGAAGAAGAAGAAGAAGAAGAAGAAGAAGAAGAAGAAGAAGAAGAAGAAGAAGAAGATGATGATATCCTATTATATGTCAATTAAAGCTATTATTCCTAATGGTTTTCATGAAGGAATGTATACCTAGGACAAAAGTCATAAATTTCTGTATTTATGGAAATCTGATCTGTGATAAATGTGGAATTTTAAATCAATAGAGGAGAGGAAGAACTTTTCAATATAGCATACTGGAAAAATGGACTATTTAGGGAAAAAAGTCAAATCCTAATCTCATATCATAAACTAAAATAAATCCTAGGTAGATTGACCTGCTCTGGGTGACCAAGTGTCACTGATGGCTGCCTTTGCAAGATTCATCTCTCAAGATTCAGCTCATTTGGGGCCTCATCAGGGGAGACTTTCCTAATTTCCTCCCTCCTAGCCCTTGACATTTCTTATTATTTTAAAAATAATCTCTATGTCTCTGATGACTTCCCCTTCAGTTTTCCCTCCTTTCCCCTATGATTCTCTATGCTGTTTCTTAAATTCCACATATTAATTAAACCATATGATAATTATCTTTCTTTGACTGACTTATTTTGCTCAGCATAATATCCTCCAGTTCCATCCACCTTTGATGTAAATGGTAAGTATTCATCCTTTCTGATGGCTGATTAATACTCCATTGTATACATATATACAATGTGTACATATAATACTCCATTATGTGTCTATGTATACAATATATATTATACGTATATAATATATATAAACATAATATATAAGTATATATATACACATTTTCTTTATCCATTCACCTGTCATTGCATTCCTAATCTTGTGGCAGGCAAATAACAGTGGTGGATATGCTAATTGAATAGCACTAGAATAGCAGTTGGTCTCTGCCCACAGAAGCCCATGTTGAGTGGGGTACAGAGATGTATTATGACTTTATCATCTCTCTCCAGCCACATTTACATGCCAAGACTGAAGGTTTCCCTTCCACACCACTGTTGTCCCTCTAGGTATTAAGGACCTCATCTCTGTTTTGGAAGAACACAGATGTGTCCTGTGTGATTAAACAGAAAAGGATGTCTACCAGGACAGTTCTGAGCAGGCTCAAAATAATAGCATGACATGGGGGTAAAATTTGGCTGGGAAATTCCTGATGGCAACTGTGGATGACCAGCATATACATTAAAGGGAGGAGAAAAGCATCAGGGCAACATCTGAGGTTCCTAACAAATGTAGTCTGTCTGCATGTAGTAACTCTACTTCTACTGGCTTTCAGCAACTGTGGAGGGGGAAGTCAGGCAGTGTGCCAGTGTATCCACAATAGCCTACCAGGTCAGATGTTTGCCTCTTGGGCCCCTATGCAGGCAACCTCCTACAATCTTCCAGCCATGGAGTCATCTTGCTCTTCCTTCACTGTTTCCATTTCTGCTATATTATAGCACCTCAGACCTTCCTTTTTGATTCTCAAAAGCATATTGTGCAAGAAAAACAAAACCCCAAATCTCTAAGAAATATATCCTTCCTCATTTATCCTTCCTCTCCTATATCTCTTCCACTCCCAAATGATCAAGAGAAAGTTCCAAACTTGGAAGAGCAGGCAAAACAAGTTTCCAAGGTCAACATCACTAGGTCCTACCTCCTTCCACTTGTAAACACCTAAGTGCCCCAACATGATTCCACCGCTGTGATAGAAACCTCTGCAGGATTCTGTCAGAGAAAAGTTAATGTTAATAGGACAGAGGTAGTTGAGAAAGGCTTCTAACCAGACATATCCTTGAACTGGGTCTTGAAAGGAGAATAGGAGTTTGACAACAAGAGGGAAAATGGGACACAGCAGAGATCATGGTATAAGCAAAGGGTAAAATAGCCAAGTATTTAGGGGCCTCTTGCAAGGACTTCAGTATGTCTGTGTTACAAAGAAAACCACAGACCAAAAATAGCCTCACTTAGGTCAAGTCACCAGACCTGGTCTTCATATGTAACCTAATTGCTGTTTCAACCTCTCCCAGAGTGCTCGCTTCGGCAGCACATATACTAAAATATCAACCTCTCCCAGAAATGTACTCTTACCCATCAGGCAGGAAATTTTCTTTTCTTTTCTTTCTTTTCTTTTCTTTTCTTTTCTTTTCTTTTCTTTTCTTTTCTTTTCTTTTCTTTTCTTTTCTTTCTTTCTTTTCTTTTCTTTCTTTTCTTTTCCTTTTCTTTCTTTTCTTTTCTTTTCTTTTCTTTTCTTTTCTTTCTTTTCTTTTCTTTTCTTTTTTTGCTTTCTTTTCTTTTCTTTTTTGCTTTCTTTTCTTTTCTTTCTTTCTTTCTTTCTTTCTTTCTTTCTTTCTTCTTTCTTTCTTTCTTTGTCAGGAAATTTTCTGGTGTCACAAATGAGGTAATCTGTCACATGGGCCCTATCTATCTCAAATAAATAAATAAATAAATAAATAAATAAATAAATAAATAAATAAATAAAATAATCTGCATGATAAGGTCTCTACTTTTCCCCTTAAGGGAAGATGACCATGCATGAGACAATCCCTTCTTCTGCTAAAAACTTCCTCAACTCACCCTCATTCCTATAAAAATCTTGCATTTTGTGCAACTCCTCAGAACTTCCCTCTACTTGCTAAATGGGATGCTTCCTTATTTAAGAATAACTTAATAAAGTGAATTAGATTTTCAAATGTACTCATTTGGATTTTGGTTCTTTAATATATAGGGCTTAGGGTGTGAGATGAGGAAGCGTCTCACAAAGGCACCCAACTAGGTGTTTTACATGGTAGCCCCTTGCTTGAGCCAGTTCTAGCTAGTTTGGAGCTGAGGACCTGCAGAAGCCTCCTGGTTGTCCTGAAGTTTCTTTTACCTCATGGTAATACTAAGATCTCCCTCCTATGGGCAGGGTTTTCTGCCATTTTTTTAACCTACAATATATGTACTAGCATGCTGACATGCTAGGCATGCACAATTGAACCCAAGTGCATAAGTGATAGAAATACGCATAAGTTCCTTAATGTGTATGCAAGCTCCCTCCTCTGCCCCTAAAATACTGAATAAAAGCCTTCTCTACTAACCCCAAGGGGGGGACTATGCTTTGAGGGCTACTTCACTGTCTCCTTACTTGTAACAAGTAATGACAAGTTTTTGGCTTTCAACATTTTGTTGGGTTGTGTTCAATTTAGTGCACCCAAGCAGCAAACTTCTTGAGTTCGGTTACAAATTTTGGTGACTCAGATGGGACTTCTTGCCTAACCCCTTTGGGTTCCCTCAGCTCCCAGCCAGTTATATATGGAGTTGTGGTAGCTCACCTGGGGTAGGACTCAGGGGCAGAGCAGGGCAAACTCATCTATGTTGCTGGGGAACCTGCGGGAAGGGCATAGGAGAATCTTTCTAAGTGCCTAGTTTGTCAGGTTCATGCACCTTGACAAGCTGAATGAGTTCAGTACCTGCTGAGGACATTTTAATGGGAGAGCCATTTGATGAAGTGAGTAGCAATTAATTGGCATGGATATGCTTTAGGGCTCTGCCCCTCTAGATGGGAGAGCGAGGGCTCAGGATCTGCGCTGCTATCCAATCTGGTCCTGTTAGGGAGTCTAGGAGATTGTAAATTCTGGAGGCTGGTTGGAGGAGATGCCTGATCATTGAAGGCCTCCATAAAATAAATCTCATGTTCTGGAAAGTATCTGCAAGAGAGGTACCAGGTTTGTATACCTGAACAACCTGAGCATGCATTTTTAGAGCTTTTAAGAGCTTACTTATCAAATTTCAAGAGAAGGAATTTCCAGTAGGCTAAGACCAGCTGAATCTGTGTCTCTACTAACCCCTATTACAGACCTTGGCAGCTGGGAGAAATCCTTACCAAGGAAATCCAAGGTCAGAAGAAAGGTTGTTTGTTTAAAAGACCCCCATAGGTAAATGCTTTGGGGGATTAAATGCTTATTCAAGGAGAGTTTAGAAATCCCCAAGTGAAGGGCACCTGCACAGCTCAGTCTATTGAAGTGTCTGTACTTAGGTTACGATCCCAGGGTCCTGAGACTGACCCCACGTTAGGCAATGTGATCAGCAAAGAGTCTGCTTTTTCTCCCATTCTCCCTCCCTCTGCTCTCAAATAAATAAATGAAATCTTTTTAAAAACCCTCAAGTGCTAGAAGCAAGAGCATCCTGGGTCACTAGAAGCATAGAAGCATGCACTAGGTACAGGTTACTGGGATAACAAAAATTTTAGGATTATACCAAGCATGATTTTAACACTCAAATGTCCTAAATGAGGATCATCTGAAATACCTAATTAATATATTTGATACAAGTGTATTTGTACACTCAACCCAAGAAAGCCCCCTATTAACTAAACAATTTGAGCAGGATACATATTTTTATTGGTATTTGGAATCTTATAAAAAATATTGACAGGATACTATCCATGCAAGAAAGTAATAAAAAACTTTTTGAAACAGTGACAAAATTGAGCTCAAAAATATCAACTCCTGAAGAAGTACTTCTTACCACTCTAATTTCTTCACATCCTTGATATGGGACATGGGGAACAAAGCATTAAAATCAAAATCCTCCTCACTCCACTAAGGCAATGACAACTCTGTAGTTACAAGTTGGCCAGAATGGAAGCAGATAATCAGAATCTGGTATGAATTTCTTTTAAGATCTTCTCTCCTAAGTCTAAATTAGAACCATGTACCCAGAGAGGTAGAAGCAAATTGAGAAAAATGTAATCAGATGCGTAGATCAACCTATGATGTCATTTAACCCAATTCCTCCAGGGATTGAAAGCAACTGTCCTTATCTTACAAATCATTGCAAAAGATAAAAATATGGTCTCAGAAACAATTCAATGTCCTTCAACCTCTCTGGGAACTTTTATCTGGATCATTCCCCATTCCTAAGTTAAAGGATACAGACTAGAAAATCACCCTTGCTCAAAATCTTGCCCTCGGATTCCATAAGGTTATTTAGATAAAAAATGAATTACAACTCTTGCAGCACCTGGGTCACTCGGGTTATGATCTTGACATCCTGGGATTGAGCCCTGTGTCTGGCTCCCTGCTCAGCAAGGGGTCTGCTTCTCTCTGTCCCTCTGTGCCACCCCACCACTTGCTCTGCAACCCCCCTCCCATTCTCTATCTCTCAAATAAATACAATCTTCTAAAAAATTAAAAAAAAAGATAAATACAACTCTCAACTATAAGACTTTTGTTTGGTTTGTCTATAGGTGACATTTCTACCTCCAGATGATATTGCTAAAATTAATGGTAAAAAAGCTCTATTTAGTTGACTAGAAGACAAATACTCCTAAAAACCGGGCACTTCAAAACTCAAAAAGGTAGAAACCATCTCAAATGTTTTTCAGGTTAATGTGATCTGGGATAATCTCTGGTAAATTAAAGTGTAAGTTTGTTGGTTTAATTAAAGTAGGTAAGTCTTTTGGAGTTACCAAAATCAAATATACAGGTAATTAACTTTTATTCTACCTAAATTTATTAGTTAAATTCATTTTTTATCTCTTGCAATTTGTCAGCAAACATGACTAAAATGATGGTTAATTTATCTGTCTCATGGAGTTTTCATGGGTAATCATTAAGAACAAATAGGCTAAACAGATAAAAAGGTCTAGGTACACTTTTAAATAGTTTCCAAAATCCTCAATAACCTAGAACTTTAAAATTTTGCTAGGTTAAATGATAAGTTGGGTTGAATTCACTGGATGGCTAAGTCTTCATCAAGTGAGATAAAATACTGAAATTTTGATTACTAACATAGGTTTACCTACTTTTGTCTTATTACAGAGAAATTAAAGATAAATTTGTGTCTGTTATGTTTCATGCTTTATACAAAGATTGTACTATGGAGAAGAACATATTCCTAGAAATTCATAAATTGGCCAATCTAAAGAATTTCAGTATAACAGAGAGTTCACAATTGTTTACCACTTATTTTTTTTTTTTTACTAGAAATTAAGGTTTCTCAGCATTAAGGATTCTAATAAATGGAATTAAGGCCACCGTAAATAATAAGGAGAATAACTCTGTATACAAGGAAAGTAAGATATATATTTTTGGTAAGAAAGTCATGACAAATGGGAATACAATTTCGTTGAGGAAAAAGAAAGTGATTTTGTCCTAAAATGAGACCAGTTAGGGGGTACCTGGCTGGCTCAGTTGGTAGAGCAAGCGACTCTTGATCTCAGGGTTGTGAGTTAGAGCCCCATGTTGAGTGTAGAGATTACTTAAAAGTAAAATTAAAAAGCAAAAACAAAAACAGACTAGTTGTTTAGAGAGGGGAAACTGAGAACAAATCTGAATGTAAAAAAGAAAGTTGTAGAAAGTTTATGAAAAAAATCTTTGGAAAATTGTTCTGTATGTTGTCAGGAGTAAGATGGGGATGAATGAGTTTTAAAAGAATATTGGTATAAGTTTGGAATTTGATTTTTCTCTCTGTTAAAATGAAAAAGTTTTCTTAGATTATTGGTCATCTCTTGATAAGAAATTGTAAACGAAGATTTTATTAATCTGTCTAGAAAAAACAAAGTTTCTGTGTTTTATCTTTATCAGGTCTTTGATTAATTAAGAAAACTGAATCTTCTCAGGGGCGCCTGGGTGGCACAGTCGGTCAAGCTCCTGCCTTCAGCTCAGGTCATGATCTCAGGGTCCTGGGATTCAGCCCCATGTAGGGCTTCCTGCTCAGCGGGGAGTCTGCTTCTCCCTCTCCTGCCTCTCCCCTGGCTTGTGCACACAAGCTCTCTCTCATAAATAAATAAATAAATAAATAAATAAACAAGTAAATAAATATTTTGGGGGGGTTTTTGGGTGCTCTGTGTTAGGTGTGGAGCCTTCTTAAAAAATAAAATTAAATTTAAAAAGCCAAGTTTTTTGTTGAATTACTATATTGTATACCTGAAACTAAAATAACTTACTGGAATTAAAATAAAAACTTTTTAAAAAGAGAAAAAAAGAGCTATATTTTCTTAACTATGTAACCTTCTGTAGAATCTCTTATTGTTACCTTGGTTAAATAGATAATTAAGTATTAAGTTCTGTAATATTTGTAATCCTATTTTGGCATGTGCTTTAAAACCTTCTGAGGTCTTTAATAAACTCCTCCAAAATGAAATTCTAAAAAGTCCTTTTGACTAATTTGGCTTGTTTATTTTATATATTAAGTTACATGGGAAGCATTGTGAAACAAATGATAAACCTTAGGTGATGTTGTATGGATAAATGCTCTAACTGTTCTAGAAATTATACGAAATGTCTCAAGTTTTAATACATCCTGGTATAATGTCATCACTTGTAATTCTAGTTATTGAAGTATTGTGTGTCACAAAAATAATCAAATTTCCTTGTCAACTACATTGTAATGTACTCTGATAAGATCTTCAACCGTGGTTATTTTTGAGCTTTTTGTCATTACAAATATTGTCCTGATGTTCTTGTAAATGTGTTTCATTTCAAGAAGATTCAGGAAAGGACTTTTGACAAATACAGGTTTCTGATACCCTTAAGATCATAAAACTAAACTGAGTAAGAATTCCTGGAACTAACAGAAAAAACTACATTCAAACAGAACAAGAATTAGTAATTTGGGACTGAGTGAATTGGCAATGATTATAATTTTTATGACTCTTGTTTGAAACATTGCTGATTCTCTAATGTTTGCTCTTCCAGATTTAAGGAAACTTTTTCTCTTAAGCTACCTATGACTTACAAAAATTTGGGAAGATATTCCTTTGTAAAAAACATTTGCAAAAGTTCAATAAAAATCTTTTTATCTTTATAAAAGAATACCATTGGACACATTGGTCATATTGCTAAGGCTTTGACTGGAATATCATATTTGAGAGAGACACGCATTGACTCAGCTGTGACCAGAGAGCTTTAAGGAAATAAGGTTGACTTTATGGATCCGATAAGCCACTTGGAAAAACTGACCTGGGACCCTGCTTACAGCTTTCCTGGGAGCCTTACCAAGTAAGGAAGGTCATTTCCTGGCATACTCAGGAACATGAAGATACTTTGAAAACCTGAAGAAGAGAGTAATTAACCAAAATCTATATAATATTGCAGGCAGATCTGATGGCAAGTATTTGGCTTGACTTAGCCTTGAGAAGCTGTTAAACATTTAATCTGAAACTCCTTATAGAAAGTTCCAGCAAAGCAGAACCTATATTGACAATCACCATTCTTGCTGCATTTATGTAAATATATAGACCAAGTTCATTAAAACCATACTTGTTCTACAAACAAATTTGGCTACGTTTGGTGGAAATTTAGGGTGATTTTAGAGAGAAAAATTATATCTCAGAAACAAACCTCTGTGAATATCAAATTACAGTCTGATTAATTGCATTTGCGTGTTTGTTGTTTGTCTATAAAACTGAGCTGGATCCTGAATCTTCTGGGTGCACTGATTATCTGGCTATGACTCTCTAAACTAAGATTTCCAATTTTCTCCCATTCTTTGGAACTAGACCTGTCTTTTTTCCTGAAGCCTTGCAGTCTCAAACTAGACAACTTAAGGTAAAATTCTGATAATATTGCCACAATGGCCCATGTTTACACAACCTTCATGCCTGTGGGCCACTCAGAAAGATCCCAAGAGGCACTATAAAAGAAACTCCACAGAAATATATGTACTGTGTTAAAAAATAAAGATATACAAATTATCCCAGTATTTCTACCTCTAGCCAAAATAATACAAACTAGAAGAGCTTTAGGTGGGGAAGACAGGCAGGTATATTTTATGGTTATGCCAACTGCCCTTGGAGTATATAAATATCTCATGATTTTCATGGATACTTTCACTGGATGGAAGCTTTCCCTTGCAGAACTGAAAAAGCAGGGATGCTTGGGTGACTCAGAGGTTGAACGTCTGCCTTTGGCTCAGAACATGATCCTGGGGTCCAGGATTGAGTCCCACATCAGGCTTCTTGCGGGGAGCCTGCTTCTTCTTCTGCCTATGTCTTTGCCTCTCTCTCTGTGTGTCTCATGAATACATAAATAAAATCTTTAAAAAAAAATAATTGAAAAAGCAAATGAGTTTGCCAAGGATTTGCTAAAAGGAGTGATTCCAAGGTTTAGTCTTCCCCAAACAATACAAAATTATATTGGACCAGCATTTGCCTCTAAAATAGCTATGGATGTGGCCCCTGATCTAGGCATAAAATGGAGCTACAATGCTGCCTAGAGAAGAGAGTCATCCAGGAAGTTTGAAAGATGTAACAGAACTCTAACTAAGCTTTGTCAAGAAACTCAGGAAAACTGATTGAGGCTGCTACCCCCAGTTTTAAGTAGAGTTAGGGCAGCCCTGAAGAAAAAGTTTGCTCTAAGCCCATTTTAAACGATGTATGGGATGCCTTTTCCAGGCATTTCAGGAACCTAAACTTGCCCAGATGCTGAGACTGATCAAGCAATAATGCATACAATTCAACTAGGAACTGTTTTTTCTGCTCTCAATCCCTAGAGTTTGATTACACAACTGCCCCCACTTCAAAAGCTAATTGCAAGTCTAGTTACCAATTGCCATTGTCAACTGTGCTTCTGACCAACTGGCTACACATTGGAGGTTCTCACAACCCCTTCCCCAGTTTCTATTAGGGTGGCTTATAGAACTTATCTATGTTAAAAAGAAAATCACACCCAAAATGGAGCCATTAGACCAAGTCACCAAACTAGGGCAAAATATTTAACCTAATTGCAGTATCAACTTCCACAGAAATGTAGTCTTAGATAGTTGGTAAGGAATTTTCTGGTCACCACCACTGAGGTAATCTGTCTCAGGAGCCCTCTCCATTCCTCAAAGAAAGATGAAGTAATCCACCTAGTAAGAACCCTTGTCCTTCTCCCTGAGGAGACCTGAGTATGACCTTGCCTGAAACAATGTTTTCTTTTGTTAATAATCCTTGCTTCACCGTCCTTCCTATAAAAACCTTCCATTTTTAACAAAACCTCAGGGATTTCCTCTACTTGCTAGATGAGATGTTGTGTGATTTGAGAATCAGTTAATACAACCAATTAGATCTTCAAATTTACTTAGGTGAGTTGTTTTTTGTTTTTTTTTTTGTTTTGTTTTTTTTCCAGATAGGCTCCGAACCTAGTGTAGAGCCCACTTCAGGGCTTGACCTGACATTCCTGAGATCAAGACCTGAGGTAAGATCAAGAGCTGGATGCTGGGAATCCCTGGGTGGATCAGCGGTTTAGTGTCTGCCTTCAGCCCAGGGTGTGATCCTGGAGTCCCAGGATCGAGTTCCATATATCAGGCTCTCTGCATGGAGCCTGCTTCTCCCTTTACCTGTGTCTCTGCCTCTCTCTCTTTCTCTGTGTCTCTCATGAATAAATAAAATCTTAAAAAAAAAAAAAGAGCCAGATGCTTAACCAACTGAGCCACCCAGGTACCCCAACTAAGGTGAATTTTTGTTCTTTAACAGATATTAATTTAGATTTACCAGCTTATTATAGAAGCTATTTTTTAAAAAGATTTTATTTATTCATTTTTAGAGAGAGAGCAAGTGAGCAAGGGGAGAACATTAGCATGTGAGAGAGCACATGAGGAAGAAGAAGAAAGTATCTGAAGTAGACTCTGCACTGAGCACAGAGCCCAGTGCAGGACTTGATCTCACAACTGAGAGATCATTACCTGAACCAAAACCAAGAGTTGGGAATTCAACTGACTGAGCCACCCAGGTGCCCCTATAAAAGCTATTATAAATGTTGTGCAAGAATAGTCAGATGAAGAGGTAGAGAGGATAAGGTCTGGAAGAAAGAGTCCCAAGTGGAGGGCTTTTCTGTTCCAGTAGATCTTGAGTACACCACCCTCCCCACATGTGGATGTGTTCACCAATATGAAAACTTCTCAGATCTCCCTCTTTTAGAGCTTCTATGGGCTTAATCTGCATGCTTCTCTTCCCCTTCCCAGGGGTTTCGGGGTGGGGCTGAAAGTTCCAACCTTCTAATAACTTAGATTTTCTAGTGACCAGTCCCATCCTAAGGACCCTATGCCACCTCATTAGCATAAACTTAGGTGGACTCAAAAGGGGTTCCTTATGAATGATAAAAGACACTACTTATACACAGGAAGCTCCAAGGGTTATAGGAACTCTGCCAAGGCTAGAGATAAAGACCAAACATAGTTCTTCCTATACTACATATACACATCTATTTCTTACCTGCTTTTGCAAGTGCATTTTATTTTTTTATTTTATTTATTTCATTTTTTAAAAGATTTTATTTATTTATTTATGAGAGACACACAGAGAGAGAGAGAGAGAGAGGCAGAGATACAGACAGAGGGAGAAGCAGGCTCCATGCAGGGAGCCCGACGTGGGACTCTCTCCAGGGTCTTCAGGATCATGCCCTGGGCTGAAGGCAGACACTCAGCTGCTGAGCCACTCCGGCTGCCCCTGCAAGTGCATTTTAAATCCTAGTACCTAGAGAATTATGTGCCAGCATGGTAGGAGGTAGCATTTGAAGCAGAGTCAACAGAAGGGCTCTGTTATTTGATTTCCTCAAAATATTTTTTTTAAATCAAGCTATTTCAAAACTTACTTTCATACTGTATATTTGTTTAAGTATTTATTTCTTGTTTTAAAGTTTATAGAAAATTACATAAATTATAATCTGTATGTGATATTGTTTGTGAATTATTGAAATACAAATTTTAACAAAATTTTAAAAAAGGAAAGAAAAGAAGAAGCCTCTTGTCAGCTTCTACTTCTAGCCATGATGGAGTAACTGATACTAAAGTAGGTTTTCCATGATAATCAACTATGCATATGGACAAAATACATAAAGCAGTTGTTTTCAGACACTGGACTGTGACCCTGAATAAAGGGAAAACATGAGGTGAACACCAAAGATTGTCTCAATTGCTACCTGAGGGTATTGTTCAAACTGCAGCTGGAGACAGAGATAGAGCCAACACAAAACACATGACCTCACTGAGTGGTAGGGTCCTTGCCTAAAGTTCAGAGTTGTTTCAAAGCCAATTTGTACAGTAGAGTATCAGAAAGAGCAAAGAAATGTGTAAGGAAGGAGTTATAGAAATTTGCATAGCATCCACCTGTCTTTGGTTACATATTAAGCTATGAAAGTATAAGTCAATACTCTGCAAAATCTGGTTGTCAAGTTGAACAGAAATTCCAGAGATTGCACAGTGCTGGGGAGGTGGCTGGGGAATATAGAAATTCTCATTCACCAGAAGTTTCTCTCTTCAAAGACATAATGTTGATACACTGAATATTCATTCAAATGGCCTCGGGGGGGCTGTGTCTCATGGAGAGACTATATCAGTCCAAGAGTAAGAGCTACTCCAGAGCTACAATATCAAAGCCTAGAAATAGTCTCAAGTGGGTCACATTGAATACCAATGAATTAACTGCCTATCAGAAAAAAAAAAAACACACACACAGATCTAAAGGAAGTCAAAATCAACCAAATCAAAACAACTCTTAGCAACCTAGCATATACAATGTCACACAAAATGTGAGATGAAACAGAAAAATCTGATACATAACCAGCAAAAACCAAACAAAAAAATAGAAACAAATCCGTATGACCCAGATTTTAAATGAGAAGACAAGGACATTAAATTAGCTATTTTACATACGTTTATATGCAAATAAAAATATAGTCATGATGAATTGAAAAAAAAAGAGGATATCAGCAGAAAAATTAAAATTATTAGAAGACCAAAAAAAAAAAAAATTATTAGAAGACCTAAGTGGAAATTCTAAAACTGAGAAGTACAATAAATGAAATTAAAATTTTACTGGATGGGCTTAACAATAGATTGAAGATAACATAAGTATATATATATTTTTATTTATTCATAGAGACACACACACAAAGAGAGAGAGAGAGAGAAGTAGAGAGAGAGAGGCAGATACACAGAGGGAGAAGCAGGCTCCATACAGGAAGCCTGACACGGGACTCGATCCATGTATCCAAGATCAAACCCCAGGCTGCAGGTGGCGCTAAACCACTGCGCCACCGGGGCTGCCCCATAACATAAGTATATTTAGGATACATTGAGATAGGTAAATATAAATTAACCAAATTGAAAAAGAAAAAGAAAAAAAAACACTGAAAAATTAAGTACAGAGTCATTAACCTGTAGGACAATATTCAGCAGTCTAAGATATGTATAATTGGAGGTCAGAAGGTGATGAGAAAGATGGGGCAGGTAAAGTGCTTGAGAAAAATAATGGTGAAAAGTTTCTCAAATTTGGGAAAAATGTAAGCTTCCATGAGTTTATAAGAAGCTTAGAAAATTCTGGGCAGGACGAATAAAAGAAAAACAGAACTAGGCCATTAGAATCAAATTGCTAAAAAAAAAAGATAAAGATAAAATTGTGAAAGCAGCCAGAGAAAAACACTCATATACAAAGAAATGATATGAATTACAGCTACTTCTTATAAAAAACAATGGAGAGGGGCAGCTGGGTGGCTCAGTGGTTGAGTGCCTGTCTTTGGCTCAGGTTGTGATCCTGGGGTTCTGGGACCAAGTCCCACATTGGGCTCCCCACAGGGAGCCTGCTTCTCCCTCTGCCTGAGTCTCTGCCTCTCTGTGTGTCTCTCATGAAAAAATAAATAAAATCTTAAAAAAAAAGGAAACAATGGAGAATAGCAGGTAAAAGAATATCATTAAAACACTGAAAGAAAACGTGTTGATTCAAAACTCTATGTCCAACAGAACTATCTGTCAAAATAAGGGTAAAATAAAGATAGTTTAAGATAAACAAATTTGTCACTGAGTGACCTGAATTAGAAGAAAAGCTAAAAGGAGTTCTTTAGTCTGAAGGTAAATGAAACCAGGTGGAAATCCAGATCAGCTGAAAGCAGTAAATACTACTGGATATAGTAAATATAAAATATTAAATACTCTATATTATTTTTCACTTCTTAATATCTTTAAGAGGCAAATGATTGTCTAAGCAAAAATTATATATAATTATATAAAAAATAATTATAATTATTTTATATTATATTATTATATTATATTATATATTATTATATTATATATATAATATATATTATATTATTATATTATTTATATTATAATTAATATAAAAAATATAGGGCAACAATAGTGCAAAAATTGGAAATTAAATGGAATTACATTATTACTACAGCCTCCAGGTATTAAAAGAATAATGAAGAAATATTGCAAATAACTTCATGCCAATACCTTCAACAAATTAGGTGGAAAAAATAATTTCCTGGAAAAATATGACTTGTCAAAACTCTTACAAAATGAAGAGGAAATATGAATAGCTCTATATCAATGTAAGATACTAAGTTCATCATCAAAACCTTCCTGTAAAGGCAACTTCAGTACCAGGTGGTACAACTACACATGCACTAGGATGGCTACCATGAAAAGAAGTGACAATACCCAGAGTTAGCAAGGATGGGGAGCAACTAGAACTCTCATGCATTGCTGGCGAGAGTGTAAAACTGGTACAGCTTCTTTGGAAAAAACAGTTGGTAGTTATTTATTTAATTTAATACCTGTGATCAGAAATTTTAGTCCTTGGCATGTACTCTAGGGAAACAAAAATACATGTACACAAAAAGCCTTGTTCATTGCAATTTAATTCAAATTAACTAAAAACTGGAAACCATCTCAATGTGAATTAATACAATGGAGAACTATTCAGAGTCACCTCTCTGGCCTTAGCCTCTGGGGATCTTTGTACCTTGCCTTCCCAATTTGGCTTTACATCTGGGTTCTGCTTTATTAGCCTACTTAGCCCTGAACTCTCCAGCCACATGGTTCCTTATTAGAGAGAGAATGTTCCTCTGGCCACAGCCCTGTCAGAGGGAACACAGGGGTAGCCTGCTGCTGACCCCTCTAGACACCTTCCTGGGAGATGGTCTTTGGCAGGGATGCATGTCTTTATTTTAATGCTGTTGCTATACGCAGTACATTGGATTCTTTTTCTATAATAACCTATGTAATTGTAAACATTGCCATTGAGTCTTGGGAGTCTTCTTAGCAATCAGGCTCTGTTTAACTGCCATTGTCAGACTAAGCTAAATCAACTTTCCCAAGGACCTCTCAATATATTGGCATTCCACTCAGTCTTTTAAAAAAAAATGTTGTATTATTTCCCTGTATTAACTAGTTCACAGAATAATGAATTGGTTCCCAGCATCCTCCAGTTGTGATCAGTTTGGGTATTCTGTTTTGAATCAAAATGAGCTTGTGGATTTTAACATATTAATGTCTTTCAATCACTGCAGATAGCATTTTGGTGTTCTGGTTTTTATGTTACTGGTTAGTAAGAGTCTATTCAGGCTGGTTTCTGGGTCAAATTATACTTGATAGTTTCCATCATCTTTGGATAGCATGACGTTCCAGGCTCATCTTACACATTTCCTACATTGATTCTGGAATAAACCATTTCTTCAAAAACCCCTGATGATTTTGTATGGGAAATGGGATATTTAGAAACTGTAGTCTGTGTGATAGGGTGTTCATTACTACTGTAGTGGTCATTGCTCTAATATGTGACTATGAAAATCTCATTTTTTAAAATATTTTATTTATTTATTTAATAGATAGGGAGGGGGAGAGTACACAAGCAGGGAGAGTGGCAGGAAGAGAGACAGGGAGAGCAGGGAGCCTGACACAGATCTTGATCCCAGGATCCTGAGATCATGACCTGAACTGATGGCAGATGCTTAAACCAACTGAGCCACGCAGGTGCCTCTATCTATCTCATATATTTTTGTAGGAAAAAAAAGGCATTTTTATTTGGAATGAAAAGTAAGAAGAAAAATGGCTCCTGGCACTTTGATAAAAGGAATTGGAATAATACATATAAATAAAAAACGTCCTATCACAAACATCAGTAATTTGTGTTATTTTTATTATTTATTTATTTATTAAATATTTTTTTATTTTTTTAATTTGAGAGAGAGAGATAGAGCAGGGGGGAGGGGCAGTGAGAGAGAGAGCGGAAAAAAAATCCTAAGCAAGCTCTGAGCACAGAGGGCTCCATCTCACAACCCTGAGAACATGACCTGAGCCAAAATCAAGAGTCAGACACTTAACCAGCCAAACCACTCAGGTGCCCCAAATATTTTCTTTTTAAGTAATTTCTACATCCAATGTGGGGCTTGAACCTATAACTCCGAGATGAAGAGTCACATGCTCCACCAAGTGAGCCAGCCAGATGCCCCTATTGTTTTTTAATTTAAATAATTTATAAAATATTCAAAAGACATGTTTAAATTAAGGCATGAAACTTTTTTCCAGAAAGACTAATAAACATACAACATTTGGTTTAGATCTTTAGTATCAAAAAGTTAAAAATAGGGATCCCTGGGTGGCTTAGCGGATTGGTGCCTGCCTTCAGCCCAGGGCGTGATCCTGGAGACCCGGGATCCAGTCCCACGTCGGGCTCCCTGCAGGGAGCCTGCTTCTCCCTCTACCTGTGTCTTTGCCTCTCTCTCTAGGTCTCTAGTGAATAAATAAATAAAATTTTTAAAAAAAGTTAAAAATAGAGGGGGGCTGTTCCTGGCTGTCTCCCCCAGTGGAGCATGTGACTCTTGATCTTGAGATCATGAGTTCAAGCCTCATGTTGGTTGTGGAGCCTACTTAAAAAAAAGGGGAGGGGGGAGATGCCTGGGTGACTCAGTCATTGAGCATCTGCCTTTGGCTTAGGATATGATCCTGGGGTCCCGGGATCAAGTCCCACATCAGGCTCCCTGAAGGGAGCCAGCTTCTCCCTCTGCTGATGTCTTTGCCTTTCTGTGTCTCTCATAAATAAATAAATAAAAATTTTTTAAAAACTTAAAAAAAAAAAAAAGAGGGAGAAAAGAGAAACTTCAAGAAGGGGAAACAGAAGTAAGGGCTCAGGTGTGCCCAGGTGGCTCAGTGGGTTAAGCATCAGACTCTTGATCTCAGCTCAGGTCTTGATCTCAGGGCCACAAGTTCAAGCCCCACATTGGTAGCATGGAGTCTACATCAGAAAAAAAAAAAAAAAGAAAGAAAAGAAAAAAAGAAAAAACAAAAAAGAAAAACGAAAAAAAAAAAAAAAGAAAAAAGAAGTAAGGGCTCAGAGAGAAGAGACTGCTCACTTTCTTTCATGTCCCACTCCAGTATATAACCAAATCCTCCTACACGTTCTATGCTCATAACATACCTTAACCCATTTCTCCTCACTGTAACCATCTTGACTGCTACCATCTTGGTCCAAGATACAACCTTTCCCTTAAAGTACTATAATAGGCTCTTGCCTTCAGCCTCTACCCTACCACTCTGGTGTATTTCTTACATAGTATCCTGAGTGATCTTTTTAAGTATGTCTATCAGATAAGGTTACACCTCTGCCCAAAACCCTGGGCTGACTTTACAAAGTCCCTTCCATAGTCAAGCCCAGCATGCTCACCTTCAGTTGATTCCACAGCCCCGTGTTCTTCCTTTCCCCTCTCATACCTGTGCAGGCAACGCTACCCTCTGGCTCTCCCTTGAGCATGCTAAGTCTGCTCCAACCTCAGCCCCCATCTGTGCTGGTCCTCTAGCCTGGATGCCCCTTCTCACAGGCCTCTGCCTACCTGTTCACAGGTGAAATTCCTTCTTCCTCTGACTCTTTGGTCCCTCTCCTTTATTTACTCCAAAGCCCCCATCACTGCCTGATATTGTCGTCTAGGTGCTGATTTTGTTGATGGCGTGCCTTTTTTGTGCTACTACCCCTAATCTATTTGGATATAAAGTTTGGGAAACAGGAGGATAGAAATATTTGCTTTGCTCCTATAGCTCTGGTGCACAGAACAATGTCTGGCACATAGTATGTTGTCAATAAATATTTGAAGAATAAGTGAGACAGTTGAGAAAGGGGAATAAGAAGCTAGAAGCTAATAAACTACACATAAGTGCGTATGCACAAACACACACATAAAATAACAATACTTAGTAATATGTGAACCTGAGATAAAGGGCAACAGAGATCTTGAGGCATAGAAAATAGGACCAAAAATAGCAGAACAAACACAGATGTGACAAAAGACTGAAACAGCAGGAAAAAAGTCCATGGTAAGGAGAAGCCAGTGAGAGAAAGACTGCACAGAGATTCTCTCTGTCCTGTGCCCCTTGGCCCAGCTAGCCCCGTGGACTCTCCTCATCCTCTCTGCTGGACTCTGGCATCATTGTCAAGCTGAGTGGGAGTGAAGGAGAGGAATGGCTCTCATCATGAGCCTCCCCGAAGTGTCTCTCAACGGTTTTTCTCTGCCACAAAGTTTCCAAAGTCTGTTTTGAGAACCCAAGTGCTACATCTCTGCACCCTTCTGGCCACTGTTTCCTAGCCGGTAAGACAAGAATTTCCAGGTTGGGGCTCAAATGGGAGGAGGGACAAAGGGAATGACACCTTGGTCAACATCAGCATATTATCACATCATGCAGGTTTTTGTTAGGATACAAATGTTTGCTCTTCCTCATCCCATAGGAAAGGCAGTGAAGTGGAAAACAATGTGAAGTGGAACAGAGAGAAATGGGGCAGGACACAACTTCTCTGAGGCTGGTGTCAAAGAAAAGGCTAGTGAGACGGGAAGTTCGCCTCCAGTCAAATTCACCCACGCCTCTGCCCCCGGCCCTATCTCTGTTCCTCTCCTACTCAAAATCTTGCCCAATTCCCCTGTTCTGTGCCAGCAGTCCTGGAGCTCACACCTTGCTCGGGGAAGTGTTTCTGCTATAGGGGAAAGAGGATGGAGGTTATATGTGTACATGTCAGGACACCAATGTGCATGGAGCTTACCAGCCCAGGATTTTCATTATATACTGGTTAACTTATTAGTTATAAAACTGTGTTTTATTGCCTTAATATGCATTTTATTTACCACTTGCAGCCATTTTTTTTTTCAAATGACTGTTGCTTCATTTTTTAAAGATTTTTATTTTTTAAGTAATCTGTACACACAACATGAGCTCACACAACCTCCAAGATCAGGAGTTACATAGTCCACCAACTGAGCCAGCCAGGGGCCCCCAGTGACATTATTCCTGAATATACTGGCTCTTCTCATGCTTTGCTCACTATTGATTCCTCAGCAGACTTCCTTTTTTTCTGATGCTTTGAAATTCACTTTTGTGCATTTTTTAATGTGTTATGCAGATTCTCTTAAACAACCTAATTCTGAGTTTGCACCTGACATTTCCTAAGGTTACTATTTCTAGTTTTAGAAGCCTGAATTCTCCTCTGAATTCACTTTTTTTGATTTCCCACCTAACCACTGTGCCTGTTTGGTAATTCCAGGGCCTGGTTGTTTTGAACCTTAGTTCACTATTTTTTTTTTAAAGATTTTATTTATTTATTCATGAGAGACAGAGAGAAAGAGAGAGAGAAAGAGGCAGAGACACAGGCAGAGGGAGAAGCAGGGAGCCCCACGTGGGACTGGATCCCGGGGCTTCAGGATCACACAGTGGCTGAAGGCAGCGCTAAACAGCTGAGCCACCTGGACTGCCCAGTCCATATATTTTGTTTAAAAAAATATGTATCTGGGTGCACCTGGGTGTTTCAGTAGGTTAAGCATCTGGCTTTGGCTCAGGTCATGATCTTGGGGTCCTGCGATTGAGCCCTACATGGGAGTCCTGGGATTGAGCATCCTCCCACCCTCATGGGTCTCCCTGCTGAGCAGGGAGTCGGTTTCTCCCTCTCCCTTTGCTCCTCCCCCCAGCTTATGCTCTCTCTCAAATAAACAAATAAAATCTTGAATATATTTATACCTCTGTATGGAATGGCATGGGATTGCAATGGAATATATACATATTCTTTTTAAAATTTTCTAAGATAGAATCATGACTCTTCCTGGTCTTTGGAATGAGAAGGAGGCCTGAGTCAGTTGAGTCCGAGTAGGAGCCTGCAGGGAAGAGAGAGAGGCTGGGAAGGATGACAGGGTGAAATAGAACCCAGCCAGTACTCTGAAGACTGTTTCTGTTTCTGAGGCTTGTGAGAAATCTGATGTGATGACATCAAGGTGGGGAGTTGAGAGGAGGGTTGAGATATAAGTGAGACCTGGCACAGGACCCTTGAAAAAAATATTTAGCTAAACTACAAAATAAGCATATGGTTATAAATCCTTCACCCATTCTCTACAGAAATGTTACCCTGTCTCTGAGTAGTGAGGGAAATTTCTATAGGATATTAAAGTTACTACTTTCAATTTATTTCTTTTAAGTTGGAGGAAGGAAATAAAAGATTAGGAAATGTAAATGGAAGATGTTTAGGTTAGAATGGAAATATTTACACATACTAGTTTGAGTTGGGTGGAACAAGTTATGAGCCAAGCCAGGCTTTATAGGAATTAAAAACTTTGGGATGGTGAAACTGGTATTTTTATATAACTTACCTCCTGTTTGATTAGCCCTCAATTTCCCTTGCACTTTCTATTTACCAACACAATCTCATTTCATTTTCATAATTATTTGCAAGGCTTCTTTCTAGTTTATGGTAGGGAGAGAAGGTAGAGCATGGGGTGGAGTGCGTGTTTAGGCTCTGAAAAAGTATTTAACATCCTGTTGAAACTTGTTATGTCCTCACCCTATGAACAACGCTGCCTAGGGACCAGAAACAGAGACTTTGGAGCTGTGATATACTGAAGAGGCAAAAGATACCTCAAATTATAGCAACAACATTTCATTGCAGTTACAAGACAACAGCAGGGAGAGTACCAGCTGAAACTAATGCAGCCAATGGAAGCCTGAAGGACAGTGGACTCATAAATTTGAAGAGTGGAAAAGAATTGTGATGGCAACAAAATATTTCTCTGTGAAGTAGCCAGGCATAAGTCCGATATATCAAAGGCTTTCAAACTTTAGAAACACTCAATATTCCCTGAACAGATGGCTGTTGCAAGCTCCTAAAGAGGCTCAGACCACCCTCATATCTTTGCTTTAATGAACAAAGAGACCCTTAGGGTGAATTAAAAAAAAATTACCAATATTCTTCCAGAGCCAATCTTGGGAAAGGGGAGGAAAGGGTAGTATTTAACATTTCATGATAAAAATATATTTAACAAATACAAAAGTGAAGGGAATAACACAACAACCCTAACATAACCACTGCCCAGAATGCTTCATATTTACCATTTCATGGGACATGTAGAGCATTCAGTCTAGGAGACTATTTTGACATGTGGGCTGTTTCTGTTCTCTTGCTGCAATGAATGCTCTTTTGCTTACATCTTTTTACATTTTTGCAAGGGTATCTTTGAGCTAGATTCCTAGAAGTGTGATTGTAGAGACAAAGAACAAGTACATACGCAGTTTTGCTTCATATTGCCAAATTTCTCCATTACATTAGCAACTCCTGTATTTGAGAGTGTCTGTTTCCTCATGGTCTCTCCAGCAGTTTGCTATCAACCTTTTGTATTTATGTCAACCCAGTAGGCAAGAAATGGTATTCCAGTTTGGTTTTAAGTTGTATTTCTTCTATTTTCTTCCCATTGTTCAGAATTATGAAGATGTACACATTGTTATCCTGATCATTTATGCTTTATTCCACTCCTATTTAAAGATTGCTTTTAGGCATGGGTGGATGGGGTAACTAACTGGGTGACAGGCATTAAGAAGGGCATGTGATGTAATGAGCACTGGGTATTATATGCAACTGATGAATAATTAAACTCTATATCTGAAACTAATGATACACTTTATATTAACTATTTGAATTTAAATAAAATAAGATAATAATTTTTTTTCTTTTTGCAAAGGCAAGGAATAGTAACAGGTATTAAGGAATCAGTTGTTGGGGTTGACCTGAGCACTAATTTGAAAAATATTCTGTGGTTGAATCTAGACTCACAGGATTAAATATTCCATGATCAACTAGTGATGTCTGCTTTGGGTGCTATAAAGATACCTGTGGTACACATGCCTAATCTTAGCCCCTCCTGTTACAACCAACTCCCACTTAAGTCAGAACAATCAGAAAAACCTACAAAAACACTTTCCCCTCTATTTGAAAGTAAATCTCTTTGAAGAAATATTATATATTCAGTATAATTCTAGATTTGTATTTTTAAATGGTCCTAATTCTTTGAAATCAATCATTATTACATGTTGAACATGATATCTCTCGTAAAGGACTACAAATTATTATATAAGTGAAAAATTGATGGGCAACCCTGGTGGCCCAGTGGGTTAGGGCTGCCTACAGCCCAGGCATGATCCTGGGGTCCAGGGATCGAGTCCCACGTCAGGCTCCCTGTATGGAACCTGCTTCTCCCTCTGCCTGTGTCTCTGCCTCTCTCTCTCTGAATAAATAAATCAGAGAGAATGAATAAATAAATAAAATCTTTATTTATCTTTATTTTCATGAATAAATAAATAAAATCTTTAAAAAAAGTGAACTGAAATATCAACATTTATTTCTATCTAAATAAAATATACACTAGCTTTTTGAATTCAACTAGAGTTAAAAACTTATTTAAAACATGTATCTTAGAATATGTAATTTGTAAAAGTCGTTCCCAAATTCTTTTTTTAAATTGACATATAATTGGCATAAAAGATAGCTTTAATTTCAGGTGTAAGACATAATGATTTGATATTTGTATATCTTCTGAAATGATTACCACAGTAAGTCTAGTCAACATCCATCATCACACATAGTTACAGATTTGTTTGTTTTTGTGATGAGAACTTTTTAAGTAGCTTCCATGCCCAACATGGAGCCCAACGTGGGCCTGAACTCACAACCCTGAGATCAAGACTTTGAGATCGAGACCTGAGCCAAGATCAAGAGTTGGATTCTCAACCAACTGAGCCACCTAGGTGCCCCATTGATGAGAACTTTTAAGATCTACTCTCTTAGTAACTTTCAAATATACAGTATGATATAAATTATAGTCACTATGCTGTACATTACATCTTCAGATTTTATTTTATAACTGAAAGTTTGTGCCTGTTGCTCATCTTTACCCACTTTACCCACCCCCCATCCCCAGTATTTCTCTTATTTTGAGTGAGTTGATCATCTTTTTACATGGTTAAGGGCTATTTATACTTTTTTTCTTCCTGTAAACTCACTCTCTAGTCTTCTGTAGGGTTGTTTCTTTCATAGCTTCTAAATTTTGAATTTTGAAACATAATCAGGGAGGTTTTCTTATTCCTCTAGAATTTACATAATTTCAAAATTCTGTATCTATATTTCTGTTATGTTTGTAACATATTCTGGTGAGAAGTGCACTTATGGATACAATTTTACTTTTTCTAGGTAACTATCCCTTTGTGCCAACATTTATTTTAGAATTCTATTTTTTTACTGGCTGATATAAGAAGCCATCTTTATGATATAATCTATCTCCATATGTACTTTGTTCTTTTTCAAGACTTTATATTGCATTTCATTGGCCTGTCATCCTCTCATTTGCCAACACTATTTTAATGAATGAAAGTTTATAACATGTTTTAATATCTGTTAGAAGTAGTTCCCTCCCGTTACTTTTTCCAAAGATTAATTGATTGATTTCTTAGGGTGTATTTAAGCTTTTGTTTTATTTATTTTTAATTATTTAAGAAAGGGAGCTTGGGAGGGGCAGAGGGAGACAGAGAGAGAGAGAGAGAGAGAGAATTTTAAGTAGTCTCCTTGCCCAGCATGGAATGCAAAGTAGAACTTGGTCTTACAACCCTGAGATCATGACCTGAGCCAAAATCAAGAGTTGGACGCTTAACCAACTGAGCCTCTCAGGCACTCCTCTTCCAAATTTTTTCTATTTTTGTTTATCTTTCCATATGAACATTGTAATCAAAGTGTACATTTAGATCTTTTACTGCCACTTTCATTGGATTATTATCTGAAGGCAGAGTCTATAACCCCACAGGTGCCAAGAGTAGTCTTCTGGTCATGAGCTAATTTGTAGTTGCACTGGCTTCCTTTAACATTGGTCATTAACCCATCAAAAAACTAAGTAGAAGAGTTTCTGTCCTGGGTGGGCCTACAATCTAATGAAGAAGAAGAAACACGATTACTGCAACACCAAGAAAAGCCCTAAGTGACTAGAGGGCTGGGATGATTTAATAGAAAGTTGCCAAACATATATGCTAGAGCTTGATAAATTGCTAAAGCCTAATGAAGTGCTCAATTAAATTGAATGAGTGAATGTGATGAAAGCTAGACTAAAATCCCAAGTTCTAAGGTGGGAACAGAAGATGATAGTCATTTGTAACTGGAAACCTTTGATAAGATGGCAGCATTTATGATTGGCTTGAAGAATTATTGGATTTAGTAGCTGTAAATGGCTGTGTAGGAGGAGAGATGCCTAGATAAGGATTAGAGTATGTAAAGGCCAGAAGGCAGGGACTTGGGTGTTTAGGAAATGGTAATGAATTCTTACTGTTGGAAAAATGATGCTGGGGTTGGGGTAGGAGAAGAGGGAGTAGAGGTATCATAGTATATGGAAATTCAGGCTAGACTCAGAAGATGGGTGAATATGAGATGTTGGAATGTTCCCATTCCAATCGGGAATCCATCCCGATTCCATGATGGAATCATCATGAACCTTTGAAATTGAGGGCAGAGAAGAGACATCAGTAGCATGGTTAATAATGGGGAGAGTTAAGTTTTGGATGTGGTTAATTTTAGATACAGTAAGCAATTCTTCAATTAAATATTAAAAATATCATCAACTTAGGATCCTTTGAGCTCTATAACCAAAGTTGACAAGATGCATACTCACTGTAGAAAACCTTGGTGTGGCCTTTTTTTTTTTTTTTTTTTTTAGATTTTTATTTATTTATTCATGACAGACACAGAAAGAGAGAGGCAGAGACAGAGGCAGATGGAGAAGCAGGCTCCATGCAGGGAGCCTGACTGGGACTTATCCCTGGTCTCCAGGATCACACCCTGGGCTGAAGGTGGCGCTAAACCGCTGAGCCACCCGGGCTGCCCTGGTGTGGCCCTTTTAAAAAGAAAGTTAGATGAGTAAATTTACATCTGACTTCGGTTCTTCACAATAATGTAGCACATTCTAGAGAATTAGGTCCTAATATTATCATAATTTGTGAGCTTACCCAGGTGCAAAGAAAGTAGCTTCATTACCACATTAAATTCTAATTCTCTTTTATAATATAGTAAAAGATGCCATTTCTTTTATAGTAATGTCACCATTTAGGGTGCCTGGGTGGAACATCTGGCTCTTGGCTTTGGCTCAGGTGGTGATCTCAGGCTCATCGGATTGAGCCCCTGCTTCAGAATCTCTCTTCCCTTGCTCTCTTTCTCAAATAAATAAATAAATAAATAAATAAATAAATAAATAAATAATCTTAAAAAAAGAAATGTGATCTTTTATTTATTTTTTAAGGATTTTATTTATTTATTCATGAGAGACACAGAGAGAGAGAGAGGCAGAGACATAGGCAGAGGGAGAAGCAGACTCCCTGCAGGGAGCCTGATGTGGGGCTCCATCCCAGGACCCCAGGATCACTACCTGAGCTGAAGGCAATCATTCAACCACCAAACCACCCAGGTGTCCCGAAATGTCATTTTGTATACTCTAAAAGTCTCACAGTCCTTTTCCTCCCCCAAAAAAATTCTTTAAAAATTTTTTTTCTTTTTACTCTCGTGTCTCATGTAGTTAGAGGAGCAAAAGTCCTTCTTAGTTCCTTGTTCTCATAGAAGAAAATACAGTGTTCCAAACCATAAGTGTTTATTGCATTTAACCTACAAATATTCAATTTATTGACCATAAAAGCATACATTAAAAACTGTAGGTAAGTTATTGCCTTACTTGTAACTCTTTCCCAGGACAGCAGTGACTGAATAAGCACTGTGTTGTTGCTGCTTACTGATGTGCTGTTCTTCCTGAGAGGGGGATGGAGGATGGAGGAGAAACCTACTTATTCACTGTGCCTTCTTACTCCTGAGCTTGACCTGGAAGACACAATAGGGGCAAAGAGGAGCTAAAGAAAACAAGAAGATGAAATCCACAACTAAAAAAGGAAAAAATAAGGAAGGAAAGTTGAATTTGATTTAAACACTAGGGACACAAATCAAAATGATCATAAAGCACTAATAGTGCTTACTTCAAATTCTACTTTGTCATTACTAGTATATAGGAAAACAATCAAATTTTGTACATTAACCTCATGTCCTAGAACCTTGCTATAATCATTTATTAGTTCCAGAAGTGTTTTTGTAAATTTGTTTTCATTTTTGTTTGTAACTTTTATAAGAATTTTCATAAAGATAATCATGTCATCTGCAAATAAAGACATTTTTATTTATTCTTTCCTAATCTTTTATTTCCTTTTCTTCTTTTGTTGCATTAGCTAGGACTTCCAGTACAATGTTGAAAAGCATGTTGCGAAGGGACAAACTTGCCTTGCTCCTGATCTCAGTGGGAAGGTTTCCAGTTTCTCACCAGTAAGTATATTAGCTATAGGTTTCTTATAGATGTTCTTTATCCAAATGAGGAAGTTTCTCTCTGTATCTAGTTACAGAGAGTAGTCATAAGTGGTATTTAACTTTAACAAGTGGTTTTTCTGCATCTATTAATATGATCAAGTGATTTTTCTTCTTTCACCTATTGATGTGATAGGTTAAAATGATTTTTCTGTTGTGGAATTTAAGGGATATTATTATTATTATTATTATTAAATTTTTATCTTTTTATTTTAGGGAAAGGGAGATCAATAGGAGAGGGGCAAAAGGAGGGATATAGAGAATCCTAAACAGGCTCCATGCCTAGCACAGGGCCTGATGTGGGGCTTGACTTCACCACCCTGAGATCATGACCTGAACCAAAATCAAAAGTCAGAGGCTTAACTGACCTGAGCCACCCAAGCAGCCCTGTTGTAATTGTTATTGTATATAATAAATATCACACCAGTGTTCAAGTAAACAACCTAACAGGTAGGAGAGCCAGTAGCTCTGGAAGACTGAATCCAATGTACGGTGGTGAAGAGTAGAATATAACAGAGTATGGAAGCTTCACTCTAAATCAACAAACACAAGTATGTATGTAAGAATGATAGAGAAAGGGATCCCTCGGTGGTGCAGCAGTTTGGCGCCTGCCTTTGGCCCAGGGCGCGATCCTGGAGACCTGGGATCGAATCCCACGTCGGGCTTCTGGTGCATGGAGCCTGCTTCTCCCTCTGCCTGTGTCTCTGCCTCTCTCTCTCTCTCACTGTGTGCCTATCATAAATAAATAAAAATTAAAAAAAAAAAAGAATGATAGAGAAATACCGAGAAGGTAGTTTCTATTGGAAAAATATTTTGGAAAGCCTTCAATATCTAAACTCAAATTACTCCAAAACTCTCCTCTGAGAGCTGCCCCCAGTCTCTCTCCTAACCTTAGAACCAATGGGGCAACAGTGCTAAGTGGTTGAGGAAGCTGGCAGGAAACCCATGACCTATAAAACCAACCCCTGGTGGCCACCATGTATGTCACAGGGGACTGAGCTGCGCTGGCAACTCTAGGCTCTTTGGTGTGAGGAGGGTGCCCTTGTGTTCCTTGTAGAACTATTGCTTCATTCACAGTATAGACTTCCTCAGGGCGTGGCTGGGGGGAGGTCACAGGATTTGAAAAAGAAAAAAGCAAAGCTCAATTTTCTCTGCAATTTCATGGAAGTATGAAATGCGCTAACAGGAAACACAAATTGGAGACAAAAAGTTCCATGCTGCTCTAGTTTTTTTCCATAATCCCATGTTTTTGCATTTGTACCATAAGGAAAACTCTCCTTGATTTTCAGAATCACCTTACTAAGAGCTTCCTTTTCCCTTCCTCTCTCTCTCCTTTTCTTCCTCGGATAAGGTCATGTATGGAAAACTAAAATACTCCATTTCTACACTTATTTTTGTTTCAGAAAACTCAATTTTGTTATCTACAAAAGACTAAAATACTATGCTAAAATTTTTTATTAAAATTATTTTTAAACTATTAAAATCATCTCTAATATGTGCGAGAAGGGGAAAAATATGGATTGAAGGAAAAAATGAATAATATACAATTAAGCTGTTTTATTTAAGAAAGAGCTTGTTTTTCCATTTTTAAAATGGATAATGGCAGGTATCAAATTTTTAGGCTGTTTTGATTCCATGGATTAAGAAGTATGCACTTTTTGTAATGTTAACTTATGGCATGCTGAAAGTTAAACCTTTTAAATTATTTCAATGTGTGATTAAAAATGTTAAATGTTGAAGGCAGGGCAAGATGTCAGAGGAGTAAGGTCCTCACCTCACCTGTCCCCACCAACATACCTGGATAACTTTCAAACCATCCTGAACACCTACGAATTCAACCTGATATTTGAAGAGAGAATGGCCATAAAGCTACAGAGAGAAAGGTTTTTGCTTCTAACAGGGTAGGAAGGCAGAAAAAAATAAAAATAAAAAAGAATCAAGTTGGGGAGGGGCCCCACGAGCAGCTGGGCTAAGAGCAGGGCGAGAGCCTCAAGACAGGAAAGCCCAGCCTTGGAGAAGTGGGAACCTTAAAAATCCACATGGATTCTTCCTGGACAGAGAATGCTCAGGAGAGAAATCGGGCAGAACTGCAGGAGGAGCAGGGGCACCTCCAGTCTCCCGGGGTCACTAATAGAGGAAGGGTGCCTGGGGGAGAGCGCACTGCACACCATGGTCGAACTCCATAAAGGGCTGGAGCCGCAGCCAGCGGGGCCTCAGGGAGAAGCCAGTGGGTCAGGCTGGGGCTCCCGGCATAGGGGGCTGCGTCCTGCTGTCTTCAGGAATCCTTGCCTGGGAGCGATTCCAGCAGCACAGGCCTCTGATGCCAGGGTGCAGGGGGACACAGTCCACGATCTAAGCAGAACTCAATGAAATAGAGACCAGAAGAACTGTAGAACAGATCAACAAAATCAGGAGCTGGTTCCTTAAAAGTATTAATAAGATAGATAAAACTATCTGACTTATTAAACAGAAAAGAAAAAAGACTCAAATTGATAAAATCATGAATGAAAGAGGAGAGATCACAGCCAATACAAAGGAAATACAAATGATTTTAAAAACATATTATAAGCAGCTATATGCCATAAATTACACAACCTAGAAGAAATGGATGCATTTCTGCAAAAGCACAAATACCAAAACTGGAACAGGAAGAAATAGAAAATGTAAATAGGCCAATAACCAGGGAGGAAATTTAAACAGTCATCAAAAACCTCCGAAGACATGAAAGTCCAGGGCCAGATGGCATCCCAGGGAAATTCTATCAAACAATTAAAGAAGATATAATACCTATTCTACTAAAGCTGTTACAAAGGATAGAAAGGGATGGAATACTTCCAATTCATATTATGAGGCCAGCATCACTGTGGTTCCAAAACCAGACAAAGACCCCACCAAAAGGAGAATTATAGACCAATATCCCTGATTAAGATGGATGCAAAAATTCTCAACAAGATACTAGCCAAAAGGATCCAACAGTACATTAAGAAGAGTATTCACCACGACCAAGTGGGATTTATTCCCGGGATACAAGGTTGGTTCATCACTCATAAAACAATCAATGTGATAGATCACATTAACAAGAGAAAAAACAAGAACCATATGATCTTCTCAATAGATGCAGCGAAAGCATTTGATAAAATACCGCATCCATTCCTGATCAAAACTCTTCAGAGTGTAGAGTTAGAGGGAACATTCCTCAGCATCTTAAAAGGCACCTATGTAAAGCCCACAGCAAATACCATTATCAATGAGGAAAACTGAGATCCTTCCCTCTAAGATCAGGAACAAGACAGGGATGTCCACTCTCACCACTGTTATTCGAAATAGTATTAGAAGTCCAAGCTTCAGCAATCAGACAATGAAAAGAATTAAAAGGCATTCAAATTGGCAAAGAAGAAGTCAAACTCTCCCTCTTTGCCGATGACATGCTACTGTACATAGAAAACCCAAAAGACTCCACCCCAAGCTTGCTAGAACTCATACAAGCAATTCGGCTGTGTGGCAGGATACAAAATCAATGCCCAGAAATCAGTGGCATTTCTCTACACTAACCATGAAACTAAAGAAAGAGAAATTAAGGAGTCAATCCCATTTACAATTGCACCCAAAAGCATAAGATACCTAGGAATAAACCTAACCTATAGAAGGTAAAGGATCTATATCCTAAAAGCTACAGAACACTTCTGAAAGAAAATGGGGAAGACGGAAAGAGAAGGAAAATATTCCATGCTCATGGATTGGAAGAATTAATATTGTGAAAATGTCTATGCTACCTAGGGTGATTCACATTCAATGAAATCCCTATCAAAATACCATGGACTTTCTTCACAGAGTTGGAACAAATCATCTTAAGATTTGTGTGGAATTAGAAAAGACCCCAAATAGCCAGGAGAATATTGAAAAAGAAAACCAGTGCCAGGGGCATCACAATGCCGGATTTCAAGCTATATTACAAAACTGTGATCATCAAGACATTGTGGTACTGGCACAAAAACAAACACATGGATCAATGGAGCAGAATAGAGAACCCAAAAATGGGCCCTCAACTCTATGGTCAGCTAATATTCAACAAAGCAGAAAAGACTATCCACTGGAAAAAGGACAGTCTCTCCAATAAATGGTGCTGGACAGCCATGTGCAGAAGAATGAAACTAGACCATTCTCTAACACCAGATACAAAGATAAACTCAAAATGTATGAAAGATCTAAATATGAGACAAGAATCCATCGAAATCCTAGAGGAGAAGACAGGCAACACCCTTGTTGAACTTGGCCACAGCAACTTCTTGCAAGATACATCTATGAAAGCAAGAGAAACAAAAGCAAAAGTGAACTATTGGGACTTAATGAAGATAAAAAGCTTCTGCACAGCAAAAGAAACAGTCAACAAAACTAAAAGACAATCTATAGAATGGGAGAATGAGAAAATGCTCCGCATCACTTGCCATCAGGAAAGTACAAATCAAAATCACAATGAGATACCACCTCACACCAGTGAGATTGTTGAAAATTAACAAGACAGGAAATAACAAATGTTGGAGAGGATGTGGAGAAAGGGGAACCCCTTTGCACTATTGGTGGCAATGTGAACTGGTGCAGCCACTCTGGAAAACTGTGTGGAGGTTCCTCAAAGAGTTAAAAATAGACCTGCCCTATGACCCAGCAATTGCACTACTGGGGATTTACCCTAGAGATACAAATGTGATGAAAGACTGATTCACCTGCACCCCAATGTTTATAGGAGCAACGTCCACAATAGCCAAACTGTGGAAGGAGCCTCGGTGTCCATCGACAGATGAATGGATAAAGATGTGGTTTATGCATACAATGGACTATTACTCAGCCATCAGAAAGGACGAATACCCACCATTTGCTTTGACATGGATAGAACTGGAGGGTATTATGTTGAGTGAAGTAAGTCAATTGGAGATGGACAAACATCATATTATTTCACTCATACGGGGAATATAAAAAATAGTGAAAGGGATTAAAGGGGAAAGGAGAGAAAATGAGTGGGAAAAATTAGAGAGGGAGACAAAACATGAGAGACTCCTAACTCTTGGAAATGAACAAGGGGTAGTGGAAGGGGACGTGGGTGGGGGAAGGGGATGACTGGGTGACAGGTCCTGAGGAGGACACTTGACAGAATGAGCCCTGGGTGTTATAGTATATGGTGGCAAAACGAACTCCAATAAAAAATATATATAATATATATAAATGTATATATACATTATATATATTTATATATAATATGTAAATATATATAAATTATATATATAAATTATATATATATAAACTTTAAATGTCAACTTAAATAAATGCAAGGAAATATGTGATAGCTCCACTTTTTTTTTTGTTTTGTTTTGCTTTGGTTTTGGTTTTTTTTTATATTTATTTTTTATTGGTGTTCAATTTACTAACATACAGAATAACCCCCAGTGCCCGTCACCCATTCACTCCCACCCCCCGCCCTCCTCCCCTTCTACCACCCCTAGTTCGTTTCCCAGAGTTAGCAGTCTTTACATTCTGTCTCCCTTTATGATATGTCCCACACATTTCTTCTCCCTTCCCTTATATTCCCTTTCACTATTATTTATATTCCCCAAATGAATGAGAACATATAATGTTTGTCCTTCTCCAACTGACTTACTTCACTCAGCATAATACCCTCCAGTTCCATTCACATTGAAGCAAATGGTGGGTATTTCTCATTTCTAATAGCTGAGTAATATTCCATTGTATACATAAACCACATCTTCTTTATCCATTCACCTTTCGATGGACACCGAGGCTCCTTCCACAGTTTGGCTATTGTGGACATTACTGCTAGAAACATCGGGGTGCAGGTGTCCCGGCATTTCACTGCATCTGTATCTTTGGGGTAAATCCCCAGCAGTGCAATTGCTCGGTAGGGCAGGTCTATTTTTAACTCTTTGAGGAACCTCCATACAGTTTTCCAGAGTGGCTGCATCAGTTCACATTCCCACCAACAGTGTAAGAGGGTTCCCTTTTCTCCTCATCCTCTCCAACATTTGTTGTTTCCTGCCTTGTTAATTTTCCCCATTCTCACTGGTGTGAGGTGGTATCTCATTGTGGTTTTGATTTGTATTTCCCTGATGGCAAGTGATGCAGAGCATTTCCTCATGTGCGTGTTGGTCATGTCTATGTCTTCCTCTGTGAGATTTCTCTTCATGTCTTTTGCCCATTTCATGATTGGATTGTTTGTTTCTTTGGTGTTGAGTTTAATAAGTTCTTTATAGATCTTGGAAACTAGCCCTTTATCTGATATGTCATTTGCAAATATCTTCTCCCATTCTGTAGGTTGTCTTAGTTTTGTTGACTGTATCCTTTGCTGTGCAAAAGCTTCTTATCTTGATGAAGTCCCAATAGTTCATTTTTGCTTTTGTTTCTTTTGCCTTCGTGGATGTATCTTGCAAGAAGTTGCTGTGGCCGAGTTCAAAAAGGGTGTTGCCTGTGTTCTTCTCTAGGATTTTGATGGAACCTTGTCTCACATTAGATCTTTCATCCATTTTGAGTTTATCTTTGTGTATGGTGAAAGAGAGTGGTCTGGTTTCATTCTTCTGCATGTGGATGTCCAATTTTCCCAGCACCATTTATTGAAGAGACTGTCTTTCTTCCAATGGATAGTCTTTCCTCCTTTATCGAATATTAGTTGGCCATAAAGTTCAGGGTCCACTTCTGGGTTCTCTATTCTGTTCCACTGATCTATGTGTCTGTTTTTGTGCCAGTACCACACTGTCTTGATGACCACAGCTTTGTAGTACAACCTGAAATCTGGCATTGTGATGCCCCCAGCTATGGTTTTCTTTTTTAAAATTCCCCTGGCTATTCGGGGTCTTTTCTGATTCCACACAAATCTTAAAATTATTTGTTCTAACTCTCTGAAGAAAGTCCATGGTATTTTGATAGGGATTGCATTAAACGTGTATATTGCCCTGGGTAACATTGACATTTTCACAATATTAATTCTGCCAATCCATGAGCATGGAATATTTTTCCATCTCTTTGTGTCTTCCTCAATTTCTTTCAGAAGTGTTGTATAGTTTTGAGGGCGTAGATCCTTTACCTCTTTGGTTAGGTTTATTCCTAGGTATCTTATGCTTTTGGGTGCAATTGTAAATGCTATTGACTCCTTAATTTCTCTTTCTTCAGTCTCATTGTTAGTGTATAGAAATGCCACGGACTTCTGGGCATTGATTTTGTATCCTGCCACGCTACCGAATCGCTGTATGAGTTCTAGCAATCTTGGGGTGGAGACTTTTGGGTTTTCTATGTAGAGTATCATGTCATCAGCGAAGAGGGAGAGTTTGACTTCTTCTTTGCCAATTTGAATGCCTGTAATGTCTTTTTGTTGTCTGATTGCTGAGGCTAGGACTTCCAGTACTATGTTGAATAGCAGTGGTGAGAGTGGACATCCCTGTCTGGTTCCTGATCTTAGGGGAAAGGCTCCCAGTGCTTCCCCATTGTGAATGATATTTGCTGTGGGCTCTTCATAGATGGCTTTTAAGATGTCGAGGAATGTTCCCTCTATCCCTACACTCTGGTGAGTTTTGATCAGGAATGGATGCTGTATTTTGTCAAATGCTTTCTCTGCATCTAATGAGAGGATCATATGGTTCTTGGTTTTTCTCTTGCTGATATGATGAATCACATTGATTGTTTTACGAGTGTTGAACCAGCCTTGTGTCCCAGGGATCAATCCTACTTGGTCATGGTGAATAATTTTCTTAATGTACTGTTGGATCCTATTGGCCAGTATCTTGTTGAGAATTTTTGCATCCATGTTCATCAGGGATATTGGTCTGTAATTCTCCTTTTTGGTGGGGTCTTTGTCTGGTTTTGGAATTAAGATGATGCTGGCCTCATAGAACGAATTTGGAAGTACTCCATCTCTTTCTATCTTTCCAAACAGCTTTAGGAGAATAGGTATGGTTTCTTCTTTAAACGTTTGATAGAATTCCCCAGGGAAGCCATCTGGCCCTGGACTTTTGTGTCTTGGGAGGTTTTTGATGACTGCTTCAATTTCCTCCCTGGTTATTGGCCTGTTCAGGTTTTCTATTTCTTCCTGTTCCAGTTTTGGTAGTTTGTGGCTTTCCAGGAATGCGTCCATTTCTTCTAGATTGCCTAATTTATTGGCGTATAGCTGTTCATAATAGGTTTTTAAAATCATTTGTATTTCCTTGGTGTTGGTAGTGATCTCTCCTTTCTCATTCATGATTTTATTAATTTGAGTCTTCTCTCTCTTCTTTTTAATAAGGCTGGCTAATGGTTTATCTATCTTATTAATTCTTTCAAAGAACCAACTCCTGGTTCTGTTGATCTGTTCCACAGCTCTTCTGGTCTCGATTTCGTTGAGTTCTGCTCGAATCTTTATTAACTCTCTTATTCTGCTGGGTGTAGGATCTATTTGCTGTTTTTTCTCTAGCTCCTTTATGTGTAAGGTTAGCTTTTGTATTTGAGTTCTTTCCAGTTTTTGAATGGATGCTTGTATTGCGATGTATTTCCCCCTTAGGACTGCTTTTGCTGCATCCCAAAGATTTTGAACAGTTGTATCTTCATTCTCATTAGTTTCCATAATTTTTAATTCTTCCTTAATTTCCTGGTTGACCCTTTCATCTTTTAGCAGGATGGTCCTTAACCTCCACGTGTTTGAGGTCCTTCCAAACTTGTTGTTGTGATTTAGTTCTAATTTCAAGGCATTATGGTCTGAGAATATGCAGGGGACGATCCCAATCTTTTGGTATCGGTTCAGACCCGATTTGTGACCCAATATGTGGTCTATTCTGGAGAAAGTTCCATGTGCACTTGAGAAGAATGTGTATTCAGTTGAGTTTGGATGTAAAGTTCTGTAGATATCTGTGTAATCCATCTGGTCCAGTGTATCATTTAAAGCTCTCGTTTCTTTGGAGATGTTGGGCTTAGAAGACCTATCGAGTATAGAAAGAGCTAGATTGAAGCCACCAAGTATAAGTGTATTATTATCTAAGTATTTCTTCACTTTGGTTAATTGATTTATATATTTGGCAGCTCCCACATTCAGGGCATATATATTGTGGATTTTTAAGTCCTCTTGTTGAATAGATCCTTTAAGTATGATATAGTGTCCCTCTTTATCTCTCACTACAGTCTTTGGGGTAAATTTTAGTTTATCTGATATAAGGATGGCTACCCCTGCTTTCTTTTGAGGACCATTCGAATGGTAAATGGTTCTCCAACCTTTTATTTTCAGGCTGTAGGTGTCCTTCTGTCTAAAATGAGTCTCTTGTAGACAGCAACTAGATGATGGGTCCTGCTTTTTTATCCAGTCTGAAACCCTGCGCCTTTTGATGGAGTCATTAAGCCCGTTCACGTTCAGAGTTACTATTGAGAGATATGAGTTTAGTGTCATCATGATATCTATTCAGTCCTTGTTTTTGTGGAATGTTCCACTGAACTTCTTCTTAAAGGGGAATTTTAAGAGTCCCCCTTAAGATTTCTTGCAGAGCTGGTTTGGAGGTCACATATTCTTTTAGTTGCTGCCTGTCTTGGAAGCTCTTTATCTCTCCTTCCATTCTGAATGAGAGCCTTGCTGGATAAAGTATTCTTGGTTGCATGTTCTTCTCATTTAGGACCCTGAATATATCCTGCCAGCCCTTTCTGGCCTGCCAGGTCTCTGTGGAGAGGTCTGCTGCTACCCTAATACTCCTCCCCGTAAAAGTCAGGGATTTCTTGTCTCTTGCTGCTTTAAGGATCTTCTCCTTATCTTTGGAATTTGCAAGCTTCACTATTAAATGTCGTAGTGTTGAACGGTTTTTATTGATTTTAGGGGGGGACCTCTCTATTTCCTGCATCTGAATGCCTGTTTCCCTTCCCAGATTAGGAAAGTTTTCAGCTATCATTTGTTCAAATACATATTCTGGCCCTCTGTCCCTTTCAGCGCCCTCGGAAACACCAATTAAACGTAGGTTTTTCTTCCTCAGGCTGTCGTTTATTTCCCTTAATCTATCTTCATGGTCTTTTAATTGTCTCTTTTTTCCTCAGTTTCCCTCTTTGCTATCAAGTTGTCTTCTATGTCACTCACTCGTTCTTCCACCTCGTTAACCCTCGTCGTTAGGACTTCTAGTTTGGATTGCATCTCATTCAATTGATTTTTAATTTCTGCCTGATTAGCTCTGAATTCTGCAGTCATGAAGTCTCTTGAGTCCTTTATGCTTTTTTCTAGAGCCACCAGTAGCTGTATAATAGTGCATCTGACTTGGCTTTCTGACATTGAATTGTAATCCAGATTTTGTAACTCTGTGGGAGAGAGGACTGTTTCTGATTCTTTCTTTTGAGGTGAGGTTTTCCTTCTAGTCATTTTGCTCAGTGCAGAGTTGCCAAAAGCAAGTTGTATTGGGAAAAGGAGAAAAAGAGAGGTGAGAAAGAAGGAAAGAAAAGAGAAAGAGAAAAACGAGGAAGAAAAAAAACGAAAAAAAAAAAAAAAGAAAAAGAAAGGAGAAAAAAGGGGGGTGGGGGAAGGAAACAAATCAAAAAGCAAAACAAAACAAAACAAAACAAGACAAAACAAAAAAGCACCACGGGGGAGTATCTTCTGATTCTGTATACTTTAAGTCCCTTGGCTTCTCCTGGAAATTGTCCGTCTAGCTGGTCTTCTGGGGGAGGGGCCTGTTGTGCTGATTTTCAGGTGTTAGCAGTTGGGGGAGCTGCTCTGCCCCCGCCTGGTGCAGGGCTCAGTGGGGGTTGTTTACCCCGTGAGGCCCCAGGAGCAACAGCCCTAGTGGCGGGGCCAGCTCTGGAGCCCTGGATTCAGCTCAGGCAGGAACTCCAGAGCTCTCCGTCTGCAGGGCCTGGATGCTCCGGGGCGGGGTCGCTGATCTGCTCAGCTGGGGCAGGAACGTCCTTGGGGTCCTGGGCCCTCCCGGCCTCTGCCTGTCCCGGGGGAGGCCGGATCCTGGGCTGTGTCCCGGCGCCCTGTGCTCCGGGGCCTGCGCTGTTGGATTCGCGCTCCCGGGCCGCGCAGCCCCCTCCGCGGAGCCGCCGCCCGAGCCCCCCCGAGCTGCTCCTGGAACCGCGCAGCCCCCTCCGCACGGAGCCTCTTCCTCTGCCCGAGCCCCTCCGAGCTGCTCCGGTCCCGCAGCCCCCTCCGCGGAGCCGCCACCCGAGCCCCTCTAGCTGCTCCGGGTCCCGCCGTGCGCGCTGCAGCCCTTAGGGAGCTCGGCGCACTCTCCTGGGCGCGCAGTTGCTCTATTACTATCCCAGGGAACCCGAGGGCATCCCCGCCCTCCTGGGTCCTGCTCCACCTCCCCGCGAGGCCCTTTCCGCCCAGGAAGGTCGGTGCAGCTCCTGCGTCTCCGGGACGGGGCTCTCCTGTCCTGGGGACACTCGCCCCGGCCTCAGCCCGGCTCCTCGCGGGGCCCCTCCCCCTTGGAGGCCTTTTGTTTCTTTATTTCTTTTTCCCCGTCTTCCTACCTTGATAGAAGCGCAAACTCTTCTCACTGTAGCATTCCAGGTGTTCTCTCTTTAATTCTCAGGCCGAATTCATAGATTTTCAGGATAATTTGAAGGTTTTCTAGGTAATTTGGTGGAGACAGGTGATTTGGAGACCCTACTCTTCTGCCATCTTGCCCCTTCTCCCTCCACTTTTTTTTTATGGAGTGAAAGTCCACAGGTTTACAGTCCCTGGTGGAGAGGACCAGGATTAGAGGGTGGACTCCCCGAGGTCATAGAGAAGCAGTGCTGAGGCACCTGGGTGGCTCAGTTAGTTAAGTGTCTGCTTTTGCCTCAGGTCGTGACCCCAGGGTCCTGGGATCAAACACCACATTGGGCTCCCTGCTTGGCTGGAAGTCTGCTTCTCACTCTGCCCCTCTCCTTCTGTTACTGCTCTCTCTCTCTCTCCCTCTCTTTCCCTCAAATACATACATAAAATATTTTTTTAAAAAGACAGTGAAAAAAAAAAAGACAGTGATTGTGTTATTGGAACAGTGATTACTAAGGCATTAGAATGTTCTGCTAAAATCCACTCCTGGGGAGCTACTAAAAAGTCTAGAATATATAAGTGAATATGGGAGGAATATCTAAGCAACAAGACAGTGAAAATAATCACCTGAAGGGATATCACAGGATTTGACTGTATAGCAATTTTAAACTTCTATATGTCAAAAAAAAAACCCTGTCAACTAAAATGAAACATTAGTAGTTATCATAATAGTTTTCAAACCTTTTCTTACAAATTCCTAAAACTACCCTGAAAAACTTCATACATTTTACACATTGTAAAAATGGCTTTTGGGGTAGCCTGGGTAGCTCAGTTGGTTAAGGGTCTGCCTTCAGCTCAGGTCATGATACCAACGTCCTTGGATTCAGTCCCACATCAGATTCCCTGCTCAGCGGAAAGCCTGCTTCTTCCTCTCCCTCTGCGTGCTGCTCCCCTGCTTGTGCTCTCTTCCTCATCAAATAAATAAATAAAATCTTTTAAACTTAAGATGAAACATGTCGAAAGCCATTTTTTGAAATTTTTAAAGTTTAAATACTTGAAAAGGATGTATTTTGTTGGTATATGGCAAATATTGACATTTAATGATATGCATATTATGCCATTCTTTTAAGTGTATAAAATGAATTCTAGATCCTCTAGTGATATGAAAGAAATATACCATCATTCTTAAATATGAGCAAAATCTCTGACAGCTGGACGATATAAGTTTTTCTTTCTTCTGTGTTTGTTTTTCACTTCTCCATACAATTTAACATAATTTATATTTTGCTTAAATGTCTTTTATTGACTATCCTATCATACTTCTCTGTCACAAAATATACATGCAAATTGTTCAAAACATAAAAATGCATTAAAACTATTACTAAATAAATATGATAACTGTATTGGAAATACATCACTTGATAAACTTGATATATGGATGAAGATTCTTTTCCATTTAGTCTATGCATCCATAAATGAACATTGCTTAATGCTAGATTGTGATAGAGTTCAACATTGAATCTATTCTTATTTTAGCTTTTTATAGCTGGAGCACTAAAATGTCTTGGTGTATATGGGCTGACTTTTATTATAGAGATACTTAATTCTGTGGATATCTTGAGTTATATGCTCCAAATCACAAAATAATCCATCATTATAAACTATTTTCAAGGATTTATTTTCTGACTGCTTGATTAAATTTTGTTAAAAGCAAAAATTGGAATCACACTTGCTGTGGGGTTTGTTATCAAGCCAGGAAAGTCATTTACTCTCTCAATTTCTGGGAGATATTTAAGAAAAAAGACTTTATCAGGATTAAAAAGTGAAAAGGTTAAAAAAAAGTGAAAAGGTACTTTAAAAAGATGAAATCATAATTCTCATACATTTATAAAATGAAATTTATTTAGAATTTTTAATTTATCCTTACAGTGAAACTAGTAAGACATTACAATGAATTCAAGGGAAATTACAAGAAAAGAGACTCTTTAAAGATCAGGAATATTGGCAGAAAAGTGCAATCGAATGCACAAAGTTTGGCCTCTTCCATTTGGAGGAGAAAGTCAGTTGCCTTTATACAGGAAGGTGGAGTTTACAGTGCTATAAGCAGGGAGGATTTTGCTGGGCAATCAGTTGTCTTCAATCTGCTGGGAATGTAAAATAACTCATGGCAGAGGAAAGCAAAAATTCGATACACTGAAAATGTGTGCTCTAGAATCTAGACAAATGCATACTTCCCCAGTGAAACAAATTTTCTATGATGACTATCTTTGTTTCTTTTCTTCCTTTCTTTTAATTTAAATTCTATTAGCCAACATGTAATACATCATTAGTTTCAGATATAGAGTTCAGTAATTCATCAGTAGCATATAACACCTAGTGCTCATCAATCACATATTTCCTCCTTCATGCCCATCACCCAATTATCCTATCCCCCACCCACCTCCCTGCCAGCACCCCTCGGTTTGTTTCCTTTTTTTTTAAAGATTTTATTTATTTATTCATGAGACACACACACACACACACACACACAGAGAGAGAGAGAGAGAGAGAGGCAGAGACATAGGCAGAGGAAAAGCAGGCTTCATGCAGGGAGCCTGATGTGGAACTTGATTCCAGGACCCCGGGATCATGACCTGAGCCAAAGGTAGATGCTCAACCACTGAGCCACCCAGGTACCCCTTCAGTTTGTTTCCTATTGTTAAGAGTTTTTTATGGTTTATCTCCCTCTCTTATTTCTTCCCATTCAGTTTTCCCTCCTTTGCCCTATGATCTGTGCTATTTCTTACATTCCACATATAAGTGAAACCATATGATAATTATCTTTCTCTGATTGCCTTACTTTACTGAACATAATACCCTCCAGTTCTGTCCATGATGATGTAAGTGGTAAGTATTCATCTTTTTTAATGACTGAGTAGTATTTGATTGTCTCTCTCTCTCTCACTTTCTTTATCCATTCATCTGTTGATGGACATCTCAGCTCTTTCCACAGTTTGGCTATTGTGGACATTGTTGCTATAAACACTGGGGTGCAGGTGCCCCTTTGGATCATTATATTTATATGTTTAGGGTAAATACCCAGTAGTGCAATTGCTGGTCATAGGGTAGCTCAATTTTTAGGTTCTTAAGGAACCTCCATACTCTTTTCCAGAGTAGCTGTAGCAGCTTGCATTCCTACCAACAGTGCAAGAAGGTTTCCCTTTCTCTTGCATCTTTACCAACATCTGTTGTTTCCTGTGTTGTTAATTTTAGCCATCCTGACGAGTGTTAGGTGGAATCTCATTGTGGTTTTGTTTGTATTTCCCTGATGAGGAGTGATGTTGAGCATTTTTTCATGTTTTTGTTAGCCATGTGTAGGTCTTCTTTGGATAAATGTCTGTTCATGTCTTCTGCATTTCAAATTTCAAAGTATTGTGTTCTGAAAACATGCAGGGAATAATCTTTATCTTTTGGTAGCAGTTGAGACTTCATTTGTGATCCCATATGTGATCTATTATGGAGAATGTTACATGTGCACCTGAGAAGAATGTGTATTCTGTTGCTTTAGGATGGAATGCTCTGTACATATCTTTTAAGTCCATCTGGTCCTGTGGGTCATTCAAAGCCCTTGTTTCCTTGTTGATCTTCTACTTAGATGATTTGTCTATTGCTGTGAGTGGGGTTTCAAGTCCCTTACTATTATTGTAGTATTATCAATTTGTTTCTTTAATTTTTTATTAATTGGTTTATTTAATTGGGGGCTATCTAGTTAGAAGCATAAATATTTACACTTGTTAGATCTTCTTGTTGGATAGACAAGGTCCATGAACATGATAAATGGTTCTCTATTCCATCACTTTCAGTCTGAAGGTTTCTTTGGGTCCAAAATGTATCTCTTATAGACAGCATATCAGTGAGTCTTGCTTTTTTATCTAATCTGATACCCTGTGTCTTTTGATTAGAGCATTTAGCCCATTTATGTTCAGAGTAGCTATTGAAAGATATGAATTTAGTGTCATTGTATTACCTGTAAAATACCTGTTTCTGCAGATTGTCTCTGTTCTTTTCTGGTCTATGTTACTTTTGGCTTCTCTCTTCACTTACAAGATCTCCTTTAATTTTTCTTGCATGGCTGCTTTAGTGATGACAAATTCTTATAGCTTCTGTTTGTCCTGGAAACCCTTTATCTCTCCTTCTATTCTGAATAACAGTCTTGCTGGATTAAGTATTCTTGGCTGCCTATTTTTCTTGTTTAGTATACTGAATACATCATGCCAACTCTTTCTGGCCTGCCAGGTCTCTGTGGACAGCTCTGCTGACAGTCTAATGTTCCTACTTTGTAGGTTAAAGACCTCTTGTCTCCAGCTGCTTTCAGGATTTCCTCTTTATCTCTGAGATTTGCAAGCTTCACTATTACATATTGGGGTGTTGATATATTTTTGTTAGTTTGAAGGGGAGTTCTCTGTGTCTCCCGGACTTGAGTGCCTATTTCCTTCCCCAGATTAGGGAAGTTATCAGCTAGAATTTGCTCAAATATACCTTCTGCCCCCCTCACTTCTCTCCCTCTGGGACTCCAATAATTCTAATATTGTTTTTGCTTTATGGTATCACTGATTTCTCAAATCCTCCACTCATAATTGTTTATCTCTGTTTTGCTCAGTTTCTTTTTCTCCATAATTTTATCTTCTGTATCACTAGTTCTCTCTTCTGCCTCATTTATCCTAGCAGTAAGAGCCTCCATTGTTGATTACATCTCAGCAATACCCATTTTTATTTCAACCTAATTAGATCTTAGTTCTTTTATTTCTCCAGAAGTGGATTCTCTAAGTGTCCTCTATGCTTTTTTTTTCAAGCCCAGCTAGTATCTTTAAAATCATTCTGAATTATAGCTCTGACATTTTACCAATATCCAAATTTACTAAGTCTCTGGCAGTGAGTACTGCCTCTTGTTCTTTTTTTTCTGGGAATTTTTCCTTCTGGTCCTTTTGTTCAAAGTAAAATATATGAACAGGAGAACAAAAAAAGAAATAAAAAAAATAACAGCCATGATCCTGGCAAAATATACACTAGGCAAATCAGAGGAGGTCAAAAACCAAAAAAGGAAAAAAGAGAGAATATAACTAAACAGGTAGACAGAACATGGTGATACACTTGGTCCTAGGTGGTTTTGGTCTGTTTGTCAGAAACACTTGATTCCAAATTGTAAAGAAAGAAAAACATATATATACAAAAATAAAACTGAATACAGTTTTATCTATAAAATGTAAATTTTAAAATGAAAATTTAAAAAAGACTTAAAAAGAAGAGTTGAATAAGTAAGAAGCTAGTTGAAAGGGAAAAAAATGAAAATTTTGAACTGGAAGATTAAGAATTCCAAGAAAAAAACCCTCAAATTCTATATACTATTTTCTCTTAGCACAGGAGTTTTTCAGTTCTGTGTGCTTTGTGAACTTACTATTAGCCCAGTGTTCCTGCTGATCTTCTGGGGGAGGGGGCACTGATTTTCAGGTGTCCTTGCTTAGGCAGAATTATACTGCCCCTTGCCAGAGGGCCGGGCTGTGTAAGCTGCTTCTGGTTGCTCTTTGTGGCTTTTGTTCCCTGAAAGCTTTATGAGAGTGGTTTTAGAGGATGAAAAAAAATGGTGACACCCCGATATTCAGCTCCAGAGCTGAAGGATGACAGCTCCCACTCTTCAGTACACCTTCAGGGAAAAGCAGTCAATCACTGTTGTGTGCTCCAAACTCTGCAGACTGCTACAGTGCACACCCCTCACCAATCCTCCCAGGAGTGGGGGTGGGTTTTACCGCACAAGGCTGTTTTCTGGGCTCTTGCTCTGGGAGCAGTTGCCTGATGGTACACATACCCACACTAGGGGAAGGAGCAGGGTCCTGCAGTGGTTTTGCTGCTTCTTTGGCCCCTGATCTGAGAGCATTTGCCCGATCATGCTGTGGTTCACAGTTTATGGCAACACCAAGCTGAAAGCCCACTCCTAGGTTCACTTGTTGCAGCTGCTCCAATGCTTGGGAACTTGGCCACACTCAGGCCCTCCCCATTCTTTCTGTGACCTCAGGGATCCTGAGACCACATTGTCCCAGGTAGGATTCCATCCCTGCTTCACCCCCCACCCCCCCCAACACCTTTCAAGCAGGGACTTCCCTCACAGGAGCAGATTTCTAAAAGTTCTGATTTTGCATTCCACTGCTCTATCTCTTTCTGGCAGCCAGCTTTCAGAGGCTCCCTTACCCCAGGTTTATCTTCTGATATTTTCCCTCAGATTCACTTCTCTGCATCTCCTACCTTATAACAAGTGGTCAATTTTCTATTTGTAGAATTGCAGCAATTTGTATCTTAGATCTCAGGTTGAATTCATAGGTGTTCAGAATGATTAGATAGATTATCTAGCTGAATTCAAGGGATCAGATGAAACCACGGTCCTCTATTCTTCCATCTTCACTCTTCACTATTCTTGTTTCTTTTTCACTTTTAGGCTCCTAATAAAGGGTTGGGAAAATTGAAACATTAATCTCAAAACACCTTTTCTAATACTTTTGCAAAATAAGTATTATTTTTGATAAAATACTTTTATCATGCACTTTACATATATACATACACACACATGCATATATATATATATACATATATATATATATTTTTAAGTTGACTCCAAGCCCAGCATGGAACTCAACACAGGGCTTGAATTCATGACCTTGAGATCAAGACCTGGACTGAGATCAAAAGTTGGATGCTTAACCAACTGACTCACCCAGGTGTCCCTAGATATATTTTTTGTCAAAACTTTGAAGCTGTAGATTTACTCCATCTATGCAAAATGACTGTCACATTAATCCACCTATCACATCATAGTCAATTTGTTAGAACATTGTTTTTACATGCAAATAAATGAGTTAACATACATGTTGAGGAATATTACCAAAAATGTTGGGAAATAAATATGGAACCTGTTTTTGAGGATAGATTACTAATAGCAGTCAAGATTAAAACAATGCTGATTAAACATTAATCAATTATCCATTCTATTAGGTAATAAATAAAAGTTAACAATGTTGTTTAGCATCACTTAATTTGTAATAATGAAGTGTTATATGTAGTTAGACTTACACATATGGATGAGGAGCATAGGAGAAACTGATATCCCTTCCATAAATGTTTAGGTAAACATGCACTGAAGTCTAGTGTTTGGCTTAAATTAAAATTAAACAAGCTTTCTAAATTATTATTAAACAAGAATCACTTTTTAAAATTTTGGAAAAGAAAAAAAATAAAATTTTGGAAAAGAAATCCATTAATTTTTTTTGTATAACATGACAAAATTTTCTTTGATTCTTATTCCTGGTATATAGTTTTTGTTTTTTTGTTAATAAAAGGCAGAACATATTGAACATTCTATCTAACATATAAAGGTGAGATATAACTGGAATAAATATTTCATGATTTTGTTTGACCACATAGATTTGATTTCTTTACTGAATGTTACATTGAAAGAAAGCACATCAAATATTTATTTGCCTGTCTTGCTTATCTAGAAAAAATTTGATAATCTTGAAAATTTGATAATCTTGAATAAAATATATTTTTAGAATCGGATACTCTCTTTGGTCTCACAGGACCCTAGCTCAGGAGCTATGCATCCTTTAACAAGAATGGTCGGGGGCAAGACTCTGAAGAGGAGGAGGTCACTGCCACTCCTGCACTACAGAGAGACTGAATTTGGAACCTCCTAACAAAGACCACAGTCTCAGCTTATAGGGACAGTGTCACTAGTGACAGCGCTGTGCATAAGAGCAGGAAGGCAAAGTCTTATGCAGGCTTAAGGTGTTTTAGTAGCTATTGAAGGATGATATTTAGATAGGTCTCTTAGTTTGGTTGTCTTTTACACTCTTTTAAGCAACTGGGCTTGGGTGAGGCACAGACCCTGTTTTTGTATTTGGGGAAGGCATTGTAGAAGGAGATCCTATCTGAACCAGCTATAGAGACTTGGAGAAGAGCTTGCGAATTTATAGAGCTTACAAAGTTGTTACCTTGTAGCTTTCTGTACCCATGTTCTCCCCAGAAAAGCAATGCTTACCCCCAGGATTAGTTTAAAGGCCTCTGAGAAGAGGGAACAAAATGCAGTTTAGACCTGTGCTTATAACCCATGTGGCCACAGCCTCCTAGACCTTGTACATAAGGATCACCTAGGCCCTCACTTGAAATTCTTGGGACCCATCCTAAACCTACTGGCTCAGTAACATGAGGAGTCAGGTACTTCGCTGGCTGCTGAACAGATTTCTCAATTGGTGGAGAATTTTAGGGGCTATGGGGGCTAGTGATAGGTTTCATCCAAGAAAATGTTCAAAGAGCTGAATCCAAAACCTTACATATAGGGGATCCCCGGGTAGCTCAGTGGTTTAGTGTCTGCCCGGGGTGTGATTCTGGGGTCCTGGGATCCAGTCTCACATCAGGCTTCCTGCATGGAGCCTGCTTCTCCCTCTGCCTGTGTCTCTGCCTCTATCTCTGTGAATAAATAAATAAAATCATGAATAAATAAATAAAATCTTAAAAAAAAATAAACCCCTTACATACTATGTACATTTTATGAAAAGAAGAGTCAACACCTTGAGTTTCTTTTTGTTTGACTTGCACTTTTCCCCAATCCTCCTACTACATGATGATTGAGCACTTTACACATCAACTGACCATTATTTTTGAGCTATCTCATAGGGACACTGCTTACTTGTCAAATATTTAATTTTGGCAATGTTTTGGTAATTATTTGAATACGTTTTATTACACTTTGTCCTTATTATTTTATAAAATAGAGAGGAAAATGGAAACTTGAAAGAGCTATGGCAAGAGATGGTCTCACAAACAATGAAATCAACAAGAAGTTGGAAATCTGAAGGGCCCATCAGTTGTAATCATAATGGCTTTGACTTAGAGTTTATGCTCAATTGTTTGGAAAATATTCAAAATTAATGATGGTGTTCATAATGTTCAAAAAACACTTTGAAAATTGTGTCTAATGGAAATTTTTGATTAGGAGTTTGTAATGTTCTTTATGTTTGAACTTAGGAATCTGCATAGAAAAAAAAATCATGGGGGGATTCCTGGGTGGCTCAGCAGTTTAGCGCCTGCCTTTGGCCCAGGGTTTGATCCTGGAGTCCTGGGATCGAGTCCCATGTCGGGCTCCCTGCATGAAGCCTGCTTCTCCCTCTGCCTGTGTCTCTGCCTCTCTCTCTCTCTCTCTGTGTGTCTCTCATGAATAAATAAATAAAATCTTTTAAAAAAAATCATGGAAAGCAATATGAGTATTAAAATATTAAAAATGGTTATTTCTAGGTAGTGGGACTACTCTCAGCTATATTTTCTAAACATCCTCTGAAGAGTATGAAAAATATTAGAATCCAATAAAACAGTAAATGTTATTCATAAGGGGGGAGAAAGAAAACTCCTAGTAACTTGTAAACATGAATGAATATACTAATGCTATTCACAGCAAGATAGTGCTTTTTCCTGAGACTGTCCCAGCTTGTCAAAATACCTTTTGAAATGTGGCATTTGGAGCCTTGCATAACTTCTGATGCAATTGATCCACTGGGGAGTATGGAGAGATTGGATGGAAATCAGAGAATCTCAGAATCATTCAGATTGACACCTTCTCTGACACTTGTATCTCCAGTACCCATTAGTCTTCATTTGCTGCTCTGAGAGAATTTCAGTTGTATGAAGGCAGTTATCCTGCATCCCATCTTTATTTTTTCCTAAAATTTACTATCTTTATAATGCACCAGGCACTCTGATATACCAGAGGCTCTTTCACATAATTTAATTTTTTTTTCTTTTTCAGAATGCAGACTATTCTTTCAGTCATTCCACTTAGGACTTAGTGCTGGGTGCTGTCATGATCTTAGATACTCTTCTATCTCTATGTTGTGATGTGTTGATGTTCTTTGACATGTGATGACCCAAATGAACACAGAAGTGGCCTTGCCATGCTGAGTACAAAGGAAAAGGGGCCTTTATTTCATCCCTGTAGTTGACACTGTTTCCATGACTTTGTTGTGAGACTATACCCATGCAGACCCCTACATGGAGTGGGTTTGCTGAGGGATGTGCTCAGTACATAGGTGTGATGATCTGAGCTGGTCATCTGCAGACAGATAAATACCTCAATATTTCTCTCTACTTCCAGTCTACCCTTCCTTCCCATCCTGAAGTCGCTATCAGAATTCTCTTTCTTAATACCTCCAAACTCTCCTCCACCCACCCCCCGGTGTTCCCCAAGGGTCTTCCAGCTTTGACTGTTGTGTTCTTTGGAGACTTTGCCACTGGGGGCATTCTTCCTAGTTCATGGCTTAGCCCCAACCAACCTCCCTGCCTTCACATTCCTGCCAGCTATTTCCTGCTTCATGGCACAGTCATAGGGCAGCCGTTCTCCATGCAGGTGGGTGGGTGGTGGTTTAACCCCTAGACGGCATTTGGTCATGTGTGGAGGATGCCCGGTTGTCATAACTTGGGGAAGAGACTCTATTGGAAACTAGTGAATAGAGCCATGGATGTAGGTAAATATACTACAATGAAGGATCATACTGCCTACGGGCATCTGGGTGGCTCAGTTGGTTAAGTGTCTCACTCTTGATTTCAGCTCAGGTTATGATCTCGGGGTCCTGAGATCAAACTGTACTTAAGATTCTCTCCCTCCCTCTCTCCCTTCTCCTCTGCTTCCTCACCACCCCCATGCTCTCTTTCTCTCTCTCAAAAAAAAGGATTATCCAGCCTAAAGTATTGATTTTGTTGGAACTGAGAAACCTTGCCCTAAGGGAATGAAGAGTAAAAAATTAATAGATATAAAGTGCTCAGGAGATCCCTGGGCCACTAGTGAGCCCTCAATAAATTCTAGCTATTATGGGGATGGTCTAAACAATGGGGGTCCTTCTCAGAACACTTACCCCATTATTCCAAATTGCAAAAGACACTCAGTTTCACATCTAATGCACCTGCATAGCATGCGAACCTCATGTGGACATGATTCACCCTTGTGCCCAGGCAGCACTTACACATGAAGGTGAAACAATGGGAAGAGCATGATGATGACCACTCCCTCCCCCCAGTTCTTGAATTCTAAGGCTAAGAGGAAGAAAAGAGGTTGTTAGAGAGCATTTATGATTAATTTCACAAATTTAAAATTCCTTCAGATATGAATTTGAATTAGGTAATATAAAAAGAAGGCAATTACCTTATTCTATAAAGGAAGCACACATTGTCTTTTGTCTTTTTCGTATATAAAGTTGGCTGTAATCTACAGAGGTGTGAAGATCCATTTCCACACCAGTAGCAGACCTTCTCAGTGAACTTGAAACTACTTAAAAGCAAGTAGTTGAACAAAAATCAAAGTGATTGCTATAATGCTTCAGTGAAGCTCAATTTTAAAGTAACCTTCTTCCTTTTTTTCTGTAAACCTCCCCTCATCCCTTCTTAGCCTTTTGTTTCAGGAACCTGGCACCACCCTAAAGACAGGACAAAGGAGGCTGGCAGCAAGTACACAATTCTTGTCAAAACCACCTAGATCCTGTATTTCCCCTGTAGCCACCCCCTCCCCTGCCCCCTCCTTCAGCCAGGCATGTAGTTTTTTGAAGGCTGTAGTTTTTTGCTCCTTTGACCAGCAAAGCAATAAAACTACTGTTCCTCTTTATCCCAAGTTCTGTCTTCGAGTTACAGTTTGGCTCTGGAGGAGAGTTCAGTTTTCAACAAGACTTGAATGTGGGCGTAGAAGAAAAACCCAGTAAAATGAGGTCTTATCCCACACTTGCACCTCTTCAGGGTGTCTGTGGAAGCGTGTGATCCCCAGCAGTGTCTCAGGGGCTCCACTCACCCCCAGCACAGTCAGCCTGTGTCCTTTGCACCCTGAATGTAGCTTTTTCTTGGGAACCTGGGAAGTACTAACCTAAGGCAAGAATGAACAATTCATGGAGAAGGTGAAATAGTGGCCAAAACTTTAAAGGACAAAAATAGCTTTCCTTAAAAGTGTTTCTTTCAGAGTGTTTAGGGCTTTGGGAAATTTTAGTTCTTAAAAAAATACACAGTTGCTCATTTGGCCTTCAGGGTACCTGAGTGGTGTAGAGATGGGAAGCGTAGAAAGTGAATGCCTAGAGCCACCATTTCAGCGCCAAACTCCACTGAAGGCTAGGGTTGTGCTTCGCGGTAGGACGGCTGCCAAAATGCAAACGTGCTTTGCTTGACTCCAGAGGACTGTGTTGAAAGTCCTTCATAGAACCCTCTTGTTTCCCTGTGTGAAAGGGAGATTGTCCTGGTGTATGGCAGGTTGTCACATAAGTGATGTACTAGCTGTCCTGTTCCCAAACTGTAGCAAAGCACAGAGCTGTAAAGTCCATGAGGGCCACACAGCAGCGTGCCAGTCAGGCTCCCTGGCACCTCTGGCAGACTGTCACGAAAGTCAGTGGATCCCAGAACCGACCCCGGGTGAGGTCTCTCACGGAGGGTGCCATCACTTGCCCCTTCAACTCTCACCCTTTGGTGCACCTTTTAGGAATAGCTAAATCTCACCTGATTTAGGAGCCGGGATAGTGCTTCGTATGTTTGAGCAGACTCTGAGGTGCAATTACAAGCTACCAAGGAGAGGGGAAGCCCGCAAGTACGACCAGACCAGAGCTTCAATCGCTGGTTTGCCGAGAAGTTCCTTAAGGGGGACGCGCGCCCCAACTCTTCAAGCGCTCTCAGCAGTGTGTTCAGAAAGCAATAAAGGAGAAGGAGATTCCCACTGAAGGACTGGAATTCATGGGCCATGGCAAAGAAAAGCCTGAAAGCTCTTCTTGAACTTGACAGTCACCTTGAAACTAGACTCCTCCAATCAGGAAATTGAGGACACTGGATTTCATCAATTAAGGCCGTGAAAATAGCCATTGATTTGATGAGGAGCTTAGGAGGGAGTTTTCTTTTCTCCTTGATTTCCTCTCACTTGTAAAAGATGATGAACCATCACTCTGCTTTGAGATGATTTCTCACTGGTGCTGTGGCATCTTGCAGGAACCTCACCTGCTAAAACTGAATGATTTCTTGGGATTATGGTTGCAATACTTGGTCTAGGGTCAGCTTTAAATATCCTTTGTGTGTAAATACTGATAAACTTGTCAGGATGATCAAGGTTGCCTGCCCTCTTGAGTTTGCTTCAAATGACATTAGGTAGATTGTACTAGGGTTATTATTATTCATGGAAGCAACTGGTTAGGATCTCTCTTCTCTTCACGGAGCCAAGGCTCTAAAAAGGGATTCCAGCACAAGGGCACAAGGGTTTTAATCAGTGCTTGGGGAACAGTTTTATTTTTATGTAACAACTTTTAAGATTGCTGGTGGACTGGGTTAGCCAAGAGGAAGACAGCCTTAAGAGTTCCTTGCCTTAAGAAAAGGTGTCAGATTTCTGATTAAGGTGTGAAAGCTTGACGAATGTTGCACTACACACACGATTTCAGAGCTCATAGTATAGTTTAGGAATTAAGATCCTTGGAGTAACAATGGAAGAAGATCCTAAATTGCAGAGATTTGCTGTTCCCAGCTTTCAGCCCAAGTCAATTAATTAGGTCTACCTATATTACCATAAAACTGCCAAAATGCTGCATCTGGTTAAATGGGACAAGAGTTTTATTTGCCTTGTGTACCCACCCTGCCCTGCAATGTCTGTAATCATGAAGATGGAATAAATTGTAACATTTAGTTTCAAAAAAAAAAAAAAAAAAAAAGCTACGATGTGAAAAGTGATTCTTATTTTATTGCAATATATCCACTCAAGAAAGTGGTTGAAGTGATAGCACATCCTCTCTATGTGTCTGAGCTGTTTGGTATCTGTCCCCTCACTCACCCCCCACTTACAGCTCCTCAGAGCCCTAATCCTGCCCACCCTGGGTCTCCTCTCCATTTTGCAAAGAACAGATACTACAGGGGGTGAGACACAGTGTCCATAGCCACCAGGGTGATATTTAGGAAGAGAATTTGGCCTCAACTCTGTGTGTCATATACCGTGTTTTACCTGTGGCCACACGAGAACAGAACATCGCTGCTCCACACCCCACCCCACTGTAAGCAGCCGTGGGTACCGCCGCCACTTGTCCAGCTAAGTGCATTCCTCCCAAGCCATCAGTAGCTCACAAAATCGGCAGGGCCACGTGCTCTGCTTCTCTCCCGAAGGACTTTCAATGTTTTCTTTGAATTAGATTGTGGCTGATTCTCTGGCTGATGCAGCTTGCACACTTAATGCCTTTGGTACATCGTGCTAATCAGCCTGAGCTGGTGTTTGCTGTCCATCCATCGTCCGGGCCCTGGGGAGGGCTGTAGAGGGTAATTAAGCTCTGCTGCAGGCCTCTGACATGTGTGGTATGATCAGAAGGCAAAGAGACATTGTGGACCATTTGCTTCAATGTGGATGGACCTGGAGGGTATTATGCTGAGTGAAATGAGTCATTTGGAGAAGGACAAACATTATATGGTCTCATTCATTTGGGGAATATAAATAATAGTGAAAGGGAATAGAGGGGAAGGGAGAAGAAATGGGTAGGAAATATCAGAAAGGGAGACAGAACATGAAGACCTCCTACTCTGGGAAACGAACTAGGGGTGATGGAAGGGGAGGAGGGCGGGGCGTGGGGGTGACTGGGTGACGGGCACTGGGGGGGACACTTGGCAGGATGAGCACTGGGTGTTATGCTGTATGTTGGCAAATTGAACACCAATAAAAAGTAAATTTATTATTAAAAAAAGGAAAAAAAAAACCCAAAAAACAGAGAGACATTGTGGTCTCTTGCATGCTGAGCGCAGGACAGCGTGCGTGGGGAAACTGGGGTTTCTCTGCCTCGCTCAGGAAGGCAAAACTTGCCGAAGTAGGGAGTGTGCCATGGACGGCAGCGCCATCTTGTGGTGCAAACGCAGCGGCGGTGAGAATGACCCGACAGGAAGCTTGGTTGGAAACGGCAAGTTGAGAGATTGCAGTCATGTCTCCTCTCTCTCAATCTCTCTCTCTCTCTCTCTCTCTCTCTCTCTCTCAAGATTTTGTTTGTCTGACAGAGACAGAGAAAGAGAGAGAACGCAAGCAGGGGAGCAACAGGTGGAGGAGAGGGAGAAGCAGGCCCTCCGCGGAGCAGGGAGCCCCGGGCAGGCTTTATCCCGGGACCTCGAGGTCGGGACCTGAGCCGAGGCAGATGCTCAACAGACTGAGCCACCGGGCGCCTTCAGCTAGTCAAGGAACTCTTCTAGGGAAAACACTTGACACAAATGACCCCAAAACACTCCTTTGCTTTACATTTTAATTCCTTCCCTGGACTTTTTTTTTTTTTTTTTTTTATTGGTGTTCAATTTGCCAACATACAGAATAACACCCAGTGCTCATCCCGTCAAGTGCCCCCCTCAGTGCCCATCACCCAGTCACCCCCACCCCCCGCCCACCTTGCCTTCCACCACCCCTAGTTCGTTTCCCAGAGTTAGGAGTCTCTCATGTTCCGTCTCCCTTTCTGATATTTCCCACTCATTTTTTTCTCCTTTCCCCTTTCCTGGACTTTAAATAAACATGTAATTTTTATCATACATCTGGCCCTATTTTAGATATTTCCCACAGCAGCTAATGGTTGCTAAGATAAAATCAACCTCCACTCACTTGCTGCCTCAATGGTAGCCTTCCCCAAATCCATTTTCCTGTTTTAATTGGAAAATATCATAATGAAAAATCTCTACTTTCAGATTTATGTTTGATAGAAAAGGGGTCTAAGAAGTGAGCATGCTCTAGGTCCAAACCTAATAGTCAATCATCCAACACTTGAGGCATGTGGAAGAGCAAGGCTGAAGGATCAGCTGATTGGCTGTCACAGAAGCAAATGAGTTTCCCACAAATGAAGGAGCACTGTGGGCCTGGAAAGGCCCAAGGATGAGGACCCTTCTGAAAGTCCAGGCATTACGTAGGGAGGGAAAGAAAAGACAGGGCCAACATAAAGCAAGACAGAGAATGAAGCCTAGACTTTTATTTGTTTTAGATTTTATTAATCTGAGAGAGAGAGAGGGAATAAACGAGCACCGAGGGGAGTAGGAGGGAGAAGCATACTCCCTATGAGCAGGAGCCCAATGCAGGGCTCGATTCCAAAACCCTGAGATCATCACCTTTGCTGAAGGCACATCTTAACCAACTGAGTCATCCAGGTGCCCCAAAGCCTAGACTTTTATTTTATTTTATTTTTAATTTTTATTTATTTATGATAGTCACACAGAGAGAGAGAGAGGCAGAGACACAGGCAGAGGGAGAAGCAGGCTCCATGCACCGGGAGCCCGATGTGGGATTCGATCCCGGGTCTCCAGGATCGCGCCCTGGGACAAAGGCAGGCGCCAAACTGCTGCGCCACCCAGGGATCCCAAGCCTAGACTTTTAAAACATGGGTCTCCTTCTTTGAATTTTATTTAAGAAGCAAAATGTACAGCCAACCCACGGCGAGTTCACCTTCACCTCTACATTTTTCAGCCACTTAATTTATAAAGAGGATTATAACATTGATATGGAAAATGAATTTTACACAGTGTATTTGGTAGGTGAGACAAAAAGATGTTCTGATTAGATTTATTTCTGGTAACATGACACCCTCAGCCAAAGAATTATTCTTATCTAAAGCCAGCATTTATAGTGAGAGGATTTAGAAAGTGAGGATGGGATCTGTTCTGGCTCTGGGAATTCTGTAAGAGTCCAGGAAAACAGCTGGACAGTTTGGTATCCTGATGATTTGACCATTTGTTAAAGGTCCTAAAGAACTGGCATTCTAAATGTACAATTCATGTGCATCATGATACCATTTCCCTGAAAACCTGTGACTGTCCCATGAACAATTTCTCTTCATAAAAAGTAACTTAACTTGACAACTTCCAAATAAGAACAACACAATGTTCTATGCCAGTATGAGGAGCAGTCATGAAGAAATTTGTGACAAGGAAGAGTTGTCATTTGGACATTTACAAATGAAATGCATTGCTATACAAGTTTGAGCTTTAATCAATCATTCATGCAGGCAGAAAAAAAAGCATCTCCCAATTTCCCCCAGTTTTTTTTATATTTGATGTATTATGGAATCAGGGTACCTAGATATATGTGTTTAGTCCAGCGAATTTATTGGGAAATGTGTTTAGTGATACATACTGTTTTATAGCAATTAAGAATAATATATGAAATTGGCCTAGAGATTAATATAGTTTAGCAAGTCAAAAATATAAATGTCCAGAGTTTGTCTTTTACAGAGTTTTAATTCCCTCAGGAGACTCAGTATCTCATCTTTCATATTTATTTGAGGAAATAAAATCCTATTTGTTTGAAGTGGCTTGGATCCAGAAAGGTCAGACAGATCCACCCCAATCCATCTATCAGTCAGCCGTTTCTCACGCAGCATCACCTTTCCCAATCTTGAGCAGAGGTCCCAAGGCTGCCTCCCCAGTATACTCAGCAGTGTCATAGACTAAATAGCGTCTGTCTTCCATTTACATGTATTATTTCACAACTGTCTCCAGATCTAATCGAGACTAATATAAAATAATTTTAAAATATCACTGAGTTATGGTGGTTTTTTTTTTATGTGCAGTCTTTCAAATTAAAGCTACTAAAATACAACCTTGGTGCTTGCTCTAATATCTGAAACATGTGACTAGAAATGCCCTGGCATCTGTGTTTATTTTTTTTTTTTTATTTTTTTGCATCTGTGTTTAGACATAAACCTTATCTATAACATGACTTCTGAAATCATTTTTAGAGGGTTCTTTTTTTTTCTTCTATATATCATGATCAAGTGCCATTTTTGCTAGTGATTTTATGACAAGTGAATTACAATTACTCATGGAATTCAGTTCCTGGTCATCAAGAAGATCTTACAAGTTAGTGGGGATCATGGCAGGGCTGCATGGCTTGAATGTGGTCCCAGCCCCCAGATGACATCAGAAGCTGTATCCTGAAGCATCTTTAGAATCTAGCTGTATTGTTTCATATATATTTATGGGTCATGGGAGGCTTTCCCTATGCTATTGAGTTCTTTGAGGAGGTTATCAGAGGATTCTTAGCTGTTTGCATGGGGTACTGGGGACAAGTCTGCACCCGTATGGAGTATTATCTTCATCTGACACAAGATTTGGAGACAGACAAAGTTTCAATACCTCCAACTTTGATATGAAGAGGACAACCTATTTGTTTTTATTGGAATTTTAGAATTTTACAATCACTGGGTGATAGCAATGGTTAACAGCCTCAAGTATGACATAGTTGGCTTTTTTTTTTATCACTCTTAAAATTTTGGATACTTTTATGTCAAACTACTTTTCCAAAGGTCTGACATGTTTTAATAGGAGAACCTTCTCAGAATGAGAGTGTCTCCCTGAGATGTGTCATGGCTGGTATAATGGTTAATTTTACACAACTTGTCTGGGCTAAGGCATGTCCAGATAGCTGGCAAAACGTTATTTCTGGGTGTCTCCTGAAGAGATTAACATTTGAATTGGCTGACTGAGTAAAGGAGATTGCCCTCACCAATAGGATAGATATAATTCAACCCTTGGAGGGCCCAGATAGAAGAAAAAGGCAGAGGAAGGAGGAATGTGTTGTCTACCCAAACTGAGACATGAGTGTCCTGTTCTCAGGCATTACTGCTCCTGCTTCTTGGTCTTCAGTCTGGCCTGGAACCACACTGCCAGCTTTCCTGGGCCTCCAGCTTGCAGACAGCAGACTATGGGACTTCTTTGCCTTCATAATCACATGACCCAATCCCTCATACTAAATCTTCTCCTGTATCTATATAAATCCTATTGACTTTGTTTTTCCAGAGAACCCTAATATTGATAGAATCTCCATAAAACACCGGGAGGGTGTTGAAAACAGGGACATCTGTTTCTGAAGAAACTTGAATCCAAACTGTAACCAATGTATTAAAGAAAGAACAAAAGAAAGGTCAGTAGGAAGGCTTCCTGTGGGTTCCTCCAGGTGGGTGTGAGGGGTTCAGGGAGGTTGTGGAGTCCTTCCTTCACCTACCGCCGGCTCTTCCCTGCTTTCTTCCAGAGAAGCAGTTTTCTGCAGACACCCTGACCCACTTTCTGTCCACTTCATTTGAGTATCAAGTTATTTCCGTAGTGCTAGTTTTGGAGGCAGGGGCGGGCAGTATATTCTAATATACTGTGCTACTTTCAAATACTGAAGCATTGTTATTTTTGTTAGTGTAAAACCAACTTTTCAGTATTTACTCTGAAACCTTTCATATTTAGGGTTATAAACCCCATTAGAATTTTATATCCAACAGGAATTCACCCATTTAGAAAATGTTCTGACTACATTATTCTCTTTTTATAGTACTTCTGAGTTCCACTGTTAAGCTTTTAACTCCCAGTTCTCAGCTTACAAGTGAGATCCAATGTTCTCTCTCTTTCATTTTCCTTAGGAGCCCAGTTGAACTGCAGTCTCCTTGGGAGAGGCTCCTTAGCTCTGCCTCCTATAGATATGGTGGTGGTGTGGAGAGGTGCATGTTGGCGGACAGAACAGAAGGTGCCACAGTGTGCAAGAGGCTGGGGGTTCCAGGAGAAGGGTTCTAGTAACATAATGGGAAGGCTGGACCATTGAGTTCAGATGGGCAAGAATTGTTTCTCTGGTCAACTTAGAGATTAAGAATTGAGAGGAGCAGCAATTCATCTAAACCCATGTGCTGTGTGTTAGGTAGAGGACAAGAGCCCACATCTTACTGACATCCCTATTTGCCTTCCAGAGAGAGCATCAGTAATGTGACATGGAAAAATGGTGCCAGGGGAGAGTTTTACACTCCCTGAATTATATCCCACCTAGTACTGGGGTGGAGTAAGGTCAATAAAGTAGCTGGGGAAGAAAACATTTTGGTTTATGAGGATGACAGAACTGGAGGTGAGTAGTTATGAAGCTTTCTGAAATTTTAGCTGCTTTTTGGAATAGATGTGGGCAGAGGGTCCATGTGCAGTTGCAATGGAACGTGCCAAGCAGGGCTCACCAGTGGAGCAGAAACCATTTAATTAGCTTTTGAAGGATCTCTGAGCTTTACCAGTTGGGCAGGAGCTGTGGTTGGGTCACCATGTGGGCTGGCAGGCCCTGGTGTTTACAGATTTGATGATTTCCCTTTAATTACAGTGGTGAGTGATTACTTTAAACACCAGATACTCTGCATTGCATTTCTTCCAGCTGCCTGGCCAGGGACTGTGACCTGGTCCTTGGTTTGTACTTCCTGTTATTGACTGTGACATCATAGCACATATACACATAATATTATATATATAATATATTATATAATATATATATTACTCTTACCATAATAATATAAAATAAAATATAAAATATATTATATATAATACATATTTTACATATAAATATATACACAATTACATATCTTTATGTATACATTTTTATAAATAATTATGTATTAATTATAATTATTTTAATGTAATTATATACTAATTATTTAACTTATACATACATGCAGAGATGTCTAAAAATGATTAACTGTATTAAACCTCTTTTTGTCTCTGATAAGCCGTTTCTTTGCATGTTTTTGATCCTTGCTACACAAAATGGGGCCAGTGGACAGCATCATCAGTATAATGTAGGATTTTGGAAAAAAGTAGAATCTCAGGCCCTACACTAGGCCTTGAGTCATAATCTGCATTTCCACAAACTTCCAGGTGCTTTGTGTTCAAATAAGGACCAACATCCCTGGAGCAGAAACAGTATAGCAGGTACTATTCTAAGGGCTTTATGGGATCAATGTGCTTACTCCTCACTGCATCCTGATGAAGGATAAATGAAATGCTGAGAAACAGGGACCCATAGAGGATACCATATGGGGCTCTGCCCCACTCCCATCTGCCTCCACAGCATGGACCTCTACCCCATACTCCAGGCCTGGCTCCCTTGTGCACCAACACCAGACTCATGAAAGATCCAGTAGTTCTTGAAATGCTATTTGTGGGAACTGTTTAGTTCAGTAAGCTGTGAAATTACTTATACATGGAGCTGTTACTATTGTAATTCTTACCAGTATATTATGATGATGATAATAATCATGATGATGATGATGGTGATGATGATGATGATGATGATGATGATGATGGGGTGGTGATGGTGATGGTAATGATATTTACCCCAAACTTTAGTTTTTCAGATCTTTGAAGAGTGGAACTTTGTGATTATAGCAGTGCCCTACTCTTAGAAATGCTACAAGCTCTCACTTAGATTTGGTCTTATTTCTTATCTATTTGGTAGAGAAGTGATTTCTCCAACTCTTAGATGTAGTGCTCTTTCTCAAAGTTTCTAGGATGGGTAGCATCAAAACTAAAGGCCCTTTCCTTGTTTTCTTCTTTGCAGTATAACCTGGAAATAGCCAAGACCCGTTCAAAAAAATGGGATCATAACTTCAGAAAGAACTAAAAAAATTGTTTTCCTCTCCTTAAACTCAAGTTCATGTATTCTCCCTTCTTCAAAGAGCAGTAGAAGTACCACTATGTTCTGGTCAGGGATGATTGGAGAAGTTCATTTCCCCCATTAAAGGCATTACATTTATATCCTACCCCTCAAGCCAATTCCCTGTATTGGATATATAGAATCTTTTGTTTCTGAAGCTATTGGTAACACATATCTTAGTACTTGGGTAGAAAGTGCAAGGATTATAGAATTTTCTCTGTTCTTCAAGCTGTGGGTGTGGTTCATTTATCATTGTGAAATCAATTTTGTCCTCAACAGCATTAAAAAAGGAAGAAATGGAGCAGACTAGAAAATATCAAAGTACATCATGTATTCATTTGCTAGGATTGCCATAACAAAGTACCACAGAGTGAGTGAGTGGCTTACCAACAGAAATTTATAATCTTATAGTTTTGGATTAGAAGTCTGGGATCAAGGTATTGATCTGGATCAAGGCAGGGTTTTCCATGAAACTCTGCCTTTAAGTATTCATGGGTATGTTTGTGTTCACATTGGTTTCAGAGTTAAAGTATATTTCCTATTGTGTAGGTAAAGTAAAACATGTTGGAATACATGTTGGAAAAACAGGCTTGATGATTTGCTGATAGGAAGCTCTGCCTTACCCTTTCTTCTTGGGATGGAGCAGAGATTCAAGGATCCAGAAGACTATGAGGAAGGGCATGAATGCATTATGAGATGGATTCATCTTGAACTTCTTATACTCCTTCATATGACTATTTTTTGCTTTTGGTTTTTAGTAATATCCAGCTTGTTGGCAGCTTCCTTGAGGTTGTAGGACTGAGGTTCCATTTCCTTGCAAGTTTTCAGCCTGGGACACCCTTAACTCCTACAAACTGCTTGTGGGTCCTTGTCACATGCCCCCTACATCTCAGCAACCCAGAACCTCTTCTTATAAACCCTCCACTATGATTTCCCCTTCTGTGACTAGTTGTAGAAAAATCTCTGCTTTTGAGAAAGCATGTGATTAGTTGAGGCCTATCTGGGCAGTCTCCCTATTGATGAACTCAGACTCAACTAATTAGTAACCTTAATTATATGTGCATAATCCCATTTGCCATGTGAAGTAACCATGTGTTATTTCCTCATGTTCACTGTCCTGGGGATTATGATAAGTTCTGGAGTCATTTTAGATTCTCCAGCATAGGCCCAGATCCTGTAAGGTTATCAGTAAACTATTATTAGTAAACTTATATTAGTAAACTTGGTCAGGAGAGTTGTAAACCATTGTGTCCAGGGGAGAGGATCATATAGAAGTCTTTATCATTTTTTTTTCCTTTGTTCCATTTGTCTTTAACTTGGCGAACGTATTTCTGTGGCTCTTTTCCTTCTTCCTTTTTGAGTGATGCTCTAAACCTCATTTCATGAACTTTGAACCAGTTTTGCTATCCTGCTGGACCCGTCACTGTTGGGTAGAGAAAGATTTGACATACGTCGTTCTATATTTGTATGGAGTCATGGGTTTTGCTTTTTGACAAAGGCAATTCAGTTTTCTGGGAGGCCTGGCTTGTAGTTTCTGAGACTTTCAAATTTTCTTTTTGCCATAAACCTTTTACTGACTGAGTTCACCCATAGCTCTGCCTTTGAATGAGAAGATATAAAAATTCAACTTGTGCATGGCTTTCTATCATTAAAAGTTTGCACGGTGCCTGGAATCTTAAAAAGGGACTTTTATGGAAAGCATTCTGCCATGTGAGGGATATTTTACAGAGACAGTGATGGAAAAGTTGAGCAAGGGGAAAAATGAACTGACACACGTCACACAACAGTGACTTGAGCATCTTTCCCTCTGGGCGACGTTGATGAACAGAGACGGCAGGGCTGGGCCAAGTTCTGGACTGACTGATTATGGAACTGACCAAGGGCAAGTGCCAGACCTCTCTAAGACAGAGCTTTCTTTACTTGCAAGGCCAGGAGAATACCACTTGCTGCCCCACCAGGCTAAGTGTAAGAATTAGTTGGCATGCAGCCCCATCTCAGGTCCAAAGCAGACCCTGTGAAGTAGCAGGTAAGTCAATCTTGCTTTGTGATATGGTGACCTAACAACACCCTCAGCCAACCCCTTGCCTTTGGCTTTTGTCACCAACTAGGCCAGCGATTCAGAGTGCCCAGACTGATTGTGGGGTTTCCATTGTCCTTTGAGACCCATCTCCCCCTGACCCTGCTGTGAGTGTCTACCCTGGAATTGCCCTGGTATTTCAACTCTGCCTGAAATTCAGGTGGAATCTATAGTTCAGATCACCAATTCTGATGTGGTAGAGCACCATCAAGCAATTCTGTGACAGTAGCTGTCTGTCCTACTGTTTAACCCAGTTCTGACCCTATCTACCTGGAGATAGCATCAGATCTCACATGTTAAAGGCTCAGTTTCATAAGACTGCCCTTACCTTAGATGCCAATCGCAAGTCCAGATTGTCATTTGTGCTTCTGATTGATCCACTATAAATCAGAGGTTCCCATGACCCCTTCCTTGGGTTTGATTAATTTGTTGGAGTGGCTCACAGATCTTAGAGAAACATTTTACTCACAAGATTACTGTTCATTATAAAATGATATAACTCAGGAAAGGAAAGGATGGAAGGAATCCATAATGCAAAGTATGGGGAGGGGCCCAGAACTTCCATGCCCTTTCTGGGAGCACCACTCTCCCAGGACCTCCACATGTTCACCAACCCAGAAGATCCCTAACACCATCTTTTTGGGTTTTTATGGATGCTTTATTACATATGCACAACTGATTAAATTACTGACAATTGGCTATTAATTATTAAATTAATAATGTCTGTCTCTCTCCCTTACCCTGAAGTTGGGAGGGTAGGACTTAAAGTCCTAACCTCCTAATCACATGGTTGGTTCCTCTGGTGACCAACCCTGAACCTTAGGGGACCTAGGGGCTTTAAACATAACAAAATACATCTTTATGGTGCTTAACCCTTGGAAATTCCAAGGGAGATTTGTTCTAGGAACAGGACAAAGACCACTCATATATTTATTATCTTAAATGATAATATCACACTTATCTTCTAGGAACTTCCGCAAGCCACTGAAGACTCTGGAGCCACTGGAGGCATGGACCATATACAGAGAGAGGGAAATTCACTCCTTTCTCATTTGACAGAACCAACCTTCTGTGTTCTCATCCTCAGGATGTTTCTTTCCCTCACCATGGAGCCATGAACACAGGCTATGTATAGGAATTAATTGGAAGCAGAACTGGTGAAGGTTATATGGAAGAGAATCTTGGATGCCAAGACCAAGTGGTTAGATGTTGTCTTGTGCCCACAGGGGATCTATAGATGACCCTTTAGGGGCAGGGACCTTGGCAATGCATAGGAAGAAGCCAATTTGAGAGACTGGGCAAAAACTGTCTACAAAAATTCTTGACAATTGGCTATTAATTTAATCTGTGTCTCTCTCCCCTACCCTGAGGTTGGGAAAGTGGGACTAAAAGTTTCAGAAACTGTCTACACGTCAATGATGCTCAAATAGAAATCTTTAGCTTCCCTTTCCCTCCTGGTTCATGCCGAAAATTTCTATGATCAATTAGACACCACACTCACACCTCAAATGGGATATGCTCCCAAAGGAACTTACTATCTTTCTCCACTAAACCCACCTTTCCCTCAGTATGACTCTCTTCTATTTTCACTTCCAATTGGCCACAAACTCCTCTGGATGCTGCTGCTACCCACTCATGCTCTGACCTGACCCAGAGCTCTGAGGATGGCTGCCACAGACCTCTGCCAAGGCTCTCTGTCCAGTCTCAGGCAAATCACCTTGTCATTTCTTGCAGGATATACTGGAATGGTTCTCTTTTGCCTAGAATAGTAATCCTCAACTAGGGATGATTTCTCCCCCTCTCCTTCCCAAGGTGATACTTGGTAGTGCCTAGAGACATTTTGGGTTAAATCATTGCTATAAGCATCTTGTGGGGGAAAACCCAGAGAACCTACAATGAATAGAATGGTCCCAAAAACAATCATCCAGCCCCGAATAGCAGCAGCACCAAGGTTAGGCATTTCTGACCTAGAATAAAGGCCACATAGTGCTGCCCAACACCCTTGCCCTCCATGGAATGGCTCACAACTTTTCCTTGGTTTTGCCTTTTATGTCAGCAACATGGATTTCCTTGTAGCCCCTGAAAGTAGGTGCCTGTTGGGTCTTTTCTCATGCCTATTGGGCAGTAGTCTCTTCTGCTTGTGTTGTCTTTTCCTTTCCCTCTTTCACGTGTTTCCTTTGCCTTTTGCATGAATAACTGCCTCCTACAGTCTTTGAGACTCATTTTTGGCCATACTCTTGCATGAAATGTTCTCTGGCACCCATACTGGGCTCAGGATCCCCCTCTGTGCTATATACCTGTCTTCCAACTAAACTGTGAGATTCTTTGTGATGGGATTATGCCTTTTCCAAACCTAGTTGTGTCTCTTACACCAGGCATACAATAGGCATTCAAAATATTGATTAGATTTGTTAATTTCAGTTCAATGATGATTGAGTGAATAAATGAATGAATAGATAAAGTGAATGAAACCCCATTTATGTCCAAGACATTTTATATTTTGTGAGACTGATGTCCTAGCAGTGGACAACTTACATTAAATAAGTAGACAATAGTAATTTAAATTGGAAATGAATACTTTATTATGAAAATATATGATTCTTGTCAAGATGTAGGGCATTTTGCTAAATACTAACAAACTTTATTAAATTGCCAAGCACCTGGAAACTGTCAGAAGGAAGAAAGTACATATGAAATGAAATGTGACCAATTTGGAAATGTCAAATGATTATTATATATTGTTAGAAATCATTATTGCTCTTTGAGAAACTATTACACCTCAGGATACTTTACTTCCTGGGTGCAGGCTTAGTTCTGCCAACAGCCAGCTGGTGGTCCTACACAAAGCCCTTCATCCTTCTATTCTTCAGTGCTCTCAAAGTAAGGTCTTCAAAATGATGTTGTTTTGGAATATAGGTGAGGTTTGGTGGGTGAGCTCCGGAGCCAATGACCAAGAAAGAATTCTTGAGACGTCTTTGGTGCAAAATGGTGGTTTTATTAAAGCATAGGGACAGCACCCTTAGGCAGAAAGAGCTACTGCTCCCAGGTTATGAGGGGTGACTGATTATTTACTTGGGACTTGGGGGAAGTAAGGAGAAAGGATGTTTCAAAAGGATTTTCAGATGTTAAAGACTCACAGGGTACCAGACACCTTGCCATTGTCAAGTTGTTTTTCCCTATAGCAAGGCATTAACATTAAGGCAGTTGGAAGCTTCCTGGAGGACTGTCACACACATCACACCCAGGAGTAGTGGGGAGAGGTTTGTGGGGTGGTATCATCTTGTACTTCGTCCTCAGCTTACCTTCTGCTCCCTCATCAATAATATTGAGGGCTCCCACTGTTTTTTATTTTATTAATTCCAATGGTTCTTATAAAGGACATTGCTTTTTACTTTTTTTTTATTTTTTATTTTTTTGGACATTGCTTTTTATACATAAGTCTGTTTGTGAAAGGGGCTTTCATGTGTTTACCCATTGCTATTATCTGTAGAGAGACACAGCAAGGGTATTCAATTTAATCAAGTGACACAGGCAAAATTGAGTGGGTGTAAGTGGCATACCATAGATAGAGAAAGTTAAGTTCTGTTACTTTGTTGGGATTACCAAGAAGGGAATGCATAATTCAAGCAACCAGAAAAAAGTCTGTCTTACAAATGGAGAAACCAGTGATGTCTCCATACATGACTGGCTGGAATGAATGCACAAATGAAGAAAGTTAGACAAACTTCTAATCAATTTTGAGACACTCAGTGGCAGCAGCTTGTTTCCATTTTATCTTTTGGAACAAAGTTGGCTTGCCCGGAGAGAGTAGCAGTGAGCAGGGGCTTCTGGACTCCATGTCTGTGTTGAACATGATTACATATTACCTTCCAATGTCTGTTGTACAGAAGACTTAGTAGTGTGAGATGCTCAGTGAAAAATAAAATTCTGGGGTTGAATAAATGTGAGAGATGCTGAAATGTGAGAAGTGTTGCATGCTCTATTTTTCTCTCGCAAATTCCCAATGTTTGTTAACATGTTAAAGACAGAATTCCTGAAGGGAAGGGACCCTGCTAAGGTATCTACAAAGCAGTTTATTTAAATCAGTTTCAAAAACCCATTTGTCAAATTCTACCCAAAGTCTGTTAACTCTTTGTTACTCCAAGTAAGGTTATAAGCATAAAATGGAGGATATAGATTTAGAAATTTTTATAGAAACCTGACGCCCAACAACCATATTATCAGGAAATTGTCTCAGTGCATAGGTATGAATCAGTTCAGGAATTGGGGATGAGATGCTTGCAGTGTGAGCTGCAGACGAGCCATGTGTATAGGGACCACATTACAGTGTGCAGACTTTAAGGGTGATTTTTCAACTACAGTGCGTACTTACACATTTGAGAAAATGAAGGCATTTCATCCACAACATCTTTTTTTACAGTTATTATAATTTATTTTTTAAGAAATAGAAAACCCTTTAATTAAATGTTTTACATTTGCAGTTTATTAGCTAATCAACATCAACATGCAAAAATAAGTGCTAAATACAAGCCTTTATGGTATGATTTTGTGTAATCCTCAATGATTCATTTGATTTGAAAGGTCATTGGTGGTTACTTCAACTGAACTACTACTTTCCATAAGGAGTGGCAATAGATCTGCCACTTGTGGAGACATCAGAAAGGTCTCTGCAGAACTTGGTCCAGTGAATTTCCACATGAATACATTCTCAAGCAGGAATAAGGTCGCCTGAATGACTGCCCTTGAAACTAGCACAATCTGAGCCAGCCCTGTGGGCAGGGTTCTGCAGGCCACAGCTCTGCAGGGCACCGCCACTACTCTAGGCTAGTCAGGTTGTGGTTGCCACCCCTCCTGGTTCCTCCGTGGTGGGAGGGAGGGACCATTGGAGGGAGAACAATAGGGTCAGTGGTGTGGGAAATGACCGACTCCCGTTTCCAAAGCAGCTGAAGCTCCCAGGGCATGAAAGTCTCTCTGAAAGGCAGGCGTCAAGTACTTCAGGGGCACTTTGGAATCCTACCAGTGGAAACACTGTCCCCAAGCACAGATATACCCCATCTGACTCTTCTCCTAGGAGCACCTGTTGTCCTTCACTGATCTTTAATCACCAGAAACAGAAATGCAGACAGGAGGGGGGTGCCAGGGCTGGGGTGTTCTGGGCGGCTCTGCCTACATGATGCAGAATGCCTACATATTCTCAGATTGTGAGAAGTGGAGACTTCTTTGGTTCTTGGACAAATGACTTTGTCCTTTTGACAGATGGCAGAGAGTTGTAGATGTAGACTTAGCTATGGCCATTGGACAGCCTTGAGAGGGGCTGATTGTTCTCCATCATCGAGTCCCCTGAAATCTTACCGAGTAAGCAGGAATTGGTGCAGTGGGCCATGGGCAGGGGCTGCACTGATCACTCAGAAAGTGGCTGCACACAGATCATTTAGGGCTCTTGGAGAGCAGTCCTCCATGGAGAACTGTGGTGTCTTTATCACTGAGAGATTGGCCTTCAGAGTGAGGGTGAACACAGAGTTATTCCTCAGCTGGTGCAGCTAGTAATTGTACTGGAATGGCTGGCTCAGTATCTGCCACCGGGCTGGGTCTAGTAGATCCCTGTACAGCCAGATGTGCATTTCTGGTGGGAAGGTGAGCATATCCATGACCTGGTGGACCTTGGCCAGCTAGCTCCCTTCAGCCTGACCAAAGCACTCTCTCACATGTCTCATGGAATCCAGTCTCGTTTTGCAGGGTGAGTACAATGAACTCCTGAATCCTTAGGATGAACTCCGGGGCAGCTCTCCATGCCACTCTTGTATGCTAGCTTTCCCACAGTCTTGTAGTAGCTGCAGCGCAAGAGGCACTCCACCATCATGCAGTCCGTGTGCTTCCTCTTCCACAGGCTGGCTGCTGTGGGCTGGTCACTGCTATTTTTTGAGTTGCTCAATCCTGTGCTTTCACTTGGTGCTCTCATCCTCCATCTGGATGGACCGCGCCGTTCAGAAGGCTGACTCTGGAGTCCTTGTCTGGGCAGCTGCTCAGGGTCAGCTCAGCCACCACCGTAGTGATGTAGCTTGTCTCTTGGTGGATGTTTTTTTGAGCAGTGTTTCATAGTGCACCCTGAGGATCAGGTCTGCCTGCATCATCAGGTTCATGGAAAGCTGAGTAGCTGACTCCTATACTGCCATCTTGAATCCATAAAACATTAGCCACAATCATTGTAATTTAAAATCAAACCAGTGTCAATGTAACTAAGTGAGATTTGTATTATTTATTTTTAATCCTAATTTGCTGACAGTGGAACATGTTTTATTAGATTATTTTTTAACCAAGAAAATATATTAGTAAACCAAGTGGTGAGGATGGAAGTGGTCTGAGACAATGAAGACCAAATGAGTCTGTTTTCATATTACTCAGAAGCACTATTTCTTGTGTACTGAATTTGTGTTTTGTTAAAGAGTTTTTAAATCAAGGTGAAATTCACCTAATATAAAAGTAGCCATTTTAAAGGGTACAATTCACTTCATGATGTTGTACAACATGAATTTGTTCTTTTGGCAGTAGTTGGAGGTGAGAGAGCAAAACCACCTATATGTTATTTGCAGAGATGCACTGGGTAGTGAAGCAAGGACACATTCAAAAATTTAAGTGGTTTCATATAGGAAATGAAGGATTGGGTTAAAACAACAAAAAATCAAAAAATTAGAGAAAAGTATGAAATTTAAAGGCAATAATATCAGAAGTTTAATATTATATATCTAAATATTACACATCAGTACTTTGCTGGCTTCTAAAACAGCTGAACTTTAGGAGGCTAGACCAAGAGGCAAGACTCATGAAAAATAGCATCGATATGGTTCCTTCAAAGTACTGGATGAATATGTGGCATAGAAGGTACTGAAGCACCATCAATATGACAAGTACAGCTAGTGACATGTTTCTCAATTTTTCCTAATGAAAGCACAAATAATGTAAATATAATAGTAGTCCTTTTGATAAATGTTCAATTGAATATGGTGCTGGTATGAAGGAAGAACTTTGTTTTTCAGCTTCGTTATTAATAAACACAGTAAGCTCTGAAGGGTGTGAAGCCATAAAGGATCGCCTAGTTAACAAAGGTGGTTTGGAGCTTTTTAGTTTTGCATAGGAGGTTGTTCTGATGTTGAGGTGACAATGACAGGTAACCATTCTGGATCAGATACCAGAGTAAGGAGCTTGTGCCAGGACGTAAGTCAGTCCATGGCTTTTTGCCCTAAGAAGACTTCTTTCTCCCTCACAAAATGTCTGCACATTAAATAGTGTATTTAATGATGGGCAGATTAGAAAAATAAATCCAGTTTTCTAGCCCTTTCAGTATCCATGTTTTTTGCAGGAAATGAAGTCTGTTTTCTCCTCTCTGAATCTGGTTTGGCTTTTTACATGTGTTGGCTAATAGAATGCAGAGGAAGTAAAGACATGTTAGTTTTGACTCTAAGGCCTCACAGATCCTTGCCCACTTCTCTCTTGGACCTCTGCCAAGCCTGAGCTAGTCTAATGGGTAATGGGAGACAGAGGTCTCCATCACCTATACTCTGCCAACAACCTGCCTGCTCCCAGACAAACAACACTTCCCAGCACAACCACTCCCTCACTGAGCAGCCTGCTGATAGCAGCTGCCCAGAGAGCATAGCCAACTTGACTGAGTCTGGCCCAGATGCCTGAACTGACCAGCTGACCCAAAGATGTGAGAGCAGTCATCAAGAATTATTCTAAGTCCTAGCATTTTGAGATAATGTAGTAAAAACTGTGAATTATGTAAAGGGTGAGGTGTTAGCATTTGAAATGATTCTTTTTATGATGTACCAGGCAAGCAGATCACAAAAAAACTGGTATTGTATATTTATGTGTGATTGTTATTGAAAAGTTCTGACAAGAATGTTTAAACTTCTGAACAAACTTGAGTGCTTTTTTTTTTAAGATGAGAAAGTAGTTTGGTTCCAACTTTTCCATGATGTAAATGGGAGAGCCAGATGTGCCCCTTTTTCTGTTGTCTTTAGTATTTTCTATGATCATAATACTTCTCTAAGGAGGAAAGACAATGTGGATTTCAATGATAGATAAGATTGAAGGGCAGATGTAAAAGTAAGAAGCATAGAAGAATATTGTCTACTGATTGTGTATAATAGACTTGGCAGAGTTAACAAAACAAAGAAACAAACACAAGGTGTCCAGTGAATTTGAATTTATATTAATATTAATAAAAAACAATTTTTAGTGTATGTCTAAAATATTATATAGAGCATACTGACACTAATATAAATGTGTGCATATATGTATATAGAATTCATCTGAAATTCAAATTTAACTGGGCCTTTTGTATTTAATGTGGTAATCTGATTACATAATTTAAATTACATTTAATTCATTTAATTACAAATTACATTTAATTCATCATCTATGATTCTGGTTTTCCTTGCATTATTGTCTTAACTCCTATGGACAACACTGGCAAAAAGCTAAGGGTGTTTATCTCAGACAAAGAGATGTCTGCTGAGTTATATATTGTGCACATGCTCATGAGTATAAGTTGACTCAAATAGAAATTGGGGTCTAGAATGATGATGAGGGGAAAGAAGTGAGTAAGAAGTAAATGAAGTTTGTTTCATGTAACAAATAAGCTAGAATTGAACAGGGGTGCCATTAAAGGAACACTATTTTTCATCAGGGCAAAATTGGCACAGTGCACGTATATACACACACACAGATTTTAGTAGACATATACATGTAATGCATAGACTTCTTTTTCTTGGCTTAGAAAATATAAAAAGAATTCTTGTATTGAACATAAGCTCATCAGTTTTCATTCTCTATGTTAAGATTGCTCTGAAAAAAAAACCATGACCAAAATAGTATATCCATTCTCTGAGGCAAAGTACTCAGTAAAAAAGCATGTTTTCAGCAATATATTTCGGCTAGTGTTTATAGAAAATTGAATCTAAGCCCCATTGACTAGAAGAGAGACTGGGTACCCATGAGAAATGACCCTATGACACCGTGGAAAGAGTAAATGATAATGACATGTCCTGTTCTTCCCCAAAGAAACCCATGACCATTTACTCAGATAAACAGCCACTGGGGAATTGACATGTCTAAGTTATACCTGCTCCCTGGGGACTATTTGCACCCAGTGCTTGGTCCATAGGCGGCTACAAAGTCCCAGCTCTCTTACCTGCCTACCAGTGTTCTGTGTAACATAGACTCTCCTCTGTGCTATGTAAACATTGCCATCCCTTGCAACAATAAGGGAGCTTACTCAGTGGGTTTGATGTGGATGGCCCAGAAAGTTCTGTGCTTACATGGCACCATTTCCTGTGAACACCCATAAGAGGTTATGTCTGATCTTTACTTCTACAGAGAACCTGAAGAGAATGAAAAGGAACAGCAGGCCACTGCTAAAAAGGCTATGATGAAGGAGGAATTTCAGGGTGAAACATCTGCCCTAGTTCCTGAGTTCACGGCTACTCAACCTCAAGTCACAGACTGGTCTGAAGGCATTGCAGGTGCCCTCTGTGCCTGTTGATCAGTTCCCTACAGAAGACTGGAGCACTCCACCTGCCACTGAAGACTGGTCTGCAGCTCCCATTCCCACTGTTGCTACTGAATGGGTGGCAACAACCACTGAGTGGTCTTAGCTTCTCTTCCACAAAAACAAATAAAATAGAAACAAGGTTGATAGAAAATAAGCAGTTTCAAAAAAGAAAAAGAAGAAAAAAAGATTTATTTTAAAGTGATTTCTGCACCAGTGTGGGCTTTGAACTCACAATTCTGAGATCTAGAGTCACATGCTTTGCCAGCTGAGCCAGCCTCTGACCCCTTGTGTTTCCTGTCTTGGTTGGAGTACCTGTACTCATCCTGTCTCCCAAGATGGAAATCTGGAACTTATTCATGACCCTCTCCTCTCCTCTCCTCTCCTCTCCTCTCCTCTCCTCTCCTCTCCCTATCCTTTTGCCAACATCCATATAATCAGTGGTCCAGACCTGTTGACTCTCTCTCTTAATATCTCTGAAATATATTCTCTCCAAGCTATCCTCAGAGATATCATAAATTTTAGGACCTCATTCATTCATGCTTTGACTATTGAAAGAGTCTCTTATTTGGTCAGTTTATCTATAGTGACTCCCTTCCAACTCTCTGTCACTACTCTACTAGATAATTTTGTTTTCCCTTGGTTTGGCTTTGAGAGATAACATGGCCCCTGAAGGCTGGCTGCATATTCAGGTGATTTTCAAAATGTGATCCATGGGACCTGGAACAAGTCTCCTTTCACACAGGTTTTAGATCCTGAAAAGTACCCTCAGCTTTGGAGAGTTTGAAAACTGTTGTGATGTAATACTGACTACTTGTATTTCCCCCAAACACTCCAAGTTGCTTCACTAATATTTTCTCTTGTCCATGGATCCTTTGTGTCTGGAACAATCTTCACTGCTTTTATAACTTGGCAGATCACTGACTATATCTCAAAATGGGGCTTGGAAATCACGTAATTTTCGAAGCCTTCTTGAATACAGGGGTGGATCCCATTGGGAACCACCTCAGTTTTCTTTTACCATTTGGAATTGAGAAAAAGGTCCCTCTTTAAACTCTGCAAATCCATGACTTTTTAGATTCTATTTCCTTTTACTTTTACTTGAAAATTGGCCAATTCCTTTATGAGTTCTTTTTCTTTATCCCATAAAAAGGTGTTATTACCTATAACAATTAGCATTTCCAACCTCTTCCCTTTGAGTTATAAGTTCATTAGGCATACAATCTGACTTCTGAGTTATTGCAAGCCATGGTTTTACCAGATATTTTGCTACTGTATTATGTAGATTGTGATCCTTTTGGCCTCCAATAATAATTTTCTCACAAGAGTGCTGCCTGACACCTAAGTCAATATCATATATTATAAATTCTTCATGATGTCCCCAATCCTGGTACTATTTTTGTATTTTCATGATAGATTAGGTTTTGCTGTGGTAATAACTCCAAAATTTCATGGTTTGAAGAAGCAGATTTGGGGGCATCTGGGTGGCTCAGGCAGTTAAGTGTCTGCCATTGGCTCAGGTCATGATCCCAGGGTTCTGGGATTGAGCCCCATGTTGGGCTCCCTGTTTTTCCTTCTCCCCCTTGCTCCTGTTCTCACTCTCTCAAATAAATAAAAAATAAATAAGGGAATATATATATCTCTATTTTGTTGTCGTTTAGGTTCCCAAACCAACAGGAATGTGCCATCTGGAGAGTGGATGGTTTCTGTGGCAGGGTGTAAGAGTCCATGGTAAATCCCATCTTGATCCTTAAAGCTTCTGCTCAGCAATGACACACATACCTACTGTTCACACTTTGGTGGTTAAAACATGTTGTGTGGCCACATCTCATGAGAAGGAAATTGGAATAAGGTCCTATCTCTGGAATGGGGATTATTTGATGCACTGAACTCATGGTTATCATGGTACAGTTGATTGATATGTGGAAATATGCAAGAATTTAGTAATTTGTATATTTTCTTTTTTAAAAAAAATTTAAGTAGGGACACCTGGGTGGCTTAGCAGTTGAGAGTCTGCCTTCAGCTCAGGGCATGATCCAGGGCCCAGGGATTGAGTCTCACATCAGACTCCCTGTGAGGAGCCTACTTCTCCCTCTGTCTATGTCTCTGACTCTCTTTCTGTGTCTCTCATGAATAAATAAATATATCTTAAAAAATATTATAAGTAATCCGTATATCCAAAAGGGGGCTTGAACTCACAACACTGAGATCAAGAGTTGTATGCTCTACCAACTGAGCCAGCCAGGTGCATCTTGTGTATTTTCTTTTTAAAAGATCTTTAACTGTTAGATTCTTCTTTATTCACTTTAAATTATGATTTGGAACTCATGTATTCTAGTTCTAGTTTGTGTAGCTTTACCATTAACCTTTTAACAAACATGTTTACACATATTTTTCTATCAACATTAAGAAGTAATGAGAGTTCTCATATATTGCCAGGAAATGTTTAGCTGTTTAAAAAACATCTTGTGGGATGGGGCAAGATGGCGGAGGAATACGGTCTCCAAGTCACCTTCCCCACTAACTTACCTAGATAACTTTCAAATAATACTGAAAACCTACGAATCTGACCTGAGATTTTTTAAAAAAATTTTTTTAAATGTTTATTTATTTATGATAGTCACAGAGAGAGAAAGAGAGAGAGGCAGAGACACAGGCAGAGGGAGAAGCAGGCTCCATGCACCAGAAGCCCGATGTGGGATTCGATCCCGGGTCTCCAGGATCGTGCCCTGGGCCAAAGGCAGGCGCCAAACCCCTGGCCACCCAGGGATCCCTGACCTGAGATTTGAAGAGAGAACAGCTGGAATGCTACAGAGAGAAGAGTTTGAACTTCTAACAAGAAATATCTAGAGTGAAATTTACTTAGGTCCTGGTTGATATTCTTGATGCAGCCCACTCATACAACCACTCTGCACTGAGCAAAATGACTAAAAAGAATTCACCACAAAAGGATCAGAAACAGTACTCTCTGCCACAGAGTTACAGATTTTGGATTACAATGATGTCAGAAAGCCAATTCAGAAGCACACTCATAAAGTTACTGGTGGCTTTGGAAAAAAGCATAAAGGATTCAAAAGATTTCATGACTGTGGAAATAGATCTAATCAGGCCTAAATTAAAAATGAATTAAATGAGATGCAATCCAAACTGGAGCTCCTAATGACAAGGGTTAATGAGGTAGAAGAAAGAGTGAGTGACATAGAAGACAATTTGATGGCAAGGAAGGGATCTGAGGAAGAGAGAAAAACAATTCAAAGACCATAAGAAAGACTAAGGGAAATAAATGACAGCCTCAGAAGGAAAAATCTACATTTAATTGGGGTTCCACGGGGTGCTGAAAGGGACAGAGGGCCAAAAAGCATATTTGAACAAATCATAGCTGAGAACATCCCTAATGTGGGGAGGGAAACAGGCATTCATTCCAGGAGATAGATCCCCTTCTAAAATCAATAAAAACTGTTCAACACCTCAATATTTAATAGTGAAACTTGAAAATTCCAAAGATAAAGAGAAAATCCTTAAAGCAGTAAGAGGCAAGAGATCCCTAACTTATATGGGGAGAATTATTAGATTCACAGCAGACCACTCCAGAGAGACCTGGCAGGCCAGAAAGGGCAGGCAGGATATATTCAGGGTCCTAAATGAGAAGAACATGCAGCCAAGAATACTTTATCCAGCAAGGCTGTCATTCAAAATAGAAGGAGAGATAAAGAGCTTCCAAGAAAGGCAGAAACTGAAAGAATATGTGACCACCAAACCAGCTCTGCAAGAGATATTAAGGGGCATCATGTAAAAGAAAGAAGGTGCCCAAAGAAATAATCCACAAAAACAGGGACTGAATAGGTATTATGAAGGCACTAGATTCATATCTTTCAATGGGCTTAATGATCCCACCAAAAGGCACCAGGCTTCAGACTGGATAAAAAATCAAGACCCATCTATTTGCTGTCTACAAGACACTCAATTTATACCTAAGGACACCTAAAGCCTGAAAATGAAAGGTTGTAGAATCATTTACCATTCAAATGGTCCTCAAAAGAAAGCAGGGGTGGCAATCCTCATATCAGATAAATTAAAGTTTATCCCAAAGACTGCAATAAGAGATGAAGAGGGGACACTATATCATACTTAAAGAATCTATCCAACAAGAGGACCTAACAATCATGAATATTTATGCCCTGAATGTGGGAGCTGCCAAGTATATCCATCAATTAACAACCAAAGTTAAGACATACTTAGATAATAATACACTAATACTGGAAGACTTCAACACGGTGCTTTCTGCAAAAGACAGGTATTCTAAACACAACATCTCCAAAGAAACAAAAGCTTTAAATGATACATTGGACCACATGGATTTCACAGATATTTACAGAAGTTTACATCCAAACGAACCTGAATACACATTCTTCTCAAGTGCACACGGAACTTTCTCCAGAATAGACCACATACTGGGTCACAAATCGGGTCTCAACCGTTACCAAAGATTGGGATCATATCATAATGCCTTGAAATTAGAGCTAAATCACAAGAAGTTTGGAAGGACTTCAAACACCTGGAGGTTAAGACCATCCTGCTAAAAGATGAAAAGGTCAACCAGGAAATTAAGGAAGAATTAAAAAGATTCATGGAAACTAATGAGAATGAAGATACAACTGTTCAAAATCTTTGGGATGCAGCAAAAGCAGTCCTGGGGGGAAATACATCACAATACAAGCATCCATCCAAAAACTGGAAAGAACTCAAATACGAAAGCTAATCTTACACATAAAGGAGCTAGAGAAAAAACAGCAAATACATCCTACACCCAGCAGAAGAAGAGAGTTAATAAAGATGCAAGGAGAACTCAATGAAATCGAGACCAGAAGAACTGTGGAACAGATCAACAAAACCAGGAGTTTGTTCTTTGAAAGAATTAATAAGATAGATAAACCATTAGCCAGCCTTATTAAAAAGAAGAGAGAGAAGACTCAAATTAATAAAATCATGAATGAGAAAGGAGAAATCACTACCAACACCAAGGAAATACAAACGATTTTAAAAACATATTATGAACAGCTATACGCCAATAAATTAGGCAATCTAGAAGAAATATATGCATTTCTGGAAAGCCACAAACTACCAAAACTGGAACAGGAAGAAATAGAAAACCTGAACAGGCCAATAACCAGGGAGGAAATTGAAGCAGTCATCAAAAACCTCCCAAGACACAAAAGTGCAGGGCCAGATGGCTTCCCTGGGGAATTCTGTCAAACGTTTAGAGAAGAAACTATCCTATTCTACTAAAGCTCTTTGGAAAGATAGAAAGAGATGGAGTACTTCCAAACTCGTTCTATGAGGCCAGCATCACCTTAATTCCAAAACCAAAGACCCCATCAAAAGGAGAGTTATAGACCAATATCCCTGATGAACATGGATGCAAAAATTCTGAACAACATACTAGCCAACAGGATCCAACAATACATTAAGAAAATTATTCACCATGACCAAGTAAGATTTATTCCCGGGACACAAGGCTGGTTCAACACTCGTAAAATGATCAATGTGATTCATCATATCAGCAAGAGAAAAACCAAGAACCATATGATCCTCTCATTAGATGCAGAGAAAGCATTTGACAAAATACAGCAACCATTCCTGATCAAAACTCTTCAGAGTGTAGGGATAGAGGGAACATTCTTCGACATCTTAAAAGCCATGTACCAAAAGCCCACAGCAAATATCATTCTCAATGGGGAAGCACTGGGAGGCTTTCTCCTAAGATCAGGAACAAGACAGGGACGTCCACTCTCACCACTGCTATTCAACATAGTACTGGAAGTCCTAGCCTCAGCAATCAGACAACAAAAAGACATTAAAGACATTCGAATTGGCAAAGAAGTCAAACTCTTCCTCTTTGCCGATGACATGCTACTGTACTTAAAAAAACCCAAAAGTCTCCACCCCAAGATTGCTAGAACTCATAGAGCAATTTGGTAGTGTGGCAGGATACAAAATCAATGCCCAGAAGTCAGTGGCTTTTCTATACACTAACAATGAGACTGAAGAAAGAGAAAATAAGAAGTCAATCCCATTTACAATTGCACCAAATGCATAAGATACCTAGGAAGAAACCTAATCAAAGACGTAAAGGATCTATACTCTAAAATCAACAGAACACTTCTGAAAGAAATTGAGGAAGACACAAAGAGATGGAAAAATATTCCATGCTCATGGATTGGCAGAATTAATATTGTGAAAATGTCAATGTTACCCAGGGCAACTTACATGTTTAATGCAATCTCTATCAAAATATCAAGGACTTTCTTCAGAGAGTTAGAACAAATTATTTTAAGATTTGTGTGGAAACAGAAAAGAACCCAAATAGCCAGGGGAATTTTAATAAAGAAAACCATATCTGGGGGCATCACAATGTCAGATTTCAGGTTGTACTACAAAGCTGTGGTCATCAGGACAGTGTGGTACTGGCACAAAAACAGACACATAGATCAGTGGAACAGAATAGAGAATCCAGAAGTGGACCCTCAACTTTATGGTCAACTAATATTCGATAAAGGAGTAAAGACTATCCACTGGAAGAAAGTCAGTCTCTTCAATAAATGGTGCTGGGAAAATTGGACATCCACATGCAGAAGAATGAAACTAGACCACTCTCTTGCACCGTACACAAAGATAAACTCAAAATGGATGAAAGATCTAAATGTGAAACGTAGTTCCATCAAAATCCTAGAGGAGAACACAGGCAACACCCTTTTTGAACTCGGCCACAGTAACTTCTTACAAGCTAAATCCATGAAGGCAAAAGAAACAAAAGCAAAAATGAACTATTGGGACTTCATCAAGATAAGAAGCTTTTGCACAGCAAAGGATACAGTCAACAAAACTAAAAGACAACCTACAGAAGGGGAGAAGATATTTGCAAATGACGGATCAGATAAAGGGCTAGTTTCCAAGATCTATAAAGAACTTATTAAACTCAACAACGTAGAAACAAAAATCAAATCATGAAATGGGCAAAAGACGTGAAGAGAAATCTCACAGAGGAAGACATAGACATGGCCAACATGCACATGAGAAAATGCTCTGCATCACTTGCCATCAGGGAAATACAAATCAAAACCACAATGAGATACCACCTCATACCAGTGAGAATGGGGAAAATTAACAAGGCAGGAAACCACAAATGTTGGAGAGGATGCGGAGAAAAGGGAACCCTCTTGCACTGTTGGTGGGAATGTGAACTGGTGCAGCCACTCTGGAAAACTGTGTGGAGGTTCCTCAAAGAGTTAAAAATAGACATGCCCTACGATCCAGCAATTGCACTGTTGGGGATTTACCCCAAAGATACAGATGCAATGAAACTCCGGGACACCTGCACCCCGATGTTTCTAGCAGCAATGTCCACAATAGCCAAACTGTGGAAGGTGACCTGGTGTCCATTGAAAGATGAATGGATAAAGAAGATGTGCCCTTGTATACAATGGAATATTACTCAGCTATCAGAAATGACAAATACCCACCATTTGCTTCCATGTCGATGGAACTGGAGAGTATTATGCTGAGTGAATTAAGTCAATTGCAGAGGGACAAACATTATATGGTCTCCTTCCTTTGGGGAATATAAAAAATAGTGAAAAGGCATAAAGGGAAAAGGAGAGAAAATGAGTGGGAGGTATCAGTGAAGGTGACAGAACATGAGAGACACCTAAAGTGGGAAATGAACAAGGGGTGGTGGAGAGGGAGGTGGGCTGGGTATTGGGGTTAGTGGGTCATGGGCACTGAGGGGGCACTTTATGGTATGAGCACTGGGTGTTATGCTATATGTTGGCAAATGGAATGCCAATAAAAAGTATATATGAAAAAAGAAAATAAATAAATAAAAAACATCATGGCAGTTACTCAAAAAGATAAGCAGAGTTACCATAGGACCCAGAAATTTCACTCCCAGGTAACTAAGATTTGAATATATGTGTCCCCATAAAGGTGTGCATACTAATATTCAGAGCAGCACTATTCATAATGTCCCAAAAGTGAAAACAACCTGAATGTCCATGAAGAAATGGAAGAATAAACAAAGTGTGGTCCATCCATGTGATGGACTATTACTCAGCCTTAGAAAGGAATGAAATACTGATACATACCACAGTGTGCAAAAGTTAACCAGAAATAAGAAACATAATAAACATAATAAAATAACCAGCCATGATGTACCACATTTTATATGATACTATTTATATTAAATGTTTAGAATAAGCAAATATATTCAGACAGAAAGTACATTAGTGGTTGAGAGGGGTTAGGGGAGATGTGGATAGAGAGTGATTACAAATGTGTATGGTATTTCTTTATGCACCAAAGAAAATGTTCTGGATTTAGATAGTGGTGATGACTACACATATCTGTAAATATAATAAAACCATTATATTGTATAGTTTATTTATTTTTAATTAGTTTTTTAAAAAATAGGCTCTATGCCCAATGTGGGGCTTGAACTCATGACCCTGAGATCAAGAGTTGCATGTTCTACCAACTGAGCTAGCAGGTGCCCCTGGATTGTGAACTTGATGGTATGTGAATTATATTGCAATAAGGCATTGTTTAGAGAAAAAAAAAGTAATTAGATCTGTAATATTCATATAGTGAACAAGATGAGACCTTTAGTGTACTTCCAGGTCCCTTTTTGTTCCTTTCCTTGGGTTTATTTAAGGGACTTCCCACTTTTACTGGCCCTGACCTACATCATCCTTCCTCTAAATCATAGCTCTGCAAAGGGAAGAATGGGGGCATCTAATATACAACTGTAGGATTTGAAATCAGCTCCATAGCCAATGATACTTGCAAGTTTCAAGATATTGTTTGTGAGAACATATCGAGAAACCAAAGTAAGAATGACAATTATAGAATCATTTCTGTGGACATATTCTCTAAAGCCAGGATTCATCTGAGGAAATGCCAAATGCTAACTTTATAATTGTGTACATATGTCACAAGAGAGGAAAAACATTCTCTGTGATTATCAACGGGGTAGAAGGGAAACATGGAGAGGAAAATGTGGGTTTGAAAAATCATATTTCAACTTACTATTGCTTTCATTTGCTTTCAGTCATAGTATTCATTTAGATGGCCTAGATAAATCAAAGGAGGGCACGGGCTATTTCTGTCTGTCCAAAAGGCTCATGGATCGAACTACATCTTATAATTGCATTTGGTCTATTGTGTGTGTATCTACAAATGTGTATAGTATATAAATGTTTTACTATCCTGCTAGATCACATCCCTAGTGCACAAGGGGTCGTGTTTTCCATGTCTTCTACATGAAGTCCTGAAAAGCACAGTATATACTTAAGACGCAGCCTTGGTTTCTTCAACTGTAAATGCTGGATAATGGCTATCTCTCTTAGAACCAGCAGCAATATAGGTGAATTACAAAAATATGCAAGAGGATGTATACAAAAACCACAAGTTTAGCCCTGAGATTTTCAGTGGTGAATCTTCACTGAGAAGAAAACAAGTGGGGAGGAGAGACTGGGGGCTTGGATATGGGAACTCCTGCTGTGAACCATTTACTGCATGGAGCTCCTGCAGGTGTGGCAAGGCCCACAGGAAAGGCGGGTACTGAGCAAGCGAGTGGCTATGTCCACGATGAATGACAGTATCTCCATACCCCTCACAGGTTAGCTTGTTGAGTAATATGAGCTTAGCCTTCAGCTGTGGTAATGGCCACAGCCATTGTGGCCATGTGGTCCCTGAGCTACGTGGGTCTTGCTCTCTGTCCTGGGATTTTCTGCACTTCCTCATCTTGAACAAAGCTGTGACTGAGCCCACTGCAGCCAATTCAGGTAAAAACTCGGGATAATGAGAATCAAGGTGAATTTGGGCTCATGTTAAGAGCTTTCTTGTAGTTCAGTTCATTGACTATAGGACTGCCAGTGAGATTTGACAATAAAAATATAAGTCATCTGTTACATTTGAATTTCAGATAAATGACAAATAGTATTTTGGTGTAAGTATATCCCAAGTATTTCACATTTAGCTAGGTGTCCTGTATTTTATCTGGCAACCCTAATTGGCTGATATTTCAATATCAGATACAGCATAGAACATAGAGTTAAGTGGAACCTTTAAGGTTTACTTATTCACTGCATTACATTAGTTAAAACATATCTGAACTGACCTAATCAATATTAGATCCTACCTATCTTAAAGGAATCCTTTACTTCAAGGGAATTCTAGCATCTATTCTAAATCCACTTTAATTTAAAGGTATCTTTAATTCAAAGGTATCTTTAATCCAAAATTTTACTGTGCATGTACATATGTAAATATGTGTGTGTGTGCAAGCCTATGTGTGTGCTCATGCACATGTGTGCACCTGAGGGCATGCATATTTATATTTATGTGTGTGTTTGATCACATCTATGTGGCTGGTAGAAAGAAAGAGCATCTAAGTTGCATCTCTCTGCAGAACAAAGAAGCATGTACTTGCAGACCTGGATCAGGCCTTGTGTCAGACCTGCCTTTATCATTGGTGAGCACTGGAATTACCAGTGAGTCATAGGGCCTGGCAGAATAGGACACTTTGTAACAGTCATAGAAAATAGAAGATGATCTTAACAAAGACCTATTTATTCCAAATTCTCAGGCAAGATCTCTTAAAAAAAAATGAAAGGCAGGATGAATAAAATATACCAAGTAATACTTTGAAAGGCAAGAGAATCATGTTTTTTGCACCTTAGCATATAATTTACTGAATTGAAATGTCAGTCATTATAAATGCATGTGATCACTTTTTTCTCTAAAATGAGAAATGAAGGAAGCACTCAACAACTCATGAGTCTGTTCATAAAGAAAATTTTTACAGGTTGGAAGAATGGCTACCAGCAAATTTGATAGGTTATTTTGGAGAAAGAAATATGTATTTTGACCTTCAAAAGAGAAAAAGGCACTTTGTGGCCTTATCCAATTTCACAGCAGACATCCATGTAAATCATGCAACTTGCTCTTGAGAACAGGAGGGGGGTTGGTCCCTTGGTACTTTCTTTTCTTTGGTTTAGTTTCAAGATTAAGAAGCTGATGCAGCTGAATGGAAATAACTTTTTCATTATTACCTTCTTTGAATTTTTATCCACGCAAATTGTTTTTCCCCCAAAATAGAAAAGAATGATATAAATCATTGGCTAGTTGCCATCAACTTTGCAGCTATTTCTATAACTGTCAGTGTAGTATAAGGTATGCATGTTTATGTATGTGTGTGTCTCCTTTCCCCCTTAACCTCTCCTGGTTAAGTTGTATTTAAAACAAGAGAGGACTTTTTTTTCTTCCTGCTTCCAAGATTATGTTTCTGCCTTGAATTTCTGCAAAGGCAATTCCTCCTTCTCCCTGTACAGACTCTGGCTTCAATGATCCATCTCCTCCAGTGTAGCCTTAGCTGGCATTCTGAAGCCCCTTTCCTACATTGGGCACCATGCCTCAAGGGCCAGCACACTCAAAAGGAAGAAGTTACTTGGCTGTGTTAAATAACAAAAATTCAACTGGATAACTTTAAAGATCAAATTGGTTTTATTCAACAATTCATGAAATAGGCAGCATCCCATATAGAAATAGAGAGGAGCTCTGAAGGCCTATACTAATGGCAGGTTTTTCAAAGGCAGAGAGGTGGTTGGAAAAAGAAATTTTTAGTAAAGAATGCATTGTTTCTGGTAAGGTCACCTTCCTAAGGGAAATGGAAAGGGCCCATTGAGCAGATTATTTCACTAGTGGTAACCACATCATTCCATGTTGACTGGTTAAAAGTTGCGTTCCTGGAAAGCTGGAACTGTAGTCAACATTAGATATGTCTTAGTTTGCCGATGTGAAGCTTATCACAAGTGACACCACTTCTGACCCCTTTTCTCTTCTTTAACAGCTTTAACCTCCAATCCTCTTTTCTTCCGTGTTCAATAATCCTTTATTTTATAAATATTCGGTCAAGACCATACACCCCACTAAGCTCTGGGTTATAATAGTAAGACAATAAAACAAAGACCTGACCCTGCCCTCATAGAACTTTCAGTCATGCAGAAATATACATGAATGCGATAAGCACACATTTTTTTGTTCTGTAGCAGATGAAGTGCCCTCAGAGGTCCATGACAAACACGTTAGGGAGCTCAGAAACAGCTTCCCTAAGAAATGCCTGTGTAGCTGGGAGGTGAAGGAAGATGAGTTAGCTTGACAAAGACAGGTGGAGGTGGGACAATATTACTGACTCTTTCACAGTAGGTGCAAAGACCGTCTGTCTACTAGGAGAGAACAGTGCACTGTTCAGGAAATTGGGAGAAACCCAGCATAACCAGAGCAAAGAATGAGAGGAGCACGGAGCAAGTTGAGGCTGGAGCCGTTGGCTGTGGCAGATTATGCAGGACTCTGGGACACATGAAGGATTTTGATTGGGGCTGAGGATTGGTGTATGGGCTCAATTTGTTTTTGAGAGCCATATTAGGTAGATTGCTGTACCCTCCTAGTTGTCTGCTCTCTCAGTGACATTTAATGTCAGAACAGACAGCCTGGTATGATTTGGCCTTCACCCTCCACCCCTTTTTAAAAAGGATCATATTGTTTCTGATGAGATGTCAGAATGTCTGATGAGTGATAATTCTTACTGTTTATCCTCTGTAGGTGGTGTCTCTTTAATCTCTTTGTTTTGTTTCTTAAATTCCACATATGAGTGAAATATGGTATTTGTCTTTCTCTGACATATTTCACTTAGCATCATACCCTTTAGATCCATCCATGTTCTTGCAAATGGCAAGATTTCGTTCTATTTTATGGCTAAGTAATATTCCATGTTAATATTCTACTTTCTTCTTTATCCATTCATCTATGCAGGGGCTTTAGGCTGCTTCTATATCCTGGCTATTCTAAATAATGCTGCAATAAACATAGTGAACATATCTTTTTAAATTCATGTTTTTGTTTCCTTTGGGTAAATACTAAGTAGTACAATTACTGGATCATGTGGTAATTCTATTTTCAATTTTTTGAGAAACTTCCATACTGTTTTCCACAGTGGCTGCACAAATTTACATTCCCACCAACAGTGCCCAAAAGTTATTTTTCTCCACATCCTTGCCAATACTTGTAATTTCTTGGTTTTGATTTCAGTCAATCTGACAGGTATGAGGTGATATCTCATTGTGATTTTGATTTACCTTTCCTGATTATTAGTGATGTTGAGCATCTTTTGATGTGCTTATTGGCCATCTGTATGTCTTGTTTGGAAAAATGGCTATTCATGTTCTTCACCCATTTTTAGTTGAATTATTTGCTTTTTTGTGTGTAGTGAGTTACAATAAGTTCTTTATATATTTTGGATATTAACCTCTTATTGGATACATAATTTGTAAATATGTTCTCCCATTCAGTGGGTTGTCTTTTTGTTTTGTTGATGGCTTACTTCCTTTTTATTTTGATGTAGTCCCAATAGTTAATTTTTGCTTTTATTTCTCTTGCCTTAGAAGACATATCTAGAAAAATGTTATGGCCAATGTCAGAGAAATTACTATCTGTGTTATTTTCTAAGATTTTTATGGTTTCAGGTATCACACTTAGGACTTTAACCCAGGTTGAGACTATTTTTGTGTATGATATAAGAAAGTGGTCTAGTTTCATTCTTTTGCAGGTAGCTGTCCATTTTCCCAATACCATTTGTTGAAGAGACTCTTTTTTCCATTGTATATTCTTGCATCCTTTGTCATAGATTAATTGACCATAAATAAAGACATTGATTTATTTCTGGATTTTCTATTCTGTTCCACAGATCTATGTGTCTTTTTTTTGTACCAGTACCAAACTTTTTTGATTCAGTATTTTTTTTTTCTGCATGCTTTAGTTAGGATAGCTTTTATTGACTTGTCTTCAAGTTCACTAAAATTTTCTTATGCAGTGTTCAATCTTCTTTTAAGCCCAGATGGTTAATTTTCATTTCAGACATTGAATTTTTAAGTTCTAGAATTTCCAACTTCAGTTTTATAAATTTCCAATTTATACTTTCTATTTCTCTGCTGAGATATCCCATCTGTTTAATCATTCTGTCCACCTTTTCCTATAAATTCTTGAGCATATTTTTCATATGTGTTTGAAGATTTTTATTTGTAAGACTCAGTATCTGTCATCTCTGGGTATGTTTATATTGACTATTTTCCCACATTCCTGATTTTGGATTGTATTTTTCTACTTCCTTGTTTGTCTAATAACTTTTTATTATATGCTGGATTTTGACATTTAAAGCTCCTTATTTTATATTTTATTTTGCTGATTCAGGAACTGGAATGCATGGCACTATATTATAATAATATGATTTGTATGTCCTGGAATTAACATCTCTCTTCAGTTATTTATCAGATGCTTATCAGTGAAGAAAACAGCTCATCAGATAATCCAAACTTCTTTAAATTAAGAAACTGAGGCCCAATGTGGTTTGTCAAGCACCACATAGTAAATCTTAGAGCTGAGTCTTTTTTTTTTTAAAGATTTTATTTATTTATTCATGAGAGAGAGAAAGAGAGAGAGAGAGGCAGAGACACAGGCAGAGGGAGAAGCAGGCTCCATGCAGGGAGCCCGACGTGGGACTCAATCCCGGGTCTCCAGGATCACACCCCTGGCCAAAGGCAGTGCTAAACCACTAGGCCGCCCACTAGGCCACCCCGCAGAGCTGAGTCTTGAAGCAGATTTCTTTCTCATCTGTTCCTTTTCTCAGTTTACCATGCCCAAACTCTTGACCCTTGAAGTTCTTCCTTTCCCTACTCACAAATGCATTCTGGATATAAAAGTTTAGGGAGAAGCCTGGTGTCTCCTCTTTTTACCTATCTACCATAACCACTAACTCAGGAAACAAATAGGTAAGCCCTGGTGTGCTGCTGAGCCAACTGCTCTGTTTCAGAATCCAAAGGGGGCTGGACAAATTGGAAGTGTAGCTCCTGGATGGGTTTGCCAACACTGTTGCAGAATAAACTTGAATAAACCAATCACAAGAGAAACCAGTAATTCCAGAGACAAGGGATTGGAGAAGAGAAATGGAGAAATTTATTGGGTGCCAGCAGCCAGGGATAGGTGGCAGGCCCAAGCCTTAACAACCAGCCTGTAAGATGAACAACTAGAGTATTATAGGGAGAAGTGGAGGGAGGTACATGCAAGAGAGCAGGCAGAGAGCACATGATTACCAGTGGTGGTCCAGATGTTCAACAGGTGATCATAGGCAGGAAAGGGGGCATGAAAGATGTGGTCTTTTAGGCATTCCATTGTTATTAGAGCTTTTCTGGTCTGGTCGTAGGAATGTTCCAGTCATTGTAAGACATTGTTAATGCTTCAAGAAAGTGAGATAACAAATAAGAACAATGGGTTTTAGTTAGAGCATGAGTTAAGTGGTCTTTTCTACTTTTGGCATTAATTGTTGCAGTCTATAGTTAGGGGAAAGGGCTCACTAACAATGTTCATTTTTAGTTTCTTTCAGTAAACTAATTTAATGAACATAATTTGCTATAATGGAAAGAATTTTGGCTTAGAACATGAGATAATGGATTCTACTCTTAGTGCAATCACTGATCATTCTGTGATGGGTTTACTGCTCCAAATTTCAGCTTCCTCACATATAAATCAAGGAATTAGGTTGTATCATTTCTAATGTTCTTACAGTTATAACATTCAATAGAATATTGGAACATGGCATATGCTTACCTCTCTAAAGAAAGTTGTAAACATTGAAGGGAATTAGCATTGTGTTTCTTGTAGGCTTTCTGTTCCGATTTCAATGTTGAGATATGGGGAACCAAGCAATTCTTGGACACCAGCAGGGTGACTGAGAATTCAACTAAATTTTGACACTATCTGCCCAGAGATAGCGTTGGTTCTACAGATTAAATAAAGTCTCAGGACTATAAGACTGCTCCCCACCTTCCACTTCAGATACTGGTCAAAAGTCCCAGGGGGCTACCGATGTTTTTGACTGACCAGCTACATATCGGAGGTTCCAAAAACCTCCTTAGGTTCCTCCTTAGGTTCAATTAATTTGCTAAATGGCTCACAGAACTCAAGGAAATGCTGACCTTTACCAGTTGATCCATTGATATGGTAAAGAATATGAATCAAGAGAGACAGGGCAAGATGGCAGAAGAGTAGGGTCTCCAAGTCACCTGTCCCCACCAGATTACCTTTTACATCGTGAAAACCTACAGATTCGGCCTGAGATTTAAAGAGAGAACAGCTGGAATGCTACTGTGAGAAGAGTTCACACTTCAATCAAGGTAGGAAGACGGGGGGGGAGGGGGGCGGTGGAGAAATAAAGAAACAAAAGGCATCTGAGGGGGAGGGTCCCCGTGAGGAGCTGGGCTAAGGCAGCGGCGAGTGTCCCCAGGACAGGAAAGCCCCGTCCCAGAGAAGCAGGAGCTTCACCAATCTTCCCGGATGGAAAGGTGCTCGCAGGGACCTCGGGAAGGATCCCAGGAGGGCGGGGATGCCCTCAGGCTCCCGGGGGCACAACAGAGGACCTGCGCCCCAGGGAGAGCACCACACCCCATGGCCGAACTCCCTAAAGGGTGCCGAAAGGGACAGAGGGCCAGAATATGTATTTGAACAAATGATAGCTGAAAACTTTCGTAATCTGGGAAGGGAAACAGGCATTCAGATCCAGGAAATAGAGAGATCCCCCCCTAAAATCAATAAAAACCATTCAACACCTTGACATTTAATAGTGAAGCTTGCAAATTCCAAAGATAAAGAGAAGATCCTTAAAGCAGCAAGAGACAAGAAATCCCTGACCTTTATGGGGAGGAGCATTAGGGTAACAGCAGACCTCTCCACAGCGACCTGGTAGGCCAGAAACGGCTGTCAGGATATATTCAGGGTCCTAAATGAGAAGAACATGCAACCAAGAATACTTTATCCAGCAAGGCTCTCATTCAGAATGGAAGGAGAGATAAAGAGCTTCCAAGACAGGCAGGAACTGAAAGAATATGTGACCTCCAAACCAGCTCTGCAAGAAATTTTAAGGGGGACTCTTAAAATTCCCCTTTAAGAAGAAGTTCAGTGGAACAATCCACAAAAACAAGGACTGAATAGATATCATGATGACACTAAACTCATATCTGTCAATAGTAACTCTGAACGTGAACGGGCTTAATGACCCCATCAAAAGGCGCAGGGTTTCAGACTGAATAAAAAAGCAGGACCCATCTATTTGCTGTCTCCAAGAGACTCATTTTAGACAGAAGGACACCTACAACCTGAAAATAAAAGGTTGGAGAACCATTTACCATTCAAATGGTCCTCAAAAGAAAGCAGGGGTAGCCATCCTTATATCAGACAAACTAAAATTTACCCCGAAGACTGTAGTGAGAGATGAAGAGGGACACTCTCTCATACTTAAAGGATCTATCCAACAAGAGGACTTAACAATCCTCAATATATATGCCCCAAATGTGGGAGCTGCCAAATATTTAAACCAATTAATAACCAAAGTGAAGAAATACTTAGATAATAATACACTATACTTGGTGACTTCAATCTAGCTCTTTCTACCCTCAATAGGTCTTCCAAACACAACTCTCCAAAGAAACGAGAGCTTTAAATGATACACTGGACCAGATGGATTTCACAGATATCTACAGAACTTTACATCCAAACTCAACTGAATACACATTCCTCTCAAGTGCACATGGAACTTTCTCCAGAATAGACCACATACTGGGTCACAAATCGGGTCTGAACCGATACCAAAAGACTGGGATCGTCCCCTGCATATTCTCAGACCATAATGCCTTGAAATTAGAACTAAATCACAACAAGAAGTTTGGAAGGACCTCAAACACATGGAGGTTAAGGAACATCCTGCTAAAAGATGAAAGGGTCAACCAGGAAATTAAGGAAGAATTAAAAAGATTCATGGAAACTAATGAGAATGAAAATACAACCATTCACAATCCTTGGGACGCAGCAAAAGCAGTCCTAAGGGGGAAATACATCGCAATACAGCATCCATTCAAAAACTGGAAAGAACTCAAATACGAAAGCTAATCTTACACCTAAAGGAGCTAGAGAAAAAACAGCAGATAGATTCAACACCCAGCAGAAGAAGAGAGTTAATTAAGATGCGAGCAGAACTCAATGAAATCGAGACCAGAAGAACTGTGGAACAGATCAACAAAACCAGGAGTTGGTTCTTTGAAAGATTTAATAAAATAGATAAACCATTAGCCAGCCTTATTAAAAAGAAGAGACAGAAGACTCAAATTAATAAAATCATGAATGAGAAAGGAGAGATCACTACCAACACCAAGGAAATACAAACGATTTTAAAAACATATTATGAACAGCTATACGCCAATAAATTAGGCAATCTAGAAGACATGGACGCATTCCTAGAAAGCCACAAACTACCAAAACTGGAACAGGAAGAAATAGGAAACCTGAAGAGGCCAATAACCAGGGAGGAAATTGAAGCAGTCATCAAAAACCTCCCAGGACACAAAAGTCCAGGGCCGGATGGCTTCCCAGGGGAAATCTATCAAACGTTTAAAGAAGAAACCATACCTATTCTACTAGAGCTGTTTGGAAAGATAGAAAGAGATGGAGTACTTCCAAATTCGTTCTATGAGGCCAGCATCACCTTAATTCCAAAACCAGACAAAGACCCCACCAAAAAGGAGAATTACAGACCAATATCCCTGATGAACATGGATGCAAAAATTCTCAACAAGATACTAGCCAATAGGATCCAATAGTACATTAAGAAAATTATTCACCATGACCAAGTAGGATTTATCCCCGGGACACAAGGCTGGTTCAACACCCGTAAAACAATCAATGTGATTCATCATATCAGCAAGAGAAAAACCAAGAACCATATGATCCTCTCATTAGATGCAGAGAAAGCATTTGACAAAATACAGCATCCATTCCTGATCAAAACTCTTCAGAGTGTAGGGATAGAGGGAACATTCCTCGACATCTTAAAAGCCATCTATGAAAAGCCCACAGCAAATATCATTCTCAATGGGGAAGCACTGGGAGCCTTTCCCCTAAGATCAGGAACAAGACAGGGATGTCCACTCTCACCACTGCTATTCAACATAGTACTAGAAGTCCTAGCCTCAGCAATCAGACAATGAAAAGACATTATAGGCATTCAAATTGTCAAAGAAGAAGTCAAACTCTCCCTCTTTGCCAATGACATGATACTCTACATAGAAAACCCAAAAGTCTCCACCTCAAGATTGCTAGAACTCATACAGCAATTCGGTAGCGTGGCAGGATACAAAATCAATGCCCAGAAGTCCGTGGCATTTCTATACACTAACAATGAGACTGAAGAAAGAGAAATTAAGGAGTCAATCCCATTTACAATTGCACCCAAAAGCATAAGATACCTAGGAATAAACCTCACCAAAGATGTAAAGGATCTATACCCTCAAAACTATACAACACTTCTGAAAGAAATTGAGGAAGACACAAAGAGATGGAAAAATATTCCATGCTCATGGATTGGCAGAATTAATATTGTGAAAATGTCAATGTTACCCAGGGCAATATACACGTTTAATGCAATCCCTATCAAAATACCATGGACTTTCTTCAGAGAGTTAGAACAAATTATTTTAAGATTTGTGTGGAATCAGAAAAGACCCCGAATAGCCAGGGGAATTTTAAAAAAGAAAACCATATCTGGGGGCATCACAATGCCAGATTTCAGGTTGTACTACAAAGCTGTGGTCATCAAGACAGTGTGGTACTGGCACAAAAACAGACACATAGATCAGTGGAACAGAATAGAGAATCCAGAAGTGGACCCTGAACTTTATGGGCAACTAATATTCGATAAAGGAGGAAAGACTATCCACTGGAAGAAAGTCAGTCTCTTCAATAAATGGTGCTGCTTAAATTCGACATCCACATGCAGAAGAATGAAACTAGACCACTGGGCAGCCTGGGTGGCTCAGCGGTTTAGTGCTGCCTTCAGCCCAGGGTGTGGTCCTGGAGACCAAGGATCGAGTCCCACGTCAGGCTCCCTGCATGGAGCCTGCTTCTGCCTTTGCCTGTGTCTGCCTCTCTCTCCCTCTCTTTCTCTCATGAATAAATAAATAAAATCCTTATAAAAAAAAAGAAAGAAACTAGACCACTCTCTTTCACCATACACAAAGATAAACTCAAAATGGATGAAAGATATAAATGTGAGACAAGATTCCATCAAAATCCTAGAAGAGAACACAGGCAACACCCTTTTTGAACTAGGCCACAGTAACTTCTTTTAAGATACAATTGTGAACGCAAAAGAAACAAAAGCAAAATGAACTATTGGGAATTCATCAAGATAAGAAGCTTTTGCACAGCAAAGGATACAGTCAACAAAACTAAAAGACAACCTACAGAATGGGAGAAGATATTTGCAAATGATGTATCATATAAACGGCTAGTATCCACGATCTATAAAGAACTTATTAAACTCAACACCAAAGAAACAAACAATCCAATCATGAAATGGGCAAAACACGTGAACAGAAATCTCACAGAGGAAGACAGACATGGCCAACAAGCACATGAGAAAATGCTCTGCATCACTTGCCATCAGGGAAATACAAATCAAAACCACAATGAGATACCACCTCACACGAGTGAGAAAGGGGAAAATTCACAAGTCCGGAAACCACAAATGTTGGAGAGGATGTGGAGAAAGGGGAACCCTCTTGCACTGTTGGTGGGAATGTGAAATGGTGCAGCCAGTCTGGAAAACTGTGTGGAGGTTCCTCAAAGAGTTAAAAATAGACCTGCCCTACGACCCAGCAATTGCACTGTTGGGGATTTACCCCAAAGATACAGATGCAATGAAACGTCGGGACACCCGCACCCCGATGTTTCTAGCAGCAATGTCCACAATAGCCAAACTGTGGAAGGAGCCTCGGTCTCCATCCAAAGATGAATGGATAAAGCGGATGTGGTTTATGTATACAATGGAATATTACTCAGCCATTAGAAATGACAAATACCCACCATTTGCTTCAACGTGGATGGAACTGGAGGGTATTATGCGAGTGAATAAGTCAATCGAAGGACAAACATTATATGGTCTCATTCATTTGGGGAATATAAAAAATAGTGAAAGGGAATAAAGGGGAAAGGAGAAAAGAATGAGTGGGAAATATCAGAAAGAGAGACAGAACATGAGAGACTCGCAACTCTGGGAAATGAACCAGGGGTCTTGGAAGGGGAGGTGGGCGGGGGGTGGGGGTGACTGGGTGAAGGGCACTTGATGGGATGAGCACCTGGTGTTATTCTATATGTTGGCAAATTGAATACCAATAAAAAATAAATTTATATTAAAAAAAGAATATGAATCAACATCCAGATGAAGAGATAGAGGGTGAAGTCCTGAACCAATATCCTTGTGGAGTTTGCGGCCCATCTTTGTGGCACATGGAAGCATTCTGGTTCTCCAAATGTGGTAGATCTCCAAAAAAGGAGCAAAAGCCTATCCTCTTCAGTTTTATGAAGGCTTCACTACATAGTTATGATTTACAAGTCATTGGCCATTGGTTGATTCAAATTCTAGACCCTTTTTCTCCCCTCTCCCCTAGTGAGGATAATGAGGGGGTGGGACTGAAAATTTCAACCCTCTAATTAAAAGGTTGGTCTTCCTGGCAATTGACCTTATACTTGCAGGTGAAGTCTAAAAGTCATATTATTAACATAACAGCAGACACTCTCAATATTTAGGAAATTCCTTGGTTTTGGGAACTGTAAGCTAGGAACTGTGGATGAAGATCAAATATATATGAGAAATATACTTTGGTCATTTGACCATATGAGCAACTCATAATTCCTCAGTGTTTTATCCCTGTGAGTGAATATGTAAACCCCTGCGATCATGGAAAAATTGTTTCTTACCAGTGTTTGTGTGTGTCTGTGTGTATTTGGGGGACAGTAAGGAGAATTTTGGAAATTTTTTTTAGAGAGTTTGTTTGTTTATTTATTTATTTATTTATTTATTTATTTGAGACACAGAGAGAAGCAGAGACATGGGTAGAGGAAAAAGCAGGCTCCCTGCCGGGGAGTCTGATGTGGAACTTGATCCTAGGACCCCGGGATCACAACCTGAGCAGAAGGCAGCCACTCCACCACTGAGCCACCCAGCTGCCCCAGAATTGTGGAATTTTAAAGGGTAGTTAGGGATGTATGTAAGGAAGCTGACAATATGTAATGTTTAATGAAACTATTGGGACAGTAAATCAACATGACCAAGAGAGATTGTGCTATTTTCCTATTTAAAATCTATACGAGAGGCGTGGCAAGATGGTGGAAGAGTAGGGTCCCCAAGTCACCTGTCCCCACCAACTTACCTAGATAACTTTCAAATCATCATGAAAACCTATGAATTCGGTTTGCGATTTAAAGAGAGAACAGCTGGAATGCTACAGTGAGAACAGTTCCCGCTTCTATCAAGGTAGGAAGATGGAAATAAAATAAAGAAATAAAAAATCATCCAAGGGGGAGGGGCCCCGCGAGGAGCCGGGCTAAGGCCGGGGTGAGTGTCCCCAGGACAGGAGAGCCCCGTCCTGGAGAAGCAGGAGCTGCACCAATCTTCCCGGGTGGAAAGGCGCCCGCAGGGAGTTAGAGCAGGACCCCAGGAGGGCGGGGATGCCCTCGGGCTCCCTGGGACACTAACAGACACCTGCGCCCCGGGGAGAGTACACCGAGCTCCCTAAAGGGCTGCAGCGCGCACGGCTGGACCCCAGAGCAGGACCCGGGAGCAGCTCGGAGGGGCTGGAGCAGAGGCTCCACGCGGAAGGAGGTATGTGGGCCGGAGGCGCGATTCCAGCGGTGCAGGAATCAAGGGCTCTGGGGGACACAGCCCAAGATCTGGCGCTCCCCCGGGACAGGCGGAGGCTGGGAGGACATAGGACAGTGAAGACGCTCCTGCCACTGGGTGGCCCCGAGCTGTGCAGGGCAGCATCCCCCACCCCTGGAGCATCCAGGCCCCTGCGGACTGGGAGCTGTGGGAGTTACTGCAGGAGCTGACTCCAGTGCTGGAGAGCTGGCCCCCGTCACTGTTGTTCCTCCTCCTGGTGTTAGCTTGTACCTAGGACTGAGCAGGGGCCTCACAGGATAAACAGCTCCCACTGAGCCATGCACCTGGCAGGAATTGAACAGCTCCCCCAGGTGCACACACCTGAGAATCAGCACAGCAAGCCCCTCCCCCAGAAGACCAGCTAGAAGGACAGGAGAAAAGCAAGTTATTGACCAAGCAGCACTGGAAAGTTCCAGGGGGAGTTGAGGGATTTACAGTATATAGAATCAGAGGATACTCACCCTTGTTTTTTGTCTTCTATTTGTTCCCCCCACCTTTTTTTCTCTCTTTTTCTCCTTTTTTTCCAGTACACCTTGTTTTTGGCCACTCTGCGCTGAGCAAAATGACTCGAAGGAAAAACTCACCTCAAAAGAAAGAATCAGAAACAGTCCTCTCTCCCACAGAGTTACAAAATTTGGATTACAATTCAATGCCAGAAAGCCAATTCAGAAGCACTATTATAAAGCTACTGGGGGCTCTAGAAAAAAGCATAAAGGATTCAAGAGACTTCATGACTGCAGAATTTAGATCTAATCAGGCCAAAATTAAAAATCAATTAAATGAGATGCAATCCAAACTGGAGGTCCTAATGATGAGGGTTAATGAGGTAGAAGAATGAGTGAGTGATATAAAAGACAAGTTGATGGCAAGGAAGGGAGCTGAGGAAGAGAGAAAAACAATTAAAAGATCATGAGGATAGGTTATGGGAAATAAATGACAGCCTCAGAGGGGAAAATGTCCGTTTAATTGGGGTTCCCAAGGGCACTGAAAGGGACAGAGGTCCAGAGAGTGTATTTGAACAAATAATAGCTGAGAACTTCCCTAACTTGGGAAGGGAAACAGGAATTCAGATAGAGGAGACAGAGTGATCTCCCCTAAAATCAATAAAAACGGCTCAACACCTTGACATTTAATAGTGAAACTTGCAAATTCCAAAGACAAAGAGAAGATCCTTAAAGCAGCAAGAGATAAGAAATCTCAAACCTTTAATGGGAGAAGTATTAGGTTAAGAGCAGACCTCTCCACAGAGACCTGACAGGCCAGAAAGGGCTGGCAGGATATATTCAGGGTCCTAAATAAGAAGAACATGCAGCCAAGAATACTTTATCCAGCAAGGCTCTCATTCAGAATAGAAGGAGAGATAAAGAGCTTCCAAGATAGGGAGGAACTGAAAGAATATGTGACCTCCAAACCAGCTCTGCAAGAAATATTAATGAGGACTCTAAAAGAAAGAGGATGCACAAAGAAATAATCCACTAAAAAAGGGACTGAATAGGTCATTACGATGACACTGAATTCATATCTTTCAGTAGTAACTCTGAATGTGAATGGGCTTAATGACCCCATCAAAAGGCACAGGGTTTCAGACTGGATAAAAAAGCAAGACCCATCTATTTGCTGTCTCAAGAGACTCATTTTAGACATAAGGACACCTCCAGCCTGAAAATGAAAGGTTGGAGAACCATTTATGATTCAAATGGTCCTCAAAAGAAAGCAGGGGTAGCCATCCTTATATCAGACAAACTAAAATTTACCCCGAAGACTGTAGTGAGAGATGAAGAGGGACACTATATCATACATAAAGGATCTATCCAACAAGAGTACCTAACAATCATGAATATTTATGCACTGAATGTGGGAGCTGCCAAGTATATCCATTAATAACCAAAGTTAAGACATACCTAGATAATAATACACTTATACTTGGTCACTTGAACACAGTACTTTCTGCAAAAAACAGATCTTCTAAGCACAACATCTGCAAAGAAACAAGAGCTTTAAATGATACACTGGACCAGATGGATTTCACAGATATTTAGAGAACTTTACATCCAAACGCAACTGAATACACATTCTTCTCAAGTGCACATGGAACTTTCTCCAGAAGAGGCCACATATTGGGTCATAAATAAGGTCTTAACTGATACCAAAAGATTGGGATCGTTCCCTGCATATTTTCAGACCATAATGCTTTGAAATTAGAACTGGAAAAATGACAGTCTCTCCAATAAATGGTGCTGGGATAATTGGACATCCACATGCAGAAGAATGAAACTAGACCATTCTCTTACACCATCCACAAAGATAAATTCAAAATGGATGAAAGGTCTAAATGTGAGACAAGATTCCATCAAAATCCTAGAGGAGAACACAGGCAACACCCTCTTTGAACTTGGCAACAGCAACTTCTTGCAAGATACATCCATGACGGCAAGAGAAACAAAAGCAAAAATGAACTATTGGGACTTCATCAAGATAAGAAGCTTTTGCACAGCAAAAGAAACAGTCAACAAAACTAAAAGACAACCCACAGGATGGGAGAAGATATTTGCAAATGATGTATCAGATAAAGGGCTAGTTTCCAAGATCTATAAAGACCTTATTAAACTCAACAGCAAAGAAGCAAACAATCCAATCATGAAATGGGCAAAACACATGAACAGAAATTTCACAGAGGAAGACAGAGACATGGCCAACAAACACATGAGTAAATGCTCTGCATCACTTGCCATCAGGGAAATACAAATCAAAACCACAATGAGATATCACCTCACATGAGTGAGAATGGGGAAAATTCACAAGACAGGAAACAACAAGTGTTGGAGAGGATGTGGAGAAAGGGAAACAAACGCTCTTGCACTATTGGTGGGAATGTGAAGTGGTGCAGCCAGTCTGGAAAACTGTGTGGAGTTTCCTCAAAGAGTTAAAAATAGATGTGCCCAGGATCCCTGGGTGGCGCAGCGGTTTGGCGCCTGCCTTTGGCCCAGGGCGTGATCCTGGAGACCCGGGATCGAATCCCACATCAGGCTCCTGGTGCATGGAGCCTGCTTCTCCCTCTGCCTATGTCTCTGCCTCTCTCTCTGTCTCTCTGTGACTATCATAAATAAATAAAAATTTAGAAAAAAAAATAGATGTACCCTACGATCCAGTGATTGCACTGTTGGGGATTTACCCCAAAGATACAGATGCAGTGTTACACCGGGACACCTGCACCCTCATGTTTATAGCAGCAATGTCCACAATAGCTTAACTGTGGAAGGAGCCTCGGTGTCCAACAAAAGATGAATGGATAAAGCAGATGTGGTTTATGTATACAATGTAATATTCCTCAGCCATTAGAAATGACAGATACCCACTATTTGCTTCAATGTGGAGGGACCTGGAGAGTATTATGCTGAGTGAAATAGGTCAATCGGAAAAGGACAAACATTATATGGTCTCATTTATTTGGGGAATATAAAAATTAGTGAAAGGGAATAAAGGGAAAGGAGAGAAAATGAGTGAAAATATCAGTGAGGGTGACAAAACATGAGAGACACCTAACTCTGGGAAATGAATAAGAGGTAGTGGAAGGGGAGGTGGTTGGGGGTTGGGGTGACTGGGTAATGGGTACTGAGGGAGGTGCTTGGCGGTATGAGCACTGGGTGTTATACTATATGCTGGCAAATTGAACTCCAATAAAAAAATAATGTGAAAAAAAATCTACACAGTTTAATAAAGTGTTTATCCATTAAAACTATGTCTTTCAGCATTTTCCCTTTGTCTTTTCAGAAGGAACACATTTTAAAAACTATAAGTTATTATGGAAGTGAACTATGTAGTGGTATATAGGGTTTAAAAATACACTTAGAAACTCTTTAGTTATCTTACTCCTTTTTTTTTTTCTTTTTGCTTCATGCTGGGTTACCTTTGCTATAAAAATGGTAGATCATGTTGACAACATTGGTGAATTTATAAGTGCTATAAGTGAGGTCAGAGGGAGAAACCAAAGCTGTGCAACTGGAATAGAACACTAGAAGATAAAATATAAAGGGAATGTTCCCTTTGTATTTTGGTGTTTTATTTATGAGTTATTTCCCCAAGTACTTCCAGTAGATGTAACTCTCATAAGCAGCTTAACAGTTAATATAAGCTTGTCTTCTTCATTGTACAGGGATAGATTTTTTGAGCTGATAATATTTGCTCACTCTTTTTTTCAGTGATGATATATTTAAATTCTCCAACTAATTTAAATTTAATAAGAAAGGAACTTTGCACATTGCTTTATTGAAACTAGATTCATCATTTCTAAAAACACTGCAGCATTCAATATTAGTGCAAAAGTGGCAATAACTGTTACTGGATTTAATTAAAAACAACAAATCTTTTGGTCAGTGTAATGGATGCTCCCTACAACCCATTGGATACATGGCTATTTGAGGAGCCAATATTTTAATCTTAAAACATCTAATTAGACAAGATCATTGAGCTGGTGGATATTCAATAGAACAATGGCTTTCATTTGATGTGGGCTGACTGGCCAGGGGAAAAATCAAGCTGCTTTATGTTTTCTTTTAATTTGCAGTGTTAGAGAAAGAAAAAAATAAAACCAGGATACATTTTCTGGATGAAGGTCAATAACAGGGGATTTTCTGGGGAAGCCATTTATTGCTAATTATAGAATGTGCCTAAAGCTCTCTGTGGTGCTATGAAGTTTTTACTGAGCTCTTTCAGGGCAAGCAATGGACTAAAAAGTGTTTAGATTTATGTGTAGCTATTCATAGCATTACTATCATTCATCTCTTGCTTGGAATTTTCAGAAGCCATAAGCTCTTAGGCGTTCTTTTCTTCTCCTTTTCTGTGTTCTAGTTAGCTTACAGAGCAGCTTATAACCTGGTTATCTTGAGAATTAGCAGGAGAAGGGTGTGGTGAATGAGGGCGCTTGCTCATCCACATAAAATGGCCATTAAAAAGCACATTTTCTCTTGAAATAAACAAATGAGATATTTAGATTATTTGAATTCAACAAGTATTTCTATAAATCTGCAAAATAAAATTACATAATGTCCACAGAAGCATCTTAGAAATAATATATATATACATTATTTATCTCTATATGTCATACATAAAGATAGACTAATTATTTTACTTAAATTGGATCTTACAGAGATGTTTTACTAAAGAAGCTCAGGGAAACTAGCCAATATACACATAAGACTGTTCCTTGCAGCAAGCTTTGGCAAGCTCCATCTAACATATGTATTTCTGATTAGGTGTCTTAGAAGAGTTGAGGCACAATGGGTGATGCTTGCCTGTAATATCCCAGACATCCTTTGTCAGTGCCCATCTTTCACTTTACCTTCCTACCCTCATGTGTTCTATGCACTCTGTTTTTTCTGTTTTTTCTTTTTTTTTAATTTATTTTTTATTGGTGTTCAATTTACCAACATACAGAATAACCCCCAGTGCCCATCACCCATTCACTCCCACCCCCCTCCCTCCTCCCCTACCACCCTAGTTCGTTTCCCAGAGTTAGCAGTCTTTACGTTCTGTCTCCCTTTCTGATATTTCCCACACATTTCTTCTCCCTTCCCTTATATTCCCTTTCACTATTATTTATATTCCCCAAATGAATGAGAACATATAATGTTTGTCCTCCGACTGACTTACTTCACTCAGCATAATACCCTCCAGTTCCATCCACATTGAAGCAAATGGTGGGTATTTGTCATTTCTAATGGCTGAGTAATATTCCATTGTATACATAGACCACATCTTCTTTATCCATTCATCTTTTGTTGGACACCGAGGCTCCTTCCACAGTTTGGCTATCGTGGCCATTGCTGCTAGAAACATCGGGATGCAGGTGTCCCGGCGTTTCATTGCATTTGTATCTTTGGGGTAAATCCCCAACAGTGCAATTGCTGGGTCGTAGGGCAGGTCTATTTTTAACTGTTTGAGGAACCTCCACACAGTTTTCCAGAGTGGCTGCACCAGTTCACATTCCCACCAACAGTGCAAGAGGGTTCCCTTTTCTCCGCATCCTCTCCAACATTTGTTGTTTCCTGCCTTGTTAATTTTCCCCATTCTCACTGGTGTGAGGTGGTATCTCATTGTGGTTTTGATTTGTATTTCCCTGATGGCAAGTGATGCAGAGCATTTTCCCATATGCCTGTTGGCCATGTCTATGTCTTCCTCTGTGAGATTTCTGTTCACGTGTTTTGCCCATTTCATGATTGGATTGTTTGTTTCTTTGGTGTTGAGTTTAATAAGTTCTTTATAGATCTTGGAAACTAGCCCTTTATCTGATATGTCATTTGCAAATATCTTCTCCCATTCTGTAGGTTGTCTTTTAGTTTTGTTGACTGTATCCTTTGCTGTGCAAAAGCTTCTTATCTTGATGAAGTCCCAATAGTTCATTTTTGCTTTTGTTTCTTTTGCCTTCGTGGATGTATCTTGCAAGAAGTTACTATGGCCGAGTTCAAAAAGGGTGTTGCCTGTGTTCTTCTCTAGGATTTTGATGGAATCTTGTCTCACATTTAGATCTTTCATCCATTTTGAGTTTATCTTTGTGTATGGTGCAAGAGAGTGGTCTAGTTTCATTCTTCTGCATGTGGATGTCCAATTTTCCCAGCACCATTTATTGAAGAGACTGTCTTTCTTCCAATGGATAGTCTTTCCTCCTTTATCGAATATTAGTTGCCCATAAAGTTCAGGGTCCACTTCTGGATTCTCTATTCTGTTCCACTGATCTATGTGTCTGTTTTTGTGCCAGTACCACACTGTCTTGATGACCACAGCTTTGTAGTACAACCTGAAATCTGGCATTGTGATGCCCCCAGATATGGTTTTCTTTTTTAAAATTCCCCTGGCTATTCGGGGTCTTTTCTGATTCCACACAAATCTTAAAATAATTTGTTCTAACTCTCTGAAGAAAGTCCATGGTATTTTGATAGGGATTGCATTAAACGTGTATATTGCCCTGGGTAACATTGACATTTTCACAATATTAATTCTGCCAATCCATGAGCATGGAATATTTTTCCATCCCTTTGTGTCTTCCTCAATTTCTTTCAGAAGTGTTGTATAGTTTTGAGGGTATAGATCCTTTATTTCTTTGGTTAGGTTTATTCCTAGGTATCTTATGCTTTTGGGTGCAATTGTAAATGGGATTGACTCCTTAATTTCTCTTTCTTCAGTCTCATTGTTAGTGTATAGAAATGCCACTGACTTCTGGGCATTGATTTTGTATCCTGCCACGCTACCGAATTGCTGTATGAGTTCTAGCAATCTTGGGGTGGAGACTTTTGGGTTTTCTACGTAGAGTATCATGTCATCGGCGAAGAGGGAGAGTTTGACTTCTTCTTTGCCAATTTGAATGCCTTTAATGTCTTTTTGTTGTCTGATTGCTGAGGCTAGGACTTCCAGTACTATGTTGAACAGCAGTGGTGAGAGTGGACATCCCTGTCTTGTTCCTGATCTTAGGGGAAAGGCTCCCAGTGCTTCCCCATTGAGAATGATATTTGCTGTGGGCTTTTCATAGACACTCTGTTTTTTCTTGTTTCCTTCTTTTTGACAAAAGCTTAATTATGAATGTTTTAGCTTCTGTTGACTTATAACCTCTCGTAGGGATAGTCACTTTTAGACTAATATATAATTATAGAATAAATAGTGCCATGTCTTTAAGACACTGCAGGCATTTTTCTTTAACTAGAGATATGGTGGGAGGGTAGGAGAAGCAGAAATCAGTTTCTCATGACCCAGAGAGTAACTTTCCCCTTCCAGCCAGTGTTGATTTAAAAGTCAGAATTTCTTTCTAAGACATAACCTGGAGTGGTTTGTACCTCAAGTGTTTGCTTTTCTTTCTATAAAGATATATATTTTTGAGTGAATGTCACTTACTTATAAAGGCTAATGGCTGAAATTGTGAATTTTACTGGTCCAACTATTTACTCTATGAGGGTGAAAATAGAGTTAATGTTAGGACACAAATGTCAGTGTAAATCTGAAAGAAAAATGGGGGCTTGGCTTTTCTAGGGAGCTTTTTGTTAATACTGAGAGTTTATAACAAAGACACCATTCTCTTTTTGCTCCAGCTGTATAATTAGAGGAAGTGAATTAGAGCAGATTTCCTGAGCAGGACTAAAATTTTTGATGGGGATTCAGAGGGCAGCATTTGAGATTCATGGGTTTCTATATGTACAGACTGCATTCAGCATCTGATATTGCTCACACAGTATTTTTTATTTTATCTTTTGTAGCTTATGGTCTGTAATTTTGTTTATACCTCCTGCCAGGTGTGGTATTACAAGAATAGAACATTACTATTACAATCATGCTCAATGATTGGAAAAGCCAAAGAAGATGGAACACAAACATGAACTCTTGATAGCACTAGTGAAAGAAATACAGGGCATCAGAAAAATTGCTTTTGTTGGGAAGGATGGGCTTTGGACAATTAGCTGAGTTTTACTGATCTCCATTTGCCACAGGAGGAAGAATCATTTCTTCTTCATCTGTGAGAGCTGGCAGTCTGGAAAGCTGCATATGAAGTGGCTCTGAGTGGAAGAGTAGAAGTTAGCAAGGAACTCCTGGGCCTGATTGCATGCCAGTGAGGCTCTGGGCTGGAGGATCCCCTCTTTACTTTCACTGGCAGTCAGGCTCTGAGAGTTTGTTAGGCTTTGACACCCATTGGAATACTTCATGTGTAAAAGTTCAGATCTTTAAAAATGGGCTCACCTGCCTGGTCCTTACTTTTTCTTCCTCTCCACAATTAGGGGAGAGTATGGCCATCTTGGAAAGAGGGCATTCCACAGGTTTCATTCAATTGCTGAAATGTGCAGCTGGCATGTGAGTGTGGGAAGAGTCCTTGGAGGTCAAAAATGTCCTTAGAATAACACAAGTAGTCAAAATTCAGTGTGTTTGTGTAGTAGGGTGAGGGCTCTTGGCACGTCCCCCCAGCGCCTGCTTCTCAGCACTGTGCCAAGCTATGCCCTTGGCTTCTGCCCCAGTTCATCAAGTCTGTAACTGGGAGCTCATGACTTCCCACAGTGATTGTAACAGTATAGAAACAGATGCCACAGAGCATCTTAAGAACAATTTGATTCAGATATATGTGAAAAAATGAAAAGACAGAAAAATCTATCAACAACCAGGATTGAATGGATGCTATTTTAAAAAGACACTTTGTTTTCTTCTGTAAAATTTTTATTAAAATTTCCCCCCTTATTTCCTTCTCCTCCTTCTCCTTCTCTCTCTTTCCTCTCTCCTTCCCTCTCTCCCTCCTCCCATCTCCTGGAGGCTAGAGTCACAGGTAATTAATTAGGAAAACTTTGAGAGAGAAACTGAGCATATGGACCAGGATCTCAGGTTCGTAAATGTCTAAATATTAAACTGAAATGTCATCTTCCTGGAGGGATGTGACTTTGAAGACACAACTTGCTTCATGAGGAAGAGTTTTCTCTTCCTACACCTTTCTCTCCCTCCCCACCTTCTGTTTATTCACTCAACAATCACTTCTGGAGCATCTGTTATCATCCTAGGTTAACACAATGTGCTGGAATACAAGACAGGGATGACAAACATTGCTTTATCATAACGGAACTTAAAGTATCCATGAATTCAGTTAGCCAGTATTTTCTGATGGTCTACAATGCTAAAGTGCTGTGTGGAGATTTAAACACACACACACACACACACACACACACACACACAGAGAGAGAGAAGGTGCACAGTACCCTGAAGGAACTTTTGGTTTGGAAGGAGAGCTTCCTTTCTGCTTGTCTTCCATACTTGTTGTACTATTTTTTATTGTGTTTTTCCTTTGCCTCCAATCAATGCACCAGCCTCTGTGCTGAGTTCAAGATGATGGAGATTCCTATAAGGACATCAAGCTCTCATATCCCCCTTTGGTTCTAGGAGGAGATACATATGAATGTCAGGAGGTCATGGCAAAGGCAGTGTGGGTTAGGGTGATTTCACAAGAATCCTACCAGAGGAAGTAAAATAAGGATTTAGTTCATCTATTTCTTTTTTTTAAAGATGTTATTTATTTATTCAACAGAGAAAAACAGAGCACATAAGCAGGAAAATGGCAGGCATAAGGAGAAGCAGGGTCCCCAGTGAGCAGGGAGTCTGTCTGACATGGGGCTCTCCCAGGACCCTGGAATCATGACCTAAGCCAAAGGCAGATGCTTAACTGACCAGGTCACCCAGGTGTCCTGAGGATTGATTTCATCTAAAATACATATTTTCCCAGAGATTTGCAAATACACTGAGCAGCATATTTACTTTTAATTGCCTTTCACTGTCCTATAGCCCTGAAGTCCTATTGGACCCTAAAAATAGAAGTACTGAAATTGTGAACAAGACTTTCTTCCAAACAACCCATTTGAAACCACATAAAAATATTCTATTAGGAAATGTCTAACCTGATTTCTTTTCATGACTGAGATGAAGAATTCAAAGTTATATCTGCTAGAACAACTTTCTTTGGATATACTATCTCAATGGAAATGACAGCTGTGGCATCTCAGGGTGTTGCTGGCTGTTGTGCTCAGCAAAGTTAGTTGACTTGGGAAAGTCTCTCAACAGGAATGGTCTTGAAGATGTCTGTCCCAATTAGTGACTGAACATTTAGTACCATTTACTCAGATATTTATGCCTTCAGTGCACAAAAATAAGTCAGTTGATTACTTTTCCTGTAAGAGTATACTGGAAGGAGTCTCAGTCCTGTTTTGGTTTTTAAATGGCTCTAACAGAAAAATTGAAAGTAATTAAGCATATCATTGAAAGTGTTAGTTTGTGGCATACAAAAATATGAATCCCTGTTTCAAACAAAGTAATAAGAAAGTACTTGGTAAGTATACCAAGAAAACTAGTAATCTGTCCAATTATTCTTTGACCTCTAAAACAGTAACTGATAGGCCAACTTACTCAAGGTCAAAGGAAGAGAAAGTAAAGATAAATGCTCTGAGGAAAACAAAACAAAATGAAACAAAAACTTAGTTTCAGGTTTTTATTCCAATTCTGATAAATCAGCTTTGTCAAGGTTTCAGAATTTTGGGGAAGTATTAGATGCCAGTTAAGACATATAATTTAATCTATTTAAGTTTCCAAATTAATTTCAATTTATGTTGGGGAGTTACTCTTAGATCTTTGACACAGTTATATTTGCTTGTGATTTCATATATGTATAGATTTGAGATTTTTTTTAACTCAAAATTAAAATAGAATACCAAAGTAGGGATGGGGATGAGGGGAAAAATATTTTCTTATTTAGGATTGCTGAAGTTGAAATTTATTTACATTCAAAAGGTCCATAGCTCTTATAAAAAGCATGTGATATTCAAGGTACTATTACTTTCTACCAAAGCCAAAAATTCTGCATCAAAATTTATTGCCATAATAATTCTGGCAACCACAAAAATCTTGGTAGTGAGTAATAATATATATCTAGACCTGCTGTGCCTGAGATTAGCTTTGCATATTGATGAAGAGGTTTCGTTGTCTTGGTTGGGCTTATTAACAATTGAGGAGTCAGCGGATGGTTGGTAAATCTAGGTTGTCCTAGGCTGATCAACTGAAGTTACTGGGCTCATTCCACATGACTCTCATCCTCCATCAGACTAGGTTGGGCATGTTTTCACAGTAATGCTATTGGCAAAAGAGAGTGAGTGGAAACATGCAAAGATTCTTGACACTTGGAACAAAACTGGGACATCACTACTTCAATTCTATTGGCTAAACATGTCTCAGGGCTAGCACAGTTTCAAGGGGCAGGGAATAGCTTGTTTCCTTAACAAGAGGAGCTGCAAAGTCATATAACAGAGTGTGAATGAAAAGAGAAGTGAAGAACTGTCATTAATACAATTGATTGACACAGCCTGTTATTAAAGAATTAGTGTCAGGGCTATGATCTGAGGGTGGGGCATTGTGAGGCTTTGGAGGGGGCAAGATGGCAATGGAGGGAAGAGAGGTCATTTGTCAGGATCCCAAGATCAAGGTGGGCTTCAAAAATGATATGGTAGTTATTTGGTGTTAGAACAGTCTCCTAATTAATTCAGATTGATTTTCATATTGGGTAAGAGATAAAGCCCTCAAGTATAAAGTTTTTCTCAATGGAGAAAAAAAGTCCTGGAGAAAAAATAAAGGCCACAATGGCAGTTGTTTGCTACTTTATTTTGTTTTCACATTTTTTTTTTTTTTTGTTTTGGTATTATGTTTAATGGCTTCAATACCTGAAAGTAGCCTGGGCCCTTCTGGCCCTCTGAACGTGCCTGATTAAGGCAGACCTATAAAGAACAAATGGATCCCACTGAAACAGCCCGTGCTAAAGGGGAAAGCAGGCTCATTGGAACAGACGACTGCATTGGCAAGAATGGAACATGGGTCAGGACTATTGGGAGGTGGGATAACTTGACTGTTAAAGTCTCTTGTAGAGTCAGAATGTCTGCTTTGAATTCTGGCTCTAATACTTACTAGCTGGATGACCTTGGCTAAGTTATTGAACTTTTTTCCTCAGTTTCCTTACCTTTAAAATAAAAATAGCTTCTACCTTATAAGATTGGTTGGAAATTAGTGCAGTAATAATAGTAAAGGATTTACCTTAGGCTTGGTAAGAAGACTTCTGTTACGCAGATTTCTGTTGTTCTTTAGAGGGGAGCCTGTAGGTTCTCCAAGCAGTGGGTGTAATGACAGAACACTGCACAGGTGTAGATGGGTGGAAGGCATGTTCTTATGAGGAACAGAGGCAGTGAAAATAAACTCTGCCAACCATTAGTGCTACCCAGGGTTACATCTGTTTGTTCATAGCAAAATTGTGTTCTCTTCTTTTTCTAATAATTATTTTAAATTGAAAACCAGACCTTCCCATAAATAAGAGTTCAAACAATCACAGAAACTATATTAAATAAAGAACAAATAACCAATTTACAGTATTCCTCAGATAGCAATTAGTTGCAACCATTTGCCATAATGTAAAATGTATTACTTTTCAAGAGCACCAAAATTAATTGTATTCCAAATTAGTTTCTATCTTAGGTTGTCAATTCACTCTTTTCCTACAAATCTTTTGTGGCTAAAGATGTTTTAATGCTGTTAGGAAATAGCGGGATCACCATTCTATTATTCTTACATTAATCATCATAATTTTTAATTACTTAGACTCTCTCCCTGAGGAAGACTGATTGTTCTCAAATTATAAATGTCTACAATAGTCACCTCCCCCATATACAAGTCAGTTACAGAGAAGCATTTTCCACTAAACTGTAAAATACAAATTTGTCCCAAGGGCAACAGTAGAGATGAAATGTGATGAGAGCCAAAGAATTTTTAGAAAAGTCGGTTTAAAAGCTAAGCAAGATGGGATGGATTTTTGTTTTTGAATTTGGTAAGGCAAGTGGGAAATGAAACCTTCTCTCTTTTTCCACCATCAGGCACATTTGGGTGTGTGGAGAAATGTTTTAATTGTATTAGCCATGTTTGTGGCTTCTGTAAACATGATGCTTTAACATCTGCCCTACTTGAAGATGCTAGACATGTCTTGGTCTGGGCACTGTGTTGACAGGATTGAGTCTTCTTTCTTTGACCTTCTGCATCCCTCATTACCCCTCACTCTAATCTTTGGGAGGATTCTTCTTCCTAAGGGTTCACTTTTCAAAAGCAAACTAACTGATTGGGAGTCTACACCCTCATCACCTACTTCTTGGGCTTTCAAAGTCCAAGCCATTATTCTCTGCCTTAATTACTTCAGGACTAGGTACCAGACAACTAGGAATAGCCTCTATGCCCCAAAGCTCACTGAAATTAATCAAACTAGCCAATTCTGCCTTGCCTGTTGCTTCACAGGGAAATCACAATAAAATCTCTTTCCTGTGTTTTCCCCCTACTCCCTCTGCCTCCTGACCAAACCTGGTGTTTGTGTAGCTCTCCTTGGCAAGGTGTGTTTCTTGGGATCTTGAGTTTAATAACTATCTTTTTTTAAAAGGATTTTATTTACTTATTTAAGAGAGAGTAAGAGTGAAAGAGATGGCAGAGGGAGAGAAAGAAGGAGAAGCAGATATGCTGCTGATCGGAGAACCAGATGCAGGGCTCAATTCCATGACCCCAAGATCATGACCTGAGCTGAAGGCAGAGGCTTAACTGACTGAGACACCCAGGCACCTCAATAAAAATCTTTTTTTCTTTCCCCTTTTAAATATTGTATTTGTTTATTCATGAGAGATGCAGAGAGAGAGAGATAGAGGCAGAGACACAGGCAGAGGGAGAAGCAGGCTCTCCACAAGCAGCCTGATGTGGGACTCAATCCTGGACCCCAGGATCATGCCCTGAGCTGAAGGCAGATACTCAACTACTGAGCCACCCAGGCATCTTCCAATAATGATCTTTTAAATGGCAGTTGTTTTCTCATCTGCTGGACTTTCCATACATAAATAATAAGAAAACTAAGTTAAAACAGAAAAAAAGAAAGAGCTAAGCCTGACAGAGTCTGTTCATGGGGGTGTTTGTGTGTGCCCTGGAGGCTAAGAGAGAATGGACTGGCAAGAATAACCTGCTTTGTGGACTATCCACAGGCCACGTTATAAATTATGGAAACTGCCCTAAAACATCAGAAGATGGAACAAGTGACAAAATCTCTGTGTGACCTGGAAGGTGATGGTAGTGACCTAAGACACCACATCCACCAACATACTTATTTGATTATACATTTTCCTACCATCTAGACTTATATTTTATAAATTAGTTATGTTTACAATTATTTATGAACATCTGGTGTCACTTGGAAGACATCACTCTCATCCACACAAAAAGAAAAAAAAAAAAAACTAAAGAAACTGAAATCAATGACTTTTCTTAGATCCATCAGAAGGTTGAGATCACAGGGCAAACTGCCATCCCTCAAACTGGAAAGATGGACAGATATAGAGGATTATAGCTGAACTCAGCTAACCTTGGACAGAAGCCACTAGAGCCAATAACTGTTAGAAATTGACAAATTGCTAAAGGATGAGTTGTAGACCAGGTTGAGAGTTAAAAACTCCTGGGGGAAGTAATCTTTTGAGACCCCCCATAGTTTATTCAATTTTACCTACAGGAGCCTCAGCAGATTCTCACAGTGAAAATCAGAGAAAAACTCAAGGGAAAAATAGTCATTTGAAATAAGCCCAGAGCATTCTCCATAGCAAAGGACTGCTCTCAAGGGACACTATTCTGCCAGAGACTTACCTGATCTGGGGGAAGGAGAATTAGGTAAGAAGCTTATGATCTTTCTGTCTCACCTTAGGAAAGGCAAAAAACCAAAACGGCCAAGAAATGTTTCTGGAGGTCAGACCCAGGGACTTAGAACCACTAAAAACTTAAAATTCAATCATATATTGCAAAAATGCCTTCCCTAGCTAACACCTTACGGCTACATCAGCAGTGCTCCAAGATAGAAACAGTGAATTACAACTGAGAGGGCTGCAAGATAAAACTATTTAAAAAAGAATTACTGGGGAAACAAAGGCAAGATGGGAAAGCAAAGCAAAACACGATGAAACTAGGGAAACTGAAGTTTCTGGCTTGTCCAGCTACAACAAACCCGAAACAACCCAATTCCTAACCAGATAAACGTAATACTTCCACAATGAAGCCTGCTTACCTCAGATCCTATTATCAGGTACATCATGTCCAGCTTTCAAAAACAACAAAAAACTATAAGGTGTGCTAATAGACAAGAGTAAAGACAACCTGAAGACACAAAGCATTCATGAAAACCAGGTCAAATATGACAGCAATTTGGGGATTAACAGATAGCAAATTTAAAATTAATATGATTAACATATTAAGGGCATGAATTGGAAAAACAGACAATGTTGTAATAACAGATGATTGTTATAGCAAAGAGAAGGAAGCTAAGAAAGATTCATAAAGGAAATATTTGAAATAACAATACTGTGAAGAAATGAATAATGCTTTTGATGTGCTCATCAATAGATTGCACAGAGCTGGAAAAATATTACTGATCTTGAAGATATGTTGATAGAAATTTCCCAGATTGAAATAAAAAGACAAAAAAGTAGAAAAAATGGAAAAGCTATTCAAGAGCTGTGGGTCGTTTATAACAGTGTAATGTACATGTATTGGGAATACCAGAAGGAAGAGAAAGAAGAAAGACAGAAAAAAGAAAGAAATAGAAAAAAAGGGAAGAAACATTTGAAGTAATAATGCTAAGAATTTTCCAAAATTAACAGATACCAAACCACAAATCCAGATACACACAAGATATATATATATACACACACACTTCAACTAGGTATATCATATTCAAACTGCAGAAAACAAAGAGCCAAGGAAAATCTTGAAAGAAACCAAAAGGGAAAATAAACACATTATCTGTAGATGAAAAGAATAAGAAGTATATCAAAATTCTCATCAGAAACTGTAAGCAAGAGATGAGTATAGTGACATATTTAATCTTGGAAGAAAACCCCCACCAACTTAGAATTCTATATATAGCAAAGTTATCCCTCAAAAAAGAAGGAGAAATAAACTTTCCCAGACAAAAACTGGAGGAATTTTTTGCCAGTAGACCTGCCTTTCAATGAATGTTAAAAGAAGCTCTTCAAAGAGAAGGAAATGGTATAGGTTATAAACCTGTGTCTACATAAAGAAAGAAGACCATCAAAGAATAAATGGAAGTAAAATCACATATTTAATTTTTATTACTCAACTGACCTAATATATATCTGTTTGTTCAAAGTAATAATAATATATTGAATGATTGCAGGTTATGGATAAGTGAAATGAATGTCAGTGATAAAGAAATGGGAGACAATAATTGGAGTTGCTGTCTTATAAGGTATCTGCACTACCTTGGAAACAGAATAGAGTTGCTTGATAGTGAATTTAGATGTGTTATAAATATATATTTGCAAATTCAAAGGCAAGTGCTAAAACTTTTAAAAAGATACATATTTTAAGAAAGGAGATAAAATAAAATAATATAAAATGCTCAAGCTAGAAAAGTGGGAAAAAGAAAGAGCTTCAAAAATTCAGCGAATAAAAAAGAAAGTTTCAAAAATTCGGTGAATAGAAAGCAGTCATAAACATGATAGATCTTAATCTGAATATATAGTCACTTTAAGTGCATGTGAACTAGGGGTGCCTGAGTAGCTCAGTTAAACATCAGACTCTTGATGGCAGCTCAGGTCTTGAACTCGGAGTCGTGAGTTCAAGCTATGCATTGGGCTCCACTTCAGAATGGAGCCTACTTAAACAAAAGTACAAAAGTACAAAACAAAAAAATAAATGTCTGTGAACTAATGTACTAATTAAAACACAGATCTTGTAAGTGTGAATAAAAAAAGGAAAAAAGCCCAACCTAACTTGTGTATGAGAAACCAACTTTAAATATAAAGCATAGATTAAAAGGAAAGGAATGGAGAAAGACATGCTAACATCAAGCAAAAGAAAGGTAGAGTAGATTTATTAAGTTCAGACAAAGCAGACCTTAAAACAAGACAGGATGGCAAAGATAGATGCATTGCATAATGGTAAAGGGATCAATTTTCCAAGAAGACATAATAATCCTTAACATGTATCCACATAAAACAAGGTATCAAAATACTTGAAACAAAAACTACTAGAACTGCAAGAAAAATAGACAAATCCAATATTATTGTTGAGGACATCAATGTGCCTCTATTAGTAATTGATGGAACCAGTGGGTATAAAATCAGCCAGCATATAGTTGAAATGAACAGCATAATCATTTAACCAGATTTAATTTATATTTATATAGAATTTTATCAAACAACAGAAGAATACATGTTCTCAGATTCACATAGAACATTCACAAGATAGACCACGTTCTGGGTCATAAAACACACCTTATCACATCTCAAAGAATAAAAATCATACAAAATATGCTTTCAACCCACAATGAAATTAAACTAAAAATAAGTGACAAAAAGATAGCTGGAAAATTCCAAAATACCTAGAGATTAAGCAATGCATACCTGAATAAGACATGAACTGAAGAAGAAGCCTAGAGAAAATGTCCACCCTAAAAAACTAAGAAATCTGAGCAATATAAACCTAAATCAAGTAGAAGAATAAAAATAATAAAAACAGGAAAACAAAAAGTAAGCAAAAGTCAACAAAATACCAACAAAAGTAAAAGCTGATTCTTTAAATTCATTTAGCTCAATGTCCATGGAATCAGTATTGCTCATCTCTCATTTTCTGATATGAGTAATTTGTATCTTTTTAATTTTTTTCTTAGTTATTGTGCTAGAGGTTTAGCAATGTTATTGATTTTTTTTATTTATTTATTCATGAGAGACACACACAGAGAGAGGCAGAGACATAGGCAGAGGGAGAAGCAGGCTCCATGCAGGGAGCCTGACGTGGGACTTGATCCCGGGTCTCCAGGATCACGCCCTGGGCCAAAGGCGGTGCTAAACCGCTGAGCCACCTGGGATGCCCTGTTATTGATCTTTTTAAAGAATCTTTTTCAATCTTTGACAAAGGAGAAGAGGTAATTAAATGGAGAATAGATAGTTTTTTCAAGAAATTCTGCTGGAACAATTGGACATCCATATGCAAAAAAAAAATTAATGTAGACAAAGACTTTATATCTTCTACAAAAATTAACTTAAGTGGATCATAGACCTAACTATAAAAAAGCAGAATTATAAAAGTTCTTGAAGGTAACAAAAAATGTAAATGACCTTGGCTTTGGCAATGTGTTTTAGACACAACACAAAAACCACAATCTGTGAATAAAAAAATAGAAAAATAAAACTACGTTAAAATTAAAATCTTCTGCTCCATGAAAGGCTCTGTTAAGAGAATAATAAGACAAGCCACAGACTTGGAGAAAATATTTACAAAATACATATCTGATAAGAATCTTATATCTGAAATACACAAGAAACCACTTAAAACTCAATGCTTATAAAATCATATTAAAAATAGGTGAAATATCTGAACAGATACCTCACCAAAGAAGCTGAATTATGAATGAGTTAAATTATGTTCCCTAAAATTTGTATGTTGAAGTTCTAACCTCCAGTACCTCAGAATGTATCCTGATTTGGAGATAGGTCTTTGAAGAGGTAATTAAGTGAAAGTTTTTGGGGTGGGCCCTAAACAAGTTGACTGGTGTCCTTATAAGAAAAGGAGATTTAGGATATCTTATCTCCTTAAGGTGGCTCAGTTGGTTAAGCATCTGCCTTCAGCTCAGGTCATGATCCCAGGATCTTGATCGAGTCCCACTTCAGGCTCCCTGCTCAGTGAGGAATCTGCTTGTCCTTCTCCCTCTACCCCTCCATTCTGCACTGCCCACACACCACTTGTGCTCTCTCTCTCTCTCAAATAAATAAATAAATAAATAAATAAATAAATAAATAAAATGTTTTTAAAAAAAAAAAGAAAAGGAAGGAGATTTGGACATAACATACACATACACAGAGACAAGACCACAAGGGTATAGTGAAAAGATGGCTTGTAAGCCAAGGAAAGAAGCCTCAGGAGAAATCAGACCTGCCAACACCTTATCTCAGGCTTGTAGCTTCTAGAACTGTGAGAAAGTAAATTTCTGTTGTGAAAGTCAAACAGTCTGTGGTATTTTGTTACAGCAGTCCTGGCAATGTAGGATATACAGATGGCAAATAAACATATGAAGAAATGTTCAACATTATATGTCATTAGAGAATTTGCCAATTCAACATTAAAAGATGTTAAAAGTTAAAATGAAGAGATAGCACTACAAAACCAGTACAATGGTAAAATCCAAAACACTGATAATATCTAAGGTTGGCAGTGATGCAGAGAAACAGGAACTACCATTGCTAGTATGAATGTAAAGTGGTCCAGCCACTGAGGGGAGACTGTTTCTCACAGACCAAAACAATTTTATATAATACAGCAGTCAGACTTCTAAGTATCTTCTCAATTAAATTGAAAACTTATGACCACATAAAAACGTGCACACGAAAGTAGCTTTTCCCAAAATTGCTTTAAGCTGAAAGCAACTGAAATATTTATTTTTAATTAATTTTTGTTTTATTTATTTATTTTATTTTTTCCAGCTTTACCTGATACAATTGACATATGACATTTTGTAAGTTTCGTGTGTAGGATGTGTTGATTTGATACATTTCTATATTGCAAAATGATTGCCACCCTAGAATTAGCTAACACCTTCACCATGTCACATGGTTACATTTCTTTTTGTGGTGAGAACATTTAAGTTCTACTGTCAACAAATCTCAAGCATATTAGTATTATTAACTATAGTTACTATGTTGTACATTAGATCTTCAGAACTAATTCATTTTATAACTGGAAGTTTGTTCTATTTGACTAACACCTTTCCATCCCCCTATCCCTTTTTCTGGACACACACACACACACACACACACACACACACACACAAAATTCCTGGTAACTATCACTCTATACTCTGTTTTATAAGGTTGGCTTTTTTAGATTCCACATATAAGTGACATTATGCAGCATTTTTTTTTCTCTGTATGACTTAATTCACTTAGCATAATGTCAAGCTTCATCCACATTGTCATGAATGGCAGGATTTTTAAATTTCTCTTGGCCGAATAGTGTCCCATTGTATAGAAGTATCTTTTTTTTTTTTTTAATTATTTATTTATTCATGAGAGACACAGAGAGGCAGAGACACAGGCAGAGGGAGAAGCAGGCTCCTTGCTGGGAGCCCGATGTGGAACTCGATCCTGGGACCTTGGGATCACGACCTGAGCCAAAGGTAGATGCTCAACCACTGAGCCATTCAGACATCCCTAGAAGTATCTTTTTTTTAAAAAAAATTTTATTTATTTATGATAGTCACAGAGAGAGAGAGAGAGAGAGAGAGGCAGAGACACAGGCAGAGGGAGAAGCAGGCTCCATGCACCAGGAGCCCGACGTGGGATTCGATCCCGGGTCTCCAGGATTGTGCCCCGGGCCAAAGGCAGGCGCTAAACCACTGCGCCACCCAGGGATCCCCCTAGAAGTATCTTTTAATAGATGAATGGATAAACAAGCTGCAGTATATCCATACAATAAAATATTATTCAGCTTTAAGAAGAAAGAAGTTATCAAGTCACAAAACTACATGGAGGATCGTTAAATGCATATTGCTAAATGAAAGAAGCCAATCTAGAAAGAAGCCAACTAAATGACTCCAACTATATGACCTTGAAAAAATAGGTAGACAAAATGATCAATGATTGCCAGATTGGGGGAGGAATGGGGATGAAAAGGTGAATTAGAGATGATTTTTGGTATGTTGAAACTATTCTGCATGATGTAATATTGGATACCTGACATTATGTGTTTGTCAAAACTTATAAAACTTTACAGCACAAAGAGTGAATCTTCATGTAAACTATAGACTTTAGTTAAGAATAATGCAAATTTGGTTCATTAATTGTAACAAATATACCACAGTAATGCAAGATGTTAAGGGGAAACTTTGTTCATGACAGAAGGTATATGAGAGCTTTCTATATAATTTGTTCAACTTCTCTATAGCTAAAATTGCTCCAAAAATCAAAATGTGCATATAAATATGAAAGTTTATATGTATATACATATCTTTATGTTTATATGTGAATACATATATGTATATGTGAATACATATCATACATATCATTGTATGTTTGTCAAGACCCATAGAATGTATACAACCAACCCTAATGTTGTGTATGTGTGTATATACATATAAACGTATATATGAAACATATATATGTATATACGTATATGTATATGAAACATTTATATGTATATATATTCACCATTAGAGTGTATAGAATTAATTTTGCTGCCTTAGAAACCCACTTAGCTTAAAGCTCCATCTATTCATTCTTTCCTCTCCCCAAATCCCTGGAAAGCAATAATATTTTATTGTCTCCAGGTATGTCTTCTTTTTCAGAAGCTCATATGGTTGAAATTAGCCTATTTCACTTAGTAATATGCATTTAAGCTTCCCCCCTGCCTTTTTGTGTCTTCATAGCTAATTTCTTTTTAACCCTGAATAATATTTTACCATTTGGATGTATCACAGTTTATTTACCTCTTCACCTGCAAAAGGACATATTGCTTTAAAGTTTTGGCAATTATTAATAAAGTTGTTCTAAACATTCATATGCCAGTTTTTGTGTGAACATAAGGTTCCAACTCATTTGGGTGAATACCAAAGAGTATGGTTGTTGGATCATATGGGTAGAGTACGTCTGGTTTTGTAAGAAGCTGTCAAACTGTCTTCCAAAGTAGTTATACCATTCTGCATTCTCACCAGTGATGAATGAGGGTTCCTGTGCTCCACATCTTTGCCAGCATTTGGTGTTCTCAGTGTTTTGGATTTTATCCATTTTAATAGGGGTGTAGTTGTATCTTGTTTCAATTTGAAATTCACACTGACGTGATGTTGAGCATTTTTTCATATGCTTATTTGCCATATGTATATCTTATTTGGTGTCTGTTCAGATCTTTTTGCCTGTTTTTTAATCAGGTTGTTCATTTTCTTATTATTGAGTTTTAAATTTTCTTAGCACATTTGGAATAACAGTCCTTTATCAGATATGTGTTTTGTAATTATTTTTTCATTATTTTCCCCTTCTCTTATCAGTGTCTTTCATAGAGCCGAAGGTTTTAATTTTAATTGAGCCCAACTTTTGAATTCTTTTTTTATGGATTATACCTTTGGTGTTTTACCTAAAAAGTTTTCATCAAAGATTTTCTTCTGTGTTATCTTTTAGGAGTTTTAGAGTTTTGCATTATGTTTAGATATGCAATCCATTGTGAAATGGTTTTTGTGAAGGGTGTAATGTTACTGCTCAGCAAAGATATGTGTGAGAGAATCATTTATGTGCCTGAGAGCCTAAGAGGACATATTTCAAAAGGTTCAGAGAAAAGAGGGACACAATCTCATGGCAGAAATCTACCCAAGAAGAGGAGAAGCAATCCACACTTAAATTCTGATTCAACAAGGAGGAAAAAATAGAAAAGCACTTAAGGAAGCAAGTATTCAGTACTCCACAATGAACTGAGTTTATTTTTACCATGTGTGTGTGTGTGTGTATACACATTTAGTTTTATTGTAACAAAGCAACTTGTACACTTTTAACGTTTAAAACTAAGCATCTTTCCCTTCCAGTGAAACAAAAAGAAAATTTAAAAATAAACAGGAACAAAATTACAATAGAGAATGTCAATTCCAAATAAGATCCTCTGATTCTGCTGATTCCCCCATTGAGTGGCAGGGCTCAAGTCATCATTAGGAGAGTTTTATTTTAAAAGTGTCATCTTAAACTGCAAGGATGTACATTAAACATCACAATTAAACATGCCAAAGGAGAAGCCATGTTGCCAAAATGCCCACTTAACCCACCCAAACATCTCAAACCCACCCTTTGATGACCTTCTATAACCCCATTTTTAAAAGTTTTTTTCTTTTTTTAAACAAGATAAAGTAGACAGGTACATGTTGGTAAATGCTAACTGTCCACTTTCACATAAAGACACAGTGTAATCTCTGAGCTCAATATATAGAGAAAGGAGGAAAAAAGCTAGAATTCTATGCACTACTACACAGGGGCCTAGCACCCTCCAGCTTCCAGCAAAGCTAAGGGAGCAGAAGGTTTTTCTTTCTTCCCACAGAGCAGTACTGTAGTGTTGATTCCATAAAGTTTTTGTTGAGACAGGAAGGGATAAAAATGAATTTGGAACAGAAAGCGGTAGAGATTCTTTTCCCTCTGTATTCTGCTCAAGGTGTTTCCCCCCAAAATAAATTGAGAACCATGGTATAAAGGGAGAGAAAAGAGACTTCAAAAAAACAGGACGAATGAGCACAAGGGGGGGGGGCGGACAAAAGAGATGCAACTTGCTCCCAGGGACTGGAGAAAATTGGAATGGAATGTTGGAATCCATCAGTGTTCCATTAGTCATCTTCTCCTTCATCCTCCTTGCCTTCCCCCTCATCATCATTGTCATCTTCTTGACCTTCATCCTCATCTCCTTCTTCATCAATATCTTCCAATCCTCCTCCTCCTCCTCCTTCTTCTTCTTTCTTACTCCTCCTCCTCCTTCTTCTTCTTTCTTCTTCTCCTTCTTCTTCTTCTCCTTCTCCTTCTCCTTCTCCTTCTCCTTCTCCTTCTCCTTCTCCTTCTCCTTCTCCTTCTCCTTCTCCTTCTCCTTCTTCTTCTTCTTCTTCTTCTTCTTCTTCTTCTTCTTCTTCTTCTTCTTTCTTCCTTCTTCTTTCCCTTCTTCATCATCCATATCTGGAACCAAGTAGTACTGTAATGGATTTGGCCAAATATCTTTTATGACCTCTCCTAACTCATCTGCACCTGCAACAGAGTGGTCAGTAAACCAGGTTAAGAAGCTCTCTGGTTCTTCGTGCTGTCTCTTCCTGATGGCTTTATTCTGTGTTTGACTTGAATGTTTTGTCAAATCCTTTCCAGATTTCCATTTGATTTCAGTGGACTTTGAAGATGGATCACCACTCTCATTCAGGTGAAATTCTTTGGAGAGAACTTTTTTTGAAGTAAGGGTTTTCATCAAAATAAAAAATCTATTCTGTAACCTGATTTAATATCTTCAAATTCTGTCACTTCAACTCTTGTCAAATAATGAAGTGCCTCTTCATCCTCCTCCCCAGGCAGTGCAGACACTTGTGGATGGTTGACAAATGTTATTACTCCAAAATTGGGGATTTTGGTGATCAATTCCAACCTCTTGTGAAAAAATGGTTGGTGGAGTTTGTTATATTTCTGTTCTATTTTCAAAATATTCTCACTGGCTTGTTCATTAAGTCTGTCTATTTCACTTTGTACTTCATCAATATGTTCAATTGCTCCTTGCTGTTCTTTTTCTCCCTTCAGCAAGTTCTGAGAGGTTGATGTTTCCTCCGGATTGGGCGCAGGAGGCAGCCTTGGTTTCTTCATTTGATGCCCGAGCAAGGACTGGCATTTCGGGGCCATGCTGTGAGGAGGAAACTCCATGAAACCAGGAGAGAGGCACATCTGGAAGAAGCTCTGATTACTCCTCCCCCCCATTTTTTTTTTTTTTTAGATAAGAAAGTTTCCTGGACAAGTAAAAAGTATGGACTTCACAACTAAGCCTTTTGTAACATATTTCCAGGTATCTTGTCCATGAAGTTGATTTCAAGGACAATTGGAAGCTGGGCTAAAGGATATATGTCAACCACTAACCAGTGATGATTCCTCAGGGTCCTGGTTACTGGAACTGTCTTGGGAGGTCCCATTGGAGGGCTTCAGAGCTTGGTTGTTGGCCTTGTCCTGATCTACATTTTTAGAATAATTTAGAAGTACCTACATTAAGTACCTCAAATTTGTGAATGATACCGTGAAAAAAATCTTCTCCTTCAGCAGATCAGATTATGGGCTGACAGGCTGAGACAAAGATGGAGGAATGACTCTGCATTAGCAGGGATTTAAAAAATAAATGGCAGGAGAATTTGAAAAAAAAAAACAAAAACAAAATATTGGGCTTATTTAAGGATACAGGTTTTCAAGAACAGTAAGATGTTGGTGAATAAAAGACTCCCAAAAGTTGCTTTATTGGTGAGCCCCCCCAACCTCCACATGCAGGGCTTGGCCTCAACCTTGCCTGAGTCAACTGTGTAGACTGTAGACTATGTAGTCAGTCTGTGCTGTTAGAAGCTAGAGTTATAAAGTCATATCCACAGAGCTTTCCAGAAGTGAATGCAGAAAGTTCAACATCAATTTCCATATTTTAGAAGAGAAATTTAATGCTTAGTCTCTTCTTGCCAGTGCTTCCAAACTGCCTCAGTACCTCAATGGGCAAACCAAAAAAATCTCCTGCTGTTCCCACCTAAACCTTTGAGAGGCTCTGTCCAGGTTCTTGACTTCCATGTTAAACAACTTCATTTGTCTGAGGGCCTTGTTTGTAATCCATTTCCTCAATCACTGGCTCTACTTCCTGGCTAAAACTCTTCAATGTGATGTTTTAAAAGTTGAGTTGTATTGGCCTTGGGATTTGGATAGGGCCCTTTTAAGTCTCTCTTTCTTTCCCAGTTCTCCTTCTTAACTGTATTTTTCAGACTAAGTCTCCCTATCCATGCAAGAAGTGATTTAGACAATGTCTGATTCTAGGCAAGCACCTGGGAAGCACTGTAGAGAGGACTCAAGTATCGGATGTCAGATAAAGTGAGAGGCCTATAAGTCTTGTAGTTCAATGTGTCTGGATCTGTATTTCTGTTAACAAGATACCTGAAAGGTGAAAGTCATTAGACCTACCACCAAATAGATTTATAAATAGATTTATATTTGCAGGAAATATAGAAGATAGACATAGATGAACAATTATATGATCCTACAAAGAAGCCATTTCTCCAATCCAGAATGGGGTCAAGGTGGTAATCCAAGGACTAGGTTTTATCTACAGATTGAAGGCATAGAAGTGAGGGGAAAGAAAACTCATATGATAAAAGAAAAATCAGAAGCAAATATGTAGACCTAATTGGGTCCTGACTCAAAATAAATAAGCTGTGAAGTTGGAACATAGATATATGGGAAATTCATTATACTATTTTATGATTTTGCTTATTTGAAATGTCTGTAATAAATTTTTAAAAATCTTTCTAGAAGGAGAAAGTAAAGGATTGTCACTGTATTTTGTTCTATTAACACACTTCGATGTTTTCAAATAATATTTAAAAGCTGCTTGTATTTCTTATCTGTGGAACTGAATTCCTACACAATTTCATATTAAAATCAGACCTGAGAGAACAAGTGAAGAAACCAATAAGGACTACAGTTTGGAAAAGTCTTTGATAGGGAGAGCCAAGAACTAGTATCTCCTCTGAGAATGGAAATGTTCTTTTTCTTCCCAAAGGCACACAACTGGGGGAAGCTATTAATATACTACTGGGTTAAATTTAATTCACAGGGAGATAGGACATTCTACAATATCCTCAAATGGATACTGAAGGTCTTAATTGCAATAGCAACCAACAGCAAATCATAAGAAGCATATAGCCGAGAGGAAATCACAAATAAATGGCTAGGAAAACACATTTGCTTAAATGGCAATGCAATTAGGAGTTGTGTCTTAAGTATTGTACTGTGAAATTTCAATTAGGAGCTAAGTGCTGTGAAATAGGCTGTGCTCAAGGACTTTGGCCAACCATTAGGCGTGCATTGTGATTTTGAGTATGATATAGACAGAGCAGAATGAAAATTGGTATTTTGTTTGGAGTCTAATGTTTTGATGTCTCTTGAAAGTGTGTGTTTTCCATTTTAGGGGATAGGATTGGTGTACCTATTTGTAAATGTGATGTAGAAAATGTACAAGATGCTGTGTAAAGTGTCAGTCTAGGAGTAAAACACAAAGTAGGACAGTTCCTGAAGACTTGGTACACTTGAGTTCCTTTAGTGGAAAGAAAAGAAAGAGACTTCGTTATGGTCCCTTCAGACAGATTCATCATTTGAACCACAAACACTAGAAGCACACAGTTAATGTATGTGGGTAAAGCATATGTTTTACTATAGACAGAAGTAGTCCTAAGGCAGTAAGTAGTTCCAGAACTGATTGTGATAAGATGAAGCACTGTTAAATATGCCTTTGGCTCTATCTCTTCTAGAGTGCTGGGACAGAGTGGTTTTGTTTCAAAAGCGTTCTTAGAGTTGGTGAATTTAGTCATGATTATGGATCCATCTCTCTATTTTGGGATTCCGGGTCTGATTTTAGGAAAAGATCTAATTTTGTCAGCTAATGTTGAAACTGTCATCGTCATCTTGCTAGAAAAATCATGGAAGGGTTGTCAAATATTGCCAAGACAATCTTTCAACGATATACTTGAATCCAGCATGAGTTTGCCTTCAGGGTCCATGCAGACAACAAATGTAGCCAGGATCTTTTGCCAGGCATTAGAGAGTGTTGGTAAAACAAAGACTAACATATTTCCAGTCTCATTAGGAAAGAGCACCATATAGAGGGAGATGTGGGATTTGGGAATCTGTCATTTAAACTTCAATTCTGAGGCTCAAGAGCTGCGTGACTTTATGCTGACTTAATTGTACCTTGGTAGCCATTATAACAAAATGCCACCGATTACGTGGCTTGGACAACAGACATTTATTTCCCACAATTCTGGAAGCTGAAAAGTCAAGGTGCTAGGTGTTTAGATTCCTGGTGAAATTTCTCTTACTATATGTATCCTCATGCATTGGAAAGAGAAAATGGCTCTGGTCTCTTCTACTTATAAGGACTCTAATCCCAACATGGGGATTTCACTCCCATGACCTCATTACTTCCCAAAATCTCCACTTCCAAATATTATCATATTGAGGGTTAGGGTTTCAACATAAGAGTTTTGGGTGGACACAAACTTTCAGTCCATATCTGTCACTCTTAGCTTCAATTTTATAATAAAAGAAATAAGAACTACTTTATTACATTTGATGAAAATTACATTCAATAATAAATACTAGATTCTTTCTAAGGGAATACTTAACAAGAAGACAGATATTTAATCAGGAAAGCACAATGCCATGTAATACATGATAGCAACTTAAATAAGGTGCAATGAGAATGAGGGTAGGAGCAATTTTCTGCATTAGTGAGGACCAAGGCATGGACTGAATGAGGCAGTGAGCAGCAGCTCCATACAAGTTCATCTGGGGAAGCCAGCTGAAGCTGAATATCTCATCATGATTGTCAATGAGCTATGTGGCCTCAGAGAGTGATTTTTAACTTCCGAGATCTGTAATTTCCTCATCTGTAAATCCTCGTACAATATCATTAAGATTTTTTAAATTCTTTAATTAATATTTAATCATAGTACATTAATAAGATTCATGTATGAAAAATATGAAAAGTGGTCTGAGAGTCTCTCCTCAGTTGTTCCCATTTGCTTAGGTTCCATTTCCCTACTCTACGAAATGTTATTCTTTCAGAGATGTTTGTTTTATTTTGTTTTACTTGTATTTATTTTGGTATTTATAAGCCACATTTCCTTATTCTCTCTTTCTAATTTAAACAAAATGGTTACCTTGAGCTTACACTGTTTTACAATTTGCCTTTTTCCCTTAATATACTATATTTGAGAATATTTTAAATTGTTGAAAGCTGGTCTCAGGTACCCATCTTTAGAGACTGAATTATGAAGTTATTTAAAAGTCCTGGTCATAAGCTGATTTCATATCACAGAAAGCCAGGATAAATCCCATTGTGACACTCTTCACCTTGGACACATGCAATCATCACTGATTGCTGTGGAATATCACCCACATGCCACAGGTGGCTCCCTGATGCGACTATGTATCCCTCACCCCTCCCCAGTGCTCCAGCCCAGAGGATTGTCACTGTTTCATAGTGTGGCATGGGTGTGGCATGCCTGGTCATTTCTCACACCAGCTCCACACTGAAGAACACAGCCACATGGGCATGGCATGCATCATGCTAGTGGTTTCAAGTCAGACTATTAGAAAATAGTTGCCTTCAAGAGTGATCTAAAACAGATCACCACAACAGTATGTTGATGTTTTCTCAGGTCTCCCCAAAAAGAATTGCCCATAGTGCTCAGTATTGATCCTTAAGGCAGCATTGTCAGAGGTAGTCATCATGATTTATCATGATTGCATTTGTGAGGTTCATGAAGGCAATCCCTACCTGTCTTGGCTCTGGGAAGGTGATGACAGTGGGAATCAAACCCACCTTCCAAAGTTCACCTTGCGGTCAGGTGACATGCTTTCAGAAAACAAGCTCCTAAAAAAAAAGCTCCTAAACTCCTCTGATGTATATGCCACAGAGGCAGACCTTAAAGTCCTTTCAGCTCCTTGGGAGTCTCTTTAGGACCCTCAGGAGGCTCACACAACATAAGGTGTGTGATGATGAAAAAACAACACAAAAATCAGCAACATCCCCCAGCAATAAATGCAACATCTTATTGAAATGTGACTAAACAGATGTAGTAATGTTTAGCCTGCCCTGAATATTGTGTGGTCATGTGAAAGAATCTTCTACTCCTTTGTAGCCAGTAAGTTAAGGAGACCTTCAATATGGCCAGAGATAGGCCTTATCTTTCATCTAAGTTACTGCATTTACTTCTTAGTTATCTGTAGGAAAACTTCTGTAGTATTGCATTATCTGTCCAAACCTGTCCTCAGACGTGGACCACTCTTTCCGCAGCAGCATCATGAGAAATGACACAATGTTGAGTTAATCCTGTGTCCACTTTAGGGTCTATACAGGTTTATACATGCTGGATACCTAATACATGCACTTTGAATGAATTAACGAGTGAATGAGTGAATGAGTGAATGAATGAATGAATGAATGAACAAGTAGGTGCCTGTGCTCTCTTGATCCTGCCCGTCCTCAGAGAAGCAGAGGTTGGAGAGAAGGTGAGGTCAGTCTCTGTCTGATTTGGGCAGTCCCCCAATGTTTCCTCCCATTTACTGTCTCTAGTGATTCTACCTCTTGGGAACTCAGTTTAGATTTAAATATCCCAGGGTGAGGGGCACAGGCTAAATGGACATTCTTATTATACTTATCAAACATGAAGAAACGATGCTTTATTTTTCTATAACTTGGTTTTATTTAACAGACAACGTTTCTTTTTTTTTTTAACAGACAACATTTCTTATTGAAGGTGGTGTGTAGTGTTTATAATGTTCTGGGAGATTAATTTGTTTTCACAAACTGGAAGTCAGACAAAAGAAAGGAAAATCTAACTGCAAGCAAATGTTAAAGATCACACAAGGCACGCTGTAATCTTTGATACAAATAAATAGTCACACGGACCATAAGCACATCACTAGCCTTGAAAATCTATTAGGGAACCATTCCCTATGGCAACCAGAAGACCCTGCTCCTTAATAACTGGACCTTTTATGATGTGTTTCTATGGCGACTGAAGCTCTGCCACCTAAACACACTGTTGTTCCCAGGAGGAGCTGATGAACAAAAGCTGTGAGGAGATTATTGGAGGAAAACAAAAGTTTCTTCCTTCTCTTCATTTCTTTCAAATCTCAATTTACTCAGAGTGGAGATGGGAATAAGTTGAAGTGGAAACACACCTTGAATTTCAAATCATAGTCTACTGGGATTTTTGTTAATCTTTTAAATTGAAGTTCTGTCTTTATAATTTTAGTCATCACAATTTCCTGGCAGGTTTCTAAAGGAAACAATGACCTCTCAGGAAAACAAATTTAGGTCTTGCTTGTGGCCCGTAGGAGGAGGTTCTGAACAAGGATGACTATGTTGGTTCATTTTTTCTGTTCAACCGAGGTCAGGTATGCTACGTTATTGCTGAAACTTGCTATTCAGTAAGGCTGCATTTTGCTTTTACCTCCTGAGGGAAGGATAAAGCCCTGCTTTAATATTACATAGATGTGCTTAAACTGGAACTGAATTTTAAAACCACATACTTGTGTGATCAATAAGAAATGTCTTCTGCTTAATAAATAATGATAAGCATCAGGAATGTTGGGTGCCAGGCAGTGTCTTAGATGTTTACTTACATTGTGCCTCACTTAATCCTCACAAAACCCTTGAGACAGCCCTAGGGTAAATGTAAGGTTATCCCTGATGAATAGACATGGCATTAAGCTTAGAGAACTTGGTTGAGATCACTTGGAAAGACTCTGGTTCCTTTCCCTAAGCTGATCTCTCCTGAGACATCACCTGCTTTATCATACACATCAAAATACCCTCTTGCAGACATCAAGAAAGAAAGCACAGCATGGAAAATACGTACAAGGGCCCTATATCCCCAGGGACCTTCTTCTGCCAACCAAAAGGTGGCTTTTGTAATCCCCAGGTAGGATGAATGCTACTTTGTTAGTGTGCCACAGAAGACAATGGCATAATCAACATTATCAATCAACTGTCTTGCACCTTGATGCTTGGGTTATTAGGATTGGAAGGATCACCTGTGGTAATGAAATATCATTGCACAGCCATAGTACAAGGCTTCCAAAAGAGACATTGTTGGTTCCAAGGTCTAAGTGTCTTCTTCCAGCTTCTGAAATTATTAGAGATTGATGGAAAGTCAAAGACACAGGGTCAGTTTGGAAACATGGACTCAGGAAGCCATCAATAATTTCAGCTCTTTTTTCCTATTGGATCTGAGAATCCCATGGCTTGGGAACATCTGGGTCACTGAGCAGGGATATATGGGCTGTGGAGCCACTTAATGCCGTAGGAAGCCAACAGTGGGCAGCTCTTGGGGAAGTTCTGCTTCCAGAATCTTTTTTTAAAAGATTTTATTTATTTATTCATGAGAGACACAGAGAGAGGCAGAGATATAGGCAGTGGGAGAAGCAGGTTCCCTGTGAGGAGTCCAATGTGGGACTCGCTCTCAAGACCCCGAGATCATGACCTGAACAGAGGGCAATCACTGAGCCACCAGGTGCCTCTGCTTCCAGAGTCTTTGACTGAGGCCTACTCAGCCACTGAACTCCTACTATTTGTTTCATTTGCATTTATTTTGTTGTTCCACCCAGATTGAAATGTCAGCCACTGAGAACCCGTCTTTGTACCCTCTGCTGCCAAGGCCTGGCCCAAGCTGAGCATGCTTTGGCTCTTTACCTGTTTTGGTTGCTTGAAAGTAAAAATTTGCACAATAGACTGTTCAAATATCCTTGAAACATCCCAGTGACAAATGTTCTCCTTCTACTTAGTGAAGAGAAGTGCTTGAGGGCCTGGCTTATACATGGCCCCATTTGTAAAAAGGAAAAGACATTTTTATGTTATAACTATAGAAACATAACATTTGGAAGATAAAAGTGTCTTTTGAAGTCATTTGGTCAAACTTTGTAATTTTTCAGATAAATTCATAAAACTAGAATGCTTAATGTACTTGTCCATAGTTGTACAGCTAGCTCGTAGAATATGAGTATACTACAGTGTGTGTTGTTTCTAATAGTAATGGACATGACATCTGTGCTATGTGACAGCTTTTACTTATACTGTCCTGCTGTGGTCACATGAACCAGTCTGCTGACTAGCAGACTTGTGCCCATGTCCAAGGACCCCTAAGTAGCATAAATTTCCTTGGGTTTTCAAGTGTGTTTCAATTCTGTCCTTTATAAGGTCTGTAAATGTGAACAGTTTATTAGTTAATAACTAATAGTTAATTGTCATTATTTGAAACAGTTGTGTTCTATTAAATCTCTGTGAACACTGAATTAGCAATCCCTAAACACTATTGCTCCCAGGGGGAAATACAGGGCTATGTTCCTTCAAACCTCTGGCCACAACATTTTTATCAACTGATCATCACATAATCTTGTTTTATGTGTGTTTCTATTTAAAGACACCTTATTTAACATGCACTGTTGAATCATTAACATTGAACTCATAGCCAACAGCGCCATAACTCATGCCTGAATGAAGTTTATATGACACATATTTTCTTTATAAGGCGCATCACAGTTTTCTTGCACTTTAGGAATTCTAGATAGCACGTTAGCACTACATGTTCTAAACAGTGAACTCACCAACAAAAAGCACAAAAATGTGGAAAACATAGCACTATGCACACCACAAAAGGATACTTGTTGCTGTATGAGAACTGAAAGAAGAAAGTAGAGCATGACTTTGTGATATGTCAGCTGGGAAGATGAGGGTTGGGTGACTCAAACTTTCTGTTGCTTTGCACATGTCTGAAAAAGACTAGGAATTGATTTTTGGATAACAAATACATTTTGGTAAGTGAATTTGTAAATATGAAATCTGTGAATAATGAGGACCGGCTGTATAAGCATAATGTTTATTGGTATAGGAGGACTTTTTATTTATTTTTAAAGATTTTAGTTTATTTATTTGAGAGAGAGCATGCATGCGAGTGGGGGTAGGGGACAGACTCCTTCCTGAGCTCAGAGCCCAACTTGGGCCTACCTGAAGATCCTGAGATCATGACTTAAGCTGAAACCAAGAATTGGATGCCCAACCGACTAAGCCACTCAGGAGTTCCAGTAGGATTTTTATTAAATGCAACTTTGTTATAATAAAAAAAAACCTTTTGATTGACTCTTGTTAATTAGTGAAGTAGAATTGGCATATATTAATCAAATAAATTAATTAACAATAGATTCCAAGATAAATTGGGTTAAACACACCCAAAGCTTATGCCCAGTGCTTTGTTGGTACAGAGGGAGTAAAAATCTAGTATATAATGTCTGTTCTTAAGGAGTATACACTCTCTTTGGGGAAATGCATGCTGGGCATTGTGACAAATGCTAGCACAGGAGAAAGCCAATTATATATCAGGGCATAATTATGTATAAATCTGGGGAAAGTCACTCATGAGCTGAGTCTTGAAAGGCATGCTGGAGGTAGGAGGGAATGTTCCCAGCAGAGGCCTGAAATGCTAGGAAAGCATCCAGGTGTGCAGAACCCTCAGAAATTAGGCTGTGCTAGAAGACAGGAGAAGGTCAGGAAAAGCCTTCTGTGGAATTCTAACCTCGGACTATTACACAGGAAACACAGGAGTCATTACTTAAACAACTTCCTTTGATAGGTGAAACAATCTGTTTTGAATTTCAGACAGGTCCTTAAGATGGTCAGAAAAGGGACTGTTAAGTAGGTGGGAGTAAAGGAAGACATTCTAAATTAGGAGGATGGTTACTCATTAGTTTGCAGTTCATTTCTTTGCTCCTCATTCATTTGTTCTTTTGTCTAACACATATGTTTTGAGGGTGTTAGTAAAGCTCCAGGCTCTGGGGACTTGGAAACAAAATAGCCAGAATACACTGTCTTTGAGGAGCTAGAGGCGATGGGTGGTAAAAACAAAGAGGTGCTGACATAGTATCCTTGGTTGATCCTAACATATATGCAAAGGATGGAGAGGCAGTGGAAGCAGGGCAGGAATGGTTGCCCAATTGCCACTGCACTCTGTAGAGGTGATCTGGGAGTCCTGGCCTCATGGGGACCACTGTGCACATATGAAAAGATGGGTTCCCTGATCATCACAAAGGAGAGAAAAGCTCCTGAAAACTGTGACTTTGTTGGGGAAGGTGCAATCTTATCAGGAGCCCCTAGTCTGGGTCTACCCTTGATTCAGCAGTAAAGAGTGTAGGAACCAGAGCAGGGCCAGGGGAAAAGAAGGAGGCAGGATTTGAGAGATGTTAGGGCATTAAGAGGGACAGAACTGGAGTCAGTAGAATATGGAGAGAAGAGGGCATCTCTGATTACAGAGTTGGACTGTAAAAGCAAGTTGGGGAACTTCTGCTTGGGTTTGCTGAGCTTGGATTCTTTTTTTTTATTTTTATTTTATGTTTTTTTTCCTTACACGTTTATCTGTACATCTATTTTTTTAATAAATTATTTTTTTATTGGTGTTCAGTTTACCAACATACAGAATAACACCCAGTGCTCATCCGTCAAGTGCCTGTCACCCATTCACCCCGATACCCGCCCTCCTCCCCTTCCACCACCCCTAGTTCGTTTCCCAGATATAGGAGTCATTATGTTCTGTCTCCCTTTCTGATATTTCCCACACATTTCTTCTCCCTTCCCTTATATTCCCTTTCACTATTATTTATATTCCCCAAATGAATGAGAACATACACTGTTTGTCCTTCTCCAATTGACTTACTTCACTCAGCATAATACCCTCCAGTTCATCCACATCGAAGCAAATGGTGGGTATTTGTCATTTCCAATGGCTGAGGAATATTCCATTGTATACATAAACCACATCTTCTTTATCCATTCATCTTTCGATGGACACCGAGGCTCCTTCCACAGTTTGGCTATTATGGACATCGCTGCTAGAAACACTGGGGTGCAGGTGTCCCGGCGTTTCATTGCATCTGAATCTTTGGGGTAAAACCCCAAAAGTGCAATTGCTGGGTCGTAGGGCAGGTCTACTTTTAACACTTTGAGGAACCTCCACACAGTTTTCCACAGTGGCTGCACCAGTTCACATTCCCACCAACAGTGTAAGAGGGTTCCCCTATCTCCACATCCTCTCCAACATTTGTGGTTTCCTGCCTTGTTAATTTTCCCCATTCTCACTGGTGTGAGGTGGTATCTCATTGTGGTTTTGATTTGTATTTCCCTGATGGCAAGTGATGCAGAGCATTTTCTCATGAGCATGTTGGCCATGTCTATGTCTTCCTAGTGAGATTTCTATTTATGTCTTTTGCCCATTTCATGATTGGATTGTTTGTTTCTTTGGTGTTGAGTTTAAGAAGTTCTTTATAGACCTTGGAAACTGGCCTTTTATCTGATATGTCATTTGCAAATATCTTCCCCCATTCTGTAGGTTGTCTTTTAGTTTTGTTGACTGTATCCTTTGCTGTGCAGAAGCTTCTTATCTTGATGAAGTCCCAATAGTTCATTTTTGATTTTGTTTCTTTTGCCTTCCTGGATGTATCTTGCAAGAAGTTACTGTTGCCAAGTTCAAAAAGGGTGTTGCCTGTGTTCTCCTCTAGGATTTTGATGAAATCTTGTCTCACATTTAGATCTTTCATCTATTTTGAGTTTATCTTTGTGTATGGTGCAAGAGAGTGGTCTAGTTTCATTCTTCTGCATGTGGATGTCCAATTTTCCCAGCACCATTTATTGAAGAGACGGTCTTTCTTCCAGTGGATAGTCTTTCCTCCTTTGTCGAATATTAGTTGACCATAAAGTTCAGGGTCCAATTCTGGGTTCTCTATTCTGTTTTATTGATCTATGTGTCTGTTTTTGTGCCAGTACCACACTGTCTTGATGACCACAGCTTTGTAGTCCAACCTGAAATCTGGCATTGTGATGCCCCCAGATATGGTTTTCGTTTTTAAAATTCCCCTGGCTATTCGGGGTCTTTTTTGATTCCACACAAATCTTAAAATAATTTGTTCCAACTCTCTGAAGAAAGTCCATGGTATTTTGATAGGGATTGCATTAAACGTGTAAATTGCCCTGGGTAACATTGACATTTTCACAATATTAATTCTGCGAATCCATAAGCATGGAATATTTTTCCATCTCATTGTGTCTTCCTCAATTTCTTTCAGAAGAGTTCTATAGTTTTTAGGGTATAGATCCTTTACCTCTTTGGTGAGGTTTATTCCTAGGTATCTTATGCTTTTGGGTGCAATTGTAAATGGGATTGACTCCTTATTTTCTCTTTCTTCAGTCTCATTTTTAGTGTATAGAAATGCCATTGATTTCTGGGCATTGATTTTGTATCCTGCCACGCTACCAAATTGCTCTATGAGTTCTATCAATCTTGGGGTGGAGGCTTTTTGGTTTTCTTTCTTTTTTTTTTTAAACATTTTTTTAATTTTTATTTATTTATGAGAGTCTCACAGAGAGAGAGAGAGGCAGAGACACAGACAGAGGGAGAAGCAGGCTCCATGCACCCGGAGCCCGATGTGGGATTCGATCCCGGGTCTCCAGGATCGCGCCCTGGGCCAAAGGCAGGCGCCAAACCGTTGCGCCACCCAGGGATCCCACTTTTTGGTTTTCTATGTAGAGTATCAAGTCATCGACAAAGAGGGAGAGTTTGACTTCTTCTTTGCCAATTCGAATGCCTTTAATGTCTTTTTGTTGTCTGATTGCAGGCTAGGACTTCCAGTACTATGTTGAATAGCAGTGGTGAGAGTGGACATCCCTGTCTGGTTCCTGATCTTAGGGGAAAGGCTCCCAGTGCTTCCCCATTGAGAATGATATTTGCTGTGGGCTTTTCGTAGATGGCTTTTAAGATGTCGAGGAATGTTCCCTCTATCCCTACACTCTGGTGAGTTTTGATCAGGAATGGATGCTGTATTTTGTCAAATGCTTTCTCTGCATCTAATGAGAGGATCATATGGTTCTTGGTTTTTCTCTTGCTGATATGATGAATCACATTGATTGTTTTACGAGTGTTGAACCAGCCTTGTGTCCCGGGGATAAATCCTACTTGGTCATGGTGAATAATTTTCTTAATGTACTATTGGATCCTATTGGCTAGTATCTTGTTGAGAATTTTTGCATCCATGTTCATCAGGGATATTGGTCTGTAATTCTCCTTTTTGGTGGGGTCTTTGTCTGGTTTTGGAATTAAGGTGATGCTGGCCTCATAGAACGAATTTGGAAGTACTTCATCTCTTTCTATCTTTCCAAACAGCTTTAGTAGACTAGGTATGGTTTCTTATTTAAACGTTTGATAGAATTCCCCTGGGAAGCCATTTGGCCCTGGACTCCTGTGTCTTGGGAGGTTTTTGATGACTGCTTCAATTTCCTCCCTGGTTATTGGCCTGTTCAGGTTTTCTATTTCTTCCTGTTACAGTTTTGGTAGTTTGTGGCTTTCCAGGAATGCATCCATTTCTTCTAGATTGCCTAATTTATTGGCATATAGCTGTTCATAATATATTTTTAAAATCGTTTGTATTTCCTTGGTGTTGGTAGTGATCTCTCCTTTCTCATTCACGATTTTATTAATTTGAGTCTTCTCTCTCTTCTTTTTAATAAGGCTGGCTAATGGTTTATCTATCTTATTAATTCTTTCAAAGAACCAACTCCTGGTTTTGTTGATCTGTTCCACAGTTCTTCTGGTCTCGATTTTGTAGAGTTCTGTTTGCATCTTAAGTAACTCTCTTCCTCTACTGGGTGTAGGATCTATCTGCTGTTTTTTCTCTAGCTCCTTTATGTGTAAGGTTAGCTTTTGTATTTGAGTTCTTTCCAGTTTTTGAATGGATGCTTGTATTGCGATGTATTTCCCCCTTAGGACTGCTTGTGCTGCATCGCAAAGATTTTGAACAGTTGTATCTTCATTCTCATTAGTTTCCATGAATCTTTTTAATTCTTCCTTAATTTCCTGGTTGACCCTTTCATCTTTTAGCAGGATGGTCCTAACCTCCACGTGTTTGAGGTCCTTCCAAACTTCTTGTTGTGATTTAGTTCTAATTTCAATGCATTATGGTCTGAGAATATGCAGGGGACGATCCCAATCTTTTGGTATCGGTTCAGACCCGATTTGTGACCCAATATGTGGTCTATTTCGGAGAAAGTTCCATGTGCACTTGAGAGGAATGTGTATTCAGTTGAGTTTGGATGTAAAGTTCTGTAGATATCTGTGAAATCCATCTGGTCCAGTGTATCATTTAAAGCTCTCGTTTCTTTGGAAATGTTGTGTTTGGAAGACCTATCGAGGGTAGAAAGAGCTAGATTGAAGTCACCAAGTTAAGTGTATTATTATCTAAGTATTTCTTCACTTTGGTTATTAATTGGTTTAAATATTTGGCAGCTCCCACATTCGGGGCATATATATTGAGGATTGTTAAGTCCTCTTGTTGGATAGATCCTTTAAGTATGAGAGAGTGTCCCTCTTCATCTCTCACTACAGTCTTCGGGGTAAATTTTAGTTTGTCTGATATAAGGATGGCTACCCCTGCTTTCTTTTGAGGACCATTTGAATGGTAAATGGTTCTCCAACCTTTTATTTTCAGGCTGTAGGTGTCCTTCTGTCTAAAATGAGTCTCTTGTAGACAGCAAATAGATGGGTCCTGCTTTTTTATTCAGTCTGAAACCCTGCGCCTTTTGATGGGGTCATTAAGCCCATTCACGTTCAGAGTTACTATTGACAGATATGAGTTTAGTGTCATCATGTTATCTATTCAGTCCTTGTTTTTGTGGACTGTTCCATGAACTTCTTCTTAAAGGGGAATTTTAAGAGTCCCCCTTAAAATTTCTTGCAGAGCTGGTTTGGTGGTCACATATTCTTTTAGTTGCTGCCTGTCTTGGAAGCTCTTTATCTCTCCTTCCATTCTGAATGAGAGCCTTGCTGGATAAAGTATTCTTGGTTGCATGTTCTTCTCATTTAGGACCCTGAATATATCCTGACAGCCCTTTCTGGCCTGCCAGGTCTCTGTGGAGAGGTCTGCTGTTACCCTAATATTCCTCCCCAAAGAAGTCAGGGATTTCTTGTCTCTTGCTGCTTTAAGGATCTTCTCTTTATCTTTGGAATTTGCAAGCTTCACTATTAGATGTCGAGGTGTTGAACAGTTTTTATTGATTTTAGGGGGGGTTCTCTCTATTTCCTGGATCTGAATGCCTGTTTCCCTTCGCAGATTAGGAAAGTTTTCAGCTAGAATTTGTTCAAATACATATTCTGGCCCTCTGTCCTTTTCGGCACCCTTGGGAACCCCAATTAAACGTATGTTTTTCTTCCTCAGGCTGTCGTTTATTTCCCTTAATCTGTCTTCATGGTCTTTTAATTGTTTGTCTCTTTTTTCCTCAGTTTCCCTCTTTGCCATCACTTGTCTTCTATGTCACTCACCTGTTCTTCCACCTCGTTAACCCTCGTCGTTAGGACTTCTAGTTTGGATTGCATGTCATTCAATTGATTTCTGCCTGATTGGATATAAATTCTGCAGTCATGAAGTCTCCTGAGTACTTTATGCTTTTTTCTAGAGCCACTAGTAGCTGTATAATAGTGCTTCTTAATTGGCTTTTGACATTGAATTGTAATCCAGATTTTGTAACTCTGTGGGAGAGAGGACTGTTTATGATTCTTTTTTTTGAGGTGAGGTTTTCCTTCTAGTCATTTTGCTCAGAGCAGAGTGGCCAAAAACAAGTTGTATTGGGAAAACGGAAAAGAGAGGAGAGAAAGAAGGAAAGAAAAGAGAAAAAGAAAAAAGGAAGAAAAAAAGGAAAAAAGAGAAGAAAAAGAGAAAGAAAAAGAAAGAAAGGGGAAAAAAAGGGTGGGGGAAGCAATCAGAAATCAAAAAGAAAAAAAAAAGACACGGGGGAGTATCTTCTGATTCTGTATACTTTAAGTCCCTTGACGTCCCCTGGAACTTGTCCGTCTAGCTGGTCTTCTGGGGGAGGGGCCTGTTGTGCTGATTTTTCAGGTGTTAACACTTGGGGGAGCGGCTCTGTCCCCTGCCTGGTGCAGGGCTCAGTGGGGGTTGTTTACCCGGTGAGGCCCCAGGAGGAACAACCCCAGTGGCGGCGGCCAGCTCTGGAGCCCTGGATTCAGCCCCCGCAGGAACTCCAGAGCTCTCCGTCTGCAGGGCCTGGAGGCTCCAGGGCGGGGCCGCTGATCTGCTCAGCTCGAGGCAGGAGCGTCCTCGCTGTCCTGGGCCCTCCCGGCCTCTGCCTGTCCCGGGGGAGGCCGGATCCTGGGCTTGTCCCGCGCCCTGTGCTCCGGGACCTGCGCTGTTGGATTTGCGCTCCCGGGCTGCACAAGCCCCTCTGTGGAGCCGCCGACCGAGCCCCTCCGAGTTGCTCCGAGTCCAGCTGTGTGCGCTGCAGCCCTTAGGGAGCTCGGCGCCCTCTCCCCGGGGCGCACGTGTCTGTTAGTGTCCCAGGGAGCCCGAGGGCATCCCCGCCCTCCTGGGTCCTGCTCTAACTCCCTGCGAGCCCCTTTCCGCCCGGGAAGGTCGGTGCAGCTCCTGCTTCTCCGGGACGGGGCTCTCCTGTCCTGGGGACACTCGCCCCGGCCTCAGCCCGGCTCCTCGCGGGGCCCCTCCCCCTTGGAGGCCTTTTGTTTCTTTATTTCTTTTTCCCCGTCTTCCTACCTTGATAGATGCGCGAACTCTTCTCACTGTAGCATTCCAGCTGGTCTCTCTTTAAATCTCAAGCCGAATTCGTAGATTTTCAGGATGATTTGAAGGTTATCTAGGTAATTTGGTGGGGACAGGTGATTTGGGGACCCTACTCTTCAGCCATCTTGTCCCTCCTCTGAGCTTGGATTCTTGTATATTATCTGATCAATCAGATGAGTTTAATGCAAATCTCTTTATGGAATTCTAAGCCCTTCGTGTGGCACCTTGGCATCCTTGAAAGACCTGTTCAGATGGGAATAGTATGGTTTCCACTTCCCATGGGAGTGTCACAGTGCAGGGAGACCAAAGTAGTAACACTGGGTTGGAACCTGTAACTTAAGCCTTTAGGAGGCTAGGGTGAAGCATTGATGCAGGAGGGCTTTCAGAAAGACCCCAAAGGAGGATAGGAGTCTGACAAGCAACTTAGCCAGCTGTTGGCAGCATCAGGGTTATTGCAGAATGAGGAGTGAAAAGGGGACGCAGGAATGAACACACTCATGATCCCTCAGCACTACCCACTCTGCCCACTTTCCCACCAGCCCTACTGGAGCTGGCTCCCTCACACACCCAGCCTGGGGTCCAGTTGCTTGGGAGATTCCAGGCATCCCCATGGAGGCTGAAGTCTTTGGTCTATAGAGGGAGGGGCGGAGAGTTTTAAAAGCTCCCCAGGTGGTTCTAATGGGAAGCCAAGGTTGAATGAGAAAATAAGGTCTGCAGGGTTTCCAGACCCCAATGCTTGGAACCAGCTCAGAGCAGGAAACCTGGAGCAGGTGAGGAGATCATAATCTGTGTCCCTGCATGTACTTCTATATGACATTTGTGCTATTACAAACAGAAATGCAATCCTGGATGTTTGATACCAGTCCCTGGATTTGATGGTGCCTTACGTTTTGCAAAAAGAATTTCCCTGAGAAAATGGCAAGTTGTGTTTTTTTAAAGCACAAAGACTTCCTGGTTCATGACTTAAAGCCCCTCCCTTTGAGGACTCTTGGGTACACACAAGGCAACAGGTCAGCCAGCCCTACCCCACCGGTTATCACTGCACCCTCCTTCCCCTACTCTTGTTGCCAGCTTCATGTCTGCTCCATAAATCACTGCATTATGCAAATTGAGAAATCTGCCTGTGTCTCTGTGAGGAGAAATCACCCACAATGCAGATTTCCATGGAAACCAAACACAAAATGCAACAGGGAGGAAAGAAAGGGGAAATTAGACCTGCAGCCTCGTTTTCATCAGCATCACTGTTTCTCATTATTGCCACTCCCCCATCCATTTCTTTTAATGTGTACACCTTTAGACCAGAGTGGGTTTTTTTTTTCTTTTTTCCTAGCAGAGTTATAGAAGTTCAATATTCAATCTCGAAAAGGATGATTTATTTAAAGGACTTCTCTTTGTGAAAAGCTATTTTATGGAGAATGATGGCTATATTCTCATTATTATTAAAGAAAAGCAAGAAAAAGAAGCTTCATCTCAGTAGTAGAGATATAGATAAGCTTTAAAGAACCTCCTAATTTATATCAGTATAAAATACCTGTTAGGGATTGTAGAATGGACCGAGAACGTTGTTTCTGGGAACCCCTTTAATTGTAAGATAGTATGCTAGTCTGTTATGGCTGTGTAACAAAGTACTACAGAATGGGGGGCTTACACAACAGAAATAAGTTCTCACAGTCCTGGAGGCTGGATTTCTGAGATCAAGGTATTGGCAGGTTAGTTTCTTCTGAGGTGTCTCTTCTTGGCTTGCAGACAGCTATTTTCTCTCTGTGTCCTCATGTGTGGTCTTTTAGCTTTGTGCATGTATGTTATATCTAAATCTCCATGATCATCACTTGGTCTGCATGTTGTCTGCATCTAAATTCTCTCTTTTGATAAGGACACCTGTCAGTTTGGATTAGAGCCCAACCTCATTTTACCTTAATTCTCTCTTTAAAGGTCCAATCCAAACACAGTCACATTCTGAGGTACTGTAGGTTAGGGTTTCAACAGATGGATTTTGAGAGAACATAATTCAACTTATAATAGATAGATTCCATTTGGAGAACATGATTTAGAATCTAGCAGATGAGAGCTGGAGGAAATCTTTCTCAGAAATCTGGCCTCAAAGTTTGATTTCACAGATGGATCATTCAGGCCCAGGCAAGTGACTTAGTGCAGCCCACCCAATGGGGAAATGTGAGTGAGAACTCTTCAGACACTTTCTCCTAGCCCTGTTAGTCCATATTTTAGACTGTGTGGAACTCTCAGAAGCTTACATCAGTGCAAGATAATGTTGCTCTGCTTCTGACACAGGCTACATGTGACTGCTTGGCAAACAAGTGCCTTTGAGAGTGAGTGATCATGCAGCCCTCTCAGAACAAGAATGGGAGACATGATTCCATGTAGGTCAATTGTCCTACACAGGGTACACAGGATATGGTTCTTCAGATCAGCTTTAATCCTCCAAATCCTGCTGACTGTGATCTGGTAAAGGTGATTCCTGGGGCCATGCTGCCTTGCCTCACCCTCTAAAGGCTTTGACAAGGAGATGATAAAGAAGAGAACTAGAACTTCTACCACTATGGAACCAGCTGCAGAAGACTGCACTCACTGAGTCATTGGAAATTGTAATGGATCCCCTCAGCACTAGAATGCAAAAGGATCACTGCAAGACTTATTAAAAATGCAGTCCTGTTTAAGAGCTTCTGATAAATCCTGGGTTATGGTCCAGGGCTATCTCTAGCAAGCATCCAAGGTTGAATCTGAATCAGATTATCCTGTGGTCACACCTGGAATAACAATGATTTAGACCCTCCCTACTCAGAATGTGGTCCATGGACAAGCAGGTGCAGAATCACCTGGAAGCTGTGAGAAATTCAGATCTTAGCCCCACCTTAGATTGACTGAATGAAATCTGAATTTTTATTCAAGTCTGAGAAGCTCTGCTTTAGCAGCCATATCCATATGGTCTGATGGTCCCTTTTGCTAGTGATGGGGGGATTGTCCAGATCATTAGTTAACAGGATGTTTCAAAGATGCCCAAATACTTTAGAAGTTATAATTAGCCACCCTGAGAAAGTTACAATCAAAAACTGTGAAGGATAGGAGATTTTATACTAGTTTTAAGCTAGTAACTTAGCCTGCCACCATATCTTAGATGCTGGCAAAATATGGAAAATTTCAGAGACAGAGATAGTAGGCAGACTGAGTTTTTGGTGCATGTCTGTTCCCTTGCCTATGTGGACAGTGTGGACAGGTGGGGTTATATTGTAGTGTAGGAGACCTGAGGGAAACCCCAGCCAATTACACAGAAAGAGACATTATCTTTATTTTCCTGATCAGGAAAGATTGCATACAGAGAAGACCAGAGATGCTAATGTTTATAGTCACCACATACAGAATTAATAAATAGCACTTAATTCAGGTCTATTTGAAGCCCTAAGGAATTGTTTGAGGTAGGCAATGCATATATTTGAATGTTGTAGTTTTCATCTTGTACATTCTACAACAGAGATCTGTTAGAATCCGTTTTTATAGAAAGGTAGTGGGTAGGTCACAAAGCTGTTCGGATTCCTCTGTCAACTTAATCATAAGATGAATTAGTTAAAATAATAGAAATTAAAATATTAATAGATAATACATTTCTGTTTTTAGTACTTTACATTTATTAATGCACTTTTGCATTCATTATCTAATTTAATTCTCAAAACCTGATTGCTTCTTCTTCTTCTTCTTTTATATATATATATATGAAGAATACACCTAGAGAGATCAAATAACTTGTTTGAAGTCATGGCTAATTCAATAGAGTCAGATCTCACATCCAGAGGCTATGACTTTCTAGAGGGAAATTTTAACTGACATGTTTATTCAGTTAAGGGGAGAAAAATGGAACTAGATTTATGCTTACAAATAAAAATCAATACCACTAATTCTACCAGGAAAGAGAATAACCAATAGGTATAGATGAATTAATTTTTCCCCTTCTATAAGCCATATTTGTGACAACTTAACACTTTCCAGGGAACTTCAGAATCATTAACAAGATTTAGTTCTTCTCATGGCATCTGCTCCCCTGGAATCAGGAATCTTGAAGGAAATGGAATCTAGGAGAGTGTTGTTACATTAAAAACTTATTTTTGAATCCATTCAAAGAATGTTTCTGAAATATTATAAAAGAGCCTATTGTGGTATCACATGAACTACTATGAAGCTTATGTATAGGAAGCCTTTATCTAATCAACCACACTGCATAGTGGCTTAGTAAATCATATTTAGGAGCAGACTTAAAGAGATTTTTAAATGTCCCATGCATTGTATTTAGGAGAGTCTTAATGCCAACCTTCCTTTTTTTTTTTTTTCTATCTTCTCTATTTTTAGTCTACACATTATTCTGTCATCATTAATGCTGCCTTACTTCCATCCTCATTTATCATAGCAGAGGAACAGGCTTGTCCTATGGTTTTCTACCTATGTAGACACTTTCCCAAATTGTATTTTTTACTTAGAACTTAATTTGTAGGTCACTAGATTTGTTTTTACTTGATGTCTTTTTTTTTAAGATTTTATTTATTTATTCACGAGAGACAGAGAGAGAGGCAGAGACACAGGCAGAGGGAGAAGCAGGCTCCATGCAGGACGTGGGACTCGATCCCGGGACCCCAGGATCACACCCTGAGCCCATGGCATTGCTAAACCGCTGAGCCACCCGGGCTGCCCCTGATGTCTTTTTCTTAATAACTTTTCAACTGTGTATTCAAATTATAAAACTCATTGGAGAATCCTAGAACCAAAAAATATAAAATCAGTATTGCTGGCTTGAGATTTAGAACTACATCAGACAGCCAGCCCCATTGAAGGTGCCTTTGCTATTCACTGAAAAAGGAAAGACTGAACAGATAGGCAGGCGTTTATGACTAGCACAAACTGAGTCGCCATGTTGGTAGTGGCCATGATTTTCAAGCTGCTCTTGATAGTTGTGCTATGGCCACAAAGCTGTAACTTGTATGGGGAGGAGGAGAGAAATCCTTTGGTATCCCACAACAAGAGAGTAGGAGAAAGGATATAGGAAGGTCAGCATTATGTGGATGGTGCTTAGGTCTAATCAGTTTTCTGAGGGGATTGACCTCTTTCTGTGGCTCAGGCTCATATGCAAACTAGGCTCCAGGTTGGAACTGCCTTAATATGTATGGTTTCCTCCCACCCCAGCCTCTCCACTCTCTACACCTCTGTGGTCTGTTTGGCTGCCAGAGCTTTTGGAAAGAGGAGCATGAAATTCATGTGCCAGCTCCCTGCATGTGTGGGGTGGAAGGGCACACATTATCCCCTACTTCTCCAACAGGGGGAGGAAAGAAGCACAATAGCATATCCCACACCCCTCAAGGACAGTCCTGCCCTGAGACACACTTTGTCTCAGGCAGCATTTATCCAATTTTGATATGCACCTAAGAGGATGGCAACCTTGTGAAAATGCAAATTCTGTTTCAGTAGGTATGGGTGGAACCTGAAAACCTGAATTTATTATTGGCTTCCTCATGATGCTGATGCTGGTAGTACATGGACCACATTTTAATAGCAAGGGCTAGATAACTTTTACTTCTAATTTATCTTTTTAAGATTGTATTATTAAGTAATCTCCACATCCAATGTAAGGCTTGAACTCACAACTCTAGGATCAAGCAAATAGGAGAAAGGACATAGGAAGGTCAACACTGTGTAGATGGTGCTTAGGTCTAACCAGTATTCTGAGATGGGATTGACCCCTGGAGCGTGCTCTGCCGAATGAGCCAGCCAGGTGCCCCTTTTACCTCTCATTCTTAAGATTTGTATTTCTGGTGTTCTTAAAGAAGAAGGAGTTAAGATGGCAGAGTAGTAGGGGGGACCCTGAACTTGCCTTGTCCCTTGAACACAACTAGATCAACATCAAATCATTTTGAACAATGAGGAAATCGATCTGAGGATTAAAAAAACAATCTGTACAATTGCAAGGAAAGAAAAAAAAGTTGGAAGGAGAGAACTTAGCAGATGTGAGGTTCAGAGACGTGGATTAGGGGAGAGAAAAACCATGGTGCCCTGAAGGGGAGGGAGCACTTTTTGAGAAAGGAAGTCAGGGAGAGAGGGAGAGTGGGAAAGAGAGCAGCACATTGGGTTTGCACAAGATGCCATAATGTGGGGATCCCCTGGGTTGCATTGGGAGAGACCACTCCCTTTCCTGGAGTATATTAGGAAGACAGCATATTTCCTCAGGACAGGACAAAAGTCTTGCCAGGTGCCTTTGAGTGGCTGTTCAACAGCATAGGACAGAGACACTGCAAAGGGCAGATAACCCAGTTGAAGCTTTTTGCTGCACTTCACTACAGACTCCAACCAGTGTGCATGCCCTGCAACTCCTTTTCTGGGACAGAATGGTGCCAGGAACAACTCAAGTCTCTCCTCTGGCAGAGGGGAGTGGGTTCACACCTTGCTGGGTCCTTTAAGATTTGGAGTTTTGAATCCTAGGCACCGACCAGAGGTAAAACATAAGAGAACTAAAAACAAAACAACAAAATAACAAACAAAAAACCAAAAACAAACAAGACAAAACCAAACAACACACTCCTGTGGCACCGGGTATGCCCATGGCCAAGGCACACACAGGCTGAGGACAGGGGTCTGATTAAAGCCTGGAACATATGGAGACTCTTCACTTTACTATGAGGGTCTCCTGAACAGTGACAGCCATGAGATCCCCTTTCCAGGGGCAAGAGGGCAGAGTGACACCATCTTCCAACCTTTCCATGCCCACCAATACAATCAGACTTAAGAGGCTGGAGTCACACTAAACCCTGCCCCCAGCATCTGGCAGGGGCATTTTTACAAGGCAGGTCTCAGAAGACCAACACGGGCCCCTCTGCATGTACCAGATCTACTGATCACAGAGCACTCCAAAGCATCAGCTTTAGTTCTGGTGAAAAGAGAATGAAGCGTTCTTTTTTGTTTATTTATTTATTTATTTATTTATTTTATTTTATCATTATTTTTTTCTTTGGTATCAAATTATGGTTTTTTATTTGTTTCTTTTTCTCATTTTTTTGGATCAGGCTTCTTTTGGTTTTTCTTTTTTTCCCTTCTTTCTTATTCTTTGAAATCAGGCTTATAGTATTTTATCTATTTCTTTGCTTTTTTGTTCCTTTTTCTCTTTTCTTGGATCAGGCTTTCTTTTTTCATTTTTTTTTAAGTCCATAGAAAGATGAATGGATAAAGAATGTGGTTTATGTATACAATGGAATATTATTCAGCCATTAGAAATGACAAATACCCACCATTTGCTTCGATGTGGATGGAACTGGTAAGTCAGGCTTATCTTAAACAAGTCAAAGCACACCTAGTTAAAGGTCCAAGCTCTCCCCACTGCAAGCAAGGAGGAACTCTATGGAGAGGACTGACTTGTGGGAAAAGCAAAACACAACAGCATAGTGCACACATCAGAAAAACTTCCTGAAGTTCCAGGCCCTGGACAGTGTATGACCCCTTCTTAATATAGTATTTTTTTTTAATTTTATTTATTTATGATAGTCATACAGAGAGAGAGAGAGAGAGGCAGAGACACAGGCAGAGGGAGAAGCAGGCTCCATGCACTGGGAGCCCGATGTGGGATTCGATCCCGGCTCTCCAGGATCGCGCCCCGGGCCAAAGGCAGGTGCTAAACCGCTGCGCCACCCAGGGATCCTAGTATTTTTTTTTTAATTTTATTTATTTATTCATGAGAGACACAGAGAGAGAGGCAGAGACACAGGCAGAGGGAGGAGCAGGCTCCATGCAGGGAGCCTGATGTGGGACTCAATCCCAGGTCTCCAGGATCACACCCTGGGCTGAAGGCAGGCACTAAACTGCCAAGCCACCCAGGTATCCCCTTAATATAGTATTAATAGGGAGCAGGAAACTTAACAAGCTCTCAGGCAGAAACTTTGATATAATGACTAAATGGAGGAATTCTACCCAAAGGAACAATCAGGAAGAAATCACAGCCAGAAATTTGTTCAAAAGAGACATAAGCAATATATATGAACAAGAATTTAAAACAACAGTCATAAAAATACTACCTGGCCTTATTTTTTTGGTATATTTTTTATTGGAGTTTGATTTGCCAACATATAGCATAACACCCAGTGCTCATCCCATCAAGTGCCCCCCTCAGTGCCCATCACCCAGTCACTCCATTCCCCTGCCCACCTCCCCTTCCACTACCACTTGTTCGTTTCCCAGACTTAGGAGTCTCTCATGTTCTCTCACTCTTACTGATATTTCCCACTCATTTTCTCTCCTTTCACACTACCTGGCCTTAAAGAGAGCATAGAAGACACAAGAGAAACCCTGGCTGCAAAGATAAAAGAACTAAAATCTAGTCAGGCCAAAATAAAAGTGCTATAACTGAGATGCAAAATCAACGATGTAATCATCCCAAATGTCTTCCATCTGGGATGGAAGACACATAGAGTTGAATAGGTGATATAGAAGACCAAGTTATTGAAAATGATGAAGCCAAAAAGAAGAGGGAAAGAAAACTGTTAAATCACAAGTTTAGGCTTAGAGAAATCAGCAATTCCATGAAGTGCAATAATATTTGTATCATAGAAATCCCAGAAGAAGAAGGGTAGGAAAAAAGGGACAAAGGGTTTATTTGAACATATTATAGCTGAGAACATCCCTAGTGGAGAAGGAAACAGGCATTCAAGCCCAAGAGCCCAACTGTCCTAAAAAAAATATCAGACAGATCAACACCAAGACATATATCATAATGAAACTTGCAAAGTACAAAGATAAAGAGAGAATTCTGAAAGCAGCTAGGGATAAAAGGTCCTTGACCTACAAGGGTAGACATGTAAGGTGATCAGCAGACCTGTCCAAACAGACCTGGCAGGCCAGAATCAAGTGGCATGATATATAATCAATGTGCTAAATGGTAAAGATATGCATCCAAGAATACTTTATCCAGCAAGGCCTTCATTCAGAATAGAAGGAGAGTTAAAGAGTTTCCAAGACAAACAAAAACTAAAGGAGTTCATGAACACTAAACCAGCCTTGCAAGAAAGATTAAAGGGGACCTTTGGAGTGAAGAAAGATCCCAAAGTAACAAAGGACAGAAAGGAACACAGACAATCTATAGGAACAGAGACTTTGCAGGTAATATAATGGCACTAAATTCATATCTATCAATAATTACTCTGAATGCAAACAGACTCATGGTGCCAATCAAAAGACAGGGTATCAGAAGAATGAACAACAACAACAAAAAAAACCAATGTCCATTGATATGCTACTTATAAGAGACTCATTTTAGACCCAAAGATACCTCCAGATTGAAAGTGAGAGGGTAGAGAACCATCTATCATGCTAATGGACATCAAAAGAAACCTGGAGTATCATTCCTTATATCAGACAAACTGGGTTTTAATTTTTTTAAAATTTATTTATTTGATAGGGAGAGAGTGCAGGAGAGCAAGGCAGAGGGAGAAAAAGAGAGGAACTTAAGCAGACTCTGCCCTGAGTGGAGAGTCTCACACAGGGCTCAAACGTATGACCCTGAGACCACAACCTAAGCCAAAATCAAAACTCAGGCACTCAACAGACTGTGCCACCCAGACACCCCAAACAAACTAGATTTTAAACCAAACACTATAACAAGAGATATATAAGGGTACTAAATCAGAATAAAGGGGCCTACCCAAAAATGAAGATCTAACAATTGTAAATATCTATGTCCCTAAATTGGGAGCACCCAAATATGTAAGTCAATTAATCATCAATTTCAAGAAACTAATTGATAACAATACAATAAATAGGGGACTTTAACACTCCACTCACAGCAATGGACATATCATCCAAGCAGAAAGTCATCAAGAAAACAATGGCTTTGAATGACACCCTGGACTAAATGGACTTAACAGATATATTCAAAACATTTCATCCTAAAGCAGTAGAATACACATTCTTTTCAAATGCACATGGAACATTCTCCTGAGTAGATCACATACTGTGTCACAAATCAGGCCTTGGCAAGCACAAAAAACCTGAGATCATACCATGTATATTTTCAGACTGCAATGCTATGAAACTTGAAGTCAAGTATAAGAAAAAAATTGGAAGGACCACAAATATATGGAGGTTAAAGAACATCCTACCAAAGAATTAATTGGTTAACTAGGAAATTAAAGAAGAAATTAAAAAAATGCATGGAAGCAAATAGATATGAAAACATAAGAGTCAAAAACTTTGGGGTGCAGCAAAGGCAGTGCTAAGAGGGCAGTACACAGCAATACAGGTATATTTCAAGAAATAAGCAAAGTCTCAAAAGCCCAAAGCCAGCAGAAGAAGGGAAATAATAATGGTTAGAGTAGAAATAAATGATATAGAAATTGAAAAATTATTAAAAAGATCAATTAAACTAGGAGCTGTTTTTTTAAAAGAATTAACAAAATTGACAAATCCTTAGCCAGACTTATTAAAAAGAAAAGAGAAAGGACCCAAGTAAATAAGATCATGAATGAAAGGGGAGAGATCACAACCAACACCACAGAAATACAAACATTTTTAGGAGAATATTATGAGTATTATGAGTAACTGTATGCCAGCAAATTGGGCAATCTGGGAGTAATGGATGCATTCCTAGAAACATAAAAACTACCAAAACTGAAACAGGAAGAAATAGAAAATTTGAGAACCATAATCAGCAAGGAAATTGAAGCAGTAAATAAAAAAAATCTCCCAAAAAACAAGAGTCCAGAGCCACATGGCTACTCAGGGGAATTCTACCAAACATTTAAAGAAGAATTAATACCTGTTCTTCTGAAACTGTTCTACAAAATAGAAATAGAAGGAAACCTTCCAAACTCATTCTATGAGGCCAGCATTGTTTCATGATTCCAAAACAAGACAAAGACACCACTAAGCATTATACACCAATATCCCTGATGAACTTGGATGCAAAAATTCTCATTAAGGTACTAGCTAATTGGTTCCAACAATACATTAAAAGTATTATTCACCATGATCAAGTGAGATTTACTCCTGAGCTGCAGGGATGGTTCAATCAATGTGATACACCACATTAATAAAAAAGGATAAGAACAATATGGTCCTCTCAGTATATGCAGAAGAAGCATTTGACAGAATACAACATCCTTTCTTGATAAAAAAAAAAACCCTCAAGAAAGTTGGGATAAAAGGAACATATCTCCACATCATAAAGGCTATATGCAAAAGATACACAGCTAATATACTTAATGGGGAAAAACTTGGGGCTTTCCCCTAAGATCATGAACATGACACGAATGTCTGCTCTCACCACTGTTGATCACATAGTACTAAAAGCCCTAGCCTCAGCAGACAAGAAAAAGAAATAAAATAAATCCAAATCAGAAAGGAAGAAGTCAAACTTTCACTCTTTGAAGATGACATGAAACTATATGTAAATCTGAAAGACTCTACTAAAAATTTGCTATAATTGATACAGGAATTCAGTGAAGTTGTAGGATATAAAAATCAATGTGCAAATATTTGTTTTACACATCAATAATGAAGCAGCAGAAAGAGAAATCAGGAATCAATTTCGTTCACAACTGCACCCAAAATCATAAGATACCTAGAATAAACCCAACCAAAGAGATAAAAGGTCTGTACTCTGAAAACTACAGGTCATTTATGAAAGAAATGGAAAAACATTCCATGCTCAAGGATTGGAAGAGCAAATATTGTTAAAATGTCTGTACTACCCCAAGCAAGCTACACATCCGATGGAATCATGTTGAAAATAACACCAGCACTTTTTCACAGAACTAGAACAAACAATCCTAAAACTTGTATGGAACCAAGAAAGACCCCAAATAGCCAAAGTAATGTTAAAAAGAAAACCAAAGTGAGAAGCATCAGAATCCCAGACTTCAAGCTACATTACAAAGCTTTAATCATCAAGAAAGTCTGGTACTGGCCCCAAAACAGGCACATAGATCAATGGAACAGAATAGAGAAACCAGAAATAGCCTCACAACTACACGGTCAACTAATCTCTACAAAGCAGGAAAGCATATCCAATGGAAAAAAAGTCTTTTCAACAAATGATGTTGGGAAAACTGGACAAAAACATGCAGAAAAATGAAACTGAACTACTTTCTTACACCAAACACAAAAATAAATTCAAAAAGGATGAAAAGCCTAATTATGAGACAGAAAACCATCAAAATCCTAGAGAACACAAGCAGAAATCTCTTTGACCTTGGCCATAGCAACTTCTTACTAGACATATCTCTGGAAGCAAAGAAAAAAGAAGCAAAAATGAATTATTGGGACTTCCTCAAGATACTTTTCTGCACAACAAAGGAAATAGGCAGCAAAAATAAAAGACAACCTACAGAATGGGAGAAGATATTTGCAAATGACATAGCAGATAAAGTGCTAGTATCCAGAATTTACAAAGAACTCATCAAAATCAACACTCTCAAAATAAATAATCCATTTAAGAAACGGGCAGAAGACATGAACAGACATCTATCCAAAGAAGACATACACATGGCTAACAGACACATGAAAAATGCTCAACATCACACCTTATAAGGGAAATACAAACAAAACCACAATTAAACACCACCTCACACCTGTCAGAATAGCTAAAATTAACAACTCAGGAAACAACAGACATTGGCAAGGATACAGAGGAAGGGGAACCCTCTTGCACTGTTGGTGAGACTGCAACTGGTGCAGCCACTCTGGAAAATGGTATGGAGTTTCCTCAAAAAGTTAAAAATAGAACTACTCTATGACCAGCAATTGCTCTCCTACATGTTTATCCAAAGGATGCAAAAATGCTGATTTGAAGGGGAACATACACCCCAACATTTAGAGGAACGATGTTACATTTAGATGAACATTTAGAGGAACAATAGCCAAAATACAGAAAGAGCCCAGATTTCTATTGGCAGAGGAATGGATAAAGAAGATGTGGTATAGGTGACAAATGAATATTACTCAGCCATCAAAAAGAATGCAATCTTGTCATTTTTAATAATGTGGTTAGAACCAGACAGTATTATGCTAAACAGAGTAAGTCCATCAGAGAAAGGAAACTATCATATGATTTCACTTATATATGGAATTTAAGAAACAAAACAGATGAGCATAGACTGAGTAAAAATATCTGCAGATCATATATCTGATAAACACTTGTATCTAAAATATACAAAGAATTCTCAAAACTAAATAAGAAAACAACCCAATTTTCTTAAATGAACCCCAATTTGAACACATATTTCACTAAAGAGCATATATGGATGGCAAGGTAGCCCATGAAAAGGTTGTCAACATTATTAGTCATCAGTGAAATGTAAAGTAAAGCCACCATGAAATACCACTTCATACTTATTAGAATGAGGAAATTTAGGAAGAGTTACAATAATAAATGTCAGCAAAGATTAAGAGGAACTGAAATTTTCATACAGTGCTGATGGATATGAAATTATTTTGGAAAACAGTTCAGTACTTCCTTAAATAATTAAAAAATCTATATGCTTGTATGGCTTAGTAGGGTAAGCATCTGACTTGATTTGGACTCCAGTCATGATTTCAGGTTGTAAGATGGAGCCCCAGGTCAGGCTCCATGCTGGGTGTTAAGCCTACCTAAAATTCTCTCTCTCCCTTTCCTTCTGCCTCTCCCCATCACTCTCTCTCTCTCTCTCTCTAAAAAAAAAAAAAAAGAAGAAAAATTAAAAATTAAAAAATTAAAAACTCACCTACCATCCAATTCCAAACTTTCCACTCTTAGCTATTTACCTAAGAGGTCTGAGAGTGTATGTCCACATAAACACAAAGGTTCATAGTGGCTTTATTTGTAATAATCAAACACTGAAAACAATCCAAATGTCCAACACCAAAATAGATGAATGAACTATTGATTCCTTCATTTTTTGAGATTCATTTAAGATAAATGAATCTCAAAAAATTACACTCAATAAAAGAAGTTGATGCAAAAGAAAAGAAAAAAAAGGAAACAATCTGATTTCATTTATATAAAACTCCAGAAAATGAAAATGAATCTATAGTGATAGGACAGATAATGGCTGCTAGGGTGGGTTGTTGGCAAATGGGAAGGATTGCAATGGAATGCAAAGAAATTGGGAGAATGTTGACTATCTTGATTGTGGGGATGGTTTTATGGGTACATACATATGTCAAAACTTACCAAACTGTATTCCTTTGAATATGTTAAGTTTATTGTATGACAATTACAACTCAATAAAGCTTTTTAAAATTAATTCAAATAAAAAAATCAAGTAGCATATAGTGTAGTACTGGTTTCAGGGGTAGAATTTAATGATTCGTCACTTACATATAACACCGAGTGCTTATCCCTGTATGTCCCCTCCCTAATTCCTATCATCCATTCAGCACATTCCCCCATCCTCCTCCACTCCAGCAACACTTACTTTATTCTCTATAGTTAAGAATGTTTTATGTTTTGCCTCCCTCTCCATTTTATCTTAATTTTGTTGTTGAATGAAAGGAAAGGACAGAAACAAACTCACATGCCATTATTCCTGGAGCCAAAAACCTTAACTCTCCTTCCTCAAAGTCATCATGCTGGCTTCCTTGGAAGAAATATTTTCAATCATTAAGTTATAATTTACCCATCAGGGTTTTTTCTTTGTTCCACAGAAATGTCATAGGTTTGATTATCATAACATCATAATTATTCTAAAAATCTGAGGTGTCATTATCTTCTTGCTTTTATCTATGAATTGTAATTTTCATATTTGGAATATTACTTTTTATTTTCTTTTGTCATTAAGTTGGCAATAATGGTAGTTGATTATACAAATACTCTACAATTAAAGAATAAAGCAAAAACATCAGTATAAAGAAATACTCTGTATCATTAGGAGCTCATTAAAATCTGCTATTTTAAAATATAATAACACTTTTAATTAACTTACAATGGACTCTTCAATTACAATGAATTAAACTCTTAGATATACATTAAAGTCCTGCTAAGCAAATCAATTAAAATTACAGGAGTCAGAAATGACATCCTGACATTAATAACACCTTATATTATGAAATGGCTAGGTTGAGGAGAAACAGAATTTCTTATTCCATTTCACAGTTAAAGTAACTGCTTTTTGCAGTAAAGGGACTGGATCAGGCATCAAAAGACCTGGATGTGGAATCCACCTTTACTTCCTGCAAGCTATCTACCAGGCTAGATCTGACTTTTTTCTTAATATAACATTTATTTTTTAAAAAACTTTATTTTCATAGAATATATTTTTACATTAGAGAGTCCTACAGTGAGAAAATTATAATTTATTACTTATAGTTTTATATTTGTAGACAGATTATTTTAGGACAAGTAAAATAAACACATTTGAGGACTAAGTCTCTGATTAGATTCTGTAATATTTTAATACATCTATTAGGGGACCTCTTCCCTACATGGAACTTCTCTATACTCAGAAGCTCATCAGGCTCTTCTTCCTAGGATTTAGAAATTAGTCATGTGAAATATCACTATTTCCTAATTTTAAAGTTTCTCTAGAACATGTAACTATCAGTAACTGGTATCAACTGAACAGAGACGGACGTTTTCAAAAATTAAGCACTGACTAATTTTTTGCAGAGTCTTTACTTATGAAAGCTTTCCCTTTCTCCATCATTCCCAGGACAAATACCGAAGTTTGATCAGGTATTAAAAGCAATAAAGCTGAATTCCCTTAAAAAGTTTGATAAGCTAACAGGCAAAAGCTCATACATAGTGGTTAGTTATGCTGTGAATCTTGTAAGTAGCTGAGAACAAGGAACTCAGTCTCCAAATTTCTTGGATACAATTCCTCTCAAGTCTTTTCCTCAAAGACTAAATTCTAAAAATAACCAGGTGATTAGGAGAAGAGGTTTTGACTTATCTGTTATTTCCTCCTTACTGCGAGTTGAGTAGAATGACAGGCCAGAGGCAAAGAGGTGTGCAATCAATTATCAAGGTATTAAGTCCAAAAGGCCAGAGCTTCCATAGCATGGCGATAGCTTTGCAGATACTCACATCATCATAGTTGAGATAACATAGTCCAGCAAAGATTAAAGCTGAGAATACCAAAACATCTGCCTTGGTGTCTGCAAAGTATCCCCTCGAACATAGTCTGTAACAATTTGTCAAAGGCCCCAGTGACTATGGAGAGGAGGGCAGCAGCCAGGGGTAGTCATTGCACAGCCAGGATTCAAATAAGCAGCTGAAATTAGGCTCAGGAGCAAAAACATTAACAACCCTCTAACCAGTCCTGTGGAATGATGCAGCCTTGGACCAGAATGGTGGTTGAATGACAGGTGAATGTACTGTGTTCTACACCATTCTGGGGTAGGTTGATCCTGGAGAAATGCTAAGACAGGAGCAGGTATGACTGCTGGGATTAAGAGGAACAGAGCTCAACCTTCTTGCACACTACACAGGGCATTCAGCCTCCAGAGACTCGCCGTCTCTCTCCGGAGGGCTGGAGGTCCTAGGATTAACTTTTTTTTTTCCTCTCTAGAGTGAGATGGGGAAGGCTGAGGGGAGAGGGAGAGCATCCCAAGCAGTGTGGGCTGATGCAGGGCTCCATTGCGCAACTCTGAGATCCTGACCTGGGCTGAAATCAAAAGTCCAAGCTCAACCAACTGAGCCACCCAGGGCACCCTTAGGACTGACTTTTAAAGGATGCAGGCCTGCCTGCCCCTTTTCCTAGTCAGAATCTGGTTGAGAGCACAGATTCAGAGTCAGTCTCTTAGGTATTTATTTCCTATGTAGCCTTGGGTAAGTTATATACATGTATAATCATCAGTTTGTCTATAAAATAAGGATAATAAAAATAACATCAATTGTATAGGGTTGTGGTAAAGTTTAAAATACAGAATGCAAATAATATGTTTAATATAATACTTGGACAAAATAATTATTATTACTACATCACATGCTTTCATCTTAGAACATTGTTATGGAGAACCAGGATCCTTCTCTCCATCCCTTGCTCTCATAAATTATTACATTTCTGAGAAAGTGGGCAAGAAGTAGTCTGTGGACTGTAAAAGATACCTTTCTGCTACAACAATGATTTTTTTTATATTGTTAGTATCTCTTGAACTTCTGGGCTAATTCTTTATATAAACTGTTTTCAGATTCTCTTTTGTTTTACAGAATTTAACAGGGGTTGGGCAGGCAGGCCAAACTCAGAGATCATTTATTCAGCTGCAAATAAGTTCCCACTACAATTTTATTTAAAAATAAGATAGTGGATAAAATATTCTCAAAATATTTTTGATTTTATTTCTTAGTGCTAATATGTGCTACTATGGACAAACAAGATTTGTCTCTGCTCTGCGTTATGCTCTTAGTTCAATCTAAAATTCAAGTATATAATTCAAGTATATTTGTGGGTGCAATCGTGTGTGGGCAAGAAAAGGCCCTTGATTGTTCCCCCTCTCCCATTTAGGTAGCACAATAAACCAAAGAAATACCAGAAGGGACAGAGAAATAATCTTTTATTAATAAGATAATGACTCATGAATATAATAGCAGTCATTAGATTTTCAAAAATGTATAAAAACATGTTTTAATTCCTCATCATTTAATATGTGTAAGACAGGCATTCATCTATCTGATGCAAGGAACATCTTTTCTTTCTGGAGGATGTTTGAGTCCTGTTGATGCTGTGTGACCAGCACACTTGGCCCAACTGCCTGCACCTCCAGAACATGGATTCACCTGGTCATTGGCCATAGCCTCTCCAAAGAACTTGTTCATATGTTCCTGCTCTGTCCCAGATCCCTGCCTCTGTTCTTTCCTGACCAATGTCAGAGAGTAACCCAGAGTAGTAGAAAAGCTCTTTATAGACAAGAATAGGTGGAATAAGCAAGGCCAATCAGATTTTCTCTTTTTTAAATGGACAGGGAAGTATGGAGAGAGGAAGGTCCAATCAGTTTCAGGAGAAGGTGCTGAAATGAAGGGGCAAAGAGACCATGAGGGAGCTGGAAGTTTGAGTCACCAGAAATTGCAAGAAAAAGAAAGCTCTTTAGGAAACCAGGTGAGGTGTGCAGGTGGAAGAAATAGGAGTGTTACAGTGATAAGGAAGCTGAATGATCAGAGAATGAAGATGGCACATCCTACTGCTGCCTTGAATCCTTAGTGACCTGCCGCTGAGATTTCTGGCACAATTATGGTTTTTAGTTTTGTGCAAGGCCCATTGACACTCTATTCCTGAGTTCCTATGAGATTCTGCCTCCCTTATTTCCATGTTTATCATTATTATCAAGGCACCACATTTTCTATTACCCAAGTAACCTAAATAACCTAACAGCCATATTTCTATACAAGAGTCAGCACTGTCAAAGGGAAGATCCTCTATGGTGCAGTGTAAGTCAAATGGCCTCATTGGATATTAGAATGTGCTTTCATGTCCTGTTTTGTGTTGGGTTCAATCTGGTTCCATGGGGGAATGGTTCCTGAGGCTCTTCTGGGAAGAAATTACACATGTGCCTAAGTCTGAAAATTGTAAATTTTCACAGAAACTCATCTTCATAACCTTCTTTCATGACCAGGAAGTAGTGTAGATATAAAAAGCTATTTTACAGGGAACACAACATGGACAGTCCTTGGCAGTACAGGACTATAAAAATGGCCATCCAACCTGGAACTATGCAAAGAAGAACAATCAAAAGGACCCTTCTAAAACCTTTAGAAATTTTTTTGTAACATCAAAATTTATTGAAACATTAAAATATTAAACATTAAACATTGTATTTTCAAAGATTTTGTTTTTTTTTTTTAATTTGAGAGAGAGAGAGAGCATAAGTAGGGTGAGGGACAAAGTTCAAGAAGACTCCACACTGAGTGCACAGTAGGACATGGGACTCGATCCCAGGATCATGACCTGAGCCAAAGGCAGACACTTAGTCAACTGAGCCACTCAGACTCCCCTAAACATTAATGTTTTCAAATGTAATTCAAATTTTAAAATTTAATGTTAATGTAATTAAACATTGTATTATAATTTCTTAATTATACTTCAATGTAATTAAAATTTAATATAAACTATTAACATTAAAATTTCAAATAAACTTTAATATTTGTTGAAACATTCAATTTTTTAAAAAATTTTTATTTATTTATGATAGTCACAGAGAGAGAAAGAGAGAGAGGCAGAGACACAGGCAGAGGGAGAAGCAGGCTCCATGCACTGGAAGCCCGATGTGGGATTCGATCCCGGGTCTCCAGGATCACGCCCTGGGCCAAAGGCAGGCGCCAAACCGCTGCGCCACCCAGGGATCCCGAAACATTCAATTTTGATGACACATTAAATGTGTAGGGACATACAGTAAATAATAAATAAATAAAGTGTATACTATACAATAAATAAAAATTATACTGGGTAAGTTTTTTGTGAATTATTTGTTTAAAATTAATTTTGTTATGATTTCAAATTTACAGAAAAAATGTAAAACTAGTATATGGAACTTTAGTCCATTGTTTCCATTTTACCCTATTTGCTTTCTCATTATTACTTTTTCTCTTTCTTCTTTCTTCCACACTTCTTTTAAATCATCTGAGAGAAAGTTTGGGACCACTCACTGTCTCCAGAGTATATTTTCTTTTTTTTTTTTTAAAGATTTATTTATTTTTATTTATGATAGACACAGAGAAAGAGAGAGGCAGAGACACAGGAGGAGGGAGAAGCAGGCTCCCTGCCGGGAGCCCGACGCGGGACTCGATCCTGGGACCCCAGGATTGCGCCCTGGGCCAAAGGCAGGCGCTAAACCGCTGAGCCACTCAGGGATCCCGAGTATATTTTCTAAGAACAAGGAACTCTGTATAATGATCAAAACAGGAAATGTAATATTGATACTGTTACTAATCCACAGTCTGTGCTCAAGTGTTGTCATCTGTCCCAGTAATATCCTTTAGAGATATTTATCCCATTGCAGGATCCAGTCCAAGACCATGCATCACATTGGAGTGTCACATCTCTTTAGTTTCTTTTAATCTGGAGCAGGTTTGCAACCTTTTCCTTTTTTAACTTTAATTCTTTCCAGCTTTATTGAGGTATAATTGACATATAATATTGTGTGTGTTTAAGGAGTATATTGTAATTTTTTTTAGATTTTTAAAAAGTATTTATTTATTCATTCATGAGACACAGAAAGAGAGGCAGAGACACAGGCAGAGGGAGAAGCAGTCTCCCCACAGGGAGCCTGATGTGGGACTCGATCCCAAGAACCTGGGATCACACCCTGAGCTGAAGGCAGAGGCTTAACCACTGAGCAACCCAGATGCCTTGAGGAGTACATTGTAATTTAAAACATTAGAAATCCTAAGAACTTAAGTGTTTTTATTTCACTGTAAAGCTTTCTGGAATCAGTTTGAACAGCACTTGTCTTCTCATGGTGTAGCTTATAATACGGAGTTAGCATCTTTTCTACGTCCTGGTGAACTGTCACAGTCCTTTATTTGGATCACTTCTACATTTTATTCTTTGTGTTTTCAATGCTGTAAAATATCCCTGTCACATAATTTTATTTTGCCCACCTCACACTTTCTGGGACAACTTTCCTTCTCTTTGTCACAGACGCTTTTCTAATATATGCCAATAAATTCTGCACTAAGATCATCAAGCTGTGTATCTAGTTTCTCAAGTGGCAGCAGTGACAACATTCCCCTGGTCAGCTCTTTCCTCTATAACTCTATTCACTTTCAATTCTTATTTCCCTTCCACTTTACCACTTTTCATTTATTTCTGCATTTTCATCTTTGTTGGCCAATTCTCTTTCAATGACCCATTTTTTTGGTAAAATGTCAGGTGGGTTTATCACTGAGAGGGGAAACAACACAGTTGTGTGGTTTGCTGTTTGTGTGTGGCTTGATAACAAATGCTCACTGATCCATCAGCAGCAGACTTGATCCTGCTGCACAGTTATTATTTATGGAGTGGTTTGTAGACTGAAGAGTTAGCAGCTGAGTTTGCCTTTTATGAAATTATTCACAGTCAGTATACCATGTATCTAAAATTCACGCATGTGGGAACTATGCAGTGTATGAATAACCTGTGTCTGACCCAAATTTCCATTATCTGACAACTATTGACCACTATTTAAAAAATGAAAGTGCTCTGGGACAATGGAACATAATACTTAACACCAAGAAGGAAATTGTTGACCAAGTGATTGATGAGTCAGACTATGCCAAAGAATCAGTGCTATCTAGGAGATATATTTGAGCTCTATAGTGTGTTAGCTGTTTTCTGCTAGCTTTTCTATGAAATATGTTAATGTTGTGATTGTCATCTCTATTAGTTGTGTCTGTTGTGGTGGATACAGTGAACCTAGAAATCACTGCTCAGAGGGGACGCTTTCTGAGTGAAATACTAAGTACTACATGTTTAACTAAGTCAGCTCCATAACTACCTCTCAAAACATGCAATTGTCAGACCAATTTACTAAGAAAGTGATAATATTGTCCAGTGATACCAAACTTTTATGAATTTCATTTTATACTTCATTCTACAAAGAAGGCCTCAGGAGTTCCTTCTGAGATTAATTTAGAAGAGATTTTCTTCTTCATGCTAGATTTATATTTTTGTGCGCACGACAGCTGCCTTTGCTCCAATCTAATGTTATCTGGATATAACCATAGGTGGAGTATTATTTTCAGCTATATAATATTCAAGTAGACATTACTCAATCTGTAGCATCAGTAGTAAATTGTTTTCTTGCTGTTTCTCATTAAAAAAACTAAAAATTAAAAAAAATAAAAATAAATAAAAATAAATAAAAATTTAAAGCTAACATCCCTTGGCTCATTTATTCCCCAGGTATTTGGTTTAATTAAGAGGTGTTTTTGTTTGTGTTTTGTTTTTATAGAGGGGGTGTGGTAAAGGGCAGAGGGAAAGTGAGAGAGAGAATCATAAGCAGGATCCACACCCAGTGCAAAGCCTGTTTTGGGGCTTGACTCCACAACCCTGAGATTAGAAACTGAGCCAAAATTAAGAGTTGCGAGCTTAACCAACTGAACCACCCAGGTGCCCCAATCAAGAGATATTAAAAAACATTTTTAAAAGATTTTACTTATTTATTTGGTGGGTGGGGCAGAAGAGCAGAGGGAGAGAAACAAGCAGACTCCACACTGAGTGTGGGGTTGGAGGCAGGGCTTGATACCACCACTCTGAGATCAGAGCCTCAGCTGAAATTAAGAGTCAGTCATCCAACCAACTGAACCACCCAGGAGTCCCACAGGAGATATTTTTGGATAAGGATTATACAGCTTTTGAAAATAAAGATACTAGAATATTTCTGGGAAAATTCTGACTCTTCTATAAAAGGTTTTTATTGTCTTTAGATATAAAATAGATTAAAAAATGATATTATAAAATCCGTGTAAGATAAAATAATTCTACATAATAAAAGTTCTGTGCAGGCAACATAGTTTAGGAAAAAACTATGACACATGTAAATCCCCTAAGATATTCTTGCTTCCAACTCATTCCCATCCCCGCCCTGCAGCATCCGAGGAAACTACTGTGCAGAATTTTGTAATTTTCATTCTTTCACTTTTCTTTATAATATTAATGCATATATCTGTGTCCCTAAATTGCGCATTGTTTAGTTTTGCTTTTATTATTCTCTCCAGCTTTATAGAGGTAACATACTGTGTAAGTAAGTTGTTAATTTTTGTTATACAACAATTATTAATTGACATATAACCTTGTGAAGATTTAATATACTCATACATCGTGAAGTGTTTAACATAGTAGTTAGTTAACAACCCCGTCATCTCAGATAATTACCATTTCCTTTTTGTGGTGAAAGCATTTAAGATCTATTCTGTTAGCAACTGTGAAAAATATAACACAGTAGTTACCATACTGTACATTAGTTCTCTAGAATTTAAGAATTTATTGGTCTTATGACTGAAAGTTTATATCCTTTGGCTAACATTTCCCCATTTTACCTATCTCTCAGCCCCTGGGAACCATCATTTTACTCTCTTTTTCTATAAGTCAGATTTTCGAGATTCTACATATGAGATCATACAGTGTCTTTCTCTGCCTGACTTATTTTACTTTGCATAAGGTTCTCAGGGTCTATACTCAAGGATTTCCTTCTTTCTTATGGCTAAATAACATTCCATTGTATCCTATTGTGTGTGTGTGTATATATCACATTGTTTTCATCCCATTTGACACAGGTTATTTCTGTATCTTGGCTATTATGAATAATGCTGCAATGAACATGGAAATGCATATACTTCTTTGAGATTCTGGTTTTATTTTCATTCTTTCATATTTTATTGTTTTTACTGCTGTTATGAATAGATTTGTTTTCTTTATTTCTTTTTCAGGTATTTCATTATTATTGTATAGAAACACAACTGAATTCTGTAGGTTGATTTTGTATCCTGCAACTTTACTGAATTTATTAATTCTAAAAGTTTTTTGGTCTTTAGGATTTTCTCCATATAAGAAGAATATATCATTTGCAAACAAAGATAATTTTATTTCTTCTTTTCTGATTTGGGTGCCTTTATTGTTTTTTCTTGTTTCGATTGTTCTGGCTAGGATGTCTATTACTATGTTGAATAGGAGTGGTGGAAGTAGGCACCCTTGTCCTGTTCCTGATCTTAGGGGGGAAGCTTTCAACCTTTCACTGTTGAATATGATTTTAGCAGTGTACTTGTCATATATGGCCTTTGTTATGTTGAGGTATATTCCTTCGATACTGAATTTGTTGAGATTTTTTTAATGAAATGTTGCCATATTTTGTCAAATGGTTTTTCTGCATATTTTGTAATGATCATTATTTTTAAACTGTTATTCTATGAATGGGGGTATAGCAAATTTATTGATTAGCATATGTTGAACCATCCTTGAATCCCAGGAATAATCTCTCTTGATCATGGTGTATTTTATGGCAGAGAACATAGATTAGGTACCAGAAAAGGGTACCTGTGTAGCCAAGACTTTCTCTTCTTTAGAATGTACACGCAGGTAACAAATGCATCTTTCACAACCCTTCCTGAAACTTATTCAGTTTCCCCTGCAAGGCTCCTGCTCAAGAAGGGGAGTCAGAGAAATAGGATCAAGACTCAGAGAAGAGAGTGAGATACTGAGTCCAACAGAGTCTCCTCTCCTGGGGAGGTTGGCCCTAAAACCCATTCACAGGGTAAAAATTGCATACTGCCAAATTATCCTTGAAAATCCATTGTAAAGGCATTATCTTGTTTGCTGTACAATCTCATAGTAAAAAAAAAAAAAAAAACTAATATTTTAGAATTGTTTTTTTCTTGTTTTTTTTGTTAGGTACCAATATTTTAGAATTTGCTGAAACTCACTTATTGCCCATTATCTAGTCAATAAATTCTTTTTGTGTTTGAAAAGTATGTGTAATTTATAGTATCACGTGTTCTGTATATGTTCAAGTCAAGGTTTTAAATTTTGCTATTCAAATGTTCTATTGCCTACTTTTATATTTTTGTCTCTTTGGTCTACAATGACCAAAAGAGGTGTATTAATACCTTCTATTAGTATGTTAGATTTATCCCACTTTTCCCTGTTATTCTATCAGTTTGGCTTACTATATTTTAGACTATGTTATTATTTTAAGACTTGTTATTAGTTGCAAGTTTAGAGCTGTTATAGCTCTCTGGTCTTGAATAATTTTGCATTATTTAAGGACCTTCTTTATCTTTTGTAATGCTTTTTGCCATCAAATTATATTAAGTCTGATTTTAATATAGATACATCAGATTGTACTAATGGCCCTGTTTTTAGTGGTTAGAACTTGTGTTACTTAATTACTCTTCTGTACTCCAGTTTTCTTGTCTCCAAAATGGAGAGAACAAGATCGGCCTCACAAAGTTGTTTATTCATTAGTTTACTGTATATTTATTAAACATTTATCATGTGTTAGGGCTTGTTCTGTGCTTGGGAGAAATAGCTGCAAACAGAAACTCCTGTCCTTGTGGAACTTAGAGTTTTGTAGATTTAGTGGATTATTGTTAGAAATAAATGAGTTAACACATATAAATTGTTTACATAACTAGCACACAGTGAGTATTCACTACATCATACCTGTTATAAACTTTTTTCCCCATTTTTTTCTTCCTAATATTTAGTTGTCCTATTTTGGATATGTCCCTTAAACAACATATAGCTGGATTTGGTGTTTATCCAGTATGATATTTATTATTCTTTATCACTTACTTGGTATTTATTCCATTTTTATTTATCCTTATTACTAGTATATTTGGATTTATTTTTTCTATTTTTTCCCCGGTCTTTCTTTTCTCTTTTGACTCTTTATTATCTTAAAGTTGGGGAGGAGTTCAAGAGATCTTAAACCAGTTTGTAAATATTTTCTTTGTAAATTGTCCATGCAGTGATTTGGTTTAACATATATCATGTATCATGACTTGGTGTCTTTATAGAAACTTCCATTTTAACATGTTATTACATAAGGAAGTTCTCATGTAATCCTTCATATCTAGTTGATTGATGGTGTTGTTCAGTTTAATTAGGTGTTTACAGATTTTCTGCCTAGGGGATCTGTCCATTTCTGGTAGACAAGCATTAGAGTCTCCAACTCTTTCTTTACTTAATATATCAGTTGTACTTTGTTTTTATGTTTTTTTAGTGTTTACCCTAGAGTTTGCCGTATACATTTACAACTAATCTAAGTCTACTCTCAAATAACACTATGCTGCACAATGGGTAGTGCAAATACTTTATGTAAAAAAATAATACTAATTCTTCCCTCTCATCCTTTGTGTCATTCATTTGTTCATCACATTTTACATATCCATAAGCACAGATATAACAAAAACATTATTATTATTCTGAAATGTTATTGGTTATATTAAGAACAAGAATAATGAAAGTTTTAAATTTACCTATACATATTTCTCTCCAGTGTCCTTCCTTTATGTAGATCCAAGTTTCGGATCTATAATTTTCCTTCTTTCTGAAGAATTTCTTTTAACATTTCTCACAGGCAGAACTACTGGTAACAAATTCTTTCAATTTTTATCTGAGAGAGACTTCATTTCTCCTTCACTTTTGAAAGATAAGAACAGAATTCTAGGTGCACTTTTTTCTCTAATAAATATTTTACACCATCTCTTCTAGCTCCTGTGATTTCTGAGAAGACATCAGATATAATTCTTATCTTTGCTCAGCTATAGGGAAGGTGCTTCCCCCACCCCCTCTGGCATCTTTCAGAATTTTTTCTTTATCTTTGACTTCTGTAGTTTGAAAATGATACAACTAGGTACAGTTGTATTTTTTTTCTTCTTTCATTCTGCTTGGTGTTCTCTGAGTTCCTTATCCTGTGGCTTGGCAGCTGATGTTAATTTGGGGAAATTCTCTGTCATTCTTGTCCGAGTTTTTTTGTGTGTGTGTGTGTTCCTTTCTTTCTTCTCCCTCTAGAGTTCTCATTACATGAGTTACACTTTTTGCAGCAATCTCACAATTATTAAATATTCTGTTCTGTCTCTCTTTTTGTAGGTTTTTTTTTTCCTATTTGTTTTTTAGTTTTAGAGATTTCTATTGAGCTATCCTTACACCCAGAGGTTTTTTCCTTAGCCATGTTCAGATTACTAAGTCCACCAAAGGTATTTCTTCATTTTTGTTAGTGATTTTAACTCCCAGCATTTATTTCTGTTTTTTTTTTTTTTTTCTTGGAATTTCGGTCTCTGTGCTTACATTGCCCATCTTGGTTTCCTTTTCCATTAGAGCCCTTTGCATCTTAATCATAATTGTTTTAAGTTCTTGGTGTGATAATTACAACATTCCTGTCATATCTGGGTCTGGTTACAATGCTTCCTCAGTCCCTTCTAACTGTGTGTGCTTTTTTGTTTTGCTTTTATTATGTCTTATAATTTTTTCTTGATAGCAGAATATGGTGTACTGGTTAAAAGAACTACCGTAGGGCTTTTACTAATGTGGTGGTGAGGTGGGATAAAGGGAAGTAAGTGCTTTATAGATCTATAATTAAAGCTCAATCTTTTAGTGGACCTATGCCTCTGAACTGTGAACTTCATCCATGCTTCTCAGTCTCCTCCCTCTTATTGAAGTAGGACAGGATGGCTGGAGTGGGCTGGAGTTGGGTGTTTCCCTTACTCAGGTCCATTGGCTCTAATAAAACTCCAGCAAGCTAGGTTCTGATTAACTAGTTTCTCCTGAGGGCAGGTCTTGTTAGGAAGAACAAAGTGCAACAGCCCACTTTCTGACTTGCATACTATGATTGTTTTGTTACCTATTCTATTTTATTATTATTAATAATATTAATAATACATTAATAATATAATATTATATTAAATATAATGTATTATCATTATTTTAGAGAGAAAGAGAGTGGAAGTGTTGGGGGGGAGGCAGGCAGAAGGAGACAGAGAGAGAGAGAGAGAGAGAGAGAGAATCTTAAACAGCCCCACACTCAGCACAGAGCCAGAGATCATGACCTGAGATCATGATCTGAGCTGAAATCAAGTCAGATGCTTAACTGACTGAGCCATCCAGATGCCCCTATTACCTAGTTATTTAAGACTTCTTTTGTTCTTTAATATATATCTCAGAATACCTATTAGAAATTTTTTTAGTTATGGCCCATAGGTGGCAAAATTGCTGAGTTGTTATTTAACTGCAAATATCTTTATTTCCTTGATGTTTTGAAAGATACGCGTTCATGTTGTAAAAAAAACTGTTTCACTGTCTAGAAGTAGACATTTTAAAAATGTGTCCTATGTGAGAATTATTTATAATAAATATCATATATTCCTAAGTGATCTTTAATTAAACCTGGAAAATTATCATTTCAAATGTTACCTGTATGCTATTTTCTCTCTTTTTTCTCCTGAATTGTTTATATAAGTTAAAGCTTCTCATATCCTGATCTCTCTTTTACATTTCTCATTTCTTTGTATTTTTGTGTTACATTCTGAATAATTTCTTCAAACTGAACTTTCAGGTCACTAATTCTCTAACCTATTGACAAAATGTTTATTTTTAGCTTACATATTTTTCATTTCTAGAAGTTCTACTTGTTTTTTTTCCAAAGCTATTAATTTCATAGATAGATAAAATCTCTGCTCTTCATCTACATTTTTAGTCTTTCCTTTTAGTATTTTTTTTTAATGCACTCATCTATTTTTTTTAAAGATTTATTTTTTGGGGAGAAAGAGAGTGAGCACAGGGAGGGGCATAGGGAGAGGGAGAGAATCCCAAGCAGGCTCCACTCCCAGCTTGGAGCCTGTCACAGGGGTCTATCCCACAGTCGTGAGATCACAACCTGAGCCAAAATCAAGAATCAGCTGCTTAACTGACTGAGCCACCCAGGTGTCCTTGTACTTATCAATTTTTAATTTCCCCATCTGTGACATATTTACAAATCTGACTTGGCTGTCTGCTTCTTTGTGAATTTAGTGATTATTTTATCTTGGACCTTTACCATGGAAATCCTTTGAGTCCTTGTTGCAGTGGTTCTTCAGGGAAGAGACAAATGTCCTTCTCCTACTGAGCACTATCAGACAGAGATTTGTCTGAATTCTCAACTTGAGGTTTTCTTGTGTACCTAAGAAATCCAAATTTAGGCTGAAAACTCCTGAGAGCTGGCTGGTGATCATGGATCATCAATGAGAATATTTTTCCATTCCACTCAGAGCTAAGGTTTAATAGAGTCAGATGATTGCCTTTGCAGACCTTGAGGATGATGGGTATGTTTCTAGTCTGCCTAATACTACAGTGGCTGCTTGGGGTAGGCAAGGATGCCTCTTGGGCCCCCTCTTTGGGCAGGCTCTGACCTTCCCCTCCCTGCTTCAACAGGACTTGGAACTCAAGGCTGAAGTTCACTGGGTCTGTCATATGCTCTCAAAAAATTGGCTTACCTTCCTCAGTTCCAACTTCACTTAGGTTTTGGCTGCTGAATATTCTGCCTTCACTTGCCAAATTATTGCTGCATATAGAAATATCTCATTCCATAGTTTATGTGCAGGTTTAGTTCAACATAAAGGTGTGTTGTAGTAGCTGGCTTGTCCCATTGCATAAATCTAAATTTTGGAATATTACAGGAAAAATAGTCAATGTACATTCATTTCTTATGAAAAATTTAAAAGTTCACATCAAATTTTAATGGATAATGATACATTTCCTCCTATCAATCTGTCCATTCATAAGGGTCTGCCATAGTAATAATTATGATTTGCAGAAAAGAAAGACCAGGCTTAGTATTGAACGTTTAAAGACATAACCTCTTCCAGAACCTGCTTTGTACGTCCATGCACGGACTGCTGTTTGCCTGAAAGATTTCACCAGTAGAGGAATCTTATGAACTTCCATTTTATACATTTGTCATATAAATTCCCTTCAGTGGGTCACATTTGTAATCAGTTGGAGCTTTCTACCTTATGTCTCAAAAGACTTTTGATAATTGCTCTTGGGATAAATGTTTGATTTTTTCAAGATCAGGGTTTAGAAAAATGTTAGTTGTTAGGGTTGTGCAAAGAAGTCAGTTTGACTGAAATTCAGCTCACAACTAAAAATAACTGATTTCTTCATCAAAAGGAGCACACATCTTTTTATTGTATTATTCAGGTTCTGTCTGACTACGTACAAATGTACTAAATATGCCAAATAGCATAAAATTAATAAGCTTATAAACATTATAAAATTCTTTAAAGTTTATTGCCACAAGCTATTAGAAGTGACAAATGTGGGGTGCCTGGGTGGCTCAGTTTATTGAGCAGAAAACTCTTGATTTCAGCTAAGGTGGTGATCTCTTAAGTGATGAGATCAAGCGTTAGGTCAGGCTCTGTGCTCAGTGGGGAGTCTGCTTGAGGATTTCTCTCCCTCCAAGCCCCTCTCCGTGCGCGCGCTCTCTCTCTCTCTCTCAAACAAATAAATAAATAAATCCTTTAAAAAATAGTAACAAATGTATCTGTCCAGCTTTGTTTTTTCCCCTCCCTCCACCCAATTATTTGAAAATTAGTCATCTCTAATGAGAATTGCTGTCCCTGCAAACAGCCTAACACCCTCTGGTTTTTTAGGCTGCTGGGTTTTTTGTTTTGTTTTTGTTTTTGTTTTTGTTTTTTTGCCTACTGTCAAGTTCTCCCAGCCATCCAGTGCTCCCCAGCATTCTCCTCCTAATACTTTGTTACCTCCCACAGGAGGCTTTCTGCCTTTATTGTAGGGCTGATGTTGCTTATTTTGGTTATCCAAATGTGCCTTGGTTTACTGGGTCTCACTCTCTGTCAGTGGAGATCTGGCATTTTTTCTGCTACACACCCAAACCTCCCCCCTTATCTCAATGATCGTCACCTGACATGGTCACTTGGCCCCTTTTGGCTTAGATATTTCTTGGCTCAACAGCATGTGCCCAACTGACCCTGCAGAACTTGGTGTTGTAAGATAGAGCTACTTGGATTCTTTGCCTTCCTCTGCACACAATTGACATATACACTTCTTAAAGGGAGCACCTCTATATGGCATCCAGGCTGATAGGACAGCTATCTAAAGCTTGCTGGTGGGGGTGGGCAGCCCCAGCAGCAGCATCTATTACCCACAGGCCTGCCTGCTGCAGGGTTCCTTGAGGTCATATATGGAGGAGTTGCTGCCTATCGGAGGAGAGCAACTCCAATCAAGCAAAACTTGGGAAAGTAGCACAAACACTACTGAAAAAAAGTTCCCAGAATTAAAACATAGTTGCTACTCATAAGAAGAGATTTTTAAAAGGCTTTGTACTTAGTAGGATGGGAAGAAATTCAAATAGTGGAAATATGAGAAGTTTAATGGAACATGGGCTGCCTACCATGAGGTTTTTTTGTTTGTTTGTTTGTTTATTTGTTTTTGTTTTTCCAGGGGTTCCTGTCATTGAGATGTCTCCATTGGGGACATTTTGGGACATTCCTTCACTGTCTGAAGGAAGAGGAATGTGAGGCCAAGGAGGGCCAGGGTTGAAGCACACACCCAGGGAGGAAATGTCTGGGGGAACATAAGACAGAAGAGTCCTGTATTTCAAAGGGTCTTAATTATAAAATGCCCCCATCTACCTCTCCTAAAGTGGCAGTTGTTGGTTTGACTGCACTGTCACAGTCTTTTGTTGTTATTGTATTCAAAAGACAAATGTAGCATCTTCTGAATACTTACTGGGGCTCAGCACACTGTGGTTGCAGGGGTTTCTAGAGTTAAATTATGATGTAATCTCTTTGAGGCCTGGTTCCTACTCTATTCACTTCTTTTTTAAACAATAAATTTATTTTTTATTGGTGTTCAATTTGCCAACATACAGAATAACACCCAGTGCTCATCCCGTCAAGTGCCCCCCTCAGTGCCCGTCTCCCAGTCACCCCCATCTCCCGCCCTCCTCCCCTTCCACCACCCCTACTTCGTTTCCCAGAGTTAGAAGTCTTTATGTTCTGTCTCCCTTTCTGATATTTCCTACCCATTTCTTCTCCCTTCCCTTCTATTCCATTTCACTATTATTTATATTCTCCAAATGAATGAGACCATATAATGTTTGTCCTTCTCTGACTGACTTCTTTCTTTTTTTTTTTTTTTTGACTGACTTATTTCTATTCACTTTTGTGCTCCACACATTCCACACCTGGAGGCTTGTTAAATGCACCTTGAACTGAATAAAAGCACAGAGTGGAGAACAGAAGACACTAGCTTCTAATCTTCAGGAAGGGAATGGATCAAACCACACTGATTCAACAATTCAGTAAGCATTTAGCCTGGAAGGGCCAATAGTACATTCACTAGTGCCAAACAAGACCAGCAATCAGAATAGTTATGGACAGGGATAGAGATTTTCAGAGACTAGACTGGTAGCTCCTTGCCATTTTCAAAGCCAAATGTAAATCATCATTTAGATTTGAATAAATGCACATTTTGGAAAACTTGAGGAACAGTTTCGGGATATATCTTTAATATAGGAAGATGTGAAGCATCTGAACAGAATTAATATTGGTTGGTTTTTGCTGGCTTTAGAACCCTTGCTCTTATGCTCAAACAAATAAGTGCAGTGAAGGACTATACATACACGCACACATTCACAGACACATTGCTCACACACTTACCCCCATACATACACTCACACTGTTACACTCAGATTCACAGACTCTGACCCACACAGGCACACACAATCAGGCTCACAACTATACACTTATATCCTCATACCCACTTACTTTTGCCTGTACAGTTACACACTTAGATGCATGCATACATACTCATACACTCATGCTCTCTAACCAGGGGATAGGCAGCATACCTCAGTGAAATGTTTGCCAGGGCTGGCATCATGGTAGAATCAGTCCATGAATCAGCCAGCAACATTTATGGAGCACCTACTGTGTGCCAGGCATTATGCCACGGGTTGAGGATATAATGTTGCACAGACCATATGTGATGCATCTCTCTGTGGTCTAATGTAAATATAGAGAGGACAGCCATTGAAGTGATGGCAAATAATTGGATGTTAGTTACAAGCATGTAAAAGGCAAGTAATTAGCATTTGTGGAAGTTTTTCAGAGGGTGAGAAGGCTTCCCTGAGGAGGTACAAGTCTTTGCTGCCTCAACTAGCAGATTGTTGAGATGAAAGCATGGTTTCAAAGTGAGTGGGAAATATCAGATAGGGTGACAGCACATGAGAGACTCCTGACTCTGGGCAATGAACAAGGGGTAGTGGAAGGGGAGGTGGGAGGGGGGATGGGGTGACTGGGTAAGGGGCACTGAGGGAGGCACTTGACAGGATGAGCACTCAGTGTTATACTATATGTTGGCAAATCGAACTCCAGTAAAAATATATATAAAAAATCAATCAATCAATCAATTAAAAAAAATAAAAACAAAGTGTGGTTTCAATGCAAAGTAGACAGAGAAGGAGGTTGGAGGGAAAACCACTTGAGGTGGTAGGCCAGAGGGCTCTCACTGCTGGAAGGCTGGAGGTGATGGCCAGACACAGTGTTTTGATTAGTGGCAGCCACAGGACTCAGTACCTCTGCTCTTTGATTTTGGGGTTGCCCTCACTGAATGCCCCATCACAGGTCACCTTTCCTCTGTGAACAGTAGCATCTTCCAGCTGGGGTGTGGGACTGGAGGCCTTGAAATCTGAGCATGCAATGCTTACTAGCATGAAAGGCTGACCACTGCAATTGGGAAGACTGGAGTCATGTAAACTGTGTCATTAACTATACTTCATGAGAATAATTTGAAAATGATCAAAGCCTGCTTAAAAGATGTGCCTATTAGGTTAGTAAATTTGCCTTCATTCATGAATTTAGGTTTCTGCTTTCAAGAAACTTCACCTAGTAAAGGAAATATGTGCACATGTCTAGAAATACCCTTCATGCCCCTGTGCTGAGAATCATCTTTGTTTGCCCCTTTCTTTGAGAAGGAAAAGGTGACTGTGCCAGAAGCTAAGTCCTGATTCAGAGCCAATCAGCAGCACAGTTTCCTCCACACTGGGCCTCCCAAGTCTTGCTCACTACTCTCCTCTACACATTCTTGTTTTATTGTCTTTTCCTTTATTGCCACAAGAGTAAAACATGATACATAAAGGCATTTGCTAAATAGAAAAAAAAGTCTAAAAGAATCATTTGGTCTATTTCTTTTTGGTGCTTTAAATTTTTTTTAAAATTTTTAAACAAGATGAAAAAAATTTTTAAACAAGATGAAATATACTGCTTATACAGTTTTATTTCTTAATTTTGTCTTTTAACATTCTATCACGTTTTTCCAGGATATTTTCATGACCTTAACGTTGATGATAGCATGACATTCCATTGTGTAGAATTGCAAATCATGGTCACTTATATTTCATAACTTACTCTTTATAGTAATAATTTTCTGTGGAGTGAGCAATGTTTTTTTTAGTGGTTTTCTAGGGGGAGCCCAAATTCCCTCAGTTTATTTACCCAATTACTTGGAGAGTCTGTGCAGAATCACCCCAACCAATGATTGTACTTCACAAAGTACCAGCACTAATACCAGATCAATGTTCTGTTCCTTTCTTTGTGAAACAGTGTATAGCTATAACACTGGCTATAAAAAACAATTTCCTATAAAATGATATTGAGGTGACTGCATTTCTAGAATGAAAGTTCTTTCTAAAAAAATCTGCTTCTTATTAAACCTACTAACTCTGAAAGAGGTTTAAAATATTAAGCTAGAGGTAGATTTTTAATATGTCCATAGGCAATCTCCGAGAAAAAAATCCAAATGAATAGGTCAGTTTGCCTAATGCTGATGGAGAGCTGTACCATTTCATGTGTACCTTAATGTACTTCCTTCTTTAGCAAGATGGGAAGGAGCCATTGTTTTAGGATGGCCATATCTAAAATCCCAGAGTAAGACTGCACATATTTATATGATAGCACAAATCTTTATTAAAAAAATGCATTTATAGACTCAGCAGTATTAAAGCATCTCTTTTTCTTGTTAGCAGCACAATCTGCCACCAGGAAGGCTTTAAATGCTTTCCTTACAAACAGCGCCTGCCTGAATTATTCAGTAATTAATCATGCATAATACCTTAAATTCCACGAGTGGTTGGCTGACAACCTTCCAGTGATTACTGCATTTGGTAGCAGAAAGTCAACTCCTAATCATTTTGAGGGGGAAAAACAAGAGAGGTATTTTTTGCTTGTTTTTAATGTTGACATTGGCAATCCAGCAAGTATGATCATTGCTACATCCTACCACTGTATTGACACCAGCCAACTGCATATCTAAGAAATATTAATTAGCTTATGGGATCTAATAAAAATGGATAATTTCTTGCCATGGCTGGCACCAAAATAGTTTCAAATAGGCAGGGTTAGTGCTATGGCCTGCCTACTATGATCTGATTGGTTTCATTTGAAGTATCAAATCAGATGCTCATTTATTAGACCAATTTTGTTACAGTGGTGGTGGTGATGATGATGATGATGATTATGGTGGTAGTCATTGTGATGATGGTGGTGATGGTGATTATGATGAAAATAACTATAGTGGTGGTGGTAATGATTAACACTCTGGATTATACATCAGTCTCTCTCTTGATGGCTTAAAAAATTACCCCATATATATTATCTTTATGATGAGATAGGAAATATACCCCAGTTTTACAAACTATGAAATTATTATTATTTTTCTCTTCTTTTTGGTGTATTTTTATTGGAGTTCAATTTGCCAACATATAGCATAACACCCAGTGCTCATCCTGTCGAGTGCCCCCCTCAGTGCCCATCACCCAGTCACCCATCCCTCGTCCACCTCCCTTTCCACTACCCGTTGTTCGTTTCATGTTCTGTCACCATCACTGATATTTCCCACTCATTTTCTCTCCTTTCCACTTTATTCCCTATCACTATTTTTTATATTCCCCAAATGAAGGAGACCATACAATGCCTGTCCTTCTCCAATTGACTTACTTCACTCAGCATAATACCCTCCAGTTCCATCCACATTGAAGCAAATGGTGGGTATTTGTCGTTTCTAATGGCTGAGTAATATTCCATTGTACACATAGACCACATCTTCTTCATCCATTCATCTTTCGATGGACACCGAGGATCCTTCCACAGTTTGGCTGTTGTGGACATTGCGGTGCAAGTGTCCTGCCATTTCACTGCATCTGTATCTTTGGGGTAAATCCCCAGCAGTGCAATTGCTGGGTCGGAGGGTAGTTCTATTTTTAACTCGTTGAGGAAGCTCCATACAGTTTTCCAGAATGGCTGTAACAGTTCACATTCCCACCAACAATGCAAGAGGGTTCCTCTTTCTCCACATCCTCTCTAGCATTTCTTGTTTCCTGTCTTGTTAATTTTCACCATTCTCACTGGTGGGCCGTGGCATCTCATTGTGGTTTGATTAGTATTTCCATGATGGCAAGTGAAGCTGAGCATTTTCTCATGTACTTGTTGGCCATGTGTATGTCTTCTTTGGTGAAATTTCTGTTCATGTATATTGCCCATTTCATGATTGGATTGTTTGTTTCTTTGCTGTTGAGTTGAATAAGTTCTTTTTTTTTCCTGTTATTTTTTTTTAATAAATTAATTTTTTATTGGTGTCCAATTTACCAACATACAGAATAACACCCAGTGCTCATCCCATCAAGTGTCCCCCTCAGTGCCATCACCCACTCACCCCCACCCCCCGTAATAAGTTCTTTATAGATCTTGGATACTAGCCCTTTATCTGATAGGTCATTTGCAAGTAACTTCTCCAATCTGTAGGTTGTCTTTTAGTCTTGTTGACTGTTTCTTTTCCTGTGAGGAAGCTTTTTATCTTGGTTAAGTCCCAATAATTCATTTTTGCTTTTGTTTCCCTTGCCTTCATAGATGTATCTTGCAGGAAGTTGCTGTGGCCAAGTTCAAAAAGGGTGTTGCCTGTGTTCTCCTCTAGGATTTCAATGGATTCTTGTCTCACATTTAGATCTTTCATCCATTTTGAGTTTATCTTTGTGTCTGGTGTCAGAGAATGATCTAGTTTCATTCTTCTGCATGTGGCTGTCCAATTTTCCCAGCACCATTTATTAGAGAGACTGTCCTTTTTCCAGTGGATAGTCTTTTCTGCTTTGTTGAATATTAGTTGACCATAGAGTTGAGGGCCCATATCTGGCTTCTCTATTCTGTTTTATTGATCTATGTGTCTGTTTTGTGCCTGCACCACACTGTCTTGATTACCACAGCTTTGTAATACAGCTTGAAATCTGGCATTGTGATGCCCCTGGCATTGGTTTTCTTTTTCAATATTCCCCTGGCTATTCAGGGTCTTTTCTGATTCCACACAAATCTTAAGATGATTTGTACCAACTCTCTGAAGAAAGTCCATGGTATTTTGATAGGGATTTCACTGAATGTATAAATTTCCCTGGATAGCATAGACATTTTCACAATATTAATACTTCCACTCCATGAGCATGGAATATTTTTCCATCTCTTTCTGTCTTCCCCATTTTCTTTCAGAAGTGTTCTGTAGTTTTTAGGGTATAGATCCTTTACCTCTTTGGTTAGGTTTATTCATAGGTATCTTATGCTTTTGGGTGCAATTGTAAATGGGATTGACTCCTTAATTTCTCTTTAGTTTCATGATTAGTGTAGAGAAATATAACTGATATCTGGGCAATGATTTTGTATCCTGCCACACTGCCGAATTGCTGTATGAGTTCTAGCAATCTTGGGGTGGAGTCTTTTGAGTTTTCTATGTAAAGTAGCATGTCAACAGCGAAGAGGGAGAGTTTGACTTCTTCTTTGCCAATTTGAATGCCTTTTAATTCTTTTCATAGTCTGATTGCTGAGGCTTGGACTTCTAGTACTATGTTGAATAGCAGTGGTAGGAGTAGACATCCCTATCGTGTTCCTGATCTTAGGGGAAAGGCTCTCAGTGTTTCCCCATTGAGAATGGTATTTGCTGTGGGCTTTTCAAAGAGGACTTTTAAGATGCAGGAATGTTCCCTCTATCCCTACACTCTGAAGAGTTTTGATCAGAAATGGATGCTGCATTTTGTCAAATGCTTTCTCTACATCTGTTGAGAGGATCATATGGTTCTTGTTTTTTCTCTTGTTGATATGATCTATCACGCTGATTGCTTTGTGAGTGTTGAACCAGCCTTGCATCCCAGGGATAAATCCTACTTGGTCATGGTGAATAATCTTCTTAATGCACTGTTGGATCCTTTTGGCTAGTATCTTGTTGAGAATTTTTGCATCTCTGTTCATCAGAGATATTGGCCTATAATTCTCCTTTTTGGTGGGGTCTTTGTCTGGTTTTGGAATTAAGGTGGTACTGGCCTTATAAAATGAGCTTGAAATTATTCAACCCTTTCTATCTTTTGGAACAGCTGGGAAAAAGCTTCTACTGGGAAGTCTTCTGGCCCTGGACTTTTGTGTCTTGGGAGGTTTCTGATGACTGTTTCTATTTCCTCCCTGGTTATTGGCCTGTTCAGGTTTTCTATTTCTTCCTGTTCCCATTTTGGTAGTTTGTGGTTTTCCAGAAATGTGTCTATTTCTTCTAGATTGCCTTATTGGCATATAGCTGTTCATAATATTTTTTTAAAATCGTTTGTATTTCCTTGGTTAGGGTTGTGATCTCTCCTTTTTTATTCGTGGTTTTATTAATTAGTCTTTTTTCTTTTCTGTTTAATAAGTCTGGCTAATGGTTTATCAATCTCATTAATACTTTCAAGGAACCAGCTCCTGGTTTTGTTGATCTGTTCTACAGTTCTTCTGGTCTCTATTTCATTGAGTTCTACTCGGATCTTTATTAACTCTCTTCTTCTGCTGGGTGTAGGTTTTATTTGCTGTTCTTCTCTAGTTATTTTAGGTACAAGATTATCTTGTATATTTTAGTTTTTTCCAATTTGGGGGGGGGGGGAGGCTTGTATTGTGATGTTTCTCCCTTAGGTCTGCTTTTGCTGTATTCCAAAGATATTGAATGGCTGTATCTTCATTTTCATTGTTTCCATGAATCTTTCTAATTTTTCTCTAATTTCCTGGTTGACCCATTCATCTCTTAGTAGGATTCTGTTTCACCTCCACATGTTTGACAGTCTTCCAAATTTCTTCTTGTGATTGAGTCCTAATTTCAAAGCATTGTGGTATGAAAATATGCAGGGGACAATCCCAATCTTTTGGTATTGGTTAAGATATGATTTGTGACCCAGTATGTGGTCTATTCTGGAGAAAGTTCCATGTGCACTTGAGAAGAATGTGTACTCAGATTCGTTTGGATGTAAAGTTCTGTAAATATCTGTGAAATCCATCTGGTCCAATGTATCATTTAAAGCTTTTGTTTCTTTGGAGAAGTTGTGTTTAGAATACCTGTCTTTTGCAGAAAGCACCGTGTTGAAGTCTTCCAGTATTAGTGTATTATTATCTAAGTATGCCTTAACTTTGGTTATTAATTGATGGATATACTTGGCAGCTCCCACATTAGGGCCATAAATATTCATGATTGTTAGGTCCTCTTGTTGGATAGATCCTTTAAGTATGATATAGTGTCCCTCTTCATTTCTAACTGCAGTCTTTGGAATAAACTTTAATTTATCTGATATGAGGATTGCCACCCCTGCTTCATTTTGAGGACCATTTGAATGGTAAATGGTTCTACAACCTTTCATTTTCAGGCTTTAGGTGTCCTTAGGTATAAAATGAGTCTCTTGTAGACAACAAATAGATGGTTTTTGCTTTTTTATCCAGTCTGAAGCCCTGTGCCTTTTGGTGGGATCATTAAGCCCATTGAAAGATATGAATCTAGTGCCTTCATAATACCTATTCAGTCCCTGTTTTTGTGGATTATTTCTTTGGGCATCCTCTTTCTTTTACACGGTGCCTTTAATATTACTTGCAGAGCTGGTTTGGTGGTCACATATTCTTTCGGTTTCTGCCTTTCTTGGAAGCTCTTTATCTCTCCTTCTATTCTGAATGACAGCCTTGCTGGATAGAGTATTCTTGGCTGCATGTTCTTCTCATTTAGGACCCTGAATATATCCTGCCAGCCCTTTCTGGCCTGCCAGGTCTCTCTGGAGCGGTCTGCTGTGAATCTAATAATTCTCCCCATATAAGTTAGGGTTCTCTTGTCTCTTGCTGCTTTAAGGATTTTCTCTTTATCTTTGGAATTCTCAAGTTTCACCATTAAATGTCGAGGTGTTGAACAGTTTTTATTGATTTTAAGAGGGGATGTCTCTATCTCCTGGGATGAATGCCTGTTTCCCTCCCCAAATTAGGGATGTTCTCAGCTATGATTTGTTCAAATATGCTTTTTGGCCCTTTTTTTCAGCACCCCGTGGAACCCCAATTAAACATAGATTTTTCCTTCTGAGGCTGTCATTTATTTCCCTTAACCTTTCCTCATGGTCTTTGAGGAAGGTCTTTGTTTTTCTTTCTCAGCTCCCTTCCTTGCCATCAACTTGTCTTCTATGTCACTTACTCTTTCTTCTACCTCATTAACCCTTGTCATTAGGAGCTCCAGTTTGGATTGTATCTCATTTAATTCATTTTTAATTTAGGCCTGATTAGATCTAAATTCCACAATCATGAAATCTCTTGAATCCTTTACGCTTTTTTTCCAAAGCCGCCAGTAGCTTTATGATTGTACATCTGAATTGGCTTTCTGGCATAATCATAATCCAAAATCTAACTCTGTGGCAGAGAGTACTGTTTCTGATCTTTTTGTGGTGAGTTCTTTCTAGTATTTTGCTCAGTGCAGAGTGGTTGTATGAGTGGGCTGTATCAAGAATATCAACCAGGACCTAAGTAAATTTCACCCTAGATATTTCTTGTTAGAAGCACAAACTCTTCTCTCTGTAGCATTCCAGCTGTTCTCTCTTCAAATCTCAGGTGAAATTGGTTTGACCATTTGGTTTTGGCCAAATAGGTTTTCAGTATGATCTGTGGGAACAGGTGACTTGGGGACTGTATTCCTCCGCCATCTTGCCCCATCCCCCAAGATGTTTTTTAAACAGCTAAACATTTCCTCTGGCAATATATGAGAACTCTCATTACTTCTTAATGTTGATAGAAAAATATGTGTAAACATGTTTGTTAAAATGTTAATGATAAAGGTAGAAAACCTAGGACTAGAATACACGAGTTCCAATCATAATTCAAAGTGAATAAAGAAGAATCTAATAGTTAAAGATCTTTTAAAAAGAAAATACACAAGGTGCACCTGGCTGGCTCAGTTGGTAGAGCATGAAACTCTTGATCTCAGTGTTGTGAGTTCAAGCCCCATTTTGGATATACAGATTACTTAAAATATTTTTAAGATTATATTTATTTAAAAAAAAAGATTATATTTATTTATTCATGAGAGACACAAAAAGAGAGTCTGAGACATACAGAGGGAGAAGCAGGCTCCATGCAGGGAGCCCGATGTGGGACTTTATTCCAGGTCTCCAGGATCAGGCCCTGGGCTGACAGTGGCGCTAAACTGCCAAGTCACCCGGGCTGCCCTTAATCCCTGTTTTTAACCTGATTACATCCATTCTTCTCTCCTAGGTATTGGGGCTCAGTCCTGATTTCTGGGTGATATTTCCAGGTTGTCTACTTGTCAGTATTAAAAGAATCCTGTTCTCCCACCAGACTTTTATTTTTGTTCCAAATTTTACCATTAATATTATTTATTTATTGCTATTTACTTTTATATTCTGACTCCTCACCAGAATATAGGTCCATGAACTTAGGAACTGTATCTGTCTTGTTTTACAATATTGTTGACACACAATAAGCATTAAATAAATAGGTACATAGTAAATGAACAAGTGAAAGGAGACAAGTGCACTGTAGAATTCACAATCATCCCATCTGTCATAATCATGCACTAACTTAAAATATTGAAAGGAAAAGATGCAAAATAATGTTCAAATTATAAGAATAACTCATTAAACTTGTAAAAGAATCAATTTTCAACTTTTGAGAACTTTTAACATCACTCATCAGAGTGACTGGAAAAAAATACCTTGCAAAATTCCATAGCTTTTTGAATATATAGGATGACTCTAAAATGTCCTTTGATATTCTTTTTACCCCTAATTTTATTGACTTAATTGGTACATAACATTGTATCAGCTAAAGATGTACAATGTGTTGATTTGACATTGCAAAAATGATTACCACCATAGCATTAGCTAATACCTCCATCCCATCACATAATACTACTTCTTAAACCCAGATTATTTTGCTGGGCTCCTGATACTTGTCTATTTTTTGTTAACTCCATTGATCCATTTTCTTCTCATTCCCTGGCTATTTATTGACTATGCTCAACCAGGAGAGTGCATAAAGCTGAATGCTGCACTTGTGAGCTGCACAGAGAAAGGACCTCTGTGGAAAACAATTCCTGGGATTACCATAACTGTTTAGGTCCTAGACATTATCAGGCCACCTGCCTAATGGAGATCAGTACCATAGTTTCCCATTACCAGACTCACACTATCTCCCCTTCATCAAATATGAATTCCAGCTTTTGCTTGTTGGGTTCAGGCCAGCATTCCCACCTTTGACCATTTCACTTTTAGGAATCTGCTCCTATCTTCATGACTGAGAAGCTTCAGAACAAATTGCCATAAACTTAATGACCCAAAACAACACAGACTTGTATCTGAAAGCTGTATAGGCTGGAAGTCTGAGTAGCTGAGATTTCTGCTTAGGATCTCAAAGGCCAAATAAAGATAGTAATTAAAATGGGTTCTTATCTGGAGGCACTGGGGAAGAAGCCTATTCCCAGCTCATTCAGCTTATTCTCAGGCTTCTGTTTCTTATGACTTTCCTTACTGGCTTTCAGCTAAGATTTTCAAGGTTACCCTCCTTCCTTTTCATGTGGTTTCCTCCATCTTCAAACCCACATTGGCAATATTGAGTCTTTCTCATGCTTTGAAACTCTCTGACCTCTTCCATTTTCAGCTGAAGAAAATTCTGCTTTTAAAGGGCCTATATACTTAGATTACAGCCCCTTCCCCATAACTTATTTTTTGCAATATAATACCATAATCTCAGGAATATGACTAGGGAGCAAAGGTCCTGAGAGCCATCTTAAAATTCTGCCTCTACCAGGAGAGAACCATATATTTGAAACATAGCTTTCTTATGAGACTACTCCAAATGTCCAAAACTTAGCTTTGTCAAATTAAGATTTTTTATCCCCCTCCCACCAAAAATCTTGTCACCTATCAGCAAAGTGGAATTAATGACAATAATGTTCTAAAACATCCTTGGTCTTTCCATATTTCTCTTTGTTTTCCAGACTTTTCCCCTCAATTTTGAACTCCTTAACTCTCTATATGTTATCCTTGATAACATATATAGATTCTGCTTTTTCTTTTTCTATACCCCATCACTTTGTATTTTCAAAACAAGCAGTTACTCACAGGTGTCATCTGCTAAGAGTTCTAATTAAGTACCCTTTGAGGAATTAATATAATGATCTGTAGAGAGCTTCATGGTTGTCTCTTTTGCTAGTCTCCATCTCTTCAGCAAATCAGGATAAGAACAGGCATTGACTGAACAGTTGGGAATAATATTGTGTTAGTCAGGGGCAGGGAAAAGTGGCTGTATGGAAATGAACCAATAATGATTTGATGTATTAAGCACACAGATGTTTATTTTTTCTAATCTAAAAGACCATAAATATGAATATATATAAACTCTTGACTCCATGTGGCCATTCAAAGAACAAGGTTGCTTCTCTCTTGTGTTCATGACGTCTAGAAGTTTACTCTTGTTTTGTTTGATTTCAACTCTTGGTTAGGGGAAAAGGCATGGAGGAGGATGTTATAGAGTTTTAAGACCTTGGTCTGTGAGGTACACAGGATCATTTCTACTCATATTCTATCAGAAAATATTTGACTTTTGGTTACCTCTGGCTGAAAGGGCATAGAATCGTATAACTATCCTCATAATTAATTTTAGAACTTCTTCATCACACCAGAAAGAAACACTATACTCAGTAGCAGTCAGCTCTTATAGCTCCCCACTGCCAGCCCCTAGCAACCACTAATCTACATTCTAGCTTTATATATTTGCCTATTCTGGACATTTCATATAAATGGAATCATACTGTATGTGCCTTTTTGTGTTTGAGGCTCATTCATTTGGTAGAACGTATTAATAGTTTATTCTTTATTCTTTTTTTTTTTTTACTGCTGAATTGTATTCCATTGTATAACTATACCACCGTTCTCGTTTTCTTCAAATTTTTATTTAAGTTCTAGTTAGCTAAAGGGTGCCTGGGTGGCTTAGTTGGTCAAGCATCTGACTCTTGATTTTGGCTCAGGTCATGATCTTGGGGTTGTGGGGTCAAGCCTCACATTGGGCTCCATGCTCAGCAGGGAGTCTGTTTGAGATTCTCTCTCTCTTTCTGCCTCTCCCACACTTGCTTTCTCTCTCTCTCAAACAAATAAATAAATCTTAAAAACTTCTGATTAACACAAAGTAATTGTTTTCAGGAGTAGAATTTAGTGATTCATCACTTACATATAACACCCAGTGTTCATCATGAGGAGTGCCCTCCTTAATACCCATCATCCACTTAGTCCATCCCCCACCCACTTACTTTCATCAACCCTCAGTTTGTTCTCTATTGCCAAGAGTCTCTTATGTTTTTTTTTCCCTCTCTATTTTTCCCATAAGTTCTTTATAGATTTTGGATACTTTTATCTGCTATGTCATTTGCAAATATCTTTTCCCTTTCTCTAGGCTGCCTTTTAGTTTTGTCAATTGTTCCCTCACTGTGCAGTTTTTATTTTGATGAAGTCCTGATAGTTCATTTTTGCTTTTGTTTCCTTTGCCTCCAGTGATGTGTCTAGAAAGAAATTGTTATAACCAAGGTCAAAAAAGTTTCTGCCTGTGTTCTCCTCTAGGATTTTGATGTTTTCCTGCTTAACCAGTTTTTAACCATTTATGAGTGTATGGACATTTGAGTTGTTTTCATCTTTTTGGCTATTATGAATAATTATGCTATGAACACTCATGTGCAAAATATTGTATAGACATATGTTTTCATTTCTCTAGGTTAAAAGCTTTGCTGGGTTGGGTACTTTCCTGCAAAATTCACATCCACCCAGAACCTCAGAATATGATCCTATTTGGAAGCAAGATCTTTGCAAATATAATTAGTTAAGATGAGATCATACTGGATTAGGGTGAATCTTAAATTCAATGACAATGTGAAGACATAGAGACATTAAGACATAAGGGAGGAGAATGCCATGTGAAGATGGAGGTAGAGAATGGAGTGATGCAGATACAGAGCAAGAAATGCCAGATTTCTGTCAACCACCATATGCTTGGATAGAGGCATGGAACAGATTCATCATCAGAGCTCCCAGAGGGAACTAACGCTGTCAATATCCTGATTTTGGACTTCTAGCTTCCAGAACTGTGAGATAATACATTTCTACTGTTAAAAGTAATCCAATGTGTTCTTCTTTGTCACAGACGATGTAGGAAACTGAATATAGGCATACATTAACTATATATATTAACATATATATTATATATAAATATATGTATATAAATATATGTATAATATATTATTAAAGGTAAATAATATACCTTTAGTTCTGTATATATCTCTGTCCTTATTTGTATATCCACAGATATCTCTATCTCATATTTCATATATATATGTATACACACATACATGTATTGCTGCATCATATGATAGATTTTAGTCTGTGTTCTGAGGTCATTTGCTTTCAGTCTGAAGCATTTCCTTTAGTATTTCTTATAGAGTGGGCCTGCTAATAACAAATTATCTGTTTTTATTCATATGGAAATTTCTTATTTTCCTTCATTTTCTTAAGACAATTTTTCTGGATATAATATCCTTGGTTGTTAATACTTTTCTTTTAGAACTTTGTATATGTCATCCCACAGCCTTCTGGCTTCTATAATTTCTGATGAGACATCAGTTGTTAATCTTATTCAGGTTTCTTTGTGTAAGACAAATCATTTTTTCGTTGCTTTCAATATTTTCTCTTTTTCTTTAGCATTTTTTAAAGGTTTTATTTATTTATTCATGAGAGACACAGAGAGAGGGAGAGGCAGAGACACAGGCAGAGGGAGAAGCAGGCTCCATGTAGGAAGCCCAATGCGGAACTCGATCCCAGGACTCCAGGATCATGCCCTGGGCCAAAGGCAGGTGCTAAACCTCTGAGCCACCCAGGGATCCCCTTTCTTTAGCATTTTTACTGTGGTATTTCTGTGTGTGAATCTTCTTGAAGTTAATAATTGGAGTTTGTTGAGCTTCCTGGATATGTAGATTAAGGTTTTTAAAATCAGATTTGGGAATGTTTCATCTGTTATTTCTTTAAATATTATTTCCTGCTTCTTTCTTTCTCTCTTCTCTAATACTCCACTGAACTTGTTAGTGTACTTTATAACATTTCACATTTGAGGATTTGTTGAGTTTCTTCATTCTTTTTCATTCTGTTCTTTGGATTGTGTAATCTCTATTCATCAATCTGAACGTTCTCAATTTTTCTGCAAGCTCACATCCAGAAAATGTTTTGCCATCTCATAGCCAGCTCATTTTCCTAATAATGTAGCCATACATGATAAAAGCAAATTTATAGCTCTCTCTTCCAGCAACAGAAGATGCCCAAAGGAAAGAAGTTGAAGAGGAAGAAGGTGGTTCCAGTCCCTGCTGTTGTGAAGAAGCAGCAGGCCAAGAAGGTGGTCAATCCCCTGTTTGAGAAAAGGCCCAAGAATTTTGGCATTGGAAAGGACATTCAGCCCCAAAGGGACATGATATGCTTTGTCAAATGGCCCTGCCACATTCAGCTGCACTGGCAAAGGGCTATTCTCTGTAAGCTCTGAAAGTGCTTCCTGTGATTAATCAGTTCTCTCAGGACTTGCATGGCCAAACTGCTACTCAACTGCTTAAGCTGGCCCACACGTACAGACTAGAGACAAGGCAAGAGAAGCATCAGAGATTGTTGTCCCAGGCCAAAAAGAAAGCTTTGGGCAAAGGGGATGTCCCCACTAAGAGGCCTCCTGTCCTTTGAACTTTCACCACTTTGGTGGAAAACTAGAAGGCGGGCAGCCCGGGTGGCTCAGTGGTTTAGTGCCGTCTTTGGCCCAGGGCATGATCATGGAGACTCTGGATCGAGTCCTACATCGGGCTCCCTGCATGGAGCCTGCTTCTCCTTCTGTGTCTCTGCCTCTCTCTCTCTCTGTCTCATGAATAAATAAATAAAATCCTAAAAAAAAAAAAGAAGGCTTAGTTGGTAGTGATTGCACATGATGTGAATCCCTTTGAGTTGGTTGTCTTTCTGCCTGCCCTGTGTCATAAGACAGGAGTTCCCTACTGCATTATCCAGGGAAGGGTCAGCCTGGGGCATCTGGTCCACAGGAAGACCTGCACTACTGTTGCCTTCACACAGGTTAACTTGCAGAAGACAAATGACCTCTGGCTAAGCTGGTGGAAGCCATCAGGACCAATTGCAATGATAGAAATGATGAGATCCACTGCCACTGGGGAGGCAACATCCTGAGTCAGAAGTTGGTGGCTCACATCACCATGCTGGAAAAGGTGAAGGTTAAAAACTAGTCACCAAACTGAGCTGAAGGGATGCTGTTGAATTTTCTGTACATAAAAGTAATAAAAAAAATCTTTTAAAAAAACAAATACATATTCTTTATATAATCAACAGCTTAGAGTTTTTTATTGTATTGGGGAATTGATGATTTGTAGGTTTGCTTAATATGAAAAACAAAAGCATACAGAGCCCCTCCCCCTGTTGCCAATACAACACAATTCTCTTGTGTCATTACTTTATTAGTGGTTCAGATTTATTCCTATTACTATACCTTGTATCAGTGATCCTTGTGGTTATTTTCTGGAATATTTTTACTTTGGTTCCCAATATTTATTTGTAGAAATCCTAGAATAAGTTTATCAAAACATATAAAACTATTTAATGGGAATTTTTAAATGTATCAAAAGAGAGAATAGTGTAATAAGTTCACATGAATCATTTATCCAGCTTCAAAAATTATGAACTTTTTGTTAATCTTATTTGGTAGAACTCTCCACCTTTTTTTTTATCTCCTGATATATTTTAAGGGAAATCTCAGATCTCAAATCATTCAGTCTATTATGATTTCATCTCTAATAGAGAAAAATTTCTTTTTCTATAATGTCATTATCAACCTGTCAAAAACAACAATATATAATATACAATTTATATTAGCATGTTTCCATTTGTCTCAAAATACCTTTTAAAAACAAAGCTAGTTTATTTACATTGGGATCCAAATAAGGTGCATAAAATGCATATGACTAATATGTCCAGATACATCTCTCTTTTTTGTTTGTTTGTTTGTTTATGATGGCTATGAAAATATGCCACTGACGTCTGCTCTGGGACCACAATTGAGTTTCAGTCCCAGCTGCTGCTCTTGGAATTCTCCAGTGCAGTTGCGCTGAGATCATGATACTCATGGGTTCTTCCCAGTCAGTTTTGGATCATGGCTGGGATTAGACTGTACCTCTTTCATATAGGCAAAGAAATCGTTCAGTGGCCAACTTTGGCTCAAAGTCTCCCATCAGCTGGTTGGTACCTAGGAAGGCATAAGTGTGCTACAGTTATGATTCTTCCTACTCAACCCTCCTTTCTTACTTCCCTCCTTCAGAGGGAAGACATGCATTGTGATCTGAAGGCTCTTCCCATTTCCTCTTTTTCTCAATTTTTTCCCTTTATAGGCATTTTGCCTAAATAAATGCTTTGCTTCTTGGAGAAGTTGAACCTATAATTTTTTTTATTATATATCATTTTCTCCCTCATTTTCCTCCCATAATATTTGTAAAACAATATGTGTCATTTTTCCTATAAAATTTCCTATATATTTGCCAATGGATTCCTTGAGGTATAGACTCACTTGTTCCTCTCTCCCCATATTTCCTACATAGTGGTTTGCTTTAATGGTATGTGAGATATGGTACTGTGTGCTGACTATTCCATTAGAACAGGATAAACATATGTCTGGATGTCCCACTTTAAGTGTAGTTAGAGTGTTTAGATATATGTAACTCCATATCCACTTTCTTTTCCTTCCACATCCACTTTCACATAAGGAATATCATATCAAATGATCCTAGACTGGTCCCATGATCCTCTTGGGTTATAAAATGGTATACATATTTTTTTTATAATTCTACCATTTTCTTGGCCTTTATTAGCTGAACTTCTTCATAAAGAAAATCTTGCCATATGAACAGTTTGGTTGCCTGTATAACATAATAAGGTAAGATACGTGCTTGGTTCTTTTCCTTTATATGTTGGTTTTCTGAATACTGAGTTATGCACTTTACTACAATGATGCCTGGTGGATTTTTTTTTTTTTAATTTTCAGTGTCATTTTGGATCCTAGGACTTTTTTAATGTATTTATTGAATTTCAATTTATTATATTCTTCATTCTTTTGATGTTCAAATTATCCAATACTTTGTCAATAAGAGCCCTTTTGGGTTGATTCTGTGTCATTTTGATACAGTCTCATCAATCTGCTATAAATATTTTTCTGTCTTTTTGTGAACATACGTATACATTTCTCTTGGATAAATATCTAAGAATGGAGTTACCAGGTCATAGAGCAGGCATATGTTTAACTGTATCGAAAAAAAAAAAAAAAAAAAAAACCTGTTATTTTCTAAACTCACTGTATCACCAACCATGTTTGAGAGTTCCACTTGTTCCACATTCTTGTCAAAATTTGATATTATAAATCTTCTTTATTTTAGCCATTTTAGCATATGTGAAGCAATATCTCATATGCTTTTAATTTTCACATCCCTGATAACTAAATATATTAAGCTCCCTTGCTTGTGCTTCTGGATATATATAATTATAATATCCTATTGATATAATAATATATTTTCTCTGCCAAATGTGTATATTGCACATATTTTCTCCCTGTATATGATTGTCCTTTAATTTTTTTTAATGGTGTCTTTGGACGAACAGAAAATTTATTTATTTTTTTAATTTATTTTTTATTGGTGTTCAATTTGCCAACATATAGAATAACACCCAATGCTCATCCCATCAAGTGCCCCCCTCAGTGCCTGTCACCCAGTCACCCTCAACCCCCACCCACCTCCCCTTCCCCCACAGCTAGACGAACAGAAAATTTAAATTGTGATGACATTCAACTTATCATTTATTTAAATGGTTAGTGCATTTTTGTCCTGTTTTAGAAATATTCCCCAAGGTTAAGCAGATATTCTGCTTTCCATAAGATTTTATAATTTATCTCTTATTTAAGCCTATAATTCACCTTAAATTACTTTTTTCATGTGGATATTCAAGAGTTCCAGCACTATTATTAAAGAGACTTTCCTTTTCCCATTGCATTGCCTTGGACTATGGTAAAAAGGCAATAACATGAAATCTTTGCATCTCCATGATATAGCATAGTACCAGCAATTACAATCCCCTGGAAAACATTTCCTACCTCTCTTCTTGCCCATATAACTGCTATTCGCCCATAGTATCTGTTTAGATTTCCATATTCTAGGTTAGGTGCCCTCTAATTTATGTGTCAATATTCTTCATTAAATTTTGAATTCATTTGGACAGGAACTATGTTCTCTTGACACTTCTATTGGTAGCTCTATGTTCCCTAATTAAGTATTTGAGTGTACAAATGGTGAACTGGAAAGGCAACAAGAAGAGCTATAAAACCTTTTTTTTTTTTTTTTTTTTGGAGGGAGGAGATTCTGAAATTAGAAGAATAAATTCATTGTATACAAAAAATTAATTAAAAAACTATATGCACACCCCCCAAATTTAGGTCTCATTAGTGCCTTAATGGCTCAGAAATGAAGGGATAAATCAATGGAACAGAATATATAGTCCTGAATCCTGCATTGAGTTCTAAGAATTTCGAAAATCATATGAAAAGAATTTAAAATCAACAGATATTATTGGGCAAATGAACTATTTGGAACAAAAATGAAAATAAAAATTTTAATGGATTAAGACAGCTTTTGGTGAACCATAAATGTTGTATTTTCAGAAAAAGTTAAAATGATGTTGCTGATTTTTTTTTTGAATTTTATATTTCACAACAGTTCTCAAATTACAAAAACTACATAAAGTAGTGCTTTTTCACTGTCTTTAGAATTGGAACTAATGCCTCCACAGTTAAGTTGGATAAATATATACAGACATTTCACATATTACAGGATAAATATATAGGTAAACATTTCTCCTGTAAAACTAAATTTGGGAGTTAGGGTGGAAATACTTTTTTATTATTTATTTATTTGCGAGAGAGAGAAAAAAGGCAAGAGGGAGGGACAGACGAGAGGGAGAGAACTAGACTCTACGCTGAGTGGAAAGCCCAACATAGGACTTGATATCACGACCCATGAGATCATGATCTAAGACAAAATCAAGAGTTGAGTGTCCAACTGACTGAGCCTGGGGTGGAAATATTTTGAATATTACTTTGTTTTTAAAGATGCAAGATAATACCTTGTGCAATGTATTTTTGTAAAGATTTTCAAAATATTTGTCTTTGGTAGGTTTCTTTGCCACCAAATTGATAAAGTGCTATTGAAAATTTTAACTAAAGAATTTTAATATTTAGAAGTGCATGTGATATTTCAAATGAATAATAAACAGTATATTTTTTCTCAAAAAAATATATTTTACCATTGTAAAAATACAGATAAAATAAAGTCAATTTAAAAAAATCAAACCATACTAAAAATATAGAAAACAGTATTGCCTAATAGTTAACCAATTCTTGGATAAACAAGTGCTTTTTAAATATTTTTATTTTATGTATTTATTCATGAGAAACACACAGAGAGAGGCAGAGACATAGGCAGAGGGAGAAGCAGGATCCCACTGGGGAGCCTGATGTGGGACTCGATCCCAGGACCTTGGGATCATGCCCTGAGCCAATGGCAGATGGTCAACCACTGAGCCACCCAAGTGCCCTAAACAAATGCTTTTTAAACCTGAAAACACTGGACAAATTTCTAAAGAAAGAAAAAAATGGACCTATTTTACTACATAAAAAGGTAAACTTTCTGAAGTTAGAAAAAATACAAGGGAAAATGCCAATAATAAGAATACAGTGAAGAAATGTTGACACACTTTTTCTCTCTCATATATACCAGCGGTGGCAACTTGATTCTATAAAGGATAACATACTTAGGTTTTGCATGACAGAGGATCTTTGTCTCAATTACTCAACTCTACTATTCTAACACAAAAGCAAGTATAGACAATATGTAAAATAATTGTGGCTTTGTTTCAATAAAACATTTTTTATGTTTCAATAAAACATTTAAATTTCATTAGATTTTCACATGTCACAAGATATTCTTCTATTTATTGGAAATTTTCAATTATTTAATAGTGCAAACAACATTCTTAAGCTTGTGGTATATACAAAAACAGGCAGGTTGCCAGATTTAGCACATAGGCTTTAGTTTGCTGAATCCTGATATACAATGGGTTCTTAAAAATTAATACACATTATAATAAGAAATTTCCTAAGTGACCAAGCATAAGACATCAAAATGGCAAGACTTAACGCAAAAATGTTCAACTTCATTGATAACTAAATGCAAAATAAAATGAAATAACATTTTTTTGGCTTGACAACTCAGCAATGATTAGGAAAAAACTTATAATCTTCAGTATAATACTCTCTGAAAGGCAACACTGCATCATGTTTTGCAAGTCTTGAGGGACTCCATAACCTTTGTAGAGGATTTCCACTTTTAGGAATCTATTTCAAAGGAGTACTACAAATATATGAAAAATCATGTTCATGTGAAATATTTATAAAAACTAAAACTGGAAGCAATTCCTCTACCATTAAAGGAAAATATATGTAAATTAAAATATATTCACTAAGGAAAATATACATAAGTCTTGAAAATCACATTTTCATTAATAATATGAAGAAAACACACCAAAAATATTACCAGTGGTTACCTCTAAATAGTGGGACTATGGGGATTTTAGGTCTTGTTTATATTTTCCCATATTTTCTACCTTGTCTTCAAATAAAGTACATTTAAAGTAAAAATTAAAATGTAGCAACATGAGTTGGGTGTGATGTATATAGGGAAAAGAGAATGAATAATAAGAATAATGGACCTGGAAAATAGACCTATGTTTGCAGAGAAGAGACAGTTCCTCGATATGGGATGGACCAGCCAAGGAATAGAGATAATAGGCATTAATGCAAAAGTGAAGGTTGCCTTTGGACAACAGCTAGCCTTGGTTATTTAGAGAAGGGACATCAGTCTTAATAAGTGTTGTCTCAATCAGAGCTCTGACTGAAGATGAATAGTCCTCCTGCAATTGGCAACAGTGATTGTAGGAGCAGAAACTGGACATTGCAGTCAAGCCGAAGTTTATTGTGATTGTCTTGGTGAAAGGAAAGAAGGTCTGCATTACTGGGAACAGGCACAAGAGGAGGAGATACACAGGAAAGAAATGCCACAGAATTGATGGTACTTGACACTGTCCATTGTTCAATGTCTTGGAATAGGTATGAGAAAAACTTAAAAAGAGGGATCTGAAATTTTGAACCTGAGAAATCATTGATATGGGTGGCATTGGGTGACTTAGGGTATGCAAAAACAAAAACAAAAACAAAAAACAAAAAAAATCCATATGGAATCAAATGATAAGGTAGATATTTTATAGGACATTGCAGTGGAAATTCCTGGGAAGTAGAATTTATTGATGGTTTTAGAGCTCATGAGGAAATGGATTAGAGACTGGTGCACTACCCTGTGAAGAAGTCATGTGGTGGTCCAGCTTCACCAGAGGCAGTTCAGGCTCCTATGCATTCAAATAGTACAGAACTGAATCATGTCCTCTGCACAGCATTGCCCCACTTAAATACTTAGACCTTACATTTTTTCTTTTTCTTTCTTTCTTTCTTTCTTTCTTTCTTTCTTTCTTTCTTTCTTTCTTTCTTTCTTTCTTTCTTTCTTTCTTTCTTTCTTTCTTTCTTTCTTTCTTTCTTTCTTTCTTTCTTTCTTTCTTTCTTTCTTTCTTTCTTTCTTTCTTTCTTTCTTCTTTCTTTCTTCTTTCTTTCTTTCTTTCTTTCTTTCTTTCTTTCTTTCTTTCTTTCTTTCTTTCTTTCTTTCTTTCTTTCTTTCTTTCTTTTTCTTTTTCTTCTTTCTTTCTTTCTTTCTTTCTAAATTCTATTTATAAAAGGCATACATACTTATCCTAGCTAATTTGGAAAGAACAGAAGTTTATAAGTAGAAAAATTTCCCTGAATCCCATCATTTAAAATTTTGGCACATTCCCTTCTCTCCCTCTGTCTCTTTCTCCTTTCTTTTTTGAATTTTAAAACAGTTGATGAGGGTGGAGTTTAGTAAAATGGGTGAAGGTGGTCAAAGGTGAAAACTTCCATTTATAAAATAAATATATCCTGGGCATGCAATGTACAAGATGATAACTAGGTTAATAATACTGTATTGCATATTTATTTATTTATTTTTTAATTTGTATTTATTTATGATAGTCACACACAGAGAGAGAGAGAGAGAGAGAGAGAGAGGCAGAGACACAGGCAGAGGGAGAAGCAGGCTCCATGCACTGGAAGCCCGACGTGGGATTCGATCCCGGGTCTCCAGGATCGCGCCCTGGGCCAAAGGCAGGCGCCAAACCGCTGCGCCACCCAGGGATCCCTGTATTGCATATTTAAAAGTTGCTAAGAGAATATATCTTGAAAGTTATCACAAGAAAAATAATTTGCAACTATGTGTAGTGATGGATGTTAACTAGACTTAAGTTACTATTTTACAATATATACATATGTCAAATCATTATGTTGTATACCTGAAACTAACATAATGCTATCTTTCGATTATATCTAGATAAAAAATAAATAAAACTTGGAACACACACACACAGAGTTGAGATGTATGTCATTGCATATACAATTTTTGTATTAACTTTTCCATTTGATGGCATAGCATAAGCAACATCAATGTTATTTAAAACTCTTTGTATAAAGGGAAAAGATGGGCATCTGAGTGGCTCAGTGGTTGAACATCTGCCTTTGGCTCAGGTTGTGATCCTGGGATCCTGGGATTGAGTCCCACATCAGGCTGCTTACAGGAAGCCTGCTTCTCCCTCTGTCTATGTCTCTGCCTCTCTCTCTGTGTCTTTCAAGAATAAATAAATAAAATCTTTTTTTTTTTTTTAAAAAAGGGAAAAGATGACTAAGAAAAAAAAAGAGGAAAGGAGAAAAAAAGGGGGAAGGGGAAATAACACTGAATCTGTTTTGTCTTTGTTGTATAATAAAGAACTAATTTTGTCCCAGTTCCTGGCACAGGGCTTTTAAAACCCTTGTGATTTCTCAAGTGATAGAAGAGCCTCTGTTAATCAGGAGCCATTGGATTTCTATGCTTTCACTGTCATGTCAATGAAGTGAGTCAGAGTTGACCTGTAGGTAACTTCAGGATTGGGGGCTTGGTCCAGGAAAACTATTCACATAATTAGAAGATTAGAACTTTGAGCCAACTGAACCTCCAGGGAAGGGAGTGGGTGTGGGAGTTGAGTTCAAACAAGTGGCCAATGGCTTAATCAATCACGGTTCTGTAATGAGACTTCCAACATGAAACCCTGAACACGAGGCTCATTAGGGCTTCCTGGTTGGTGAACACACTGATATAATGGGACAATGACATGCTGCCCTGATCTATAGAAGGCATAGAAGTTCTGCATCTCTCCTTGATCTTTATCATGCATCTTTTCTTTTGACTGTTCCTCCTGATTTGCACCATTTACAAAGAAAACTGTATTATAAGTATAGCATTTTCCTGAATTTTGCGATTTGTTCTAGCAAATTATGAAACCTGAGGGGGATATAGAAACTCTGAAATTTATAGCCGGTCAGCCAGAAGCATGAGTGGCCTGGGAATACCTCACGTGTTCCTGACCTCTAGAGTAAGAGTAAGTGTTGTTGGGGACCATGCCCTTTAACATGTGGGGTCTGTGCTTATTCTGGGTGGTTAGTGCCAGAATTGAATTGTAGTACAACTGGTTGGGTATCTACCAGATTTGTCTATTTTTGGAAGGGTCCAGAAGAAGGAAGTCAGGCTAACATATGAAGTATATCAGGTTTTGAAATAAAGTCACAGAAAGAGATTTCTTATTTATTTCAACAGCTTTTTCCTTGCTTTAAAATACTTCCTAAGTATCATGGAAGCACATGTCCTCAGGGGAAAAATGCCTTCAGTAATTGCATATTTAGAGGTTTTTGCCTTCAAAATGCTAGTTTCCACAATGAATCATAAGGTTTATCTACTGCAGCGTGAGTTGGAGAGCAGATGATTCTATCCGAAGTACTGATGACATTTCTAATGTGCATAACATCTAGGTTTTTCTTTTTTATTATTAAAATAATTGTACAAACCAGAAAATCCAGCAGGGGGTGTCAAATTCCAATTTCTAGGATATTTCACATTTCTTTGAAAAACAAGTTCTTTCTTTATAGCTACAACTCAGTAATTCTGCTTAATATTGACCACAGAATAAAATGAACTTCTTAAATGCCATTGTGCCTGAGCAGTGATTGAAAGGCTCTTCTCTCTAAAAGGGCACATCTCCTTTTTGAGTTACCATTAACAGATGTGTTCTTGTAGCTGCTTTGCAAGCAAATATTTCTCGGGTTGAAATTTCATATAAGTATTCATGCCATGTGAATGGATAACCAATATTCTTACTAATATTTATGAAAATAATTGAGTGCAATACAATTTTTTATAAAAGCAGAAGCTCTTTTCAGAGAGAGAAGTCTTATGTTCTCTATGTTACTTAAAATGTACCACATTATGGACATATATTATATTCTTAATAAGAAACATCTTAATAAGAAATATGTCTCTCAGATGGTTTTAGACTTGTCTCTGAGTGTGTATATGTATATTTATCAAAATAAATATCTATAGGTAAAATTAATTATTTCCCACAAAATTATTGCAAAGGAAATAATCAAATATCCTTCAGAAATAAATAATATTTTCATTGTAAATTAGAAAAGTGAGAGAAAATGTGATCATATTCCTGGGAAACAAAACTGCTCATTTTTAGAAATGTCTTCCCTCTGAACCATTAGAGCTCTTAATATTCCTTTCTAATATTTTATCCTTCTGGACCAACAAAACTTAACTAGATAGACTATCATCAATACAAGCTAGAAAAATAATACGGGAAGACTGAACTAAGGCAAAGTTAAGGACATGCCTGAAACACATGCCCATAATCATAAGATGAATCTTATGATTCATAAGTGATAAAACTGAAGGAAGAATCAATTATTGCCCTTTCCTTGGAATCAAAAAGGCCCACTCAGGCTACCAGGCCACTTACCTGCTCTTGTAGCCACCTCCAACTGGGTATCCCGACCTCATTTCCCATCTCTGCCATCTGCCTATTTTGGTGATGGGGTTATGCCTGGCCTTAAATGGGAAGAAGTGGGGGAGACTGCAGAGGGGATAAACTTTCTGGGTCTTAGTGAGCAGATCTGGTTCGTGAGGAGGAGACTTGGAAGACCTAGACAATCCTCTTCCCATACTCATCAGGTTAGAAGCAAACAGTTGTTTAAAACTCACTCCTTCTATGAGGTAAAGTCAGGTAGGATTGATTCCTTGGATATGGATGGGTCTTAATTTCTTGTCTTTAGGAGAACTGTGCCATTTCATACTGTATTAGAAGAAATATATCTTTATAGGTGTCTAATTTTTGTGACAGATTTAAAGCATTTTCAAATACTGTATCACACTTCAATTATTTTTCCCCTTGGTCATTTGGCTGAGGCCAGAAAGTGCTCTGGCTTTGTCTGCATTCTGGCCCTTCTGTATTCCACTACCTTCTTATAAGATTTCTGAAGTTTTGATAACCAACCAGCACCTCATCTTCTTCTCCTGTAAGTAACATCTTCTCATCTCCTGGGGTTTATGAGAATTCAGTGAGTTGATCTTGACTGTGAAATATTTGGCACGAGGACAGGCATGGAATAACTATTCAATGAGGTGAGTTTCCCCTCCTTCAAATGGAAACTCCCTGTGGAGAGGATATACCTATTCTAAAGGAAGTCCTTGTTTTGGTGCCCAGTGTGTGGTAGTGAGAAAAACATGAGAATTAGAATCACATGGTCCTGTCCAAATTCTGCCTTTCCAGCTCTGCAACTAGAGAAATGTAGTTTAAGCTTTTGGGATCTTGACATCTTTACCTTCAAAAAATATATATTTTATTCATTTATTTATGAAAGACACAGAGAAAGAGGCGGAGACATAGGCAGAGGGAGAAGCAGGCTCCCTGAGAGGAGCCTGATGTGGGGCTTGACTCCAGGGCCCTGGGATCACAACCTGAGCCAAAGGCAGATACTCAACCACTGAGCCACTCAGGTTCCCTGACATCTTTATCTTTAAAATGGGTATCTCCTTATCTCTCAGATGGTTTTAGACTTTAGTGAATTTGTAATGTGTCAATGTAGCTAAGCTCAAACTATGTTCCTCAGAATTCTCTTTGTATGTTTCCAGTTGGAATGGGCCTCAAGAAACATGTTGCATGGATTTGGAGGGCAGAAGTGAAACAGTTGTGTGTATATGTGCAAGCTATCCACTTCCAAGCTATTATGCTTGGAAGGTTGGAGCAAGGGCACACATGACGTCACTTAACTGCTTGTTTCCTTGTTGATGTGCACCAGCAGTCAACCCTGCAGCTGGTTTTCCACTAGCTTCTCCAATTCCTGGGTCAGGAGCTAACAGTGAAGGGTGTCAGCTTCTCCTACATCACTTATGTCATGAAAATTAGAGGCAGTGAGAGACTGATATACAGAGGTGTATTAAGAAGGGTTTTAAGGCAGCCCAGATGGCTCAGCGGTTTAGCGCCACCTTCAGTCCAGGGCATGATCCTGGAGAAACGCTGGATCAAGTCCCATGTCAGGCTTCCTACATGGAGCCTGCTTCGCCCTCTGCCTGTGTCCCTGCCTCTCTCACTCTCTGAATAAATAAATAAAATCTTAAAAAAAAAAAAAAAAAAAGAAGTGTTTTAAAATCAACTCTCCTGAAAAACAAAACAAACAAACAAACAAAAGCTCTGATTTGCTGTGTTTGCCAGTATGCATGGTGCCAATAGATCCTTTTTGGATAATTTCAAGCTACTGAATGTGAACCTGGGAAGAGATATGCACAATAGACTCTTGTGAGTTGGAACGAGAAGTCTCTAGGCTCTAACCCACTGCTGGCATGGGTCCGGCTCATTTTTATCAGTTTCAACACATGCCTGTGAGTTCCAGTTCGTCCTTAATTTTCTTCTCTTTGCAAGCATCTGCCTGCTCTGAAAACTTCAAGTTGAAGATTTAGGTGAGAGACACAAGCCTTTCAGAGACTATCTAACCAATTCTCATAGTTGCATCAGATCAATTTCTAGCATTGATCCTTATTTTATTTTTATACATGTCTATTTCCTAGTGGTTTCACTTCTCTGATTAAATAGTGTCTCTTGTCTGATATATGAAGCTTGAGATTATATATGTGAAACACCCAGCAGTATCTGGCACACAGTAGACACTAAAAAAATGTACATTTCATTTATGAACAATTGCCAAATATTTTAAATTTAGTTATATTCACATTTCTTTTCCTGATATGATGGCATCCAGAAATATTCATAATATATATGGAATAATGTTCCTTTTGTATTTTTCTAAGGATATGGATGATACAGAGCAGCAATATCCAAGAAAGATAATGAAAGCCATGTATGCAATATGAAATTTTCAAGTACTCCATTAGCAAAAGAAATAGGTAACATTAATTAATATATTTAATTTAACTCTATATATCCAAAATACTATTTCAGCATGTAATAAATATAAAACACTATTAATGAGATATTTTAAGCTTTTTTTGTACTCACTCAGGTGTGCATTTTACACTTATATAGCACATCTCAATTTCAAATAGTCACATTCAAGAACTATACTGTAGTAGGTCATGATCCCGGGGTCCTAGGATTGAGTCCTGCATCAGGTTCACCACAGGAAGCCTGCTTCTTCCTCTGCCTATGTCTCTGCCTCTCTGTGTGTCTCTCATGAATAAATAAAAATAACATCTTATTTTTTTTTGAAAAAAGAAGTTTACTATGGTAAATGACCATAATGTTGGACAGTGTAGATAAACCCATACGAAATGCAAATAGAATGTAACAATTTTTATCATGTTTAATTATCTGTGTCTTTAAAATGTATGTATTTGATCTCAGCATTGGCTGTAAAAGTGGTAGCACCATTCACTTGTGGGGTTACTAGGGTTATTAGTAACTAGGACCAGATTATTCTGGCTTCAGAAGGGCTGTCTTCTACTTCATTCATGGGTCACAGGTGTCCAAAATTAGAAGACAATGGCTGGCTGACTTAGTTGGTAGAGCATGTGACTCTTGGCCTTGGGGTCATGAGTTTAAGCCCCACATTGGGCACAGAGCTTACTTAAATAAATAAATGTTTTAAAAAGAGGATTTAGAAGATCGGGGCAGCCCAGGTGGCTCAGCGGTTTAGCACCACCTTTAGCCCAGGCCTGATCCTGGGGACCTGGGATCGAGTCCCACGTCGGGCTCCCTGCATGGAGCCTGCTTCTCCCTCTGCCTGTGTCTCTGCCTCTCTCTCTCTCTCTCTCTCTCTGTCTCTCATGAATAAATAAATAAAATATTTTTTTAAAAGAGGATTTAGAAGATACTAAGCCTTTTCATCCCACCAACCATCCTGCACTTAATGTGTTCAGTAATTTGCAAAGCACATCAGGTCCTCCTAGCTAGCTGGACACAGCTATGGACGACAAAGTTGTGGCACACTGGCCTGAACTCCTATTAACCTTAATCATGCTCTGTAAATTGCTTAAAAAGAAACAATGGGGAAACCCACAATATACATGTTACTTGTTTAGTGAAAGTTGAATATAGTAATTTTCATCCCGTTTTACTGCAATAAACAATGGCATACATATTTTTGACTGAAAATAAGGTTTGGAATACAGCTGTAGTATATCAAGAATTGTGCCATATCTCCCCAACCCTTCTTACTTGTTATCTCTTTCATCTTTGGTTGTGTTAACATAGAAATCTCACAACCAATAATGACTGCACAGTAAGTCTTTGCTATTCTCAAGCCATCTGCAGAGCTTGCTTATTTGCCATAGAGTCCCCTGTGGTGGGCATAAGATTTCATATTACAAACTTCAGTGTGAAAAGGAAAATGTGGGTTATTTTCTCATGGCTCAGTTTAATTCCTATTTCAAATTCCTGTTTTATGAGTCCCCCTTCAAAAAGAAGAATACATCAAATTTGGGTTTTCAAGTTTTCTCCCTTTCTTCTATGGAGAATTGGTAGTAGATTCCTATGGCTTGAGGGGCAGGGGTGAGCCTCTCTTGCACACTGTGTCTGCATCATGAATGCTTTCACCATGAGAACTCCTCCAACTCCTCCTGAATATTCATAAAATGCATCTTCTGTAGGGCATGGTCAAGGACACTCTCCAGGCAATGTGCCCTGGTCTTAACGGGAGGACCTTCCAGAACCTTTGCTGTCATCCCCACACTTGAGTTCCTCCAGGTGATGCAGGAAATTTTTTGCCATTTTCCCACACCCCTGCAGAGAGCTGAGAAACTCCACAGCTTTATATTGTGATACTGGTGTAGGCAGAAGAGCTGTGGGTGTCTTGGTGTAGAAGAACCCCTCCACAGCTAACCCTTACTCAACTCTCTTATTTCTTCACAAACCCTTTCTTTCTCTCTTTCCAGTTTATAAGATCCTTTGTATATTCAGTAAATATACAAAACCTAAAACCTGGGATCCCTGGGTGGCGCAGCGGTTTGGCGCCTGCCTTTGGCCCAGGGCGCGATCCCGGAGACCCAGGATCGAATCCCACATCGGGCTCCCGGTGCATGGAGCCTGCTTCTCCCTCTGCCTGTGTCTCTGCCTCTCTCTCTCTCTCTGTGACTATCATAAATAAAATAAAAATGAAAAAAATAAAATAATTAAAAAAAAAAACAACCTAAAACCTTTCTATATTCGTATGCCCCTGGGGTTTCTTATTATTTCTAAAGCTTAAAAGCTAAAAATTTAACATCCTTATGTCTTGAGCTGGCTAAGTTGGTTCTCCCAGGGGCATGACCACCTCATGTCCAGCAGCCTGGGCCATGGGAAAAGCTTCAGACTACTGCCAACTAAGGCAATGAATGAAGCAATGGGGTGGGGGTATGCCAGTAAATCATTGTAAGGCACGATTCAGGGGCATGAAATCAGGTGACTCATTCATCTTCATAAATGAGTGCTCTGTAAATAACTGAAGTTATTGATGACATTGTACTATTTCAAAACTAGGTCACTGTCGCATGTAAATGTATTTCTCCCATTAGATTTTCAGTAAGCCATTTTATGATGATCAAATTTTGAAGAGCAGTTTCAGAAAATCATGGTGGGTTGTATAGTGAGTTGACTCATGCCAAAAAAAAAAAAAAAAGATTATTGGAATGTTTCTGCCTTAATCAAAATAAACTCGGGTTTGTAATAAAAGAAGATTCACCCAGTTTTTCACATTAGCAAGAGATTGACTTGAACAGCTTTGCTCCTGGATCTCATTCTAAGGAACCTTTTAGTTCTCTGAGCATTTTATACTTCCTTGGAATGGTGATGGCTGCATGAGACATTTGGTTTGAGGTTGGCCTGGTACCAGTGTGCAGTTGTTTCCTTGATGTTTCTTTGGTTTTGACTCTTATAGATCTTGAGCTTTAAAAGCAGTAGAAGTTCTCTGGATGATCTCTGGTACCACATTGATAGCTCAAGTCAAGCAGAACTTGTTATCAGCCTAGACAAAATAAAATAATTTTTGGTTTACAGAAATGGCACTGATTTGAATCTACAACTATCTTCAGAAATGAGGTCACTTTCTGTTCAATGTCTCATGGTACTTCAATGGGTATTCAGGTATGTGGGCTGTCATTTGAAGGAAGAACTAAAGACCAGAGATGCCTGGTCTTTGGCACTTTTTAACTTGGTGTCTCTATCATCTCGAAAATACGGCTGAGAAACTAGTGCTGAGCTGCAATTCTTCTTATCCATCATCCTCGGCCTCTAGTCATGAGCTTGCACCTTACACAATGAGGGGTAGCATTGCTGCAGAATTGGACTCAATGAATGCGTGTCAGGTTATCCAGCCCTTGGAGGTCAGGAGGGAAGAATACATTTCCCTGCTTCTTGGGGAGAGGATTCTGTGGCCTTCTTGCTGGCATGTACAACCCACCTCTTAAGTTGGGCTTCAAGGTGTTATGTTGCCATTGCTCCTTTTTGTCATATATTCTTTTGTCTGTTGGCTTACTTTATGAAAGCTTGCACACTCTCCAGCCAGCTACCATTTTCATGGGCTCTGTGACCTTGGTTTAAGTCTTGTCTTTGTGTTGATAGAGTCTGTGGAGTGGTCTAGCACCCACTCTTTCTCTCCTCAGTCTATTTTCTTCAAGGACTGACAGAAGACCAGAAAAGCAGATCTGATCATGTCCCCTTTCCTGCCATTGTACCTTGGGCACACCTGCTTGGCCTCTCACTTACCACTCTTTCTCTTTCTGAACTCCAGCCACACTGGCCTCCTTCCATGTACTGATGAACTGTGTTCCCTCCTCACCCTGCTGTTCCTTCTGGACCAAAACTCCCCTTCCAGGTAGTTAAGTCTTATCAATTGTATCTTAACTCAGTTGTGATCAATCAGGCCAAGTCAGATCCCTCCATCACTCATTCTCCCAAGTCCCCAGTGGTTGTTTGGATGACAGCTAACTAACTAGTGTGATAATGTCACATTAGCTGGCTGCTGCTCCTTCACTAGTCTGAAGCCTCTTTGAGGACAAGGACCACACCTGTCTTTGCTCATGAGTGAATCCTTTGTGCTTGGCACTGAGTAGGTCTGCAATAAATGTCCAGTGTGTTTGATGGGGGAACAAGTAAACTATACATTGTATCCTGGCATAGCTTCTACTCCACCCCGCTCCACTCCTGGAGTGCTTGGAATATCTTGGTTGTTTGTAAGTTAATTGTACCACTGTGATGAATATATGATTAAAATATTTCAGGAATCACATATGACATCATCAGATATTCCAAAGTCATTTGCAGTAAATGCTATGTTATTTGGTATTCAATTATCAGGACTTTAAAAAATCCCCTTCTCCCATCAACATATAATAATTGTTATCAGAAGCATAAAGAACCCAGTCGATACCTTATGTATGTTTATTGATGACCATAATGACAGCATCTTTAGTACAGAGGTGATTGATTTTCATGGTGACAAAGCTGAGGCTCTGTAATGAGCAGAGGAGGCACTGAAGATGCTGAAATGCTTTTCAAATAAAAGCAATTGTTTCCATGTGGTTTTACTAAGTGCTTTCATTGGATTTCAAATATTTTAAATTAGTAATTCCTATGGGGCATACACAGCAACTGCACTGAGCAGTATATTTGATTGATATAATGACTCAGTTTCAGCTATGACAGCTCATGGCACTGGTGCCAAGCACCAGGCACACTCACACATTCACACTTGGAGTTTGCCCTGGAGCTCAAGGTTTAAATTCTTATACCTCCTTTCAGTTCTTTGATGCAACTGCTGGCTTTTCTGAATTTTTTTGTTTTTAAAAATAATCACTGTAAGACTGGGCAGTGGTTGACAAATCAATGATTTAATTCATGAATGCCTGCTTTACACTTTCCTTTTTTGATGGTTACCTAAACAAAGTGAAGCTTTTTGTGGACAATTCCAGAGTAAATAGGGCTCAGATTCAGAAAGGCTGAAGTAAATAGGGCTTCAGAGAAAGAGTGGCTCAGATTCAGGTTCAACTTCCCCTGCCTCATGGGTGCTGTCCCCAGATGCACCATTCCATTCAGTTCTCATATATCCAGGTGGCTGGGAATCCCTATGCACATTTTGCACATTTTTCACATGGGGAAGTGGAGAATTGAAGGTTGGAAAACTTGCCAAGGTCAGGTCTAGCCATTCTGTCTTCTGGCTGAGAGGCTTCACTGCTCAACTAATCCTTGCCATTTTTCTGTAGAATCTCGAGACATGAGTGGCCTCAGCTTTTACCAATGTTTCTCTTTTTAAAGATTTTATTATTTATTCATGAGAGACACACAGAAGGGGAGAGGAAGAGACACAGGCAGAGGGAGAAGCAGGCTCCATGCAGGGAGCCCCATGTGGAACTCGATCCCGGGACTCCAAGATCACGCCTTGGGCCCAAGGAAGGCACTAAACCGCTGAGCCACCCAGGAAATCCCAGCTTTTACCGATGTTAATAGAGAAAGTGACCAGAGGCAGGTAAATTTTGACTTCTGAAACATGCAGTAAAGGTGGTTCTGTTATGGCAGTATACAAACGGAGTCAATAAAATTCCAAATCAAGCACAACAAGAAGGCAGTTGGGTAAATCCTTCTAGCTTCTTAAATGTTCATGCAGTAATTGGTGGCTCTTATCTGCTATAATTTGTCAATTGAAAAAGCAAACCATTTGAACTCAATTGTGGAAAACTACATTCAGGAAAGTGTAACAATAATTATGAAGCAAAATGTTATTGGAAGCCATTAAACAAGAATTTACAAGAAGATGAAAGGCAAACTGTCCCCTAATCCTATGCTGTTGAGTGTTCCCTGGAAATGGCCAGCTGAAATGCCAATGAAAATCAAATTGGAATGCAGAGTCAGCCAATCAAATAGCTTATCAGTAAGGAAATGTAGGCAATATGGAGGTGTTCTGTCTGAAGGGAACAGGGAGGAGAAATGCCTGAAGGCTCAAGTTGCATTGAGTGCTGAATTTAAACTGGCTGAAGGGGAGAGAATGTACAGGCTACTAAAGCAAAAAGCAGTTATATTTGAACTGAAAATTAGGGCAGATTACGGGACAAATCTAATCATAAAACCCTTCTGCAAAACACATTTTACAATAAAAGGTAATCAACCCCAGTGACATCTGCCACATGTTTTAAGGGATAAACTTACAACATTGTCCTTCTGTTCTTTCCTCCCCCTCTCTCTTTCTCCCTCTGTTCCTTCTTTCCATCCATTTCTTTGCATAATTCTCTCTCTGCCTCTCCTTTACTTACTCTGTCCCTCCATCCATTTCTTCATCCATCCATCCATCCATCCATCCATCCATATATCCACCCACTAGCATACATTCAACAAATATCTTTTTATTGTGATGTTCTATGGACTAGGTTTTAGGAATACAACAATTTATAAAAGTATCATGGTCCCTGGTCTTGGAGTTTATAGTTTTGGGTGGGTACAGACACATGACCACTCAGTAGAATTCTTCCTGACATGTGCAGAATATACCTCCTTTGCAGGGATTTTGTAGCACTAAATGTAGAGTTTCTAGCTACATAACTATTGCTGTGGAATACTGCACTTACATAAATCCTTTGGAGTGCCTCCCTGTTCTGAAGACTTCATGTGTAGTGATTTATTTAGTCCCATAATAACCCTGTGTAAGTTTTATACCTTAATCAATTAGGAAACTGAACTGCAGAGAGATTGAGCGATTTGCTGAGGTGCCCTAAGTCATGGTAAAGGGCCAATGCACTGGATGCAGGTGGTCCCTCTCTCCCTTCTTCCTTCAGTGCTTTGTGGCCATATCCCTTTCCCAGAGGAATTTGGGACATGTGTACTTACTGTGGTAAAATATTGTTTACATTAAAGAGCTTGAGCTAGGTTGATGAGTACATAAAATATCATCAAAGTTGTGATTCTTTGTGTAAAAATTAATAAAAAGAAGCTTTATTCAAAATGGAGTCAGGAGGCCAGAAAGGGGAGTTTCATGCTCTCCCTTCCCAGTCAAAAGCAGACCAAACAGGAAGAGAGGTAACCTGCATTCCCACCAGGAACAGCCTATACTTTACTATCCCAGCAGAGGGAAGAAGGATTTTTCTCCGGGTGGCTATAGCCCAGCCAATGACAATCTGTCACAACTCAGCCAATGAAAAGGCACAACACTTTGAACTCCTCGTTGACTCCAGTAGCCTTTTGTTTATAACACTCCTTCCTAATACCTCCTTCCTCTATAAAAGAGCATTCTTCTCCTTTGTTCTGTGAACTTGCTTACGGTTTTGCTGTAGCTTGCTTGTCCTGGGTTATAATTCTCTGTTGTTCCTGAATAAGTCCATTTTTACTGGTATAATAACTGATAGCTTTATTTTTAAGGTTAATACCCACAACTCATTTTGTGTCTTTATCCTTATAAACCCCTCCTCTGGATACAGTGGAAGGGGCTGATGAAGTGACATGTGCAAGTCATGGGGCAAAGCCTTCAGAGAACTGATGAAACCTCCCCACAGGAATATCTCTTCCTGATTAGCACATGACAGTAGCAACATCTGGCAAAAATAATGAAGAAGCCAGGGATTGAGAGCTGGGCAGGAGTTGTTATCACCACACAGATACCCTAAAAGATAAAGGAACTGCCCACATCCTACTGTCACATGTCACAAAGCAAGGAGGAGATTTACAGGCCTGCTCACAATGACTGAATCACAGAGATCTGCTTATTCTTGCATCATCTTACCTCTCTTACATCTTAACTCCTAATGACTCTCTTTTTCTGGTCAGTCCTCTGTGTGTCTGTGCCTTCCCTCAGAAAGTATCACAGCTTAAAGCTATTATTTCTATGAACATGATTTGAAAATTGCTATTCCAGCATGTTTTCTGTTTAAAGCACAAGCCCTAGTTTTCCTTTCTGTTGTGTTTTTGCATTAGACTCAAAAGAACTACAAACCAAACTTCCCCTTTCCACTTCAGCCTGGCTTCTTCTCCAGAATTATGTTTATGATGGTTTAGTCATTCTTTTTCTATGAGCTTATTTTATTTCTTTAGCCTGTTTGCCCCTATGATCATGCATCCCACTGATTTCTTATCTTTCCTGTTCTACTCTTGTGGCTTTTGCTTTTCCTTTCAATAAACTTTGTGTTAGTATCTCTGCTTTTAGCCCTGGCTACACACCTTGTTATCTGATTCACACTTAAAACTCCCTAGAATAACAGCTTAATTACACATCCCTCTTTTTAAAATACCATTAATTACCTTTCTTGTCATTGAAGGCTCTGGGAAATATGGCTTTCACTCATAATTCCAACCGTATCTTTATCAGTTACCTCCATCTTAGCCAATTGGTGAACTCTCTCCAGCCCCTACATACTTAGTGTTTATTCCTACCATTATGAATTCACAAAATAGTTCATCTTACCTGAATACTTTCTCCACCTCCAAATCCCAGCCATCCTCCTGAAACCACTTTACTTCTTCCTTCTTCCATGAGTACTTTTCTCATTGCTCCATCTATCAGTCATCTGAAATATTTATGAGCAGTAACCCATTTCCTCCCAAATATTAGTCTGTGGAACAGCCCAAACTGGTATATAAGTATACCTGAGAGCTTGTTAACAATACAGGATTTGTGGGTCTATTGTGAGAGCTGGGAATTACACCTTTTTTATGAACCCAGAAGATTTTGATGTGCAGTATGTGGGGACTTATTTGACAATTACTCTCAATCTAATTTATGTTAACTTTTTATGTATTAGATGTCATTTACTCAGCTATGTTGTGTGAGATGCTTCAGAGTGGGGTCCGTGGTTCCTTCAGAGTAATGACATGCCACTGGGAATATAGAAAGCACTAGGAAGAGAGGCTAGATTTAGTTAAACTTAAAAATAGCTCCAAATTGATTTTTCCTTTACAATAATTTTTTGTCTACAGATAATACTATGCATTCATTCATTAGCTTGTTTTTTTCATTAATTCCATCCATTCATTAATAAGCATTTACTGGCCATTGCCACACTCCCTGTGAGAGTAACAGGAGACACTACCCATTCCATGTGATAAAGATTCTGCTGCCACTAGGGGCAGAATGCTACAGAAGCCCAGAAAAGAAAGCAATTATTTTTTTCCTTGGTGAGTCCATAAATTTGTCAAAGAAAAGATGGTATAGATGACATTGGAGCTGGGCAGTGAAGGTTTAGCAGAGAGAGAGAGAACTGGGAGGCATTCCAAGATATAGAAAGAAGTATGATAGAAAGGAGCAAAGGTCAAAGGGTGACACTACTTGGAGAGAAGAATGAATGATTCCAAGTGGCTCAAGGGAGGTAAATAGGAGGATGGCACACAGAGAGATAGTATAAGAAGAGGTGGAAGTAAGAGAGGAAGATAGTGGTAGGAGAGAAGGAAAGGGTCAGACTATGGTCTTCATCTTGGAGGGGTTATCTTAAGGCTCTTAGAACAATCACTCCATTAGATCTGTGTTTTGGGTTTCGGGATCATAAATTTGGCTACAGTATATAGAATAAGTAATAGGAGAGAGCTTGTAGGTTGAGAACATAACCATGAAGATGTCACAAGCAACCAAAGAAAGGGCAATGAGGTCTTGGTCTTTTTTTTTTTTTTTTTTAAGATTTTATTTATTTATTCCTGAGAGACACACACAGAGAGAGGCAGAGACATAGGCAGAGAGATAAGCAGGCTCCATGCAAGGAGTCCGATGTGGGACACAATCTCGGGTCTCCAGGACTATGCCCTGGGCCAAAGACAGATGCTTAACTGCTGAGCCATCCAGGGGTTGGCTGAGTTTTGTCTCTACATCATTCCATTCAACTCTCTCCTTCTGCCTCTCCATCCATCAGCAATCCCCAGAGATTCCTCTCAAGTTGTCAACTTAGGCTACTGGGTAAATAGTGATATTATTAACCAAGGCAGGTACCAAAAAAGAAGTACAGATTTGTGGAAGAGAAATATGAGCATGGCTTTTGAAGCAAAGAATTTTTTAATTGCAATAAGACACCATGATGACTTGTTCAGAATGCAGGAGGGAGATGCAAAATGAATATGCCTACTTGGAATTACTAAAACACAGGAAATAGTGGGAACCTTGAGAATGGGTGGCATTTAGACATGGTTTTGAGATGATTTAAGTTTAGAAAATTTTATCTACATTGAGCAAGAAGAAAATGGATGAGCTTGCATGTTATTTTAGTTTGTTCCTTCTGTTTCTTCTGCTTGGTATGCTAATGAATAAATGAGTCCCACGAAGAAAGAGAATAGATTGGGTTTATTAAGAATTTATGAGTTAAATAATCAGTACCAACCAACCAACCAACAAACAGTGATGAACTAAATGAAACTATTTGATGATAGTCTACAGAAATATTAAAACTTCACTGCTCTAGCCTGTAAATAGGCCTTCTGAATCCAGAATTTGGTGTAAGAATCATTATCCATCATCCATTTTTGAAGAAGAAAGGAGACAGAGATTTATTGGAACTATCAGGAAAATATTATGTATAAGGAAGAAACCATTATTTAGAATGTATTCTGGTAATTATATATCCAGAATCTATCATTACAATGAATTTCATTATCCTTTTAATTGTTATAATTTCTTTACCTTCTCAAGAGCTCAACAAACTTTCCCATATAAAAGGAATTTTAATTAATAGCTATACCTTGTACATCATTTTTAAAGATAAAGTCTAAAGTAAAGTAAAATAGAGGAAAAGAAACACTTTGCTTGGTTTGTCTGAATTTTCCCGAGAGGTTAGGAAATGATAAATGATAACACAACAATCTTGGTGTTCATCAAAAAGTTTTCTGAGCTCCTAGTTATAGGCATTGTTTTATATGGTTGTTTAAAACAATCTGAAAGTGGAATGTTTCATATACATTTACTTCTAATGAGACTAAAATCCTCAATATTTATTTGTCATCCAAATTTTCTTTCAATATGAATAAAACTTTAAAAATCTCAGTATTATTTTAATCAGTGTATATTTTGTATAGGATGAGACTTACAGAGACTTATGTAATGTCAAAGAAAGTTTTTTCTTCCAACTTTATGCTTCTCGGCTCTTCAGATCTTTTGTGAGAAATGAGTTAAATATAAGATTATTAAACTGACATTGATTCCTAACAATTCCTTATTTTATATCATCCATCACCACACAATAATTGAAAAGCATTAGAAGCATACATGTGTGAGGCAAATATCAGGATATATGAGGCATAGTATTACCATCAGAAAATTTAATTTGATAAACATTTGTTGAGTTTCCCTGATGGAAAAGACATATACTAGGTAGACTTGGTAATACCCCAAATGAGTAAGGGATAGCCTTAAGAGAAGGGATGGGCTTACAGAGAATAGGACTGACTTTATCTATTTCAAGAAAGACCTCTAGCAAGAGCTAGAGAGGCATTAAAATAAAATAAATACTTGTTTCAAACAAGAGAACTCAAAATAGCATATAAAAGAAATATTAAACTACAGATTATGATTTGGTCTTGAACGACATCTGATAAGAGACCAGAATGGCTTCTAAATGAGTCTGAGAAATTTTTTAAACAGAACTAGAGACACCAACTCTAAGACTTGCCATGAAAGCCCTGGAGTGTTAGGAACTATATTGAAATTTAGAAACATATGATCTACTTACTGTATTAGCTACAGATTATGGTATGCTAACTCTAACACAAAGATTACTTGTGGTATGGGATAACAATGTTTTTACACCCTTCACTTCATGTGATCCTTTGTATGGTCTTAGAGCTAAAGGGGAGTGGAATTGAGCTATCACCCACATTTTCCACTGCCTTCAGTTCTGTTATGGTACTCAATGAGTATGCTATAAATGGTGTTTACTCAACAACGAGGTTCTTTAATGAGAAACAAACATGAAAATTCAGAGAGTTAATTTAGAGGCGACTGTGCTTTTAATCTACTGAATGTTGTGTTAATTCAAAATACAAAAATGTAATTCTCCTTGCCCACAAATTAAATAATTTCTAAAATTATAATAATCAAAAAATTTAAAAATTCCAATAGAATTCCTCCATATTTTTATATGCTTTGTGACTTTTGTTTTTATGTTTCTGTGTGCCCTCTGTTGTCTTTTCCTCATTTCTCTTGTATACCACACTGTCCTTGAATATTTCTCATTTCTGCACCAGAGCAGATGAGAGTAGGTGCCCTAGCTCTACTCGCATGGTACAGTGGATGTATCCTAACCTAACCACCATGTACTGGAGTCTGAGAGTAACAGATTTTCATTACTTTCTAAAGTCAATGGACTTAACAGTCACAAAATACTCAAAGCCACTAGGTTGTGTTCAACCTTTGAGTCTTGTACGTACTATTTCCTTACATTGCACAATTATAACTAGCATATATGTTATTATAATTGTATGATGTATTAAAATATTACACAATCCCAGAAAAACAATCTTAAAAGAGAGTTTTACGGAAATTTAATTGAATGTTTTTTGAAAGACAATAATGTTGCTATTGAATAGGCAAAGGTCAAATTCAAGGAAAACATAAAAATTTGGGAAGATTCTACATACAAATTGCTTTGCAATTTTATTTATTTATTTATTTATTTATTTATTTATTTATTTATTTATTCATGAGAGACACAGAGAGAGGCAGAGACATAGGCAGAGGGAGAAATAGGCTCCATGCAGGGAGCCCCATGTGGGACTTGATCCCAAGTCTCTGGGATCATGCCCTGGACCAAAGGCAGGTGCCAAACCACTGAGCCACCCAGGCATCTCTGCAATTCTCTTTAAGTTGTTCACTTCACTGGCTGATAAACAGAATTGCTATAAGTGTGATTAATGGAAGAAGCAAAGAGCTACAACCATACTCAAAGAAAAAAATCTTGGTCTATAGACAAGAGCTGTAGATAAAAGCATATTTATTACTTATGTGTTTAAATCTGATATTTTTTCAAAGTATATTTCAGTACTCTTTTTAAAACCTTGCCTTATGTGACTGTTAAACAAATAGTTAACCAGAAGCTGACCCCAGTGGAAGTATCTGCCAGGTCAGGCAGTGGGGGCTCTGTAAGTCCTGGCAACCAGTTCAACAAGTACCTCTGATTCCTTCAACTTTTAATGATAAACAAAGGACCATCTAGAAGCACTTGAAAAATGCTGCTAGAGTGTAATTTCTTAAAACATGCATCTGCCTTCATATCTCACACTTATTTTAATAATTTTCAGATTTTTCCTTTAAAACTTTGCAAAGATTATTCTGACATAGCTCTCTTCATCTATTGTCTGTCTCCTTTATATCTTATTTATTCTTAATTTACTATTAATGTTTGTATCTATATATGCTGTCTGTCATTTTCTTGTTTAAGGCTTTCCCTGTCACTATTTCTTCTAAATCTATCACAGATGAAAGACTCATTTGCACAATTTTCTGACAACCATTTCATTTCCCCAATGTTACCCTGGGATATGACCATGCAAATAGCAAAATTTGCTTGGGCTTACAGAGAATAGGACTGACTTTATCTATTTCAAGAAAGACCTCTAGCAAGAGCTAGAGAGGCATTAAAACAAAATAAATACTTGTTTCAAACAAAAGAACTCAAAATAGCATATAAAAGAAATATTAAACTACATATTATGATTTGGTTTTGAACGACATCTGATAAGAGACCAGAATGGCTTCTAAATGAGTCTGAGAAATTTTTTAAACAGAACTAGAGACACCAACTTTAAGACTTGCCATGAAAGCCCTGGAGTGTTAGGAACTATATTGAAATTTGCTTCCTGGTTTGAGTATGAAAAACAAAGTGAAATTCTTCAAAAAGAGGCTTTGCCACAGGGAATCTGCATAACTGCACACATCTTTCCAGCTGGAGAAGGTTCAGGTTTTCAGGTGATTGGGACTTGAATTTTTTTTTTTTTTTCAAATAGAAAATGGGCTATGAGCATTCCTAGAGAAAAAATATTTATGAAACCTTTCTGTTTATTTTGTGGATAGAAAAAATAATCTCATTTGCTTTTGAGACTTGTCAGCTTTCCTGGAATGGTTTAACAAACACCAATTCTAACTCACAGAGGAATAAATAAGTCATGAATTTCAAGGATATGACAGAAAGAGAACAAAAGCTGCCTTATTCAACCTCCTCCTGTCTTATATATCTATCCATCCTACTGCATAAGAAGCTACATAATTAATACATTGCTGAAATGTTGTAAGGAGTGAGCTTTATGTTGTCACTTTACACTGTGCATGAGGATAACACATTTCTTTGTCTAGAAAAGAAATGTGTTACCCTATACCTAGAACTCTAGTCGCAAGAATGAAATAAGATAGGGTAACAAACTTGGGTTTACAAAGCAAAGGATTGACTTTGTCTATTGACTTTATTATCTATTATCTATTCCCAATGAATTTATTCAAATTCATGAAGTTACTTTACTTTGGTGACCCACTCAATTTCCCACAATTCAACAGTATCCAGTAGGTGAAAACAGTGTTACTTACTTAGTTTGTGGAAGTGGAATCTCTCTTAAGTATTACATCTCACAGAGCCCTACCTACAACCCGAAGATTAGCTGGCATGGTACTAGACTTGTGCACTTACAAATAAATTTTTCAGGGCTAGAATTTCTGCTTTGTGTCTTTGGACACTGGACACATTACTAAAAGAACACGTGAATGGAGTAAAACAAATTCCTTACTACACAAGGCACCTAAACAGGTAGCATTAGCATTCTAGACCTTCAAGGAAAACTCTTTAGGGTCTTCCAAATTCAATCTCTTATAAATCATGATGTTCTGTGATCCTCTATTTCTATTTCTATCATCCTTCCATGCATACTTCCATGAACACACACACACACACACACAGAGACAGAAATAAATTATGTGACTTTGTTTTTTGACTTCTGCCTCTATATTCCTCAATAACAAAGGGTAGTGCAAAAGTTGAGACTGTTACAGATTTTGTTGTGTTGTCTTAGAACATAATGGTCAGTGAGGGAACATCTATTATAAATATATACCTTTGTCTTTAACAGATTTAGGAGTATACATAGTAGCATCACTTCCATGACTAAGAAACACCCTCTATACAAACTTAACTTCAACTATATCTTCAGATTTTACTTAATTTTCAATGGGAAAAAAATGGGCTTAAGTGTGAGTAACAAAATCAGGTGTCAGTTAATTAATTCCACTTATTCACTTTCTGGTTTACATTTTGGTACTTCCTTTCCATGCCTATAATATCAGTCTATTGATAAATGTATTAATGTAAACTTTAGTTTTTTCATCTTCTTAACCTTAAAAAAATGAAACTGAAAATTTTGCATATATGATTTACAAGGAAGTCCTGTACCAAAACAGCATTCCTTTGACTACACATTTGTCAAAGCCTTGGAGAGAAAATAAATAGAGTAGCTTTCTTTGCTATACAGAGAAATACATACTCCAAAAAACAAACTGTGTCCTGAATTTTTTGAATGCTACAAAGACAAATCCAATGCCAGAGATTTTTTTGGAATACATCTTTTTAGTTCTATGTAACTACACTGTTAGCATTTGCAAATGAATATGGAAAATAATAAAATATATATTTCACTGATAAAGCAAAATGAAAAAATGTAACTTAAACAAAAACTCAACAAATGTTTGAATATCTATAAATGCAGACAAATGTATACTTAATGAATTGGATACATTAAAACAGATTTTACAATCTGAAGACTTCTTTACATAATTCTTTCTTGAAGTACGATTATTCTCCATTGTGTGAAGACTTTGTCATTTTGGGGACACCTGGGTGGCTCACTGGTTGAGCATCTGCCTTTGGCCCAGGGCATGACCCTGGAGTCCAGGGATCGAGTCCCACATTGGGCTCACTGCTTGGAGCCTGATTCTTCCTCTGCCTATGTCTCTGCCTCTCTCTCTATGTGTCTCTCATTTTTCCCCATGAGTCAACCATAGGATATCTTGTAGCAAAATTCTGCATTCTACGTAGAGTATTAGGGGCTTGTAGGCAGGGACAAAGAATTGTTGCTTTTGTTTTTTAAGCACATTTTATTTTTCTGGCAATAGTAATCAACAAAATATAATAACACCAACATAATCATTTTTTGATATCACTTCCCTGATTAAGCTGCTTATAATTAATGCTTCTTATGAATGCTTAACAAATTATGATTAAATAACTAATTTTTTTAGTCAAATCATGCATGATCCTTGGTTTCTCATCTGCATAAGAAAAGTGTATAGGCTACAAGGTATAAAAATCCATTCAAGTTACTTATGTGAAAAAATGAGAATTAAAGAGAGTTATAGGGCCTCTGATGGAACCCAATTTCCACGGAATAACCAGATTTTAGGGAAGAACTACTCCAAGGAATGATCTATAGTCAGTAATTTCTCACTCTCTTTTCTTTCTCCTCCTCTCTTAAACCTGCTTTGTATTTCTTACAACATAAGCCTTCTCTACTCTGGATTCCTGATAAAATATATTGGAATATACCATCTGCAGCCTGGGTCTGTGTTTCTTCCATTGAAGTCAGCCAGAAAGAAACTGAAATGTCCTCCCTCAGATTCCAAATTTTTATATGAACATGGTCTCTGGTTGACTTGTCTGGATCAGGTGATCATTCCAAGATTGTTTACTTTTGATGAGTGAGGATCAGTTGTGTTGGTATCCAGTTGTGTAAGCTCAAATGTTCCCATTGGAATCATGGAAATGAGAATTGGATAGAAAGAAGGGAAGTAGGAAGTAAATCCCCAAAAAAGTGTGAAAATAGCTAAACAACTACCAAGACAATTTCTGCAAGGGTCTTGGATCAGAGGCTTCTAAAGTTGCTCCTTTTTTTTTTTTTTTAACTTTTTTTTTACATTTATTTTTTAAAGTTGCTTTGGATTCTAAAATTTACAATTCCTTTTTCAGATTAGATGTTTCTTATAAATTTTTAATTTCTTTTTTCATTGAGGTGAAATTCACATAGCATTAAAATTAACCATTTTAAAGTCTAAAATCAATGGGATTTTAGCACAATGGCATTTGTACAACCATCACCTTTGTCAAGTTTCAAAATATATTCACTATCCCAAAAGAAAACATACCATGCCCATTAGCAGTCACTCTTTATTCCTCCCCTTCCTCTGTGTCTGGTAAACCCTAATCTGTGTTCTATTTCTATGAATTTATTCTGAGTATGGCATATAAATAGAATTATACATTATGTGACCTTTTGAGTCTGGCTCTTTCTTTTAGCATAATGTTTTTAAAGATTTATTCATATGGTGGTATTCGTTTTTGTGGTTTAATAATTTTCTATTTTGTGTATATACTACAATTTCTTTCTCCATTGATTGAGATTTGGGCTATTACCACCTTCTAGTGCATGGAACTGCTATGAACATGTGTGTACACAGATTTGTTTAAGGACCTTTTTCAATTCTTCTAGGTGTACATCTAAGAATGCTGAGTCATGTGGTAATTCTACATTTAACTTTTTGGCAACCACCAAACTGTGTTCCACAGGAGCTGAAAATTTTACATTACCACCAGCAATGTATGAGAATTAAAATTTCTCCACATGCTTGCCAGACTTGTTATTTTCCTTTAAAAATACATACATATATATCTATATATGAAAAAGAAAAATGTATAAGAAACATCTAATCTAAAAAAGAATTGTAAATTTTAGAATCAAAAGCTACTTTATATTTATATATATGCCAGCCATCCTAGTGAGTTTGAAGTGGTACCTCACTGTGGTTTTCATTTTCCTGATGACCAATGGTTTTGAATATCTTTTCATGTGCTAGTTAGCCATTTGTAAATCTTTGGAAAAATGTCTATTTAAACCTCTTATCCATTAAAAAAAACGTTTAGGTTTTGAATTGTGATAGATCTTTATGTATTCTGGGTACTAGACTTATGTATTCTGGGTACTTATCAGATGAATAATTTGCTAATATTCTGCTCCATTCTGTAAGTTGTCTTTTTACTTTCTTGATAATGTCCTATGATGCCTAAATAGTTTTTCACTTGGATAAAATTCAATTTGCCTTTTTTAAATTGCTTATAATTTTGGTTCACATCTAAGAATCCATTGCCAAATCTAAGATTATGAAGATTTGGCCCTATGATTTCTTTGGAAATTTTTACAAATATATCTCTTGCATTCATTGAGCTCTTTAGTCCATTTTGAATTATTTTTAATATGATGTGAATTAAGGGTCTAACATTATTTTGCATGTGGTTATCCAATTTCTCCAGCACCATTTGTTGAAAAGACTATTTTTTTCCCCTTTGAATGGTCTTGGCAAACTCATTAAAAATCAATTGGCCATAGACATATGGCTTTATTTCTGGACTTTCACCTCCATTTCATTGATCTATATGTCTATCTTTATGACACTGCCATAACATTTTGATTACTGTAGACTTATAGTAAATTTTGAAATCAGGAAATGTGAGTCTTACAACTTTGGTGGGATATTTTTTTCAATATTGTTTTGACTTTTAGGTGTTTCTTATAATTCTATGTAAATGCAAGTACTGTCTTTTCTATTTTGTAAACAAGGCCACTGGAGTTTTAAAAATCTCTTTTTTTTTAAATTTTTTTATGATAGTCACAGAGAGAGAGGCAGAGACATAGGCAGAGGGAGAAGCAGGCTCCATGCACCGGGAGCCCAATGTGGGATTCGATCCCGGGTCCCCAGGATTGTGCCCTGGGCCAAAGGCAGTCGCTAAACCGCTGTGCCACCCAGGGATCCGGCCACTGGAGTTTTGATAGGGATTGTTTTATGTCTGTGGATTGCTTTGGGTGGTATTGTTATCTTAACAATACTGAATCTTCTAACCCATAAATAGAGTATATCTTTCCATTTATTAAAGTCTTCTTCAATTCCAGCAATGTTTTGTAATTTTCAGTGTGACTAGAGTGTTGCTTGGTTTAATCTATTCCTAGATGCCATATTCTTTCTGATTCTTTTGTGAATGGGACTGACTTAATTTCCTTTTTGGCTCTCTTCTTACTATTATACAACTCTTAAATCTTACAACAGTGCTGAATTTTTATTAGCTCTAATAGTTTTTGTTGAATTCTTTAGGGTTTTCTATACATGTGATTTTGTCATCTATGAATAGAATAGTTTACTTCTGCCTTTTCTGTTTGAATATCCTTTATTTCTTTTTCTTGTCTAATTGCTTTGACTAGAATTTTCAGTACAATACTGAATATGAATATCAAAAGCATGAACCCTTTTCTGGTTCCTGACCTTAGGGAGAAAGTTTTCAGGCTTTCACCATTGAGTATGATGTTACTTGTGGGTTTTTTATAAATGCCCTTTATCAGGTTGAGGAAGTTTCTATCTACCTAGATTGGTAAATGATTATATCATGAAAGGATGCTGGATTTTGTCAAATGCTGCTTCTGCATCTTTTGAGATTATCATATAGCTCTTCTCCTTCATTCTATTCATATGATGCATTACTTTGACTTATTTTCATATGGTGAGCCACTCTTGCATTTCTGGGATTGATGCCACTTGGTAATGGTATAAGTCCCTTCAATATAATGTTGGATTCAGTTTGCTAGTATTTTGTTGATATTTTTTGCATTAATATTCATAGGGTACTTTTGAGTGTAGTTTTCTTGTGCTGTTTTTGTATGGCTTTGGTATCAGGGCTGATGCTAGTCTTATCAAATAAGTTAGTATTTAGTATCAAATAAATAGCATTCCTTCCTTTCTATTTTTGAAAGAGTTTGAGAAAGATTGCTGTTAATTCTTCTTTAAATGTTTGATAGAATTCACAGGTGAAGTTATCTGGTCCTGGGTTTTTCTTTGTTGGGAGGTTTTTGATTCTTCATTCAATCTTTTTACTTCCTATAAGTCTCCTCAGATTTTCTATTTTTTCTTGAGTCACTTATGGTAGTTTGTGCATTCCTAGGAATTTATCCATTTCATCTAGGTTATCTAAACTGTTGGTGTAAAATAGCTTATAGTGTTCTCTTATATTCCTTTTTTACTCCTGTAAGGCCAGTAGTAATGTCTGTTTTAATAATTTGAGTTCTCTCTCTCCTTTATTTATGTACCTAAAAGCTTGCCAATTTTGTTGATTTTTTTCAGAGAATCTTCTTTAGGTTATGCTGATTTTAGCTATTGTTTTTCTTATTATTTCCTTCCTTCTGTTGGCTTTAGGTTTAGTTCTTTTTTATTCCTATTTCCTTAAGATGTAAAATTTAAGTCATTAATTTGAGATCATCTTTTTTAATGCAGACATTTACAACAATATATTTCCCTATGAGCACTGTCTTCACGGTATCCCAAAAATTTTAGTCAATTCACATCAGATGTTTTTGATGATAGGCTATTTAAGTTCATAATATCTTTGTATCTAGGGCTTCTCTGTACACGACTCTTGTGGCTATCTCAATAAGTCACAGAAAATCAGGAACAGTTGTTTTTAGAAGGTTCATTTATTTCTAGAGTTCTTTATGTATTCTAGATTGTAGTACATATAAAAGAAATTAAAAAGCAAATTCTATTTTCAAATACCACCTAATCAAAGCAATAAAAATTATATATACCAGGAAACATTGATAGACTTAGGAATGTAAAACATCTTAAACTAAAAACAAATTCAAACATGTCATTCCTAAGCCACAACCCTTTACTCTTTCCTTTTTTCCAAATAAATACCACGTGCCTTTTCAAGGCAAGCAAAGATCTTTAATACATGATTGCTACTCACATCTCCAACTCCCCACCTCTCCTTTTTATTTTCTAGCAATACTTGTTGTGTCTTTCCTCATAGCCTCCAAGTTTCCATGCCTCTGGGTCTTTGTCCATACTCTTCCTTTTCCTAGAGTGCCCTTATTCTTTCTTTCCATTGTTAAATATTCCTCATTTTTCAAGATTCATTTCCAGCATTTTTCTCCAAGAAACCCCAGATATTCTTAAGTATAGTTTGTACCTCTGCCTGGACTGTGAATATCTCTATTTTACTGACTTATACTAAAATTAACCTGTTTTTGTGTTGGTTCCCCCCACACACACAAACTAGACTGAAAGCATGTAGTCTGAAATCTAAATTTATTCATCTTTTTTTCCACAATACCTCTTAAGACTTAGCACATAGTAAATGCTCAATGAGTACACATAGAACTAAATAAAAGGAGGCCATATATTTAATTCCAAGTAGTATGGAGACCATAAGAATAATAGAGATTAAAAGCAAGTTAAGAGGTTGCCAAGAACTAAGATGCTAAGAGGAGTCAGCAAGAAAACAGGGTTTAGATGGGAGGGGAAAAAAAAAGTAAGTGGGTTTACAATGAGAAAGTGAAGTCAAATGAGCAGAGACCTGTATTATCTTGGGAATAATGAGACTGGGCAGATTAGAAGGTACAGGGTGTTTAGGGAGAATGGAGAACTGCCTGTGGATGTATGGTGGGCTGGTTGTGGAAGTTGGCTGGCTTGATACTGTGACCAGACACACTTCCCTCCTGTGGTGTGTCTTCCCCATCTGTCCCTGATAGCAGGTAGTTAGGAATCCAGGAATGTCATCTGTACCTTGCAGAAGGCTGCTTTTTCCCAACTTCCCATCACATAAAGGCTTTGTCCTCAATGAATGTTGGAGTTGGTTCTAAGGAAGTGGTTGGTTGGAAGCACTGAGAATCCCAGGAGTGACCTGGACTGGGTCAGTGAGCCCCACAACTCCTGAATGGATGGGGCCAGCTTAAGGCTAAATATTGCTTGTTATGCACACCTGAATTTCCCTTAAACCCACAGTTGTTTTGTTTATCTACTATTTTACAGGATGCTAATTATATCCTAGGGCTACAGACTTCTAATGAGCCAGCACCTGGGAGATTAAACCTGGACTTGCTTCTTTGTGGAGATTTTATTTTTTAAACAGAGCATTTTAATATAGAGAAATAATAATTTTTCATTTAACATGTAATATTCCTTTGTGGAGCAACCTATCATTATGCCTGATTATTCTACCACATTATGAGCTTTGTTAAAAGAAGAAAAAAACATCTTGTCTTCCTCATGGTAAAAAAAGAAAAAAGGAAAAAAAATAAACCAACTGAATATAAGTGATGCTATATATAAAAGGGGCCACAGGTTGCCATAGTAACCGAAGTTCTAAAAATGACAGAAAGAAAAGAACATCAGGTTGTTGTGACAAATGACACTTGAAGTGACAGGTTTCTTGTGGTGCTTGCTTTTAATTAATGCAGCTCTGTAAGGAATGGTATTATTGAATAAGAGATTAATGTGGAAATCAGGAACCTGGCTGGAAGATTTGTTTTTCCAGCACTGGGATAACTAATAAGAGAATGCAGGAAACAACTGGAGAGTGAAACTCTGCTGTGAGAGAAGATGCCTGATGGTGGTTATCCAGGATCACATGATGAATGTATGCACTATACACTTTTGTAGATTGTGGGAACAGCTGTTTCCAGCAGCAGTAATCAAAGTGAAGCTAAAAATACAACAGTCATCACAAAGGAGAGCAGTTGTGTAACATCAAAAATCACCAGCTCAAAATTTTTTTAATATGTTTATATTGTTGGTGCTTTTTAGTGTTTTAATGTTTGATACATAAATTGAAAACATATACGTATGTAGGTTTGGATGGATATGTATGTAGGTAAGGATGGATATAAATGTATTCATAGCTATACAAGGGGTGTATAAAACCTATTTCTTGCAGCAGAATGAGACATCCTGTGAATTCTTAAATAATAGTGCACCCCACATCAGGAGGCTGATTCACTATTTACAGATAAGGTATTTACAGATATTAAAATGTACAGGCAATGTCTAGACAAGACATTTTTATGACACACATGGAAAAGAAGTTATACAGATTCTTCCTGTAGTTGTAAACAATAAGGAAAATAGAGATGAGATAACATGTCCACATGACATGATGCTGAGACGAAAACCCAAATCTTCACACCCCCAACACCCCATATTCACACTACTTGTTCCAGACCTGGTTACAGTTGGGCTCCTTGACCTGGGTCAAGGGAATGATTGATGTACCTATTTATTTATTAGAGCCTCTATGCAGCTCCATAAGGACATAGACACAAAGGAAAACAAAAAACAAAATTCAAATAGCATGGGTGGTACACTCCTTTCTTATTAGTACTTTAAGCTACAGAGTATTGAGCTGGTTCAAATCCCAGTCACTTGTTTTGTTTGCTTCTAACTCCCACCTCCATGACAGCCCCATGTTGCTGTGTCTCTATACAATCCATACACTCGCCACATTCTCTGGTAATTGTTAATGGTTCATCTTAACCTTTTGGACTGTGAGCTCCTTGAGGCAAAGTAAAGCCTCCTTGCTTATTTGTTGGCCCATAAAAGGAGTTCAATGTATTTTTTAAAGGAAGCAATGAACAAATGTAACAAAACTTGCAGATTTAGGTGACTTCAGCAGAGTTTCACCATTATAATCATGTTAGTTTATTCATCCACCAAACCCTTTTAGGGACAGACCTTATTTCAGTGGTTAGGTGGGTGTGGCAAAGACAGTGAGATATAGTACCTGCTTCTGTCTTGGCATCTAGAGGGCAGCACAAACAATCAAAGTGATAAATAAGGCAGCAAGGTAAATAGTACAATAGAAGTATATGGACACTTGAATACAGTGGGATAGAGGATTCTTGGAATCAGGAGCTTTAGAAAAAAATTTCATGAGAAAATGAAATTTAATGAGAAGCCTAAGGAGAAGTTAGCTAGACAGAAAAAAAGAAAAGATTGTTTTAAATCAAAAAGACACAAACCAGCACAGGATATTTGTGGAAACTGTTAGAAATGAAGAAGTATGGCTCAAATGGAAGAGTATGTGGAGTGAGAGAGGATGAGTGCTGAGGCTGCGAGTATACAGTTTGTGGAAGACCCCATTCATCATGACTTGATGAGTCAAGGAGGGCCTGGTCTCTACCTAATGAGTGACCTCTGGGCTTCTTATATGTATATTTCATATTATGCAATTACTATCAGCTCATTATGAAAACTGGAAAGTATGATTAGTAGAGGTAGGAGAAAGTACCAATTGTCTCATTACCAGAAACACCCATTGTTAACTCACTTCAATATTTTTTTTCACAACCATATAGGTATATGTAGACATTTTTACATATAAAAATTGTAAAATCTAATTTTTTTAATTTAAAAATAATCACCACTTAAGAAAAAGTTGGAAGTACAGTACAAAGAATTTATTACCCTTAATCATTTGTAAGTTGTCCACTGGGTGCATCCGCTCTCATTTTCCACTCAAATACCTAACAACAGGGACATTCTGCTACCTGATCTCATTTTAACATAATCCAAAAACAACAAAAAATCATGAAATTAACATAATGCATAATCCTCAGATCCTCAGACTTAACCTTCTTCCAGGTGTTCCCCAATGTCATTTTGAGAAAGAGGGTAAGCTCAGAATCCCCTGTTGCATTTGGCTGTTGTGTCTGTTACATGTCTTATAGTCTTTAACAGTACTTTTATCTTCGAGGACTTTGATGATTTTGACACTTTCAAAAGTTTTAGGGAAATTCTGGTATAGGATGTCCCTGCATTTGCTTTTGCATAAGGTTTCCTTATGATTAGAATCTGATTATGGATGTTCGGCAGGAATGACAGAAGAGATGTGTATTCTTCCTATTCTATCAGGTGGATGCTTGACTTTGGTTTGCACCACTACTGATGATGTTCATACTAATTGTTTGATTAAGTTGTCAACTAGAATTCTCCACTGAGAGTGACTCCTTTAGTCCTATAATTGACAAGTATTTTCTGTGGAAATGCTCCTGTTGGAAGACAATTCTCTTGCATTTCTGCACCTCTGAGAGGCACTGGTTACCTTTTGTTCTGGTCTGTCTTTTTAAGGATGTTTTTATGGCAAAGAGCCTTGTTAGACAGATGTGATGTCTCCTTCTGGAGCACAGGGTAGTTTGTTTGCAATCCAGAGTAATAAAGATAATGTTTCACTCAGAGGCAAGTGTTGGGCAGGTTGCTTGGAGGTTGTTATAAAGTTTGGGATTGTCTAAGCTCAGGGCTTCTCAGTTGTGAGGAACCTGCTGTGCATGCAGCATCTACCTGGCCACTTCCTGTTGTTCTATGGAACTTAGGGAACAAATGGAACGAAAAGAAACATGAAGTTCATGCTGCCTGCTGCTCAGTGAATAAAAGTCCTTTGTCTTCTTCCAGCCTCATGAATCCATCAGCAGCTAGCCTGTAAAATTGCAATGGTAAAACTTCAGAGTTCTTGAGAACTTTGAAACTATGTAAATATCTCTTCCTCATCAAATTTAAATTTAAATATCCATTAATATCTGTATGGGTATATATCTTCCTATTTTTACAAAAGGTTATAATCCACTATTATTGTTTTTTCCTTTTGATGCACCTATCAAATCCCCTGATTTGGCCAGTGGGAGAATTTCAAGTTGATTCCTGTGTCTTTTTTATGCTTTCTTATCCTTCTGAGCACTTGTTTTCTGGCACAAAAAGGATAAGTTAGCTCATTTTGTACTTTTCTTGCCCCTGCCCTTGATTCAGCCCTTCCTCTAAGGAGCTCTGGTTCCATTCAGTGGAGCATGGGATTTAGGAGCTACCTTGGGGGCCTTGAGATGGCCAACTGCAAAGTTAGAAGGCATGGTCCTCCAAAACCGTCCTAAACTCTGATACCAGCTACAAGTTCAGGGGTATCCTAAATGGTCTTGGATTTGATGATTCACTAGAAGGACTCACCCAAATCACCGAAAGCTATTACATTTATGGTTATAGCATATTATAGGGAAAGGGTACAGATTAAAATCAACCTAGGAAAGAATAGTCTAAAAGAGATACCAGATACAGAGTTTCCATTATCCTTCCTCCGTGGAGACTGAGTTATCATCCCAGCATTCTATGTATGACAGTACACAAGAGTTCCCAATTAGGTAAGACCATCCAAGCTTTGGTATCCAGAGTTTTTACTGAGGCTTCATTCCATAGTCATGATGTATCAATTGATTGTCCACATGGTTAATCTCAGACTTCAGATACACTGATACCATGTGACCCAAAGTCCTCACCCTAAGTCATATTGTTGGTCTTTCTGGCATGGCCAGCACCCACACTAAGGCTACCCGGATGTAGTCAGCTCCTCCCTTAACTCACATTGTTAGACTATCCAGTATGATCCAAGACTCTCCAGCAAACAAAAACAATCATATTAGGCATATTATTCCAAGAATCTATAGATGACCTACTAGAAGCTGAAGTGCAAAGCCCAGACTTTTCTTTGGACAAGATAAAATTCTTCACTACATAGGGGCACTAGGTGTGTTTATTGTTACTGCAGTGCTAATGCTCTTAGGCTTTCTCAGAGAACAGAGCTAGGGACAAATGTATGTACACACACACAGAGTTGTATCTTTACTAACTTCTCTATCTATCTGTGTACCTAACTATCTACCTATCCACCTGATCTTTCATCTTTCTGATGATATTGAAAGACATGAGTTTACACTAATACATTCAATATCAATATAACAGCACAAGGTTCATGAAATTTTCTCTCTTTTCCATATTAGTAAGTCTTCTCCCCAATAGTAAGAAAACTTCTCCCTTTTTCCTTGATATATTTACTTATGTGAGCAACCCCCTGTATTAATTAATCTCCCATCTCTGCCACCAGGCTCTCCCTTCTAGGCAGAGTTGCCTTCCTGACTCTGCTTGCTCTCTGACACCCCATGCTGAGCCATTCATCCAGGAGGAAACCTCACCATGCTTGCATTCCAAAACCCTGTGATAGACCATTCTGTGTAGATGTCATTCTCATCCTACTCAGGCTCTCAGACTCCATAGGAAGGGAAAGGAAGGAAGACAGGAAGAACTCCCACTGACTCATTAGTATACTTTTTTCTGACTTAAACAATAATACTTGCTCATTGAACAGCATTTAGAATATACAGAGAAGTTTAGAGAAAAAATTGAAAGTCATCCACAATTCTACTGTTCAGAGATTTCCATTAACATTTTTGATTTTCATTTTATCTCCTCCCTAAGAACATTTAAAAATAGTTGATAACATAATTTAAAAAAAAAACGGAAAAATTCAAACTTGCTCAAGATAGTAGTTGATATAATGAGAGCAAGTGCTGAAACAGAACAATACTAATAACTTTAATTTGTTATGAAACATGATGAGAAATCACATCTGAACTGTAGAGAAAGGATAAGACTTGAGAAGCATATTTTCTTGTACTGAATAAAGCTAAGATATGGAAGCAATAAATGGAGAAAAGTGATTCAGGACCAAGACTGACCATAATGTTGCTCTGAAAGAAAAACATTTCTCTAGTCTCAATACTCTGCTCCACTCTAGCACTTCTGACACCAATTTGGGGGTGGAGGGTATTCCCTCATGCTGAGAAATTCTGTGATAACTGTTGGGTATCTTATAATTTAACTGAATTAACTGATACCTGGAGATAGTATCAAAGCCCACAGATTGAGGCTCATTCACACAGGAGCCTCAAGGCTCTCACCCACCTTGAGACCCAATGGCAAGTCTGGGTTGTCACCTGTGCTTCTGACCAACTAACTATAAATTGGAGGTTCCCCATCCTTGTGTTCAATTAATTTGCCACCACAGCTTGCAGGATTTAGGAAATCAGTTTACTCACTTGATTACCAGTTTATTACAAAGGATATTAAAGAATACAGATAAACAGGCAGATGAAGAGATACATAGGGTTTTGAGTACAGAGGTGTCTACCCCTGTGGAATTTAGGTTTCCCACCCTCCCAGAATGTGAATTTGTTCTTGTTTACCAACTTGGAAATTTCCAAATTCTTTTGGATTTTTATGGAGCTTCATTAGGTAGGAAAGTTTGATTAAATCATTGGTGGTTGGTGATTGATTCAGCTTCCAGCCCCTCTACCCTCCCTGGAGGTTAAAGGGTGTGGGACTGAAACTTCCATCCCTCTAATTACATGGTTTGTTCTCATGGCAACCAACCCCATCCTGTAGTTATCTAGATGCTTTCCAAAAATCATCTCCTTAACTCAGATATGGTTGAAAGGGATTTGGTATGAATAACAAAAGACACCCAGTTCACCATGATCACTGCAACTGTTTTAGAAAGTGGGAGCAAAACTAAATATTATAACAAAATATGCTTTATGGATCTTATATAGGGAATTACAAGGGTTTTTAGGAGCTATGCGCCGGAAGCCATGGAAACCAAGGAAACCTAACATACACCAGTCAGAATCCTCCAACTCAGATTTAACTAGTTTACATTATCTTAGACAATAGGATCTGCTAGCCTTGTAAGGAAATCTCTGACCTGGCTAATCACACCTCGTGTCCACCTTGTCTCTCCGAATGCTCTATAAAATCTAATCTTGCCCAAAATTCCTTGGGAGAGGTGTTCCATTTCTTATGAGGCATTGTACTCCCTCAGGCCATGGATTGTTTTCCCTTAAAAAAAGGACACAAAATTCATTACTAAATTGCAATATTTTTGTCACTTGACATCAGGAATTGCACTTGCAGATTCCCTTTTGCTGAACGGTTCTGGGTTAGGGTTTTCTAGCATAAGGAAAGGTGAGATCTGGAAGGCATAGGAAAGAGAGAGGAAGAAAGGAAGAATAAGAATTTCTTGTTTGGTCATGACAGCTCACTATGGTGTGGTGACTTCTCTGGGAGGTCTAGCTTCTCAGCTCACCCAGAAGCTGATGCCAAAGTTGTTGGTGATGGTTTTGCCCATTTCCTGGTGGCAGCTTCTCAGGCCTTCAACTTGCCAACATTTACACAAGACCAAATTCCTGTGTTAAATCTTTTCATTCCTTTGGTCTTTTGCAGTGGCTCTGTTTTATAAACCAAAAGTAGATTGATACATTAGATAATGTAATTTTTCCAAGTAGAGGTTGTTAAAATAACTTTCTATGACCATTATGGAACTGCCCTACCCAGGTGCATGTCAGTGAGTCAAAATTTAGCTTTCATGTCTGTATAAATGCTTCACTTAATCAGAAATGCAGAGTACTGGTAGCCAGTCCCCATTTGCCAAGCCAACTCTGGGCTCTATATTTTATTGCTCCTCTCACCCCAAAGAAGTTTGACTATGTGGCCCCAGGAGCAACCAAATATTTTCTATTTTTCTCTTTGTTCCTTACTCTTTTTTTTTTTTTAAGATTTTATTTATTCATTCATAGACACAGAGAGAGAGAGACAGAGACACAGGCAGAGGCAGAAGCAGGCTCCACGCAGGGAGCACGATATGGGACTCGATCCCGGGTCCCCAGGATCACACCCCAGGCTGCAGGCGGCGCCAAACCACTGCGCCACCGGGGCAGCCCCTGTTCCTTACTCTTTATCATAGAAGAACTTCTTGCCCTCTGCCCCATTTGGCAGTTCTGTGGACCACTGAGAACAGAGACTGCCTGCTTCATGGAGTTTTCAATAGAGTTTGTATCACCTAAATTATCTTTTAAAATCATATTTAACAAAGTTTATGAATGTTTAAGCCATATGACATGACAATAATCTTTGGCAGAATGTGGAAGTGTCTTTTTATCCTCTTTGCCTAGAATTCAGTGAGCCCTGTCCAGCTGGATGCTCCTTGTCTCCTTATTTGTCTTTAATTATTTCTATGATTTTTGCTTCTTTTCCACTTTCTGTAGTTTCTGCCTCGTGAAAAACTTGTTAATTCTTTGCTCCAAAGACTCTTTTCTGTCCTCTGTAACAAACAGCACTGCCTTTAGTGTTTTCCTGTCTACACATTGCATGTTTCTGAAACAGCCTTCAATTTGCCTTTTTTATGATAGATTCAGTTTTCTGAGGCATTGATTCTGCTGTTTTTTTCTTTTCTTTTTTCTTTTCTCATTCTAAGAAGCATTCCATTCTGCATTTGGCATTGTTTCCTTTTCAACACCTTCTTTTTTCATATGCTTTTCATCAGCCTCTCTTCTCTTCCTGCATTACTGTTGTTTCATAAACATCATACATTTTACAAATAGGTTAAAGCAGCAAGTGGTTGTCTAGATGAGTTTGTCATTTCTAAAAATAATTTTCAAGGGTCTGCTGCTTTTGAAGCCTCCATGATATTATTATTCCCATTTCATAGTGTTTTGCTACAGGCCACATATTGATACTTTTGTCTTCACGCATTCTCAATAATGTCAACTAATAGGCACAGTGTGCTTTTGCCCTATTAGTTCTCCAACTGGACCACAGCCTAGCATGTGGAACTCCTGGCTCAGTTTCTAAGGGTGACAGGGTTTTTTGGGTGCAGCTTCATTGGCCTGCACTAGTACCTTTTCCTTTTTAGTGGCTCAGCTGAACTGGAGACAGTTGAACTGCCAGATGTCTGAATAGCTGGTTAAGACAAATGGTAAGGAAAGTAATGGTCAAGACTTTAATCATTTACCATGACTGCACAAGCAGGAGGCTAAGCCAAAGAAAGGGCTGGCTTCCTCATCTTCCATTTTCCTTCATGGATCAGCATTCTGGCTAAGGGTCAGATGGGTCAGCACAGACATGGTATGGCAGGTGGTGATCATCTCACTGCTGGGGGAATCCTTAAAAAAACAACTATTGCTATTTTAAGGACCCAGAAGGGATTATGGGGGAGGGAAAGAAGCAAGGGCGAGGAAAATTTCTAATTGGAGAAAAGTATTTCAAGTCTCTCCTCTGCCCCCTCTCCCACAAAAGAATCTAGCAGAGGCACTGTGCCATGTTCTGACACACAATTCCTATATCCTTATAATTTCCTATATACGAACAATAGGGGCACTTTTTCACTCATAATCTACATTTAATCAATCATACTGTTCCATCGAGCTGATCTTCTAGAAAGCTCCCAGAGATTCCCTCCACCCTCTTCTCAGTACCATGGACTTAGTTCTGAGCACAAAACATCCCACGTAAAAGATCATCAGCCTCCCATTGGCTTTCTTAAACATTCAGTAGGGCAACTTTTGGAATGGTATGGTGTCAGGTGGCAGCTGCCAAGACATCTTTTTTTCTATTAATTTTCTAATTTTTCTATTACTTTATCTATGAAGATGCCTGAAATGGATACATCATGGTCAGAAACAATGACTTTTTACAAAGTCAGTATGCACTTTTATCTCCTTCAACCAAAGAAACCAAGCATAGTGGCCCTGAAAGATACCTGTGAATGAGGATGCCTGGCTAGGAATGCAGATGTACATAAGTGTATGGGTTGCTAGAGGGCAGGGCAGGGGAGTGCATGAGTCCTTGAGAGACTGCCATTTCTTGGCTATCACCAAGCCTGGTGTGGGCAGGGCAGCTACCCCCAAGGCCTGCCTGGCAGAGCCTTGTAATTGCCTGTGGTTAGGCCCAAAAAAATCACCTATATGTTTTTGGCTTCGATTTTTTTTCGAGACCCAACTGAGAAGCATAGACTTCCCACCATGAATCCAAATAGGTTAGATTCTGTTGGGCTGTGACAAGAATTGGTTGAATAGTCTGAGGCAAGGCCAAGATCAATGCTATTCCAGGCCAATTGACCAGGCCTGCCTGGAGGATTGAATGTAGGCATGAGTCCCAACAGTTGCCAAGTCAAGGAAAGATGCCTCATGGCCTTTTAGTATATACTTTAGAAAGTCAGCCTTTAGAATGGCTTCTTCCTTAAGTTTTTATAGGAATCTCTTTAACCAGGTCCAAGACATCAGTTCAGGCATGACACAGCAGTGACCAGTAGGTTGAAGCTGACATGAAGACCTAAACACGTTCTAGGACTGGGGCAGTGTCTTGGCAGGCAGGGCATGTACACAAAAAATATAGTTGTGGAGGGCACAGCACCTGTGTCAGTCACAGGGGCATCCTTGAGGATTTGGCCACAAGTTACCTGGGGAGGAAGAAGGAAGGAGAGCTGGGCAGTGCAGTGGACCAAGTAGACAGCTATTTCCTGGCTGTAGGCACAGGTTTGAGCTGAGCCAGCTTCCTGCAAGAGATGGCTTAGTGTCCAGGAGTCTGTGCCTGTAGCTTGAATCCAGTTATCCTGGCAGGACTATTGTCACAGCCCTCTGAAAGAGGTTCACACTGTGTCACTTCCCTTACTAGCCTTAGCAAGATTATCTCTTGAGGAGGTCTATGTCTCTAAGGATTTTTAGGGCCACTGATCTAGCAAATCCAGAGGGCTCTAAATTCCAACAGCTTGCTGTACCAAGGGTGTTTACCAGCACCAGGGACCTTCTTAGAGTCATTAGGCTCACAAAAACTCCCTCCACCCACCATCATCTTTTGGTCCCATTAACAATTACTGTAGTGGTGGCTTGAGAACTGTTTCCTCAGCTTTCTTTGATTCCCTCTTTTGCATCTCTGATCTGATGCACTGGTGAAGGTCAGCCAAGCAGTCAGGAGCTAAAAGATCAGTGGTCCCTCTTGAAACTGAAAATCTTGCACGAACAATTTACTAGTAGCCTATAGATTCCCTATAGAATCTGCTAGCATTTCCCAAAGCCCATTGGCAACATGCTCTGTGAGACCCTCAGATTCTTGCAAATGATCCACTAGCATTTCTCTATAAAGACCTGCAGATTCTTCAGGCTTTTTGCAATTCCAGAATGGTATTGTGCTTAATTGACTTCCCTGTTCACTGCAGCAATCTGTCAAGAGCTCAGCAGATCTGGCTTGCTTTCTGGATCTGCAGTCTAGAAATGGAAAGAGAGAAATGAAGAGGGAGGTGGTAGGAAACAGTTCTATGTCTAACTTAAAAAGCTCCTCCCATAATACTGAACATTGTAAATTTTTTTCCTCCCAATACATCACAGGCAGGCAAGATGCTACTATTGGTGATGGCAGTAGGGCAGTAGGAATATGCAGGATAATATTACCCCAAAATACCACTAGTCACTTTGATCATGCCTCCTGCAGTGGACAAAGCCTCCCTCTCAGTAAGCAGTCCTCCTCTGGGGAATTAATTTCACTGAGTGATGCCTCCCCTGTTGTCCAGTCCTGTATCTTTAACTTATGTGGAAGCAGTGACTGAGGGGAGTGGGATGAGTGAGGAAGTGAAGGTGGAGCAACAGGGGCCCAACTGTCTTGTGATTGGCATCCCATTACCTTCAGGAGGTAAGCCAACTCCATCTCCAGTGGTCCAACCATGGACCTTTATTTAAAAAAAGATTTATTTACTCATAAATCTTACTTATTTACTTATACGTATTTGAGAGAGAGAGAGAGAGAGAGAAAGAGAGAGAGTACATGGTCTGGGGGGAGGGGTGAAGGGAGAGAGAAAAAGAGAATCTCAAGCAGACTCCCTGTTGATCACAGATTCCCAAGGCTGGGTGGGGCTCGAATCTCACAAACTTGAGATCATGACCTGAACTGAAACCAAGAGTTGGATGCTCAATTGACTAAGCTACCCAGATGCTCCAACTGGGGACCTTCTGATCATGCTTGTATGTTGCTTGGTCTCTTTGGTTGTAGGAGGTAAAAGTGAAGCTAAGATTGTAAAAAGTCATAGTTTCTGGCCATGATATGCCATTTTAAGGAGTCTTCAGTGTACATATCAGGCAGCCATGTGACACCACTCCAATACCAAAATCTCTCTACTGAATGTTTAAGAAAACAAATCGGAGGCTCATGATCTTTTCGGTGGGATGTTTTGGGCTCAGTACTAAATTATGGCAGAGAGGAGGGAGAGGAGGAGATTTCTGAGATTTCTGAGGAGCTCTTTAGATCAACTAAAGAAAACATCATTATAGACTAGACGCTGATTATGAATGAAAAGAAGTAACAAAAGCCCTCAGGTTTTCCTGTATGGGTGAATGGAGAATCAATGGGCACATTACCAATATTTTTACTTTTTCCCCCTCTAACAACCACTCCTTACAAGAACATCCTAGAGAGTAATAATTAGGTCATCTTTCTGGGCTGTCTACAAAAGCTGGCTATGCTGACCATTCTATGCTTAGAATAGTCATTGCATGCTTCTTAGATGAGCTTTTGTTCTTACACTACAATAGGTATTGATGTAGATACTTAGCTCAACCACCTTGATAACTGTCTCTGGGACATATTAACAAGCTCAAAGCCTGTTCACCAGGATTCTTACCACCTGCCTGATCCTGTCTAAAAGAGAATGTGTGCTCTCAGGACTATGTTCCTCTATAGTCAAAGTTCAAGGCATGACTTGAACCCTCAGTAAACATTTATGCTTTCGCATCCTCTCTCTCTCTCTCTCTCTCTCAAAAAAAAAAAAAAAAAAAAAAAGAAAGAAAGATAAAAAAAGAAAGAGAGAACACTCAGGAAAGTGGGGGAGAGGGAGATGGGGAGGGAGGAGCATAGAGAGAGAGGAGAGAGAGAATCTTAGACTGGTTCCTTGCCCAGTAGCAGAGCCCAACTTGGAGCTTGATCTCACAACCCAGAGATCATGACCTGAGCCAAAATCAAGAATCAGCTGCTTAACTGAATAAGTCACCCAGTGCCCTTGCATCCTCCCATTATTAGCCTATTTTCTGTATTCTTATTTATATCCTAAGGTAGTTATAATATTAACTTTTTGTTAAAAAAATTTCACTGGGTAAATTTTAAGGATCTTATTGGCTTTATTCTGTGACTTCTGAATGGGACAGCATCCAATCTAACAGATAGAAAGGGGCTCTGAAGAGCTATATAAAATGGAAGACTTTTATAGGCAGGAGTCGGGACGAGGGAATTATACAAGGCAAAAAATCAGACTGGTTACTGTAAGGGCACTTTCCTATGGAAGGGGTCAATTAGGCAGATTACCTAACTAGTGCTGATCAGATGGTTTCCTGATTGACTGGTTTTAAGATTCCATTTCTGAGAGAGCTGAAGTTGTAATTAAGTCTTGGTTTAGTGATGTGGGGTTTAGTCTAACTCTATTTGGGGTCTCTTGTTTTGTTTTAAAATGTTTTTAAAATAATTAATAGGATTTATTAATATACTGACACAAATTATTTATATTTTTATTAACAAACAAACCAAAATAAAATAAATCTCACACTATAAGAGAAAGTGTGATAGACAAACTGAAAATGAACTATCTGGTGAGAAAATAGGGTTTTTGCAATTTCTACAAATATTAGGAAAATGACTACAGCCAATACCATCACACTTTAGGTTATATGCCACAGGTTTCAGTTGTTTTGCTTCTCTCTCAGGAAGCATTAAGAATGCATGCCTTTTAATAAAGCAGGCTTCAGTAAAAGATCAATTGCTTTTTTGTTTTGTTTTGTTTATAAGCATTTTGCTTTATCAACAAAAATGAAACATCCTTTACTGAGGCTACAAATAAAACTATTGTATATATATCTGCAAGAGGCACTCAGAGACAAAGTAGGAAAAGGAAACTGGGACCTAGAGAGAGGACAAGGAGGGTGGCCAACACTGAGAAACTGTGAGTTAGCCTTGGAACATATTTGAAACAAAGTAAACATCTTTATGGATGTCATAGCTGTCTCCTCTCCATCGCTGCCATCGTTCCCCTGTCTGGGCAAGCATATGCTTCTCTGTATTGCACAGGGGCATTCTTACATATATTTCCAGTTCACCTGGCTCAGTCAACTGAAGACACTGACAGCAGGGATGTTTCTTTTTCTTCTCTCTCTCTCTTTTTTTTTTTTTTAAGATTTTTTATTTATTTATTCATGAGACACACACAGAGAGAGAGAAAGAGAGAGAGAAGCAGGCTCCATGCAGGGAGCCTGACACAGGACTTGATCCCAGGTCTCCAGGATCATGCCCTGGGGCGAAGGCAGGTACTAAACCACTGAGCCACCCGGGGATCCCCCTCTTCTCTTTTTTAAAGGCAGTGACTGACTTCTGGCTGCAGTGTTTTTGTCACTTCCAACAGAGGTCATGAGCATCAGTAGTTCAAGCAGCTGAGGCAGTGTGTGTAAGTAACTGGCACGCTCCTGCAGTAGCCACCACGAGCAGTCTGGATGGTTCCAGCTGTATTATTCTCAGGCTTTAACAATGTCAGCAGTGAGATGCTCCTAAGTTTTGTTAGAGCCGCCTCCCTCCTCTTTCTTCTTCTATCCCTTCATCTATAAGAGGTATCTGAAGTGTTTTCTGATTGTCTAGCTAGACATCCATTTATACTGTTTTTGTAGACATCCATTTATACTGTTTTTGTAGTGCTTTCTTGAAATAAACACTCAAAGATGAAAATTTGAGACTGATTGTCTTTCCTTGGACATGGACAAAGTAATGACTTCACTATTAATGGAAAATAAGATACTGGTAGTTCATATACATAGTGACAAGATACTTACTTAAGCTATAACCTGGCATAACCTGAAATAAAATCTATTGAAGGTAAGGTGTTGGGAGATCAAGAGACTGCTACAGTCAACTACTGTGATGGTGGGCTGGTTATTTCTGACTGTACTGGAGAATTATCCAAAGAAAATGAATCACTCAGGGTTTTATTTATTTTTAAGATTTTTTAAAAAATTATTTATGATAGATATATATAGAGAGAGTCATTCAGGGTTTTAAACTCTCAACTCAATATATGGTCAGAGAACTGGAGATCCTGTATGATGGCCCTTGGATAATTCCATATCCTTTATAGAAATAAGTCATAATAAGTACAGCTGAAAATCAAGCCAATTTGATTCCACAAATAGAATTACAATGTAAGTTTGACTCATAGCTTCTTCATATTACTTAAGTGAAAGCCACTGTAATGGTTAAGAAAGAATGGAACCCTAAAACAAGGAATGGGATGATTTAAGTTGGTTCAGATGAATCCGAGAATTATGAAGCCCCCAATTTCCTTGAGCTTTTTCTTGTCATGGAAGCAGCTTCTCTCCTTCTGTCTAAGGAAGCTAGTCTTACTTGCTTGAGGACTTAATCAGTGCTTTTCAGATGTTAGTGTGCATGAGAATCACCTGAGTATCTGGTTAAAATGCACATTTTGACTCAGTAGGCCAAGGGAGTTGCTTGAGTTTCTGTATTTCTAGAAAGTGCCTAGATGATGCTGTTGCTGCTGGTTCACAGACCACACTTTGCACACCAAGGAACTCAATATGGATTTTAACCATGGTGGTTACCTTGCATGGGGATGCCCATTCCAAACCATCACTCTCCAAAGTTTTCAGACACAAAACTGGAACTCAATCCCAAGCCTGCCAGGAGGTCAGGTATACATATAGTCTGACCCAGCATAATATTGTTTAGACATTGAAATAATTATAAGATTATGCCAATTTATATTTGAAAACATTTGAGGAATAGATATAAAAATGGATACTAAGATTATTACATCAAGTAGGCAGAAGATAATGGATTGGGCTAAAGTTGTTGATATGTATTCCAGGAGTTAGTCTAAGTATTTGGGAGTGGCTGTAAGTCCAAGTTTGCTGGATATTTCCGCCGTTTTATTGTCCAGATCAAGGGCAAGATATCCACAACTGATGTACCTGGAGTTTGCCCACATGAATTGATTGATCTTAGTGAATGGCATAGGATTGGTTCAAACAATAGAACTTTCAAAGGAGATAGCATTGTGTGCTTTGACAGCTGCTCATCTAGACTTACAGTATAATTTTTTTTAAAGATTTTATTTATTTATTCATGACAGGCAGAGAGAGAGAGAGAGCCAGAGACACAGGCAGAGGGAGAAGCAGGCTCCACGCAGGGAGCCCAACATGGGACTCGATCCCAGTAGACTTACAGTATAATTTAAAAACATGTAGGCCTATTCATAGAAAAATACTTTATTCCTATCTGGGAAATGGTTTAGAAGCTGAGAAAGTTTCAAGGCCCTCCTCCTTCTCAAAATTTGAGTTTTTTGAGTACTGACCTCAACCTAACCACACTATCCAGAAGCTGATTTCATGCTTGTCAGTTTTCCCACAACATGTTCTGTGAAAGTTAGCTATTTGAATGGATTTGATTTTCTTTTTACTCCCTACCCTTGTTAAACCTCTGTTAAAGCTATACTTCTACTTGGAGACCTCTCATTTCTTTACATCCCAGCCATAGAGACTCTTGCTTCAGGAAGCACTTTGTGGGGCGCCTGGGTGGCTCAGCCATTGAGCATCTGCCTTTTGCCCAGGGTGTGATCCTTGACCTCTAAAATTGGGAGTCCCATATTGGGCTCCCTGCATGGAGCTTGCTTCTCCTTCTGCCTGTGTCTCTGACTCTCTCTCTCTCTCTCTCTCTCTCTCATGATAAATAAATAAGATCTTAAAAAAAAAAAAAAAAAGCATTTGCTTTCCCCAAAAAGCCCTAAAATATCAGCTCCTTTTGGGTTTAGCTTCTAAGACCCCATTTCCTCTCTTTGTTTTGTTCTCCATCTCTTTATTCTTGGGCCAGAAATACTTAGTGGGGGCATAAAAGCAGTAAATTGGCCAAAACATAAGAAATTGTAAGAAATATAAAAGAAATGGCAGGGATCCCTGGGTGGCTCAGCGGTTTGGCGCCTGCCTTTGGCCCAGGGCGCGATCCTGGAGACCCAGGATCGAGTCCCACGTTGGGCTCCCGGTGCATGGAGCCTGCTTCTCCCTCCTCCTGTCTCTGCCTCTTTCTCTCTCTCTATGTCTATCATGAATAAATAAATAAATCTTAAAAAAAAAAAAAGAAAGAAAGAAATGGCAATTACATGAGGTGATGGAGGTATGAACTCACCCTACTGTGGCAAATATATGTGTGTATATACATATACATATAAAATCATATTGTACACCTTTAAACTTACACAATGTTATATGTAAACTATCTGAGTAACGGTAGCAAAAATGAATCCGTTTGTTTAATACAGTTTGACAATTAAATGTTAATTATGATGATTTATTATGACATTTTAAATGAGTTGTGTGATGGGCAGAAGTAACAATACTAATTACACAAGCAAGTTTTCCAAGCTGGAGAAACACACCAACAAGATTCGGGTCCTTATGCCTCAACATTTCCCCTTCAGAATTTCAGCTGTCAACAACTGTATTCAACGCTTTCTTGCTAAGAAGGATACAAATGCGCTGAGTAGCAATTTTTTTTATAAAAACTCCAGCATTCCCACACCGGGAGTCGAACCCGGGCCGCCTGGGTGAAAACCAGGAATCCTAACCGCTAGACCATATGGGAGGCGACAGAAGCGGCCTCCAGTGCAAGTGGATTGAAAAGCCTCCCGCAGACTTCCGCCTTCCGCGCGCGGCCCCGCCCCCTGCGCGCCCGCCTTCTGCGCCTGCGTGGCTTTCGGCGTTGCTGGTCGTGGACGGCTCCGGGCGTTCCTCCGGGCTGGGGGAGGGCGGAGGGCGGAGGGCGGCTCTGCGCCGGTGCTGCGCCCGCCGACCCCGGGCGGCCCTCCCCCGCCCCTCGCCCTCGCCCTCGCCCTCGCCGGCCAGGTGCATTCCCCAGAAAGTGCTGCGAACGAGCTCCGGGAACGAGCTCCGGCCGTGGGATTTGGAAAAGAGTGCTTGGAGTGGCTCGAGAAGCACGTTATGACATTGGCTTCCCAGGTCCCAGTTCCCCAGTTTGACCTTGTGGCCCAAAACCTTTCCTTAGCCCGGGTCTTTGCCGTCATGAGGATTTAAGCCCTTGGAATCGTGCATTCACAAGTCTGCGTACCCTGAATAACCTGTGGAGAACGTTGGGAGACTACTGTGTTTACACTCTTGTTTAGGAAGGCCAAAATCAGAACAAAACACCCAGACCATAAAGGAAAAATCCACACATTGCACCAGGTGAACAACTCATACTTTGGGGGGAAAAAGTGAAAAAACAAAACAAAAAACCCCCAACAGATTGAGAGATGAACATACAAAGGGTTGCTTTCATATAAACTACACATGATTTAAAATTAGGCAAACACTGCGATGTGAAAGTGAGAATTTATTGTGAATAGGCCATGAGCTGGAGAGGAACCCCTCGGACAAAACCATCTGAAAAACATCTCGACCTCCCTGGCTCCAGCTAGCATTTGGACAAAACATAAGTGTCAAAATGTCAAGTGTTGGCAAAGATATGGAAGAAAGGAAGTGCTTAGAAACTCATCAAACTTATCAAACTTGATCAAGGAGGCACAGTGTCAGGATTTCCTAAATGGTTGGTGTTTATGACCAACCATTTTTATTTTTTAATTTTTATAAAACCAGCATTGTTCTTGAACTGCTTCTCAGGCAGCGAACACCAAAACACAGTGCTGTGCAAGTAACACACTTAGGGGCACAATGACATTACCACAAAGGAGGGCCAGGATCACTCTACTCAAAAATCAAGGAAGGGTGGAGGGATTAAAGTATTCTGAATCTCAAAGAATTTCAATTGTCTGTTGAAAAATAAAAATTCTTAAGAATTAAAAACATTTTTTTTGGCATGAAAGGAACCATAAATAATGTCAACATTCTAGCTACAGATTGGGAGAAAATGTCTGAAACACGTTGGACAGGAAAAGGTGACTATTATTACTATACAATGAGTCTTAACATCTGGGGGAATCCACAGGAGCAAGGGTCAAAGATATGAATAGTGGACAGAGAGAGGCAAGGAGTTCTGATTAGTTAACAAATTCCAGGGGGAAAAAAAAAAAAAAACAATAGCCAGTGTCATTGAGGAATTGGTTCAATGAGGACAGAAATGGGCTGTGGGGATAGGGAGGACAACTTGGCAATTATCTACTGAAATGTGAAAGGTGTGTATTTAATCCAGTACTTTTAATTCTGTGTTGCCTATAGCCAGTCACCCTATGATAGTAGGGTGTTAGGGAAGATTCTATGGGAAGCAGAGGTCTCAGGAGAGTCTTGGGGCCTCTTCGTACTCCCTGCAGATCCCTGGCATGGGAGATCAAGAAGCACAGCACAGGCTTCAGGATCATTCGTTACCATTCTGAAAAATGAAGAGTGGCTGGCTGGCTGGGTCTCCCTGCCCTGCTGGGCACAGTATCTTGCCCAGCCCCTTTCCCCTGAGGCAGGAGGGAGCAGAGCCACAAGATGGAATGAGAGAAACTCCGGGGTGGAAACAGCTTGCCAACTAACAGGTACATTTTATTGTTACATTTAGAAATTAAGTTTTGTTGCAGAAAGTCCAATTCCCAGCCCAAGCCTTGGTAGCGGCCGGGCGGCTGGCGGGCGTCGGGGCCGGCAGAAAGGGGGGACCAACCGCACCCCGCCCGGGCTTGCTTCAGACGCGGAGCCGAGGGATGCGCCTCCCTCGGTCCAATCCCAAGGAGCCAACGCGGCCAGGCCCTCGATGCCGAACCACGGGCCCCTGGAAATCCGCCTGCCCGGGGCTCGGAGGGTCCTGGGCGCCTCCACGCGGGGGAACCCCTGAGCCGCTGAGTCCAGCCTCCAGCTACTGAGAGCGGAGCGGCGGACGGCGCCCGGCCTCGGAGCCCCCCGCCCCGACCCGGCCGAGTCCGCGGCTGCAGCGAGGAGGGGAGTGCAGCCTCCCTTTCCTGTGGGACGCGGGGGCGGGGGCGGGGGGACTTACTCTTCCGCCTTCCCACTCGGGGGCCGGTTTCCCCTTTCGGGTGGTGGTGGTGGGAACTGACGGCACCCCCCTACTCCCCGGGCCACCGCACTCCTCCCTCGCGGCCTGGACGGGTTCCCCTTCTCACGTGCCTTCCTGCCCAGCTCCGCTCTTCGCTCTTCGGCTGGGATATGCTACGCAAGCTCGAGGCCACATGCGTCTTTCTCCCTCTCCTCCCCGGTGCAAGGCTATATTTGGAGCCACCTGTGTGTGGTCTGCCTGGGGACGGAGACTTTAAGGAATATTGCCAAGCAGATGCTGAAGCTCCCTTTGTTACAGGGGAAATTCCCCGTCTTATCAGGCCCACGTGGACCGCCTGATTCCCCTTGTTGGCGGGAAAGCACGGCGCCTGCCCCTCTGCTGCAGCTGGGGAGCTCTAGACCCGGGAGCCCTCGCGGCCTTCGGGCAGCACCTCCCCTCTCCTGCCCCCCTCCTCCTCCTGTTTCTGCAGCGCCACGGGCGTGGCCAGCACCGCGGGCTGCGAGGCCCTCCTCAGTGCCCCGGGTATTTAGTATCCCAAATAATGCTTAAGTTCCAAAATTGATAAGGGCAAAACACATAGAAAAGAATTTTCTAGTAAGTAAGTGCCTCAGGCAATGGTTATGGTGTTGTTTTTGGTAAAAACTGGAGTAGCGTACAAAGGCTCAAATATTTTGCTTTGTTTTACAAAACAGTGCTTTGGAATCCTTCCATTTGGTAGTATTAACTCAAGTAATTAAAAAAATTTGGAGTTAATATTTGACATTTCTTTTATTACATATTTGATATATTTTAGTAATTTAGAGTTTAGATTTATAATCTAAAAAGATAACGTTGGGGATTTTCAAGGCCAGAACTTCAAAAATAAGCAGGAATTTAAATCATCCAACTAATAGATTTAGTAAAATCCGTTTAGGAGATCCTCTTGTATTGATTCCATGATAAGAATAATATTGGAATATGCTGAAATGAATAAAAACTAGAAAGCAGTTCCCCCACAAAGGAATAGAAAATTCCAAGGACAATATACATTATGAATAAAAAGTATTAAATTCTAATGTCTTTCTGTGAATTGTAATTTGGCAGGAATAAGATTACTGGTAATACATTTTTTTTTATTAACTTGCATAACATGAAGGTTAAAATAGAATAATATGAATAATGTCTGTGTGTATATGTACACACACTTTCAAAGTCAGATATACCTGGCATAAATCCTAAATCCAAGAGTTGACTAGCTGTTAAGTTTTGAATTAAATCTTTGAAATCTTGGAAAATGGGTGTCCTCCCCACCATGTCCCCACCCACATCCATGTATAGCTCAGTGAGTGAGTCATTGCGAAGGCAAGTTCTAAGCATCCTGCCTGAAATGAAAGTGCTACTTGGTCAGTGTTGTCGTTTCACCAGTACACACTCAGGCTGCCCAGACCTCTGAAGAAAGCTAAGGTGACATGCTTAAGCATACACAGCCAGTATTTGACCACATTACTTGGAGAGATTTCATGTGTTCTCTCTGCATTTGAGTGCATGCTGTTTCTCTCCTGCTTTCATTCTTTTGCTGGAATCTTGGCAATCAATGCTTTTACTCTCTATCAGATATTTAACAATTGTTTAAGATTTTGCAGTTTTTATCATCTTTCTGTATCCGTGTTTTAAAAAACCTCAAATAGAATGTGAGCACCTTGGGGTAAGAACATGTCTGAACTGTTTCTCTACCCTGTCCATACCAAGCATGGGGCCTAGTACAAGATAAATATGTAACCATTGTTTATTGGTTTATTTTCTTTACAATAGTAGTATGATTATGGAAGTAATATTTTGGTAAGTCCACATTCCTTAATTCCTTATGTTTCCAAAAATGTGTCCAGTGGGGAAGCAAGATGGTAACCACCTTTATTCTTTGCTCTAATGAACACACTCAAAGGAAGCAAAAAAACTGGCAGTGCTCCCATAGAGCATCTCTGATTATTCTCCAAGCCAAACCAAACTTTTATTTAAAAAGTAATTGTTTGTTATATCAGGCTAGCTGCATAGAACTGCCAATAACTCCACTGGTTTTGATTTACTACAATGGAAATTCCATGTTCCAAGACAATTCTTCCCAGGACATCTGGGTGGCTCAGTGGTTTAGCACCTGCCTTCAGCCCAGGGCATGATCCTGGAGTCCCTGGATCAAGTCCCACATTGGGCTCCCTGCATGGAGCCTGCTTCTCTCTTTGCCTGTGTCTCTGCCTCTCTCTCTCTGTGTGTCTCTCATGAATAAATAAATAAAATCTTAAAAAAAAAAAAAAGACAATTATTCCCTTAACTGTAACGTATCCAGATTTATCTAATAATAGTAAAGACTTAGAGAAAGCATACTATTTAATTAAAATCTGAGTCTTTCCAACATCCACTTCAACAGCAGTAATAAAAAACTATACTTTCTTCCAGGATATAGATACTTTGCTTTTTAAAATTACCATGCAAAGATGAAAGCCGAGTGGGTAATATTTATTTTAGAAGGGCTGAGGGGTGGGAAGAGAGCAGTCATAGAGTATTTGTTTAACAAATTTCTTCTGGGTGTATAAGAGCAGAGTTGAAATATGATTCATAACTTCAACCTTTTTTAAATCACTGAAAACTCCTGAATTCTTAGGGGCAGAAAAGAATTTTTTCAATGTATAAAAAAGCATTATGAATTCATCTCTAAAATGTGGATTCCTTTAAAATAAGTTGCATTTCCAAGTATGTTAAAAAACCAGTCATTGCTTGAGAGAATTAGCAAGTGTTTAGAGAGATTGAAGCAACCATTAAAAAGATTGTGACATTAATAGTGAAGCTGTACCTGGTTTTCAGTAGAAATGAAGTCATCAGGGAGATAACTGAGTGTACGCAGACTCAGATTTTTACTGGTTGAGCAGAACCTATTCAAGTGAGGCTTTGAGCTTAGACAAATGTTGGAATCTATTTTAAAAAAAAGAAACACAAAATCATGAATACAAAATTATGTATGTAAGTTAACATTTATTTAGAGTAAGAGGAAATCACAACAAATCACACATTTAACAAATGAAAAATACCACATATATTTTAAAAGTCTAGAGAAAAATGTTTATTTATTAACTTCTAATGCCCCCTATGTTTGTTTTTTTGGCTGCACACTCTTTGGTCTTTCCTCATATGACAGAGAATGTAATATTTTCTATAAGGAATAGAAAGATAATGTGGTCTTTAGCATGATTTTTGAAATTTGTTCTTTTGTTAATAATTGAGAAAATTTTGTTTCTCAACTCATTATTGATTATTATTATTGATATATTATTGATATTATTATTAATATCTTATATATTTTTAACACTGCTATTAAGTTATGGCAACCTCTGTTAAGGTTCTTTCATATATGAATCATAACACTCCAGGATATTTCCAATATTCCCTGTATTGATGATACCTACTTATCAGTTTGCTCTGTGTGTCTCATTGCACTGGCATCTTATAAGGTTTTGTGGTTGTTGCAATCTTTGTTGAAATCAATACTTTGTGTCCTAAATCAGTAGGAAATTTAAATATCTTGCCAGTGAATTAATATGATTTGCTCCTTTTTATTAACTGGATTATCAAAGAATCCAAGAATTCATTTTTATTTATTTTTAAAGAGTTTATTTATTTGAGAGAGAAAGCAGTAGTGAGCATGAGCCAGGGGGTGTGGGAGAGGCAGAGGGAAAGGAAGAAGCAGACACAGGGACTGAGCAAGGGACCCTGAAGTGGAGCTTGATCCCAGAACTCAGGATCATGACTTCAGCTGAAGGCAGATGCTTAACAAACTGAGCCACCCAGGCACCCAATCTGAATTGGGCTTCTTTTTGAAATTTATATCTTCCTGTTAATGAATTATTACTTTGGTAAGATTTATGTGACTTTCTTTTTTTTTTTTTAAGATTTTATTTATTTATTCATGAGAGACTACACACAGAGAGAAAGGCGGGGGCAGAGACACAGGCAGAAGGAGAAGCAGGCTCCATGCAGGGAGCCTGATGTGGGACTCGATCCCGAGACTCCAGGATCACATCCTGAGCCAAAGGCAGGCGCCAAATCGCTGAGCCACCCAGGGATCCCCTATGTGACTTTCAGTGATCTGTCAAAGATTTTTGGAAACCCCATGATGTGATCCATTGTGTTGGAATGTGCAAAACACAACTTTACAGTTTGTAGGATGGCTGTGAATTTGTGTCTTGCAATCATAGGACTTCTTATAAATTATATTCCAAATGATTCCTATCCAAAATGTATCTGGGAGTGTTTGAATGTTATCAAGTATATTCCTAAGAGGAGACCAATGATAATGTCATCCTCTACTTAAAATTTGGCATGTCTTGTAATTGGAAAAATCTTCCACAGGCTAGCTTCTGGCTCTGTAAGTATCAAACTGCAGACATGTTCCAATGCCAGAGCCATAGGAAATGTTCTTATCAAGATAACACCTCTAGCTGTTTGTGTCACACTACTGGGTGATTGGCCTAGTGAGGCTCAAATCTGTGGGGCTTAGCACTTGTACAAATGTTGAGAACCATTTAAAGAAAAAGAATATAAACTCATGAATATAAAATTCTGTATGAAAGTGAATATTCGTCTACAGTAAGAAGAAATCACAACTAATTACACATTTAGAAAATGAAAAACATAGATAATAAAAAATCTAGAAAAGAGTATTTTTACTTATTAAATTCTAATGCCCCCTGTATTACTTTCTTCAGCCAGACCCCGAATTCTCAGAGCCATCCAGTTCTACCCAACCTGAGGGGAGCTCTGAAGGAGCGGAATTCCAAGGGGGAAAGAGGCATTAACCTGATAGTAGTTAAAATATCTTGTTTTATAAACTTTACAAAAATATATGACTACCTAAGACAGTTTGTGGGTACTCCCAGGGACTTGAAAAATGCCAGTGCAAAGTAAGACTTCCTGAAGCTGAAAGTTTCAGGGAAAATTCACCTATGGCTCTAAGAGGCCCATCAACAAGGCCCTAGTTGAGACCTTCCTTGGATCACTCCTGAATGACTGAAAATGCTTCCCTGCTGGTCTCCCTGCACCTGGATTTGCTGCTGCCTATCTAATATGGTTACATTAGTCTACTGCTTAAAACCTTCCAATGGTTATTTATCATAAAAGGTCAAATTCTTTAGCAATTCAGAAAGGTCATTAACATCCGACTCAGACCTTTGCATACAGTCTTATTTCTCTATGCTTTGGATTCTTTGTAGTTTCTCCTAATGTGTCATCCTAAAAATTCCTTTCCTTTGCACCAATTTATTTCTTTTTTTTTTTTTTTTTTAAATGTTATTTATTTATTCATGAGAGAGAGAGAGAGAGAGAGAGAGAGGCAGAGACACAGGCAGAGGGAGAAGCAGGCTCCATGCCCGGAGCCCGATGCGGGACTCGATCCCAGGACTCCAGGGCCACGCCCTGGGCCAAAGGCAGGCGCCGAACCGCTGAGCCACCCAGGGATCCCCTGCACCAATTTATTTCTGCTAAAATGCATTCTTCCTCCTATTTGTGTATGTCCCTCATCCACTTTACCTAAGAAATGTCTCCTTATCTCTCAAGACTTAGCTTAAATATCACCTCATTGTGGACATCTTTTTGGAACCAAACTCTGCTCAATGGTGGCCTCCAACCATACCCCAAATGGATGATTCTCTACATCATGCCACCACTCTACCTTGTACATGTCCTTTTAACTCACTTCTTACCCTGTATTATGATTAGTTAATTCTAATTGTTTGCTTGTGTCTATTTCCCAAAATTTTAATTTTGAGAAAGGAAAAAAAATATATAGCCCCAGATATCTAGGGAACTGGCCTGGTGCTCATAGCTAGATCATATTATTTTTCTATTGGAAAAAAGCAATCTTACAGAACACAAACCTCAGACAAGATCCCTCTGAGGCCAAGATAAAGTGAGACAAAGAAAGGTTATTTCATAGTATTGTCTAAGTACAGATGAAAAACAAGGTCCCCATGCCACCCACAAAGTACCAAACACCCCCTTTCTCTTGGCTAAAATGAGTGACTGCAATTTCTTGATCAATTGCAACTTTGTTTTTTTAATCTCATCTGGTGGGCTCTCCCCCTAGATAAGATGAATTGGGATACCCAGTTATCGAATTGCCTACATTTTCTGAGAGCATCCCAAATATAACAAACTCTTCTGGCTCTTTCTCAGTTCAGCTAACTAGAACCCTAATTATATAATAGGTTCTTTGGAACAGCTTCTTGTGGATATGCCATGGTTCCTTGTGGCACATATTCTCTCTAACTGAAAAAAGTAATAAAACCAATTTGTTCAGCTACTGGTGTGCCCTGGTGGTTGGCTGAAGGGTATTGACAGAAATAGAGGCTTCACTCAGGTGCACTGAGAGCTTCATGCCTTGGCCTGGCATGCTCTACCAAGTGATGGCACACACATTTGGGATTTCTGCCTCTAAAATCGCACCAATTGCCATCTGCCTTGGCAGGAAGATAAACTCCCCTATTTTTTAAAAGCCTTTTCAACATTGGATTTATTTTGTTTTCTTAGGAATTAGGTCTTTTGGGATTTTTACTTATGAGACTAGATTTGTATTGTTCGTTCACAAAATTGTTTATTAGCACCTAACTCCTGCTTGTCTAATGCCCTGTCTGCTTGTCTGGTGTCTTAAAAGTGGTTTGTCTTTTGTGGGAGGAAGTCTATAGATCTAGACCTGAGAAATCTATCATCAAGCCATCTCAGAGGCTGAGAAATTGATATTTCTTTTAAGACCAGTGTTCTTGGGGATCCCTGGTTTAGCACCTGCCTTCGGCTCAGGGTGTCATCCTGAAGTCCCAGGATCAAGTCCCACATCAGGCTCCCTGCATGGAGCCTGCACCTCCCTCTGCCTGTGTCTCTACGTCTCTCTCTTTCTCTGTGTGTCTCTCATGAATAAATAAATAAAATCTTAAAAAAAAAAAAAAGCCCAGTGTTCTTTGAGCAACCTTGTCCCAAGTCACCACCTCAAAACCTGGTAAGAAGAACTTCCTCAGTCTTGTTTTTGTTTCTCTCAAAAACTGCTTTTATTTAATTTTGTCTACTTGAAACCAGGTTTTGTCTGGCCCCAGTAGGTGATGATTGTCTTTACCAGGCTCCAGAAACACAGAATTCTACAAAAGCCATCCTTATAGACATTTTTGTAATTTTCACTTGGTCTTTTCAATATAAACTACACTTCTCCAGGCTGACCCTTTCCTGTCCTTATGTTTTATCACTATAACTCTAATTATTTTACATGTCTTTCTAACTGGCACAATTTTACCAAGACATTTTTTTAAAAGATTTTATTTAATCCTTTGAGACAGAGAGATACCAAGAGAGAGGACATGAGCAGGGGAGGGGTAGGGGGAGAGGGAGAAGCAGATTCCCCATTGAGCAGGGAGTCTGATGTGGAGCTACATCCCAGGACCCTGAGATCATGACCTGAGCTGAAGGCAGATGCTTAACCATCTGAGTCACCCAGGTGCCCCTTTACCAAGACATTTGAAATCACAGACACCACCTTAGAGAATTTTTAATATGGGCAAGATAGTTTACTTGAACAGCACTTTAGAACAGAAAGGAAGCAAAATTCCAACTGCCCCATGGTCTGCTTCCTTTAATTGGTATAAGGAGACTTCTGGATGCAATTTAGGCCCAAATTTGCCTCCATAAAATATTCTTTAGCTAAGGCTAATGAAAAATGTGAGAAAGTATCTCTCTAAGCAGCATTGTTTTCCTAAGCCACATTTTTAAATGGTGTTCAAGATTAGCTACTACATTTCCAAAGACTTTCCCACTTTTATTCTTGATGGCTTAAAGTCAGAAAATGATTGTTAATAAAGAAATATCTGGCAAATCACCTCTTGCATGAACTTCAACATTTGAGCATTTTCCACAGACTTCAGAAAATTTTAATAGCCCTCATGAGGGAATTGCTTTATTTGTCTAGAAGAGACATCATTTTGTTTAAGTGGAAGAATCTCCTCCTTTATTTTCATCCATAGAAATTACTAAGTGTGGGCTTTTTGATCAGATGACTTGATAAAATTCTCAAGGACTTACATTGTGTCAAAAACCAGCTGCATAATACTCTCATTTGTGTGTATATGTTGAACTCTTTTTTAAAAAATACATCTTAACTTGCTTCCCTTTCCTTACAGAAGGAGCTAGTTAACGATTTGTCTGAAGATTGCTTCCTCACATCTTTTTGTCCCATTCTTTTATCCTTTCTGGAGAAACTTTACAGATTAAGAGATAAAAAAGGTCATCCAATCATTATATGTGTATTCCAGGAATATTTAATTCAGATCAAAAGTCAAAATTGTCTAAGAAAGAAAAAGTTAGCAAACTATGTTTCTCTTTGTGGATACTGAAAATTATATTTACATAATAGTCTTTGTGACTCTAGATAGGAGACAACAAGAAAAGGCTTCATTTTCAAAATAGAAGAAAACCTTGAGGTGATTCAGCATATTTAACAATTAGTTCACTATAAAAAATGTCAGTATGACATTTTGGATTGCTCAAGACCAAGGTTAAATTTCTTGTGAATCAAACTTTTACATTGGTTTTATAAGTTAAGATTCCAATATTCCCATAATTTTTTGATTAAAAAATTTATGTATAAACTTGCACTTAATTAAATACAGTGATAATATTGTTATCTTTTTTTTAATTTGTATTTATTTATGATAGTCACACAGAGAGAGAGAGAGAGAGAGAGGCAGAGACATAGGCAGAAGCAGAAGCAGGCTCCATGCCGGGAACCCGACGTGGGATTCGATTCCGGGTCTCCAGGATTGCGCCCTGAGCCAAAGGCAGGCACTAAACCGCTGCGCCACCCAGGGATCCCCTGTTATCTTTTTTTTTTAAGATTTTTATTTATTTATTCATTCATGAGAGACACGGGGGGGGGGGGGGAGAGAGAGAGAGAGAGGCAGAGACACAGACCGAGGGAGAAGCAGGCTCCATGCAGGGAGCCTGACATGGAACTTGATCCCGGGTCTCCAGGATCAGGCCCTGGCTGAAGGTGGTGCTAAACCGCTGGGCTGCCCTGTTATCTTTTTTAATAGTACGTTTTAATTTTAGAATAGTATTAGGTGTACAGAAAAGTTGTGAAGATAGCATATAACATTCTCCTATACCCCATGGCCAGTGTTCCCTATTATTAACATCTTACATTAGTATGGTATGTTTATCACAATTAATGAGCCAATATTATTAAATTATTATCAACTAATGTCCATATTTTTATTCAGATTGCCCTGGTTTTTGACTGATGTCTTTTTTCTGTTTCAGGATCTCATCTGGAACACCACCATTACACTGAATCATTGTATCTCCTTAGGTTCTTAAAATTCCTTGTTTTTGATGACCTTGACAGTTTAGAGGAGTATTCATTAGATGGTTTGCACAATGCCCCTCAGTTGAGATTCAACTGATATTTTTCTCATGATTAGATTGGGCATACGGGTTTCTAAAAGGAAGACTACATAAGTAAAGTGCCATTCTCATCATTGTTGATATTAACCTTAATCAGCTGGTTGAGAAGTTTTGCCAGGTTTCTTTAGAAAGAAGTTATTCTTCTCTCCCTTTGTATATTGTACTGAAAGGATTCAGAAAGTCTTCCCAAACTGTGCCACTTTGGCATGTGGAGAATTTTGAGCTGAAGGGAATCAAGGCCCAGCACTCTCAAGAAAAAAATTTACCTCTCCCTTAAACTGCCTGGAAGAATTTAGATAGGGGTCCTGACCAAGAAAGAGAGCTATTACCAAGAGATAAAATTTTTATCTGAATTTCCTATCTGAATAGCATTACAAATACCTAATCACCAAACATCTGTTCTTATTGTCCTGTGACTCACCCTCTTCCCTTTGAAACCCCAGGTCCCTATCTCATTTCTTAGCACAAAGTGGCATACAAGCTTCAAATCCTGGCTTGTCTTTGGGTCTCATATTCTTAAGGGACACTTGTATGTGTGTAATTAAATTTGTTTTGTATTAATTTGATTACTAGACCTATCGAAGAACTGACTAAGCACACTTTGGAAAGAAGTCATGATACCCAGCCTTTGCTTAATGAAGGGACAATTATACTCTACCTTCTTTAATGTGGAGTATCTGCATAAATTATTTGGAATTCTTCTGCAAAGGAAATTAGCCTATCATTTCACATTTATTTATTTAATTATTGTGTGTGTGTATCTGTATTTTAGTACTTCCTTGTTTTTTAGCACAATAAGATGCTCCAGATTCATCCTGCATATTCCCTGCCTCAAGAGTAAACCATTTCTCCAAGGAGTTCTTGGAAAATGATACTAGAAACCAAAATCTGTGTGCTGAGTGTGCTCATTGCTACTGGGGTATCATTGCTTCTAGGTCTTCTTGGCAGAAAGAGCAAGGAAATTTATGTGTGTATGCATACTATATATGTATCTATACTTACAGATACTAACATATCTATATGTTATGTATATAGATATTAATATTTCTATATGTGCTCATCTAAATGAAGCTAAACATGAGTTCATACTGATGTCTCCAGCTCTAATCCTTTACCTATAGATTATTCTAGCCATGCTTATATGTAACATTCTGATTCAATACTGAGAAACCTTACACTCACCATTCACCATCTACTTTCTTTTCAATTCCATATTTGTGTAGTTTCAGATGTGTTAACCCATATTCTGAAAAAAAATATCCACCTAGAGTACCATACATGTGTGCAGATCCTTTTGTCTTTAGTATCATATACTCATTTCTAAAATTACTTAGGTCCACACTTTTTCTCCCTGCTCTCTTCTGAAAGGATGTGTCATACATTTGTAATACAGTTAGATTCTTTTGTCACAGCCTGCATTACATTTTGGGGGCTCCTGACTTCCTAAATGATTTTTGTATAAGGTTCCTCTCTGTGTTGTAAAGTTCTATGCTTTTTGATGGTGGCATATTTTCATGTACTCACTATTATGGTACCAGAGAAAAGTAGTTTCACTACCTTAAAAGATCCCTTCTAATTCAACCGTCTTACCTCTCCAAATTATTGGCAACTGCTATTTGTTGTCTCTACAGTTTTGCCTTTTCCAGAATATAATATAAATGGAATCACACAATATGTGGTCTTTTCAGACTGACTTCTTTTACTTAACAATATGTATTGAAGATTTACAGTTTTTATGTGGCTTGATAGCTTATTTCTATTTATCACTGAATAATGTTTCATTGTACTCCATCGAAAGTTTGTTTATTTATTCACTTACTAAAGGATATCATGGTTGTTTCCAGTTTTGTCAATTATGAATAAAGTAGCTATAAACATTTATAGGTGTTTTTTGTGTGGGCATAAGTTTTCAATTCAGTTGGATAAATACCCAGGAGTGCAATTGGCAGATCACATGGTAAAAGGATGTTTGGCTTTGTAGAAAATTGACAAACTGTCTTCCAAAGTGGCTGTGCCATTTTGCATTTCCACCAGGAATGAACAAGAGTTCTTTTTTCTCTTTATCCTTGCCAGCAAATGATTTTGTCAGCTTTCGGGAATTTAGTCATTCTAATAAATGTGTTGTGGTATCTTGTTGTTTTAGTTGACGTTTTCCTAATGGAAAATGGTGATGAATACCTTCTTACATGATTATTTATAATTTGTGTAGATTCTTTGGTTATATTCTGACCTTTTGCCCCATCAGTATCTCACTCCTATAGCAGAAGGATGTTTTTGCTTTATTGAACATACGTGATTCTATGTATCATTTTAAACTCTGTTATGCCATCCAGCAGGCCAAGGCAGGGCCTGCTACATTTGATATGACAATCAAATGATGCGGCTAGAAAATTTTGAATATATGTGTAATTATAAAAATATATACTTATCCACACCTTTATCCAGGAATAGCTACCTTAACCAATTTGTTACAACTTCTTCTGGACTGTTTTCTCCTGTGGGATTATCTTTCCCTTTACATATTTTTTCTTTATATTGGACATTTAATTGGTTTTCAACTTTTTCTAATCTTAAATCATGCTGAAACAAACCACATGCTTCATAAATCTTTGACCTCATTTTAGATTAAACCCCAGAATTAGAATTATCATATAAAATTCTAATAGTCCTTTAAAGTTCTTTGATATACACATCCAAGTGTTTTTTTTGTTTTTTTTTTTTTCACAGAATTGCTAACATTTTATTTTCACTGGCAGATACTGAGAATGCTTACCATTACACTCCCACCAGCACTAAGGTCAGTGGTTTTCATTTTTGTCAGGCTGTCAGCCCAACATGGTATCTTATGTTAATTTAGATGTATTTAAATAACTAGTTTTTAATTTTTTTATTATATGTGAAATTAGTTTCCTATAATAGTTTTTGTAAAGTACTAATTTGTGGTCTCAGTGACAATTCATTCAGTCTGAGTCACAGACACAAATTGCTTCTTTTGCTGTCTTGGATGTGTGTCCTTCCTCAGGGATCAAGTCCAAGGGAGCATATGGAGCACAGAGCCAGTTTTAAGCTCAGACAGAGCTCAGCACCACAGCCTCTCCATGTACTATGGTTTTGAAATGAGATAATGGCTAAGTCTTTGAGCCTCTGTTTCCTCATTTGTGGAGTAGGATCATCACCTATGCTTCACAGGGCTTTCATAGAGATGAAATGAAATAATACATGTGTCAGGCCTTCATCTTTTTAGCTCTTTGCCTGGTATTGCTTGGGGATTTAACTGTTGTGTAAATTTATTCATTGCTGTGAACAGGGAATTTACTATTTAGAAAAGGAATGTTACATACAAGAGATGAGGCTGACCTTACTGAAGAGTGCACAAAAGAAATCTTGGTATAGGGTTTAGGCATTGGGCTATATCTGGGTATATAATTTTTTGTTTCTTTGTTGAAGGACCACGTTTGAGGAACTGCAGTTTACAGGTTATATATATATATATATAAAATGCTTCATCCTCTCTCAAGAAAGGCTTAATAGTTTGTTATTAACTTATTTACTGCCAGTTAGCATGAAGAGAATAGATTTACCTACAGTGGTTTACCACTTCTCAACAGACTCTAGTGACCAGGCAGCTGAGGGCATGTACAGAATCATAAACAAAGAGTAATAACACATCTAAGGGAAATTATGCTGCAAGTCAACATGAATGAAGCAGACTGGCAAAAAAAAAAGTTGACAATTTTAACAACAAAAAATTATCCTTTAGAGGAGATTCAATTAGAGCACAGAAATTACTTCCTGAAATTTAAATTTTATGGACAAACTGGAAAAACATTTAACAATTAGAACAAATGTACCAAAGGAATAGAAATAATGAAAGGAAAAAATGTTAGAAACTGAGAGTAGTTTTAGGGAATATAACAATAAAATAATTCAGCAGTCCAAAGAGATAAAAATAAATAGTTCAAAGAGAGATAATAACTAAACAAAGAAAATTTCTCAAAAAAAAAAAAAAAGAAAATTTCTCTGTGATAAAGCCTTGTCATCAAAAACTGAATATCCACAGATGAAAGAATGAAATTAGACCTTCTATCTTGTACCATATACAAAAATCCACTCAAAAATGGATTAAGCATTTAAACATAAGACCTGAAAATATAAAACTTCTAGAAGAAACATAGAAGCAAATCTTTATGACATTGGTTCTTGGCAATGATATCGTGGATATGTCATGAGAAGTTCAGGCAACAAAAACAAACACAAACAAGTGGAATTATACCCAACTAAAAAGTTTCTGGACAGCAAAGGAAACAATCAGAGTGAAAAGACAGCTTACAGAATAGGAGAAAATGTTTGCAAACCATACATTTGATAAGGGATTAGTATCCAAAATATATAAGGAGCTCCTATAACTTATTTGTAAAAACTCTAATAACCCGATTTAAAAATGGACAAAGGACCCGAACAGGCATTTCTCCAAAGAAGTTATACATGGCCAACTGGTACATGAAACATCACTAAACATTAGGGAATGGAAGTCAAAACCACAGTGAGATATTATTCTACACCTATCAGGATGGCTATTATCAAAAATACAAAAAGCAAGTATTAGTGAAGATGCAGAACCCTTGCATATTGTTGGGAATGCAAAATGGTGCAGCCATTATAGAAAACAGTATGAAAGCTCCCCCCAAAACTTAAAAATAGAGCTGCCATATGATTCAGCAATCTCACTACTAGGTATTTATACAAAATAATTGAAATAAGAGGGGTACCTGGGTGGCTCAGTGGTTGAGTATCTGCATTTGGCTTGGGTTGTGGTCCTGGGATGGAGTCCCACATCTGGCTTCCCACAGGGTGTCTGCTTCTCCCTCTGCCTATGTCTCTGCCTCTCTATCTGTGTCTCTCATAAATAGATAGATAGATAGATAGATAGATAGATAGATAGATATAGATAGATAATCTAAAAAAAGAAAAATTGAAATAAGAATCTCAGAGATATCTGTACTCCCATGTTCATTGAAGCATTAGTCACAATAGCTAAAATATGGAAACAACTAAAGTCTCCATGGGAAGATGAATAAAGAAAATTTGGTCATAAACATATAATGGAATATTATTCAACCTTTAAAAAAGAAGAGATTTCTGCAATATATGAATGGAGAACCTGAGGATATTATGCTAAGTGAAATAAAGCAATCATAGATAAATACTACACCATTCCACTTAAATATCGAAAATAGTCACATTTATGGAATCAAAGAGTGAAATGGTAGTTGCCAAGGGCTGGGGGAGGGGAATGGAGAATTGCTAGTCAACAAGACAAAGTCTCAGCCAAGCAATATCAGTAAGCTCTAGATATCTGCTGTACAACATTGAACGTAAAGACAACAATAATGTATTGTATACTTAAATTCTTTTTTTTTCTTAAATTCTTTATAAGAGAAATTTCATGTTGTGTTCCTTCGACAATAAAATAAATAACAACTTGAGTCTGAAGATTGAAAAATATTCACTAGGTGGAGAAAAGATTCCTTTAAAAAATAAAGAGATGCCTACACATGTCTTCTTGAAATTCTGACATTTCAAGTATAAAGAGAAAATTGTTTCAATTTCCAAAGTGAATAAACAGACACAACTGAAATTAGCATCAGACCTTTCTTCTCTGGCACTCAGAGACAGTGAAATAATGTCTAGAGAATACTAATAAGAAATAATTTTTGCCCAAGAACATGTTTCCAACTAAAATGCCATTAACTTGTCAGTATTAAAGATGATATTTTTGGATATGCATTGATTTAGAATATATTACCTGCCAATTTATAGGTGAATAAAACACTTGTAAAAGTTTCTGAAGGCAATAGTACTTCAATTGCAAAAGAAATCTCAAGATAGATGGAAACATTGCCAATCCCTGAATCATGCAATATATAAAAGTCTAATATATATATATTATTGGCTTTCATTTTACTGTTTATTTTACTGTTTCATTATATATATATATATATATATATATATATATATATATATTAGACTTTTATATATATATATATATTTTAATATATATAGTTTGACAGAGAGCTAGTACTATGTGTTAATGATTGCTGAAAAATAAAAGGTATGATTTAAGGGCAATCCTATGGAAATTTTTAAAGATATATTTAAAGAAAACATCCCATAAAGAAATCAATTTCAATCCACAAACTGTCCAGAAAACACTAACACAGAACATTACATATTACATGTATTTTTATAAAATATAAAATATATAATTGCTGAACTTCCTGAATAGAGAAATCTCTTTGCATCCATTTAGATGATTAAGTCACATTTAATGAGAAAGGGAAACACTGGCTCACACACTTCTTCATGCAGGAAGTGTGACCTTTCCGCTTAAGGAGGAAAATGTCCCTTAGACATTTTTATATAAACATTCAGTATTAAAAGAAAATAGAACAGTATTTTCTAAGATCTCATGAAATGGAAGTATGGCCAAAATTCTATTCCAAGGCAAAGAGCCTTTTAATTATAAATGCTGTAGAACAAACATTTAAAAAATTGCATAGATCCTTTCAGTTGGTCTTGAAAAAAGTGCTGAAGACAAATTTCAGATAATCAACAGATTAATGAACATACTAGGTGGAGAAAAGAAGACATTTGAGATTAAATCTATTGATTGAAGTAAAATGAAAGCCAATGTGGGAATGTGTTGTGAGTGTTGTAGGTCCTAATGCTGTCAAGAAATACCCAATTAGCCATAACTCCAAAGAAGAAGGGTAAAGAGTGATTTGAATTTTCTGGTGCCTTGTCTTTTAAAGCCAGCAGCGAGATAATAATTTCAAAATGAACAAATAAGAAAATAGAGGGATAAGTGTTTTTAAATTTCAAAGGTAAATACTAAATAATGATCAACTAAAATACAGTGGTGGAAGAGAGACTAGGGAAGGTATTTAGTGCTGGGAATACACCAGGGTCATTATTACAGTGAGCAAATAACGGATGCTTTAAAAACAGAGGATTGTGTTTTTAGTGGTGTTAGAAGTATAAAGTTCATTGCTGGAACAAAAGTTAAATAAAATCTTCCAGGTTGGTTAAAGATACACAAACATAAAACCAAACAAAGCAAACACTGTAAATGAAAGTTATAAGCTCAAAAGAATTTGCAATAAAATTTACTGACAGGAATTTTACTCCAACTGTAAAGGGTAGGTAACTCTAAGTCTATGTAAACTGTTAGAAAACAGACAAAAAGCAAAAAAATCTCTCAAATTATTTAAATAAAATTTATGAAACATAGAACAATAATAAAAGAACAAAATAAAACTACTGACTGATGAAACATAGATATTGATGAAGCATTCTAAACTAAATATTTAGTATTCCATCAAACAATATTAAAATATTTTATTAATTTCTGGTTTATTTTTTAAATACAAGTGTAATTAATTACTGAGAAATATCATAATACAGTTTTTTGAATAAACTACAATTTTGTTAATATAATTGATACATTTATGTATAAAAAAGGGATTATTTCTGTAGATGCTGAAAAGACAGTTTTTAAAATTTCAACATTTGTTTCTGATGGAACACTTTTAAAATATAAGAACAGATTAAAAGTACTCTATTCTAATGTATCAAAAAAATAAGGAATAAAAAGAACAGATACCCCTATTGGGGCTTATGTTTAGCACAAGGGTGGCAGCACAAAGAAAAGGGTCCTTCAGGCTTACTTCTCAAAGGCAGGGGAAAGGTTTTAAAAGTTTTAATATAATTAAATTTAATGTATGTGTGTGCATAACCTTACATAAAGGCCAATATCATGTTTGATAAGAAAACACAAGAATCTCTTCCATTAAAAAGAAGTAAAAGACAAGGATGTGAAACATTACCCTAGTATTTAACATTGTTCCAGAATTACTAGCTAATGTGAGAAGCCAAAGACATGAGATGAAATAAAATTGTCATCAATTATAGTCCATAAATTTATATATTTGAAATATATAAGAAAATTGGAGGAAGAAAATATTAAAGCAAATGAAGGATGCAATCAATAGATTAAATACAAAATTAATACACAGAAATTAATTGACATCATATATACAAGCTACAACTAGGTAAACAATTTAATGGCAGAATAATTTTTTACCAATAAGAATAAGTAAACATTTAAGAATAAACTTAATAAGAAACATGTAATATTGATATGAAGAAATACTTAAAATGCTTCTGAGTGATACAAAAAGAAGCATCAACAAATGGAAATGTTACCAACTCAGGACATTGGGCACCTAGAAAGTGACTGGATCCAAATGGATATTCTAGGCAAGGCTTTTATTGGGTCTTATACTTTTTATTTTTGTTTTTCTCTTTTTTCTTTGGAGAGAGAGAGAGAGAGAGAGAGAGAAAGAGACAGCAAGAATGGGGAGCAGAGACAGGTAGAGGGAGAGAATCTTAAGCAGACTCCCTGAAGAGCTGGAACCTACTGTGGTGCTGATCTTGTGACCCTGAGATCATGATCTGAGTGGAAATCAAGAGCTGGGGGCTCAACCACCCAGATACCCCTATTGGAGCTTATGTTTGAGCACAAGGGTGACAGCACAAAGAAAATGGTCCTTCAGGCTGATTTCTCAAAGGCAGGGGAAAGTTTTTAAAAGGACTGAGGCAAGAAAGGACTGATGTTTAAATGAGTAGAGATGGGGATTTCTTGGTGCCTGTGTGCTTAAAGATCATTCCTTTTATTGTGTGTTTAAATAGCATGTTAGATCTCCCTCCTTGGGTATGATTTTTAGTATTATAATGAGGAAGAAGTCATGAAAGGTCAGCACTGGGGTCTACCTTGACCCTTTGGCTCTATCTTTGCTAATCTTCATTCATCATACTCCAGTACCTCCTTTAGGTAAGCATCCTTGCTTCCACATTTCTGCAAAATATGTTACTCAAGGGGCATCAAGAAATCAAGAAATCCTGGATTTTATGGTTAGGCTTGTGGGATCTGAGTACAGTCTCTGCTCTGTCTTAGAAAGATAGTCCCTTTTCTTGGATAAGAAGAATTAGTATCATAATGATATTGAGTGGCACTTTAGTAATTTACACATTAACATAATTACAATAAAATACCAACAGAATATGTTTTTGGAAGCCCAACAAACTGATTACAGTTTGTATTAAGAAATAAACAAATAGATGCCAAGAAAATTATAAGTAAGCTTTACCAGAATTTAAAACATATTTTAAGATTTCATAATTAAAAGAATGATGCCTGCTCTTGAAGAGAAAAATAAATGGAAAAATTGCAAGTATCCAAATACACTCAATTCATGTGACCAAGTTAGAATAAAAATTGGTAGGGAATAGATTCACAAATGGATTATGAAAACTGCATATCCAAGTAAATTTATATGCCTTCTTTACATTTTTACCAAAATAAATTAAAAATACATTAAATACTTAAATCAAAAAATCTAAACAAAAAATAACTCAATAAAATGTAAGAGAATGTTGATAGGGAATAGGCAATGCCTTTGTTGGTATGATACAAAGATACAGCACCATAAGAATGGTAGTTGTTGGAGCTGGGGGAGGAAGGCATGAAGAGTGAATATTCATTAGGTGCAGAGGGTCTGTTTGGGAATGAGAAAGAATACTGTGAAAGAAAGAGCTGGGTTTTGTTTTTTTTTTTCATCTTTGCTTCTTTCTGGCTATTCTTGTTAGGACCTGCACCCCCACCCCACTCTACACACACCCTGCAGTGCAAAAAGCTCTATCCTCCCTGTAAGGGACAAAGGCATAATGGTGTCTTTTGAGTCTTTCAGCACAGTGGATGTTATCTAAGGAATGACCAGACAGAGACATCATGTGCCTACTCTAGATCACTGGCACTCAATATCAATGATAAGATCCCTGGTTTCAGATGAATGAGTTATGAGGGATATCTGGACCCTATCCTTGTTCTGACCAATTCCTGGATACCTGAAAGGACACATACACCAGACCACAATTGCCCATAAAAACTCCAGACCCCAGACAAGGGGGAGACTCCCTCCTTTCCTTTCTGAGATTCCTGGATACGCAGTTTGTCTGCATCTGCTTTCTCTATATCTTCAATTATCTCTGCTTTTACCTCCTACTGGCTCATGTTTGGTTTTCATACTGTGTAAAGCCAACGACTCTCTTGGCTAGTCCTTAGACCTGGCCTGCCTGCATCAGGAAGACGAAGAAGTTCTGGAGATGGATGGTGGTGATGGTTGTACAACAAAGTCAATGTACTTAATGCTATAGAGATTAATTAAAAATGGTTAAAATGTTAAATTTTATGTTGTGTATATTTTACCATAAAAAATTATAGCAACATAAAACAAAAGTAACTTTAAAAAATCAATAGCAACCACTCATTACCATAAATAAAATCAGAAGACATATAATCTTGGAAAGGTTTGTTGTTGTTTTTTTAATTAATTTATTTGAGAGAGAGAGAGAGAGAGAAGAAGTGGGAGGGGCAGAAGGGGAGAGAGAGAGAGAGTGAGTGAAAGAGAAAGAGAGAATTTCAAGCAGACTCCCCACTAAGCACTGAGCTCAATCCTATGACCCTGACATCATGACCTGAACCAAAACCAAGAGTTGAGTGCTCAAGTGACTTGGCCAGTCAGGGGCCCCCAGGAAAGTTTTACTCAATTTGTATCACAGGAAAATACAAATTTTATTAATTTATAATGAGCACCTTTAATCAACAGAATCCTCAACGAAGCAACAGAGAAATAGAAAGACAAAGATTTTATTTTTTTTGCAGGAAATAAAATTACTCCTATATATGTGAATAGACAATCAATTGAAATCATAATGCTATTTTCCCTTAGACTGTCAAAGATTAAAATGGTTGATAACATACTTTGTCCACACGAGTGCAGAAACCGAGGCACTGGCATATGATGGGGATCACACAGTTTGGCCATAACTACTGATGAAGTTTTGGAATATAGATGAGTTTTGCTGGGGTGAGGTCCGGAGACAATGACCAAGAAAGAATTCTTGAGATGTCTTTGGTGCAAAACGGTATTTTTTTTAAAGCATAGGGAGAGGACCTGTGGGTAGGAGGAGCCAGGGTTGTGTGTAGCCACTGATTATAAACCCTGGAGTTGAGAGGGGTAAGGAAAAGGTAAATTTCAAAAGGCTTTCATATGCTAAAGAGGACCTACAAGATACTGGAGGCCTTCCCATTGTCAAGTTAAGGTGGTTTTTCCCTCTAGCAATGCATTAACATTAAGACAGTAGGGAACTTCCTGAGGAATGTCACACATACCCCACCCAAGGGGGGTGTCCTTTGTGGGATATCAGTTGTGCTCAGCTAGCCCTCTGTTCCCCATCAACTACTATTCAAAACAAAACCACAGGCCCAAAATATGGCGTCACTTAAGTGAGGCCCCAAGTCAGTAAACTAAGATGAATACCTAACCTAATGGCAATTTTACCACCTCTCTTCCCAAATGTAGTCTTAACTTGTCAATTAGGAATTTTCTGATCAACACCAATAAATTAATCTGTCACATGGGCCCTCTGGATCCCACAGGGGAAGATGAGGTAACACTTGCCCTACTCCCTAAGGGAAGGTGACCTTGTCTGGAAGAATCCTTTCTTTCCTTTTGTTTATATCTTTCTTGCCCTACCTTCCTTCCTATAGAAACTTCCCATTTTGCAAGATTCCTCAGAGCTCCCTTCTACTTGCTAGATGGGATGTTGCCTGATCATGAGTTGTATAATGAAGCCAATTAGATCTTCAAATTTAGGGATCCCTGGGTGGCTCAGTGGTTGAGTGTCTGCCTTCAGCCCAGGACATGATCCTGGAGTCTTGGGATCAAGTCCCAGATGGGGCTTCCTGCATGGAGCCTGCTTCTTCCTCTGTTTATGTCTCTGCCTCTCTCTGTGTCTCTCATGAATAAATAAGTAAAATCTTAAAAAAATCTTTTTACAAATTTACTCAGGTGGATTTTGTTTCTTAACATGTTGAAGTTTAAAAGACATACACCCCTTGCTCAACAATTGCACTGATAGAAATACAGCCTATAGATATACTCACACATGTGCAAATGAAAAATGTATGGGAGCCTTCGTTGCAGCATTGTTTGCAGCAAAAGATTGGGAAAAATAATTAAATGAACATAATCCAGCGCTAAAAGAATGAGACTCTGGTATATGAACTAATATAAACTGAACTCCAAGATTTATCATTAAATGAGCAAAGTGAGGTACGAAACAGTGTGCTGCATCCTGCCATTCACTGAAAAGGCATATAGAGGTGCATGTGCTTGTTAAGCATCAACTCCTTCTATATACATATATTATATATAATATATATAATTAGTAAGAGTAACTATACCAAAAAGGAAATTGGGAACATGAGAAAAGAATGGGTGCATTATATATTCCCCTTTATATTAGTTTTCTGTGGCACCATAATAAATTAGCAAAGACTTTTTTAGCTTAAAACAATGGAAATTTATTTTCATAGTTCTAGAGGCTAGAATCTGAAATCAGCAAGCTTGAAATCAAAATATTGGCCAGGCTGAGCAGTCTCTGAAGGCTCTAGGGAGGATCTCCTTGCCTCTTCTAGTTTCTGGTGGCCCCAGGTTCCTCAGCTTATGACAACATAATCCAGTCTCTACTCTGTCTTCACTGGCCTTCTTCCCTCTGACTCTGATGTCCTTGCTTCCTAGAAGGACACCAATCAATGGATTTGGGACCACCCTTAATTCAGGATGATTTTATCATGAAATCCTAAAAAGATCTTCAATGATCCTATTTCCTAATAAGGAGACATTCTGTGGCTCTGAGTGGAACACATTTTTAAGGAACACTGTTCAACTCCATGCACTTGTGGACATCTTTTGAATCTTCTGAAATTAGCACTATGTATAAATTTATCACTTATCCTATAAGTTAGATGGTTAAAAACTATCAACAACAAAAGTTCCCATTTACACATGTGAATATATGATACCATTTATTTACATATATAAATGCATTTATATTTTCATAAGGTTTAACGAACAGACTTGTAAAGTGGTGTCCACCCAGTTAAAAGTGGCTACCTGGTGGAAGGACTAGAGGTAAAAATGTGACGGGGGATGGAGAGTTCAAGCCTATGTTCTCTGTATGTCTCCGTAATGGTTTACTAAACACAACACACAATTTATACTGTAATTTTTGGGAGAGACATTTTATGAAAGGTTATATTTTTAAATGAATACATTTGAGTCCTCATGATACAGGAGAGCTTGGTTATTGTCTCACAGAGTTGAAGAATGAATCTTGCAGGCACAGGAGAGTGAGTAAAGCAATAGAAGTTTATTAAGCAAAGATACAGAGAAAGCTCGCAGAAGTGAGAGGGGTCCCAACAAGGTATCCACTGACTGGCCTTTTATTGGGAACTTAACTAGGGAACCCAAGGCCTTGAGATGTCTTTGTGCTATCTCAAGTGATTGACATATGGCTCTTTGGGGGTCTGGTGAATCTCTGGGATTGTCTGGTAACCATCAAAGGGTGATACTCCCTAACACCTCAGAGCTAGGGAGTCTAATTTATTTTCTTCTCTGTTTTTACTGTCTTATCTCTGTTACCTTGGGATGGGTAGAAGCCTGACTCTGGACCATTTGGTGTCCTTGGGATTTGTGGGAGTCCACAGATTTATGGGAGCCCAACTCTGGGCCTTCCCTTTATCTGTCCCTGCCTAGCCCCATCTATCCCTAACTCATTCCTACATCACTAAAATTTTAAGAGACATATCCTTATAATTTAGAATAAACTCCCCATTGAACTTTTAAAATGATAATAATACTGACACTGTTTTTATCAGAAACAAGTTATTTGAAAAGTAGAAACATGGAAGTGACTTCCTAATCTTGCATACTAAAATTAAATCTGGTTAGGGCCCCTGGGTGGCTCAGTCAGTTAAATCTCTGACTTCAGCTCAGATCATGAACTCAGGGACCTGGGGTCGGCCCATACCCGACTCTGCACTCAGTGGATAGTCTATTTCTCCCTCTCCTTCTGCCTCTTCCCCTGCTCATGCTCACTCATGTGCTCTCTTTGTCTCTCTCAAATAAATAAATAAATAAATAAATAAATAAATAAATACATAAATAATATCTTTTTTAAAAGATTAAATCTGGTTATACTGCTCAGCTAAAAGTTCATATATGACCACTGCCCTGAACTTGTGAACACAGAGACTGCAAGATTTAAGAGAGCCAAGTGCTCCAAGTATTATGACGGAGGGGCGAAAAAGTTTTCCTTATCCTCCTTAGAGTCCCTGTCTGAGTGAAAAATACATCGCCAACAAAGACAGATTAGCAGGCAAAGAGCCTACACATGTTATTTATTGAATTGCCACATGTGTACTGGAGTCTTCACAAGGAAATGAATACTTAAGAAGTGGCCAGAGCAGGAAGCTTTTATATATTTTAGACAAAGAAATAATATATTTGTAAACAATTGACAAAACAAAGGGGATTGTGTTAGAGGGAGTAATGGTGAAAGAGTAACTAGGAAGGTAACAGTTCTCTAAGGTCTGTTTGAACAGATTTCATGGTCCCCAGCACCCTGTCTCTGGTGATAAAAATCCTTCCTGGCATTTGGAGGGCACTCATATGAAAGATTTATGACCTGTTTCAGGTGGAGGCAAGGAGTCAGAGTCAACTTGCTTCTGCCATTTTCTCAAGTTCCTTCAGCTTAAGAATTCAGTATGCAGAAATCTATTTGGGTAACATGTCCTGAGCCCTGTCAAGTGGCACAGGAAAGATTTGCCATCTGTTCTGGCCATGGGGATTCCTGAGGCCTGTCCTGGTAGGATAACCAGGTGGTAGATAGACAGATGTGGGGCACCCAGAACGTCTGGGACCTCCCCACTTCATCAGGCAGCCCACTCTTGGAGGGAAAACACAGCAGGTCAAATCTCTCAAACGGTTATTCAAAAAAAGAAGAAATCTCTTCCTGGCAAAACAACTCTAAAATATATGCCAGGTTGATCGAGAGTTGTTTTTGACTAGAAAATATAGTCTTTCCTTCTCTCCACCTTAGGTCTTTAGGGGTTTATACTCATTACTGTTCAATATTACAGGAGTGCAGGAGTGCCTTACTTTGTGGGAGGGGGAGATTTTGCTCCCTCTGAAAATGGGCAGAGCAAGCTGGAGGGCCAAATGCTGCTCCTCTGGGGGAGTGCTCCTGGCCTGCTTCCTAGAGGGCTCCCAGTCTGAACAGGGAACCCTGTTCTAGCAATGGAGGTTGCAGGGTTTGTTCAACAGCTGAGAAGGAGGAAGGGGAACAGCTTGTTAATCTTTCTTTAGGAGTTTAGTTTGTATTGAAAGCTCAGGAAGCTCAAATTCAGCCTGAGCCTAGCAGATAGTCATTGCTGGAGCAAAGTCATATGCAGAGCCCCAGTGATGTAGGAATGAGTTAGGGACAGATGGGGGCTAGGCAGGGAAGGAAAAAGGAAAGGCCCAGAGTTGGGATCCCATAAATCTGTGGACTCCCACAAATCCCAAGGACACCAACTAGTCCTGAGTCACCTACCCATCCCAAGAAAACAGAGATAAGACAGTAAAAACAGAGAAGAAAATAAATTAGACTCCCTAGGTCTGAGGTGTTAGAGAGTATCTCCCTTTGGTTACCAGACTATCCCAGAGATTCACCAGACCCCCAAAGAGCCATATGTCAATCACTTGAGATAGCACAAAGACATCTCAAGGCCTTGGGTTCCCTAGTTAAGTTCCCAATAAAAGGCCAGTCAGTGGATACCCTGTCAGGACCCCTCTCACTTCTGCAAGCTTTCTCTGTATCTTTGCTTAATAAACTTCTATTGCTTTACTCACTCTCCTGTGCCTGCAAGATTCATTCTTCAACTCTGTGACACAATAACCAAGCTCTCCCGTGTTACCAACAGGTGCTACAGAAGGAAGCCAAGGAAGTTGGCAGGGATGTGAGGATGCAGAGTGTGGTGTGTGTCAGGAAAGTGGACTTTCTGAGGCTGTAAAGGTGAATGTCCACTGAACCACAACCAACCACAGACATTCTGAGTTGCCCCACCCCAGAGACACAGTGCAGAATACACTTCACCTTGCCAAGATTAGCTATGTTTGGCTTTTGAGAACTGGGTGAAATTATCTTCCTCTTTAATCAGTGAGATGGAAATAATCATTCTCTGGGATTTTATTTTTCCCTTGTTTGGAAAGTTGCACCTAGAAGTGTAATGGGGGTGCTGAGTTTCCTCCCAAGACACGTCATAGGGCAATAAATCAGTGTGCTGAGTGCTAGACATGACATGGTACAGGAGCCTCCCCTCCTTGCTGTGTGAGTGACATGTAGGTGGGTGGCAGGAAGAGAAAGGGCAGATCTCAAAATCACCCAATATAGCATAACACCCAATGCTCATCCCATCAAGTGCCACCCTCAGTGCCTGTCACCCAGTCACCCCAACCTACCACCCATCTCCCTTTCCACCACCCCTTGTTCGTTTCCCAGACTTAGGAGTCTTTCATGTTCTGTCTCCTTCTCTGATATTTCCCTCTCATTTTCTACCTTTCCCCTTTATTCCCTTTCACTATTTTTTATATTCCCCAAATTAATGAGACCATATAATATTTGTCAATCTCTGATTGACTTATTTCACTCAGCATAATACCCTCCAGTTCCATCCATGTAGAAGCAAATGGTGGGTATTTGTCATTTCTAATGGCTGAGTAATATTCCATTTATACGTATATCACATCTTCTTTATCCATTCATTTTTCCATTCATTCATTTTTTCCATGGACACCGAGGCTCCTTCCACAGTTTGGCTATTGTAGACATGTCTGCTATAAACATTGGGGTGCAGGTGTCCCGGAAGTTCACTGCATCTGCATCTTTGGGGTAAATCCCCAGCAGTGCAATTGCTGGGTCTTAGGGCAGATCTATTTTTAACTCTTTGAGGAACCTCCACACAGTTTTCCAGAGTGGCTGCGCCAGTTCACATTCCCACCAACAGTGTAAGAGGGTTCCCCTTTTTCCACATCCTCTCCAACATTTGTGGTTTCCTGCCTTGTTAATTTTCCCCATTCTCACTGGTGTGAGGTGGTATCTCACAGTGGTTTTGATTTGTATTGCCCTGATGGCCAGTGATGCAGAGCATTTTCTCATGTGCTTGTTGGCCATGTCTATGTCTTCCTCTGTGAGATTTCTGTTCATGTCTTTTGCCCATTTCATGATTGGATTGTTTGTTTCTTTGGTGTTGAGTTTAATAAGTTCTTTATAGATCTTGGATACTAGCACTGTATCTGATAGGTCATTGGCATATATCTTCTCCTATTCTCTACGTTGTCTTTTAGTTTTGTTGACTGTTCTTTTGCTGTGCAGAAACTTCTTATCTTCATGAAGTCCCAATAATTCATTTTTGCTTTTGTTTCTATTGCCTTCATGGATGTATCTTGCAAGAAGTTGCTGAGGCCAAGTTCAAAAAGGGTGTTGCCTGTGTTCTCCTCTAGGATTTTGATGGAATCTTAACTCACATTTAGATCTTTCATCCATTTTGAGTTTATCTTTGTGTATGGGGTCAGAGAATGGTCTAGTTTCATTCTTCTGCATGTGGATGTCCAATTTTCCCAGCATCATTTATTGAAGAGACTTTTTTTCCAGTGGGTAGTCTTTCCTGCTTTGTCAAATATTAGTTGATCATAAAGTTGAGGGTCCACTTCTGGATTCTCTATTCTGTTCCATTGACCTATGTGTCTGTTTTTGTGCCAGTACCACACTGTCCTGATGACCACAGCTTTGTAGTACAACCTGAAATCTGGCATTGTGACGCCCCCAGCTATGGCTTTCTTTTTTAATATTCCCCTGGCTATTCAGGGTCTTTTCTGATTCAACACAAATCTTAAGATGATTTGTTCCAATTCTCTGAAGAAAGTCCATGGTATTTTGATAGGGATTGCATTAAACGTGTCAATTGCCCTGGGTAACATTGACATTTTCACAATATTAATTCTTCCAATCCATGACCATGGAATATTTTTCCATCCCTTTGTGTCTTCCTCAATTTCTTTCAGAAGTGTTCTGTAGTTTTGAGGGTATAGATTCTTGACCTCTTTGGTTAGGTTTATTCCCAGGTATCTTATGCTTTTGGGTGCAATTGTAAATGGGATTGACTCCTTAATTTCTCTTTCTTCAGTCTCATTGTTAGTGTATAGAAATGCCACTGACTTTTGGGCATTGATTTTGTATCCTGCCACATTGCCAAATTGTTGTATGAGTTCTAGCAATCTTGAGGTGGAGTCTTTTGGGTTTTCTATGTACAGTAGCATGTCATCTGTGAAGAGGGAGAGTTTGACTTCTTCTTGGCCAATTTGAATGCCTTTTATCTCTTTTTGTTGCCTGATTGCTGGGGCTAGGACTTCTAGTACTATGTTGAATAGCAGTGGTGAGAGTGAACATCCTGTGTTGTTCCTGATCTTAGGGGAAAGGCTCCCAGTGCTTCCCCACTGAGAATGATATTTACTTGGGCTTTTGGTACATGGCTTTTAAGATGCTGAGGAATGTTCCCTCTATCTCTACACTCTGAAGAGTTTTGATCAGGAATGGATGCTGTATTTTGTCAAATGCTTTCTCTGCATCTAATGAGAGGATCCTATGGTTCTTGTTTTTTCTCTTGCTGATATGATCAATCACATTGATTGCTTTAAGAGTGTTGAACCAGCCTTGCATCCCGGGGATAAATCCCACTTGGTCATGGTGAATAATCTTCTTAGTGTATTGTTGGATCCTATTGGCTAGTATCTTGTTGAGAATGTTTGCATCTGTGTTCATCAGGGATATTGGTCTATAATTCTCCTTTTTGGTGGGGTCTTTGTCTGGTTTTGGTATTAAGATAATGCTGGCCACATAGAACGCATTTGGAAGTATTCCATCTTTTTCTATCTTTCCAAACAGCTTTAGTAGAATAGGTATGGTTTCTTCTCTCAATGTCTGACAGAATTCCCCTGGGAAGCCATCTGGCCCTGGACTTTAGTGTCTTAGGAGGTTTTTGATGACTGCTTCAATTTCCTCCCAGGTTATCGGCCTGTGCAGGTTTTCTATTTCTTCCTGTTCCACTTTTGGTAGTTTGTGGTTTTCCAGAAATGCATCCATTTCTTCTACATTGCCTAATTTATTGGTGTAAAGCTGCTCATATAAGTTTTTAAGATCATTTGTATTTCCTTGGTATTGGTGGTGATCTGTCCTTTCTCATTCATGATTTTGTTAATTTGAGTCTTTTCTCTCTTCTTTTTAATAAGGTTGGCTAATGGTTTATCTATCTTATTCATTCTTTCAAAGAACCAACTCTTGGTTTTGTTAATTTGTTCCACAGTTCTTCTGGTCTCCATTTCATTGAGTTCTGCTTGAATCTTTATCGAGTCTCTTCTTCTATTGGGTGTAGGATCTATTTGCTGTTTTTTCTCCAGGTTCTTTAGGTGCAAGTTTAGCTTGTGTATTTGAGTTCTTTCCAGTTTTTGAATGGATGTTTGTATTGCGATGTATTTCCCCCTCAGGACTGCTTTTGCTGTATCCCAAAGATTTTAAATGGTTGTATCTTCATTATCATGTATCATTAGTTTCCATGAATCTTATTAATTCTTCTCTAATTTCCTGGTTGACCCTTTCATCTTTTAGCAGGATGGTCCTTAACCTCCATGTGTTTGAAATCCTTCCAAACTTCTTCTTGTGATTTAATTCTAATTTCACAGCATTATGGTTTGAAAATAGCAGGGGACGATCCCAATCTTTTGGTATCACTTCAGACCTGATTTGTGACCCGATATGTGGTCTATTCTGGAGAAAGTTCCATGGGCACTTGAGAAGAATGTGTATTCAGTTGCGTTTGAATGTAAAGTTCTGTAGATATCTGTGAAATCCCTCTGGTCCAGTGTATCATTTAAAGCTCTTGTTTTTTTGGAGATGTTGTGCTTAGAATATCTATTGATTGTAGAAAGCGCTACATTCAAGTTACCAAGTAAAGTGTATTATTATCTAAGTATGTCTTAACTTCGGTTATTAATTGATGGCTATACTTGGCAATCCCCACATTCGGGGCATAAATACTCATAATTGTTAGGTCCTCTTGTTGGATAGATCCTTTAAGTATGATATAGTGTCCTTCTTCATCTCTTACTACAGTCTTTGGGATAAACTTTAATTTCTCTGAGATAAGGATGGCTACCCATGCTTTCTTTTGAGGACCATTTGAATGATAAATCGTTCTCCAACCTTTTTTCAGGTTGTAGGTGTCCTTAAGTATAAATGAGTCTCTTGTAGACATCAAATAGATGGGTCTTGCTTTTTTATTCAGTCTGAAACCCTGCGCCTTTCTTTAAAAAAAAGATTTTATTTATTTATGCATGAGAGACACACAGAGAGAGAGAGGCAGAGTTAGTTACAGGCAGAGGGAGATGCAGGCTCCATGCAGGGAGCCTGACACGGGACTCAATCCCGGAACTCCAGGATCACATCCCTGGCTGAAGGCAGGCACTAAACCACAGCTCGGGCCCGGCAGCAGGAGCATCCTTGCTGTCTTGGGCCCTCCCGGCCTCTGCCTGTCCCGGGGGGAGCACCGGATCTTTGGCTGTGTCCCCCAGCGCCCTGGGCTCTGTGGCCTGCGCTGCTGGAATCGCGCTCCCGGGGCCGCGTAGCCCCCTCCGCGCAGAGCCGCTGCGGGAGCCGCTCGGGAGTTCCTCCTGGGCCGGAGCAGAAGCTGCAGCAGCTTTAGGGAGCTTGGCCGCGGGGTGTGGGGCGCTCTCCCCCGGGGCGCAGGTGTCTGTTAGTGTCCCCGGGAGCCTGAGGACATCCCCGCCCTTCTGGGTCCTGCTCCAACTCCCTGGGAGCTCCTTTCCGTCCGGGAAGGTTGGTGCAGCTCCTGCTTCTCCGGGCGGGGCTTTCCTGTCCTGGGGACACTCGCTGTGGGACCTTAGCCCGACTCCTCGCGGGCCCCTCCCCCTTGGATGCTTTTTTATTTCTTTATTATTTTTTTTCCATCTTCCTACCTTGATCGAAGTGCAGATTCTTCTCACTGTAGCATTCCAGCTGTTCTCTTTAAATCTCAGACCAAAATCGTAGGTTTTCAGGATGATTTGAAATTTATCTAGGTAAGTTGGTGGGGACAGGTGACTTGGGGACCCTACTCTTCCACCATTTTGCCCGCCCCTACCCTTCATGTTCTTTTTTTTTTTTTTTTTTTTTTTAATTTTTATTTATTTATGATAGTCACAGAGAGAGAGAGAGAGAGAGGCAGAGACACAGGCAGAGGGAGAAGCAGGCTCCATGCCCCGGGAGCCTGATGTGGGATTCGATCCCTGGTCTCCAGGATTGCGCCCTGGGCCAAAGGCAGGCGCCAAACTGCTGAGCCACCCAGGGATCCCAGCCTTCATGTTCTTATTGGCAAAAATGCACCTACCATTTGTTTAAGCTGCATGTAAATGATGAAAAGTGATTTGATCCATACTACTTTTTTCTCCTTGGCACAAGCACCGTGGTTTACATACTTTCCCTTGCCCTCTTCCTAAGGGCTCAAAATTCCAGTACTACTCTTCATTTAAAATGTCTGCTTTTCAGTGTAGGTTATTAAGAAACAGACAGGAGATTCACATTTCATGGTCATATACTAGGAAACCCTATTTTAGAAATAAAATAGGATGCACAGGAGTTGCCAATATATGCCATGGTTCTCAAACCAACCTTTATTTTTATTGAACGAAAGTTGCACATACATCTTTTATAACATATTAATCCTCTCTGTATTGGCACTCTTGTGTGCCAGTTGTTCCCTATATTACTTGTGTCTTCCCTGTTTTATTGTTGATTTTATTTGCTAAAAGTTTGTTGGTGATTTCATATAATATATATATATATATATATATATATATATATATATATATATATATTGCTGCTGCTGATCATCTGAACATGTGTGTGGGTCTATTTTATTGAATTAAATTGCTTATCTCTATTAATTGTTTCCTTCTAATTTCTTAGATTGTATTCTTTTTTATTTAGATGATTGAGTGGAAAGCTTAATTTATTTTATTTTAATCTGCCTTTGAATATACTCAATTCATTTAAGAATATGGTTTTCTAAATGTCCCTTTTGCCTCCCTCCTTCCATGAGATTAGAAATATGGTGCTCTTGTTATTCAGTTACAAATGGTTTATAATTTCTACTTTTTAAATAAGATTTTTACTTATTTATTTGACTGAGAGAGAGAGTGAGCACAGCAGAGTGACTGGCAGGCAGAGGGAGAGGGGGAAGGAGAAGCAGCCTCCCCCCTGAGTGCGGAGCCCAAACTCTGGGACCATGGCCTGAGCCAAAGACAGACACTTAACTGACTGAGCCACCCAGGCACCCCTACAGTTTCTACTTTTATTTGATTATTAATTTAAAGATATATAAATGTTTGACTCTTAAAAAAATTGTTTTCTTATTTTATAAAAATAAATGTGGTTTGAAGAGACAGTATCTTTTTTTGGTTACATATTTTATTTATTTATTCATGAGAGACACACAGAGAGAGGCAGAGACATAGGCAGAGGGAGAAGCAGGCTCCATGTAGGGGGGCCCGATGTGGGGCTCGATCCCGGAACTGTGGGATCACACCCTGAGACAAAGGCAGACGCTTAACTGCTGAGCCACCCAGGTGTCCCTGAATGATACAGTTTCTTAAAATTTATAGCAAATTTCTCAGAACAGGTTAATTTACTTTGAAAATTATATATGTGTTTGAAAAGAGCCTTTTCTTTCATGAATGAATGTAACCTTGGTAATTGTAAATTCAGAGTCTCCCTATCTTTGTTATTTCATCAATTTGACCTGTCCCTTCCTGAAAGAGATGAATACATCTACCCCTATGTAGAAATTGAGTTGTGTATTTTGAAGCTATAGAACTTTTCTTTAAAATTGTATCACACACATTCCTGAACAATAGATGGTTAAACATTTTATATTTTTGGAAAGCATTGAAATGAAAGCACATTTTACGTATTTTTCCTTTCTGTTTTATTGAAATATAATTGACATACAGCATTGTGTGAGTTTAAGTTGTACAGCATAATGACCTCACTTACATATATCTTGAAATGATTACCACAGTAAGTTTAGTTAACTTCCATCATCTCATAGACACACACACACACACACACACACACACACACACATGTGTTTTACTTTGTGATAACAACTTTTAAGATCCACTTTCTTGGGAATTTTCATATATACCACACAGCAGTGTTAACTATAGTCATCATGTTGTACGTTACATCCCCAGTACTTACACACCTTGTAACGGAAAGTTTCTACCTTTGACTACCCTCATCTGATACTTACTCTTATGTGATTTACTTATTTTCTTCATCATTATATTTCTGAGATTAAGTCACATTGATCAGGCCAGTATTCACTATTAATCTGGGATCTCATTAGGACAAATTCCCAATCTTAGATTAGGGATTAGGAGTCAATGACAATTATGAGTTGGGTGTACCAGCCACGTGGGACCAGTCTACGGTTATTGTGTTCACTGAGATTAGAGGCAGCCACATTTCCTCTCTCTCCTTCTTGTTCAGCTTCTGTGGCCCTAGTATCTCCAGGCCCTTGGAGTCTCTGTGTCCTTCTGGTCCTGATCCCACCACCCCCATCTCCACCCCCCAAATCAGCCACAGATGCTATATGTGCCCCTTAGGGAAGTGGGCTACAAAGCCAGCTCCCTGTTAACCTGGTCTCTGCTTTCATTTCATTCCAGGCTTCTGAGTCTTATTATCTTACCCACTCATTTCAAAAATATCTTAAAACTTTTCCACCATTTTTAACTGGCAGGAGGAGTTTTCAGGGTGTTAAATTCACCATACCATCACAAAAGGAAGTTACCAATTCTTGATATTTGCTTAATTTTAAAAACTTAAATAAATATATTCAAGAAATTTTAGAAAACAGAGAAATAAAAAGAAGAAATTAAAATAAAAATTAACCCAGCACCAAAAAGGAATCCTGGTATCCATGGTATCATGGTATACTCTTCTAGGCTCCCCCCGACCCCTACATGTACAAGTTCTTAAACAAAAATTTGTGCTTAAAACTTTTGTCATATGACTTTCTATGCTTTTTTTCCTTTCGTATACAGTTTTAAACAAAAAAATTCAGAACTATAATCTTCCTATGCTTTGGCCTTATTTTTATGCTCAATAATATCTTATGACCATTTCCTTAACTACTTAATATCATGTTGTAAAATAATTGCCCCCATGGCACTGTCTTCTTTGCTAGTTCCTGAATACACTGGCATACCCTTCTTCAGGCTTTCATGCTTGCTTTCTCTCTCCCTGACTCCCTTTGGCCCAGACACCTGTCTGACTCAGTACTCCAAGGGCACCCTCCCTAGAAAGGCCTTCTCAGGCAGGAGAAAATGGCATTGCTCTATCCACACCACACATCTTCATCTCCTCTGCTCCTGCTGCTGGGACCACCAACTGACCTCCCACTGTCTCTCTGGGATTGTATTTATTTCCACGGAAGGAAAGTGACCTGCTTCATTTTGTCCTCTGCTATATTTTCAGCATCTAGACTGTTTTGCCTTGTGAGGATTGCCCTGGTTGTGATTTAGCTGCTTTTATACAAGCCTTATCTTGATGGAAAAGGGCATCACTGAAGAGCAGATTTTTCCCCATTTCTTAAAATTAAGAACCTAGGTACTTCAATTATATGCAAAGAATGCAGAGTTCATCACCCTTTGCACTCCCTGATGCTCTTCCTCCTACCCCATGCACCCCTCCTCATCCACCAAATCTGTCATTCCTACTCCACATCTAAATAAGGCAATAGCCTAGTATAGACAGTCTTCTGCTTGAAGTTAAATGCTTGGGCAGCCCTGGTGGCGCAGTGGCTTAGTGCCACCTGCAGCCCAGGGTGTGATCCTGGAGATCTGGGATCGAGTCCCACCTCAGGCTCCTGCATGGAGCTTGCTTCTCCCTCCTCCTGTGTCTCTGCCTCTCTCTCTCTATGTCTATCATAAATAAATAAATAAATCTTAAAAAAAAGAAACTAAATGCTCCAACTCGCTGCTTTATTGATATTCCTTTGTGGTTATTTGCTTCTGAACAGTGTCCTTTTAGGTTGTTTCTGCTTTTCCAAAAACATATCCTTTTCCTAAGATGACAATGAGTGTCTAAATTTCTTTTGTTTTTCTATATTTGTTTGTTCTTGGTTATTGTCTTTGCCCATTTTCCTAAAGTGACATTTCTTCTTTTAAAAAAAAATTAAAAGATTTATTTATTTATTTGAGAAAGAGAGAGAGCACAAGCAGGGGGAGGAACAGAAGGAGAGGAACAGGGGAAGAGAGACAAGCAGACTCCATGTTGAGTGTGGAGCCCAACTCGGGGCTGGATCCTATGACCCAGAGATCATGACTTGAGCCAAAACCAAAAGTTGGAGGTTTAACCAACTGATCCACCTGGGCACCCCCCTTCCTGCCTTTTTAAAAATTGTTTTTTATTCCTCTTTGTAGATTCGTAAATACTTTTCTCCAGCTTTTAAATTGCCTTTTAATTTTTCTGATGGCTTTTTCTGGGGTATTCTAGCTTTTAGTTTCTTTTTATCCTGTTTGATCTAGAAAGGTATTTCTCATCTGAGAGACTAAACATTAGTCAATATTTTCTTTAATCATTTCTAAATTTTTAATTATAAAATAGTTCAGAAAAGTTGAGGGATAAAATGTAAAGCATTTATGTACATGCCAATTGCCATCAACAGATAACTCATGTCATTTGCTCTAGAATATTAATCTTTTTAAATGAAACATTACAAATACAGTTTAGTCCCATCACTCTCCCTGGCTTTGGTCACAGAAGTTACTATTAAATTTGGTGAGTCTTCTTTAGCATGCACACCTTATTTTGTACTTTGTACAAAAGAGCAAAAACATTCAATTTGTATTTGTTCATAATATATAAATACTGTTCATTTATATGTTGAGATATTTGTATAAGAATTACAATTCTTTATTATTCAAACATAAAAAAGAAGAAATTTGTGACAACATGGATGAATATTGAGAGCATTATGTTAACTGAGATGAGCAGACAGAGAGAAAAGACAAATATTGTATGATCTCACGTATATGTGGAATCTAAACCAAAACTCAGACCAAAAAACTCATAGAAAAACCTTATCAGAGGTTGTGGTGGCATGTGGGGATTGGAAAAAGATGGTCAAAAGATACAAACTTTTGGTTATAAGATAAATAAGTACTGGGGATGTAATGCACAACATGATGACTATAGTTAACACTTAAGACACAGAGGAAAGTTGCTAAGAGAGTAAATCTTAAGAGTTCTCATTACAAAGAAAAATAGTTTTTTTCCTTTTTCTTTGTATCTATATGAGATGATGGATGTTAACTTATTATAGTAATCATTTCATAATATATGTAACTCAAGTCATAATGATGTACACTTTAAACTTTTTCAGTGTTGTATGTCAATATTTCAATAATACTGAAAAATAAGAATTATGATTCTTACCTAATTTCATTTTGCTCACTTAATATTTGTGGGGATATCTCAGTTAGTAGATATAGATCTCACGCATTCATTTACACCAAGGTATAGACTATCTGCTCTCTTGTTGAAACGTGTTTAGGTTGGTTCCATTTTTTGTTATTTGAAACAACGATGCCATGAACATCTTTGCACATTTTGGGGGCTGTACACATGCTCTTGTTCCTAAGGAGAGATGTCTTAGCAATGGAGCTATGAGACAGATGGCTACTGTCTTCAACCTGAGTGTGAACAGTCTGAAGTCTCCAGGATGATGAACACTCCCACCAGTCAGATGTGCAAATTCCAGTATTTCAGTGTTTTTTCCAACTCTCGTGTTATCAGATTTGTAGTGGAAAGATTTTCCAGAAAAATCCTATGTTGATTTTAGTTGTTTAACTGATTTTTATTATACTTTTAAATTGACTAAAAAATAGTTGACAAAGCACTACCTCTAAGAGCTATATAGAATATATAGAATATATATATAGAATATATAGAAAATATATATTCATATATAGAATATATATATATATAGAATATATTCATATATATATTCATGTGTCCTGTAATGGTGAAATCTGGCTTATTTTTTTCTCCTTATAATAAAGCAAATGGTTTAGTATTATCTATTGAACAACCTTTCTTTCTCCACTAATTAAAATGATTACTTATAAATTCTTATATAAAATAGAATTGGTTAACATACACAAGCCTATTTCTGTGCTGGGATGATATTCTTATAGTTGTAGCTTTATAATAAAGTTTAATGTTCTGCATCATTTTTCTCTTTCAAATTTTTTTTCTAATTATTGTCTAGTGAACTTTAGAATAATTTTGTCAGGCTCAAAAAATCCATAAATATTGCAGATATTTTAAGATCAGTTATTGTCTTATTTGTTCATGAAAAAAAGACGTTTTATACTATATGGATAAACATTATCAATATTTTTCTTACTAGTTTCTAGCTTTGATAACATTAATTTTGAATCCTTGGTCACAAAAACAATATTTTAAAAATATTCACCTGAATCTTCTTGTATTAATTTATTTTTATAATTTCCTTTGAAAAATTGAAATGTTTTTTATCTGAAGCTTATTTGCTACAAGGGGTGAGTTAAGGATTCTGTTTTTATAATTATTTTAACATACTTTTTAAACAAGATTTTATTTATTTATTTATTCATGAGAGACACAGAAAGAGAGAGAGAGAGAGAGAAAGAGAGAGAGAGAGAGAGGCAGAGACCTGGGCAGAGGGAGAAGCAGGCTCCATGCAAGGAGCCTGATGTGGGACTCAATCCCCGATCATGCCCTGAGCCAGAGGCAGATGCTCAATCACTGAGCCACCCAGGTGTCCCACATCCTAACATACTTAATTAGAATTTGAGTCCTAGGGATCCCTGGGTGGCGCAGCGGTTTGGCGCCTGCCTTTGGCCCAGGGCGCGATCCTGGAGACCCAGGATCAAATCCCACGTCAGGCTCCCGGTGCATGGAGCCTGCTTCTCCCTCTGCCTGTGTCTCTGCCTCTCTCTCTCTCTCTGTGACTATCATAAAAAAAAAAAAAAAAAGAATTTGAGTCCTAGCCTATGTTTTCCTCACTGATTTGAAAGGTTACCTTTACCTTGTGAGAGTTTCTTCTGTATCCTGAGTTTGAATCTGCATTCCCTGGTCTTAGCATATTTCCCTTTTGCTGTTCTGATTTGCTATCACCTTATAAAGCTCTAAAAATATTTGAATGTGGGCTAACGGTTCTGGAGCTTACGCATCATGGGACCTGGGTGGTAAGGGATGGTGGACAGGTTCTGGTTCTTTGGCATTCTCTATCCCCTGTGTTACCCCCTCTCTATCCCATATTCAATGAATCCTCAAATTGTATCATAGTTACTTATATATGTTTCTAACAACATGGTACCCTGGAAAGGCCTTCTTTCCTGCCAGAAACACAAATGCATTTTGAATCAGATACAGCACTTAATGTAAGTAAACTAAATGAAATTCCCAGTAACCAAAAATAGAAATAAAAATCAGCCAGATGAAGAACTGAGACTAATGCTGGGTGGCTTCTGGGGATTTACAGCAGTGTGGATAAATGTTTAATATCTGATCTCCAGGAGATAAAAGCTTTAATTGGTTATGTTTACCAATTTCCATGAGGTAATTACTTCTACCAAGGCTAATTTCAAACTACCAATGTAACATCACTGAACACAGAGTTTGGAAGAGCATAATCACTTCCTGTGAGTCTGTGCAAACTGGATAATGACTCACCCCAAGGACTTGAACCCAGGCTCCTCACACATATATGCCAACACTGCCTGTGACTTTGACCCACCCAGAGAGTGGGATTTTAACATAAACCTCAATATAAAAATGACAATCTCATGGACAGATCTAGAGGGCATTGCGTTAAGTGAAATAAAGTCAGACAGAGAAAGACAAATGCATATGATTTCACTTATATGTGGAATCTAAAAAACAAAGTAAATGAGCAAACAAATAAACAAATAGAAACAGACTCATAAATACAGAGAATAAACAAACTGGTGGTTGCCAGAGTGGAGGGTGGGAAGGAGGGCAAAATAGATAAAGAGGATTAGGAAATATAAATTCCAGTTATAAAATAAATAAGTCTTAGAGATGAAAAGTACAGCATAGAGAGTATAGTCAATAGTCAATAGAAATAATCAATAATTTTGTAATAACATTGCATGGTGAGTACACTTATTGTGGTGAGCATTAATACATAGAATTGTTGCATTAATATGTTGTATATTTGAAAGTAATAATATAACATTGTATGCCAACTATACTTCAATAATTTATTTAAAAAATTAATTTTTAGTGGAAAAGAGAACCACCAACTGGGCTAGTGCCCTGGAATCCAGACAAGTGCTGGGTTGTGAGAGGGTATTTGAAAGAATGAACTGCACTTGTCAACATCCACACACAGGGCCATTCACTGGCCAGAGGATGTACTTAAGAGCAAAAAGAATAATTGCAATGGATAGAAATAAATGAAATATGTTAGAGTCTGTGTGATTATCATAAAAAAGAAAAAAGAACCCAACTCATTGATCACCTTTGGTGGATACAAAATATAATCTTTTTTCTGAAAATTGATAAAGAAAAACACTTTACTTTTCCTTTTCAAACTGTAGCTCAAGATATATGAATATTTGATTAGGAAAGGTTTTTTGAATGAAATAAATCAAACCCATAACTGCAGAAGAAATGATGTGAGGATATGACCATTTGCCTTCCTTAATGACAATGTCACTAAAACCATTATTTGAAAGGCTGATGAAAACATCATAAAAGAATGATCAAACCTGAATCAAGTGATTAATCTTACTCGCAAAGAGAGAATCAGACATGATGTGCCTCCTGAGATTATGCAATAAGGAATTACTGCCCCATCTATGAAGTCTCCTTTCCAGAAACTTAAGCTTGTAACTGACCAGGCCTCAAGGTCAAACTAATAGTTTACAAGAAATTAAAAAAAAAAAATTAGAACAAGTTAAATACAATTGCAGGGATGTGGTCAGCCAAATCCAAAATATGGGAAACTTTACAGGACAGTAACACTATTCTTCAACAAATAAAATACAAAAAGGAAACAAAAGAAACAGGACAATGCCATAGATTAACTTTTAACTGAAGAGGTATTGCATTAATTTCTTTTTTCTGCTGTAACAAACCACTACAAATTTATTGGCTTAAAGTAACACAAATTTATCCTCTTACATAGTTCTGGAGGTACACAGTATTATAGGAACAAGCAGACCTTCTTCCTTTTGGAGTTTCCAGGAGAGTCTGTTTCCTTGTCTTTCCAGCTTCCAGAGGCTGCCAGCATTCCTTATCTCTTGGTCCCATATTACTCCAGCCTCTGTTTCTGCTGTCATATCTCCTCTGACTGAAACTCTTGCTTTTCTCTTTTAAGGACCCTTATGTTTATTTTAGGTATACCTGGATAATCCAGAATAATATTCTCCATCCCAAAAGCCTTAATTTATTTATATCTGCAAAGCCCTTTTTGCCACATAAACTAACATTCACAAGTTCACAAGGGGTTAGGATGTAGACACCTTAGTTGCTGTTACTCAGCCTACCACAGGCATGTTAGTCAAATATTGAATCTGGTTCAGACAAACCAACTATGGGAGGAGAATTATGAGACAATTGGGAAATCTGAACACTGACTAGAAATTTGACACTAGTAAATTTTTGTTAAGTCCTTTAGGTGAGATAAGGTATTTTAGTTATGTTTTTTAGAAATCCTTTCTTTAAGGGATATGTACTGAAGCCTTATGGATGCACTGACTTGATTTGGGATTGGCTTTAAATACCTGAGCCTGACCATGTGTGGAGGAGTCATTGCAGCCAGGTGATAGAGGTGTGGGGTACATGAGCTCAAGCATGCTTGCAGATGGGGTAAAGCTATTTAGAATGAAAAGTAGATTATCCCAAAGAGAAAAGATAAGTTATGCCGTGGAAAGAGATCAAACCTACCCCTAGTGAAGGATTAGCGTTTGTCCAAGAGAAAGAGAGCCTCTCTTACCATGATAGGAAGCTGGAAAACAATGTAGACAGGCAGGTCTGACAGTTTGGTGAGAGAAAATGGAAGAATTTCACTTCTAGTAGTTTTTATTTTCTATACCAAGTAGGAGATGTGATAGCAGCAAGAAGAAGTCAGGTGGGTGGGGGTATGAGGAGAGGCAGGAGATTTGAAACACCATTGCTTTGAGTAGCATTTACAGAAAATGAATAGGGTTTGTGAGCTGTGGTGAAGTCTTGTTAGTCATTCTGAGTTTATGTGAAAACAACCGGTTCTATTATGTGGTTTTCTTCAGAACTGCTAGGTCATGTGAGTTCCGAGAAAAGAGATACATAGTCTTCTCAGGGTAGGGGTTTGTCTGCTGGTGAGACAGGAAGACCAAAAGCTAGAGAATTGAGGGTTATAGCAACCCTGTTGTTGAAATGGAAGGCTGCAGTCATTTGAGATGGTAATGACTATTAAAGGTAGGATAGTTCAGGTCTTGATAATGTTCAGGGTGCCTGTGAAGTGAAGTGGTTCCTGGATGTGGTACAGATGATGGCCATGGGAAATGAAGTTTGCAATGATCTCAGAAGGCTATGCCACCTTCACATCCCTTCCACTTAAGCAGTTGCCCATCTCAGCGATAATTATTTGCAATGCCATCCTGTATGGGAGCAGGGAGATCCTGCACATCCTTTACTTGCAGAGTTGCCTTTTTTTTTCACTGGATGAAATGGAACTGAGTGAAATGGTAGAATCTGAGTTCCTTGAAGTCAGATGCTCAGGATTATTTTCCATTTTTAAATCTCAGTGCTCTTTATAATGATAGAAGCTGATAGGTACTCAATAATTATTGCTAGTTTGAAATTATAAATCAAATAAAGGACAGAAGTATTCATAAATGCATCCTTATTAATAAAAAAGAGACAGTTGATGCCATCTAGGGCCCAATGAGATAATGCTATTCCAATGTTTATCTTTTCCAACATCACCAAGTCACTATCCAGTTCTTAGCAAACACTGCCCACGTGTCCCACAGATTTAACTCAATCCTGACACAGCCTCCTTGGACATGGCATCAGATTTCACAGGTTAGGGGTTCAGTTCCACATGACTTTCCCCCACTTCAGACACTAATTACAAATCCAGGCTGTCATCTGGACTTCTCACACACTAGCTACACAAATAGGAGGTCCTTGCCTCTCCTCAGGTTTGACTAATTTGCTAGAGTGGTGCCCAAACTCAGGGAAGCATTTACTTACCCATACCAGTTTATTATAAAGGGTATTATAAAGGATACAGATGAACAGCCTGATGAGGAGGTACAGAGGATGAGGTCAGGGTCTGAGCAAAGGCATTTCTCTTCCTATGGAACTGGGGTTTACCACCCTCCCAGCATGTGGAAACTCATAAGCCTTCACCTTTCAGGAGTTTTTATGGACCTTAATCTGTAACACCTCTGCTTTTCTTTCCAGAGGTCAGTGGGGGTAGGGAGGTGGTAGTGGTGGTGAAAGTTCCAATCTTCTTATTATTTGGTCTTTCTAGTGACAAGCCCCATTCTGAGGCGATGTAGGGTCTCCACCACCCTAGGTCACTTCATTAGCATAATCTCAGGTGGGCTCAAAAAGCTTCTCATGAATGACAAGATATTCTTGTCACTTAGGAAATTCCAAGGATTTAGGACTCTGTGCCTAGCCCTAGTGACAAAGACCAAACACTTCCAACTGTACTACAGGCATATTAGTGAAACTGGAAATACACCGTGAAAGAAAAGGAAACCTCATATTAAATGGAGTCAGGAAGCCCTGAAAAGGGAGCTTTCATGTATCATTCCTTACAGCCTGTAAAACCAACAGAAAGAAAGAAGATTAGAATTATCTTGACAAAGGAGGGCATTTTTCACAGAAGAATTTTATCTCCTGCCTTTAAGAAAAAGAAGGAAGATGTCTCTGCCTCAGCAACAATGCACTAACCACAGCTAATAGCCAATGGGAAACTACTACACCTCAAACTCATATTCTTCTCCACTTAATTTTTATTTAAAGCAACCCTCGTCAATTTCCTCCTAGAACCTAGTAAAAGCTGACCTTCCCTTTGTCTGCTTGGACTTGCCGATGGTTCATCATAGTTTGTTTGTCTTGAATTGCAATTTTCTGCTATTCCCTAATAAACTCATTCTGCAAGTAAAAGAACTGGCTGTTTTATTTTTAAGATTGACATCATGAATCAATCTACAATCATGATAGAGGTAGTGGAAATAGTAACTTGAGTTGAAAGTAATAGCATTTTAGAAAAGAGGAGTCTAATGCATTTTTGATAAAAGGAGCAGGTCATGGAATGGGCATAAGAATGGAGAGTATGATATAGCAGGAAGAAAGTGGGTGAGGGTCTCCAGATCTGCATGTGGATTCTCTGTAATGTCAACCCCCTGAGAAGTTTCCATGAATCTGCAATAGGTAAAAATTCAGGTATCTGTATGGAGGAGAAGAAATGTGTATGCAGTGAGGTTTCCACCTCATCAGGGCTTCTGAGTTAGGCTCCCTGGAGACCACAGGCTCATCACTAAAGGATTTCATCACCATGCCTGCCAGGGCCTGGAGTCCTTTCCAAGCAACAAAATTATAGGTGTGAAATATATTTAAGCTATTTTCTTCAAAACATATCACAGAAAATCACAAGAGGATGCAAAAGATGACTTGCTCCCATTGAAATGTCTAAAACAAAAGTGGTAGAAATAAATTCATGATTAAAAATATCCAAGGAATGGTAGGGCAACAGGCTATCATTACTCAGAATCTGGCCTGTAATTAAAAACTCCCAAAAGGTTTCAAATTTCCTACTTCACCAATTTCACATTGTACTCCCACTAATTCTACCTGCAGAAGGCAAAAACTTTCTAGAGAAGCTTCCTCACAGCATTGAGATCCCTGCATTATGAGTGTGGCACTTGCTCTAATCCTTTCAACATTCTGGGTTCTTACCGGGTCTAAATTCATTAGTTTTGACAGGACCACTGGGAAATTGTTTGAATGTGTTGACATGAACTACTCCTCCATGGCTGAGAATTGTCAGGTAGATTACCACTGTTTTTATTGAATTTAGAAGAGAAACACATTTCATTAACAATCTTTATAATGGCTGGAAATAATTTCAAACCGAAAATAAAATTTCAGATTTTAAATTCTAAGTATCAGGCAGTGGATTGTTGACTCTGCATAACCTGGTTTTCTGGTTTGGCTTTTAGAGACCACCTTTGTGTATATCTATTTCCTCGGACCCATTTAGGAGATTCAGGAGAAAAGATGAGAATTCAATTCTAAGGGGATGTAGATTCCTTGAGAATAAGACATAAAAGTTTGCCTTTTAAGGTTCTCTTGCACACAGTAGTTAATCAGTTATGTTAAAAAACAAAGTTCAACTGCGTAAACTTGAAGATCTAAATGGCTTTACCAATGGATTCATGAATTGGACAGTATCTCCTCTAGCAAGTAGAGAGATGCTTCTAGGAGTCGTATAAAGTGGGAGGCTTTTATAGGAAAGAGAGGGGAGGCAAAACATTGTTAGGAAAAGAAAGGAAAGGACAGTTTCAGGCCTAGTCACCTTCTTTTGGAGGAGGAAGAGAACAGCAGGATTTTTATCTCACAGGTGACCTCACTAGTGGAGATCAGGAAATTTCAGATTAATGCTTAGAAGATCACATTCCTAGGATAGGTTGAAACTTGTAATTAGGTCTTGGTTTTCTGTCATGGAGGGCAAATGACTCCATTTGGGGCTTTTGTTTTTCTTTTCTTTTTTTGCTTTGTTTTGTTAATAGTTTCTCTTGAGTGAATAAAACCATATCACTTGATTAGTGTGTTAGGACTTTAAAGGAAAATATTCAAGAGGGAAAATGTCAAAGATATCAACTGGATATCATTTTAATTGAGTAAAAGCTATATACCTACAAGCTAGGTTTCTTCTGCAAGCATTTACCCTGAAGGCTCATCCACCCACTTCTTCCATTTATATTGGCAGAACTGAAATGCTGTAAAACTTCAGTAACTTCAATGTGCAGTTTCTAAATGATGAATGGATTCCTTGTTCCCCTTTCTGACCCAGTTTAGAGAGCTGTTCAGGTCACTGGGCTGGAGACACAGGTGCTTGGGGCCTATTTCTCAAGGAGCATGTAGCTGCCACCAGCTAAGAGCTTGCATTGCTCTGTGGACTCTGCAGTGGTGTTGCAGCACTGCTGCTGGCTGGCTTTTCTTTGTGATTGAATGAACAGATGTCCTGGAGTCTGGTTACCTGCTGTGGGTGCTGAGACTATTGGTCTGCATGACACATCTCCTTATCTGCCACATCAGGCTGAAGATAACTGTCAGGAGGGTCTGGTGGCACAATTCCAAGAAAAGTGATGGGTATTACTAAGTCGAATGGCTGGTACTTTTTTTTAACTTGTGGTAAAATTTACATAACATAAAATTACTATCTTAATCATTTATGGGTGTACAGTTCAGTGGCTCAGGTACATTCACGTTGTGGTGCAACCATCACCATCATCCATCTCCAGAACTTTTCATCTTCCTAAACTTTGCACTCATTAAATATTAACTGTCCGTTCCCTCACCCTCCCAACCCCTGGCAACTACCATTCTACTTTCTATCTCTATCAATTTGGTGACTCTAGGTGCCTCATATAAGTGAAATCATACAATATTTGTCTTTTTGTTTTACTTAGAATAATGTATTCAAGGTTCATCCATGTTATACCATGTGTCAAAATTGCCTCATTTTAAAAAGACTGGATTATATTCCATTGTATGGGTATATCACATTTTTAAAATCTATTCATCCATTGATGGACATGTTGTTTCCACCTTTTGGCTATTGTGAATAATAATGCATTGAAATAAATATACAGATAGTTGTCCAAGTTCCTACTTTCACTTCTTTTGGAATTACCAGATCATATAGAAATGCTATGTTTAATTTTTTGAGGAACAACTGTACAGTTTTCCGTAGTGGCTACACCATTTTACAGTTCCATCAACAGAGCATGAGGATTCCAATTTTGTCCACTCACAACAGTAATTTTCTGATGTTTTATTATAGTCATCCTAATGGATGTGTGGTATTATCTCATATACAAGTGGCCAAAAAACAATGAAAAAATGTTAATAATGTTGAACATTTTTTCATTGTTATTTGGCCACTTGTATATCTTCTGTAGAGAAATGTCTATTCACGCCTGGTACTTCTTATGTTGAACAAATATATATTGTCATTAGAAAGGTCCTCCACTGAGGAAAAAACAACTTGAAGTTTTAGTTAGAATTGAAATCAAGTACAGAGTGACACTTATGCTCAGGACTTCAGGCAAGTTAAAAAATTCCTCTTGGCACATCACCTGTTCAATGGGGATTCTGAAGCAGGTGGTCCTTGATTTGGAAGGGTTTTACATGCTCTGGCCACTATTAGAAGCTTTGTAATGCTAATAAGTATGGTCTTCAGGATTAATGCCAGTGTACATACTAAATGGATACCCAGTAAATTTAGGAAGCAAAATAAACAGGCAAAGGAAAAAAAGAGGGAGAGAGAGAGAGAAAAACCAGGAAACAGATTGTTAGCCAGGGAACAAATTGATGGTTACCAGAGGAGTGGTAGGTGATGGGATTGGTGAAATAGGGGGTGGGGATTAAAAAGTACACTTATCATGATGAAAATAAGATAAAATAAAATAAATAAAATAAAATAAAATAAATATTTGTAATACATATATCTGATAAAGAACTTATATCCTTGTATCCAAAGTATATAAAAAATTTCTATAATTCAATAATCAGAAAAACAACATATAAAAGGAAGTGAAGAAACAAAAAAGATTCCCAGCAAAGATGTGAATGTGTTCAGAGTCAAATATTTTAAAAGGAACTGAATGAAAATATCTCTGGCCTAGCATTTGCCATGTGTTTCCTGATTTTAGAGGCATGGGAGAGTATCCAACTGGCAAAGAGAAGATTTGCGACAATGACCCTGATTTTGAATAGATGTTTAATACAGGAGATTTATCAGAAAAAGGAGACATTATTTGGAGTCCAGTTTCACAAGGTTATAAGTGCCAGCCAGTGTAGTGCAGATGGAACCCCTGTCCTTCCTCCAAATGGTCATGTTATATACATTGACTATTTGGCCATAAAGTCTTTACATGTCTTTGCAAAACATAAGTTTTTGCCTTATTTGTTTTTCATTCATTTTTGGTAATCAATTCTGATATTTTTGTGAGGACGAAATTGATTTCTGGCACAAGACCTCTAATGTATACAATTTTACCCATATAAGATAAGATCTACCTTAAAATGTCCAGACTTGCAGCTCTCTCCAGGAACAAATTGAATTGTGTGGTGAGTAGCCTGTGTCTGCCTCAGGAGTCACTATGAGAATTAAGTGAGATGAATGTAGAAATGTTGAACCAGAGAACTCACTGTGACAACTCTGATTTGGACAGCCCTTGCTGTGGGTCAGATGTGATGGCAAATACCATGCTGAGTCATGCAGTATAAAAGTCGATTCTGCTTTTTTCCTTTATGTCCACTTAAAAAACTCCTATATTGAAACACTTCACAGTATAATTTCATATTTATGCATATGCATAATTGACTGGCCTACTTAGTAGTAATTTGCTAATATATACTTCACAGTGTCAGGAGAAAGGTATTTGTGGAAGTTTTATTTTACTATTTTTTGAATTTTATATTATTTTAGTTTATTTCTTTTGTGTCAAATACCTTCAGCTACAGTATTTATGCCCTTTTCCCTCTTTGTGCAGAATTCCACATTACATACAATGAAGAATACCTCATGGGCAGGATGAGGTATTTGGGGCAGCATTTCATACCATCAGGAGGAGAGATGCTTTCAGCTGCGGGGTCTGAACTTGTCCTTGCTGGCCCTGTATGTGAATGGCCATAGGAGTTGTTGGGGTTTGTCTTCAGTAATGGAGTCACCACACTGCCACTCTCTGCACTGCTGTGTATGGGCTACCATCTGGAACAGGAATGCTTTCCATATTTTGGACACAGTGCTAGCCCTCAGAGTTGATGTTGTGACTGCTATAGTTGGTGCATTAATCCCTGTCTGACTGGCCAAGTAATGAAACCCCATGGAGGATAACCATGGATTTAATTTCTAAATCACCACTATTGTTCTCTTTTCATAAAAGAAATCAAGTTTTAGTGAAATTAATGCCTTCATGAGTGAGCAAGCCCCATGTGTTCATGTCTAAGGGACCTCTGAGATGGCACAAGTTCTGCCTCACTAGGAATGGTTTTAAATTACTCAGGGCACTGGGAACTGAAAGGGCATTTGCTATATGCCAGGCTCAGTGCCAAACACTTAATATACATGGCTTCATTTATTCCTTGCTCAGCCTCCTTGTTGATACCATGAACTGGCTCTTTTAGCATCTATCCTACAGAAGATGGAAAGCTAGATCTTACCCTTGCCACATCATACTGCAGATGTGAGTTCTGACTGATTTGTTGTTTCAAATAGAAAGTCTTAGATTAGGAAGCCAGAGATGGTGTGGGCGGTACACTTCTGGCTGACTTGCTGGCTTTGGTCATTAGTGGGTTATCAAGAGACAGGGTTGAGAATGTCCATCTGCATTGTGTTTTGCTTTTGTGGGTTAGCAGGTGCAGCATGGCTGTGTCACAGTACAGTAGTTTCCCATTTCTGCATCACAGTGAACACTGTGCTTCCGAAAGGCAATAGCTCTTTTGAGAGCCCAGTTCCCTAGTTCTGGGCATCAATTCTACCAGGAAGTCTAGAGCCAACCACTCTGGCTCTGTGAACAGGTTTAAGCATCTAATTCTCAGTATGGAATCCCTTGCTTCATTAATTGGTTAAAGTATTTTTTTTTCCTGAAACTGATCTGACCGATAAGGATGAGATTTATTATTTTGACTTATTGGATTTAAATCCAGGCCTGTCATATCTATAGATAACACATTACACTATCCTTTCAAAATAAGTGTGACCTAATAAATATTTGAGAAGCACAACGTGAAAATCCTCTCTTTCCCCATCACATAGGGTGTTGGATAAAGCCCGGCAAATATCCTTTAAGTGTGTGTGTTTTTCTTTCAGGAAACAAAAACAAAGGAAAAATGTGAGATAATTTTATAGGAGACTACAAAGAAGAAAGAAATAACAAGAAGTGTAAGCTATGATTACAGCTGCTTAGCTTTGAGGAAACTTACTCCTGCTGTTTGTAATTGAAGAGCTTGAACTTTAATGTTGATACCAGGTAAGGAGATAAGGTATGCCTTTGAGCCCCAGGTGTATATTAGAAACCGAGATTCACACACCAAGACAGAAACATAAAGACCTACACTCTCAGTGAAACCCAGTCTTAGTCTAAGCTCTGAATGGAGAAAATGCCAATCTTAGAATTTACAATATTCTGCCTGCAACTTACATGAATTTGAAGTTCATATTTATATTGCTAGAGTAGTACAATAATTCCCCAGCCATGGAATTAATATATGAAATGGTTGAAGGCACATTTTCATGGGATTTCTGGCAAAAGAAAGTGCAAGCCTTATTTGTGGGGATAATTCTCACATGATTCCTATAGATAAAGCCCTGATGATGATGAACTCATAATCTACAATCATAAAGGACAGGAGGAAATAATTTACCATGAATGAAAGTCAATAGAAGCAAGAAACTATAAGATTAAACCCTGAAAAAAAAATGTCAGGTGATAAAACTATCAAATAAACACCATAAAAATATTTTTTAAATGGTTAAAAGTATGTAAGATAGAATTGAAAAGCCATGACAAATAACAAGATACTTTAAAAAAGAAAGTTTTTTTAAAGACTTATTTATTTTATTTGAGAGAGAGAGAGATAGCATGTGTGTGCATGCACAAGAAGGGGTAGGGGCAGAGGGAGACATTCCTCAAGCAGATTCCTGGATGAGTGTGGAGCCTGACCTGGAGTTCAGTCTATTGACCCATGAGATCACAACCTGAGCTGAAGCCAAGAGTTAGACTCTTAATCAACTGAGCCACCCAGGCACCCCTAAAAAGAGAGATATTTTTAAAGGAAGTAAGAGAACTTCAGTGTGTGAAACAGCATGTTAGACATAGGTTAAGAGAGACTTGCTGAATGAATTAAACATCTAAGGAGTATACAGCACAGAGAAAAACAAGATAAAAAGTATGAACCAGAATATGAATGATACATTGGTTAGGAGTTCATTTTTTATTTTTTTTTAAGTAGACTCCATGCCCCATGTGGAACCCAATGCAAGGCTTGAACTCATGGCCCTGAGATCAAGGCCTGAGTTGAGATCAAGAGTTGGATGCTTAACTGACTGAGCCACCCAAATTCCCCAGGAGTCCATTTTTATTTATATTTACTATAACTTCCAGAAAACAAAAGCTGAAAGAATGGCTGGGGTGGGGGGGAGGGGGGGGTGGTGTTTGAGGAGGTAGTAGTTGTAATTCTCTTAGAAATCATTGAAGATATTGCTCCTCAGATTCAGGAGGCATTAATTCAGAGGAAGTCTCATTTATGAAATAAATTACACCACGATACTGATCACCAAAGACAAAGAAGAGAGCCTAAGGCAGATTTCTTTAAAAGAAAGGAAGCAATCAGACTCAGAGCAGATTTCTCAATTTTACTATAAAGCAGAGATCAGCAAACAACAATCAATGGTTCAGAGACTTGTTTTTGCAAATACGGTTTTACTGAAACACAGTTATGCCCATTCATTTACATATTTTTTGGCTGCTTTCATGCAACCAATACAGTTGAGTGGCTCTGATGGGAATCATATGGTCTATCAGAAAAAGTTTTCTGACCCCTGCTATGGAGGACAAGAGACAGTGATCTCTATTTAAAATTCTGAGACAAAACTGTTGACAACTAAAATTCTATACCCATTTAACTATTTTTTCCCAAAGGGAAGGTAAAATAAAAACGTTTCAGAAAAAAGGAAAAATTTAGAAAATTTATCTTCCTGTCTAGTGTAGCAATGGCTGTTGAAGGATTTACTTTAGTACAAGACATGAAACCTGAACTGAAATAGTGTCATGCAGCAAGGAAGGGTGAGCAAAAATTACTAACTCTGTAGGTAGATCTAAAGAAAAAATATTTGTATAAAGAATAAAAAATCATAATAAAATGGTCAATATTGAGGTTTTAAGTGAAGATGGAACTAAAACGGATGACAATCACATGTAAGATTGCAAGGGAAAGTAGCTAATGTAATTAAGAATTCAGAGGTACTTTTATTGTTTGGGAGGATGGTAGAGATAATGATTGTCTTTGGACTTTGTTAAATCAACTGTGCATGTTTCACTTTCAAGGATAGCTTCTCATGCAATAAAAATGGAATGGTATATTGGAGAGGCTAGGCAAAGTTTAGCTATGGTGACCTATACATCCAAAATCTCAATGACCTTCTAGAGTGATTTAGTTCTTCACCACACAAATCCTGAAGCATGTTGGACAGTTCCCCCAACACAGCCCCTCTCCATGCTGTGCCTCAGCAATCCTGGTGGCTCCTGCCAATGTAGTCATATGGCTTCCATGCTCTATACCAAAAGGGAAGGACAGCACATAGAAAGCTCACAGCCACCCTTCTACTCTTTACCTGGGAAGTGACATCTATCACAGACAACCTTACAGCAGGAGGACTCACCCTCATTCAATAACTAGGATATTTATTAGTGATCTCTTCCTACAAAACGGCAAGTTGGAGCTTTTTGAAATTCTTGTGGTTTGTGCAAGATTATCCAGCTAGCAGGGGAAAGAGTTGATGATGGGTCTCTGACTGAATCCAAGTTTCTTTCACATGAAAGATATAAAATCCATCTACAACCTTTGGAGGCAACTGACTGGGAATGGTGTGAATGAAATAAAAGCCCTGTTTATTTTATTTAAATTGTATGTATGTATGTATGTATGTATGTATCTATGTATTTTTACACTCTTAAAATTTACTTATTTTTATATATGTTTTTATTGGAGTTCGATTTGCCACATATAGCATAACACCCAGTGCTCATTCCATCAAGTGCTCCCCTCAGTGCTCATCACGCAGTAACCTAATCCCCTGCCCACCTCCCTTTCCACTACATCTTGGTCGTTTCCCAGAGTTAGGAGTCTCTCTTCTGCTGTCACCCTCACTGATATTTCACACTCATTTTCTCTCCTTTCCACTTTACTCCCTTTCACAATTTTTTATATTCCCCAAATGAAGGAGACCATATAATGTTTGTCCTTCTCTGATTCACTTACTTCACTCAGCATAATACTCTCCAGATCTTCCACAGTTTGGCAATTGTGGAAATTGGGGTGCAGGTGTCCTGCCATTAACTGCATCTGTATCTTTACGGTAAATCCCCAGCAGTGCAATCACTGGGTCCGAGGGCAGATCTATTTTTAACACTTTGAGGAACCTCCACACAGTTTTCCAGAGTGGCTGTACCAGTTCACATTCCCACAAACAGTGTAAGAGTGTTCCCCTTTCTCCACATCCTCTCCAACACTTGTTGTTTCCTGTCTTGTGAATTTTCCACATTCTCACTGGTATCTCATTGTGGTTTTGACTTATATTTCCCTGATGGCCAGTGATGTGGAGCATTTTCTCATGTGCTTTTTGGCCATGTCTATGTCTTTGGTGAAATTTCTGTTCATGTCTTTTGCTCATTTCATGATTGGATTGTTTATTTGCTGTTGAGTTTAGTAAGTTCTTTATAGATCTTGGATACTAGCCCTTTATCTGATATGTTATTTGCAAATATCTTCTCCCATTTTGTAGGTTGTCTTTTAGTCTTTTTGACTGTTTCTTTTGCTGTGCAGAAGCTTCTTCTCTTGAGGAAGTCCCAATAATTCATTTCTGCTTTTGTTTCCCTTGCCTTCATAGATGGATCTTGCAGGAAGTTGCTGTAGCCAAGTTTAAAAAGGGTGTTGCCTGTGTTCTCTTCTAGGATTTAGATGGATTCTTGTCTCACATTTAGACCTTTCATCCATTTTGAATTTACCTTTGTGTATGGTGTAAGAGAATGGTCTAGTTTCATTCTTCTGCATGTGGATGTCCAATTTTCCCAGCACCATTTATTGAAGGGACTGTCTTTTTTCCAGTGGATAGTCTTTCCTGCTTTGTTGAATATTAGTTGACCATAAAGTTGAGGGTCCACTTCTGGGTTCTCTGTTCTGTTCCATTGATCTATGTGTCTGTTTTTGTGCCAGTACCACACTGTCTTGATGACCACAGCTTTGTAGTACAACCTGAAATCTGGCATTGTGATGCCCCCAGATATGGTTTTCTTTCTTAATATTCTCCTGGCTATTCGGGGTCTTTTCTGATTCCACACAAATCTTAAGATAATTTGTTCTAACTCTCTGAAGAAAGTCCATGGTATTTTGATAGGGATTGCATTAAACGTGTATATTGCCCTGGGTAACATTGACATTTTCACAATATTAATTATGCCAATCCATGAGCATGAAATATTTTTCCACCTAAAGAGATGTGTCTAAAGACACAAAGACACAAAGGTGTCTTCCTCAATTTCTTTCAGAAGTGTTCTGTAGTTTTTAGGATATAGATCCTTTATCTCTTTGGTTAGGTTTATTCCTAGGTATCTAATGCTTTTGGGTGCCATTGTAAATGGGATTGACTTCTTAATTTCGCTTTCTTCAGTCTCATTGTTAGTGTAGAGAAATACCACTGACTTCTGGGCATTGAATTTGTATCCTGCCACACTGCCAAATTGCTGTATGAGTTCTAGCAATCTTGAGGTGGAGTCTTTTGGATTTTCGATGTACAGTAGCATGTCATCTGTGAAGAGGGAGAGTTTGACTTCTTCTTTGCCAATTTGAATGCCTTTTATTTCTTTTTGTTGCCTGATTGCTGAGGCTAGGACTTCTAGTACTATGTTGAATAGCAGTGGTGAGAGTGGACATCCCTATCTTGTTCCTGATCTTAGGGGAAAGGCTCCCAGTGTTTCCCCGTTGAGAATGATATTTGCTGTGGCCTTTTCATAGATGGCTTTTAAGATGCTGAGGAATGTTCCCCCTATCCCTACACTCTGAAGAGTTTTGATCAGGAATGGATGCTGTATTTTGTCAAATGCTTTCTCTGCATCTATTGAGAGGATCATATGGTTATTGTTTTTCCTCTTGTTGATATAATCAATCACATTGATTGCTTTACAAGTGTTGAACCAACCTTGCATCCCGGGGATAAATCCCACTTGGTCATGGTGAATAATCTTCTTAATACACTGTTGGATCGTATTGGCTAGTATCTTGTTGAGAATTTTTGCATCTGTGTTCATCAGGGATATTGGTCTATAATTCTCCTTTTTGGTGGGGTCTTTGTCTGGCTTTGGAATTAAGGTGATGCTCGCCTTATAAAACGAGTTTGGAAATATTCCATCCCCTTTTATCCTTTGGAACAGCTTTAATAGAATAGGTATTCTTTCTTCTTTGAACGTTTGATAGAATTCCCCTGGGAAGCCATCTGGCTCTGGACTTTCGTGTCTTGGGAGGTTTTTGATGACTGCTTACATTTCCTCCTTGGTTATTGGCCTGTTCAGGTTTTCTATTTCTTCCTGTTCCAGTTTTGGTAGTTTGTTGTTTTCCAGAAATGCATCCATTTCTTCTAGATTGCCTAACTATTGGCGTATAGCTGCTCATAATATGTTTTTAAAATCATTTGTATTTCTTTGGTATGGTTTGTGATCTCTCCTTTTGCATTAGTGATTTTATTAATTTGAGTCCTTTTTCCTTTTTGTTTAATAAGGCTGGCTAATGGTTTATCTATCTTATCAATTCTTTCGAAGAACCAACTCCTGGTTTTGTTGATCTGTTCCACAGTTCTTCTGTTCTCAATTTCATTGAGTTCGGCTCGAATCCTTATTAACTCTCTTCTTCTGATTGGTTAGATTTTATTTGCTGTTCTTTCTCCAGTTCTTTTAGGTGCAATGTTAGCTTGTGTATTTGAGTTTTTTTTCCAATTTTTTGAGGAATGCTTGTATTGTGATGTATTTCTCTCTTTGTTTTTTTTTTTTTTTTTGTATTTCTCTCTTTGGCCTGCTTTGCTGTATCCCAAAGGTTTTGAACGGTTGTATCTTCATTTTCATTAGTTTCCATGAATCTTTTAAATTATTCTTTAATTTCCTGCTTGACCCATTTATCTTTTAGCAGGATGCTGTTTAACCTCCATGTGTTTGAGTTTCTTCCAAATTTCTCCTTGTGATTGAGTGTAAGTTTCGAAGCATTGTGGTCTGAGAATATGCAGGGGACAATCCCAATCTTTTGGTATCAGTTAAGACCTGATTTGTGACCCAGTATGTGGTCTATTCTGGAGAAAGTTCCATGTGCACTTGATAAGAATGTGTACTCAGTTGTGTTCAGATGGAAAGCTCTGTATATATCTGTGAAATCTATTTGGTCTAGTGTATCATTCAAGGCCCTTGTTTCTTTTGTGATGTTGTGCTTATTTGCAGAAAGTACCGTGTTGAGGTCTCCTACTATCAGTTTATTATTATCTAAGTATCTCTTTACTTTGGTTATTAATTGATTGATATACTTGGCAGCTTCCATATTAGAGGCATAAATATTGTTGATTGTTATGTCCTCTTGTTGGATATACCCTTTAAGTATGATAGAGTGTTCCTCTTCATCTCTTACTACAGTCTTTGGGATAAACTCTAATATATTTGACATGAGGTTCGCTACCCCATCTTGAATCATTTGAATGATATATGGTTCTCCACCCCTTCAATTTCAGTCTGGAAGTGTCCTTAGGTCTAAAATGAGTCTCTTGTAGATAGCATATAGATAGGTATTGCTCTTCTATCCAGTCTGATACCCTATGTCTTTTGATGGGATCATTTAGCCCATGCATGTTCAGAGTAACTATAGAAAGATATGAATGTAGTGTCATCATAATACCCATTCAGTCTCTGTTTTTGTGGATTATTTATTTGGGCTTCTTCTTTCTTTTACAGGGTCCCCCTTAATACTTCTTGCAGAGCTGGTTTGGTGGTCACATATCCCCTCAGTTTCTGCCTATGCTGGAAGCTCCTTATCTCTCCTTCTATTCTGAATGAGAGCCTTACTGGATAAAGTATTCTTGGCTGCATGTTCTTCTCACTTTGTTCCCTGAATATATCATGCCATCCCTTTCTGGTCTGCCAGGTCTCTGTGGAGAGGTCTGCTGTGAAACTGATATTTCTCCCTAGATAAGTTAAGTATCTCTTGTCTCTAGCTGCTTTAAGAATTTTCCCTTTATCTTTGAGATTTGCAAGTTTCACTATTAAATGTCAAGGTGCTAATTTTTTTTTTTTTTTTTTTAATTTTGGGGAGATCCTCCCTATCTCTTAGATTTGAATGCCTGTTTTCTTTCCTAGGTTAGAAGTTCTCAGTTATGATTTGTTCAAATATACTTTGTGGTCCTCTCTACCTCTCAGTCTCTTCTGGAATCCCACTTAGACATATATTCTTCCTTTTCAAGCTATCATTTATTTCCCTAAGCCTTCCCTCATGAGTTGTTTTTCTCTTTTCTCCTCAGCTTCCTTCTTTCCATCAACTTGTCTTCTATGTCACTCACTCTCTCTTCCACCTCATTAACCCTTGCAGTTAGAGCATCCAGTTTAGACTGCACCTCAGTTAATCTATTTTTAATTTCAGCCTGATTAGTTATCAATTTTATGGTAACAAAGTCTCTAGAGTCCCTTATGCCTTTTTCCAGAGCCACCAGTAACTTTATAATCATACCTCTGAATTTAATTTCTGACAATGTATTTAAATCCAAATTCTGTAACTCTGTGGCAGAGAGTATTGCTTCTGTTCTTTTGTATGTGTGTGTGTATGTGTGTGTGTGTGTGTGTTGAATTCTTCCTTTTATTCATTTTGTCCAGTGCAGAGTGGCTGAGTGAGCTGAGTCAAAAATATCAACCATGATCTACATAAAATACACCCTAGATGATTCCAAAATCTTCAGAGACCAGAAAATTAAAAAAAGGAAGACCATAACAAAATTTTTAAAAAATGGATCATTAAAGTTAAAAACAAATTTTAAAACAAAGTAGTAAAAATAAAAAAAAAAGCGAAGAAGAAGAAAAAAGAAAGAAAAGAAAACAAAATCAGGGGGTGGTGGTGGATGGTGGTGGTGAGGAAGTGGTTGTGGAGAGAAAATATAATCTCCCTCAGGGATCCTAGAAGACGATCTTCTTGGTTTTTAGTGTGTTTTGTTCTGTATGTTCGAAGATGCTCAATGCCATAAACTAGCAATACTTATATAGAGACCCAACATTGACCACAAAAACCTAAACAAGATAAAAGAGAGAGGCAGAATGGGAAGGAAGGCAGAATATAATCTCACAAAATGAACCCAAACGGTGTTCCACTTGGTTCTGGGTGTATGTTGGTGCTGTGTTTGAAGGTACTAACTTCCACCATTGTAAAACAAAACAAGACAGACAAAACAAAAAACAAATATTCATATCTTGTATATGTCTCAAAATTAAATTGAATACATTGAAGGGAATCCAGAAGTGAAAAATACATCTAAGGCATGTAATTGTAGAAATATGAAAGTCAAAAGGAAAAAAAACTTAAAATTGAAGAGTTGGTAAAATATTGTAGTTAAGATGGGAAAAGAGAAAAAAATATTGGGGAATTTTTGGCCTGATGTAAAAATGAGTTGTAATGAAAAAAGAAAAAGAAAAAAAAAAAAAACATAAAGAGGGACCATGTTGTTCTATATACTATTTTCCCTCAGTCCTGGAGCTTTCCAGTTCTGTTTGGTCAATAAACTTTGTCTTCCCTTGTTCTTCCAGCTGGTCCTCTGGTGGAGGAGTCTGCAGTGCTGATTCTTAGGTGTTGTGTGCCTGGGTGGAGAGGCTCCACCCTTGCCAGGTGCTGGTCTCAGTATGGGCTGTGTACCTGTGAGACCTTTGTTCCTTAGAGGTCCCGCCTCCCCCAGGCACAAGGTGAAACCAAGAGAAATGAAAAAAAAAAAAAAAAAAAAAGGCTGCAGCCAATTTCTAGCTCTGGAGTCGAGCTCCCCAAGAGTAATTAACCACAGTCTCCGGGTCCACACTAGCCTAGATGCTCCTGTCGGTAGGTGCGGGTGCACTGAGCTGCACAGCTTGCTGGGTGTCCAGTGGCAGGAGAATTCTTGCTTTCCTGTGTGCAGTACTCCCTCCCATTCTGCCTGTCCCAGGGGGAATGGAGGATAGCTAGTTTTGTCCACTTCAGCACCCTCAGATCCAAGACTCTGCACCAGTGGACCCATTCTCCTGGTTACCACCTCTGGAAGGAGATGGAGGACAGCCACTTCCTCTGTTGCTGGACTCTAGGGTAAAGGCATCTCTGGAGCCAGCCCTTGCAACCAGCAGGCTTTTCTCAAATGCCCCAGAGGGCTGAAGCGCTCCAGCCCTTTACTGAGATCAGACCGAGGTTTGGGGTGAGCTTTCCCTCGAGCACCCCTCCTCTTATAGTGACTCTGGGATGCTTCACTGCCTCTTGATGCTTCACTACCCAACCTGCGATTCTGCCTTATTTCCCTGCTAAGCCCTTTTACATCAGGGAAAACTCAGGCTCGGATTTTTAAAGTTACCTCTTCTCAAGGGCTGGGCTTTCAGGCCCTGGAGGATTTCACTGCTCCCCATTAGACCTGCTAGTTGTTCCCCACCCCCAATTTAGTACTTTTCAATTTTTTTCACCTTCCTACCTTGTTAGAAGCAAAAACTTTTCTCTCTGTAGCATTCCTGCTGTTCTCTCTTTATATCTCAGGTTGAATTTGTAGGTGTTCAGGACGTTTTGAAAGTTACCTAGGTAAGTTTGTGGGGCCAGGTGAGTTGAGGACCCCCCTTTTCTGCCATCTTACTTCACTCCCCAAAAACCCAGTTTAAAACACATGTAAATTTATAATGCTTGAGCCAACATGAAACTATTCAGGTAAAATATGCTTGGAAAATAAAATTGTTGCTAGTTAAAGATGTAGACAAGTTAATTTTGTTTTTCTTTATATAGGTTTCTTTTTTTAATATTTTATTTATTTATTCATGAGATACACACAGAGAGAGGTAGAATTGTAGGCAGAGGGAAAAGCAGGCTCCCTGTGGGGAGCCTGATGTGGGACTCTATCCCAGGATCCTGAGATCACAACCTGAGCCAAAGGCAGATGCTCAACCACTGAGCCACATAGGTGCTCCTATTCAGGTTTTGTTTCAAAGCAGAATGCTTATAATGGTTGATTTTATGTATCAAATGGATGCCCAGGTTAAACTTCATTTCTGGGTGTGTCTGTGAGGATGTTTCCAGATGAGATTAGCATTGTGTAGGTGGATTCAGTAAAGAAGATGACCCTTCCTAATGTGGGCAATATCCAATCTGTTGAGGGCCTGAATAGATTAAAAAAAATGGAACAAAGTAGAACAAGAGGTGGAAGAACGAGGAATTCCCCCCCCCCCTTTCCCCTGCTTCACAGCTTGAGCTAGTGCATCTCATCTTATTGTACCTTTGGACTGGGATTTATACCACTGTCTCCCTTAGTTCTCAGGTCTTGGGTTCACTGAATTGGATTTTTTTTTTTTTATTATTTATGATAGTCAGAGAGAGAGAGAAAGAGGCAGAGACATAGGCAGAGGGAGAAGCAGACTCCATGCACCAGGAGCCCGACGTGGGATTCGATCCTGGGTCTCCAGGATCGCGCCCTGGGCCAAAGGCAGGCGCTAAACCACTGCGCCACCCAGGGATCCCACTGAATTGGATTTGATGTAAATTATACTAATGGCTTTCCTCATTCTCCAGCTTGCAAATGGCAGATTCTGGGACATCTCAGCCTCTCTATATATTTCCTATTGGTTCTGCTTTTTGGCTAACCCTAACTAAAACACAGTGGCCTTTACAAAGGATTATTAGACCAATGCTTGTGCCAACAACATTTTATTTTTCCTCCTAGGTAAGAATGACTGATTTCAATTATCTTTAGGTGATGTCTTCCTCAGAAAGATGTTAATCTTGGGCCAGGAGTCTCACCTCTATCTATTAGATTCATTCTAGGGGTGAGGGAAGCATTTTAAAGCAGAAGAGAAAATTATGCAGCTGTAGTTAGCTGCCAATAATTGATGTTGGGGTTGGGACATTTATGCTTAAAAGAAATAGATTTCCTTCAAGGAACAGAATGACTGAATGAGGGAACAGTATAAGAAGCACTTAGAAGACCCAATATCCCTTTAACATTCTGTCCTATCTATTCCCTGAATTAAAGCAATTCCTAAGAAGTGTGCTGAAGATACCCAACTTTACCTCCTGTACATTTAATTAAGATAAAATAATTTAAAAAGACTGAGATGCTAATAACCAGCCCCAAGGCCATGAGACACATTGGGTGTTTTTTTTAATAATAAATTTTTTATTGGTGTTCAATTTGCCAACATACAGAATAACACCCAGTGCTCATCCCATCAAGCATTTTGAAGGGGAGAACGATGGTGGAGTAGATCATGGTCAAATCTAGTAAGAAAATATAGAACAAAAAATTTCCTTGTTTTAAGATGTAATAGAGACAGTGGAAATTCACTAGGTATGAAAAGTCCTGAAATTTGGTAATTATGTCCAGAGAACATTTCCTAAATAATAAACCTAAAGAGAATGAATGTTAAGTGAAATTTCTACTCAATGAAGAGGCTCCCTCTTCCATTCAGGGCAGATCTGTATGTAAAGAAGTGCCAGTGAGACAAATTCCCTTGCCCTTTGCCACCAGTGTGTGGATCAAGATTTAGCATGAGGATTTAGCATGATGGGCAGTGTTCACCCTCTAGATGATGTTCTAATGAATGCCCTCAGAAGCCCTTATCCCAATGTCAGTTGACAAGCCTCACGGGTCCTGACTGCAGTCTCATCACACCTATCAGTAAGAGTAGCTGATAAGCCCCAACAAAAGTCAGAGGGTCTCTTAGCCAAGTACAGTTTCTTGGGACTATGTGAGCAAATTCACAAAGTTCAATTCCTCTGACAATCAAAGAGAAACTATGTTCCTTTCAGCAACCCCTACCAGATGGTAGGCCCAAGTGCCTTATTGGACTTCTTTGGTATACACAGAGTATTTGAGCACTAAAGGGGCCTCCTGGCCAAGTGGAAATGGTGTGTGCCAGAGCAGCCGGCCTGACCATGTCATCCCATCATTTTGCATGAAGGAGGGGCATCTACCTCTCTTGGAGAAACTCCCTTGGTTGCCTGAAGCAAAGGTGCTGGCTCAGCAGGGCCCTCAGTGCACTGACTTCCCTACGTGCCTGGGCTAGTTCACTGATGCTTCAGCTGAGCTGAAAGCTGCTGATGTCCACTGGGCTGTGGTGGCTGTTTGGCTCCAGCACCAGCTCTGCAGAACCAAAAGTGGACCTACTCACTGTCTGGTGGGTAATACTCAAGGCTGTTCTTGTGGCTCTGGCCAGCACTCCCTTAATGAAGCTTGTATTTTTAATGACCCTAGGGCTGTTGTCAATCCTGTAGTGTTTGGTCTGCCACTTGGGAAACTCTAGGTTGCAGGTTAAAGACACACCTCTGGGGGTGGGGGACTTGAACCATGGAAATGAATCATGGCTGCTGATTGAACTGTCTGGTCACTCATGTTGATGGTATGGGCTCTTTTTCTGATGAGACTGATGGAATTCAAATTTGTGGTAGAGCCCCTCCACTCATGTTACCACTGTTACAGGCTGGCCACCAAGCAGCAAATAGTTTTATGTAGAGGCTGCTACTGTATTCTGCACTTGGGACTCCTGCCAGGGAGTGGAGTGACTTTGTTGCATTTGTGTCCCTTCCTCCAGGCTATCAGTGTGCCTCTTCACTTTTGACAGGCTTTCAGATTATGGTACTGATTCTCAGCTGGGGGCAATTTTGTCTTTCAGGGAACATTTGACACTGCCTGGAGCCGTGGTTGTTTATAGCTTGGGGAGATGTACAACTGGCATCTAGTGGGTAGACACAAGTATGATGACAAACATCCCACAACACACAGGCAGTGCTCACCCTAGAGAACTGTTATCTGTCCCAAAATGGCAGTAGTAATGAGACTGAGAAATTAGTTAAGTGTGGTTCCCATTTATCAGCCAACTCCAGCTACCCTATCATGGCTCTTGAAACAGCTGTATCATGCTTTCAGCTTCTGGACCTTTTCCAGTATGACAATATTATATCTTTTGTCACAAAGGCCACCCAGCTGTGGGCCAATGTTCAAAGTGCTTAACAGACATTTCCTGCTCCCTACCATCTACATTCATCTGGTATTGAGGAACCCTGAAATGGCTTCTTAGAAAATTGACTCAAACAATTCCTGACTATAGCTACCTTACCTCCTCCAGGTCTCCACATTTTCTTTAAAGGCAGTTTGGTCACTGGATGCAGCTGTTCCCATAAAGGGATTGTTTCCTTTCTGTTGCTTCCCTGGTAATGATCAGAACCAACATGTAGAGCTTACCCATTATAGGAGGTTATATTTAGGTATTTTGAAATGAGAAGATTCTGTTCTGATCTTTCAGAACAAAAGGTCTAGTCAAGCAGGATATGATTGGAAAAGATAAAATAGGAACTGGGATGGAGCATACCAATGTTAGGGTGGTGTAAGAAGAACAAGGACCTTAGCCCATGGGGAAAGAATTCCTTAGACCTTAGGAAGTACAAGGGTGGTGGTAATGACAATGAATGCTCTCATTGTCCCTAGATCCAACAGTAATGACTGAGTCAGTTAGCAGCTGCAGCTTACAATCTGACTGGAGGCTGGGTTTGTTGTCTAGTCCACGTTGTATGAAAACAAAAACTGTGGACATGGCAGGTCCTGATTCTTCTTTGTCTGATGCATACAGACCCACAGACTCAACAGCCCTCTTTGATCTGACTGATGCAAATGCATATGCTTCTCTGGATGTCCAGGTGGCCTTAGGATATGCCATGTGTAGTGACTCAGGCTGCAGTTACTCAGTGATATAGCCCATGTAACTTAAGCACATCAATGTAGTGGTGGCAACACATTCCCAACTGGAAGAGGCTGCACCACTTTGGTTTATATGTTTGTGGGCAATAGAATGTTGCTTCAATGGAAATAGGGATTTTTGTGACGTATATAATTCTTCTGTAATTACTGAAGACTGGAAAAGTCAATCTAACTTATTTGAATGGGTTGTACTGGATAATAGTCTGACCTTAGACTACATCCTAGTTATCTCAAAGGCACGATGTCTCTGGGACTTGTTTGAAACTGACTAAATGAAACTTTGGGATAAGGATCATGATTGAGATAGGCCTCATCCTGCTATTTGGAGATAATTAATTAAATCCTGTGAAAGACAAATCAAATGCCTTTCACTTAGGAAAGAACATTTTGGTACAAGTGTACAGAACACTTTTCAGTTTCCCTTTTTCCACTTCCCTCTACCTACTTAAGGCATAAAGTCTTTTTTTTTCTTTTTCTCTTCCTTTTTAAAAAAACATATTTATCTATTTTATTTTAGAGAGAGTATGAGTGAGTGGGGTGGGAGGCATGGGAAGAGAAAGAGAAAAGAGAGAGGGAATCCTCAAGCAGACTCCCAGCTACACTTGGAGCCTAACTTGAGGCTCGAAACCATGACCTGAGCTAAAACCAAAGGGGCTGGACACTCAACCAAAGAAGCCACCCAGGTGCTCAAAGCACAAATTCTTATAAGGGAATTTATATTTCAGGTGCAGAAAAGCTTGTAAGAGCTCAAGAAAGAAGGTGAGAGGCAGGCTCCACAAGTTTGAAAACAGGCTCTGTGAGAATCATTCTCACATCACAGTGCATGAGTTCTTCTATTTATTTTTTAAGATTTTATTTATTTATTCATGAGGGACACACACACACACACAGAGGCAGAGACACAGGCAGAGGGAGAAGCAGGCTCCATGCAGGGAGCCCGAAGTGGAACTTGATCCCAGGACTCCAGGATCACACCCTGGGCCGAAGGCAGATGCTGAACCACTGAGCCACCCAGGCATCCCAAGTTCTTCTATTTAAGCAGCTGGACAGAGCTTGCATCAGAATTATTGATGAAAACGTTTTCATTTTTGAAAATTTTGTGCTTGGAGGACAATCAAGCTTTTTGAGGATGACTCTGATAAATATATGAGGTTTATATTGACATTAACTGAATTACATTCAATCTAACCCTCCAACTCATTGTTGGAATGTGGTGGGAAGGGGAACTGGAGGAGAAAGAGGGAAATCAGGTAAGGAAATCCAGTTATCATGTAACAAGGGAGTCAGGCTGTAGTTTGGGGATGGAGGCTGTAAGAATTCTATAGGTTACCATATTAAGATATACTTTTTTACTTCAAAAGTTTATTTTGTTATTTTTTTTTCCTTGATTCACTTTAAGACTTAGGTTGACATGGTTCAAATAAAATGTGCTTGTTTTTAGAAGAGAAGGAAAGAAAAGTGGGGAGATTATACCCCAAATGGGCTGTCTTTGAGCAAGGAACCAGCCCTAGGAATAGAGTGGGTAATGGCAGGTACATAGAAGAGAAAACCAAGTCAATTTGTGCCCTGCAATGAGAAAGAAAAGGTGGTTGGGGACCAATCTTAGCCAAAGAAGTGTCCCTGGGGAAGTTTTCTGGAAAGCTGGTAGAGTTTTCCAGCATAAACTAGAGGAGCAGGTACGCCCATGTATACAAATGCTCGTAAATTCCCATGAGGTCAACTAGTGAAGGCTCATGAAATCTCCTTCCAGATATTTAAAAAGAAGTCATTTTCTCTCTCCCCTGAAGGGCAGGTCTTTCCCAAGTTTCTTAGGGACCTCATCAGCTTTAATCCAAGCATTAATTTATTTCACATTATTAACTGGGCTTATGGCTGGCCCTTGGGATACCAATTAGCTGAATCTTATAGTTAGGAAACAACAGGACCATAGCCTCATGGTTTACCAAACACATCTCATATTTTAATTGAAATCTACTATGCTCATTCTTACATGAATGCTGTTAGGGGAGCCAAACCCATTATTTTGTCCAAACCACACATGAGGCTTTGCAATGTCCATTACTCCAACTCAAACATCCATGCATTCTGCAAGTCATATTTAGCGACTGTCGCTTAATAAATATCAATGCAAAAACATTATTGACTTGGTTTAACATGGAGATGTAACCCCTAGTGTACTTGATGAATTAAATGTGCATCCATTGTTAAATCTGATGTTGAATAAGAGAATGAAGCAAAGACAGTTTTATTGAGGAAATCCATAACTATTAACTAGAGGGCAAAAATAGTTTACTTCACATACAGAAATATCATGATTTTATTTCTCCTAAATAAAGTATTATGTATATTGTATTTGTTAATTACATCTAAGGTTTTTTTTAATTGATCAGGAAAAAATGTTAAGTGACTTTTATAGAGGTTCTCCTAGAATGAGTTTTTAACATTTTCATGAAAAGGAAGTCTATAATAAATGTGTGAAGCTATTTTTAGGAAACTTTTTGGAGCTAAGTAAGATCTTAACTCACAGAATAATTTTCAAGTGGAAACTTGGCTTGGACATATGAAATATGTGAGTTCACTGAATTAAACCTGTGGAATGTTCCAAAGGGTCAATGACTAGCTGGAGTTTCACTGTGTTAGGGAACAGAAATTTGGTCTAAGAGGTTTGGTGACTTAATAAATATTTCTGAGACTTTGGGCAGTAATTAACTTTGCTGATTTTGATTTTATTTTCAAATCCCATGCAATCCTCTATAGTTGATTTTGGTGATAAACCCGACCTAGAATTTAATTATATTTGCTATGTGCAAGAATCCTTGAGCAAATGTTTCTCAGATTTCCATAAGTTAAACATTATCAGTAGGAAGAACCCTGCGGGTCTAGGTTATGGAGAGAGATACAGACATTCCAGAACACCCTGTTATTATTATTTTCTTTTCATTCAAAACATTTTTAATCTGTGGTTTATGATTATCCTGCACAGGACTTTGCACAGGTGAAACCTTGGAAGCATCTTTTAATTGATTTGAATGAATTAACTGAGTAATCTTGTAAAAGTAGTTTGCCTTCTCTGGATATATTTCTGCATATGATAAATGATTTTTTTAAAGTTCCTTATGAAAATAAGTTGGAAATAGGATCAAAAGATCTGAGTTCAAATCCTGGATGTGTCATTCACCTACTCTTGGACAAATTACTTAATCTCCAAATCCCAATTTTCTCTTCTCTGTAACGAAGTCAACAAAATCTTCCTCTGCATTGTTGGAAGAATGAAATGAACCAAATGATCCCAAATGCCTACAAGCTGCTTGACATGCAGTGTAAACTTCATAGGCACTTGTTGACTCCATTTCAACTATAGTATTCGGTAATCCAATTCCACTTAGAAACTTGAACTCAGAGGTAAACAAATAGATTATTTAGATTATTAACCTTTTCTCCTCAGTGAGAACCACATGACATATTTAAACTTGATTTACTTAGTTTTAGATGAATACGCAAATGCATTTTCTCAGTTGGAAGATGGAATGGAGAATGACAATTTCATTTCCCTATTCTTTCTGAGAACTTATTTATCTTTCAAACTGTTACAAATTTCCAATTTGCCTATTATTGCTCTTGTAAAGAACATAAGAGATATGTGGGTCCTTGTAAAATGTCATGCCATGGCTTTTAGTGATTATTTCCATTTCCATAGGGCTTAATGCTTTTAATGAAGTCTTATTATACCTACTATCCAATGTTCTTTTTACAACAGTGATATGTAGTGGGACAGGTTGCATACATTTATTTATGAAATGAAAGCATTAAAGTATAGGGAGGTTAACCCTTGGACAGATTATTCTTTATAATCTACATCTGCCAATGTTCCCATGAACTTACCACTAGATGAAAAATGGGAAAAAATGACTTTTACAATAATTAGTCCCTCAATATCACCATCCAAATGTTTAATATTAGTTAGCCTTTCCACAAACTGAACTTTGTTTTTCATATATATCTGTGGATGTATAAATATACCCACACATATATATGTCTAGGTCTATGTCAATATGGCCTCCAAAAATTATTATTATTATTATTATTATTATTATTATTATTATTATTTTAGTATTATTATTTTTTAAAGATTTATTTATTTGTTTATTTTAGAGTGGGAGGGAGGGGCAGAGGAAGAGAGAGAGTCTTAAGCAAATTCCATGCTGAGTACGGAGACCAACTGGGGGCTTAATCCCACAAATCATGAGATCATGACCTGAGCCAAACCAAAAGTTTGAGATTTAACCAACTATGTCACCCAGGTGCTCTGACCTACAAAATATTATTATGCATAATTAATTATTTAAATAATTCTCTTCTAAAATATCAAAGCTCAGGTAGTTGGGGTAAGAAAAAGGTTAGATTCATTATTGAAGTGCAGCAGTGTACACTGGAAAAAAAGATCACATTTAGAGTCTTATTATTATTACTTCATTTAACTTTAATTATCTCCTTAAAGAAGCTAATTCTAAATACAAGACATATTGGTGGTTAAGACTCCAACATAGAAATTTTTTTTTAGGGGGGTGAAGTTTAGTCCATAACACTGTCAGTGTCCTAATAACTCTAATAAGATAGGTTCTTACTTGCTGAGGGAAGACTTCTCTGTCCTAAATTCTTACACTAAAATTAAGTTTTTCCTGTTTTTGAATTTCATAGAATGGAAATATACAGTATATATTATTTTGTGTCTTGCTTCTTTCAATCAATAATATTATATTTGTAGTATTCATCCATGTTGTATGTCATTACATTTCATTCATTTTTGTTATTGTATGATATTCTCCTGTATGTTTATTCCACATTTATTGATCCAATCTCATAGGAAGGACTTATGAGTTGTTTATGGTTTGGGATTATCATGAGTATGCTGCTGTAGATGTTCCCATGTACTTGACTGCTCCTCCACATAGGAATATTCCTGTTGGTCATATACATAGAACTAGCATTGCTTGGTCATAGGATGTGCAAATTTTCAACTAAAGCAGGTTATAAAGGGCTTTCCCAAGTAGTTGGACAAGATACATTCTTACCCAGCAGCACATGAAAACTCACTGTTTCACCTCCTAATCAACACTTGCTACTGTCAGTCTCATAAACTTTAGCCTTCTGTTGGACATGTTTTGGTATCACATGGTGGTTTTAATTTGCATTTCCTGATTACTAATAAAGGGGCAAACGTCCTTTCACGTGCTATCAATCCTCAATGTTATGGCCTGCATGTCTACATTCATTTAACATTCATCTGTTGGGGATCCCTGAGTGGCGCAGTGGTTTACCGTCTGCCTTTGGCCCAGGGCGCGATCCTGGAGACACGGGATCGAGTCCCACATCGGGCTCCCGGTGCTTGGAGCCTGCTTCTCCCTCTGCCTGTGTCTCTGCCTCTCTCTCTTTCCCTCTCTCTCTGTGTGACTATCATAAAAAAAAAAATAATAATAATAATAATAATTTAACATTCATCTGTTGAAACCCCAACAACCAATATGATAATATTTGGAGGAGGGGCCTTTGGGAGGTAATTAGTTTGGATAAAGTCATGAGAGTGGGTACCCTAGGATTAGGGTTCTCTTAGTCTCTCTCTCTCTTTCTCTTTGTCTCTCTGTCAAGTGAAGACACAAGGAAAAGGCAGCTGTCTGAAAGTGAGAAAGAGAGCTCTTAGCAGAAACTGTATTAGCCGGCACCTTGGTTTGGACTTCCCAGGCATCAGAGCTGTGAGAAATAAATATCTGATTTTAAGCCACCTAGTCTATGCTATTTTGGTATAGCTGCCTGAACAGGCTAACGTACTTGCACATCCTCTTACAAAGTGCCTAAGTTTTTTGCTAATTTTTCTATTAGACTGTGTTTTTCCTAATGATCCGTACAAAGCATTCTTTGTACATATTGGATACAAGCCTTTTTGTGTTTGCTTGCTTATGTTTTACTAATTCATTCGTCATTTCCTATCTTGACTTTTAAACATTCTTGATAATATCTTTTTTCAAATTGAACCTCCTATTTTAATAAAGTCCAAGTTATCAAAGTTTTCTTTTATGATTAGTGCTTTTTGTGACCTAAAACAGCATTTGATACTTCAATATTGTAAAGATATCACCCATAACATCTCTAGATGCAATACTATTTTGATTTTAGCTCTATAATCCACACAGAATTAATTTCTGTGAATGATGAAATTTAGGGTATATTAATTTGCAAGGGCAGCCATAACAGAGTGCCATACTGTGGGTGAGTTAACCAGTAGAAATATATTTTCTCACAATTCTGGAAGCTGGAAGTCTGAGATCAAGGTCCTGGAAAGATTGGTTTCTTCTGAAGCCTCTCTTCTTGGCCTCCAGTTGTCCATTCCTTCCTCGTCTTCCCATGGTTTATCTTCTGTGTGTGTTTGTGTCTATATTTCCTTTTTTTACAAAGACCCCAGTCATATTGGATTTGAGTCCACCCTACAGTCCTCATTTTAACTTAATTATCTCTCTTAAAACCCCCATCTCTAACTAGAGTCACATTCTAAGGTACTCGGGGCTAGGACTCCAACATATGAATTTAGGGGGATATAATTTAACCCATAATTTGGGATATTGATATCTAATTGACCTAGTACAGTTATTGAAAATAATGTTTTTCCTTTATTATTTTGGTACCAGATTAATCAGAAATTAAGTATGCATATACAGGTGAGCTTATTTCTCAACTTTCTCTTCTGTGAATCTTCATAATTCCTATGTCAATAATACTGTTTTAATATTTAATATTTGTGGGACAAAATCTTTCAATTGTTCTTCTTTAACAATATCTTATTCTTTTTAATATCCATATAAAAAATAATTTTGTCAACTCCGCCTCCCCCCCCCCAAAAAAAACCCTTGTTGGTATTTGATGAGGATGGAATTGACTTTATAGATCAATTTAGGGAGAATTTACATACTTAAAATATTGAGTCTTCTGATCTACTAACTTGGCATGCATGTCCATTATTCAGACCTTTTCTTATTTATTTTAATAATATTGCATACTTTCTATGTAGAGATCTTCCCTATCTTCATTAGACTTATTCCTAGGTTTTAACATTTTTATCATCATGAATTATATCATATATAATATATGGTATATAGAATTATATTTATTTATTTTTGGTAGATCAACAATTTTGTTGGACTCATGTATTAATTAATAGTTTATCTATAAATTTCCTTGGATTTTCTATAAATATAATTATAACCTCAAAATAATGTTTTATCTCTTGTCTTCTAACCATTTTAATTTTTATTTCTTTCCCTTGGCTTATTGAACCAGCAGAACTCCTAATACATTGTTGAATGGCAGTGAAGAGAAGAGACATTTCTTGTCTCATTCCCAATCTCAAATGAAAGGAAATTGAACAGTGCTCTCCATCAGATTAAGGGGATTCTCTTCTTTTCCTAGTTGGCTAAGAGAGCTTATAATAATGGGTGTTTTGCTTCAACGTGGATGGAACTGGAGGGTATTATGCTGAATGAAATAAGTCAATCGGAGAAGGACAAACATTATATGTTCTCATTCACTTGGGGAATATAAATAATAGTGAAAGGGAATAGAAGGGAACGGAGAAGAAACGGGTAGGAAATATCAGAAAGGGAGACAGAACATAAAGACTCCTAACTCTGGGAAACAAACTAGGGGTGATGGAAGGGGAGGAGGGCAAGGGGTGGGGATGAATGGGTGACGGACACTGAGGGGGGCACTTGACGGGATGAGCACTGGGTGTTATTCTGAATGTTGGCAAATTGAACACCAATAAAAAATAAATTTATTATTAAAAAAATAATGGGTGTTAGATTTTACCCTACTTTTTCCCCTGCATCTATTGAAATAACTATATAATTTTTCTTTCAAAATGGTAAATTAGAATGATTGATTTTTAAATAAGTCACTTGTTTTAAATGGATCTTGCACTCCCGGAATAAATAAACTTGGTTGATAGGAATTATCCTTTTCATGTAGTGCGAGGTTTTATCTGCTATTATTTTGTTTATAATTTTTATTGGTAAGTTCATGAGGGAGTTGTACCTATAATTTTTTTCTACTAGTTTTTCCTTTGTCAGATTTCAGAATCAAAATTCTATATATATATAGAATTTTATTATATATATATAAAATATATTTTTTATATATATTTTTATATATATAATATATAAAGATTTTATTTATTCATGAAAGACACAGAGAGAAAAAGAGACAGAGACATAGGCAGAGGGAGAAGCAGGCTTCCCGCAAGGAGCCTGATGTGGGACTCTATCCCTGACCCCAGGATCACACCCTGAGCTGAAGGCAGATGCTCAACTGCTGAGCTACCCAGGTGTCCCTAGAATCAAAATTATGCTGGTTTTATATTAAACAAGTTGCAGAAATTAATCTATTTTTTTCTTGTTTATGAAACAATTAAGCAAGATGGGTGATTTTATCCCTTAAATTTGTGACAGGATTAACTGGTAAAACCAGCTGGGCCTGGAGTTCTTTGTGTGAAGATTTGTAATTACAGTTTCAAATTCTCTAATAATTATAGGATTCTACATTTTCTATTGTTAATTGTATTTTTCTAGTCTTTGCTCATTTTATCTACATTTTCAAATATATTGGCCCTAATGTTATAATAATTTCCTCCTATGATATTTGTAATATCCTTATAATGCCCTCATTTAAAAAATCATAATGATCCTTCTGATCTCTTTTTTTAATCCTTCTGAATGTGTATCTTTCTTGGTCAGTCTCACCAGAGATTTATAACTTTATTTAGTCTTTCCAAGAATTAAAATTTAGGTTGTTTTATCTTTTCTATTGTACATTTGTTTTCTAATTCATTGACTTTCACATTTATTTTTTACTATTTCCATCCTTCTTGTTCCTTTTGGGCTAAATTTTTTGTTCTTTTTCAATGTTTTCTGATCAGTTTCAATGTTTTCTGATCAGTTCATCAGTTCTGATCAATTCTTAGCCTTTCTCCCTTTCTATAAATTTTCCTCTATATCTCACATTATTCTAATGTATAGTTTTACTCTTAAAATCATCTCAAATTGTTTTCTGGATTCCATTTGGGATTCCTTTTCTGACTCATGTATTTTTAGAAGAATATTTTTAACTTCCATATGTAGATTTTCTAGTTACATATGTAATTGACTTTTACTCAATTGCATTGTGGCGGAAAACTTATTCTGTATGATTTTAATTATATGAACTTAGTAGATCTCTGCTTTATAGCATAGTGCTTGGCCAATTTTGTTAAATATTCTGTCAGTGCATGGAAATCTTGTGTATTATGCTGTAGTTATTGAATGCAGTGTTATATATGCCAGCTACATCATACTAATATTTTGTTATTCAAATCTCTTATATCCTTACCATTGGTTTTGTTTTGTTTTATTTCATTTCTGATGTGATTGTTCACAGAGTGGCATGTTAGAATGTCCTGCTATGGTAGACTTGATGACTTTTCTTGTAATTCTATTAATCTTTCCTTTATTCTTTTTTAAAACTAAAAGATGCTTTGCCTTTAAACTTAGAATTGATATATCTTCCTGATATAAAATTATTCTTCAGGTGCTCTGTCTTTAATTTCAATCTTAGTGACTTTTTATATCTTAGATAAAATCTCTTGCAACTGGTACACAAGTTTTTATTTTTCAAGTCTGAAAATCTTTGTTTGATGAAAGTACTTAGTTTTAAAAATAGATTTGCATTTAGATCCACCATTTCATTACTTGTTTACTATTTTTCTATCTATAAGTTGATTTTTCATACTTCTTGCCCCCTTTTAGAGTATTTTTTTTAGTATTTCATTTTCTTTATTTCTTTAGAAGTTTAATGTTCTTTTATCATTCTTTATTTTGGTATTAGCCCAGAGATTACAACACAAACCTTTGACTTCTGGGTCTCTAATGTAAATCAATATTTTTTCTTCCTTCAGACAATGCAAAAATATTAAAACCCTTTAATACCATTTATCTATCCTAAAGTGTATATGTAACTTTAAATTCTATGTATCTATATGTTCATATATAAAATAAGATATATATTAAATTCTAAAAACTAATAATATTTTTATTTTTATATGCTCAATATTCAATTCAATTTACCCAAATATTTATTGACTTTCACTCCTCTTTCAATCTGATCATCTTTCTGGTAGCCTTTTTTTTTTTTTTTTTTTTTTTGTCTGAGGAATATTCTTTAGTATTTTCTTACAGAGGATGCTAATAACAAACTCTTTAATTTTGTATCAAGTATTTATTTTTCTTCATTTTTAGTATTTAATTTAATTTTATTTTTCATTGATGTTGGAGGTTCTTTATAAGGATGGGTAGGGTCCCTATCTCAAATTTGGTATGGATATCAGGACTGGTGGCATCACACACTCCAAGAAGTTGTGACAAAATTTATTACTCACATAATAAGGCTTTCTGGGGAGAGAAGGACAGACTGCTAAGCTGGTCTGAAAGTGGATTTAGGCAGCAAAAGTAAGCTGGATTGGTAGCTTTTTGGTATTTATGGGATGAAATCATGGAGAACCTTCTCTTGTGTAAGCTGGAGGTTTGCATAGTTTGAAGTGCCCCAACACTAAAGGGGGTGGTACCTCAGCTTGCTTATCAGCTTGCCCATTTGTGAGGTGGAGAGGAAAAGGGATGAGCAATGCTTAAAAGATATGAACAGTCAAATATCAAAAATTGAGTCAGACTCTTCTTAGAACTTCCCTCTTATTTGTTGTTTTTACTGCTTTTCTTAGTTGTTATTCTTGGGTTAATATACCATATTGTATTAACTTATAAAAGTCTATGTACAGTCAATATCATGCTTCACTTATTTATAGCCCACTTCACTTACAGTGATTGAATTTCATTTTATTATCCTCATCTCCTCCTTTGTGCTATTACCATCATACCCTTTACCTCCATATACATTATAATTCTAATCTTATGATGTTGTTTTTTTCTTAATAGTCTTAAGGTGTTATTCTCTTGTGCTCTAAACTAAACAGTAAATGGTTTATCAGATTCTACTTCAGTGGGCTCTGGACTCTACTATTGACTCTCCTAGGCCCACCAGGCTATCAGGGTGCCATTACCCACCTCTGCCTTTTCCCAGGTTGTCCAGAATAGACAGATGCCCCTATCAAGAGACTGCCCAAATTCTGGGCTTGCTTCTCAAGGTTGTGTTCTTCCACGGGATCTTGCCTTTATTTTTTTTTATTGCCTTGCTTACTCTCCATGTCTCCAAACAGATTTAAAATAATATATTTAATCCCATTTTTCTGGATGCTCACAGAGGGTAGAGAGTGCTGTTATGTGGTCTGCCACTGTTGGAAGTTATTCCCTCCTCATTTCATCATCACTAATAGCATATTTATTCTCTGAGCTTTTTAAAAAGATTTTATTTATTTATTCATGAGAGAGAGAGAGAGAGGCAGAGACAAAGGCAGAGGGAGAAGTAGGCTCCATGCAGGGAGCCCGACGTGGGACTCGATCCTGGGACTCCAGGATCATGCCCTGGGCTGAAGGCAGGCACTAAACCAGTGAGCCACCAGGGATCCTATTCTCTGAGTTTTAAGAGAATAGATAAAGCAAAGTTCCACTTAAATAATAGTGTAATAATTGAATGGTACTGCATCCCAATAGAAAACATTAATGTTTTGAGTCACAGTTTTTAGATCTCTCCATTTTTGCTGCTCTAATTCTCAGGCCCAAATAAATCTATATAGGTAGCAGTCACCTGGAAACACAGCTCTTGTTGCTCATCAGGTATATTAAAGACCTATGGGAAGCTAACAGGCAAACTCTTCACACAAACACAGACACCCTATCATTCCTCTCATTATCTAGTTAGTGCAAAGCTCTGGGCTAGGCTATGTGGCCACAGTCAGTTACTGCAATTGCATAGAGGTGGCTATTTGAATGCTTTATGAGATGCTATGGAAAGCCTTTATCAGGTGATAGAAAATACCAGGATTTGATAGTGTGGAGAGGTTGAGTTACTTAGTGAATTGTAAGGATCCGAGTTTACATATTTTCTTCTTTTGAGAATCCTATTTCCACATCTGCAGACAATTCCAGATGACTCATGGGCCCATTAAGGCCATCCATAAAGTTGCTCAGACTGCACTGACGCAGGTGAGCATCTCTGGTCAGGTATAGCTGCACACTCAATTGTTCAATCTGCATCCTGGTTTCTACCTAGGGGTACCCTTCTATGTTTCAATACCACCAGTCACTGGGGATCACTGTAATTTCCAGACACACATTTTATTACTGAAAAATTCTTGTAGTATGGATTTTTTTTTCACACTGAGCAGAAACCTTTCTCCTGGTGGATTTCACAAGACCTTGCAGGTCAATCCAATATTTCTCCCTTGTGACTCACCCTACATGTATTGAACCTAATCTCATGAAATACCCAAGTCTTCTCTCTTCTGGGTTAATAATTCCCACATCATTCAGCAATTTCCTAGGCAAAACACCTTAGGGGCTAAACATTTAATTAGTTTATAGAATCCAGGCAAGTAAAATAGAGGAGTGAAGTGGGCCTGTTTTTTGCATTAAATATATAGAAATATTCTTTACTTACATTTAGAAATCTTTACTTTTTGCTACTTTTGATGAACATGAGAACAGAGAAATATATCTCTACTAGAAGAATGCCACAGGCCTGATGGTAATTGATAATGAACTGTCAGCTTCAGTGATGAAGAGACACATACCAGAGAGGGGTTGAGTCCAGCTGGGAACATATACCCTATATAAAGCAGCAGCTCTTCTCTCTTGCCCATGATTTCCTTGGGGAAAAAATGGAACATTTTTATTAGTTCTTCTGATTATTTATAATGAAAAAACAAGGATCTAGATTTGTATGTGATATAGTCTGAATTTAAATGTAAGTTTAAATCATATTTGAAACTCTGTATGGGCTAAACAAAGTGGTAGTTCCCCCACTCTACTTCCAAGCTCATCAAACCTAGTCACTTCCTTCAGTATGCTCCAGGAAGACCTTCTCCTTCCTGGTATATGTTTTCCATCATAAGATGCCATTTTCTTGCTATTGTGTGGCCAGTGTAGATTAAAGTCATTCTAAATAAGCTGCCAACTAAGTTTCCTAGGCTATTGAGAGGAGTGAGGGATGGAGAGAAAATGATACAATCTCACACTTGACTCATACTGAGTTTTCTGACAGCTACAGTCTCCAAACTATTTTTTGGAGGGGGTGGGATTCACCTTGAAATATTGTTTCCTTCATCCTCTTCCAAGAACTTATGGATCTTTTGATACATGATCAGAACATTATAATAATCAAAACTGCCTCTCAGGTAAGGGGCAGCACTTTGGAAGAGAGGCATGGAAATACTTCTGTCTGCCTAGCTGAAGAGAAGATAGCCAGCCCATGGTCACTGAGTCCTCATTAAGGCAATTCATGATATTTTTTTCCAGGGGATGACAAGGAGAGATTCTTATATGGAGCCCAGCACCTCCCAACTACCTCACTTCCTCTTGAACTCTCACTCCTCTTTCTTTTATTCAGGATGGGTGGTCTTGGAAGAGGAGGGTTGTGTTATTGAAGGTTAATATGGGCTTATCTTATTGGGGTCCTCAGGATGGACTGTGCTGGTCTTTCATGTGTTGGTTGCCCTGTGATGTGTTCATGCCTCACTCAGTCTCAGGGAATAAGAAGCAGAAGCAGAAGGAGAAACAGAAGCAGAAGCAGAAGCAGAAGAAGAAGAAGAAGAAGAAGACTAATGATATTTTATCTTTAAAAGCCATGCTGTGGTCTGTATATTTAACTTTGCAGCACCAGAATGGGAGAAGAGAAACCTGACTCAGGGAAAGTCAACCCCTCTCTGAGTTGGGGCTGAATCACACCATTACTTGGTGTGTATGCATGAGTAGAAAGCTCAGAGAATTCCAGTGTCAGAGGGCCCTCTGCCAGTACACACTGTTATTCCTCCAGAAAGATGCACATGATCTATGCAGTCTCTGTATTCAGATATATAATTACAGAAAATAAAATTTAAAAAATAGTGAAAGGGAATAAAGGGGAAAGGAGAAAAAATGAGTGAGAAATATCAGAAAGGGAGACAGAACATGAGAGACTCCTAACTCTGGGAAACGAACTATGGGTGGTAGAAAGGGAGGTGGGCAGGGGGTGGGGGTGACTGGGTGACGGACACTGAGGGGGGCACTTGATGGAATGAGCACTGGGTGTTATTCTATATGTTGGCAAATTGAACACCAATAAAAAATAAATTTATAAAAAAATAAAATAAAAAGAAAAGCATTCAGAAAGCAATAAAATCAAGATTTTATAAACAAAAAAAAATGACAGGAAACGATGAGAGCCAATGTGGTCAATAGTTAAAAGATGGAGTTATGTCTCCTGCTCAGCAGGCTGCTAGAATCAGCATAGCTGTAGTGAACTTGGTTGTTATGCAATGTTTAACTTTAATGATTAATAATGCATTGGAAGTCTTTTCTTGTCCATTCTGCATAAGTAAACACATCAAGATTTTAAGTGTACAAAGTTATATGCACATTGAGTCTGACTTTCTGGGATACCAGTTAGAATGTGGGTTTTTCAGGGCGTGATCCTGGGGTCCCAGGATCGAGTCCCACATCAGGCTCCCTGCGTGGAGCCTGCATCTCCCTCTGCCTGTATCTCTGCCTCTCTGTGTCTCTCATGAATAAATAAATAAAATCTTAAAAAAAAAAAAAAAAGAATGTGGGTTTCCATAAACCTGGAAGTGTTTCCTAAGAGTTTGCCATGTTTCCACCCTGCATTCTTAGATGGCTCTACACAGCATGCAGATCTCAGCATAGCAACAAGGAGCTGTGGGCATTGCCTGGGAGTGTGGCATCTGCAACCATTTCATGACTGCCCAGAGAACGAAATCAGGACCCTGGGTGCTGCCTATGACAGAGCAGGAGGTTCAAGTATCTCCACAGTCTGTTTATAAACTGTATGCTTGCCCTGGTTTCCCAGACACTTGAAACCCCCTTTCTCACATTGTTAAAAGACACACCTTAATATCTACTCTACTGGGCTCTAGTGACCATTAAATAAAAACTATGCACGTAAAACAGAAGAGGCCTTGAGATGCCAGAACTGCTGTTAACAAGCACTGGTAATCTGATGGGGCCAACAGCTGCTTACTAACAGCTGCATTGCATATAAATGAAGATGAGTTGGAATACACAAAAGTTTGGAACCCCTGGGGATATTGCTCTAAAATTCAGATAATTGAACCATACTGCACAGAAGGCATACCACAGAGTGTTTTATAGACAAGTCTTGTGAATTGTTATGGAGAAAATCCAGTGTTATAGAGGGGGTCTTAATAATGGCACCTCCTTATTTTAAGCAGACTAGGAGTACTTTATGATAAATAAAATGTGTGAGTTTTCAAACATTGAGTAAATCAAGGAAACAGTGACCTCTGACATCTGCTTCCGTATTGATTCTCAGCTCCACAGAACATTCCACTGTTAAATGAGATAAATAAATGGGCAGTCTTAGCAACACGGAACTAGAAATTGCTGGGCAGAAGCAATTTCATTCACTCTGTGGGTGCTGGAACCTGTTGTGTATGCTGCCCTGGGTGAGTCCTTGGGAGAGAGTCTTGGCTTTTCACCTGTGACGGGCCAAGTGTGAAAAAGTGAATGAAGCACTTTTTGTTCCTATTAGAACATGATTTTCCATAGACCTTTAAGAGAAATGAGAAGGAGAATGTGCAGTGAGATTTGCAACAGAACGGACCTGATGCTGATCCAGCACAGGCTAGATCCTGTAGTGCCACTTGCTCACAAAGGTCACCCATAGCTGCACTGGGAAAATGTGAGGGTGGGTTGGCTGTGGGGACTGTACACCATGTCCACCCTCTTTCCTGAGCAGGAGAATGAAATGCAGTCCTTTCTGAAAAGTGGCTGAATTCTGGTCTAAAAATAAAAAGAAGGGAACAGCATGGAGTTAGTTCACACGTTTGATATCTATAGTGTGCCAGAATTCTTCATTCATCCTCACATATAATATCATCTGACTGGACAGTGAGGGACACAGAACGTTGACTTAGAGCCATGGGAGCTGAGTTTGAGCTGCTTCTCAGACTGGTTAGCTGGGTTTCTTGTGCAAACTCCTAAACTCCCTTTGTTCAATATACTTCAATGTACTCCTTTGCACACCAAAAAAACGGTGCACAGGAGGTGTCTACCTCAATGGTTTCAGCCTCTGTCTGGTACATGGAGAAATGGTTATATCACTGATCTGGCTGGCCAGACATCAGAGGGGACAATCTCTGTCTGGAAGTTTCCTCAAACCTCTGAACTTTTGGATTTTTTCTTTTATTATTCCTTTAACAAACAAATAAACCAAAACCAAACCATCATCCCTGTCATTCCCATATGCACAAAGACTTCCTAGATTATTTTTGCCTCACACATCTCAATTCAGCAAGTGACCAATAATCCACATCATGCTTGTCTAATACATGCAGTAGCTGATTGAGATTTCACTATCAATGAACTCATGTTTCATCTGAGAAGTTGTATAATTCAGTTCAGTAAAAAGGCACCAATAAAGGACAAAAAATAAAGCAAGGAGGCATAATTGAAAGGTGAGTAAATCCTAGGATAGTATTTAGGACAACTGTTCCAAAAGCAGATGAATTATACATCGACTGATCCATATCCATGGAACTGTTAGCAAATGGCCAACTTGTTTACATTTGCTTCTTGCTCTAAAAAGTGAAATGTGTGTGAAAGAAATCAGTTGATTAGTGGCTTCCTGTTTTTATTGACTGAAATATGATGATTCATATGATCATCATCTTAATCACTTCTAGGCAACTGAATGTCAAGGTAAAGATGTTTTCTCCACTATTGAGAATTATCTCCTTATTCAGTTAAGCAAGTATTTTTTTAGAATATTGACTCTGTTGTAGATGTGCTCTGCAGAGCAGACAGGAAGATGAATCAGGTACCCTACCTGCCCTTGGAACTTATGCAGTAATTGGGAGCTCAGGCACATAGTGTAGGTACCTTGGTTAGCTGGAAGCATAGGATGATAAATAAACTACTAGGAGGGATTCTTAACTCAGACAATTTAGTTAAGAAAGGCATCTGGTAAAGAACAGCGGGAGCTGGAGTGGAGGTGGTAGAGGGGAAAGAGAAAAGGATGCTCCTTGCCTTGGGGTGTGTTGTGGCTGGCAAGTTCTCTGTGACTGGGGCATAAATTAGGCATGTAATGATGAGCAATGAGGCTGGAGTCATCTGAAGGAAATCAGACTCATCTGGTAGGAACAGGGAGGCACTGATGGACCTTATAAGGGAGTACCATGGCAGTAATTGTGCTTTAGAAAGCTCCTTCGGGGTTACTATGTGGACAGAAGGCTTGAGGGATGTATCTGATGACTGGAACTTCAGAGACCAATTTTTAAGTCTATTGCTATAATCAAGGCAACAGTTCATGAGGCCCTAAACTGAGGTAGAGACCCACAACATGGGGGACAGAGACCATATTTTTATCTTGCCTTAGCAGACTTTGGTAAGCATTGTATCCAAATAAACAGAGATCAGAGAATACATAGCAGTTTTTTTTTCTTTTTCAAAAAGTTATAAAAGATTGAAATAGGGGTGGATAATAAAGTATGACATTATAATACCCATTGTGGAGAACCAGACTTCAGAACATGGGTGAGGGGCTATCTTATACTGACACAATGACAGAAAGAACATAGCTTTAGGTGATAAAATTACACTTATTAAACAGAGACACTATCTTAGGCACCACATTGCATTTGACAAGGAGCCAAAAACAGATGGTACATTGCAATTTACTGGACTACAGTTTTCCAAAAGTGTTTCAACTTGGAACTTGGAATCCTTCAATTTGCCAAAAGCTGATAACTCATCCTGTCTATTCCACTGTATATTAATTTGCATCCACCTCAGTTGTTTAGATTTTTAATTATAGAAGAAATACAAACATATGGTAAAAATTTGAAAGAAATCACACATTAGAAAAAAGTATAAATTTAAAAGTAAATGTTTCCTTTCCCATTTCTACTTTCTTATTTAGCTCATTACAGTTAACAATCCCTTGTTTCATATTTTAATGGATATAAAACATTCATACATATATACATACATGTTAAGTGGACATCCTTGTACATCTTTGCTTGGTTGTGTGGAAACTAATCCTCAGAATTAGAATTATTGTGTATAAGACTGTGTTCACTAAATTTTTCATAGCTTTCACAAAACTGTTTTTCCAAAATAGTGCACAAATTCTCCTACCACAACAAGACAACTTGTTATTTATCTCTTTATCTTTCTATCTATCATCTGCCTATTTATGCCATTTTATTACATATGTAGTGGTATTTCATGTGATTTAATTTGTATTTCCCTAATGTGATGTTGGGCATCTTTTCACATGCTTATATGCTATACGTGTTATCTTTTTTGGTGAAATGCTGTTCAGATCTTTTGCTCATTTGTTATTAGGTCATCAGTTTTCTTTTTATTATTTTACTTTATTTTTATTTTAGTTTCAAGTTTTTATTTGAATTCCAGTTAGCTAACATATAGCTAATATTAATTTCAATATATATCATATATATTCCATTCCATATATATTTACTTGAATATATGTTTTTGATTTAGCTGTTCTGACTTGTGAGGTAATATCTCCTTGTAGTTTTGATTGGCCTTTCTCTGATAGGTCATTGGTTTTCTTATTTTGTTCTGGCAGTTCTTAATATATTCAGGATATAACATTTTTGTCATATGTGTTTTACAAATATTGTCTTTTAGTCTGTTGTTTATATTTTATTCTCTTAAGAGTCTAAGTTGTAGAACAGAAATTTTTAGATTTTGATGATCTCTAATTTATCAATTTATTTTTGATGGATTATGGTTTTGGTATTATATCTAAGAAATCAACAGCATACATAGAAAATGCCACCATACAATGTTACACATTTTGCTTCCAATAGTTTTATATATTTTAAAGAACTTTAAAAGTGAAAAATAATTTTTTATTATTATTTTTAAAAGATTTTATTTATTTAGTTATTCATGAGGGACACAGAGAGAGGCAGAGACATAGACAGAGGGAGAAGTAGGCTCCTCACAGGGAGCCTGATGTGGGACATGATCCCTGGACCAGGATCACATCCTGAGCCAAAGACAGATGCTCAACGACTGAGCCACCCAGGCATCCCATCTGCTTTTATTATTAATGAAGTATAACTGATATACAGTGTTATATTGATTTCAGGTGTATGACATAGTGATTCAACAATTTTATATATTATTCAATGCTTACCACATAAGGAGTCACCATTTGTCACCATGTAATGTTATTACTATATTCCCTATGCTAAACTTTTCATTTCCATGACTTACTTATTTTATAACTAAAGTTTGTACTTCTTAATCTCTTTTATCTATTTCACACAATCCTCCATCCACCTCCCCTCTGATAATCGCCAGTTCTCTGTTTTAAGAGTCTGAGTTTTGTTTGTTCATTTGTTTGACAAATATCATATAATTTCAGTTATATTTCGAATCTAAAAACAAAAAATAGTATTTTATATTTATCCAAACACAGAATTTCTGGAGTTCTTCTTTCATTCCTTAAAATACAAATTTCTCTTTAATCTGAAGTATGTCCTTTAAATTTTACTTTAAGGAAATTCTGCCGGTGACAAATTGTCCTAATTTTTTGTTTTTTTAACTGAGAATATATTTACTTTTCCTTCAGCCCTGACAGATATTTTTGCTGGGTATAGAATTCTGTGTTTAGAGTCTTTTTCCTTCAACTCTTTCAACAATTATGTTTTACTGTTTTCTTTCTTGTTTGTGTTTTCTTTTCTTTTTTTCTACCCTGCTATACTGAGATATAATTGACATGATAGCATTGTGTTAAGTTTGTGTACAACATCATAACTAGATATATGTATGCATTGTGAAATGATTACCACAGTAAAATTTCTGAGCACATCCATCACTTCACATAGTTACCTTTTGTGTGTGTGTGTGGTGAGAATTTTAAAATTGACTCTTAGTAACTTTCAAGTATATAATATGATATTATTAATTATAGTCACTATGCTGTACATTCTAATGTACAGAACTTATTCATCTTATAACTGGAAGTTTGTGCCCTTTGACCATTTTCCCTATAGCTCTGCCCCTGCCAAATACCAATATATTCTCTATTTCTCTGCATTTGGATGTGTGTGTTTGTTTGTTTGTTTGTTTTTGGATTCTACATGTAAGTGAAATCATATGGTATGTATTTCTCTCTCTCTGACTTATTTCACTTAGCATAATGCCTCAAAGTCCATTATGTTGTCACAAATGGCAGGATTTCCTTCTTTTTATAGCTGCATACTATTCCATTGTAATACATACATATATATTATGGAATATATATATATTTTGTTTATCTGTTCCATCAACAATTTAAGTATTTCTTTGTGTAACTATAGTAAATAAGGTCTGCAAGTTTCCTATTGAGAAATCTGTGGTAATTTGTATCAATTTTCTTTTGTATATCTTCTTTTTTCTCTAATTGTTCATGATTTTTCTTTATCTTTGCTATAAAGAAGCTTGATTATCATTATCTTTGACCATGATTTTCTTAATGTTTATCTTATTGAAGTTCTTTGAGCTTCCTGAATACTCACACTTATGAATTTCACCGGTTGGGGTAAGTTTTTGGACATTATTAATACGATTTTTTTCTTTACCAGTTTCTCTTCTTTTGCTGGGACTCCAATGATGTGAATGTTAGACAAATGTGTCATTAATATATTTCCACGTAAATAGCATTTCCTCAAAGTTCTATTTGTTTTTTCAGCTTTTTTTCTATTTCTCTTTTCTTCAGATTGATAATTTATATTGACTTAGCTTCAAGTTTGCTAGCTCTTTCCTCAATCATCTCTATTCTGCTTTTGAGCCTATCCAGTGAATTTTTTTATTACAAATATTGTACTTTTAAGTTTTTAAATTATCAGTTGCATTTTTTTTTAGTTTTTATTTCTTTGCTGAAAACTGCTTTCCATTTATTTTAATTGTATATCTTTATTCAGTTGATATAATAATATTTGCTATTTAAAAATCTTTGAGTATTATGTTCTGCTGTTTCAGTCTGATTCAAATTCCTGGAAAATGTTAATATTTTCATTTTGGCATTTTCATTCAAACCAGATAGGGTCTAGCCCTAGGTTCTTTCCTATTTTCTGTGAGTTCTGGTTCCCTTCATAGATTTGTTTCAAGCATTTTCTTTCATCACTTTGGTTCTATTTTGCATATGTGTCACTAATGTGTTAATTTAAGTTTTAGGGGATGATTTAAACCTTAGTTTGGTTCTCAAGCCTTTGATATGCTGTCCTGCATATCTGAAGCTCAGGGATGTGTGAGCAATACAGAGAATTAAGAGATCCTCTTCTTCAGCTGTCTCTTCTGTAGGATTCCCCACTTTAACTTGAAAGGATACCTTATCTGGTTCTTCTGGACAGAAAAAAATTTAAGTACTCTTGCCATTGCTGCAGCAACAGTACCATTGTGGGCTCCTGCTCTTGAGGAAAAGACACAGAGAAAAAGTACACATACACACACACACAGGCTACTTCTACCATCCTCAGACCACAAGGGACACTTTTAATGATTCCTCTAGATAAAAAGATATTTTTTTATCAGAGTTTTAGCTATATTAGCTGATGTATGACTTCCAATGGGGATCCACAGTTATTTAAAAGCCACAAGAACAAAATATGAGGTATGGAACCTCATCCCCTACAGGTTGCTACTCAAGTTTTAGCTCCTTTTCACATTCCATCTGTTTTTGTTTTACACAATTGACAGAGTCCTCGGGGGGTTATATACTGTATTTTGTCCAGAAAATTTAGTTGTAATTATAGGGGGAGAAAAGCTAGAAAGAACTCATTCCATTTCAGTAGGAACTGGAAACTCTTTTATTATAATTTTATTTCTTCTTTATAAATTATAAGTGAAGTCCTCTGTGATTGTTGTTAGACAAATCCTTGTTCATATGCTTTTATCCATTCACTTTTTTTTATGTTCTGAAATCGAATACCTTCATAAATAATGAAATATCTTCATTTATAGCACAGTAATATAAAAATATAACTTTTCCTCCAATTACTGTAAGAATTTACAATGAAAGTATGCGAGTTTGATTATTTTTAAAGATTTATTTATTTATTTATTTATTTATTTATTTATTTATTGTATATTTTTTATTGGAGTTCCATTTGCCAACATATAGCATAACAACCACTGCTCATCCCATCAAGTTCCCCCCTCAGTGACCATTAAGTTCCCCCCTCATCACCCAGTGACCCCATCTCCCCACCCACCTCCCGTTCCACTACCACTTGTTCATTTCCCAGAGTCAGGAGTCTTTCATGTGCTGTCACCCTCTCTGATATTTCCTGCTCATTTTTCCTCCTTTCTCCTTTATTCCCTTTCACTATTTTTTATATTCCACAAATGAAGAAGAACATATACTGTTTGTCATTCTCCGATTGACTTATTTCACTCAGCATAATACCCTCCAGTTCCATCCACATCGAAGCAAATGGTGGGTATTGGGCCTTCTGCTGGCTGAGTAATATTCCATTGTAATAAAGACCACATCTTCTTTATCCATTCATTTTTCGATGGACACCAAGGCTCCTTCCACAGTTTGGCTATTGTGGAGATTGGGGTGCAGGTGTCCTGCCATTTCACTGTATCTATATCTTTGGGGTAAATCCCCAGCAGTGCAATTGCTGGGTTGGAGGGTAGTTCTATATTTAACTCATTGAGGAACCTCCAACTGTTTTCCAGAGTGGCTGCACCATTTCACATTCCCACCAACAGTGCAAGAGCACTTCCCTTTCTCCACATCCTCTCCAACACTTGTTGTTTCCTGTCTTGTGAATTTTGCCCATTCTCAGTGGTGTGAGGTGGTATCTCATTGTGGTTTTGATTTGTATTTCCCTGATGGCCAGTGATGCAGAGCATTTTCTCATGTGCTTGTTGGCCATGTGTATGTCTTCCTCTGTGAGATTTCTCTTCATGTCTTTTGCCCATTTCATGATTGAATTGTTTGGTTCTTTGCTGTTGATTTTAATACGATCTTTATAGATCTTGGATACTAGTCCTTTATCTGATACGTCATTTGCAAATATCTTCTCCCTTCCTGTAGGTTGTCTTTTAGATTTGTTCATTGTTTCTTTTGCTGTGCAGAAGCTTTTAATCTTGATTAAGTCCCAATAATTCCTTTTTTGCTTTTGTTTCCCTTGCCTTCATAGATGTATCTTGCAAAAAGTTGCTGTGACCAAGTTCAAAAAGGGTGTTGCCTGTGTTCTCCTCTAGGATTTTGATGGAATCCTGTCTCACATTTATATCTTTCATCCATTTTCAGTTTATCTTTGTGTATGGTGTAAGAGAATGGTCTATTTTCATTCTTCTGCATGTGGCTGTCCAATTTTCCCAGCACCATTTACTGAAGAGACTGTCCTTTTTCCAGTGGGTATTCTTTCCTGTTTTGTCAAACATTAGCTGGCCATAGAGTTGAGGGCCTATTTCTGGGTTCTCTATTCTGTTCCTTTGATCTATGTGTCTGTTTTTGTGCCAGTACCACACTCTCTTGAAGATCACAGCTTTGTAGTACAACTTGAAATCTGGCATTGTGATGCCCCTGCTTTTGTTTTCATTATTCCCCTAGCTTTTAAGGGTCATTACTGATTCCATACAAATCTTAAAATGATTTGTTCCAACTCTCTGAAGAAAATCCATGGTATTTTGATAGGGATTGTATTAAATGTGTAAATTGCCCTGGGTAACATTGACATTTTCACAATATTAATTCTTCCAATCCATGAGCACATCTCTTTGTGTCTTCCTCAATTTCTTGTTCTATAGTTTTTAGGGTATAGATCCTTTACCTCTTAGGTTAGGTTTATTCCTGGATATCTTATGCTTTTGGGTGCAGTTGTAAATGCGATCAACTCCTTAATTCCTCTTTCATCAGTCTCATTGTTAGGGTATGGAAATGCCAATGATTCTGGACATTGATTTGTATCCTGCCACACTGTTGAATTGCTGCATGAGTTCTAGCAATCTTGGGATGGAGTGTTTTGGGTTTTCTATGTGGAATAGCATGTCATCCGTGAAGAGGGAGAGTTTGACTTCTTCTTTGCCAATTTGAATGCCTTTTATTTCTTTTTGTTGCCTGATTGCTGAGGCTAGGACTTCTAGTACTATGTTGAATAGCAGTGGTGAGAATGAACATCCTGTCACGTTCCTGATCTTAGGGGAAAGGCTCCCAGTGCTTCCCCATTGAGAATGGTATTTGCTGTGGGCTTTTGGTAGATGGCTTTTAAGATGCTGAGGAATGTTATCTCTATCCCTACACTCTGAAGAGTTTTGATCAGAAATGGATGCTGTATTTTGTCAAATGCTTTCTCTGCATCTGTTGAGAAGATCGTATATTCTTGTTTTATCTCTTATAGATATGATCTATCACGTTGATTACTTTACAAGTGTTGAACCAGCCTTGCATCCTGCAGATAAATCCCACTTGGTGATGGTGAATAATCTTTTTAATGTACTGTTGGATCCTATTGGCTGGTATCTTGTTGAGAATTTTTGCATCTGTGTTCTTCAGGGATGTTGGTCTATAATTCTCCTTTTTGGTGGGGTCTTTGTCTGGTTTTGGAATTATGGTAATGCTGGCCACATAGAACGAGTTTGGAAGTATTCCATCTCTTTCTATCTTTCCGAACACCTTTAGTAGAATAGGTATGGTTTCTTCTCTCAATGTTTGACAGAATTCTCCTGGGAAGCCATCTGGCCCTGGACCTTGTGTCTTAGGAGGTTTTTGATGACTGCTTCAATTTCCTCCCTAGTTATTAGCCTGTTAAGGTTTTCTATTTCTTCCTGTTCCAGTTTTGGTAGTTTGTTGTTTTCCAGAAATGCGTCTATTTCTTCTAGATTGCCTAATTTATTGGCGTATAGATGCTCATAATATGTTTTTAAAATCATTTGTATTTCTTTGGTATGGGTTGTGATCTTCCCTTTGCATTCGTGTATTTATTAATTTGAGTCTTTTTTCTTTTCTGTTTAATAAGGAAGACTAATGGTTTATCTATCTTATTAATTCTTTCAAAGAACCAACTCCCAGTTTTGTTGATCTGTTCTACAGTTCTTCTGGTCTCTATTTCATTGAGTTCTGCTCGAACCTTTATTAACTCTCTTATTCTGTTTGGTGTAGGTTTTATTTGCTGTTCTTTCTCCAGTTCCTTTAGGTGCAATGTTAGCTTGTGTATTTGAGTTTTTTCCAATTTTTGAGGGATGCTTCTATTGTGATATATTTCCCTCTTAGGTCTGCTTTTGCTGTATCCCAAAGATTTTGAATGGTTATATCTTCATTCCCATTAGTTTCCATGAATCTTTTAAATTCTTCTCTAATTTCCTGGTTGACCCATTTATCTTTTAGTAGGATGCTCTTTAACCTCCACGTGTTTGAATTTCTTCCAAATTTCCTCTTGTGATTGAGTTCAAGTTTCAAAGAATTATGGTCTGAGAATATGCAGGGGACAATCCCAATCTTTTGGTATTGGTTAAAACCTGATTTATGGCCCAGTATGCTGTCTATTCTGAGAAAGTTCCATGTGCACTTAAGAAGAATGTGTATTCTGTTGCATTTGGATGTAAAGTTCTGTAAATATCTGTGAAATCCCTCTGGTCCAGTGTATCATTTAAAGCTCCTGTTTCTTTGGAGATGTTGTGCTTAGAAGATCTGTCATTTGCAGAAAGTGCCGTGTTGAAGTCTCTCAGTATTAGTGTATTATTATGTTAAGTATGTCTTTACTTTGGCTTTTAACTGATTGATATAATTGGCAGCTCCCACATTAGGGACATAAATATTGTTGATTGTTATGTCCTCTTGTTGGATAGGTCCTTTAAGTATGATATAGTGTTCCTCTTCATCTCTTACTATAGTCTTTGGGATAAACTTTAATTTATTTGATATGAGGATTGCTACACCAGTTTTCTTTTGATGACCATTTGAATGGTAAATGGTTCTCCAACCTTTCAGTTCCAGCCTGTAATTGTCCTTAGCTCTAAAATGAGTCTCTTATAGATGGCAAATAAATGGGTCTTGCTTTTCTATCCAGTCTAAAACTCTGCGTTTTTTGATGGAATCATTTAGCTCATTCACGTTCAGAGTTACTACTGAAAGATATGAATTTAGTGTCATCATAATACCCATTCAGTCCCTGTTTTTATGGATTATTTCTTTGGGCGTCCTCTTTCTTTTACAAAGTCGCCTTTAATATTTCTTGCAGAACTGGTTTGGTGGTCACATATTCTTTCAGTTTCTGCCTATCTTGGAAGCTCTTTATCTCTCCTTCTAATCTGAATGAGAGCCTTGCTGGATAAAGCATTTTTGGCTGCACGTTCTTCTCATTTAGGACCCTGAATATATCCTGCCAGCCCTTTCTGGCCTGCCAGGTCTCTGCGGAGAGGTCTGCTTTTAATCTAATATTTCTCCCCATATAAGTTAGGGATCTCATGTCTCTTGCTGCTTTAAGGATTTTCTCTTTATCTTTGGAATTTGCAAGTTTCATTATTAAATGTCAAGGTGTTGAAGGGTTTTTATTGATTTTAGGAGGGGACCTCTCTATCTCCTGGATCTGAATGCCTGTTTCCCTCCCCAAATTAGAGAAGTTCTGAGCTATGATTTGTTCAAATGTGTTTTCTGATCCTCTGTCCCTTTTGGCACCCTCTAGAATCCCAATTATATGAGATTTTTCCTTCTGAGGCTGTCATTTATTTCCCTTAACCTTTCCTCAGGGTCTTTTCATGGTTTTTCTCTTTTTTCCTCAGCTCCCTTCCTAGCCATCTACTTGTTTTCTATGTCACTCCCTCTGTCTTCTACTTCATTAACCCTCATCTTTGCGACCTCCAGTTTGTATTGCATCTCATTTAATTGATTTTTAATTTCAGCCTGATTAGATCTAAATTCTGCAATCATGAAGTCTCTTGAATCCTTTATGCCTTTTTCCAGAGCCACTAGTAGCTTTATGATTGTACTTCTGAATTGGCTTTCTGACATTGAATTATGATCCAAATTCTGTAACTCTGTGGGAGAGAGGACTGTTTCTGATTCTTTCTTTTGTGGTGACTTCTTTCTCGTTATTTTGCTCATTGCAGAGTGGCTGTATGAGCAGGCTGCATCAAGAATATCAACCAGGACTTAAGCAAATTTCACCCTAGATATTTCTCCTGAGTTCAGAGACCAGAAATGGAAAACAAAGATCAGAACAAAATAAAACAAAAGGAACACTGAAGTGAAAAACAAATTTTAAAACAAAGTAGTAAAAAATAAAAGGCTAGTAATCCTAAAGAAGAAGAGAAAAAAAAGAAAAAAGAGAATAAAAAGGCAGGGGGAATGGGAGATGGTCATGGTGAAGAAGTTGTAGTGGAGGGAAAATGTAGTCTACCTGAGGGTTCTAGAGGATGATCTTCTTTTTTATGAGTATATTAAGTTCTGTATATTAGAAGATGCTCAGGTCCAAATTTATACAAACCAATAATACTTGTGAGGGCCTCAACATTGACCACCAAAGCATAAATGAGATAAAAGAGGGTGGCAGAATAGGAATGAGGAATGTCACAGAATGAACCAGCATAGTATATCAGTTGGTTATGGGTGCATGCTGTTCATGTTTTAGAAGGTATTAACTTCTGCCATTGTAGAACAAAATGAAGCAGAGAATACAAAAAACCCAAAACCAAGGAAACATATCTTGTATATCTCCCCAAATTAAGTTAGGTATTTTGAAGGGAGTCTGGTAGTGGAAAATATATCTAGGACCTGTAATTGTAGAAATATGAAAGTCAAAAAGGAAGAATCTTAAAAATGAAGACGTGGTAAAATATTGTAGTTAAGGTGGGAAAAGAGAAAAAAATTGGAAATTTACAATGTGATATAAAAACGAGTTGTATTGGAAAAAGGAAGAAAAAAAAAAAAGAAGGGGTACCCACTGGTTCTATATACTGTAAATCTCTCAACTTCCTCTGGAACTTTCCAGTGCTGTTTGTTGAAGAACTTGCTTTTTCCCTGTTCTTGGAGCTGGTCTTCTGGGGTTTGGGGCCTACTGTCTGGATCTCAGGTGTGTGCACCTGGGGGAGGTGCCTGGCCCCCCACTGGGTGCCAGGCTCAGTGGGAGCTGTTTACCCCATGAGGCCCCTGTTCCTTGGCAGCCCCGCTCCATCCCAGGCACAGAGTGACACCAGGAGGAACAACAACACTGGCGGGGGCCAAGTCTCAGGCTCTGGAGTCAGCTCCCACAGTAACTACCACAGTGTCCCAGTCCACACTGGCCTGGATGCTCTGGGGGTAGAGGGCGCTGATCTGCACAGCTTGGGGGCACCCAGTACTCTCCCCACCTCTGCCTGTCCCTGGGAAATGCAGGAGCTTGGGCTGTGTCCCCCGGCGCTCTGGGATCTGGGGCCTGTGCTGCTGGAATCATGCTCCCAGGCTGTGGCTTCTGAAGGCAGCAGGGTGCAGCTCCCTCTGCCTGAGCCACCACCTGAGCTTCTCCTGAGGCCCCGCAGGGCTCGCTCCAGCCCTTTCTCGAGCTCCGCGGGGTGTGGGGCGTTCCCCCCCAGGCACACTGCTTCTTATTACTGACTCCAGGAACCTGGAGGCTACACTGCCCCTCCTGCGGTTCTCCCCGAGTTCCCTGCTGAGCGCCTTTCTGGGAAGAATCTGGTATGGATTTTTCAAGTTCCTGCTTCTCTGGCGCTGGGCTTTCGTGTCCCTGGGAGACTTTTGCCCAGGCCTTAGTCTGGCTCCTCACAGGGGCCCCTCCCCCACTTGATTCTTTTTTATTTTTTTCTACCTTCCTACCTTGTTATAAGCACAAACTCTTCTTTCTGTAGCCTTCCAGCCGTTTTCTCTTTATTTTATTTATTTATTTTTAAAAAGATTTTATTTATTTATTCATGGGAGATACAGAGAGTAAGAGAGGCAGAGACACAGGCAGAGGGAGAAGCAGGCTCCATGCAGGGAGCCCGATGTGGAACATGATTCTGCGTCTCCAGGGTCACCCTCTGGGCCAAAGGCAGCGCTAAACCATTGAGCCACCCAGGCTGCCCTGTTTTCTCTTTAAATCTCAGGTCGAATTCATAGGTTTTCAGGATGATTTGAAAGTTATCTAGGTAAGTTGGTGGGGACAGGTGACTTGTGGATCCTTCTCCTCTGCCATCTTGCCCTGCCCCCACCCAAGTATTTTTTATAAAAATAATGTTTTAACAGACCTCACTTTTTAGAGCAGTTTTAGGTTCAAAGGAAAACTGAAAAAAAGGTATAAATTTCCCATATACTCCCTCCCCACCATATACATAGCTTCCTCCACCATGAACATCCTCAACATGTGGTATATTCATTACAATTGATAAACCTAAACTGACACATCATTATCATCCAGACTCTATACTTTATATTAGTGTTCACTCTCAGTGTTGTATACTCTATGGGTTTGCACGATTATATAATGACATGTGTCCACCATTAGTATCATACAGAGTAGGTTTTTTTTTTTTCCAGAGTAGTTTCAATGACCTAAAAATCTTTTGTGCTCTGACTGTCCATTCCTCCTTCTTGTTTTCTATTAACTTTTAATGGTAGTCTTTGTATATAATTATTAATTTTGTATATAATTTTCTTTTTTCTTTCTTTCTTTCTTCTTTCTTTCTTTTCTTTCTTTCTTCTTTCTTTCTTTCTTTCTTTCTTTCTTTCTTTCTTTCTTTCTTTCTTTCTTCCTTCTTCTTTCTTTCTTCTTTCTTTCTTTCTTTCTTTCTTTCTTTCTTTCTTTCTTTCTTTCTTCCTTCCTTCTTTCTTTTATTTTTTTGAGAGAGAGATGGCAAGGGAGAGCAGGAGGTGGAGAGAGGGAAAGAGGAAAAGGGAGAGAGAGAATCTTTAGGAGGCTCCAGGCTCAGTGCAGAGCTCAACATGGGGCTCAATCTCATAACCCTGAAATCATGACCTGAGAAAAAATCAAGAGTTCCATGTTTAATCAACTGAGCTACCCAGGCACTCCTATATATAATTTTCTAATAAACCCACTTAGTAAAGGGTTTTATTTCTTTTTTTGTTGTAACTGATTTCTCTTTAACTCTACAAGTATGTAATCATATCATTTGTAAATAATGATAATTTTGCCACTTACATTCCAGTATTTTCACATCATTTATTCCTCTTATGAAATTGTTTTGACTAGAACATTCAGAAAAAGTAATAAACAATAGTGGTGAAATTATACATTCTTGCTGTACCTCTGTCTCAAAATTGAGTGATTTTAGGAGAGCATTTAACAAAAGGACTAATTATTAAAAGTGTAAGCAGAGATTTGGCAAAACATCAAGAGAAGATGGAGTGCTCTGGGCCAGTAAAAGTGAGAGAGCCTTTGTCTTTCAGAACAGAAATGGGGCAAGGAGAGCAGTGCTCACTCCCACAGGGAGTGCTCTAGGAAGAAGACCACCTATGTAGCAGTATCAAGATCTTCCTTTGTTTTAATTAAACATTACAGAAAGATAAACAGAATAGGGTAATATACTTGCCACCCATGATGAACAACTGTTAACATTTTGACATGATTCATTCAAATTCAACAAAAATTCCTTTACAGATATATTGCAATCCACCTCTCTTTGTTTGTTTCTTCCCAGGACAAATTCTTCCTTTCTGCTCCAGAGATATTCACTATCACACATTTTTGTGAATTTATACTTTTCACATAATATAGATATGGAGCAATACCTATGGAAAAGGTTTTTGGAACACTGAAGAAATATTTTTTTAACCACTGATTGCCATTGTTTTAGAATATATCAATTGAGAAAAACCCTTATTTTAAAAATGGTTTCATCAGGAGCAGGAACATGAGGATAAAAGTAGCCAGGAGTCAAGGATCCGTGTGGTTAGGCTCACCTCTATTACTATACATATGGTTAGGCTCACTTCTGTGACTAGGAGGTTGGTGGGCAAGTCGCTTAACCTATGTCCTCTGAATTCAATTTCTTTACTTTTAATGTGTTTGTAAAAAATTTCAGGCTTTGTGATCCATACAGTCTCTATCTCAACCACCCAGCTCTATTATTACAGTACAAAATCACCCATAAATATGTAAATGAGCAAGTGTGGCTGCTTTTTAATAACATTTTGTTATGATCATTGAAATTTGAATTCATATAATGTTCACATGCCAGAAAATATTATTCTTCTTTCTATTTATTTCAGTCATTGAAAAAGGTAAAATCCATTCTTAGATCTGGACAAAAATAGATACTTGACCAGAATTAGCTCATGGGTCATAGTTTGCTGAAATCGTGCTCCCAGTAGTTTAGCAATAGTTAATATTGTTTACATATTTTGTAAATAAATAACATTATTTACATTTGAATGTAAAATATGACACTTCTTCAATTCTAAATATATCAGTACACATCTCCTAAGGATAAAGATAGTCTCCTGCTTAACTGCAATGTCATAATCATAACTAAAGAATTAACACTAATTCTCAAATATTACCTAATTTTTGGACCATCTTGAGTTTGACTTAGTGTGTCCAAGATGTCTTCCAGTATGTGTTTTCTTGTTAAGCATCTATTCAAAGTTTACTCATTACATTGCATTATTTTTTATTTTTTATTATTTTTTTATTATTACACTGCATTTTAATGAATCTCTAGTCTTTTTAAAATAGCCCATGCTTTTCCTCCATGATTTTTAGCTTTGAAAAGTCTGAAAGTACCATTTCTGTGTCCAATATTCTGCATTTGTAGATTATTTTTTCTTGTGGGATTTTTTAAAAAAGATTTTATTTATTTTGAGAGAGAGAAAGTGAACATGAGAGAGATCAAACAGAGGGAGGGGCAGAGGGAGAGGTTAGAAGCAGACTCCCCACTGAGCAGGGAGCCTGATGTGTGACTTGACCCCAGAAACCTGGGTCATGACCTGAGCTGAAGGGAGATGCTTAACTGACTGAGCCACCCAGGTGCCCTCTTGTGGGATATTCTCATGTTTTCTGTGAACTGATAGTTAAAGCTAGGTGATTACTTTAGATTCAGGGTAAACTTTTGTCAAGAGTACTTCATAGGTGATGCTGTGTGCTTCACATTCATTAGGAAGCAAATAACACCTGTTGTCCCAGGTGGTGACTAGCAGATTCTCTGTCATAAAGATACATTGTCCTTTCGCAATCAGCAAGGACTCTCTGTGGAGACTGTTTGGCACCTTCAAATATCTCGTTTTTCAACTGCCATTTCTCTAATGGCTTGGGTATTCAGTGATTCTCATCTGAATCAGTCATTACATTGAAAAATTGCTTATTTTAATTGCTCTGTAGATTGAAGGGATATTCATTTCAAAAGGACATACAGGAATCACCACTACTTGGTAGAAACTCTTTCTAAAATAAGTTAACGTGAAACATTGTTTTGGCCTTACTTAGTGAGGATAGCTGTGCAGGAACTGAAGGTGGTAAAAGACAGAGGACAAATGATAAGCCATGCCCACAAATTGGTTTTATAAAAGATTTGAGACATTTGTAAGCAGTACCCACCTTCTTTCTGCTATCACCATGACAACATAAGTGAGCCCGGCTAGAACCTTCCAATGGCAATTCCTATACTTAAGCTCCCAGTCCTATTGAGAAGAATATCCTTGATGTTTATTATATTCAGATTAAATATAAATGTCAGGGGAGCTGGAGGAGGGATGACATGTCAAGATGTATACTGTGGACCTTGTGTTTCACCAAGGATGGCCTCATTGCCACTTTTTCATTATTTAAAACAGTAAGGTTATTGTTTGGTACAATAGCTAATACCTTGTTTTTTTAAAGTGGTTTTTTGTTGTTTGGCACTGTACTTAATTTGATGGTGTTCACGTAAAAAAAAGAAATGATTTACCTTTTTGGAGAAATCAAGCATCTAAACATAGAAAAGGAAAGTCTGAAAGACTTCTGGTCTTTCTGAAACAATGACACACTTTTACCTATGCATCCCACAAGAACAGCTAAAATCCCACCCCTGGTCATTATATATAAAATAAGCATAAAACTCAGAAAAGTGGAGAGTAAAAGGCAACCTGCTGGGAACCTCAAGACTATGAAATGTCATACCTTTGAGCTTCTTTTTGCCTCATATATGCTGGACTGTATTCTGGAGAAGTCAATAACCCAGAAATGTCAATGAGCACAGACAACAGAAGCTCCAAGAAAAGCTTGCTTACCTCTACTTAAAAGGCCAGGAAAGGGACAGTCTAGGAAGACAGATAATTTTAGAAAAAACTCCAGACACACACCACAGGAAAACCACAGCCTCATGGTAGTGTCAACTCTCTAGTGGGGAAAGATCTCCCACAGCCAGTGGTATCCTGATCCTGAGTTTTGATACTATACTCTTGTTATGTAAAATGCAACCATTGAGAAAAACAGGGTGAAGAATACTAAGGACCTCTCTGTGTTGCTTTGCATTGCAAATAATTGGTTAATTAATTAATTGATGTATAATTGATACACAATGTTATAATAGTTTCAGGTGTACAACTTAGTGATTTGACAATTCTGTACATTACCCAGTGCTCACCGTGATAAATATGGTTGTTATCTGTCACCCTAAAGTTCCTACAATATTATTGACTATATTCCCCATGTGGTACTTATCATGTCTCTAACTTATAATTTTTATAACTGGAAGTTTGTACCTCTTAGTCCCCTTTATCTATTTCCCCCATCCCCGACACCGCTCCCTTCTGGCAACCACCAGTTTATTCTTTGTATTTATGATTCTATTTTTTTTATTTCAAAATGAAAAGTTAAATTAAAAATGCCAACTGTTGGATGATATTTTTCTTTTTTCATCTGGGTGCTTTGTAGTCACTTTAGTGTACATTGACCAGGTTCAGTGTCTTATGTCAAAACAATTAGAACAAATAACTGCTTGCCTATTTAATTCTGGTACAATGTCCCTAAATAGTAGCTTCAAAGGAGTGCCATTTAGAACTGGGAAAATTCATCTTTAAATGGAAGATTAGGGGAACCCTGGGTGGCTCAGTGGTTTAGTGCCTGCCTTCAGCCCAGAGCATGATCCTGGAGTCCCGGGATCGAGTCCTACATCAGGTTCCCTGAATGGAACCTGATTCTCCCTCTGCCTGTGTCTCTGCCTCTCTCTCTCTCTCTCTCTCTCTCTCTCTCTGTCTCTCAGGAATAAAAAAAAATGGAAGATTTAGGAGAAACTTTGGTGGTCCTATGGAAAAGTCAGGTTACATTTATGAGTAAAGCATACAAAAGAGAAAGCTATCAAGGACAATCATAGGAAGCCATGGAAACATTTTTGTAACAAAACTCCACTTATCTCAAAAAAAAAAAAAAAACCCTGATAATGTTACCCTTTCTTTATTCATTTCAATGTAATTCAATATAAAATTTAAGTAAGAACAATGGTCACCAAAAGGGACATTAATAAAGGGAGCTCTGCTTTCAACCTACAGAAATTATTTTTTTCACACTTACTTACTACTCTGAGATACATCAAAGATCAAAATAAGAAAGGTCCCCATGCCCATGAACGTTGGGGATGCTCACATCTAGGACACAGCCTGGAACCTTCTAGAAGCAAAGTAGTATAACAATGTTGGATGGAATCCAGGTTTGCAGCCTGAAGCAGAACAAAACATAACAGCCACAAATACCTATGAAGACTATAATGGGGCAGTGGATTAGCCTAGCCTTTCCTAGTTGGAACTATGGAAAGTGGCAAGGAAATTTTCTAGTCACCAGAATTGTTCATAAAGAAACATACTGCCTTAATAAGGAATGTTCATCAGTTTTTCATCACTCATTTTTGAGCAAGAGAAAGATCACATATTGTAAAGACTGTGGTCCAGGAGGATGTGTAATGAGTGAAAGCAGAATGTGAATGACCAGTAAATCTGATAGCAGAATTTTGGGTGAACAGTGTGGCGTTGAGCACACACTATTAGAATACAACCAGATGTCTCAGACCCCTTTGACTCTTTGTTAGGTCTGCCAGCTGTAACACAAGAGGCAGTTCAATTTGACTCTTGGATCAAGAGCAAATATTTTTTAATATATATAAATCCCATCAAGAATTTGCCATGTAATGGTACTTGCTCAATCTGGAAACCATAGTTGCATTGCACCTCCCAGCTTCTTTGTTCCTTTCCTTCTATAGCTAACACCTGCAGCTTCTCAGAAAAAAAAAAAAAAAGAAAAGAAAAGAAAGAAAAGAAAAGAAAAGAAAAGAAAAGAAAAGAAAAGAAAAGAAAAGAAAAGAAAAGAAAAGAAAAAAAGAAAAGGCCAGAGGGTTACTGGAGCCCATTCACCCTCAGTGCAGAGAGCTGGGGATGTTTGAGAATTGACCTCTTCCCAGAGCAGTCTTAGCCAACCACCAACTAGTGCAGGAAACATGCCAGCCCAGCTCTCTGGCCTGGTGTGGGGACAGGTCTGAAATGTAAGTGACACACCAGAGCTCCCCAAGGATCAGGCTTGGGTTGGGGCTTTGTCTGAACTTGCACCTTTCCTTGGGTCCTTGGTCCACCATGACAGTCTGGAAATAAGAGGTGAGAATACAGAATTGGCCTTGAAGAATTTTCCCCATGGTGAAATACATTGTCTAAATAGACATGAATGCTAGAAATTCCTTCATCAAATTATTGCTTGATGTTAGTAGGCAAGTCTTTGAGTCAAACCTGAAAATCTGACAGTCTTATCTATAAAAGGAATGTCTTTGATAATTAAAATTATTACATCCAAGAGAAAAGCCAAGAAACAGTCTTAAACACATCATCTATTGAGGAGCAAGGGTGACCTTTAATCCCTTGCAAGGACTTGTCCACAGACTGTCCACCCAGATGACATTGTGACACCGAATGTCTGACTGGGAAAAACAGATCCCTCTTCTTGGGACTCCTAAATTTAGCACATCCCAAGACTTGACATATGCAAACATAACTTTGTGGATGGGGGTCAGTGAAGCACCAAAGATCCCCATCTAGTAATTATCTTCTTAAAATTATCTCCTTGTGGATATGTTAACATGCTTTTGGTTTTCTGTTTGCTTTTTCCAGTTTATCACCAAATGGGTTCCAGGAAACTTTGAGAATCTGTCCCTCATGCCCATCCTCCCCCCTTTCACCAACCAAAGAACAAAGATTTTCTTTTTGTAAATTACTAGGATAGGTAGAGAAGCAAAGCAAAAAGTCTACTACATAGGAAAAGGGGGGCATTTGACATTCACTAAAATGTAACTTATTCTTCCAGGAGGAACTCACTTTGCAACAAAAGCATCTTCACAAAATAGGCAGGCAGAAGGACTGAAGAATTTAAAACCAGCCATGATTATGTTTGAGCCTCTGGGAAGTGCGTGGGTGCATTTGAGAGGCATGAATGTTACTGGCTGGCATGGCAACAACTGGACTCTGGTTTTCTTTTCCTCAATACCTGAGACAAAGGTACTGGTAGAGAGGCTGGTTTTATTTTTCTTGTCTTGACAGGGTGGGCTTTTCCTTCTTCTGAAACTGATGCTTAGCTGGGCTTGCACAGATAGAAAAAATTAGAACTTGAAAAATGTAGCATCTTGAGGAAATATGAGTAAATTCCTGAAATAGTTTCCATTTATTGAATACCAACAAAATATTATTTTATTATTTAGTATATATTGTTTCATTTTTTGCTATTGTATACATTTTATAGAAAAGGAAATAAAGACTTCAGGAAATAAGAACTCACCAAGTTCACTTAGCATGTAACCCTTGCACAAAATTGTCCACCTAAAGAAGAAATCACAGAAGTGTGCTCTTAAATAAGATCGCATTTCTCCAGTTCCTGCTGGTGGTCCCAGCTTCAGATTCCATGATTTATTTGTTGTGTATAAGGCTTGCATGTGTGCAGTCAATATTTCAATGCCCATCTATAATGTACATAGTACTGCAGAGGAAATAAGAGAAATATAAGGCTTCCAGGGATATAAGACTTCAGCAGATAAAACAATTATAGAAAAACCATATCTCCTTGCTCTGGATTTAAAGAGAATTGTCCCCACACAAGGAAAAGTGAGATTTTTTTTTTTGGATCAATATGTTTGCTACTTAAACAAAAACATCATGGAACATGAAGTGGAATAAAACACCCTGTATTCTCTGAGATGGCACAGTTCTGGCATATTGTTTGAGCTATCACTGCACTGATGAGGTTAACCTTTTAATATCCAGCACTGTGCTGAGACACATCCATGCAGGATCTCAACCAATTTCTTGCTCAAGCATTATAGAAACTTGTTTACCCTGCAATTTTTTTTTAATTTTGCTTTCCACTCTCATCAAGATTGCACCAAGCGGATGACTGACCTACTTTTGCTGCAGTGTTTGATTTGCTTTTAATTATAGCAATTACAGTGCCCTAATCACTGGTATCATCCCCAGGATGTTGGTTTTTTTCTTAATGTTATTGAACTCAGATTACACAGCTTTGGTGCCAGCGTGAAGCCTGCTAATGATCCAGGGATGGTGCTGGTGGTCTTAAGGATGCGTTAGAGGTCAAGAGCCTGTTTTCAAGATTTCTCCAGTGGCTGCTGGGCTGACCTCATTGTAAAGAGATGTTCCTTGGCATGCCCCAGGGAAACCTGAATTGCCCTGATAATGTCCTGGAAAAAAAAGATTCTTTTAGGAGACCCAGCAGAGTGAGGCATTCGAGTTCTACAGAACAGAGTTTTCAGCATGAATTTGAAATCTTTTCAAAATTTAAAACATTTCTAAAAAAATGTTTTCCAGATGTCTTCTACTTCTCTCCTCTCCCTTCCTACCTTACTATTCTTAATCCTTGTCTTAGTCAGTTTAGGGAGTTGTAACAAATATACCATAGACTAAGTAGCTTAAACAGTGAACATGTATTTTTCATAGTTTCAGAGGCTGTGAAGTCCAGGATCAAGGTGCTGGTAGATCTGGTGTCTGGTGAGGGTCCTCTCTGTTTAGCAGACAGCTCTCTTCTTTTTGTTAACTTCACATGGCAGAGAGTAGTGAGAGAGTAAGCTCTCTTCTGTCTCTTACAAGGCCACTCATACCATCATGAGGGGTTCATCTTCATGACCTAATTTCTTCCTACAGGCTCCATCTCTAAAAATTGCCATTGCATTGGGGGATAGGATTTCAACATATGAATTTCGGGAGAACAGAAGCATTCAGTTCAGAACAATTTCCAAATTCAAAACATCTCTTGAACGACCTCTATAAAATTGCTAATAATAATAATAATAATAATAATAGCATTTATGGAGACTAACCATATGCAAGTATAACCCCTTTCTTTTTCTTTTCTTTTTCAGGGGGCAGAGTGAGAGAGAGAGGATCTTACTTAACCAGGCTCCATACCAAGTGCAGAGCCTGACTTAAGGCTTGATCTCACAACCCTGAGATCATGACCTGAGCTGAAATCAAGAGCTGGAGGCTTAACTGACTGAGCTACCCGGGCACATTGATAACTAACATTTCTGCAGTGCAGAGCAAGGTTCCAATTCATGTGATCTGTGGTGTCTCCAGTGAATTCTTCCTATGTAGGATGCAATCCGAGCACCCATTAGTATAAAAAGACATGTCAGGAGAGGCTCCATATTCATGAGGCTCAGTGGAGACTGGGAATCTAACGTAACAAAGCATTGCCCTTCATTGGGAAACCAGCTTCAAGTTAATTAAATTGATAGTATAGAAAAAAAGGGTGGTGATTAATGATTTTTACTCTTCTGGTTTGATGAAATATATGCAGTCAAATATAATTAATTTTCACCTTCACAATGGTGGAATGATGAGTCTGCTAGTGAGGTGTGGAATTATAGGATGCTCAGATGCTCCTTATAGAAAGGCTGAGCACAGAGCCCCACCTAACTCAAGTCATTTTTTACCTCCTCTCTGTATATGGAAGCACTAATTTACTTAGAGATTGTTGATATACTAATTACAATCACACTCACCTACTCATTAAAGTAACTCCTCCAAGGAATTTCCCCATCCTTTTAAATCTGTACTAATTGCAGGTCTATTTTTAAAGTACAGCAGAATGATAGAGAATAAGAGACCTGGGTTGGAATCCAGACTCTTCCACTTACTGACTGTAATATTAGACAAGTTATGAGCCTTTGTGAGTCTCAGTTTCTTTACCTATAAAGTGGAGATAATCATATCCTTCCCTGGTCTGAAGGCTATGAAGAAGAAATGACAGCCAATCCCCCCAACAGTGTGCTATGGTGAGTTTACAGTATAAATTTCTGGTCCATATTTTTGCATTTAATTAATCTGGATTTTGACTTTTTACTAATTTCAACTGCTCTCCTTCTAACAAATACAACCAGAACAGCATTTTTCTTTTCTTGTTTCTTGAACTATTAGTACAGTTTTCTTTCAATAAATGTCTTGTGTGCAGTGATTTTCTTGGCATGCTATTGAAGTTAGTTTAACTGTAAAATGGTGAAACTGATTTCAGAAGTGAAACCAGAGGCTTCTCTCCACATTGGTAGGTATAGAAGAATGTGTCTTCCATGGTATCTCATGAATTAATCTAATTGTAAGGAGGCTATAAGGATTTTTGTGTCTTTACTCTGCATCTTTTGTTCTTTGATACTTGGAAGAGATTTTTCTTGCCTTTTGGGGTATTTCAAGAGGACAAGCCTTAGTCTTCATAAGCAGCTCTTTTGACTACTCTATGAAGCACAGGGATTTGTCAGACATCACATGCTCATGGTTGCCTTTTAATTCAAGTGAAGGACATAGTGAGTCTTTAGGGGAGGTAAGGCAAAGTACAGAGAGATTCAAACATGAGAGGACACAATCCTACTGATAGGTGAGGAGAAACTTACTGGAGAAGGTCTGTTTGGAGCAGGACTTGAGACTGAGAAGGCTCTCAGTAGCCTGAAAGGAGAGGCTGGGAAATCCCAGCCCTGTTGAGGATCTGTATCAACAATGACACAAATGTGGAAAGCTCTGACAAATGCTCAGTCACCAGAGAAAAGTGCAAGTTCTTTGCAGCAGAGGGAAGCTGCAGAGCAGAAAAATTAGGCTGCAGGTTGAGCTGCTGCTCTCCTGTGGAGGACCTGGACTATGGGATTTAACTTGTAAGAAGTGTTGAGCCATTAACAGATTTTGAAGTTTGCCATTCTTTGGAAGACATGGGTCTTGTGGCCCAGGCATTGTGAACAATACAGCTCTGTTTCTGCTTTCCATAAGAATCAAGTTCCCAGGATTGCTGGGAGGATATAAAAGCATTGCCTATTCAGGTTTGCCATCTAAGGGATAGCTAAGCTGACACTCAAGGATGTCAGGTAAGAGATGGATGAAGTTGGTGAGACAGGTCAGGTTAGATGCAGTAGAATGTGAAAAAGTGGGAAAGAGAGACCTTAGTGATTTGCAGAGCTGAAAATAGTGTTCTTTTAACTGAATGAGATAATTTACTAACCCAGCATCACTTGTTCTAATGCTTTTTGTTGGCAGCTGGGAGGGATCTGGGTTGGCAACACTGATTTGAGACTCCTTAACAGATGAAAGTTGAAAGCAAGAAGGGATTAAGATCCTCCCAGTGAATAAGTGATTATGAGATATGGGCCTAGTGAGGAACCAATGCTACGGGGACCAGTATAGTCATAGAGGCAGGAGAAAATCTACAAACAGGAGTTGGGTGAAGACAGTGTACAGACACTCTTTACCTTCACTTCATGTTCTTTCCAGTTTGAGAAGTGAGAAAGGTAAAAGCAAAAACAGTCCAAAATTTTCCCAGAGGCCTTTGTAAGTAAGAGTATCTAGATGCATCAATGTAGCACATGGACAGCTTCAGGGAATAGAGGCTATTTTTCTCCTGCTGGCAATACTGGTAAACAGTCTGTGAATCCATGAGTGTCGGTGGTGGTTACAGTGGCTTAACTCAGCATTCCAGTGTAGTTACCAGCTTTGTTCGTTCTAAGAGGCAATTGAGGTCACTAGTGTGGCAGCTGCAACTTCCTGGTCTCTAACATTGCTGCTTTGCTGATGTACTATCAAATTCTGTATCCCAGTGAAAGACACTGACTTCTGCTCTTATAGTCCAGTCAGTGATTTTTGTTAAACAACTGATTCTCTGGATTAAAATTTTTTTTTCTTTTCAAAATACCTAGAAATTCTTTTTTTTATTTTTTTAGTTTTTTGATTTTTATTTATTTATGATAGTCACAGAGAGAGAGAGAGAGAGAGAGAGAGGCAGAGACACAGGCAGAGGGAGAAGCAGGCTCCATGCACGGGGAGCCCGATGTGGGACTCGATCCTGGGTCTCCAGGATCGCGCCCTGGGCCAAAGGCAGGCGCCAAACCGCTGCGCCACCCAGGGATCCCAGAAATTCTTTTTTCTTGCAAAGAACTGGGACTCATAAAGGAAATTTAGGAAGCCCAGAGAAGAGACTGTTTCAAGAAGGTGGGCGTGAGCTACTGGTATCACATGTTGCCAAGAGCTAATAAAAGTAAAAAGCAAAAGATGTCTGCTGTGTTTGGAAGTTGTTTCCTATCAAAGTGGCTCCAGGGTGCCATAGGTCAGGCAGCAGGGTCACCTAGACAGGTATGTGCCCCAGGGTAGGCTGATCATGTCATGCTCCTTCAGTGTTCCCTAATTAACATCTTTTTTTTTTCTATTAATAGATATTAACCCATATGTCAGCTCTCACCTAGGTATGTTAATTGGACTCTTCCAAAACAAAACTCCTTTTTTATGATAACATTATTAAAAGATGAAAAAAATTAATGATGACTGTTGGGGAGATAGAAGTTTTCACTGCATAACGATTTCACATGGGGGCATTTTGAGTAGACATGCTTCCTCCCCAAGGTTCTTTGTTTCCGCACCATGGATACTATGTCTACTTTGCCTTTCTCCTGCTTCAGTTCTCAAGCCATTAGGCCCCTGACTCTTCGTTTCCAGATTCTTCCTCTTCCTTTTCAAACTCTCTCCTTATTTCATGCAAAGAGATTTAGCATTGTGGAAGCATCAGTCTCCAAGCTTGTATACACCCACCATTAGTCAAAACTTTTAAGTATGCCAATTTGCTCTGACTAAATCATGTTCCCAGGATCAGTTCTCCCTAGATGCTAATGGACCATTATAATGATCAACAAAAAAAGTTTGCCTGCCAAGTGTTCAAATCCACATAAAGAATTTGTTACATTCACTGAGCAGGAGTATAAACAATATGCATTTCATTGGTTCTATAAGAAGACTCCAGTAAATACTTGTGTTCATTAATATAATATTTCTAACTTTTGCTCATTATATTTAGTGCTTCATTATAAGGAAATGGGTAATAGAGAGAAAATTAAAGTTGTTAGGACATGGAGGTCAAGGAATAAAGAGGTTAGATTTTGCATGGGTCATCCACAAACAGCGAAGTTGTCTAGGATTGACAGCATCACTGTGTGTGGAAAGGAAGGTGGTGGACCAAGGACTGATATGTTTAATAAATAAATGAGAGCACCAGGGAGATGTATGAATGGCAAGAATTTGGAGGGATAGATAGTAGAAGAGGAGAGCTTTTATATGACTAGGGAGTAGTAATAGTATGAAAATTACATTGGAGATGAAGAAAGATTTTCACGATACTTACATTTGAGAAATAAAGTTAGTGTCTAGGTTATCAATATGTAAAAGAACAGGAATCAGGGCTTGTTTAGGAAACTAGGTCAGTGGTCCAGGAACAAAACAATGAGGGATTTAAGCATGTCAGTGAGAGGGTTTGAGTAGGGGATGTCGTATCTGCTAAATTCCGTGTCAGGGATACTTCTATCTTGTAACTTTAGTGGCAGTAGGAATTGAAAGGGGGATCAAGATAAGACGGGCTATTAGTAGTAACAAACTCTGAAATCTCATAGCAGAGCACAACACAAGTTGAAGGCAAGTTCATACAAAGCCCAATGCTGACCAGAATGAGGCTTCTCCATGATCTGAATCTCGGCCAGGATTCCTCCATTTTGTTATACTGCCATCTTATTGCATTCTTCCAAGTCAAGAAAATGTGTAGAAAATTGTGTAGGCTCATAATTGCATAAGAAAGAGAAAGATCATAAGGAAAATAAGAAAAGAAAAAAAAGAAAATAGCTGTAGAGTGTTCCAAGCAGTAGAGTAAAGGGATAGGGTTGCAAGGGAGACAACTCTAAGAATACTTTTTAAGATTATTTTGACTTTTGAACTATGTATATGTGAGTGTATATGCATCAATGTGTGTGTATATATTATTTGTCCATACATACATGACATCTCCAAAAAGTTAAATCAAAGAAAAAGATAGACCCTAATATTGAACACAAATAGAAACAAATAAATCCAAATATATATCAAATTGATAAAATAGATGTAGAGAAAATTATTAAAGTAATCCTTTATGTAGTTGTCTGAACATATTTAGTAAGATATATTCTACAGGCGATGAGAACTATAAACATTTTTTAAAAGTTTATTTATTTATTTTTAAAGATTTTATTTACTTATTCATGAGAGGCACAGAGATAGAGGCAGAGACATAGGCAGAGGAAGAAGCAGGCTCCCTGTAGGGAACTTGATGCAAGACTCGATCCCAGGACCCCAGGATCATGCTCTGAGCCAAAGGCAGATGCTCAACCACTGTGCCACCCAAGTGTACCTTATTTATTTATTTTAGAGAGAGAGAGAGAGAGGGAGCATGCATGCATGTGCTGCGGGGAGGAGCAGAGAGAGAGAGAGAGGCTTAAGCAGACTCTGTGCCAAGTGCTGGAGCCTGACTCAGTGCTCAATCTCACTGCCTTGAGATCAGGACCTGAGCTGAAGCCAAGAGTCCAGTGCTAAACCAACTTTAGCATCTAGGTACCCTAAAGCTCATTTGGTATTTTTATTATTAATTTTGGTGTTGTAATATTGGTGTTTGAAATTTTTAATGAGTATTATAGGATAAAGCAAATGAATAAAAATGTTAACATTTTTAGGAACCATGATTTTCATGTAAGATTTAGAAAAATTAAATAGACAAAGTAAGATAAACTTCATACAATTAAATTTTATTTGGAGCGTTGGTGGTATAGTGGTGAGCATAGCTGCCTTCCAATAAAATTTTATTTGGAAATAGCAATATGAACTTCCCATTGTTGTTTTAAGATTTTATTTATTTCTTTGAGAGAGAGAGCAAAAGGGGGGGCAGAGGGAGAGGGAGAAGCAGGATCCCCACTGAGCAGAGAGCTTGAAGTGGGGTTGGATCCTAGTACCCTGGGATCATGAACTGATTTGAGAGCAGAAGCTTAACTGACTGAGCCAACCAGCACCCCAGCCATTTTTTAAAAAAAATATTTCTTAGTTCAGTTCACTGAACAGGCCCAGAAGCAATGACACCCCAGTGTCAATGAGTCTATGTAGATTCCCCACAGAGGAGTAACTAGGTCTCCTTTGTGAAATGCTGAGCCTAGGTTAGGTAGGGCAGGAAGAGAATAAAATGAGTCTGAAGTATCATGTTGAGCCAGAAAGTAAGGTAGGACACAAACACTCATCAAGTAGTGTCAAAAAGATGTGGGCACCAGTTTGAAAGGACTCATGCAGCAGGGAACAATTTAAACATGAAAAAAGATGAATATAATTGATAGTATCTTATGGCTGATAAATAATATTTTCCATGAAGACCGTGTGTGTATTACGTGTGCATGTATGTGTGTTTGTGAGTGTGGATACAAGTGCGCTCCCACGTGTTCTATGTTCTTTATACAATTTAACTGAAAGTCTTCCCACTGAGATGAATGGTCTACATCTCTTTCTCTTGAATCCAGATCAGTTTTTGTGGCTACTTGGACCTGGGGAAAAATGAGTGACTTCTGAAGAGAGGTCATAGAGAAGGTAAAGCTTAAAGCCTGCCTCTCTCCCTTCCTCTCCTAAAAATTGCCCTTGACCCCAGACAGTGAAGAAACCAACACAGTAATATTCAGAGAGGACTGTGTGGAGAGGAACTGAGGCTAGAAGCAACAGTCAGACATGTGCATAGTGACCCTTCAGATCATCTCAGTTCCTGTCTTTCCATCTTCCAGCTGAGATGAGCAAAGATGAACCATTCCTGCTGTGCTCTGCTCAAAGCCCTGACCCATATAACTAGTGAGAACAATAAATGGTTATTTTATGCCACTACATTCTGAGATAATTTTATGTATTTACTTTTATGACCTTTTAAAAATTGTGGTAAAATATACATGACATAAAATTTACCAGCTTAACTATTTTTAAGTATACGATTTATTGGCATTAAGTATATTTACATTGTTATGCAGTCATTACTACAATCTATTTCTAGAACTCTCTCAATTTCCCAAACTAAAACTCTGTACTCATTAAATAATAACTCTCTATTTCTCATTATCCCTGGCAACCACCATTTTACTTTCTGTCTCATGAATATCACTATTTGAAGTACCTTCTATAAGTGAAATCATACAGCATTTTTTCTTTTGTAATTGGCTAATTTCACTTAGATTAATATCTTCAAGCTACATCCATGTTGTAGCCAATGTCAGGATTTCCTTCCTTTTTTAAGACCAAATTGCATTCCATTATATATATATATATTCCATATAAAATGGAAAATAATAAAATAATATATAAATATATATATAAAACTATTCCATTATATGTATATGTTTTCCATTGATATAATATTTTACACAGCCATAATGACTAAAACATACACCAAATGAACAGAAATTAAGGAATTCAGAATGATATTCCAAAAAAAAAGAAAGAGAAAAAAAATGAAAGCTCTTCTTGATAAAAGAACATCACCTAATCAATGCCAAAAAAAACATAGAATGTGAAAAAAAAAAACATTTTGCAAATACAAATATAAAAACTGATTCTGGCAAGAATTATCAAATAGATGCTGAGATTGTTATGTGAAAGATTTTGGGGGAGCAGTGTTCATCCAATGCAAAGTATCACCCCTTCAAATCCATATGGATTTCTTTTTTTTTTTTTTAATTTTTTTTAACTTTTTATTTATTTACGATAGGCACACAGTGAGAGAGAGAGAGGCAGAGACACAGGCAGAGGGAGAAGCAGGCTCCATGCACCGGGAGCCTGACGTGGGATTCAATCCCGGATATCCAAGATCGCGCCCTGGGCCAAAGGCAGGCCCCAAACTGCTGCGCCACCCAGGGATCCCTCCATATGGATTTCAAAGAAGATGCAGTGCTAAGACTGAGAGATCAAGTAGTTACCACCTTTACTGAAAGATCAGTTAGCATCACCAATGGTGGGCAAACTGACATGTATCTTCTGAGGTACCTGTGTCACCTGTGTAGTATTTTTGCCAAAATGCTTACTCCAGAAGTATCACATATCTAGATATAACTTAGAGTTCACAGAGAAAATAAAGGAGACAGAAATATACTAGATGACACCATGAGGAAACTGGCAAATTCAGAATGTGGAACAGTCTACAAGACAATCATCCTGGAGATACGGTCGTTAGATATTCCTTTCTGCCCCTGGACGCCGCCGAGTAAGCACCGTTAAAGTCTCCCCTCCCGCGGCCGCCATGTCTAAGTCAGAGTCTCCCAAAGAGCCCGAGCAGCTGCGGAAGCTCTTCATCGGAGGTTTGAGCTTCGAAACGACCGATGAGAGTCTGAGGAGCCATTTTGAGCAATGGGGGACGCTTCCGGACTGTGTGGTAATGAGGGACCCCAACACCAAGCGCTCCAGAGGCTTTGGGTTGGTCACGTAGGCCCCCGTGGAGGAGGTGGACGCGGCCACGAACGCCGGGCCGCACAAGGTGGAAGGGAGAGTCGTGGAACCAAAGAGGGCTGTCTCCCCAGAAGATTCTCAAAGACCCGGTGCCCACTTAACTGTGAAAAAGATTTTTGTCGGTGGCATTAAAGAAGACACCGAAGAACATCATCTAAGAGATTATTTTGAACAGTATGGGAAAATTGAAGTGATTGAGATCATGACTGACCGAGGCAGTGGCAAAAAGAGAGGTTTCGCTTTTGTGACCTTTGACGACCACGACTCTGTAGACAAGATTGTCTTTCAAAAATACCACACTGTGAAGGGCCACAACTGTGAAGTAAGGAAAGCCCTATCGAAGCAAGAGATGGCCAGTGCTTCCTCCAGCCAAAGAGGCCGAAGTGGTTCTGGAAACTTTGGTGCTGGTCGTGGAGGTGGTTTTGGTGGGAATGACAACTTTGGTCGTGGAGGGAACTTCAGTGGTCGAGGTGGCTTCGGTGGCAGTCGAGGTGGTGGTGGATACGGTGGCAGTGGGGATGGCTAGAACGGATTTGGTAATGACGGAAGCAACCTTGGAGGTGGCGGAAGCTATAATGATTTTGGCAATTACAACAATCAATCCTCAAATTTTGGACCCATGAAAGGAGGAAATTTTGGAGGCAGAAGCTCTGTCCCCTATGGTGGTGGAGGCCAATACTTTGCCAAACCACGAAACCAAGGTGGCTATGGCGGTTCCAGCAGCAGCAGCTATGGCAGTGGCAGGTTTTAATTACTGACGGGAAACAAAGCTTAGCAGGAGAGGAGAGCCAGAGACGTGACAGGGAAGCTACAGGTTACCACAGATTTGTGAACTCAGCCAAGCACAGTGGTGGCAGGGCCTAGCTGCTACAAAGAAGACATGTTTTAGACAATACTCATGTGTATGGGCAAAAAACTCGAGGACTGTATTTGTGACTAATTGTATAACAGGTTATTTTAGTTTCTGTTCTGTGGAAAGTGTAAAGCATTCCAACAAAGGGTTTTAATGTAGATTTTTTTTTTTTTGCACCCATGCTGTTGATTGCTAAATGTAATAGTCTGATCATGACGCTGAATAAATGTGTCTTTAAAAAAAAAAAAAAAAAGACAACCATCCTGGACTTTGAGAAAGTCAATGACTGGATAAGTAGAGGAATGTTCTAGGTTCTAGGTTCTAAAAAACTAAAGGAGTTTAGGAGTCTGATATACACATGACCTTTGATTGGATCTTTTCTGGGAATTAGGAGGAAAAAAACTATAAAATGAATTTTGTGTATAATTTATAAAATTTAAATATGGAATGTGTATAGATAATATTACAGAATTACCTTATTCTTACATCCTAGGCTATATGGAGCTCAAATGTTGGAATACTTATAATATAATTTCAAATGAGTTTGAACACATACAAAAAATGTACATTTATTTAGCGATAAAGCAAATATGGCAAGATGTTAACAAGTGTTGAATCTAGATGAAGAGTACTTTGGTGTTTATTATACTCTTCTTTCAACTCTTTTGTATATTTGAAAAATTTTATAATAAAATACTAAAGAAATAATAACTAAATCCAGGGGTTTTGAACAATGGGTTTGAACTCTCCAACTTGTGTGTAGAGTTTTATTTATTTGGTGTATCCGAGACCTTCTTTTCATACTGATGTCTATTTGAATAGAGGTTTTCTGAATCTTGTTAGATGACCCACTATACATTTGTCTTAGACACTAGTACTCTGTATCAGACTTTTTAGGAGATAGGATTTTACAGTAGTTCTCTTTCTCTTGCTCTCTGAAGGAGAGTCTTGGGAAACATTTGATTGGATTTCTTTTCATCTGACCCTATTATCTGGTAATTTCCACGTTCAGCCTGCTTTTTGTTTACTTTCTCTCTACAACAATAAGAGCATCACTGTAATTATTTTTTGTATAGTGTACATAGTTCTAATTATGATACTTAATATCACAGAACAACATCTGTATAACAGTAAAGTACAATCGCTAGAAATTGCTGTTAACATCTAATCCTAAGGATTGAATTCAAGTTTCTTGGTTTTAAGATCAATTGGGTTTTTTTCTTTTCCCTATACTTTCATAAACCTAAGATTCATTTGGGGAGACTTACTAAAATTCAAATTCTGTGTTGTGCATCCAAAGATCTGGTTTGATAAGTCTGGGCTCAGGTTCTGAGGTCTGCATTTTTAACCAGGAGTCAGGTAATCCTCCTGCACTTTGAAAAGCACTAAAATATTTTAGTTTTGAGAGAGAGTTCATGACACAGAAGAAAATCCTAAAGAAGGTCTATGCTGATAAGCTGACTCACAAGGTCCATGGTGAGGGTTGAAGCCCATGAAGCCAGGGAGAGGAGTACAAGACATAGCACTGTTGGTCAGGAGGTTTTGCCATGAGAATGATGAGTAGATTTGGGCCAGTGTTGGATAAACATAGCCGATGGTTAGAGAAGGGATTTTCAAAATATATTGCTTGGTTTTGGGCAATGTTCAGTGCCCATAATGCAGTTGTTGAGGCAGAGTGGAGATCATCTTTATTCAAGAAGAAAAGGAAACTCTCTTCAATTTGAGTCCATTTGGGAGAGATGCTTTCACAAACAATATTTCTTTAAGCCCTAAATAACAACTAGTTAGATGTTATTATTTTTCTCATTTATAAATATAGTTCAGAGGCGTTCAATAACAATTTCAGAGTTATAACAAGTAATGGGTTTTCCATTCACTAGCAGTTCCCACTGTGCCATGTTATTCCAGAGTAGAAGCCATTGGAAACTGGAAAGCTAGGATGTGTGTTTACAAGGCACTTGTACCTAGTTGTTAGGACCCAGATCGATCTGTGTCCTTTGGTTTACTCATTTGAAAACAGGAACAAGTATCATACCTCCTTCACATTGTCATTGTGAAGATAAAATAAGACAATGCTTATGAAGCCTTGGTATTATTCTTGGCATATTTTAAATATTCAGTAAATAATAATTATTACTCTTATGTAGTTAGGAAATCTGGTGATAATGGCAGAAGGGGTGCAGAACAAGGTAATCTTTCCCTTTGATTCTTTCTTTATCATTTCAAAACTGAGACTAAAGTGGAAATAAAACCATACTGGCAAGTCTGGTATCTAGCAGTTCTTTGAAAATAGTATTCAATGTTAAGAGAAACTTGCATATCTGCCTGGTCTTTCCATCATGTCTACGAAATGCAAGGCCCCTATAAGCTGTGCATGCCCTCTTCTGTGCCTCCCAGGAGCATCTTGTAAGATGCTTGTCATGCAACAGGTTCTCAGTGCAATGACCTGTGAGCTGGTTAAAGTCAACAGAATGAAAAGTGTTTCAAGACTTCTCTACACTGGTCTCTCATTTCACATTTTCCTCCCCTCCTGTTTCATTCTTAATTATTTTATTCCCTTTCAGAGAGACTCATTTGGACTCCTTTTGCACCTCTCTGCTACTTACTCTGCTGAAACTAATTTTTACTTCCATTCTTATACCCTTAATATAAAAGTTGCCCCCAAACTCTAGCCTTGCCAGACAGATAAATCTGATCATATAACAATGTTAGGAATATGTTGACTTCATTTAAGTCTGTGTGTGAAAAATAAATGGGGACATATTCCTAATTTTCAGTTGCTTCATTTGAGAAAATAAATAAAAACAGTTATTAATTTGAAAAGTTGGATCCTAAAGAAAAAATACAAGTGATATCTTGATGATTCAATATTGTCATTATTTATAGGCAGCTCAAACAGGAGTCTGACATGTCTTTGTAAATCTATATTAATAAAATCAATATACATAAGTATATTTTTAGTTTGATATGCAACTTAACAATACTGTATCCTTTTTACTTTTATTACTTCATTTTAGTCTCCCTGTGCTTTGCTGTCATCAAAGTACATTAGTTACTATGGCAATGACAGTGTAAGAGATGTGGAAGGCACACAGTGACACCCAAGGCTACAAATGAGACACAATTTATACACGAGATGAACACTAGAGCATAGGATATGAAATAACCAAGAAAGTGACTTCTATAAATTCCCTTTATAAATATTGTGGGTATTCTACGTGATTATCTGATAAATAAGTTTAAATTAGACCATTATTATTCAGCGTTCATTGCATAAAGCTGGCATCCATGAATGTTTTCTATTTGATTTTAACACCTCCATTTGATGCAGCATTTTCTTTGTAACCTTCCCCATCCTCTTGTCTGATGACCTTCTGTGAGATTATCTTTTGGGGTGAGATTTATGCTGTTCATTCAAACAAATGCTAAATACTTGTAGGTCAAAGACATTCATGTGGATTTTATGGCATAGAAAATATTAGTTTGATATTTGTTGTAGTGGTTGTGATTAACAGTTTAATAGTGAATTTGGCAGAAATAATGTATTATATGGAATGGTGAAGCAGGGAGACTTAAATTAACCAGATCAGATTTTTTTCCCAACCTGAGGAACACTTAACCATCCACTCCATTGTTTGCCACCTGTACAATAGGAAGGACCAAATCAGAAAAAGGGCAAACGTGCTATTTCAAACAACATGTTCCTCCCTGTCTTTTTCTCCATCTCTGCCATGATGTATAAGACATACAGGAACCAAATACCATCATTAGGGGGTGGGATATTTCCTTATGCATAGCCAAGCCATGCTATTTCCCATCAGCCCACACAGACTGAGTCTGGTACACTTTAATGAGCATCTGGAAGCTTAGAATTGTGGATTTTTTTCAGTTGCATTCAATTTCCCGCATTTGGACTTCATTCTTACATCTGCTTACATCCCTGTCTTATGGATGGATTTTCCTACATAAATGTATTTCAAACATTGCAACATCTTTTGTTATTCATGCCCATTTGTAAGTGGTTAGAAATACTTTCCAGAGAAGACATACATATATATTAGGATTATTTTTATTATCCATAGAGGCCAGAGGAAGAAGTGAGATGCTTTGAAGAACCAAGGGCACCAAATTTCTAATTAGAACAAGAACAGTTTCAGGAGTCAAAAATTTCAGGGCACAAGAATTGAATAAAACAGATGTTCCAAAGCAGGTAGAAAAAAATCAGATTAATAGTCACTAATATGGAAACTTCCACATTTAAAGTTCTCTAGCAGTAATGTCAAGTTAGAAGAGAGAAAATGTCAAATTGATTGTTAGAATAATATGGGAGAACAATGAACCACAATTTTGTTTAAAAGAGAAAGATCCAATAGTCAACAAGGCAAGTGGAATGTTTGAAACCAAGGTCATATAATTTTTGTCTGAAAGAAAAATACTTTCTACAGTCCCAATACCACTCCTGAGATGTAGATCTTGTACCCTCAGCTCTTAGAACACAGTATCGCCCTTTGAGTTAAGGGGAACATTTATTTTATTGCCTTCTTACATTATTTTATTCATTTTATGCATTTCCATATAGAATATCTGTACATGAACATCAAAATTGCTTGGTTTCTCCTATTCAGGTGCTTGATGAGTTCTTTTCTAACCTTGAGCCCTCTAAGAACTTCAAGGAGAGTAGATTTTAGGTTATGTCACCACACCAATCATTCATGGGAATTTCATCAGGAGACGTCCTGCTCCAACAGATGGCAAATTATACCTGATTACCAGCTCTTTTCCTAATCAGCTTTTTATGTGGCTGGAGAGGCTTCACTTTATTGATCCGTATGAGATGTGGGTTCAAGGAACCTGTTCAATGCTATTTCTGACAATTTCTCTAGAAATCCATAAGTGCTTCAATGGCATGTGGAAGCAGTCTGCTATAGTAGGAAGCGCTTTGGGTTTGGAGTCAGATTCAAGGTTCATCTTCTTTTACTAAGAACCTCACCCTACATAAGCCACTTCTTTCCTGAGGCTTGCCCTTTCATAAATTATCTGTGATAACTCTTGCTTTGCCTATCTCACAATAGTTGTTAGAACAAAAGACCTCAGTAGGGAACATACTTTAAAAATGTGTACTTTATAGTGTACTTATATATGCATATTTTATATAAGCATTCATTCTGGTTGTTTTTGTTTATTTTTCCTGGTGATTCTGTTTCTGTTCTCCAGGTTTCTCTGTTCTATTCCTCCAAAAGCCTCCTACTCATCTCAATTAAAACAGCATTCCCTAATGTATATACCATGGAATATTAACATGTATAACAAAATTAAAAATTGATCCCATGGTCAAATATGTCTGACATTCCATGCTAAAGAAAGTTAAGAAAGAACCTTTTACTAAATGTTTTCTGCATCTCTGGTTTGATAATATATTGTAAATCTCCAAAAGGTGAGTGTAGGATGCAGCATCCAAATGTTCCTGAGCTTTTTTGCTCTTAGAAACCTCTTACTCTCCCATATTAACCTCTGCCATATTGGTCTATTCCAAGTTTCTAGAACATTCCCTATCTATTCACCCAATCTGGGCTTTTGCATTCACTCTTCCCTCAGACTAGATGCTTTGCCTCTTTTCCTTGTCTCTTTGCAGGGCTAATCTTTTGTCCTTCAGGGTGGCTCTCCCTAACTATTGGCTGCAGCAAGCCTCTGCTTCTCAGAGCAGGAGCCAGGTCATTGTTCTTTTGAACCCCTTGTTTGTCAACTTTATTGCCTCTCTCCCAGGGATCCCATTAGTCTCTTTCAGCATTGTATTGTTAGTGCTTGGGTCTTTGGTGCTTGATAAACACTTTTTTTTAAATGGGTGAATGATGAATAAATGAATGAATGAACGAATGAATGAGGTACTGGAAGATAAATTACACAAACGCATTTCCTACTAGGAGTTCCAGGACAGCTGGGAAAGCAGCTATGTGTATAACTGTCACATGAGAAGTCAGGCCTGGGTAAATGAAACTAAAGCATGCTAAATACCACAAAAGCATGGTAGTTGCAGGGGTGGGCAGAGAAGACTGTGAAGTCTGGAAAGCATCATGCAGGAGGAGGTACACATGAGTTCTAAAAGAGAACTGTACATCTGGAAAAGTGCTCTTAGGGATTCAAGAAAAGTGGAAGACATACTAAGTCTTCACTTAATAAATAAGCTATCAAAGGGTTAGGAATATGTTTAAATATTATCAGCATCCAAACTTATATGAGTAAAAATAAATTATCAGAAAACACATTTCCTACCATGTATATAACTTGAATGTCAACTGCCCTGAATCTGAAGAGAATGTTATGCCTGCCTGCTACACAATGACCAATACTTCAATATTTATCTTTTTAAGCCATTTTTCCCTTCCGTCTCTCCTCCCTCTCTTCCTTCCTTCCTTCCTTCCTTCCTTCCTTCCTTCCTTCCTTCCTTCTTTCTTTCCCTCCCTCCTTTCTTAAAAAGCTATTATTCCTAAAAAAACAACAACAAAAAACACCAAACAAACCATTTACTTCTTACTGAATTATGTTAGCACCATTGTTGAAAAATCAACTGACCCTACACATGTAATTATATTTTGGGCCAGTGCATCACGCTGCATTAATCTACATGCCTATTCTGATGCCAATAACACACTCTCTTGATTAGTAAATCTTGAAATCTGTTAGTGTAAAATCTGGTAGTGTAACTTCTCTAATTTTGTTCTCCATCAAAATTGGCTATTCTAAGTTCTTTGCACTTTTATATGTATTCTAGGATCAGCTTAATCAATTTTTATAAAAATATATCTAGTATTTTGTTTAGCTTTGAGGTCAATGTGTAGATTCATACGTAGAGAACTGACATGTTAACCATATTTCATCTTACAATCTGTAAACAATATCTCTTGATTTCCTTTTCTTCAATCATTTCTATCAGTCATATTTTATAGTTTTAATGTGCATGTCTTAACCTCTTCCATCATATTTATCCCTTCATTGATTTTTGCATATTGACTTGTATTCTGTGATCTTGCTAAAGGCACTTATTTTGAGAGCTGTTTGTTTATTTATTTATTAAGGTAAATTCACATTTTCCCTTTCCTTATCATCTTCTAGCTTTCACCAAATCAGCCCCCAGGAGTGGCTTACCAGGCAACATTGCCACTATTCCCACTAGGAAATATTGTCCAAATATTTTCTTGACATGGTTACCGTTCTCTGCGTATGGCTGGTGTGCTGCAAGCACTGTGACCAATAAAGGTAGAGCAGGCTGTAGAGGGTAGGGCTGCAGCAGAGGCCCATTTCCGGGTCTCCCCAGGCTGGTGAAAGAACATCTAGAACTAGCTCCATGTCTAGCTCTGATAAGGGAGGGTCTCAGTAAACAGTTGCTTTAATTATTATGATTATTAGAATTGTTCGTATTATTATTTTTGTTATTGTGTACAAATTGAGTTTCAGGAAATCTAACAAGAAACAGAACATCATGTGTTTTTTCCTTCTTTTTAGACAGTCCTAAAACATTACTGCATTATGGTGGGCCCCTCCCTCTAATTAGGACCGCCCCACCTTGGACACATTCAGAGAAGGGGGAAGGTCAGACAAGGCAAATAAAAGAAAGGCTAAATCTGGGTAGGCATCTTTCCAATTTTGCTTTCAAGTGAAGTATTTCTCCTGCAATGGTTGTCTACCTGCTATCTTTCCTTGTTGCTGTTGCATTTCTGTGTCTGTCCCCATCTGTTGTTGGGTGCAAGAGGTGTTTTAAGAACACAGCCCATGATATTTCCCACCCACAATCCTGGAGAGACTTGGAATCACTGCATCCCACAGCTCACCTTCAGGCACACAGCTTCTGTAATAGTGTGTAAGGCTTGGCCAGATATTTATAGTCTTTCTTCCCCCAAAACAAAGCCCAGCTGATTATCCATGCTAATAATTTCAAGCAGTGAAGGCTGAAGTGGTCTCCATGGTGATGATTTACGCTTGGGTCTCCTAGGAGACAATTACATGTGTGACAGACTTCAGATTCATTATACTGCCCAAAATGTGCAGTGATTTTCCTTTTACACTGAAACATGCCCAGAATTTGTAAGTTAAAATTTAATTTTTTCCAACAATTTTTTTTCCCATGGCGTAAAAAGGATGAATATTCCAAACGGTAAAGAGAGGCCTTAAAGGTAAGAAAAAACATACTGTTTCTTGCATTGTATTATAAATAACCTGAAAGAAGAAATGATGAGCCCAAGGTGAGGTATCTCTGTTAAATTTTAGGGACAGTTTGGTCCAGTAAATTAGGTTCTCTACTTAAATTTGTTATTTACTTCAATCTGATCTAATTTATAACACACAGCTCTGATTGTGACTGGGTTTTAGAACATGAGAGATTTCATACACAGTGCTTATTGACAGACTAAAGTTACTAATCACCACTGGAGTTGCTGCTTTTCCAGTTTCATAGGCATGAAATTTCTTGGCCAAAGCACAGAAAAATGTTCTTATGGCCAAAAAACTCCATTTATCTGAAAGTCCTGACACCAGCCAAACTATAGACACAGGCCTCACAAGGTGACGCCCCAGGATTCCTATAAGGGTTCAGCACTGAACCGTAAAGGTGGGGCAGTCCCTGGAATGGTGGTGGCAAAGTACCATGTATGTCTGATCGGGAAGCCTTTTCTGTTTTTCACAAAAATAAGATCTGGTTCATCTCACATTCATCCACAAGAGGGCTACCTGTTATTATTCCTTGCTGCAAAATCACCCTGCCGCATTTTAGAAAGACAAGAAGACAGGTAGTGCTGGGGCTGATTTGGAGAGTGGATAGCAGTTCACAGTCAACGGCTCTTCTGTTTGAGCCAATACAATCCAGAACATAATTTTTAATACCTACAGCGGACCAGAGGCTTTGCAAGGACAGAGAATGACAGTTCTCTTCTTTCCAGAAAGTCTTCTTCTATTCAGAGAAACATATCAAAGCCACAAATGTAATAAAATAGGGTGACTGCTCTACAAAGGCATATTCTAAACATTTGGGAAACTCAGAGAAGGGAATGACGGATTTTACCTGAAAGGAGCCTGGGGGTGGTGTGGAAAGTCTGATGAAGGAAGAAGAATAAAGGAAAGCCTCAGAGAAAGGGTCATATTTGAACTAGTTGTCAAAGAACAGGTTTAAATTCATCTATTGCATAAGTCCAGGAAGGTGGCTATAGGAATTGATCAGATTGAGCAAAGGCACAGTGGTGCCTAAATGCCTGGCATGATAAATCAAGTATCTGGATGTCTGAAATCCACGCCATGCCCTGGGTTGCACTATTTCTTCCTACATGGCATTAGAATTCTAGTAGTCTGTCTCTTGTACTAGACTATGAGCTCCCAGAAGGCTTTTGTTTAATCACCTTTGACTGGCACATAAAATATATTCAAATATATTGAATAAAGAAATGAAATAACGAATAAATAAATGCCAATATAATTCATGAAAAAAATAAGAAATTTCATTTGTTGATTTTAAGTTGGTCATTAGTTTCAATAGATCAGGACACAGGGCTCCAGGCTTTTTTATTATTGAGCCTATTATTTAGCATATGAAAAAAATTGGGTCATGAACCAATTACACCTCAGGGCTGGCTAGCCATTTTCCCAGTATTTTCCCTTGTTTGTTTATTTAATAGGAAATAGAGTGACCAAGTGTGTGTTGCTTGGCAACTATAACTGCTCTTTAGTTGAAATTCAATTAGGGGAACTTATATCACTGTGGTAGTATATTCACGTGATCCATGAACACATGCACACACCCACAGGAAGAACCCATTATGCCATGCTGCTTTGGCTGATTACATGCTGATGTCAATTAAAAGGGAACCCAAAGAGTATCGAGAATGCACTGCTATTTGCATCACATCTTTCTGCCATTTTCTGTAATGAATAGATTACCTGAGATGACGCTTAGACTATTTAATTAGCTGGATTATCCAATATTCTAGCACAGCAACCCATACACAAATGGAGCAAATAAAAAAAAAAATGATTTAACTGTTGGATCAAAGAGATGCCTGAGTGGCTCAGGGGTTTAATGCCTGCCTTTGGCCCAGGGCATGATTCTGGAATTGCAGGGTCGAGTCCCATATTGGGCCCCCTGCATGGAGCCTGCTTCTCCCTCTGCCTGTGTCTCTGCCTCTCTCTGTGTGTCTCTCATGAATAAATAATAAAATCTTTAAAAAAAGACCAAACTGTTGGACCAAAGCAAAATTTAAGTAAAAACATTTTTCAATAAATATAAAGCAGACCAATTTCATAGTATTCAACTCGAATAAAAATTAACATAGTGATGATGCAGACACAATATTTGTGAGTTGCGGTTGGGCATTTAGGATAGTTTTCCTTTTGTGCAATTACCAGAAAAGTCACTGCTAAGAACTTTAACCAATCTTTAAAATTTTGTGTCAATAAAATGATCCTAGTTCAATAAACCCAAAGTTAGAATGAAAACCTCCAGAAATAAAATTTCTCATTTGAATTTAACAGATTGCATATATATTTTTGTGGTATCTTGGGGAACATGGGAGAAATTATAGTTTTAAGAATAAACATCAGAATTAGAACTATCAGGAAGGGAGGAAGGAGGGAGGGATGAAGGAAGAAGAGAAGGGAGGAAGGAAAGAAAAAGGAATGAGCGAAGAGTAAAAGAGTAATGATTCTAAAACTACAGAAAGGATGAAAATAACTCTGTGACTCTGGTGTTTAGTGGGCTATAAGTCTAATAGGATATTACATAGCTGTCTGGAAGATATTCTTCTGCCATATGCAAGGTCATGATAAAAACTATGTATGTGTTTCTAAGCTGGTGATGACCACTGAAGGTACGTTGTAATAACAAGAACAACTATAATAATATTGAGAGTTAACTCAATATTAAAAACAGTAAGTAACTTGTCCAGTTAGTAAGACCAAATAGAGATGTAGATTAATCCCAGACTCCCTGATTCTCTAATTCCCATTATTATCCATTGTATAAAAATAGTTCATAATTTAGATTAGAGAATCTATGAAGAAAATAGGACTTTGGTTCATGTTTTTCAAAAACAAGTACCATGCATGTCTGATCCATGTGTGTTTGGAATATCTACATCTGTTAAGATGGAGTATTTTTCAAGCTGCAGATTCTTGTGTCTAGTGTCAAGCCAATGAATCAGAATCCCTGTTGACAGAACTCAGGAAACTGCATTTTAACAAGTTCTTCACTTGATGTATAAGCACACTAAAGTTTGGGAATCACTGACCTAACCAAAAATAAAGAAGTGCTGAGAATCCATTATACTAAAGGAGAGCAGTGGTACACCAGGGAAGAATAGGGAGGGACAGTCAATGTGGCCTCTCCAAGGGAGGGGGAGAGAGAGAGGGAGTCAGAGAATCTCAAGCAGACTCCCCACTGAGTGAACTCAGGACCCTGAGATCATGACCTGAACCAAAAACAAGAGTCAGATCTTAACCACTGAGCCATCCAAGTGCCCTGGCCTATTCTTATCAAGGGTACATTCTTGGATTTGATTCTATAGCTTCACCAGTTTTTAGATTTTCTCCTTTATAATGAGACACGTATTATTACTCTGCCTGAAGATCTTCTGCATTTGGGGCTGTTTCCTAACTCTGGGCCTACAGTAAATGCCAGTAACCCAGTATTACCACTTCTATGTGAATATTTTATGTTGTCACTTAAGCAAATGATTCCTCCATATAGTGGAAATAGTCACAACTAATTATTTAAATTAATGTTAATAACAAGTATACTTGTTTAGGGCATTGTATACAATTATTCAATTAAATTTGTGTGTTAAATACAGTCCCAGTTCTAAAATAGTTGCATGAGAGCACTATGAAGGCATTTTAGATAGCAAGAGAAACATTCAAACCTTCCAATTAAATGTTATTAACATTTAAACAAGGTCCACAAACAACTTGGGAACCTTGAATTTTGCTTAATGTTATTTATATGTGTGTGTGTGTGTGCATAGGTATGTGTGGTGGGGTTTTGGGAGAGGGACAATTTAAATAAATCTGTGTACTTTATATTTTAAGTTTTTAAAGTTTTTTAAGGCTTTATTTTGGTTTCCTCCTTCAAGTACAATGATCTGCATTTCTGGGCAGTTAATGTTTCCACTGGGCAGCTGGATGTTTCTGACAAAGAGATGCAAATATTAAGAAAAAATGGAGAACATTAAAGTAAAACTAGATTTTTTTTCCATGTGGTAACTTTGATATACTTTGATATACATTTTAGATACTTAATTCTACAATTCACAATTCATTTAAACTACATCCTAAGTCATAGTAACTAAATACATTTGCGAAGTAGGACTGTTTTTGGAACTTTCTTCAATGTTGGAAATGATCTGGATCTGTGCTGCCAATATAGGAGCCACTAGTAAGATTTAGCACTTAATGTGTACCTAATGCAACAGAGGGACTGAATTTTAATTTTACTTAATGTGAATTGAAATGACCTTATGTGGCTAGTCATGGCTGCTTTGGCAGGCGCAGCTCTCCAGTGTAGACTTGTCCAAGTAGATTGTCCAGATGTTTAAGATGTTTCTCCCTTACAGCATGATATTGTTTTAAAAGTATGTATGTAAGAAGGTTAGAAATCAGTGGTGTAAAAAGTAGTTTCCTAAACAAATTTTCACAAAAGAAAATTTAACATCATATAAACTAAATGTAGCACAATTTTACACAATGCAGAGGTAAAAGTCATCTACAAATTTGAGAAATGTACCAATGTCAAGCTGTTCTGTGATTGCCATGTTGAGCCACATGACTTGAGTAAATATACTACTTTGGCTAGTAGTTGGTTTCCTCTAGTGTCTAGATTTCCTATATTCATTCTAGTAAGAGATTAATCCTGAAACAGCAAATAAGTACTTTAATTCAGGTAAGGAAGGAAAAAAAATTCCAAATTTTTTATTGTCTTTGGAATGAAGATTATTTTTGGACTCTGTTCTCTTTTACTGGATATGGCACATAAAAATATGCCATACCACTTTTTTTCTGGCTCCCACAATTTCTCATAAGGAAACTGTTGTCACTCAAATTTTTTTTTCCTATAAGTAAATTGCTATTTCTCACATTTTTCCATTTTTTTTCATTGTCCTTAGTTGGCAGAGATCTATTATAGGTCATGGAGTGGATTATTTTAGGTTCATCCTGTTTCTGATTTGTGCAGCCTCATGTTTCTCCAGGTTAATGGCTTTTGCAAACTTTGAGATGTTTTCACCCCATATGTCTTTGAGCATATTTTTAACTCCTCCCTCCCCATCCAGCCATCACTGACACTTGAGGAAGAGACTAGACTGCCTCTTTGTAATGAATGGATGGGATAGGAGTTTCAGCTCTACAGTAGACCCTGCTGATGTCACCCTGCCTAGGATTAATATAACTGCCTTTACTGCTGTCCATAAGGCTTCCATAGGGATGAGAGAAGTGTAGTGTGGTCTTATTACTACAGGGCAGTGATGAAAGTCCAGACTTCTTATATGGTTCCACTGACACAATGGTTGGGTGGGGAGGAGGTGGAAGAAGCTCATTACTATTCATCAGGGATCAACATCCCTGCTCCCCATCAGCCTTCTCTGACACTACCTCAGTGGGGATAGGATACAGGGCCCTTTGTTATACCTAGTGAGAGTGGAGGTTTAGGATCTCCACTTGGCCTTTGCTGGCCTGAGTGCATGTAGGTCTACAGTCTTTAGCTGCAGTAGAGAGGTTATTGTCTAAGAGTTATCTGTCTTACTAGGCTCCCACTTTCCTGCCACTTTGATTAGAGAGGCTTCCCTGGGAATTTGTCTGCTCCTATTGACATTTCTGGCTTACCAGCTTCTTCAGCTCTTAGTTGGGGATATATGAGGCAAAACGTCCTGGCCTAGAGAACTCACTGTTGTGTTGTTCCTTGGGTAACCTGGTTCCTAACTCTACCTTTTGCTCTCCACCTTTCAGAGTCTTTTTGTGATTATCTCATATATAATCTCCAAGGTTTTAGTTGATGGAAGGAATAGGAAAATGCATGGATACTCCATCTTCTTGGAAGTGGAAGTAATTGGTATGATTTTTTTTTAAAGTCTAAAAATGATCACATGAAGTTCTTATTATGAGCCAGGCATGCTTATGAACACATGAATATTTTATGTATATGTATATATCTTATCCTCATGATAAGCTTTTGAAGCAGCTATTTTTTTCAGCCCAGTTTTCCCAAAAAGACACTAAGCCCCAGGGAAGCTGAGTAACTCTGCAATGAAGGGTTGGTTAAGCAGGCTTGGGTAGTTACACTCTGCACACTCCAAAAAAAAGGAGTGGTCTTGCAACCATCTCTTTAGAGATGCCCTCTGGGGCCTGAGGAGAAGGGTTTTGTATGGCTCAGGCCCTGGAACAGGTTGTATCAATATGACCAGAGGGTTTACGCTAAGAATGTGACTTACATGACCATCTATTGTTGTATGCCTGAGGCATTAGGCATGCTGTATCAGTTTCACCTATAGGGGTGCTAAAGACTGAGTGGCTGTCAGTCTTATGGTTGATGCATGCCTTTATGACTGACCTCCAATAAAAGCCCTGGACACCAAGGCTTGGGTGCACTTCCTTGGTTGGTAACACTTAGTAGGTGCTATCATACATCATTGCTAGTAGAATTAAGCATTTTCTATGCAACTCCACGTGGAAAAGACAACTATTTCCCTCTGGAAACTTGTGCCTTTTTTTCTGGACCTCATCCTATGTGTATTTTCTTTTTATTGGTTTTAATCATGTCCTTCCATGGTAATAAACCATAGCTTGAGTATTCTTCTGAGTCCTATGAGTTCATCTATCAAATTGTTGAAAGTGGTCTTGGGGGCCACCAGCACAACAGTTCAAGATCTGGTAGGGGGAAAGTAAAGATTAATCTTTCTCCAGAGCCCATGCCCCTAACAGTGTGCTCACTTCTTCAATTAATGGGCTCAGGGTTAAATCATTACATCTACCATCACTTCTTTCAGATGATGTCTGACATATAATGTGTGACAGTTAGACCAAAATCACTGGCTTCATACAAACAAATCCTTTTTCCTTCACAATGATGTTTGAAACTTATTATTCTTGCTTCCATGTGTCTCTTTTCCCTTGAAATATGAAAAATTGAAGATTTTTCTTAATTTGGAAGCAAAACAAACCTGAAAAAGAACATCATTTATGAATTTTAGGGAGGAAGACAGACTGCAGATGATATCACAATGAGAATGCTTTGAATCACCAGGACAAACCCAAGGCTTGTGGCCTTGACAGAGTGTTGAGTTTCAGCATTAAACTAATTCTCCATGCCATAGATCTCAAAATTATATTAGAAATGGACCAGAAGACAGTTCATTATTGCAGTAATTTGGATAGCGAATGTATCATCAAATCTTACATTTAGGAAAGATCATCATGATATTTAAAAAAATGCCACTTGTGTAATGTAAGGCTGATAAAGCTTATAAAGTCGTCATAGGGCTTAGTTCTTGGTCCTTGAAAGGATTTTCTTGCCACTAACTCACCTTTGGGAACAGCTGTTACTCCTTCACCACCCACTCCACCACAAGAGCCTAAGAATCTGAGACATTTACATCCATACCTTGTATGTATCCTGTGTAACCTGAACTATAGTTCAGACCAAAGAGGGCATCATTTGGGCCTGAAAATGTCAGTCTGACTTAGCTTTTTCCTTTTGGGCCTCCCTAGGGACTGCATTCTTCTCAGACATCAATTCCAGAAGGATCATTGGGCTATTAAAATTAATATAATTTTATAATTAACTTTCATAATATTAATCTCTTAATTATCCTGTAAGCGGCAATAATGGAGCTCATAGTTCTTCTGCCCCCACCTTCATTACTTATATGTGGAAATTAGCATTTTAACATCAAGTTCTGTTTCTTTATTGAGAACTCAGTGTCTTTGAGATAATTGAAGATTGCATTTCATTAAAGGGCAAGTGAGAGTGGAACTTGCATCCTGGAAAGCTTGGTCCTAGATTGTTATTTTGGTAACTTGAAAGACCTACATGATCAGTGGTGTCCAAACCAGCACTCTAATTACTGCTCCTGAATTTTGATCCCGAATCTATACGTTTGTCCCTCTGCTTATGACTATTTGCAGTGTATAGAAACTGACAATGTTAAAGGTTTCAGGTACCATGTGCCTTGTATTACCCTTCTGCTTTCACTGATAAAATGTGCACTGAGGACTACCTGACAGCAGGAGTGACGGTGTGCCGCTGACTCTGAGTTGCAGGACAAACCCAGAATGCTCAGTTTGGATCTATCTTCTTCCCTCCTCTGAGAAGAGGAGCACCTCCTCTCTAGTCCTCTCACCATGAGGATGACTGAGAACATGATGTCTATTCTAGGATACAGTTTGAAAAGTCCTCATGTCCACTGATTTAAGAATACTTCCAGTATTCTTCCACACTTAGTGTTGTTCTGTAAAAGGATGGTGCTTTGGTTCTCCATCTGATGTCTTTGCTTAATTCTCAGGTGGTTTAGATACTGGGTGGCTTAGAAGGACATCTTGGATGCCCAAGCCCAGTTTCTTCCACTGGCTAGTCAGCATTGGAGACTGTGTGGAAACAGAACACCAGAGCAGTCCCTACTGTGTGTAACCACTGCAAGTGAGCCACGCACCTAGATCCACAGCAAAACTTTGAACTAATAACAATAATGAATTGTTTTTTCATATCATAATCCAAAAACTATTAAAAAGTGTACTTTTCTCTCTGTTTTTTGTAATATATATCATGTTTCCAACCAGAATTTAAAATCCCAAAGGATTGCAATTATGTCTTATGCCACTTTGTGTTCTCCCCAGATCTTAAAATGGTGCTTTAACCACGGCAGACATTTGTTCAATGTTGGCAATGACTTTCCACTTGAGGTTACAAGTGTAGGTGTATGATGAGCTATTAATAAAGGAAATTATATTTAGATATGTGTCATCTATCTCCCAATTCACAAAGTAAATTTCTAAATTTACTTACAAATTTACAGCCATCTCCTGTTAAACGGTGCATGGTTACCATTATCAAATCACAGTCACCAAGATAACTGTTGGCAGACATCCCTCAGGTAGTTCACTGTCTTCCCCACCAACAATTCAGAGTCATCACAGCAGAAATTATAGTTGTACCAAAGATTCAGTAGTACAATTATGAGCCTGGTTTACATGTTGTACAAAAACACAACACCCTCCCTCATTGCACCTCTTTGCCGCTTTCAACACCCTCCTGCAAGCCACTTCTGTGGCTATCTGACAGTGAAGTGCCAGCCATTGGAAGCCTCACACCCATTTACTATTTTCTCTGTTATGCCTTATTATAACCCATTCTAATTATTGCCTGGAACCATGTAAAATTGCCTATTTTTTGACCTATGAAAAGCTTGTTTCATAGTGTAAACTATTAGTAATTCAGAGTTTTCTGTAATTGAGTAATTCAGAGGCTTTTATCTAAATTACTAATTCAGATGTTGCAGTGAATCTGCAGGGATACTTGTTCTCTTGGAACATTGGTTAATCTGTGATCTCTATTATCTCTCATATCTGCTGCTCTTCTTTCCATCAAGCTTTGAGGAATGATCACTTGTGCTGATTGACTCTTCTTGTCTGCTATAATTCCTAATTTTTTTGTGTTTATATGTCTGGCTTATGGTTCATCCTGTGTTCTTCTTTGGAAATAAAACTAAAGGGTGATTCTTGTTTATGCAGATAGTGAAAAACAAATATACTTTAAACATTTATTCCATAGGAAAAAAAAAAAAGAAAAGAACAAAGCTGTCTATAGAGAAATATGTGTCTAAAGTTTGTAAAGCTACATAAGCATAATAGAGAAAACATGATCTGGAAAATATATGCTGGGATTTTAAAAAATGTATACTTGATAACAAGGTCCTAAATGCAGTGTTTTCAGTGCCAATACCTGTGTCTCAGAAGCAATTTAAGTTCAAATCTTCCTTTGGGAAACTAAGTGTGACCAGAAGGGCAATTAATATGTGTATAGTCAGTCTTTATTATTCACAAGTTCCATATTTGCAAACTTCCTTAGCCACTGAAGTTTGTCACCCCCAAATCTACACCCTCAGTGCTTTCATTGTCATTTGCAGACATGCACAGAGCAGCAAAAAGTTTGAGTCTGCCCATGTACATGTCCCCAACTGAGGTTAGAGTAATCTGTTTTCTTGTTTCAGCTCTCATACTGCAAACCAGTGTCCCTTTTGTATTTAGTGTAATTTTTTGTACTTTTGTCCTTTTTAGTAATTTCACTATTTAAAATGGTCCCCAAGTGTAATACTGAAGTACTGTTTAATTTTTCCAAGTACAAGAACTCTGTGATGTGTTACAGAAAAAAATCTAGATAAGCTTCCTTCAGGCATGAGTTATAGTGTTGTTGGCCATGAGTTCAATGTTAATGAATCAATAATATGTATTTAATAAAGTGTCTTTTTAAAAAAGATTTTATTTATTTATTAATGAGAGATACAGAGAGAGAGAGAGAGAGACAGAGACACCAGCAGAGGGAGAAGCAGGCTTCATGCAGGAGCCCGATGCAGGACTTGATCCAGGAACTCCGGGACCACATCCTGAGCCGGAGGCAGACAGACGCTCAACTGCTGAGCCACCCAGGTGTTCCAATAAAGTGTCTTTAAACAGATACACACTATCTGTTACATACATGGTCATTAACAAAAATGTTGTGTTGGGATGCCTGGGTAGCTCAGCGGTTGAGCATCTGCCTTTGGCTCAGAGCGTGATCTCTGGTCCAGGATTGAGTCCCACATTGCGCTCCCCGCAGGGAGACCCCAAGAATGATGGGCTTCTCCTTTATCACTTCAAGTATGTACACAGTAAAAAGAGAAATGGAAACAGAGAGTGACTCTGCTTCCAAAAATTATAAGACAAATCATAAAAAAATTCTTAGTGTTATAGTTTAAGGTAGCAAAACGGAAATACGCATATTATAAGAAAAATAATTTCTCACTTTCCAAACTTCATCTTGATCTAAAGCAATTCTCTTTTGTTACTTTTTCAGGTGCATCCATCAGCTCTCTCTCTCTCAATCTCTCTCACAATTTGAAGAGTCTAAAGTTATGAGTATTGGGCTTTTTAGTACTTTTTGTAGATTCAATAAATTATCTTTGAGAGAAATAATTAAAAACGTTTGAGTACAAAATTCCATCAATTATTTGTTTTATTTTTTATTGGAGTTCAATTTGCCAACATATAACGTAACACACAGTACTCGTCCCACCAAGTGCCCCCCTCAGCACCCATCACCCAGTCACCCCAACCCCTGACCACCTCCCTGTCCACTACCCCTTGTTCGTTTCCCAGAGTTAGGAGTCTCTCATGTTTTGTCAACCTCACTGATATTTTCACTCATTTTTCTCTCCTTTCCCTTTATTCCCTTTCATTAGTTTTTATATTTCCCAAATGAATGAGACCATATAATGTTTGTCTTTCTCCGATTGATTTATTTCTCTCAGCATAATACCCTCTAGCTCCAACCACGTCAAAGCAAATGGTGAGTATTTGTCATTTATAATGGCTGAGTAATATTCCATTGTATACATAAACCACATCTTCTTTATCCATTCATTTTTTGATGGACACCGAGGCTCCTTCCACAGTTTGGCTATTGTGGACATTGCTGCTAGAAACATCGGGGTGCAGGTGTTCTGGTGTTTCACTGCATCTCTATCTTTGGAGTAAATTCCCAACAGTGCAATTGCTGGGTCGTAGGGCAGGTCTATTTTTAACTCTTTGAGGAATCTCCACACAGTTTTCCAGAGTGGCTGCACCAGTTCACATTCCCACCAACAGTGTAAGAGGGTTCCCTTTTCTCCACATCCTCTCCATCATTTGTTGTTTCCTGTCTTGTGAATTTTCCCCATTCTCACTGGTGTGAGGTGGTATCTCACTGTGGTTTTGATTTGTATTTCCCTGATGGCCAGTGATGCGGAGCATTTTCTCATGTGCGTGTTCGCCATGTCTATGTCTTCCTCTGTGAGATTTCTCTTCATGTCTTTTGCCCATTTCATGATTGGATTGTTTGTTTCTTTGGTGTTGAGTTTAAGAAGTTCTTTATAGATCTTGGAAACTAGCCCTTTATCTGATAGGTCATTTGCAAATATCTTCTCCCATTCTGTAGGTTGCTTTTAGTCTTCTTGTCTGTTTCTTTTGCTGTGCAGAATCTTTTTATCTGGAGGAAGTCCCAATAATTAATTTTTGCTTTTGTTTCTCTTGCCTTCATGGATGTATCTTGCAAGAAGTTCCTGTGGCCAAGTTCAAGTAGGGTGTTGCCTGTGTTCTCCTCTAGGATTTTGATGGAATCTTGTCTCACATTTAGATCTTTCATCCGTTTTGAGTTTATCTTTGTGTATGGTGTCAGAGAATGGTCCAGTTTCATTCTTCTGCACGTGGCTGTCCAATTTTCCCAGCACCATTTATTGAAGGGACTGTCTTTTTTCCAGTGGATAGTCTTTCCTGCGTTTTCGAATATTAGTTGACCATAAAGTTGAGGGTCCACTTCTGGATTCTCTATTCTGTTCCATTGATCTATGTGTCTGTTTTTGTGCCAGTACCACACTGTCTTGATGACCACAGCTTTGTAGTCCAACCTGAAATCTGGCATTGTGATGCCCAGGCTCTGGTTTTCTTTTTTAATATTCCCCTGGTTATTCGGGGTCTTGTCTGATTCGAAACAAATCTTAAGATTATTTGTTCCAATTCTCTAAAGAAAGTTCATGGTATTTTGATAGGGATTGCGTTAAATGTGTAAATTTCCCTGGGTAGCATTGACGTTTCCACAATATTAATTCTTCCAATCCATGAGCATGGAGTATTTTTCCATCTTTTTGTGTCTTCCTCAATTTCTTTCAGAAGTGTTCTGTTGTTTTTAGGGTATAGATCCTTTACCTCTTTGGTTAGGTTTATTCCTAGGTATCTTGTGCTTTTTGGTGCAATTGTAAATAGGATTGATTCCTTAATTTCTCTTTTTTCAGTTTCATTGTTAGTGTAGAGAAATGCCAATGATTTCTGGGCATTGATTTTGCATCCTGCCACACTGCTGAATTGTTTGTATGAGTTCTAGCAATCTTGGGGTGGAGGCTTTTGGGTTTTCTACATACAGTATCATGTCATCTGCAAAGAGGGAGAGTTTGACTTCTTTGCCAATTTGAATGTCTTTTATTTCCTTTTGTTTTCTGATTGCTGAGGCTAGGACTTCTAGTACTATGCTGAATAGCAGTGGTAAGAGTGGACATCCCTGTCATGTTCCTGATCATAGGGGAAAGGCTCCCAGTGTTTACCCATTGAGAATGATATTTGCTGTGGGCTTTTCATAGATGGCTTTTAAGGTGCTGAGGAATGTTCTCTCTATCCCTACACTTGAAGAGTTTTGATCAGGAATGGATGCTCTATTTTGTCAAATGCTTTCTATGCATCTATTGAGAGGATCATATGGTTCTTGTTTTTCTCTTGCTGATATGATCTATCACATTGATTGCTTTACGAATGTTGAACCAACCTTGCATCCCGGGGATAAATCCCACTTGGTCATAGTGAATATTTTTCTTAATGTATTGTTCGATCCTATTGGCTAGTATCCTGTTGAGAATTTCTTCATCTGTGTTCATCAGGGATATTGGTCTATAATTCTCCTTTTTGGTGGGGTCTCCATCAATTATTTGATGTACAGTGAAGGTGATAAAACTTTGGGAGAAAAAAGGTATCTTACATTAAATATAATTTAAAAGCCGGTGTAACAATAGTACACACTTGTGCATACAATTACCTCTCGTTTCCTCATTTCCATAATCAAAGTTTGATTCTAAATTGTGCTTGTATTTGCAGACTTTAGGTTTTTCTGAATTTCTTTTGTCCATTAGCAGTTATAAAGGGTATTGTATATACAACTTTCTTTCCTTATCTAGTGCTTGAGATTTTTGACTAATTTATAACCTTTAGGTTTGACTGTATAATTTTCAAAGGGAAATCAAAGAATATCAGAGAAAATTCTATGCACATTTCTGTCAAGCTTATTGCTTTTTCATTTTTTCTTAACTGAATAACGTATTGCTACAAGTTAGACAGTTTCTCTTATATGTCAATGACTGTGAAGGGGACATACCTGGGTGGCTCAGTGGTTGAGTGATTGCCTTTGGCTCAGGGTGTGATACCTGGTCCAGGATGGAGTCCCACATCGGGCTCCCTGCAGGGAGCCTGCTTCTCCCTCTGTCTGTGTCTCTACCTCTCTCTCTCTCTCTGTGTCTTTCATGAATAAATAAATAAACTCTTAAAAAAAAAAAAAGAACTGTACAGGGTCTGCAATTCTATCATACTTGCAAGCTACTCACAACAATAGCAATAACCAAGATGTTAGCATTTTTGTGATAATTCCTTGAGACCTGTGCCTACTGTATAGCATCAAGAGAGCCACATTACACCTGACCATGCAGTGGATGGCCTTACAGGAAAGGAATTCTGATCTTAAAAACTCAAACTATTTATAATGGGCAGTAAACATGACTGCCCTCTTTTTCCAGAGAAAAAGAGACTATCTCTGTCTTCCAAGGCTGTTGACTGTATAAACATGCTTAAAATGGTAGTCCAGAGTGAAGGCCATCAGGGCAGTCAGCACCTTGCTCACAAGAAGAAACATAAGCAACCTATAGAGATTTGCACCTAACAAAATCCACCCATCATTTCTACACCACTGTGACTCTTGGCAAATTTTCCCATGACTACATCACTCTGTCAGCCACTCTGGTTAACCTGATTGGCAGAGACTGGGACCAAATTTGTTCAATTTGTCTCATATAGCATTTAAAGTTACACCCACTAGGACTCCAAGTAGCAGGATGATAACAACCTGCAGTATTTGTCTCAGCCATGTCCCCCACACCCCGGATCCCAGAGCTAAGAGGTGAATAAGTCTCATAAACTATCAGGGATGCCTTAGAAAGCTAGATGTCTTTCTCCTTAAGTTTCTGTATTGATCTTTCTCCTCAGCAGAAACATTAGTTCAGATAAGGCAGGATGTAGTACCAAGTGCAGACTCCACTTTAGCCTATAAGAAGGAAGTCTGGGGGTGGTAGTAATTCTACCATAGTAACCATGGCCCATGAGTTAAGCCTGAGCTGAATGTTTTCCAGGAGTTAGAGGTCACAGAGAATTGTTATCCAATACTATATAGAATCACAGTGTGTTTTTTTTTTTAATTATTTTTTATTTTTATTTTATTTAAATTTTTTAGGGTGAGCTTTTCAATGTTAGCACAATGATACTTGAAGATACCAACCTCAACTAACTGTGAAATTTCTACAATTTATTCCAAGAGCCTTGGAAACGTACAGTGCTCCAAGTTTCAGTGCTGACTATATTATGCATGTCCAGCTTTTTGTTTCAATAAGGAATGATAATGTCATCTCATGGAAAGCATTTCAAACAACAGCAAGAGTTTTAAAAACTCTATGAGTTAACTCCTTATGGAATTACCAGTGAAAATCAAATGAAAACAAGCCTTGCCCCAGTGGCTGTTTCCACTTGGATAAAGAAGTACGTGTCTAGAGGTATCACAACTTATTCCTCCCTTTATAGCAGAAGTGTTTCTCAACATCAGAAATACTAAAACATTCCCTTTCACTATTATTTATATTCCCCAAATGAATGAGAACATACACTGTCCTTCTCTGATTGACTTACTTCACTCAGCATAATACCCTCCAGTTCCATCCATGTTGAAGCAAATGGTGGGTATTTAAGGGAAGGGAGAAGAAATGTGTGGGAAATATCAGAAAGGGAGACAGAACATAAAGACTCCTAACTCTGGGAAACGAACTAGGGGTGTTGGAAGGGGAGGAGGGCAGGGGGTGGGGGTGAATGGGTGACGGGCACTGAGGGGGGCACTTGACGGGTTGAGCACTGGGTGTTATTCTGTATGTTGGTAAATTGAACACCAATAAAAAATAAATTTATTAAAAAAAAGAAAGAAATACTAAAACATAAAAATAAAAACATGCATCCTAGAATTAGAGGAAATGTGGAATGTGTGATTATTAGAAGCCTATTGTTCAGAAAACAATGGGACCTTAAGATTTCAAAGGTGAAAGGGAATTTAAATCATCTCAACCAAACATAACCTGACACTATTTTCTTTTCTTTACACAACCTGCATTATAAATACGTTTTAAAAAATACATTTTTAGCCAACATAACATATCATGGCATTTCAAATAACCACATGTTGTTTTAGGTTTTGAAAAGATTCTAAGAGCATTTAAATCCAGGCCAGTTGAACATTTTCTGGATCTATGTGTCTTCAATATTATTCATGGCATTCTCAATTTCCTCTTATAGGATTTTGCCAGAGAACTAAATCTGTTAATAACTAGATGATTCTGTTCTCCACCAACATAAAAGTACTAGATGAAGAAAAACAGTGTCTCTCATGTATACATAACCCATGAATATATGCAAATAGTATTTTCTTTAAAGTGCAACAGATAAAATTCATGCCTAAAAATATATTTATATCACCATTCAAATATTATCTATGCCTTATACAATATGCTTTCTGTGTACCAGTTACATATAAATAACAAAAGGGCTTCATATTATCAAAAACTACACAGATATATTGTTTCTTTTATGTGTAAACATATACATTATAAAACCAGAGCACCAAACACTCTTCCTCCTTAACAATAATTTTCATTTTTATAGTAAGATTTAATTTCATTTGGCATTTTTTAAGCCAATACTCCATTTCATCAGAAGCAGCTATAATTAATTTTCCCGTATTGAATGCCACCAAAACCAAAGTGGTTCCAAGAAGCACATACTGTTTGGGGGAAAAAGAGAAGAAAAATGATACAACTTTACATGTGAATACTAAAAATTAGTTCTTTGAGCCTTATTTTTTTCTCTTTGAAATGTTGATAAAATATTTTATGAATTGTCTTCTAATAGAAATTACAGAATCTGTAGTGTGTAGATGGAAAAAGGGTTCCCTGAAAAACATATATGTCCTAATCCCCTAGTCCCTGGGACCTGTTAGAAGGAGAAGTTGGAGGAGGAAGGAGCAGGAGAAGGAAAGGAAGAAAAAGAAAGAAAGAAGAAAGAAAGAGGAAGGAAGGGAGGGAGGAAGAGAAAGAGAAGGGAAAGGAAGGAGGGAAGAGAAAGGAAGGGAAGAGAAAAAAAAAAGAGAAAGGTCTTTCCTAATATGATCAATTAAGGATCTTGTGATGGAGAAATTATTATTCTGGGTTTTTTTAGTTGTTCCTAAAGGCAATCATCTTTAGAAGAGAGGAGGAGGGAAACTTGACAAATTCACAGAAGAGAAGGTGAAAAGAAGATGAAACAGAGATTTGAATATTCTGGTCTTAAAGATTGGAGTGATGCAGCCAAAAGCCAGGGAATGCCAGCTGCCACCTTGATTTTGGCTGATTAGTGCTGATTTTGGGTTTCTAGGCTCCAGAAGGATGAGAGAACCCATTTCTGTTGTCTTGAACCACAAAGTTTGTGGTAGTTTGCTATAGAAACCACCAGAAACTATATATGGGAAAGGCTAAAACTTATAAGCAAGTTCTCCTTGGAAATTAAGGATACACTCAGTGACACCTTGCTGTCTCCTGTAGTGCTCCTCTTAAATGACAGCAGAAGGTAGGCTCATTTATAAACCAGAGGTTTTGAGTTTGGGAGAAGGCAGTGGACTGAGGTCTCAGGGGCTGGTGACAGGTCTTGAGGGAGGAAGAGTGCTTCCTGGGACTTACAGAAACATCACAACCACCTTGGTTCAGGCACTGATTTTGTCATTCATGCTACTCACTGAACATCTGTTACAGGGCTGGTCCCTACTCAGGACACTGGACACAGATCACTGCAGTGGGCAAAGTCACTGCTCTTACGGAGTTTGCGTTTTGGTTGTCAGGGGCAATTAATTAAATAATTAATCATAAATATGTTAGATAAGGATAGGTGTTATAAAGGATAAAAGAGGGAAAGAATAGAGGGATCTGGGGTGGAGAGGGGGCTGGTATCCAATGGGCATTCACAGTGGGACTAGGGTAAGGAGTATTGGATAAGGAAACATCAATTCAGTGACAAGGGATTTAGCCCGTGTGTGTTTGAGAAAGAACATTCCAGAAAGAGGTGAAGGTAAATGCAGAGGACCTGAGGCTGGCATATATGTGGCCCCTAGTGCATCTTGAACACGTCAAGTGAGGAGCATGGAAGGTAGCTGGAAGATGGAGAGATCACCAAGACTAAATCCTGCAGGGCTTGAAATACATGACAGAGCCTGAGTCTTGTCTCTACAGGCAGGATTTGCAGCAGAGTAGCATATCTGATCGCTGTTTTGAAAGGGTAAGTAGGGCACGTGTAGCTGCCACACATGTCAGTGATTCTTGCTTAGTCCTGACATATCACTGTAGGTGGCTGTGGTATTTATTCCTCTACAGCCCCTGATATTCCTTCTCCCACCCCAGAGTCCGTCTTACAGGATGGAGTCACCTTCTTCTCTGAGGGTAAATTCTCTTCTCTACTGGTTTGGAAAAAAGTAGAAGGTTCTCTCTCCTCTACAACCTATGCTACCAAATGTGCCCTGCCAAGTCAGAGGGTCTGACACAAATCTGTAGGCTTTAACACACAGGCAACATCAAAGTCTTGTAGACTTGACATTTGAAGATATAATTGTCTTCTTCAGATAAGGCTTCTGCAGGGCCCATAGATTACTTATTGGTTTATGTGATCTGGAAAGCAGGGGAAGGAGGAGACAAATTGTTTATGTCTATCTTCTCAGGAATTTTCTAATTTCAAAACTGACTAGAAGAAAGGTACTTTCAATTTCTTTATGCCTACAGGTTTTCAGGGGGCAGTACAGACTGTCAAGGGCTTTCTTTAACAAGGTTGAAATGATTTTACAATCTTCTGATGAGCATTTTTCAAACTTTAAACATGTACAGAAAATACCTGCATCTTGCTAAAACACAAATTCTAACTCAAGCCTTGTGGGCCAAGATTCTACATTTCTAACACACTTCCCAGGTGATGCTGATGCTACTGGTCCACATTTGAGCAGCAAGGTCCCAGTCATGGGCCACGGTCTGTTTCTGCATCAGTGGAAATTCTTTCTGAAAGTATGAGGATGCAAAGACTTAGTCAAAATTAGGTTAGCTATTATTTTGTAAGTTGTGTACTTCGTACTTTTACAATGTCTTTCTGTTAGGACCAATTTAACTGTTTCAGTGTAGGATATTTGTTTTTATTTGCTTTGGTCAATCATTTATCTATATTTTTACAATGACTACTCAACTTTGAAAAGAAGTTTTGAAAACATTTCATTCAGCAATTAATTGAAATGAAAGAATAGGTACTTTAACACGATCAATAACCTCTGATATTTATCAATGTTAAAAAGTGAGAAATGTTTCAAGTGTTCATTCTCTGATATCAGGCATACTATATGTGGGGTCTACAAATATATACATGTTTTAAAACATCATAAAAATATTTCAGTCTGTATTTCAATTCACAAAGTTGTAAGTTAGATATTTTGCCTTAATTGAACTGGTTAAGTGGTTTTACATCACACAGCTTCATTTTTGGCTGTAGAGGGCACTATGAGCAGATGCAGCCCCTGTCAGCTTGGATACCAGATAAATAGAGCTTTCCCCCAACATTTTCTCCCATCCTTGGTTCTCACAACCTCCACTGGACATGAGACATAATCAAGAATTAAATTCTTGTTGCTGAAACCCACTGAGATTTTGGTCTTATTTGTTACATAGCATTATCTAATCTATCCTGACAAATACAGTGATTGCCACATGGAAAAAGAGTATAGCAATAAACAAAATATAATTATGTGGAAAACAGTGAGGATATTGAATAAGAGTTTTAAGACAAGGCTTTCCTTATAATGCAGTGGCAAAGCATTTTTTGAAGTTCTCATCTGACTTCAGAGGAAGTTGTGCCTAGTGACCCTCGTGAACCATGTACCTAATAGATTTATAGCTCTAAAAGCTAATACATATAACATTAGTAGTGTTGTTGATTGCTGTCAGCTTTATTTGGCAAGCTATTACAAGATAAAGATTAGATTTGGAAAGAATTGACCTGTATGCAAAACAGAAGTAAAAAGGAATGTAAAACATCTACAAACTCAGAACCTGGAAAGATAGACAATAATATTTTTGATCCCAAACAGTAAAAGATAAAATTTAGAAAAGCTTCCAGGTCCAAATACTCAGTATAACATTTTAACCATTTAAAATGCATCCGGGAATGGATCAGAAGTAGAGTTAGCAACCAGGAAAATTTTCAATTGGATTAAAATCAAGGTAGAGGATAAATCAGAACTGTTGTGGCCTTCCCAATACATGTTAAATAAGTTCAAGGTCCTAGTCACTGAATTGGATAAACCTCTCCTTGAAGCCAAGAAACAAACAAAACAAAAAGTTCTGACTACTCACAAACACCACTCACTAGAATCAAACTGATAAGAAACTGGCTAAATTTTTGATGAGGGAACCAGGAGGCTGAGATTATTTTAGGTGTAAAATGTCCTTTGAGTGCCTAACCATCTAGATAGAACATGTAGAAGTTCTCACTGCTCTTCCTTCCACTACCTCCCCCGCTGGACGGAGTTCATCCTCAGCAACTTCTTTACTGTGGTTGAAGAAGAAAATGGAAACAGAAGACTCTACAAGCTGAAGGCAGAAAATGAAGGAACATGAACAATCCTTTTTGGAAAGTGGAATTAAGAATTCTTTCCAAGAAAGGGAATTAAGATATACTCTCCTCTCACAGCTCAGGGACTCTCATGTCATCTGGTTAGTGGTGTTTCAGTGCTGCTCTGTACCAGTGACTATGAGCACCTATTGTTTTCCTCTCCAGAGGGTAATGTTCGATGCAGAGATCCTATCCCTGTTCTGCCACTGTAGAGTAATTCAATGGGGGAAAATACCCAGTTTTTTGTTTGTTTTAGTTCATTGGTTAAAAGGATTAAAAGGAGCCGTATTGGTACCCATTGAAGACATTTCTATGAATCCTTGAGAGCTTGATGATATACTAAGTGGGATTTGGGGTACTTAATGGAAAGGAGATGAGAGTTGGCTAGTTTTATTTGGAAAAGAAAGGGTTGATTGTAGTAGACATTAGTAGGTGTCATTCATTACTGAGTCTTCCCTCTCCCAAAGCACACTCCAATCCTCGTGATTTTAGGGGTGACCTTATAGCTAGTTTTTATTAAGGAAATGCAAAGTAAAGAAATGTATGCCTTTTGAGTGAATATAGTTAAGAAACCAACTTTCTTTTCTTTAATAATAAATTTATTTTTTAATGATGTTCAATTTGCCAACATACAGAATAACACCCAGTGCTCATCCCGTCAAGTGTCCCCCTCAGTGCCCGCCACCCAGTCACCACCACCCCCGCCCTCCTCCCCTTCCACCACTCTTAGTTCGTTTCCCAGAGTTAGAAGTCTTTATGTTCTGTCTCCCTTTCTGATATTTCCTACCCATGTCTTCTCCCTTCCCCTCTATTCCCTTTCGCTATTATTTATATACCCCAAATGAATGAGACCATATAAAGTTTGTGCTCCTCCGATTGACTTATTTCACTCAGCATAATACCCTCCAGTGCCATCCACATCGAAGCAAATGGTGGGTATTTGTCATTTCTAATAGCTGAGCAATATTCCATTGTATACATAAACCACATCTTCTTTATCCATTCATCTTTCGATGGATACCGAGGCTCCTTTCACAGTTTGGCTATTGTGGACATTGCTGCTATAAACATTGGGGTGCAGGTGTCCCGGCGTATCATTGCATCTGAATCTTTGGGGTAAATCCCCAACAGTACAATTGCTGGGTCGTAGGGCAGGTCTATTTTTAACCCTTTGAGGAACCTCCACACAGTTTTCCAGAGTGGCTGCACCAGTTCACAATCCCACCAACAGTGTAAGAGGGTTCCCTTTTCTCCACATCCTCTCCAACATTTGTGGTTTCCTGCCTTGTTAATTTTCCCCATTCTCACTGGTGTGAGGTGGTATCTCATTGTGGTTTTGATTTGTATTTCCCTAATGGCAAGTGATGCAGAGCATTTTCTCATGTGCTTGTTGGCCATGTGTATGTCTCCTTTGGTGAAATTTCTGTTCATGTCTTTTGCCCATTTCATGATTGGATTGTTTGCTTCTTTGCTGTTGAGTTTCATAAGTTCTTTACAGATCTTGGATACTAGCCCTTTATCTGATATGTCATTTGCAAATATCTTCTCCCATTCTGTAGGTTGTCTTTTAGTTTTGTTGACTGTATCCTTTGCTGTGCAAAAGCTTCTTATCTTGATGAAGTCCCAATAGTTCATATTTGCTTTTGTTTCTTTTGCCTTCGTGCATGTATCTTGCAAGAAGTTGCTGTGGCCAAGTTCAAAAAGGGTATTGCCTGTGTTCTTCTCTAGGATTTTGATGAAATCTTGTCTCACATTTAGATCTTTCATCCATTTGGAGTTTATCTTTGTGTATGGTGCAAGAGAGTGGTCTAGTTTCATTCCTCTGCATGTGGATGTCCAATTTTCCCAGCACCATTTATTGAAGAGACTGTCTTTCTTCCAGTGGATAGTCTTTCCTCCTTTATCGAGTATTAGTTGACCATAAAGTTGAGGGTCCACTTCTGGATTCTCTATTCTGTTCCATTGATCTATGTGTCTGTTTTTGTGCCAGTACCACACTGTCCTGATGATCACAGCTTTGTAGTACAACCTGAAATCTGGCATTGTGATGCCCCCAGCTATGGTTTTCTTTTTTAAAATTCCCTTGGCTATTCAGGGTCTTTTCTGATTCCACAAAAATCTTAAGATGATTTAAGATGATTTGTTCCAACTCTCTGAAGAAAGTCCATGGTATTTTGATAGGGATTGCATTGAATGTGTAAATTGCCCTGGGTAACATTGACATTTTCACAATATTAATTCTGCCAATCCATGAGCATAGAATATTTTTCCATCTCTTTGTGTCTTCCTCAATTTCTTTCAGAAGAGTTCTATAGTTTTTAGGGTATAGATCCTTTACCTCTTTGGTTATGTTTATTCCTAGGTATCTTATGCTTTTGGGTGTAATTATAAATGGGATTGACTCCTTAATTTCTCTTCCTTCAGTCTCATTGTTAGTGTATAGAAATGCCACTGACTTCTGGGCATTGATTTTGTATCCTGCCACAGTGCCAAATTGCTGTATGAGTTCTAGCAATCTTGGGGTGGAGTCTTTTGTGTTTTCTGTGTAGAGTATCATGTCACTGGCAAAGAGGAAGAGTTTGACTTCTTTCTAAGCTCTCTTCCCCAACCCCGGCATACCCTGAAGTTTGAGTTGAGATAACAATGGAACCTCTGTTAGCTTGAGCACCCAGGTGACCATGAAATGAGCAAAGACTTCCTGTGAAAAACAAAACAAATATTATATATATATATGTATATACATATTATACAGATACATATACATATATACAAATATTATACATATATATAATATTTTTTGTAAGTTATTTGGGTTTTGAGTTGTTTACTACTGCAGCATGACCTCCCATCTTAACCAATACATAACTTATTCATTCTAGTATCATAATAAATTGTCAATGCACACACTAAATCCCTAGGAATCTAACTTAAAATGTGAAATGTCAGAATCAGATATTTACTTCTGTAAGTCTTCATGATCTGTGACATTTATTTGCTATTGATCTCATACAGTTTTGATTTTAAATTGAATTTTTTATTATATACTCCATCCTCTTGATCATCGTGTATGTGTCTTGAGATGATTTTTTACAGTCTGCTTAAGAAAAACCTCAATACCCAAAATTGTAAGCGTCATCCTGAAGAAGAGAAAGGAATCAGGGGAATTAAATTTCCAAAAAAATCACACTTTTTTTTACAGAAGATCTTTGAAATAGAGATAGAAACAAAACAAGTATTTGAAAAGGACAGAAATAGAACTGAGAGGGAAAATTCCTCTACTGTATTTCATAGTTTTCCACATATTGAAGTTATTGGACATATGGGTCATGCTCTAAGTATTATTTCATGTATAACTTCCCCACAAGACTCTGGGATTTTTGAGGGGTGGGAGAGTGTTCATTCTTCTGTGTGTTTCCATCATGTACTGAATTCTTCATACATCACAGGCTGCCATTACTACAACAGAAAGTTACATGTATTAATAACTTGCTCCTTACCCTCACCTCATTATGTAGGAACTGTTATCCACACATCATAAATACAGAAACTTGGGCTCTAGTAAACTGGGGCATTCATCCAGATTTACACATAATAAAGTGACAGAGCCAAGACTCTTAGGAATATCTCACTTTAAATTCATATCATTTATTCATCTATGATTCAACATTATTGAATAAATGATTACGATAATTATACAATATATTTCAATCTATAGGATAGCATGGAAAAACTAGGATACAATCTCTCTACTATAAAGATTTTAAAAAGGAGGCTCTTTGGTTGAAAATTAGCGTAAAGAATATTCCCATTAATATCAATTCCTTCATAATTTGACTTCTTCATTATGGAGTCTCTCAGTGCAGGCAGAGCACTAGACCACCACTTTCAAGTGGCATCCTCCTCGTGACATCACCAGCTACTAACTTTGCCTCTGGGTCCTCACTGAGCATTCTTCCCTCAAGAGACATATCTTTTTAGGCAAGCAAAATGCCCTCCATCAAGGAATTTGGACGTGCAAATGTTTAAATCATGGCATGTAGGTCACTCACAAAAAGATGACAACTATTTCTGGTAACATTTTTAATTTATTGGGATGAGTCAAGGCTAATGCAAGGTGAACTCCTTTTACCACTATCTGCACGGCTACATTAGCTCATCCATGTGTTTTAAAATGGGCCTCTGGACAGTTAGTTGGCAATTTGGCAAATTGCTCATGTATAATGCAAGAGAAGAATGTCCAGTTTCAACTCATACCAATTCCATCTCTACTTTTCATGAATGATTTTATCACAAAATGAGTCATGTGTTTATTCAAAAAAATGAGAATGAAAAAAAAATCCAACTATATATTAATTTCTATCATCATTATCTCAATTTGTTATGGTCATAGATTATGTAAGGGGTATTTACCTTTCACTAGATAGATTTAAATTGTTTTTTTTTTCTGATATACTAGTATATTCACCTAAGATGTTGACTTTATTTTTCTCTTTTCATACTACATGCTTTATCAATCTTTGCATCTATGAGATGGGTAAATTCCGTTTCTTGGAACAGAGTCTTCCTAAGCTTTTGTGAAAAAAAAAAATGTGGTTTATTAGCCAGTTTATTTTCCATTCAGAATTCACATTTAAATCATTGCTTTCATGAAGTTTTCCATTAGGTAATACATTACATTTTCTTTTCCTGTAAAGAAAAGAAATGCACCTAGGTGGCTCAAATAATTGTCTGACTTCAGCTTAGGTCATGATCCTGGGGTCCTGGGATGGAGCCCCACTTCAGGCTCCCTGCTCAGTGGGGAGTCTGCTTCTCTCTCTCCCTTAACCCCTCACTCTGCTCATGTTCTCTCTTGGTATCTCTCTGTCTCAAATGAATAAATAAAATCTTTTTAAAAAGTCAGTTTTCCTTTTCAGTTTCCTTCCTTCATTCATATATTTATTGGCAAACTTTCATTGAACTCTTGCTTTGGGACAGGTATGGTACTGGCATTGAGGCTACTATAGTCATAAATGACACAGATCCATTCCTGCTCTTATGGAAGATTCAGGATTATATATTCTTAAAAATATAACAAGGGGAAATATATAGGGAGAAAGCCCTCACTTAACTTTCTAGGATGAAGCACAGTTAAATTTCCTCCTCAAGGTGTTACTAAAACCAAAATGTTTGTTTTGGTGCCTAAGTGAGCATGGGGTCTACACTTTATGAGGATGGCTAAAGCATCTGGTACAAGATGTGCAGCACCAGGGACCCTGGGTGGCTCATCAGTTGAATGTCTGAATTTTGATTTTGGCTCAGGTCATGATTCCCGGGTTGTGAGACTGAGCCCCATGTGGAGCTCCGTAGTCAGTGAGGAGTCTGCTTGAGAGTCTCTTCCTTTCTCTCTGCCCCTCACCTACTTGTTCTCTCTCTCTCTCAAAGAAATAAATCTTTAAAAAAAAGAAAGAAAAGAAAAAAGACGTGCAGCACCAAGTTTTTGGAAGTGAGCCTGTATGGAAGGAGGCAAGCTGAGTGGCTACATCTCTGGCACCTTGTTCTCTGTGAAGTTAGCAATTTAACCACACTCACTGTTCCCATCCACTTCCACAAACCCATCTCTAGAGAGCACTATGGTGATCATTTATCCCCCAGAATCATTGTCACATAATTGAAAGAATGAGGAGAGGCTTCATGGGTCTTCTAATCCACATGTGTATAGGCTGAAGTCACGCTTCTCTTTATTAAGGCCTTCCAGAAAACAACAGTAATCAGATCTTCCTTGTTTACTGAAAGTCTTTTAAGGATGATGATGATTGTGATGATACAAATAGGGAGAAAAGATCTGTATTCACTTTAAGTCATTTCTCTCTGGGGAGAAATTTTCAGAAAGATTAGTTTTTCACTTTTTATTAAACATGAGAAAATTATTACAATAATTTATGATGTGGGTTCCTCTAAAATATTCAGAGAGAAAGACTGAATTCTTCCACAGGTGAAGGTAAGAAAAGGCTAGGGTGAACAGTGGAAAGAATATTTTAGGAAGTGTGGGTGAGATTGAGAAGATGTATTGTGTCTATATGCACACACAAGAACACCTGCATGGAAGCAACTCCATTATCAAGCTGCATTATCCAGAAGCTGGAATGTGCCATCCAATTTAAGCATAATATCCAGTTGGAAACAACCTCACATGCAAACCAGTGTTCTTTTCCTCATCCTTCTATTGGTACTGGCTCCTGAATATTTGTCAATACTCTAATCCAGGTCTTCTCTAGTATCATTCTTGATTTTAGTTCACAGAGAATCTGGGCATTTAATTAACTTTTAAAGACTAATGAACATTATATATTCTGGCTACATTCAGTAGTATTTAATACTTCAATGCTGATTCCATAAACTGTTTGAAGAAGACTTATAAGCAGATAAGAATCTCATGCTTAAATACATATGCCTCTTCTAGGGGTACCTCTGGTCCTATCAATCTACCTTTCATTTCCAAAACATGCCATACATTCTTTTATTAGTAGTGCTTTGATTGCTCTGCCAGCTATCTAGAATCCTCTTCTTTCTTAGAGTGGTATTATCCAAAAACCTACCCCTTCATAATTGGTTTCATTCTACTTTTAGTGGACCAATAGTAACATATAGTAAGTATTAACTATGGTACTTTGATCAATTTCTGTCTCATTTTAGGTTATTCTTAATTGTGATGCACATTAGAATGACCAGGAAAACTTTAAAATATACAATTGTTGGGGTCAAACCCAAGATCAAATTAATCAGATTTTCTGGAAGTAGGGACAAGGCAGCAATACTGAAAACAAAATAAAGCAAAACAATGCTAGATAACCTCCCTGAGTGACATGTATACCTTGTAATATATGTAACATTGTAGCAAAACAATGCTAGATAACCTCCCTGAGTGACATGTATACCTTGTAATATATGTAACATTGTAACATGTTTCCAGGATCAGGATAATTCATTCAAAATGTTATTAGGACAAATGCCAACACCCATGTCACCCAGTTAACTTTGAAAAGAGACAATCTAACCAACTGCTTCTTAAAAACCCTTACAATGTAATCAACAATGAGTTACTTTTAACAAAGCAGAATAGGCTCATGAAACACAATTTGTTACCATCCCTGTAATAAACATAACATAAAGTAAAGCCTTTACAATGACAGATTAGGATTCTTTTCATATATAAAGGTCATCTGAGCTACAAAACTGTATGTCTGGACATTAGAAGGGTGCATGGGATTGTGGGAAGGGCTATAACCAGCAGAAACTGGATGATCACCTAGGGTGGGAAGGAAAAGTAAGGCATAGAGACCAATATCATAAGACCCTGATGCAACCTGAGACCTAGGAGTAGCCTAGTAGCAGGTGAGGCTAAGATTCCAGCAAGGAGGAAACTTATGTTCAGGTAAGATATGGGGCAGCAATAGAAGATATGACTCCCTCCAACCATGCAAAACTTTGCTTTATGTGTAGGGTTACTAGATCAATTACAGGACACCTAATTAAATTTTAAGTTCATATAAACAGCACAATTTTTAGTATAAGTATGTCCCAAATATTGCATGGGATCTGCTGCCAGGATTTGGGAGCTTCTGGGACAAAATAAACTATTCATCTAATTCACTCCTAATGACCAATTCCTTCTTGCAGAGAATACCTTTCCTCTTCTTATATGTCCCATGTCCAGCTGGTTGTACCATCACCCAGTTGACTCCCATTCAATCAACTGAAATATTATAGGAATGTTGCTAGTAACAGATGGCCTTAAACACTTAGATTCAGGGAGTCTCGATTCAATTTCCCAGTGAAAGGAAGTCTGAATCTAAGCTTAAATCAGATCTGGCTGCATGTCTAAAATTTCCTAAGACAAATTTTTGTAATTCTAAAAAAAAAAAATCCTAAAACTTCATTTGATTAATCTTTGTCTTGAATTTTCAATGTGTAAGTATGAAACAGTTACGTTGAGTGATGTACTTTTTATTATAATAGTAGTTTAACCTTTTAAACTTGAGGTCTCTTTAATCAATAGAAATTGACAGAAATGGCTTTGAACTTTCTATTGATTTAGCATTAAAATTGCCATCTTCTAAGCTCTAAGGAATCTAACTTTAACCTCCTTCAGTCATTGATAAATCATTGGCTCAATGGAGAAATGGTGGTAAAAGGAACACAGGAAGAACAAGGTGAATAAGGGATCTAGTGCCACAGAACAAGAAAGCATTTAAAGACTAATGAGATCACATAAAATGGATCCAAATGTTTTATTATAGTAGATGGAAATAAATTTAAGCAATGACTACATAGGTTCATGCAACTCAGAAAAGAGAGTGCCAGAACAAATCTTTAAAACTCATACTATTGCTTTGAAAATTGGTGTCATTTTGCTTTTTTAGTAGGAACTACAGATGAAGTAAAAAATAAGCCTGGGTGATGAAGAAAATTCTTTGTTATATGAGAAAGCAATTAATAATGATAGGAATGAGAGAAGTCATAGAATTAGAAAAATCATCATTATGGCACCATGTATTGTTTATGGGGAACTGGGTTTTCACAGAGTGCTAGCATAATCTCCCATTGACTAGTGTCAACCCACTTGTACAGGAAGGGTCATCTTGTCATCACCTTCATTCAGTTGTTGACTTCCTATCACTGACCACTAGTCAACCAGATATCCTGCACCCTGATGTCCTGCAGTACAAAGTATACAATATCACACAGAATGAATGCTGGCCAATAATGTTTTGCCTGAATTTATCAAGTATTTAGACCTAACTGCCAATGTGCAGAAACTATAGGAGCTAGAGCACTAAACTGAGAAAGACTGCAGGGACATAACCAGACAAATCCCACAGGCTGGATGTTTTTCTCAGGATATCTAGCTTGTGAATTTTTTTCTGTAAATTGGTGTCATGAATAAAAACAGGCAAAGGAGGTGTACTGTACCAAAGTAATAGGGATGTAAGAATCATTACCACAGAATTCAGTGCATAGTCATGGATTTGAATCCTAATTTGGACCAAGCAACTGTAAAGGACATTTTTCAGACAACTGAGGAAATTTGATATTGCATAGAATAAAACTTTTGACATAACAAGACATACACTGTTAGTTTAAAAATATAATCTATGGTATGATCTCATTTTGGTAAAACTATAATGGTAGAAGAACATGTACAAAGAAAAAGATCTAGAGAAATCTGCTAGTGTAGGTAGAGCCACTTCTGGGTGGCAGAGTATATCATCACTGTCTTACTTTATTGATCTCTATTTTCTAAATTTATATTGGCAGTAACAGCTTTTGAAATGACAAAAATTTTTTTTTAATTAAAATAAATATTCTTGATAAATAATACATATACCCACATTTTGAAAAAGGGTTAATTAATGGATTTTGCTTTCTAGAACTTTGACTTAGGGTTTAGGCAGAATGCATTCTACTAGGAGTTTCTGAATAGCTCAAATAACATGTTTCTCCTCCTTTTGATTTCACATGGTTTTGCAACCTAGCCTGGAAGAAATCCTTTCTAAATCCCTTGAGAAAACTATTTTCACTGAACTTTGATCCTACCAGAAGCAATATTTGTAAAGAGAAGCCTACTGCTTCTTTTTACAAATTCAGTCTGATGTTAGATCAAAGAAATTCAGATAAACATTGAAGAAATAAGTTTCAAGTTCAAGATAAATTCCTAATTTAAACTTCTAAAAAAGTTTTTGAAGCTTTTACATAACTATAACACAAGCTTCAGGAAAAAGAATAAAAGATAAGCTTAACAGTAACACTAATAACATTAGCAAAATTATTAAAACCTTAATGAACTTCATTAATATGTTTAACAATAAGGGGACTCTGAGGCAAAAAACCCACCTGAATTAATTCAGAGACGTGGAAGAATTATAGCTTTAAGATTTATATAAAAATTTTCACAGGAGGTAATAATTTTTTCTAGTAAAACAAGTAGTTTTGTTTTTCCAGCAGTACCTAGCACAGAGCCATACAGGGGATGATACACTCAACACATATTAAATAGATATATGCATTTCCTTCAACTGAACAAGGAGAATTTTCCATGGTGCATATTAAAGCTGTTTTACCCAACTGTTTGAAAATGGAAAAAAAAAAAAGTGTAGTTAGGCAGTGGTCATGTCTGAAAACCACTCAGAACTACTTTTACTTTTTTATTGATTCATTGAGTTTTATTTATTTATTTATTGACTTACTATATTGAGTACTTCTTTTGGTACCGTGTAGATAGCACTTAAATGTACTTGCAAGTAAGTCTTAAAGTATTCTTATTAGTTATATGTCCAGAGTACCTTACACAGAAGTACTATGGCCAGATATGTTTAGGAATTTTAAAATTTGGGACCTAAAAAGTCATTTGATGAATATTAGCATGCATATTGCACCTTACCAGCATCTGAGAGCACCATGGAATCAAAGACTTTAATACTCTTCAGTGAAATATTGAAATATCCCAAAGTGGAATAAATAAGATCTATCAGTATCTTTCCATCATTTTGGATAAGGTCATGCTGGCTGATGAGTTTTGGTGCCAAATTTAACACAGATTTGGGTTTTCAGAGCTTTGAGGATTGTTCAAATGCTAATAAGTACTGGTATCATGGACTAGCACCATTAATCAATAATCTCTTTTAAAGTAGTTTATATTCCCTCCCTTTTCAGGCTAAAATATACTATATTTCAGTGCTTACACAAAATTGTTTTAGGACATGTTTTAAATATGTAATTGCCTTAATAATAAACAGATTTTTTCAGACTTAATTTTTGTGTATTATTTCTTTTTTCTTTCTTTCTTTCTTTGTGTGTGTGTGTGTGTGTGTATTATTTCTTGAGAAGGCTTAGAGAGATAGTGATTAGTGCAGATTCTGACCAAAGGACTCAATCGAGCACAGATAAATTCTGGGTGGTAGAACCTTGTAGGCAACCATAACTGCTTCTGGCCTCTAACACCACAACCTCGTATTGAGGCAGAGCTGGACAGGTCTCTGGCCAGGCCAATATGCCAATTGTCATATTTCACTGCCATTTGGGAATAAATGACTATTCCACGAGTAAATAGACCATTTTGCCATTATTAATTAAAATAAATTACTGCCTTAAACAATGGCTTCCAATTGAAGAATTGAAGAATTCTTTGAAGAATAAAATAACATTTAAAGAGAGTGCAGATAGTTATATTTTAAGTAAATATCATAGATATTATACTGGTCATTGGGAGCTGAATCAGTATAAGAGTTTGCCACATGAGACAAATAGATTCACTCATTAAAATCCAAATTATGTAAACATATGCCACTTTTAGAGAGAGTTAAAACTGAGTCATATAATTCCCTGAAACTAGAAATATAAGAGGAATTATTTTCCCAAGAGTAACCTATTGACAAGGTTATCACTGCATTGTATTTCACTAATTTCAGCCTTGACTTCCTACATGGGACAAAGGAAAGAGAAGAGTAGGACTCCACAGGAACCTAGAAATAGGACAAAGAATGAATAGATAAGTTTATGGAGTTTATTGGGGAAAAGGTAACTATCTTCCACCCAGGGAGCAGGTGGAGTGGGAGGTATTTCCCCTCTGTTCTCCTCCAAAATCTCCATGTCCCCACATGAAGGTAAGAGCCTGGATGGGAGAGGAGAAAGATCCCGGGACCTCTGATCCTGTAGGGGTCTTTGGAGTAGAGGTCCTTCTCAGGGAGACATCTGTGTTTCTGCAGAGACAGGGATGATACAGGAGATGAAGCATAAAGCATGATTTGCTCTGGCATTGAATGGGTAGTGAATCTGCCTTGTATTTACTCAGGTCAGGCCTTGAAGCATATGCTTTTGAGTGAAAAGCCCTGTGTATTCTGTACCTTAAAACCTTAGTGTGATGGGCTGAATTATGTTCCCCAAAATTCATACATTGAAGTCCTAATCGCTAAATTCTCTAAAATGTGACTGTATCTGGAGATAGGGCCTTTAAAGAGCTTATTAAGTTACAATGAGGCCACTAGGGTGGACTGTAAACCAATATGACCAGTGTCCTTATAAAAATAAGAAAATTGGATAAAGACAGCAGGGATGTGTACACTGGGGAAAGACCCTGTGGCACAGTGAGAAGACATTTGCAAGATTAAGAGAAATCAGACCTGTCTGCACCTTGATCTTGGATTCTAGGCTCCAGAACCGTTAGAAAATAAATTTCTGTTGTTTAAGCCACCCGGTTTGTGGTATTTTGTTATGGCAGCCTGAGCTGAATAATATACTTAATAAAAGTTATGCAGAAGCATGATTAACCCCAATAAAATAATTATTCAAGTGGCAGGAAGCATAAATCAGAGATTTCCCCAAGAATCTCAGAAAGTAAAAAGACTTTATCTTTACTTAAAACAAGGTTTTAAAATCCCTTCTGTGGAGGGCAGGATAATATCAATCCAAAGATGTAGATGTCTTAATGCCTGAAACCTGTAAATTTTAGCTTACATGGCAAAAGGAATTTAGCAGGTATGATTAAGTTAAGAACCTTGAGATGAAGAAATCATCCTGGATTATCCAGAATGCCCCAAGGGTGCCAAAAATACACAACCTTTCCTGGATGGTTAAATATGTGTATGTGGTGACAGTAGGGTTTGAGAGGCAGCACACTTTTGCTTTTGAAGATGGAGAGGGAGTCAAGAGGCATGAAATGTGGTCAGCCTTTGGAAGCTGGGAAAGGTAAGGGGACAGCTCCTCTCCTAGAGTCTCCAAAAATAGTGTCCTGCCAACATCTTGATTCTAGCCTATTGAAAACCAACTTCAGATTTCTGACCTCCAGACCTATAAGATAATAAATTTGTATTGTTTCAAACCATTCGGTTTATGGTGATTGATAACACACCTCCCAATCTGTCCCCCAAGGCTTGTGATTATTTACGGGAAGGGGTGGGTGAATTTTAGTGGAGGGGATGGACTCATTTCCACACAGGCAACCCTTCCCATTGTTGGATGGCTCTTTCCTTTGGAAATCTTATTTCCCCTCCTCCTCAAATTTTCATGTCTTCTGGCATAATACAAAATTAATACAATTTCCTTTCTCAATGTGGTACAGTGAAAAGTTATAGATTTTCGATTAGAAGAGGTGGGTTTTTTTGTGTGTGTGTTAAACTCTATATCTTAGTTTATTTTCAGCAGCTGTTGTCTGGGTAACTGGCTAAGTGACTATATTTCAGTTTTCTTTTCTGTAAAATGAGGTGATAACCATTGAACCTCACAGGGTGGTTCAAAGGATTAAATGAGTTAATATATATGAATATGAATATATTAAAAGTTTGTAAAGTTTTGAGTGTTGAAAACTTAGGTTTATATATCTATTCATGTATAATTTTTCCAAGTGGCCTTTAAAAATACATATGGGCAAAAAAATAAAAAATAAAAAATAAAAATACATATGGGCAGTCTCCTAGTATCCTCTATGTTTGAGTATCTTCAGCTTCTTCAACTGCATCTAATCCACACAATTTCTAGTCCATTTGCCAATACAACTTTTTTATTTAAGTATTAGCCAATTTCTTCATGAAAAATTTTGTACAAATTAAGAATCACAGAAAATGCAGAATTATATGTTCATTTTTATTTGAAACCTCTAGTCACTTACCAAGAACAACTGCATCCAACTATTCTCTTGAAGGCAGAGGTTATTCTAGCAATGCTGTCACACCAAAATCGAGGGCTAGGATAGTGTCTCTATGTTTGTTGGCTTGCAGACCTGGAGAGGTAGAGGCAGCAACCATCAGAGACTTTGGCCAGCTGGAGTTCTGAGGCTGATCACAGTGTTCTTCATTGTCTGGTCCCTCTGTCTCCATTCCTGACCTTTCTCTCTCCCTTGCCAAAGGTCTAAATCATTACAGTGAAAAAGAGAGAATGTATGAAAAGAAAGTTTTTTTCTCATGGTACCTAGTAAAAAATATATAAATATGACCTACTTTTCATATCCATGCAGTGTCAAAACTATTCCTTCCCTAGTACCCTCATATTTCTTCAAGGGTACACCAGTGAAAAAAGTTAAGGCTGGTTATCACATCTATATATTTAGATGGGGGTGTCAGTGACACTGATTATTCATGTGTTGAGAAGGTTGACTGATGTTGTTAGGAACAAAAGAAATGTTTGATGCTGGGGGAGCTTTTCTAGGAAAGAGTTACAGAACAAGAGAGCTTAATCATTTTGAGGGTTGAGAAGGTGCTATTTATTCCAAGAAGATAGATACCTTTCTTAAGCTTTGGGCTTGTTTAGTTCTAATGATGGTAGTTGAGTCAGGACTGCAAAAATCACCAAAAACCCAGGGCTGATTAACTTGGAAAGGCTTCCAAGACTTCCAGCATTCCAGTCTTGACAAATGGCCTGTAGTATTGCCTTCAGTAGCAGAGTTAATGAATCTGAATATGGATAAAAGGGGAAAATTGAATCAAAAACAAATCAACAAAACATTTTAATTCACTGTATAAGCATCAAGTATATTCCTTTGTTCATAAAGTTATTTTAGTCAAATCCATTAGGTTAGAAGTAAAGATCTTGTTTCTTTTTTTTTTTTTCAAAAGCAGTTCCAAAGTTAAAATATGATTTTAAATGTCTTTCTCAGAATCAGGTAGGACCAGAGGAGGATATTCAGTGACACAGCATGAAACCATGGACTGTGTCTTCTGTACTTCAATGGCTTTACATCGAGTCACACGGTGAGCCCTCCATAGAGATGTGGACTATTTGATTGTGTGCATGTTTCAACTCTCTTCATAGATTGAAGAAACAGTAATAAACATTCAAATGCACTGCATTAAATATAGTAGGAATTATAGAAGAGTGTTCAGTGTTAACTTCTTTCCTCAAAGAATGTAAACATATAAAAACTGAAAAGACAAGCAGAAGAGTGTTAGAGAATAGCAATGCAAGAAAGACTCCAAGGTGTAATTAAGAAATGGCTACAGGTGAGGAGGTATTGCTGGGCTGACAAAGGAGGTAAATAGCTTGCTTGATTAACTCTTTACCATCACATAAAACAAATGGGTTTCTGCATCTGTAGTGGTTCACCATAAGGATCTGTGGGAACTTTGTGGATTCCACCCTGTTGGTTCAGGGTTAGAGTTAGTGCTCATACAATCTGGTTTGGATTACTTTGTTTATATCTAGCTGCCAGCACATTCTCATGAGTTTGGTTGAGGGTCTGTATATATTAGACTAATTCAGAGCCAGAATTTCTAGCAGCATCATGCAGGAAGTAGAGGACTTGGGTTCACAAGGTTCTCAGCAATAAAATGGTGTCCTTTATTGTGAAACCAGTACTTTTTGTGTTGTCCTTAAATTTACCATTTTAGGACTTTATTCCTTGCCCAAATCTCTCAAAATAGGATCAAACACTCAAAATTTTAGATTAAGATGCTGTCATTTACTAGTAATCTACATGTAAGGAGAGAGTCAGAGTGAAGGAAAAAAACACCAGCTAGTGCATACCACACTCAGGAGATCTCTTTCTCAACTACCCAGTACCTTTGAGTTACACACAGCCATTTGTATACTTTTACATAGAGCTTATATACTGAACGTGCCTGGGTCTTGCCCAAGAGCTTCCTTTGACCCTAAGAGAGAGAGAAGTATTGCTTTTCCAGAAAATTTCTTTCTCTATACTGTGTGCAGGGATCCTCTGTGACTCAGGAGAGCTTGGAGAGATGGACCACTGACAAGGGAAGAGTGAGTTGATTTTTCATTATATTTTGGGGGGAGCTTTGTGTTCATAAAAAATGTGTGCCCTACTAATATGATATCCCATGGGCACTTGTCTCTTTCAGGGGTACTGACCTTTTGACTAGACAAGCTGTTGATACACTGAAATCCATGATGTATCAAAGCCATGCAGGCCCAAACTAGAGCTTGTGTCTTAGCCTCTCCAGAAGGCATCCAAAAAGGGCCAGGAAATGTGTACATCACCAGGTCCTGTAGATGGAGAAACCAGCTCAAGTATCAATGCATTGGCTGCCTGCAGTTTGAAGAGCATTCTGGAAAAGAACAAGCATTGTGGGACTTACAGAGACAACCACAGAAACAGATAATGAGGAGGATGTGCCTGGTTCCAGGAGAGAGACCATTCCCCAGCTACTCTTGAGCTAACAGGTTTGTGTTGTTTCTACTATTTTTAATGAGAAAAGCAGAAATAAATACCAAAGTATTACACCCCTTTACACTGGAATGTAATAATTTTTTCTTTAATCTAGAAAATGATACCTAGTTCTCATTTCACAGGATGAATACATCATTCCCAATGATTCCATTGACTGCCCCATGGACTAAGTGGGCTCCACTGACTTTTACAGTCAACCTTCTGTTACCCCTGAAGTCTCCCTTGAGGCTTGGTCTGTGGTCAGACAAGGCGAAGGGTGATTTATAACAAATGCTGCTTACAGAGGGATATTATTAAACCGTAAGATAATTCTTAGCTTCAAAAAAAATTGTCAAAAGAAAAGAACACTTCCCCCCAATATGTAGACTTGTTTCAATAAACATTTGTTATGCCTTTCCCATATGCCGCATGTAGAGGGAAGAGCAGACAATGCCAGTTAGAGACATTCAATGCCCTGGGAGACCCAAGATTGTTTTCCTCCAGTGAGCAACACCCACACAGAAGTGCACAAGTACAAAGAAGAATTGTGTGAGATATTTCTTATGCTATGAAAACACAATGTTTCAGAGAAAGTGTTTACATGAGAATTGCATTCCCCACAATATTACATTACATAGTTAGGAGTGTTGCATTTTTTTATGAGCAAAATATATTTTCAGGAGAATTTCCTAAGCATCAGGGAAGAAGAAGAAGAAGAAGAAGAAGAAGAAGAAGAAGAAGAAGAAGAAGAAGAAGAAGAAGAAGAAGAAGAAGAAGGAAGAAGAAGAAGAAGAAGAAGAAGAAGAAGAAGAAGAAGAAGAAGAAGAAGAAGAAGAAGAAGAAGAAGAAGAAGAAGAAGAAGAAGAAGAAGAAGAAGAAGAAGAAGGGAAAAAAGAAAAGAAGAAGAAGAAGAAGAAGAAGAAGAAGAAGAAAAAACCATATAGTGATCATAGTTCCAGGGGAACACAAGCGCACTGGACTTTGCAGTGCCTACTGGAAATATCCAGCATTTGCTGTATCATTTATGCCTCTTGTAACTGGAGCAAATATAACTGTCACATTACAGCTGTGAAATGTATATAACAAATTCCCAGGGGAGAACCGAGAGTGACAAATATCTTTCTCTCCTTTGAAGTAAAATACCTGATACCTGAATGTTTCATAAATACTCCTGTAGCTGTGCAACTCATCCTGTGGCTACTGTAACATAACAATGTGTGGGTACCTTCATTGTTTTATTCTTCCCTCATTCTGGACCCTGTGTGTTGGAAACCTACCTAGTAAGACAATGCAATTTCTTCATAAACATGAGGGAATAGAAATGGATTTATTTTTTTAAAGATTTTATTTATTTACTCATGATTTATTTATTTACTCACAGAGAGAGAGGCAGAGACACAGGCAGACAGAGGAGCAGGTTCCCTGTGGGGATCCTGATATAGGACTCAATCCCAGGTTCCCAGTTCCCAGGACCACTCCCTGAGCCAAAGGCAGATGCTCAACCACTGCGCTACCCAGGTGTCCCAGAAAGGGATTTTAATGGTGTTGGTTTACCAGGTTTCAAATGACAAAATAGAAGTCTAGTCTAGGATCACTAACTGATCAAACAAATATACAGCATCCTGTCATATGACTTCACAAAGCTGTCTAATAACAAGTCTGCATTCTGGGTCTCTTTGCAATGTTGGATGCATCCTTCCATTTTTTTCTCTTCAGAATCCCTCAACACCCTTATTTTTTATGGTAAATAGTAATCCAAAATAGCAATAACTGGGGTGCTTGCCTGGTTCAATTGGCAGAGTATGCAACTCTTGATATCTAGGTCTGAGTTTGCACCCCAAGTTGGTCATGGAGGTTACTTAAAAAATAGCAATAATAATTTTATTTTTCTTAATTGACCTAAAAAATTTTCATTAGTTTCAGGTGTACAGTATATTTGACAATTGTGTATATCACTAAAAGATTATCATAATAAATATAGTTAACATCAGTTATCACAAATAGTTATAAAATTTTTCCACAGATTAAAGTTTTAAAGATTTACTCTCTTAGTAACTTTAAAGTGTACAATATTGTTAACTGTAGTCATATTGTACATCACATCCTCAGAAGTCCTTTTTCCTTTTTTTAAATTATATGTTCATTCCAGTGTAGTTAACATACAGTGTTATATTAGTTTCAGATGTATGAAACTCTCTCTGGAAGATGGTTTGATAACAAGAGGTAAAAAGGGGACCCCAAATTTAGAGTATTCAAGTCACAGCTCCTCTGCCAACATCCAGACCAAGCATAGCTCACCTCAAAGGCAGTGCTGATGTCATAGGCCCCAGGTGGAGCCCTATTTCACTTGAAATAATTACTGGAAGGTTTTTTTGTGTAAATGGAGTTTTCTAAACCTTTTTTATAGCTGGCAGAAGAAATTTCTAGGCCACTGGCACAGATGTGGCTCAGCAAGGCCACAGATAAAGAAGAGCATAAGCAATAAGACCAGCAAGAAGAAGGAAGCCATTTGCTTCAGGCAGTAATTCTTTCAGGGAAGCCAAACTGTGAAATCTCCCAAGCTGCACATAGATGAGAATTTTCTTCTTGCAAATCCCTAGCCCTAGGCCTCCTGAGTTGCTGGCAGCATAGTTTCAATTTCCATCTCTATTTAAAACATTTTTCAAAATCCTTCAGGAAATGCAGTATTCCCTACAGAAATTGCTTTACAAGTTTCTCATAAATGGAATCTTTCAAACAACCCTGGGAATCCATAGAAGAACCTAAACTTTTAGTATTGAACAGATTTATGTCTGAAATATCCTGAGGTGATAATTCTCTGAAGGTTAAGTTAACTTGGTCTAGTCTTGGCTATGCCATACAATCTTGCTGTATTTTTCTTCAAAAAAAGTTTGTTCTTTAGATGCACAAAATTCATTTTAAAGATTACTATTCTTATGTAATGGGCAAATTCTATAATAAATATAGCAGAATGTGTAAGTGTCTAAAGAGAAAAAGTAAGTGAGAGGCATTTTTTTCTGTCATTATATATGATGGCCAACAGCCATTGAAACCCTTCCCTTTCAATATACTCCATCCATTTTCACGAAGAATCCTTTCAGCCAGCAGGTACACTCTCTATTTAAAGACTCCCCAAGAAAAGCCTACAATCATAATTCTCAACCTAGCAGTCTATTATTGCTTAAATATCAATATTTCTCCTCTTTCCTCTTGAGTAAGTAACAATCACCTCAGAATAAGTGAGAAAGTATGCATAAGCAAGGATACATCACCAGGAAACAGTAAAACTAAGTGCTGCATGTTGGAAGAAAACAAGATGTTTTCATTCCTTATCATTACAGCATACTTTCAGGGCCCATACTATGTTTGTGATGAAATAAAGTATAACTGAGTTGTAGTCAAAATAATAGTTCTTACTAATATTAGTGTTAAAAGATAGAGCACCAGAGGAAGACTTATCTGAGACATGGTAACTTTGAGAAATATGTTGGAAGCCCCAAAACATAGGTTTTGGAGCTAGATTCAGCCTTTTGCAAAAACTCCAGCATTGAAAATAAACCCTCTGAAATGATGAGGGATGCTTACTCCTTTGTTTTTCCATGCAACTGACATAAATCTCTACACTAAGAGCTGCTAAGGCAGGCGGCTCTACTGGCTTGTTGCTTAGGCAAAGAGGAGTTGATAACGAGGGAGCTATGTGGGATGGATCCTAGACTGGCATTGACAGGGATCAGTACTAAGGGAGTGTATTTTCAATGTGTCACAGGGAAGTGCCAAGAAAGAACTTGCATTTCTAATAATCAATATTAGTAACTCTAGCTTTGTCTGGATGTGGAGGTAATAAGAAACTAGTGATAGAAGTTGAACAACTAAAAAAAAAAGAAGAAGAAGTTGAACAACTGTTAAAGCTTCATCCCTTAGCCATGCAGCATGTAATCATTTGAAGAACAGCATGGGCTGTGCCCCTATAATTACATCATATTCCTATATATACCACCCCAATTAAATTGTGCTCTAATAGTTGCTTATAAGGTGGCTGTCTGTAAGAAGCAAAAATGGGTTGTGATGATGATTACATTTGTAGGATTTCTATTATTTTGTGTGTGTTGAGTGGCCTTTTAACTTGTGTGACATGGATCCACCATTTGCAGCCCCTCCCCCCTCAGCTGTATTCTCTCTTAGCTATTTCTCCAAGGAAGCCATGGCTCTCATGTTAGTAAGGTGCTTGGTGTTCTGTTCTAATTTTAAAGAATAAGAGGTGGGTATATGTAATGTATCCTGTGAGAGAATGCTACTTTCCATAATAAACGAATATTAGTTAATATGAATTTAGGTATTATGTATTATGCGCAGTGCTAAGTACTTTATGTATTAAGTTCATCTAAGTTCTTACAACTCTATGAATTAGGTTCATTTTTATTTTTTCATCCCCTCAAATGAAGAAACAGAGAAATTAAATAAGTTGTTCAAGAACATTCAGCTAGGAGGTGGCTGAGCTGGGATTTTACCATGTCATGCTCCAGACAGTCAGGTTTTTAAACACAATGCCACACACAATGCCAGACAATATACACATCATTCTCTTAGTGAGGGAGATATGTGGTTCTCAGCTCTCTCTACCTGAGCTTTTTTTGAAGGCATTTTTATTATTATAGTTTAGATTTAAAAACACTGGGGTTGGGTCACCTGGGTGGCTCAGTCAGTTAAGTGTCTGCTTTCAGCTCAGGTCATGATCTGGGTCCTGGGGTCAAGCCCCACATCAGGCTCTCTGCTCAGTGGGATGCCTGCCTCTCCCTCTCCCTCTGCCATTACCCCTCCTTGGGCTCTCTCTCTTTCTTGCACTCTGTCAAATAAATAAATAAAATCTTAAACAAATAATAAAAATAAAAACACTGGGGGGAAATATCCTGAAAGGAATTAGAAAGTTTATAAAGGCTGTAAATTGGTAATTGAGAGTCAAGAGAGTCACAAGTCACAAGTCAAGAGAGTCATTCTCTTCTCTTTCAAGTCCATATCTCACTTAATAGACAGAAATTTACCTTCAATGATGCCCATTTCCTAAAGGTTCACTATGTATCAGGCGCCAAATGTTTTATAAATATTATCTCATTAATATTAGCAATGACCTTGAGAAATTGGTATCATCATCCCATTTACTAATGAAGCAACCAAAACCCATAATGATCTATTTGTTTCAGTTGTAAGAGAAAGAAAGTGAGAGAACAAGAGTAAGAGGGAAACCATAGCATAATTCAGAGGGAAAAATGACTTAGAAAGTACTTTGTATGTCTGATAATGAGATTTTGGTATAATGGAACTAACTGGTTGTCATTTCTGTACATTTGTTCTATTATAAATCCAAAAGCCAAATATCCATGTTAGATGTATAATTATAATACATGTATTTTATACATTAAATGAGTCATTTGCTTTTTTTTCTGATCAACATGGAGGAAAGACATTGGATTTAACTGCCTGCAAAACACAATGAAACCTGACAAAACACATAGAACAATAGTTTTCAGATATGGACATTGTACAATATGTATATTGTTCCCTAAAAACAAAAACAAATGGGTTTACCATGACCACCCTGCTTACTGCCTGGAGAAAGTTTCTAGGCTTCAAGACAGGATGGGAAGCCCAGGACATCTCCAACAGCCTCTTTGAGTTGAAAAGATGGAATTGGGAATCTGAGAAGACCACAGCAGCCACGATTCCCAGAAGAGAGGAAGAGAGATGAGAGAATGCAGAGAGAGAGCTCTGCAGATCCAAAGTAGGTCCCTCTTCAGTCTCCAGCTGAGTAAAGCACAGGTACATGAGGAACATATCTGAAATTGAGGAAATAATTACTCAACAGGAATAGAGGAAATAGTTGCAGTTTTTTATATACAAAAGCTGAGATAATTCATCACTTGCACACCCAGACTCTAGAGACTTTGTTACTGCAGAATTGAGATCTAATCAGGCCGAAATTAAAAATAGATTAACTGAGATGTAATCCAAACTGGATGTCTTACTTCTAGGGTTAATGAGGTGGAAGAGAGAGTGAGTGACATAGAAGACAAATTGCTGGTAACGAAGGGAGCTGAGGAAAAAAGAGAAAAACAAGAGACCATGAGGAAAGGCTTAGGGAAATAAATGATATTCTGAGAATGATTTACATATAATTGGAATAACAGAAGAGGCTGAGAGGGAGAGAGGACCACAAAATATATTAAAACAAACCATAGAGGAGAATTTCCTTAATCTATGGAAGGAAACAGGCATTCAGATCCAAGAGATAGAGAGGCCCCCCAAATCAATAAAAACCATTCGACACCTTAACATTTAATAGTGAAACTTGCAAATTCCAAAGATAAAGAGAAAATCCTTAAAGCAGCAAGAGAAAAGAGTTTCTTAATTTATATGGGGAGAAATATCATATTAGCAGAAGACCTCATGACAGAGACTTGGCAGGCCAGAAAGGGCTGGCAGGATATATTCAGGGTCCTAAATGAGAAGAACATGCAACCAAGAATACTTTATCTAGCAAGGCTTTCATTAAGAATAGAAGGAGAGATCAAGAGCTTCCAGGATAGGCAGAAACTGAAAGAATATGTGACCACGAAGCCAACTCTGCAAGAAATACTAAGGGGAATTCTGTAAAAGAAAGAGGAAGCCAAAGGAACAATCCACAAAACAAAGGACTGAATAGGTATTACAATGACACATATCCATTACAAATCCTTCAATAGTTACTCTGAACATGAATGGGCTAAATGATCCCATCAAAAGACGCAGGGTTTCAGACTGGATAAGAAAACAAGACCCATCTATTTGCTGTCTACAAGGGACTCATTTTGGACCTAAGGACACCTCCAGGCTAAACACAAAAGGGTAAACAATTTACCATTCAAATGGTCCTCAAAAGAAAGCAGGGGTACCAATCCTTATATCAGATAATGTAAGTTTATCCCAAAGACTGCAGTAAGAGATGAAGAGGAATACTATATCATACTTAAAGGATCTATCCAACAAGAGGACATAACAATCAACAATATTTATGCCCCTAATGTGGGAGCAACCAAGTTTATCAATCAATTAAAAACCAAAGTAAAGACATAATTAGATAATAATACACTAATAGTAGGAGACATCAACATGGCACTTTCTGCAAATGACAGATTTTCTAAGAATAACATCTCCAAAGAAACAAGGGCTTTATATGATACACTGGACCAGATGGATTTCACAGATATTTACAGAACTTTGCATCCAAATGCAACTGAGTACACATTCTTCTCAAGTGAACATGGAACTTTCTCCAGAATAGACCACATACTGTTCTCAACTGATACTAAAAGATTGGGATTGTCCACTGCATATTCTCAGACCACAATGCTTTGAAACTTGAACTCAATCACAAGAAGAAATTTGGAAGAATTTCAAATTCGTGGAGGTTAAAGAGCATCCTGCTAAAAGATGAAAGGGTCAACCAGGAAATTAGAGAAGCATTAGAAAGATTCATGGAAACAAATGAGAATGAAGATACAACTGTGCAAAATCTTTGGGATACGGCAAAAGCAATAAGGCATCCCTCAAAAAATTGGAAAAAAAACCCTCAAATTCACAAGCTAACCTTGTACCTAAAGGAACTGGAGAAAGAACAGCGAATAAAACCTACACCAAGGGATCCTTGGGTGGCACAGCGGTTTGGCGCCTGCCTTTGGCCCAGGGCGATCCTGGAGACCCGGGATCGAATCCCACATCGGGCTCCCGGTGCATGGAGCCTGCTTCTCCCTCTGACTGTGTCTCTGCCTCTCTCTCTCTCTCTGTGACTATCATAAATAAATAAAAATTAAAAAAAAAAAAACCTACACCAAGCAGAAGAAGAGAGTTAATAAAGATTTGAGCAGAACTCAACGAAATAGAGACCAGAAGAACTGTAGAACAGAAAACAAAACCAGGAGTTAGTTCTTTGAAAGAATTAATAAGATAGATAAACCATTAGCCAGTCTTTAAAAAACAAAGAGAGGGATCCCTGGGTGGCGCAGCGGTTTAGCGTCTGCCTTTGGCCCAGGACGCGATCCTGGAGATCCAGGATCGAATCCCACGTCAGGCTCCCGGTGCATGGAGCCTGCTTCTCTCTCTCTCTCTCTCTCTCTCTCTCTATGTGTGTGTGTGTGTGTGTGACTATCATAAATAAATAAAAAATTTAAAAAAAATAAAAAAAAATAAAAAACAAAGAGAAAAGACTCTAATTAATAAAATCATGAATGAAAAAGGAGAGATTACCACCAATACCAAGGAAATACAGATGATTTTAAAAACATATTATGAGCAGCTATGCACCAATAAGTTAGGCAATTTAAAAGAAATGGAAGCATTTCTGGAATACCACAAACTACCCAAACTGGAACAGGAAGAAATAAAAAACCTGGACAGGACAATAACCAGGGAGGAAATTGAAGCAGTCATCAAAGACATGATGATAGTCCCAAGACATGATAGTCCAGAGCCAGATGACTTCCCAGGGGAATTCTATCAAACGTTTAAAGAAGAAAAAACACTTATTCTACTAAAGCTGTTCCAACAGATAGAAAGGGATGGAATACTTCCAAACTCGATCTATGAGGCCAGCATCACCTTAATTCCCAAACCAGACAAAGACCACACAGAAAGGAGAATTATAGACCAATATCCCTGATGAACACAGATGCAAACATTCTCAACAAGATACTAGCCAATAGGATGCAACAATACATTAAGAAGATTATTCACCATGACCAAGTGGGATTTATCCCCGGGATGCAAGGCTGGTTCAACACTCATAAAATAATCAACAGGATAGATCACATCAACAGAAGGAAAAACAAGAAACATATGATCCTCTCAATAGATGCAGGGACAGCGTTTGACAAAATACAGCATCCATTCCTGATCAAAACTCTTCAGAGTTTAGGGATACAGGGAACATTCCTTAGCATTTTAAAAGCCATCTACGAAAAGCCCACAGCAAACATCAATCTCAATGGGGAAACACTGGGAGCCTTTCCCCTAAGATCAGGAACAAGACAGGGATGTCCACTCTCAGCACTGCTATTCAACATAGTACTAGAAGTCCAAGCTTCAGCAATCAGGCAACAAAAAGAAAGAAAAGGCATTCAAATTAGCAAAGAAGAAGTCAAACTGTCCTTCTTTACAGATGACATGATACAGTACATAGAAAACCTTAAAGACTCCACCCCATGATTGCTAGAACTCATACAGCAATTCGGCAGTGTGGCAGGATACAAAAAAATGCCCAGAAGTCAGTGGCATTTCTCTCCACTAACAAGGAGACTGAAGAAAGAGAAATTAAGGAGTCAACCTGATTTACAATTGCACCCAAAAGCATAAGATACCTAGGAATAAACCTGACCAAAGAGGTAAAGGATCTATACCCTAAAAACTATAGAACACTTCTGAAAGAAATTGAGGAAGACACAAAGAGATGGAAAAATATTCCATGCTCATGGATTGGAAGAATTAATATTGTGAAAATGTCAATGTTACCCAGGGCAATTGACACATTTAATGCAATCCCTATCAAAATACCATGGACTTTCTTCAGAGAGTTGGAACAAATCATCTTAAGATTTGTGTGGAATCAGAAAGGACCCCAAATAGCCAGGGGAATATTAAAAAAGAAAACCATAGCTGGGGGCATCACAATGCCAGATTTTAGGTTGTACTACAAAGCTGTGGTCATCAAGACAGTGTGGTACTGGCACAAAAACAGACACATAGATCAATGGAACAGAATAGGGAATCCAGGAGTGGACCCTCAACTTTATGGTCAACTAATATTCGATAAAGGAGGAAAGACTATCCACTGGAAAAAAGACAGTCTCTTCAATCAATGGTGCTGGGAAAATTGGATATCCACATGCAGAACAATGAAACTAGACCATTCTTTGACCCCATACACAAAGATAAACTCTAAATGGATGAAAGATCTTAATGTGAGACAAGATTCCATCAAATTCTAGAGGAGAACACAGGCAACACCCTTTTTGAACTCGGCCATAGCAACTTCTTGCAAGATACATCCACGAAGGCAGAAGAAACAAAAGCAAAAATGAACTATTGGGACTTCATCAAGATAAGAAGCTTTTGCACAGCAAAAGATTCATTCAACAAAACTCAAAGACACCCTACAGAATGGGAGAAGATATTTGCCAATGATGTATCAGTTAAAGGGCTAGTATCCAAGATCTCTGAAGAACTTATTAAACTCAACAGCAAAGAAGCAAACAATCCAATCATGAAATGGGTAAAAGACATGAACAGAAATCTCACAGAGGAAGACATAGACATGGCCAACAAGCACATGAGAAAATTCTCCGCATCACTTGCCATCAGGGAAATACAAATCAAAACCACAATGAGATACCACCTCACACCAGTGAGAATGGGGAAAATTAACAAGGCAGGAAACAACAAATGTTGAAGAAGATGTGGAGAAAGGGGAACCCTCTTACACTGTTGGTGGGAATGGGAACTGGTGCAGCCACTGTGGAAAACTGTGTGGAGGTTCTTAAAGAGTTAAAAATATAACTAACCTATGACCCAGCAATTACACTGCTGGGGATTTACCTCAATGATACAGACGCAGTGAAGAGCTGAGACACCTGCATCCCAATGTTTCTAGCAGCAATGTCCACAATAGCCAACTGTGGAGGCAGCCTCGGTGTCCATCAAAAGATGAATAGATAAAGAAGATGTGGTCTATATATAGAATGGAATGCTACTTAGCCATTAGAAATGACAGATACTATTTGCTTCAATGTGGATCGAACTGGAGGGTATTATGCTGAGTGAAGTAAGTCAATTGAAGAAAGACAATTATCTTATGGTTTTACTCATACAGGGAATATAATAAATAGTAAAGGTATTATAGGGGAAAGGAGTGGAACTGAGTGCCAAAAATTAGAGAGGGAGACAAATCGTGAGAGACTCCTAACTCTGGGAAATGAACAAAGAGGGTTGTGGAAAGGGAGGAGGATGTGGGGTTGGGGTAACTAGGTGACAGGCACTGAGGGGGGCACTTGACAGGATGAATACTGAGTGTTATACAATATGTTGGCTAATCGGACTTCAATAACACAAATAAAAAGTAAATGATACAAAACAGTTCCAACACACACACACACAAAAAAGGAATAGAAAGGAAGCATAAGTTTCTTATACTCTTTCTGAAATGGTATGATATTACAGTAATGTGGACCATGTTAAGTTTAAGATATATGCATTATAAATCCTAAAGCAACTACTGTTAAAAAGTTATAGCTAGAAAGCCAACAAAGGAGATGGAATGGAATCACACACAAAATCTAAACAAACAAAAAACTTAATTTACATGCAAATAAAAAACTAAGTTAATACAAAGGATAGTAGAAAAAACAGAAAACAGGAATAAAGAAGAGATAGAAAAAAAACAGGACATATATAGGAACAAGGTATACTTAAACTTTACCCCATCAATGATCCCATTAAATGTAAATGATCTGAACAACCCAATTATCAAAGAGATTTTTTAGAATAAACAAAACCTAGCTATATGCTGTGTACAAAAATTCACTTTAAATACAAAGACACGAAAAAGTGAAAAGATGGAAAAAGATATTTCATGTTAATACCATGAACAGGTATTTTTATATTACTCAAAGTAGATTTCAGTGCCAAGAATACTATCAGAGACAAAAAGGATCATGTTATAATGATAAAGTGGTCAATTTTTTAAGAGAACACAACAATATTAAGGGTTTTTATATACTGAATGACAAAACTTCCAAATACACTCAAGTATAATCTGTAGAACTGCAAGAAAGAAAGAGACAAATCCATAATTGCAATTGTGAATTTCAACACTCCTCTCCCAATAATTTTTAGAACAATTAGACGGAGAATAGCACAATGCATATTCTTTTCAAATGCACAGACAACATTTCTATTTATAAGATTTACCATCATAAACCATAAAACAAGTTCAGTAAATTTAAAAGCATTCAAATCATACAGAGTACATCCTCTGACTACAATGGAATTAAATTGGAAATCACTAACAGAAGGATAGCTGAAAAAACTCTCAAATACTAAAAACTAAAAACCTAACATATTTCTAAGTAAAATATGTGTCAAAGAAGAAATAAAAAGTGAAATTAGAATTATCTTTTTGAATTAAACAAAAATGAAAACACAGCACATCAAATCTTGTGTGATGCAGTTAAAGTATTTTGGGGAAGAAATTCTTAGCATTGAACACCTATTTAAAAAAAAAACAACAACTTTATGAACTTAGTGTCCACTTTATGAAACTAGAAACAGAAAAGCAAATTAAGTAAAAAAAATCAGAAGGAAGGAAATACAGTTTCTTTCTACTTTTATCTTGTCAGAGTCAGAATGATTAATTCTATGGGATGAAAGTCCTGAAAAACACTACTCAGTTACAGAAGCGAGACATTATTGAAGCAAGGTTTAGTGAAAGATTACTTCTAATTTCAGTCTTTGAAGAGTTGATCCCTAATGTTCATATTGTTGCTGTCTGGTTGACTGCCACTGATGAATGAGTCAACAATTTTCAGGGCCAGAGTGGGACTGAATGTACCCTTTTATTCTGCCACTTATGAATTGAGAATTCCTACTGGGCTCTAACCTGTCAGGTTGCAGCTAAGTACACACAGAGGTCCTGACCTCAAACATTGCCTGAGATGTATTTGTCATCAGGAATCTCCACCTAAAATTAAAAACTCAGCAGTCACGTCTCATTCTCTCACTTACTCAGTTTTCTGACCTGCTTTTTCCTTAGGTCAACTGGAATGATATTCAAATGATCTAGTCATTCTTCCCTTTTCTCTTTTTGTCTTTATTTAGACTCCTTAATTTTAAGCAATGTTTAAGCTCTCTGCTTCCCACCAGCATTTCAAAAAATAATAATAATGGCTGTTGCATACACTCTTATGATTGCTTTTGCCATTACCTGAGAGTTATGCTTCCTGAACAGAGAATTGTGTTGTTGTTGTCTTGGTTTGGTTTGATTTTTTGTTTTTTAGTTCTTGAATTCCAGATACCTTCCTCTGTCTGAGGCAGGTTTCTCAGCCCCGTGGACTGGTCTTGACTTCTAATGCCATCTTGTGGTCAGGTGGTGTTTGAAACCATCAGGAACCCCTTTGACACCTCCCATACAAGAAAGGACATCTGCAAAATGTGGGTAGGTAAGTTTGTCTCAGTCCTAAAAAATGCATCCAGGTTTCAAACATTTTCAGGGTTAGAAAGGATTTAAAAAGAAGTTATCCAGACAGTTTTATTTTTCCTGATTTATCTCATCACACCCATGATTTTAACCCTACATGCAGAAAATAATGATTGGAAACAATCACATAGCCATGCTAGGAACATGGTTTCCTACATATAAATGGTTTATATTTAATACATTTAATCCATACAACTCTATAAAATGGGAGCTATTGTAATTTCCATGTTACAGATAAGCAAACAGGTACAGAGAAGGGAAATAACTTTCTCAAAAATTAGTGGATTGAATTAAGTTCCCCAAACCCACCACTGGTGGACATCTCTGTTAGGGAAGGATGGAATGGATTTCCAATCCATTATACCAGAGGAAGTAATTAATATTTCAAACCTACCCCCAAACATGGTCCCTTCCCACCCCTAAAAGTTCCCAAGTAGAAATGTGAACAGAGGCAACAAGAACTAGGAAATCCAACTTTTACTACATAGGTAGTACTAAGCTTGTCCTCCAAACTCCGAAACAGAACTGTCAAAATGGATTGAAGTGCAAACCAGAAGCCCTAGGCCCAACCACAGCTGTTTCAGTCCAAAGACCACACTCAAAATCTTGCCAGCAGTTGCTCCCCTTATTGAAAAGAGATGCCCACATGTGTTTACGAGAAACATTAAAGAAAAGTAAAACTAAGTAACTGCAACCCTTGCCTTACTATAATCTTATTTTAGGCACAGAGAGAAAAAATAGGGACTCACCATAGAAAGAGTATGAGATGGGTAGATGGCAGTACAATTGCTTAGTGGGTGTAAAGTCTAGCTGTGTGGAAATAAGAGGAAGAAACAACCACACTCAGCCATGTGAACTTTTTAATAGTAAGATATGTCTCTGATTCCTCCATTTGACCCACTTGGATGAAAGATTCCTTTTCCTGGTGGTAAAAGAGGTGGGTTCAGGTAAAGAGAGTGAGGAGGGGAAATTATTTTCCCCAAGAGGCTCACAGACAAGAATATATACATTTGCAGCTCTTCCTTTCTTCTGAATTCTATCTCCATATAGCCACAGCAGGAGGCATTAGAAATACTTTCCTCACTCCACCTTCCACCTCCCTAACTTTCAGCCAAAGAGGAAAATTTAAAACACAAAATAATTTAATTGGATCTGGACTCATTCCTCTGCTGCATGGCAAAGGGAAATCCCCTAATGTCTGGTGTCTCTTGCAACTCAGGAATGTGTTAAATGCTAATTGCCACGAAAAGCAGGGGTTTATTCTTGCATTACAGAGCAAAGTCTAGGTCATACTCACAGAAGGAATATTTTTTCTTCATGAGACTATGTTTCTGAGACAAAGCATGTCTTGGGGTTATGTGCCAGCTTCTTAGTTTACTTTTCAATAGCTATAGTTCTTACTCTTTGGGAGACCAAAATGTGGCACAAGGAGGAAACTTTCATGCAGCCTCCAGCTGAAACCTGAGGAGTGTACATTTCAAATATGATGATGACTCCCATCTGAATTGTATTGGCTTAGGTGAAAGGCACTTAGGGAAAGAACAATAACCACCTTTACAACCATGCCATCCCCCTAGCAGCAGGGTGCAATCAGAAATCTGAAAAGCATAACTGAATCCTCTCCACACCCCATAATTCCTAATCTAGACCACTCCCCTGAACTTAAATTTCCCATATCCATTTCAAATTAGAATCCACAAAACTGAACTCATGCTCTGGAATCTAACATCAAAATATATTCAGAAACCACTACCTCCAATATTACCATTGTGCTAAGGGCTGTTACCCTGTCTGTCTAGGTTGTTGAAATAGCTTCCGAACGACTCCCCTCCTCTTTTTAGCCTATTCTCAGAACAGCCTGGAGATACCTTATTGACATGTAAATCAAGTATGTTTACTCCCTACTCAAACCCTTTCATTAGTCAGGTTAAGTATGTTGTAATAACAAATAAATCCTGAAATCTCAGTGGTATCAGGAATAGTGATTCCTTCCACTTGATTATGTTTTGTAAAGCTTACTTCAGGGCAGCCTGGGTGGCTCAGCAGTTTAATGCCACCTTCAGCCCAGGGTGTGATTTTGGAGACCTAGGATCCAGTCCCACGTTGGGCTCCCTGCACGTAGCCTGCTTCTCCCTCTGCCTGTGTCTCTGCCTCTCTCTCTGTCTCTCATGAATAAACAAAAATAAATCTTAAGAAAAATTACTTTAGCTATTCCAGGACCTATGCATTTTGATATTATTTTAGATAAGCTTGTCTGTGTCCACACACAAAAAAAAATTCTAGGCCTTTGACAAAAATTGCATTAAACCTATAAATCAATTGGGAGAGAATTGGTATCTTTGCTTTGTTGAGTCTTCTGATTTATAAAAATGGTATGTCTCTCCATTTATTTAAGTGCTTTGATTTCTTTTCATCAGAATTTTGTAGTTTTCAGCATGATTTATTTGATTTACACTTAAGTATTTCATTTTTGAGAGATTGAAAATGGAATTGTATTTTTAATGTCAGTGTCCATGTGCTCATTTCTAGTATAGAGAAATACAATTGGTTTTTCTAAGTTATCCTATACTTTGAGAACTTAATGGAATCCTTAGTTCTAGGAGTTTGCTTTGCCTTTTCTGGTTAGATTCCCGGAATTCTCTACTTAGATAATATTGTATCATCTCTGTAAATAAGACATTGTATTTCTTTCTTTCTGACCTGTTTGACTTTTTTTTTTTTTTTTTCCCTTTCTTACCGTATTGCACTGGCTAGAACTTCCAGTACTGTATTAAAAGTGATTAGAGGAGATATATCCTTGCTAAGTTTTTGATCTTAGGAGAAAACAGTCAGTCTTTCAGCAATAAGTAAGATATGAACTATAGTGTTTTTTTCTTTAATTCACTTTTTACCAAGTTGAGGTAATATTCCTCCATTCCCAATTTGCTAAGAGTTTTTACAATGAGTGGGTGTTGGATTTTGTCAAATACTATTCTGTGTCAATTGATATGATTACATGATTTCTCTTTTTTAATTTGTTGATGTGATGGATGGCATTGATTGATTTTTGAATGCTGAGCTAGTCTTTTAGAACTAGAATAATTCCCACTGGGTCAAGGTGTATAATCCTTTTTATACACAGTTGGATTTTACCACTAATGTTTTGTTGAGAATTTTTGCACCAAAGTTAATAAATGTTGATCTCTAGTTTTCTTTTTTTCTGTATCTCTCTCTGTGTCTATCTCAAAACCTTTTCTAGCTTTGCTAGCAGGTAATACTGTCTTGAGATAAAGATTTGGAAATTTTCTCTTCTATCATCTGGAAGAGATTGTGCAAAATTAGTAATTCTTTTATAATGTTTAATGTAATTTTAAAGTGAAATCAAGTGGGCCTCTCCCGATTTCTTTTTTTCAGGAGATTTTAAATTACAAATTCAATTTCTTTAAAGGTAGCAGGACTCTTCAGATTCTATAACATCTTAATTGTTTTGGTAGTTTGTAGGTTTTGAGGAGCCAGTCCATTTCTTCTAAATTGTCAGATTTATGAGTATAAATTTGTCTGTAGTATTCCCTTATTATCTTTTTAAAGGCTATAAAATCTGTGGTTGTATACCCTATTACTTTTAAAATTGGTAATGTGTATATTTTTTATGTTTGCTGGTTTCTAGAGACTTACTGATTTTATTGATTTTTGGAAGAAGCAGCTTTTGTTTCTTTTTTCTTTTCTTTTTCCATTTTGCATATCCTTGGTTTCTACACTTATCTTTACTCTTTATTTCTTTTGCTTCTTTGAGTTTATTTCCTTCTCCTTAAAAAAAAACCAAACAAAAAAAAACCACAACTTTTTTTTTTTATTTATGAGAGACACACAGAGAGAGGCAGAGACACAGGCAGAGGGAGAAGCAGGCTCCTCTCAGGAAGCCCGATGTGGGACTTGATCCCAGGACCCCAGGATCATGACCTGAGCCAAAGGCAGATGCTTGACCACTGAGCCACCCAGGCGTGCCTAAAAAAAAAAAAAAAAAAAAAAAAAAAAAAAAAAAAAAAAATTATTGGAGGAATTTGCATTGTTTTTTTTTTTTTTTGGAATTTGCATTGTTGATTTGAGACTTTTTCCTGTGTCTAGTGCAGACTCCTAGGCTTACATGTCTGCTCAGCACTATTTTAGCTGCATTCCACATATTTCAACATGTTTTATTTTCATTCTATTCTATACATTTGTATTTCCTCTGAGATTTCCTCTTTGATCCATGCATTATTTACAGGTATGTTGTTTAATTTCCACGTGTATAAAGATTTTCCTATTATCTTTCTGTCATAAATTTCTACTTTGATGCCAGTTAAGAACTTGTTTAATGTTGTGTGAACACTTGAATAAAATATGAATTATGCTCTAGTTGGGGAAGTATTCCTTAGATTTCATTTGGGTCCTGTTGATTGATTGTGTTGTTTAGGTCTTCCCTATTCTTGGTGATTTGTGGTTGAATGGTTCTATCAGTTGGTGAGAAGGGAGTGTTGAAGTCCACACTATAATTGTAGATTTCTCTGTCTCCCTTTCAGGTCTATTAGTTTTTTGCTTCCATAGTTTGTATTTTCTGTTTGTTATATTCTGTTGCCTGTGGTGCATATACATTTAGGATTACTATGCCTTCCTAAAATGAGTGATCATTTTATTATTATCAGTAATATCCCTCTTTCTTTGGTATGCATCTTTACTTTGAAGTCTATTTTATCTGACATTAGTAGAGTCACTCTTGATTTTTTGAAACTAATGTTTTCATAGTATATCTTTTTCCATCCTTTTATTTTCAACCTATATGTCATTGAATTAGAAATGAGTTTCTCTTTATAACATGTAGTTGAGTTATGTTTCATTAGGCATGTTTCATTATACATTGTGTCAATTTCTGTCTTTTGATTGTTGAATTAAGCTACATTTAAAATAATTATTGCAGTATTAGGACTTAAGCCTGCCTCTGTACTATTTATGTTATGTATGTTTATTCTGTTTCTCATTCCTGTTTCTTTTTTCTTATATTCTTGTGGTCTATTGAATATATATTTTTAAGGATTTTACCTGATTTACTTATAAGGTTTTTGAATGTACCTCTTTGCATTGTTTCCATAGTGGCTGCTTTGGGTATTACCACATACATATGTGAATTATCACACATTTTACTGGTATCACCATTTTACCTCTTCAGAAGAAGTGTGGAAAACTAACTTCCATTTAGTATCCTTTATTTTCCTCATTTTTGAATATTGTTTTGAGTATCACATTGTGCTATAAGTTTTGTTTCAATCATCAAATATGATTTGTAAATTTCATGAAGAACAGGATAACCTACCATATGTATCCATATTTCTGCTTTTCCTTCTGATCCTTCTTCCTTTTGGGTGCTCCAAGATCCCTTCTTTTATCATTTCTTTCTACTGAAGAGCTCCTTTAGCTTATCTTCAAGGGCAGGCATTTGAATAACAAATTATTTTAGTTTACCTCTAAAGATGCCTTTATCTCTTTCTCATTCTTTTTTATTTAAACATTTTATTTATTTCTTTGAGTGAGAGAGAGAGAGAGAGAGAGCATGCACACATGAGTGGGGGGAGGAGCAGAGGGATAACTAGACTCCTCACTGAGCAGGGAGTATGTCACAGGGCAGATCTCAGGGCCCTGGGATCATGACCTGAGCCAAGGCAGACATCCAACTGACTGAGCCACCCAGGTGTTCCTATTTCCTTGTCATTCTTAAAGATGGTTTTGCTAGACATATCACTCTTAAAAGCTCTTTTCTTTCAGCACTTGAAAAGTGTTGAGTCATGTCCTTCTGGCTTCCATGGTTTTACATGAGAAATCCACTGGCATTTGAATTGATATTTTCCTATAGGTAATGCATCATGCTTCTCTCTAGTTGCTTTCAATATTTTTTCTTTGTCTTAAGTTTTCATTATTTTAATTAGTATACTTGGCATGAATTACTTTGGGTTTACTCTGTTTTCCACTTATTAAATCTGTAGGTTAGGATATATGAATGGATGAATGGATGGATGAATGCCTTAAACTTCTTGTGAAATAATTTCAACATCTGGTTCATCTTGGTGTTGGCGGCAACTGATTGTATTTTTTAATTCAAATCATGATTTTCTTGGTTCTTGGCACAAGTGATATTTTGTTACATCTAGGACTTTTGTCCAGGATATACTGAGTCCTACCTGAATCTATTATTCTAGTAGGAAGTCACCCTGTTTAGGTTTTGAGTTTAGGTTTAGTACTGAGGCCCTAGCCTACTTTTGTGAGCTGTGGTTCCAATGATGGTTTAATTTTCAGAGCCTCTGCAGTGCTGTTTTTGTCTGCTTGGTTTATATGGTACCCCAGGTGGCACCACTAATCCCTGCTGGTACTGCTGACATGGTGTCTATGATTTTCCCCAAGCTGGGCCACTGAGTGTCTGTCAGTGTGGTAGGGTCTCTGGAGCCAAAGAAGCTTTCCAGATTGGGCTGCTTGTTGTGGCTGTCTCTTTCTTATAGGTTCCATCTGGAATCACCCAGTAAGGAAATGGGTCTGGGGCTCAGTAGGACAAAGGAGTTCCCAGACCAGGCTGGCAGTGTGCAGTAAACCTGCTTGGGCAGATTCCCTTTGCTAGGCTGTGTGTTGAGCAATGCCAGGTCTCAGTAGCCCCATTCTGTTGGGTGGGGGATATAAAACATTCTGCTGTTGTGCTGTCCCTGCAGTCCTGGAGTTCTAAACAAGATCACCTTTTTCTAACTACCTTTCAGGGTTCTTCTTTGGTTGTCTCTTGTGTTATCTCCAAGTTTTATAGTTGTTCTTAGAGCAGCAGTGAGAAAAGAGTTACATCATCTTGTCCAGACTGTTTATCTTATTTATTCCTATACCCTACCCCTAACCCCAACAAAAATATAAGCTCCATGAGGGAAGGAACTTGTGCCTTGTTTGTCTGCCATTATATCCCAAAGTGAAAGAAATTGTACCCAGCACTACTGAATGGATTAGGAGGCAGAATTTTCTCTGGCTAATCGTACAACAGAGAAATCACTTACTTACAACTGAAGCAAAAATACTTCAAGGCACAAAACACAGTAAAACAAAGAAACAAACAAAACAAACCTCTTAGATTTTCCATGATGCATTAACAACAAATGGATTAAAAGCAGAAAACAAAAGTTCTTGCCACACTCACACAAATTAGCCAGCAGACATCTCTTTTGGGAGGCCCACAGAGAGATCAAAGTTAATTAATCTTTTCTCCCAAATCTTTTCTTTGTTGTCCAATATCTTTCTGAGACTTAAGTGAAAATACTCATCCTATTGAAAGAAACTACAAATTATGCTAGACATCTTTTTTTCTTATCACCAACATACAACCTGTCACCAAGTCTTGTTGAATTTTATCATAAACATATGGATGTAATATTTTTCTTTCGTATCTATTTTCTGTTCTCTCTTTTCTATTCTCCTTTGCTCGCGTTTTACAATTTCTTTCCTGGTAAATGCCAATGCCTGCTTCTAATCTCTGAGCCTCCTGTCTTGTTCCTCCTCATCCACCTCCCCCCGCCAATACTGTCTCCTTGATGATCTTCCTGAAGTCTGTATAAGGCTTTTCCTCTGTGTACAGCAACCTTAAATATAAAAATATCAACCATTTAGTCTAGGACTGCTGCCTCATACTTCAGAGATGGCTAAACAGAGATGCACAATAAGTGCAAACTACACACCAGACCTCAATAACTTGGTAGAAAAAAAGGAAAGTAAAGAATCTCACTAATAACTTTATATTGAATGTACATTGAAATGATAGTATTTTGAAAATATTGTATTAAAAATATTACTAAAATTAATTTTACCTGTTTACTTTTCTTTTAACATGACATTAAACATTTTTAATTATACCACAACCTGCATTATATTTTTATCATTATATTTCCATTGAATATTCATTATATATTTCCTGCTTTAGAGCCTTTTCTTTTTCTCTAATCCAGTCTTTGCCATTTTCCTACAGGATTTTGAATTCGAATTTTGAGGACCTTAACTTCCCTAAATCTCTTTCCTCATTTAAAAGTTGAGCATAATAATAAAACTTTCATCATATGGTATTTCCATAGGAAGGGTGTTTTAATCCCTTATAGGGATTAAATGAGATAATGCATGTAAAAACTTTGAGTTTTCAGTTTCAGCATTCAACAAATTAGCCATAAATATCATTAAGGGTAGATCTACTTAGGGGCGCCTAAGTGGCTGCCTTTGGCTCAGGTTAATATCTGATATATATATATATATCACTATTCTGCCATCATCAGTCAATGGACATTCAGGCTCTTTCTATAATTTGGCTATTGTTGATAATGCTGCTATAAACATTGGGTTGCATGTATTTCTTCAAATTAGTATATTTGTATTCTTTTGGTAAATACCAATAGTGCACTTACTGGATCATAGGGTAGTTCTGTTTTTAACTTTTTGAGGAACTATGCCATACTATCTTCCACAGTAGCTGCACTATTTTGCATTGCCAACAGTGTACAAGGGTTCCTTTATTCAAAAGGTAACTTTGATGAATTACTAGAGGCTGAGTGTATTGGTTTCCAAAGAAACAAAACCAATAGAGTGTATATATGTACATATACATAAGCATACATATACATGAAGAGGGTGAGAGAGGCTTTAAAGAATCAATTCACACAATTGTGGAGGCTGGCAAATCCAAACTCTGTAGGGCAAGAATGCCAAGTGGAAGTGGAAGTAGAGGGAAGAGTTGATGGTGAAACTCAAGCTGAAAGATAGTGCGAAGGCACAATTCCTTCTTACTCAAGGGAGGTCAGTCTTCTTTTAAGGCCTCCAACTGATTGAACTAGGCCCACTCACATCATGGAAGGTAATTTGCATTACTGGAAATCTGCCAACTTAAGTGTTACTATCACCTAAAAATACCTTTATAGCAACATCTAGATGGGTGTTTCACAAAACAACTGGGCACCACAGCCTAGCCAAGTTGAGACATAAAATGGAGCATCATATCCTGTGAAATATCCTGCAAGAGGGAAAGTTCATAGGTCCTAGGCTTAGGGAAGCTACCACCTATCTATTTGTGTATTTTACCTTTAGGAAGTAGCCTCAGGTTCTCACTGTGAAGGATCAAGGAAGATCCTTCAATGCTCTAGCATAAGGGGAGAAGTAAGCTTTAGGATGTATACCCAGGGTGGAGTATTCTTCATATCAAAAGCTTACTCTCTAGGGGAAAAGATTTTACTAGAGCCTTATCTGACGTGGGAGAGGGTTCCACCTGCCTTTCTGTTTCATGTAAGGTGGTAGCGGGAACTAAGGGTGACTGATGGGTCAGCGCTGCTGCTGGGCATGTGTGTGTCTCTGCTTCTTAACCATAAACAGCAAGATTTAGGATTGAAGAATCAAACATAATACAGACAATTCTGATCTTCCTATGAGCTTCAATCATCCTGCTATGTAAATTTAGAACAAGCTCGACATTCTGACACTGCAGCAGAATGCTGGCTGTTCCTTTGGTGAGACCTGCAATGCTCCTTGGACCTCTGAGCAGTGTCTGAACAACTAGAGGGGCCCCTAGTCACCTAGGCCTTTCATCTCAGCCTCCCTCCCTTGCCAGTGAATCCTTTTATTATGTTAAAATAGGACGTCATTACTGGAATCAGAAAGTTAAATACCAGCTGTTTTTGTCCTCCAGGAAGCACTAATTAGCCAGCAGCCACCCTGATCTCAGGCGACAATGAAGCGTGTGCAGGCTAATTACAAGCTGGCTGCCTCCTCACAGTGGGTGGCTCAGGCTGCAACACCTGCCCTTTGGAGCTGAAATATTTTTAGGATTTGGAATTTCCCCCTGACCCTTATCTTTCTTTTGATGTCTTCATTACACATCTTCTGCAATAGCTTCCAAACTGGTCTCTGAATTCTAGCCAACACATCTTACACAAAACAGCCAAACTTGTCCTACTAAAACACAGCTCCAATCATATAATTTTCCTACCCCAAATTTGTCAGCATGATGCTGGTGCTGCACATAAATTACAGTCTGGCCCTCAGTGCTTTATATAAAGGAATCCAAGCCCACTTTTCCAGCTTTTTGCCAGCCCCTGCCTTCCACAGCCTACTGACAGGGTTCCCCACTTAGGTTCCCCTAATCCTACCTTTTACCTCTAGCATGTTCATATAATGTCCATGGGAGCTTTAAAAAAAAAAAAAACTGCACCCAGAACAATAAAAAATCTTAAGGTGCAGAGAAAGGATATTGGTAGCTGCTAAAAGCTATCCAGGGGATTCCACTGCCCAGTTAGGATGGAGGACCACTGTAGGAAGCCAATGCTGGCACAGGCAGGAAGTTTAGAAAGAGTTGGACCCAGGTATTTGAGTAGTATGTCTTTCAGCCATAGCCTGAAACACATCCCTGTCCATCCATCATCACCATGATTGGGGCTTTGTCTGCTCACCTTTTATGACTTATATCTTCCCTTTAACTCTGACCACACAGGTGGGACTTGACATCCTGCTTCCCTCATTCCTGGATTTGTCTAGTCCTGCCCACCACTGTGCACTTTGCTCTGCCCATGCTGGGCTCTAGTGTGTTATACCCCCTTGGACACTGTCTGCATTGCAGTCCAACCTGCAGCCTTAATTCCCCCCCATCTGACCCTGCTCCCACCTTGTCTCCTTTCAGGTCTCTTAGCTGAGTCTACCACATGAAAATACTTTTAACAGTCTGCTAAAATGCAAGTTTCCTATAAGCATTGAGATACAATTGAAGTGTGATGGCAAAGTGATATGTCAGACCATCACATGCAGAATATACAAAAGAAAAATCTTAGAGATTCATTCTGAGAGTTGAGAATAAAATCTGGAAAAGAGAGAGAGAGCAGGAACAGAGAGGACTGGAGGGGTGATCTTCCTGGGGTGAGCATGACTGCAGTGCAATGGATCCCCATTCCTCCCGCACACCCAGAGGTGTGTGTAGCTCTCTGCTTCCTCTCACAGAATTAGGGAGAATCTTTCTAAGATGTCTCTGGAGACATCTCCACCTGGGTCTGATGGCCCTGGGAATTCTAGAGGCTGGGATGGCTGCTGATAGCTTTGGTGGCAGGGGTAGGAAGGTGAGTGGCCTGGCCAGCATGCCAGTGTCCAGAGATGCCTATGTTTCCCATGGACCACAGTAGAGAGCAGGAGCTACTCCAGGGGTGATTGGGAGGGTCATCACAGAGATCAAGAAATATCCCCTCCTGGGGAACACAATAATGTGCCTGTCATAGGAATTGCAACTAAACGGGTCCCTAGGCATGAGAATCTCCCAAGAAAACCCCTGGAAGAGCTAGCCTCCATCATTTGTAGGTCTTCAGGCACATAGAACTGTACTCTGTGGCCAGCTGGCACACTGGGAGGGCAGATCCTCCCTGAGCAGGTCCCCTTCCTGGTTCTGGCTGCAGTGACAGCTGGCCAGGCTAGTATTCTCTCCAAAGTCCTTTACTAGGGTAAGAAAAACAGATTTCCCCAAACCGCAAACAGTATGAAATTAAACAGAAGAGACCAGTCATCAAAAGTGAAAGCTGAAGAGAAAAGAAGAGAAGAGAAAGGATGAGAAAGGAAAAGAGAAGAAAGGAGATGAAGGGAAGTGGAGGGGAAGAGGAGAGGAGAGGAGTTGAGAAGAGAGAAGAGAGGAGGGAAGGGGACTGGAGAGCAGAGACACAATTCCTCCATCTCCTCATATTGTCTTCCAGATTCCATTTCCCCCACTAGGGCCTAGTGACAGCTAAAGAGAGGAAAAAGGTCTTGCCCGCTGCAGGCTTCAGCTGCAGTTTGAAGTCCTGACAAGTGCCTCCTAGGCAGGGCTGCTACCACCTGGGATGGTGAAGTCAAGTAAAAAACTAGCCCAGCTGGTGCCTGGGTGGTTCAGTCAGTTAAGCATCTGCCTTCAGTTCAGGTCATGATCTCAGGGTCCTGGGATCCGGTCCCACATCAGGCTTCCTGCTCTGCGGAGGGAGAAGGGAGCCTGCTTCTGCCTCTGCCTCCCTCTCTCTGTCTTTCTTTCTTTTTTTTTTTTTTTCTCTCTGTCTTTCATGAATAAATAAATAAAATCTTTTTAAAAAGAGAGAAACTAGCCCAGCTTCTCATGTTGATTCAGAAAGGGGCTCCCGCCACTGGATATATCTCAAAAGGACAATAATGCTTTCTCCCTGTTTGTCTCTCAAGTACTAGGGATGTGAGGCCACCATGTCAATGCCAGCACCTTCATAAGGCTCTCTTCTTTGTCACCAAGCCTTGCTACATTGCTTTTCCCTCCTCAAAGTGTTTTTACATTTTGACCTTTTTTATTTTGCACTCGTATCCTACCTGGTATATATGTCAGTATGCACATATTATTTCCCCTGCCACCCTCCAGTCTAGACAGAGACTACAGCACTGACCTGCTGGAACAGCATCATGCTTGCATTTGTTTGGCGCCTATCCTGCACCCAGCACTATGAGGTCAGCTCTTATTATAGCCAGTTTGATAATAATAATAGCCATGCAAAGGCTGAGGCTTACAGAGGGCAATGACCCCAGGAGGTAGCATGGCTAGGATTCCAATGGATATTATGTTTAATGGAGTTCCTGGCATATTAAACTCTGTAGAGTTTTGTTGAGTGAATAAATTTTGTCTGACTTCTCATCATTTTTTTTTCTGGTGGAAAATTATAATCAAGCAGAATGTCATATATATATATATATATATATTATTGGAGTTCAATTTGCCAACGTATAGCATAACACCCAGTGCTCATCCCATCAAGTGCCTCCCTCACTGACCGTCACCCAGTTACCCCCGCCCCACCTACCTCCATTTCCACCACCCATTGTTCATTTCCCAGAGTTAGGAGTCTCTCATGTTCTGTCTCCCTTTCTGATATTTACCACTTATTTTTTCTCCTTTCCCCTTTATTCCCTTTCACTATTTTTATATTCCCCAAATGAATGAGAACATATAATCTTTGTCCTTCTCCAATTGACCTATTTCACTCAGCATAATACCCTCCAGTTCCATCCACGTCGAAGCAAATGGTGGGTATTTGTCATTTCTAATGGCTGAGTAATATTCCATTGTATACATAAACCACATCTTCTTTATCCATTCATCTTTCGATGGACACCGAGGCTCCTTCCACAGTTTGGCTATTGTGGACATTGCTGCTATAAGGATCGGGGTGCAGGTGTCCCGGTGTTTCACTGCATCTGTATCTTTGGGGTAAATCCCCAGCAGGGCAATTGCTGGGTCATAGGGCAGGTCTATTTTTAACTCTTTGAGGAACCGCCACAAAGTTGTCCAGAGTGGCCGCACCAGTTCACATTCCCACCAACAGTGTAAGAGGGTCCCCCTTTCTCCACATCCTCTCCAACATTTGTGGTTTCCTGCCTTGTTAATTTTCCCCATTCTCACTGGTGTGAGGTGGTATCTCATTGTGGCTTTGATTTGTATTTCCCTGATGGCAAGTGATGCAGAGCATTTTCTCATGTGCTTGTTGGCCATGTCTATGTCTTCCTCTACGAGGTTTCTGTTCATGTCTTTTGCCCATTTCATGATTGGATTGTTTGTTTCTTTGGTGTTGAGTTTAATAAGTTCTTTATAGATCTTGGAAACTAGCCCTTTATCTGATACATCACTGGCAAATATCTTCTCCCATTCTGTAGGGCGTCTTTGAGTTCTGTTGAATGTATCTTGTGTTGCAAAAGCTTCTTATCTTGATGAAGTCCCAATAGTTCATTTTTGCTTTTGTTTCTCTTGCCTTCATGGATGTATCTTGCAGGAAGTTCCTGTGTCCAAGTTCAAAAAGGCTGTTACCTGTGTTCTCCTCTAGGATTTTGATGGATTCTTGTCTTACATTTAGATCTTTCATCCGTTTTGCGTTTATCTTTGTGTATGGTGCAAGAGAATTATCCAGTTTCATTCTTCTGCATGTGGATGTCCAACTTTCCCAGCACCATTTGTTGAAGAGACTATCTTTTTCCCAATGCATAGTCTTTCCTCCTTTGTCGAATATTAGTTGACCATAAAGTTGAGAGTCCACTCCTGGATTCTCTATTCTGTTCCATTGATCTATGGGTCTGTTTTTGTGCCAGTACCACACTGTCTTGATGACCACAGCTATGTAGTACAACCTGAAACCTGGCATTGTGATGCCCCCAGCTATGGTTTTCTTTTTAAATATTCCCCTGGCTATTCGGGGTCATTTTGATTCCACACAAATCTTAAGATGATTTGTTCCAACTCTCTGAAGAAACTCCATGGTATTTTGATAGGGATTGCATTAAATGTGTTAATTGCCCTAGGTAGAATTGACATTTTCACAGTATTAATTCTGCCAATCCATGAGCATGGAGTGTTTTTCCATCAATTTGTGTCTTCCTCAATTTCTTTCAGAAGTGTTCTATAGTTTTTAGGGTATGGATCCTTTACCTCTTTGGTCAGGTTTATTCCTAGGTATCTTATGCTTTTGGGTGCAATTGTAAATCAGGTTGACTCCTTAATTTCTCTTTCTTCAGTCTCCTTGTTAGTGTATAGAAATGCCACTGACTTCTGGGCATTGATTTTGTATCCTGCCAAACTGCCAAATTTCTGTATGAGTTCTAGGAATCTTGGGGTGGAGGCTTTAGGGTTTTCTACATACAGTATCATGTCATGTGCGAAGAGGGAGAGTTTGACTTCTTTGTCAATTTAAATGCCTTTTATTTGTTTTTGTTGCCTGATTGCAGAGGTTAGAACTTCCAGTACTATGCTGAATAGCAGGGGTGAGAGTGGACATCCCTGTCTTGTTTCTGATCTTAGAAGAAAGGCTCCCAGTGTTTCCCCATTGAGAATGATATTTGCTTTGGGCTTTTTGTTGATGGCTTTTAAGATGCTGAGGAATGTTCCCTCTATCCCTACACTCTGAAGAGTTTTGATCAGGAATGGATGCGGTATTTTGTCAAATGCTGTCTCTGCATCTGTTGAGAGGATCCTATGGTTCTCGTTTTTTCTCTTGATGATATGATGAATCACATTGATTGCTTTACGAGTGTTGAACCAGTCTTGCATCCCAGAGATAAATCCCACTTGGTCATGGTGAATAATCTTCTTAATGTATTGTTGGATCCTATTGGCTAGTATCTTGTTGAGAATTTATGCATCCATGTTCACCAGAGATATTGGTCTGTAACTCTCCTTTTGATGGGATCTTTGTCTGGTTTTGGAATTAAGGTGATGCTGGCCTCATAGAACGAGTTTGGAAGTCCTCCATCTCTTTCTATCTTTCTGAAGAGCTTTAGTCGAATAGGTATGATTTCTTCTTTAAATGTTTGATAGAATTCCCCTGGGAACCCCTCTGGCCCTGGACTTTTGCGTCCTGGGAGTTTTTTGATGACTGCTTCAATTTCCTCCCTGGTTATTGGCCTGCCTGTTCAGGTTTTCTATTTCTTCCTGTTCCAGTTTTGCTAGTTTGTGGTTTTCCAGAAATGTGTCCACTTCTTCAAGATTGCCTAATTTATTGGCATATAGCTGCTCATAATATGTTTTTAAAATCGTTTGTATTTCCTTCATGTTGGTGGTGATCTCTCCTTTTTCATTCATGATTTTATTAATTTCAATCTTTTCTCTCTTCTTTTTTTTTTTCTCTTTTTAATAAGGCTGGCTATTGGTTTATCTATCTTATTAATTCTTTCAAAGAACCAACTCCTGGTTTTGTTGATCTGTTCCACAGTTCTTCTGGTCTCTATTTCATTGGGCTCTGCTCAAATCTTTATTAACTCTCTTCTCCTGGCTGTAGGATATTTGCTTTTTTTTCCCAGCTCCTTTAGGTGCAAGGTTAGCTTGTGTATCTGAGGTCTTTCCAGTTTTTGGATGGGTGCTTGTATTGCAATGTATTTACCCCTCAAGACTGCTTTTGCTGTATCCCAAAGATTTTGAATGGTTGTATCTTCATTCTTATTAGTTTCCATGAATCTTTTTAATTCTTCTCTAATTTCCTGGTTGAGCCTTTCATCTTTTAGCAGGATGCTCTTTAACCTCCACATGTTTGAGTTTCTTCCAAATTTCTTCTTGTGATTGAGTTCTAATTTCAAAGCATTGTGGTCTGAAAATATGCAGGGGAGAATCCCAATCTTTTGGTATTGGTTGAGACCTGATTTGTGATCCAGTATGTGATCTATTCTGGAGAAAGTTCCATGTGCACTTGACAAGAATGTGTATTCAGTTGCATTTGGATGTAAAGGTCTGTAAATATGTGTGAAATCCATCTGGTCAAGTGTATCATTTAAAGCTCTTGTTTCTTTGGAGATGTTGTGCTTAGAAGACCTGTCAATTGTAGAAAGCATTGTGTTCATGTCACCAAGTATAAGTGTATTATTATCTAAGTATGTCTTAACTTTGGTTATTAATTGATTGATATACTTGGCAGCTTCCACATTCCGGGCATAAATATTGATGATTGTTAGGTCATCTTGTTGGATAGATCCTTTCAGTATGATATAGTGTCCGTGTTCATCTCTCACTACAGTCTTCGGGATAAACTTTAGTTTATCTGATATAAGGATGGCTACCCCTGCTTTCTTTTGAGGACCATTTGAATGGTACATGGTTCTCCAACCTATTATTTTTAGGCTGTCAGTGTCCTTATGTCTAAAATGAGTCTCTTGTAGACAGCACATAGATGGGTCTTGCTTTTTTTTTTTTTTAAAGATTTTATTTATTTATTCATGATAGACACAGAGAGAGAGAGAGAGAGAGAGAGAGAGAGAGAGGCAGAGACAGAGGCAGAGGGAGAAACAGGCTCCATGCAGGGAGCCCGACATGGGACTCGATCCTGGGACTCCAGGATCATGCCCTGGGTCAAAGGCAGGCCCTGAACCACTGAGCAACCCAGGGATCCCAGGTCTTGTTTTTTTATCTAGTCTGAAACCTGCGCCTTTTTTATGGGGTCATTAAGTCCATTCACGTTCAGAGTTACTATTGAAAGATATGGATTTAGTGTCATCATGATACCTATTCAGTCCCTGTTTTTGTCGATTGTTCCCCTGGACTTCCTCTATTACAGAATCCCTCTTATCATTTTTTGCAGAGCTGGCTTCATGGTCACATATTCTTTCAGTTTCTGCCTATCTTGGAAGCTCTTTATCTCTCCTTCTATTCTGAATGACAGCCTTGCTGGATAAAGTATTCTTGGCTGCATGTTCTTCTCATTTAGGACCCTGAATAAATCCTGCCAGCCCTTTCTGGTCTGCCAGGTCTCTGTGGAGAGGTCTGCTGTTAATCAGAAATTTCTCCCCATAAAAGTTAGAGATTTCTTGTCTCTTGCTGCTTTAAGGATCTTCTCTTTATCTTTGGAATTTGCAAGTTTCACTATTAAATGTCGAGATGTTGAGCGGTTTTTATTGATTTTAGGGGAGGGGGATCTCTCTATTTCCTGGATCTGAATGCCTGTTTCCCTCCCCAAATTAGGGAAGTTCTCAGCTATGATTTGTTCAAATACATATTCTGGACCTCTGTCCCTTTCAGCACCCTGAGGAACCCCAATTAAATACAGATTTTTCCTTCTGAGGCTGTCAATTTATTTCCCTTAACCTATCATCATGATCTTTTCATTGCTTTTCTCTTTTTTCCTCAGTTTCCCTCCTTGCAATCAACTTGTCTTCTATGTCACTCACTCGTTCTTCTACCACATTAACCCTCATCGTTAGGACCTCTCATTTGGATTCCATCTCATTTAATTGCTTTTTAATTTCTGCCTGATTAGATCTAAATTCTGCAGTCATGAAGTCTCTTGAATCCTTTATGCATTTTTCTAGAGCCACCAGTAGCTTTATAATTGTGCTTCTGAATTGTCTTTTTGACATTGAATTGTAATCCAAATTTTGTAACTCTGTGGGAGAGAGGTGTTTCTGATTCTTTCCTTTGAGGTGAATTTTTACTTCTTGTCATTTTGCTCAGTGCAGAGTGGTTAAAAACAAGTTGTGCTGGGAAAAGGAGAGAAAAAGAGAAGAGAAAAAAGAAAATAAAAGAAAAAAAGGGGGGGAAGCAAACAGAAAACAAAAAGCAAAGGCAGTATCGTCTGATTCTATATACTGTAAATCCCTCTTCGTCCAGTGCTGCTTGGTCAAGAACTTGCTTTATTTATTTATTTATTTATTTATTTATTTATTTATTTATTTATTCATGGGAGACAGAGAGAGACAGGCAGAGGGAGAAGCAGGCTCCATGCAAGGAGCCTGACGTGGAACTCAATCATCGGTCTCCAGGATCACACCCTGGGCCAAAGGCGGCACTAAAGCACTGAGCTACCTGGGCTGCCTAAGAACTTGTTTTTCCCTTCTCCGTCTAGCTGGTCTTCTGGGGGAGGGGCCTGCTGTGCTAATTTTCAGGTGTCAGCACTTGGGGGAGCAGCTCTGCCCCCTGCCTGGTGCAGGGCTCAGTGGGGGTTGTTTACCCCGTGAGGCCCCAGAAGGAACAACTCCAGTGGCAGCGGCCAGCTCTGGAGCCCTGGAGTCAGCTCCTGCAGTAACTACGGAGCTCTCTGTCTGCAGGGCCTGGATGCTCCGGGGATGGAGGGGGCTGATCTGCACAGCTCGGGGCCGCCCGGCAGCAGGAGCGTCCTTGCCCTTCTGGGCCCTCCCGGCCTCTGCCTGTCCCGGGGGGAGGCTGGATCCTGGGCTGTGTCCCTGGCGCCCTGGGCTCCCGGGCCTGCGCTGTTGGATTCGGGCTCCTGGCCGCGCAGCCCCCCTCCGCGGAGCCGCCGCCTGAGCCCCTCTGAGCTGCTCCCGGGTGCTGCCGTGTGCGCTGCAGCCCTTTAGGGAGCTCGGCACACTCTCCCAGGGGCACAGGTGTCTGTTAGTGTCCCAGGGAGCCTGAGGGCATCCCCGCCCTCCTGGGGTCCTGCTCTAACTCCCTACGAGCACCTTTTAGCCCAGGACGATTGGTGCAGCTCCTGCTTCTCTGGGACGGGGCTCTCCTGTCCTGGGGACACTCGCCCCGGCCTTAGCCCGGCTCCTCGTGGGGCCCCTCCCCCTTGGATGCTTTTTCTTTCTTTCTTTCTTTCTTTCTTTCTTTCTTTCTTTCTTTCTTTCTTCTTTCTTTCTTCTTTCTCTTTCTTCTTTTCTTTCTTTTTCCCATCTTCCTACCTTGATAGAACAACTTCCAGCTGTTCTCTCTTTAAATCTCAGGCCGAATCCATAGTTTTTCAGGATGATTTGAAAGTTATCTGGGTAATTTGGTGGGGACAGGTGACCTGGGGACCCTACTCTTCCGCCATCTTGCCCCCTCCTCTGGCTTCTCATCTACACTAATTAAGTGAACATGCTAAAGTCTTTTCTAGGACAAAGTTTGGTTGTATCCTTTTAAAAAATAAGCAACCACTTAAATTTATTTTGAACTTCATCTATTGCTTTATCAGAAATAAACTAAATTAAGGTTATTATACCATCTCTTTTAAAAATTAGTTATGATTTCTTTAAATCGCTAGTTTGGGGTTGATATTATAGTTTTGCCTTAAAGAATTTTCTATTCATTTCTGAAGAGGTGAATTAAACACTGTCTTTCAAATTTTGATATGCAAAAAAAATCTCTTAGGAGATCTTGCTTAAAAAATGCAGATACTAAAAAAAAAATAAAAATAAAAAATGCAGATACTGACTCAGTGAGTCAAGGGTGGGGTCTAAAATTTGGCATTTTTTGCAAGCCCCCAGGGAATACCAATGCTGTTGGTCTGAGGAATACTCTTTGAGAAGCAAGAGACTGAATTCTACCTACAGTTCAACTCAAAATAACGGGTAAGTTATACTATCCTTACTCTTAAGTGAGGAGGACTATTGTTTCCTAGACAAAGAGGATGATTATGGGTTAAATTTTCAAATTTTAATTACAGTATAATTAATATACCATGTTATATTAGTTTCAGATATACAATTTAATGATTAAACAATTCCAATTACCTGGTGCTCATCACAAGTTCACTCCTTAATCTCATCACCTATTTTACCTACCCCCACTCCCCATACCCACCTCTGGTAACCATCAGTTTGGTCTCTGTAGTTAAGAGTCTCTTTCTTGGTCTATCTCTCTCTCTTTTTTTCTTTGTTTTTTGTTTGTTTGTTTGTTTTATTTTGTTTCTTAAATTCTACATGTGAGTGAAACCATATGGTATTTGTCTATCTCTGACATATTTTGCTTAAAATTATACTCTCTAGCTCCATTCATGTTCTTGCAAATGGCAAGATTTCATTTATTTTTATGGCTAAATAATATTCTATAGTGTGTGTGTGTATATACATGTTTATATACCTGTATATACATTCATCAATTGATGGATACTTGTGCTGCTTCTTTTTTTGGCTATTGTAGAGATAATGCTGCAATAAACATAAGGATGCATGTATCCCTTTGAATTAATGCTTTTATATTTTTGGGGTAAACACTATGAATTGAATTCTGCCCCCCATAATTCATATATTGAAGTCTTACCCCCCAGTACCTCAGAATGTGACCTTTTGAGCAATATTTTCACTATAGATATAATTAGTTAAGATCAAACTGGAATATGATGGGCCCTACCCTGTATGATTGATATTCTTATAGAAAGGGGGAAATTGAACACAGATATGCAAACAAGAGAATATCATGTGAAAATGAAGACAAGATTGGGGTATTGCTGTTAGAATCAAAGAGCACTAACGCTGGCCAGCAAACCACCAGAAGCTATGGGTGAGGCCTGGAACAGATTCCCACTCGCAGTCCCCAGAAAGAATGCAGTTTCTACCTTGTTATGTCAGCGCTAAGAAACTCACACAAGTGTGTTGCATATTCACATTCCAACAACATCACAAAATTCCCTATGAGAAGGTCTTAGAGCTCCCTACCTCATTTTGTATCTTTTAAATGGCAGGTAGTATTGGGAGGATCACTCACTATTCCTTAATTAATACTTGCCTCATCACCTTTCTTTTCATTCATTTTACTTGGGTCTGTTCCCTTACAGCATCACCATCATTTCTGTTCATGGACAACAGCAACATGATCATGGGCTTGCAGTACCTGCTTGCTCTTCTTTCAGGGGATACACCTGTACCTTTCCTTACCTGCACACCAAAGCCTCCCTGTGCTCCCCACTAAAGCCTTCTCCCCCATGCAGGCTTTTTTGGCTAGCTGTGTTTCTGTGTCTATGTATGTATGTATGTTTACACTCTTGGTTTATGCTCTCTTGTGTTCATCATAGTCTCGTGGTGGCTGTCCTACATCTCTTTGATGGACACAATTCTGAGGATGACCCCAAGATTCAGTCCCTTGATTATTCAATCAGATGCTAATGTAGGGGCTGCTGTGGAGAGATTTTTCTAGATGTAATTGATACCAATGTTATATGTGGGCTTGAACCAATCACGAAAGCCCTTTAAAGGTAGAGGTGTTTTCTCAAGCTGCAGCAGAAAAGGAAATTAGCCTGTAAGCGTAAGAAGGATTTGACATACTGTTGCTAGCTGGAAAATTTGGGAGGCAGGAGGGTGGTGTACTTGTCAAAGAATGCAGATGGCCTCTAGCAGTCGGGAGCAGCCCCTGACTGGCAGCCCTCAAGGAAACAGGGACCTCAGTACTACAGCCACAAGAAACTAAATCCAAAAGCTTCTTATCTTGATGAAGTCCCAATAGTTCATTTTTGCTTCTGTTTCTCTTGCCTTCATTGATGTATCTTGCAAGAAGTTACTGTGGCCAAGTTCAAAAAGGGTGGTGCCTGTGTTCTCCTCTAGGATTTTGATGGAATCTTGTCTCACATTTAGATCTTTCATCCATTTTGAGTTTATCTTTGTGTATGGTGCAAGTGGGAAATATCAGAAAGGGAGACAGAACATGAGAGACTCCTAACTCTGAGAAATGAACTAGGGGTGGTGGAAGGGGAGGTGGGCGGGGAGTGGGGATGACTGGGTGACGGGCACTGAGAGGGGCACTTGATGGGATGAGCACTGGGTGTTATTCTATATGTTGGCAAATTGAACACCAATAAAAAATAAATTTATTTTAAAAAAAAGAAATAAACTAAATCCATGCACTTGGATGAACTTCGAAACAGATTGTCCCTAGTTTCCAGATAAGAGCCCCATCCAGAAAACACTTTGATTTAGATCTGCAAGACTCAGAGCAGAGAACCCAGATGAGCCCACTTGAACTTCTGCCCTATAGAACTCTGAAATAATGAATGGGTGTTTTTTTATGTTGCTTCATTTGTGTAAATTTGTTATACAGCAATCAATAACAAATACACTTTCCAAACTGACAAAGGCTCAGAGGGCATTGAGGCTCCTCCCACCTTCTCTACAACAGAGCAGACAAGGCACTGCACTCCACACAGGACCTTTCCACAGACTGATGGAGCTTCAGTGATCATGTGTTTTGCTGTGTCCTAATGGTTGCTATGGTTTTCCTGTGCTTGCTGTTGAAAACCTACCACACAGATAATCACGATGCTTTCTGTAACAAGGTCTCCTATCAGTTGAAAATAAGTGAGACCCTGTGAATATATATAATTTGAAAATAGTTCAACTGTAGTCAAATTAAATGACTTGACTAATTAGCATCAATTCTTAGATGTCAAAATAATGAGTGGAAGAAAAATAATAACTAAAGAAAATCACCTTGCTGCTGCTAAAATCAAAGCTCATCTGCTGATTTTTATACAGCTGTTAAGTTCCGTCCCAGAAGATAAGCATGCTACTGCTTTGACATGGACACCAGTGGAAAACTCAACTAATTCAGTCCACTCCTACCTAATCAGGAACTGAGGCTCTACCTCCCTGGCCTGATCCAAGCCTCCCACCCTCTACTGAGGGGCACTCATATTTAGAGCTGCAGATTGGCAACTATAGGTGAGGGGTTCCAAGGGATGCATTGCTAAATCCAGACTTGAGAGGTGCTCATCTTCTGAGTCCTGTCTACCCTGCTTCTACTCCTGATGGCTGGTCTCCCTGCCTTACCCTCCTTCCACCTCTCTCCTTTTAGCATCTTTTTACTTACTTTGCTCTCCTTGGTGCTTTTTAAACATACCTGTCTGGGCAGCCTTGGTGGCCCACTGGTTTAGCGCCGCCTTCAGCCCAGGGTGTGATCCTGGAGACCTGGGATGGAGTGCCACATCGGGCTCCCTGCTTGGAGCCTGCTTCTCCCTCTGCCCCGCCTTCTCTCTCTCTCTCTCTCTGTCATGAATAATCTTTTAAAAAAAATAAATAAACGTAACTGTCTCTGTAGGCATGCTTCTGAGAATATGGGCTCAAAATTTCTTTGCTTGTTTCTGCTCAGTAGGCTGGGAGAAGAAATGGCAAGTGAGATGGGGGAGCCTGGGAGAGCAAATCCCAGTCACCAACTGGTGAGACATGCCCCACCAATGAATGTGTGTAACATAGGCCTACCCTTGACCAGAATGCCACCTTGAGCAAGTTGACGCTTTCCCTGTTTTTAACATCGAGTTATTCACCCTTAAGATTAGGATAATACTAGCACCCATTTCACAGACTTATTGTGAGAGATTGACAAAGCAATACAAGTAAATTGATCATCATATTTTATGATGGGTATATGGTAAGTAGTAAGCAAACATTAGCTATTTTAACTATTAAATATGTCACATAAAAATAGTGTGACTTCAAAAAAAATAATGTGACTTTATTATGCAAATGTCTAAAATATTTTTTTTCCTCAATCACTGTCGCTTTTTTGTCTCATTTTATTTGGACTATTTCGAGAGTCATGAAATGCAAGGACCCCTGGGCATAAGTCAAAAATGGTAGAATGAAGCCTCTGCGCTGTCTTTTGTTATTTGTGTGCCTAGGGGACTCCCTGACTCTCCTGCTCTGGCTCTCTCTGTCCCCAGATCAAGCATAGTAGACCTGTAGCTCCCACAATGCCCATGAAAGCAAACTTTACCCTGCAGAGGGCCACTCCAAGAGAGGTTTGCCAGTGTATCCTCCTTTCAGGTGCACCCTCTTTGCCTGTACAGAGGAAGCGAGGGACCTGTCTGAGGTCACAACATGTCAGTGAAGGTTAAACACTGCATGGCTTCTGAGCTAGAGGACTTTGTTTTTTGTTTTGTTTTGTTTTGTTTTACTTACTTTGGCATGCATAACATGAAGGGAGGTGGCAAGTTTCTAAAAACTGCAAACGTTCTGAAAGCAGAAGAAGAAGGGTTTCTTTCAGTGTGGACTTTCATATTGTCAGTTTATTACCTCCTTGGCTTTTATTTAAATCAGGGGTTTTAAAAGCAAGACAGGATGTCTGACTTTAAGTGTGATCCCAAAAGAATGGCATTTAGCACTTTCCTTCCTCTTTAGGCAGTTCCTAACTACTTGCAGTCAAACTTTAGCCCTTGGTATTGCACAGAAGTCGCTCTCACAAATCAATGACATTCTGAGCTGCAAAGCCAAAATTTACTTTACAATCTCTCTGTGACTTCTCGGTGGTATTTGGTCTGTAAAGCCTTCTCTTCTCTCGCCTCTTGCCAGAACATTCTTTTGGCTTTTCTCCCCTCCTCTGCTCCAGGAGGCCAGGGATGTGCTGGGGCAGGCTCAAATTCAATTGTTCCATTTTCAGGCATTTTGCTAGCCATTTAATGTTGCGTCGGTGTTTGAAATTGGCAAGTGTATGACTCAGGGCCTTTTTTTCCCTTTCCCATAGAGCTAGTGTTAAACCACTGCCAGCATACCACTCTGCTCAAAGCTCATCTTCCTCAGCCCACTTCTTAAATACTGGGATTCAGTACATTTCTGGCATCAGGTGTCTTCTGTTTATACCCTGTCCCATGACTGATTCTTTCTGCACTTCCCTTCTGCACACGTCTGTGTGTGAATGATTCCCATACTTACCTTTCTTTTCTCTTATGTCCAGACTTATAAAACCAACTATTGTCCAGTTATTCTCTGAGTGCTGAACATCCAAACTCAACTTACACATCCACGTATGCAAGCATGCACAGGCCCCTGCTTGTTTGCCGTGAGGGATGATGCCATATCTGCTGAAAGCCAGGAGGGCACTTCCCTCCACCTGCCCCTCTTTGGTTAACATCCAGCCCTCTACCATTCCTAGTTCCTGAAGAGCTCTTGAATCTGTCTTGAAACCTGCAATGACCAAGCATCATCCCCGCCTCCGCACCAGCCTCCTGCCAAGTCCTTTAATATCTACTCTTAACACCCCCCCACCATTGTTTTACTATGTGGTAGAAAGATGACATGTTTGACAGTGCAAATCAGTGTCCTCCTGCTTAAACTCTTCCGGTGGCTTCTCAGTCTTCTGAATGAGAAGTCCTTGGCAGCTTTCCATGGCTCCCTGTCTAGCAGGTCAGCGGCAACCCCTTACCTCTCTCCCCAGCAGAGTCCATCTTGCCAGGGCCTGTGCAGGGAGCTGCCTCTGGCCAGAGCCCTGTTCTCCACATCTGCTTCCATACCCTTTCACCACCAGATGGACACCCGTCATTCTTCATTCTCAACCTAAATGCTACTCACTCAGGATACCTTCCCCTCTTCCCCCAGGTCATAGGAAATCCTGGCTACAGTGTCCAGCAATACCCACATCTTCCCTTTTATAACACTTGTCACAGCTCTTATTGCTTATGACATGTCTGATATCTGGAAGGTGGAGACTGTCCTGTACACATTCGGTGCCAGCCCTTAGAACTGGCCCCATGTCAAAGTCATGGCTTCTCTAATCCATTCCCCCTTTTGTTGTCAGGAGCTCTTCCCTTGGGTCAGGCCCTCTTGGATTTTGCATCAGGTTGATAGTTGCCTTTAAGCCTTCAATCGCTTTGCCATCCAGACCATTTCCCACATGGTTTCCATAATTCCAAAGTACAAAATTGATTGTTATTCCTCTTCTAAAATATTGTATAATGAGAAACACAATTCTTGGGCATACCAGCAGAAAGCTAGGTGACCAGGTCTGCCTGTTGTCCCCTTAGCATGTTCCTTTGCACTGTTCAGGTCACAGCACTCAACACCCACAATCCAGTGTCTCAACTTAACCCTCACTTTGGCAACTCCTTTCTCATATCTTCAGGCTTCATCTCCTCCAGGATGCATCATCAGTCCTCAGAGTCTGGTCAGAGACCCCTCCCTGGTGTGTCCCAGTACCCAGACATCACCCTGGGGCACACTTGCTGGTTTGAGGCAAGAATCCTCCTGTAAGTGTCTTATGCCCCAGCTGGGTGCAGTAACAGGCACAGAATAGATGCTCAATGCAAGTTGTTGACTAGCTGCCATAAAAGATGAGAATTGTGTGCATGGAACTAGCCATGGCTCCTTAAAACAAAGCAAGGAGCTCATATTTTATCCTTTCAAAATATATCCTGTATTTCACCCTTGTGGTGTGACTTTCACAAAGCTAAGCTTCTTGACAGCCACAGAGGGGCACAGCCTCCCTGATTTCAAAGTCAAAGTCACTCACTGAAAGGCATATATTTTTAAACTTTTTATTATAATCACGCAGTGCTTAAGTGTACTCCTTAATCCCCATCATCTATTTCACCCATCCCCCTACCCACCTCCCCTCTGGTGACCACCAGTTTGTTCTCTGTAGTTAAGAGTCTGTTTCTTGGTTTGCCTCTCTCTTTTTTTCTGTTTGCTCATTTATTTTGCTTGTTATTTTGTTTGTTTCTTAAATTCCACATGAATAAAATATGGTATTTGTTTTTCTATGACTTAATTCACTAAGCATTATATTCTTTAGCTCTATCCATGTTGTTTTAAATGGCAAAGTTTCCTTCTTTCTTAAGGCTGAATAATATTCCATTGTGTGTATATATACATATATATGTACACATGTGTACATATATGAGCATATATACATACATATATGATCACCTCTTCTTTATTCATTCATCTACTGATGGACACTTGGGCTGCTTCTATAATTTGGCTACTGTAGATAATGCTGCTATAGTAGTGCAATTGCTGGACCATAGGGTAGTTCTACTTTTTAACTTTTTGAGGAAACTCCATGATGTTTTCCACAGTGGCTGCACCAGTTTGTATTCTTACCTGAGTGTTCCTTTTTCTTCTCATCCTCACCAGTATCATTTGTTCTTGTGTTTTTTATTTTAGCCATTCTGATAGGGTGAGGTATACCTCATTATAGTTCTGCGATTTGTTGTTGGGCATCAGTTCATGTGTCCATTGGCCATCTGGATGTCTTCTTTGAAGAAATGTCTGTTCATGCTTTCTGTCCATTTTTAAATTATATATTTGTTTTTTTGAGGGTTAAGTTTTATAAGTTCTTTATATATTTTATATATTATATTAACTCTGTATCAGACACATCACTTTCAAATATCTTCTCCCATTCGGTAGGTTGCCTTTTAGTTTTGTTGGTTGTTTCCTTTCCTGTGCAGGTTTTTATTTTTCATAAAGTCCCAGTAGTTCATTTTTGCTTTTGTTTCCCTTGCCTCAGGAGACATAGCTAAAATAAAATTGCTCCAGCCAATGTCAGAGAAGTAACTGCTTGTGTTCTCTCCTAGAATCTTTGTGCTTTCAGGTCTCATAGGTTTTTAATCCGGTTTTAATTTAGTTTTGTGTATGATATAGGAACTGATCCAGTTTCATTCTTTTGCATGTTACTGTCCAATAACCTTGTCCAAATGGTTTTCCCAACACTATTTGTGTTGAAGAAACTGTCTTTCCCATTGTATATTCTTTCCTGCTTTTTTTGAAGATTAATTAATCATATAATTGTGAGTTTATTTCTGGATTTTCTATTCTGTTCCATTGATCTCTGGTCTGTTTTTATGCCTGTGTCATACTGTTTTTATCATTACAGCATTGTAATACGACTTGAAGTCAGAATTGTGATGCCACCAGCTTTGCTTTGCTTTTTTAAGATTGCTTGGGGTATTCATGGTCTTTTGTGGTTCCATACAAATTTTAGGATTGTTTGTTTTAGTTCTATGAGAAATGTTGTTGGTATTTTGATAAGGATTGCATTAAATACATAGGTTGCCTTGAGTAGTATAGACATTTTAATAATGTTCTTTCAATTCATGAGCATGGAATGTCTTTCCATTTCTTTGTGTCATCTTGAATTTCTCTCATCAGTGTTTTTATAGTGTTCAGAGTACAGGTCTTTCACCTCTTTGGTTAGGTTTATTCCTAGGTATCTTATTATTTTTGGCAACATTGTAAACAAGATTATTTACTTAATTTCTCTTTCTGCTGTTTCATTATTGGGGTATAGAAATGCAACAGATTTCTGCACATTGATTTCATATTCTGGGACTACTGAATTTGCTTATCAGTTCTAGAAGTTTTTTGATGGAGACTTTTCACTTTATATAGTATCATGTCATCTGCAAATAATTAAAGTGTTAGTTACTTATTTCATACCAGTATGGATGCTCGTTCTTTCTTTCTTTCACTCTTTCTTTCTTTCACTCTTTCTTTCTTCTTTCTTTCTTTCTTTCTTTCTTTCTTTTCTTTCTTCTTTCTTTCTTTCTTTCTTTCTTTCTTTCTTTCTTTCTTTTCTTTCTCTCTTCTTTCTCTTTCTTTCCTTCTTTCCCCTTCCTTCTTTCCATCCTTCCTACCTTCTTTTTTTCCTTCTTTCCTTTTGTCTGCTGTGGCTAGGACTTCCATTTCTATACTGAATACAAGTGGTGAGAGTAGCTTCACAGATGACATGATACTGTATAAGAAGAACATAAAAGACTCCATCTCAAAATTGCTAGAACTCATACAACAATTCAGCAATGTGACAGGATATAAAATCAATGCCCATCAATCAGTATTTCAGTGCATTTCCATACACTAACAATGAGACTGAAGAAAGAGAAATTAAGAAATCAATCCTATTTACAATTGCACCCAAAACCATAAGATACCTAGGAATAAACCCAACCAAAGATGTAAAGGAACTGTACCCTAAAAAATTACAGAACACTTCTGAAAAAATCGAGGAAGACACAAAGAGATGGAAAAACATTTCATGCCCATGGATTGGAAGAATAAATATTGTGAAAATGTCTATGCTACCCAGGGCAATTTTTTTTTTTTTTGTACCCAGGGCAATTTACACATTCAATGCAATCCCTATCAAAACACCATGGACTTTCTTCAGAGAGTTGGAACAAATAATCCTAAGATTTGTGTGGAACCAGAAAAGACCCCGAATAGCTTGGAATATTGAAAAAGAAAACCAATGCTGGGAGCATCACAATGCCGGATTTCAAGCTATGTTACAAATATGTGATCACCAAGACAGTGTGGTACTGGCACAAAAACAGACACACCGATCAGTGGAACAGAATAGACAACCCAGAAATGGACCTTCAACCTTATGGTCAATTAATCTTCAAAAAAAGCAGGAAATAATATCTACTGAGAAAAAGGCTGTATTTTCAGTAAATAGTGTTGGGAAAATTGGACAGCCACATGCAGATGTATGAAACTGGACTACTTTCTTACACCATAAACAAAGATAAACCCAAAGTGGATGAAAGATCTAAATGTAAGACAGTAATCCATTAAAATCCTAGATGAGAACACAGGCAGCAACTTTTTGAACTCAGCTGCAGTAACTTCTTGCAAGACAGGTCTCCAAAGGCAAGGGAAACAAAAGCAATAATGAATTATTGGGACTTCATCAAGATAAAAGTTTCTGCACAATGAAGAAAACACTCAACAAAACTAAAAGATAACCTACAGAATGGGAGACGATATTTGCAAATGACATATCAGATAAAGAGCCAGTATCCAAGATCTGTAAAGAATTTGTCAAACTCAGCACCCAAAAAACATACAATCCAGCCAAGAAATGAGCAGAAGACATGAACAGACATTTCACCAAAAAAAAAAAGACCTACACATAGCCAACAAGAACAAGCATATGAGAAAATGCTCCGCATCACTGGCCATCAGGGAAATACAAATCAAAACCACAATGAGATACCACCTCACACCAGTGAGAATGGGGAACATTAACAAGATAGGAAACAACAAATGTTGGTGAGGATGTGGAGAAAGGGGAACCCTCTTGCTCTGATGGTGGGAATGTGAACCGGTGCAGCCACTCTGGAAAACTGTGTGGAAGTTCCTCAGAGTTAAAAATAGAGCTACCCTATGACCCAGCAATTGCACTGCTGGGGATTTACCCCAAAGATACAGATCCAGTGAAACAGCAGGACACCTGCGTCCCAATGTTTATAGCAGCAATGTCCACAATAGCCAAACTGTGGAAGGAGCTTCAGTGTCTATCGAAAGATGAATGGATAAAGAAGATGTGGTCTATGTATAAAATGGAATATTACTCAGCCATTAGAAGTGACAAATACCCACTATTTGCTTCGATGTGGAGTGACCTAGACTGTATTATGCTGAGTGAAATAAATCAATCAGAGAAGGACAAACATTATATGGTCTCATTCATTTGGGGAATATAAAAATTAGTGAAAGGGAATAAACGAAAAGGAAAGAAAATGAGTGAAAATATCAGTGAGGGTGCAAAACATGAGAGACACCTAACTTTGGGAAATGAACAAGGGGTAGTGGAAGGGGAAGTGGGCGGGAGGTTGGGGTGACTGGGTGATGGGCACTGAGGGGAGCATTTGGCGGGATGAGCACTGGTTTTTATGCTATATGTTGGCAAATTGAACTCCAATTTAAAAAATTAAAAAAAAAAAAGGGCACGTGATATGATGAGCACTGGGTGTTTATGCATCTGATGAATTATTGAATGCTCCTCATGAAACTGAGAAGTGGTATTTGTCTGCCTCTTGATTCTAATTAAAAATAAAATATGTAGAAAAAAAGAAAAATACACAGATGATTATTTTATCTTCTGAGAGTGTTGAAAATGTGTCTGAGCTCAGAAACCACAGAGGGGCGAGAAACAATAAATTGACTATATAAAATTTGAAAGAAAAAAAAAAGAGATTCCTAACTCTGGGATACAAAGGGTTGCAGAAGGGGAAGTTGGTAGGGGATGGGGTAAGTGGGTGATGGGCATTAAGGAGGGCACATGATGGGATGAACACTGGGTATTAGTTTGGCAAATTGAATTTAAATAAAAAAAAAAAGTGAGAGTGAAATATCCTTGTCTTGTTGCTGAGCTTCGGGGAAAAGCTCTCAGTTTTTCCCCACTTAGGATAATGTTAGTTATGAATTTTTTATATACACCTTTATTACTTTGAGATATATTCCTCTTTAACTTATTTTGTTGAGGTTGTTTTTTATTTTATGAATGGACATTGTACTTTGTCAGATGCTTTTTCTGCATCTATTAAACTGATCATATAGTTCTTACTTTTTCTCTTATTAATGTTATGTAATGCATTGATTAATTTGCAAATATTGAACCATCCTTGCAGCCCAGGATTAAATCTCATTTGATCATAGTGAATGATTTTTTTTTTTTTTTAATGTGCTGTGGGATCCAGTTTGCTAGTACTTTGCTGAGGATCTTTGCATCTGTGTTCATCAGAGATATTGCCCTGTAAGCTCTCTCTTTTTTGTGTTTGCTGTCTTTATCTAATTTTGGCATCAGGGTAATGATGGCCTCATAGAATGAATTTGGAAGTTTTCCTTCCTCTTCTATTTTTCTTAAGAGTTTTAGAGGAATGGGCATTAACTCCTATTTAAATATTTGGTAGATTTTGTCTGTGAAGCCATCTGGTCCTGGAGTTTTCTTCATTGGGAGTTTTTTGATTACTGATTCAATTTCTTTGCTAGTAAATATTCAAATTTTCTATTTTTTCTTGGCTCACTTTTGGGAAGTTATATGTTTCTAGGAATTTATTTCTTCTAGGTTGTCCAATTTGTTGGCATAGTTTTTCATAATATTCTCATAACTGTTGGTGTTTCTGAGATGTTTGTTGATATTTGTCCTCTCTAATTTGTTATTTTATTTACTCAGGTCTTTTCTCTCCCTTTTTTTTTCTTCTTTTTTTCCCTTGTTATGTCTGGCTAGAGGCTTATCAAATTTATTGATTTTTTTCAAGGAACTACCTCTTGGTTTCATGGATCTGTTCTTTTGGGGTTTTTCCTTTAGTTTCTATATCATTTATTTATCCTCTAATCTTTTATTTCCTTCCTTCTGCTGGTTTTAGGTTTTGTTTTTCTTTTTATAGCTCCTTTAGTTGCAAGGTTAGGTTGTTTATTTGAGATTTTCCTTGCATCTTGAGGTAGCTTTTATCACTATAAACCTCTTTAGAACCACTTTTGCTACATCCCAAAGATTTTGAACCATTGTGTTTTGTTTTTTTCCATTATTTTAAAAAAATTTCTTCTTTTATTTCCTGGTGACTCATTCATTCCTTTAGTAGCATGTTATTTAGCCTCCATGTATTTGTGGTCTTTCCAAACTTTTTTTCTCATGACTGACGTCTAGTTCATAACAATATGGTCAAAAAGATGCATAATATGATTTTAATCTTCTAAAATTTGTTGATTTATTCTGGAGAATATTTCATATGCACTTGAAAAGAATGTGTATTCTGTTATTTTAGACTGGAACATTCTGAATATATTTGTTAAGTCCACCTGATCCAGTGTGTCATTCAAAGCCATTGTTTCCTTGTTAATTTTCTGCTTAGATAATTTGTCTCTTGATGTAGGCATTATTTTTATATTTTTGTATGTTTTGCATAATTATTGATTACTTCCTTTATGTTTACTATTAATAGTTTTATCTATATTGGTGCTCCCATGTTAGGTGCATAAATATTTACAATTGTTATATCTTCTTGTTGGAGTGTCCACTTTATTATTATATAGAGTCCTTCTTTGTCTCTTTGTTTTGAAGTCTATTTTGTCTGATAGAAGTATTGCTACTCTGACTTTCTTTTGACATTCGTTTGCATGATAAATAGTTTCTTCATCCCCTCACTTTCAACATGCAGGTGTCATTAGGTTTAAAATGGGTCTCTTTTAGGCAGCAGATAGACGGATCTTGTCTTTTTATCCATTTTGTCATCCATGTCTTCTGATTGGGACATTTAGTCCATTTACATTCAAAGTAATTATTGGTAGATTTATATTTATTGCCATTTTATTACTTGTTTTGTAGTTTCTAAAGATTTTCTTTGATCCCTTTTTGTCTTTTTCTTTTTCTTGCTTTGGATTTGAATTTCTCTATCTTTATTCTTCGCATATTTATTAGTGGTTTTTGATTTGTGGTTATGATTAGATCTGTATATAACCTCTTCTGCATATTGTAATCTATTTTAACTTGATGATCATTTAAGTTGATCATTTAAGTTCTTTAACTCCTCTCCTCCCCATATTTTAGTTAAATGGTATCATATTTAACATCCTTTTGTTTTGTGAGTACCTTGAAGTGTTTGCCTCCTTTTTTCTCTACTGGGACTTCTATAACATGACTATTATTGCATTTGATGCGTGCTCCAAGTTCCCTAAATCTATTCTTGTTTTGCATGATTCTTTTTCTCTTTTTTGTTCAACTTGATTACTTTCTATTTACTTTGTCATCTAGTCACTAATTCATTTTTCTGTTTCTTCCATCTGCTGTTCATTCTATGGTGGGTATTTCTCATTTCATTTATTGTGCCCTTTATCTCTACTATGTTATTCCTTATTTCTGTGTTAAGGGTCTCACTCATGTGTTCCACTCTTTTCTCAAGTACAGTGAGTGTCCTTATGATCATTGCTTTAATATCCATCAAGCATATACCTTCATATGTTTCAGTTAGATCTCTGACAATAGTCATGTTTTGTTCTTTCATTTGGGACAAATTCCTCTGTCTTCTCATTTTGTCTAAGTCCCTGTGCCTATTTCTCTGTGTTAGGAAAGTCAGCTCATTACAACCAAAGCCATAAAGAGTAGTGTCTTTATGAAGAAGAGATACTATAAGTACCCTGTTGTCTAGTGGTATCTCCAGTTCCTCAGGCCTGGTGCTTCCGGGAGTGTCTCCAATGTGTGCTGCATTCACTGTGCTGTTGTGTCCTGACCACCTTATCCTGCTGGCCAGTCATTTGCAGAGGCTTCCTTTTCTGTTATGGACAGTGTTTGGTGCCTGGCCTGAATGTGGCATGTTTTAACTAGGAGTGCTGTGATCTGCTTGTGAATTTGATCTTGTCACCCCTGCCACTGGAACTGAAGCCTCACAAAAATCCTGGGTCGGGAGATGGGGTGTTGGCAGGTATTTGGGCCAGTCTTCTTGGAGAGGGGGCTTGCTGCAATGGTACTGAGGCAAACATGACTGGAAAGGGCAGTTCTACCAGAGCATGGGGAGGAGGGGAACTTGGTGTAAGCAAAGTAGAATGTGTCAAGTTGTGCTGGTTCCTTTAGGTGGCTCTGTGCTTAGGCTAAGGCACAGGGGGGCAAATAGTGCTGGCCAGTTGCTTTTCTCCCAGAGAAGTCTCTCCATGAACACTGCCTCTCTGGCACATGCTCCAAGAGGAACAACAAATGTCCCCACTGTGTACCCTAGGCACTCTTCAGATCCCTTTTTCAATGCTGTATGTCCATGGACTGTTTGTCTGCCTTTTTCCCATGAGCAGCCCCAATGTCCTCTGAGCTCTTCCAGAGCCAAGAACAATGACCTTTCAAACTCTAGGCCTTAAGCCCCACTGGTTGCAAGAACTCATGAAATTCAGGCCCTCTCACTTTCCAAACCAATTGCTGTGGGGATTTGTTTCAGCAATGCATTCCTCTTCTGTTAGTCTGCCTGTTGCCCTCCTCTATGACTGCAGCTTCCTCCTCACCGCAGGTGCTGTGTTTCATTTCTCTCCCAAGCCATGTCTCCATACTTCTACCTTTTTCAGTGTGGCCTCTTCTCTACCTTTAGTTGTAGAGATTGTTGTCAGTCTTGAGATCTATTTCTGGGGTATTTGGGATAGTTACCTAGTTTTATTCATGGAATGAGGTAAGCTTTGGGTCCTGCTATTCTGCTGCCATCTTCTCCTGTCTTCCTGAAAGGCATATTTTTACAGAAGGCCATATGTACAAGCACAGTGTTTCCCCTCAGTTTGTGTCTATGTGTGTAATGTGGAAAAATTAACATCTTCTTGGTTGTTTACTTTGAAGTCAAGGTGCTGATTCACTTGCTGTGTCAAGAGCATCTTAATTTACCTCCAGACAGAATCTCAGGACCCAGAAGCCCAAATTTTCAAGTGTATCAGTTCATTACACTTACCCCCATTCATCCCATCTCCTCTCATACATCTATTTACATACTTTCTCTTATTTTAAAAATAATTTGAAGAATGTCCATTCTAGAGCCACGGTCTTATTCTGGTACTATAAGGCATTTTTAAAAATTAATGAAGGTCATAGGTCATTCACATATTCTGAGTTTTAACTTTTTGTTCTTTCTCTGTTCCAGGAGCCCACCAGGATCCCACATTACATTTGGTTATCATGTTCCCTAGGTTTCTTTTATCTGTGGCCAATTCTCAAACTTTTTTTGTTTTTGATGATCTTGACCATTTTTAAGAAGGTCCCCCAGTTTGGATTTGTCTGTTATTTTTCTCATAGTTATGCTGAATTTATGGATTATTGGGAGGAAAACCAAGGTAAGGTGCCATTCTCATCACATAATAACAAGGGCATATGCTACCTACATGACTAATCATTATTGATGTTGATCTTGAGCATCTGGTAGAGGGAATACCGTCAGATTTCCCAACTGTGAAGTTATTCTTTCTACCCCCTTCTCATACTGTACATTTTGGAAGGAAATCAGTATTCTTTTGCATGGAGATTCATCTATTCTCTCATACTTTCTTGTGTATTCATTTATTTATATCAGTATGGACTCATGGATATTTATTTTGTGCTCTGGTTTATAGTCTAGTATGATGTCACTTATTTTGTTGCCCAAATTCTGCCAGCTTCGGCCATTGAGAACTCTTACAGTTGGCGCCTATGTTCCTTCCTCAACCCATCATTTGTTTTTTTGAGCACTACAAGATATTCCAAGCTTATCTTATATATTCCCTGCTCCAACTCTAGAATCAGCCACTCCAAAGAACCCTAATTCTTTTAGTCAGAGAATAAGAGAAACCAATATGTAAGTGCTGGATTTGCTCACTTCTCCTGGTGTGCAGCATTTTGTAGTAATGTTCCATTCAAAATATTAAGAATACTCTCCCAGATAGTATTTGTTCTCAATAAACTCAAATTATAAAAGATGTATCTCAAGTCTCTTAGAACTTATTTAGGTTTTCCAACATTAGTACCTCTTTAATAAGATAATTTTTCCTCTTCTTTTGCAAACTAATTCTGCTCTTCATTTCTCCTAACCACATATAAAATTCCAAAAGCATACTTGAAATCTGATATTTGTTTTTACAATGTTTTACAATGTTTAGTCTTACCTTATCCATTACTCAATCTGAAAGAGATTCAGCATCTCCCTTCTAACAAGTGTCCTCATCATAGTGATTATTTCATTTCCTTTATTTGAGTTGATTCAGTTTTGCTAGGACTTTCTTGTTGTCCAGTAACTAGAATGTCAGGCAATTGCACACTGAGGGTGTAAGATGCATCATGATTTTGCAAGTAGGTAAGGTTTTTCTTTCTGAATCATTTCTAGTTCTTCCTGGTGAATCAGAACATTTGGCTGACCTTTCTGGTAGCAGCAGTAGCACATTTAAGTAATGTCTTCAGTAAATGGTTTATAGTGAGTCTGAGGTCCATTTCCTGGATCCTAGCTGAAAGTTCAGAGCTAAGAATCTTTAAAAAATAGCTTAAGCTTCTTTTTTCTTTTTCTAGAGGTGTTATTTTGCTCTTGCTCACATTATTTTTCATCTGCCACTTTCCTCAGCCTTGCTAGACTAAATTACTTCCAAGATTGTATTTAATCACTGGCTATACCTGAAGTGATGCTATGTGTGCAGTATCAGAAATAGATCTGCTAAATACGAGACTTTGCTCTTTCTAAATTAGAGAATCACTTTATATTTATACATTTAACTATGGGATAAGGTTGAAATGCCATAAGAAAATAGGCCTACCCTGATTCTTAAGCTCATAATGATTGTGCAAAATACTGAAAGTACTAGCAGTTTCTCAGGATGAATTTTTGGCTGTGTCTATAGTGAAGGTATATTATATTTTATTCAGCATGCATGAGGTCAATGAATAGGAGAAAGTTACAGAAGGGAAGGACACCAAATACACTTACACAATTTTTTTTTTTTTTTTTTTTTTTTTTTTTTTTTTAGTTTATAATCAAGGACACTGGGAAAATTTTTTCCTGGCAGATATCTTCCTTCCCTTAGAATTTTAAGTCAAGAGATTAATTAAACAAATACTAATTGAGTATCTACTCTGTGCTACATGCATATTTGAGTTTAGGCAGAATACTGAGCTAAGGGAGAACTCCTTCCTCTGATGCTCATCCCTGATGTTTGTCCCCCTGCATCCTCAGAGCTAAGTGCCAACTTGAGAATGTTCACCTGGTTTGGGGCTCTGAGCAAGCCAAAAGCTCTTATCAAGCCTGGCTACTTCATAAGTGAAAGAATCTCAAATTTCTTATCTATAACCTTGAACATCGCTGCAATTGTGTATGAAGTATTTATTTTTAATTTATTTGTGGGATTTTTGTTTGTTTTTTAACTGTCCATCACCACTCGCCTCAGTTTTAAAATTGAAATACACCCTATGTGCAATCATTATCTGCACATTTAAATGTGCCATCTCTGTTGGGCATGAGCCTGCTAAGGTGGTATTTTAAATTCTTATATTTCATGCCAGACACGACAGCCTCAAAGGGAAGCAAGTGATTACCATGGCATTCAAAGATAGAACTCTGAATGCCACAAGCAGAATGTCACTGCTTGCAGGCATAGCTGAAAGTGATTTGGGTAGGGCACATCTCTATTCAAAAAAATTTAGGAATGTAAAATATAACCATATTTTTAATTGTTAAATTAAACCTGCTATATTTCAGGCATTAAAAAAATACCCTGATTCTCAGTCCTCTAGAGCGGATTCTAAACAAGATGGAGATGAGTCTTGGATCTGTGTTGTGCATTAACTTGGACCTACTGGGATTGGATAGGCCATCTTGCAAAGTGAGCCCAGAGTACTAGCAAAAGTCATATTTAATCAGAGAGTTTCACCAGATATCAGGTTGGGGTTCAGAAACATGCTAGTACCTACTTGGTCACAACAAGCAAGGTATCTGGATAAGCTCTGACTCTCAGCTCAAAGCAGAATTCTAGGATGCTCAGTGAGAGCAATAATAGGACCCAGCCCTGCCCTTTTGGCACCCAGAGATAGCATGACTATGTCTCATTTGGGACACACTTTTGTCTTAAACTCAAATTTCACTGTATGTCTTGTGTTCTATCTGGCATCCCTAGTGAGACACCTCCCAGCTAGCAGCAGAGGGAAGATCAAGAAACAAAACTGGCAGGAGAATATGTTCTATCACCCTGGAACAAGGGCCTGAGAGACTACTATGAGAGACAAAACCTGTCCAAAGAGAACCGCCTCCTTGGGCTGCAGGAAATGGAGAGAGCAGAGAATGTCTATGTTCTTTATCTTATCTGAAAGATGTAACTTCAGATAAGGAGGCCAAACTCCTGGAACACCTGATCATCAGTCCTTAGATTCGAATTCCTTGGGTACTAGAGATGGGGACAGCAAAGAGCTTCGGGCTCCCCCTAGAGGCCGAAAGGGAAACAGTTCTTGTACTAGACCGCATCATCACTCATTGTTTCATCTCCAGCTGAAAAAGAGGTGTTCATTGAATAATCTCCCACCTTACAAAGCAATTTTAAAGCCTTCAAATATTAGATATCAGGATACTTAGCAACTGAAGGGCAGATCTGGCATCGGTTATTTACATCTGCATCCATGCTGACTGGCCATTACATACTCAGTATTTGTGCCATATGCCTGGTTAAGCAGTTGTAATATCACTGCTGGTTAGTGGGGCCAGCCTTATAAAGGTGACTGGGTTAGGCATGCAGCAGTCCTGGAATGAAAGGCAGTAAGGCGTGACATTTGGTCCTCAGCTCCCCTGCAGGTTCTCTACATGAGGCAGTACTTATACCTACTGGAGACTTGTTACCTTGTGTGTGATCACATTTGTATGCTGCAGGTTCCCAAGGTCAAGAACACTCTTGTCATCTCTTGGGTCCAGAACACAGTAAATATTTGAAAACCGAATCAGTGAATGGATGGAAGACCGTGTATGTAGTTATTATCTTGAAAAATGAGTAGTTAATACATTTTAATTTGCGGTAAAGCGGGTTGCCCCATGTTTTCCCATCCATTGAATCAACAGCATTTATTGCTTCCTTGAGAACAGAATTGCCATTGTTCAATGTTTAGTTTCAACTACACTTCTCGGAGTCCATAATGTTGAAATCCTGGCTTTCACAGATCCAGAGACAAATTTGAAAATCTGAGATGAGCTTCACTATGAGCCATAGTGCATGACAGTCCTAAGATTTGAGAATTCCTACCTGACCCGAATTTTTGTGTGAGAAGATGCATGAAGAGAGAGAGAAATGCAGACACAATTGTCCTTGGTGGTGGTGGTAACATCCAGACAGTTTTGGGAAACCTGAGAACATTGGGGGTGGTGCTAGTTCAGCATAACACATTCAGAAAGGGGAGTTCAGAGGGGGGAGGAGATGGAGGATGGGGCAGGGCATAGAAGCATGGCTATAGGAAGTAGAGATTTTACACCAGGTTTTAGGATCTGGAGAAAGGGGAACCCTCTTACACTGTTGGTAGGAATGCAAACTGGTGGAGCCACTCTGGAAAACAGTATGGAGGTTCCTTAAAAAGTTAAAAATAAAACTACCTTATAATCTGGCAATTGCACTACTAGGTACTTACCCCCCAAATACAAAAATAGTAAATCAAAGGGATACATATACCCTGATTTTTTGGCAACATTATTGACAATAACCAAATTATGGAAAGAGCCTGAATGTCCATTTACTGAAGAATGGAATATATATATCATATATATATATAATATATGATCATTGAATAATATACAGATTTCATTATAATTTGCCATTTGCAACAACATAGATGGAGCTAGAGAGTATTATGCTAAGTGAAATAAGTCAGAGAAAGACAAATACCATATGATTTCACTCACATGTGGAATTTAAGAGAAAAAACAAACATGGTGTGGGAAAGAGAGAAAAACCTAGAAACAGGCCCTAAACCATAGAAAGCAACCTGATGGTTACCAGAGGGGAGGTGGGCAGGGGGATACGCTAGATGGGAGATGGGGATTAAAGAGTACACTTGTGATGAGCACTGGGTATTGTATTGGAGTGTTGAATCACTATATGTACACCTGAAACTAATATTACCTGTATGTTAACTAACTGGAATTTAAATACAAACTTAAAAAAGTAAGTTTTTACACAGGAATAAAAAAACATATATTCACCTGTAGGTAGGTCTGTGTCTTTTAAGTACCTTAAACACAGAAATAGAGAATCTCAAAGGGTCACTCAAAGGTCAGAGTGGTGAGGGAACACCTAACAGCCCACCCAGCACAGCAGATAAGACTCCACATACAAGTATCCTGATACTGAGCCTCAAAGGTGGGTGCATTTGTTTCCTGGAAGTATTGTACAAATTACCACAACCCAGGTGCCTTAGAACAACAGAAATCAATTCTTTTACAGGTCAGGCAGCCAGAAGTCTGAAATCAAGATATCAGCAGGGTTGGTTCCTTCTGGAGGCTCTGAGAACAAACTGTCCCAAGCATCTCTCCTATTTTCAGGTGTTTGCTGGCAATCCTTGGCATTCTCTGAATTATAACTCCAATATTGTCTTCATCTTCATCTTCATTTAGCTTTATTTTCTGTGTGACTCTTATATCTCCCTTTTCTCTTATAAAGATACCAATCATTGGATTTAGGATCCACTCTAAATCCATAATTTCATTTCAAGATCCATCTACAAAGACCTTACTCCAAATAAGATTACATTATGAGGTTCCAGGATGATGTGAATTTGGTGGTGGTGGGGGGGGGCACTTTTAAATCCACCACAGTGGAATTAAAGTTCAGCATCAAATGTTAGGAAAGGATAAAGTCTTGTTGATAGAGGAGACACTACTATATACGATGAAAGGGAAAGTCAGAGTGATTCATTAAGTGGACAATAAATACTCTTGCATTCATGTTTTACATTGTTTGCTTTCTAGTCATTACCATACCTTCAATTTTAAGTGCATAATATGCATTATATCCTTTGTAGTCTTTAGGCCTAATGGCATCATTGCAGAGGGGTCAAGGAACTTGCAAGGATGAAATGTACATGAGTTCAAGATAAAAAGATAAACACAAGAGTAGAATCCACGTGAAAAAAAATGCACTTTATTGGGTTCAAATGGGAATTCACCTTTCATTAGGTGTCTCTTATTAAAAACAGTGAGTGTAGAACTCATTGAAAACTTATATATGTCAGCCAAAAGCCCCCAGACCCTGTGTGCCAATCTTGGTACCATGCTCAACTCTTCTCCTACTTTCTTCCTTCAGACTGCACACCTCTGTGTTTGCAGAGTAATGGCCAGTGGTGGAACCATTCATAGACCCCATGAGACATTCACTGGTGGATGAAAATTGTTCTCTCTGAGGCTGATCTTATGAACCTGTAAAGTAGGGTCCTGCTATGGAAGGCTGCAGGACCATGTTCACCTGAAGAGTAAGCACAGAGGACACACATCTGGATGGAGGGCTGTGTCTGGCAAATAGAGCAGGCCCTGGCTCCTTCTGGGCTGTGCCTTACTTTTAAGAGTAGAAGTAGACTTCAGCCAACCTATCTATCTTTGGAATAGTTATAATGTGGATTCCGGATCCTCATGTGTTAGTCTAAATCATACTTTTAAATTTTAAATCACCTTTTAAAATTGGTGATAGTGATATAGACCCATAGTTAATATTTCCTGGCAACTTTTCTCCTGCTTTTATATTTCCTCAGGTCTCTAAAATAGAGGCAGATAGAGAGAAATAAGAAGTTAAAACCTCAGATGTGAGGCCTAAACTAAGGTAAGCCAGATGTGGAGATGTGGAGTGAGGGCTAGATAATAGAAATATTTTGAAAAGTTTAATATGCAGACCTTAGTTTTATACAAATTGAGTCCCAAGAATAAACCCCAGTATCTCATAACTCCCCAAATTTGACATATAAACTAAATTATAATATATGAGAATTGTAATATGAATCATCAACTTTGTCAAAGAGAAACACCTCCGATGCTTTAAGACAGAAATATGTTTTCTAAGAATAATGTATAAAACATGGTATCAAAATGGCACCGGTCTTTCTTAAATTATGGATAGTTTTTAAAATGAACATTTCAACATTACTATTTTTTATTATGAATTTATATAGCAACTTTACTCTGAGAAATGCAAATATGAATGGAATGAATGAAAAATATATGACTCAAATTTTCCTTTCAAATTAAGAGTTCATAAGGGAAATCACATACTTTGAAGTTAAAAAAGCATCTGGACATCTTACTACACACCTTATTTTTTTCCAATAATGAATTTGAGGTCCAATAAAGAGTCGTTGGAGATTATACAAGTTGTATTAACACCTAGGCGTATTATGTCTAATTGGCTGCTAGATGCAATGAAGCTCCCTTTGATTGAACCATGAACTGAGCCAAGATTCATGTCTTTAACTCTAATTCAATTATTACTCAAAATGACTTTTAAGAATCAAACTCAAACAGGCCATTGCTGACTCAGAAGCCTCCAGAACATTGCATGTTACTGCCACATGAAGAACCCCACGTAGATGGCCTTCTGTCTCATCTTCCAACTCAGCTTGACACGCAACCAATGAACTCTCTCCAGAAGATAAATTCGATCATGTTCTTTCCTCTCAATACTTATTCTTTTGTCATTGAAAGAAAATGTACAATCTTAGCCCATCATGACTTATAGCCCTCCATGGGGTTGTGTTTGGGACTAAAGTTTGGACTTTAGTCCCAAACACACCATCCCTTTCACAGCCTACATTTTGTACCACCTGCCAGCAATATTCCTTATTATTTGTCTACTGGGGAATTCCTATAAATTCTTCAACCCCAGGCTTTGTATGACTTCTCCTTTGAAACTTTCCTTATGAATTTAGGCTTTTTCTCATTATATGAGCCCCAGCTCACTGGATAGGAAGTCATTCTATTGTGGTTGTCATTCTTTCTGTTATTTTCATTTTTTTAAAGGTAAAGACTATGTTAGCAATACCTTATTTCTACCATATAAACTTGAAGCCTCTCTCAATAAACCCTTGTGGTTTGGGAAATTATGGCACTTGAGAATTAAAGAGATTTTCTTTTATCTGCAGTTTTACCATCTTCCCATGTCAAGTACCCCCTCATTCTACTGAATTTTGCCTCATTAAATTTAAATCTCCTTTCAATCTATTTATTACATATCCATCTTCCATTTGTATCTTATCTATACTCTATTTATGTATCTATAACTTATCTATCAACCATCTCTTGTCTACCCATCTTAATTTTTTTTTTCTGGACCATTTGAAAATAAGTGCAGAGCTCATGATCACATAAAAAGGTAGACTAGGGAAAGTCTTGCTTTGAGCCCTGCCCTCCATTGTTACCTGTTATGAGTAATTATTATCAGTTGTTTCTTATGTATCTTGGCAATCATTCTTTTATATATATATATATATATATATATATATATATATATATATGCAAATATGTTTCTTAACACCCCACTGACCCCTCTCAGTTTTCTCTATGGGTTTTGTTATTATTGTTGTCTTCTTTCTTGCAGTTGACCTTGGAGAAGAATATTGTTGCATCCCTGTACATTCTTAAAATATTCTATTTGTTACCTGGGTAATTTTGAAAAGAAATAGATTATCACAGACAATACATATATGTACTTGACAAGAAAAGATGTAAAAAGGAAGTGCACATACGCCTTCAGTATACTTAGTTGTGAAAAAGAATGAAAACTGGCTTGATAGAAACATACAGGTGGGTTGAATACATTTCTACATCACAACAATTTCCATGAAGGTGCATACCAAAAAATAGAGTGATGTCTTGGAAGAGGTGAGATATCAGGTTTCTATTGCATTAATTTTAAGTTATAGCTAACCTTTTGTAAAAACAAAGAAAATGAAACTTTGAAGGTTGGAGAGAATTTGAAGAAACATTTCTTTCTGAGCATTGTGACCCAATGCATGTAAGCTATGTAATAAAAATATTGCCCATTGTTATACATCTTCAAAGGCAAGAGCAGGAGTTCCTCTACAGAAGGGTAAGTGGAAAGGATTAAGTGTTTCTCTGGAATTCCAGGAATGTTTGTTTGAAACATTAATTAGAGCTGTGATACACAATTCACATGGGAGCAGTAAATGTAATCACTGAATGGTGTTACCAAGCAACCAAGAAAGATGGGAGATCCTTCAATCAGCATCTGAGAACTGCAGACCCAGACATAACTCAGTGAAGATGTTTGAATGAAACACAAGGTGAGGGCCCAATTCTATTATTAAAGTCAATTAGAGATCAGTCGCCCCAAAGGGTCTATATAAAATCCTCAAAAGAGGAGAAAGAGAGAGCGAAGAAATAGTCTGTTTACATCTATTGAAAATATCTAATGTACCCCAGCACTGGGGTGGTGAAACAAAACAAAGCAAAAACAAATAAGAAAACCTCTGCTTCAAGAATCCTCAATCTAATGTAAACAAAAATACTATTCAATGGGCAAGTTGCAAAAATAGTATGCAAAAGGTCCTTTTCTGAGCACAAAAAAAGCACATTATATACACTATCTGTACCTCGTTTTTTGTACTTAATATATTTTGCAGTTCACTCCAAATCTGTGTCATTGTTCCTTTTTCTTTTACTTCATAGTTTATTTAGTCAGTTTGTAACCATAGTTTAGTCAACCCAATTACTGTATTTTGGGTTATTTTTTATCTTAATGCTATAATGAATAAGCATGGAAATATGTTGTTTTGTATTTGTTGGTATGAATCTTGATGTGACAGTCCCAAAAGTGAGATAGCTGGATAGAAAGGTAAATGCATCTGCAATTTTGTAAGGTTTTGCCAAATTCCCTTCCATTTAGTGTGTGATTCTCCATAGCCCTGCCAATAACAGAGTGGGTTGTTAAATTTCATATTTGTGCCAACCTGGTGGGTGAGGAATGGGCATCTCATCCAGTTTCAATGTGCATTACTTTTACTATGAGTATCTTTGCATGTTCATGTATCTTGCCCATGGCTTGTGCTAATTTTTTGGTCTTAAAAAGTTCTTAATTTTTTATATTTTAAGGAAATGGATCTCTTTGTCTATGATATGAATTGCAAATTTTTTCTTCAAGATTATTTGTCTTTTGATTATTTCCTTATGATTTTTGTTATGCTTTTCTTAATGTAGTTATATTACCAGTCTTCTCAAATTTGATTTATATTTAAAAGGCTTTTCATTTCTACATTATACAGACATGCATCCATGCCTTCTAGTACTTGAATACTTTTGCTTTTAAATCTGTATTTCTAATCCATCTGGATTTTATTTTGGTGCATAAATTTTGGTAAAAATATGCATCTATTATTTTCCAAATGACTATCCAGTTTTAGCAACATCTCCCATATATCTTCCATTGCTTCCATATTTTGCTAATCAATAAGTGCCCAAGAAACAAACTCCTCGTTTCTAAAGTATTTTCCTGTCCCCAAGAATCTCTCCCTCCTTGTGAAGCCTCCCTCTGGAACCCCACAATATCCAGGTCCTTCTGCCACTTGTCTCACTGAATTACCTTGTAGAGACCGTTGGTAGAAATCTGGATACAGTGAGTGAAGGTTCAGAAGGTAGTGAGCAATGCATTTTTTGAACTGGGGGAAGGGAAATCTTTGTTACTTCGCAGCAGAAATATTAGCAAAATTTCTGTGCTGTGGAAAGTAGAACTTGTAAGTGGTGAACTTGGTTGTAGAGCTAAAGATATTCCCATGCAAATTGTTGAATGCCTCCTAAAGTGAAAGACCATGACCCTTGTGAGCTTGGATTTGTCCTCAACTGTGGGAGAACAGAATGAAAACTATGGAACACACCTAAAAAAACTGCTTTCAAATAAGAAGTCTCTCATGTTTGTTTGATTGTTTGCCTTCTCCAAATCACTGAGCTGGAATCACTTGCACCTGCCAATGCTAAATTTGGCAGGCAGAACCAATATTGTTAAATTTTGTCAGCACTGCGACTTGTATGGGGTGGGGAGGAGTGGATGCTGGTCAGCGATCGCATTATTAAACTTTCTCCAGGGGATTATTGTTTGGCAGCTTTATGAACAATGATTCTTTTTTTTTTTTTAAACTAAATACAGTCAGCTTCTTATTTCTGGCTTACCTCTACATTGTGAGGTTTAACTTCAGAATATTCATCCAGGATTTTCATTTGTCTTTTCTAACAGGTATTTGCCATTCCTGAGCAAATTGCATCAGAGGTAGGGATGACTGAAACCCACTTCTGTAACTAAATTCCTCAGAAGCCCTAACATATTTGTTCAGCAGTTTTGAAATATCTAGCCAAGAAAACTTATTCCATGTCAGAATTTTTTAAAAGATAAATTCTTAATGTTTATAGGAAGGGAGGAAAAGAAGGAAGGAAAGGAAAGAAGGGAAGGAAGGAAGAAAAATTTTGCAGTGCTTATGTTCCCAACAAGAATAATTCCTAGTGGAAAAATGTGTGCACGAAGTTTCATATTTCCTGAGAGGTGGTAGTTTCTCCAGGGGGAGAGTAATAATCTGGACACTGGTGGGCAATAACAAGAAATGTACTTGAAGCTGAGCAGACTTGACTGATTCAAATCTCAGCTGTGTCCCTTTCTAGCTGAAAAATTTTCCTAAGCTTTCTAAATGTTAAGTTTCTCATATGTAAATTTGGAACAATACCTACTTTAAAAATATTAACATTTATTGAGTCCTCACACAAGCCAGACTCTGCTCTGAACACTTCATTTGCATTTCATGCATTCCCCCTGACAACTAGGGTAGCATCACTACCTCCTTTCACACAAAATTGCTTTGGCCCTTGGGCTTTCCTGCTGCCCCTTTCAGTACATTGGTTCTTTCTTCTGATGGTACCAATATATGTCTTAGCTCCAGACTTCAAATTACTTTTGCTTTGTTCATGCAATATACAAGGATATGAGTTGCCAGGTGACTTAATTTAATTTTATTTCTCTTTATGAATCTAACATTTTTGAAATATTTTGGCGTTTGGTGTTTTTGAAAAGAATAATCTGTTTAGTTAAAAATAGACCTGCCCTACGACCCAGCAATTGCACTATTGGGGATTTACCCCAAAGATACAGATGCAGTGAAACGCCGGGACACCTGCACCCCGATGCTTATAGCAGCAATGGCCATGATAGCCAAACTGTGGAAGGAGCCTCGGTGTCCAACGAAAGAGGAATGGATAAAGAAAATGTGGTTTATGTATACAATGGAATATTACTCAGCTATTAGAAATGACAAATACCCACCATTTGCTTCAACGTGGATGGAACTGGAGGGTATTATGCTGAGTGAAGTAAGTCAGTCGGAGAAGGACAAACATTATATGTTCTCATTCATTTGGGGAATATAAATAATAGTGAAAGGGAATATAAGGGAAGGGAGAAGAAATGTGTGGGAAATATCAGAAAGGGAGACAGAACGTAAAGACTGCTAACTCTGGGAAACGAACTAGGGGTGGTAGAAGGGGAGGAGGGCGGGGGGTGGGAGTGAATGGGTGACGGGCACTGGGGGTTATTCTGTATGTTAGTAAATTGAACACCAATAAAAAATTAAAAAAAAAAAAACAAAGGGCATGAATATTTTGGGGCTCTGAATACTTGTTGCCAATATAATACTCCCTTTCTGACTGTGTGTGGGTGTGTGTAGACCTGGAATAAATCATTTGAAATCTTAAAAAAAAAAAAAAAAAGAATAATCTGTTTAACAAATAGCACTGAGACAAATGCAAACTATTGAAGTCAGACCCCTACCTCTCACCAGGCACAAAGCTATACAAAACACTTAGAAGTAAACACAGAAGCACATCTTCACGATCTTGGATTAGGCCATGATTTCTTACATATGACATCAGAAACACAACAATTAAGAGAAAGTTGACAATTGGACTTCATCAAAATTTAGCACCTTTGGGCTTAAACTGTCATGAAGTGAAAAGATAACTCTCAGAGAGGGAGAAAATATTTACAAGTCATACATTTGTTCCTCCTTGACTACCTCTTTTTTTCCATTTTACTGAGATATAATTATTATACATCACTGTATAAGTTAAAGGTACATAGCATAATGATGTGACTTATATATATTGCAACATGATTATTGCAACAAATTTACTTAATATCCATCACCTCATATTGTACAAAAAAAGAAAAAGAGAAAATGTTTTTTCCGTTGTGATGAGAACGTCTAGGATCTACTCTCTTAGCAGCTCTTCAGTATGTCATACAGCAGTTGTTAGCTATTGTCATCATGTTGTACATTACATTGCCAGTACTTATTGATCTTATAATGGGACATTTGTACATTTTGACCACTTTTATCCAATTTTTTATTACCTTTTCTTGTTGTAACTAGATATTCTCCAGGGTACCATTTTAAGACCTCTATTTTTGTATTAAAATTTTTGTTACATTCTTAGTAATTATTGTAGGTTTTACCATATAGAATCTACATTAGATTTATAGTAATTAATTATAATAATTAATAAGTACTTTCATAAGTTCCATTTACTTGTTTTGTACTATTATTATTTTATTATTTTTATTATTGTTTTAAAGGTTTTATCCATTTATTCGTGATAGACAGAGAGAGAGAGAGAGAGAGGCAGAGACACAGGCAGAGGGAGAAGCAGTCTCCATGCATGGAGCCCGACGCGGGACTCGATCCCGGGACTCCAGGATCGTGCCCTGGACCGAAGGCAGGCGCCAAACCGCTGAGCCACCCAGGGATCCCCTATTTTTATTATTATACAAATTATGCTCATGTACATTACAAAACCAACAATATATTGCTATAATTATTGCTTTGTAGAGTCTTATGTCCTTTAAGGAGGCAAAGAGAGTTATAGAGTTTATTTTTTAAAAGATTTATTTATTTATTTATCTATCTATTTATTTATCTATTTATTTATTTATTTATTTATTTATTTATTTATTTATTTATTTATTTTTAGAGAGAGAGTGGGGAGAAAGAGAGAGAGAGAGAGGGAGAATCCCAGACTCCATGCTGAACATAGAGCTTGATGCAGTGTTCTATCTCATGATCCTGAGATCATGACCCAAGGTGAAACCAAGAGTTGGATGCTTAACTGACTGGGCCACCTACATGCCCCAATAGAGTTTAAATATGTAAATACAGTGTACTATGTGAAGTAAGAAGTTTTATATTTTTATATAAATATTAGCTTCTTACTATTTTTAGTTTGCTTCATTTTTTTTTTATTGTGGAGTCAAGTTATCTTCTGCTGTCATTTAGATACTACAACATAGTTTCATTCCCACTCTACCTTATATTGTCATTGTCAAATATATTGCATTTTTATATAAGTAAAATAATACAGTTAATGAATGAGGCTTTATGTAAATTATCTTTAAATCAATTAGGGAAGAAAGAAAAATATATAATCATAGTATATTTTATTACTACCTAAATTAATTATCTTTACCAATACTCTTTGCTTTTTCATTTGGATTCAAATTATCTTCTGGTATCCCTTTCTCTTAGGCTGAAGAACTTCTTTTAGTATATCTTATAAGACAGACCTGCTAATAATAGGTCTCTTAGTTTTTGTTAATGTCTTTATGTCACCTTCATTTTTAAAATATTTCTTTTTCCTTCCAATACTTTGAATATTTCCTCCCATTGCCCTTTATCATCCATGGCTTCTGATGAGGAGTCAGTATTGATCCTCTCGTGGTTCTTTTGTCTATGATGAATCATGTACATTAGTCTTGTACCTAAAGTCATATACATGAGTCGCTGCTTTAGATTTTCTCTTCGTCTTTGACTTTCAACATTTTTATTCTTATGTGTCAGAGTCAGGGTCTCTTTGTGTTTAAAAATAAAATTTCAAACTTGGAGTTTATTTAGCCTCTTGGATAAGTTGACTAGTGTTTTTCATCAAATCCAGAGGGTTTACAGCCGTTCTTTCTTTAAATATTTCTTTCTGCTCTTTTCTCTCTCATCTCCTGGTATTCTTCTTATGTTTATATTGATGTACTTATGCTGTCCCACTTTTGTCTAAGGCTCTGTTCATTTTTCTTTTGTGTGTGTGTTCTTCAATCTACAAAATATCTATTGATCTAGCTTCAAGTTTGTTGATTCTTCTGCCAACTCAATTCACCTATAGAGCCTCCCTAGTGATTTTTTTCATTTTGTTTATTGTATTATATTTATTCCAACATTTTCATTTGTTTTTCTAAAAAAATAATTTCTCTCTGTTGATATTCTCTACTTGATAAGTTGTTTCATGTCTGTCTTTAGTCCTTTAAACATGGCTTCCTTTAGTTCTATCATACTTGTAATAACTACTTTTAAATCTTTGTCTACTAGGTTCCAAATAAGACTGGGTACTTTCAAATAAACAATGCCTTACAACCACCCCAGGAGCCTCTAGGGAGGCAGTGAGGGCCAGGTGACCATGACTGAGAAATGTGGAGCAGATGGTAGGCAGAGAGCTCTGAATCAAGGATTCCCTCAGGATGTTCATCTATGGTTAAACTCAGCACCAGAAAAAGGCCTGTGGTGGACTCAGAACTCGGGTCTCCAAAGAGAAACTCAGGGGTAAGTGGATAGCTCTAGGGAAATAAAAAGTCGGGAAAATTCCAGAGTCTTTGGAACCCACAGCAAGTCTCTCTAAGACCATTTGTTTAAAGAAGGAAATAAACATGTGGGTAAAAGGAGAATCAGCAGAACAAGCTGTCCCGCATTTCAAGCTGCATCAAAAAGGCTGCCTCTCTTCCCCCACCTAGCTGGGGGTGCCCTTGGTTCAGGAGATGATCTCTGTCTTTCCCCTGGGGATCCCTTACTCTGTGACATGCCTTACCTGACTCCTGCAGTAAGCAGCCAGCATACTGGAGAGAGTGTGGACATTAGATGGCAGAGCAAGGCAGAGAGTTTCAATAATGGTGCAGATCTGCTTTTGGTGCTCTGTTAAGCAAACCAGTTTTGCAAGTGTTGGGGACTTGTTTCAGTATGGGATCATTTAAACTGTATACTTCTCTTTGTTTCTTTGTGGAGAGGAATAGTCATGACCAAGGTCCTGTAAAAGAATGATTGGAGACTAGTGGTATTTTGGGAGAAGATGATCAGACCTGGAAGTGCTTTGTTATGAATGCCTGTGTTGATATGGCAAGTTATCAAGAATAAAATCCAACTCAAAAAATAGTTTTATCTGTACTTCCTTTTTGTATGTGATTTTAAAATTACCTGTAGGCAGGCATTTTCTTTTCTTCTGACCCTTTTACTTCCTTTGTGGATTCCATATCTTCTCAACCCCTTGAGAAATCCATCAGTAGATATATTTGTATTAATTGTCATGCACCTAACATTTTTCTTTAATCTATATAGTCCCATTACCTTTACTTATTCCACAAGTAGTTCTTCCAGGAAACAACACTCAACATTCTTTGTTAACCAGATGTTTTCTTCCAAACACCATCCTGAGGAACTGGGGAGCCAAAGCAGAATAATGGCTCCCTTTACCTCTAAATGGTGATGAGCCCAAGGAAGACACCGCAGAGAGGTTAAATGAAATACATGTTTGCTGGTTTTATACCTAGAATATAAGAAGCAGAGGCTCCACTGTCAGCATCTTTGTAAATGACAAGGAGACAAGGAACACAGCAACCAAGACTGCAGGAGAAAATTTATGGTCAATACTGGTTCAAGTGTGCTGACATTCCTGCTTCTCAATGGTATCACAGTTCATATCTAACGGTTAGGGTAAAGAGAATGGATTATATGAGCTCCTTGGATATATTTGTTACTAGAACAGCTTTCCTCTCCTCTCCCTTTTATTCGGAGTTCACTTCTGATAAGCTGGATTCATTGTTTTAGTTTATAACTTTTGAAAGGGAAAAATAGCCTTTTTCAGCAGCAGTAGTCAAACAATTTATACAAAGGTGAATGCTCTACAGTTGTTTGTAGCAGCTCTACAGAACTGATTTTTAAAAAGGAAGGGAGGAGAGTAGAAAAATGGCTGAAGAGGCCTGGGTTTCTCCAGAGCAGATTAGGCCTGTTTCAGGTGCCAAGTAGTAATGTGCATGTCATTGGTTTTGTGTCATATATTTCTGGCTCACATGCCAATCACTTCTGTTATCTCCATCACATTGGACAAGGAGCCACTTTGGAAGGCTCAATATTGATTATCCTGTAAGATACAAATGTAGGAAGAACAAATTGAGAGAAGCTTCTTTGTGGAATTCATATTCCTGTGTTCTAAGACATGGAAACATCAAAATGAAGGGAAAATAATCATTGCAAAATTTTCCCTGCATAAATTAGTTAAACAGTCAGCTAAAATACAAAGTTAGAATTATTTCTATGTTAAATTCTTGGGAGTTTGAGATAATCTCAATACTAAGAATTGATAAATATCTATATTGTAAAGATTGTATTTGTATAGCTACAGCCATTACCAAGTGCTACATTGTCTCTGTAGGATACAGAATATGGATAATGAAATGGATAAGGATTAAAGAATTAAATCATATCAAAAACTAAATAGAAGTTAAAAATGAAGAAAATTCCCTTTTTTTAATAAATTTATTTTTTATTGGTGTTCAATTTTCCAGCATATAGAATAACACTCGGTGCTCATCCCATCAAGTGCTCCCCTCAGTGCCTGTCACCCAGTCACCCCCCAACCCCTGCCCACTTCCCCTTCCACGACCCCTAGTGGGTTTCCCAGAGTTAGGAGTCTTCATGTTCTGTCTCCCTCCCGGATATTTCCACTCATTTTTTCTCCCTCCCGGATATTTCCACTCATTTTTTCTCCTTTCCCCTTTATTCCCTTTCATTATTTTTTATATTCCCCAAATGAATGAGACCATATAGTGTTTGTCCTTCTACGATTGACCTATTTCACTCAGCATAATACCCTCCAGTTCCATCCACGTCGAAGCAAATGGTGGGTATTTGTTGTTTCTAATGGCTGAGTAATATTCCATTGTATACATAGACCACATATTCTTTATCCATTCGTCTTTCGATGGACACTGAGGCTCCTTCCACAGTTTGGCTATTGTGGACATTGCTGCTAGAAACATTGGGGTACAGGTGTCCCGGCGTTTCATTGCATCTGTATCTTTGGGGTAAATCCCCAGCAGTGCAATTGCTGGGTTGTAGGGCAGATCTATTTTTTTTCTTTTTCTTTTTATTTATTTTTTTAATAAATTTATTTTTTATTGGTGTTCAATTGAACAACATACAGAATAACATCCAGTGCTCATCCCGTCAAGTGCCCCCCTCAGGGCCCATCAACCATCCACCCCCACCCCATGCCCTCCTCCCCTTCCACCACCCCTAGTTCGTTTCCCAGAGCTTGGAGTCTTTATGTTCTGTCTCCCTTTCTGAAATTTCCTGCACGTTTCTTCTCCCTTCCCTTCTATTCCCTTTCACTATTATTTATATTCCCCAAATGAATGAGAACATATAATGTTTGTCCTTCTCCGATTGACTTACTTCATTCAGCATAATACCCTCCAGTTCCATCCACGTTGAAGCAAATGGTGGGTATTTGTCGTTTCTAATGGCTGAGTAATATTCCATTGTAGACATAAACCATATCTTCTTTAACCATTCATCTTTCTATGGACACTGAGGCTCCTTCCACAGTTTGGCTATTGTGGACATTGCTGATATAAACATTGGGGTGCAGGTGTCCTGGCATTTCATTGCATCTGTATCTTTGGGGTAAATCCCCAGCAGTGCAATTGCTGGGTCTTAGGACAGGTCTATTTTTAACTCTTTGAGGAACCTCCACACAGGTTTCCAGAGTGGCTGCACCAGTTCACATTCCCACCAACAGTGTAAGAGGGTTCCCCTTTCTCCGCATCCTCTCCAACATTTGTGGTTTCCTGCCTTGTTAATGTTCCCCATTCTCACTGGTGTGAGGTGGTATCTCATTGTGGTTGTGATTTGTATTTCCCTGATGGCAAGTGATGCAGAGCATTTTCTCATGTGCATGTTGGCCATGTCTATGTCTTCCTCTGTGAGATTTTTGTTCATGACTTTTGCCCATTCAGGATTGGATTGTTTGCTTCTTTGCTGTTGAGTTTAATAAGTTCTTTATAGATCTTGGAAACCAGCCCTTTATCGGATAGGTCATTTGCAAATATCTTCTCCCATTCGGTAGGTTGTCTTTGAGTTTTGTTGACTGTATCCTTTGCTATGCAAAAGCTTCTTATCTTGAGGAAGTCCCAATAGTTCATTTTTGCTTTTGTTTCTTTTGCCTTCGTGGATGTATCTTGCAAGAAGTTACTGTGGCCAAGTTCAAAAAGGGTGTTGCCTGTGTTCTCCTCTAGGATTTTGATGGAATCTTGTCTCACAGTTAGATCTTTCATCCATTTTGAGTTTATCTTTCTGTCTGGTGAAAGAGAGTGGTCTAGTTTCATTCTTCTGCATGTGGATGTCCAATTTTCCCAGCACCATTTATTTTATTTTATTTTTTTAAAATATTTTATTTATTTATTTAGGATAGTCACAGAGAGAGAGAAAGAGGCAGAGACACAGGCAGAGGGAGAAGCAGGCTCCATGCACCGGGAGCCTGACGTGGGATTCGATCCCGGGTCTCCAGGATCGCGCCCTGGGCCAAAGGCAGGCGCCAAACCGCTGCGCCACCCAGGGATCCCTTCCCAGCACCATTTATTGAAGAGACTGTCTTTCTTCCAATAGTCTTTCCTCCTTTATCGAATATTAGTTGACCATAAAGTTGAGGGTCCACTTTTGGGTTCTCTATTCTGTTCCATTGATCTATGTGTCTGTTTTTGTGCCAGTACCACACTGTCTTGATGACCACAGCTTTGTAGTACAACCTGAAATCTGGCATTGTGATGCCCCCAGATATGGTTTTCTTTTTTAAAATTCCCCTGGCTATTCGGGGTCTTTTCTGATTCCACACAAATCTTAAAATAATTTATTCTAACTCTCTGAAGAAAGTCCATGGTATTTTAATAGGGATTGCATTGAATGTGTAAATTGCCCTGGGTAACATTGACATTTTCACAGTATTAATTCTTCCAATCCATGAGCATGGAATATTTTTCCATCTCTTTGTGTCTTCCTCAATTTCAGAAGTGTTCTATAGTTTTTAGGGTATAGATCCTTTACCTCTTTGGTTAGGTTTATTCCTAGGTATCTTATGCTTTTGGGTGCAATTGTAAATCAGGTTGACTCCTTAATTTCTCTTTCTTCAGTCTCTTTGTTAGTTTATAGAAATGCCACTGATTTCTGGGCATTCATTATGTATCCTGCCACGCTACCAAATTGCTGTATGAGTTCTAGTAATCTTGGGGTGGAGGCTTTTGGGTTTTCTATGTAGAGTATCATGTCATCAGTGAAGAGGGAGAGTTTGACTTCTTCTTTGCCAATTTGAATGTCTTTATTGTCTTTTTGTTGTCTGATTGCTGAGGCTAGGACTTCCAGTACTATGTTGAATAGCAGTGAGGGTGGACATCATTGGTGTGTTCCTGATCTTAGGGGAAAGGTTCCCAGTGCTTCCCCATTGAGAATGATATTTGCTGTGGGCTTTTCATAGATGGCGTTTAAGATGTCAAGAAAAGTTCCCTCTATCCCTACACTCTGAAGAGTTTTGATCAGGAAAGGATGCTGTATTTAGTCAAATGCTTTCTCTACATCTAATGAGAGGATCATATGGTCTTGGTTTTTCCCTTGCTGATATGATGAATCACATTGATTGTTTTACGAGTGTTGAACCAGCCTTGCATCCTGGGGATAAATCCTACTTTTGGTCATGGTGAATAATTTTCTTAGTGTACTGTTGGATCCTATTGGCTAGTATCTTGTTGAGAATTTTTGCATCCATGTTCATCAGGGATATTGGTCTGTAATTCCCCTTTTTGGTGGGGTCTTTGTCTGGCTTTGGAATTAAGGTGATGCTGGCCTCATAGAACGAATTTGGAAGTACTCTATCTCTTTCTATCTTTCCAAACAGCTTTAGGAGAATAGGTATGGTTTCTTCTTTAAACGTTTGATAGAATTCCCCTGGGAAGCCATTTGGCCCTGGACTTTTGTGTTTTGGGAGGTTTTTGATGACTGCTTCAATTTCCTCCCTGGTCATTGGCCTGTTCAGGTTTTCTATTTCTTCCTGTTCCAGTTTTGGTAGTTTGTGGCTTTCCAGAAATGCATCCATTTCTTCTAGATTGCCTAATTTATTGGCATATAGCTGTCCATAATATGTTTTTAAAATCGTTTGTATTTCCTTGGTGTTGGTAGTGATCTCTCCTTTCTCATTCATGATTTTCTTAATTTGAGTCTTCTCTCTCTTCTTTTTAATAAGGCTGGCTAATGGTTTATCTATCTTATTAATTCTTTCAAAGAGCCAACTCCTGGTTTTGTTGATCTGTTCCACAGTTCTTCTGGTCTCGATTTCGTTGAGTTCTGCTCGAATCTTTATTAACTCTCTTCTTCTGCTGGGTGTAGGACCTATTTGCTGTTTTTTCTCTAGCTCCTTTATGTGTAAGGTTAGCTTTTGTATTTGAGTTCTTTCCAGTTTTTGAATGGATGCTTGTATTGCAATGTATTTCCTCCTTAAGACTGCTTTTGCTGCATTCCAAAGATTTTGAACGGTTGTATCTTCATTCTCATTAGTTTCCATGAATCTTTTTAATTCTTCCTTAATTTCCTGGTTGACCCTTTCATCTTTTAGCAGGATGGTCCTAACCTCCACAAGTTTGAGGTCCTTCCTAACTTCTTGTTGTGATTTAGTTCTAATTTCAAGGCATTATGGTCTGAGAATATGCAGGGGACGATCCCAATCTTTTGATATCAGTTCAGACCCGATTTGTGACCCAGTATGTGGTCTATTCTGGAGAAAGTTCCATGTGCACTTGAGAAGAATGTGTATTTAGTTGAGTTTGGATGTAAAGTTCTGTAGATATCTGTGAAATCCAAGTATAAGTGTATTATTATCTAAGTATCTAAGTATTTCTTCACTTTGGTTATTAATTGATTTAACTATTTGGCAGCTCCCACATTTGGGGCATATATATTGAGGATTAAGTCCTCTTGTTGGATAAATCCTTTAAGTATGATATAGTGTCCCTCTTCATCTCTCACTAAAGTCTTCGGGGTCAATTTTAGTTTATCTGATATAAGGATGGCTACCCCTGCTTTCTTTTGAGGACCATTCGAATGGTAAATGGTTCTCCAACCTTTTATTTTCAGGCTGTAGGTGTCCTTCTGTCTAAAATGAGTCTCTTGTAGACAGCAAATAGATGGGTCCTGCTTTTTTATCCAATCTGAAACCCTGCGCCTTTTGATGGGGTCATTAAGCCCGTTCACATTCAGAGTTACTATTGACAGATATGAGTTTAGTGTCATCATGATATCTATTCAGTCCTTGTTTTTGCGGAATGTTCCACTGAACTTCTTCTTAATGGGGAATTTTAAGAGTCCCCCTTAAAATTTCTTGCAGAGCTGGTTTGGAGGTCACATATTCTTTCAGTTCCTGCCTGTCTTGGAAGCTCTTTATCTCTCCTTCCATTTTGAATGAGAGCCTTGCTGGATAAAGTATTCTTGGTTGCATGTCCTTCTCATTTAGGACCCTGAATATATCCTGCCAGCCCTTTCTGGCCTGCCAGGTCTCTGTGGAGAGGTCTGGTGTTACCCTAATATTCCTCCCCATAAAAGTCAGGGATTTCTTGTCTCTTGCTGCTTTAAGGATCTTCTCTTTATCTTTGGAATTTGCAAGCGTAACTATCAAATGTCGAGGTGTTGAACGGTTTTTATTGATTTTGGGGGGGGGGGGGATCTCTCTATTTCCTGGATCTGAATGCCTGTTTCGCTTCCCAGATTAGGAATGTTTTCAGCTAGGATTTGTTCAAATACATATTCTGGCCCTCTGTCCCTTTCAGCACCCTCGGGGAACCCCAATTAAACGTAAGTTTTTCTGGGATCCCTGGGTGGCGCAGCGGTTTGGTGCCTTCCTTTGGCCCAGGGCGCGATCCGGGAGACCCTGGATCGAATCCCACGTCGGCCTCCCGGTGCATGGAGCCTGCTTCTCCCTCTGCCTGTGTTTCTGCCTCTCTCTCTCTCTCTCTCTCTCTCTCTCTCTGTGTGACTATCATAAAAAATTAAAAAAATAAAAATAAAAAAATAAAAATAAAAAAAATGTAGGTTTTTCTTCCTCAGGCTGTCATTTATTTCCCTTAATCTATCTTCATGGTCTTTTAATTGTTTGTCTCTTTTTCCCTCAGTTTCCCTCTTTGCCATCAACTTGTCTTCTATGTCACTCACTCGTTTTTCCACCTCGTTAACCCTCGTGGTTAGGACTTCTAGTTTGGATTGCATCTCATTCAATTGATTTTTAATTTCTGCCTGATTGGATCTAAATTCTGCAGTCATGAAGTCTCTTGAGTCCTTTATGCTTTTTTCTAGAGCCACCAGTAGCTTTATAATAGTGCTTCTCGATTGGCTTTCTGACATTGAATTGTAATCCAGATTTTGTAACTCTGTGGGAGAGAGGACTGTTTCTCATTCTTTCTTTTGAGGTGAGGTTTTCCTTCTAGTCATTTTGCTCAGTGCAGAGTAGCCAAAAACAAGTTGTATTGGGAAAAGGAGAAAAAGAGGAGAGAAAGAAAGAAAGAAAAGAGAAAAAGAAAAAAAGAAAAAAGGAAGAAAAAAGGAAAAAAGAGAAGAAAAAGAGAAAGAAAAAGAAAGAAAGGTGAAAAAAAAGGCTGGGGGAAGCAATCAGAAATCAAAAAGAAAATAGAAAAACACGGGGGAGTATCTTTTGATTCTGTATACTTTAAGTCCCTTGACTTCCACTGGAAGTTGTCCCTCTAGCTGGTGTTCTGGGGGAGGGGCCTGTTGTGCTGATTTTCAGGTGTTAGCACTTGGGGGAGCTGCTCTGCCCTCTGCCTGGTGCAGGGCTCAGTGAGTAATGTTCATCCTGTTTATCCTGTGAGGCCACTGTGAGGCTCAGTGTGGGGTTGTTTACCCCGTGAGGCCCCAGGAGGAACAACCCCAGTGGCGGCAGCCAGCTCTGAGCCCTGGAGTCAGCTCCCGCAGTAGCCTCAGAGCTCTCCGTCAGCAGGGCCTGGAGGCTCCGGGCCGGGGCCGCTGATCTGCTCAGCTTGGGGCAGGAACATCCTTGGGGTCCTGGGCCCTCCCGGCCTCTGCCTGTCCCGGGGGGAGGCCGGATCCTGGGCTGTGTCCCGGGCGCCCAGTGCTCCGGGGCCTGCGCTCTTGGATTCGCCTCCCGGAGGCGCAGCCCCCTCTGCAGAGCCGCCGCCCGACCCCTAGGAGCTGCTCGCGGAACTGCACAGCCCCCTCCGCATGGAACCTCTTCCTCTGCCCGAGCCTCTCTGAGCTGCTCCGGGTCCCGCGGTGCGCGCTGCAGCCCTTAGGGAGCTCGGCGCACTCTCCCTGGGGCGCAGATCCTCTGTTACTGTCCCAGGGAGCCTGAGGGCATCCCCGCCCTCCTGGGGTCCTGCTCTAACTCCCTGTGAGGCCTTTCCCCCCCGGGAAGGTTGGTGCACCTCCTGCTTCTCCCGGACGGAGCTCTCCTGTCCTGGGGACACTCGCCCCGGCCTCAGCCCGGCTCCTCACGGGGCCCCTCCCCCTTGGAGGCCTTTTTTTTCTTTATTTCTTTTTTCCCCGTCTTCCTACCTTGATAGAAGCGCGAACTCTTCTCCCTGTAGCATTCCAGCTGTTCTCTCTTTAAATCTCAGGCCGAATTCGTAGATTTTCAGGATGATTTGAAGGTTATCTAGGTAATTTGGTGGGGACAGGTGACTTGGGGACCCTACTCTTCCGCCGTCTTGCCCCTCCTCCCAGATCTATTTTTAAATGAAGAGAATTTCCATTAACAAATTGTCTCTTCTTCACTGGTATCTTCACAAGCTGGAAATGGAGGAACCTGGATCCTAGGCCCACTGTGGCTCATGAACTGCTAACCATCATCTCTAAAAAGCACCAGTTAACCTTGTTCCTCTTGAAGAAATGCTGTGAAAAAGAAAAGGAGTTCAGGAAGGGAGAGACACCTGGCATGTAGATACACATTCCATGCAAATTTTCTTTTTTTATAATTTCCAGCACTTTCTAATTCCATGAACTTGCAATCAGACCCAGTGTCTGATAGACCAAAATCTTGCTTAAAATTGCAAAATTGCTACTGATTATAAAAGTGGCCTTCCATAGTATTTACTTCTGTTATTTTACCATCCTTCAGTGGATGACCAGGCCCTCAGGTAGGGACTTGTGTGTTTCTCCATGATTTCTCAAGTCCATCTGCTCCTGCTGCTGCAGGTCTTGTTTACCCAGCCAGCTTGGACAGTTCTAACTCTGATGCTGTTCAGGTACTCATCTCAGCCTTTTTTTCTCTGTGGCCTACAATTTAGAGAAATAAAGCTGGATCCTGTTTTGGGTGAAATTATGTGAGGGATCTGACAATAGCAGTTTATTTGTTTTAAAGGCAAAGGATAATTTAACAATGATGGAAATTATTCCTGAACATGTGCATGAGTCCTTCCCACACTTGGCAACTGAAATACAAGAGTTGTTCAGGAAAGATTAGGAGTATTTGGCAAAGCTGACTGGAAGTAGGCAGGCAGCATTTATGTAATCTCAGGACAAACAACTTTGATAAAAAAAATTAAAGATTCAGAGATGGGTGATTGCCAGGTATGGGGGTTGGGAGTGTGACAACAAAAGGGGTAGCATGAGGGAGTTTTCTGGAAGTGATGGGAAGGTACTGGTTGCATGACTTTACACCTGGGCTTAAACTCAGAACTGTATACCCACAAAAACATCCATTTTACTATATGTAAATTTAAATGTAATCATAATTTCTTTAAAATCTCACAGATTAAACGTTTAAGGATTCATCCACACCATTGCTAGCCCATAGTGTTAGGTACTACATATTTTGCATCTTTGACCAGGATGGCAGATCACAGGCTTGAGAGTCAGGAAATCTAGACTGCCAAAAAAAAAAAAAAAAAAAAGGAAATCCAGACTGCATCCATCTTTGTTTCTACCCAGCAGGGCTGCAACTGACAGAGTTAGCCCTTCAGGACCTCAGCTTCTTATCTCTCAAAACAATTGTCCTGGGCAACACAAGATCTTTGGGCTTTGTTGGTCTTTATTTAATGCAGGCTGTCTTTTCCAGTCTTGCCCAGGGTCAGGTCTTGATCAAAGCCTGCAGCCAAGACAGCAAAGAGCACATGGTGATTAATACATAAGCAGGCACTTGGTGAGACTGTATTTCAGGACTTTTCTGTGAATAAGTAATCTGAACATAGAATCAATCACCCCAAGGGTTTTCTATTGGCAAGGTGAAAGTGTGGAATGAGGGATTTCTTTTTCTCTTTCTTTTAGATATAAAAGGCTGTGAAGGCTGTTTTCATTAACTGCTCCAACATGCTTCCTAGCTTCCAGTATATTAGTTTGTACCTAAATGCCTTTCAATCATATCCTTATAAATGAGGCATTTGCCAGATGTAACCTATACTCTTTGCTTCTTGTGATTCTAATAACTTTTGTGTGATGAAATTAAAATGTGATTCTAAGCTGCATATGGATGAAGAAAAGAGAAAAATTAATTTCAGGATTTGACTTATATGTTTTCCAAAAGCAAAAAATTGAACATTGATTCTCTTTCTGTAACCAGTTGGTAACTGATATATTTAACAATGAGGAAAGAAGCAGTGGAAGCTTTTCTTTTGTCTTTTCTTTTCTTTTCTTTTCTTTTCTTTTCTTTTCTTTAGATTTTAGTGGAAAATTTCAAACATGTATGAAACCAGATTGCACAGAACAATGAACCACGCCACCAGGAACCCATAATACAGCTCCAACAACCATTTCCATTCTGCTCTTCTTGTGTTTAGCTTTGCTATTTCATCTTTAATTCTATGTTCTACCACTTTTTCTGGGCAAGGACTATTTTATAATCCTTAAAAGAGAAACCTCATTTCATTTCACTTGTAAATATTTTAGTAGATGTCTTTATGGAACAAGGTGTTTTCTTTGTTTAACAGAAGCACAGTATCATTATCACAACTGACAATATTATCATTAATTCATCATCTAATACCCAATCCCTGATTGTCTAAAAAAAAAAAAGGACTTTAACAATTGATTGGTTTGGGGGGGAGGAGCAAGATGGCGGAAGAGTAGGGTTTCCAAATCACCTGTCTCCACCAAACTACCTAGAAAACCTTCAAATTATCCTGAAAATCTATGAATTCGGCCTGGGATTTAAAGAGAGACCAGCTGGAATGCAACAGTGAGAAGAGTTCGCGCTTCTATCAAGGTAGGAAGACGGGGAAAAAGAAATAAAGAAACAAAGGCCTCCAAGGGGGAGGGGCCCCGCGAGGAGCCGGGCTGAGGCTGGGGCGAGTGTCCCCAGGACAGGAGAGCCCCGTCCCGGAGACGCAGGAGCTGCACCGACCTTCCCGGGGGAAAGGGGCTCGCGGGGAGTTGGAGCAGGAACCAGGAGGGCGGGGATGCCCTCGGGCTCCCTGGGACAGTAACAGCAACTGCGCGCCCAGGAGAGTGCGCCGAGCTCCCTAAGGGCTGCAGCGCGCACGGCGGGACCCGGCGGGACCCGGAGCAGCTGAAGGGGCTCGGGCGGCGGCTCCGCGGAGGGGACTGCGCGGCCCCGGGAGCAGCTCGGAGGGGCTCGGGCAGAGGAAGAGGCTCCGTGCGGAGGGGGCTGCGCGGTTACAGGAGCAGCTCGGAGGGGCTCGAGCGGCGGCTCCGCGGAGGGGGTTGCGCGGCCCGGGAGCGCGAATCCACCAGCGCAGGCTCCGGAGCACAGGGCGCCGGGACACAGCCCAGGATCCCGCCTCCCCCGGGACAGGCAGAGGCCGGGAGGGCCCAGGACAGCGAGGAAGCTCCTGCCCCGAGCTGAGCAGATCAGCGGCCCCGCCCGGGAGCCTCCAGGCCCTGCAGACGGAGAGCTCTGGAGTTCCTGCCTGAGCTGAATCCAGGTTTCCAGAGCTGCCCCGCCACTGGGGCTGTTCCTCCTGCGGCCTCACGGGGTAAACAGCCCCCACTGAGCCCTGCACCAGGCAGGGGCACAGCAGCTCCCCCAACTGCTAACACCTGAAAATCAGCACAACAGGCCCCTCCCCCAGAACACCAGCTAGACTGACAACTTCCAGGAGAAGCCAAGGGACTTAAAGAACACAGAATCAGAAGATACTCCCCGGTGGTTCTTTTTTTTTTTTTTTTTTTTTTTTGGTTTTTTTTTTTTTGTTTTGTTTTGTTTTGCTTTTTGATTTGTTTCCTTCCCCCACCCCCCCTTTTTTTTCTCCTTTCTTTTTCTTTCTCTTTTTCTTCTTTTTTTTTCTTTCGTTTTTTTTTCTCTTCCCTTTTTTTTTCTCTTTCTCTTTTCTTTCCTTCTTTCTCTCCTCTCTTTTTCTCTTTTTCCCAATACAACTTGCTTTTGGCCACTCTGCACTGAGCAAAATGACTAGAAGGAAAACCTCACCTCAAAAGAAAGAATCAGAAACAGTCCTCTCTCCCACAGAGTTACAAAATCTGGATTACAATTCAATGTCAGAAAGCCAATTCAGAAGCACTATTATACAGCTACTGGTGGCTCTAGAAAAAAGTATAAAGGACTCAAGAGACTTCATGACTGCAGAATTTAGAGCTAATCAGGCAGAAATTAAAAATCAATTGAATGAGATGCAATCCAAACTAGAAGTCCTAACAACGAGGGTTAACGAGGTGGAAGAACGAGTGAGTGACATAGAAGACAAGTTGATGGCAAAGAGGGAAACTGAGGAAAAAAGAGACAAACAATTAAAAGACCATGAAGATAGATTAAGGGAAATAAACGACAGCCTGAGGAAGAAAAACCTACGTTTAATTGGGGTTCCCGAGGGCGCCGAAAGGGACAGAGGGCCAGAATATGTATTTGAACAAATTCTAGCTGAAAACTTTCCTAATCTGGGAAGGGAAACAGGCATTCAGATCCAGGAAATAGAGAGATCCCCCCCTAAAACCAATAAAAAGCGTTCAACACCTCGACATTTAATTGTGAAGCTTGCAAATTCCAAAGATAAGGAGAAGATCCTTAAAGCAGCAAGAGACAAGAAATCCTTGACTTTTATGGGGAGGAGTATTAGGGTAATACCAGACCTCTCCACAGAGACCTGGCAGGCCAGAAAGGGCTGGCAGGATATATTCAGGGTCCTAAATGAGAAGAACATGCAACCAAGAATACTTTATCCAGCAAGGCTCTCATTCAAAATGGAAGGAGAGATAAAGAGCTTCCAAGACAGGCAGCAACTAAAAGAATATGTGACCTCCAAACCAGCTCTGCAAGAAATTTTAAGGGGGACTCTTAAAACTCCCCTTTAAGAAGAAGTTCAGTGGAACAGTCCACAAAAACAAGGACTGAATAGATATCATGATGACACTAAACTCATATCTCTCAATAGTAACTCTGAATGTGAACGGGCTTAATGACCCCATCAAAAGGCGCAGGGTTTCAGACTGGATGAAAAAGCAGGACCCATCTATTTGCTGTCTACAAGAGACTCATTTTAGACAGAAGGACACCTACAGCCTGAAAATAAAAGGTTGGAGAACCATTTACCATTCGAATGGTCCTCAAAAGAAAGCAGGGGTAGCCATCCTTATATCAGATAAACTAAAATTTACCCCAAAGACTGTAGTGAGAGATGAAGAGGGACACTATATCATACTTAAAGGATCTATTCAACAAGAGGACTTAACAATCCTCAATATATATGCTCCGAATGTGGAAGCTGCCAAATATATAAATCAATTATTAACCAAAGTGAAGAAATACTTAGATAATAATACACTTATACTTGGTGACTTCAATCTAGCTCTTTCTATACTCGATAGGTCTTCTAAGCACAACATCTCCAAAGAAACGAGAGCTTTAAATGATACACTGGACCAGATGGATTTCACAGATATCTACAGAACTTTACATCCAAACTCAACTGAATACACATTCTTCTCAAGCGCACATGGAACTTTCTCCAGAATAGACCACATATTGGGACACAAATCGGGTCTGAACCAATACCAAAAGATTGGGATTGTCCCCTGCATATTCTCGGACCATAATGCCTTGAAATTAGAACTAAATCACAACAAGAAGTTTGGAAGGACCTCAAACACGTGGAGGTTAAGGACCATCCTGCTAAAAGATAAAAGGGTCAACCAGGAAATTAAGGAAGAATTAAAAAGATTCATGGAAACTAATGAGAATGAAGATACAACCGTTCAAAATCTTTGGGATGCAGCAAAAGCAGTCCTAAGGGGGAAATACATCGCAATACAAGCATCCATTCAAAAACTGGAAAGAACTCAAATACAAAAGCTAACCTTACACATAAAGGAGCTAGAGAAAAAACAGCAAATAGATCCTACACCCAAGAGAAGAAGGGAGTTAATAAAGATTCGAGCAGAACTCAACGAAATCGAGACCAGAAGAACTGTGGAACAGATCAACAGAACCAGGAGTTGGTTCTTTGAAAGAATTAATAAGATAGATAAACCATTAGCCAGCCTTATTAAAAAGAAGAGAGAGAAGACTCAAATTAATAAAATCATGAATGAGAAAGGAGAGATCACTACCAACACCAAGGAAATACAAACGATTTTAAAAACATATTATGAACCGCTATACGCCAATAAATTAGGCAATCTAGAAGAAATGGACGCATTCCTGGAAAGCCACAAACTACCAAAACTGGAACAGGAAGAAATAGAAAACCTGAACAGGCCAATGACCAGGGAGGAAATTGAAGCAGTCATCAAAAACCTCCCAAGACACAAGAGTCCAGGGCCAGATGGCTTCCCAGGGGAATTTTATCAAACGTTTAAAGAAGAAATCATACCTATTCTCCTAAAGCTGTTTGGAAAGATAGAAAGAGATGGAGTACTTCCAAATTCGTTCTATGAAGCCAGCATCACCTTAATTCCAAAGCCAGACAAAGACCCCACCAAAAAGGAGAATTACAGACCAATATCCCTGATGAACATGGATGCAAAAATTCTCAACAAGATACTGGCCAATAGGATCCAACAGTACATTAAGAAAATTATTCACCATGACCAAGTAGGATTTATCCCTGGGACACAAGGCTGGTTCAACACCCGTAAAACAATCAATGTGATTCATCATATCAGCAAGAGAAAAACCAAGAACCATATGATCCTCTCATTGGATGCAGAGAAAGCATTTGACTAAATACAGCATCCATTCCTGATCAAAACTCTTCAGAGTGTAGGGATAGAGGGAACATTCCTCGACATCTTAAAAGCCATCTATGAAAAGCCCACAGCAAATATCATTCTCAATGGGGAAGCACTAGGAGCCTTTCCCCTAAGATCAGGAACAAGACAGGGATGTCCACTCTCAGCACTGCTGTTCAACATAGTACTGGAAGTCCTAGCCTCAGCAATCAGACAACAAAAAGACATTAAAGGCATTCAAATTGGCAAAGAAGAAGTCAAACTCTCCCTCTTCGCCGATGACATGATACTCTACATAGAAAACCCAAAAGTCTCCACCCCAAGATTGCTAGAACTCATACAGCAATTCGGTAGCGTGGCAGGATACAAAATCAATGCCCAGAAGTCAGTGGCATTTCTATACACTAACAATGAGACTGAAGAAAGAGAAATTAAGGAGTCAATCCCATTTACAATTGCACCCAAAAGCAGAAGATACCTAGGAATAAACCTAACCAAAGATGTAAAGGATCTATACCCTCAAAACTATAGAACACTTCTGAAAGAAATTGAGGAAGACACAAAGAGATGGAAAAATATTCCATGCTCATGGATTGGCAGAATTAATATTGTGAAAATGTCAATGTTACCCAGGGCAATATACACGTTTAATGCAATCCCTATCAAAATACCATGGACTTTCTTCAGAGAGTTAGAACAAGCTATTTTAAGATTTGTGTGGAATCAGAAAAGACCCCGAATAGCCAGGGGAATTTTAAAAAAGAAAACCATATCTGGGGGCATCACAATGCCAGATTTCAGGTTGTACTACAAAGCTGTGGTCATCAAGACAGTGTGGTACTGGCACAAAAACAGACACATAGATCAGTGGAACAGAATAGAGAATCCAGAAGTGGACCCTGAACTTTATGGGCAACTAATATTCGATAAAGGAGGAAAGACTATCCATTGGAAGAAAGACAGTCTCTTCAATAAATGGTGCTGGGAAAATTGGACATCCACATGCAGAAGAATGAAACTAGACCACTCTCTTTCACCATACACAAAGATAAACTCCAAATGGATGAAAGATCTAAATGTGAGACAAGATTCCATCAAAATCCTAGAGAAGAACACAGGCAACACCCTTTTTGAACTCGGCCAATGTAACTTCATGCAAGCTACATCCACGAAGGCAAAAGAAACAAAAGCAAAAATGAACTATTGGGACTTCATCAAGATAAGAAGCTTTTGCACAGCAAAGGATACAGTCAACAAAACTCAAAGACAACCTACAGAATGGGAGAAGATATTTGCAAATGACATATCAGATAAAGGGCTAGTTTCCAAGATCTATAAAGAACTTATTAAACTCAACACCAAAGAAACAAACAATCCAATCATGAAATGGGCAAAAGACATGAACAGAAATCTCACAGAGGAAGACATAGACATGGCCAACATGCATATGAGAAAATGTTCTGCATCACTTGCCATCAGGGAAATACAAATCAAAACTACAATGAGATACCACCTCACACCAGTGAGAATGGGGAAAATTAACAAGGCAGGAAACAACAAATGCTGGAGAGGATGCGGAGAAAAGGGAACCCTCTTACACTGTTGGTGGGAATGTGAACTGGTGCAGCCACTCTGGAAAACTGTGTGGAGGTTCCTCAAACAGTTAAAAATATACCTGCCCTACGACCCAGCAATTGCACTGTTGGGGATTTACCCCAAAGATACAGATGCAGTGAAACGCCGGGACACCTGCACCCCGATGTTTATAGCAGCAATGGCCACGATAGCCAAACTGTGGAAGGAGCCTCGGTGTCCAACGAAAGATGAATGGATAAAGAAGATGTGGTTTATGTATACAATGGAATATTACTCAGCTATTAGAAATGACAAATACCCACCATTTGCTTCAACGTGGATGGAACTGGAGGGTATTATGCTGAGTGAAGTAAGTCAGTCGGAGAAGGACAAACATTATATGTTCTCATTCATTTGGGGAATATAAATAATAGTGAAAGGGAATATAAGGGAAGGGGAAGAAATGTGTGGGAAATATCAGAAAGGGAGACAGAACGTAGAGACTGCTAACTCTGGGAAACGAACTAGGGGTGGTAGAAGGGGAGGAGGGCGGGGGGTGGGAGTGAATGGGTGACGGGCACTGGGTGTTATTCTGTATGTTAGTAAATTGAACACCAATAAAAAATAAATTAAAAAAAAAAAAAAACAATTGATTGGTTTGAATCAGGATGCAGGCATATCATCTCCTGGGTCTTTTTTCCTCTAGAATATCCCTCATAGCTAAAGAAATTGCATCAGTTGTCCTGAGGTTTTTTTCTGGCACTTTGGATTTGACATATTGCTTCTTTCTGGTGTTGTTAAGTTCCTCTGCTCCTGTATATTCTGAATCAGAAAGATATATAGAGAGGCCTCTTTAGATTGAAATTCAATTTTTTGGTAAAAAGAAAAAAACTTTATAAGTGATGTGAGTGCTTCCTATTGTACCATATCAGAGGCAGGTTGTGCCAGGTTGTCCCTTGTTTGCTAATATTAGGAATAAGCAACAGGGTCAAGTGATGTTAGCTTATTTCATCCATTATAAAGTTTTTTCAACCTTTCACTTATCAGCTGTTGATTTTGCCTGGTTCCATTATTTCACTAGAAATTGCAAAATGCGATTTAAAAATGTTGTCTTTCCTTCTACTTTTATTAGCTCTCATTCTTTTATAAGAATAACATTTTCTCATCAAATATAGCCTGCTCAAGAAAGACTTTATTTTCTCCCAGTATTTATACATTTTCAGAAACAATGACCTTGTGTCCTAACCACCTCAGTGGTGAGCAAATAATTTACTTATCTTAAAAGTATCACTATTAACTCATGGGTTTTATGTATTGAATATATATTTGATGCATTTATGTATTTGATTTATTATAGTCATTTATATTTTTAGTATTTGGAGAAGATATCCTTTTTTTGCTTTTTTAAAATTTGCTTTACTTAGAAAAATTTGTTATGAAAAATTCCAAACAAAAAATAGAATGCTGTAAAGAACTCCATTTATTCATTGCTTGGCTTTAACAAATATCACCCCATGACCAACTTTGATTTACCTATATATTCCTCCCTTCTCTGTTACATATTATTTTGATGCAAATCCTAAGCATCACACAATTTTACCTGTAGATATTCATATCCAAAAATGATGAATGATAGTTCTTTATTATCTTCAAATATAATCAGTGTCCATGTCCCTGATTGTCTCATGATTTTTTTTATACTTTCTTTTAACAGTTGAAAAATCTTGTCATTTTTTATGTGTGTTTTAAGTCTCTTTCGATCAATGGAATGTCCTTCCTCTGTTCTTTTTGCAATTTTTTATTGAAGATGAATTCTTTTGTCTTGCAGGGCTTCCTTTTCCCTGGATTTGTTAGCTCTTTAAGTGTTTCTTTGTTCCCCATGCTTCATGGAAAGAAATAGTTATATCTACAAGACTTGATGAGATTCACGTTTGACTTTCTTTTCTTTTCTTTGTAAAAACAACTTCATGAATTGTGGTATCCTACCAGCTTTAAAAATAATTAGGTGGTGGGGTGCCTGGGTGGCTCAGCGGTTGAGTGTCTGCCTTCAGCTCAAGGCGTGATCCCATGGTCCCAGGATCAAGTCCCACATCAGGCTCCCTCCATGAAGCCTGCTTCTCGCTTGGCCTCTGTCTCTGCCACTCTCCGTGTCTCTCATGAATAAATAAATAAAATCTTTAAAAAATAAAATAAAAAATAATTAGGTGGTTCCATAGCATCTTCCACATTAGATATGGTTGTTCAGTATTGCTAATATATTAGTATGCATTGATGGTTTATACAACATGAATGCCTTTCAGTCCATTTCTAGTGTTACCTTTATTGATGCTCAAATTGTTCCATATTTGGCCATTGAGAGACTATACATGAAATATATTTTCATGTTTCAGAGTCATATTAGCAATTCTTATTTGCTGGAACCTACCATTTAACCCAGGAACGCTGGTATCATTTGCTGGGAAAAGTTGCTCAAAGGTCACATTTGGACGCTGGAAAGAATGTCACTTCTGAGCTGGTCTTTGTTTTTAGACTTTTCAGTGGAGAGTGGTGGGAAATACACACACATTTTTAATTAGTTCATGAAATATATCGTCTTACAATTTGAATTCAGGCTATATGTAATTTATTTTGCACACTTTCATCTTCTTTTTTTCATATTAAAAAATCATGTTCTCAAATACTCCAAATAAATTAACCATTTGCTTCATCTTACAACATACAGCTACCAGTATTAGAATAACTATACAACACAATCAGTCACAACATTATTACTGAAAACATTTTAAGTTGCTTCTCAGTCTCTTCTTTTTTTTTGTCCTTGTGAATTCCCCCAGCTATGGATATGTGGTCAAATAAGTATATTTTGAAGTCTCTGTATAGTTATGTCACCAATGAGACAAGTTCATTTATTTCTTTTTGCTTTCAGTGTATAGGTACTGCTTTATAAAGTTAATTTTGATTTATGTTTACATGAAATATTTTTATGATTAAAAAGTTAAATCTATAAAATAAAATACAGTATAGGAAGTCTAGTTTATACCTCTACTCCCTTCACCTTATAGCCTGCCTTCTCTAAATGTAACCACTTAAAATATTTTTTGATTTTCCTTTCCATTGTTTTCTATATGTACTTTTTTCCCTTTCTTAAATAAATGGTAACACATTATGCCATCATCCCTTTTTTTCTTAATCTTGCTTTTTAAATTTTTAAATTTTTTTATTTTTTTACTTAATTCTACATCAGGAGTTGCAAGCTATATATGGTCTGCAAGCCAAGTCTGGCTCATTGCCTGGTTTTTTATAAATAAAGTTTTATTGGAACACAACTACACCCATTAATTTACATATTGTTGATGGCTACAATAGCAGAGTTGAGTTAATGTATGGCACACAAAGACAAAAATATTAACTATCTGGCCACTTACAAAAAAAAGTTTGTTGATATCTGTATACTGGATAACCAATCCACAGCAATATTTTCCTCATTTCTGGTTATATCTGTTTATTAGTTTCCTGTAGCTGTTGTATCACAGTAGCATACACTTGAAGGCTTAACACAATAGGAATTTATTCTCTTGCAATTCTAGAGGCCAAAATTCAGCAATCAATATCATTGGACCAAAATATAAATCACAGCAGAGCTCCACTCACTCCAGAGGCCCTGGGGGAAGAATCTGCTCTTTACCTATTCCAGGTGCTGGTGTTTTACAGGATTCCATACATTACCCGGGGCTTATCACATCAAGCTCAGTCCTTAATCCTCATCACCTATTTCATACATCTCCACATCTCTATCCCTCTGGTATCCATCAATTTGTTCTTTATAGTTAAGAGTCGGTTTTTTTATTTGTCTCTGTCTCTTTTATCTCCCTTTGATTATTTGTTTTGTTTCTCAAATTCTACATATGAGTGAAATCATATGGTATCGTCTTTCTTTCACTGACTTATTTTGATTCGTGTAATACTCTCTAGCTCCATCTGTGTTGTTGCAAATGGCAAGATTCCATCCTTTTTCATGGCTGAGTAATATTCCATTATATATATATTTTTCTTTATTCATTTATCTGTTGATGGACACTGGGATCCTTCCATAATTTTGCTGTTATTGATAATGCTGCTCTAAACATCTGGGTACACTTTGAATTAATATTTTTGTATTCTTTGGGTAAATACCTAGTACTACAATTCCTGGATCATAAGATAGTTCTATTTTTTTAAAGGCTTTATTTATTTCTGTGAGAGAGTGCAAGCATGAATGGAGTGGGGGGCAGAACAGAGAAAGAAGGAGAAGCAGGCTCCTCACTGAACAGGGAGCCCCATCATGGGGTTTTATCCCAGGATCCCAAGATCATGACCTGAGCTGAAGGCAATTGCTTAACTGACTGAGACACCCAGGCACCCCAGGGTAGTTTATTTTTAACTTTTTGAGAAACTTCCATACTGTTTTCCAGAGTGGCTGCACTATTTTGCATCCCCACAAACAGTTCAAGAGGGTTCCCCTCTCTCCACACCCTCGCCAACACCATTGTTTCTTGTGTTTTTGGTTTAAGTCATTCTGACAGGTGTGAGGTGATATCTCATTATAAAATTAGATTTGCATTTTCCTGATATTGAGTGATATTGAGCATCTTTTCATGTCTACTGGACATCTGTATGTCTTCCTTGGAAAAATGTCTATTCATGTCTTCTACCCATTTTTTAATTGGATTGTTTGTTTTTTGGGTGTTGAACTTGATAAGTTCTTTATAGATCTTGGATACTAACCCTTTATCAGATATATCATTTGCAAATATTGTCTCCCATTCTGTAGGTTGCTTTTAGTTTTGTTGACTTATTTATTTTGCTGTGCAGAAGCTTTTTATTTTGATTAGTCCCAGTAGTTAATTTTTGCTTTTTTTCCCTTGCCTCAAGGGACCTATCTAGAAAAATAGTTGTTATGACCCATATCAGAGAAATTACAGCTTGTGCTTTCTTCAAGGGCTTTTATGGTTTCAGGTCTTATATTTAGATCTTTAATCAATTTTGCATTTATTTTTGTGTATGGGAAAAGAAAATGGTCCAGTTTCATTGTTATGCATGTTGCTATTCAGTTTTACCAACACTATTTACTGAAAAGACAGTCTTTTTCCTGATGAATATTCTTCCCTGCTTTTTTGAAGATAAATCGACCATATAATTGTGGATTCATTTCTGAGTTTTCTATTCTGTTTCATTGATATATGTGTCTGTTTTTGTGCCAGTACCATACTGTCTTGTTGACTACAGCTTTGTAATATAGCTTGAAGTCTGGAATTATGATGCCTCCAGCTTTGCTTTTCTTTTTCAAGACTGCTTTGGCGATTCAAGATTCAAGGCTTTGTGTTTCCATACAAATTTTAGGATTGTTTGATTAGCTCTGTGGAAAATACTGATGGTATTTTGATAGGGATTGTATTAAATGTGTAGATTACTTTGTATAGTATAGACATCTTAACAGTATTTGTTCTTCCAATCCATGAACATGGAATGTCTTTCCATTTCTTTTTGTCATCTTTAATTTCTTTCATCAGTGTTTTATGGTTTTCAGAAAAACCATATTTTATGGTCTTTCACTTCTTCAGCAAGGTTTATTCTTAGGTATCCTCTTATTTTGGGAGCAATTGTGAATGGAATTGTTTTCTTATTTTCTCTTTCTGCAGCTTCATTACAGGTGTATAGAAATGCAAGAGACTTCTGTACATTGATTTTGTATACTGCAACTTTACTGAATTCCTTTATCAAGTCTATCAGTTTTTTTGGTGGAGTCTTTTGAGTTTTCTGTACAATAAATTTCAATTTTAAATTTATTATACAAAATCACTAAAATGTTTCACACGTGATCTAAAATTTGCACTTAAATGAAATTTGTTTCAAATGCAAAAATGTAAGGTTTTATCTTTCATGAAGAATGATAGAATTTAAATAACTCAAATTCTCTTCTTTCATCTTATATTCACTGTGCTCTTGTTGCTTATCTTTTTTCCATCTTTTTATTTATTTTGAGGGGTGGAGAGGGCAGAGCAAAAGGAAGACAGAGAATCCCAAACAGGCTCCATGCTCAGCATGTCAGCTTGACACAGAGCACGATCTCACAACCCTTAGATCACAACCTGAGCTTAAATCAAGAGTTAGGCACTAAGCCCACTGAGCCCCCAGGCACCCTGTTTATTGCTTATTTTCTAATCTATTGTTAAAGGCAGGAGTGTGTAATCCATATCCATAGTGGTTGGAGACAAAGCAAACTCAAATTATTCTGAATCATTGAAACTTAACTTCAAAAGGGATACATCTAGCTAAAGGCATGTGTTTGGGCCAACAGCATCATTGGAGTTTTCCAAATTTACTTCCACAGAAAAACCATCATGCTTATTAAAGGATAAATTATTCAAATGTGCTAACTTGAATATTTTATAGATAGTATTACAATTCAGCAATAACTGTAGTAAATTTTGAGATCCCTAGTTCTTGACAAGATACAATTTCGGCCCTCAAGAAAGTTCTGGCAACAGCTGGATTTATATTTGTTGCCACAATGGAGTGAGAGTTGCTCCACTGAGAGTGAGTGGGCAGATACTAGAAGTCCTACAATGCATAGGATAGCTGTCCTCCTCTGACAAGAAAGAATCACCCAATTCAAAATATCAATAGCTCCAAGATTGAGAAATCTTGATTTAGACAATATATCACCAAAAGATATTTTCAAAGAAAAGTATGCTATTATTGGCATTGTGCAGATTTACTGGTACATGGTTAATAAAGACAAACTTGTAGTCAGTTTTATTACTGTTTTCAAGTTATTGCCTGAAGCAGGGATGCTGTTTACCACTGGCCTGCATCTGGCATAACACTATAGTTGCCCATCCTAATATCCTTTGTAATAAAACTCATCTCTGTAAAGGCACCAAGTAAAACCTATATGTCCTGGCCTGCCATGCTTTGTGCCATAGCCAATAGGTGGCTCTATGACTGAATTTTACTGATTGAGCTGTATAAGGAAAGGATATATGTCAGCTTCCAGGAAAGCTCCTTAAGAACATCTGATGAGTACCCTTTGCCCACTTCCTTCTCCATACTTCATCTCACAGTCCGTTGTATGGAATACATATGTGATGGTTGGAACATGATTGACCATTTTAGAGAATTGAAGATGATAGCTTTCCCCAGAGGACAGTGAAACAGTGAGCTAAAAGGAATCTGGACTCTAATAGCAATACTAGTCTAGAATTGCTGACCCCAATTACATTCACGTAAAGGAGAAATAGACTTGTTTTCTTTAATCCAAAATTAATTAGGAGGACCTCTGTTTCTTTCAGCTGAATCCAATCTAATCGGGTACCAAATATAACTATCTCCAACTGCCCAATTAGTTCCATTGACTTGTTGGAATGGATGTTTGGATCTATCAATCAATCCTCAACTGCCTCTCTAGTTATGGTTCAATATCATCCCTAGAGAAAATTTGCAGCCATATTCAGTACCTACCAGTCAATACTAATTTCAGCAAACTCCCACAGTCAGGCATTCCATGCAAATAAAGCAGTTTATCAGAATTATTTAAGTATCTGCCATAGGGATAGCAAAAAAATATGTAACTGATAAAGTAAATTCTAACTGACTGCTGAGCACTTGAATCCAGCTGAACTTTTATTCCAAATTTAAAATAAGTTGTAAAGTCTACCTTTTTAGCTTCCCAAATATTTGGATTCTTTTATTATTATTATTTATTTAAAACATTCTCAACTATCTATAAATCTATGATCAACTGATTTTCAAGAGTGCTAAAAGGGAAAGAACAGTTTTTCAACAAATGTTGCTGGGAAAACTGGCTAATAATAATCAAAGAATGAATTTTGATCCTTATCTCACACCATATCTAAAATTGATTACAAATGAATTAATGAGCAAAATAGAAAGGATAAACCATAAATTTCTTAAAAGAAAACAGAGATGAATCTTAATGACCGTCTATGTGGCAATTAATTCTTAAATGTACATCAAAATCACAGAGAACAAAAGAAAAAAACTAACTAAACAGGACTTCATCAAAATAGAAAACTTTATGCATCAGAGGACATGATAAAGTAAAGAGACAACCCACAGAAAGGAAGATGGTGTTGCAAACCTCACATCTGATGAGGTACCTGTATTTAGAATATATATAAAGAACTCTTATGCCTCATCAATATAAAGAAAAATAACCCAATTTTAAAAAGTAAACAAAAGATCTGAATAGATATTTTTCCAATAAAGATATATAAATGGCCAATACACATATAAAAAGATGCTTAACATGATTAGTTATCAAGGAGGTGCAATTAAATATTACAATGAGATACCACTCCATACCCACTGGGATGGCTAGTATTTTAAAAGTCAGATAATAACAAGTATTGGTGAAGATGTAGAAAAATGTGAACTCTTCTATACTGTGAATAGGAATGTAAAATGGTATAGCAACTCTGAAAAACAGTCTGGAAGAGTATCATATTATTCAGCATTTCCATTCCTACATAACCAAGAAAAATGAAATAACATTCACATAGAATCTTCTACATGAATGTTTATAGCCACATCATGCTTAAAGCCAAAAAATGGAAACAATCCAAATGTCTATTAATTGATGGATAAATAAACAAAACTGGCATATTCAGAGTGGAATAATATTCAAGCACAGAAAGGAATGAAGTACTGATATGCAGTACAAGTAAGGACCTTGAAAATGTTATGCTCAAAGAAAGAAACAGTCACACTGTTTCCATGATTCTATTCTTATCATACAGAAATCTATCAAAACAGAAAATGGTTGCTTAGGGCTGAGAGTGGGGTTCAGGAGTAGAGATGATTGAGAAGTGATAGGTAAAAAATATGGAGTTTCTTTATGAAGTGATGAAAATGTTTTAAATTAACTGTGGTGATGGTTGCACATATCTGTGAATGCACTAAAAACGTTGAGTTGTATACTTCAAATAGGTGAATTGCATGGTATATGAATTATGTCATAATTAAGCTTCTAAAAATATGTGGATGGCAAATAAGTCCATAAAAAGATGCTTATCATCATTACTCATTAAGGAAATGCAAATTAAAACACCCACTGCACACCAATAAAGCATCTAATACTTGAAAGACAGACTGCCAAGTGTTGATGAAGATAGGAACTGAAATTCTTACGTACTAACTCACTAAATGAACAGGAAATGTATTATTGCCCTTGGGCTCTTGGATTACTTTACACATTTTTTTAAAAAAGATCTTATTTATTTATTTATTTATTTATTTATTTATTTATTTATTTAGGCGAGAGAGAGAGCATAATTGGAGGGAGAGGGAGAAGCAGACACTATGCTGAGTGTGGAGCCCAATGCAGGGCTCAGTCCCACCATACTGAAATCATGACCTGAGCCAAAATCAAGATTCGGATGCTAAACTGGCTGAGCCACCCAGCTGCCCCCTTTTAAACATTTTTTACTTCCTGAACCTCACTTACTTTAGAAAATAGTTTGTCAGTGTCTTGAAATGTTAAACATATACTTGCCTTATATACCAGCTGTTCCACTCCAGCTATTTAACAAGAGAAATTAAAGAATATGGCCATGTAAAGACTTGTTTATAGCAACTTTATTTTCAAGCTCCAAAGTGGAAACAACCCAAATATCCATTAAAAGGTGAATAGATAAACAAACTGTGATATATTCATACAATAAAATACTATTCATTAATAACAGTACATGACACAATGTGGATGAATCTCATAGTGGCTATAGTGAGTAAAAGAAATGAGAAAAGAAGAAAAGACCATGCAGATTTTATCCCATTTACATGAAATTTTATAAAAGCCAAACTACTACCTAGTGACAGAAAGCAGCAATTTTCCAAGGACTAGGGCTTTGGAAACATCAGATGAAGTGTGGTAGGTAGAGAGATTTACAGAGGGGCACAATACGAAGAGGAGCAAGATGGTGGAAGAGTAGGGGTCCTCAACTCATCTGACTCCACAAAACTACCTGGATAACTTTCAAAACATCCTGATCACCTACTAATTTGACCTGAGACGTAAAGAGAGAACAACTGGAACACTACAGAGAGAAGGGTTTTCACTTCTAACAAGGTAGACAGGTGAAAAATCAATCAATCAATCAATCAATCAATCAATCAGAATCAAGTGGAGGAGGGGCACCATGAGGAGCCTGGCTAAAGCTGGTGTCTAAAGCACAGCCTTGGAGAAGTGGGAACTTTAAAAATCTGGGCTGGAGTTTTCCCGGATGGAAGTGTTTAGCACAGAAATCGGGCAAAATTCCAGGAGGGGCATGAAGCCTCAAGATTCCCAGAGTCACTATAAGAAAGGGGCACCAAGGGGAAGCTCACCACAAATTGTGCCCCAATATGGTAAAGGGCTGGAGCTCTGCAGCCCTCTGGGTCATTTGGGAGAAGCCAGTCAGTTAGGCAGGCTAGCTCTGGACAGAGGTGGCTGAGCCTCATTCCCTTCAGAAGAGGTGGTCCCCTGGAGTGAAGTTCCAGTGGCACAGGGCTCCAGATTCCAGGGTACCCAGGTGGACAAAGCCAACGATCCTGCACTCCCCCTGGCACTGGCTGAAGTGGGGAGGGCACAGGACAGCAAGGACTCTCCTGTCGCCAGGCACCTCCCAAGCTGTGCAGATCAGTGCTCCACTGCCCTGGGAGCATCTAGGTCAGTGTGGACTGGGAGACTGAATTAGTTACTGTGGAGAGTTGACTCCAGAGCTGGAGACCTGGTCACCGCCAGTGTTCTTGTTCTTCCTGGTGTCACCTTGCGCCTGGGAGAGGCCGGGCTGCCAGGGAACAGAGGCGTCACAGGGTAAACGGCTCCCACAGAGGTAAACCTGGCAGGGGGTGGGACATCTCCCCCAGGTACACACACCTGAGAGTCAGAGCAGCAGGCTCCTTTCCCAGAAGACCAGCTGGAAGGACAGGGGAAGAGCAACTTTCCTTACCTGGCAGCCCTGGAAAGCTCCAGGACCAAGGGAAAATAGTATATAGACCAAGAGGGTCCCTCTTTTCTTCCTTTTTCTAGTACAACTCGTTTTTATATAAGACTAAAAATTTCCAATATTTTTTCTTTTTCTCCACCTTAACTACAATATTTTTACCAGCTCTTCACTTTTGAGTTTCCTCCTTTTTAACTTTCATATTTCTACAATTATGTGTCTTAGATATATTTTTCACTTCTGGATTCCCTTCAACATATTCAGTTTAATTTTGGGAGATATATGAGATATGGGTTTTTGTTTGGGTTTTTTTGTTTTTTTCTGCCTCGTTTTGTTCTACAATGGCAGAGGTTAATACCTTCTAACACATGACCAACTTACATCCAGAACCAAGTGGTATACTGTGCTGGTTTATTCTGTGAGATTATATTCTCTCTTCCTTCCATTCTGCCCCCCTCTTTTAAGTTGTTTATGCTTTTCTGGTCAGTGTTGGGGCTTTCTATAAGTATTGTTGGTTTATATAAATTTAGGACTGAGCATCTTCTAACATACAGAACTTAATACACTCAGAACCAAGAGGATCACCCTTGAGAACCCCTCAGGAAGACTACATTCTCTCTCCACTACCATACCCCAGTTCCCCATTTTCTTCTTTCTTTCACTTTTTCCTCTTTTCTTTACTTTTTTCTTTCTTTTCTTTTTCATTTTTTTTCTTCTTTATGGTTTTTGGATTTTTATTTTTACCACTTTATTTTAAAATTTGTTTTTCAATTTACTAATTCTTTTTTTAAATTTTCTTCTGTTCTTCCTTTTTCTTTTATTTTCTGGTCTCTGACCTCTTTGGAATCATTTAGGGTGTATTTTGTTTAGGTTGTGGGTTGATATATTTGGCTCAACCCACTCATACAGCCACTCTGTCCTGGACAAAATGACTAGAAGGAAGAATTCACCACAAAAGAAAGAGCTGGAACAGTACTCTATGCCACAGAGTTACAGAATTCGGATTCATATATGATGTCAGATTCAATTCAGAACCACAGTTATAAAGCTACTGGTCTCTGGAAAAAAAGATAAAGGACTCTAGAGACTTCATTACTGCAGAATTGGGATCTAATCAGGCTGAAAATAAAAATATATTAAATAAGATGAAATCCAAACTGGATGTCTTAACTGCTAGGGTTAATGAGGTGGAATAGAGAGTGAGTGACATAGAAGACAAGTTGATGGTAAGGAAGGAAGCTGAGGAAAAAAGAGAAAAATAAGTAAGACACTATGAGGAAAAGCTTAGGGAAATGAAGGATAGCCTAAGAAGGAACAATTTACATATGATTGGGATTCCAGAAGAGGTTGAAAGGGAGACATAAAACCACAAAGTATATTTGAACACATCATAGCTGAGAACATCCTTAATTTGGGGAGGAAGCAGGCGTTTAGATGGAAGAGATAGAGAGGACCCCCCCCCCATGCAAAAATCAATAAAAACCGTTCAACACCTCGACTTTTAATAGCGAAATGTGCACATTTCAAAGATAAAGAGAAAATTCTTAAAGCAGCAATAGACAAGAGGTCCCTAACTTATATGGGGAGAAATATTAGATTCACAGCAAACCTCTCCACAGAGACCTGGCAGGCCAGAAAGGGCCGGCAGGCTATATTCAGGGTCTTAAATGAGAAGAACATACAACCAAGAATACTTTATCCAGCAAGGCTCACATTCAGAATAGAAGGAGAAATAAAGAGCCTCCTAGATAAGCAGAAACTGAAAGAATACATGACCACCAAACTGGCTCTGCAAGAAATATTAAGGAAGACTCTGTAAAAGAAAGAGGAAGTCCAAGGTAACAATCCACAAAACCAGGGACTGAACAAATAACACAATGACACTAAATCCATATCCTTCAATAGTTACTCTGAATGTGAATGGGCTAAATGATCCCATCAAAAGATGCAGTGTTTCAGACTGGATATAAAAGCAAGACCCATTTATTTGCTGTCTACAAGGGACTCATTTGAGACCTAAGGATATCTACCGCCTGAAAATGAAAGGTTCTAGAACAATTTACTCTTCAAATAGTACTCAAAAAAAGCTGGGGTAGATATCCTCATATCAGATAAATTAAAGTTTATCCCAAAGACTGTAATAGGACACTGTATCATACTTAAAGTGTCTATCCAACAAGAATACCTAACAATCATGAATATTTATGCCCCTAATGTGGGAGCTGCCAAGTATATCAATCAACTAATAACCAAAATAAAGACATACTTAGATAATAATATACTAATAGTAGGAGACTTCAACATGGCACTTCCAGCAAATGACAGATATTCAAAGCACAACATCACCAAAGGAAAAAGGGCTTTAAATGATGCCCTGGACCAGAGGGATTTTACAGGTATATACAGAACTGCATCCGAATGCAATTGAATACACATTCTTCTCAGGTGCACTGGAACTTTCTCCAAAATAGATCACATACTGGTCACAAATCAGGTATCAACCAATACCAAAAGATTGGGATTTTCCCCTGCTTATTTTCAGACCATAATGCTCTGAAACTAGAACTCATTCACAAGAGAAATTTAGAAGAAACTCAAACACGTGGAGGTTAAAGACCATCCTGCTAAGAGATGAATGGGTCAACCATTAAATTAGAGAAGCATTAAAAAGATTCATGGAAACTAATGAAAATGAAGATACAACCATTCAAAATCTTTGGGATACAGCAAAAGTAGTCCTAAGAGGGAAATACATTGCAATACAAGCGTCCCTCAAAAAAATTGGAAAAAACTCAAATACACAAGCTAACCTGACACCTAAAGGAATTGAGAAAGAACAGCAAGTAAAGCCTACACCAAGAAGAAGAAGAGAGAGTTACCAAAGATTCGAGCAAACTCAGTGAAATTGAGACCGGAAGAACTGTAGAACAGATCAAGAAAACCAGCTGTTGGTTCTTTTTTTTTTTTTTTTAAATTTACTTATTTATCCATGAGAGACACACAGAGAGAGGCAGAGACACAAACAGAGAGAGAAGAGGCTCCATCCAGGGAGCCCGATGTGGGACTCGATCCTGGGACCACGGGATCATGCCCTGACCCAAAGGCATATGCTCAACTGTGAGCCACCCAGGCATTCCTGGATTGGTTCTTTGAAAGAATTAATCGATATATAAACCATTAGCCAGAATTATTAAGGAGAAAAGAGAAAAGACTCAAATTAATAAAATCACAAAAGAAAGAGGGGAGATCATAACCAATACCAAGGAAATACAAACAATTTAAAAACCGTATTATGAACAGCTATATGCCAACAAATTAGGCAATGTGGAAGAAATGGATGCATTTCTGGAACACTGCAAATTACCAAGACTAGAACAGGAAGATATAGCAAACCTGAACAGGCCAATAACCAGCAAGTTAATTGAAGCAGTGAAGCAGTCATCAAAAACCTCCCAAGACTCGAAACTCCAGGTCCAAACGGCCTCCCAGGGGAATTCTATCAAACGTTTCAAAGACATAATATCTATTCTACTAAAACTGTTCCTAAGAATAGAAAGTGGTGGGATGCTTCTAAACTCATTTTATGAGGCCAGCATTACGTTGATTCCAAAAGCAGACAAAGTTCCCACCAAAAAGGAGAAATAAAGACCAATATCCCTGGTGAACACGGATGCAAAAATTCTCAACAAGATACTAGCCAATAGGATCCAACAGTACATTAAGAAAAATATTCACCATGATCAAGTGGAATTTATTCCCAGGATGCAAGGTTGGTTCAACACTCCTAAAACACTCAACGTGATAAATGACATCAATAAGAGAAAAAAGAAGAACCATATGATCCTCTCAATAGATGCAGAGAAAGCATTTGACAAAATAGCATCCAAAGATATCTTTCCTATTGATATCCAAAATAGCAGTAGGAATGGATTCCTGATCAAAACTCTTCAAAGTGTAGGGTAAGAAGAAACATTCCTCAATATCTTAAAAGCCATCTTTGAAAAGCCTACAGCAAATATTCTCAATGGGAAAATACTAGGAGCCTTTCCCCTAAGATCAGGAACACACCAGGGATGTCTACTCGCACCACTGCTATTCAACTTAGTACTAGAAGTCCTAGCCTCAGCAATCAGGCAACAAAAAGAAATAAAAGGCATTCAAATTGGCAAAGAAGAAGTCAAACTCTCCCTCTTCACCGATGACATGATACTGTACATAGAAAACCCAAAAGACTCCACCCCAAGATTGCTAGAACTCATACAAGCAGTTCGGCAGTGTGGCAGGATACAAAATCAATGCCCAGAAATCAGTGGCATTTCTATACACTAACAATGAGGCTGAAGAAAGAGAAATTAAGGAGTCAATCCCATTTACAATTGCACCCAAAAGCATTAGATACCTAGGAATAAACCTAACCAAAGAGGTAAAGGATCTATACCCTAAAAACAACAGAACACTTCTGAAAGAAATTGAGGAAGACACAAAGAGGTGGAAAAATATTCCAGGCTCATGGATTGGCAGAATTAATATTGTGAAAATGTCAATGTTACCCAGGGCAATTTACACATTCAATGCAATCCCTATCAAAATACCATGGAGTTTCTTCAGAGAGTTGGAACAAATTATTTTAAGATTTGAGGGAGTCAGAAAAGACCCCAAATAGCCAGGGGAATGTTAAAAAAGAAAACCATAACTGGGGGCATCACAATGCCAGATTTCAGGTTGTACTACAAAGCTGTGGTCATCAGGACAGTATGGTACTGGCACAAAAACAGACACATAGATCAATGGAACAGAATAGAGAATCCAGAAGTGGACCCTGAACTTTATGGTCAACTAATATTCGACAAAGCAGGAAAGACTATGCACTGGAAAAAAGACAATCTCTTCAATAAATGGTGCTGGGGAAATTGGACATCCACATGAAGAAGAATGAAACTAGACCATTGTCTTACACCATACACAAAGATAAACTCAAAATGGATGAAAGATCTAAATGTGAGACAAGATTTCATCAAAATCCTAGAGGAAAACACAGGCAACACCCTTTTTGAAATTGGTCACAGAAACTTTTTGCAAGATACATCCAGGTAGGCAATAGAAACAAAAGCAAAAATGAACTATTGGGACTTCATCAAGATAGAAGCTTCTGCACAGAAAAGAAAAAGTCAACAAAACTAAAAGACACCCTACAGAATGGGAGAAGATATTTGCCAATGACGTATCAGATAAAGGGTTAGTATCCAAGATCTATAAAGAACTTATTAAACTCAACAGCAAAGAAGCAAACAATCCAATCATGAAATGGGCAAAAGACATGAACAGAAATTTCACAGAGGAAGACATAGACATGGCCAACATGCACATGAGAAAATGCTCCCCATCACTGGCCATCAGGGAAATACAAATCAAAACCACAATGAGAAAAAGAAAAAACAACAACAACAACAACCACAATGAGATACCACCTCACACCAGTGAGAATGGGGAAAATTAACAAGACAGGAAACCACAAATGTTGGAGAGGATGTGGAGAAAGGGGAACCCTCTTGCACTGTTGGTGGGAATGTGAACTGGTGCAGCCACTCTGGAAAACTGTGTGCAGGTTCCACAAAGAGTTAAAAATAGACCTGCCCTACGACCCAGCAATTGCACTGCTGGGGATTTACCCCAAAGATACAGATGCAATGAAATGCTGGGACACCTGCATCCTGATGTTTATAGCAGCAATGTCCACAATAGCCAAACTGTGGAAGGAGCCTTGGTGTCCATCGAAAGATGAATGGGTAAAGAAGATGTGTTATATTACTCAGCCATTAGAAACAATAAATAACCACCATTTGCTTCAATGTGGATGGAACTGGAGGGTATTATGCTGAATGAAATAAGTCAATTGGAAAAGGACAAACATTATATGGTCTCATTCTTTGGGGAATATAAAAATTAGTGAAAGGGAATAAAGGGAAAGGAGAATAAATGAGTGAAAATATCAGTGAGGGTGACAAAACATGAGAGACACCTAACTCTGGGAAATGAACAAGGAGTAGTGGAAGGGGAGAGGGTTGGGGGTTGGGGTGACTGGGTGATGGGCACTGAGGGGGGCATTTGGCAGATAAGCACTGGGTGTTATGCTATATGTTGGCAAATTGAATTCCAATAAAAAAAATTTAAAAATAAAATAAAATAATAAAATAAAATAAAATAAATAAAAATAAAAATAAACCCATTTGTCTTAGTTTATTCTTTTGTGAAAAGGGGATAAATTATTCTTGATCATTTTTGATCAGTTACAATATCATTTCAACATGATGGGATATTTTTTCCTATATTATTTAATAGATGAGATATTTAGGGGTTATGTATTTATTATCACAAAACAGATACAAATACTAACTTTTAAAATATAAATTGCAGCATTTATTTTAAAACTAGAATGGTTTCAATTATTCAATTAATATTTAAGCAATTCAGTATGTGCCATACTCTACATTAATTTTTCCTTCTAACTAATCATATAAGCTCTGTTTCTCCTCCTCGTGAACCTTTCTTTAGCTCTGCAATGTCCTTTTATGCAGTTCTAACAATCATCAGCCAAAGATCTTAAAATAGAACTCAGCTTCAGCATTTTTATCGTTTCCCCTGAAGTGTCATGCAAAGAATTCACTGAATAATTGTTTCAGCACTTGGCACCATGTCACCAGTGGTTATGAATATGCAACTAAATCTTTGCAAAGCTGCAATTAAAAAAAAACTCAAAATCTTACACAGTACATTCAGTACCATTTTATTTTACAAATTGAATAATAAAAATGTAAGAGAAAAATAATGCAATTATTCCAGTGTTTCATTTATATATAATGGTTTGTACAGAAGCTTGTATTTCAAAATGTACATAATTACATTTCAGTGCAATATACATATCAGTGACACTTTTCTTACATGACAATTATGTACTTCTTAAAAGTTATTAAAATCTGGGAGACATTCTTTTATAATTAAGAAAATTAAGCAAATTCTCTCTGGTCTTTGGATCATCAAAATTAACGGGAAGAAAAAGTACCAAAAATGAAGAGTTTTGAATGAGGAACACAAATATTGCATTTATCCTCAGAACTTCCCTAGCAACAAGGCCATTTAGTGCTAGTGTGTCCAGGCAGGGCATATCCGTGTGTGATATCAAGTCCTGCAAAGCTGTGCAGATGTGCTCACCTCAACATGGATAACAATTTCCACAGACACACCAATAAGGAGAAACAGTAGCCTAAATCTTGTTTCTGCTTTTGCCACAATTACCATGTCAATCTGTGGACCTGGTGGTATAAAGATAGATTTCAAAGGAGCTTGGTGCAAATCCTAATTCTGTGTAATGGGCCGGTTCCATAAATTAGGCCAGATTATTCCCAGGAGTCACTAGGCAATATTTTCAGAAGAATTTGGCCATCAAGATTTTCTGTTCTTAAGCTTTCTTTTTCTTCACTCTTCAGAGCATGCCCATCAATCACCTTCTCTTGGGAAATCTAATCTAGAATTGGGAAATCTAATCTAGAATTCTGAGCAGCAGAGTCCATGAGTAAGGAATTATGGTCAGTAGAATAGTGCTCCTCTCCTAAAATGTTCATGTCCTAATCTCCTAAACTGTAACTATGTGGCCTTTCATGGCAAAAGGAACTTGCCTGTGTGATTAAGTTAAGATTCATAAAATGGGGAGATAACCATGGGGGACCAATTTAATCACATAAATTCTTTTTTAAAAAAACTATTAGTCTCTTTTATTTATTTGTTTATATATTACTTAGTTAACATTCAGTGCTATATTGGTTTCTGAAGTAGAATTCAGTGATTGATCACTTACATACAACAACCAGTGCTCATATCACAACAGGTGCCCTTCTTAATACTCTTCACCCATCTACCCAATCCACCCACCCCCTTCTCTCCTTCAACCCTCAGTTTGTTCTCTATCATTAAAAGTCTCTTACAGTTTATTTCCCTCTCTCTTTTCCCCCTTACTTTCTCCATGTATTCATCTGTTTTCTTTCTTAAATTACACATATGAGTGAGATCATATGGTATTTATCTTTCTCTATCTGACTTATTTCACTTATATAATACTCTCTACCTCCATCTATGTCATTGTAAATGGCAAGATTTCATTCTTTTTGATGGCTTAGTAACATTTCAATACTATATGCCACATATAGGAATGAAATATTACCATGTATTACTATATGTTACAGTAATATATAGTAATGGGATATATATATATATATATATATATATATATATAACCACATCTTCTCCATTCATCAGTTAACGGACATTAGGGCTTTCTCCTTAGTTTGGCTATTTTTTTTATTTTTACTAAATGACTTTTTTTTAGAGATTTTATTTATTTAGTCATAGACACACAGAGAGAGAGAGGCAGAGACACAGGCAGAGGGAGAAGCAGGCTCCACACAGGGAGCCCGATGTGGGACTCGATCCTGGGCCTCCAGGATCACACCCCAGGCTTCCAGGCTTCAGGCGGGGCCAAACCGCTGCGCCACAGGGGCTGCCCAGTTTGGCTATTATTGATAATTGATAATGCCACTATAAACATTGGGGTGTATGTACTCCCCTTGAATTCTTTATTTTTTTATCTTTTAGATAAATACCTAGTAGTGCAATTGCTGTATGATAGGGTAGTTCTATTTTTAGCTTTGAGGAAACTCCATACTTCTTTCCAGAGTGGCTATCACAGTTTACATTCTTACCAACAGAAACCACATGAGTTTCTAAAAGTGGAGAACTTTTCTTGGTTAGTCAGAGATGAGACAGTGGAAGAAGAGTTGGAAAGATGTTATGGTGCTGGCCCTATAGGGGAAAGAAGGGCCATGAGCCAAAAAATTAGGTGGCCTTGGGAAGCTGGAAAAGAAGGAAACCCATATCCTCACCTTGACTTTAACTGAGACCTTGATTTTGGCCCATGTAGACCATTTTGAACCTCTGACCTACAGAACTATAAGACAATAAATTTGTTTAATTTCCACATTTACAATAATTTCTTACAGCAACAATAATAAATATACAGCAGTTTTCACAGATCCATAGTATGCAGGAACCAATAGAGGAGCAACTTAAGTGTCCATCAATAGATGAATGGATAAAGTATGCAAGAACCAATAGAGAAATGTTTATCAATAGATGAACAGATCGGGGATCCCTGGGTGGCTCAGCAGTTTATCGCCTGCCTTTGGCCCAGGGCATGATCCTGGAGTCCCAGGATTGAGTCTCACATCAGGCTCCCAGCATGGAGCCTGCTTCTCCCTCCTCCTGTGTCTCTGCCTCTCTCTCTCTCTATGTCTATCATAAATAAATAAATAAATATTTAAAAAAATAGATGAACAGATAAAGAAGATATGGTATACACACACACACACACTATAATATTACCCAGCCATAAAAAGGAATGAGATCTTGCCCTTTGTGACAAGAAGGTATTACACTAAGTGAAGTAAGCTAGACAGAGGAAGATAAATACCATAGCATTTCACTTCTACGTAGAATCTTAAAACAAGACAAATGACAAAAAAAAAAAAAAACAAAACAAAACAAAAAAAAAACCAAACTTGAAATAGAAGCATAGATACAGAAAACAAACTATTGGTTACTGTGGGCAGTTGATGATGGACAGGTGAAACAGGTGAGGAGGACTAAAAGATACAAACTTCCAGTTATGGAAACATAGGTCATGGGGATGTCATGTACAGCATGGGGATTATAGTTAATAATAGTGTAACAACTTCATATGGGTACAGATGGTAACTAGACTTATTAAGGGGATTGCTTCATAATGTTTAAAAATATTGAATTACAATGATGCACCCCAAAACTAATAGAACAGTGTATGTAAATAACACTTCAATTAAAACAGTAGAAGATACATCATTTGCAAATATCTTCTCCCATTCTGTAGGTTGTCTTTGAGTTTTGTTGACTGTATCCTTTGCTGTGCAAAAGCTTCTTATCTTGATGAAGTCCCAATAGTTCATTTTTGCTTTTGTTTCTTGCCTTCGTGGATGTATCTTGCAAGAAGTTACTGTGGTCAAGTTCAAAAAGGGTGTTGCCTGTGTTCTTCTCTAGGATTTTGATGGAATCTTGTCTCACATTTAGATCTTTCATCCATTTTGAGTTTATCTTTGTGTATGGTGAAAGAGAGTGGTCTAGTTTCATTCTTCTGCATGTGGATGTCCAATTTTCCCAGCACCATTTATTGAAGAGACTGTCTTTCTTCCAGTGGATAGTCTTTCCTCCTTTATCGAATATTAGTTGCCCATAAAGTTCAGGGTCCACTTCTGGGTTCTCTATTCTGTTCCACTGATCTATGTGTCTGTTTTTGTACCAGTACCACACTGTCTTGATGACCACAGCTTTGTAGTACAACCTGAAATCTGGCATTGTGATGCCCCCAGATATGGTTTTCTTTTTTAAAATTCCCCTGGCTATTCGGGGTCTTTTCTGATTCCACACAAATCTTAAAATAATTTGTTCTAACTCTCTGAAGAAAGTCCATGGTATTTTGATAGGGATTGCATTAAATGTGTATATTGCCCTGGGTAACATTGACATTTTCACAATATTAATTCTGCCAATCCATGAGCATGGAATATTTTTCCATCTCTTTGTGTCTTCCTCAATTTCTTTCAGAAGTGTTCTATAGTTTTGAGGGTATAGATCCTTTACATCTTTGGTTAGGTTTATTCCTAGGTATCTTATCAGATAAAGGGCTAGTTTCCAAGATCTATAAAGAACTTCTTAAACTCAACACCAAAGAAACAAACAATCCAATCATGAAATGGGCAAAAGACATGAACAGAAATCTCACAGAGGAAGACATAGACATGGCCAACATGCACATGAGAAAATGCTCTGCATCACTTGCCATCAGGGAAATACAAATCAAAACCACAATGAGATACTGCCTCACACCAGTGAGAATGGGGAAAATTAACAAGGCAGGAAACAACAAATGTTGGAGAGGATGTGGAGAAAAGGGAACCCTCATACACTGTTGGTGGGAATGTGAACTGGTGCAGCCACTCTGGAAAACTGTGTGGAGGTTCCTCAAAGAGTTAAAAATAGACCTGCCCTACGACCCAGCAATTGCACTGTTGGGGATTTACCCCAAAGATACAAATGCAATGAAACGCTGGGACACCTGCACCCCGATGTTTATAGCAGCAATGGCCACGATAGCCAAACTGTGGAAGGAGCCTCGGTGTCCAACGAAAGATGAATGGATAAAGAAGATGTGGTTTATGTATACAATGGAATATTACTCAGCTATTAGAAATGACAAATACCCACCATTTGCTTCAACGTGGATGGAACTGTAGGGTATAATGCTGAGTGAAGTAAGCCAGTCGGAGAAGGACAAACATTATATGTTCTCATTCATTTGGGGAATATAAATAATAGTGAAAGGGAATATAAGGGAAGGGGGAAGAAATGTGTGGGCAATATCAGAAAGGGAGACAGAACGTAAAGACTGCTAACTCTGGGAAACGAACTAGGGATGGTAGAAGGGGAGGAGGGCGGGGGGTGGGAGTGAATGGGTGACGGCACTGGGGGTTATTCTGTATGTTAGTAAATTGAACACCAATAAAAATAAATTAAAAAAAAAAATAAAAAATAAAAAATAAAACAGTAGAAGACTGGGAAACAAAAAGAAAAATACAGAGTGCCTTCTAAAACTCTAAACTTGTTTTCTGCATGTGCTTGCACAAAAATGTTATAAAAGTAATACATTGAATGTTTTAATTGTAACTTTTAAAAAATACCTTCACTTTGCAAAATAGAAGTTGGTAGTCCAATGCTACCCTTATATTTCTATGGAAGCTGCATTAGTATATACATTGTTTTAGAGAAGGGGGAGGGGCAGAAGGAAAGCAAGAGAGAGAGAGTCTTAAGCTGGCTCCATGCACAGCTCCATGCCCAGCCCTGACACAGGGCTTGATCTCATTACTCTGAGATCATGGCCTGAGACAAAGTCAAAAGTTGGATGCTTAACTGATGGAGCCACCCAAGTGTCCATTGTGTATACATTTTAAAAGTTTGTAGCTCTTAGTATCCTGTTTTAGTCTATAAGACTCCATATTAATTTTTCAATTTTTAATAAGTTATCTTGTTACTTTGCAAATACATATCAATAATTTGCTTTGATCCACCTGTACTGCTAGAAGGTAGGGATTCAAGGGTGAGACTCCATGGCACTGTCTTCAACAGGTTTGTTCTGACAGGCACACAATAGGCAAACAGGTAATTATGCATTTGCTGGAAAAGATAAATGTAGTCATTCTGCTGATGAAATGTGGAAAATACTTACTGTGGCCGGGGCAAAGTCAGGTGACAAGAACGATGGTGACCTGGCTTAGGAGGCCTGAGGCTGTTTGATGTGCCTAGTTCTGAGCACCCTCTCATCTCCTTCAACTCATGTACTAAACAATCAACAGGCAATCCCATTAAGTACAACAAATGGGTGGTGGGAGGAAAATTAAGTAATTAGGAACACAGAAAATAGAACATCTTGTGAACGTTATGGCAGTGTTTAAGATCTTTCCTTTGGTTAAGATGAAAAATATACATATCTGTCTTGACCTCCTTCCTCCTCCAAATTCTTTCAGATTGCCTAAATTCTAAGCATCTTGACAGCCATTTTTCATGGTATGTCTTAAAAAAAATTATTTGACTGGGGTGCCCGGTGTCTCAGTCAGTTGAATTTCAGACTCTTGATTTCAGCTCAGATCATCTCAGGATCATGGGATTGAGCCCCGCACTGGGTTCCCTGTTCAGCATGGAGTCTGCTTGGAATTCTCTCTCTCTTCCTCTCTCTCTCTCCCTCTGCCCCTCCTCCCACTTATATTTGTGTGTACCCATTCTCTCTCAAAAATAAATAAATAAATAATAAATAAATAAATAAATAAATAAATAAATAAAAAATCTTTTAAAAATTATTTTATTATAATGCATAAACCTTCATAAATAAAATTTAAAAAATCCTAGCACATATTTTTTAAGAACAGTGTCATATCAATTTGCTACTTATGACAACATGGCAAACACCTCATAATCTAGATTTTTTTTTTTTTTTTTTTTTTTACCTAGCAGTGATGGTAATTATAAGATTTAGGCAACACCTCGCCTCTCTTTCTCTGAGTATAAAAAGAGGAGCTGTTAAACTAAGTGAATAAATATAAACCTGCTTTGCAATTCAGCATCAGTAAAAACCATAGTATTTTCTAGTAAGATTTTAGTTTGTAATGCTCCCCACCACATACCCACAGAGGATTAAAAATTATAATAATAAGAAATAACAACAACAACAAAAACCTTGGTCATTTAATCTGGACACAAAGATGCTGCATCTGAGGAAAAATCAGCAAATTTAAAGTCTCTAGTATTCCAAGAATTTGTCAGAAAGGTTGATAGAGACATCATCCAATGTCCCTCCCCCTTTGGCCATCTGGAATATGATGGGAGATCAGTAAATCAGGAGAGAAGTCTCAATAGCCGAGTAAAACACGGTCATTGATTTCCAAAGGCGGTAACAACAACCGTGAAAGAAGATCTCAAAATTAAATTACAGTTAATGCTTGCATTACTCCAGGGATATGCTGGTCCTTTAAAAAGAATGCTATTTTGGGAACATGGTCACTTGCATTTCCTAACTCAGAAGAAAATCTGAGGTTGTGTCATGCCTGAAGAGCTCAGCTTTTATGATGCTTTGCTTGATTTGTTAGAATTGTAGAAGAAAACTTGTTTCCTCTGCTCACAGCACTTTTGACACCAAATATGTGTGTGAGGGGTGTCTTCCTACATCCACCAATTCTCCAACTCTCTAGACACCAGCTGGGTGGCTTACAACTCAGTTCTGACACTAACTACCTGAAGTTGCTACAGGCCCCACAAGTTAAGAGCTCAGTTCCACTAGACTATCTCCACTTTAGATTGCAGTCACAAATCTCAGGATGTCTCCTGTGTTTCTGACCAGCTGGCCGTAAGTCAGAGATTTCCACAACCCCCTCCCCAAGTTTGATAATGTGTTATAATTGTTTACAAAACTCCAGGGAACATTTACTTATGTTTACTGATTTATTATAAAGAATGGATGAACAGACAGATGAAGAGATACAGAAAATGAGGTCCTAATGGATCTGTAGTGCAGGATCTGCTATTCTCATGGTGTTGGGTTGGGCCACCCTCCAGCACACAGATGTGTTCACCATCCTGAAAGCTCCCCAAACTCTGTAGTTTAGGGATTCAGGACAAAATAAATCATTAACTCAAGATAAATTATTAACCTCCCTTCTCCAGAGGATGGTGGGGTGGGACTGAATTTTCAAAGCTCCTAATCATGGCTTGGTCTTTCTGGTGACCAGCCCAATCTTGAGGCTATCCAGGAGCTCACCTAGAATCATCTCATTAGCACAAGTGTGCTCTTATCTCCCAGGAAATTCTATTGGAAGGAGCTCTTTGTAAGATATTGCTATCACCCTCCTGCCAAAAATAAAAAAAAAAAAAAAAAGAAAAAAGAAACACCACACACCTATCACACAGGAAATCACAAAGGTTTTAGGAGCTCTGTGCCAGGAACTGGGGATACAGACCAAATATATATTTCTTATTATGTCACAAGATGTGTATAGTCTTTCCCTTTCAAATTGTTTTGCTTTTATGAAGGTATACTGTGATACTAAAAATAAGGATCTTATTTTTCATATTCTTGCAGAATAAGAAATATTCTTTTCTTTCTAAGCTGCCTGGGGCATGCCCTGGCAGACTATCAGGAGACAAAAGGAGATACAAGAGCAAGTCAGAGAAACCAGCTTTCCAGTTGCAAACTCTGGACCTCATATTTCACTCTTGATTCTCACTCTATGACTCCATATAATGACTTTGATGCCTACTTACTCTGTCTTGACATTGAGTCTCCACAGATAGATTTGTACCCAGAAAATTCAAAAAAATATACAGACCTGATGGGTGCCCTGGCCATCTTGCTCTAACAGAAATTCCACTGGAGATGAATCTATGAGATCTCTCTTTCAGGGTGTGTTCCTATGCCAGAAGTCACCTCTCTGACTCTAACTAGCCTGTGGTGGTCCAAGCCTTACCTTGACTGGGACTTCAGACTTTCCTTGTTCAATTGGATGAGGTTGAGCCCTTCAGCATAGAAACATAAACTCATCTTGAATAGAAGCTTTGATGTGCTTGGGTAAAAACTGCTGCTCATTTCCTAGATATTATTGTTTTCAGAAGTTGACTCTGTAAATTAAATGCTGAGCTTATAGGAGGTTTTAATAAATGACAACTGTCTCAGTTTTAAAAACAAATTTTGCTTTACTTTTAAAGTAAATAATATTTGCTTTTAAAGTAAAGCAAATATTTTTGTATTGTCCTGAGAAATAGCTGTGTCAGGAAAATAAAAGCTTCCTTTATGTAAAATCAGCACAATTTATTTTTCATTTTTGAAATTGTACCCAACACTGTATTTGCTTAGTTCCATCCTGAACATTTCCAAAAATCACCAGTGTACCCATACTGCATGTTTCATTTCACTGAGTTGAGAAAGGAAAATTTTCCACCTCCCTATAACCACACACATTTTTCTTTACTTTTATGTGTGGTTTTACTGAATATATCTCAACTTAAAAAAACACAACAATGTAGAGCAACAACTGGATGAAATAACCATGTGTGTCATTTAAAATGTAAAGGCTACTGTCTCTGTTCTTAAATTACATGTTGCTTAGAGGAGCTGAAGTTCATTTACATAAGTGAATCTTATCCATGAGAAGCTAGTGGTGTGTTGAGGTAATAAACAACCTCCCTATCTAGTTGTCTAACAACAAAGTTCTGTTCCTTGCAAATGCTCCCCACCCATCACTGCTTGGCAGGGAAGTCAGATGTTTGGTTACTCAAGCCCTCTGCTTGATAGAGCAGTCACCATTGCAAATGTTGCTCAGTACTGTGCACAGTCTTAGAACATCTCATGTGAGAAATTAAATCTTCCATTGGCCCACCCAATCTTTAAGGTACCAAGGGAAAACAATTATAACCATGGGTCCAAACAGTAGTAAGCTGGAAATGTTTGAAGATACATGTCAAGGACACTTACATAACAGGAAGAATGAAATGAGTAGTGTGTATGTATGAGGATAGGTATAGTCTGTGGGATTAGGACAGGAGAAGTCAATGTGGAAAAATGATGGGGGTGGCCTTGAGGGGTGCATCTCAGGTGAGTCCTTGGTTGACGAGACTGTTGAGGGCACTGGGAGTACTCCCAATAAGAGAATAACTAGAAAGGAAGATACAAATTATAGGATTAGAGATATATGTTTAAGAATAATTAACATTTGAGGGATATTCAAACCTTCATATTAATGAGATTTGTTGAGGTATCTTAGGATGAAAGGGTAGAGATTGAGAAATTAAAACTGGAAAGCTTTGGCAAGAATAAAAATTGAAATAAGATCAGTTGTAGGTACACTGCTTCTTATGGATAATGGGACAATGGATCATGAAGCTGCCTCCCTCTACTCCATTAGACCAAACAGGAGTTTTAGAGGACTCTGTGAACTGCTCACAGCATCCCCTCTAGTTGTGAGAATACATTCTTTCTTATTAAATGTGTTCTTAATGTGGTCCATTCTACACATTTGCTTGATTCCATGATATTTCACATTTAGTTGTATCTCAGAACAGGTTGCCTAGAAGGTGGGTTACATAAAAATAGCCTACCAGGAAATAAATGATATTATGAGATGAAAATCAGAATTATTGCCTGTGAAGCCAGGCCTCATAAAGAAGCAAATATTACAAAGGGAAATACTCTGACTTTAAAAACAGGGAATTTTGAAAAGCACTGATACACTCATCCAATTACTTACTGAGGTAATTGATTAAAATATCCCTCCCCAACTTCATGCTGCTTAGAGAAACATTCAGGGCAAGTAGAACTATGATGTGAAACAAGGCTCAATGAAATACAGTTTTCTCTGGACCTTAGTGTCTATGCTTGCCAAAACTGATTGATACAATGCAGTAGGTTAACTGGCTTTACTGATATTAATCCCATTTTAAAAAAAGCAAAAGGAAAAAAAAATACTTCTCTGGATTTCCAAAAAAGGTTATTTTAATGATGCTATGTAATTATAAGATCTAGTCTTAATATTTGGTGAGGAAAAAATGTATTTCAGTTACCTAGAGGAAATAACATTTACAACAAATGCAGTATACTTTCTTTTTCGTTTACCAGAAGGAGTAACAGACACAAACCTTAAAACATGGGTGCTAGGAAGAAGTTTCATTGCTGCAAGTGTCCCAAGGTAGTAGGAATGCATTCACTCATAGAGATGTATCTAGTGATTACATACTATGTTCTAGGCACTGTGTTGATCATGAAATTAAAGATGTGTTAAAGATAAAGAAATGTGGTTGTTGCCCTCATAAAGCTTAAGCAGAATGCAAATAGTAATTACAAACTGGGAGAAATGTAGGAATGAAACTAATGGCTAATGCACTAAATACAAAGAAGTAAGAGTCTCCTTTAGATGGGGAGGACAGAGGAGGGTTTTAAGCCAAGACTTGAAAGACTCAACTCAATATTAGCCAGTTAAAGAGCAGAGGTGATAGAATGTGGGAGGAATAGGACACATGGTTTTGGAGGTTGGACAACATGAACCAGGCATGCCAAGGAGACACAGAGCCAGTAGCTGCATAAAGAGAAGAGGCAGGTGGGAGGGAAAAATGGGACAGGTTGGAGTGATCCAAACCTGAGCCTACAGCCCTGAGGCCAGATCTCCGAAGACAGCATAGCTGGTGGTGCTGGTTTCAGGGGCCTCTGACTGGATACCCTGAAGCTAGTTCTGGAAGCACCAGAACAGACAGAAGCTGTCTCCACCACTGCAAATGGAGTGAAGGGCCTTTATCTATGCAACAGGAACAGGAACAGAAAGTAGGGGAGTAACAGACTCCCACCCCCATGGTGAGCCTCCAGGAGCAGCCAGGAGCAGAGGTGTGACTTGGGGCCCCAGGTCAGAACTGAGAGCAGTGTGGAGGGACAGTCCCTGACTGACATGTACAGAAACATGAAAGCTGGGACAGAAGGCCAGATCCTGTAGCTACAGTGCAAAAAAGATATGAAATCAGAAGAGAGGAGAGGGGGACCACACAGGGCCTCACAGCCCTAGCAGGAGTTTGGCTTTAATAAAGCACAAGGGAAAATTGTCAAGGGACTTTCTACTGAGTAACATCAGTACTAAGAGTGTTAATGTAACAGCAGCAACAGTAGTATTTACTGTGTCCTTTGAATGTGCCAGGCACTATTCTAAGTGTTTTGCATTTAATTCCCATAACAATCCTATCTGGAAGAAATTCATTTTACATAGAAGAGAACAGAGCTACAGAGAAGTTTAGTAACTTGCTCAAGGTCACACAGGAAGAAGCAGAAACAATATTGAAGAGATTTGTACACATGTATCTTGTGGCCAGACATTATTTACTAAGTAAATCAATCACTCTGGCTGCTGTGTGGAAAATGCATTGAAGAAGACAGGCAGGCTAAGAATTACCACTGAAAACAAAAATCATAAGTACCACTAGGCTTTGTCATAAAAAGAGATCATACCGTGGAAGTAGTGAGGAAGTTGAAATAAAGATTCAGCTTTCAAGAAACAGACTATCTTCTCTTATAGTCCAAGTTTTCAAAGTTTGCCAGCAATTTAAGGTCCTGATTAACTTGGGAAGGAGAGATAATGACCATGCAGGGAAATACACAATCATGCCGGCAGGACAGCCAGTATCAGAGGACAGTCCCTGCATTAGAGGATGTTTTCTTTCATACCAAGAAATAATTATCATCACTTCTTATACCTAAAGAATGTAAACCCTAGTAACAGATGTCACCCAGAAAAACACGCCATTAAAGCAGAAGATTTTTCTGGTATATACTTCTTTTTTTTCACCCAAGAAGCAATCATAATGTCAGTGGTCCATGAGTCCACTTGCTCTAGTGGTACAGAAATCTAGAGGCACATGATAATGAGCTCAGCCCAACTTGGAGCAAGGGACTTGGGTCAAAGAGAAAAACAACTCAAGATTTGGGTCTCAAAAGGAGATTTGAAGTAACATTATAGCTGATTCCATTGGTCTGGGAATTGACCATAAGGGCTTGTGCCTACAGCCCTGTGCATGTGAGTATGTGCATCTACTAAAGACTGGTCTTAATCATTCGGAGTGAACCAGAGACTGAGGCTTTGAATGGAAGTGAACTTATAAAACTTTACAAAATAGATTATTATTGAATTACTTACTATTTCTGGGTTGACCTACAAAGGAAATGAAACAAAAATGATATTTGCAAACTTGCAAGAAAAATATTTTAATCAAATTCTGTGATAAGACCCAGTGTGGTTGGTAAGTTTTGATTAAATATGATAAGTATATAAGCTGGACCTACAAGTCCTTTGCAGTTTGCTTCCTCCTAATTAAAAACATAATTCTTGAACAGTCATAGTAACATGTTTTTCTGTTAAGTCAACATATATCATTGGACTGGAGGGAGGGAAGAAGACAACTTAAATGTTTGCATTTATTAAATCGCTAGTGGATTTAGGATTTGCTAAGTAGTGATAAACTATATATGGAAAATGTAACTGAATGTTACTCTGATCACTGACCAGAAATATTTCTGGTTATGTGACATAGGCTATGTTTTTCAGTAATTATTAAGCGAATTTAAAAATTGGTTTGGATAAAATGAATGGGGAAAATGAAGATGACTTTTTCCAAACAAATGTTTTGAAACCTAGGGTCAGATCATTTAAAGAAATGATAGATTGAATGTGTTATCTCAGGTACTACTTAAATTACAGACCTGATATTTAAGAGGGCATAGAGTTTTCTGATCTCAATTCAGAAACACAGAGAGGGGACCCTGGGTGGCGCAGCGGTTTGGCGCCTTCCTTTGGCCCAGGGCGCGATCCTGGAGACCTGGGATCGAATCCCACGTCGGGCTCCCGGTGCATGGAGCCTGCTTCTCCCTCTGCCTGTGTCTCTGCCTCTCTCTCTCTGTGACTAACAGAAATAAATAAAAATTAAAAAAAAAAAAATTAAAAAAAAAAAAAAGAAACACAGAGAGGTGGAAAGAGTATTTCTCTCATTCATGTAACAACAACAACAAAAATTGTAAGACTTCAAATTAATGACTTTTAAAAAATCTATTTCTTTTTTTTTTATGATAGTCACAGAGAGAGAGAGAGAGAGAGAGAGAGGCAGAGACACAGGCAGAGGGAGAAGCAGGCTCCATGCACCGGCAGCCCGATGTGGGATTCGATCCCGGGTCTCCAGGATCGTGCCCTGGGCCAAAGGCAGGTGCTAAACCGCTGCACCACCCAGGGATCCCCTAAAAAATCTATTTCTAATTATAGAGTAAATAGCACAAAATCTAAAGAGGGACAGGAACCAGTAGGGAGAAACAGGTCTTAGATATTTGCTTACTGAGACAGATACCATTAAACACTAGTGAACATCTGGTAAAGAAGAGTAAACTAACATTTTTAATAAATTGCTGAAGGCTGAATGTGGGCTAATGAGAATGTGTGAAGCCCCTATGGGCAGCAGACTTGGGTTTAATAACATCTTGGAGGCTTTCCCTCCAGGAGTCCATCAAGTGTTCACTGGGAAAATGGGGGGAGTCAAGAAAGCTCAGAGATGATGTTGGCCGGGGTTGGGGAAATTGTAGCCACCTAAGGGCTCCTGTGGAACTTTATTGCAGGTGAGAGTGGAACAGAATCCACCAAGGTCTATCTCCTTTAAGAAACAAAAGACTGCCCTGCAGGGGGAAGGCACCAACACCATAGCCTAAGGGTGCTGCTGGCTACCCACTGAACCTACAGGAGGAAACAGAAGTAAAAGAGAAGCTTAAACACTGGGGAAGGGGCAAGAATAAGCGTGAAGATAACGTTTTATCTGGAGATGAAGCAGGAGTACCTGGGAAGTCCACACTTCCAAGGTCAGATTCAAGTGTCTGCCCAGGGCTGAGGATCAATCAGAACATCAGAGGGAACCCTTCTCTTCCCTCAGTTACCACTAGGCTAACAAGCAGTGGAAGAAAAATCAGCAGTTAAAACATCTGACAGATCATGAGATGCCTGGGGAGCTCAGTGGTTGAGCATCTGTCTTTGGCTTAGGGTGTGATCCCAGAGTCCAGGATCGAGTCCCTCACTGGGCTCCTTACGAGGAGCCTGCTTCTCCCTTTGCCTGGGTCTCTGCCTTTCTCGGTGTCTCTCATGAGTAAATAAATAAATCTTAAAAAAAAAAAAAAGCGTGACAGATCTGTAAAAGACAGATGTATCTGTGAGGAAGCATAAAGGGAAGACCCAAAACTAAGCCGGGAGACATAGGCACTAGAGGAATGGTGAGCTGATGGTAACCATAGCAACAACAAACTACAAATCCAGCCCAATTCCTAAGGAGATGAACATAACATGCCGTGCTAAAAACCTAGCAGAAGGAAAGGCATGCTTATTTCCAAGCATAAAATATATATACTCCAGTAGCTACTGTCCTATATACAACATCAGCCTTCAACAAAAAACTTAAAAAACATGTATACTGTTCATGGAAATGCAAAATTCAGCTGCCATTGAAAACAGGTTCTTCAAGATATTAAAAAAAGAACTACCATAGGATCCAGCAATCCTATTTCCAAAAGAATTAAAATCAGTATCTCAATAAAACAGCATGGTACTGGCACAAAAATAGACACATAGATCAATGAAACAGAATATAGCCCAGAAATAAAATTCTGCTTTAATGGTTAATTGATCTATGATAAAGGAGGCAAGAATGTACAATGGGAAAAGGCTCTTCAAATGATGCTGGGAAAACTGGATAGCTGCATGTAAAAAGAATGAAACTGGACCACTTTCTTATGTATTACACAAAAATAAGCTCAAAATGGATTAAAGACCTAACTATAAGACCTGAAACCATGATAATCCTAGAAGAGAAAAAAGGTAGTAATTTCTCTGATATTGGGCATAGTTTTTTTAGTTACATCTCCTGAGACAAGGGAACCAGAAACAAAAATAAAGTATTGGAGCTACATCAAAATAAAAAGCTTTTTAACAGCAAAGGAAACAATAAACAAAACAAAAAGGCAACCTACTGAATAGGAGAAGATATTTTCAAATGATATATCTGATGGTTAATATTAAAAATTTATAAAGAACTTATACAACTCAACACTGAAAAATAACCCAATTAAGAAATGGGGGGGGGGGGGGAGAAAAAGAAAAAGAAATGGGCAGAGGACCTGAATAGACATTTTTCCAAAGAAGACATAAGATGGACAACAGGCATATGAAAATATGCCCAACATCACTCACCACCAGGGAAATATAAATCAAAACCACAATGAGATATCACCTCACACCTGTAAGAGGGCTAAAATAAAAAATATAAGAAATAACAATTGTTGGTAAGGATCTGGAGTAAAAGGAACCCTGGTACACTGTTGGTGGGAAGGTACCAATTTATATTCAGCATAGCAACGGTGGAAAACAGTATAGAGGCTCCTCAAAAAATTAAAATTATAAATACTATATGATTCAATGATTCCACTACTGGGTAAATAGCCAAAGCAAACAATAACACTAATTCAAAAAGATATATGTGCCCCTATGTCTACTGCAACATTATTTACAACAGCCAAGATGTGGAAGCAATCGAAGTGTCCATCAATAGATGAATGGATAAGGAAAATGTGGTATATATACACAATGATATTACACGGCCATAAAAAAGAAGGAGATTGGGATCCCTGGGTGGCGCAGCGGTTTGGTGCCTGCCTTTGGCCCAGGGCGCCATCCTGGAGACCCGGGATCGAATCCCACGTCGGGCTCCCGGTGCATGGAGCCTGCTTCTCCCTCTGCCTGTGTCTCTGCCTCTCTCTCTCTCTCACACTGCGTGCCTATCATAAATAAAAAATAATAATAATAAAAAAAAAGAAGGAGATCTTGCAATTTGCAACAATATGGATGGATCTTGGGTATACTGCACTAAGTGAAATAAGACTGAGAAAGACAAATACCATGTGATTTCATACATATGTGGAATCTAAAAACAATGAATATGTGAATATTCATTTAATTAATGAATGAACAAAATGAATAAATAAAAAGTAAGATTCAGAATTATAAATACAGAGAGGAAACTAATAGTTGCTAGAGGGGGGAATGTTAGGGGATGGGCAAAATGGGTGAAGGAGAATGGGAGATACAGCATTCCAGCTGTGGAATGAATACATATGGGGTAAAATGCACAACATAAGGAACATAGTCAATGATGTTGTAGTAGCATTGTATCATGACAGATGGTAGCTATACTTGTGGTGAACATAGTAATGTATAATCTTGTTGAATCACTATGTTGTATACCTGAAACTAATTCAGCATTCTGTTTCAACTACAAAAAAATTTTTTTGAAAGAAAAAGGAAATCAGGATCTGAAAGAGATATTAATATTAGCACTCCTGTGTTAATCTCAGCACTATTCTCAATAGTCAAGATATGGAAACAACCCAAGTGTCATGAATGGATAAAGAAAATGTGGTATATAAATGAATGGAATATTATTCAGCCCTAAAAAAGTTAATTCTACCATATGCAACATTACAGATGAACCTTGAGGGAGAACATTATGCTAAGTTAAAAAGGTCAATCACAGAAAACCAAATACCACATGATTCCATTTATATGTAGTTCTAAAAGAATCAAATTCATAGAATCAAAATGTGGAAGCATTTTTGCCAAGGACTTGAGGGGGAAATGGGTAGTTACAAATCAACAGGCATATAGTTTCAGTCAAGCAAGATGAATAAGCTCTAGAGATCTGCTGTATAACATTATATCTACAGTCAACATTAATATATTGTACATTTAAAAATTGTTAAGAGGTTGTTTGGTGCTCTTTTTTAAATGAAATAAAATAAAATATAACTGAGGGAAAGAGCAATTTAAAATAAAGTCTAAGATGGAAAAAGAAAGAAAAAATTATCACCGGTTTTATTGTCATTGTTTCTTATAATTCTCAAATTCTAGATGTATTTATATGTAGAAATGGAATTCTTTTGGATGGTATCTTGAATGTAATAAGTGTATTTTAGTAAAAAAAAATGTTCTTTATTCGTCACTTTGCTTAAACATAGTCATTTTATTTAATGCAAATATATGTATTCACATTCAGAATTTTAAATTTTCATATAATATTCCTGAAACTTTATTAAAGGATATATGTCATTACTATAGCAAAAAAGGAGCTTATCTATACATCGTGCTGTTTAAATTTTTGTGAATTAGTTTAGAACTTTTCCCTGATTTTGCACTGTTATAAAACTCACCTTGAAATAACAGATTCAGAGAAAATTTTTAAGTGATAATAGCTCTAATAAAAGAATGAGTCTTCACTTAAAACATGACACTTAAACTATGTTATAATTTGTATGATACATACACACAATTTTTAATTTCAGTTACTTAAAATTGCTCTTTCTTTCATATGAATAGTAATAAGGTTGAGGCAGGAATTTGGTTAAGGGTGAATCTGTTGGTAGTTTATTATTTCCCAAAATAGTTCATACAACATTTAGTTCCACAAGATTTAAGGTCCTGATTGGCATGGTGTAGAGGTAGGATTCTTAGTACAGATCTTCTCAAGGCCTTTCAGTGTGCAGTGTAACTCTTTAAGGGAACAAAAACTCTCAATGCTTCTTGAATATATTTCTTCCTAGAACCCTTTACAAAGACCTCATGTATGACTAACATTCTACAGAACAAGTTAAACCCCATACTAGGGCGCAGTTATCCTAGGGCAGATGACCTGGAGCCTTGCACGAGGGAAGGACAGGCAACAACACACCTGAATGCAAGTGATGGAGCCCGGGGCTTTAGGAGTGCAGGCCAAGTGATTGCAAGCCTTTGTACCTGATGAAAATGATTAACCAAAAGCCAGTGTCTACTTAAGTAGGAAAACCCTAGTGAGCACTGTGTGCTGAGACAAACAAATTGATACTCAGATCTAGAAAGATCACAAACATAACAGGAAACAAAATAGGAGGATTTTGTCTTCTTTGCTAAAAACCCAGTAACACTAAATCCCAAGCACAATAGGTGAACCTCAGCCCCTCCTGGTTCTTTTTTTTTTTTTTAATAAATTTATTTTTTATTGGTGTTCAATTTACCAACATACAGAATAACACCCAGTGCTCATCCTGTCAAGTGCCCCCCTCAGTGCCCGTCACCCGTTCACCCCCACCCCTCCCCTGGTTCTGATACCCAACTTGACCTCCTTGCTCCTTATGCCCTTAAAGCTCATAGAAGAGGCAGCAGGAAAAGTCCCGCATTCAGGGGTGTCCTCACAGACTATGGTAGCATCAGTCCACATGCCATTGGAGCAGTACACAGCATATGTTAAGCCCCCTAGCCCAGGTGTGTTAAAGTGGTGTGTCTCAAATTCTAACACATACTAAATTGGTCAGAGATCTTGTTCTAGTGCAGATTCTGATGAAGCAAATCTGGGGTGGAGTCTGAGATTCTGTATTTCTATTAAGCTCCCAGGTGATGCCAATATTGCTGGTCTGCTAACCAGACTTTGAGGAGTAAGGGTTTAGAGTATTTTAAAGGACCTTTTTGCTCCAAACATTTTATAGTTCATGTCTATCTAGGGAGGGTCCATACCCATCCTTGTGTACTAGACCTCTTGATCATGGCTTTCAAACATCAATTTGACTTCTACATTGCTATATCCAATGGCCAATTTTCATTTTTCATCATATTTGACCTGTCAGCAGTGTTTTACCTTAACAGTGGCTATTTCCTCCTAGGATGTCACACATATTTTATTTTTCTCTCTCTATGGTTTGTACCCACATCTCCAATCTCTCAAGATTGAAATGCCTCCAGGCTTGTACCTCTTCTGTGTCTCTTTTGGTGATCCCATCTGGTTTCTTGGCTTTAGACAGTATTTATACCAGGTTGACCATATTTCACCCTCAAATGTATGTCTTCAGCTGGAATCTTGCACACACACCCCTCTGCCAATTTCCATCTTATAGCTCCAGCAGCCTATGTAAATTCTACAGATGAATGTAACATCTACCTCAATATGCTCTTCCTTCATAAACTTGTTCCAACCAAACCCCTTTTCATCTCAGTTAATTAAAGTTGCTTAAGTCAAAAACCTTAGAGGCATTCTTAATTTTTTAATTTTCTTTTGCACCTCATTTCCAATTCATAGACAAATCCCTGTGACCTCCACTTTACAAATATAACCAGCATCTGATCATTGGCCTGCTCCATCTCTCACTCTGATTATTGCTGTGTTCTCTTAACTGGTCTGTTTTCTCTCATGCCTCCCCATAGTCAATTTTCAATACAGCAGTCAATATAATCCTGTAATTAAATAAGACAAATTATGACACTTCATTGCTCAAAATCTTCCAATGACTTCTCATATTACTCAGCGTCAACATTCTTAAAATGGCTTACAAGGATCTGTAAGATCTATCTTCCCTTTAACTGCCTGATCTCATCTCCTGCCTCCCCTACCCATTCTTACTCTGTTTCAGTACACCATCTTTTTAGCCACTCGTTGAATACTGGACACATGCCACTACAGGGCCTTTGCACCTGTTATTTCTCTTTCTGCCATTGAGCTTTGGAATAGGAAACCCTAGTCCATTTTGATAGTCCCCAAAATCTCTAAATGTTTGGAGAAATGATACGGAGTTTTACAGGAGCCTTTTTACCCAAAAGACTTTTGCCTCCTTATGGAATGCACTTCCTCTCCATTGACTTATTCTATGTAAGCATGAGGACTCAACTTGAGTCTTCAGAGCATCTGCCTCATGGTGACTTTGTTACCTTACAGTGAAGCACATGTCAACATCAATATAACATGCCATTGCCACTATTTTTGGAAACAAAGAGAACCAGAAACATTATTAAACAAGATTTTGAATTTTATTCTAATGCATTGAGAACATACAACAGTCTGAAACACGGTTAGGGCATTATCTAATTTACATGTTAAATAAATAACACTGGATTTGCAGAGAATGTATTATGAAAGAGCCAGGGTAAAAATAGACAAGTAGAACAGATAGGAAATGATAAGAACTTTGGCTAGGTGTGGCTAGGTTGGTAATAGTGGACACGGAAAGAAGCAAAAAAGAGTCAAAATATGTTTTGGAGATTTATAAAAATATTGTGGGTTGGATGTGAAGGTGTAGAGGTACAAAGGATGAAGGATAGTCCCAGATTTTCTACATGAGCAATTATCTGGGTGATACCATTTATTATGAAATATATGTATTCTTATATATTATATTTTATTTATATATGAAATTGTTGTATCTTATATTTTATATATATATTTTAAAGATATGTGGAGATGTTCTATTTGGTTGGAAAACAAACATAAATTCTATTTGAACTTACTTACGCTGAGAATTCTGTGAGACATTCAAGAGGAGATATCAAATTAAATGCTTGGGAGCGCAGGTCTGGAACTCAGGAGCAATATTTAAGCTTAAGAAATTTTTGTGAATTATTGGCATAGAGAAGATGACTTAATCTAAAGAAAAATTTTTTTTAATAAATTAATTTTTTATTGGTGTTCAATTTACCAACATACAGAATAACACCCAGTGCTCATCCCGTCAAGTGTCCCCCTCAGTGCCCGTCACCCACTCACCCTCACCCCCGCCCTCCTACCCTTCCACCACCGCTAGTTCGTTTCTCAGAGTTAGAAGTCTTTATGTTCTGTCTCCCATTCTGATATTTCCCGCACATTTCTTCTCCCTTCCCTTATATTCCCTTTCACTATTATTTATATTCCCCAAATGAATGAGAACATACACTGTTTGTCCTTCTCCGATTGACTTACTTCACTCAGCATAATACCCTCCAGTTCCATCCACGTTGAAGCAAATGGTGGGTATTTGTCGTTTCTAATAGCTGAGTAATATTCCATTGTATACATAAACCACATCTTCTTTATCCATTCATCTTTCGATGGACACCGAGGCTACTTCCACAGTTTGGTTATTGTGGACATTGCTGCTAGAAACATCGGGGTGCAGGTGTCCCGGCGTTTCATTGCATCTGAATCTTTGGGGTAAATCCCCAACAGTGCAATTGCTGGGTTGTAGGGCAGGTCTATTTTTAACTCTTTGAGGAACCTCCACACAGTTTTCCAGAGTGGCTGCACCAGTTCACATTCCCACCAACAGTGTAAGAGGGTTCCCTTTTCTCCGCATCCTCTCCAACATTTGTGGTTTCCTGCCTTGTTAATTTTCCCCCATTCTCACTGGTGTGAGGTGGTATCTCATTGTGGTTTTGATTTGTATTTCCCTGATGGCAAGTGATGCAGAGCATTTTCTCATGTGCATGTTGGCCATGTCTATGTCTTCCTCTGTGAAATTTCTCTTCATGTCTTTTGCCCATTTCAGGATTGGATTGTTTGTTTCTTTGGTGTTGAGTTTAATAAGTTCTTTATAGATCTTGGAAACTAGCCCTTTATCTGATATGTCATTTGCAAATATCTTCTCCCATTCTGTAGGTTGTCTTTTAGTTTTGTTGACTGTATCCTTTGCTGTGCAAAAGCTTCTTACATTGATGAAGTCCCAATAGCTCATTTTTGCTTTTGTTTCTTTTGCCTTCGTGGTTGTATCTTGCAAGAAGTTACTGTGGCCAAGTTCAAAAAGGGTGTTGCCTGTGTTCTCCTCTAGGATTTTGATGGAATCTTGTCTCACATTTAGATCTTTCATCCATTTTGAGTTTATCTTTGTGTATGGTGAAAGAGAGTGGTCTAGTTTCATTCTTCTGCATGTGGATGTCCAATTTTCCCAGCACCATTTCTTGAAGAGACTGTCTTTCTTCCAGTGGATAGTCTTTCCTCCTTTATCGAATATTAGTTGACCATAAAGTTCAGGGTCCACTTCTGGGTTCTCTATTCTGTTCCATTGATCTCTGTGTCTGTTTTTGTGCCAGTACCACACTGTCTTGATGACCACAGCTTTGTAGTACAACCTGAAATCTGGCATTGTGATGCCCCCAGTTATGGTTTTCTTTTTTTAAAAATTCCCCTGACTATTCGGGGTCTTTTCTGATTCCACACAAATCTTAAAATAATTTGTTCTAACTCTCTGAAGAAACTCCATGATATTTTGATAGGGATTGCATTAAACATGAAATTGCCCTGGGTAACATTGACATTTTCACAATATTAATTCTGCCAATCCATGAGCATGGAATATTTTTCCATCTCTTTGTGTCTTCCTCAATTTCTTTCAGAAGTGTTCTATAGTTTTGAGGGTATAGATCCTTTACCTCTTTGGTTAGGTTTATTCCTCGGTATCTTATGCTTTTGGGTGCAATTGTAAATGGGATTGACTCCTTAATTTCTCTTTCTTCAGTCTCATTATTAGTGTATAGAAATGCCATTGATTTCTGGGCATTGATTTTGTATCCTGCCAGGTATCAAATTGCTGTATGAGTTCTAGCAATCTTGGCGTGGAGGCTTTTGGGTTTTCTACATAGAGTATCAGGTCATCGGCGAAGAGGGAGAGTTTGACTTCTTTGCCAATTTGAATGCCTTTAATGTCTTTTTGTTTTCTGATTGCTGAGGCTAGGACTTCCAGTACTATGTTGAATAGCAGTGGTGAGAGTGGACATCCCTGTCTTGTTCCTGATCTTAGGGGAAAGGCTCCCAGTGCTTCCCCATTGAGAATGATATTTGCTGTGGGCTTTTCGTAGATGGCTTTTAAGATGTCAAGAAAAGTTCCCTCTATCCCTACACTCTGAAGAGTTTTGATCAGGAATGGATGCTGTATTTTGTTAAATGCTTTCCCTGCATCTAATGAGAGGATCATATGGTTCTTGGTTTTTCTCTTGCTGATATGATGAATCACATTGATTGTTTAATGAGTGTTGAACCAGCCTTGTGTCCTGGGGATAAATCCTACTGGGTCATGGTGAATAATTTTCTTAGTGTACTGTTGGATCGTATTGGCTAGTATCTTGTTGAGAATTTTTGCATCCATGTTCATCAGGGATATTGGTCTGTAATTCTCCTTTTTGGTGGGGTCTTTGCCTGGTTTTGGAATTAAGGTGATGCTGGCCTCATAGAACGAATTCGGAAGTACTCCATCTCTTTCTATCTTTCCAAACAGCTTTAGAAGAATAGGTATGGTTTCTTCTTTAAATGTTTGATAGAACTCCCCTGGGAAGCCATCCGGCCCTGGACTTTTGTGTCTTGGGAGGTTTTTGATGACTGCTTCAATTTCCTCCCTGGTTATTGGCCTGTTCAGGTTTTCTATTTCTTCCTGTTTCAGTTTTGGTAGTTTGTGGCTTTCCAGAAATGCGTCCATTTCTTCTAGATTGCCTAATTTATTGGCATATAGCTGTTCATAATGTTTTAAAAATTGTTTGTATTTCCTTGGTGTTGGTAGTGATCTCTCCTTTCTCATTCATGATTTTCTTAATTTGAGTCTTCTCTCTCTTCTTTTTAATAAGGCTGGCTAATGTTTTATCTATCTTATTAATTCTTTCAAAGAACCAACTCCTGGTTCTGTTGATCTGTTCCACAGTTCTTCTGGTCTCGATTTCGTTGAGTTCTGCTCGAATCTTTATTAACTCTCTTTTTCTGCTGGGTGTAGAATCTATTTGCTGTTTTTTCTCTAGCTCCTTTATGTGTAAGGTTAGCTTTTGTATTTGAGTTCTTTCCAGTTATTGAATGGATGCTTGTATTGTGATGTATTTCCCCCTTAAGACTGCTTTTGCTGCATCCCAAAGATTTTGAACGGTTGTATCTTCATTCTCATTAGTTTCCATGAATCTTTTTAATTCTTCCTTAATTTCCTGGTTGACCCTTTCATCTTTTAGCAGGATGGTTTTAACCTCCACGTGTTTGAGGTCCTTCCTAACTTCTTGTTGTGATTTAGTTCTAATTTCAAGGCATTATGGTCTGAGAATATGCAGGGGACGATCCCAATCCTTTGGTATCGGTTCAGACCTGATTTGTGACCCAGTATGTGGTCTATTTTGGAGAACGTTCCATGTGCACTTGAGAAGAATGTGTATTCAGTTGAGTTTGGATGTAAAGTTCTGTAGATATCTGTGAAATCCATCTGTTCCAGTGTATCATTTAAAGCTCTCGTTTCTTTGGAGATGTTGTGCTTAGAAGACCTATCGAGGGTAGAAAGAGCTAGATTGAAGTCACCAGGTATAAGTGTATTATTATCTACGTATTTCTTCACTTTGGTTATTAGTTGGTTTAAATATTTGACAGCTCTCACATTTGGGGCATATATATTGAGGATTGTTAAGTCTTCTTGTTGGATAGATGCTTTAAGTATGAGATAGTGTCCCTCTTCATCTCTCACTACAGTCTTCGGGGTAAATTTTAGTTTATCTGATATAAGGATGGCTACCCCTGCTTTCTTTTGAGGACCATTCGAGTGGTAAATGGTTCTCCAACCTTTTATTTTCAGGTTGTAGGTGTCCTTCTGTCTAAAATGAGTCTCTTGTAGACAGCAACTAGATGGGTCCTGCTTTTTTAACCAGTCTGCAACCCTGCGCTTTTTGATGGGGTCATTAAGCCCGTTCACATTCAGAGTTAACTATTGACAGATATGAGTTTAGTGTCATCATGATATCTATTCAGTCCTTGTTTTTGTGGATTGTTCCACTGAACTTCTTCTTAACGGGGTATTTTAAGAGTCCCCCTTAAAATTTCTTGCAGAGCTGGTTTGGAGGTCACATATTCTTTCAGTTCCTGCCTGTCTTGGAAGCTCTTTATCTCTCCCTCCATTTTGAATGAGAGCCTTGCTGGATAAAGTATTCTTGGTTGCACGTTCTTCTCATTTAGGACCCTGAATATATCCTGCCAGCCCTTTCTGGCCTGCCAGGTCTCTGTGGAGAGGTCTGCTGTTGCCCTAATACTCCTCCCCATATAAGTCAGGGATTTCTTGTCTCTTGCTGCTTTAAGGATCTTCTCTTTATCCTTGGAATTTGCAAGCTTCACTATTAAATGTCGAGGTGTTGGACGGTATTTATTGATTTGGGGGGGGCGGATCTCTCTATTACCTGGATCTGAATGCCTGTTTCCCTTCCCAGATTAGGAAAGTTTTCAGCTATGATTTGTTCAAATACATATTCCGGACCTCTGTCCCTTTCGGCGCCCTCGGGAACCCCAATTAAACCAGGTTTTTCTTCCTCAGGCTGTCATTTATTTCCCTTAATCTGTCTTCATGGTCTTTTAATTGTCTGTCTCTTTTTTCCTCAGTTTCCTTCTTTGCCACCAACTTGTCTACTATGTCACTCACTCGTTCTTCCACCCTGTTAACCCTCGTCGTTAGGACTTCAAGTTTGGATTGCATCTCAGTCAATTGATTTTTAATTTCTGCCTGATTGGATCTAAATTCTGCAGTCATGAAGTCTCTTGAGTCCTTTATGCTTTTTTCTAAAGCCACCAGTAACTGTATAATAGTGCTTCTGAATTGGCTTTCTGACATTGAATTGTAATCCAGATTTTGTAACTCTGTGGGAGAGAGGACTGTTTCTGATTCTTTCTTTTGAGGTGAGGTTTTCCTTCTAGTCATTTTGCTCAGTGCAGAGTGGCCAAAAACAAGTTGTATTGGGAAAAGGAGGAAAAAGAGAGGAGAGAAAGAAGGAAAGAAAAGAGAAAAAGAAAAAAGAAAAAAGGAAAAAAGAGAAGAAGAAGAGAAAGAAAAAGAAAGAAAGGTGAAAATAAAGGGTGGGGGAAGCAATAAGAAATCAAAAAGAAAAAAAAAAAAAACACGGGAGAGTATCTTCTGATTCTGTGTACTTTAAGTCCCTTGACTTCCCCTGGAAGTTGTCCGTCTAGCTGGTCTTCTGGGGGAGGCGCCTGTTGTGCTGATTTTCAGGTGTTAGCATTTGGGGGAGCTGCTCTACCCCCTGCCTGTGCAGGGCTCAGTGGGGGTTGTTTACCTCGTGAGGCCCCAGGAGTACAACCGCAGTGGCGGGGCCAGCTCTGGAGCCCTGGATTCAGCCCCCACAGTAACTCCGGAGCTCTCTGTCTGCAGGGCCTGGAGGCTCCGGGGCAGGGCCGCTGATCTGCTCAGCTCGGGGCAGGAGTGTCCTTGCTGTTCTTGGCCCCCCCGGCCTCTGTCTGTCCCGTGGGGGAGGCCGGATCGTGGGCTGTGTCCCCGGCGACCTGGCTCCTGGCCTGCGCTGTTGGATTCGCGCTCCCCTCCAAGAGGCTCCCGGGTCCCGCGGTGCGCGCTGCAGCCCTTAGGGAGCTCGGGACACTCTCCCTGGGTCGCAGGTGTCTGTTAGTGTCCCAGGGAGCCCGAGGGCATCCCTCCCTCCTGGGGTCCTGCTCCAACTCCCTGGGAGCGCCTTTCCGCCCGGGAAGGTTGGTTAAGCTCCTGCTTCTCCGGGACGGGGCTCTCCTATCCTGGGGACACTCGCCCCGGCCTCAGCCCGGCTCCTCCCGGAGCCCCTCCCCCTTGGATGCCTTTTGTTTATTTCTTTTTCCCCATCTTCCTACCTTGATAGAAGCACGAACTCTTCTCACTGTAGCGTTTCAGCTGTTCTCTCTTTAAATCTCAGGCCGAATTCGTAGATTCTCAGGATGATTTGAAGGTTATCTAGGTAATTTGGTGGGGACAGGTGATTTGGCGACCCTACTGTTCCGGCATCTTGCCCCTCCTCCAATCTAAGGAAAAATTATTAAGCAAAAGAACAAAAGGATTCAGTATATAGGCTCAAGAAACTCTAATATGTGAATGAAAGAGAATATACCGCAGGTATGACCAGGAAACCAACCCTGTCTTCAACAGGATGAATTTTGTGATGGATTTCAGGATTGTAAGAAAGTTTAGGAAAGTCTTGGGTCTAAGGAAAGTGTCAAGAAGAACATTCACATCCCTCACTTCTCAAAGTATAATCAAAGAGTAGCATTGACATCACCTTAGAGCTTGTTTGAAATGTGTACTCTCAGCCTCTAGACCTTCTGAATCAATCTGAATTTTAACAGGAATCCTTTGTAATTTACGAGAATGTTAACACACTTGAAGCAGCACTTGAAACAAATCCTTGTTTCTCCACCTTGACTGTAAGTTATATTCACCAGAGAATTAAATGAACTTCAGATACCACATCATACTTTAGATACATTCATCACAATCTCTGTAGGGATATGTGGGAAGAGGTGAGACTCAGAGATCAGTAATGTTTTAAGTTTCCTGTGAATCCAGTGTGCAAATAAATCCAAGGACTACTGGTCTAAATATAAACAAAATTAATGTGGAAAATTAATTCCCTACTGAGTGAATAAATTTGCCCTACAACTTTCAGGTACAATAAAAAATAAACTGCTGTGTTCTTTTCTAATTTGAAATGCTGACACATCTCCATCCCAGTCAAGCTGGCAGGGAAGCCTGTCCCAGTCCTGCATGGGAACTTCTCTATTTATGTACATCTATATCTGTATCTATATCATCTATACCACACCAAAAAAGTAGATACTGTACGACTCCAACTTTATTACATTCAAGAACAGGCTCAAGTAATCTATGATGAGAAAAATCCAAAAGTAGTTCTCTCTAATAGGTGTGAATGGGGAGTTAACTGAAAAGGGTCACAAGGATACTTTCTGGGATAATGGAAATATTTTATATCTTCACAGAATTGAATATTTGGTCTGTGTATTTTACTCCATGTAAGCTATACCTCATGAAAAAATACAACTATTCGGGAAAAAAGTTTGGGGACAAATGGATACCAAATGGAGATTGACATACACCAGGAAAGATTTCAAGTGACTTTAAGAACTTACAGAAAATAAAACTATAAAATGGCTAATAGAAAACACAGCAAAATCCATTATAACTTTAGAGCAGGGAGAGTCTTTCTAATGATAATTTATATATACAAGTCCAAAAGAAAAAGACAAAAACAGCTATTTATTCTTATGGAGCTTCTTGCTCTGCCTAGAGTTTCAAGTCATCCTTTCTCATCCCAGCATGTTTAGCTTGTCTCGAAGTCTGGCTGATTGTGAACTAGAAACATGCCAGTATAAATAATAGTGAACTAAGCTGGTGAAATGATGGCTTTACACAAATGTGGGGTTGGAAATGGGCCTTTAAAAATGACAGCTGAAGACATGCTGCTGATCATTCTTCGGAACTGAAAACTCAATATCTCATTTGAGGCATGATGAAGTTTAAGACTGTTGAGGTAAACACTGCAGAATTTTTTAGACAGAAAATCACCAGGGGACTCTGGCTGAGATGGAAGAGTAAAAGGAGAGCAGAAAGAAGGCCCTCTCAAGGCATTGCATTGTCACTGAGTGGGGAAGCCAGAAAACTCTTGTTTTCAACCTTCATAGTGATCTAGGGCACTTTAATTTTTAGAATATGAATTTTTTCCTATGTATCCAATTTATCAAATTATCAAACTAGAAAAAAATATTCTCAGTGGTGATGAGGTAAAGATAAATGTTTTAAATATGTGCATACTTAGTATGAGTATAAACTGATACCACCATCCTGAATGACAAATAATGTTGGTAATCACTGTTAAAAATCTAAAAAATTTGCTTATGTTTTGACCCAACAGTTTTATTCCTAGAAACTTACTGTAAGCTTATTTGTAAGAACATTGCAAGATTTAGCAAGAAGGTATATTTTAGCATTGATTTTAATATCAAAAAAGTTGGAAACAACTTGATAGGTTAAATAAAACATTCTATCTCCATATAATAAAATGCTAAAAGAGATATTAACATAGCATATGTGGTTATTTATTGACATCAATTTATGATAAAGCAAACCAAAGAATCTATATCAGTATTTAGGACACGATCTCATGTATTTGATTATGCATACATTTATGTGTTTATGTATGTATGTTTATGTTTGTGCATGTATGTGTTTATGCGTACATTACATTTATATGTACATATGTGCTCATCCAGAAGGCTATATTGCAATGCATTTTGGATGACTGTCTTGGGTGATGAGACATAGATTTCTGAGTAATTCTTACTTGTGTATTTATTTCTACTGTATGTTTTAGAACCATGTATTTGTTTTGCAAAATAAAAGTTAACACCTTAAAAAATTAAAACCTGGTACCAGGGGATTTCAAATATATAGATGTGAATTAACTACCAGGAAGAAATATGACAGTTGTTAAACTGAATCAGAAGTTTGGCTCTAAGCTCCCTAGCAGCCAAATCATAAAGGGAAACATTTCGCTCTTTAATTTTCATTCCCACGAAGAATAAACTCATCATCTCCAAGGGAAGGGAAGCTGTCAATGGAATTTTTTACTTAAGGCACTTTTCATAACAGTTTTATGTCTTTACTCTTTGGTTTCACTAGGTTTTTCTGTCTTTTAAGTAAGAGGAATATGATTGTGAATTTTTGTTGTTTCAATATATATATATTTTTAAAGATTTTATGTATTCATTCATGAGAGACACAGAGAGAAAGAGACACAGGCACAGGCAGAGGGAGAAGCAGGCTCCATGCAGGGAACCTGAACGCGGCACTCGATCCAGGGTCTCCAGGTTCTCACCCTGGGCTGAAGGTGGCGCTAAACCGCTGAGCCACCCGGGCTGCCCTGTTTCAATATTTTTTAAAAACATGGAAACTGGGTGATGGTCACTGAGGGGGGTACTTAATGGGATGAGCATTGGGTGTTATTCTATATGTTGGCAAATTGAGCACCAATAAAAAATAAATTTATTTTAAAAAATGGGAACGATATTCTAATTTTTAAAAATCACATATGGTGTAACAAATTATCAACATTCAGATATTTTCATGTATATTTGTCACAAGATTTACTATTTCTAACTTTAGCAGGATTTTTATCTTCCACAACCAAAAACACATGTTATTCTTAATATATTTTGTTTTTACTTTTCCATTCCTTTGCTTCTTACCTTTCTGTTTTCTCTTTTCTTGTTTTAATGACACTAGCCGTATGAACTAATATCCTCTTAAAAAGTTGAAGAATCATGTAAATAAACCCATTTCCTAGTTCTAGTAAGAAGATTCTGTCTAGATGACAATCTTTTTAGCATCTGCTTTCATTATTTCTGGTTCAACTTGCAACTCCATAAAATGTTAAAAATATTCTTATTGGGGCAGCCCCCGTGGCGCAGCGGTTTAGCGCCGCCTGTAGCCCAGGGCATGATCCTGGAGACCCGGGATCGAGTCCCACATCGGGCTCCCTGCATGGAGCCTGCTTCTCCCTCTGCCTGTGTCTCTACCTCTCTCTCTGTGTCTCTCTCATGAATAAATAAATAAAATCTTAAAAAAAAAAAAAAAAATATTCTTATTTAGGTTTCTGCCAGTGTGGTATAGAGTTTTAACTGATTTCATAATCAGAGCAAATAGCCATTTAACTCCAGATTTCTCCTTTTGCCATCCCATTTTAAAAATCTCAGCATTTGATTTTGGAAAGAGCAGCATCAGTTTGTGTCCTATTTCCTTCCATCCCAATGTATTTTTTCCTCAAAGTGCAGTCATATAAATAGTGCCTCATTAAAGGCAGTCAGCACCTGCTCTGCCTGGCACAACACTCACAAGTTCAAAATATGACAAACCAACCTCACCTGAATTTCCTTGTGTCACTCTGTGAATCTTTCATGTCTATTCAGGATTCTAAATCGTGTCTGTGTCTTTAAAAACAACAGTTATTTTTTTTTAATTATCTTGTTTGTTTTTTATTTTTTTATTATTTTTTATTGGAGGTCAATTTGCCAACATATAGCACATTGTGGAGGGCGAGAAAATTAAGGCCATTCCACTTTAAGTTCAGCGTTAGCACAAGTACAGCCATCCCAGGCCCCTGTGAATAAGAGCTGAAATAAGAGTTCAAGCCAAGGGCAGGAAGCCCCATATTAGAATGAGAACAGAGCCCAAGCCAGTGGCAGAAAGCCCCATATTAGAATAAGAACAGAGCTCAATGCCCTTGAAAGCCCCATATCAGAATGTAAACAGAACTTGAGAAATTCCTCCCCCCCTTCTGGAGGTCCCCTAGACCAGCCCATAAAACTAAACTGAAACCCACCTCGGGGTCCAAGTCCCTGTTCCACTGTGTCAGGTATACTTGAACCCAAGCTCGAGCTTGTAAATAAACCCTCATGTGTTTGCATCCGTGTCGGCTCCTTGGTGGTTTCTTGGATTCGCAGTCTTGGGCACAAGGATATCACCCAGTGCTCATCCCATCAAGTGCTCCCCTCAGTGCCCATCACCCAGTCACTCCATCTGCCTGCCCACCTCCCTTTCCACTACCCCTTGTTCGTTTCCCAGAGTTAGGAGTCTCTCATGTTCTGTCACCCTCACTGATATTTTCACTCATTTTCTCTCCTTTCCCCTTTATTCCCTTTCACTATTTTTTATATTCCCCAAATGAATGAGACCATACAATGTTTGTCCTTCTCTGAATGACTTATTTCACAACAGTGATTTTTAAAGGAGCCTCTTGCAATGAATGAGGCAATTCTAACTTCAAAAATGGGACTCATGCCCCCATCCCTAGGTCAGTTTTTCCTGGCTTCATTTTTCTTCTTGGTCTTCCAATAAGATGTTATGAGAATAAAATGAAATGAATCATCCTAATATTCATGTTTGTAAGTACTGTAGATAGCTGTGCATATCTATGAGATGTTTGATGAATGCTTTAAAAATCATACACTTAAATATACACATTTTTACAATGGGCAAACTCTGGTTTTACTATGAAGAATAACACTTTCTAAGCAAAGAAAATATAAAATCAAGTTAGAAGGCAAAATTACTCCCTCAGATATTTCTTGCTATTAATCAAGACACAAGGAGCTAATAGCTCCCCTCTAACTTTCACTTTCCTCCTCAAGCTCCACGCCAGAAGGTGTAGGCTAAGAAGTTTCAGTCCACATTTCTAAGAGAAGGACCAGGAAGGAGGGAGAGGCTATGAAAAAGGTATACTGATACAAATATGGCTCTGGAAGAAAGAGTCGAGTAAGCCTGAGAGAAGCCAAGTAATGGAAGCAGAGATTGATGGGGCTGAGCTAGGATAGAGGAGAAGGGGAGAGACTATAGGATGTCAGTCAGATCCTAAGCTGGGATGTTAAAGACAGATGCAAGGCTGGAATAAGTGGGAGAGCACAGATGCCAAAGCCATAGATGATTAGACATGAGATTGAAACAGAGGCACAGTTTTAGAAAGTGGAAATCTAGATACTTTGACCCTTTTACTCCACCTGTTGCACTTTTCTGGGACAAGCATGATAGCTTACAGTGTACAAGTCTGTTAGGGCTGCCATGGCAAAATACCACTGACTGGGTGACTTAAACTAAAGACACTTATTTTCTCACAGTTATGGAGGCTGGAAGTCTGAGATTTAGGTGCTGGCAGGGTTGATTTCTCCTAAGATCTTTCTCCTTGGCTTGTAGATAGCTGTCTTCTCACTGTATCTTTACATGGTTTTCCCTACAAGTGCCTATGTCCTGATCTCCTCTTCTAAAGACGCAGTCAGATTGGATAAGACCCACCCTATCGGTCTCATTTTACCTTACTTATCTCTTTAAAGACTCTGTCTCCAAATATAGTCATATTCTGAAGTACTGGAGTTAGGACTTCAATGTATGAATTTGCGGGGGGGAGGGTACAATTCAACTCATAACACAAGAGGGGCCTTGACAAATATAAATAAGATATAAAATGTAAGGAAAGTCCATAAATTTCAAGATGTTCTCTATAGCCTGCTTCCTATAGACAGCAATGAAGAAAAGTTGACAAAATGTTCCTTTAAGAGAATGGAGGCAGCATTCAATTCTAATGATTAACTACCCAGTTGTTTGGGTCATGTGTATTTGCATGACAGAAAAAGTATGCACCAATATGAAAAGAGGGTCTTTAGGTAGCCTATACAATTATCCCGGTTTTGCATAAATTTCTAGACATTGCCTTACTTTAACACCAAAGGACTTTTCTAGAGAAGCATAAGTTCTTTTCTAAGGGTGCTCAGAGCTGAAGCTAACTGATCAACCCTTGGGACAGTTTAGCACATTCTGTCTGCATTATAGCACAGCACTCTGACTCAATTCTGTAAGGTCCCAGCTTCTCCTCCTTACCTACAGACAGCATCTTTTCTTACTGTGGTTGTTAAAGTAACAGAATTGGGATTTCATAAACATATTTGCTTTCTTAGATTATTCTGATTATGATCTATCTTCTTAGATTGATCTATTTAGGTTTATGGATGTATTTTACCTGTCTATTCCCTGCATGATCCTCCCTCTCCCCCCACTCTTTCTGCCCAAAAAAAATGCAGTGAAAAGTAAATGGACTGATGGTGGCTTTTTCTAATCTTATCAGAGCACACCCAGAAGGGGACAAGGAGTTCTTCTGTCATGCCTGCCCTGCCAGGTTTTCAGGAAGCACAACATGCTGTTGTGTAACATTTAGTTTCAGTCTATCAATTCCTTGTAAACACTGGCGAGTCAAGGTCTGCATGAGCTTTGCAAGCAGTATCCATGACAACATTACCTACAGCAGGATACTTAGCATATGGGAAACAAGAGATATCATCCCACTCTTTTTTTTTTTTTTTGAGATCATATGATGAATAATTGAATATTAAGCAAATGAAAACATTCATTTTATGCCAACCAGTACTACTTCCATATTACTTTTTAACCTGCATTTAATTCATATCGTCATTAAAAAATAAAAGCAGGAAAAAAAAGAAGGAAGGAAGAAGGAAGGAAGGAAGGAAGGAAGGAAGGAAGGAAGGAAGGACGGACACCCTGCTTGGCTTTGATTTGAAACATTTCCAGTGACTTTTTTCTGAAAGAAAAATACAATAAGGATGGTTTTGTGAATTTATGGCAACTTCAGCTCATAGAACAAGTCAGTGGAAAATCTTAAACATTTTCAATAAATATCAAGCAATAATAGTCTCGTGAAAACACATAATTGAATTGTTTTACACGCCCTTGCCACTCACATAAACATCCATGGCAAAACACTTTGCATACAAACATAAGAAAAAACGCAGAAAGGATAAGAGGCAGAAAAGTGACAGACAAGTATCAAGCAGCTTTTTTAACTACCATATTTCACCAGTTAAATTAATACCAAATTTTAGTGTTACAGACATGGTTGTATTCTATTATATCATCTCTTTGTGCCTGAAAGAGATAGTAATATTACTCTGGAATAGTTGGAAGTCTCATCTAGCCTTTACTTAATTCTCATCCTAAATAATATAAGTCATTTTTATACGTGCTGCCCCAATCTCCTGAGATGACATCAGAACTTTTTTTTAAGGGCAAAACTTTGATTTCCCCTATACCCTTTTACATCTCCAGCTCCTCTTCCTGTCAGAGTTAAATAAAGCTCAGAAAATGATTAAAGTTTACCAAAAAAAGGCAATGCCTACAGGGATTCAAAGGGGATTTTATTAACATTGACAGTAGATCTGTCGGGATTTTTTTTTCTTAGCTGCATCACAGACATTTTGTTGTTGCTTCTCATTGATGTTCACTATGAAAATTAATACCACATTTTGGCAAGTGATTTTTGCAGCCAAAAGAAGAACTTTTGTGCTGTATGTGTTAAGTGTATCTCCTATCATCAAGTAATAAATGTCTGGCATGTAGCTGGATGTGCAAATATAGCTAGAGACATTAATAAGAAAAATACATGAGAATATTTTGTTTCATGAATAAGTGCAATTCTAAAATTTTAAGTGAGTCTCCAATGCATTAACATATTTATAGTCTTGTTGTATATCTGGAATTTTTTATCACTAAATGGAATCTAGCATTATAGTCTGCATTTCTTGCTAATATACAAGGATTCTTTCATAACTCATGTCTTTGCACAAAGGACTACTCATCATTATTCCCTAGAGTCATGGTAAAACTATTAAAATGTTGTAATCTTTATTTTTCTCCTCCCCAATATACTAACGTATACAGTACAGAAATAGTGGTATTGATCATAGTATGTTAAAACCATTGAGAAGACAATTATGGATCACATGCAGGCTTTGTACAACATTTCAGAAACGTTACATATTAGAGAATTGACTCTAACATGTATACTTCTATTAAAACTGGTTGCACCAAAATAATAAAATATGCTGGCTTAAGAAAAAATTTTCCCTATTTGGGGCTATCTTCTGGATAGCATGAATGTTCTGATTGACTGCCTCAGAAATTATCAAGATAGGTGAGAACAGTTATTCCAGAACTCACGGGAATTGGCAACCATATTTAAACTAAATTCCACAAATACCTAAGGAAACACGTTTTCCACTAAACTAAGCTCATTTTGTTCTTCATCCAGAAACTAGAAAACTAGTTTTCTAAAACTATAAAAATGAAGGGTTAAGCCTGAGGAAGAGAATTTCTGGAACATGTATCTGACATTGATTGAGATGTTATGGGTTGGAGAATGTGGCTATGGGTCTGAACACAAGACCAAGAAGTACTGTTCGTATAGAGCAGATGATTATGATGACAGGTGGGGCAGACGATGATGATTAATGTGCTAAGGAAATGAAAAAAACCTGGCTAAACTACTATGAATGCATAATGATATTACTAACTCTGCACTTCCATTCATTATCTTTTTTGTTCTTTTATTATATTTGACATTGCTGATTGCTCTTCTCTTGAGAAGGTAAATATATATATATATATACACATTCTTTTTACGTCCAGGACACTACAGCCTTGTCCTCTCACCTTTTGCCCATATCTACCCAGACTCCTTTGTATGTTTCTCTTACTCTGCTTTTCTAATATTTTGATGTCATCACCAGGTTCTATTTCAAGCTCTTTTTTCTTCTGACTCTGTACACATTTTTGCTTACTGCAGAGGTATACGTTAACCATGACTATAGTGACCCAGAAAGCTTATTTTCAAACCCAATTGTTCTTGTGACCTTTACACTGTCTACTGGATTTCACCACTCACATGCCCCAAGATACTCCTTTTACTGTTGATCTACCTGAGTTCTTTTTTTAAAAAAATTTTTTAAAGATTTATTTATTTACTTGAGAGAGAGAGAACAGGAGTCAGGTGAGGAGGAGCAGAGGGAGTAGATGAAGCAGACTCTCCACTGAGCACTGTTGTGCCCAGGATTGCGAATCAGAGAAACCACCAAGGAGCCGACACCGATGCAAACACAGGAGGGTTTATTTACAAACTCGAGCTTGGGTCCAAGTATACTCCACACAGCAGAGCAGGGACTTGGACCCCAAGACTAAGAAGCACAGCAATGTTATAGGGGCCAGTGGCCAATGAGATTGTAACATACGCTTCTTTTGCACAGTCATGTTGGTCCACACGCAGGTGGCCAATCGAATCACGATTCACCCTATAGTGACCATTTGAACTAGCCTATTATTCTGGTTAGAATTGGCACGCAGGTTTGGTGGGCAAAAGAGGGGTTTTCATTCCTTGGCTGGTTAAAGGTCAGAGGTCCTGCATTCCTAAGTGTGCTGGTTTCTGATAAGGATGTGCTTAATAGTTAAACTAGGGTGAGGGAGTGCCTTAAACAATAGGCAGGTCATGTGGGGGGTTTTACACGAGATGGCGGGTATAGCACAAAATGGAGTTAGTCCTGCTCTGCTTGTCCAGGGGTAGGGGATTTTTGTTAGATTTTCTGGGTCCCACAAGCCTAGCATGGGCTGGATCCCAGGACCCTGGGGGTTAATGACCTGAGCCAAAGGCAGATGCTTACCCGCTGACTGAGCCACCCAGGTGCCCTGATCTACTTGAGTTCTATATCTAAGTTAATATTATTGCCAATTCATGCGCCCAAGCCAAAAGCTCAGACATTATTCTTCTTTCCCTTGCCAATGTTACTTCCTAAATACTCTCAATTACATCTACTTTTTTTTTCTATCTCCACCAACTGTACTCAAGATTAAGCCTTCATTTCTCTTAACTGCATTATAGCAACAGTTTTGTTCCTTTCCAATTTATATTCCACTTATATCTAGAGACATCTTACCAAAGTATGAATATGGCATATAATTTTCTTTCATAAACCCATGTTCACTTTTCATTACTTTTATAATAAAGTCTTAACTCCATGGTTTTGTTTAAGAGACTCAACTTACTTCTCTATCTCTTACTGTTCATCCCATGTACCTTACTGTTCACATATGCTGAGTTCTTTCCTAAAACAGAGCACTTTAATCATAGCTTTTTTTTCAGGTTGTTACTTGGGCACTACCTGGAATACTTCAGTACTATCATATGCCACCTAACTTTCCCTCACTAAACTAATTAATATATTAACATTAATCATTCTTACCTTTCTGGGAAGCCTATTCTGACCAGCCTCCCCATAGTCTTGAGTTAGATGATCTTCCTTAGAATTGTCACATACTCTTTAATTTTCCTTTTATAGAACTCATCAATGAAATGAAATTGTGTATTTAACCATGAAAATGGGGATCATGTTAGTATTACTTATAGCTCTAGTTCTAGCTGTTAGTGCAATACTTGAGTTTTAGCAACCATACAATAAATGTATACACTTTTAGAGTGGAAAAAAAGACATTTTTTTCATAGTTTCTGATGTAAATACTTGAGTTTAAACTTCTTAGCCAGTAATAAACACTGTTTTCTTAGCAGGTTCTAGGTTTGTTTTTTATTCCATTTTAAGCAATTTGTCTTGTGTTACTTAAAATAGGGGTAATTGATATTATATAGTGCTAGTCAGGAGTTTAAAGCACATTCAGTGATACAGTCAGATATGAGGACCTGGTTTAAGAGGGGAAAATGACTGGATAATGAGACTTTGCATCTGTGACAGATTCATCTCAGGGCCTAGGATGGGGGTGGACTGACTTACTGGTTAAATAGACTCATGAGTGCCTGATCTCTATTGTTTGATAAAGTTTACTTTAAAAGGGCAATTATATGGAAAGAAGTAATGAAGTCAAGAACTCACTTTCACACAGGTAGCACATGCCAATCCATATTCTGACCACACTATGCTTAGTGAACCATCTAAACAAATTGTATTTCCTACTTCAAAAGTTGGCATTTATCTAACAACTATTTATTCCTTCCAATTTACTATGATAGCACTGGCACTGAATTCCCAAAATAGATAGCTACTGTGTGGTAAACATGGGCAGACAACAACTAGCAAAGGAAAAAGGCTGGGGAAGGAGAACACTATTAGAAAACTTTACCAGCCTAAAGATGGCTACTAGACCACAACAAAAATAGGGAACATCTATTAATAGAACATGAATTGACTGTTTCAAGCACAGTGTGTATAGACTGCTTGCAGGTACTTCTGATTATCTTTAAAAGACAGCAAAGTTTAGCTCTGTTCTGCACAGTTTGGCAGCTGAAATAATAAAGCATTGGAAATTTCCCTTACTAGTACTTTTTTATTGCATTATAAATTGCTTTTCCTATAGTAACTAACTGGGGAAATGATAACAACCATGCTAAAATGTTGGAGTAAATAATAAAAAACAACTACAATTTTAATATGTTTTGTTCTGTACATTATTTAATGCTCACTTGCAATGAAACTGCGGAGGAAGTGTTGAGTTTGTATACCCAGCAAGTAACAGGAATTCCCTTTGATGATAGAGGTGCAATAATAATGAAATCAATGGTCATAATGTTATCTTAAATGACTTACATTGAGCCCTGAAGACATTCCATCTTTTGAAGAATGCATTAGTTTATTATCTCTGTGCTGTGTCATGACTAATAAGCATTGTCATAAATTATATTTTCTGAGTCTAATAAATTCTTAATATTATGTTATTTCAATTGTTTTTATTTCCTAAAAGGCTTCATTAAAAATATACTCTGGAACTTTAGAAACCTTGAAATAAACACAGGTTTTCTAGATGCATTCCTGATGCATAATTTCCTTACCCATGTCTTACTTGACTTTTCCCTTGAACATGCCTCAAAGATCCTTTCAGTCCTTTCATTTGTTATTTGTCCTGGTACTACTTGTAAAATTTAATAATTCATTGATTCTAAAAATATTTGCTGTGTTCTTGTTATGTGTAAAGTATATTAAAAACATTCAAGTAGTGGATTCTTGCCTCCAAAGAGTTCACAGTCTGATAGAATGGTAATATAATATGTTAAATAAAATGGTGGAGTCATGAACATTAATTTTTACTAGCAAAAAGAAAAATTTCTAACTGACCTTGGGAAGAAAGAGGGATCAAAGAAAACTTTCAGAAGGGGTGATTCAAGAATTCATTAGTAAGTGAAAGTTATGAGTCATCTAGATTTGAGGGGAACCCTAAAGGAGGCAAGAAGTGGAGACATGTCCTTACTATTTCCTTTCCTTTTTTCCTCCTCTTCCAATAAATATCAGTTGAAACTCTTTATGTGCCAGGTATACCACAGATGAATGAGATAAAGTCTAATGAGAAGGTACAAAGAAGCACAGAGATAGAGGCAAGAAAGATATGGCATGTGTGTAGAAATATATAAAACTAAGTAGCAAGAGTGGATAACTAACCAGAGTTCAGTTTACATAGGATTTTTTTTTATGCCCAGAGGTGAAGTACAGACATTATCCTGTAGGTAGAAGTTATCTTTTGAAAGTAATTAATATTAACTATCTTGTAAAAATAACTAATGGACTTTGAGGGCATTACACTAAGTGAAATAAGCCAGAGAGAAAGACAAATACCCTATGATCTCACCTATATGTGAAATCTTAAAACACACACATACACACACACACACACACACAGCAGCTCAGATATAGAAGAGATTGGTGGTGGGGGAGAGGTGGAAGTTTGGAGGTTGGGGAAATGGGCAAAAAAAGGTAAAAAAAAAGACAAACTTCCAGTTAAAAAGTAAATAAGTTTTGGGTCTTATAATATGGCATATATATATATATACACATATATATATATCAACTAAAGCTATATATACATATATAATTTACAGTACTGTATCATATACTTGAAAGTTGCTGAGAGAGTAAATATTAAAAGTTCTCATCACAAGAAAAAAAGTTGTGACTATGTGAATTGAATCATTACGTTGTACACTTGAAACTAATAAAATGTATGTGCCAATTATATTTCAATAAAATAGAAAAAATAAACAAATAAATAAAAATAATTACTAGATATGACCAAATTTGTGTCCGGGACTGTAGCCAATAATTGTGTTGTAGATAGATTTGAAGTGGAAAGAATGGAGGTGAGTGGGGCTAAGCAGTTATCTCAGCTATCTAAGGGAATAATTATCAAGACTTGAAATAGGGACATGGTCATGAGAATGGAGAGGAAAGGACAGATTTGAAAATAAGTTAGGAAAGAAAATAATTTGAATTCATAGGCTTAATGGATAGACGTGGAAATTGAGAAAGAGGGGAGAATAAGAAATAACACCCTGTATTTATATGGGGTAATGTGGTGGTGCCAGCAAGGAAGTAGGATTCAGTTTGGTTTTTTTTATTCAGTTTTTAATATGCTGTATAAGACTACTAGTTTACCCACGTAGAGGTATCCATGAGGCAGTGGTTTATGCAAATCTGAAGGTAAATGTAGAGTCTTGGGTGCATATGCAAATTTTAGAGTCATTGGCTTTTGGTTGATAGTTGAAATAATAAAAGCATATGAGATTATTGATAAAGAATTAAAGAAAGTGGCCCCCAAATAGTGGTGGGAAGTGTTTTTTTAGGGACTGATGAAGAGTAAGGGAGGAACCACTGGATAAGCAAAAAAACAGGAAATCAGAGGTGGATGGGGAAAATTAGGAGTGCATAAAAAACTAAGGGAATGGAGAACCTAAAAGCAGGAGTGGTTGACTACTGGATAGAACCTAAAGGCTAATAACAAGGGACCTGAAATACAACTGTTAGACTCAGCTTGTTGGTAGTTATTTCTGAGTAGCATCAGTTGAGTAGAATGGGAAGAAGCAAATATGGGATAAGATGAAAGATAAATGGGGCATGAAATAACTGACACTAGGGTTTATGCTGTTGTTTGAGAAGTTTGGATATGATAAGAGGAGACAGACCTCCAAAGGAGTCTGTGGGACTGTGGAAAGTCTCTTTAGCATGTGAAGGACTGGAGATCAAAAATGATCAAAAATACTTGGGGTAGATACCATTGGAAAGGAAGAGTTTCCAGCACCAGATCTAATTACAGCATTTCCTCTGATGTGGTTAGCCTTATGTAGTTAGTTTTAGATCTAGAATGAGGAATGATGAAGCAAGGTCCCAGAGGAGGAGAGGCAGGAGAGATCACATATGGGCTGACTTTAATTTTTTTTTTTTTTTTTTATTTATGATAGTCACAAAGAGAGAAAGAGAGAGAGGCCGAGACACAGGCAGAGGGAGAAGTAGGCTCCATGCACCGGGAGCCCGATGTGGGATTCGATCCCGGGTCCCCAGGATCGCCCCTGGGCCAAAGGCAGGCGCCAAACCACTGCGCCACCCAGGGATCCCTATGGGCTGACTTTAAACAAGAATACACTTCTGTAGGAATCCTGGAGACAGGCTAAGAAGGATGAATGTGGATGTAGAGAAGTTACCAGCTGGTGGGATCAAAGGGGGTGGAGACGGAGCAGCAATAAGGCTGTTGAGAAAGCTAATGATTCGTCTTCTAAATTTGGCGTAGTTAGGAGTGGTCCTCTTGTAAGAGTTGATAGGAATCGGGTAATTGATGGGAAGCAGGTAGCAATCAAATATAGGACTTCTGGGAGCAGTAAGTGTTCTGTATAGTTGATGAAGAGAATGAGAATGGGAGCTGAGCAAGGACCAAGGAACAGAGACGGTAATCCTGAGGATGACCTCAGACCATGAATTCGTTCTCTAATCCCACTCTGGCTATAGAAATGAGTGAAAGCAGGTAGCAATATAGATCTTAGATTGGACTTTTGGTGGGGTGAGGTGGGGTGGAGCAGAAGGCTAGGAACATCAGGGGATTGAGAAGACCCATTAAAATGTAGCTCAGATGGTCAAGCATGGGATTTATGCACCTACTTTGGGTCTGGCTCAGGGCCAGCTGAGCAAGTGCATGGTCCTGACCTAGGGCTGGTGCAGTGTTCCTTCTCTGGCCATGATGGCAGAAGTTTTAAGAAGAGTAAATCTCAAAGGTAGTACTGGTAGTGGAAACAGTAGAATGTTACTATTGATGAAGCAAAGCAGCCCCACAAAAAATTTGAGTTCATGTTAGGAATATTAAAGTACAATAGGCCAACAAACAAGGGGGCCCTTAATATTATACTCCCCTAGAAAAATACCAAGAACCATGTATTTATATGTGTACATGTGTGTATGTATATTTACTTTAAGTTTTACTGACCACATTCTGTGATTATTTTCAAGTATATGTTGAAGTGCTCCATGCAGATAGCCTTTTGAGATTGTCATCCTGAGATTTAATCATACGTCCATTGGCAAATATTTTGCACTTTTATATTCTCTATCCATATTGACTTACCTAATGATATACTGTAACCAAAGAAAATAATTATATTTAATAGATTTACTGAGATATAATTTACATGTCAAAAAATTCACCGATTTAAACCGTAAAATTCAATGCTTCTTAGTATATCTACAGAGTTGTATAACCATAGTTAAATAGCTATTACTATAATCAAACTTTAGAATATTTTCATCAGCAGCAAAGAAACCTCACACCCATTAACACTCATTCTCTAGAGCCTCTCAGCTCTAGGCAGCCACTAATCTACTTCCCATCTCTAGATTTGCTTATTCTAGACATTTAAACCCTCATGTTTTAGTATTCCCTTTCGTTCACTTTTCTCTTTAGCGTTTGTCTAGAAAAGTCAGTGAAGTTCCTATAGCTTATGGTTAATTGTTCCTCTTTTTGTATGTAGATCTTCAGTAAATGGCAGTCTTTCTCCACAGTCTAGGCTGATGGTCTTTCCCCCTACAGCATCAGGGATGGAAGTCTTATCTATTGCCTGGGTGTGGTGGCACTGTTTGTTGTATCCTCCTTATGTTTGATTCTTTAGCATTCCAAATGATTGATTCTTTAGCATTCCAAATGATTGAATAGCCTCCTTTTCTCAATTTAGCTTCAATTTTAATCAAAAGTATGTGTGCACATAATTTAGAGTCAAATTATTCTATATTGCTACATTTGAGAGCCAGCATCCCCCTAACCAGTTGATAATCCATCCCAATTTTCAGATACCCAGAGACTTCCAATATTTTTAGTTATCATCATTATTGTAACATTTACTTCTATAAATCTAAATACTATATGTTGGGCTGGTGAGACTGGGGACCTCAAAACAGACGACCCCAGGCCAGCAACCTCCCAATAACCTGGCCTTGCGGCCCTACCCTAACTTAGCTTACAAGACCTGTAGCCCTTGCCCTAATTGGAATGCTGCCCTGCCCTCATCTTCCTGCCAAAAACCCTTTATAGACCCCCCTGCGATTTGCCTGGGCCCGACTTCCCTGCTCTCTCCCTCCCCTGCCCAACGCTGAACCTCACCGAGAGCGCGTCCCATTAAAAGCATGTATCGACTTTTTGCATGGCCTCTCTATTCCATTTCACTATTGATCGGATTAAACCTGACATGATGTTTGCTACTTCTTAATTTTTTGGTTTTTGAAATTAACTACTGACTTAACTTCCCTTTCACCACCTCCATATACATATACCTGGATCTCATTCATCTATCATTTCACTATAGTTAAAGATATCTAATATATAACCATATTTTGGATTAGATTGATATGCAGTATTTTCAGAGCTGGAACTTGTAGTACGTACTAACCTATACTTTCTTGATTTTGTTCTTTTTCTGATTAATAATCATATTTTTGTTATTGTTGCTTAGTTCCTTCCTGTATCACTAATTCATTCCTAACCTCTCCCCTAGTTATCAAATATCCTTAAATATAATGTATTATAACAATTTTCCCTTTTTGAAAACTTTTCTTCTTGAGCTTCCTCAATGTTGCCATCTAGGCTTGTTCCTTTTTCAAGGGGCCTAGTACCCATTTATAGTTGCCTTTGACCATCATCCTTGGGATTCCCCATTCCTTGGATTTCATTGTCCTTCTCATCTTGGATTCCACTTTTCCATTTGAAGGAGTCATATCCTTCAATAACCTTCTGAGAGAGGATTCATAGATAATTTTTTGAAAGTTTGAATACTTGAAATTAAGTTTATTTTCACTCATATAGAATAGAATTTTTTTATTAGGATTAGTCCTCTTTCAGAAGTTTCAAGGTAATGTTCGATCATTTGTAGTGTTAATGTTTAGAAGACTGAAGACATTTTGATTTTTAATCTTGTTTTTGCCTTGCCTTCCTCTAGAAGCTTTTGGAATCTTCTCCTTATCCCCAGTGATATTAGAAGACCTGTCTCTTCTTTTACTACTCATACAGAACACTTCACTTCTGACACTTCTTGTCATCAAACGTGTGGGGTTTTTCCCCTGACAAGTAATCCTGTGATACTAGCTAGGGGTCCAATTTAAATCAACCCTGATACGGTCTACCTGGAGGTAACATCAGATTCCACAGATTAAGGGCTCAGTCCCACAAGATTGCCCCCAACTTCAAATGTCAATCACAAGTCCAGTTTGTCACTGTTGCTTCTGACTAAATGATGTTACAAATATGAGTTTCTCATGACCCTCTACTCTGGTTCAACTAATTTGCTACTGGCTTGCAGAACTCAGGAAAACACTTATGTTTACCAGTTTATTAAAAGATATGATAAAGAACACAGAAGAACAGCCAGATGAAGAGATACATAGGGTGATGTCTGGGAGGGTTCCAAATACAGGAGCTTCTGTCCCTGTGGAATTACAACACCCTCCCCACACATGGATGTGTTCCCTGACAGGGAAGCACACTGAACATAGTTTTCAAATTTTTATCATTATGTAGACATAACCAATTATTAACCCCATTTCCAGCCCCTATTCCTTCTCTAGAAAAGGGGAGTGGGAGACCTTAAATTCGAAGTTTCTAATCATGGCTTGACTTTTCTAGTGACAAGCCCCCATCCAGGAGCCATCCAGAACTGCACCCAAAGGCCCTTCATTAAAATGAAAGACAGACCTAGTGTTCTTAACTTAAGAAATTACAAGGGCTTTAGGAATGCTTTGCCTGGAGCCTGGGGCAGATATATATATATTAAGATTTTATTTAATTATTTGAGACAGAGAGCATAAGCAAGGCAGAGGGAGAGGGAGAAGGAGACTCTCCGCTCAGCTGGTATCCCCAGGACCCAGGATCATGATCTGAGCCAAAGTCAGATACTTAACTGAGTAAGCCTCCCAGGTGCCTCAATATATTTTCTATTATGTAACTCATACTAGTATTCTTAGAATGTATCTTGAGGCAGATCTATTTTTGCTCCATTTTGCAGTCATGGAGTCCTTCAGTCTGAAAATTTATATTCTTCATTTCCTAAAAGAGATCTTTAAATATATCTTAAATGATATATCCTCATTGTATTCCCTTTTTTTTCTATTTTTGGAATTGCTTTAATTTGGTTGTTAAACTTTTATAGATTGACTTTAATATTCTTGTATTTCTTTTCTTTTACTTTCCATTAGAAGTCTTTGACTTTAAATTTTGGGAGATTTTCTCCACTTTATCTTTCTGTCCATCCATTTAATTTTTAATATTGGCAACACATTTTTAATTTCTTAGAGGAGTATTTCCCCTCTAAAAGTCCTGTTCCTCTTTTATTTATAGCACTCTGTTCTTATTTTCACAAATGTAATGTTTTTTCTTATTCCTCTGAGGGTATTGTTGCTAGCTCATTTTTAGAAGTTTTAATCTCTATGCTGTGTGTAGTATCTATATTCTCCGAGTTGCTTTTTCTCTTTGTTTTGATCTCTTTCATATGAGAGGCTTTCACAGATACATGATGATTCTTGGCTGCCAACTTGTCTTTAAGCCTAGGGCACTAAAAAGCTGGTTCGAAGTTCTCTACACACATTGGAGCTTTTGACTATAAATTTCATTTTGTAGTAAGATGGCTAGGGCATTATAGAGAGAAGTCCCTAATTACCAGTATCTTTAGGGAGACAAAATCTCCCTATCTCCTTTTGAGGGTTGTTATCTTCTCCAGAGAAGAATCTTTTAACCTCCTCCAAAGCCTATTTTTTATATGTTGACAAGGTAAGAGGTCTGGGGGTTTTACAGAATCCCTAATGCTGGTTTATAATTAACACTCTGTAAGTCTTATAAGTCAATTATTACTCTTTTGGCTTTCAAAATTTTATTGATGATTCTCTTATTTTATTCCTTTGGATTTATTAGTTTATTGCTTTAAAAAACTCTTCCTTTTAGTAGAGCTTCAAGTAGAGAAACAAGATTCTATAAATTAATTCTTCACCTTTTTTCACTTAATCATCCACTCTTAGGCTCTATAGCTTACACTTATATACTCCTACTTTTTTAAAAAGATTTTTATTTATTTATTAGAGGCAGAGAGAGAGAGAGAGAGAGAGAGAGAGGCAGAAGCAGGTTCCATGCAGGGAGCCTGAAGTGGGACTCGATCCCGGATCTCCAGGATCATGCACTGGGATGAAGGCAGAGCTAAACCGCTGCACCACCAGGGCTGCCCTATATACTCCTACTTTTATACAGACACAAATAATCTTGAATTCAACTTAATAGGTGTTATAATAAAGGAAAACATCAAATGTGTTCAGTACATAGAAGATAAAACTGAACTCAATTAGACAAGTTCAGAAAGTTTTGTTTTGTTTTGTTTATATTTGGACTCAGGCTTAAAATATAAAATCAGGTTTGCTATTGTAGAAAATGAAAGAAATCTTGACACCATGATTTTAAGTGAGCAGGTACATTTTTCTGAGTTGTTTCATAAGGCTTCATAAGATTTATATCCTTAAAGCAATTCTCTCAATTGGGATAATATTCCATTTTGTAGATAAGAAAACTGAGACCCATGGAGATTTATTTTTTAAAGATTAAAATTATTTAGTAAGAAATGATGGAGCTTGAATGGAAATATAGGTTGCTATTTCTCCAAAACTATGCTTTGGGTGTAGAAATATACCAAGAGTGAGATAAGAATCTTATCAGAAGTAAGAATGGCATTGCTACTTACTGAGAAATAGTCACCCTTGGGGTTTTTAGGAGTGATTATCTAATTTATCTAATTTATGTAATACCTAAGCACATTTTTCTCCCCTTATCTCACTGATAAATATCCCACTTTGGTGAGTTTTTTATTTGCTAGTTTTACTACTTTCCTACTTTTGTACTCATTATATGTACAGAATAGAGGGCAGAAATTTTTTTTTTCCTGGAGGGGATCCCTGGATGGCTCCGTGGGTTAGGACCTGCAATAGGAGTTTAGGCCAAATGCCCTGAGGGTCAAAAAGCTTTTCTGCATCTCAATCCACATCAACTCCTAGGTCAATCCTAAGGATTAAAAAACCCAAACAGTCAGGTTTTCCAGCACCATATGGTAGAAGAAAGAACAATAGACTGGACTAGACTTGGAAGACTTTGTCTTAATTCTGGCTCTTTATCTTACTCCAGTAAGGGTTTTGGGGACTTGAAAGCCAGTCACTCACACTTTCTGCACCTTGGAGTTTACATCTGGAAAACAGTGAACCTAATATTTGACAACCTACCTAGTATTGTTTGAGTATAAAATTAGACAGCATGTGGAAGTTATGTAAACTTCAAAGCAGTAGAAAAAAAGCATGGTGTCTATATGAAAAAAGTAAACAGTTGAGCTGTAAATGTAATCACGCATTGTCTTGTTGTCTTGTTTCCTCTTCACATTGGAAAGATTTTCATTTATTTTCTAGGAGACCATACCTGCCCAGTTTTCTTCTGAGTTTACTAGCTGTAGCTTCTCAGGCTTTTCTATTAATTTCCTCTTCTTCCTCTTGACCTTTTAAAACTGGAGATTTCCAAACTCAATCCTTGGTCCTCTTCTCTCTTTCACTCTTGACATGATCTCATCCACTGTTCTGGTGTTAAATGCTATAGATGTGCTAACGACTCTTTGAATCAAACCTTCTGCTCAGGGCTCTCTCCTAAGACCCAGATCCAGTAGCCAGGGTGATGATTTAAAAAAAAGCTACAGCATATGACTGACTCCCCTATTCAAAACCCTCTAATACCTCTTGATTCCATTCAGAGTAATAGCTAAAGTCCTTAGAGTACCTGACAAGGCCCTACCTTAGCCTCTCGTAGCTCTCCAAACCCTTCAGTGTGTCTTTACCTGACTGCCTGGTCTTCAGCCATATGAGCCTCCTTGATGTTTCTTAATTACGCTGGGCATTCTTGTTCCCAGAGGCTTTTCACTGCTCTTCCCTCGACTTGGACACCCATCTTGCAGATGTTCCTATGGCCAAACCCCTCGACTTCATCAAGTCCTTCCTCGATTCCCCCTTCCAATGAGGCTCATCCTGTACCAGTCTTTTTTTTTTTTTTGACCCACCTATTTATTTATTTATTTATTTATCTTTTAAATATTTTATTTATTTATTCACGAGAGGCAGAGACTTAGGCAGAGGGAGATGCAGGCTCCCTCCAGGGAGCCCAATATGGGACTCAATCTCAGGACCCTGAGATCATGACCTGAGCTAAAGACAGACACTCAACCACTGAGCCATTCAGCCACCCCTGGACCACCTATTTAAAGATGCCTGTCCCCTTGTCCTGATAACCTTGAGCACATTACACTGATACATTTTTCCTTAGCTCTTGTCACCTAACATACTCTACAATTTGCCTATTGTGATGTTTGCTGTTACTGTTTGCTTATTCCATGTTAAAATATAACCTTCATAAGAGCAGAAGTGGTTTTTGTCTGTTTTATTCAATGATGTTTCACAAACACCCAGAATATTGTCTGGCATATGGTGGACACTTAATTAGCATCCACCGAATGAATGAATGAATTCCAAGACATAGTACAAACAGTTTTGAAATGTATCAGAAAGAATAGCAGTCAGAAATCTTGGAATGAAGAGAGGGTAGGTACAATGCTACTGTCACACTCATGGAAAGGCTCAACCTGCTGGTTCCCACCTTTACTCCATGTAGCTCCTGGCACTACATACCCAGGAGCCAATCTCTCACTCACCCTCAAATGGAAAGCAGAAGAATTTTTGGAGAAGAAACTTAGAAAATAAGAATTTTCTACTATCTTTTAAAGATTTATTTTTAAGGGAAGGTGGGCAAGATGGTAGAAGAGTAGGGTCCTCAACTCACCTGGTCCCCCTAACTTACCTGGATAACTTTCAAACCTTCCTGAACACCTACGAATCTGACCTGAGATTTAAAGAGAAAATGGCTGGAACGCTACAGAGAGAAGGGTTTTCACTTCTAACAAGGTAGGAAGGCGGGAATAAAATAAATAAAAAAGAATCAAGTGGGGGGGGGGCGCGAGGAGCTGGGCTAAGTGGGGGCAGTGGGAGTCTCAGGACAGTAAAGCCCAGCCCTGGAGAAGCAAATACCTTAAAAAATCCACATGGGTTCTTCCCGGACAGAGAAGTGCTCAGCTGGGAAATTGGGCAGATCCGCAGAAGGGGCAGGGACGCCTCCAGTCTCGTAGGGTCACTAATAGAGGATGGGTGCTGGGAGGAGAGCACACTGCACATCGCAGCCAATCTTGGTAAAGGGCTGGAGCACATAGCTGGTGGGGCTTGGGGAGAAGCCGGTGGGTCAGGCAGGGGCTCCAGGCAAAGGGTTCTGCGACCTGCTGCCTTCAGGAGCCACAGCCCCAGGAGCGAGATTCCAGCAGCACAGGCCCCAGATCCCAGGGTGCCGGGCAGACACAGCCCAGGATCCTGCATTCCCCTCAGGATGGGTGGAAGTGGGGAGGGCACAGAACAGCGAGGACTCCCCTGCCACCAGGTGCCCCCAAGCTGTGCAGGTCAGCGCTCCCACTCCAGGAGCATCTAGGGCAGTATGGACTGGGAGTCTGCGGTAGTTACTGCATGGAGCTGATTCCAGAACTGGGGAGCCAGCCGCCACCAGTGATGTTGTTCCTCCTTGTGTCACCTTGTGTCTGGGACGGGGTAAACACCTCCCACTGAGCCCAGCACCTGGGAGGCAGCAGGGCATCTCCCCCAGGTACACACACCTGAGAATCAGCACAGCAGGCCCCTCTCCCAGAAAACCAGCTGGAAGGACAGGGGAAGAGCAAGTTCTTGATCAGGCAGCGCTGGAAAGCTCCAGGGAAGTCGAAGGATGTATAGTACATAGAACTAGAGGGTCCCCTCCTTTTTTTTTTTTAAGATTTTATTTATTTATTTATGAGAGACACACATTGAAAGAGAGAGGCAGAGACACAGGCAGAAGGAGAAGCAGGCTCCATGCAAGGAGCCTGATGTGGGACTTGATCCCGGGTCTCCAGGATCAGGCCTGAAGATGGCGCTAAACCGCTAAGCCACCCAGGCTGCCCGGTCCCCTCCTTTTTTAAAATTATTTTTCCCCTTTTCCAGTAAAACTTTTTATAACAGACTAAAAATTTCCAATATTTTTTCTCTTTTTCCACCATAAGTACAATATTTTACCATCTCTTCATTTCTAAGTTTCTTCCTTTCTGACTTTCATATTTCTACAATCACATGTCTTGGATATATTTTCCACTTCTAAATTCCCTCAACATACTCAATTTAATTTTGGGAGATATATGAGATATGGTTTTTGTTTTTTGTTTTTTGTTTTCTCTTCCTCATTTTGTTCTACAATGGCAGAAGTTAATAACTTCTAAAACATGCCCAGCATGCACCCAGAACCCAATGGAATACTCTGCTGGTTCATTCTTCCCCCCGCTTTTATCCCACTTATGTTTTGGTGATCAATTTGGGGGCCCTTTATAAGTATTTCTGGTTTATATAAATTTAGGACTGAGGATCTTCTAACATACAGAACTTAATACACTCAAAACCAAGAAGATCACCCTCTAGGACCCCTCAGGGAGGCTATATTTTCACTCCACTACAACTTCGTCACCACCACCATCTCCCAGTCCCCCTTTTTTCTTCTCTTTTTTTTCTTCTTTACTTTTGCTTTTTTCTCTTCTTCTTCTTCTTCTTCTTCTTCTTTTTTAACAAGTGGATCAGTTTATTAAGTAGGAAGTGGAGAAAGTGGGGCACAAATAAAGTCTGTACACCCAAACTCAACCGAATTTGAGATTCTTGGAAAAACCTGTCAGTTACATAATTGGCCACTTTGTCCCCTGCTGAAACAGGGGCTTGTCAGGAGAGACCAGAGAATAAGTCAGGTGGCAGGACTGGTGGTTGCTCTTGGGACTGGGTGTGATCTCTGCATAACTTTCAAGGCCAGGTCGTCTCAGACTCAGGATCAGGACTTCATCACAGATACAGCCAGACCCAGCAAGATGGCTGCGACCGTGAAGCCCTGGGCAGCAATCCAGGTGTGCATCATAGGTGGGAGTGGTGGCTCTGACTCCAGTAGAAGCAGAAGAGGCCATAGGTTAGGGCAGCGAGGTGCCCAGGTAGCCTATGGGCACCATTGGGTTCTCGCGGGTCTTCTGAAGGAATTTTTCCTTGAAGCTTTCTGTAGTGTTGTAGATACTGGGGCTAAAGCTCTCAATGACTGCGGGCTGTGATGGTTCAAAGGGTGCCCCTGGAATCACATGTCCTGGGCAACAACTTTGGGAGAAAATACCTACATTAAACTCCTTTTCTCTTCTTTTTTTCTTTTTTCTTTTTTCTCTTCTTCTTTGGGATTCTTGGCCTTTTATTTTTTACTACTTTGTTTTAAAATTTGTTTTTCACTTTAGTAGTCCTTTTGATTTATTTTGTTCTGATCTTTGTTTTCATTTTCTGGTCTCTAACTTCATCAGAATCATCTAGGGTGAAATTTACTTAGGTCATGGTTATATTCTTGACTCAGCCCAATCATACAGCCACTGTGCACTGAGCAAAATGACTAGAAGGAAGAATCCACCACAAAAGAAAGAATCAGAAACAGTACTCTCTGCCACAGAGTTACAGAATTTGGATTATAATTCGATGTCAGAAAGCCAATTCAGAAGCACAATTATAAAGCTACTGGTGGCTCTGGAAAAAAGCATAAAGGATTCAAGAGACTTCATGACTGCAGAATTTAGATCTAATCAGGCTGAAATTAAAAATAATTAAATGAGATGCAATCCAAACGGGAGGTCCTAAAGATGAGGGTTAATGAAATAGAAGAAAGAGTGAGTGACATAGAAGATGAAGTTGATGGCAAGGAATGGAGCTGAGAAAAAAGAAAAACAACTAAAAGACCCAGAGGAAAGGTTAAGGGAAATAAATGACAGCCTCAGAAGGAAAAATCTACATTTCATTGGGGTTCTAGAGGGTGCCAAAAGGGATAGAGGATCAGAAAGCACATTGGAACAAATCATAGCTGAGAACCTCCCTAATTTGGGGAGGGAAACAGGCATTCAGATCCAGGAGATTTAATAATTTAATTTCCTCAACATTTAATAATGAAACTTGCAAATTCCAAAGATAAAGAGAAAATCCTTAAAGCAGCAAGAGACAAGAGTTCCCTAACTTATATGGGGAGAAATATTAGATTAACAGCAGACCTCTCCACAGAGACCTGGCAGGCCAGAAAGGGCTGGCAGGATATATTCAGGGTCCTAAATGAGAAGAACATGCAGCCAAGAATATTTTATCCAGCAAGGCTGTCATTCAGAATAAAAGGAGAGATAAAGAGCTTGCAAGATAGGTAGAAACTGAAAGAATATGTGACCACCAAACCAGCTCTGCAAGACATAGTAAGGGGAACCCTGTAAAGGAAAGAGGAAGCCCAAAGAAATAATCCACAAAACCAGGGAGTGAATAGGTATTATGATAATACTAAATTCATATCTTTCAATAGTTGCACTCACATGAATGGGCTAAATGATGCCATCAAAAGACACAGGGATTCACACTGGATAAAAAAGCAAGATCCATCAATTTGCTGTATACAAAAGACTCATTTTAGACCTAAGGACACCTCCAGCCTGAAAATAAAAGAGTGGAGAAATATATACCTATTATTAAATGGTCCTCAAAAAAAAAAAAAAAAAAAAAAGCTGGGGTAGCAGTCCTCATATCAGATGCATTAAAGTTTATCCCTAAGACTGTAGTAAGAGATGAAGAGAGACTCTATATCATACTTAAAGTGTCTATGAAACAAGAAGACCTAACAATCATGAATAGGTATGCCCTTAATAAGGGAGCTGCAAAGGATATCAATCAATTAATAATCAAACTAAAGAGATATTTAGTTAATAATACACTAATAGTAGGAGACTTCAACATGGCACTTTGAGCAAATGACAGATTTTTGAAGCACAACATCATCACCAAAGAAACAAGAGCTTTACATGATACACTGGACCAGAGGGATTTCACAGATATATACAGAACTTTGCATTCGAATGCAACTGAATACACATTCTTCTCAAGGGCACATGGAACTTTCTCCAGAATAGATCACATACTGGGTCACAAATCAGGTCTCAACCAATACCAAAAGATTGGGATTCTCCCCTGCATATTTTCAGACCACAATGCTTTGAAATTAGAACTCAATCACAAGAAGAAATTTGGAAGAAACTCAAACATGTGGAGGTTAAAGAGCATCCTGCTAAAAGATGAAAGGGTTAACCAGGAAATTAGAGAAGCATTAAAAAGATTCATGGAAACTAATGAAAATGAAGATACAACCATTCAAAATCTTTGGGATACAGCAAAAGCAGTCCTAAGAGGGAAATATATCGCAATACAAGCATCCCTCAAAAAATTGGAAAAAACTCATTACACAAGCTAACGTCTCACCTAAAGGAACTGGAGAAAGAACAGAAAGTAAAACCCATATCAAGCAGAAGAGGAGAGATATTAAAGATTCGAGCAGAATTCAATGAAATAGAGACCAGAAGAACTGTAGAAGAGATCAACAAACCCAGGAGTTGGTTCTTTGAAAGAATTAATAAGATAGATAAACCCTTAGCCAGAATTATCAAAAAGAAAAAACACTCAAATTAATAAAATCATGAATGAAAGAGGAGCGATCACAACCAATACCAGGAAATACAAACAATTTTAGAAACGTATAATGAAGCGTTATACGCCAATGAATTAGGCAATCTAGAAGAAATGGATGCATTTCTGGAAAACCACAAGCTCGATAACTGGAACAAGAAGAAATAGAAAATCTGAACAGGAAAATAACCAGGAAGGACATTGAAGCAGTCATCAAAAACCTCCCAAGACACAAAAGTCCTGGGTCAGATGCCTTCCCAGGGGAATTCTATCAAACGTTTAAAGAAGAAATAATACTTATTCTACTAAAGGTGGTCTGAAGGATAGAAAGGGATGGAATACTTCCAAACTCGTTCTGTGAGGTCAGTATCACCTTAATTCCAAAACCAGACAAAGACCCCACCAAAAAGGAGAATTATACATGAATATCCCTCATGAGCACAGATGCAAAATATCTCAACAAGATACTAGCCAATAGGATCCAAGAGTACATTAAGAAGATTATTCACCATGACCAAGTGGGATTTATCTCCGGGATGCAAGGCTGGTTCAACACTCATAAAACAATCAACAGGATAGATCACATCAACAGAAGGAAAAACAAGAACCATATGATCCTCTCAATAGATGCAAAGAAAGCCTTTGACAAAATACAGCTTCCATTCTTGATCGAAACTCTTCAGATTGTAGAGTTAGAGGTAACATTCCTCAGCATCTTAAAAGCCATCTACAAAAAGCCCACAGCAAATATCATTCTCGATGGGGAAACACTGGGAGCCTTTCCCATAAGATCAGGAACATGAATATCCAGTCTCACTGCTGTTATTCAACATAGTACTAGACATCCTAGCATTAGCTATCGGAACACAAAAAGAAATAAAAGGCACGGGGTTCAAATTGGCAAAGAAGAAGTCAAACTCTCCCTCTTTGCAGATGACATGATACTGTACTTAGAAAACTCAAGAGACTCCACCCCAAGATTGCTAGAACTCATACAGCAATTTATCAATGTGATAGGATACAAAATCAATGCCCATAAATCAGTGGTATTTCAATACACTAACAATGAGACTGAAGATAGAGAAATTAAGGAGTCAATCCCATTTACTATTGTCCCCAAAAACATAAGATACCTAGGAATAAACCTAACCAAAGAGGTAAAGGATATATAACCTAAAAACTACAGAATACTTCTGAAAGAAATGGTAAATGATAGAAAAATATTCCATGCTCATGGATTGGCAGAATTAATATTGTGAAAATGTCAATGTTACCCAGGGCAATTTACACATTTAATGCAATCCCTATCAAAATACCATGGACTTTGTTCAGAGAGTTGGAACAAACTATCTTAAGATTTGTGTAGAATCAGCAAAGACCCTGAATAGTCAGGGGACTACTGAAAAAGAAAACCAGAGCCCAGGGCATCACAATGCCAGATTTCAGGTTCTACTACAAAGCTGTGATCATCAAGAGAGTCTGGTACTGGCACAAAAACAGACACATAGATCAATGGAACAAAATAGAGAATCCAGAAATGGGTCCTCAACTCTACATTCAAGTAATATTTAACAAAGCAGGAAAGGCTATTCACTGGAGAAAGGACAGTCTCTTCAATAAATGGTGCTGGGGAAATTGGACAGCCATGTGCAGAAGATTGAAACTAGACCATTGTCTGACACCATACATAAAGATAAAGTCAAAATGGATGAAAGATCTAAATGTGAGACAGGAATCCCTCAAAATCCTAGAGGAGAACACAGACGATAAATACCCTTTTTCAACTTGGCCACAGTAACTTCTTGCATGATACATCTATGAAGGCAAGGGAAACAAAAGCAAAAATGAATTATTGGGACTTCATCAAGGTAAAAAGCTTCTGCACAGCAACAGAAATAGTCAACAAAACTAAAAGACAACCTACAGAATGGGAGAAGATATTTGCAAATGACCTATCAGATAAAGGGCTATTATCCAAGATCTATAAAGAATGTATTAAACTCAACAGCAAAGAAACAAACAATCCAATCATGAAATGGGCAGAAGACATGAACAGAAATTTCACCAAAGAAGACATACACATGGCCAACAAGCACATGAGAAAATGCTCCGCATCACTTGCCATCAGGGAAATACAAATCAAAACCACAATGAGATACCGCCTCACACCAATGAGAATGGGGAAAATTAACAACAATGAGGAAACAACAAATGTTGGAGAGGATGAGGAAAAAGGGGAACCCTCTTGCACTGTTGGTGGGAATGTGGACTGGTACAGCCACTCTGGAAAACTGTGTGGAGGTTCCTCAAAGAGTTAAAAATTGAGCTACCCTATGACCAAGCAATTGCACTGCTGGGGATTTACCCCAGAGATACAGATGCGGTGAAAACCCTAGACACCTGCACACCAATGTTTATAGCAGCAATGTCCACACTAGCCAAACTGTGGAAGGAGCCTTGGTGTCTATTGAAAAATGAATGGATAAAGAAGATTTGGCAAATTGAACTCCAATAAAAAATATACATATATAGAAATTTAAAAAAATAATTAATAAAGGGCAGCCCAGGTGGCTCAGTGGTTTAGTGCCACCTTCAGCCCAGGGCCTGATCCTAGAGACCCGGGATCGAGTCCCATGTCAGGCTCCCTGCATGGAGCCTCTTTCTCCCTCTGCCTGTGTCTCTGCTTCTCTCTCTCTCTGTGTCTCTCATGAATAAATAAATAAAATCTTAAAAAACATAAAATAATTAATAAAAAATAAATAAATAAAACAAGAGATGCTCCTGTTATTCTAATCACTTAGGAAATTACAAGAAATACAAGAATTCTGGAGCTTTGTGCCAGGTACTAGGGATGAACCAATATATATTTTCTATTATCTCATTGTATTGCCCAACATGGTTGTACAGTTAATGATACTGCATCGTATCCTTGAAAGTCACTAAAAGAGTAGTTCTTAAAAGTTCTCTTCATAAGAATCAAGTAGCTTCTATGTGTGGTGATGGATACTGACTTATTGTGGTGATCATTTCACCATATATACAAATATCAAATCATTATGTTGCATATCTAAAACATAGGGTTATATGTCCACTATACCACAATAAAAATAAGTAAAAAAAATTAAGAATAAAAATTTATTTTTAGTCCTTCTTGGGTAAGAAGTCAATCATTGTCATGTGTCCTTGGATATTTCTACTTCTTATAAATACCTGAGACTCCTTTCACCAGCAATTACAAAATTCATTATTCCACAGTTGAGAAAGAGAGCCCAAATCTAAATGCTTTTTCTCTTTTACATTTTTTAAGTTAAATTCTATTTGCCAGAATATAGTATAACATCCAGTGCTCATCCCATCAAGTGCCCTCCTTGTTGCCCATCACCTAGTTATCCCAACCCCTACTCACCTCTCCTTCTGCAACTCTTTGTTCATTTCCCATATTTAGGAGTCTCTCATAGTTTGTGTCCTTCTCTAATTTTTCCCACTCAGTTCACCTCCTTTCCCTTATAATCCTGTTCACTATTTCTTATATTCCACACATGAGGAAACCATATGATGATTGTCCTTCTCCGATTGATTACTTCACTCAGCATGATACCCTCCAGTTCCACCCACATCGAAGCAAATGGCAGGTATTTGTCCTTTCTGATGGCTGAATAATATTCCATTGTATATGTAGACAACACCTTCTTTATGCATTCATCTGTGGAAGGACATCATGCATAATCCCACAGTTTGGCTCTTGTGGACATTGCTGCTGTGAACATTGGGGTGCAGATATCCTGGGGTTTCACTACATCAGTATCTTTAGGGTAAATACCCAGTAGTTCAGCACATTTATATTTAATCTAATTGAATCTATTCTAATCTAATTTCTAGTGAAGTGATCAAGCAATAAATTTAGATAGCTGTTATCAGATGCCTTCCTATTTCCATAAAAGGAAAAGCTTAAGTGACTTAGAAGGTTTCTGATTCTGATTATTGAGGTCACTCTGAAGAAGAAAAGGGGCTCAAATAAGAGGCTGAAAATGACAGTGGTAAATGTTTAAAATTAGAGAAAATCTCTGTCATCCTCAGTTATCTTTGACAGACAGAGGGTTTACAGCCTTTGCCTGGGAACAGAGAAGATGTGACACTGAATCACAGATGTGCCCTGCATCAGTCCTTTAAAGGTGTTTCAGGTCATCAAGCACAGCAGGATGAGGAGCCTGCTATAGACTGAATGCATGTGTCCCCCCAAAATGTGTATGTTAAATCCTAATCTCCAGGGTCATGGTATTTGGAAGTGAGCTCTTTGAGAACTGCTTAGTTCATGAAAGTAGAACCCTCATGAATAGGATTTGTACCCTTATCAAAGAGATCCCAGAAAGCTAGCTGGCTCCTTCCAACATGTGAGGTCATAATGAGAAGATAGTTGTCTATAAACCAGGAAGCAGGCTCTCAGCAGACACTGAGTCTGTCAGTGCCTTGATCTTACAATTCCCTGACTCCAGGACTGTGAGATATAAATGTCTGCTATTTATAAGCCACTCACCTGAATGGATTAAGACAGATTCAAGGGTGTTGCTGCCACCACCTTTAGGCATACACCTCTGTTTCCCACTGCTATCTATTATGTCCTTTAATTTTAAAAAAGTCATATTTTATATTAAGAGGAATAATTAACTAAGTATTGTTCTTAGGACAAAATTAATTAATTCTTTCATCAAATGATAAGAGTTTGGTAAACTACTTTAGTTTAGCCTATGGCACCAGAAGAAACAGCTTATATAAATACAGTTCTCTTTGCTGAATGGAATGAATTTCTTACTTAATTTTCCACCCTTTTAATTGGCTGTTTTTCCAGAAATAATTCCCATCTTATGCTTATTCTCAAGGCTTATGATGATATCTACTTATAAAAATACTCACCACTCATAATTCTTCACATCATCTGTGCCCAAGTACACATATGGGCACATGAAACAGCCTGAATCTGAGAGTCTAAGAAGAAAGTGTGCTTATAGAAAAATCATTTTACATCATCTCGTCCTTGGTTTAACAATGTGTTTACTCAGGTGCCAACCAAAATAGCAAAGATCATGGCATATTCTGATTGTTATTTGATGGGTTAATTAATATATTGACCATTTATTTCAAAGATAGACCATAGAATTCTTCTCCACTTGGTTCAGAACCTAAATTAGACTCACATTTGAATGTCACAAGCCACACAGAGAAGAGATATCAAGAAATACATGATATTTTCTCCCAAGTTTCACGACCTTGAATATAAATGTCTTTCTCATTTACACTGCAGGGATTTATATTGTTAGTCACATATCTTACAGTCCTTAAAAAAAACTTTGCCTATTAAATCTTTACATGTTATATTTTTTGTTGATTGTCAATTTACTGGACTATTAAATTCACTTTAGTCTGTATTACGTGGAGTGATCTAGAGAAACTGAAATTATCTCATGTTGTTAACAGAAGGGGCAGCTTAAATCTATAAACAACTTGCTAGCATAGGTTTTAAACCTTTAAATATTCATTTGGTATGAATCATGTTTCAAAGCCTATCTTCTGTATTATTCCTAAATGTACAAAAACAGAATCAATTGGTTACTGGAGCCAGCTTCACAAACTCAGCCCTCAATGTTTTTCTCCCGTGGTTTATCAATTTCTTCAGGCTGGGTAACAAGAATATCCCCATCCCCTGTTCTTGCCCAAGAGCAAATGAAGTACTGCAGATGAATTCCAAGGTATTTGGAAACCTCATTCTAACATAAGGATCATTTCTCCTATTGGAGAGAACACTGAGGAACCACAGATGGTTCAGGAACAGGCAACTGGGCCAAGTTTTAACATTTTAGTGTTGCCACATTGGGTTTTGTTTCCTACTAATAATGCAGCCAAGTAAATTTTGCCCCCAGCAGGAGGCTGCTTCTCAGTGGTTCTTACTGAGGAGATCAGGATCCCATTTATTTCCTTTGTTCGATGGATATTTTTCATTGCCTAACAATATTTGGCCCAAACATATCATACCTCATTTTTAAGTTAGACAACTTATAGCTCCTGGAAACATAAATAATTGAAAAGCACTTTATATTTTATCAGTTTCTCACACATTTATGAAGTGGTACAGTATTACTGAGATATCATTGCAAATGCAATGATGGTCGATGCATTTCCTTTTCGCATAATGAATAGCAAAATGAGATGAAGGGGAAACTCTGGAATCCAAGTTTTTTTCCAAAAGAAAAAGAATTTTTATTTTAAAACTTATCATTGTCATTTACCAGGATATAATAAATCACCTTAAATTGAATGTGGCCTGTATTTATCGCTATAGAGTAGTAGATGCGGAAGAGTCTTGGCTCCCAGTGACCCAGGTGAAGTAAGAGTCAGGAAGACATACTGTTGAAATGCTGGTCATCTCCTTTGCAAGGGACAGTGTCTGAGTTACACCTATATACAGACTGTTCTGGGACAATGTTAATACTAATTAGCAACCTGGCATGCCAACTAGACTCAGACCACTTTAGCTTAATGGGTGTACAAAAAAACAGTGGATTTGAAGATGGTCCAAATCTGTCAGCCTTAAAACATCGTGATGGGTCACCTAGACAACACTTGTGGGTTACAAAGCCATGAAAACAAAAATTAACACATCTGTAAAAAAGGTACTTTTTTTTGCCACAATATCAACATTTATCACACTTTCTGAGTCTCAGTCTCACATGACCTAATGCCAGAAAATTTTTCACAAGTCCTGGCTGAAAGAGTGGTGGGTATATGAAGAGACAGCAAATAAATTGACAATCATATGGAAATTTTAGATAGAATGGAGTTGTTCTGAAATGTAGGTTATTTTTCATTCTCTAACAGGACCTCATTTTGTCTTTTCAAAATAAATCACATTATCTTCTTGCCTAGAGATGATGATGTCCTTTGTACCCCACCAGATGATACAAGTCCTCTTTAAATGGATTGTAGCCTTGTTCCTTTAAACATTGCAGTGCCCAGAAAATCTGGTCCAGGGGAGGAAATTTTTCCCAGGAACCCACTCCTTTCACATGAAAGGAAGGTCTTCTGCCTGCATCCATATTATAAGAGGATGCAAGAAAACCTGAAATCTGATGGGGTTCAAGCTCCTATTTTCTCAAGATATGTATTTTTTAAAATCATGAATTGCAAGGGAGATCTGTAGAAAGTTTCAGATCCTGCTTAGAAGATGAGCCACAGCAGTGGAACCCATGACTCACTGACTAAGGTGACACTTTTTCTGCTCCTTGCTGTGCCATTTTCTCAGGCTCCTCTGGAGCCTTTTCTTCCAAATTGAAAGCAGTCCTTAAAAATGAGAAATCAGGGAAAAGTCATTTCTTTAAGGACCGATTGGTATAATATGTGCTTATGTCCCTGGCATTTCCCCTCCCACCTCGCCCTAGCCCCCTGTCATTGGTGTGTGACTTTGTTTATTGGAGTGGACAATATGCATCTTCCTTTTCAGCTGAGCTCTTTTGCGTGCTAGCTATGTTGTGCGCTGAGGCTCTGTCTGCTTGGTTTGGCTAATGGTGGAACAGCTGAATCTCACTGGAAGAACACAGCATGAAGCAGAAGTACACATTCAAACAAGAATTCCCTGAGTGTACCCTCTGATGGTCCAGCATGGCAGGTCCCCAGAGGAGAGGAGAGAAGCACAAGGATAGGCTCTGACTGCCCTCTTAACCTCTTACCCCTGAGTCAGAGCAAGTAGCCAGAGCAGAGAGATGGTGAAGTACAAGGAAGTGATCTGAATTACCTCTGAACTCGTGCAAGCATGTCTATATGATTCTTAAATCAACACAAGTTTCCTAGTCATTTTAAGTGAGTTCACATTTATTGTTTCATTCTAGAAGTACCTCTGGGGATTTCCAAACACAGAAACTCTAAGCATTCTGAAAGCTAAGTCAAGATAAGTCCCAGTAGGTGACCCTTGATTCATGGATTTATGTGATGGTGAATTTTGTCTTTATAACAAGTTTACTGAGAAAAGGCCTCCACTACTCCTCTGGTTCTATCTTTGTGCTCCAGGTAGAGAGGCATTAAAATAACGCAAGATGTCATAGCGTTTCTGCTCTAAAATATCTTTAGATGACATATCCTCAGTTGTAAATCTATTTTGTGAAATAGGAACTCCTAGGTTGGAAATTTTTCCATACACTTACATTAAGGTTTTCTTTCAAATATTAGTAATTGTCTCCAATCTTAATCATGTCTATTTTAATGACAAAAACCTGGAAAGATGAGGGATATGGAGAAAAAAAAATAAATGCATGCTAAATTCCCAATCTTCTAGAAAAGCATAATGAAATGAGTTGGTCTTAGATATATTAATGGATTATTACAATATTTTCTTCTAAAGAAGTTGGCAATACCTGGGATTCTTGGGTGGCTCAGTGGTTGAGGGATTGCCTTTGGCTCAGGTCATGATCCCGGGGTCCTGGGATCAAGTCCCACATCGGGCTCCCTGCATGGAGCCTGCTTTTCCCTCTGCCTGTGTCTCTGCCTCTCTCTCTGTGCGTCTCTCATGAGTGAGTAAATAAATAAATAAATAATAAATAAATAAATAAATAAAATCTTAAAAAAAAAAAAAGAAGCAATACCTGAATCCTGTTCTAGATCAACCACTTGTACCTTCCTTATCTCCAGTAAAAAGTGAATACACAGAATATATTCACCAAATAACATGTGGGTCTTTGACCACAATCCCGTGGATTCTTAAAAACTAAGCTGGCTCTTGAGGACACCATTGTACCTCAATACTGGTGGGCTTGAGAAGTTATTACTGCCCTAATACCATAGCTGAAACTTCTGATGAGTCATTTATTCCAAAGCCACAAGCACTGGGAGCTGATTGCAGGTGGTGTGTATAACATTGTTGCCACTGCAGGTGGAAAAAAAGGAAGAACTTGGTGAGGAAGAATACCACACTGATACCTTATAACCTGATGTGTTTCATCCACTGGGGCTGATTCAGTAATAGTTCCAATTCCTTGGACACCAGTGGTGAAGACAGAGTGCAGCCTGTCAAAACACAGTTTTACTGACTATGGGTAGGGGGAAAACAGGGTTTTAGTTGGCAGTAACTGAAAGTAGAGGCTCCATACCTTTTGACTGCTTCATCTGCTCTTGCCTTTTCCTTGAGACTGAAGCGGGGTACTCACACAGTGGGTTCACTTCCTCACAAGTCACCGCCAAAGTGGAAAGGATGTACATGTTTCCTGGCTTCCATTTTGAAACCCTAGGGGACACTTTTAATAGGGCCAACCTGAGTCCTTGCAGCAATTATTCTGGCAGGGAGATGAAAGGCAGTGATGGCTCAGCCTGATTTTGACATTGTCACATCCAGGGGTCAAGGTCTGCGCCAGTGTGCACATGGGCTTAGGGGGTGGATGCTATACTGAGGGCAATTGTTGGTGGTGGGTTGGCATCACCTCTGTTTACAGTCACTATTCAGAATATGCTGAATTAGATCTCTCTTTTTTGCCTTGGATGAATTTAGTGTAGTGAGAGGAGACTCAAAATAAATCATGTCTCTTTTCTTTCTCCTTCTTTTCCTTTCTTCCTTCTTTTTTTTTTAATAGGAAAAATTTACATATTTCTAATTGTCTTTGGCAGAGATTTTAAGAGCATATTTGAGGGTGTGAAGAGGTCTGGAAATAAGGCAACATTAAGATTTCCTTTTAGCTCTTTGCTTTACTGGTTCTGATAGCACATCCTGAAGTTTCACTAGTATGCTTTAAAAAAAAAAGATTTATTTATTTATTTATGAGAGGCACAGACTAGAGTGAGAGGCAGAGACACAGGCAGTGGGAGAGGCAGGCTCTTCACAGGTAGCCCGATGTGGGACTTGATCCCGGATCCTGGGATCACCACCTGAGCCGAAGGCAGGTGCTCAACTGCTGAGCCACCCAGGCATCCTCACTAGTATGCTTTTATCAGCACACCTTGCTGTACATTTATTTCTCCCAATGACCGTAACTATAATTTGGTATTTAAAAGCAAAAGCTGCTACTTGATTACCTCTTGTATGAATCACAAGAATCAAAAACTGAGGGTTTTGTTGTTGTTGTTGTTTTGTTTTGTTTTGTTTTTATTCTCTACTCAGACTTAATTAATATTTCCAGTTTAGTTAAGAACTGTTAAAGCTAGAAGGCTCAGAAATACTTCACAGGTCACACTTAAGTGACAGTGACGGCACTAGAATCAGGATCTTCTGGCTCTCAATTCAGGGTCATGTACAGCTTTGCTGTATCATGGAGACTTGTATCTTATCCATGCAAAGTTTAGCATTATAATTTTAAAAACTAAAACAAGTCTATATACTAAATATTTAATGATGTATATAATAATTTCATTATGTGGTAAATGGACACAAAGAATAAGATTTTTTTTTTTAAGATTTTATCCATTTATTGAGACACAGAGAGAGTGAGAGGCAGAGACACAAGCAGAGGGAAGCGGGCTACATGCAGGGAACCTGATGCGGGACTCGATCCTGGATCTCCAGGATCACATTCTGGGCTGCAGGCGGCTAAATCGCTGCACCACTGGGGCTGCCCAAGAATAAAAATTGTATATAGATTCTTATTCATAATATTGCTATGTTGCCAAACCAAACATTTCTAATCTCATATTAACTTCCTATTGCTGCTGTAACAAATTACCACAAAATTAGTGGCTTAAAACAACATGAATCTGTTATCTTTCAGTTCTGGAGGTTAGAAACCCTAAAATAAAGGTATTATTGAGGCTGTCTTCTTTCTGGAGGCTCTAGGAAAGAATCCGTTCCTTGCCTTTTCCAATTTCTAGAGGTCACCCACATTTTTACATTATGGCCCCAAATCACTCCAACTTATGCTGCAGTACATCTCCTTCTGTGATATGGATTCCCTTACTTCTTTCTGTAATTTATAAGGACTTCTGTGATTAGATTGGTTCCAGAAAAATCCAGGGAAACCATCACAAGATCCTTAACTTAACCATATCTATAAAGATCCTTTCCTTGTAAGGTAAGACAGTTACAAGTTCCAGACATTAGTACTTGGACATCTTTGGGGACCATTATTTTACATATCACAAGGGTCGTCTAGGAATAGAGAAATCTGAAAAATGAGAAGCAGCCCCAATATTTCTCAGAAGTTCCTAGATATGTAACCCAGACCTTAAGAGGAAGATCTCATGAAGAACACTCAGGTATTAAGAATCCTCCATTTTCCTGATTCATCTGATCCCAAACCTACAAAGCTGTTGGGTGTGGTTTTTACTGGAGGTCGTCAAGGGAGACAGGAATGTGTAGAGAGAGAGTTCTTTTACAGAGGAGGCATCTAGAGAAGCTGAAGATCTGTTTTCTGGGTTTTTGTGGTAAACTAAGGAGAATGATAACATATTTGTCATGAAGTTGAGGGACAGGAGGGCAATGGAAGAGACCTATCTGGAGAAGGACGGATTTGCTATGAGGTTATTATCTCAAAAGATAAAGGAAGCCTTTCCTGTTGCTTTCTTTTCATCATTGACCACTCCTTAATGTCTCATTTTTTCATGTCTCATTATTTTATTATTGTAGCAGAAATTTTACTCTCAGATAGCCACAGTTAAAGTAGGCTATGTTCTTCAGGTTGTTCATGCAATTAGACACATGGGCAGTCAACACTGCCCAGGTGGGTTGGGAGAACTGCTAAGGATATCCTCCACAGGTTTAGCCTGCAGCTGAAGTAGGGGGCAGGCTCAGGCACCCTTAATCTTTCTTACGCTTCCCTGATTGATATACAATCAAAACACAAGGACAAGGATAAAATCTCTCTTTGGTGGTTGTGGGGGGAGATGTCTTGAATGTGTCCTCATACTAAGTAGGCATTTGTGAGCAGGATTATGTTTATCCAAAGTATTGTTGAGTAACTTCAGATATATAAATTCATTTCCCCAGTAGAATCACAGGCAGTAGTCTGTCCCCAAATGGATAGCAGGTCAGGGAATTCCTACAGGCTGGATTAAGAGTCTTTTACCATGGTGAACAGAAAGTCAAGTAAATGAAGTGGAATATGAATATTCCTTCAAGATATGAAGACACGGATTTTTCTGGGTAAGACAGCATTATTACAGGTACCTATGCAATAGGTCCAAAGTCAGACTCTTTCTCTAAAAGAACAAAGCCCTGTGAATGATCAGATCTGGACTCCATTATGTCATTGAACCCTGTAACATACTAGTCCTATTCTGAATTCACACTCAGCAGCCTCCAACTACATCTCCCTTGGAATTAATTGTTCCTGAAATAGTCCTGTGCACATGATGGCTTTGATTTTACTGTATGTCATGAAATAAGCAGTCCTGTAAGCTTGGGTTAAAGCCCAGGATATTCCCAGGCTTGGCAGGCTAAGCCTGGGAGAGTGAGGGTATCCTTTGGTCAGTGCTGCTATGTGCTCACCTCTGAGCAATGCAAGTTTTTTTTTTTTTCTGTTTTTACACATTTATTAAAAGAATCCCCATTTTTATTTATACCTGCAGAAACACTTTTGTGGAACAAAGAACAGGTAAATTCCCCCTAACTAACCAAATGTTTCTTATTAATGCACAGCCTGTCAAAGTCCCAGGATATTCCAAAAGCTGAACTGGATGTCTCAGTATCCTACAGCAGAGCAATGAAGCAGCTGCTGACTCCAGTGGTATCTGGTTGAATCCCACACAGACCATTGTAAACTGATGGTTTCCCCACCTGTCATACTGAATATCATCACCCACAGGCTTATCTATACATCACTTTGCTGAATTCCTTCCCATAGATAAAAGGCCAATGCAGAAGCTTGCCAAGGAGCGTGATGTCTGCAGCTGCCTTGGCCCTGTGGGAAATTTATCTTGGTGGACTTGCATGGCCCTTTAGAAACCACTCTGCCTCTAATCCCTCCCTCTGTTATCTCATATGCTCATGTTACATTTTGGAGGTTCAAAATCCCCACCTTTTCTGATCCAGGCTTGTATTTCATTTTTTAAAAAGATTTTATTTATTTATTTATTTATTTATTTATTTACTTACTTACTTACTTACTTATGACACAGAGACAGAGAGAGAGGCAGAGACACAGGCAGAGGAAGAAGCAGGCTTCGTGCAGGGAGCCCTATGCGGGACTCAATCCCAGGTCTCCAGAATCATGCCTTCTGATGAAAGCAGGGGCCCGCTGAGCCACCCAGGGATCCCCCAGGCTTGTATTTCAATTGCAAAATGTCCTCAGCCTCATCCAGTCCTGTGTCCTCAACATACCTGCAGCACCTAGGGCCTGATCAAGGTAGCTCATTTCTGAAAATGAGCTGACATGTACTAAGCTGGTGTTTTAATTTCTTGAAAAAGAAACTGGCTGACTTGAAGAAGCATCCTGTATAATTCAAAAATTTGACATTTCAACAATATGGCACAATTTATCTCCCAAACCTTTTTAGGGAAAGCAGCCCAGGTGTGTGAGATGGGCAGAGGAGAGATAGTTGAGTGTCTGGGTGAGTGGACTCTGGGAATGGTGCAGAAGCGCATTTCTCTCACTTAGTTGTGTTCAGCAAATAAGCAGGTGCAAAGTTATTTTTAATTGAGTTCTACCCCAGGGGCCAACACTGAACTGAAGCTATCTGTTGTGACCAGCTTTCTGCAGATTGAGAGCTACTCATGGACCCCATGAGGACACTTTTCAGTTCATCAACTATGTCATCTACAAAGATGGAAAGCATTATAGGGAAAAGTACTAGCCACTCTGAAACAGCTCTCAAAAGAGCACAGATATAAAATTCAATGTTTCCGGCTGACAATTGGTTAATGCAACAATTGCACTCTGCAATAGAACTTTCTGTGATGATGGAAATGTTCTATATCTCTTGTTATTGAGCACTTGAAATGTGACTTGTGTGACTGGGGAACTGAATTTTTTTTGTTTTATTTTAATTATTTTTAATTTAAATAGCCAGATGTGGCTGGTGGCCATTATATTGTAGAGTGTAAGGGTAGTGTGGTTTGGGTTATGGCAATAAACTCTATGGTAATAGCTATAGAAATGAATGTAACTACTTAAGAATAATCCTCTTGTTAATTTGCTATATATTTGGGATGTATTATTATTTCTAATCAAAACAGGAGTGTGATGGGACTTGATAAATTTTGCAACTTCAATCAAATGCTTTTCGCTTTGTGCTTATATTTGGATAAGTAAAGAAGATTATAGCTGTAAACTGTATTTTAAGCTAGTATAACTTCCAATGGAAATAAAATCATTCTTTCTCCATACATGAGGTTAATTAACACTATACTATCTTACATTTATTTGAGAAGATTTTTATTGCAATAATAAAGAGAAGGAAAAGCTTTTTAAAAATGTTATGGTTGTGTAGCATTTCAAAAATAGAAACTTTGGGAGGAGAAAAAAATTATTCAATTACAGTTATTTCTAGTAGCATGTAAGTTAAGAATGCAAGTCTCTAAATCCCTGAAAATGTTTTATTCAACCAGTCTGTTGTTGAAATTTTTATTTCCCTAGCAACAAAGCAGCAGATAGACTTTTCCTTCCAAGGTAATTAGGCATGTACTGAACAAAACCACATTTTATGTTATTCTACACATGTAGTGAAATAACAACAACTAACATTTATTGAGACTTGCTAAGTATTAGGCACTATTCTTTGCAATTTACATGTATTAACTCCTTTTATCCTTATTACTGTTATTATTCACATTTTCTAGTTGGATAGAGAAGTTGGGTGAGTTTCCCAAGGTTACAAAGCAGTAAAGAAAGAGGTTTCTATTTTTGTGATTTTGTTCACATGTTAACATATATATTTAGTTTCCACAATCTGATTATAACTATACTAAGCCATGAGAATGTAAAACTGAAGAAAACATTTTTCTCCTGTCTATTCAGAGAGATAAGTAAACTGAAAGATAAAACATATTGTAAAATAAGTAGTTACATTTTTGCAGTTACATCCCCTACTCCCATTCACATTTGTTTTTCACAATGTTTTTTGGCACATTTTGTAGCAATTTGGTTCCTTCCCCTATAGACCTGTCCATGGGAACATCTATCTGTCAATAGACCAATGAGGTCTGGGGTAGATATATGCTAGAACAGAGCTACTCACTTGTGCCTGAAGTTGGAAGCATCAGCATCACTTGGAAACTGACTAGAAAATACAAATTCCCAGACCCTTCCCAGGGATACTCATTCAAAATGAAGATGAGGGATGAGGTAACTTTTGGGTCTGCCTTCTTTCACCAGCAAAATGCATTTAAGATTCATTCATGTTCTTTAGTGAATCAGTGACCCATTATTATTTATTGCTGAATATTATTACATTTTATGAATATGCCACAATTTGTTTTATCCATTATAGGTTGAAGGACATCTTGCCTGATTACAATTCCAGCTATTATGAAAAAAGATGCTATAAACATTTACATACAGGTATTTGGATGAGCAAAGGCTTTCAATTCATTTGGATAAACACCCAGAAGTGGGATTGCTTGATTTTGTAACAAGTGTATGGCTAATTTTATAATAAGCTGTTTTCCAAAATGACAGTGTCATTTTGCATTTCTACCAGTGATAAATGAGTTTTGCTGGTGTCCTGAACCATTGCTAATGTTTGGCATTGCCCTTGTTTGTTTGTTTTGCCATTCTCATAGATGTGTAGTGGTGTCTCACTGTGATATTAATTTTTCATTTCCCTAATGGCAAATAACTGTCAAAGTGGTCAAATAAGTTTCTTGTTATATACTTATTGGTCATCTTTATATTTTATTTGGTGAAGTGTTTATTCGGATATTTTGCCCAATTTTCAGAATTGTGTGCTTCACTTTTTTTTTTTTTTTTTAATTCATGAGAGATACAGAGAGAGAGACAAAGACACAGGCAGAGGGAGAAGCAAGGCTCCCTGCAGGGAGCCTAATGTGGGACTTGATTGCAGGACCCCGGGATCACCACCTGAGCTAAAGGCAAACACTCAACCATTGAGTTACCCAGGTTCCCCCTATTGTTGACTTTTAAGAATCTTTTGTAAATTCTAGATACAAGTCCTTTGTCACATGTGTGACTTTTAAAATATTTTCTTCCAGTCTGAAGCTTGTCTTGCTATCTTTTTTAACAATGTAGTTCCCAGAACTAAGATCTTGTTTTGACAAAGTCCAGTTTTTCAGTTTTTTTATTTTATGAATGATCCTTTTGTTATTGTGTCATATTTTTTTCTATATTTTCTTTTGGATGTTTTATAATTTAAGTTTTTATGTTTAAGTTAGGTCTACGATCCACTTGTATAAAGTGAGATGTATCTGTTACTTTATTTTTGTGTGTGTGAATGATTATCCCAGCACTATTTATTGAAAAGACTGTTCTTTGTCCATTGAATTGCTTTAGCATCTTTGTGAAAAATTAATTAGATTTGTGTGTGTCCAGTTCTGGACTCTGTCTTATGTTCCATTGATTCGCATCTATCTTTCTTTATAAACATTGGATTGTCTGAATCTTCCTATTTGGTTCTTGATCAGATTTGTTTGGGCTACTCTAATTTCTTTGACTTTTCATATGTATTTTAGAATTAAATTGTCAATATCTGACAGCTTACTGAGATATTACTTTAGACAGTGATGTGTCTATAGATCATGCAGTGAACAATTAATATCTTAAAGACCTGAAATCTTTAATCCATAAACATGGTATGCCTCTTCATTTAGTGCATTAAAAAATATTTTCTTTTGTCATTGTTTTGCAGCTTTCAGCATACAGATTTTGCACTTATTCTGTTTGATTTGTACTTAGGTGCTTTTGTGTGTGTGTATGTATGTATGTGTATGCATGCACTGGAAATTACTACTGGAAATGGCTTTTTGTTTTTTATCATTTCAAATCCCAATCATTCATTGCTGGCACTTACCTACTTCAGAATACAAATAACTTGTGTATATTGATCACGTATGAAGATGAACTTAATAATTTATTATTTATTAGCTTATTTTTTAGATTCTTTTGAATTTTCTATGTAAATCATGTGATCTGGGAATTGAGATAATTTTATTTCTTTTTCTTTTCTTCTTTTCCCTTCATCCCCCTGACCTCACTAGCTGGGACTTCCAATATAAGATTTTACCACATTCTGAAGGGTGGAGGGAGATAGTGCCTCCTTTGCTATCAAGCATATTAGCTGTAGAATTTCTTCTGTGAATAATCTTTATTAGGTTAAAAAAATTTTTTTAATTCCATTTGCATAGAGTTTTTATCCATAAAAGGATATTGGATTTTATTGAATGCTTTTTCCACATCAATTAAGAGGATCATATGGTTTTTCTGATTCATCCATTAATATAGTGAATTATATTGATTGATTTTCAAATATTGAGCCAGTCTTACATTCTTGCATGAACCGTACTTGGTAGTGATATATTATCCTTTTTATATATTCTGTATTCAATCTGCAAATAATACTCTATTGTAGGTTTTTAAATCTATGATAATGAGGAATTTGGGTCTTTAGTTTTTCTTCTTGTGATTTATTTATCTGGCTTTGGTATTAGGGTAATATTAACCTTATAAAACAGGTTGGAAAGTGTTTTCTATGTTCTAGAAAAGATTATGTAAATTTTATAGTATTTCTTTCTTGAATGCTTGGAAGAATTTGTTAGTGAATCCAAATGGACCTGAAGTTTTCTTTCTTTTTCTTTAGTGAGAGAGCACCTATTTAACTGGAAATTCAGTTAAGAAATACATATACCACTATTCATATTATCTTTTTTTAGTAAATTTTGATAGATTTTTATCTTTGAAGAATTAGTACATTTTGTCTTATATATTGAATTTAGGGCCATAGAGCTATTCATAGCATTACCTATTTATCCTGTTAAAATATTTGAGTATTTTTAACCTCTTTTTCATTTTTTCATTTTTTATTTATTTATTTTTTCTCTTCTTCATTTCTAATACTGTGTTTTTTCTCCTGTTTTCCTATCAGTCTGGCTAGAGTTTTATCAATTTTTTAAAAAATCTTTTCAAAGAACCAGCTTTTAGTTTCATTGATTTTCTGTATTTCTGTTTTCACTTTTACTGATTTCTGCTCACGTATTTTTAATTTGCTTCCTTCTGCTAGCTTTTGAATTATTTTGCTTTTTTTCCCACTAGTTTCTTACAGTGTATATTAGATAATAGATTTGACAACTTCCTGGGATGCCTGGGTGGCTCAGCGGTTAAGTATCTGCCTTTAGCTCAGGGCGTTATCCTGGAATCCAGGGATTGAACCCCACATCAGGCTCCCTGCATGGAGCCCTGCTTCTACCTCTGCTTATGTCTCTGCCTCTCTCTCTATCTCTCTTTCTCTCTGTGTGTGTGTCTCTCATGAATAAATAAATAAAATCTTTAAAAAAAAAAGATTTGAGAACTTCCTTAACTTCTATTATGTTCATTTAATACCATAAATTCCCTTGTTATCAATGTTTTAGGTACAGTCCACAAATTTTGACAGGATGTATTTTCACTTTTCTTTATTTAAGAAAATCCCTTAAGACTTTCTCTGATTCTTGAGCTATTGAGAAGTTTGCTGTTTAAATATTTGAAGGTTTTTTTCAGATAGTTTTATTGATTTCTCGTTTAATTCTATTATGATCTGACACATACTTTATATAATCTCTTTTCTTTTAATTTTGTCACAATTTGTTTTGTATCCCAGAACATTGTCTCTCTTAGTGAATGATCTGTGTGATTGAGAGTATTTTCAGCTGTTGGCATGTGTAATATCTACTAGCTTAAGGTGTTTGCATAACCTTACATCAGATCTTCCCTTCCAGTCCTCTTGCCGACCCATTTTTAAGGAAATTACTCCTGCCTCCAGAGTTTAGGAGTCTTGCTTATGCTGTCAACTCTGGCAGAGTGTGCCAGTTTTCCAGGTCTCCTAGTAATTGTTTGGCTTCTTATCAGCAGAGCTTTCTTTTCTCCTTGTCTAGCAAAGTTCAATCGTTTTCACAGAGGAACCTAGCTTTCTATCATGTATACGTATTATTCATACATTTTAGTCATTTGGTTATTCAACAAATATTTATTAAGTCGCTACTATATGCCAGGGCAAGAATACTGTCATGAATAAAAAAAGAAGAAAACTTCCCTCAGAGTGTGTTCTATTCATTGCCCTCAGACTGTGGTTTAATTTCATCATCCTAAGCTTCTGAGGTAGTCAGATGGAACCTCCACAAATGGTGCACTTTCCTCCTTCATTTGCAGAGTTATGATGGCAATGATTAGAAGAATCTGCTTGTGATTTTTATTGGACTTTTATAAGCACTTTTTATTGGAATATGTAAATAGGCCTCTTTCAGGAAAAGACAAGGAGTTGAAGATTTGTGACTATTGTCTCTACACTGAGCTACGGTTAAGAACTGTTTGTTTGATACAGTCTTGTGGCACCTATAAACTAAAGTCTTGCTGGCCACCAGGGCCCGGGGATTAAGAGGTGTCGGCTGCCAAAACCAGGCACCAGCCAGACATGCACACAAACTCTTATCAAGGAGATATCAGTGATCTGGAGCTGAGCAGAGGTAAAACAAAGATAGTATATGTTGCCTCTCTAGTCTCTGGAAAGAATTGTAATGGGCCTCTTGATTTGTGTTAAATTAAAACAATGAGTCCTTAATGGCCCTTAAGAACTATTTTTTTTGTTTGCTGTAGTAAGTGGGTCTCATGGACACAAGCTCCTTTGGCTTTCAGAGCTAGATGTTTTGGGGGTTTGTCCCTCAAGTGGAAGTCTTTAACGTGGGGACACCTGGGTGGCTCAGTGACTGAGCATCTGCCTTTGGCTTAGGCTGTGATCCCAGGGTCCTGGAATCGAGTCCTGCATCAGGGTCCCTGCGGGGAGCCTGCTTCTCCCTCTGCCTGTATCTCTGCCTCTCTCTGTGTGTCTCTCATGAATAAATAAATAAAATCTTTAACAAAAAAAAGGAAGTCTTTAAAATGGGGCACTGGATGTTGGGTCTAAACCCTTTGCTCTTCAGGGAGGAGCTGGGAGTTGTGATTTTCCACCCCATCATGTTTCCATCCCCAGGGTGGGGTTAATAGTGAGATTGTATCTATCTCTCCAACTTAGTTCAGTATGGGTTTTTTCCTTGTTCACTTGATGTGTAGGAGTCAATCAGCTAATTTCTGGATTTCTTTCAGAGGGAATTCTTTAGTATGTAGCTGCAGATTCAATTGTCAGAGTGAGGAAATGAGTTCAGGAGCCTCTTGGTCTCCATCTTGAACCAAAACTTCATTCACTTTCTATTGAATGAGAGCATTCGTTATTAGGGAGACTGCATACTTAGTTATATCGCTTATTTGTGGCTGTCAAAATATTGAATTTCAGTATGGCACTGTTTCAGCCATACTATTTGTGTGAAGATATTATTCCTTTCTGTGATTTAGTCTCCCACATCAACAGCCCAAATATCACCACCTACTCTGCTACTTCAGATCCTCTCAGCCCTTCTGCTTCTAGTTCCCTTCTGCATTGTTCCAGCCTCAGTTCCACAGGCAGCCTACTCCAGGTAGGCAAAACGCAATAGCACCTTGCCTCCTGCCTTCACTAGTCACTTTTCATCATCTGTTATAGGTTTGCCTATTGGGTTTGCCTACTGGTGTTGAGCCATAAAATTCCACAGGAAATGCTCTGTGCTCATCTCTGTGCAACTGGAAATACTGGAACACCTAAGTACTATTAGGATGATCCTCCAACTAGTTAGAAGTGAAGATCAGTCAGTACATTCTTATTCCTTCCTTTTGCTGTTTCAGTTGCCCTAAGATGTTGGCATTCCATATTGCTTTTCAGAAGATGAGCCAGCAAGGTTGAACAAACATACTGCATACATGAAGTGGCTAGTTCTCCCTCCTTCCTTGTCTTGCTACCTTTTGCCCTCACTCAGGCTTTCCTGGAATTGCACTAAGTAGTAATGAATAACTTTTGCCTTGGGCTTTGCTTTCCAGGGAACTCTAGATAAGATGTCATTCTTCCCTTAACAAATATAAACTTATAAAGGTAAGATGATACCAAAGGCAATGCTAGGAAGAAAAGATTAAACAAAACATCTTAGTAAGAAGTGTAGCATCTACAATCTCTGCCCTTCTAGGGTTTGTCACTCATAAAGCATCGTCTCATTCTTAAATAGTCCCTGTAGGAAGCATCTCAAGGAAGCCAAGATCTAAAATGTACCTTATGGGAATGGGGCCCAAGTATTTTAGCTTTTATCACTGACAGAGCAGTGGAAGACAACGTTTTAAAATAAAATGCACTCGATTAAAAAGAGCTAGTTATGCAAGATATGTAAGTTCTAAAGATCTGCTATACAACATAATGTTGATAGTTGACAGTGCTGTGTTGAGCACTTACAAATTGCTTATGAGAGTAGGTTTCATGTTAAGTGTCCTTATAACCACCCACACATACACAAACACAAAAGGGCACAAAGAAACTTTTTTGAGGCGATGGATATGTTTATTAACTTGATTGTGGTGATGGTTTCATGCATATGCATGTACATATGTCCAAATTCATAAAATTGTGTACATTAAATATATGCAGATTTTTGTATTTCAATTATACCTCAATAAATCTGTTAAAAATAATAATAGAGGGGATAAATGAAATCTCTATGCAGTATTTGCTCAATTTTTATATAAAATAAAACTGCCTTAACAAAATAAAGTCTGCTGATTAAAAAAATAAAAGCCAACTGTCCCAAGTAGATGTAAGTGAAAATTTAAGTCAGAGGCAGAGAGTTGAAAGGTGAGAACACATAGCCTAGATTAGAAATGAAAATGCGAGAATCTAAGCTTCCTAGGGACCAGTTCCAAACACAGAAGAGTGATAATAATGTGCAGTTAAAAAAGCGTGAAGACGACTGGGAGGAAAAAACTGCAGGGCTGAATACTAGAAAAATAGCATAAAAATAGCACAGAATATTGAAAGAAAAGCCTCTTACAAGATGACTGTGTTTTAATCTCAGAGGAAAAGCTTATAGTAGAAATATGGGGGAAAAATTCCAACACTGGTTCTTTAAAAAGTCCTTCCATCTTTTAGCCACCTTTGAAATGCAACTTTCTGTTTAGATCTCATCTTGTCATACACCTGGCTTTTTAGGTTTTCCTCTGATACTTGGTCCTGTGTGTGGCAAATGAGATCTACTGAGTCCTGCCTGGAAGAAATCAGAGGCAAATGTAAGTTTGCTGTTTTTCTTGCTTTTTTTTTTTTTTTTAAAAGATTTATTTATTTATTCATGAGAGACACACAGAGAGAGAGAGGCAGAGACACAGGCAGTGGGAAAAGCAGGCTCCTCACAGGGAGCCCGATGGGGGACTCAATCCTGGGACCCTGGGATCACGCCTTGAGCCTAAAGCAGATGTTCAACCACTGAACCACCCATGCGTCTCTTTTCTGTTTTTCCATAGAGAAAAACATGTGTGGCATTTTTTTCCTGTTGAACATGAAATGTTAGCAGCATGGGAAAAGGTGTTTATAACTCCCAGCAAAACCTCTGATATCATAGAATGCTTTCTAACTTTAGGCCTATTTCAGGCGTTGAATTGAACAAAAAAATATCCAGAGAACGATATGGATCAGCTGAGAGACATTCTTCTAAAGGAATCACTACTGCACATGATAGAAGGTGTGGAGGAAAGTAGCAGCTATTTACTGAGTACTCATTATTTGCCAGGACTCTGCCAAATGCATTTCACATCAAGCCTGAGAAGTGTATGTTCTTTTAATCCTTTTTGAACATGAGGAAACAGGCTTTGAGAAATTAACCCCTCAATTATCACATAAAGAGTACAGAAAGTAGAGGTGTGACTTAGGGCATCCCTTATATTCCATGAGACACTCAGTAATGCTCTAATGCCCACTGATGAAGAAAATTACTCTGTGTGCTATGGTTTACAGATATTATTTTTAATTCACACAGAACTTTGTAAAGCAGATGGTTATTATTACTTTACTGATAAGAAATTTGAGTCCCAGTAAGTGGAATAGCTTAAAAGTGACACCATAAGTAGAAAAGTTAGAATCTGAACACAAATAACTAGACTTCAGAATGTGTGATGTCAGCCTTAAAAATAAAACTGCCAGTTATTTTACCAGCAAAAGATAGGTTTATTTGGGAATAGTGGAAAATTGCAATCCAGGGCTAGCAAGACATAGCAAAATCATAAGTGATTCCAAAAAAATGAAAGAGAGGAACATTTTACAGAGAAGGAGGAAGGGGTTAGTTTGAAGAGAAGTCCATTGAAGAAAAGCAAGGGTTCAGGTTGGTGACAGTTTCTCATTGACTGAGTTACAGGGGTAGTCAATTTATTGTAGAAGTTACGATGTACATCTTTCCCTATTGGGACCTATAATCGATGATTCTTTCCTTTTGTTATTTATTTTATTTTATTTTTTAAAATAAATTTATTTTTTATTGGTGTTCAATTTTCCAACATACAGAAAAACACCCAGTGCTCATCCCATCAAGTGCCCACCTCAGTGCCCGCCACCCAGTCACACCCACCCCCTGCCCACCTCCCCTTCCACCACCCCTAGTTCGTTTCCCAGAGTAAGGAGTCTTTCATGTTCTGTCTCCCTTTCTGATATTTCCCACTTATTTTTTCTCCTTTCCCCTTTATTCCCTTTCCTATTTTTTATATTCCCCAAATGAATGAGACCATATAATGTTTGTCCTTCTCCGATTGACTTATTTCACTCAGCATAATACCCTCCAGTTCCATCCACGTTGAAGCAAATGGTGGGTATTTGTCGTTTCCAATGGCTGAGTAATATTCCATTGTATACACAGACCACATCTTCTTTATCTAGTCATCTTTCGATGGACACCGAGGCTCCTTCCACAGTTTGGCTATTGTGGACATTGCTGCTAGAAACATCGGGGTGCAGGTGTCCCGGCGTTTCATTGCATCTGTCGATGATTCTTCCCTGTTGAGGATTCTTCTCTTGTGTCTGTAATTGACAGGTCTTCCTGTGATTGGCATTGAGTGGTGCGGCTCCAGCTATCAGTTCCCAGTGTAGCATCTTGACTTCACTTTAGTGAGATTTCCCTTTATTAATTTTTAGGAATCTTATTTATTTTTAACATACTAATATCATTATATATTTACATTATATATATTATATCTGAAGCTTCCCATATATAACTAGGTCCATTGTGGATACTCAACACATATTGGTACTCCTTTCTGCCTGGTCTTAAACTAGTTGGTCACAAAAATCTGGCACTCTGTCTAGAGCTAGCCAAAGGACAACAACAATAACACAACAGTGGTCACTAAACATTTAATTAAGCATGGAAAATCTGCCATTCCTTGTCAGTTTGCCTGTCAGAGTTCTAACATGTAAACCTAATCAGTATAACTCACTCTTTTGTGTGTGTGTGTGTGTGTGTGTGTGTGTGTACCAGGAAGCAAGCGTCTGCAGAAGAGTACTTGGGGATCTGTAAAGGAGCTATGATTTCCTGGAAGATAAGATGCCACAAAGAAATGGCTATAGGAAGCTGAGAATCCACCACTGATGAGTTGCCATCCAGTTACATTGCACCTACCAAGTACCAGCAGATTAGAACCTCAGAGTCATGATTTTTCTGGGTGTAGTGTTGAAGGAATCTCAGAGACAATAAAACTTACCCCCTAATTTTCCTCATGAGAGCATTAATGTTAGGAGCTAATTGGACACTTAGGTAGTCAGGGCCAGGGTCCCCAATAAGAAAGCAAAAAAGCTAGGTCAGCTATGACAGAGATGCACTAGCCTCCTGTTTTACAGCTTAGACAAGACCACAATAGCATCCTGTCTAGCAGCCTCTGCTGAAGTGATTTTTGCATAATATCTTGAAACAGAACAATTAACCATAAAACATTGGTCCTATCACAAGTTGAGGCATTTAGTCTGCAAATTTCAGCCCAAAAGACCATCAACACATGAACATTAATCTGACAGACAGGTGCATGATCGAAGCTCTGATTGGCACACCTGAGCAGCCAATCCACACTCAGGATGCTCAGGATAGTTCTGCAAACAGCTTATAAAACCCCCAGATGTGAACAAGAAAACATCAACCTTCTCTGGTCCCCTCCCTCTCTGGAAGCTTTGTACTATTGGTCAATAAACTTTGCTTTGCTGCCCACCACTCTTCATCTGGTCTACCTCTTCATTCTCTGAAGCAACATGACCAAGAACCTTGGGCACTCAGGGGACAAGAAACCTGTAACCTTAAGACCCTAAAAGGTAAAATGTGTTTTGAATTCCCCTTGTCCTATATTATGGCCAATTTTCAGCCTGAAGTCCAGGGGCTGGCCAGCACTGAAGGTTCATCTACATAGATGGCTGCCCTGAGGCTTGTGGTGAATGAAATCAGACTACAGTATGTGGAGTAGGGCTGGTCTGAGAAGGTCGGCTTCCCTTACAGAACCCTTCCTTCCCCCTGGGTGGAACAGCTATTCCTCTACTCCCTCTTGGGGAATACTCCTGTACTCACGTTGTAGCAGCTGAGAGGGAGTAATGTGACATTGTGTATATATCACATCTTCTTTATCCATTCATCTGTCAATGGACAACTGCGATCTTTCCATAGTTTGGCTATTGTGGACATTGAGCAGTGCCATGTTATCAGAGTGATATACTCTGAGTCAGTATAACCAGTCTTTTCACACAGCATCAGAGACAGAATCTTGGAAAAGAACATTCAGTATAAAAACAGTGAAAGGGAATAAAGGGGAAAAGAGAAAAAAATGAGTGGGGAATATCAGAAAGGGAGACAGAACATGAAAGACTCCTAACTCTGGGAAACAAACAAGTGGTGGGGGAAAGGGAGGTGGGCAGGGGGTGGAGGTGACTGGGTGACAGGCACTGAGGGGGGCATTTGATGGGATGAACACTGGGTGTTATGCTATATGTTGGCAAATTGAACTCCAATTAAAAAATATGTAATAAAAATAAAAATTAAAAAAAAGAACATTCAGGGAACATGTCTTTTTTTTTTGAAGTGTAATTGACACACAAAGTTACATTAATTTCAGGTGTACAACATATTAATCCAACATCTCTATGCTGATGCTATGCTCACCACAAGTGTAGCTACCAACTGTCACCATATAATGTAACCACAATAACATTGATTACATTTCCAGGGAACATATCTTATATTCAAGACAGTAGCTTAGTACTTAACACATACTATTTTATTTAATCCTAATGATGTTGTGTAAGGTAGTAATTACCTCTGCACTACAAGGGAGGAAACTGAGGCTCACGCAAGTCCAGAGATTTTTTTTCCCAGTTAGGAAGTGAATAAACACAGGTCTGTGTGATTCCAAATCCCAGACATTCCAAGAAGCGTTTAGTTAGAGTAATATCCTCCTGTTAAAACAGCCCAAAAAACAAGTAAAATTCCTTTTTCCAAGTTTGTGATTTACAGTCAAGGCAGTTGAAGATTTTCCTTTCTTTTTTAATTAGAAGACTGATATTTGTAAAATTGCAAAATGGAAATCCAAGCTGGTAAGTCTGTTGAAAAATGGATACTTAGGCCACATTTATATATCTACAGTCAACATTTAGAGGGCATAGATTAATAGAGCAAACAGTGTGATGGTGATTACCCTGGTAACAAAATCTCCATTAAGCCTTGCTTGAGGAGAAAATGAAAAGCTCTAACATCTGTCAGGTTCAGCCAGAGTTCATTGAGGATAGAAAATGTTACTTGCTTTGCTTTTATTTCCCTTAGACTCAAAGCAGAATGAACACAGATCATCTAGTGTCTGGACCCCAGTGATTCAAAGCTCCCAGTGGTTCAAAGCTCCCACTAGGGTCCTGGGAGCTTAGTGGAGTGACCCAGTGGGCCTACACAGCCTCTAGGGATCAAATCAGGACTATTTTAATGAAAAACGAAAACCACCACCAGAAATTTTAACATTTCTTTAAACTAAATTTAGCCAATGCAGGCTTGGTTTTAAAGAACTGTTAACATAGGAGTTGGTTTTAATAGCCAGAGCCATGGGGTCATTTTTTCATTTGCTGTTCTTGTCTAACTAGATGAAGAGGTAGTCACTATCAAGGTCAGTTTTCTTATCTTCTTGGGCAAAACAGTTTAATTTAAACAAACTCCCTCACATGAAAAGAATAGTAGTTTATCCTGGTGTTTATTGAAGTCTGTTCCCTCCCCCACTCACTTTTTACTCTGCCAACATCTTCTATCAGTTTGGTAATGTCTTGCCATACTTTTTTTTTTTATTGAAATATATTTGACATACAACATTTGTAAATTTAAGGTGCACAACATCTTAATTGATACAGTAATATATTGTAATGTGACTGCCACTATAGCCATAATTACCACCTACTATGTTACATTAATTATCATTTTTTTAGTGGTTGGAATAATTAAGTTTGATGATTATAATACAATATTGTTTTCTACATTCACTATACTGTACATTAAATCTCCAGGGCTCATTTACTACTTGTTGCAAGTTTGTACACTTCATCTATCCTACCCTCCCACATGTCCTGATAGTCACCAGTTTACTTTCTCTACTTTTGCAAGTTTAGGTTTTTAAAATTCCACACATAAGTGATATCATCTAGTACTTGTCTTTTTCCTTGTGACTTATCTCACTTAGCATAGTTCTCACATTCTGTCCATGTTATCACAAACAATAAGATGTCCTTTCTTTCTCATGGCTGAATAATATTTCATTTGGTCAACAGGCCCATGAAAAGATGTTCATCATCACTAATCATCAGGGAAATGCAAATCAAAACCACAATAATATATTACTTCATATCTGTTAGAATGGTTATCATCCAGAAGGCAAGAGATAACAAATGCTGGCCAGGATGCAAAGGAAAGGGAATCCTTGTGCACTACTGGTGGGAATGAAAATTGGTTCATCCACTATGGAAAATAGTATGGCAGTGCCTCAAAAAAGTTAAAAATAAATCTACCATACTTCCACACTTCTGAAAGGTATGTAAACATATAGATGCACCACTAAAATTAGTGTTTTGTACTGTTTGTTATTTTATTGTTATTTTGCAGTGTTTTTTTTTTTTTTTCACTAAATGGGACATTTTAGGGGTTTATTCATCCCATAAAAGTCTGCCTTATCATGTCCAACTATAACAATGTATTCTTGAGTATGCACCATCCATTCTATCACTGAGAATATTTTATCATTTTTTACAGTTTACAGACAAGAGACTAAAAAACACTGTGAGACATGCCTACCTGTTTGTGTTGGGTTTCTCTACAATAGTGTAGCAGACTGTGTGTCAATGATTCACACTGCATCATGTCCATCCTCCCCTTGTCATGTCTCCCAGCAAGTAAAGCATATTCCATCCATTATTGGCCTTGGACATGTGGTGAGAACCACATCAGAAGCGATGCTCTGCTGGTGGTGGTGTGGTTCAGCTCCACCTGCTGCTCTTTCTCTCTTTGCCTCAGGAACAGCATATCTGAGATAAGGGCTGCTTCTCCTCCACACATAGCTCCAGAATGGGAGCACATGCAGAGAGGACCAGAGCTGACACATAGCCCCCATGTGGTGTAATGGAGAGATATTTCTTATTATACCACATTGGGATATTAGGGTCATTCAATACCATGGCAAAAGCTGAAAATTACAACTAAATTCTGAGAAGTAGGAAAGCATGGTTTACAGAGGCTTGAAATCTTAGGCCTTTTTGTGGTTGCGTGGCCATGATAGGCCATAGAGCTGAGGGAGCTCAGTGCAGTGGAGTGAATGGAGACGTCCGGGAGACAGCAGCTGGTGCTTAGGGCAGTTCAACAAACTCGGCCCAGGGACCATGTCCCAGGCAGGGGAGGATGGATAGAGGGGCCAGGAAGAAAAACCTGACTCCAGAGCTCATCCTAACCAGGCAAAGATATATCTCAGGCGTCCACTAATACCCTTGTAGCCATTGTCCTGATGTCCTATGGATGAGCTCTGGCCCCTACATGTCCTCCAAGTCTTACACTTCTTGCCAGATTTTTCTGTTCTTTTCAACATCTGGTGTCCTCCTAAGGTGGTGGCCCTTTTCTGAAGGAGCAGGCTCCTGAGACCTACTGCACAATTACTGTCAAATTCCTTTTTAGAAAAACTGGGCCAGCTGCCGTGATCAAAGTAAACACCAGTTCTTCAGAACTTTATCCTAGTTAGAAGCTTTTGAGTCCAGCCTTTGAGAACACAACTTCCAGAAGTCAGCCACAACTGCATAGTAATAGCAGCAAATATGTATATAATGCTTACTTTTTGTGTGTACTATTCTAAGAATTTTACATGTATCAATCTTCCTACAACTCTGTGGAGTAGCTACTGTTATTACCCTTTTTAAGGTGAGAAAATTGAATCACAGAGAGGTAAAATGTCTCACTCAGTATCACACATTTAGAGGCATTATTGAAAGGAATATTTCCTTTCAATATTTGAATGAATATTTCCAAGTGACACAATTCTGGAGACAGGACAAGTAATTTCTTCCCACCAATGGAGGAATTTCCTGATCAACATCATTGAAGATTACTTGAATATTTCAAAGGCTTATGAGCCCAAATATGTTGCTATGTTGTAATATTTACTGAATATATTTTCTGGATGAATAGTTTGAATAAAATTTACTTTCAATTAAAAAAAAAGATAACCTCAATCCAAAGTCTGTGCTCAACACTGCCTTTATTAATTTATTTTTTAGAGATAGTGTACCCATGAGTAGGGGTGTAGAGATAGGGGTAGGTAGAAAGGGAGAAAGAGAATCTTAAGGTTAAGTAGGCTTCATGCCCAGTGCAAAGCCTATTCAAGGCTTGATCTCATGACCTTGAGATCATGACCTAAGCCAAAATCAAGAGTCAGCACTCAACCAACTGAGCCACCCAGGAGCCCCCCTCAACACTTTTCAATGAAATATTAAAGGAGCAGATAATGTAATGGTACTGCTTGCTAAGGGAAGAAAATCAGCAGAACATGCTAATTCCTTGATTGTTAAGGAGCGAGGGTGAAAGGCAATAAAGAACGATTCCCAAGTTTCTGATTTAGATTGAACCTCCTGGTACTTGCAAAATGCTCAAAAGACAGGGTCACAGGACAATAGGCTGTGTGCTAAGTTTGGGACTGCCAGATAGATGGTGCCCAAGGACTGCTAGATGGACCATAGTTGCTCAGCTTTATCTTGGAAAGTCAGCATCTGGGCCCCAGCCCTGGCCCTCTTGGCCTGTGGCCTATGTAAGTTATTTAATATTGGGACCATTATATTCTCACCTATATGGGAATGATGGTAATTCCTGCTTCATAGAGTCATTAGATATGATCCAATAAACTGTAGATGATACTATAGGCCTGAGCATTGCTATGTAGACCCCACAAGGACACAGCTCCTAGTCAGAGTCCCAAAAAGCCATTGGTGGGTATGCCTCTTTCAGGGAGATGGGCAGTCTACCACGTAAGAGCTTAGTGGCACTCACTAAATTTTAGAGCTTTCCTTATGTAGAGGTTTTAAATATTACTTGCTTTAGGACAAACTGATTTTTCCAATATCTGTCAGTCTTATGAACTAAACAATAGCAAAATAACTTAGTGATAAAGGCAACTCACTTGTGACCTAGAATTTCAGAAACAAATTCTGAAGCTGGAAACAGGGTTTTATGTTCCTTGAGAGTGCTACCATTACTACCTGAAATACCCAGGAGCATGGGTATGTGGGGACATCCTACTAACTCAGAGTACATGCCTGAAATGGGGTGGGGTGGTGAACAAAATAAGTACTGACTTGTTTCAGAATAAAACAGCTACCATCTAGGGAGATTATTTTTATAAACACACCTAGTTCTGAGGTTGGATAATCTAACAGCACACTTAACTATTTTGTTTAAAGTGTTTAAAATGAATCAGATGCTGAGGCACCTGGATGGTGCAGTTTATTGAGCATCCAACTTTTGGTGTTGGTTCAGATCTCATCTCAGAGTCATGAGATTGAGCCCCACTTCAGGCTCTGCACTTAGTCATTGAGTCTGCTTGTGTTTCTCTCTCCCTCTCCTTCTTACCCCTCTCCTCTCTTTCTCTCTCTCTCTCTCCCTCTCTCTCTCTTTCTCTCTTTCTCTCTCAAATAAATAAAATAGACATTTTAAAAACAAATAGATCAGATGCTAAGTTTGAATCATTAACCATCAGGTTAATGATTCAGAATAAAAGGAGCTGTTTTATTGATTCAGTTCCACAGAACACAAAGCGAGATAAAAAACGAGGCCATAATGGAACACGAAGCACAGTGATAAGGAGAGAATATCATCTTTGCTGGGAAGCCATGCTGTCCCTTTATTTGACAATGTTGGAAAAACTATTAGACAAAAAAAAGAAATGAAAAATTGTGGCACCCATGACACATACAACTGAGGTCATTAAGTCATGGATATAAAATGCTGGCTTAGAAGGGAAATGAGAAAACATCACTGTAATTATAGCCTCCCTTTGACACCCAGATAACTGAAGCTTAGCAGTGCAGTGCTGGGGGCCTAGCACCCAGATCTCCTAATTCCTGGTCTTATTAACTTTTAGTAACCAGGTTTTAATTTTATTTACTTTTAGTCTTCTAGTGCAATGCTCAACTTCTCTGTGCAGCATCCCTTGGCCTTTATGACCTACAGAGGTATCTCCCCACTCTGACTCCCAAACTTCCACTATTCTGCCTTTTATCATTTTCCCTCTGCTCAAGGCTGAACACATACTTCAACCTTTTGTTGCTGTGTCAGTTAGTTGACTACAAACAATAGCCGTGTACACAAAAGTGCACAGAAATCCAAGATTACTTTCTTCCTTATCACACTTTTATGTCTTGGGTACAACCAGATGACCCATGGAGGAAAGCAGAGATGATTTTCCTCTACAAGATTACTAGTGCTTCTGAGAGATGTTGTGGGAATGATTTCTTCTGGAATGTAGGAAGTAGCACTTGTTTTAAGAATTAAAAGATTTTTCCCATTGTTCGTTGGAAAAAACTGTAGCATACCATGGCTGGATGTCATTCCACATCAATAAAACTGCAGGTGTTTATTCTTGTTAAGAAAGTGAAATTTTCATAGGTACTATTTTCCTTTTGTTGTTGTGTTTTATGATAAGTCTACATTTAATTTTCACTATTGGAAAAAAGAAACAAAGTTTTGAATATAAAGGGATTTTGCACAATGCAATATGTGTTTAATAATGAGTATCAAGAACCATGAAGGCAAGTCAATGAGTAGTTGAGGGGTTGTGAAACTTAGTTATTATGGCAGCAATGGTGATTACAATGTTGTAGTAATGTGGTTGTTCTAGGTAGACCTACACAATGTACAAAAGGAAAAGGGGAATTTGATGTGTGATGTGCCCAACTCAGAACATGGATAGAAAATCAACAAGTCTTTCTGTGTGACAACTTTTTTTTTCATTACTGAAGGGCAGATGTGGAAACCAAGCCCAGGTTCTGACTATTAGTTATAGAGTTGCAGTTCAATTTATTTATTTATTTACCTATAGTGGGAAGGAGTTGTTGGTGGGTGATGACTTTTCCCCTCTGGTTTTATTGAAATATAATTGACATATAGCACTGTATTAGTTTCAGGTATGCAACATAATGATTTGATATATGTATATAATCCAAAATGATCACTACATTAATTTTAGTTAACACTCATCACTTCACATAGTTACAAATTGCTTTTTTTATGATGAGAACTTTTTTTTTAAGATTTTATTTATTTATTCATGAGAGGCACACACACAGAGAGAGAGAAAGAGAGAGAGGCAGAGACATAGACAGAAGGAGAGGCAGGCTCCTTGCTGGGAGCCCGATGTGGGACTCGATCCCAGGACTCCAGGATCACACCCTGAGCCAAAGGCAGACACTCAACTGCTGAGCCACCCAGGTGTCCCATGATGAGAACTTTTAAGATCTACTCTCTTAGCAACTTTTAAACATATGGCACAGTACTATTAACTATAGTTGCCATGCTGTACATTACATCCCCAGAACTTGCTTATCTCATAATAAGACATTTGTGCTTCGATCACCTTTATCCATTCCTGCTACCTCTCCACCCACATCTGGCAATCACCAATGTGTTCTATATATCTATAAGTTTCTTTTAATTTTAGGTTTTTCATATAAGTGATATCATGAGGTATTTGTCTTTCTTTGGCTTATTTCACTTAACATAATATCTTCAAGTTCCATCCATGTTGCTGTAAATACAAGAATATCCTTCTTTCTCGTGGCTGAATAATATTCCATTGTATACATACATGACATTTTATTTGTTTGTTCATCTATAGATGGGCACTTAGGTTGTTTTCACATCTTGGCTATTGCAAATAATGCTGCGATGAACATGAGGTGCATATATATCTTTGAGATAGTGATTTTCTTTTCTTCAGATACATACCTGGAAGTGATATTGCTGGGCCATATGGTAGTTCTATTTTTAATTTTTTGAAGTACCTCCACACTGTCTTCCATAGTAGCTGCACTCCCAATGGGGATACAATCCAATCCACAGTGTACAAGAGTTCCAGTTCCATTTAAATATACACCCCCCCACACATGCCCCTTATGTTAAGATCAGGGTGCTGGTAAAATAGACAAGGGCCTAAGATGGGGATTGTGCTAGACTGATGCTAGGGTTGTCTTCATGATCACTATGTCCTATACTGTTATGTAATCTACTTGCTTTGTGTGTGAGTGGGACCTGTGACTTACTTCCAGACATTGGAAATGGTAAAGGTAACAGGATGCATGTGATTACATTTCATAGGAGTGTAATTTATCTTACTAGGAGACTCTCTTTCTGTGACTTTGAAGAATTGAGCTGCCATATTGTGAGCTACGATACAGAGAAGACCATGTGGAAAAAAGGCTGAGGGTAACCTCTAACATATAACCAGCAAGAGGCTGAGGTTCTTGATTTGGCAACCTATAAGAAATACTATCAACATCCGCATGATCTTAGAACCAGATCCTTCCCCAGAGCCTCAGATGAGGTAGCTAGCAGCTCCAGGTGACATCTTGCTTGCAGCTTGTGAGACCTGAAAGCAGAAAGGCCTAGCTGATTCACATCCAGCCTTCTGACACAAAAAAACATGAGACAACAGATTGGTATTGTGTTAAGCCAGTAGGTTTGCGGTAATCTTGTTATACGGTAATAAATAACTAATGCAAGTGTAGAATTTGGCCAAATAGAGATAGAACTGAGGATTTTTGACTCTACATTCCACATGAATTTTCCTCCTGACCCAACAATCCTGCCCTGAAGTCTGAGAGAGTGATTTTCTCCAGCAAAAACTTGTTTCAGTGACCGCATCTAAGCCAATTGCCTCAGGAGATACAAATTTTTCTCAACACTCCTCATGGCATCTAGTTGCATATGGGTATCAGATCCCAGCAAAGCCAGAAAGAGAAGAACTAGCCATCTTTATGGAGATAACAGAAATACCAACATTGCTGCAAGAACTTGATAATTCTTATCTGTAGGAGTCAGAGGAAACACAAATGAAAGTGAGTTTTAAGAATATTAGACAAAAATGGGGACGCCTGGGTGGCTCAGTGGTTGAGCACCTCCCTTTGGCCCAGGACATGATCCTGGAGTCCTGGGATCGAGTCCCACCTCGGGCTCCCTGCATGAAGCCTGCTTCTCCCTCTGCCTATGTCTCTGCCTCTCTATGTCTGTCATAAATAAATAAATAAATAAATAAATAAATAAATATCAAAAAAGAATATTAGACAAAAATGAACAAAATTTGGGATGAGATTGGACTGAAATTATTAATACAGATGGAATCACATGAATGTAATTTTTTGGCTTACCCACGTGGAATGGTATTACCAGTCTGCTAAAATGCAATTAAAAGCTGCATTCAACTGCTGCCCACATTACTGAAACTGAGAAGTAGAAAGCTTCCTGGTAACCTCTTGAGGAAGGAGCATAAGAGTTGAGGAGATGAACATTTTGAAGGGTATCTCTTACATGCAACCTACTCAGCCAGTCTTTAAATAGCTTCAAGGAGGACCTGGAAGATAATCTTTTCACCAATACACAAAGAATGCATTGGTATAGATGGTACTAGCATATTTGAAAAATTCATTGATGGCTCTCCTTTGTAGCTGGAGATTAACAGTCAAAGGCACTACATTGGATACTGGATTCCCTATTCCCAGTCAGAATGATATGATTCTGGAATGGTAGAGACCAGATAATGGAACTAAAAAGGTGTAGATAGGCAATTAGAGTGTTTTTTAAAAGAAAAACCTATTTGGTTTGGAATAATTTTAGATTTACTGAAAAGTTGCAAAGATAGTACAGAAAGTTCTTGTATATGCTTGCCAAAACTAAGAAATCAACATCACACAATACAATTAACTAACTACAGACTTTATTGGAATTTAGCTACTTTCTCCTCTATTGTCTTGCCCTGCTCCAGGATCCAATCCAAAGATACCATGTTACATTTATTCATCTTGTCTCCTCTGATCTATGGCAGTGTCTTACTCTTTTTTTTTTAATGATCTTGACAATTTTAGGGAGTACTTGGGTATTTGGTCAGATATTTTGTACTGTGTGCCTGCAGCTGGGTTTATATGATGATTACTCATGATTAGACTAGGATCGAGGACTTTGGAAAAGTATACCACAAAGGTGAAGTGCCCTTCTCATCACATCCTATCAGAGGACACAAGAGAGCAACTGACTCATTACTGATGATATTAGTCTAGATAACTTGGTTAAGATAGTGTTGATGAAGTTCCTCCACTATAAGGTTGCCATTTTTTTTTTCTTCTTTTCATGCTTTCTTGTTTGGGAGAGTCACTAAGTCTAGCCCAAACCCAAGAGGAGGGGAACTAAGTACCATATTTTGGAAGGGAGAGTATGTATATTACTTGGAATTCTTCTGCAAGAAAGATTTGTACCTTCTCACATTTATTTACTTATTACGTTATTTATACCATTATGGATTCATGGATTTTTTTCCCTTGGATTATAATTCAATATTTCTATTATTTATTTTATTGTTCAAAATGCTCCAGCTTTGACTATTGTGAGCTCTTTCAGGATTGTCTCTGTATCCTTTTTATATCTAACCATTTCTTTAAGTACTTCCAAAATTACTTTCTGCCACTGCAAGATGCACTAACCCTATCTTGTATTTCCCCTCCCCCAGCCCTAGAATCAACCTTTTCTTCAAGGAAACCTGGTTCGTTTTATTGGAGAATGGAATTAGAATCTGAGATCTGGGTGCTGTATGTGTCATTGTTCTTGTCTTGTTACTGCTTTTAGACTCTCTCAGTGGATATAGCTAGAAAAAATATGTCTATTATCCATGTATACAAATATCCATAGTTGTCTATATCTACATACCTACCTACCTACCTCTCTATCTATACAATTGATATACAGATAAAACTTGACATGAGTTCATGATATTTCTAACTCAGCACCTCAGGATTTATTCTAGCTTTCCCTCTCCTTACATATTATTAGCTGTATTTCTGACAATGAGAAATATGGTTTCATTCAAAACAGTTTTCCAAAGGTACTTAGATTAGCTCATTTTTGCCACATTCAACTAAATGAGATTATGCATACCTTTATAATACAATTAGATTCCTTTATTATAGTATGCATCCAATCCTGGGATCTCCCCAATCCTAGATAATTTCTTTGATATTTGCATGCAGTTAAGTTCATTCTGAAGTGTACAGTTATTTGTTTTAGCAAATGCATGGTTCATATATCTACCATTATAGTACCATACAAAACAGTCTTATTACCCTAAATTTTCCATATGTGTTCCCTTTGGAGTCAACCCCACTTGCATCAACCTCTGACAACCACTAATCTGTTTTCTGACCCTATAATTTTCCTTTTTAAAAAAATAGTTAATATATGTGGAATCATGTAGCTTTTTGAGTCTTGCTTCTTTCACTTCTCACAATTTATTTAATATTGATCCAATACTTATTGATCCAATTTATTTATTGATCCAATTTATTTAATATCAATTATGTGATTCAGCAGCTCATTTGTTTTTATTACTGAATAATATTCCACTGTATTTATATATCATAGTTTTTTAAATCCATTCATTGATTGAAGGGCACCTTGGTCAAATATGGAGCTATGGACATGGAGCTTATTTCTTGTGGGTTTTTTGGAAAGTTTTTACCTATAAATTCAATTTATTTAACAAATATAGGGCTTTATAGGTTTTCTATTTCTTTTTGAGTGAGTTTTAGTAATCTGAGTCTCCCAGGGAATTGGTTTATACACACGCATTTTCAAATTTACTCCCACAGTGATGCTTGTGGGAGCCTGTTTTTTGGGTTTTTTAAAATGTCTGTAGGATCAGTATTGATGTTGTCTGTTTGTTTCATGATGATTTGTGTTTTCTTTCCTTTTTTCTTTATGATCTCACTAGAGGTGTATCATCTATACTGATGTCTTTCAAGAAACAAACTATGATAAATTTCCCTATCGTTTTTCCATTAAAAAATGTGTTGACCTGTTCTAATTGGTTTTATTTCATTCTTTCTGCTTATTTTAGTTTTAATTTTCTCCTCGAGTTTTTTCTAAGTGGAATATGAAGTTATTGAGTTTAAATCTTTCTAATACAAGCATTTAATATTAAGAATTTCCTTCTATAAAAAAAAAAAAAAAAAAGAATTTCCTTCTAATATCATAGAGGGACAGAACATGAGAGACTCCTAACTCTGGGAAACGAACAAGGGGTGGTGGAAAGGGAGGTGGGCGGGGTGGGGTTGGGGATGACTGGTGACAGGCACTGACGGAGGCTATTGATGGGATTAGCACTGGGTGTTATGCTATACGTTGGCAAATTGAACTACAATAAAAATAAATAAATAAATAAATAAATAAATAAATAAAATAAAAAAAAAAAGAATTTCCTTCTAAAGCATTTATCTGTATTTCCTAAATGTTAATGTTTCTTTTTCATTATTTTTTCTTCTTTTAAATTAATACACGTTAATTTTTAGAACAATTTTAGGTTTACAGGAAAATTGAGTGCTAGTGCAGGTAATGCCAATATACCTCTCATCTTCCCTGTGCACACATACATTCACTCTATTATTAACATCTGGCATTAGTGACACATTTGTTACAATTGAGCCAATATTGATACATTCTTAAAATACATAATTTGCAATAGGAATAACTTTTGTGTTATACATTCTATGGGTTTTGGCAGATGTGTAATGACATGTATTCACCATTGCAGAATCATACAAAGTAGTTTTATTGCGGTGAAAATCCTCTGTGCTCTGCCTATTTACATCTCTCTTTCTCCTAACCCATAGCAACTACTAAATTTCATTGTCTCTGTAGTTTTGCTTTTCAGAATGTCATTTAATTGGAATCATACAGTTGAAGCCTTTTCAGATTGGCTTCTTTCACTTAATAACATACATTTAAGGTTCCTTCATTTCTTTTGTGGTTTTTATAGCTTATTTGTTTTTATTACTGAATAATATCCCATTGTATAGATGTACCACAGTTTATCCATTCACCTATCAAAGGACATCTTTGTTGCTTACAATTTTTGGCAATTATGAATAAAGCTGCTAAAGATATCCATGTGCAGGTTTTTGTGTGAACATAAGTTTTCAACTCATTTGGGTAAATACCTAGGAGTGCAATTGCTGGATCATATGGTAAGCATATGTTTGATTTTGTTAAGAAAGCTCCAAACTGTCTTCCAAAGTAGCTATACTATTTTGCATTCCTACCAGCATTGAATGAGAGTACTTGTTACTCCATATTCTTGCCAGCATTTGGTGTTGTCAGTGTTTTGGATTTCAGACATTCTAATATGTGTATAGTGTTATCTCATTGTTGTTTTAATTTGCAATTCTTTAATGCCACATGATGTCGAGCATCTTTTCATGTGTTTTATGTGCTTACTTGCCATCTGTGTATCTTCTTTGGTGAGACGTCTATTCAGATCTTTTTTTCCATTTAAAAAAATGGATTGTTTTCTTATTGTTGAGTTTTAAGAGTTTTCTGTTTATTTTGGAATCCAGTCTTTTATCAGATATGTATTTTTAAAATATATTCTCTAAATCTGTGGTTTTTATTTTTAAAAGTTCTATGTCTTTTTAAGGTAGATGTTCACTTGTTGAAAATATTACCTTTTCTGCATTGAATGGACTTTTCTCCTTTGTCAAAGGCCATATTTATGTGAGTCTTTTGGGGGGCTCAATTCTGTCTTATTGATTTATCCATTATTTTACTAATACCACATAATCTTGATTACTGTAATGATTTTTAAAATATTTTATTTATTTATTATTTATTTATTTATTTATTTATTTATTTATTTATTTATTTATTTATGAGAGACATAGAGAGAGCATGAACAGAGGTTGGGGGGAGAAGCAGAAGGAGATAGACAAGCAGATTCCTCATTGAGCAGGGAGCCTAATGTGGGGCTCTATCCCAGGACTCCAGGATCATGACCTGAACCAAAGGCAGACACTTAACTGAATGAGCCACTCAGATACCCTTTGATTACTGTAGCTTTATAGTAAGTCTTGAAGTTGTGTAGAAGCAGTATCTCAACATTGTTCTATTTCAATATTGTATTGACTTTTCTGGATCTTTTGCCTGTCTGTATAAACATTAGAATCAGCTTGTTGATATCCACAAAATAACTTGCTATGATTTTTATTAGGATTACATTGAATCTATAGATCATGTTGGGAAGAACTAACATCTTGACAAGATTTTCTTCTCATTCATGCACATGGAATATCTACTTATTTAACTTTCCTTTGACTTGTTTCATTATTTTTGTAGTCTTCCTCATATAGTTCTTGTACATATATTGATAGATCTTACACAAATTTTTTTTAGATTTATACCTATTTCCTTTGGGGGAGTGCCAACATAAATTGTATTGTGTTTTTAATTTCAAATTCTAATTGTTCACTGCTGGTATATAGGAAAGCAATAGATTGTTGTAAATTAACCTCATATCCTCAAGCTTGCTATAATCACCTACTAGTTCCAGGAGTTTTTCTGTTATTGATTCTTTGAGATTGTATACATAGGCAATCATGTCATCTGTGAATAAAGATGGTTTTATTTATTTTGCAATACTTTTCTTGTCTTATTGCATTATCCAGGTCTTTTAATAAGGATGTTAAATAGGAGAACTGAGAGAAGACATCTTTGCCTTATTCTTGGTCTCAGCAAGAAAGCCTCTAGCTTCTCACTAGTAAGCATGTTAGCTGTAGGCTTTTAGATGTATTTTATACCTTTGAGAAAGTCTCCCTCTATTCCTTAGCTTGCTGAAAACTTTTATTATGAATGGGTGTCGGATTTTATCAAATGCTTTCTCTGCATCTATTACATAATCATATTATTTTTCATTTTTAACCTGTTGATGTGATGGAAGATTAAATGTTTTTCAGATAATAAATCAGCCTTGCAGATCTGGAGTAAATCCTACTTGGTCATGATGTATAATTCTTTTAAACATTTTTTAATCCAATTTGCTAATATTTTGTTGACATTTTCACTTTTTTACTCTTTTATTTCAAAATATTGTTTTAATTTTCTTTTGAGATTTACTTTTAGGTTATAGGTTAATTTTAGCATACTTTTTAAATTTCATAAATACTGAGGTTTTTCAGATATCGCCTTTTGTTGATTTCCATTTTAAGTTTTTTAGAAGTTAAAAACATACTTTGCATGATTTCTATACTTATAAATTTGTTAACTTTTTTTGTAATGTTCTGGTCTGGGATTTGATATGCCTTGGTGAATTTTTCATGTGTTCCCTGATATTATTGTGTGGATTGTTTTATAATGTCAATTAGATTTGATGGATGGATAATGTTTCTGGTTGTCTGTACATAACTCTACTATTTTTATCTACATATCCTATCAACTATAATTATACATCTGTCTATACTTGTTTTCAAGTCTACCATTTTTTTAATCTCATAGAATTTGTAGCCGTTTGTGATGTCATTTCATATTTCTTCATTCTAAAGGATAATGCCAAAATATATAAAAATCCTGGGCTAATGGGTTATTTTTCTTTTAGCATTTTCTACTTTAAATATAACACTATTTTCTTGTTTGTATGATTTCTGATGAGAAGTTTACTGTCATTCCTATCCTTATTTCCTTTTAGGTTATGTACAGTGTGTGTGTGCATGTTCCCTCCAGTGTTTTGGTATGTATCACTAACTTTAGAAAATTTTCAGCCATTACTTTTCAACTATTTCTGCTCCCTCAATCTCTTTTCTTCCTGGAATTACTGTTACTTATATGAATTACTTATATATCATGACTCCTAAATTCTCTGTTCTGCTTTTGTTGGCTAATAGGGTTTATGTTTGTTTGTTTTGAGTTGCTCATTATTTGCTTTGTTTCTTTTACTCTTTTTTTCCTTTCTTTCTTTAGTAATTTTTTGTGCTATCTCAAAGTTTACATATTCTTTACTCTGCTGTGTTGAATGTGATGATGAGCCTATGGAAGATATTCTTTATACCTATAGCTGTATTTCAATTTTTTTCGTATTTTCTTCATTCCACTGAAAATATCTTGGATCTTAAATGCTCTCTATTTTTTCATTAATAATAATTATGTTAAATTCCCTGATAGTTCCTACATCTGTGTCATATATGGATTTGTTTGATTTCTTTGTTTCATCAGACTTTTTTTCTTCCCTTTTTTTCCTTCCCATTTTGTTCTGCGTTTTTTTATTGAAAGTCAGACATTTTATAGGATATTTGATATTGAGATAAATAGCTTTCATGCCTAGAAATGAGTATGCCTTTTCTTCTGCTAAGCATTTAGTGTGAGCTCTTTAAAAAATGTAGTAAAAAATACTTATCATAAACTTTAACATAGTAACCATTTTGACTGTCCAGTGCAGTAGTGTTAACTATATTTACATTATTTTTAAACAGGTTTTCAGAACTTTTTCATCTTGCAGACACTGAAACTTTGTATTCATTAACAACTCTCCTTTACTCCCTCCCCCCCTCACTCTCTGATAAACACCATTCTACTTTCTATATTTATGAATTTGACTAATTTAGATACTTCAAATAAGCGGAATCATACAGTATTTGTCCTTTTGTGACTGGCTATTTCACTTCACATAATCTCTTTGAGGTTCATACATGTTGTAGCATGTGATAGAATTTCCTTCTCTTTTAAGGCTGCTTACACATCCATTGTTTGTATATACTACATTTTCTTTATCTATTGATGGACATCTGAGTTGCTTCCATCTCTTGGCTACTGCACATAATGCTGCTATGAATACAAGTGTGCAAATGTTTCTTCAAGATTCTACTTTCAGGGTACGTAGGTAATTCAGTCAGTTAGGTGTCTGTCTTCAGTTCAGATCATGATCTCAGGGTCCTGGGATCGAGACCTACATCGGGCTCTCTAAGGGAGTCTGCTTCTCCTTCTAACCCCCTCATCCCTGTTCATGCTCTCTCTCGCTCTCTCATTTGCGAGCTCTCTCTCTCATAAAAAATAAAATATTTTTTTAAAAATCTGCTTTCAATTCTTTTGAATAGATACCCAGAAGTAAAATTGAAATATGGAATTTTGCATTAATTTAGTTAAAGGTTGGGCTGGCTTTGAAGTTTGTTATTACTATGATTATCCTCAGTACTCAAGAGGTTTCAAATTCAATTCCTTTTGAGATATGTTGTTTTTGTCTCACCACTTTGTTTTCCCTTTGTGCTGCTCCCTAAAAAGGGTCTATCTCTTGTAGCTCTCCAATTATTTTCATCCTACACTTGTTAGAATGTTGGTGGGGGTTGAAGGACACAACTGCCTCTGAAAAATCACTATTTTGAACCATATAACTGTGTTAATGGTCAACTGATCGTGTATTTCTTAAAAATAAAACAGACTATTATGTTCAGTAAAATTTTTCAAGCTAGTAAAGCTCTAAGCCTACTGGGCAGAAACTTGGTGCCACTTGCTTTATAGAGATTTATAGACTTTTTTTTTCTTGGTGAGTAGACCTAAGGCCAGTTCATATAACTGAAGTTCTTTGATTGAGGAGTAGGCTGGTTCATTTTGAGGATGGACCTGGACACATGGCTCTTCATCTAAGTCTTCCCTAGAAGGACATGCTGAGTTATTTGCCAGAATTTACCAGAGTTATTGTACATTGAGGAAAGGAAAACACTAGCTATTTCACATCCTAGCTCTCAGATCCCTGGAAAGCCACTGTGATACATCACTCAGAGTATGTGCCATATGTAATATCAGTGAAATATGCTTGGCTTGAATTCAATTCATATTGGATCCTGTGGTCATGTGGACATACTATGTGGTAATTTTCTAAGTCCCAAAACATAACTGGGAATAATTATACTTAGTAACATGCAGAGTCCCCACTTTGGCTTCCTGATTTATATAATGGTTTTTTAGGCAGGAAAATCCAGATAGAAGGAAACCCCTAGAATGCTTTCTCCAAGTTACTTAACAACATGAAACCATATTCCTGAGGAAATATCAGATATTAATATCTCTATACAGCTTCTGAAAGATAAAGAGTTTGTGATTTTTAGTATATCTCATTTAATTCTCTTTCATAACAAGTGCAAAAATTGAAAGGATGTTGGAGAATGACCAAGCTCTATTGAACATTTACTCAGATAATGACTTTGCTCAGGATAGTATTTTAACTAGAGTAAATCACTGTGTATCTGGTACCTGCTGTGCAGCTATTGAGCTAATATTTTCTTTCTAACTCTTAACAGCAAAGATCATTGTTTTATGAAGTTTGCCTTACATGATAAGGACAACAATGTACCTTTTTTGTTGTTGTTTTAACCCCAAGCTATATTTGCTTTCTTATTCTCTTTCAATATATTGTTTGGAGAGACCTGATTACGTTAATAATCCATAGTATATCATCCATTAAAATGATGTCACCATGCTAAATGGATCTTGAAAGTAAAATGTAGTAAACAGTCCTGGTGAGATCTGAGCATAGGCTCAGAAATAAGTCTTCCAAAAGTTCAAGGACCTGAGATGTCACTGAGGTGTCCAGGGGCATGTGAAAAGAAGAGTGAAATATAAAAGTATTTAGAAAAGCAAAAATAGGAATTTCCCTGAAGAGTGAGAGAAAATCAGACTTCAGAAGACTCAGCATGTCAAATCATAGCAGGCATTAAAATGAGAAAGACTTCTACAAAACTGTCAATGTTAATGAGTTTATACTTTATCTGTTTATGATAGAGAAAGAGTGATTTTCTCACATGATTATCATATCCATAAAGGCATGACAGACATATCTTCAGGTATATTCAGTTATTAGAGATGAAGGTTGAATTTCTTTTTGTTAGAGAATCAGTACCTAACAGGAAATTCTCAAGGTTTTATTTATTCTGGAGACTAAAAGTATACAGGTTATTTTTGGTTTATCTCTGGGTACAAAGTGGTTTTTGCTTTTTTTAGATATGTCTGTGGAATGTACACTCACAGAGAATGCAGGAGAAGCTGTCAGTTTTGTCCCAAATAGTGCACATCAGGTATTTTTGTGTTGATCTGTGCTTTCTCAGTCTTGAAAGATTTGGAGGTTCGGTGATCAGAAAGAAATGTTTCCACTAGAGAACCCAGCCCTGGTGGCATTAAACTGAAACTGTCTATCTGGAGTTCCACATGCCAGTGAAACTACATGCAGCTAAGGAAGTTCACTGTACTGCTCAACAAGCTTTAGGTCTGAGGTGTTTGGGGTGGAATTGATATCTCCCTGTGGTGATCCTATAGCTGATGGGACTTTGTGTTTTCCCCTGACTAGAACACTTGTTTTTCATATAAACATCGAAATAAGTGGATGTTGACATAGAAAAGTGGAGGACTATGCTGGAAGTCTGCTTTTGTTTTTCTGGGTCCACCTTCTGCATCCATCTGTGCCCAGGATGCGCTGCTTTATGAAGACCTACCATGGACACCTTCATCTTCTGACTTCCCGTTGAGCTCAAGGGAATGCAACGTGGGGAGAGAGTGCCATCATGCCATTGGACCCCTCCACACTGGGCTCCTGGATTGGAAACAACTACTGCACTTTTCTGGGAGCTTCTGTGCTGTGGCTTTCTCTTAAAAAGCAGCAGTTTCCTTTTTAAGGTCTCGTGGTCCCCCTGTCCACTGGTCTTCCTGTGACCTTTGAGAAATTTGGAGTTTTTGTGGTTGCTGGCCTTGGGGTACCTCACCATTCTTTGTCATGTTAAGTGACTGGATGTTTCATTAAAGCTTTCCTCAGTGTGCCACCTGTTTCCTGTCAGGAGACTGATGGTAAGCACCACAATTTCAGAAAAATACCAGGAGATACAAGCGATCATATAAAAATCACATTAAAAAACACTTTATTCTTCACTTTTCTTCTTCACTGGAGTTAATCACTAACGTTAGTTGACATGACCTCAAATCAGAGTGCAGAACTGAATAAATCGATAAAGTGGGGTCGTCATCCCTAGGAGGTCTTGAGAGGAATTCAAACATTGAATGGTCATTGAACTAAATGAGCTTTACTGTCCTTCTAACCCTCTGATCACAGACTCTTACTGGTTCCACCTGGCTTGAGGAATCAATTTTATGTTTTCTTACCAAATGTGTGCTAAGTAATTACTTAAAAGAATATAGTTTTGGCAGTAAAGGGCTCTGGTATTTTTCAGAAAGTGATTATATAATGCTGAGTGACTCTGCTTCACAAGTCAGAATGAAGAGGATATGGATCTGGAAACAGACAAATCATCTATTATGCCTCCATTGTAAAAGTAAGTTCAGAGATGCTGGTCTAGAATGAATAATAAAAATAACAAAAACTAAGAAATAAATAGAATTGAGCACCAATAGCTGTGAAACGATGAGGGATGAATTAGACTACTCAATACAGAATGCCTTAACAACTGAACAACTTCAAATAAGATGAGGTGGGGGGACCTAGAAACCTTAAAGAGGCAGACTAATCAGAGTCATATTCATACTTGGTTAAATCATGAGGAGACTCTTATGTACAAATGACTCTTGAACAACACAGGTTTAAACTGCATAGGTTCACTTATACACATATTTTTTTTAAAGATAAGTACAGTACTGTAAATGTGTTTTCTCATGATTTTCTTAATAACATTTTCTTTTCCCTAGCTTAATTTATTGTAAGGATACAGTATATAATACATATAGCATACAGAATATGTGTTAATCTATTGTTTATATTATTTGAAAGACTCCCAGTCAATAGTAGTCTACTAATTAACGTTTTGGGGAGTCAAAAGGTAATACACAGATTTTTGACTGCACAGAGGGACCGTGGCCCTAAATCCTATGCTGTTCAAGGGTCAACTGTAATTATAAGGCTTTGTTTTTTGATCTTTGGTTTTATATATAGAAAATTGTTTTGGATATTTAGAACACTATGATGTGTGTAATAGGTTCTCAAAGAATATTTGTCGAGAGGAAGAATATTTCTTCCATTTAAAATTTTAAGAGTGAGCTTAACAATTCTTTTATAATTGGTGCATATATATATAAAAAAAGTCAGTGAGTATGTAAAGTAGATGACTTCTCTTTATTATGGCAGGAAGACTAATGTGCCAGGAAGAACTAAGCCCTCTCACATGTGTACCCCAAATTCTTGCACAGTCATGTTAAGAGTCTACTCATAAACACCAGGCACATAAGTGAACGGAGGAAGGACAATGAAGAGAGGTCTTCCTCCCTTGGTAACTCAAAGCTGGATGACAAAAGAAACTGCATTTTCTCTAGCTCTTCAAAAGATTATACCCAGTTTCATTTCTTATTCCATTATGTTTTGGCATCTGCTATTCTCATCACCCCAGTCAGTATAGTTGTAAAGCAATTAGAGAGCCAAGAAGACATCACTGCATTGAACAAAGCTACTGTCCACCACATAAGCCTACAAGGGGACAGAAAATTTTTTCATTTTACATTTTGTCTGTATATGTTTTATTTTCTTTATAGTAGCTGTCCATGCATTATTTCACTAGTGCTACATGAGCTGCTTCTGAACTAGAAGGGTAGCCCAGCTGCTGCTCTCCTTTCCAGGGAGAACTGGGTTATCCACACTAGGGGTTGTGAGATATGGCATAGAGCCCATACCGTCTCAGTGTGGTCACTGAGTGCCTGCCATGCTTCTCTACCTTCTCAGTGGTTAGATTCATGCAAAGATGATTGAGGAAAGAAGGTAAGCTAAACACATTACTTGTAGGCATAAAATTTATTTTGCATGTGATTGGCAAAAATACAATTAACGTGCAAAATTCTCTGAAATGGATCTTTAGATCTGAGATATTTCTTAGTAGCCTGGGAAGTGCAGTTCTATCTGAATCTCAGAATATTGCATGCTTACATCTGTTCTTGGAAGACTAGTAAAAATGCCATCCTTGATCTCATACAAAGTGTTTTACGTCTGCCTGTCGTCTGTCTGCCTGTCGCCGAAACACAACGTGTCAGCATACAAAGTGTTTTAAAGGAAAATCATCTGACTAATAAAACAGATCACTTTGCTCTTATTTTTAGTGTTTGGTAACCATGGACATACATCTTGATTTTTGTTGGATATTATTTCTGAGATAATTCCTTAAGGCTACTTAGATACAGCACATCCTACAGAATATAGTTTTGTATAAGAATATTTTTAAAGGGGACACCTGGGTGGCTCAGCAGTTGAGCATTTGCCTTTGGCTCAGGGCATGATCTTGGAGTGCCAGGATCAAGTGCCACATCAGGATCCCTGCATGGAGCCTGATTCTCCCTCTGCCTATGTCTCTGCCTCTCTCTCTCTCTCTGTGTCTCTCATGAATAAATAAATAAAATCTAAAAAAAATAATACTTTTAAAGGATCTATATTTAAATATTTTTAAATCTTTAATAAATGCTCAGATTCAAGAGCTACATACGGCTAAAGTCTAGGAATTCAGAAGGCAGCATTAAAAACTCTGTTGTACATATATCTCTTCCCAGCCTACAGAATTCTCAATCCTGACACTATCATAGAATCTCTTGGGAAGCTTTTTTTTTTTTTTTAACTATTGATGCCTAGTTGCTAACTTAATCAGAATGTCTCAAGTGGGGAAGGGAATCCATGTCTATTTTCTAAAAGTTCCTCAGGTGATTCTAATGTATGCCCCCATGATAGTACACTTGAGTTTTATTCAATGAAATGAATCAAGAGATTAAGTTTTAACACCCCAAAGCTCTTCAAAATTTTTACAAGAATTCCATGGTCATAATCTCTTTCATTAGTATACAGATGGAGATCAGGAAATAGGCATTCTTTGAGAAGTAATTACCTTCCATGGAGAAGTTAACGTTGTCAATAGCTGGAAGGTGATGAAGTAAAGGTAAGGGGTATCATGACACACTGGGCGAGGCCTTGTGTCTGGGTTCATCTGAGTTCCTCTGCTGTAAGCAGAATGTCATTCTGAAAATAGCACAATCAAGCGAGATACCTTGAGAGAGAAAGAGAGAAAAATAAAAGACTGAACTGCTTCCTCAGCACATCTCTTTTCCTGGTACACTTATTGGTTTCTATTATCAACTATAAAACAAGTTTGATTTAAAACTATGTTCTGCTTGTATCAGGATTTTTCAGTTACTCTATGGGAATTCCTTAATATAATGTTATTTAAAAATGTTAAGACTTCAAAAAGTGTATTTCTGGGAATGTACAGCAATTATTTTTGCTTTTACTGCCTATATGTTTGTATTAAACATTTTTAATTCAAAAATCCATGGCATTACCATTAACTGTAACCACAGGAACATTAGTAAGTGCAGTGATTTGATGAGACTCAGCTAAAACAGTCTTTCCATGTATAGCTGTCAAATAATAGGACTGACAACTTTCATAACAGGAGCTTTCATATACATCACCAAGCTTTGTGCTTTGACTTTCAACTTTGTCAAAAGATAATCTGATGAGACTTATCAGTCTGATTCACCTGAAAATGGAAGAGAATTTCCAACATGTATCATACACAGAGAAAAGTACAAAAACACCCAACCAGCACCTTCTCTGCTCTATCCCATAACATTAATAGCTAGGAAGGCTTATACAGAAAGTATTAATAAAATTTCTAAAGATAGACAAGAGTCAGCCTTGGAAAAAATATTAGCCTTTGAAAAAAATTACTTGGTCTTGAATGACGAGACAATCATTGTACCTAAAACCCAATAGAAATGTTCTCACTAGATTTTAAAGCCCTCCTTATTCTCCTCTTTTTTTAAAAAAATATTCCTTCTTTTAAAGTAGGCTCCACACCCAATGTGGGGCTTGAACTCATGACCCTGAGATGTAGAGTCACATGGTCTACGACTGAGCCAGCCAGATATCCCTTATTCTCTTTTTTAAGCAATATGTTCAAATGAGGAGTCGGACTATCTCTCCACAATGTATAGAACAGCAACATGTCATTCCTGGCTCTCTTATCTAGCCTTAGACATGCCATTCAGTGGAGATATGAGGGGGCTTGGGATAGCTCCAATGTCAGTACAAATGTCTAAAATTAATATCCACCAAAAAGTATTCAGATCAAACATGTACTCTTCATAGAAAGTTTGGCCATCAAGAATTGGCATGCTAGATTGTCTTAATTAATCTTATAAGAAGAAAAAGATTGGTTAATACAACAGATGATTTGATATGGGTGGCAGGAATAAAAGAATTAACTTTCTTTTTCTTAAAGCATTACGAATTAATGGAGAATGTACAACTTAGAGCAGGTTATAAAAGTAAAACTTGGACATTAGATGTGCTGATGTGATATGCTATGTTTAGCAATATTCAGCTCCCAATGTAGACATTTGGAGAGGAATGAAACAGTATTTCTTTATGCTCCCAACTTGTTAGAATGGTATGTGTTACAAAAAAATAAAAATAAAGACGGTGATGATGATGATGTAAATACCTAAGATTCAGAATATGTAAATACCTAAGTTGCATAATATGTACAAACTCTATTCACAAGTGTTACCTAATTTATTCTTCGTAAATACCGTATGAGGTGGGTATGTTATTATTCTCCATTTCACATGTAGCTAGGCTCAGGGACATTACTTACCTTGCCCAAGATCATATAGCCAGCAATGGTAGAAGCATGAATGAAATCCAAATGGGAGCCTTAAATCTATGCCTTCAAAGCATGTAGCAAAATTCTGTATAGAAACATACAGCAGGAGGGGGCAAGATGGCAGAAGACTAGGGTCCCCAAGTCACCTGTCCCCACCAACTTACCTAGATAACTTTCAAATCATCCTGAAAACCTACGAATTCAGCCTGAGATTTAAAGAGAGAACAGCTAAAAGGCTATAGTGAGAAGAGTCCGTTCTTCTATCAAGGTAGGAAGATGGAAAAAAAATAAAGAAATAGGGATTCCCTGGGTGGCGCAGCGGTTTGGCGCCTGCCTTTGGGCCAGGGCGCGATCCTGGAGACCCGGGATCGAATCCCACATCGGGCTCCCGGTGCATGGAGCCTGCTTCTCCCTCTGCCTGGGTCTCTGCCTCTCTCTTCTCTGTGACTATCATAAATAAATAAAAAATTAAAAAAAAAAAGAAATAATATCAAACACGTGGATGTTAAGGACCATCCTGCTAAAAGATGAAAGGGTCAACCAGGAAATTAGAGAAGAATTAAAAAGATTCATGGAAACTAATGAGAATGAAGATATCTTTGGGATACAGCAAAAGCAGTCCTGAGGGGGAAATACATTGCAATATAAGCAGCCATCCAAAAACTGGAAAGAAATCAAATACAAAAGCTAACCTTACACCTAAAGGACTGGAGAATAAAACAGCAAATAGATTCCACACCCAGCAGAAGAAGAGAGTTAATAAAGATTCGAGCAGAACTCAATGAAATCGAGACCAGAAGAACTGTGGAACAGATCAACAAAACCAGGAGTTGGTTCTTTGAAAGAATTAATAAGATAGATAAACCCTTAGTCAGACTTATTGAAAAGAAGAGAGAAAAGACTCTAAATAATAAAATCATGAATGACAAAGGACAGATCGCAACCAACACCAAGGAAATACAAACGATTTTTAAAACTTATTATGAGCAGGTATACGCAAATAAATTAGGCAATCTAGAGGAAATGGATGCATTTCTGGAAAACCAGAAACTGCCAAAGCTGGAACAGGAAGAAATAGAAAACCTGAACAGGTCAATAACCAGGGAGGAAATTGAAGCAGTCATCAAAAAACTCCCAAGACACAAAAGTCCAGGGCCAGATGGCTTCCCAGGGGAATTCTGTCAAACGTTTAAGAAGAAATCATACCTACTTTACTAGAGCTGTTCCAAAAGATAGAAAGAGATGGAGTACTTCCAAACTCATTCTATGAGGCCAGCATCACCTTAATCCCAAAATCAGACAAAGACCCCACCAAAAAGGAGAATTATAGACCAATATCCCTGATGAACACAGATGCAAAAATTCTCAACAGGATACTAGCCAATAGGATCCAACAGTACATTAAGAAGATTATTCACCCTGACCAAATGTGATTTATCCCCAGGATGCAAGGCTGGTTCAACACTTGTAAAGCAATCAATGTGATTGATCATATCAGCAAGAGAAAAAACAGGAACCATATGATCCTCTCAATAGATGCAGAGAAAGCATTTGACAAAATACAGCATCCATTCCTGATCAAAACTCTTCAGAGTGTAGGGATAGAGGGAACATTCCTCAGCATCTTAAAAGCCATCTATGAAAAACCCACAGCAAATATCATTCTCAATGGGAAAACACTGAGAGCCTTCCCGCTAAGATCAGGAACAAGACAGGGGATGTCCACTCTCACCACTGCTATTCAACTTGGTACTAGAAGTCCTAGCCTCAGTAATAAGGTGACAAAAAGAAATAAAAGGCATTCAAATTGGCAAAGAAGTCAAACTCTCCCTCTTTGCAGATGACATGATACTCTACATAGAAAACCCAAAAGACTCCACCCCAAGATTGCTAGAACTCATATAGCAATTCGGCAGTGTAGCAGGATACAAAATCAGTGCCCAGAAGTCAGTGGCATTTCTATACACTAACAAGGAGACTGAAGAAAGAGAAATTAAGGAGTCAATCCCATTTACAATTGCACCCAAAAGCATAAGATACCTAGGAATAAACCTAACCAAAGAGGTAAACGATCTATACCCAAAAAACAACAGAACACTTCTAAAAGAAATTGAGGAAGACACAAAGAGCTGGAAATATATTCCATGCTCAGGGATTGGAAAAATTAATATTGTGAAAATGTCAATGCTACCCAGGGCAATTTACACATTTAATGCAATCCCTATCAAAATACTATGAGCTTTCTTCAGAGAGTTGGTACAAATCATCTTAAGATTTGTGTGGAATCAGAGAAGACCCTGAACAGCCAGGGGAATATTAAAAAAGAAAACCAAAGCTGGGGGCATCACAATGCCAGATTTCAGGTTGTACTACAAAGCTGTGGTCATCAGGACACTGTGGTACTGGCACAAAAACAGACACAGAGATCAATGGAACAGAATAGAGAATCCAGAAATGGACCCTCAACTTTATGGTCAACTAATATTCGACAAAGCAGGAAAGACTATCCACTGGAAGAAAAGACAGTGTCTCCAATAAATGGTGCTGGGAAAATTGGACATCCACCTGCAGAAAAATGAAACTAAACCACTCTCTTACACCATACACAAAGATAAATTCTAAATGGATGAAAGATCTAAATGTGAGACAAGATTCCACCAAAATCCTAGAGGAGAACACAGGCAACACCCTTTTTGAAATTGGCCACAGTAACTTCTTGCAAAATACATCCATGAAGGCAAGAGAAACAAAAGCAAAAATGAACTATTGGGACTTCATCGAGATAAGGAGCTTTTGCACAGCAAAAGAAACAGTCAACAAAACTCAAAGACAACCTACAGAATGGGAGAAGATATTTGCCAATGACGTATCAGATAAAGGGTTAGTATCCAAGATCTATAAAGAACCTATTAAACTCAACAGCAAAGAAGCAAACAATCCAATCATGAAATGGGCAAAAGACATGAAGAGAAATCTCACAGAGGAAGACATAGACATGTCCAACAAGCACATAAGAAAATGCTCCGCATCCCTTGCCATCAGGGAAATACAAATCAAAACCACAATGAGATACCGCCTCACCCCAGTGAGAATGGGGAAAATTAACAAGGCAGGAAACAGCAAATGTTGGAGAGGATGCGGAGAAAAGGGAACCCTCTTGCACCGTTGGTGGGAATGTGAACTGGTGCAGCCACTCTGGAAAACTGTGTGGAGGTTCCTCAAAGAGTTAAAAATAGACCTGCCCTACGACCCAGCACTTGCACTGCTGGGGATTTACCCCAAAGATACAGATGCAGTGAAACGCTGGGACACCTGCACCCCGATGTTTCTAGCAGCAATGTCCACAATAGCCAAACTATGGAATGAGCCTCAGTGTCCATTGAAAGATGAATGGATAAAGAAGATGTGGTCTATGTATACAATGGAATATTCCTCAGCCATTAGAAACAATGAATACCCACCACTTGCTTCAATGTGGATGGACCTGGAGGGTATTATGTTGAATGAAATAAGTCAATCGGAAAATGACAAACATTATATGGCCTTATTCATTTGGGGAATATAAAAATTAGTGAAAGGGAATAAAGGGAAAGGAGAGAAAATGAGTGAAAATATCAGTGAGGGTGACAAAACATGAGAGACACCTAACTCTGGGAAATGAACAAGGGGTAGTGGAAGGGGAGGTGCGTGGGGTTTGGGGTGACTGGGTGATGGGCACCGAGGGGGGCAGTGGGTGGGATGAGCACTGGGTGTTATGGTGTATGTTGACAAATTGAACTCGAATAAAAAAATTTTATTTTATTTTTTTTTTTTTTTTAAATAAAGATTTTATTTATTTATTTATTTATTTATTTATTATTTTTTTTTTATTGGTGTTCAATTTACTAACATACAGAATAACACCCAGTGCCCGTCACCCATTCACTCCCACCCCCCGCCCTCCTCCCCTTCTACCACCCCTAGTTCGTTTCCCAGAGTTAGCAGTCTTTATGTTCTGTCTCCCTTTCTGATATTTCCCACACATTTCTTCTCCCTTCCCTTATTTTCCCTTTCACTATTATTTATCGAATAAAAAAATTTTAAAAAGAGACGTACAGCAAGTATATTGTAAAATACTTATACACTATTTTGCTTCCATAAAATACAGCAAAATTTCAAACACAAAGTTTCTGTGTGGACTCTCAAACCAGTTATGTTTGGGTGTTATCTAAACATTATTTTCCCTTACATATAGCTGGTATCAGTTTCTTAGAACACCTAATTGTTCACCTCACAGCAGCCACATCTTACCCTCTTACCCCTCTATCTGCCCTTGTATCACACAGCCTTCTGCATAGTTATTATTATGTGGATACAACTAGTACCTGGAAATCAAGTGTTTTCTCTTGACAGATATTCTTCCTGCAGCACTTAGACAATGATCACCATTACTGATATTATGCTCTGGAATTCTGACATGACTCCAGCAAGTATTGAGCATGTACGTATGGTTCAAAGTATTTCTTCTTTCTCCAAATTTCAGGTGATATTCTCCATACATTTCACTTAAAGGGACAGGGCTAGTTCCCTGTGGAAATATCTTTTTATCCAGATCAAAAGAAAGGCTATGAAATCTGTTATCACTATCATCCTTCTGTGTTCACAGATGTGGCACAGAGCTAATGAAGTGACATGATTATCATCACAGAATTAGGAAAAGCAGACTATCATTTATCTGTCAGTGCATTCATCCTTAGCTGTGCAGTAAGCTGCTGAGCTGTGATCAAATCCAAGACAGCAGGCCAGTAGGAACTTTCACATAGTAATTTTGGTGACTTGCTGGAGCTCCTGGGGACTGCAGTCATAATGAGAATTTCCATACTTTTGTAGGCTTCTTCTCTAGAAAATCCATGAGATTCTCATTGAGGAGACTCAAGTAAGTTCCGAACATGGCCCTGACAAGAGTAGCTATCTTGAAACCCTTCCAAACCCTTCTACCAAACAACAAGCAATTCTGAAAACTTATCCCTCTTGGTGGAAGGAACCTCTGCTCTACTCCAGGCTGCTCCAACATTTCTCTCTCCCATTCTCTCTGTTTCACACACACACACACACACACGCACACACACACACAATGCATCACTAATAGAAGAAAGGGCTTCAAGGAATAGACCAGGGATTCTGAAATCAGGGAAGAGAACAGGGATTGGAGGAGGGCAGATGTTTGAAACCTCAAAGAAGGATAGTCCTAAAACACTTCTGAGGGCAACATTCCTGAATCACAGGCCCACTAAAGGACAGACATATCTCCTCCCATATCATAAAATGGTACAATCCATTAACAACTCACAAATAATCCATTAATAACTGTGGATTACAGTTTAAAGAACTGCAAAACACACACACTAAGGACAGTACAAAGGGAAACCCAAAAGACAAGAAGGAATTAAAAAACAAGTTCATCAGAGAAATATGAAGCCTCTGTTACCTATAGCTATATCAAACAGTAAATACAACACAACTGCTAAATTAACATAAATTCTCATATGAAAGGAGTTTACCTATTACCCTATAAAACATGGTTGAATTTCTACAAATACTGAAAAACATACCAGGGGCACCTGGGTGGTTCAGGTGGTTAAGCAGCTGACTTGTGATTTCAGCTCAGGTCAGGATCTCATGGATCATGGGACTGAGCCTCACGTTAGACTCCACATTCAAGTAGGGAGTTGCTTGAGATTCCTACTCTCTGCCCCTCTGCCCCCACCCCCCGCATGCTGTCTCTCTCTGTCAGATAAATAGATAAATCTTAAGAAAAAAAATGCCAATATAACACAAATCTTGGAATTATCACATGAGGAATTTAAAATGACTATGATCAATATGGCAAAGCTACCAATGGAAAAAAAAGACAACAAACACAACCAAAAGGTAATGGCAACATAGAGATAAAAACTATAAAAAGTAGAAGGAAATGCTTAGAATCAAAAGCACATTGATAGAAATGAATACTTTTGACAAGTTCATCAGTAGACTCAACGTAGCTAAGAAAAAAATCAGTGAACTTGAAGATAGGTCAGTGGAAATTTTAGAAATGGAAACACAAATGTAATATAAATGACTGAGAAAACTCAGAACTGTGGAAAATACCACTCGGCATGACATATATATAACCAGAATAGCAGAAAGAACAGAAAGAAAATGGGATGAAGGAAATATTTGAAGAAATAATGATTGAAAAATTCCCCAAATTAATGACAGAAACCAAATTAAAGTTTCAAAAAAACTCACTGAGAAACCAGGAGGATATAAAGATTTACAAAAATAGACAAATCATAATCAAACTGTGGACATAAAAAGTGAGAAAATCTTGAAGAAAGATAGAGGGAACAAAATATATTGCTTATAGAGGAACAAAGATATGAATTACAAATGACTTTTCATCAGACACCGTCCAAGGAAGACAAGACTATAACAGAATCTTCAAATTGTATAAAGAGAAAGCTCCTTCCAACCTAGAATTCTCAATCTGATTATACCCAAATCCGGTTTTTCCTTAATAGTTAAAAAATATATATTTTTTAGTGAAGAAAATCTGAGTGGGCTCATTGCCAGTTGACCTACCATATAAAAATGTCAAAAGATTTTCAAGCAGAAGAAAAATTATGTCAGTGACTTGGATTAACAAGACAAAATTGGTGAGGAGACAGACTTCCCTTGTGGTAGGAAAAAGTCAGGCCTGCACTGTCTTTTTCTAGTAGGTGGGGCTGTAAGATGCCCTGCGACCCTATTTTTCCTCCAGTTGCTAGCCAGTTCACCTTCTTCTTTCCACTTTTCAAAGTTTTCCCTTGGCTGCCTTGCATTATCTCCAGGTTTGATTGTACTTCCATGAAGATGCAGGGAGAGGTATATCTACACCACCTTGTCTAATTGGATGTCTCAACATTCCATTTTTCACCTTTAAGTTGCTTTTATCTGTAGGCTTATAGACATCTAGTTTTTATCATGAATGAATTTTGATTTTTAACAATATATGCTTGAATATATTGAAATATGCTTTTCTTCTTGTGTTGCTTTGCTGATTTACATTGATTGAATTTTTTTTTTTTTTAATGAAACAGTTTTGCTAGTAACACCTTTGTGGTTTTGGGATGCCTGGGTGGCTCAGTGTTTGAGCATCTGCCTTTGGCTCAGGGCATGATCCTGCATTCCCTGGATTGAGTCCCACATTGGGCTCCCTGCAAGGAGCCTGCTTCTCCCTCTGCCTGTGTCTCTGCCTTTCTCCCTTTCTCTGTGTCTCTCATTAATAAATAAATAAAATCTTTAAAAAGAATACCTTTTTGGCTTTGTATTAGGACAATGTTGGTCTCATTTAATGGCTTTACAAGTTTTTTCTCCTGTTGTATTTTTTTTAAGATTTTATTTATTTATTTGAGAGAAAGAGAGTGCACAAGCAAAGAGAGGAGCAGAGGGAGACAGAGAAGCAGACTCCCCATGGAGGAGTGAGCCTGATGGGCAACTTGATCCCAGGACCTTGGGATAATGACCTAAGCTGAAGGCAGATGCTTAACCAACTGAGCCACCCAGGCACCCATCCTATTGCATTTTCTAAAAGAGATTGTGTAGAGTTCCTATATTTTTTTCCTTGAAAGTTTGAGTTCGCCAGTTAAACATCGAATTTTCTTTGTTAGTAGGTTTTTAGGAAGTTTTCAACAGCAAATTACACTTCTTTAGCATATAAAAGATTATTCAAGTTATCAGTGTAATCCTAAGTGAGCATTAGGAGTTTATGTCTTGCAAGTGACTGGTCTATTTCATCTAAGTTGCTGAATTCACAGGTATAAAGATATTTTAGTATTCTCTGATAATCCTCTGAATGTGTCCTAGAGTCTCTTGTGATGAGTCATCTTTTATCCCTTATATTGGCAATTTGCATCCTTTTTTTTTTTCTTGGCTAGAGTTTATCAATTTCATTGACCTTTACTTTAAGATATTTATTTATTATTTATTTGACAGAGAGAGAGAGAGAGAGTAGAAGCGGGGGAGGGGGTGTTAAGGGAGAGGGAGATGCAACTCTCCACTGAACAGGGAGGCCAAGGCAGGGCTCCATCTCGGGACCCCTGAATCATACCCTAACTGAAGGCAGACACTTAACTGACTGAGCAACGTAGGCGACCCTCATTGACCTTTTCAAAAAAAAAACAGTTTTCAGATGTGTTTGAAAGATTGATTGATTGATTTTTGAGAGAGAGAATGGCGGGGCGGGGGTGAAGGAGAGGGAGAAGAGTCTTTAGCAGACTCCATGCTGGATGTGGAGCTCCACAGGGGGCTCAATCTCACCCTTAGTTCAAGACCTGAGCCAAAACCAAGAGTTGGATGCTTAACTGACTGAGCTACCCAGGTGCTCCCAAAATACAATTACCAGTTTTATTTATTTCTCTACTGTTTTCCTATTTTTAATTTTGTTGACTTCTGGTTTTGTCCTCATTTTTTTCTTTCTTTTTACTTATACTAGGTTTAATTTGCTCAACTTCTTCTAGTTGCATAAGGTGGAAGCCTAGATCAATAATTTAATATTTTTTGAGTATAAGCATGTAATGTATATTTCCCTACAACTACTGCATTAGCTGCATTCCATAAATTTTGATATTCTCTGTTTTCATTTTCATTTTCATTCAATTCAAAATGCTTTATTATTTTGTATGACTTCTACTTTGGCCTATGTGTTATTTCAGCAAGTGTTATCTCATTACCAAATATTGGGGGGTTTCCAGATAATCATATTGTTACTGATTTGTAGTTTAATTCCACATCATTTAAATCCTCTTTAAAAATGTAAGTTTTGGGGATCCCTGAGTGGCGCAGCGGTTTGGCGCCTGCCTTTGGCCCAGGGCGCGATCCTGGAGACCCGGGATCGAATCCCACGTCGGGCTCCTGGAGCCTGCTTCTCCCTCTGCCTGTGTCTCTGCCTCTCTCAATCTCTCTCTCTCTCTCTCTGTGACTATCAAAAATAAAAATTAAAAAAAAAAAGTAAGTTTCGTTTTATGGCCCAGAATATGGTCTCCCTTAGTGAATATTCCATGTGACTTAAAAAGAACATAAATTCAGTTATATGGGGACAGAGTGGCAGTTAGAGCAAGTTGCTAAACAGTATTGTTCAAGTTTTCTATATCTTGGCTGTTATTCTACTAGTTCTTTCAAATACTGAAAAGGGTGTGTTGGTCTCCAACTATAATTGTGATTTGTCTATCTCTTCTTTCAGTTCTTTTAGTTTATGCTCCATGCCTTTAGAAGCTATGCTGTTGAGTCATGTCTTCATGGTGAATTATCATTATTAGGGTTATTATTAACCAATTCTTATTATTCTGTAATTTACTTCTTTATCTTTGGTTTATATTCCTAGTTTTGAAGTCTACTTTGATATTATTACAGTCACTCTAGGCTTTGTCTGTATCTTTTCTTTCTTTTCTTTTTTTTTGGACATCCAGTTAGTTACATGAGTATTAGATATTTTGGTATTGATTTGACATAAGTATCTGTAGATTTGTTTTCCTTTCAATATTTTCTATTTCTTTTAAAGATTAGCTAATTTCTAATAATCTAACATAAAGTACCATGATTCTTTCCTCTGTCATCTCATTCAACTATTCAGCCCATACAGTGAATTTTTTATTTCAGGTATTTCAAGTTTCCATTTCTGACTTTTCCATTTATTTATTTTTTTTCAAGTTTCTATTTCAAGAATGCACATCGAATGTACATCTTTCCTTCCACAAAAATAGCTTTCCACATCTTGGCCAGCACTGAAAATCTTTATACTTTCGACTTTATTGTGTCTTCTTTATATTTGAGAACAACTCATTATAAGCAGTGTATGTCATTCTAAAATTGATTCTGACAATTTTATTGTTTTACTTGGAGTATTTATAACATTTTCATGTAATGTAATCATGGATATAGTTGAATTTAGGTCTGCTGGCTTACTATTTGTTTCTGTTTGATCCCCATGTTTTAGACTCTTCTCTTTATTACTTTCATTCAAATTAATGTAAATATGTATTTGATTTTCTAAATTAATATGCTTGTTTTATTTTTACCACTTGTATTCACTTTTGTATTCTATAAACAAAAAAGTGTCCAAAATAAGGATATCCATTTTATTGATTTATCACAGTTAACATTAATGCAAAAGTTTCCCCAATCATGAAAACGAGCATTACCACAAACCTAGAGACCATCATTGTGTCTACTTCAATTACCTACCCGCACTCATTTCTTCTTCTTTTTTTTTAAAGATTTTATTTATTTATTTATTCATGAGAGACACACAAAGAGGCAGAAATGTAGGCAGAGGTCTCCCACAGGGAGCCTGATGCAGGACTTAATCCCAGGACCCCGGGTCATGATCTGAGCCAAAGGCAGATGTTCAATCACTGAGCCACCCAGGTCCCCTCCTCCCCTGCACCCATTTCTTCTTAACATTAACTGCTATCCTGATTTATGATAATGACATCCTACTATTTCTTTAAAGATTTAGCATATAAGCATGTATCCCTAAATACTATTATTTAATTTGGGCTGTATTTTTTATATTTTTTTAACTGGTGTTTTTGTTGAACATTGTTTGTAAAATTTATGCCCATATATATTATACTATATATTTTCAGTGGAAGTATATATGCAAATGTTTAAAAAAAGAAGTGAAAGGATACATATCATACTGGCAATAGAGATATCTCTGAAGAAGGAACTAGAAGTGATAGAAGTTTGGAGGAACTTCAAAAGCCATGCTTTAGCTATTTTTTCTTTATTGAATAAACTGACTTATGATTTCCAGAGAAATAGCAGAACTAAATTTTAATCTCTTTGAGAATAGGAATTGAGTCTTTGACTTTAGTCACATACTATATTGATGCTTTATAGCCATATCAAAGCTTAGAACATTGATGTGAGAGTTAGTTGGTTACTTGCTATATAGAAGAGGAAAATTCTGCATTTTAATGATGACTTTTTAATCATATGTTAAATAAGCCTTTATTGAAATACAAGACTTGTTTTTTTGAGTGGTTTGGGGGTTCCAAAGGACTCACAGGACTCAGAAAAGCTGACTACACTGCTGGTTACTTTATTACAGAAAAATGATAGTTTAAAATTAACAAAAGGCAAATATGCATGAGCCAAAATCCAAGAGAAATTAAATGCAAGCTTCTAAGTGTCCTTTCTAGTAGGGTTTAATGCAGTTAATTAACTAATGCAGTTAATTCTCTCAGTAATGATGTATGTGTGACAACAAGAGCAAAGTGGTATCAACAAGGAAAGCTTGCTTGAGGTTTGATGTTGAGTTTTCATTAGGAGTCGGTCATATAGGGATGCAGCAACTGCATTACCTACCTCTGCTACCCAGACCCCAGCCTCCTTTGAGCAAAAACATTTACATAAATCATGTCTGTTAGTAAAAATTCTAATCAGACTCGTACAGCATGGTCCATGGCCTCACACATATAAAAACACTGTTATCAGGCATAGTTTTCCTAGGGCTAAGAGTTCATCTCTCAGAAGCTGGCCAAAAACCTTTATTGAAGATGTGCAGGATTTGAGCAACTCAGGTCTCCTGGGATGAGCTATGAGTCTTGAATTTTTGCTTTTGTTTATCGAAATTCCAAATGTCCTCTTCTGGGTCCTTTTTCTTATCACCATCCAGTGCCCGAAGGGCTCATCTCTCTTTTCAACATTTACTCCCATTCTATCCCCAGAAGCAATGCATTTGGGAGACTGTCACCTCCATGTAAGCCCCGTGTAATTTTTAATCTCTTCCCTAAAATCAGTTCTCTGAAATACTAGGACTTCCCTTTAAGGTGTGATGTTTGTTCAATCTTAGGCTGTCTTTTTTTTTTTTTTCTTTTTCTTTCCTCTTCTATAGAGTTTATTCAGGCTCCTCTTGCTTGCTCCAAGTTCTTACACTAGAAGCTTGAGCCACAGCTCCATAAACTTTGGTGATTTTGCTTACATGTACTTTCTTTTAGTGTTCTCAACCTTCTAGTTTTGTGAAAGATGCAATATTTTGTGTGGTTTTATTTTTCTTGTTAATCTGTATCATTGTGTATTTTTGGTTTGGGTTTCTTTCTTTCTTTCTTTCTTTCTTTCTTTCTTCTTTCTTTCTTTCTTTCTTTCTTTCTTTCTTTCTTTCTTTCTTTCTTTCTTTGTTTTTGATGCTTTCAAAGATTGTAGAGAGACTGATTAGGTAACTATCATGATCTCTTTTACTATTCTTTTCATGGCTACCTTCCTTCCTTTGTTTTCCATACACAAACAATAAATTTTAATTAAAGCATACAATTTGGAAAAATAAAAGCAAAACTGAAAAAACAAAAACAAAAACAAAACACAGCATGCTGATAAAGGTACCATATGCATGTACTTAGGTTCATGTTTCATATCCCCTGTATCATCTCTGTATAATAAATATATACATAAGCATTTTTATTAAAGTACATATTTTATTTATCTTTTAAAGAGTTTATTTTTATTTATTTATCTTAGAGAGAGAGCAGGGGGAAGGGTAGAGGGAGAGAATCTCAAGTAGACTCCCCACTGAGCAGACCCCAGGATGGGATTCAATCTTATGACCCTGAGATCATGACCTGAGTCAAAATCAGAAGTTGGACATTTAACCAACTGAGCCATTCAGGCACCACTTAAAGTATACATTTAAAAAACAAACAAACAAAAAAGATTGTGTATGTCCTGCTTTGTAACCTGATTACGATCACTTATTATATTATAAAAACATTTTTCTGGGGGTGCCTGGGTGGTACACTGGGCTGAGTGCCAACTCTTGGTTTCAGCTCAGGTTGTGATCTCAGGGTCATGAGATGGAGCCCCATGCCAGGCTCTGTGCTCAGCATGGAGTCTGCTAGGAATTCCCTCTTTCTCTCTCCCTCTGCCCTTCCCTCTCATGCTCTCTCTCTCTCTCAAATAAATAAATCTTTAAAAAAGGAAAAAAATCTTATCAAAAAATCCAAATCATTCTATAAAGTGGCTATACTGTATAAATATGTTTAATGTGTCCTTTTTGGTTAGACATTTAAGTTTGATTCAGTTTTCTGAATATTTATAAAGGAAAAATATATAGTTCCTTTAAAAATCCCTGTATTTTCATCAAGCTTTATCTTTTATTTCTCTATATAAATAAAAATATATTTAAAATTTCATCTAGAAGTTGTTAATATAGCTATTAATACAACTTGCTATTTGTATGAGCTGTGTAAGAATATGTCATTAATTACCACTGCCATTAGCCCATATGAATAGCTCCTGTTTAGTTTACTCTGCACTCTTTTCCCCTTGAATTCAATACCAATAAAAGAGACAAAAAGGGGGATCCCTGGGTGGCTCAGTGGTTTGGTGCCTGCCTTCAGCCCAGGGCATGATCCTGGAGTCCCGGGATCAAGTCCCACATCAGGCTCCCTGCATGGAGCCTGCTTCTCCCTCTGCCTGTGTCTCTGCCCCTCTCTCTGTCTGTCTCTCATGAATAAATAAATACAATCTTTTTTAAAAAGAAACAAATAAAAATTTATTCTTTGATTTCAGAAATTCAAAATTCAGTGATTTTAATAGAGTTCTCTGAATTTGAGCTTTCATTTATGAAAAGGAACCATATTTCAGAAATTTCATTTTTATCCTTTGAGATATATTTCAATAAACACAAATCTGATCCCAGGTAAGAACCTTGCTATTGCATTCAAAATAATGAAAACTCCTGCTTCTGATGTAGTTTCATCATCAGGTACTGTTTTCATATAATTGGATCTGTTGAAAGAAATAGAAATATGCACAGAAAATACAGTTTGGAATTAAATGGTGTCAATTCAATGCCTATTTTATTTTTCATAATTACTTGTTCAGTTTTGAACTACAAGTGGAAGCTACACATTCTCTTTCTGTTCCTGGTGTTGTCTTTAAGTTATTAACATGTATACTTCAACAAAATAATCAACGTCTGTATCCTCCCAGACAAGATAAAAGTCCTAGCATGATACAATGTCTCTACTCATCCTTCTTATTCCCTATGATATTATCTGGCACCTTATTATAAGATTTATATAGTAAAACTGAAAAACAACTCACTTACGCAAAAGTATCTTTCCCATATATCTTTGATCATCTTTTTTGTATTCTAATTCTTTTATTTTCATTTCCTTGCTGAAATATAATTGCTGCTCATTTTCATAGGTTTGTAAAAAATCTGAGTTCTTGATGATGTAGGAGTCATCACTTTACTCTTACATTTGAATTAAGGTTAACTGGATATAGAATCTTAGATTAAAAAAGACTCTCTTACCAACACTTTTAATATGTTTCTCCATTAATCTTCCTTGACCTGCATTCTAGTTAATGAAAGACTAATGCTAATTGAATCATGCAATTTGTAGGTTATCTGTTTTCATATCTTTGGTAGCTTAGTTTTGTTTTGTTTTGTTTTTACATTTGATCATGTACAGAAAAGTTCACAAACTATAAATGCACATTTAACTACTTCACACAAAGTATGATACTCTGTGTAGCACTTGTGTAACACCATCCACAAAAAGAAAAGGAAAATTCTTAAAAAATTAAAAAAGAGGGGGGGCACCTTGGTTGCTCAGTAGATTTCTGCCTTTGGCTTGGGTCTTTATCCAGGGTCCTGGGGTAGAGCCCCAAATCGGTTCCCTGCTCGATGGGGAGTCTGCTTCTCCCTCTCCCACATCGCCTGTTTGTACTCTCTCTCTCTCAAATAAATAAATAAAATCTTTTTAAAAAATTTTAAAAAGGAAAATTGCCAGAAACATCACTTATGCCAATCAATCACCAGCAAATTAAGAATAAAAAGAACCGAGCTCCATTTGATAAAGAACACTTACAAAAAAACCTTACAGCAAATATCATAATTAATGGTGAAAGACTGAACACTCTCCCCTAAAGTGGGAACAAAGCAAGGAATCTACTTTCACCACTCTTATTCAACATAGTGCTGGTGTCTAGCCAGTGCAATAAGGCAAGAAAAAAAATAGAAGGCATACAGATCAGAATGGAAGAAATAAAACCACCCTTATTTTAGATGATGTGATTGTTTACATAGAGAATTTCTGGTAGTCTACCAAAAAATGAAAAAAACAAACAAAAAACCTCCCAGAACTTAGAAATATGTTCAGGACATCAGGAACACAAGATTTACTCTCCCAAATCAATCTCACATTTATATACCTAATAATGATGTGTGGAAATTGACACTAAAAACACAATATCATTCACAGTCACTCCAAACTAAATTATATTCTTAGATATACATTTAACAAATAATGTATAAGATCTGCATGATGAAAATGACAAAATGGTGCTGAAAGAAATCAAAGAGATCTAAATAAATATAAGACATGCTGCGTCCATGGACTGAAAGACTTGGCATAGTCAGGATGTCAATGCTAACCAACTTTATCTAGAAATTTCACATAATACCTACCAAAATCTTGCCAAGGTATCGGTAAGCTTATTCTAAAATTTATATGGACAGGAATAGACTCCAGAGCAGCTAATGTAATCAATAAAGAAGAATAAAGTGAAAGGAATTACTGTATCCAGTGTTCAAGATTACAGTATAGTTTCAGTGTTCATGGTAGTGTGAACAGTGTGGAGGGAGACACAGAGAGTAATGACACTGAAATGGAAAACCCAGAAATAGACTTACACAAGAAACCTCAATTAATGTTTAACAGAGATGCAAAAGCAAATTAATGAACAAAGAATAACTTTTTCAAGCAATGGAATTAGTTGAACATCCATAGGCAAAAAATTAACCTCAACCTTAACCTCATACCCCATGTAAAATTAATTCATAGTGGACTGTAACTTTATTTTAAAATGCAAACCTACAAAACTTTCAGAAAAAAATAAGATAAAATCTTTGGGATATAGGACTTGTCAAGATTCTCAGACTTAACCCAAAAAAATACCATTCAAAAAAGGAAAAAAAATCAATAAATTGTACCTCATTAAAATAGAAAACAGCCCATGTGAAGAGGGTGAATAGACAAGCTACAGACTTAGAAAATATTTGCAGTCCACATATCTTACAAAGGACTAGTATCTGGAATATATATGACATATAGGGATCTCTTAAAATACAAAAATAAAACTAATTAGAAAATGCACAAAAGACATGGAGAAATGTTTCACCAAGGATCATGTACAGATGGCAAATAAGATAAAATGATATTCAACATCATATGCCCTCAGCAAAATGCAAATTAAAACTACAATGAGGGACACCTGGGTGGCTCAGCAGTTGAGCATCCACCTTTAGCTTAAATCATGATCCAGGGGTCCTGGGATCCAGTCCCACATCAAGCTCCTTAGGGGGAGCCTGCCTCTGCCTCTGCCTATATCTATGCTTCTCTCTCTGTATCTCTCATGAATAAATAAATAAAATCCTTTAAAAAATGCAATGATATGTTACTGCATACATATCTGAAGAGCTGAAAGAAAAACACAACCCCAAATGCTGGCAGGGATGTGGAAAAGTTGGCTCTCTCATACATTGCTAGTGCGAATATAAAATGGAACAGCTACTCTGGAAAAGTTTGTCAGTTTCTTATAAAACTAAAGTTACAATTGCCATATGAACCAGTAATTGTACTCCTAGGCATTTATCACAGAGAAATGAAAATACCTTTTTACAGAAACCTGTGCATGAATGTCAGTAGCCTTATTTGTAATTGCCATAAACTGAATTCAGTCCACATGTCTTTCAATAAGTAAATGGATAAACTGTTCCACAATACATCAGGGAACATTACTGGGAAAATAAAGAACAATCTATTGATAAATGCAACAACTTGGATGATCTCCAGGGAGTTATGCTTAGTTAAAAAAAAAAAACCCACCCAACCCCAAAGGGTTACCTACTGTATATTTTTCCATTTACATAACAGTTGTTATGAAGAAAAAAATGAAGAAAAAAAATAGAAATGGAGTTCAGATTAATGGTTGCCAGGGAGTTGGGGGAATGAAGTACATGTAGTTATTAAAAGTCAACACAAGAGATCTTTGTGGTATTAGAACTGTTCACTATCTTTATCTTACAGTGAATATACCAACCTATGCAGGTGACAGAATTGTGTAGAACCTGTTAAACACAAACATATGAGTACAGGTAAAACTGGGGAAATCTGAATAAGACTCATAGATTAAGTCAATCTTAATATCTTAGTTGTGGGGCAGCCCAGGTGGCTCAGTGGTTTAGCGCCGCCGTCAGCCCAGGGTGTGATCCTGGAGACCCGGGATCAAGTCCTACGTTGGGCTCCCTGCATGGTGCCTGCTTCTCCCTCTGCCTGTGTCTCTGCCTCTCTCTCTCTGCATCTCTCATGAATGAATAAATAAAATCTTTAAAAATAAAAAAAATATCTTGGTTGTGATATTATAATATAATTTTGCAAAATGTTGCCATTGGAGAAAACTAAGCAAAGTATACAAAGTCTTTCTAAGCATTTTTTCTAGTTGCATGTGATTCTGCAATTATCACAAAAAATTTTCAACTCAAAAAAAAAAAAAAAAAGAAGTAAGATTGGGGCAGAGTAATGAACCCCTCCTGGTAACAGCAACTTATTCCTAAGCAAAAGAGCTCTACCTTATGACAGTGCTAAAACAGGACATTGAGTTAGTCAGCTCTCAGGATGGGAACCATTTGTTACTTTTCAGTCATGATGTACAAACCCCTCAAGATTAAATACCACACACTGAGCCACATTTTACTTTTGGAAAATGTCACTTTGCTCATATGAGCTAACTGTTGAGGATATATAATTATTTTCTCTCCAAGAGACAGTCTAAAGCATGCATGAGGGAAACAGTATAGAATGAACAAATAAGGCAGACACATGGAGAGGTTCATGTGCACTTGATTCTTCCAAGAATCAAATATTTTGTTTGATGATCATCACAGTCAAAGAGGACTTCATTTCCCAAAAGTCCAATTTGATTCTATCAATACCAGTAAAACTGAAATGATGTGAGCACTATTGGACATATTTTCAAATATGTTAAGTCTTTTCATTTTTGTGCCAATTCACAAATGTAATTTGTATTTGGAGTTAAGTAAATGATGTGGTGACATGTGCTGTACTCACAGATCCCTTCAGCAATTGCTTACACTTGAGTCACTTTTAACTTGGTCTTTAGACTCCTCAGTCACTAATCACAGTTTACAGAGGCAAAGATGAGGCTGACCCAGTATCTGCCAACCAGGCAGCAGCTTGGTGGAAGAACAACACTTGAGGTGGACTGCAATCCTGAGTAAGACCCGCTAACCCATTCAGACACCTCAACATAAGTTTTTAAAAATTAGTATTAAGTATAGAGAAAGTTCTAGAAGAATCCATGAAGCAGTAGAAGCCTCAGAAAGAAAAATGAAGACAGGAAATGAAAAGTAATGGACAATGGCAGAAGGAGAATCAATAAAGACTACAGCAGTAGAGCAGTAAGCTGAGCCCTGAGCCACACAATCATGAGCATGGGAGAAGTGAAGGAGAGTGGCAGAAGGGTTATTAGTATGGCCAGTTTCCTTGCTAGATTCCTGAATTGTTATGGAGACAGGAGCTGCCAATGTCTTAGGTCAGATCTTCATAATCTCTTATTTTGGCCACTTTAACAGCCACCTAGTTATACCCCTTCCTTCCATCCAACTTATGTTCCTCAAACTTACCATCAACACAGTCCAAACTCATTAGATTATAGTTCAGTCTGATCATGCCATGTCTCCTGCATATGGCATCTCACTAGCTTCAATAAGAAGCCCAAGAGCTTAACAAGGACATGCCAGGTTCTTCAGTGTGCTTCAAATGTTGGTGGATATAGCAATCTCCTACCCTACACTACTCCTACTACAAAATGAAAATGCCCATTCTAGGGCTTCCTTCTCAGAGATTCTGATTCTGCTGGTAATGGGAAGCCCAAGAATCCACAGGATTATTTCTTTAGAAATATGTTATATTTTTATGCAAATCACTTTGCACATAGTTTGGAAATAGAAAGTATGAACGGATTTTGAAAACTTTGTCTCCCACCCTTGGGTTCAGCCATCTTATTTCCCTCCCTCTTTTGCACTAGTTTTTTGTTTATCCTTCTAGAGATACTTTATGCTCCATTTGTCAATATGAATATGTTATTTTCTTTCATTTACATATTATATAGACTAACCCTAACTTCATGTGCTTTCTACTAATTCATGATTCCAACACTCCGCTCTTCAAATAATTAGACAGTATAGTGGCAAAAAATGACTTTCTGGAAAGATATTAAAATAAAACAAATGACAACAGATGACAAAATAAATACCTTTGAGAGAAGAAAAACTAAAAACACCTTTCATTTTTTAAAAAAGGCATACATCATCTTTCTAAAATCTAAGATAAATATGAGTGTGACTTATAATTCTTTTTTTAATTAGGAAAAATTAACCAAAGGTAATTTATGATTTAATATTGAAACAAAGGCCCCAGAAGCAAGGAGATAAGAAGGACTGATTGCTTATATTTTCCAGCACAAAACACATTACCTGGAACATGATAAGTGTTCAATAAAAATTTTGGTGAAATCACAAAAATATGAAATAATAAAATCATAAATTTCTAAAAAGTTTGATGAAATCATAAATTATGAATTGATAGTGAGGCCCAAGATTTTGATTTAGGAAGGAGACAGATCCAACAATACAGAAATTATGAGAACTTAGTAGCACTCAAAGAAAAATATCATTAGACCTGTTTTGTAATACTGTTTATTAGTTTTCCCATGTGAAAAATTATATATAAAGAATAATGAGACTTAAATTGTGAATCAAATCTCCCTTACAATTCATATAAGACTATATATGTGATTTGAGAATGGTTGCTACTGTGTTAATTTCCCCAGCTTATTCTAATTAATACAATTGCTCATCACCGTAAAGGATAAAATGTAAGCCCAGTCAGTGTTTCTGAGCTTTCTGGTCTGAGATAAGCCAGTGAATCAAATGTGGATCCTTTTCTCCCCTAAATAGGGCAGTTTATTCATGGTCGCCAGACAAAACAGAGAATACTCTGTCCTTTTTATAAAACATTAGTGAAAAGTTGGGAGCAGGGAAAAGCAACTGTACTCTACAGAATATTTATGATTGCACAGATCCAGCCCCTCTTGGGGTTCTAGGATGAATCAGTTTCCTGCCTCACTCTCACCTTCCTAGCTGACCATGGACAGCTCAGTTTTCAAACTCAGAAGGGTCAAAAAGAAATGTCTGCAGTCTATTTCCTTCCTCAGGTTTGTCTAGATCCCTAAATGGATGATGTGATAATAATCATTTCCTTCCAGGAAAAACTTACCTCAACCACAGTCAAGGTCTGACAAGGTCTGGCTCCAGGGCCACATAGGCCAGCACTTCATGTGGCATAGCTGGTCTGCTTTACTCAGGCTTTTATTCAGTATATTTAGGAAACCAGCAGCACAACCTAGGCACTATGAGAAGCTCTGACATTTCCTTTTAGTTCCACCTTACCAAAAGTGCAAAATACCTGAGTCTATTTTCACACAGCAGTCATACATGCAAGCCCCATGGAGAATGACCATGTGTGAGATATCCTAGAAACCCTCATCTCACAGAAAAATTAGATTGGCCAGTGCCAGCCAGACTTGCATCCCACCTCAAGTGTTGACTTTCCAAGGTGCTGTTGCCTGGTTGGCAGACCCTGGCTCAACCCCATCTCTGCCCCAGTAAATTGTGATTAGGGATGCAGAGTCTAAAGGCCAATGTCAAAGCGATTCAAGTGTAAGGAATTACTGAAGGGGTTTGTGGACACAGCAGGCCTTAGCACATCATTTACTCCACTCCATATATAGAGTACACTTATACAATGGCACATACATTAAAAGATTTAATATATTGGAGTATACTGGACTATTTGCTCCACAGCTTCTTACTCACTGAAGCCTGGTATATTTCTCCACCTCCACCAACAGTCATCTCTATGTATTATAGGACATATCACATTTTTCTTGAATCATACTCACTTATGTTTATATCTACTTTACCCACTAGATTGAAGCTTATCAAATGTGTGTATTGTCATTATTCATAGCTCCTAGCAAAGAGGCTTTTACACCGAATCATTTCCATAAATATATGTTGTATGGATTTATCTTACTCATACTCTCAACCCTACCTAAATTTATAAGTGGAAAATAATGAAAGTTAGAAATACTGTTTTCTTTTCCAGCCCAGTGGTGAGACTGCCATAGATTTGCCCATTTAAAGTCTGATATTGCTGGGGTGGGGGTGGGGGCTGGTGATTAGAATCCATAGATGAAAGATTACCAAAGAATGGCACATCAAAAGATCTTTCAGGGTGAGTAGATTGACATTTCTCTCCATAAAATTCATCTGCATAGAAAGAAGTTGTGTTGCTATTTTATCTAATCCAAGTATATCAGTTGCTTATAACTACAGATAACTCATTTGAAACTTAGTGGTTTTAAACAAGAACCATATAGTATCTCTCACAATTATGTGGGTTGGGTACCTAGTTTCTCCATGGGCTATGCCTGAGATCACTCATGCAGTTGCAGGCAGTCAGTGAGGGTCAACTAGGCTGGAATGGCCACAGTGGCCTAACTCACACATCATCATTGGTAATGGCTTTTGGCATGGTGTCTCAGTTCTCCTCCATACTTATTCTTACCACCTGTAGGTCAGGCTGGCTTCATTTCTCAGTGCTCTAAGCACCCCATTCCAAGAGGGTGAAAATGGAAGCCACAAGGTCTCTTAAGGCTCAGCCTCAGAAGTCTTAGAATGCCATATCTGCCACATTCTACTGAATAAAGCAGGTCACATAGTTAATTATGCCACCCAGTTAAAGGCATTGGAGTGGAATCCATATTTGGTGGAATGAGTAACAAAGCCACCTTCTGTGCACACCAGGATTGAAGAAGTGTGTGGCTATTACTAGTCTACCACACAGAGTATCTATATGTTGCATCCACACCACAACCCAGCCGACAGGACATCAGTGCCATATCTTCCACTTTAGGCAGGAACAGCATCAGTCACAGTTCCAGATCCAGTGAGTTCCATGTCCCCTAGCCGCTTTAGGAGTCCCATTTCTCTAGAGTAGAAAAACCAAAGAGTCTCCTGAGGTTCTACTGTAAGTGAGGATAGACCACATGAATCTGGCATTTTTCTCTGCAGGAACAAATTATACTTTAGGACAGATTGCAATCATCCCCCAAAGATGACAGTGGAGACCCCGTCTAGGAGACTTCCCCTCCCATTATCTGGGGGTAAATAAGGAAATCTTCTATCCTGGAATTCAGAAAGATGATAATATGAGAGTGCCTCTAGGTGGATGTAGTTGCTTTTTTCACCTTCCCCCAAATTTTCAATATTTCTTCATAGTGCACAAAACAATCTTTAATGTGATTTTCCAGACCCTTTTCTCACCCATATATCCAGCTCCAACTCAATTTTCCAACTTATTGCTGCCCCCTCTCTTGTGATCCTTTATTCTGCATTAGAGACTTTTCAACATTATTTCCTCTGTGCTGTACTTGTGCCTTCTACTAATTATTATTTTCTTTTCTCATCCCTGTACCAGTAAAAATGTCATGTCCTTGAGCACAGTAGAATAGATTGTGTACTTTTCCAGTATTCACTGCCAGAGTTCATCTCTCTCATCTGTGTCAAGCCCAATTTTCTCTGTGACCACAGAGAAGAAATGGCCTGTTTATTTCCCAGAGCCTTTCTTCCGTTTTCCCCTAACCTCTCTTCTACTCTTTTTCTTTTTGTTCCTATTCTTCAAAAAACATTGACGAGGCTCCACCATATACAAAGCATTGCAAATAGAAAGATCAGCACAGTCCTTCGAAGGATTCACAGTCTGAAGGATGAGGCCAAAAAGTAAAACAGTAGCTCTATCACAAGAAGCTAAATGATGGGGAAATGGGGATCCCTGGGTGGCTCAGTGGTTTGGCGCCTGCCTTCTGCCCAGGCCATGATCCTGGAGTCCCGGGATCGAGTCCCACATCAGGCTCCCTGCACGGAGCCTGCTTTGCTCTTTGCCTGTGTCTCTGCCTCGTGTGTGTGTGTGTGTCTCTCATAAATAAATAAATACAATCATTTTTAAATAAATAAATAAATAAATAAATAAATAAATACCTATGGGACCCCAAAAAAGGGATATCCACTGAGTTTAGGGAAAAGTAGAATCTAATACATTCTATAGTACTTGTACTTTCAGAGTAGAGCAGTATTTTTTTTTTTTAGTAAAAATAAGAATGAAAGACTGATGAAGTCAATCCTTGCCTCCTTCTTTCTGTTACTTTTTAAAAACAGCTTTATATGGTTCACATAAAATAAAATTTTATGACTTAATGTCCTTTGCAAAATCCTTTTATTATGTAAGACATTTGACTTATAGGTTCTTGGAATTAAAACATGGATATCTTTGGGGCAGGGACATTATTCTGCCTCCCACAGTTACCAATTAATATATCATATTTTACATATCAATTCATCATTTGAAGAACTTTTGTATTATTCCTACTTTTTGTATATTACAAGAAATGCTGCCAGGAATATTCTTACACAAGTTTTTGTGTGGACATCTGTTTTCATTTCTCTTGGTTATATATCTAGTAGTAGAAATTCTGGGTCATATGGTAACTCTATGTTTAACATTTAGAATAACTTTCAAACTGTCTTATAGCCTTGACTGTGACAGAGATGTTTAAAATAGTTATCAGACAGGGAATTTAAATAGTTTAAAAACAAATGATTTAAAATAATCATGATTACTTTTGAAAACTCAAATAGACAAGTACAAGAACAGATTAGTAATGTAAGCAGGGAAAGAAAATCTAGGAAAGAATTAAAAAGAAAGGCTAAAATCAAAAATACACTAACAGAAAAGAAAAAACACATTTGATGGGCTAGGCTTATCAGTAGATTGGGTAAGAATAAGGCCAAAGAGAATCAGTGAGCTTGAGATATGCCAAAAGAAATTTCCCAAAATGAAAGCTAAGACAAAAAAAAAATTTTTTTCTGAAGAGTTTAAAAAGGAGAACATAATATCCAAGAACTGTGAGATGGCTTCAAAGGGTGTGAATATTTATAATTAGAATACAGAAGATAATGTAATGTAGAAGAAATATTTGTAGTGGCTAAGAACTTTTCAACAATAATGACAAATGAAAAGCCATAGAACCAAGAAGCACAGAGAACAGAGTGGGACAATTACCTAAGCAAACAAACAAATAGACCTCATGTCCTTACTATAAGAAAAAAAGAGAGAGAGAGAGAATGAGACAGAGACAGAGAGTCCTACCTAGAATTCTACATTCAAATGAATTATTCTTTAAAAATGAGGGAGAAACAAAGACTTTTCTAGACAAATTAAAACCAAGGTAATTCAACAGCAGCAGACATGCTTTGCAAAAAAATGTTGAAATTTCCTCAGCAAGGAAAATGATATAGATCAGAAATTTGAGTCTAGGGCAGCCCGGGTGGCTCAGCGGTTTAGCACTGCCTTCAGCCCAGGGTGTGATCCTGGAGACCCGGGATCGAGTCCCATGTCAGGTTCCCTGCATGGAGCCTGCTTCTCCCTCTGCCTGTGTCTCTGCCTCTCTCTCTCTCTCTCTCTCTCTGTGTCTCTCACGAATAAATAAATAAAAAAATCTAAAAAAAAAAAAAAAAAAAAAAAAAAGAAATTTGAGTCTATATCCAGAAAGGAAGAACACTGACATGAATTAAAGAAATATTTTATTTTTCTTTTCTTTTTTTTAATAAATTTAATTTTTATTGGTGTTCAATTTACCAACATACAGAATAACACCTAGTGCTCATCCCATCAAGTGCCCCCCTCAGGGCCCATAAACCATTCACCCCACCCCCCGCCCACAGCCCCTTCCACCACGCCTAGTTTGTTTCCCAGTTAAGAGTCTTTATGTTCTGTCTCCCTTTCTGATATTTCCCACACATTTCTTCTCCCTTCCCTTATATTCCCTTTCACTATTATTTATCTTCCCCAAATGAATGATAACATACAATGTTTGTCCTTCTCCGATTGACTTACTTCACTCAGCATAATACCCTCCAGTTCCATCCACGTTGAAGCAAATGGTGGGTATTTGTCATTTCTAATGGCTGAGTAATAGTCCATTGTATACATAAACCACATCTTCTTTATCCATTCATCTTTCGATGGACACCGAGGCTCCTTCCACAGTTTGGCTATTGTGGACATTGCTGCTAGAAACATCGGGGTGCAGGTGTCCCGGCGTTTCATTGCATCTGAATCTTTGGGGTAAATCCCCAACAGTGCAATTGCTGGGTCGTAGGGCAGGTCTATTTTTAACTCTTTGAGGAACCTCCACACAGTTTTCCAGAGTGGCTGCACCAGTTCACATTCCCACCAACAGTGTAAGAGGGTTCCCTTTTCTCCGCATCCTCTCCAACATTTGTGGTTTCCTGCCTTGTTAATTTTCCCCATTCTCAGTGGTGTGAGGTGGTATCTCATTGTGGTTTTGATTTGTATTTCCCTGATGGCAAGTGATGCAGAGCATATTCTCATGTGCATGTTGGCCATGTCTATGTCTTATTCTGTGAGATTTTTGTTCATGTCTTTTGCCCATTTCATGATTGGATTGTTTGCTTCTTTGCTGTTGAGTTTAATAAGTCTTTGTAGATCTTGGAAAGTAGCCCTTTATCGGATACGTCATTTGCAAATGTCTTCTCCCATTCTGTAGGTTGTCTTTTAGTTTTGTTGACTGTATCCTTTGCTGTGCAAAAGCTTCTTATCTTGATGAAGTCCCAATAGTTCATATTTGCTTGTTTCTTTTGCCTTCGTGGATGTATCAGGCAAGAAGTTACTGTGACCCAGTTCAAAAAGGGTGTTGCCTGTGTTCTCCTCTAGGATTTTGATGGAATCTTGTCTCACATTTAGATCTTTCATCCATTTTGAGTTTATCTTTGTGTATGGTGCAAGAGAGTGGTCTAGTTTCATTCTTCTGCATGTGGATGTCCAATTTTCCCAGCACCATTTATTGAAGAGACTGTCTTTCTTCCAGTGGATAGTCTTTCTTCCTTTATCAAATATTAGTTGAACATAAAGTTGAGGGTCCACTTCTGGGTTTTCTATTCTGTTCCATTGATCTCCGTGTGTGTTTTTGTGCCAGTACCACACTGTCTTGATGACCACAGCTTTGTAGTACAACCTGAAATCTGGCATTGTGATGCCCCCAGCTATGGTTTTCTTTTTTTAAAAATTCCCCTGACTATTCGGGGTCTTTTCTGATTCCACACAAATCTTAAAATAATTTGTTCTAACTCTCTGGAGAAAGTCCATGGTATTTTGATAGGGATTGCATTAAATGTGTAAATTGCCCTGGGTAACATTGACATTTTCACAATATTAATTCATCCAATCCATGAGCATGGAATATTTTTCCATCTCTTTGTGTCTTCCTCAATTTCTTTCAGAAGTGTTCTATAGTTTTTAGGGTATAGATACTTTACCTCTTTGGTTAGGTTTATTCCTAGGTATCTTATGCTTTTGGGTGCAATTGTAAATGGGATTGACTCCTTAATTTCTCTTTCTTCAATCTCATTGTTAATGTAGAGAAATGCCACTGAATTCTGGGCATTGATTTTGTATCCTGCCACACTACCAAATTGCTGTATGAGTTCTAGCAATCTTGGGGTGGAGGCTTTTGGGTTTTCTATGTAGAGTATCATGTCATCGGTGAAGAGGGAGAGTTTGACTTCTTCTTAGCCCGGCTCCTCGCGGGGCCCCTCCCCCTTGGATGCTTTTTGCTGCTTTATTTCTCCCCGCCCCCCAGGCTTCCTACCTTGATAGAAACAGGAACTCTTCTCACTGCAGCATTCCAGTTGTTCTCTCTTTAAATCTCAGGCCGCATTCATAGATTTTTCAGGATGATCTGAAGGTTATCTAGGTAATTTGGTGGGGACAGGTGATTTGGGGACCCTACTCTTCCGCCATCTTGCCCCTCCTCCAATATTTTATTTTTCTTATTCCTAAATGATTTGAAAGATAACCTCAATTAAATAATAGTAAAATGAGAGTAACATTTGGGTGATTATAGCATATGGATAAATGAAGTGAATGATAGTAATATAAAAGAATTTGGATTTGTCTAATGTTTTTTCACAATTAGAGTGAAGTTAGGGATTTTTTAGAAGAATGTCAATGTGAGGTGACTTGGGTACCTGATATCTACTTGACACCATTGGTGACATCAACCTTGATCACTTGGGTAAGGTGGTTTAATGGTGGGTTTTTCTATGGAAAGTTTCTAATCCCCCCCAACTCCATTATTTGGAATCAAGATACAGTAAAGTTCACAGCCAATGAGGGGGTATTGAGACTCATCTTTTGAAGAAAGAAGTATCTACTATGTCATTTGGAATTCTGTTGTAAGGAAAGTGTATCTCTTGTAGCTGATTTCTATTTCTATCCTATAGCTCTATTCCTTTTAGTTTTCTTTGTTTCTCCTTTACCACCTTCTTTGGGTTTCTTTGAATGATTTTTATGATTCATTTTTAACTCCTCTACTAATTTATTTTTTTAAGATTTTATTTATTTATTTAAGAGACAGTGAGTGAGAGCATGAGTAGGACCAGAGGCAGAGGAAGAGAGACATCGAAAGTATACAATAGTTTTTAATGTATTTATTATGTTTTGTAACCAGCTCCATAGTCTAATTTTTAAATACTTTCATTCTCTCTAAAAGAAAAATTATACTGTCTACTGGTCAGTCCTATCCTCCCTCCTTGGTTCCCTCCACCAGCTCTAGGCAACCACAAATAATTTCTGTCTCTATGGGTTTTCCTGTTGTAGCTATTTCACATAAAAAAGATCATAAAACAGGCAGTGACTTGTGACTGGCTTCTTTCACTTAGCATAAAGCCTTTTGGGTTAATCCAGTTTGCAGCATCTATCAGGACTTTTTTCATTTTCATTGCCAAACACTATTTCATTATTGATATACCACATTCTGTTTAGCTGTTCATCTATTTAGTTTGCTTCCACTTTTTAGCTATTATGAAAAATGCAACTATAAACATTAATGTTTAGGCTTTTGTATTGACATGTGTTTTCCTTTCTCTTGGATAGATATTTAGGATAGTCATTTCTACTTTATATGATAACTCTACGATTTTGAAGTTCTGAAAAACTGTCTCCCAAATTGGGCAGACCAGTTTACAATTCTGTAATTGTAATTCATTAATGCACAAAGGTTTTGATTTCTTCAGATCTTCTCTAGCATTTGCTTTGTCTTTCTTTTTTTCTTAAAAAAGATTTTATTTATTTGAGAGAGAGTACATGAGCAGGGGGAAGGACAAAGGGAGAGGTGAGGAGGAGACTCCCCCCTGAGTGAGAGCCAGACAAAGGCTAAGACCCTGAGATCATGACCTGAGCCAAAGGCAGGCACTTAACTCACTGAGCCACACAGGCATTCCTAGGCCGTCTTTTTTATTTTAGCCATACTAGAGGATGTGAAATGGTATGTCATTATGGTTTTGATTAATACTTCCTCAATTAGTAGTGATATTGAACATCACTTTATGCTTATTACCCATTTATGTATAGTTTTGGACAAATGTCTAATGAAAGAAATCCTTTACCTATTTTTTATTTGGGTTTGTATCTTTCCTTTATTGAATTGTAAGCATTCTTTGTATATTATGAATATAAATCCCTCTATAAATATATTGATTGGCATATTTCTCCTAGTCTGTGGGTTTTCTTTTCTACTTCCTGATGATATTCTTTAAAGCACAACAGTTTCATTTATGTCTTGAGGTTTGTATCTAAAATATCATTGAACACTACATCTGAAACTAAGTATGTACTAAATGTTGACTAATTGAATTTAAATTAAAAAAATAAATCAAAAAATATCTTTTGGGGGGAGGGCAAGATGGCAGAGGAGTAGGTGCCTCAACTCACCTGGCCCCACCAACTTACCTAGAAAACTTTCAAACCATCTGAAACCTATGAATTCGACCTGAGATTTAAAGAGAAAAAAAAAAGAAAAGAAAAAAAAAAAAAAGAGAGAAAACAGTTGGAACACTACAGAAAGAAGAGTTTTTGCTTCTAACAAGGTAGGAAGGCAAAAACATAAAATAAAAAAGAATCCAGTGGGGGAAGGGGCCCCACGAGAAGCTGGGCTAAAGTCACAGTGAGAGCCTCAGGAACAGGAAAGCCCAGCCCCGGAGAAGGAGAAACTTTAAAAATCCAAACCAGGGGATCCCTAGTGGCTGGGCGGTTTGGCGCCTGCCTTTGGCCTGGGGTGCGATCCTGGAGGCCCTGGATCGAGTCCCGCGTGGGGCTCCCGGTGTGGAGCCTGCTTCTCCCTCCTCCTCCTCTCTCTCTCTCTCTCCCTATCATGAATCAATCAATCAATCTTAAAAAAAAAATCCAAACCGGATTCTTGCCAGACAGAAAGGCGCTTAGCAGGGAAATCGGGCAGAATTGCAAGAGGGATTAGTGGAGCCTCCACTCCAGTCTCCCTCCAGGCTTCCGGGGTCACTAACAGAGGAAGCCGCCCAGGGAGAGCGCGCCACCCCCCGTGGGCCGAGCTCGGGGAAGGGCTGGAGTGCACGTCCAGTGGGACCTTGGGAGAAGCTCAGGTGGAGGCTCCGGGAGGAGGGAGCTGTGCCCTCCCGCCTTCAGGGGCCAGGGCCCCAGGAGCGTGATTCCAGCAGTGCAGGTCCCGGATCCCAGAGCCACGGGGACACAGCCCAGGACCCTGCTCTCCCCCTGGGACAGGCAGAGGCTGGGAGGGCACAGGACAGCGAGGACGCTCCTGCCACCGGGCGCCCCCGAGCTATGCAGATCAGCACCCCTGTGGCCCCCGGAGCATCCAGGCCAGTGTGGACTGGGAGACTGTGGTAGTTAATTTGGGAGCTGGCTACAGAGCTGGAGACCTGGCCGCTGCCAGTGTTGTTGTTCCTCGTTGTGTCACCTTGTGCCTGGGAGGGACGAGGCCACCAGGGAATAGAGGCCTCACAGGGTAAACAGTTGTGACTGAGCCCAGCACCTGGCAGGGGGCGGGGCATATCCCCCAGGTACACACACCTGAAATTAGAACAGCAGGCCCCTCCCCCAGATGACCAGCAGGAAGGACAGGAGAACAGCAAGTTCTTGACAGAGCAGTGCTGGGAATCTCCAGGGGAAGTCAAGGGATTTCCAGTATATAGCATCAGAGGGTACCACTCCTGTTTTTTATTTCTTTTTTCCAGTACAACTCGTTTTTATATCAGACTGTATATTTCCACTTTTTTTTCTCTTTTCCCACTTTAACTACAATATTTTACCACCTCTTCATTTTTAAGATTCCTCCTTTTTGACTTTCACGTTTCTACAATTACAGGTCCTAGATATATCTTCCACTTCTAGGTTCCCTTCAATATGCTCAATTTAATTTTGGGAGATACACAAGATATGGGTTTTTGTTTTGTGTTTTTTGTTTTCTCTGCCTCATTTTGTTTTACAATGATGGAAGTTAATACCTTTTAAAACATGACCAGTATGCACCCAGAACCAAGTGGTATACCATACTGGTTCATTCTGTGAGATTACTCATTCCAATCTGCCCCCGTCTTTTATCCCATTTATGTTTTGGTGATCAATGTTGGGGCCCTCTACAAGTATTTCTGGTTTATATAAATTTGGGACTGACAATCGGAGAAGGACAAACATTATATGGTCTCATTCATTTGGGGAATATAAAAAATAGGGAAAGGGAATAAAGGGGAAAGGAGAAAAAAATAAGTGGGAAATATCTGAAAGGGAGACAGAACATGAGAGACTCCTAACTCTGGGAAATGAACTAGGGGTGGTGGAAAGGGAGGTGGGTGGGGGGGTGACTAGGTGACGGGCACTGAGGGGGGCACTTGATGGGATGAGCACTGGGTGTTATTCTATATGTTGGCAAATTGAACACCAATAAAAAATAAATTAATAAAAAGAAATCTGGAACTGAGCATCTTCTAACATACAGAACTTAATATAGTCAGAAATAAGAGGATCACGTTCTAGGAAACCTCAGGTAGACTACATTCGCCCTCCACTACAACTTTGTCACTACCACCGTCTCCCAGTTCCCACCCACTTTTTATCTTTTCCTTCATTTCTTTTTCTATTTTTTTAAATTTTGTTCTTTAGGATACCTGGCCTTTTATTTTTTTACTACTTTGTTTTAAAATTTGTTTTTCACTTTAGTGGTCCTTTTGTTTTATTACGTTCTGATCTTTGTTTTCAATTTCTGGCCTCTGACCTAGGCAGAAAAATCTAGGGTGAAATTTACTTAAATCATAGTTGATATTCTTGACGCAGCCTACTCACACAGGCACTCTGCACTGAGTAAAATGACTAGAAAGAACTCATCACAAAAGAAAGAATCAGAAACAGTACTCTCTCCCACAGAGTTACAGAATTTGGATTACAATTTAATGTCAGAAAGCCAATTCAGAGGCACAATTATAAAGCTACTGGTGGCTCTGGAAAAAAGCATAAAGGAATTAGGAGACTTCATGACTGCAAACTTTATATCCAATTAGGCTGAAATTAAAAATCGATTAAATGAGATGCAATCCAAACTGTAGATCCTAATGACGAGGGTTAATGAGGTAGAAAAAAGAGTGAGTGACATAGAAGACAAGTTGATGGCAAGGAAAGAAGCTTAGGAGAAAAGAGAAAAACAACTAAAAGACCATGAAGAAAGGTTAAGGGAAATAAATGACAGCCTCAGAAAGAAAAATCTAAATATAATTGGGGTACCAGAGGGTGTCAAGAGGGCCAGAGGGCCAGAAAGCATGTTTGAACAAATCATAGCTGAGAACTTCCCAAATTTGGGGAGGGAAACAGGCATTCAGATCCAAGAGATAGAGAGGTCCCCCCTAAAATAAATAAAAACCATTCAACACCTCAACATTTAATAGTGAGACTTGCAAATTCCAAAGGTAAAGAGAAAATCCTTAAAGCAGCAAAAGACAAGAGATCTCTAACTTATATGGGGAGAAATATTAATTTAACAGCAGACCTCTCCACAGAGACCTGGCAGGCCAGAAAGAGCTGGCAGGATATAGTCAGAGTCCTAAATGAGAATAATATGGAGGCAAGAATGCTTTATCCAGCAAGGTTCACATTCAGAATAGAAGGAGAGATAAAGAGCTTCCAAGATAGGCAGAAATTGAAAGAATATGTGACCACCAAACCAGCTCTGCAAGAGATATTAAGGGGGACTGTAAAAGAAAGAGGAAGCCCAAAGAAAATATCCACAAAAACAGGGACTGAATAGGTATTATGATGACACTAAAGTCATATGTTTCAATAGTAATTCTCAAAGTGAATGGCCTAAATGATCCCATCAAAAGACACAGGGGTTCAGACAGGATTAGAAAAGCAAGACCCATCTATTTGCTGTCTACAAGAGACTCATTTTAGACGTAAGGACACCTCCAGCCTGATAATGAAAGGTTGTAGAAACATTTACCATTATGGTCCTCAAAAGAAAGCTGGGGCGGGGGGAGCAATCCTCATATCAGAAAAAAGTTTATCCCAAAGACTGTAGTAAGAGATGAAGAGAGACACTATATAATACTTAAAGGATCTATCCAAAAAGAGGAGTTAACAATCATGAATATTTATGCCCCTAATATGGGAGCACCAAGTATATCAATCAATTACTAACCAAAGTAAAGACATACTTAGATAATAATACACCAATACTGGGGGGCTTCAACACCACATTTTCTGTAATGACAGATTTTCTAAGCACAACACCTCCAAAGAAACAAGAGCTTTAAATGATACCCTGGACCAGAGGGATTTCACAGATATTTACAGAACTTTACATCCAAATGGAACTGAATACACATTCTTCTCAAGTGCACATGGAACTTTCTGCAGAATAGATCACATAATGGGTCACAAATCAGGTCTCAACGAATAACAAAAGAATGGGATTCTCTCCTGCATATTTTCAGACTATTATGCTCTGAAACTTGAACTCAGTCACAAGAGAAAATCAGAAGAAACTCAAACACGTGGAGGTTAAAGAGCATCCTGCTAAGAGATGAATGGGTCAACTATGAAATTGGAGAAGCATTAAAACGATTCATGGAAGCTAATGAAAATGAAGATACAACCATTCAAAATCTTTGTGATTCAGCAAAAGGAGTCCTGAGAGGGAAATACTTCACAATACAAGCGTCCCTCAAAAAATTGGAAAAAACTCAAATACACAAACTAACCTCGAACCTAAAGAAACTGGAGTAAGAATAGCAAAAAAAACCTACACCAAGCAGAAGAAGAGTTAATAAAGATTCAAGCAGAACTCAATGAAATAGAGGCCAGAAGAACTGTAGAACAGATCAACAAACCCAGAAGTTGGTCCTTGGAAAGAATTAATAATATAGATAAACCATTAGCCAGCCTTATTAAAAACAAGAGAAAAGATTCTAATTAATAAAATCATGAATGAAAAAGGACAGATCACAACCAATACAAAGGAAATACAAACAATTTCAAAAACATCATATGAGCAGCTATACGCCAATAAATTAGGCAATCTAGAAGAAATGGACGTCTTTCTAGAAAAACACAAACTACCAAAACTGGAACAGGAAGAAATCGAATCCCTGAACAGGCCAACAACAAGGGAGGAAATTGAAGCAGTCATCAAAAACGTCCCAAGACACAAAAGTCCAGAGCCAGAGGGCTTCCCAGGGGAATTCTGTCAAATGTTTAAAGAAGAAATCATACCAATCCTACTAAAGCTGTTCCGAAGGATAGAAGGGCATGGAATACTTCCAAACTCGTTCTATGAGGCCAGCATCACCTTAATTCCAAAACCAGACAAAGACCCCACCAAAAAGGAGAATTATAGACCAATATCCTTGATGAAAATTGATGCAAAAATTCTCAACAAGATACTAGCCAATAGAATACAACAGTACATTAAGAGGATTATTCACCATGACCAAGTGGGATTTATCCCCAGGATGCAAGGCTGGTTCAACACTCGTAAAGCAATCAATGTGATTGATCATATCAGCAAGAGAAAAACCAAGAACCATATGATCCTCTCAAGAGATGCAGAGAAAGCATTTGACAAAATACAGCATCCATTCCTGATCAAAACTCTTCAGAGTGTAGGGATAGAGGGAACATTCCTCAGCACTTATTAGCCATCTATGAAAAGCCCACAGCAAATATCATTCTTAATGGGGAAGCACTGGGAGCCTTTCTCCTAAGATCAGGAACAAGACAGGGATGTCCACTCTCACCACTGCTATATAGCATAGTACTAGAAGTCCTAGCCTCAGCAATCAGGCAACAAAAAGAAGTAAAAGGCATTCAAACTGGGAAAGAAGAAGTCAAACTCTCCCTCTTTGCAGATGACATGATACTATACATAGAAAACCCAAAAGACTCCATCCCAAGATTGCTAGAACTCATAGAGCAATTTGGCAGTGTGGCAGGATACAAAATCAATGCCCAGAAGTCAGTGGCATTTCTATACACTAACAATGAGACTGAAGAAAGAGAAATTAAGGAGTCAATCCCATTTACAATTGCACCAGAAAGCATAAGATACCTAGGAAGAAGCCTAACCAAAGAGGTAAAGGATCTATTCCCTAAAAACTATAGAACACTTCTGAAAGAAATTGAGGAAGACACAAAGTGATGGAAAAATATTCCATGCTCATGGATTAGAAGAATTAGTACTATGAAAATGTCAATGTTACCCAGAGCAATTTACACATTTAATGCAATCTCTATCAAAATAATATGGACTTTCTTCAGAGAGGTGGAACAAATAATCCTAAGATTTGTGTGGAATCAGAAAAGACCCCGAGTAACCAGGGGAATACTGAAAAAGAAAACCAGAGCCTGGGGCATCACATGCTGGATTTCAAGTTGTATTACAAAGCTGTGATCTTCAAGACAGTGTGGTACTGGCACAAAAACAGACACATAGATCAATGGAACAGAATAGAGAATCCAGAAATGGGGTCTATGGTCAACTAATATTCAACAAAGCAGGAAGGACTATCCACTGGAAAAAGAACAGACTCTCCAATAAATGGTGCTGGGAAATTGGACAGCCACATGCAGAAGATTGAAACTAGACCATTCTCTTACACAATACACCAAGATAAACTCTAAATGGATGAAAGTTCTAAATGTGAGACAAAAATCCATCAAAATTCTAAAGGAGAAGACAGGCAACACCCTTTTTGAATTGGGCACAGCAACTTCTTGCAAGATACATCTATGAAGGCAAGGGAAACTAAAGCAAAAATGAATTGGGACTTCATCAAGATAAAAGCTTCTGCACAGCAAAAGAAATAGTCAACAGACTAAAAGACAACCTATAGAATGGGAGAAGTTATTTGCCAATGACCTATCAGATAAAGGGCTATTATCCAAGATCTATAAAGAACTTCTTAAACTCAACAGCAAAGAAACAAACAATCGAATCATGAAATGGGCAAAAGACATGAACAGAAATTTCACCAAAGAAGACATACACATGGCCAACAAGGACATGAGAGAATACTCCACATCACTTGCCATCAGGGAAATACAAACCAAAACCACAATGAGATACCACCTCGCACAAGTGAGACTGGGAAAATTCACAAGAAAGGAGAACCTCTTGCACTGTTTTTGGGAATGTGGACTGGTGCAGCCACTCTGAAAAACTGTATGGAGGTTCCTCAAAGAGTTAAAAATAGAGCTACTCCATGACCCAGCAATTGCACTGCTGGAGATTTACTCCAAAGATACAGATGTAGTGAAGGACTGAGACACCTTCACCGGAACTATTATAATAGCAATGTCCACAGTAGCCCAACTGTGGAAGAAGCCTCCATTGACAGATCTGTCCATTGACAGATGAATGGATAAAAAATATGTGGTCTAATGTATACAATAGAATATTCCTCAGCCATCAGAAACGATGAATACTCACCATTTGCTTCACCGTGGATGGAACTGGAGGGTATTATGCTGAATGAAATAAGTCAATCAGAGAAGGACAAACATTATATGGTCTCATTCATATGGGGAATACAAAATATTGTGAAAGGGATTAAATGGGAAAGGAAATAAAATGAGTGGCAAATATCAGAGACGGTGACAGAACATGAGAGACTCCTAACTCTGGGAAGTGAACAAGGGGTAGTGGAAGGGGAGGTTGGCAGGGGGTTGGGGTGACTGGGTGACAGGCACTGAGGGGGGCACTTGACGAGATGAGCACTGGGTGTTATACTATATGTTGACAAATCAAACTCAAATAAAAAATATACAAAAAGGAAAAAAAAAAGAAAGATCTCTGCAGCATGGTGCTAAACCTGGTGGAGGAGGGGTCCTCCTCTCTACTAGCTATCGCACACAGATATTCTGTATATAGTAAGAGTTGTGTATGGTGGGAGGTGAAGTTGAGAGGGAGAAAGGCACAGGTGCCATCATATAACTTCTGCCAAACCACTCAATTATGGATATTCTGCATCCTGGGCAGAGAAAATGGGATGGATCAATGTTCACTGTTTGCTGAATAAACCTGGAATAGATCTGTGTTAAGAAGCTGGGAGAGACTACAACTTCCAAGACCATTGGACCAACTATCCTGTAACACACAGCTTTGAGGGAAAAGGGGACTCTGTTCTTTACCAGTTGCCCCTTCCAGATCCTCCTTCATGGCAGGAGTTGAAAGTGGGGAAACATGCACCACCCAGATGCTGGTTTTTATTTAATATAGGCCTTTCTTAGTGTGGAGCTGTGAAAAAAATGGTATATGCTAACGTTCAATACTGTAAAATCACCTACAGTAGCTTTTATACCCCAGGCAGCTGAGTGGATAGAGCTGTTGCTCAGCTAGTGAGGCCGCTGGAGCAGTTGTCCCACACGACAGAGCTGAGGGGAATGAGTACAGGCACTCGCTCATGTCATAGCGTCTCACTCACTGTTCTTGCTGAGCCTCCATAGATTTCATTGAGTAAATGGTTCTCAATTTGTTGTAGGCCCTTTGGCCAATTTCCAAAGATTGAATAATTATCTTTTGGGCAGTCCCGGTGGCGCAGCTGTTTAGCGCCGCCTGCAGCCCAGGGTGTGATCCTGGAGACCCAGGATCAAGTCCCACATCAGCAGCCTGCTTCTCTCTCTGCCTGTGTCTCAACCTCTCTGTGTGTGTGTGTGTGTGTGTCTCTCATGAATAAATAAATAAAATCTTTAAAAAAAATTATCTTTGCTAATTTAGCAACTTAATATATGTCTCTCCAGGGGAGAGGTTTCCTTATGCCCCTCATACCACTATTGTGGACTATATTTTGTTTTCACCAAGATTTTTTTTTTAAAGATTTATTTATTTATTTATCATAGACAGAGAGAGAGAGAGGCAGAGACACAGGCAGAGGGAGAATCAGGCTCCATGCCGGGAGCCTGACGTCGGACTCGATCCGGGGACTCCAGGATCGCGCCCTAGGACAAAGGCAGGCACTAAACCGCTGAGCCACCCAGGGATTCCCTCATCAAGATTCTCTAAAATATCTTTTAATAAACTAAGCTTTATAAAAGCCAGCCGCATTTGCAAGAGCATTTTTAATGTTACTGTAAAAAGCCTTTATCTCATTCATCAGGGCCACTGATTCTATTTCCTAAATTGTTAAGATTTCTTCAACCCAACACACAACACATTCTCTCAATATTTGTAAACTCTTGTGCCATATTCCCTGTGTAATTTGAGTCTTTTCCAGCTCCAGCTGTGGTTCCTCTCCACTTAGGGTGTAATTATTTGCAGAGCCAATCATGCCCTGCCAGCACTCCTTTTATACAGGCTGATATTATGTGAGTAAAACTAACTTTTATTTTATTTTTCTCACAGTGCAGCATTGGAACCTTTAAATTTTTCTACCAGCTATATTTATGCCTTCCCCCCACCCCACATCTACTTTTAAGATAGCAAATCTACATTTTTAAAATCTTTATTGTTATTATTTTTGGTAGGGTTTAGCATAATCCCCAAAAGATATTTTTCACTGACCAAAAAAAATTTAAGTTGTTTGGATACAAAAATTTATTTCTTCGGTCATTCCATTTCTCAGTGTATTAGTTTGCTAGGACTGCTGAAAAAAAAAAAAAAAGGCATCACAAACTGGCTTAAAAGACAGAAATATATTGTCTTACAGTTATGCAATTTGGAAGTCCTAGATCAAGGTGTCAGCAGGATTGGTTCCTTCTGAGGGCCATGACAGAGAATATGCTTCATGCCTCTCCTAGCTCCCAGTGGTTAGCTAGAAATCTTTGGCATTATGTAGCTTATAGAAGCATATCCCAATATCAGCCTTCATTTCACATGATATTGTCTCTGTTTGCTATCTGTATTCAAATTTTCCCATTTTATACAGATACCGGTATATTACATTAGGGGCCCACCCTAGTCCAGTATGACCTCCTCTTAACCAATTGCATCTGCAACAATCCTTTTTCCAAATAAGACAACATTCTTAGGTAATAGGGCTTGAGACTTCAACATATGAATCTGGGAGGGGCAGGGGAGGTGCAGGGGATGACAAAATTCAACCCCATAACACTCAGCAACTGAATTCATGTATATTTTTAACTTAGTTTATATTCCTTTGGAGGCTACTAACTTACTTAATATCAGTAAAGAAACTAAATGTAAGAAAACAGAAGCAACAAAAACAGTGTTGGGAAGATCCCCTCTGAACACATTAGAGAAATTTAAATAGAACACACCAAGTTCAGCTTTGAATTATGATTATCTATCTTGTATATCCTTGAGATCTATGCATTCATGTGGGAATTGAGAAGGAGCCATGTTTTACCAGAGGCATCATTCACTTTGTACCAGAGCCAACCCTGAACACATATAGAGAACTTACACAGTTTACAAGAATAGCGACCTCATTAACCAACCATAAAATTGCTAAATTCTTACTTCTCATTGTTAATGTGTTCAGGAAACCCACTTAGGTTTGTTAACTATCAAGTGAGCTTACATTGATAAATTGATCATATAACTGCTAAATATCTTCTTTTCCATTCCTCTTTGTCTTCTTTATTTTTTAAAAAGATTTTTTAAATTAATTAATGTATTTGAGAGAGACAGAGCACAAACTGTGGCTGGAGGGGAAAGGGAGAGAGGGAAAAGCAGAGCAAGGAGCCTGACGTAGGGCCCTATCTCAGGACCTGGGGATCATGACCTGAGCCAAAGGCAGATACTTAACCAACTGACCCACCCAAGTACTGCTCACCTTTGTCTTCTATTTTTTTTTTAAAGATTTTATTTACTTATTTTAGAGAGATAGCACAGAGGAAGAGTGAGAGGGAGAAGCAGACTCCCCGCTGAGCAGAGAGCCTGAGGTGGGGCTCCATCTTAAGAACTCTGAGATCATGATCTGAGCTGAAGGCAACTGCTTAACCTACTGAGCCACCCAGGTGCCCCTTGTCTTCTCTAAATATAAACACATTCTCTGGTTTCTAGAGATAGAGAAAATACACCTCCCTTTATTTCCTCCTCAGATATGAAACCTGGTGAGAATACAAGGACGATTTGACAACTCTAGAAAATGAACACAAAACAAGTAGGCAGACCTGGGAAGAAAACAAGAATCTTTTTTTTTTTTAAAGATTTTATTTATTTATTCATGAGAGACACAGAGACAGAGAGGCAGAGACATAGGCAGAGGGAGAAGTAGGCTCCATGCAGGGAGCCCAATGTGGGACTCCATCTGGGGCTCCAGGATGATGCCCTGAGCCAAAGGCAGATGTTTAACCACTGAGCCACCTAGGCATCCCAGAATACAAGAATCTGAAGTACCATGAAAAACAGTAAACTTAACAATTTTTGGTTCTAGTATCCCTAGCCTGAACTCAATACAGGCCAAAACTTGGAAGTAAGCACTATGGTATAGATATAGTGATATACAGAAAAAATCCTCTAATTTTGGATGAAGGGGTAGAAAAGGGACCTTTAAAATTCAGAGACAATGAAGAGGATGGTTCTTTCTCCTTTTCTTGATTATCTCACACTCCAGTGCCTAAATGGTCCTATAGTGGTTTCTCACTGTACCAGTGGTGAAGTTAAGAAGTACAAAAACTGTAGTGAAAGAGACCCTTCACTGGGTGAAAATGTGGTGCCAATAGTGTGGGATCATGACGTTTTTTTCTGTCTTCCTTCCACTTAGCCTGAATGTGTCATAACCAAAGAAGTGGATAGTTTGACCAAAGGACCAAAACAGAGAGTTTAGTGAAGCAGAAAGTACTGGAAAGATAATGGAGATGGAAGAGCTCAGGAAAATGGCCCCATAAAATTATTTTGAATTCTCTGGCCCACCCAAGACTTGGGTATATAGGAATCTGATGGTAATTTGTATACCAAAGAATCTTTACCCAGGTCCCAACACTATCCAGGTCCCAATACAGGAAAGAGTTGAAAAGTACTGTAAAGGCTTTGAAAACTGAACTGACATTTGAAAATCCCACCAAAGGCAAAATATAAAACAAAAAATAAGACCCAAAATGTTGGAGGAGTGGCAAGATGGCGAAAGAGTAGGGTCCCCAAGTCACCTGCCCCCACCAAATTACCTAGATAACTTTGAAATCATCCTGAAACCCTACGAATTTGGCCTGAGATTTAAAGGGAGAACAGCTGGAATGCTACAGTGAGAAGAGTTCCCGCTTCTATCAAGGTAGGAAGACGGGGCGGGGGGGGGGGGGGGGATATAAAGAAAGAAAAATCATCCAAGGGGGAGGGGCCCTTCAAGGAGCCGGGCTAAGGCTGCGGGGCGAGTGTCCCCAGGACAGGAAAGCCCAGGCCCGGAGACGCAGGAGCTTCACCAATCTTCCCGGACGGAAAGGTGTTCCCAGGGAGCTCCGGCAGGATCCCAGGAGGGACAGGGATGCCCTCAGGCTCCCAGGGGCATTAACAGACACCTGCGCCCCGGGGGAGAGCGCCACACACGTTGGCCGAGCTCCCTAAAGGGCTGCAGCACCCACCCGGCTGGGCCCGGGAGCAGCTCAGAGGGGCTCGGGCGGTGGCTCCGCGGAGGAGGCTGCGGGGCTCGGGGAGCGCGATTCCAGCAGCGCAGGCCCTGGAACCCAGGGCGCCGAAGGACACTGTCCAGGATCCGGCACTCCCTCCAGGATAGGCAGAGGCCGGGAGGACACAGGACAGCGAGGATGCTCCTGCCGCCGGCTGCCCGAGCTGTGCAGATCAGCGGCCCCTGCCCCCGGAGCATCCAGGCTCCTGCAGACTTGGAGATGTGGTAGTTACTGTAGGAGCTGACTCCTGGGCTGGAGAGCTGGTCGCTGCCACTGCTGTCCTTCATCCTGGAGCCTCACAGGATAAACATCTCCCACTGAGCTTCACACTGGCCTCACAGGATAAACAGGATAAACAACTTTCACTGAGCCCTGCACCAGGCATGAGGCTGAGCACCTCCGCCAGGTGCTCCCAACTGAAAATCAACACAGCAGGCCTCTCCCCCAGAAGACCAGCTAGAAGGACAGGGGAAAAACAAGTTATTGACCAAAGAGCACTGTAAAGTTCTAGAGGAAGTCGAGGGATTTACAGTATATAGAATCACAGGATACTCCCCCTTCTTTTTTGTTTTCTGTTTGCTTCCGCCACCTCTTTTTTCTCTTCTTTTTCTTCTTTTTCTTCTTTTTTTTTTCTTTTTCTTTTCTTTTTTCTCTTCTTTTTCTCCTTTTCCCAGTACGACTTGTTTTTGGCCACTCTGCAATAAGCAAAATGACTAGAAGGAAAAACTTACCTCAAAAGAAAGACTCAGAAACAATCCTCTCTCCCACAGAGTTACAAAATTTGGATTACAATTCAATGCCAGAAAGTCAATTCAGAAGCACAATTATAAAGCCACAGGTGGCTTTAGAAAAAAGCATAAAGGATTCAAGAGGCTTCATGACTGCAGAATTTAGATCTAATCGGGCCAAAATTAAAAATCAATTAAATGAGATGCAATCCAAACTGGGGTCCTAACGACGAGGGTTAATGAGGTAGACAAACGAGTGAGTGACATAGAAGACAGGTTGATGACAAAGAGGGAAACTGAGGAAAAAAGAGAAAAACAATTAAAAGATCATGAAGATAGGTTAAGGGAAATAAATGAAAGCCTCAGAAAGAAAAATCTACCTTTAATTGGGGTTACCGAGAGCACTGAAAAGGACAGAGGTCCACAGTATGTATTCAAACAAATCATAGCAGAAAACTTTCCTAATCTGGGAAGGGAAACAGGCATTCAGATCCAGGAAATAGAGAGATCCCTCCCCCCCAAATCAATAAAAACTGCTCAACACCTCGGCATTTAATAGTGAAGCTTGCAAATCCCAAAGATAAAGAGAAAAATCCTTAAAGCAGCAAGAGAAAAGAACTTCTCCCCTAACTTATATGGGGAGAAATATTAGATTAACAGCAGACCTCTCCACAGAGACCTGGCAGGCCAGAAAGGGCTGGCAGGATATATTCAGGGTCCTGAATGAGAAGAACCTGCAGCCAAGAATACTGTATCCAGCAAGGCTCTCATTCAGAATAGGAGAGATAAAGAGCTTCCAAGATAGGCAGAAACTGAAGTAATATGTGACCACCAAACCAGTTCTCCAAGAAATATTAAGAGAGACTCTGTAAAAGAAAGAGGAAGTCCAAGGGAACAATCCACAAAAACAGGGACTGAATAGGTATCATGATGACACTCAATTCACATTTTTCAATAGGAACTCTGAACGTGAATGGACTTAATGACCCCATCGAAAGGTGCAGGGTTTCAGACCGGAAAAAAAAAAAGCAAGACCCATCTATTTGCTGTCTACAAGGGACTCATTTTAGACATAAGGACACCTTCAGCCTGAAAATAAAAGGTTGGAGAACCATTTACCATTCAAATGGTCCTTAAAAGAAAGCAGGAGTAGCCATCCTTATATCAGTTAAACTAAAGTTTATTCCGAAGACTGTAGTAAAAGATGAAGAGGGACACTAAATCATACTTAAAGGATCTATCCAACAAGAGGACTTAACAATCATCAATATTTATGCCCCAAAGAAACTCGTTCTATGAGGCCAGCATCACCTTAATTCCAAAATCAAAGACGCCACCAAAAAGGAGAATTATAGACCAATATCCCTGATGAACATGGATGCAAAAATTCTCAACAAGATACTAGCCAATAGTGTATCAATCAATTAATAACCAAAGTTAAGACATAGATAATAATACACTTTTACTTGGTGACTTCAATCTAGCGCTATCTACAATCAACAGGTCTTCTAAGCACAACATCTCCAAAGAAATAAGAGCTTTAAACGATACACTGGACCAGGTGGATTTCACAGATATTTACAGAACTTTACAACCAAACACAACTGAATACACATTCTTCTCAAGTGCACATGGAACTTTCTCCAGAATAGACCACATACTGGGTCACAAATCAGGTCTTAACTGATAACAAAATATTGGGATCGTCCCCTGCATATTTTCAGACCACAATGTTTGAAATTAGAACTAAATCACAAGAAGAAGTTTGGTTGGATTTCAAGCACGTGGAGGATAAGGACCATCCTGAAGATGAAAAGGTCAACCAGGAAATTAGAGAAGAAAAAAGATTCATGGAAACTAATGAGAATGAAGATACATCTGTTCAAAATCTTTGGGATACAGCAAAAACAGTCCTGAGGGGGAAATACATCGCAATACAAGCATTCGTCCAAAAACTGGGAAGAACTCAAATACAAAACCTAACCTTGCACCTATTGGAGCTGGAGAAAAAACAGCAAATAAAACCTACACCTAGCAGAAGAAGAGAGTTAATAAAGATTCGAGCAGAACTCAAAGAAATAGAGACCAGAAGAACTGTGGAACAGATCAAAATAACCTGGAGTTGGTTCTTTGCAAGAATTAATAAGATAGATAAACCATTAGCCAGCCTTATTAAAAAGAAGAGAGAGAAGACTCAAATTAATAAAATCATGAATGAGAAGGGAGAGATCACCACCAACACGAAGGATATACAAACGATTTTAAAAACTTATTATGAACAGCTATATCAGCTATATGCCAATAAATTAGGTAATCTAGAAGAAGTGGACGCATTTCTGGAAAACCACAAACTAGCAAAACTGGAACAGGAAGAAATAGAAACCCTGAATAGGCCAAAACCAGGGAGAAAATTAAAGCAGTCATCAAAAACCTCCCAAGATATAAAAGTCCAGGGCCAGATAGCTTCCCAGGGGAATTCTGTCAAACGTTTAAAGAAGAAACCATACCTATTCTACTAAAGCTCTTCAGAAAGATAGAAAGAGATGGAAGACTTCCAAACTAGTTCTATGAGGCCAGCATCACCTTAATTCCAAAATCAAACAAAGACCCCACCAAAAAGGAGAATTATAGACCAATATCCCTGATGAACATGGATGCAAAAATTCTCAACAAGATACTAGCCAATAGGATCCAACAATACATTAAGAAGATTATTCACCATGACCAAGTGGGATTTATCCCCCCATGATCCTCTCAATAGATGCAGAGAAAGCATTTGACAAAATACAGCATCCATTCCTGATCAAAACTCTTCAGAGTGTAGGGATACGGGGAACATTCCTCAGCATCTTATTAGCCATCTATGAAAAGCCCTCAGAAAATATCATTCTCAATGGGGAAACGCTGGGAGGCTTTCCCCTAAGATCAGGAACAAGACAGGGATGTCCACTCTCACCACTGCTATTCAGCATAGTACTAAAAGCCCTAGTTTCTGCAATCAGGCAACAAAAAGAAGTAAAAAGTAAAAGGCACTCAAATTGGCAAAGAAGGAGTCAAACTCTCCCTCTTCGCAGATGAAATAATACCATACATAGAAAATCCAAAAGCCTCCACCCCAAGATTGCTAGAACCCATACAGCAGTTTGCAATGTGGCAGGACACAAAATCAATGCCCAGAAGTCAATGGCATTTCTATACACTAACAATGAGATTGAAGAAAGCGAAATTAGGAGTCAATCCCATTTACAATTGCACCCAAAAGCATAAGACACCTAGGAAGAAGCCTAACCAAAGCGGTTAAGTATCTATACCTTAAAAACTGTAGAATACTTCTGAAAGAAATTGAAGAAGACACAAAGCGATGGAAAAATATTCCATGCTCATTGATTAGAAGAATTAATATTGTGAAAATGTCAATGTTACCCAGGGCAATTTACATATTCAATGCAATTCCTATCAAAATCCCATGGACTTTCTTCAGAGAGTTGGTACAAATCATCTTAATATTTGTGTGGAATCAGAAAAGACCCCGAATAGCCAGGGGAATATTGAAAAAGAAAACCATAGCTGGGGGCATTACAATGCCAGATTTCAGGTTGTTCTACAAAGCTGTGGTCATCAAGACAGTGTGTTACTGGCACAAAAACAGACACAGAGATCAATGGAACAGAATAGAGAATCCAGAAGTAGACCCTCAGCTTTATGGTCAACTACTATTCGACAAAGCAGGAAAGACTATGCACTGGAAAAAAGACAGTCTCTTCGATAAATGGTGCTGGGATAATTGGACATCCACATGCAGAAGAATGAAACTAGACCTTGTCTTACACCATACACAAAGATAAACTCAAAATGGATGAAAGATCTAAATGTGAGACAGGAATCCATGAAAATCCTAGAGGAGAACACAGGCAACAACCTTTTTGAACTTGGCCACAGTAACTTCTTGCAAGATACATCCATGAAGGCAAGAGAAACAAAAGCAAAAATGAACTATTGGGACTTCATCGAGATAAGGAGCTTTTGCACAGCAAAAGAAACAGTCAACAAAACCAATAGTCATCCTACAGAATAGGAGAAGATATTTGCCAATGACGTATCAGATAAAGGGTTAGTAACCAAGATCTATAAAGAACTTATTAAACTCAACACCAAAGAAACAAACAATCCAATCATGAAATGGGCAAAACACATGAACAGAAATATCACCAAAGAAGACATAGACATGGCCAACTAGCACATGAGAAAATGCTCCGCATCATTTGCCATCGGGGAAATACAAATCAAAACCACAATGAGATACCACGTCACACCAGTGAGAATGGGGAAAATTAGCAAGGCAGGAAGCCACAAATGTTGGAGAGGATGCGGAGAAAAGGGAACCCTCCTACACTGTTGGTGGGAATGTGAACTGGTGCAGCCACTCTGGAAAACTGTGTGGAGGTTCCTCAAAGAGTTAAAAATAGACCTGCCCTATGACCCAGCAATTGCACTGCTGAGGATTTACCTCAAAGGTATAGATGCAGTGAAACACTGGGACACCTGCACCCCAATGTTTCTAGCAGCAATGTCCACAATAGCCAAACTGTGCAAGGAGCCTCGGTGTCCATCGAAAGATGAATGGATAAAGAAGATGTGGTCTATGTATACAATGGAATATTACTCAGCCATTAGAAACGACAAGTACCCACCATTTGCTTTGAGGTGGATGGAACCGGAGGGTATTATGCTGAGTGAAATAAGTCAATCAGAGAAGGACAAACATTATATCATCTCATTCATTTGGGGAGTATAAAAAATAGGGAAAGGGAATAAAGGGAAAGGAGAAAAAATCAGTGGGAAATATCAGAAAGGGATACAGAACATGAGAGACTCCTAACTCTGGGAAACGAACAAGGGTTGGTGGAAGGGGAGGTGGGCGGGGGGTGGGGGGGACTGGGTGACCGACCCTGAGGGGGGCACTTGTTGGGATGAGCACTGGGTGTTATGCTATACATTGGCAAATTGAACTCCAATCAAAAAATTAATTAAAAAAATGACCCAGCATTTCATTGTTTAAATCTCTAAAGTTCCAGAATACAAACAGAAGTCATTTGACAAAGAGCATGAAAATTTCAACTCAGATATGGGGCGGGGGGTGTCTGATTGTATGGGAGCCACCAAATATGTGGTGATATAATTGAGTGGAGACTGGCAGTGTGGGTAGTGAAAGAATTCACTCAGGCAGAAGAAAAGAGAAATTTATTGAATAAAATGCAAAGGAGCAGTGGGCAGGACAGCAAAGCAGAGATTCTCTGCCACAAGGCAGTGGTGGGGCACTATAGTTAAAGAGGTGAGGAGATAGGGGAACAAATGGAATTTTCCATTTTTGGTACCTGTGTCCTAGTGTAAGTAAACCATTAGTCCGTGAGGGCTTATGGATATTTTCAGGTGAATTGCCTAAAGGTCCTATTTGTATCCAGCCAGGTTGTTGGGGGTTACTGTGGACCCTTCTACCTTACTCAAGTTTCCATTGTCAAATTGTTTGCCTAAAAGTGGTCTCTACATTCCTCTCTGACTGATCAACAATGACACATCTTTGGCATTTGAGTGGAGGTCTCATCTTTAGTAGCTGCTTCATGCTGAATGAATGGCATAGACATATCCCTGTCTTGAGTCAACTTTGGTGAGTTGGGATTTTAATAGGAGTTATGGAAGGCTGAGGCAGCTGTGTCTAGAGTTGATAACATATAGGAGTTTCTTTGAGCAGAGAAGATTATCTCTCAGTTTGAAGTTATGGCAGGGAGGGAGTCTTGACACCAGGCAAGGAGACACTGGAAAAGACACAAAATAACGTTCATATTATTGTGGGGGGAAAAGCCCAATAAAAAGCCTTTGATAGTTGATCAATATTTTCCCCCAGACTAGGAGTTTAGCCAATCACTACAGGAGAAAGATAGTTTAAAGCACCAATTCATTTATATCTGTTAGCAATATCCTGTTACATTTTTGTAGTAAACCAGAATATATATGCAACATTCTGTTTTAATAATGGCACATGTTTCTCCCTGTGCTGCTGTCAAGACATCTAATTCCATTCTGTTTTGTAAGACTGGTTTATGCATTTGAGTTATTTCAGTATCTAATAATGTAATGCCATTTTGAGAGTCATTTAAGGCCTTAATTGTGTGGCAGGTGGTGTTTGCCATCATACATTCTGTTTTGTTTAGCAAGCAATCACATAGTCAATAAGAGGAACCTTTTTGGAAACAAAAGAAAAATGTAAGTTAATGATTGGAGCAAATAACAAATCCAGTGTCTTGAGTCTTGAGTACTGCCAGTGAGAAGATTTTTAGATGTCAGGCTTAAAGCATCCTCAGATGGATTGGGAACAGGCAGCAGGAATCAAATGGGTTTTTTGGTTTGTAATTCAAATGTCTCTGGTGATCCTTTTGAATGACCCTTAGAGCCACAAACACAAAGATTGTCTATATATGAGTTTTGTAGCAGTTTCTCTGAAGCTGACCTCAAGTTGTCCAGCATCAGTTTTCAGGGATTTAGAGGAAAAGTTTTAGTTTTAGATATCTTAAAGTTAAGAGAATGGAAGAAGATTAGAAACCTTAGTCTGGAAAGCCATTGCTATAAATATAAGAAAACCAAAAAATTCAGAAACTAGTCTAGTTTATGATAAATAGTATTAAAAACCTAATATCTACAAAGATGTTGAGATATATTTTCTGTCTATAATCATCCTAATTTTTGTCTAATTTTAGCAAACTTGGCCTAACAGTTACATAAGCTCAGCAAGAATAGTGATTGATCATATAGATCCCTTAAAATCTGCTTTGCTGAATTTTTTATAAAATCTCTAAATTGAACTTTTAATGGACTCTCAAAGTTAGAAGCCAAGCCAAATACTTGCCATCAGACATGCTTCAATGTTTACAGATTTGGGTGTATTCCTCTTCTAAAGCCACCGCCTACCCCTACCCCTACCCCCACACCCCTGCCCACCACTCCTGAGGTTCCTGTACCTGCCAGGAAGTGACATCTTTTACTCACCTGATGAGGCTGCTGGGAACTCTTTAAGCAAGCAAGGTATCAAGCCAATATTTCCAAGGGGCTCCATTGGCTTCATAAAGTCAACTTTAGTTCCTTAAAGCTTTCTGTTCATATCTGAGTCTATGCATATCTCTCCCAGATACGACATACCAATCAAAGCCTTGGTAAAATCTCAGTGTTCCCAATGGTGCCCTGTTATAAGAAGGACAAATTCTTATTGAACTTATGCAAATAATCATAATTACCATAAGAGTAAGAATATTGAGACTTTTCTGAATTCTGGAGGGTTCAGGTAGCTAGAAAAAAAATGCTTCAATTTGTGCACAATAGAATACTTTATCATATTTCTGTGTATCATGGATATCTTAAAAGAAAATTTTCTTTTTTTAAAAAAGATTTTATTTATTTATTCATGAGAGACAAAGAGAAAGAGAGACAGAGAAACAGGCAGAGGGAGAAGCAGGCTCCATGCAGGGAGCCTGATGTGGGACTCAATCCCGGGACTCCAGAATCACGCCCTGGGCCAAAGGCAGGCACTAAACTGCTGAGCCACCCAGGAATCCCCAAGAGAAATTTTTCTTAATCTGGGAAAGCAAACATTGGAGAAACAGCAATGTTTCAAGCAAGAGTCATAAAAACTAATCATCTTCCTCAATTAATTTAGTCCCATGTTACTAATTCTCGTTCGGTTTGAATGAAGTTTTTTTTTTGTTTTTTTTTTTTTTTTAGTTAGCTCTGGAAATTCTGGCCCTTTTTAGCTTTATGATTTTAAAGGTATCAGAAATCTGTGCTTGGAGCACCTGGATGGCTCAGTTGGTTAAGTGTCTGCCTTTGACTCAGATCATGATCCCGGGGTCCCGGGGTGGAGCCCTGCCATCAAGTTCTCTGCTCAGTGGGAAGTGTGCTTCTCCCTCTGCCCTTCACCTTGCTCATGCTTTCTCTCTCACTCACTCTCTCTCTTTCTCAAATAAGTAAATAAAATCTTTTTTAAAAAACACACAAACCTGTGTTTGTCAAAAGTCTTTTTTTTAATGAATCTCCTTAAAGACGAAACACATTTTGCAAGAGATAAGAACAGTAACTAAATGACAAAAGACTCAAAAATGATGTGGTTAAAAACCTGATATGAGAGTGCATTATAATATGGCTGACAAGGAAATCCAGTTATTTTTGTGACATATAATACTTCAGTTATCAGAAAGAATATCAAGTAATGGCCTTATGCCAAAACATATTAAGACTGTAGAAATTGCAAATAATCTCCAGAATAGTTATAGCATTTACCCAAACAACATAACCTAAAGCATAACATTATTTGTTAGACAGTGCTTCAGAGTAACTTAACATACCAAATAAAAAGTCCTAATTAGTCAAAAAGCTTCATTTACAATTTAGCTTTCAGATAAACTTGTATAAAACCTCAGAACATTATAAAGCACATGCTTAAATAGGATTATGGATTATCTGAGACCTGGTGAAACAGTAGGAACTTTAGTTTTTCTGGGCAAACAAAAGAGAAAAAAAAAACTTTGTTTACATCAGAACAGACCAAGGATCCAAGAAAACTTTTCTTTTTAACAGAGAATAAATCTCCTGTCAGTGTACTTTTAAAAGCCATTCATCTCAGTCTTAGTTGATCTTGACCACACATAATTTTTTTCCAAAGATTTCCCTTCACAAGCCTTCTGCAACTTTCTTTCACATTCAGATTTTGTCTGGAGCCTTTTCTGTACAAATAATTGTCTCATTTTAGGACAAAATTACTTTCTTTTACCTCAACAAAATGTATTCCCATTCCTTATATCTTTCTCATATATGTCTTACTTTCCTACATACAAACTTGCTTCCCTTATTTCTATCAGTCTCAATTACATCTAGCAGAATTTTAACCCTTAGAAACTTTAGTCTCCAGTGAAAACTCAGTAGTAAACAGTTGTGAACTGTCCTATTACACTAGAATTCTTTAAATGACAAATTTAAGAATTGATTAAGCACAAATTATGTTTTCCAACAGACCCAAGGATCTTTAGTTTCTTTTCAATAAGAAGCCAAAAGCAGATAAACCTTATGTTTAGAAATTTGTTTCAATGTTTTATCTTACTTGAAAAAAACAAGCAAACAAACAAATGATAGCCAATGAATTCAATTCAACTAATCATAGTCATTTAACTTAGCAAAACTTGAAAGTTTCAGGTTTGATAGCTATCCTAAGGGTCAGATGACCATGAAACTAAGCAAGACATTTTCTACAGTTTTTGTGGAGATCCGAGCTTTGGGAACAACTCCATGAAGACTTGTACATATGAGACCTCTGATCATTTTGAGGAATTCTGATTTTTTAAGAATCCAACCCAAGTGTGAGTCCAGAGGAATAGAGGGAGTTTTTCCCACAGTGGGAAAGACCAGCTGCTGATTCCCAAACGGTTGTCCTGCTAAAGAGAATGGAGCTCCCACTTGTGATTATGATTTCAGTCAGTACATCCCACTGACCTGAAGAAGGAATGGCTCTTACACAGGGTGACTGACTCTACTGGGGTGTCCCACCAAGAAGAGGGTCATGGCAAATAGCTATGGCATTTCTTGTTGGGGCATCCCCTGCAACAGGAAAAGCCAGACACTCTGTGGCCAAATTGAGTCAGAGAAGAGAGGGAGGACACACCACTCAGATGCTCAGATACATAAGAACATATATGTCCATAGATCAAGGTGGTATCCAGACCTATAGAAACAAAGAAATAGGGGGAAGAGGTGAAAAGAAGTAAGGTGGCTGGGAGTCAACTAGTGTCAGGAAAGGGTTCCAACTGAGACTTTAAAGTATGCAAATCTCCCTGGGTGAGCCTCCGCTGCTAACTATACTGCACGTTGTGAGCAAACCCCTGGGAGGAGAGAGTGAAAGAATAGAGGAAAAGGGGTCCTTCACCCTCATTGGCACTGACCAGTCCAAACAGTTTGCTCTCAGACCTTTAGACCACACCAAGGAGCTTCCCTGGCCTGAAATCTTCAGTTCGGAAGAGTACTATGGTTCGGCGGCTAAAAGGCTGAAGAGAAAGGAGAAGGAAGGAAGGATCCTTCCAGAGGGCAAAAGGGGAAATCCCTTACTCTTTCAGGGGGAAGCTATCAGGCTAGTTCCCCCTGGGGTTTCCTATCCTCACCAAGGAGTAACCTCAGGTAGACATCATCAGTTCCCCAAAGAGTACAGAGTACTAGAGTGGGTCCACTCAGGGAAAGTCTCAAGAAATTCCCAGAGAATTCAGGGAGAATCCCAGCCAGCAACAGCTCCCCATATAGGCCACCAAATGTGGGGTGACCCAAATGGGTGGAAGCCAGCAAGTGGAAGAATTCACCCAAGCAGAACAAAGGAGATAGAAGTTTATAGAATACAATGGTAGGGAGCAGTGTGCAGAACAGCAAGGGAGAGATTGTACAAGGAAGCAGTGGTGGGGGATGTAGTTAAGGGGGAAGGTGCGGAGATATGGGATCACACGGCATTTTCCTCTTTGGGTACCTGTTTCCTGGTTTAAGTAACCCATTGATCAGCTGGGGCTTATGGATATTTTGAGATAGGTTGCCTAATGTGCCCATTTGTATTCAGCAGGTGGACCCTACTGCCTTTCTCAGGCTTCCATTGCTTAAGTTGGTTGCCTAAAAGTGGCTTCTACAAGTTGGGAAAAAACAATTAAAATATGTTAATAATGTGATGACAAAGGAATTGGAAAAATTATGCAATCTCTACAACAGAGAGAAAAAAAGATTGGTGAAAAAATGAAGAGTCTTAGAGACATGTGAAATAATAATAAAAGATACAATGTTCATGTCTTCAGGGTCCCAGAAAGATAAAAGAAGGAGTACAAGCCACAAAAAAAATTTTTTGAAGAAATAACGATAAAAACTTTCCAAGATGGGCAAAAGCATGAAACTACAGATTCAAGAGGCAAAGTGAATTCCAATGAAAATAAAACCAGGGAAATCCACACCCAGGTACATCATAAATAAACTGCTGCAATCTTAAAAGAATAGAAAAGTTGTGTAAGCAGCCACAGAAAAAATAATGTGTTATCTACAGAGTAATAACAAATAACTATGGAATTCTCATCAGAAATTATAGAGACAGAAAGGAAGCCTTACAATATTCATAAAGCACTGAAGAGAAAGAAATTAACTCAGAATCCTACAATCAGTGAAAATATCCTTCAGGAAAGAGACATACTCAGATAAAGGGAAACTAAGAGCATTCATAATCAGAAGACCTGCTCTAAAAAAAAAGGTGCTAACAGAAATTCTTAAGATAGAAGAGAAATAGGACTAGATGGACATTGAAACACTCCATGAAATGTAGCTTAAATGCCTGGACATTATATACGGTATAAACATAAGGTGATTCTGAAAGGTGGGGAAAAGAAAGTCCATATGAGGTTTTGAGACTCAAGGACCCACACTGCAATTAATGTACTGTTTTCTTTTTTCCTTATATATACCAGAAAGTGTACTAGAGAAGCAGACAAACTGGAAAATCAATGGGCAAGATAATAAGAAATACTTCAAGAAAAGTCTGCTCTCCCTAGCTAAAAGACCAGGAAAGAAGCAGCCTAAAAAAAAAAAAAAAAAAAAAAAAAAAAGTAAACTTTCAGAAAATACCATTGAAAAAAGTTACAGCCTTTCCTCTCTCCCCAAAATGAAAGGCTCAAGGGAAAGCCTGTATTTCCACCTCACTTAGATGTAATGACCATCATCTCCTGCCAGGATTATGTTAGAAAACGCTGAGTAGGGAATCTGGACTTCCATCCTTACCTGGTGGCTCCAAGGAGCCCCACTGTCCCTCCCTCCCTGCATGAGTCCAAGAAAGCGCAGAGGAAAGTTGTGACTTCAGCACTAGTAAGGGCCTCATTCCTTTCTCCATCCTGTCATTGAAGGACAGGTGGAGGACACGAACCAGGGGCCCTTCCCAGCCAGGCAGTGTCAGCAGAGCCAAGTAGGGAGCCAGAACCCTCTCTGTTCAAAAGTAAGAAGGTATCCCTCCCTCAGGGCACTCCCTGAGGTGGTTAAAGCTGCAAGTGAAAGAAAGAAAAGTAGGAGGAGACCAGTTATGAGAAGCAGATGAGGAAGAGCAAGATAAACAAGGATAAAGTTTGTTATGAAGATTTAAATCCAAGCCTGCTCCACTGAGTCATCTTCCTCTTCTTAGTAGAGAGAGGCAGACACCCTTACAAATGGAGATGTTTTTTTATAAATTAATTTTTTATTGGTGTTCAATTTGCCAACATATACAATAACACCCAGTGCTCATCCCATCAAGTGCCCCCCTCCGTGCCCGTCACCCAGTCACCCCCACCCCCCGCCCACCTCCCCTTCCACCACCCCTGGTTCGTTTCCCAGAGTTAGGAGTCTCTCATGTTCTGTCTCTCTTTCTGATATTTCCCACTCATTTTCTCTCCTTTCTCCTTTATTCCCTTTCCTTATTTTTTATATTCCCCAAATGAATGAGACCATATGTTTGTCCTTCTCCGACTGACTTATCTTTATAAATGTAAACTTCCTAACAAAAGAGTAATTTCTCAGTTTTCAAAGCTTGTCCCACCTCTGTTATTTCTCAAAATAATCACCACTAAATAATCCTTATGCCAGAGGCATATTTTACAGTGGAATATTCTGCTCCCCTTCAGCCTCATCACTGAAGTCTCTAGGTCAGCCTCTGCTTTCTTGCTTACTTAGGTCCTTAGATCCTAGGTTAATGCTAACCTCTGGTTCTCCTCAGACACATGAAGAAAATGATCTTATTCAACACAATTCAGGTTTTATTTTCCATAACTCAACAGCTCTAACAACTATTTTTAAATTGTTCCCTTTTGCCAGTAATAATCTGCAAGCTCATTAAAAATGGCAGCCAACAGCTGTGAGACTTCATTTTCGAAACTTATTGGGGAAGACTCCTTATCAGCTGTTGTTATTTATACCTCTGGCTTCTGTAGTCATTGATTATTCCATATATTTTCCTTTCTCAAGTGTAAGGAAAAAGAGATCTAAAAATATCTCATAAGGATGCTTGGGTGACTCAGTGGTTAAGCTTCAGCCTTTGGCTCAGGGCATGATCTCGCAGTCCTGGAGCCTGCTCCGCCCTCTGCCTGTGTCTCTACCTCTCTCTGTGTGTGTCTCTCATGAATTAAAAAAAAAAAAAAAAAGATACAAATATCTCATAGACAAACTTGAAAATTTCATTCATAGTATTCTTTTATGAATAAGTAAGGCATGGTAAATTATTATTCATAACTTAAGAATTGAGATATGGGGACACCTGGGTGGCTCAGCGGTTTAGCATCTGCCTTTGGCTCAGGGCATGATCCTGGAGTTCCGGGATCGAGTCCCACATCAGGTTTTCTTCATGGAGCCTGCTTCTGCCTCTCTCTCTCTCTCTCGCCCTCCCTCTGTGTCACTCATGAATAAATAAAGAATTGAGATATGCTTAATGTGATGTTCCTGTTAACAAGGAATTAACTGATCAATAAGAGTATAAAGGAAACATTGGTAAGCAAAAAATTAAAATGATAAATGCACTTATACCTAAACCCTTTGAAGATTCAGCTGGTTCAGATTCACAAGGATCCTGCTGGTGTTCCAGGGCAATATAATGAAATGTAAATTATTGTCATATGTTAGTTTACTAAGTACTTGCTGTTTGACTTGTTTTTTTTTTTTTTTTTTTTTTTGGTCTAGATTTTAGATAATGCTCTGGATTAAAATGGAAATATTTTGCATTTATGGAAAAATTTTCAGTTGGAGATCAGAGATCAATTAGAGATTATCTTCCAAAGACAATTTTACTTAAACTTCTGTCTCCTTATTTTGTCAAAAAAACTAGTCACTTGTCACAAGATCCTTATCTCATGTCACCCATTGCCATTGTGCTACCAAAGCCTACTTTACCTCCTGTAAGAATATCTTCTTGTTCCTTATATATAATACTATATTACTGTAGATCCAATTTCTACAGGTAATGTCTGGCCAAACCTTTTCACCTGAGAAACCCTTTGAGGTCTCACAACTGATGAAGGGAGTTGGAAGGCAGGCAGGCGGGGATAAGGGGCCCCACACTAAGAGGAAAGAACCCTTAAATGATTTTAAGGGGTTCGCCCCTTCTTTCCCCCCCTTTTTTTCCCCTCTCTTTTTCTCCTTTTTCCAGTACAACTTGTTTGTGACCACTCTGCATTGAGCAAAATGACTAGAAGGAAAAACTCACCACAAAAGAAGTAATCAGAAGCAGTCCTCTCTCCCAAAGAGTTACAAAATTTGATTACAATTCAAAGTCAGAAATCCAATTCAGAAGCACAATTATAAAGCTACTGGTAGCTCAAGAAAAAAGCATAAAGGATTCAGGAGACTTCATGACTGCAGAATTTAGATCTAATCAGGTTGAAATTAAAAATCATTTAAATGAGATGCAATCCGAACTGGAGGTCCTAATGGTGAGGGTTAACGAGGTAGAAGAATGAGTGAGTGACATAGAAGACAAGTTGATGGCAAGGAAGGAAACTGAGGAAAAAAGAGAAAAACAATGAAAAGATCATGAGGATGGGTTAAGGGAAATAAATGACAACCTCAGAGGGAAAAAACATCTACATTTATTGGCGTTCCCGAGGGTGCTGAAGGGACAGAGGTCCAGAAAGTATATTTGAACAAATCACTTTTTTGTGCTGAGAACTTCCCTAACTTGGGAAGGGAAATAAGCAATCATATCCAGGAGATAGAGAGATCCCCCCCCCACCCCAAATCAATAAAAACCTTCAAAACCTCAACATTTAATAGTGAAACTTGCAAATTCCAAAGATAAAGACAAGATCTTTAAAGCACCAAAAGACAAGAAATCCATAACCTTTATGGGGAGAAGTATTAGGATAACAGCACACCTCTCCACAGAGACCTGGCAGGCCAGAAAGGGCTGGCACAATATATTCAGGGTCCTGAATGAGAAGAACCTGCAGCCAAGAATACTTTGTCCAGCAAGACTCTCATTCAGAATAGAAGGAGAGATAAAGAGCTTCCAAGATAGGCAGAAACTGAAAGAATATGTGACCACCAAGCCAGCTCTGCAAGAAATATTAAGGGGGACCCTGTAAAAGAAAGAAGAAGTTCAATGAAACAATCCACCAAAACAGGAACTGAATAGGTATCATGATGACAGTAAATTCATATCTTTCAACAATAACTCTGAACATGAATGGGCTTAATGACCCCATTGAAAGGTGCAGGGTTTCAGACTGGATAAAAAAGCAAGATCCATCTATTTGCTGTTTATAAGAGACTCATTTTAGACATAAGGACACCTACAGCCTGAAAATAAAAGGTTGGAGAACCATTTACCATCCAAATAGTCCTCAAAAGAAAGCAGGGGTAGCAATCCTTATATCAGATACATTAAAGTTTATCCCAAAGACTGTAGTGAGAGATGAAGAGGGCACTATATCATACTTAAAGGATCTATCAAACAAGAAACCTAACAATCATGAATGTTTATGCCCCGAATGTGGGAGCTGCCAAGTATAACAATCAATTAGTAACCAAAGTTAAGACATACTTTGATAATAATACACTTATACTGGGAGACTTCAACACGGTGCTTTCTGTAAATGATAGATTTTCTCAGCACAACATCTTGAAAGAAACAAGAGCTTTAAATGATACACTGGACCAGATGGATTTCACAGATATCTACAGAACTTTACATCCAAACGCAGCTGAATACACATTCTTCTCAAGTGCACATGGAACTTTCTCCAGAATAGACCACATCCTGGACCACAAATCAGATCTTAACCGATACCAAAAGATTGGGATTGTCCCCTGCATATTTTCAGACCATAATGCTTTCAAACTGGAACTAAATCACAAGGAGAAGTTTGGAAGGATATCAAACATGGAGAGGTTAAGGACCATCCTGCTAAAAGATGAAAGGGTAAACCAGGAAATTAGGGAAGAATTAAAAAGATTCATGGAAACTAATGAGAATGAAGATACAACCGTTCAAAATCTTGGAGACACAGTAAAAGCAGTCCTGAGGGGGGAAATAAATCACAATACAAGCATTCATCCAAAAACTGGAAAGAACTCAAATACAAAAGCTAACCTTGCACCTAATGGAGCTGGAGAAAAAAACAGCAAATAAAACCTACACCTAGCAGAAGAATAGAGTTAATAAAGATTCGAGCAGAATTCAATGAAATAGAGACCAGAAGAACTGTGGAACAGATTAAAAAGCCAGGAGTTGGTTCTTTGAAAGAATTAATAAGATAGATAAACCATTAGCCAGCCTTATTAAAAATAAAAGAGAGAAGATTCTAATTAATAAAATCATGAATGAGACAGGAGAGATCGCCACAAACCAAGGAAATGCAAACAATTTTAAAAACTTATTATGAGCAGCTATATGCCAATAAATTAGGCAATCTAGAAGTAATGGACGCATTACTGGAAAACCACAAACTCCCAAAACTGGAACAGGAAGAAATAGAAAACCTGAACAGACCAATAACCAGGGAGGATTTGAAGCAGTCATCAAAAACCTCCCAAGACACAAAAGTCCAGGGCCAGATGGCTTCTCAGGGGGAATTCTATCAAACGTTTAAAGAAGAAACCATACCTATTCTACTAAAGTTGTTTGGAAAGATAGAAAGAGATGGAGTACTTCCAAATTCTTTCTATGAGGCCAGCATCACCTTAATTCCAAAACCAAACAAAGACCCCACCAAAAAGGAGAATTATAGACCAATATCCCTGATGAACACAGATGCAAAAATTCTCAACAAGATACAAACCAATAGGATCCAACAGTGAATTAAGAAGATTATTCACCCTGACCAAGTGTGATTTATCCCCGGATGGATGCAAGGCTGGTTCAACACTCGTAAAACAATCAATGTGATTGATCATATCAACAAGAGAAAAAACAAGAACCATATGATCCTTTCAATAGATGCAGAGAAAGCATTTGACAAAATACAGCATCCATTCCTGATCAAAACTCTTCAGAGTGTAGGGATACAGGGAACATTCCTCAGCATCTTATTAGCCATCTTTGAAAAGCCCATAGCAAATATCATTCTCAATGGGGAAACACTAAGAGTCTTTTCCCTAAGATCAGGAACAAGACAGTGATGTCCACTCACCACTGCTATTCAACATACTACTAGAAGTCCTAGCCTCAGCAATCAGGCAAGAAAAAGAAGTAAAAGGCATTCAAATTGGCAAAGAAGAAGTCAGACTCTCCCTCTTTGCAGATGACATGATACTATACATAGAAAACCCAAGAGACTCCACCTCAAGATTGCTAGAACTCATACAGCAATTCAGCAGTGTGGCAGAACACAAAATCAATGTCCAGAAGTCAGTGGCATTTCTATACACTAACAATGAGACTGAAGAAAGAGAAATTAAGGAGTCAATCCCATTTACAATTGCATCCAAAAGCATAAGATACCTAGGAATAAACCTAACCAAACAGGTAAAGGATCTATACCCTAAAAACAACAGTACACTTCTGAAAGAAATTGAGGAAGACACAAAGAGATGGAAAAATATTCCAGGCTCATGGATTGGAAGAATTAATATTGTGAAAATGTCAATGTTACCCAGGGCAATTTACACATTCAATGCAATCCCTATCAAAATACCACGGACTTTCTTCAGAGAGCTGGAACAAATCATCTTAAGATTTGTGTGGAATCAGAAAAAACCCCAAATAGCCAGGTGAATATTAAAAAAGAAAACCATAGCTGGGGGCTTCACAATGCCAGATTTCAGGTTGTACTACAAAGCTGTGGTCATCAAGACAGTGTGGTACTGGCACAAAAACAGACACAGAGATCAATGGAACAGAATAGAGAATCCAGAAGTGGACCCTCAACTTTATGGTCAACTAATATTCGATAAAGGAGGAAAGACTATCCACTGGAAAAAAGACAGTCTCTTCAATAATTGGTGCTGGGATAATTGGACATCCACATGCAGAAGAATGAAACTAGACCATTCCCTTACACCATACACAAAGATAAACTCAAAATGGATGAAAGTTCTAAATATGAGACAAAATTCCATCAAAATCCTAGAGAAGAACACAGGCAACACCATTTTTGAACTTGGCCACAGTAACTTCTTGCAAGATACATCCATGAAGGCAAGAAAAACAAAAGCAAAAATGAATTTTTGGGACCTCATCAAGATAAGAAGCTTCTGCTCAGCAAAAGAACAGTCAACAAAACTCAAAGACAACCTACAGAATGGGAGAAGATATTGCAAATGACGTATCAGATAAAGGGCTAGTATCCAAGATCTATAAAGAACTTATTAAACTCAACAGCAAAGAAACAAACAATCCAATCATGAAATGGGCAAGACATGAACAGAAATTTCACAGAAGAAGACATAGACATGGCCAACAAGCACATGAGAAAATTCTCCACATCACTTGCCATCAGGGAAATACAAATCAAAATCACAATGAGATGCCAGTTCACACCAATGAGAATGGGGAAAATTAACAAGGCAGGAAACTACAAATGTTGGAGGGGATGTGGAGAATGGGGAACCCTCTTGCACCCTTGGTGGGAATGTGACCTGGTGCAGCCACTCTGGAAAACTGTGTGGAGGTTCCTCAAAGAGTTAAAAATAGATCTGCCCTGACCTAGCAATTGCACTGCTGGGTAATACCCCAAAGATACAGATGCAGTGAAACGGCAGGACACCTGCACCCCAATGTTTATAGCAGCAATGTTCACAATAGCCAAACTGTGGAAGGAGCCTCGGTGTCCACCAAAAGATGAATGGATAAGGAAGATGTGGTTTATGTATACAATGGAATATTCCTCAGCCATTAGAAACGACAAATACCCACCATTTGTTTCGACGTGGATGGAACTGGAGGGTATTATGCTGAGTGAAATAAGTCAGTCGGAAAAGGACAAACATTATGTGGTCTCATTCATTTTTGGAATATAAAAATTAGTGAAAGGGAATAAAGGGAAAGGAGGGAAAATGAGTGAAAATATCAGTGAGGGCAACAAAACATGAGAGGCTAGTAACTTGGGAAATGAACAAGGGTTAGTGGAATGGGAAGTGGGCGGGGGGTTGGGGTGACTGGGTGATGGGCACTGATGGGGGCACTTGGCGGGATGTGCACTGGGTGTTATGCTACGTATTGGCAAATTGAACTCCAATAAAAATATTAAAAAAAAACACTGAAAGGATGAGTAAAATAAGTTAATAAAACAATGAACATATAAGTTGAATAAGTGAATTAATTCATTAATTCTCAACAAAAAATAGAAATGTCAAGGAAATGGTTTGTTAACTGATCATCTTAGTCACTGAATAAATGGACTTGAATGATCTAACTTGAAAATAATGAGGTTTTTTTTTTTTAGTAAACTCTAACATAAATACATCCATAATAAAGATAAGACAGCAAAGAGTAGATTGGAAATAAAGAAAAATGCCAAATAGTTACTTCCAGTACCTTTACTGGAAAATATTCAAATTCAATTCATACTGATGGCATAGACCAGAGATTTATAATATTTTTCACAAAGTTATGATTGATATTACCATCTAAATATGATTTACAGCACAGATCTCATTTTTTCTTTCCTTTAGCTAAAATAATAAATAACATAAGATAGATTTTCCCATGATTTGACAGGAAAAATATCACTGCCATATTATTTCATATAAAGAAATTTACCTACTTTTGAAGTAAAATTTATTTTTACCTAAAAGGTCTTTCTATGTGAGGGAACGTGCAAATTCGCATATTGCTTCAGTGAGCAGCCAAGTTAGTATATGTATCAATAGAACTGAATGTGATTCTAGTTTTGACATAAATTATTTATGTGGTATAGCTGGACATCTGACTTCCTCAGGCTTTTGTCTTGTCTGTAAAATATGGACATTAGGGGGCACTTGGGTGGCTCAGTAGGTTAAACATCTGCCTTAAGCTCAGGTCATGATTCAGGGTCCTGGGATTAAGCCCCTCATTGGGGGCGGGGAGGTAGGGGGAAGTTCCCTGCTCTGCGGGAAGCCTGCTTCTACCTCTCTTCCCTGCTTGTGCTATCTTGGTCACTATCTCGTCTCTGTCTCTCCCTCTCAGATAAACAAATAAAATCTTAAAAAAAATATGAACATTAGATTCTAACTACCTACCAGGTCATTTATCAAATATCCTGTTATTTGTACATTTTAACATTGTAATTGCCATTTAAAGTGTCTACATATAGAGTTATTATGTATTACAGACTCAATTAAAACTTAGAATTAATTGTTTAAAAAGCAAATAATCCTCCTACTGTAACAGAAATGAAAGATACCAAATCTTCCTGAGTACTTTGTACATTTACTTTTAGTGTAGCAAAATGTAAATTGTTCACGATAATACTTCATGGACCATCTGCAGATGTGTTGTCAGTTTGTACAGGTGAGGATGCTTTAGTAATTCAAAATGTCACAAGAACTCCTTTCCAGTCCATCTCTAGGGAAAAATAGTACGAGGATCTGAAACCCAAAGAGGAATTACTGAGAGAATTAACTGGTTGATAGATTTACCAGGATTTCCTCTAGTGGACAAATCTCATTTTACTTGAGAAAGAACAAGTGATGAGAGATTCTCCTCTGAAACCATTTTATTAATTTTTTAAAACAAGAGTGATAAAGTAACCTAATTTTGACTTCCAGACTAATTTGAGAACTTTTCATTATTAATAAGATTGCTTTTTAAAGATATTTTATAGATGATATTTAAAATGGACCTAAATAGTTTTATTATCGACAGAAAAAGTCAGGTTTTTTTTTCTAATGTAATGTTTAAAAAATTGTGCAGCACTGGAGATAGATAAGGATAGAATATAGAGATAAAGATCATGTATATAAGACAATGAATCTTATTTGAACTTGTTGATTTTTTTATCTTTCAATATCTCTCGAATCTGAGGTTGCTCCCTATATTTACATTTTTGCATGTAATTAACTACTAATCTAATATATACAGCACATATAAAATGATTGATCTTATTATTTTGTGTTAATATATTGTTTCAGACTTTTTGTCTGAAGAAAGAAAAAAAGAAAGAAATTATTCAGATTGAACAGCATAATTTCAAACCTCATTTTCCTGTCTCTGTTCTTAGAAGTCTAGATATTTGTGCTGATGAAATGTGTTCAGTGTTCTAAAATAATCTGTGGAAAGGGATTTCAAACATTATGATGATGGCTGCTTCAGTGAGGTTGGTGCACATATGTCTTACCAAATTGATTCCTTGGGAAGGATTATGCTCATTTAGATGATCACATTTAGTGAGGTGTCTAAAAAGCAGCCTCTGAAACAAGTTGACAATGATAATTGCTATGCCATGGTTGTACTGAAGAGGGGAATCCAGGAGCCTGGAAGTGCCTGACATAACCATGGTCTCCTTGGTGGCAGCCAGCTGATTCCATCTAGCCAATAAATATGTCTTAGACACTTGCTGGGTGCTGGCAAATTCAGGGATAGAGCGTTGAGCAGAAAAGACAGAGTCTGATAGGGAAGAGAGTTGAAGGAGTTCAGGACATGCCACCCCAAATATGCTGCTTGAATATATTGACTATTTTGAGCTATAGGCACTTGAAAAACAGCAGATGTAAGGAGAAGCTTTCTCAGAACTATCCTTCTGTGCCTAAAGACAGGTCTTCCAAAAATAACCAAATAGGAACCCAATAGTTATAGATTCCCTTCCTCACTACACTGCTCAGGATTTTCATTAACTTGGGAAGATTGACTCATCACAAGAGAGAGGAGACTAGAAGTGGACACCATACCCAAATGTTGTCACAAATGATCATTCCTCCCATCTACCCTTCTAAGGGCCCATTCACCTTTCTCCAAAACCAGTGACTCTCCCCTCTAAGTGGTCTATATATCCCACTTCCCTTTCCCATATTAAGACAGTATAGAAGCTCTCTAATCTCAACACTTTATTGGATGTTCACTTTTTTTTTCTGTGATGCCCTGTGCACATATTAAAAATTAATAACTTAACATACCTTTTATCCTGTTATTCTGCCTATTGTCAGTTTATTTTACAGACCCAGCTTTTAAACCTAAGAGAGTAGAGCAAAATCTTTCTTCACCTACTCAGTAAACAAATAATACTCACTGGTGATAACAGTCATAAAGGGCTGTCAATGGAAGAAAGGGCCCTGAGTGCCAAAGTAGAGAAGGTGAGCAGAGTTCAGGTCAAGTGACATTTGGCAGAGATATAAAGGCAGTTAGAGAAACAACAACACCTATGCGGATATTGGATACTGGAGGGCATGGAGTCAGGTGGACTAAGTGCAGCCTAAAGATCAAGTAGGATACAGACCTGCTGGGTATAACACCATGTAGGTAATGTTGATCTGACTAGATCAGTTTTGGTGGATTGGTGAGGACTAATCCTGCTTGGAAGGGTTTCAGAGAGCAGGAGGAGAGGAAGTAGAAATTTGTGAAGAATATTCCTTCAAAGTTACCATGAGCTGAGTTACATACCTGGAACAGCCTGGCCAAGTTGGATCAGAACCAGCACTCTCACCAGAAGCAGTGAAAAGTTGAATTCAAGGAAACAAGGAGCCTGATATAGTATAATTGGTGACAGAGGTCACAGATCCAAGAGGGCCTGTATTGTGGAAGGTGAAAGACCAGTATCTATGCAAGTGTACCAATACTGTATGTCTGCAGAGGCTTCAGATGTCATGCCATAGCCCTTTTCTGCACTTGCATAGCTGTTGCCTTTGTAGGGGAGAAAAAAAGTTATCCTTGACTCTATTAGGGTCTCTGACTAGATATGAAAATTACCAACAAAGATAGGTTAATAGGAGAAACACCTACAAATTTTACAGAATTTTTTGCATGTACATGAGAGGCTTTACAAGAGAATGAATACCTGAATGTGACCAGAGAAGGAAGCTTTTAAACCTTTTAGACAAAGAAACATAAATTTGTGAAGAATTGATGAGACAAAGGGACTTGTGGTATGGGGAATAGATTGTGAAAAGGTAACTAAAAAGATAACAGTTTAATGAGGTTTGTTTGTACAGATTTCCTGCCCCCCTTGTTCCCTGTCTGTGGTGATAAGAATGTCTCCCCTCCTTTTGGTAAAGGGAGGATACTTTCACATGGGAAATTTATGACCTGTTTCAGGAAAGAAGGTTGAGGCGGCAGAGTCAGAGTGACCTCCTTGATTCTGCCACTTTCCTAAATTCCTTCAGCTTAAGATGTTGACTATGTCACAGCACTAAACATATTTTGAGGTAGCATGTCCTAAACCCCATACCTATCTTTTCTTGTAATGCTTCTCCATACATTGCAAATAGAAGAAACAATATATCTTACCTGTGAAGTCTGATATAATTGCCTCTTCTGGGTTCCCCTAGACTTTCCCTATATTTAATCAATAGTTACCCAGCAAATGAATATGATAAATGATGTGGTGGTTTAAAGGTCTTCCTTTATTTTCTGGATCCTCTTACCAAAAATGTGTTTACCTGAAGTTACTTGATAATATCAGATTTTTATGACCTGCAGCATTCTAACACTGGGGTCAAAAACATAGGTATTTATTAGAACTGAAGCTTCCTTTTTCGATGGAAGCACACGACTCTATCCCAGCCCTCTTTGTCACAGAGAGGCACATGCTGCTGGGTGTCACCCAATATCCATTTCCCCATTCTAAGTTAGAAACAAGCAACAAGCATGGAAAGAGTTCTATTTCCCAGCCTTACTTGAAGCTGGTATGGCCTTATGTCTAGGTTTATGTAAGTAGAAGTCTTATCTTCTCTTCCAGGAAGCCTCCTTTAAGAGAAGCTGGATGCCTTTCTCAGTTCCTTTCCTATCCTGCTGCTTGGAAAAGGGATATGATAGTGTCATTAGCTAGACCTAAAGACCTGACCCTCACTGCCTACTGCTTATACTCACCGACCTTTCCTTACTTTCCAGATTATCTTATGGATAATCTGGAATTATCTCTTCAGATTATCTCTTCAGAAGATAACTGAAATCACCCCTCAAGTGATAGTGACTGCCCTGACAAGAACTCTAGCCAGTCTAGACCACCCAGATCAGTTTGAACATATTGCCTGACTTGCACCTGCACAGATGGACCATGAGGTGATCTCTAGAATGATCAACAATTATCTTTAAATCATTATAATACTAAAGTCTCCACCCAAGGAGGGATATAAGCCTCATTTATATAACATACAATGTATGTACAGGCATATTTTCTTAAGTCACCTGCACGACCTTTTGCCATCTCTACATATGATGACAATGTAACTGAACCAATGTGAGTTCTCTTCTTGGTAAGTCACGGAAACCGCATCATGTTAGCTGTCACACAAAGAAAACATTATTTGTAGCAATTAAGGATATCACAGGAAATGGCTTCCAAAGCCATGACTCCCTGAGAGAGGATGAATGGGTTTCTTTTGTCGAGGGTTAGGATGAATATTTACATAAGGAAGCCTTGTCATCATACATAGAGGAGGCATAAAATTGCTCATGTGCCTTAAAGAAACATGCCTAGACATGTGTTGTATGTTAGTAAATGAGTCTGTGGCTCCTCTTAGGGCAGAGATTTTAGTATTATAATGAGGTAAAGGTGATTGTCATCCCAGAGGTCACTCCATGGTCCATCTGCGTAAGCACAGGACAGGGATTTAGCTCAAAAGGTCTGGATGGTCTAGGCCAGTAGGAGGTCTTGTCAGGGCAGTCGCTATCACCTGAGAGGTAGTGTTGGGTTTCATTTGCCCGAGTGAAGAGATAAATCAGAAAGCAGAGCTTAAGGAAAAATGTAAGATAAAGGTCAGCAAGTACAAGCAGGTAAGCAGTAAAGGTCAGTTTAGTGTCTAGCTAGTGTAAACAAGGCTGTCCTATCTAAATATTCATCCTAACTCTAAATAAAAAGAACCCATTCACCCTAGCTCGAGGACTCATGGCTTTGGAAGTTATTCCCCATGATCTCTTTATTTGCTGCAAATAAATTTACGTTGGGACAAACTTATCTGGTATAATTTATATCTGCAACTCACCAAGGAGCAAATGTTAGTTCGGTTACAATAGTTGGAGTCCTAGCAGCCACCATGTTCTAACGATGTTGAGAACACAGCTAAGAATGAACAGAACTATGAGCTGGAGGAACCAAAGGCCCCTAGCCACCTTACTCACCACCCCCAGGGTTCTTTAAAGTGAGAAAAATAAAAGTCCATCCTTTATCAATCCCATGTGAAAACAAGGGAGCCTAAAATGAAATTGCTTATAACAAAGTCCCATTGTAACCAAACTCAAGGAATTCACTGCTTAGGATGCATTAAGTGGAATACAACCCAAGGAAATGTTGAAACCAAAGATCTTTTCATTACTTGCTACAAGTAAGGAGAAGAGAGTTAGCTCTCAAAGCACCATCTCCCTGTGGGGTTAGTACATAAAGCTTTTACTAGCAGAGAGCATGCATATATTTTAGGGAACTTATACATATTCTATTACTTAGGCACTTCAGTTCAATTGCAAATGCCTAGCATGTGAACATGATAGTGCAAACATTGTATGTTCCAAAAAATGGAAAAAAAAACACCCATAGGAGTGATGTGTATTGAAGTGTTGGGGTTCAGAACTGATGGCCAAGAAAGAATTCTTGAGATGTCTTCAGTGCAAAGGGTACTTCTATTAAAACACAGGAATAGGACCTGAAGGCAGAAAGAGCTGCACTATACTTTCAAGTTAGGAGGTGGTTAGTGGTAGCGTAACTCTGTAAGGAATTTTGGAAGCCAGGTGTCCAGAATCTTGAGGGGTACCCTTAGGGGTACCTTGGGGGTAAAAGCTTAGTCAAGAGATCCTTTTAGATGTATATTAGTGGGTCATACGCTTGGGGGATGATTGCCAACATGTATCTTTGTTTCCCACATCATAATCAGCTGTAGTTAATAGACCTCTGCCAACCCCTAAAGGAAAGTAATCTTACAACCCAATTTGTGTGTGTGTGTGTGTGTGTGTGTGTGTGTGTGTGTGTGTGTGCCTACTATAATCTCCTCATTCCTGCTTCCCTCTTCCTATTCATTTTGTATAGCTTCTTGGAGCAACTTTCTATCCACTAGACTTGGAAGTTCCTTGATTCATGAATCATTGAATAAAGCCAGTAGGATCTATAAGATGTACTCAGTAATTTTGTTGTTTACTAAGAGAGATGACCAAGAAAAAAGCATACAAAGTTATTTAGCATAAATTTTACATGGCAAGAGAATCTTTATTTTAAAAATGGAGACCTAAAGAAGTGGTTAAAGCTGAGCATTTTTATGCTAGGTTTGATGAAGAGTGGAAAGTCATGGGAAGAATGATACTCAAACAATATGAGTATTAAATGGGGAACTTAAGGCCTGGTCTTTCTGATTCTTCTTAGTGTCCTCTGTTTTAAAGATAAGGATGTTCCTTTCTGATGTGGCAAACAAAGGCAGAAGAAAAATTATTAAATTTCCTTACTACCTATAGCCCATTGACAAGTCCTTGAAACAGGCAGAGTGACATTCCTCTGGGGACCCATCTGCCTCCATGTTAATACTTTCTTTGCTAAGGACAAAAGGCAATCGTAGCTGAACCCCTAGGATCCTGTAAATCTACTTTAACGTATGAAGATTGCTTTGGAAACTTCCTTATCAACCTTACCTCCTCTACCCCCTGCCACAATATATGTTGGCAATCATCTCCCAAGCATATGACCCACCAATATACATCCGAAGGGTCTCATGACTGAGTTTTTACTAAACAGTAATAAGTGACAGTTCCTAGCAATAGCCAGCACCCTCAGGATCCTGGGAATCTTGTTTCCAAAATACCTGTGAAGCTTACAGGATCCCTACTTGAAAGTATATAATGGGCCACTCCTCCTGACCCCAGGGCAGTTCTTTCTTCCTACAGGTTCTGTCCCCGTGCTTTAAGAAAACCACTTTTTTTTGCACCAAAGATGTCTCAAGAATTCTTTCTTGGTCATTGGCTTTGAATCCTATCATCTTTCCTACATCACTTTCCTCTAGGTGTAGGGAGGTTTTATGACCTGCTTCAGGGTAGAAGGATGCAGAATGTTCTCGAATCCCTTCAGCTTAAAATATTCAATTTGCCAAGGTGCCATATTGTGGCATAATATAGTGTGTCCAGTTCCAAAGTCCCAAAGTACTTGATTACTTGGGACGATGTTGGCCTGTGTGAGCAAAAAGCAGCATTATCACCCATTTACTAGGAGTTTTCAGAGTGAGAATGGTTCTTTGTGGAGATATCCCACTGAACCTAAGAAGGCAAAATCGGAAACCATTTTACAAAAACTAAATACTACACATATTTTTTATTGTGAGATAACCACTGTATCTGTTTAAAGACCTAAAACTATTTTTTTTAAATTATTTTTAAGGTAAAGAGACGGAAAAATCATTTGGGATCAAAGAACTAAAGCAGATTCCAAACAATTGCTTTCTTATGAAAATGATGTGGCAGCAGGCAGGGCTGGGGCCATTTGCATTTCAACCAAAAGTTCTGTTAAAGCCAGAGCCAGAAGGTTGGAGGTTTCCTTAAAAAGCATTGAACTCTACAGGTGGGAATTCAAAAAGCAAATGACCTGCAACAGTGGGTTTTAAATCTTTTTTTAAAATATTTTATTTATTTATGATAGACATAGAGAGAGGCAAAGACAGGCTCCATGTCGGGAGCCCTGGGGACGTGGGACCCGATCCTGGGGACGTGGGACACAATCCTGGGGGCCCCAGGATCGCGCCCTGGGCCAAAGACAAGTGCTAAACCTCTGAGCCACCCAGGGATCCCCCAACAGTGGGTTTTAAAAGAAGAGCTGCTTATTGTCCCTCCCGTGCCCTCCTTCCACATCCCAAGGTCTCTGAATTTCAGCCCTTAGAATGAAATTAGAATTAGAATGCCATTAGAATGCCACCCACCTTCCTAGGACTCTTAAAATCTGCAAGACCTAGGGCATGTCCTTTGTGACTTCAAGCCTACCTCATCATTTCAGGTAGAAAGTGTCTTGAATTTCCACATCTTATTATTTAGTTAGGTTCTATCTTGCAGCATTTCTAAGGATTCTTCCTTTGGAACAGTTGTTTAACTCTGGAACATCAGATTGTAAACTCCCATGTCCCCTATGGCATTTATAGCTCATTTTATATATTCTTTGTTTAATAGATGATTATAGATCAGCTAATTGTACCTACATGCTGCAATAGATATTGCTCTAAATAGTCCCTTCTCTCCCAAGGCATGTAAATATTAAGTGTGAGCCCTTGAGTGTTCACTGCTGTTTTGTTATGCTGGAAAAACATTTAGCAGGATCCCGAGGCCACATGATTCATTTCATGGAAGCCTAGACCTTGGAATCCACACATGTAGTTTTGAATTCCAGTTCAGCCATTTACTATGTGACTTTGGGCAGTTTATTTTTTAACCACCCTGAGGGTCAGTGTCCTCACATGCTACAGTGAATAATGATGCATATATCATCAAGCAGACGTGAACATTGGTGAGATCATGTATAGAACACAGAGACCCTCCATGTCAATTTTACTTTTCCTTTCTATAGGAAACATAGAAGAGAGATTTTTAAATGTCAGCTCAAGATTTGAAGTAAGAATTGACTTCGAGGGTTTAAATTATGGAACCAGCTTACAATAAACCAAAACAGGGATACCTAAATTCACAAAGAACAGCATGATTGAATGAAGAGTATTTTATAAAAGATTGCCCAGGTCAGTTTTCTTGTCTGTATGGTAGACATTGTGGAAAGGAATGTAGCAGACTCTTTTTCATTCAGCCATTCAATATTTAAATTATAGAACCCATTCCTCACTAGGAATATAAGACTTCATAGATGGCTTACCTATGGGACAAGAAATCCAGGTTCTGGCTGCATAAATGTTTATGTGTCTGTGAACTATTTCTTTTTTTTTTTTTAATTTTTATTTATTTATGATAGTCACACACAGAGAGAGAGAGAGAGAGAGAAAGAGAGAGGCAGAGACACAGGCAGAGGGAGAAGCAGGCTCCATGCACCAGGAGCCCGATGTGGGATTTGATTTCGGGTCTCCAGGATCGCACCCTGGGCCAAAGGCAGGCGCCAAACTGTTGCGCCACCCAGGGAATCCCTCTTTCCATTTTATACAAATGTACTTGACATAGAGCATTGTAGAAGTTTCAGGTATACATAGTGACTTGACTTACATAGATAGCAAATGATTAACACAGTGAGTTTAGTTAACATCCATCATCTCATATATACACAAAAAAGAAACAAGAATGAAAAACGTTTTTTTCTTTGTGATCAGAAATTTTAGGGTCTACTCTCTTAACATATTTCAAATATGCCACATAGCAGTGTTAACTATTGTTATTATGTTGTACATTTCATCCCCAGTACTTTTTTTTCTTATAACTTGTAGTTTATAACCATCTTCATCCAATTCTCCCACTCTTGCCTATGATAGCCACTAATCTGATCTCCTTTTTTATGAGTTTGGTTTTTCTTTTCAAATTTCACATATAAGTGAGATCATACAGTATTTGTTTTCCTTTATCCGACTGATTTTACTTAGCATAATGCTCTCATGGTCCATCCATGTTGTTTCAATGATTAAGCTATTCTAAAGCAATTTCTTTCTCAAAGACTTGAAGTTTGTGCTGAGCATGTATATATTTATGTGGTACCATTACCTGGCCTTACTAGATTTTGATGTATTATTGTATTTTCTTATCTGTTGTACTTAAGATCCTAAAAATTCCTGCTGTGGCCTTATAACCTCTTTCTCTTACTTTTGAGTACCTGAGGAGAGCCCACGGTTGAAGCAAGATAAACAGACCATTCATGAATGCCTCGTTGTATACAATGTGTATCAAGTATAGACAATTTGCAGACATAGCTTCAGTTCCACAGAGGAGAGAGGGACCCATGCATGCTTAAATTTAGTTCAAGAGAGCACACCGCAATCACAAATTGTTCAAATACTTTTCTTCCATTGGGGTGTTTTTTGTATCTTTTAAATATGGAAAACAAAAAAATTAAAGCTGTTTTTACACAGTGATGTTAAGGAGGTCAGTAGTTTCTGGACTCAGAAACTTTCTCCTAATGTCTATAACACTAATTGCCTACCATCACTGGTTTGTTTGACCACATCAGTATCTTTTCCATCTAGGTCTGGAGAATACTCTGCTTTGTGCTTTAGAAAACGCTTGTTGCTGGTGTCCTAAGTGGAAGTTGTTTATTTTGAGGGTGTCAGCATTTTAAAAATGCCATTGTCTTCCATGATAGCATTATATCAATCTGCAGTATTACTTTCCATAGCACCATATATAGCATTCCCTTATATTTGTCAAAAGTGTTCCATAAATGAAGCACTATAAAGCTTTATTATTTATAAGCCACATTGCTAAAATAGAAGTTCTGGTATTAAGAAATGTCTGGTTCCCACAGCATCTTGTTCTACAGGGAAAAAAAGTCATTTTCTATTAACTTAAATATAAAACATGTACCATGCTTCACATCTCATAGTGAAGAATTTTGCTTTTTGAAATAATTACTTTAACAGCTCACAAGAGAATTTACATTCTCCTCTTTTTGAAGAGCTTTAGCTTTCATTAAACCAAACTGAAATAATTAGTAACTACCCTGGTTCAGCATGGATCCTTCTTAATATAACAAAATGATTGGAACTTTCTGTTTAAAAAGTGTCGTGGCTACAAGCAATGTGGTAAAACAAAGGATAAAGACAAGGGGTTCTAAATTAATGTGTTATTTAAAATTTCATAGTTATACTTTCCAATGCTTACAACAATGAAGTCTCACCCAGTGAAGTCGGGCTAGTGGAGACATTGTCTAAATGGAGAGGCTACCTGCGTGGCTCAGTCGGTTAGATGTCTGCCTTTGCCTCAGGTCATGATCCTGGGCTCCTGGGATCGAGTTCTGCATCAGACTCCCTGCTCAGTGGAGAGCCTGCTTCTCCTCTCCCTTGACCATTCCCCCTACTTGTGCTCTTTTGCTGTCTCTCTCTTTTGCAAATAAATAAAGAAAATCTTAAAAAAAAAAATTTTAAATGGAGATACCAAAAAAAGGTATTTTTAGGTTTAATTCAGGTATGTGTGACATATAAAAACTGTACATAATTACTGTATATAATTTGATGACTTTGGACAATATTCATGTACCTGTGAAACCATCACCATAATCACAGTAAAAAACATATCTCACCTCCAAGAGTTTCTTCATGCTTCTTTCTTTTTAGGAAAAAATATTTTTAATTAGCATGTAGAAGAAACCATTTAGGATATCTAAAATTATTAGTGTCATATTATGGAAATAATCTTAGAAATTTACCCTGTTTTCATATTTTGTGTATGAATGAAAAGAGGTTCACAGGGGATTTAACTAGCTTATTTTGGACTCATAGTGAAAGGAATCAGAAGTTTTGAGCTGCAGCCTGGTGCCCTCCTCATACAGAGTTTTTCCCCTCCAGGTTACCACCTATCTGATTTGGCCTCCAGTGCAAATTTTCTTTATTCATTTGATTCAGCCTCTTTTTTTTTTTTTTTTTTTTAACTGTTTTCTGTAAAACAGTAGGTGAAAGTTATTGTGCAGCAAGCAGGGGTGTGAAGGCAGAGCTGTATTAGCAGAGTCTCCAGAACAGTACTCCTCATTCTGGCATCCCTTCTAATCAGGTGTGACCTTAAGGGACTACTTTGTGGGAGGTAGTGGCTGCAAGTTAGGGCATTCCAGAGTCTAAATATGCTACTTCTATTGACTTTTATATTTTAAGAGTTGTTCCTATGGAACAGGAACAATGATTCCTTCCATTTTACACATGGGGATACAGAAGTCTAGAATTTCACAGCCCAAAGCTGATTTCTCCAAAGCAGTAGAATGGGCATTTGATCCTGGAGACTTCCTTAACCACTGTGTAATGATTTTCCAGAGTCTGAATTAACAAAGATTTATTGCTGTACATAGTTATGTAGCATTACATGAGACTGGGAGAAAATATTCTTAGGGTGTCCCAGTAATTCTCTTAGGCCCCAGAGGTGATGCCCTCAAGCAAATCAGCTATAAGTATGAAATGCTTGCTTTTCTCAGCATGTAGTTTCCATACTAAGCACAGAGAGGGACACAGACACATTTCCAATATGGAAAAATGTTTCTGCTGAAGAAATTTGTTGGCATCTTATCCATGCTCACATAGGAAATATTTCCCACTAATTAGTGATACCAGAAGGGAATGTGGGGCTTCATGAACAAGGTACCCTGTCCCATGAGGCCATGACAATGGCAACAAGAAACTATGCTTCCTTGATGAACACTGAAAACCTCATTTTACCACAGGATAGATGCTTAAGGTTTTTGTTCAGAAAGGAATGATCCCAGAGTGGAACTTCCACATAGCTAAAATATGGTTGATATATAAAGGGATTAATAGACATGCTTTTAGTCAGCAGCATAGTCCTATATTTGGTATCCAAGAACTTGCATTTCTAATGGATGCTAAACTGATAGCCTTGCCTAGGGACCCACTTTGAAAGCCAGTCTCCTAACAGGTATAATTTGGTTTATATAAATTTCTACAATTAGTCCAGAATCATGAATTCCAATTAGTACTTTTTAGTTGAAGGAAGATGATTTATGATAAAGTTAAAGTTGATCACCTCAGTGATAGCTGAAGTTTTATAGTTTAGAGTAAGGTGAAGTTAAGAGCTCACTTCCTTGTTCAACATCCTAGGTAGCATGTTGTAAAAAATTTTCTCCAGGGGGACTAAAAGCTAGATCTGGAGCTCGTTGGCCAGGACTATATCCCATAACATGTGGCAGAGCTGGCCAGGTGGGGAATAGAACTCACCTGGCTGCACAGTGGACACTGTATTGGCTTGTGACCAATTGGTCTGGGCACTGGATGTGGATATCAGCATTGTTGCCCAGTACTATGGACTGAATTGTTTACTCTCAAAATGTATATACTGAAGCTCTAACCCTCAATGTGACTGTATTTAAAGATAGGGCCTTTAAAGAAGTAATTAAGGTTAAATGAGGTCATAGGGTAGGGCCTTAATCTAATAGGACAATAGCCTTATAAGAAGACTATACAGACATCAGAGATAAGAGACAAGAAAACTACAAGAGACATCAGAGATAAGAAGACTATAAGAGACATCAGAGATATACACATACAGAGAAGGAGCATATGAAGACACAGAGAAACAGACTATCTACAAGTCAAGAAGATAGGCCTCACGAGGAACCAGCCTCACAAAGAACCTTTGATCTTGCATTTCCATATCCCCAAAACTGTGAAAAATGAATGTCTGTTGCTTAAGCCACACAGTCTATGGTATTTTGTCATGGCAGCTTCAAAAGACTAATACTCTCATAAGCTTGATCTCTCTTCATCTTTTGCCAGCCACTGATGTTGCTTACTTGCTCTACTTTTTTGCTCCTAATTCAGAATCTGGTTGTCTGAAATGACCAGAATCTGAATCTTGTTACAAAGAATGTCAAAACAGACCACCAGAACATCCAGCTTCTGTAGAATATATATGGAAATAGATTCCATCTCCCATCAACTTGCTTAAGGTGGGGAGTTCCCCATGCATAAGAAGGATGTACAAATACCAGGCAACCATTGTGACCTGTTTTAGAAGCTAAAAATTGGGCATTGGGTAAGGAGGTAGATAAAAGCACCGGAAATCAGGGAGGTCAGGAATGCGCAGTGGAGGATTTTTTTTACTTTTTATTTTTTCTGGAAGAGAGATTTTGAGACAAAAACAGAAAATATAACATATAAAGGAATAGCCAACTGTTGGCTAAATTTCCTCTAATCTGGCCAGATTGCAGTTCCTATGCAGGTGCCAGGCACTGTGTTCCTCATTTGCAGGCTGAGACCAAGCTGGAATGAAAGTCATGCTTATGTATGGGCCCCATTTTCTCAAATATTAATGTGCTTTCCAGGGCAAGGGAAGCAATTACTACTACTACTACTCCACGTGACACGGGATTAATAGGTAGACAGACACATACAGAGTGATAGGTCACAAATGATAGTGCCTTTCCCAAGATGAAATAAGGCTCTGGAGAAATATTCAGTTCTCAATCTGAAGGAACTCTGATCTCTGAAGCAAATGTTTCAGGAAGGATTTTGTTATACTTTGTCACTACAGCAATAGATCCCCAGTTAAGGTGAGCCTCTGTTGGGACCCAGGGCCCTCCCTATGCAGGCTCACATGTGCTCCTGTGCACTGGTTGGTTGTCTATGCAATATTCTGGATTCTGTGGAGGAACAGAGATCAAGCGATTTTCTAGTTATAACTCAATTGGACAGGAATTTCAAGGCTCTTACTTAATTATGCTGTTTGGGAAATCATTTTCCGAGTATTTATTGCTCTATTGAAAATGGCATCGTGCATCTTAAAGAACAGTTGGAAAGCAGGAGCTTATTAGTCAAGGATGCTGAAATCTCATTTTCCTCATTTACCTACCTATCATTTCTATTTTTGGCTGTCCGTGTCATAGAATTAATTTCTCTCATGTCAACCCTCAATTAAAATATACTATATGAAAGAAATTATTTGGCTATAAAAATGATAGAATTAATATGAATTCAATTAATCTCAAATATTAAACCAAAAATGTGAGTTTAAAAGTATATGAAAGAAAAACATTGTTTTTCAGTTATTTTTAGATATTTGCTGGCATTGCTACTGTCTTTGTTTACTAGCAAATATGAAGCTACCTTGTAGTTAGTCCATCTCTGAGCCCTTGTAGCAACAATTAAACTTCAGTCAGTATGTTTTGTCTATACCTATCATTTTAGTGTCCCTGTCCCACATTTTCTAAGGCCATGGTTCTAGCCCTCGGGGCGATGCTGGGTCAAGGCACCCAAGGACTTCCATTTGGCTCTGTTGTTATTGCTGCACTTTTACCAACACTGTACCCATCCTGAACTGTGTGGTTTGCTTGTGAGTGTTTCACACTTATTCCTTTCTGCTGCTGCTGCTTCATTTTTCAGCAGGAGAAACAGATAAAAGATGCCATGGACTAGTTTGCACACCACCTGACTTCTATTTGGGAAGTTGGAAAAAGAAAGACATCTCCTATACTCCCTTGCAGGATTCTGAGTGTTAATTAGTTTTAGCCAATTAGATGAACTTGCATACAGTGTGAAAGAGAGACCACAGCAGAGGCGCCAGAGTCCTGTCCTGTGGGAAGGCAAGGTCATGGGAATAGGAGGCTTTCTCCAAGAGCTGGCTTCCAGTGGCACTTTTCTTGATTCCCGAGTAAAAGAAAAGGCAGCAGCAATTGCACAGTTTTGCAATACTTGGCTTGTAGTTGCAGGAACAACTCACAGGCAGCATTTAATAGCCATGACAGAGCAACTTCCCTATGGTAGTGAGATTTATTTTATTCAAGAAGTCTTTCTTGGAAGCCTAGCTTATATACCCTTCCTTCAGCCATTTCACTTATTGTATGTGTATCCACTTTCATGTATTAAACCATATCCTAATGAAAATCTCTGAAGTGATTTCTGTTTTCTGTAGTGAGCCAACCCTTACAGATAGGTCAGAAGGGTGCCTACATATCATTCACTTTTACTGCCCTAGGCTCAGTGTTAGGAACAATTATGGGTAATACTTTTTTTGTTTATTGCACAAAGAGGACTCAAAGTGGGACAATTCCTGAATTGAATGTACATAATACAATAAAAACTGGTAAATAGCACCTTCATGTAAAGATATGTCAAGAAATAAACTACAGAAGTTTCTGGTTACATGTTTTGTGCCTAATTTAGCTTTATGGTATATAGAAAGTTTATTTTTTGCTTTGTTTTGTTTAATTATTATTATTTTTAAAATATTTTATTTAAATTCAATTTGCCAACATATAGTATGTTGCTCAACCCAGTGCTCAACCCATCTTGTACCCTCCTTAATGCCTGTCACCCAGTTACCCCATCCCCTCACCCACCTCCCCTTCTGCCACCTTTTGAGAGTTATGAATCTTTCATTGTTTTAAAGATTTTATTTATTTATTTGAGAGAGAGAGAGAGAGAGAATAAGAGCAAGCAGCAGGAGAAACAGAAGGTGAGGGCAGCCTGGGTGGCCCAGCAGTTTAGCACCGCCTTCAGCCCAGGGTGTGATCCTGGAGATCCAGGATCAAGTCCCACGTCAGGCTTCCTGCATGAAGCCTGCTTCTCCCTCTGCCTGTGTCTCTGCCTCTATGTGTGTGTCTGTCATGAATAAATAAATAAAATATTTAAAAAAAAAAACACAGAAGGTGAGAGAAAATGTAAGCAGACTCCATGCTGAACCAGAGCCTGATGCAGAGCTTGATCTCACAGCCATGAAATCATGATCCGAGCCAAAATCAAGAGTCAGATGCTCAACTGACTGAGCCACTAGTTGCCCCTGTATACAAGAAGTTCTTAGACAGCTTAGAATTTTTAGAATATTTTTAGGCCATGTTAGAATCTTGTGTTGAAGGAAAACACAGGACCTACATACTCTTGAGGAAGGCTGGTTGATCATCTTTCCTTCAAGTGTGCCTAATACTCTATCACTTTATTACAAAAGCAATAAAGAAGAATTGTTTTTACTAAATGTCAAGGCTGGACTGAGGCCTAAGTCTTTAAAATCTGACTTTTGTTACCCAATCTGGCACTGACCTAGAGATGTTTCAAAAGAAAGACCAAACTGAAGGATGAAAGGAGCTGCAGAGAATCCAAGGCCTGAAAATACCCATGGGCCAGTCGAGTGGTTAAGAAAGGAAAGGCTTCAGGAGAAAACTTTGCTTCATCCTCATGGTTTATTTTTCAACTGGTCCTCTTTCCTTAAAGATGATTCTCATCAAGATGTAACTTTACCCTCAAGAATTTTCATGTTATGGTATATTATTTCCTTTCTGCCCAGAGAAAAAATTTCCCAACCTGTAAACTACAAGTCCAGGTTATATACAAAGTTTGAAAATTTTTTATCCTGAAAGTAAAGTTCTCACTGGACTCCTGTCTTAGTTTATTCAGGCTGTTATAACAAAGTACCACAGACCAGTAGTTTATACAACAATTTATCCCTCACAATTCTGGAGGTTGGAAGTATAAGATCAGGGTGCCAGCATGCTTGGGTTCTGGTAAGGTCTCTCTTCTGGGTTGTAGACTGCTGACTTCTAATTATATATTCACATGATGGAAGCGGCAAGAGAGCTCTATAGGGTCCCTTTTTATAAAAGAAGTAATCCCATTTGTGAGGGCTTCACACTCACCAGCTAATCACCCCCAAAGGGCCCCACCTCATAACATCATCACAATAGAGATTAAATTTTAAAATATGCATTTGAGGAAACACAAACCTTCAGTCTATTGACTCAGTTGTCTTCTTTTTTCAAGCACGTCAATGTTGGTGGATAGTATGTGTGAAATGCTCCACCTTTTCATTGTGTCCATGTTAGCCCTGGCAGTGGATTTTTATTTTCTATAATGTAAGTGCCTGATTTAAGCTTTTGGGTGCCGAGACATTCACTTCAAAGATGGCTATGTCAAATGAACACATTGCCAGCTACATGACCAGATAAAGAGCCAGGTTAACTCCTCACAACTCCAACCCCAGCCTCCTTTGTTTTACAGATCTTGGTTGATGTCATTTGATCATCAGATCATTTGGCCACATTTTTTTCTTCCCACACTTTAATTCCCATTCTTATGTTTAAAATTCACCAATAAAGAGTGAACAGATGAAACCCTAGGCCTCCAGCCTCAACACAATAAAAACAGAGACCCAGGTGCTTGTGCTCTCTTTCTCTCTCTCTCTGTCTCCCTCTCCAGGACCTCACAATGTGGTCCAGTTGTGCTGTATAACTTCCAGGACTTTTGAATAGCAAGCTTTATTTCTTTTAAAGTTTCCTAATGGTTGTTGCTGAGGGCATTCTATAATCATACTAAGAACCACAAGGGTCTAGACAGACACAATGTTGATTCCAAAAGAGGAATCTGGGTCCAGGTGAGTGCCCCAGGGATTTCTAGCTAATCACATCATTATAGATAGGCTAAGACCAGTACAGAACAACCCAGCTCTAATAAATATCTACCTTATTCCTTTTCCTTTTCCATACATGGGAAGGAAACAGTCGTGAGAAGAGGAGTTGTCTTGTTCAGTGTAAAGGGAGGCCAGTTTTATTGCACTCAAGGCTGCTCACCACTCCTAACCCTTCACCCTATACTCTGTCTGTCTGTTATGTTTGCATAGAAGCAGCTGTGAGATGATCGTCATCTGCTGGGGAGTAGTAAAAGAATCATCTCTAATGATGTTTGGAAATGGGCTTCATTCAATATTTAGAGATTTTCTGGACTGGGCACTTAAGTTTTATTGAGGAACATGAGATTTCCAGTAAATTTTCTAGTGAGACTAATGTGTTGTAACTTTTTAGGCTCCTGAGTTCCATTTTCTGACATTGACATGGTCAAAATTCCTTTAATTAGCTTTTTCTTTTTTGAGGCAGAAGGAAAGAAGATAAAATGTTCGAGAATATGCATTTTTGTTAAAATGTGCTAAACCACACTAGGATGTTTTCAAATTGAAAAGGTAATACAAACACCAAAGCCTGCCAAACTATAAGCTCTCCTAAACTCAAATGAGAGAGATTTACTAGGTGCTATTTTTACTGTGTGAATAAGAGGAACCAGATTTGAACTGAAGTATAACCACATTCATTGCTTGGTATTTTACATATGTTTTTATCTTACTCCAATTAGCTATGCTACCTAACCTCTTGTTCTGATGTGAAAATAGTAAATTAGAGATGACTCTTGGAGCTGGTGGTAACTAGACTTGACAGATGCTGAACAAATAGCTAGCTGCTAACCTCAAGTGAAATATAGAACTCCTCGCTGCTGGTCTAATTTGATCTAATTTGTACAATTGTCTTTATTCATGATCTTATGAAAAAGATTGTTGACAACAGCATTTCAGAAAGGTGTTTTGTAAATCCTCAAACCTGTGAAAGTTTTCCTTAATCTATCATATTTGCATTGGCAAGCAGTACACACCTAAGTGCCATCTACACCCATGCTTTATGGGGCTAGAAGTTATTTGGTTAGAAGAAAAAAAAATATTTGCCTACCTACAATAGAAACTTTTCAAAACTTTTCACTCACTGGTCTGCTATTTTGCAATTTAATAGAGTTGCCTGATTTCTTTGCTCTTAATAGAACTACAAGGATATCTTTCTTTGTTTCTCCTACCTCAAGGCTTAGGAGAGGGAGTTTACCCTCTGTGAAGGAGCAGTGAGGAATTAATTTATAAAGAGAAACAGAGAGTGAAAGTGGACAAGGCACTGATAATAGGGTGTTCCTACAAGGAAGCAGGTGGGGCAAATTAGAGAAATGTTGGAGAAGGTGAGTTTTTAATCTCCTCCTGCTCTGTGTGCCCAGTGCTGTGTGGGCTGATAAGGGGTTTAAACCCATTGCTGTGTTCATCACTTAACCATTCAATCAGCAACCTGGTTTTAATTGTTTTCATGTATTTATGATGACTAATTTTTCTTTGATTTTATTAACTATTTCAACTCTTCAAAGTAGAAAAATGGCCCTAAATTAATCATAAATAATAAAAAAATACTATGTTAAAATAATTTTGACATAGTATGCAATTTGCATTTTTTAAATGTGCTGAAAATTTCTAATCAACTGATTTTTCAAATCTGCAGGTAAATTTCTGAAAACAAGCTCTAGCATGTAACATGGAAGGTTGTGTGTTTTGGTATGTTTGGTTTGTAGTTTCATCTATACTTGAGAACTAACACGATAGGAGAATCATTTCTCAGGACTAAAACAATAAGAGAATCACTTCTACAATTTGTAGTAATGATAACAGTGACCATTTGGATCATGAAAAGAAAAAAGAAGTGTCACATTCATTATGTAGGTGAATGCTGTGATACCACTTTAAAGGGTGAAAAAAAATACTATAGAATTTGGGTCCCCTTAAAGCCTCATATTCCTAACAGAAAGGAAAGGCAGTTCACATGAACTTGGAGTAGTTCTGTTCTCCTAACATTGTCTCTATTTTTTAATTCTCTGGGTCACCTACCTATTTTCTTTTTTAGTGTTATGTTAAGGTACATCATGAAGTAATAAAGAATTTGACATGAAAACAGTAGGGCAATTTCTTTCTGAGGAAAATAGGTTTTACTTCATTACATTTCTTGGAAAGGCAACTTTCTTCTTCCCAAGTCCTATACAATCATCTCTGGAGTGCCTGTGTGGCTCAGTGAGTTGACCATGGCACTCTTTTTTTTTTTTTTTTTTTTAGATTTTATTTATTGATTTGCAAGAGAGAGAGAGAGCGCGCGAGCACATAAGCAGGGCAGGAGGAGTGGCAGCAGAGGGAGAGGGAGAAGCAGACCCCCCTGAGCAAGGAGCCTGATGAAAGGCTCAATCCCAGGACCCTGGGATCATGATCTAAGCCAAAGGCACCCAAAGTGTGGGACTTTTTTTTTAATGCATTTTTTAAAGATTTTATTTATTTATTCATGAGAGACAGAGAGAGAGAGAGAGAGAGAGAGAGAGAGAGAAAGAGAGAGAGAAGCAGAGACACAGGCAAAGAGAGAAGCAGGCTCCATGCAGGGAGCCCAATGTGGGACTCGATCCTGGGTCTCCAGGATCACACCCTGGGCTGAAGGCTGCACTAAACCGCTGAGCCACTGGGGCTCCCCTGGGACTCTTGATCTCAGCTCAGGTCTTGATCTCAAGACTGTGAGCTCAAGCCCTGTGTTGGGCATGGAGATTACTTTAAAAAAATCATATCTCTAGGGGCTAGGCCAGGCTAATAACAATGGAAAATCATCATCATTGCCAAACATTTTTAGAGGGGCATAGAGCATACATTTTATGCCAGGTAATGGGAAATAAATGCATAGAACAGTTCTTGCCCTGATGGTGCCACTGATCAGTCAATGATCTTTGGTGATGGTGATCAGTCAGTCATCTTTCTGATACCTGATGCAGGTCCTCTCTCAGACCTCTCAGTTAGGATGCCTGGGGGCCACAGGACAGCAAACCAGCAAGTTGCATATGCTACATGTTTAGCAACTCAAATTGCCTTTTTCTTTTTTTAAGGAATTCAGGAATGGCAGAGTCTGAAGTGCAGAGTATTTATAGACAGTCTTGACTGAAGCAATCAAACACAGGCATAACTCTGAAGGGCATGAGGAATCAAGATGTGGAAGCTACCTGAGCCCTGTCTTGGGGCTTCAGCACGTGAGGGTTCCATTCTACCTAATACTTTCTCAATGCAATAAATCGATCATTTTGACTCAGATAATACTTCAGAGAAGACTAAATGGTCTTTCTTGATGCCAGTTTATACAATTTTTAGGAAGTTACATAAATTTGCAAGTGAGGAAGGGGGTTAGGTGGAGTTTAATGCATTTGCTTGCCTTCCCTAGGAAGGCCACGGGAGGAAGCTGAACAGCCTAGAATATACTTTAAGCCAATTTTGATCTAACTTTCTGCTTTAAATCAAATAGCTCCATGTTTGGGACATAAAAGACCACCAATGTAGGTTTATTATAATGTTTTAAAACTAATCTTTGGAATAAAATATGGACTCTTTTCAGTACTGCTAACTCAGACATTAGGCCAACATTTCCTACCCATCCCTCAGAATACCTTTGTCCTATATGCTTCTAAAGTTCATTCTTGGCAATCCATTTAATGTAATTGTGTAATTATATTTATTCTGACGATTCTGATGGGGAAAACCTTCAGCTATACATAACATTGTAATTTACCGGCATTGGAAGAGTAAGTATTTCTGGTTTAGGTTACTTTTAAGCACTAATTATAATGGGGGTGTTATAGCTATCCAAAAGCTTATCTTTATAAGCATGGCATGATGGAAAGCAAACAACGTGTTTAGAATAGTTTGTCTTGCAGGTACTGAAGAGACCGGTGTGTGGGCCAGGAGGTAGACCTTCATTGCATAATGGCAATACTTTCTTAAATATAGACACTCTTGAAAGTCTTCATGTAACCATGCCCAGAATACTTTGCTCTACTCTTCTAAGTTTGAGGAGACTTTATTTGACATCAAGATTCCAACAAAAATAAAGAGACAATTAAAATACATAGCTTCATGTGTAGCTTTTTGTGATTATTGGGATGCATTTCAATGAATACCACTTTGTATTAGGCTTACATCCAAATTAAGCAACATTTGGGTATTTACTAAGTGTGTTTACTGTGTATTTATTCTGTGCTAAGAAGCGTTTATACAAAATTAGAAATATTCTCATTTGATAGTAGAAGAATATCTGGCTTAAAGTTTGCTCAGAATCACCTAATAAATGGTTTTGGAAATGAAAGCAGATAATAAAATGGATTGGTAAAAAGCCAGTTTAAGGGGAGCCTGATTGGCTCAGGTGGTTAAGCATGTGACTTTTGATCTCAGGTCAAGTCTTAATCTAAGGGTTGTGAGTTCAAGCCCTGCATTGGGCACCATGCTGGGCATGGAGCATACTTAAAAAGACAAACAAACAAATAATTACTAGATATCCCTTCTATACACCATAATAGCGTGCGCGCGCGCACGCACACACACACACACACACGAGCTAAATGATCCCAGCAGAACTCCATCAGTTCACCCTCTCAGGAGAATAATACAGAACACTGCTTGCCCTAAGGCATCTGGAACAGTTGAAGCAGGGAAAGAAGGACATAGTTCTAAAAACAGAGGCATTAAGTAAACATTATATACTGAATATTGCGTTCTCCAGCCCTATTCTCTACTGGATGCCTAAAAATTTGTAAGATAGGCTAATAACTCCAGACAGGAGATGAACACTCTTCTGTACAGATTATGAACAGCCTGAGGATAAAAACCTATAAACAATAAGATCAAAGGCTCCCCTGTGAAGTTGTCCATCCCACTTATACTTTTTAAAGCCCACTGTTGATCATTACACAGACCGGTATCTCAATTATTATCTTGGTGGCCCATCCTTAAATACAAGCCACCAGCAAGAATGATTAGATATCTGATAGAAAACTCTTATACCAAAAATAACAATGAAAATCAACCAATGGGGGAAAGACTACACAAAGAAACCACACAGGACAATAAAGCCTTAATAATATAACTGCTATGATAGAGTCTCTATCCTCTACTTTTATAGTATCCTTAGAAAGAAAAGGGAAAATGTTGCATCTATCAAATAAGAACAGAATGTTGGTGAAAAATGTATTATTTTTTAAAGTCAAGAAAGAATTCTTGTAAATTAAAATTAAATATATGGAAATTAAATATATGTTGGAAAATAATATGAGGAAATTTCCCTGAATGTGGAACAAAAAGTCAAATATATGGATAGTAGTAAAGAAAAGAAGAAAATTAGAAGATTGGTTCAGAAGATCTAACACTCAAATAAGAGTTTCAGAAAAGGCAAAAACCATTAAAAGAGAGAAGAAAATTGTTTTTAAATCTTCAAGGAAGAGGCGCCTGGGTGGCATAGTCAGTTGAGTGACTCTTGGTATCAATTCATGTTGTGATCTCAGGATCCTGAGATCAAGCCCTGCATTGGGCTCTGGCTCAGTCTAGTGTCTGCTTGAGATTCTTTTTTTTTTTTTTTTTAAGATTTTATTTATTTATTCATGAGAGACACAGGGACAGACAGGCAGAGACATAGGCAAAGGGAGAAGCAGGCTCCATGCAGGGGACCCAATGTGGGACTCGATCCTGGGACTCCAGCATCAGGCCCTGAGCTGAAGGCAGAAGCTCAACCACTGAGCCACTCAGGCATCCCTGCTTGAGATTCTCTTTCTCTCTTCCTCTGCCCCTATTGCTTCAGTTCTCTCTCTAAAATAAACAAATCTTTAAAAAATGACAATTATGAGAACAAGAATAAATGAGAAAAAGGAAAAAGTAGGGCAGCCTAGGTGGCTCAGTGGTTTAGCGCTGCCTTCAGCCCAGGGCATGATCCTGGAGACTGAGGATCAAGTCCCACGTTGGACTCCTGCATGGAGCCTGCTTCTCCCTCTGCCTGTGTCTCTGCCTCTCTCTCTCTCTCTCTCTGTGTCTCTCATGAATAAATAAATAAAATCTTTAAGAAAAAAAGAAAAAGGAAAAAGTAATTGTACTGTGCCAGGTGCTTCATCTATGAATATCATTTACATAATGATATGTAGTATTGACGTAAACAATAAATACTGATTTAAACTGCAATATGTTACAATCATACTAAGAGCATTAGAGCTTGGACATGGAGAGAGAGAGTGATTGAGGGAGAGAAAGAATATGTTGGTAGCAGGAGGAGTTCTCACAGATAATGTCAAAAATTTAAAAAATCAAGATGTAGCATTATAATGATGCTATATAGAGTTGTAAAAATAAAAGAACAAAAGAAACACTTAAAAATGTTAAGGACTCTGTGGAATAGAATACTGAGGGTGTATTAGATAGTACTTTTTCAATAACAAGCCTTGTAATATTGGTTGTTTGAAACTATGCAGATGCATAAAACCTAAAATAAGAACTTCTAATGTCTTGCAATACTTTGTTAAAAAAAAAAAAACTATTTATTTATTTATCAGAGGTGAGCAGAAGGGGAAGGAGAGCGAGAGAGAGACAATCTCCAACAGAGTCTGTGCTGAGCACTGAGCCTTGATGTAGGGCTTGATCTCAGCACCCTGAGATCATGGCCTGAACTGAAACCAAGAGTCAGAGACTTAACTGACTGAGCTACCCAGGCGCCCCTGGCTTGCAACATTTCTTAGGTAATGTTCTTATTTAAGGTAAGCTCACTCCAGAATTGTACAGGCCTCCAAAGAAAGATGAAGTTGTTTTTTCCAGAAGTAATCCACCTGGAGTCCAGGTGAGGGCATTACATTTCACACTATCCCAAATCCTAACTTCTGGGTGGTGTCAACCTAAAGATAAAAACTAGTTTAAGAGGCAAAGCATTTATTTGAGTTGAAAGAACTGCAATTTGAGGCACACAGATTTAGATAGAAATCCAAGTAGTGTCCCAATTACTGGAAGTGGACTCAGGGTTTTCATAGAAAAAAAAATAGGAAGATTAGGTAAGTTGTTTTTGAGAAGAGTTGATTGGTGCTGATAAGGAAGGCTAGGTTTGTATATACTCCAATTAATTGGTCAGGTGAAGGGGGTCACTATGCAAAAGTTTACTTTGCTTTTCTTGTTCTTACTGGCCTCTTGGAATGTTAGAGGTTATTTTTTTTTAAGATTTTATTTATTTATTCATGAGAGACACAGAGAGGGAGAGAGAGAGAGACAGAGAGACAGAGAGAGAAAGAGAGAGAGAGAGAGAGAGAGGCAGAGACACAGGTAGAGGGAGAAGCAGGCTCCATGCACGGAACCCGACGTGGGACTCAATCCTGGGTCTCCAGGATCACACCCTGGGCTGAAGACAGCGCTAAACCACTGAGCCACCCAGGCTGCCTGAAATGTTGGAGGTTTAACCCAGTTCAAAGGTTTAGAAAACAAGATGTGCAAGGCAGTTCCAGCTCTATTTTAAAAATGGCTGTGTTTACATCATTTTTCACAATGGACACCCACTGCATGGGTAAAGAATTATGATTGCCACAGCCAATTTTTTTTTACCCCCAAGCATAAATAAATGAGTGGTTCCAATCACTATTTCTCCCAAGCTTCTGCCTTCTTTCATTTACAGAGTATTATTAATTTTCACCATAATTTATTGAGGGATATTTTAGACTATGTGTATCTATGTGTAGTAACTATGTGTAGAAATCAAGAGAACAGCACCTTCTATGATGGCTTACTGTGTTTGTTAGTCAAAATGGGTTAAGCTTACACTGCTATAACAAACTATCCCATAATCTCAGTGGCTTTTACATATACACATTTGTTTTTGTCTCAAAGTTTACTTTAATGGAACAGAGAAACTAGAGAAACTAAAGTTTTTCATTATTTCAGTTAAAATTTTTCTCTTTTGCAAAATTAGGGGATGAAACTAATTACTGGTTTCCCAAAACACTCAGCCCTTTTCATCTACGTCTCTTCTACCATAGATTGGGACATCTCATGGGTGATGAATTTGATGGTGATGATGAACACATCACCAATTCATATGAAATTAATTCTAATAATATAATTAGCTCTTACTATATGCCAGACACTGTGCTATGTGCCTTGGAGACATTTTTGTCATTTAAACATGAAGACAATATTGTGAAGTGAATAGTAAGTAAGGAAATAGGAGCACCTGGGTGGCTCAGTCTGTTAAGCCGCTTCCTTGATCTCACCCCATAGGGGGGCTTGAACTTAAAAAAAAAAAGAAAAGAAAAGTAAGGAAAGAGAGATTCTGATCTTTTCCCAAACCTGCTTTACGTAGTCTCCTTCATTTCAGTTGATGACGATCCTACCTTTCTAGTTGCTCAAAACCAAAATTTGAACTCTCTTTTTCACATATCACCCAACAAGAAACTATTGACTCTACATCAAAATATGTAAAATATCCAGCTACTTCTGGGATCCCTGGGTGGCGCAGCGGTTTAGCATCTGCCTTTGGCCCAGGGCGCGATCCTGGAGACCCGGGATTGAATCCCACGTTGGGCTCCCGGTGCATGGAGCCTGCTTCTCCCTCTGCCTGTACCTCTGCCTCTCTCTCTCTCTGTGTGTGTGACTGTCATAAATAAATTAAAAAAAAAATATCCAGCTACTTCTGATTACCTTCCCTGATACCACCTTGACCTTTCACCTCAGCAACTGCACAGTTTACATACCTGTATCCTTACTATTTAACAGCTCATTCTCAATGTAACAACCAATGTGATATTAACAGACCAGCATCTAATATGGTGACTCCTCTGCTCAAATGTCTGGACTTGGAGTGTCCTGGAGAGCCCTAAATTATCTGGCTCTCTGTAATCCTGTCTGCTTTCTTCTTGGGCTTCTTCTCCTGTTCCTTTCCCTTTAGTTATATTTAGTTATATTGGGCTTTCTGGTATTCTTAGACCACACAGTCTTCCTCATGCTTAAGAACTTTGCACTGACTTTCTATTCCTTGAATGCATCTTATCCAGATATTTGGCAGTCAATTTTTGTTATGGACTGAATTTTTGTTTCTTACCAAAATTCATATATTGAAGCCCTGACCTCTAATGGGTAACATTGGAGGGAGGGCCTTCGAGAACTAATTAGGGTTAGGTAGCTTTGGAAGGTGGGATCTTCTTGACAGGATTAGTGCCTTATAAAAAAAGAAATATAGACCTCCAATTGTACAAGGTGAGAAAGGCCATGTAGGTAAATAGCAAGATGGCAACTCTCTACATGTCAGGAAGTAGGCCCTCACCAAGAACTGAGTCTGTGCAGACAGATTCTTGGACTTCTCAGCCTCCAGAGCTGTGGGAAGTCAATGTCTGGTTTTTAAGCCATCCAGTCTGTGGTGTTTTGTTATAGCATCTGGAGCTGACTAAAATAACTACCTCCTCAAGTCTTTGCTCAAATGTTACCTTTTCAATAAGGATCATTTTAATCTTTCTATTTCATGTGGGATTCTGATCTCCATCAAATCCCCACGTCTCTAGCACTTCTGTTTCCTTTCTCCCCGCTGCATTTTACCCTTAGCATTTAGCACCTTCTTTCAAAATATTACTATTTATACTCCCAAACTGGAATGCAAACTGCAGATGGGCAGAGATTTTTTATCTGTTTGCTATTATTCATCAACTTTCTAAAACAGAGTACTTACTAGGTGCTCAATTCTAGCATTTATATCTTGGTCTTTAATACTGTTTTCCAATAGAAGAATCCATGGATCCCTGAAATGGACTGGGGCAGCAAAAATGCAAGATAAAACTGGAGCATCTTGTGGTGTCAGAAAGTAAGGAAAAGCTTACAAAATGATGGTGACTGTACACCTGAAACTAAGATAATATTGCATATCAACTATACTTCAATAAAAATATATTTAAAAAATATATATATATATTTAAATGATGGTGACATTATGAAGGATATAGAAGCAACTCAAAGGAACATCCAGTAGCCAAAGCTGAAACATTCTGATCAAGAAAATAAATACAAATAATAAGCCATAAGGTAAAATAAATATATATGCTAATATGCTGATATACACAAATGATTAAATAAATAAATAAATAAATAAATAAATAAATAAATAACTAGCTCTTTGTTGCAGAAGAATTCCAATTAATGAATGTAGAAGGAATGAGGGACACATGGATGATCATGAAGCAAACACCACAATAAAATTACTGTAGGCAAGATCCACTAATAGATGTTAAAATCAGTGAGAAAAAGGAGAAACTAGATATTTATATGATCTTAACATGTCTTTCCCAGAATATTTATTAATTACAAGGAGAAAATAGTAACTTTCCAGTGAAGAACCCAGAAGATACAACCTTAACAAAATGATCAGATATAATAGGCATCATGCATTACCTGATATGATGCACTGAATGAAAAAGGTTAACCTCAATTGAACTGTGAGACACATCAGATAAGCCCAAATTGTTACCAGTACTCTTTAAAACTGTCGAGGTCATGAAAGACAAGGAAAGTATGAGGAGCTATCCCAGACTGAAGAAGCTTCTAATGAAACATGGCAACTAAATCCCAGATCAGATGTGAAGGCCTGACCTGATCCTGGAACAGGAAAAGGACATTAAGTGCAAAAACTGGTGGAACATGAGTCAAGTATAGAGTTTGGTAAATTAGTAATATAATATGTTAGTTTTGATAAATTTATCATTGGTCATATTAGATAACATTTAGGGAAACTGTGGAGGGTATACAGGAACACACTGTATTATCTTTGCAATTTTCTGTAAGTCTAAAATTGTTTCAAAATAACATTTTAAAAATAGATACATAAGTTATTTGTTAAATGAATATATTTTCTCATCTACAAAATTAAGAAGTTGAATGAATCTCTCAAGTTTTTAATAAATTTATTAAAAAATGTGAAAACATTAATTCTATGAAAAAATTTAAGGGGAATCAAACTGTGGTAAATCTGTTTTCACTGGCAGTCTAAAAAAGAGTCAGTTATTGACAATTTATCAAAATAATTTTACATGTTAGACAGCACTTCTGATTGATTAGACTGTGAAGAAGAGATATTTTGGCACCAAATAATGAATAAATGGAATAAGTTGGTGGCTAAGCAAAGGATTAGTTAAATGCTTGGGTAAAGACAGAAAATACATTATGAATATAAAAACCTTTATATAATAATGTTGAACTAGAAACTATATATATATTATAAATATGTATATTTACATAAATAAAACTCAATATATATAGTTTGATGGCTCTGAAAATATTAATTGTTTGACAAAACACTCTATAAAAACTGCACATAGTTTTTACTTTCTGAGTCTTAAAGTTGGCTCAAGTATTGTGGGGGAGAAGAGATCTACTCCTCTTATACAAGTTACAGTGGCCTAGACTTGAATCATGATGTGGCTACTGAGTATAAATCCTATGATGTGAAATGAGAGTTTCTTCCACATTTTACTTATACAGCAAGAACCAGCCTGGGAAGAAGACACGATACATGTTTATTTGATTCTGACAAACTTCAAGCATTTTTGAATACTCCAGATTGCCATCTGCTAAACTCTCGCTTCTTTTTTTGGTTTGATACTGAGCATCTCATTAAGGTAAAAATGCTTTCTTTTAGCCCTTAAAATATTAAAATCTTTAGAATTACCATTTCCATTCGACTATTCTTAGAACGTTTGATAATTTGAATTTTCAAAAAACACCAGCACACTTTTCATTTTAAGTAGGTAGCTGTTTGTATAGTGTAAGCCCTGGCAGTTGGTTTTTCCCCTTTCTTTCTTTCTTTCTTTCTTTCTTTCTTTCTTTCTTTCTTTCTTTCTTTCTTTCTTTCTTTCTTTTCTTCTTCTCTTCTTTCTTTTGAATGCAAATGCCTGACTTAAACTTTGATTGCCAAGGCATTCACTTCAAAGAAGGTTATCTTGAATAAACACATTGCCTGACACGAAATTGAATCAAGAGCCAGGCCACCTCACCTTGGAGTTCTTTTATTTGAATTTGGGTGATTTAGATAACTGGCAATTTATTCTTTTCTTTTTTCTTTTGGATCTTAAATTTTAAACTCAACAATAAAGGATGAACCCAAGAAATTCTAGGCTCCTGCCCTCAATCCTAATAAAAATATCATCTATCTATCTCTACCTGCTCTTTGTGTGTTTCCAGGTGTGCCATGTACCCTCTAGTATGTGTGAGTAATAAACTTTGTTATTTTTTTTCAGTTTCTTGATGGATATTGATGAGTATCTTGCAATGATAAGAACCACAAATGTCAGTCCAACAATAATACTGGTTATCAAAAGGTTGAGACTGGCATAGAATAGTATTATATTTTATAATTAAGTCCATTGGATCCTTAATAAATCTATGATAAAGTATATGATCATAAGTTATTTTATTTTTCTTGTACCTTGAAACATTACTTATATTTTAAGCACCCTACAAGTTCTTTCATCATTGCCCATTAATTACTTCCAACTATGCTACAAAAAATATAGAATATTAAGCAAGTGGAAGAATGATGGTGTGGTAGGCAGATGGGCCCTGAAAGAAGTCCACAACTGAAGCCCTGGATTTTGCAAATAATCTACTTTATATGACAAAAGTGGCTACAAACTTTAAGATATGGAGATAATTCTGATTTTCCAACTGGGGCCATATAATTACATGAGCTTAAAGTCAGAGCACTTTCTTTGGCTAAAGTCAGAAAGATATGGCAGAAGGGAGAACTGAACGATTTTAAGTAGGAGAGAAATTCAACAAAACACCACTGGAGAGGGCCACATGGGAAGCATGAGAAAGAATTCAGCAACTCTAGGCACAAGACCAGCCCATGGCTGACAAGCAACATGGAACCAGGAACCTCAGTCCTACAACCACGAGGAGTTGAATTGAATCAACAGTTTGAAAAAACTTGGAAGCAAATTCACCCTGGAGCATCCAGAAAGGAACACAGTCCTGCTGACATCTTAATTATTATAAGATTAAGCAGATGCCCTAAGATGAGCCCCACTGTACTCAGACTTCTGACCTACAGGATTATGAGATAATAAGTAAGTATAGTTTTAAAATGCTAAATCGGTAGTAATTTGTTACAGCAGAAATAAGAAACTAATACAGGTGGTATTGTCTACAAGAATGATGCAATGGAGAAATCACCTATTATATCATCTTTTAATTTTTTTACTGTGTTTCTCAAGTATCACATCGTCTTTTAGGAGGTATGAAACAAGTATGGAAACATTATCATTGTAATCACTTAAAAAAAAACCTTTATTGAAATTACTTGAAGGGAAAACATTTCACACTGATTGGATGGATTAGAACATTGGATTCAAGAGGCAGCAACATCCTCAATTCTGCTGATAATGGTGACACTGACCATATACAAAATCTCAAACTATGTGTCTTCAGATGACATCATCCTAAAAATGAGGGAACAATATATTTTTAAGGACGAAAAGAAAATACAGTATTTTCATCCAGTTAGTCATTTCACTGGAAGGACTTCACAATACTTTTCAATAAGAATCTGGACCATCCTATTCTGCTAAAGGATGTATGACAGTTTTCTTTCATCTTTTATGATGTTTGTACAATATTGTTTACTTTTTTGCATTTTCTTTTTTTATTCAATTTTATTTAAATTTGTTCACTTGATACAGTTCTTGAGTAGAAAATTTCTGAAGGCAGGTGTGTATGCAAAGGTGATTGGAAGGAAATAAATAATGGATAAATAAAAAGAGTTCTTGGATTGATCATTGTAGTTGGTGTTTTTAATCTGAAAGTAAATGTGTTTGCAACTTTGGAGTAAAGAAAGTGACTATTCTTTCTTAATAGAATTTATAGGCTTGAGCATGACAGTTGATAAGGCTTAGTTGCATTAAAAAAATGTTGTCCATTTGGTGTATATATAATTTCCAAAACAAAGAAGATGCAATGAATATTTTATTTTCACAATATTTAAACTCTTATTAAAATTCTGAACAAAGTTTCTCACTATCACTTTATTTTTGTGTTAATAATTTTAAAATGTTGTAAGACCTTCATTGAAATTAAAAATAAAATTTTCCTTTGGACCTAGATGATAAATGGAAATGATTCTTTTCTGATATAGTAAGGGTAATCAACTCAAAAACATTTGTAAGGTAGGTATGGTAGTTTTTCTATAGCAATACTTCATATTGTATGTAACAATACTTTATAGAACAAATGCTCAAAGGTGAATACCTGATAAAATAGCTGTTGTGTCCCTTAGACTCCAGTTAATCTTGTTGATTTTTACTATTTCTATTTTTGGTTGATATAAGTCATTCTTCTGGACATGGTATTAAAATATTTCCACACACCTTGCGAGACAGTTGAGTAATTCTATCTCATTTATCTATTTAAGTTATTTTATGATTAGAAGAAACAAAGACATACAATTTACTGAATACATAAACAATGAAATATAGTAATGTACTTAATCTTTATAATCCATGATGTAATAGCAAATAAAATTGTTAACATATTTATTGAGCTCTTTTGTTGCTTTAAGCACTGCATGTGACACACAATATGCAAAATGTCATTTAGAGCTTTCACATGTAATTCAGGGGTGGTAGTATTAGCATGCTTGTTTTATAGATTAACCTTAAATTCAGTGAGGTAAGGCAACTTGGAAAAAGTCAAACCTTAATAAATGTGCATGACTCTTTGATTTCATAATGTCTATCAGAAGAGTACGATGTCAAGGATAAGCAATCAATTCTCCTTTAGTCATTGTATATTTGCCTCTCCCAAAGGTAAGATGGAATTTCTACCCAAGGGTTCTCCCACAATGGAAAATGAGCAGAAGAAACAATCTCGACCTTTCTTTTTTATACACTGGATCATTGCCACAGAGAAAAAGGTGTTAACTTGCTTAGCTAGAACCTGACAGTTTTGGGGTCCATGCCATGCATCATGTGTTACAGTGGGTCACATTGTATATTGAAGTTCAATGCCCACATTGAGAATTAAATCCTTTTTTTTAATAATAAATTTATTTTTTATTGGTGTTCAATTTGCCAACATACAGAATAACACCCAGTGCTTATCCCGTCAAGAGCCCCCCTCAGTGCCCATCACCCATTCACCACCGCCCCCCACCCTCCTCCCCTTCCACCACCCCTAGTTCGTTTCCCAGAGTTAGCAGTCTTTATGTTCTGTCTCCCTTTCTGATATTTCCCACACATTTCTTCTCCCTTCCCTTATATTCCCTTTCACTATTATTTGTATTCCCCAAATGAATGAGAACATACAATGTTTGTCCTTCTCCGATTGACTTACTTCACTCAGCATAATGCTCTCCACTTCCATCCAAGTTGAAGCAAATGGTGGATATTTGTCATTTCTAATGGCTGAGTAATATTCCATTGTATACATAAACCACATCTGCTTTATCCATTCATCTTTCGATGGACACCAAGGCTCCTTCTACAGTTTGGTTATTGTGGACATTGCTGCTAGAAACATCGGGGTGCAGGTGTCCCGGCGTTTCATTGTATCTGAGTCTTTGGGGTAAATCCCCAACAGTGCAATTGCTGGGTCGTAGGGCAGGTTTTTTTTAACTCTTTGAGGAACCTCCACACAGTTTTCCAGAGTGGCTGCACCAGTTCACATTCCCACCAACAGTGTAAGAGGGTTCCCCTTTCTCCGCATCCTCTTCAACATTTGTGGTTTCCTGCCTTGTTAATTTTCCCCATTCTCACTGGTGTGAGGTGGTATTTCATTGTGGTTTTGATTTGTATTTCCCTGATGGCAAGTGATGCAGAGCATTTTCTCATGTGCATGTTGGCCATGTCTATGTCTTCCTCTGTGAGATTTCTGTTCATGACTTTTGCCCATTTCATGATTGGATTGTTTGTTTCTTTGGTGTTGAGTTTAATAAGTTCTTTATAGATCTTGGAAACTAGCCTTTTATCTGATATGTCATTTGCAAATATCTTCTCCAATTCTGTAGGTTGTCTTTTAGTTTTGTTGACTGTATCCTTTGCTGTGCAAAAGCTTCTATTCTTGATGAAGTCCCAATAGCACCCAAAAGCATAAGATACCTAGGAATAAACCTAAACAAAGAGGTAAAGGATCTATACCCTCAAAACAACAGAACACTTCTGAAAGAAATTGAGGAAGACACAAAGAGATGGAAAAATATTCCATGCTCATGGATTGGCAGAATTAATGTGAAAATGTCAATGTTACCCAGGGCAATGTACACGTTTAATGCAATCCCTATCAAAATACCATGGACTTTCTTCAGAGAGTTAGAACAAATTATTTTAAGATTTGTGTGGAATCAGAAAAGATCCTAAATAGCCAGGGGAATTTTAAAAAAGAAAACCATATCTGGGGGCATCACAATGCCAGATTTCAGGTTGTACTACAAAGCTGTGGTCATCAAGACAGTGTGGTACTGGAATTAAATCCTTTTGCCCTGCCTTCCAGTATTCATTTCCACAGCATTCATTTCAGTGCCAAGAGAAGCAGGCCCTTGATGAAGTGCGTTATATGTTTTCTCTCTCTCTCTCCAATGGCAGCCAGATGCAGGTTTGGACACAGGCAAAGGGGTCCAGACTACCTTGGTATTAAGTACTGATGAATGAAGAGGAAACAAATCAAATCTGTTCCATCATTGCAGCACACTACTCTTTCTCTGTCATATATGGATGTACCTGGGTTGACCCTTCCTGAAATTGTAGTGGTTAGGGTCTTATTTGGTGAATGCTTGGGGGCTGAGGCACAAAATGATCAGAGATTAAGGAAGCAAGAAAACTCACCGAGGTCTCCTGAATAAGACCATAGACACAAATTCAGCTTTTGCCAGAGAATTTCATTTTTTTAAAAAGATTTTATTTATTTATGATAGAGAGATTGAGAGAGAGAGAGAGAGAGAGGCAGAGACACAGGCAGAGGGAGAAGCAGGCTCCATGCAGGGAGCCCAACATGGGACTCGATCCCAGGACTCCAGGATCACACCCTGGGCTGAAGGCAGGTGCTTCAACCACTGAGTCACCCGGGCTGCCCTGCCAGAGAATTTCAAATGATAATATTGTCACCAGGGACTTGCTAACAAGATCTAAACAAGCCACTATAACCCAGTTTTCTAGCCCTGCCACAAGAAGCTAAGGCCAGATGCTAGATGCAAACTCCAAACAATCCCCCATGACCAGTTTTTACCAGTTTTTTTTTTTTTTAAGATTTTATTTATTTATTCATGACAGAGAGAGAGAGAGAGAGAGAGAGGCAGAGACACAGGCAGAGGAAGAAGCAGGCTCCATGCAGGGAGCCTGACGTGGGACTTGATCCCGGGTCTCTGGAATCAGGCCCTGGGCTGAATGCGGTGCCAAACCACTGGGCCACCGGGGCTGCCCAGTTTTTACCAGTTTGATCCATTTCAAATGTCATGCTAACCCTCCTGATGGGCTCAGGATCATTACCATGTAATAAAAACTTCCATTAGTTTTTTCATCTTCTTTACCTTCATGGTGCATGATAGTCTAGAGAATATAAACTTTACATATATGATTTTCTAGGTAGAGTGAAGGTGAGAAGAAGGCTAGTAACAATGCTCTGTGTTTCCTTCACCATAGCATAGGATAGCTATATCAACAGAAAACTTGCTAAGCACTGGGAATCAGGCTCGATGTTGTCTAATTAGTCTTCTGATAAATCCAAAATGGATTTGACCAGCATGCAAGAGGGGAAAAGAGAACACTTTAAGGACATCCAAAAACCCCTGTTGGAAACCAGAGTTTGAGGTTTAACAGAAGGACTAAAGAAAGAGATAGCCAGGAGGAGCTCTCTTGGGTCACCCTCATGAGAGATTATGGAATGTGCACATGCCCTGGGCTGCACACACTCAGGAAAATCAAAAGCAGGATGTGGTTCACGGTAGAAAAAATTCCCCAAGCCACCCATATGTCTATCAGTAAAGGCCATTGATTTTTAGGAGGCTTAAAAACAATTGGTGGTAAACATTGGTAGAAAAATAAGCCACGTGAAACCGGGGCAGCTCATAGGAAGCCAGGCTTAAAAATAAAACCCCACTCATCCCTGAAAAAACTGATGGTTGCAGAAGGGAGCTGGGAAGGTGTTAAATAAGTGTTGGGGATTAAGGCTTAAATAGGTGATGCACTTGTTATGGTGAACACCAGGGGATGTACGGAAATGTTGAATCACTATATTGCATACCTGAAAGAATATTGCATTGTATGCTAGCCAACTAGAATTTAAATAAAAGCTTTAAAAAAACACACACTCATCCCTGGTGATCAGGAAGATTGTGCACATGCCCAAGGCTGAGACCTTTCAGAAGCACCTGGAGAGTTAACCTTAAAAGTACTAGTCTCTAGAGGAATGTGAGGGGAAGGGAGCACAAAAAGTTCTACATTCCTCAAATAGGAAAAGCAACACATGTGACCACTAGTAAAAGGTGAAAATATAACTGGGTAAAAGGGCTTAAGTACAACCTTTGACCAAAAAGTAGCTAATGCAGAACCAGGATGTGACCCCTAGAAAGCCCACCTGCAAGATAAAAATAAGGGGAAGTTCTTAGTAAAGACACTAGAGGCTGCATGCTGTGGGCAAGATGGCCTTCACAGATTTGGTCCAAGAAAACCACTACACAAAGTGACCAAACATGCTATTAAATGACCCCAAACTAGAAATCTCAGAAAGGAGAGGGTATGTGTCATTATCCAGAGTTGCTACAATTTCCAGTTTTTAATGACAAATTGTTATGAAATAGGAAAATCAATAAGAAAGTCTGAGCCATTCCTAAGAGATAAAACAGAATCTGCCTCTGAGGGACCAGGATGTTGGACCTAGCAGATGAAGATTTAAAAACAACTATTATTGAATATTCAAGGAAACTAAAGAAAACTATGTTCATAGAATTATATAAATGTATGATTACGATAATTGAACAAATACATTATTCCAATAAACAGATGGAAGTTATAAAGATAATCAAATGTAATTTATGGAATTAAAAAGTATAACAAATGAAAATTTTGCTAGGGGATCAGCGGTAGGTTTGAATTGATAGAAGACATCACTGACCTCACAGAAATATAAGAGAGTATAAAAGAATACTATAAACAACTGTATGCTGACAAATTATATAACAACAGGAAATGAAAAGTTATGGTTCAGTCCCTGCCTATGCCACTGCAGGACACTGAACAAATAACACCAAGTAGTTTTGCTTTGTCAGAGCAGGTGGGAATACCAAGGCAGGTGGGTCTAGCTGTCATTAATAATCAATATAAAATTATGCTTTTTTCTTATTGCAGTACAGTCAACACACAATGTTATGCTAGTTTCAGGTGTACTGCACAGTGAATCAACAACTCCATAGGTAATGCCATGCTCACTGCAAGTGTAGCTACCATCTGTCACCATACAACACTATTACAATAACATTGGCCATTTCCCCTCTGCTGTACCTTTTAGTCCTGTGATTTATTCATTCCATAAGTGGAAGCCTGGACCCTCCTTTGTCCTTCACCCATTTTGCTGTCCCCCTCCCCTGCTAGCTGCCATTTGCAACAACGTGTAAGGACCTAATGGATATTATGCTACGTGAAATAACATGGAGAAAGAGAAACGGTGTATGATTTCACTTATATGTGGAATCTAATAAATAAACCACTGGTTAAAAATCTGATTATTTTCATTACGCATGCTGTAATAATTCATTAAATGTCCAAAATCCAAGTTTTGGGACGCCTGGGTGGCTCATTCAGTTAAGCATCTGCCTTCAGCTAAGGTCATGATCCTGGGGTCCTGGGATCTAGCCCCACATCAGGATCCCTATTCAGCAGAGAATCTGCTTCTCCCTTTCTCTGTCTCTCTGCCTCTCCCCTTGTTCATGCTTGCCGGCTCTCTCTCTCTTTCTCAAATAAATAAATAAAATCTAAAAAATAAAAAGTAAATAAAATCCAGGGTTCTTTTCAAGGAAACTTTTTGTTGTGTTTTTTTTTTTTAATTTTATTTATTTTTTAAACTTTAATAGAGAAAGAGAGGGAGAGGAAGAGGAAAGAGGAGAGACAGAATCTTAGGCAGATTCCACGCCCAGCTTGGAGCCAAATGGGGGACTCGATCCCACAACCCTGAGGTCATGACCTGAGCCAAAATCAAGAGTCAGATGCTTAATTGCCTGGGCTACCCAGGTACCCCCAAATTTCTTTTCAATTGGGTGTTCTTATATTATGTTGAGGAAATAAGATCCAATCACAGAAACTTAACATTTTACTTGTTAATTCAAGATGAATCTGAAAGGAAGATAAATTGCTACTGAAGCACTGCAAGCTATAGGCAAATAGAGAAGTTTACAGGATACCCAAACCCTTAGTATTCAAAGAGATGGAATATTACATAATTAACATACAACCGGGGTCACTTGACACAACAAAATTAGAAATTATTCCAGTATGAATTTAAGTTGAATCTTAGTTTTCACATTAATTGCCCCATTAATTTTATCACTTTTTTTCTAGTAAGATAGAGATAAGGACTGAAGGAAATGTTTAGTGAATTCAGTTTGGGTATAGCTTAGATTGGATTTACTCAAGTATATGTGCCCATCTAATTTAATTCTATTGCCAAACTAATTAATTAGAAGTATAGGGAGTGTTGATAGTATTTTAATTTTAAGTTAGATTGTGGAAAGTTCACCTAATTGGCCAGGATGCTCTTCCTTAGTTAAAAAACCTCACCTGACATCTATGAAATATTGAGGAAAAACTAGAGATAGAATGATAGGATTTTTTATTTTATTTTATTTTATTTATTTATGAGAGACACAGAGACAGAGAGAGAGAGGCAAAGACACAGGTAGAGGGAGAAGTAGGCTCCATGCAGTGAGCCTGATGCAGGACTCCATCCCAGGACTCCAGGATCACGCCCTGGGCCAAAGGCAGGCTCTAAACCACTGAGCCACCCAAGGATCCCATAGAATAATAGTTTTGTTAAAAGCATTTTCTAAAGGAAACTTTATTCAAGTTTGTCTTTTTCAATCATCTGTATCAAGCAAAAGTTGTTCCTTATATTGGTATTTTCTATTCACTGAGCTTTTATTATAAATGTTTGTTACTAGGAAAGACAAAGGAAAGACAACTGATAGGGACTGGGTAACCTTTTTTTTTATTTTTTTTTTTACAGGAGTTTTGTCTTTTAAAAAAAATATTTTATTTGTTTATTCATGAGAGACAGAGAGGTCAGAGATACAGGCCAAGGGCGAGGCAGGCTCCATGCAGGGAGCCCCACATGGGACTGGATCCCAGGTCTCCAGAAGGTGGCATTAAACTGCTGAGCCACCTGGGCTGCCCAGGACTGGGTAATTTTATTTTTTCCTTCCTTCTATGAGTTTTGAATTTTTATAATTAATCAATAATTTAAAAATGGAGGGTGGGGTGCTAAATAAAATCACCTTCTAATGCAACTAAATAAAAATCACTTCTAATTCGTTAAAATTAGAATATTAAAAGATGAAAACTAAAGATTTCTTCTGTGTGACCTTTCATAATATTTAGGCATCTGGCTTTTTAGATCAAGTAATCAACATGCTAATTAAAACTACATTTTTGTGAATGTCAAAACTGTCATCTGCATTTTCAATGTTATAATTGTGTGAAATTAAAAGAAAAAGAGAGATTGCACATCAATGAGATCACTGTTATAAAGTTATCTCAAGGACTATGTGGTGAGGAAAAGGGCTTTGCAATCCACTGCATGTGGGTCAACTGGAGGATGGCTCCAATTTGCAGACACCTGATCCAGTTCCTTGGCCTGAAAGCCCTTCACGGCTTACCTACACAGCTGCACTTAATCAGAAACAAAGGATTGCTGGTGGACAATCATGCTCCTCACAGAATCACCTGAGGGCTTGTTAAATTCTCCCCAGAGATCCCATTCTGTTGGTCCTGGAATGGGAGGAGCCTGGAGCTTGTATGTCCAACAACTGCCAGCTAATGCCTGTTGGAGGCAAGTTTCCATGGTGCTTCTACAGGTCTTGTAATATCCATGGAAGACAGAGATAGCATTTCCCTCAGGACAGAGGCATATTTTTTTCTTTTGAACAGATAAGTAAAATGAAGTAGATCTCCTTGGGACTCCTTATAAGGTCAAGGCTTTCTGAGCTTAAGGTTGCTCAGCTGCGACACAGACCCACTGCATGTGCAGTAAGCTCCTGAACCACCTGGCCTCACTCCTTGAGAATCAGAGGCAGGGAGAACTGATGGACAGACACATAAAGTGTTGAATCCTGAATGTTTTATATATTTTTTTTTCCCTCAAATCATTGCTGCAAGGTGAGGGCACTGCCAATTGTGAACTGACTGCTGTTATGAACATTCACACAATACTCCTTTAACTATGAGGTAGGGTTACCCATCAGACATTAAACATCAGATAACAGAATTTTTTCCCTCAGTATTAGTAATACATAAAGAAATACAAAAAAGTATTAGTAATACATAAAGAAATACAAAAGAATTCTTCCTTTTTCCTTTAGATGGGCTTAATATCGTTCTCTTCTCTGCTCCCATAATCTTGGAATTTCTAACTACATGTGAACAAACATTAATTAGCAAATTAGTCTCTTTTCATCTTTCTAGCACTATCTAACTCAATTTTGACCAGAAGTTGTCTCAGCTGTTCAATCTATTATGTAACTTTGGCATGGCAGCAGGTTTTCCATTTGTCAAATAGTTCTAGTAATGCTATTTTTCTATAATTGTCTTAAGGGTTAGAGAAAACAAACAATACAAATGCATATGAAAGTACTGGGCAAAGCATCCAACTTATGGAAGAATCTCCAATGGTTATTTTTAAATTGTTTTTTGACATCTTTGCAACTGAATCAGAATTGCAGTTAAGATGCAGAGTGGTTCTCTGTCATATTGGCAGATGAGAATAAAGTTGGGGCTACTGGGAAGCAGTCATTCAAATCTCGCTCTGGGATCCTACCTTCACCTTATAAAGCAATGGAAAGTGGAAGGCAAGGACAAAGGTCCTGAAGAGGCAGCATATCTCTATTTTGCTTTTTGGCTCTTCTCTCACTGTTGGGGATTGGCAGGAAAGGATTGAGACTGCCTGGGTCAGGACCCATATTATCACCTTTGTAAAGTTATCCCTTTCCTCTTCTTTTGCTGGGAAACAGGAGAGGATCTCCTTAGGCTGCTCACTTTTTTTTCCCCCAAGGCTTATTTATCCCATGGAGATGTTAAATGCTACATTACCTAGGATGCTGACCTTTATTTAATGCCTGCTGTTCTCAGAATGATGGGACACATACCTCCACTCTTCCCTGGATGAAAGGTGGCTAATCAAAGAACTAGAGGAGCTTCTTGTTGGCACTTCTCGCATGATACAGGGAGGAATGAACCCAAATCCATTGGAAAAGAGGTCCACATCAGTGAAAGATGTCTGTCTGGCTGTTCCTGCCTACAGCCACCACTGTATTCCATAAGGATCTCCAGGGCTCCATTGCAATAACTTTCTAACTGGACTCCCTCATTTCATTCTCATTCCTCCAATCTGCACAGTGCCCAGAAATGTCCTCCTTTCCAATAGTCCCCAAAACCTAGGAAACTCATTTGCTATACTGAGGAGGCTCCCAGGATTCAAATCAGCTTTCCTATTTATGCTTCATGAAAGCAGCATAGTGCTGGGCCTCGTAAGTCACCAGGAAAGGCTTAATGGAAAGCATTACTTAACTGCATGCACATTCCCAAGGGCAGAGGGGCTGTGGTGTGTAAGCTAACTAGTTTAAAATTTTGTAAAGTTTATAAAGCATATTTTTGGTGAAGTCCTATTGAAATGTTCCTCTCCTGGTAATGTTGGCAGGAAGAGTAGAGTGAGTGCCTGCTTTCTGGGACATTAGTGCAGAGTAGCTCCAGTTGGTGAGGATGTGGCTTCCAGGCTAAGGTGACTGGGGAGGGAGACTGTCCCAGGCCTCCCAGACCTGGAGTTTGGGCCAACAGACCTCTGCCTCCTCCCTACCTCAGACACTTAAGCATTAAGATGTATCATAGCACAGGGGGGTGGGAGACTTTGCCCAGCAAATAAGGCAAGTTTTCTATGACCCAGGGGATCCAGAGAGTCAGTTTTGTGGTTTTTGTTAAACGATTTTCTCTCTCTCTCTCTCTCTCTCTCTCATTATTCTCCTTTTGCTCAGCAATGTTAATTTTTTTCTCATCTGTGGCATATAAAAACTTAGAAGTATTGAAGTCCCCATCAGAAGCTTCTGGCACTGTTGGTGATCTGCCACCAAAATGACAGTGTATAGGCAAATCTACAAGAGCATCAAGTCAACAAGGTCACCATTTCCCCAAGTGTCAATAGTGTGATTTATAGAGGACACAGGGCCAACTGGAGGTCATTTCTGGAAGGGCACCTAATACAGCAATACTGACATGATACCATCTTTGAAGACGGCTGCCAACTATAGCTGCTGCTCTGCACATCTCTCCATGAATTCCACTTGCTTCCCACTTTTAGCTTCTGAAAGTAGATTCTGAGTCATTGCTAGAGGGCTGGTTATGTGGTGTACACAAGAAACAACTGCCTCTCACACTTATATATTCTCTGGAGAATTACCCTCTTCCAAAGAGGAACCATGTTTACCCAAACCTGGCCCAGTGACTGATGTGTGCAAAAGCCAGTCCCTTTCCCTGTGTGGTCCTGCATATCACTCCCCGTGGGATGGGACAGAAGCCAGTCTGAGCTGAAACTTCTCTTCATTTGAGAACACTAGCAATAAATCAGTTGAACCTGAATCCCTGTATCAGCTCTGCTTCTAGGGACACTCAGCCTTAGATAAGATCAAGAATATCTATAAAGGAAAATAACTCCAATTTGTTATGGGATTTTGTTCCATTTGTTTTGTGGCCCTTCTTTTTATGTTAACTAATTCTGAAATAGAGGCAACTAGACAATAAGGGCTGTGATTTTCACAGAGCTGCATCATTGTTTCAAAAATTGCATTCTTATTCCTTAATATTCACTGATAAACAGACACAAATGTATTTTCTTGCTAACAGAGCTGATCAGATGAATTTCTGTTTGAAGGAAAGCATTTACACTAGATAATTATGTGCAAGATAAATTAAAATACAATCTAGGTATCACATTATAATTACAAAACAACAAAATTTAAAACATTTAAAGCCAGGGCAAAAATCTGTCTCTATTTATTGTCAGCAAAATCAGATAGTAGCATTTGATCTTTGTTTTCTAGCTTAACAGATTTCATTTCTGTCATCGAAGTTTCCAATGTTAATACTTCTCCTGAGTATATACATTAAGTAATTTACCTATTGTCCAGTTGCCAACATCAGTGAGAACCATTTTATGTATCCAAGCCATGGTGGTATGCATGATTATCCTCTTTCTGTTTACAATCCCACATTTTGAGAAGTGAATGGGAGGGAGACCAGAAAAAGTCAAAGGGAAACATCCATACGCAAGTTATGATGTCCTCTGCTTCATAGACTCCATATAACTCTGTCCACACTGCCATCTCTTCCATTCCTCGGGGTAGGGAGGGGGCTGCTTTATTTTATTCTTTTGTTTAAATCAGTTTTTTTTTTTAATGAAGATTTTATTTATTTATTTGAGAGAGCACAAGCTGCAGGAGGGGGAGAGGAGGAGGGAGAGAGACAAGCAGACTCTATCCTGAGCCCTATGTGGAGCTCATCAAAGGCTTGATCCCACAACCCTCAGATCATGACAGCCAAAATCAAGAGTCGGATGCTTGACCAACTGAGATACCCATGAACCCCTCATATCAGCTTTAAAAAAGTGACTTGCCCTGGGTAGGTGCAAGAAAAGATAGACTTTAAATTCTTATCACTCAAAGCTGTTCCTCTGACTTCCAGAACTATATCTAGACTATATCTCTATGACTCGTGAAATGACTTTTATACATATACATTTATTTATTCTTCAATCATTTTCACTAATCATTAGAAAAAATGAAAATTTTATTGATTAATTACTGAAAACATGAAATAAATTTAAAAAGTACATAGTATAATGGTCAATGAATGCTAAGGAAATAATTTTTTATTAATGTATATTTACAGATCATACAAAACCTAAATAGAATTATTGATTTGATTAAAAGGAAATCTTTTTTTTGTTGCTCCAGAAACTAAAGTTTGTATAAAGAAAAGCAATCAAATTTTTAAATTTTTCTTCTTCTGGCAATAGCATTTATAGAGATTTGAAAATAACCATAACTAAAATTAATTATTAGTGTATATTGTTTAATGAGATGACTTATGTAAAAACTCAATACATGCAGCCCTTTATTCAATACATGGGGCCTCTATTTTCATGATTGCTCATATGACAATTCCAATTCCTGGAATAAGAATTGCACATCATAACAATTCAAATGGAGGTTAATGGGTTACAACAGTGAATGCAGTAAACCTGTCCTTAAGAGAATGAAATGCCTGAAATAATAAAATATGAATAAAATGAAATTTTTTTGATTTATTTAACATCAAAGTATGAAGGCAGGAGCCTCTAATATTCTAAAGATTCAATGTTATATTAAAGAGTGAAACCACCGTAGGCATACGGCTTCTGTAACCCATCCTCTATTGGAGAAGGATTACATCACCACTCAGAAAACTTACATTTGCAACAAAGGACTGATCTTTCTTCTGTCACATTGCAATGCCATTACACATGGCATTCTTCCAGTTTCACAGCCACTCAAACTTGGCTGAGCTCCACTACTATTTCCTCTAACCCATCTTTGATTCTGTAAGGCTGATTTAGACATCTCCTCCCATTCCTCACTGTGCCTTCCATAAGATACATTTCTTTCTCCATTATCTGTGTTTTCACGTCTGTTTTCCCAGGAGATTCTCAGATTCCTAAGGTCAGCAAGTGTATTTTTTCATTTACATGTGCCTAGAATCCAGCAGTGAGTGCATCCTACACATCGCTCATTGCCAGTTGGACAAATGAATAATCATCCTAAAGCAGAACAAAATTTTTTGGCAAAGCTCTTCTCTAAGTCTTCCACAGAGCGGTAATGGTATTGTTTTGACTCTTCATGCTTCTGTTGGACTAGAGTAAACAAAGATCTTGTTCATTCCAATAAAGTACTTAATTAAGAAGAGTTGTTGAAATGTCAATAAATATTCAAAAGGGAGGCTTTCTGGAGATAATTTGAAATTCAAATAATCTGGCTGTGATAAGTAAGAGCTGATGGCAGAGAAATTATTAGTCATCCATCTGAATGTGCTTATTAGCCCCATAGCAGTAGTTAGCACCATGTAGAGAAAAGAAAGGCTAGAAAGGCCCTGAAGAAGCTAACCCAACCAACAGGCGGTAAAGGAAGGAAATCTGGTTTCCTCTACTTCCTGGACCCCATTAGGAGACCTGTCTGTACCCAGAACAAAAAGCTATGAAATACAAATATCCTGTGTTAGGTGGAGCTGACACTCTAGGACCAATGTCAGTTGAGAGCCCTCTTCAGTCACTGTATCTCCCATCAACTGTTGTCCTCAACCGAATTGTAGACCAAATACCAATTTGGGAACGAATTAAAGGAAAAATAAATGTCTGTGACCTACATGACTGGGCTGTCTGATTTTTCCACTTTCTTGTCCCTTATATTCTATGGATGATCTCGGTGCATTTTCATAAAAGAGCAAAGAGGGAGCCTGGAGTGGGGAAAGGTAGTATCTATTATATTGCAAGCACTTCAATGACCTCTCATTACAAGATGGGGATTATTACAGTTCTGTACCAGAGACAAATGAAGCTCAGATGGGCTAATTAACTTCTCCAAGGTAACATAGCTAGAAAATGATACTGAGTCCAGGGATTTTTTGTGTGTGTGTTCATCAAAGGTCTGACATAATTCTTGTGACATCTTTCTAGAGTTAAAGAAATGCTAGGGAAACAGGTTCTTTCTTTTAATATCTGTGCATTATTTATTTTCCCATACATTTGCAAATACATTTTATTAAAGAGTTCTTTCTATTTTTGAGAATTTTATTACCAGAAGCCATCATTTATAATGTTTATGATTATTTTCATTATGATATTTATTTTAAAACATATGTATGAAGATATAAATTATTGTTTTACTTAGTCTAGTATGCAACTAAAAATGATACTGCACTTAAATATCAATACCTTTCCTGGATATTAAATTATGCCTCATGGGTTATTTACATTAGTTGACAAAGTGATGTCAATATCAACCCTGCAATGTGACCTATGAATTCAAGCTAAAGTAAACACCTATGTCTGCTGAATTTTTGACACTCTCACTGTGTTAATGTTCAAAATCAAGCAAACATAAGGACTGTAGATTAAACCACCTTTCTGACAAACCAATACATGCTTTATTTTGGCTTTCAAGAATAATAATGAAATAAAGAGATTTTATTCCCAAGCGTCATCACTTATGAAATGCTTTCCTTAGTATATGTTTCTATTTTATGACAGCAGAGACAGAGTACAAAAGGAATAGATGTTTCATCAACTTTTAATTGATCTAAATGAACTTTTACTTCCTTTTTTTTTTTTTTTTTTTTTTTAAGCTTGTATTCCAGCACTTTATTTGCCTTGTCTTCTGGGGAGAGACAAAACTTCATCTACTTTCCTATTACTTCAGAGCTACCTTGAAACCCATTGTTTTCCTGAAGCTTATGATTCTTTCTCTGTAGTTTATAAAAATCTTTATTTTGAAAGTTGATTATAATGAATATGTGACATTCAGAATTTCTGATATAAAATTTAATCATTTTTAAAGATTTTATTTATTTATAAGCCCAAAGTGGGGCTAAATCTCAGGACCCTGGGATCATGACCTGAGCCAAAGGCAGACAGTTAACTGACTGAGCCACCCAGGCATCCCAAAGTTTTTTTATTTTTATATTTTTAATTAAATATTCTCTCCTCCTCCTTCCTCACCTCCTATCTCAGTAAGAAAGTCATTTTATATTTTATTAAGAGTATTACATTTTTCTTAAAAGATTGTATTTATTTATTTTTAGAAAGAGATAGAGCATGTTTTTTGGGGCAGGGGAAAAGAGAGAGAGAAAGAGAGAGAGAGAATCTCAAGCAGGCTCCACACTAAGCATGGAGCCTGACATGGGGCTGGATCTCATGACCCTGAGATCATGACCTGAGCTGAAATCGAGTTGGTTGCTCAACCGACTGAACCACCCAGGCACCCCAAGACCATTACATTTTCTATGGCTATCCTTATCAATGATTTATTTTGCTAACATGCCAGAGATGGCCGATATTCACTTACAACTGTTCTCCTTCCTTTTTTTTTTTTTTTTTTTAAGATTTCTTTATTTATTTGAGAGAGAGAGGTGGAGACACAGGCGGAGGGAGAAGCAGGCTCCACACAGGTTGCCCAAGGTGGGACTCGATTCCGGGTCTCCAGGATCAGGCCCCAGGCCAAAGGTGGCACTAAACCGCTGAGCCACCCGGGCTGCCCTCTCCTCTCATTTGATAATAATAGTGGTGCTGGAATAAAACCTACACTGTTTGTTCTTTCATATAGGAACAGCTATGTGACTAGCTTATGGCAACTGTGGTATGTACAATTGTGAGATGTGTCATTAAAGGAGGAGAGACTTGAATTTCCCTTTTCACCTTCCTGTTGTTTAAAAGTCAGATGTTATAGCTGCCAGCCCAGTAGGCAGTAGACCATTAGATAACTTTGGTAACAATACAATAGAAGGAGCCTTGGTCTCAAACTTTTGACTGCCATACATACTCTCAAATGGCTACTTCCAGGTCTTTTGAATGTGATAAAAATTAAAGGTATCTTACGCATACCGCTATTATTTTACTTTGTTTTGTTACCAACCAAACTCAATTTTTTTTTAAATTTATTTATTTATTCATGACAGAGAGAGAGAGAGAGAGACGGACAGACAGACAGACAGACAGGCAGAGGGAGAAGCAGGCTCCGTGCAGGGAGCCCACCAACATGGGACTTGATTCCAGGTCTTCAGGATCACACCCTGGGCCGAAGGCAGGTGCTAAACCCTGGGCCACCAGGGCTGCCCCCAAACTCAATTTTTAAGAGCTTTACCGAGATATAATTAACAGAACATGTAACTCATTTAAAGTGAACAAGTCAATGGTTTTGAGTATATTCACAGATATGTGCAACCATCACCAATCAAATTAATAATATTTTCATTACCTCAAAATGAAATCCCATACATTTTAGCTATTACCTTGCTATGCACCCACCCCACCTCATCCCAGCCCTGAGAAACAAATAATCAATTTTCTGTCTATATAGATATCCTTATTCTAGACTTTCATATGAACAGAATGATTGAGTAAGTGGTCTTTTGTGACTGGCTTCTTTGCCTTACCATAATGTTTTCAAGGTTCATCCGAGTAGTAGCACTTATCAGTACTTCATTCCTTTTATGGTCAAATAATATTCCATTGTCTGGATATTCTACATTTTGTTTATCCATTCATCCATTGTTGGAATTTGAGTTATTTCTACCTATTGGATATTGTGTATAACTGTTATAAATATAAATAGTGCTGCTATAAACATCATGTTTTCATTTCTCTTGAGCATATACCTAGAGTGGAATTGCTGTATCAAACTATAACTCTGTATTTATTTGAGGAACTGTCAGCTTGGAGTGTTTTCCAAAATGGTTGTACCATTTTACATTCTCACCAGTAGTATGTGAGGCAATTTCCAAATTCTCCATATTCTTGCCAACACTTATTATTTGACTTTTTGATCCTAGTCATCCTAGGTGTGAAGTGGTATTTCATAGTTATTTTGGTTTTCATTTCCTGGTGATTAATGTGCTTATTAGCTATTTGTATTTTTTCCTTGGAGAACTGCCTTTTTGGACTCTTTATTTTTTAATTGAGTTGTTTTTTTGTCATTAACATATTTAAGATATAAGTCCTTTTAGTTGCATAACTTGCAATTATTTTCTTGCATTTTGTGGGTTGTCTGTTCACTTTCTTAATGATATTCTTTCATGCACAAAAATATTTAAATTTAATATACAATTTATCTATTTTTTCTTCTGTAACTTGTGTTTTTAATGTCAAATATAAGAATATTTTGCCAAATCCAGGGTCATGATGATTTATCTCTATGTTTTCTTCTAAGAATTTTACAGATTTAGCTCTTACATTTAGATCCTTGATCATTTTGAGTTAATTTTGGTATATGATGTGAAGTAAGGGTACAACTTCAGTCTTTTGCATTAACTATCCAATTGTTCCTGCACCATTTTTTGAAAAGACCGTTCTTTCTCCATTGAATTTTCTTGATACCCTTGTCAAATCAGTTGACTATTGATGTGTACATTTATCTCTAGATTCTCAATTATATTTCATGGATCTAGATGCATATTCTTGTGCTAATACTGCACTATTTTGATTGCCATGGTTTTGTAGTAAATCTTGAAATCAAGAAGGGTGAGTAATAATTTGTTCTTCTTTTTCAGGATTCTTTGGCCATTCTGGGTCTTTTGCAATCTCACATGAGTTTTTGAGTAATCTCACCCATTTCTATAGTCATCTAGGATTCTGATAGAGATTGGTTGAATTTATTGATTAGGTTGAGGAGTATTGCCATCTTAACAATGTTAAGTCTTCCACTCCATAAATGTGAGATGTTTTCCCATTTATTTAGAACTTCTTTAGTTTTCTGCAACAATGTTTTATAGTTTCTGAGTATACTTTTACAATTCTTGTTAAATTTATTCTTTCTTTTATTCTTAACTATTTTATTCTTTATGATGCTCTTGTGAAATGAATTCTTTTTAGTTTCATGTTTGGATTGTCCATTGCCCATATATAACAATGTTACTAATTTTTGTGTTTTGATCTTGTATCCTGTAACTTTGCTAAACTTATTTATTATTTACAACAGGTTTTTAGTAAATTCCTTAGAATTCTTTCTATATATTTGTCATCAACAAATAGAGTTAGCTTTACTTCCTCATTTCCAATCTGGTTGCCTTTATTTCTTTCTCTTGTCTAATTGTCCTGGCTAAATCTTCATACAATTGTGAATAAAGCTGACAAGAAAAGCTATTCTAATTTTATTCTTGATCTCAATAGTTAAATATCTGCTCTTTTTCCACCATGTGGCTTTTTGGTAGATGCCTGTATCAGGTTGAGGCAGATTCCTTCTATTTCCAGTTTTTTTTTTGTTTTTTTTTGTTTTTTTTTGTTAATTTTTGGCATGAATGCTTTGTTAGATTTTGTCAAATGCTTTTTCTACATGTATGGAAGGGATCATGTTATTTTTAGTTTTCATTCTATTGATATGATGTACTGAATTAATTTATTTTTGGATGCTAGGCCAACCTTGGATTTTGGGGATACATTCCACTTGGTCATGATGTATAATTCTTTTTGTATGTTTCTGGGTTTAGTTCATTGGAATTTTGTTGAGGCTTTTTACATCTATATTCATAAAAGACATTGGTCTATAGTATTCTTTTCTTGTGATATCTTTGCCTGGTTTTGATAGAAGGGTAATAATGTAATTACAAAATACTGTGGGAATTGTTCTTTTCTACTTTTTGGAAGAGCTTTTGAATATTTGGTATTATTTCTTTAAATGTCTGATAGAATTTAACAATGAAGTCATTTGGGTTTGGAATTTTTTGGGTAATTTTTAAAATTACTGTCAATCACTTCATTTGCTATAGCTTTTTTCAGGATATATATTCCTTCTTGAATAGGCTTGGTAGTTTCTGTTTTTATAAAAATGTATCCATTTTACCTAGGTTATCTAATTTGTTGGCATTCAATTGTTCATAGTTTTCCTTTATAATTCTTTTCATTTCTATAAGGTTGGTAGTAGTGTCCTCTATTTAATTTCTGATTCTAATTATTTGACTAGTCTCTCTCTCTCTTTTTCTTGGTAAATTTGCCTAAAATTTTGTCAATTTTGTCAATCTTATCAAAGAACTAGCTTTGGGTGTCATTGATTTTTCTGTATTCAAACTCTTTCACTATTAGAGGTAGCTTTAAATTATTTATAATAATACCCAGAGCCATACTTACAGTAAAAGTTGATGTCTTGTGATAAATGTCCATAAATAATCATTTTTGTTTTTAATAGATGGGGCATGGAAACAGGACATTGTCTATCAAAGACTCAAGGCTCTGAAATTTGTTTCCCTCTAGCTCAGATTTATTATTTAAAAAATAATATTATCTTTCTATGAAGATAATATACATAAAGCTTATAAAAAACCCAACATAACATATCCTACAGAGATAATTTTCTTTTCCTTCCATTGAGAGGCTTATCCTTTTGAGAGTAGGGAATTATCATTGTGCAAGTCCAGCAAATATTTATCCTCATCTAGCTTAATAAGATCATTTCACTTCTGAAGAAAACTTATTCTTAAATAAGTTTTTACTTGTTTTATTTAAAAATATAAAATATGAATTTTTATTCTAAGTTTTACTCTTAAACTTATCTTCTAAAAGATTAAAAAAATAATGAGCTAATGTGTCATAAATGAAGTTGGTGGCTAAGGCTATGACCAGAAACAGGTTTGATGGAAAAATAAATCCTTTGGTAACTTGATGTAGTATACTGGAAAATTTTACTTGTTCAATCCATGATGGTGAAGATAAGAATAATATTTTTAAGAGAAAAGCCTTTTGGGACCTAAGACCAGAATGTGATTTTAACTAAAAAACTAGGTTTCAAACCATTGACTTCTCATTCATCTAAAACATGTAAAGCAAGGGTCTAAATTTTTTTCTTCTGAAGGTCAGAAAGTAATAGATTTTATTGGCTATACAGTGAACACAAATGATATTAGCCGTATGAAAAGAGATGCCCCAAAATGTGAAGGGTTATTGGAAATCTCCATTTGGAACAACCAGTCCCAATGGAACTCCATACTCACTGCTGCTCTATCCTCTTCTCTCTAACCCCATGTACTGTGAATCTGATCACCAAAATAAAAGAAACAAGCAATAAGAAAAAGTCTTCACAAACATCTTTAATGAAGGCATTAAAAAATAATGAAGAACTAGCCTCCTGGAGGGGGGATAAGTAGCCCAAAAAAGAGAGGCCCTTTTTGTTCTGGCATTGGGGGTTCCTAGCATTTAGGACAGCTATCTGTTTGCTCATCCTAAAATAAAACATTTCTGCTAACATCCCAGAAACATACTCAGGCCTCTAATTTAGTCTTTATATATATATATATATATATGAAAAACCTAATTGTGAAAGAGAACCACATGGGATCTGTGATAAAGATAAACCCTGAGAGAACCTATCTCACAAAATACCTTACAAGAGGCAACCAGTCTTAGAAAGAAACTCACTGGCATGAAACAAAAAAAGACTGCAAAAAATAAAAACAAAAAATTAGTGTTAAATAAACACTTTGGGGATCCAAGTAAACCTTTACTATTCTCATACAGTGTTAAAGAAAAAAAGGAGCTCGAACTAAGACAAAGACCAATATACAAAAATCAATTGCATTTCCACTTACTAGCAACAATCAGACATTGAAATAAAAGGGTACCATTTATAATAACATCCAAAAATATGAAATAATAGGAACAAGCCTCACAAAAGATGTACAGAGTCCCTATATTTAAAATAAAAAGAAACTATAGCTGAAAGAAATTAGAGAATTAAAGCAGTGATTCTCAACCAATTTTCCACTCCTGGGGACATTTAGCAGTGTTTGGAAAAATGCATGGTTGCCAAACTGAGGAAGCAGGTTGTGCTACTGGAATCTAGTAAGTAAAGGCCAGGGATGCTGCTAACATCCTACAATGCACAGAACAGTTCTCAACCACAAACAGTTATGTGGTCCAAAAAGTCAGTGTGTGAGGTTGAGAAATCTTGAGAAGCATGATAAGGATGCTAATTCTCCACACACTGGTATGTAGAGTCAATGCAGTTTCTATCAAATTCTCAGAATTTGTGTGTAATACATACACACACACACAGACAAGCTGATTCTAAAATTTATATGGAAATGTCCTAACGTAGCCAAAATGACTTTGAAAAAGATTTGGTAAACTAACACTATTTAATTTTGAGACTTATAAAACTACAGTGGTCAAAAGAGTGTGGTATTGACCTTAACATAGCTAAGCAGAGTAATAGAACAGAATAGGTAGTCCAGATACGGAGTCACATACATATGGACAATTGATTTTCAACAAGGATTCAAGAGTGATTCAATGGGGGAAAGGATAGTCTTTTTAACAAATAGTGCTAAAACAGCAGGATACATGCAGAAGGAGAAAATGAACTTCCATTTACATTTTACAACATATGCAAAAGTTAACTCAAAATATATCATAAGTCTAATTGTAATATTTAAAAATATAAAACTTCTAGAAGAAAAGAAATAGAAAAGAAAATATTAGTGACGTAAGATCAAAGATTTCTTAGAAATACCAAATACATAACCTAGAAAAGAAAAAAAGTTAGATAAATTAGATCTCATCAAACATGAGAGACTCCTAACTCTGGGAAATGAACAAGAGGTAGTGGAAAGGGAGGTGGGTGGGGGGTTGGGGTGACTGGGTGACGGGCACTGAGGGGGGCACTTGACGGGATGAACACTGGGTGATATGCTATATGTTGGCAAATTGAACTCCAATTAAAAAAATAAAAATAAAAAATAAACCTTAAAGCTTACACTTTCTTTTTTTTAAAGGTTTAATTTTTTTAAAAGATTTTATTTATTTATTTATTCATGAAAAACACAGAAAGAGGCAGAGATATAGGCAAAGGGAGAAGCAGGCTCCCTGTGGGGAGCTGGACGTGGCATTCGATCCCAGAACCTTGGGTCCATGACCTGAGCAGAAGGCAGACGCTCAACTACTGAGCCACCCAGGAGTCCCAAAACTTAGGCTTTCCAAAAAACTATTAAGAGAATGAAAAGGTAAACCATGGGCAGGAAGAAAAAAGTTATAAAGCATGTATCTGATAAAGAATTTGTACCTGGAATGTATAACTATGTAAAGAACTCTGAAAACATGATTTAAAAAACAAAACCAATTAAAAATGGACAGAAGATTTAAACAGACCTTTTTTTAATGAGGAGAAACAGATGGCAAAGAAACACATGGAAAGGTGCTCAATATCATTAGCCAATAAGGAAATGCAAATTAAAACCAAAAAGAAATACCACCAAACCCACTTTGGAAAACCAGTTTGGCAGTTTCATTAAAAGTTAAACATATACCACCGTCCTGCTATTTTGTTCTTAGGTACTTACCCAGGAAAAATGAAAGCATATTTCTGTGCAAAAACTGGATGTTCATAGCAGCTTAATATACAAGAGCCAAAAAGAGGACACAATCCAAATGTCTGTCAGGGGTGAATGGATAGATAAACTGTGGATATCCATAACAATGGAATACAACCCAACAATAAAAAGTGGTGAAGTATTGATACATAAAACAACATGAATGAACTTCAAAGTAATTATGCCATGTAAAAGAAGTTAGAGGAAAGGAGTGCAATCTATTTCATTTGTATAAAATTTTAGAAAATATAAACTAATCTCTAGTTTGCATTGATTGTTTAAAGCACATTACTTGCTGCTTGAACAGGAATCGGTGTCTAGAGTGGGATGGAGATACTACAAAGTGTCACAAGTAAAATTTTGGTTGTGATGTTGATTGTGATGATAGTTTCATATATATCAAAACTCATCAAATTATACAATTTAAATATGTGCAGTTTTTGTCTGTTATAAATGACACAAATTCAGGTATAAATGCCTCAAAAAAGCTATTTAGAAAATGAAATAGAATTGTTAAAGTCAATCTCTCAGCATATAGCTAACAGACACAAAACTACAATAAGAAAGATTATGTCGAGTATAGAACTGTTAAATACAAAACCTGACTAGTAGGAGCACATGAAAATAGGCACAGGACATTTTCTTCAAAAGCAACAGAAGAAAAATGTTTAGAGCTAAGAGATATAGAGCTTTAGAGCCAGAGTTTTACTAAAAATCCACAATACAATAAAAAGGACTCTCACTAAATACATTTTTTTTTTTTTTTACTAAATACATCTTTATGCAATGCTAGGAGGATGTCTTAAATTCTTCCTTAATCCTGGGTGAGTTGAGAAGTTAGGGGTGAGTATCTATAAGTAAATAAGAATCAGACATCAAGCTTGTTATCAATATTACTGGATGATAAAATATAATTATACAATGATTTCAAAGTTCTAGGGAGATTGCTTTGAATCCATGCCAATACCAAGCTAACTACCAAGTAAACAAAAAAGACCAAAGAAAGAATTCAGATATGCAAAGCCTCAAAAACCTGTCCCATACTCATCTGGGGGACATTTACTGAGGATGAACTTTGGCAAATGAAGAATAAAACCAGGAAAGAGAAGACTTGGGCTATTAAAAAAATTGATAGAACTAATTCAGGAGTTCAATGGAAGGAAATCACAGGATGAAAATTTTGCAGCAGGTCCAAAATGAAAGCAGTTGTAATTTGTATGGGAAGTCAGTTAATACCAAGAAAAATATTTTCATGAAGAAATATAGAAAGGATAACAAACAATAAATTTAATGAGTAAGGTGGTCAATAATGTTAAGTACACAGTCAAGAAAGTATACCATTCTTTCCTTGTTAAGAAAAAAGAATGCAACTTAGAAACTCCAGAATGGATGTTTGTGGGTGATCAGGAGGGATTAAACCCAGGAAAGTCATAACGAAACATACATGTTGTATGATTTGGATCAAATGAAGTAGTGTAGGAAAAAGTAATTCATTTTATCTGGACCTTAGGAAGATTCTCCCTCAAATAGCTCAAGGCTGAGATACTGTACAAAGAAGTCAGAACAAACTCCTTAGCTTTGCTTTGAACTTTATATATATGTATATCAAAGTATATCATACATATGATCAAACTTTTCATTGTTTTTGAAATTTTAGAATTAATTTATAAATAAAATCATAAAATCTGAAATATAGCTACTGTGCTGAATGGTACAGTCTTCAATCTCTACAATGCAACATCAGCTGCCAGGACACTTCTTTTCTTACATGTCAGTTGAACCCACTGCAGTCAGAAAAACTATTAGCTATAGTATTTGTTTTTTTTTTTTCTTCTCCTAAGATTTATCTTTATGCCTTCAAATGAAATGCTGAACATTGAACTATGCCCAAAAATAACTTAGTAATGTGGGTTGTTTCATTAGTTTTTGTTTAGAATCAATCTATAAACATAATAGATAATAAAATATAATTTTGTAACTGTAGGCAGAATGCAAATGTGTCTGGCCTTGGTAATGTATAAGTACAGTTAGAGTTAACAGAAAATGGGAGGTGAGAAGGGGAAAGAGAAACTCATGAAAAGATAAGGGTGTTGACATATTCATCTAAAAAAATGGAGTTAAGAGACAACTGCTTAAAAACCTGGGGAATCAGAAATGAAGATTTCAGTTGTAAAGATATTTTCTCAGGATCATCTGGCTACCAAGGCCACTAACTTGTTTCCTATTTGGCATCAAGACGCACACACACACATCTATACCCACTCCACCCCACTTCAGTGAACTGCATTTTGCTTACAAGTACCCTTTACATTGCTTGTCCATGGATTCTAAATGGAATCTATTTATATAGAAAATAAAACCATAGAGTCTGTGTCCAACTTCCCTGAAGAATCTTTCCCATTCGCCCTTTAGAAGCTGATAAAAAGGTGGTAGGCTAGGGGTGTCTGGGTGGCTCTGTGGGTTGAGCATTCAACTCATGGTTTTCATTCAGATCATGATCTGGGGTTGGGATCTCAGTGAGACTCAGGCTTTCCTGCTCAAGAATTGTAAAACAGTGCCAGATGTGTACAGGGGCCATGGTAGCCCTGGGGACAGAGAACCGAATAGACTCTGCATAGAGGCTTTCTGGCCATAATTGTGCTCTGCATTTATTGAGACTTTTTTGATTAATCAAAAGTGGGTTGTTTTTGAAGGAAGACTTAAACTCAGTTAAAATTTGAAAATTTTCTTTCTTTCTTTCTTTCTTCTTTCTTTCTTTCTTCTTTCTTTCTTTCTTTCTTTCTTTCTTTCTTTCTTTCTTTCTTTCTTTCTTTCTTTCTTTCTTTCTTCTTTTTTTTGGCAGTTACTGGTAATTTAAACTTGCCTTCTGAATGAATAGTGTTATAGCCTAATGGAGTAGGTGAGAAATATCCCTATAGTGATGTTCTAGTTTTAAATGAAGCCTTAGTGTGAAATATGTCCAAGTCTGGATCCCAAAGTAGATCAGGAATATTAAAACATGTGAAATGATGCAGCCACTCTGGAAAACTGTGGAGGTTCCTCAAAGAGTTAAAAATAGGCCTGCCCTACGACCCAGCAATTGCACTGCTGGGGATTTACCCCAAAGATTCAGATGCAATGAAATGCCGGGACACCTGCACCCCGATGTTTCTAGCAGCAATGTCCACAATAGCCAAACTGTGGAAGGAGCCTCGGTGTCCATCGAAAGATGAATGGATAAAGATGTGGTTTATGTATACAATGGAATATTACTCAGCCATTAGAAACGACAAATACCCACCATTTGCTTCAACGTGGATGGAACTGGAAGGTATTATGCTGAGTGAAGTAAGTTAATCAGAGAAGGACAAACATTGTATGTTCTCATTCATTTGGGGAATATAAAAAATAGTGAAAGGGAATAGAAGGGAAGGGAGAAGAAATGGGTAGGAAATATCAGAAAGGGAGACAGAACATGAAGACTCCTAACTCTGGGAAATGAACTAGGGGTGGAAGGGGAGGAGGGTGGGGGTGGGGGTGACTGGGTGACGAGCACTTTGGGGGGCACTTGACGGAATGAGCACTGGGTGTTATTCTGTATGTTGGCAAATTGAACAGCAATAAAAAATAAATTATTAAAAATTTTAAAAAATAAAAAAAAATAAAAAAACAAGCAGTGGGAGTCAACAGTCCAGGCAATTTCTAAAATACTGGGAACCTCATTTCATAGTTTGAAATTTTGTTTTGTTATATGAGCTCTGAAGAATAACTGCATTTAGCCAAATAGATCAACATCAGCTGAAAAAAAAATAAAATGATTTGTATTTTCATAAAAAAAGGAATATAAAAACAAATGAAAAAAGAATGTTAACAGGCCCCATAAAGAATTACTGAAGAATTTTATTATTTTGCTTAGAGTAGATAAATGTGTGGGTATACTAACTGGCTGAGGACATTCTGTAAGACTGATAACCACAGTGGGGAATTTTAGTTTTAAGGTATTTCCAGGTGAGCCAGCAGCCTTTCTGGGAGCCTACAGATGTATTTCTCGATAAATGTTCTACCTGGGGGACGCCTGGGTGGCTCAGTGGTTGAGCATCTGCCTCCAGCTCAGGGCGTGATCCTGGAGACGTGGGGTCAAGTCCCACGTCGGGCTCCCTGAAAGGAGCCTACTTCTCTCTATGCCTGTGTCTCTGCCTCTCTCTCTCTCTCTGTCTCTGATGAATAAATAAAATCTTAAAAAAAAAGTTCTACCAGGTTGAGGTGTCTGAGGATTCATTCATTCATTCATTCATTCATTCATTCAAACATTGCTTGCTACTTTTTCACTGGAGAGAAAACAAGGGAAATTGCCTTTTAGTACTGAAAACCTAAAGGGTAAGGACCAATACCACCACCTCTGCCAGAGGTTATTGGTAAGTTTTGCCCCTGGTCTTAAATATAAAAATATTTCTCTCTTTAAACACTTATTTGAAGACAGGAACAGGCTGGATCTCTGTGTGTCTAGATGTCTTTTGAAGTTCAAAATAAATCATGATTTTTAAAGAAACTTCATGGTTCAGTTGTTCTCACATACAGTCAGCTTTGAGCTTATTTCTTTTGACTTTTCCAAGTAACCTGAATGGGCATGTGCATCTAAAAATATCTGGAATTAAAATAAGCACACCACTTCATCAAAACATAGTCAAGGAAGAAAAAAACCAGTCTTCATATTTAAGTCAGTTAGTTCTTTTTTAATAAATTTGAATTCATTCATCAACAAGTTTCATATTGTATCTATCACTCAATTTTGCTGTTTTTTTCATGTCAAATAATACCAAAAATTACATCAATGTGCTTAAGCAAAATTGGGTTTTATCTTTACAATGAAATGAAATTAATATGGGAATTGATCATGGCAGCAATCGCCTATTCTTACTAGAATAATCCTGTACTTACCTTGAACACACTCACTGACTTGTGAAGTAAAAATATGAGACAAAAATGATAAAACATGTTTATGGGGCTCACCCTAGGGAGAGGCCTGTTATGTGAGCCACTCTCTGGGAGGTCACTGTTTACCCAGGTGTTGGGAATTGAGCATTTTGGAAAACATGGCACCTTTCAATGCAGTAGAAGAGGTAATTGATCCAAGGCACACTAGCTAGTGTCCTGGGAAAATTTAGTCCACCTGGGCAGCTCTTTGCCCCATGATTCAATGTCACTCTGACTGATGGCTCATATGGATTAGAGCCAGAGTCAATTCCACGAGTAAAAAGATATTTCACCAATTGTTCACTTTTGCTTACATAAAAATGGCCAGAAATATGAACTTGTCTTTGGGTAGAGCATTAAGTAAGAATTATTAAGTGGTTTATAATTTCAAGCCAGGAGATTCAAAGTTGGACATATTTTTTTTTTGAACATACCATAGTGGGACTAACATCCAACGGGGTTATCTACTAGATGCTTCAAAGGAACACCTACAGCTGCCATGTGCCTGTCCCCTTAAAACCAGTCCCAAATGTGTGTGGCATCACTTCTGAGATATCTCCTAGGTGAAAATGTTAATTCCAAAGCTGCATAGGGGAAAAGTGCCTTTAATGTGAATGACTAAATATGTCAAAAGATCTGGATGCTGGCATTAAAAACGCATGATATTGCAGATGTACATGTAATCTTCAGACCTAACAGGAATAGTATCAGGACATACTTTCTAGTTCTTTTATGATTTTGGGGGAAATGAATGTCTCATGGTATAGACAATGAAACCCCTCTACAGTCCTGGGGTCGGTGAACAAGAATAACACTTGTTTTAAAGATTACTCAAGTCATTTCAGTCTTTCTCTGTAGGGACTTATGTAGTAGGGCTCTTGAGTTGTCTCAAGTATATCTGAATATGGGTAATAACAAATTGACAGAGCAAGATACTTCTGTACATTTTAAGCCCCTGTGAAGCATTTTGGAAAGACAGGACTACATAGAAAATTAACTTTTTATTACGCACAGTTGTTGAGAAAGAAATATCATTATATTCCAAATTCAACTTTTTTCTCCTTACTCAAGATATCTGGACGTGGGTAACAGCTACCTCACATTAATGTCAGAGGTCCGGGTTCAGAATTCATCAATACGGTTTGCTCACTGGTTCCAGTAACTACTGTGGAGTAATGAGAGGTCATAGTAACAGAACAGAGAACCAAACTCAACTCTCTTCTGTCAGCACAGAGTTCTACTTCTCAATATTTCTCACAACTTTTAAAAATGGAGAAGCTACAAAATAATTTTATTAGAAGAAAAGTAATTTTCTTCTGAAATGGAGTAAAGCAAACACATACCCAAGAATCTTAAAAAGTTTTCTTTTTTTTTTTTACAGAATATATGTATTTTTGTGTGTGTGTATGTGTGTAGTTACAAACACTATTTATAGTATAGCTATTATGTTAACTTCATCGCAGTGTCTACAAAGTGGTGGATCCCAGTCTTGGTGCCAAATGCATATAAAAAGCTCAAAAGCTATTATGACTATACCATGCAAATTTATATCCAGAAAACCTTGGTAAGTAGACTGCAGCTCTTCTGAGCCCCATGGGGTCTCTGGGTACCTCAACTATGCATCAAAAATGTTTTGAGTCATTTTTCTCCCAGAAAGAATTAATGTCACAGTTCAAAATAGTATAAATTGCACACTTAAATCAACCATTGACTGCTTTTATCCATGTTCATTTGCATTTTGGGGTCTCTCTTCTGCATGTGGAGCTCACTCCTTGAATAACTAGATACAGAAAAAGATACCTGAAGTATTGAAAGGGATAAGGTCTTCATAAATGTCTTTTTTTTCTTTAACATGTTAACAATGATAAGGCCACTTACAAGGTTTTTCCCAATCTGTTTAACTTTTAGGATCCCTCATTGTTACCCATGAAAAAAGATTGTCAGAGAAAAGCCCAAGACCAAGAAATCACTGGCTAGTCTCCAGATAAAAATAAAACCAGAGATCAGTAGGTAGAAGATGTTGAAGAAAGGTCACAATGAAGGAAGGGAAAGGGTATAAAACTGGTCATTGTTTCTAGTATGAGATTTTGTGGGTTATGTTTTACCTGACAGTGGTTATTGAACTGTGACAGATTCCCACAAATTAAAGGTTGTTATGGCTGGCAAAGAAAAATCAAGTAGTGGTCAGCTTATGGTGATAGCCCACACTACATGCATCCTTAGGGAAGGTGGTGTCTCTATCTACATGGAGAAAACTGGTGCCAGCTGAGTACTGGGTGAGATTTTGGTAATTGGTTTAGAACAGAGAGGGTGAGGCATATGTGGCATGTTGGAATAAAGTATTAATTTAGCAGTTCTTTCCTGAATATTTAGGTTTTTTTTCTCCAAATGCTTAACTTCACTGTGACATCTGTTTGCACAACTGTAGTCATTTCAGTTTATGGAGGCCTGTGATAGAAATATTGTTTACAAAAAATATATCATCTCTTTTTTTTTTTCTTTAGAAAGATCTCATCTAAATAGTAAGTTAAGGTTGCGTCTATGAAACCGGTGCACCTTGTCTTGTTTCTACGAGCTTTAAAAAGTCCAAATACTGATGAGGCTGTGGATCAGAAGGAACCAAAAGTGACTGTGTTTGTTGTCAGGTTGCTCTCCTTTGCCTCAAGAGAACGGTCATGGGTCACTAGGTGATGCGTGGTGTGTACTGGTCATGTTCCTGCAACATCCTAGTTAAACTAGGAGTAGTTGGATGTGCTTATGAAATATATCAGATACAGAAATAAAGGTATGAAGATGTTTCTTGGTTTCTGAAATTGAAGAGTAAAGGTGTTTTAAGCTTCAATCTTAATTCTAGATAACAGAAAGTAGTTACATCACGTAAAGGAAAATATGACATCGCATGCTGCCATGATAGCAAGCATTAAGAAATAAAATCTTGGTAAATATACATATATATGCATGTTATGCAAATATATTTTATATTAACATACAATGTTGTAAGAGTGATTGATAACATAAAGACAAGGGGGAAAATCATCCTAGATGGTTTTACCTTAGAGTAACAAATAACCTGAGACGTCTATGCTTTCTGTTAGATATCAGGCCTAGAAATCCATCCAAGATGTGGAGCACATTTTCAGTGATTGAAATGTCAACTAAACATTGCCAAAACATGCCACTGTGTTCCTGCATGACAGGTAAGCTGGATCCACTCCAAGTGAACAAAAAAATACACTGTACATCAAAGTACTTACAATGATATGCCATCCATTCCCAATGGGTTTTCAAAAGATGGGCGTTCAGATATCAATGTGGGATCTATCTATGCTTAAGACGACAGGTGAGCACACACCAGTGGCTCACTTTATCTACAGAAAATGTATGCCCGATGAAAGCGAATCTCATCACCAAGAAAGCTGAAAAGCCTTCGCTTAGTGAACAGAAAGGATATGAAGTATGTGACTCATTTTAAACTAGCAATATCACTGTATGAGTTTTTGAAGATTAACTAAGAGTATTTTTCTGATTTTTAAACTAAAACATCTAACTTATGATAATAAACGACACATTTTGAGATGATATTGTGTTTCACACCCTCATTCTCAAGGCATAATATTTAGACGATGCTTGTCCCTTTCAATTAAAAAAGAAAAAACTATGACTTTCTTTAATATACATCCTGTGTTGTCCATAGCTGCAAAATGTATATATGTATGTGTATTTGTTTTACATACACGTGGGTACTTACACCTGTGTGTATAAACATATACACATACATCCTCATATACACGTGTATTTTATATATATGCTGAGAAAGTTCACATATATATACAATTGCGTATGTATATATGTGTGTCTGTGTGTGTGTGTCTGTGTGTGTACAGGTATAAAAACTTGACAGGCAGAGTAATATTTCACTCAGTGTTAAATGAAGTCTTTGAAAAATGAAGTACAGTCACTCAGTTAACATAGTACAGCCAGTAAACTAAGTTGAAAAGAGAAAAAGTGAATGGAAACACGATCCTGGACCATCTGTCTATGGCATTCACATCGGTTAGATCAGGGATTTTAATTTTGAGCTGTGAAGACCTCCTCCGTAGGTGGGTCTTCTTGTGCGGGATGCTTCTGTCCCCCATGTGTCGCCCATGCCCTTCCCTAGGCATGCTCTGTTTCCTGTACTGGATTCCTGAGTTGTCAAAGGGTCGTGCTGAATTCCTGGTATCACCAACACTGCCTGTGACCTCATTCATTTCATTGTGAACCTCCAGTGATGTTAATAGAATATTTCCATGAGCATCCACCTAATTGAAAAAAATATGCATCATTACACAGCTAGTATGCCATTACTCTAATTTTGATATATAGACCCAGCACATAATTATATCACACAATCATGTCACATACATTATGAGAAATTGCACATCACCAAACCCAGCACTGTTTTCATGGAAAATGTCATTTTGAAGGCTTAACTACAGTTTATATAGATTTTATTTCCCCGATTTAAAAATTCTCACATAGGAGATTAGGTTAAATAAAGGGGCTTTTTAAAATTAAAATTTCCTATTATGGATACAAGTTTTTACAGAATACAAAATTAAAGTACAAATTCCTTTCAAGATGTTAACTTAGGTATTTCAATCATTTTTCACAACTGGACATTGTATAGAAACTATACTCTCTCATTCTTCTTTAGAAGTCAGCTTGTCCCCTTTTCTGACTCTATAAAGATATTCACATTACTGTGGAGAAATAAGCAAATACTCCCGTGATGAATGGACACTCCTGATGACTTTGATGGGTTAGATACAGACTCCTGCCCAAGTATGGTCTTCTTGCCCAATCCTGGTCTGTGAGGCCTTCTTTTTTAAAGATTGTATTTAAGATAGACTACAGTTCTCTCCCACATTGGAGTCAAACTTTAAAATAACATTTTATTCTGTGCTAAATACAGCTTCACACCTTTCATGATGCTGTCAATGGTCTATTTGCTTATATGTTGGTCTGCCATGAAACCTCCATGGAGCATGCCTGAGGCAAGGGACCCCCACCCTGCCCCTGGAGCCCTTTCTAAGTGGTCTGTAATCCCCTCTCTGAGCAGTGCCAACCCCTCTCAGGGCCACACAGACCATTCTACACTTCGCTAGGTCTCATTGCTCTCCAGGATGCTTTATGCTTCCCCACCTATCTTTCCTCCTTTGCCTAAAAGCCCATCTTCCTTGCCCTCTTTGTCTGTGGAAAGCCTACCCTTTCTTCTAGAACTAGATTAAGTGCCTATGGCTTCTTCCATGAAACTTTCACAAAATTAGTTATTTTGTGGAGAAATAATTTATTAACATATTAATTTGTGTGTTCATCTTCTATATATTTCTTAGTTTCATTAAAGGCATTATGCTAGATATGAAGAAGGTGAGGTGGGAAGAGAAGATTCCCAACTCAGAAAATGCAGGTGCCTGTGCAGACCTCTAACCAGTGCCAAGATCACAGGTGGGGTGACCCCCAGACACTGAGGTAGCCCAAACTCAGGAAGGGCTGCAAAAATCTGGGGGCCACTCAGGCTCTGGCACAAAGGCACCAAAACAGATTCGGGGGTATCTACCCCATGGTTTAGGAGTACAGTTCAATTATGCTTGGGGAAGGAGAGGTATGGTCATTAGGATGTCACCCCTTACTCCTCAGACCTGTGAATATGTCACCTTACATGCAAAAAGGGCACTGCAAATATATTTAAGCTTATGAACTTTACAATAGGGTGGTTAGCCTGGATTACTCAGGTGGGCTAGCCCAATATCATCACATGAGCCCTAGAAAGTAGAAGATACTCTTCAGCTGGAAGCAAGAGTGAAAGATGTGGCAGAAGGTGAGAGCAGAAGAATTTGTGCCATGAGAACTGGATTCACTATTGAGAGAGGGCACTGCAGATAAAGTATAGGAAGAAATGGGGCATTTGCTAGGAGCAAATACTGGCCCCAGCTGACAGCTAGCAGGGCACAAGGGTCTCAGTCCTACAATCACAAGAAACTGTGGTCAACAACCTGTAACAGCCTCGAGAGAGGTCTATCCCCAGAGCCTCCAGAAGGGAACACAGCCCCACTGACACCCTGATTTCAGCATCCTGAGACTCTCAGCAGAGAACCCAGCTAAGCCCCATTGCACTGGATTTCTGACCAACAGAACTAGGTGTTTTTTTTTTCCAGTGGCTGCATTTGTAAGAATTTGTTGTGGTAGCAATTAAAACTACTACAGAGGAAAGACAGATTTCAGAGGAAAAATGCATTTGAGTTGGGCCTCAAAGGAGTAGACATTTTTTCAGCAAAAAGAAGGAAAAAAACGTCATAAAGGCTTGAAAAATGTCTAAAGTGTTTGAGAAAGGCAAACTAGCTGAGTGGGATTTTGAAGAGAAGGGATCCTGGCACGTGCCAAGCTCACGGTTGATAGTCATTCATATCACTGTCATTTCCCTCTTTCTTAAAATAAGAAAATATACTCCTTGATGAAGAGTCAAGCCAGTAAGGGTTTCTGTATGTTGCATTTAAGGAATGTCAATTTTACCTTGCAAGTAGTAAAAAGTAACAGTGATTTCTACGTAGAAAAGTGACATTCTTCTGAACTACAACCCAAGCTACAGAGTAAAGAGTAGAAGATGCATTTGAGAGGAGGAAGTAAGGAGGTAGACCTCTGTTGGTAGTACACTCCACTCCTTCTGTTTCCTTTAGGGCGGTCTGGAGGCAAAATGCCAAGAGGCTGTAAGCAAGGCTCCCCTCTGGCCACTGCAAAAAATCCCAGGACTCCCAACCTGTTGTGTTCACAGAGCAGTGCTGCTCTGCCATCATCATTCATTTCTGTATCTTCTCAATGAAGAAGGTGGGAAAGGAGTGGAGAGAGAGTAGCCTGCCACTCTGCTCCCACCTGGCCTCCTGGCCCTTCCCTAGCTCTCTGCAGAACACTGACACCATCCATGTGGGGCTCAGGTGGGTGGGGTACCAGTAGCAAGCACACATTAGCCTGGGCTGTGTTCAGTTTTCTTCAGTGATGCTGCCTCTGAATTGTAGGGTGAGCAGCGCCACAGTGGGGAGGGACTATGAAGACCTATGGTCTCCTTAGATTGGGAGCCAGCCAGCCTGAGGATACTAGGAGATGCAAATGGACTAAGAAAACACCACAGATACTGGGGAGAAGGCCCTTCATGGAGTCCCACTCCTGGAGGTAGCGACAGAGTATTAACAGAATGTGAGTTCTGCTTTTTGTTTTTGTTTCTTAATCCACTAGAGGGAAAAATTCAAATGGGATGTGTATCTCAAAAGTACCAGGAAATGCTAGACCTTTGTAAGAATTTGGAACATGTGTTCTATATCTCTTCTTTTGTTGTTCTCTTGTCCTGGAATGGTTAGTAGGAAAACTCTTACCAAAAAAAAAAAAAAGTCTGTTTGCCTGTCTTATGGATCAGTGAAGCATCCAGTGGTTTGGGAGTTAGCCTCTCAATGTAAGAAAAGGCTGTGGAAGGAGAACCCTGAGACACACATTAAGGTATGGCTGAACAGGGAGGGGGCAACAAAGGAAAGGCCAGCAAGGGAGTGGGCAGGAGCATGTCTTCTGCACTGGTAGTCACCGTCCCTAGGGAAGGGATGATTTTTTTTTTTTTTTTTGGAAGGGATGATTTGAACCTGCTTTGAAAGCTATGGGCAGCTAGCTCCTAAGTCAGCAGAGAGGAGAGCACCATGGGGTCACCTGAACGGTCTTTATACAAAGGAAAATTAAAAGCAGGGTTCTAGAGGAGAGAGCCCTCTTAGTAGTCTTTATCTCTCTCCAGCATCTTCCATCATGCTTTATGCCACATAGGCAAGAACAGGTTGGTGAATAAGCTGCCTGGCTCACTTGGGCATCTTTTTCTAGAGAAAGAGTCAATTGGAGTATTTTAGTACTGCAACGAATAGGTGTGATACTCCACTAAATATTTGTTTTTGAATCATGACAAAAATAGATTAAGTTATCATATAAGGAGATTTAACAAACAGATCATTTAGCAAATTAGCTCAATTAGATTTTATTTAACTGACCAATATTTTACATAGACTTTCTTAAATAGCAAGTGGATATATTTAAAACAAAATTTATCTAAAGTCAAGTCAGAGAATAACCAAAGGTGGAAGGTTCTTGATTTTTTTAAGTTGTCATGTGGAATTCATACTTACAAATAATAATAAATGATTTACCATATATTAATTAGAATCTCAAAGGACTGAAATTATTTTCCTAAAGGTAAAAAAAAGAAAACATCAGTTAGCTCTAAAAAATGTTCTCTCCATTTTCTGTAATATTTTATATCCAACAAAAGCATGAGTTAAAAAGCCCAGTGGTCCACATAGGAAGGTGGATACATCATTGGAGACATGTACATGAAGTGTCCAGACTCTTGGGATACTACTGTATATCTGCTCTGTACCATGCCCTGTGCTAGGTGAGAGACCATAGTAGGGGAATAAGAAAATATCCTTACTCTTAAGAGGTCTAGCAGGTGAGAGTTTCAAGTAATCAAAAGCACATTAAAAAAATTACTGCACAATGAACCTTAAGCACATTTTTATATACATGCCAACAATACTGTCTCTTTTTTAGTTATAAAAGTGCCATATGAGAAGCTCCTTTAATTAAAATCTAGAGATTATAAACAATGACTTTGTAGAATGGAATACCAAAATGAAGACAAGTCTTTTTTTAAAGAAAAGGAGGGGAATATTTTGTGACAGGCTAATTCTGATCAATGTCAATGGTTCTAATGTTTAGCTTCACCTGGCTTTAAAAAGATGCATTTAAGAACCTTCCCCTTCTAAAGTGAAAAAACACACCACCTCAGCAGAACATGGTGTTCTGATAACAAATACCACTCATTCATGGACACACATTCCATGAGCATTTACCACATCTGAGCCATGGTGTGGATATTTTGGTAGATGCAAAGAATCAAATGCTGTTTAGCAAAGAAGGCGTGGTGGCCACATGCAATGCAACATGCCATTTTACAAGTGCAAAGCATGTGCCATGCGAGTTGGGAGAACATGGACTAAACCAACTTCTTGAAGAAGGGAGTGACAGAGGCATGATGGAAACAAGAGGTAGAAACAAAAATCAGGGACAATGTCATGGAGAACATCTGGTTTAAGTCTTGAAGAAGGGAAAGGTGTGGACAAAGAAGAAAGAGATTCTGGAAAGAGAGAATCCAAGGCAAAGAGATGATAATGATAGTTATTTTAGGAAGCACAGAGGGAGAATAGAGAAAATATAAGAAATAAGGTCAAATGAATGTTGAGTTGATTTTTCAAGAATTAATGACAAATTTGTATGAATTAATATCCTGTCTTCTCAAGTCCCTTGAGGCCAGTGCTCTGCATTTGGGGAAAGACTTCATGAGGGCAGAGATCTAAGTCTGTGTGCTTGACTCTAGTGAAGTACATCTAACCTGAAGGGAAACCAATCCCAATATCATCAGTAATTTACAAAATCATAGTGCTCTTGGGTACTTTGGACATTTAAGACTACCTTGCCACTGTTTCAGGACACAGCTCATGTAAGGTATAGGTCTCAAGAACCAATACTATTTTTCATGATTTCTATTTCAGAGTGGGTGAAAAAAATAATGTTGAAAGGAACTTCAACATATATTGGCTAATAAGAGCTTAGTGTAAATTAGTTTGGATGCTTTTGACTTATAGTTCTATAGTTACATAATTTTTATTTAAAAGTGAGCCAATGTGTAGAAAATTTCCAACAAAATTATGAGATTTTTTTCTAAAATAATTAAAGCATCATCAAAATGTGTTAAATTGTAGAAACCAAACATTTTAAACAAATATGTCTTCAAAAGATGCTAATATCTTCTGAATATCTTAAATTTAAATCTTAAAACAGGTGTAAGTAATGTTGGTGAAACACAAGACTGAAATGCCCTGTATAGAATGACAGATGACGACTTGCATTTTTTAAAGCATTTCATGAAAAAAAAAATAAGGCATTTCATGAATACTTCATATTTTGAAGTTTGTCTCATATTTACAATATAATTAGAATAAATGATTTGAATATAGTCTTTCTTCCTGTTCTATAACCTTGACAAGCACAAATATTCAAAGGTGGAAAACATCTCATGCAGAATATGTCACAAAGGGGTTTTCATTTTTTCTAGAATTTGTCACCAGATTGGCATTTAATCAATACTCATTCTCTAATGACTTTCAAGCTTCTATGTAAGTAAAATATTCTATTAGAAAAATTTTAAAAAGTATTTATCATATGAGGAAAGAACTCTTATTCTTTAGAAAGGGAATGATGTCAAATCTGCTGCTCTGATTCCTTGGCAGGAATTACAACTTTCTGCCACTTCATGAAATTCAAATATCAATTAGTCAGTTGAAAACTATCAAAGGATAGGAACCATAATACATGAATCATAATCAAAGGCTAACTTTTGAGTATAGAAGCAATTCAGGAAAGCAAAGGAGGTTGTGCACAAATAAAGTCATGATTTACATTGCACCACTAGTCTGAGGAGAAACTAAGTGAATATGTGAACATTTGAGCATTCATTAACCACTAAGTTAAAATAGTGTAAAACTACTGAATATAAGGAAAATATACTTAAGATTTTATAGTAAGGTCAATAACACCATCATCCCAAAGATAGTCATTGGTGGCACAGATCCCCCTTGCTGGCCTGCAGAGCCCCTGAGGTTACCACTCTGACATCCCTTATAAAATAACAAAGGTGACCTCAGAAAGATTATGACAGAGCAAATCCCTGTGACCAGCCCAGTGTCCTCCATCAGTCCAAGGACAGGTGGAGCCCTCCCAGCTTCAGAGCTCCCATCTATAAAGCAGATGGGGTTCCCTGAGGCTGTTGATGGCCACACTAACAATCCTGAAAGGTATCACTGAAAGTGAATGAGTAAATAATTATAATTACAAAGAATTCTTGAAGGTGTTGGCCAGTGCATAGTACCATTTATGTTTTGCATGAAGTTTGTGATTCTTTTCTCACTTTCCCTTAACTCATACACATCACATGACATGAGCTTTTTGGGAGATTCATTCCCATCTAAAAATTATCACTATATTCTTAGATGTGGGTTAGAAATAATTTTTTTAACAGACTGCTAGGTTTTTTTTTAAGATTTTATTTATTCATGATAGACAGAGAGAGAGAGAGAGAGAGGCAGAGACACAGGCAGAGGGAGAAGCAAGCTCCATGCCAGGACCCCGACATGGGACTCGATCCCGGGACTCCAGGATCACGCCCTGGGCCAAAGGCAGGCGCTAAACCACTGAGCCACCCAGGGATCCCCCCAGTTAAATAATTTTTAATGCTTATCTTTAAGGATATAAAATATGCTTTTAAAACTAGTATCTATGCACCTGTATATCAACTTCAGACCTTAACAGCTGATCTACAATTACAGATTTTTAAAAATAGGAACATGTAAAGGCTTTAACAAAGCTGTTGGGAAAACATAGAAACAATTTTTCAGGGAAACAATAAAAATGGCCTTGTGAATAAATTTTCCTCTACACCTGATTTATAATATAATATCTGACATAAAATATTTTTCACATTCTCCTACTTATCTCTGTGCATGTTAGAGGTGTTTCTGTTTTTGCTTTTAATTTTAAGCTTCACACTCTAAAAGGTATTTCTGTAGCACAACAATTTGACTGTTCTAAATCATATCATTTAGAAGAAAGGAAACAAATTTATAATCTGTTTAAGTTATGAGGGAATTTGGAAAAAAACAGCATTGTATGTGTATCTGTATATCTATGTGATGGAAACAATAATGATGTAATGAATTCTAGTTTCCTTGGAAATAGTGTGACCAAAGCATATTGTGTATTCATAGTAGGATGCAGACTTACTTAGGAACATAACAGTGTGGTACTAAGTATATTTTCCAGTAAGAAGTTCAGGGTAATTTTGCTTGTGGAAGCCTGATTTTCTTCACAGATCCTGGGCTTCTCTGCCAACTCTATTTATGTTTTGCTGAAAGGAGGGGAGCCATTTACATTCATTTAACTGCCTGTATTCATTCATGAATGTTTGTCAACCTATTCTGGGCCACCAGTGGTCTATGGACACAGCAAATACTTTAAGGAGCTGCTGTATTCCTCTAAGGAACAGACCCATGACATGCATTAAGAGCATGAGAGAAGGCAAGGAAAAACCACAGACTTGAGAAATAAGTAAATTTAGCAAGAAGAATTAAATAATAAAGAAATATAGGAGCAAGCACATAAGCAGGGAGAAATATATTTTTGAGAACTTGATGGAGTGCAAGAGGTAGAAAGATAAAGACAGAAATTATATAGAAGCTATAATGTCCTTTCATTAAAGTACTGTTTAATTACAATGACATATATTATTAAAAAATAAACTGAAATGACATGTAGTTGCAAAATTACTTTGTAACTGGAAGGATGTAAGGATGCTAAGCTGGACTGGAGAGGGTGGACCTAATTTACGGTCTCTTTTAGAGTGTATAGCCCAAAGGCTTCCTAAAGCCTGGGTCTGCCAGGCTCTGACTTTTTGTGAGCACATCTGGCAGGGGATAGGACCAGGGCATATCTATGAGATCCCTTGGACAGAGCACTGCTCCTGCTTTGCCCTAAGGACCTTGGGGACTATGCCAGATAGAGGGTGGATGAGAGAGGGGTCTACTAACACTGTAAAAGAACAGTGGCATCCTAGACAATCAAATTTGTAGTTTTATTACTAAAGGAATATTGCAACATTTTGGAAACATGCTTTTACATGTCAGGTTTAGGGCTAACATCCCACATGGTATTCACATAATCTGTTCTTTTCATAGGAAACTAGAAGCTTGTGGCTTCTCCAGCTTCTGCACTAATTTTGGTTTTATATAAAATTCAGTGACTCGCAGGGGGCAACATTTTAGGTTATGAACAAAAGTCCACACAACTCCTACTTAAAGGTCACATAAGTAACTGTAGTGACTGATGAGTGGTAGGTGGCAGGATGGGTCTGTGAAAGGAATGATGGGTGAGTGGTCAAGCTGGTGGAGGGCCTACCCGATTGCTTTCACTCTTGGAACGGTCATTCTTTGCCTTGGCTGTCTTTTCTGCAAGCTTCTTCTGCCTTTGAGGGCCTCTTCCAAAGAAAATGTAGTTGACAAAGGCATACTCCAGAAGGGCCAGAAATACAAAGACAAAGCAGCCCATGAGGTACATGTCAATGGCTTTGACATAGGGGATTTTGGGCAATGTCTCCCGAAGATGTGTGTTGATGGTTGTCATCGTCAGCACAGTTGTAATCCCTATAAAAGAAACAGAAGGGTGAGAGGCTGAAGCTTAGCAGCTCCATTCCTCACTTTTCACTTTTGTATTTATCAAACAGCTTGAAATAGTTGGAGATGACAGATTGAATATTACTGGGCAATCATAAAGTAATAGAGCATGAACTGTGTTGTGTGGGCAGCAGGTCACACCTCAGGTCAGGAAGCTGACATCTCTGCTCCCTCTTGGTACACCACCCAGTGGCACCTGGCTCGTAGAGAGAAGGAATTGAGGATATATGGAGATGTATAGGTGGAAAAGGAAAGTTGGAAGAAATGAAAATGAACCCAGAAACTAACACAAAACACTGTGTGTCAGGATGAGAAGCTTCCAAGAAGAATCAATCTATGAAGAATCAAAGAAAAGGATCATCTAAGGCCATTAGTGAGAGTTCTGTAAGCCTGCTTGTTACAAGAAAACAATTTTTACTACAATACTTTATCAACAAGAAAACAATTCTTACTACAATACTTTATGAACAAGGGGCATGAGGCAATGATTTTTAAAACTGTTAGTGAACATGATCCAGTCCTGAGCTCATGTATTTATCTATTCTGATATACAGCTATAAGTTAATATATTTAAAATCTCATCAGTTAAGACATTAAATAGAAAGCAAGATCCCTCAAACTGAGCACCCTGGCCCATCTTTGCTATTTCAGTTTGCACACAGAAAATACCTGCATCCATGACTATTCAGGACTCTGCCCTTCATGTACATTAATGCAGATCCATTTTAAACAATTTTAGAGACTAAACATCTAGAGGTAAAAGATAAACATGAGGGTAAAGTTTAAAATAACTTTAAACCTTAAATAATGAAAATGTAGCCATATGTAAATATAAAAAAGATGGTTTCATCTGTACCAGGTTTATTTTGGCAGATAAAGTCAAAATAAAAATGTATATATTGCACAACTATGTTAGAATTTTATATTTCTTAAAGAACAATTGTCTTGGTATTTTCTTTCATGTAAAGTATAAATCTTTAAGATGTAATAAGTATATTTGCTTTTTTTAACTGGTTTTTGCCTTTTTTTCCCTCTCCTCCAAAAATATAAAAATGTATGCATGTTCATCAAGTTGCACAATTCATTTCTGAAAAACGAACTGGAAAAGTAATCAACATTAGTATGAGAAAAACTCAACTATGAAAATCAAAAGTGTTATTTAATTGTAAACCACTCTTCATACATCAATGAATTATAATTAAAATTAAAAAAAAAAAAAACTTCAGGGAAGTTCAGGGAACTTATTACTTCAGTACTTCAGGGAAGCTCCTGAGGACAGACTATCTCACAGAGTCCTTTCCCTCCTCAACTAAGAGTCTATACCAGCTTCTCAAAATATGTTTGGTAGAGTCAAGGCCAAATGATTTTATTCAAACTATAGAATCTCACCATACTCTGGGGGCTGACCAGATCCTTTTTTAAAAAACTGTCATTATGTTGACTTGTCTAGATGATAGTAGTGTGTGAATGATCTGTTTTCCTAGCAGAGTTAAGTCTAGTCGCTAAAAGCACACGTGGACCATATATTGCAATTCTACTTTTTTTGCTATACGAATATTTCATATTGGATAATCTGAAGTGATAGAGAGGAGAGGACATGCCAGTGACTTGACTAGAGTTTGTTGAACTGAGCGAAGCCACACATGCAGGAAGGATATGGATTGCTCACTTTTTTTGTGGGACAATAACTACTATAGCTGACTTGCTCTCTCTTAAAATATTAAGAAGTTTCAAGGATGCAAGACAGCTCCAAAGGGTTAGCTCCTTTCTATCCATTCAACTGGTGCCACTGAATGCAATTACCACTGTGTCTTCTAGGACTCAATAGAAACACCTCCGTTTCGTTATGTCATGCCTTCCTGCAAAATGGAGACTTTTGAAAGTGAGAGCATTAGCTATGGTCCCTCAGCCATAACAACCTGAAAACACAATGTCACTGAGACTAGGGGACAGTGCAGACCAGAGAGGTCAGTGTTCCCAAGAGACAGGGCAGAGCCCATACTGCCTCTACATATGATCCCACCAAAGGCACTTCTTTGAACCTCCAGATCTCATCCAACCTCCAGTGGAGGGTTTGTATTTGCTAAGCATCTTAGTTTGATGCCTTCCAGATTCCTATCCTATTGCTGGAGGTAGGCATCCTTATCCTGCGTGTCCCACAGAGAGAACCTTCAGACCACAGATCTCTACTGGCTCAGGACTATCTGGAGGGCAGGGAGTAAAGCCCAGGCTTCTGTCACTAGCATGTGCTCTCCTTCCACTCACCTCTAAACTGCTATTAAAAGTAGAGGAAGGAATTGAGGCACTGAAGAACTATTTTTGTGTGTAACTGCAAGCCATGATAGCTATGGAATATATGGAAATTGAATAAGTCAGTATATTTTAAGATTTTCCTTTAAAGTAACATTCATGTGCACCTGGGGACTTTTAAAATTTGAAAATGGCAATGAGATGATTAGAGTTCACAAATAAATGTGAAAACACCATGTAAACTTTCCAAAATTAGGTGTTCTCACCATTATTAAAAAATTTTGTGATTTTTGCTCCCATAATTTTTTTCCTTCCAAAGATATTTGAAAAGCTTGAACACATTGGTTTAGCTATTGCTTTGGCTCTCCAGCTGACTGTTTTGAGTGGATATGTATGACACAGGCCTCAGTGAATGTCCAGGGAAATGGGATGAAGGAACACAGGGATAAGAGCCAGCACTGGCACTCAGTGGTAAAAGCAGCCCCGAGGAAAACGGGAGAGCACCCTGGCTCAGACCCATCAGCTCAGCTCAAGGACTCTCTTAACAGTATGGTTTTGGGGTGAGTGCTTTGTTGGGGCTCACATTAACTCTAAGTTTAAAAAGCCAGTGCATTTACTAATTCTTTGTATCATTTTTCTTCCTATCTAAATATTGTGAATGATGCTGTATTGTAGTGATTCGCAGACCTGGATGGTATAGCCACATGGCCCAGGCCAAAAGCCTAGCTCTGCCACTTCTCAGAAGCATAATCTGAGCTTTGATGGGTCCCCACCATTGTCTAGAGCTATTGTGAAGTCTAAATGTGATGCCTGACAACCACTGGTGATATCTCAATAAATGGTAACTGGCATTGTTAACACTAATAACAACTAATAATCATATTTATTATTATCATTACCGAAAAAGAAATTATTTAGTAGCTTCCAGTTTTCTGGCAAGAGAACTACAGCCACAGTCTTGCTTTGAACTTCTGCCTTCTAAGGGAACCCATCCAACTGCAGTACAGGAGATGACTGAATGGTGCTTTCCATGTTCTTTGTACACTGATCAATCTGTTCAATATTTCTACTAATTGTTAGCATCAAATTATTTATTTAGATTATGCTAATAAAATATTGTATTTGAAAAAACTGCATTTGTGAAGATGACTATGAAATAAAAATATAATTTGCATGATTTAATCAAAAGATACTTTATTTCTCTTGTTTGTGATCAAAATAATGTGGCCTAAATTAGTTTAAATTTTCCCTTTTAAAAAGGCCAGTACTATTATTCACTGATAAGTGGACTTCAGGGTTTGAGGAAGACCATCTAATTACAACTCTGAACTTTGCAGTCTCATGGCTTGTAACACTAACAGTTCAACAGATCTGGGCATCAGCCCCTGATCATTAGAAGCAGAAAACCCTGAAGCAAAGAGAACAGAATGCGACACAGCTTTCTGAAGGACCAGTGTTTCCGTTCTCAATAGAGAGACAACCTCAGACAGCTGTATGTCCAACAGAGCCCTGAGCCAGAGAGGGTACTCCATGAATGTCTTTGCTGAACACCCCTCTGCACAGACCTATACCTCTAAGATCTCATTTAGAAATGAGGTGCAGTCATCATGGTACAGTTATTCAGGAAGGATGCTGATAACAGCACTCAAAGCATTTTAAAAGGCGTGGTACAAGACAGGACAGGTGGAACGGGGATGGGGGGAGAAGGATTTCTCCAATTAAAGCCCCCAAGTCATGGCCGTATCTTCTTAAAGAAGCACAGAGCACATGAGCATTTTAAAGATTCTGGGATCCCTTGATAATAATAATAGTAATAATTCTTGCTTAGTTTTTTTCTTTTTAATCCTTGATTTTTTGAAATGTAATAGATAAAATAACTCTTGCATGTACTGTTATTGACACCATAGGGATCACCTGTAGCAGTTAAGGGGAAGAACCCGGGAGTCAGATTAACTGTATTAAAATCGTTCTTCTGACTCTTAGTATATCACTTTGTACCAGTTATGTAGCTTCTCTGTACCTAATTTTCCTGCTCTGTAAAATGGGAACAATAACATTGCTTATTGTGCTATGCATATTCTGCAGAACATTTGATAAAGTAACCCCACTGACAGCCTTGCAGAGAATCTGCCATCTGAGTATTTGGTAAATTTCGCTCTTAATGATTATTGTGCTGCTGTTATCTGGTGTTCATGACCCTATGACATACTTTTCCTTAAGTAATTGGAGGTGACCTGGTGACAGGATCGGAGATCCTGTTGTGCATAGGCAGAAGGTGGAAGAAAGGGAGTGAGCACACTGGTATTCTACACTGAGAGCTGGACCTGTTGGACTGTTGTCTACTCAGACACTGTGGCCCTAGGGGCACAGCTGCCTTCAAGACTCTCAGGCCTCAGGTTCATCCTGACACTGGCAAATGCCCATTCACTTTGGCCTCTTTACTCACATATGCCTCCCAGACTTGTGACATCAGTCAGAACCTGGCATTCCTCTAGTGGTGAAGCCTAAGCAACTCTGGGCAGACCATTTCTTTGTCCTCGCAAAGCCACAACAAAATGATTTAGGTATATAATCATAAGGTTGTGCTGTCAGAAAAAGTGAAATCTACTTTCATATACTATAATGAGGTTGGGTTAACTACAACTCACTTCAGATAGATTATTTAATATTATGGAAGACAGTGTTTTACAATTAAGGAGCTATAGAACTTGTATATCTTGAAATTTTAGAAATTCACATTTTCAGTACACCTCACTCCTACTGATGCCAGATAATTATAGTTTTTTTGCTGCTTATCTTTCTCTATTTCAATAATGACAAATTTTCCAACACCAATTCAATGTGAAACTCAAGAAGCTTTAGCTTCAAGTCTCTATCTGCATAGACCTCACTCAGGCTTGGGGTGGGGTCCTAGAAATTTTATATTTGTTTATTTTATATTCTCTTTCTTAAAGAGAGACTCTGAAATTGTAGAAGCCAACAGGTCTGCAAAACTTAGATCTTCCCCTTCAAATACACTTTAGGTCGGGCTTTTCCAGGTGCAAAGAAAAGAAAATAATTTAACAAAGAGTAATCTAGTAGCATTAAAAAGAAAACGGAGGCAAAACTTACAGAAAGGACTAATGCTACAGGGTAACTTCCACAGGCCATAGAAGAATCCTGGAGATCTTTATTAGGGTTGGTTTTCTTACCACATCCATTAAAAATATATAACAATTTAGGACTTTTAGTTTTTTATACTTTCTTCTTCTCAAATTAGCTTTATATTCACCTAACACTTTTAGGAATAGTTACCTGATTCCCTATGTGTTAATCTAATCTTGAATATGACTCTGCAAGCCACCCAGGAGTCTAAACCAGACATCCACATACACACATGTACACACATTTTCCTAGGGGAAAAAAGTATTAATTAACTTGAAGTCCCGTTACAAGATGGAAAACAAACAAAACAAACAAAAAAGAACAAAAAAAAGGAAAAAAGAAGGATAACTGGAACCCTAAATTGTCATAGTTCTCTGTAAGCTAATTTACCAGTGAATGTATTGATAATTATTTTCCATCAATTTTTAAAAGTATTATTGATAATTTTGCTTTCAGGAATTGAATTCAAGCCTACCAGAAAAGGTATATACTAGATGATTGTTCTTCAGCTCTATACTTATCTAAAATATACTTAAATGATTATTTTGTCCATGCAGCTTTATAATAATTAGCTGAATAGAGAATAATGTTTTTTAAAATATAAGCCTTCCTTTAATAATATAAAAATAGAAATATTATTGGAACCTATAAAATATACTGTACATCAGCTAATAATCCAGTTGCCAAATGACCAGTGGCCAGTATAGATCTCTAGAGCTCTTGAGAATCACTGAGAATCTAATCACATATTTAAATGCTCATTAAATTGTGTAATTCCAATTATATGTTATAATATTTGATTATTTTTCTGACTTAAAAAAGATGAATGCCCAATTGATCAAGTCTTTTTTCTGGGCCACAGAACAATTTTGAACAGGAGATGTTAAGCCTTGCTTTAAAATTAGTGTCAAAATAGTTTTATTATAAAAATATTTGGCAAGCATATTTTCCCTTTCATAGTCATGAAAATTCACATTTAAGCCTTATAATTAAATTAACACATGAAGGGAATTGTGCATGAAACTACTGTTTCAAGATTAAAACTGTATGGGCAAGACTGGTCATGATGTAAAAAAATTATAGTTGAACTATAGCCTTTGAACTTCCTTAATACTGTAATGATAAGGTTACTTTACATTTTAGATATCATTTTAAAATAGCACATACCAAGGGCAACTCTAGCCGCAGATGCATCATAATTGATCCAGAAGGACACCCATGAGAGAATTGTAATTAGTATAGAGGGCATGTAAGTCTGGAGAATGAAGTATCCAATGTTTCTCTTCAACCGAAAGCTCAGTGAGAGCCGAGGATAGGCACCTATGGTAAACAGACAAAGATTACACTGAAGAAAAAGCATGGCAGACAAAAGAGTTTGCTTTGACCTCCATGGTTCAACAGCATGCATTTGAAAAGCCCATGACTGAGGGGTGGCCCATGCAATATGCTTCTGTCTGCCTAATGGCATTTATAGAAGAACTGGGCGAGGAGTCCATTTCAGTCTATAAGAAAACAATGAGGGTACTCTTCTAAAGCCAAGTGCTCACCTGAGAACTATCTCTGGGAAAATACTGAGAAAATTTTTGGCTTAGAATACAGAACCATGCCAAGTGTCTTGTTTATTGTTTAATTAATGACTGTTTTCTTCTCCTTTGTAAATAGGGGAGATTTGGCTCAAGGTCTTACTGGGCAAAATGGCTTTTAGTCCCTTCAGCCCATCTGGAGCAACACTGTACACAGATATTTGAATTACTGATCCTCTTCTAAGGACATCTCAGAGGTACTCTGGAGAGGCACAGAAGCCAGTCCAATCTTACAGAAGGTGGCAGTGTACACTGTGATACTCTACTCTGACTACAAAAAAGACATTAAGGAGAGCCTCAGAAAGCACCTTGTCCACTTTCTTGTGAGTCCCAGTGCTAATGTGATGTGTGCAGCCCACTTAGTACACTTTTGGAACCCCACCATCACAGATATAAGAAAACAGCCCACTCATTAATCATGCCACATTTAGTTTTGTATTTGACTTCTCTGTTTGCTTTTGCTTTTCTTAGAGCAAAGCAAGGGTAGGCTACATTTTCTCCTACCCACTTCAACTGTCCACATTATCAGTCCCTGATAATTATCCACATTATCAGTTCCAAACCTCCCAGCTCCCGATCTATATTCTAATGAAGCTGCTGGAAGGTCAAATAGTGAAAACTCAATGATTTTCTCTAATCACCAACTTCCTTGCCTCTTTCCCTCTCACTGTCACTGATGGATGATGCTCCCTTCCTGAGATTGTTGTACCTTGCTTCTCTTGACCGTTTTCTATTCCAAGACTGAGAAGCTCCTATTCTCCCCCTGCACCCATATATATGCATTCTCCAGACTTTATTCCATGTCCTCTTTGATTTTATCCCTATATACTTTTCTTTAGCAATCTGATTCACTCATATGACTACTCTATGTTAAAGATGAAAGACTTTTATCTCCAAGCTTCTACTTTGGCATCAACCATTTTCAGCCAGAATTATATAAGGGAGAAAATAAGTTACCTAAGAGGCCTAAGCACCTAAAGGCTGACAATCTGTGAAATTTCCTCCAGTTGTCTGTGTGTGTGTGTATAATTTTTTTTTATGTAGCTCCGATAAAATGTATACAGCATACTCTCATGAGAGCATAAATATTTTCATACTTATTTCAAATTATTTGTAAACACAATTTAAAATTCTTCCAAATTTTCCTTCAAATATACACATATGTACTCAAGTTTATAAATACATTTTCCTGAATGCTACAAATTTAGGTTATTTCCATTTTTATAAAACTGTAAATAATATTCTTAGGAATATCTTTGACTAGTCCTTTTGCTGTATTTGGACTTATTTCCATAGGATGAATATGCCAAGAGAGGAATTGCTGGGCCAATGTTTAGGCTTCTGATATTTAATGCTAAATTGCATTGCCAAAGAATCATAAGAGTGTACACACTACTATAAGTACTTTATAGAACTATCTCACCCTGTAAACATGACAATGTTCCATAATATTTCTTAAAAATAACTTTCTCTAATTTTTTTGGGAAAAATTTGTCCTTTTCAATCACTATCTTTAATTTTATACTTCCTAAATGTTTGTTTTTCCTCTGTATGTAATCTTATAATGATTTGATTCATTCTTCTCATTTTTTATTCCACTTATTGTTTTTACTTATTCAAGTTCTTTTGATACTATTCCTTGTTTGTATTGTCTTCAAGCATTTTCTCAGTTGTTTTTTTTTTTTAATTTTTATTTATTTATGATAGTCACACAGAGAGAGAGAGAGGCAAAGACGTAGGCAGAGGGAGAAGCAGGCTCCATGCACCGGGAGCCCGATGTGGGATTAGATCCCGGGTCTCCAGGATCGCGCCCTGGGCCAAAGGCAGGCGCTAAACCGCTGCGCCACCCGGGGATCCCCTCAGTTGTTTGTTTTAAAGCCTGTAATGGATTTGAGTGGGGGACATATAATACGTAATTTTTTTTGTATATAGAATTTATTCATTCCATTTTTTCCTTGTTATTTTAATATTTAATTTTTTTAATTTTTATTTTTTAATTCAAGTTAAGTTTGCCAACATATAACACCCAGTGCCAGTCCATCAAACGCCCTCCTTAATGCCCATCACCCAGTCATCCCATGCCCCCCACTCTCCTCCCCTTCTGCAACCCTTTGTTTGTTTCCCAGAGTTAGAAGTCTCTCATGGTTTGTCTTCCACTCTAATTTTTCCCCACTCAGTTTCCTTCCTTTCCCTTATAGTCCTTGTTATTTTTAAGACTTGTTTTTTAGGCTTACATAAGTTCACAATAGAAGTTTAACCACAAGCCTACTTTTAGGTTGATAATTATTTCAGTGCTTAATATGAAGTGTGCATGTACACTGATTTTTACTCTGCAAACAGCTAACCAATCATCCCAACATCATCAATGGAATAAAGCTTCCCTTGACATAGGTTTGAAAGATTCTATTATTGTTTTATACTACATTTTATGTATATGTGGATCATTAGCATGATGTGCCATTGAGCCGGGTTAGAGCCTCATTGTAGGCCTTCCCATCTCCAGATCCCTGGCCCTGTATTCCATCCACAGATTCCTGAGGCACAGCATGGACACTCTCTGTCAACCCATACTCAATATTTTCTATGGCTCACTGTTTCCTATAAAGGTCCAAATATGCATCTGGGAATTTTAGTTTCTCCAAAATATTTTCTCAAATTAACTTCAGTTTTATTTTCCACTATATTTCTTCATTAAGCAGATCATTTTGTAGCACAAAGAGTGTCCTCACTGCCTCAAAATAATTGTCCATATTTCCTGTCTCTTCAGGACATTCACTCTTCCATCATTATTAAAGGTCTTTCCTTATCCATACTCCAAAGCCTTGGTCAAATGCTACCTTTTCCATGAATTCTTTCTTCTTTCCTCCAAATGGAAGTGATTAATTACCTTCTTGAGTCATTTTTTTTTATTAAAAGTATACTATTTAGTAAGACAAGATCTTCCTTGGTAAGTTGGACAGTGCTGAAGGCAGAGTTTGCAAAGTGATGTATTTTTCATATACTGTGATGCCTATGTAAATATTTAAACTATCACAGGTTATTAACAAATACATCTGTCTGCATGAAAATAGGAGTATTTGGTTTATATGACTCTCTAGCAAGTTAAATACTCAAAACATTCAATACCTTTACTGAATCTTAGATATCATATCCTTTAGCAAGCTCAATATCTTGATTGAAGTAACTTTAATGTTGGATCTTACTTTGCAATTTCATGGCAATCTCATACTTTATATGTCACTTATAATTTGCTACTCTTATTTCAGATATGTCTCCCTATATCCACTATACTTGGAATAAGTTTTGTATTCAACAGGATAGGTTGGCTTATGTTGCAGTAACAAAAGGTCCCCCAGATATCAGTAGCATAAAACAAAGATTTTATTTTTCCTTATGCTACATATCCACTTAGTATCTGGAACACTGCTTGATATTGTAGTAGACGTGCCACACTACTTCCCCTCCCATTTTCTTGTCTAGAGCAAGTCTTTTTGTCAATCTTTATGTCACAAGAGAACAGTTTAGTTCACTCCTACAAGAGAGCAGCAAATATTTTTTGATTAATAATGTAATCTGTCATATTCCCCAACTTTCCATTTTCCAAGTCAACTTTTTAACCTTTTCCAAAATGTAACATCTTCAGGGAAATTATTTCCAACAGAGGCAAATATTGATATCTATGCAGTAAAGTGCAACTGACACTGTTGGGAATTTTCCCTAATTCCATGGAGGCCAATGACATGAATGCATAGTCAAACATTTAGAAGATCACCATAGACCTTGAGGAAGGGAATACTAATCTGATTTCAGAAAGACCTTAATCTCTGAAAATTTTCCAATATATACCACAAAATTTAGAATAACAGAGTTTATAACACAGAATTTAGAATTAAGAAACATATCATTTTCTTATGTGTATGTATATTATGCAATATATTCTACTTGTTGAAATTGAAGTGCCACTTCAAATCAAAAAAAGTTTTAGGTTTTCATCATATGCCCCATCCATTCCAGTCTCATAATTCCAGAGGTGGGAATGAAAATTGGAGCAGACAACAAAGATTAAAAAGAAAACAGTCTATGTTCTCAATTAGTTCCAATTAATCCTTGTCGAGAGAGACTCATACACACTAACCTTGGTAAAACAGAGGTAAGAGTCACACTGGAGATACAAAAATATTTTAGAGCATGAGATTTGGTGATGCAAGAGAAGTTTCATGGTATTTGAACTGAGATACTACTATTCTTTGTTTAAATAAAATTTTTTTGATGTAAGGATATAGGAGCACCTTCAAAGTAAAAGATCCAGCTGGGCCAAATGAAGAAAATACTTTCAATCTGACATGAGAAAAAGACCTCAGAATGTTAATAAACACAAGAATTCTCAGAGATGTTGAGACGTGTTCTAGGCCAAGCCTTTGCCGTTTGATATGCATCTTAAAGAGGACATAAAACTCTTTTTTTGTAGCTCTGTTATACAAAGTCATTACACTGCAGGGAAAACGCCATGATGTATGCTGTATCTGTGGAAAAACTCTCCACGTGATCATAGCTAGTGGTTAATAAAGTTGAGAGGTAGTGAGTCAGCTACATCAAGACATACCCTTCAAAACAGCAATAGAAGCTGAAAAATTACAGTAGAAAGATGCAAACGCCCTAAAGCCTGTGTGCCAGTGCAGATGTGGTCAGGTTCCCAAGTAGATGCTGAGCCAACAGACAGAGGAACAGTCCCTGAACACAAATGCATTGTTCCATTCAGGGCTTCCTTGGCAAAACTACCTATTGAAGATGCTGATCTCAACCATTTCTCCCTAGATGCATTAAAAATTACGCCAAAACAAGGCTCTGGATATTTAATTTGGCTTAAATTAGTATTGCTCTCTAAAGCATTAATATTGTTGAAGAACTCACAAAAAATGTTGACGTACAGTATTTTGTCACCTTTGTGGAGGGAGAGAGTCACTTAAATGTGTCCATAAAGTAATAAGCTATTATAGCAACTGCAACAAAGCTGACCTATACACATCTCTCTTTCTTTTTAAGGTGGCCACAGTGAGGGACTCTCGCACCATTGCCTAAGAAGCTTCGTGAGCTTTCAGTGATGCTCTTGGGTTTTGTTTTTTTTTTAAAGATTTTATTTATTTATTCATGAAAGACACACACACACAGAGGCAGAGACACAGGCAGAGGGAGAAGCAGGCTCCTCGCAGGTAGCTTGATGCGATACTTGATCCTAGGACTCCAGGATCACAGCCTGGGCGGAAGGCAGGCACTCAACCACTGAGCCACCCAGGCTTCCCTGCTCTTGAGTTTTTATCATGCTATCTCATTCATTTATAATCTACTTTTTCACATCATAATATAACCTAAAATTCAAAGTAGTGTTAGGAATTTTCTTGCTCTCATTACAAGTGCTCTTAATTATTTTATGTTCAAAAAAAATCCATGAAGGGAAGGATATATATGAAGAAAGAGAAAGAGAGAAAGAGAGAAACAGGACTGGAGCTCAAAAAATTGTTTTCAGATTGTTTCAATAGGCATTGATTCTCCTTCTGATTCTCCACAGTAAAATCAGAATGTCATACCACATGACTTTGAAGCAAAGAGTGGAAGTGTCTAAAGAATCTAGTTTCAGCCTCATGGTTTATTGGGAATATTGCTTTGGGAAGTTGATTACCCTATCAGGCCCTCGGTTTCCTTGTGTTTAACCTGAGCAAGAATATCACAAGGTTAAAGAAAAAAAAGATGTTACACTTCATAAAAATTACAGACTATTAACCTGTAAAGAAAATCATCAAGAAAATAAAAAGACAAACTGAAGAAAGGGAGAAAATAGTTACAAATCATACATCTGATATGGAATTTGTACCTAGAATATATAAAGAATGTTTATAAAAAAGACAATCCAATTTAAAAATGGACAAAGGACTTGAATAGACATATCTCCAAAGAAGAAAGTGTCTAATATCACATAAAAAGATGCTTGACATTATTACTTATTAGAGGAAATGCAAACAAAACCACAAAGAGATACCATTTCACATTCACTAGGATGACTACAATCAAAAAGACAGAATACACTATTTGGTAATTCCACTACTGGGTACTTATTCAAAGAATACAAAAATACTAATTCAAAATGATAGATAAACCTCCATGTGCAACATTATTTATAATAACCAAGATATGAAAGTAACCTAAGTGCCCATCAATATATAAATAAAGAAGGTATATATTTGGTATATACCATACCATACATATTTCATACACATACAATGTATATATATGTATATAAGATGTATAATATATTTATATAATGGAATTTTACTCCGCCATAAAAAAGAATAGATCTTGTCATTTGCAACATGTGTGGGCTTAGAAGATATTATGCTAAGTAAAATAAGTCAGACAGAGAAAAACAAATACTGTAAGATTTCACTTATATATGGTATCTAAAAAAAACCCCTCTAAATAAATAAGTAAACAAATAAACAAACATTGCAGAAACAGACCCATAAATAAAGAGACTAAGCTGGTGGTTGTCAGAGGGGAGAAGTGTGGTGGATGGGCAAAATGGGTGAAGGGCAGTGGGGGATACAGGTTCCCAGTTATGGAATAAATAAATAACAGGGATGAAAACACAGGGGATATAGTTAACAGCTGACAGATGGTAGTTACATATGCGGTGACCATAGTATAATGTATAATGTATGGAACTGTGAAATCACGAGGTTGTACACCTGAAACTAATGCAACTTTGTGTGTCAACTATTTTCAATTTTAAAAGAGACAATAACAAGCGTCGATGAGGGTATAAAGAAATCAGAACCTTTGTGTACTTCTTGTGGGAATGTTGCATGGTGCCATCACTTTGGAAAACAGTATGGCAGTTCTTCAAAACGGTTAAAAATAGTTACCATATTACCGAAGCCCCCTAAGTATATGCTTATGAGAAATGAAAACATATCTGTAGAAAAACTTGTACTTGAATGTTTAGAGTAACCTTATTCTTAATATCAAAAGGTGGAAAGAGCTCAATCAATGTTCATCAACTGATGAATGGTTACACAAAATGTGTTATATTCATACAATAGAATTTGTTATTCATCAATAAAAAGAAATGAACTATTTATATATGTCACAACATGGATGAACCTTGAAAACATCATGCTAAGTGAAAGAAGCCAGTCACAAAACGACCATATACTGTATGATTCTCTTTATATAAAATACACAGAACAGGCAAATCCACAGAAGCATAAATTGGATTAGTGATTGCCCAGATTCAGGGGAAGTGGATTGGGAGAAATGAGGAGTGCCTGCTAATGGGTATGGAGTTTCTTTCTGAGTTGATGAAACTATGCTGAAAGTGAGTACAGTCATGATTATACAACTTTGTAAACACACTAAAACCACTGAACTGTATCATTTAAATGCGTGAACTACATGGTATATAAATAGTATTTTAGATAAATCTATTACAAAGAACAAAGAATACCTACTACATATATTTTAATGGAAATTAAATGGCTTAATTTATATCAAGTAACAAGCATACTATGTGGCTCCAATACACATTTGATAAATACAAGTTGCTTTTTCCTTTCTGTTGCTTCCTCTATGGTGCCTTCTGTGCTCAGGATTCTATAATCTAAAAATTTTTTTTTACCACTGAACATTTAAAAAAAATTGTGCTGGAGGTTCTAAAAGTAATTCCAAAAGATAAAGGTAGCCAAGAATTATTTTTGCAAAGGAGGTGTGGGGCAATCAATTTCTGAAGAAATCTGGCTTACGTCATGAGAAATGTTTCACAGGTCAGGAGCCAGTAAAGGAAAATGATTTCATAGCAGTGCTAAGGTTTCATTTAGCATTGAGAGTAAGCTTGCTCTGGTCCCACCATTTTGGACTAAAGGATTAGCATTGGCTAGGAAGCACAAGTGAATTGTCTCTTAGAACCCTTCTAACAATAGTCAATGGGGGAAAAAGAGAATGGGAATTTGTCTCTAGAATCTAAGGTTAAATCACATTATAAATAGGATTGAGATGATAATTCCTTCTTTTAATGTTTTACATAATACTTTCTCTAGACCTATAGTAGATATTATTTACCAACCCAATGGAAACTATTTGATCACAGACAGGGCTTTAGTTTACTGAAGCATGGAATTAACAGTGGACTTTAGAAAAAATTAAGTGGATCTATTAACAGTGTGACATACACACTTTAAAAATACTTGTAATTTGCCATAACCATTAATGAAAAGCAAAATAGTATTGTGAAAATTGATTTTTGAAAAATAGAAAATTCACATATCTTAAGAGAAATGTTTCACTATCATTCATTTTGGGATCCTTCTCTTTTTCTTTGTCTTAATCTTGGCAGAAGTATTTTGGAATGAAGCCAGAAGATATCAGTCCAAATGTACCCCAGAAAAAAAGGGAAGAAAAATAAAAATGCCACATAACTAAAGAAGCATATTAAATAATCTGTTTTTCATGTATCTAGCAAAAATTTCAGTCTCATTTAGCTCACACAAAACTAAAAAGTTAGAAGCAAATTTCAAGTTTGGTAAAACATATCCCAAATTTTGCTGGTCAGTAAAATATACCTTTAAGACCAAAACAAAGGAAAAAAAAGACCAATACAAAGGATGAAGTCTCAACCTGATTTCCAGAGTGATATTTAAGGAGCTCTTTGATTATTAGCTGGATATATTTATTTTGAAATAAATTTAATGTAATATTTCTTTGAACTTGATTCTCTTACCAACTGCTAATTCAAGTGCTTTGCTTTTTTCTCCCCATAGCTTTTTATTGTTACAACCAAGGACTCAGACCTCCTTTGAGCTTTAGAGCACCTCTTCAAGAGCACACTGTTTGGGCTAAGTGTTTCCTCTACATAATGTTATTGGAAAAATACAGAATTAGATTTTCCAAAATGTGATTGCAAAATGTATCCTAATTGTTTTCTTTTTTATTCTCATGTATTAATAGTCTGAACTAAGTAAGAATTAAATATCAAAACAAGTGTACTTCTTTCCTGAAAAAATAAAGAGGAGTAGAAAAAAAACCTCATGATATTTGAGTATTATGAAATATGTAACATTTCCACAGGAAACAACTAGAAGAAAACGGACAAAATTTAAATCCATCTCCCTAAAGACATTGGAGAAATAGCAAGCCAGTAATAATATGGGCCAGGGTCTAGGAGAAAAAAGAAACAGAAAAGTGAGCCACATTTCAGGTATGAAACATGTATTTTCTAGAAGAAAAAGATGAGAAGCTAAGTGAGACATTTGACAGATTCATGGACCAACAGCAGACACTAGGGACAGAGAACATCAAGTAGGGATTCCAGAGTTCTAACCAAGATGTAAACCAGAAGGATTAACACATACAAAAGGACTGAATCTAAACTCAGAATTACTGTCCTAGATTGCTAATGCCTCCAGCTGTCTCACAGAGGTAAGCATAGATCCTCTCTGAAGAAAGAAGACATCATCATAGACTTTGCATTTTATCCATAATTTCCCCATGGGGAATAATAACAGATTAAACACAAATGAAGAGAACACTTTTGGACTGAAAGATACATCAGAAGAAAATTTCGAGAGTGAAGCATGAAGAGAAAATAAAATAAAAATTTCAAAAGGGAGAATGAGATATACAGAAGATACAATGAGAAGATCCAATAATGGAATTGTAAAATTGGAATTAAAATTGGAATCCTAGATGAAAAATAGAGAAAGAGACTAGAGCAAAGACAATGATGTCTAAGAATGCTTCAAAAGTGCTAGAAGACTTGAAGCCAAAGATTCAGGAAGGTCTACAAATCCCAGTTAATCATAATTACCAATGAAATAAAACAAAGAGAAAAAAATTAAAAAAAATCCTAGAGGCGGAAGATAATCAGATTAATCTAAAAGCACCAATTAGACCAACAAAGATCTTCTCAATAGAAGGGTGGAAGCCAAAGACAAGGAAATAATATCTTAAAATGGAAAAAAAAAATCTGCCAACCTAAATTTCTAGAACCATCCTATAAGAAGATATGACCTAGGTCATAAACAGTTAAAAAAAAAAAAAAAAAACTAGAAGAAATTTGAGATCATGAGACTCAGACTAAAGAAAATATTTTAAAAATGTTTTTTAGGAAAAAAAGTTCTTTGGGCAGAAAGAAACATTTACAGATAGTTACTTGGGATAGAAGAAGAAGAATGAATAATAAAGAAAAGAGGACATTTATAATTATATCTAAGTGAATATTTAACAACAATAATAGTATCACACAGGGTTGTAAATATCTATGAAATTATAGACATAATGACAATAGCGTATGTAAGTTAGAATGAGGAAATAGTGAGTCAAAATGCACAAAAGTCTCTACGGCACAAAAGCCAAGTGAAAGAATGCTCCTAGTAGCATTAGTCTTAAGAGGTAAAAAGACCATTTTAGATAAAGTATCTCATTCATTTGGGGAATATAAAAAATAGTGAAAGGGAATAAAGGGGAAAGGAGAAAAAAGAGTGGGAAATATCAGAAAGGGAGACAGAACATGAGAGACTCCTAACTCTGGGAAACGAATAAGGGGTGGTAGAAAGGGAGGTGGGTGGGGGGTGGAGGTGACTGGGTGACGGGCACTGAGGGGGGCACTTGATGGGATGAGCACTGGGTGTTATGCTATATGTTGGTAAATTGAACTCCAATAATAAATAAATTTAAAAAAATAAATTATCATTAGTAACAAACACGTTAGCAAGGTTGTTCAATAAGAAATCTTTGTTTTCCTACACATTAGCAACAAACAAGAAACAATGTTAGAAATTTTTGCCATCTGTAATCACATTAGAAAACATCAAACATCTAGAGAAGTGAAACAAAAGGGTGCAAGATTTCTATACAGAAAACCCTAAAATGTTATTACTACAAATTAAAGAAGATCTAAATAAATGGAGATAAAATATATATACAGATTGGAAAAATTATAACCATGTGCCTTTTCACCAAATTCATTAATGCATTGCTAACAAAAAGCCAGACCATTTTCAAGGTGAAAATTAATGATCTGATGATAAAAGTTACAAGGAAATGTAAAGGGCGCAAAATAAGTCAATAGTAAATAAAGAGTAAATAGTAAAGTTGATAGTAAATAGTAAATAAAGTATCTGCTCTACTTAAATCTTCAGTAACTAACACTGAGATAAGGGGTACAGAGATGGATAAATAAACCCATGGTACAAAAGCAGATCTATGTACATACAAACAATTTATGACAAATATGTTGCTGAAAAGCAATGGTGGTATGGAAAATAATAAACCTGATCCATACTCCACATCACTCACAAAAATCAATTGCAGGTAGACTATAGGTCTCCATGTAAAAAAGTACATTTTTGCAACATACTGTAACCTATAACAAACTTGCATCTAAAATGTAAAAATAACTCAAATAAATTAATGAGAAATAATTCACAATAGAGACTTGTACAAGTGATTTACAAAAGAAGATCACCAAATAACCAATAAGGAAAGGTGCTCAATCTCACTATTACTCAGAAAAATGTAAGTTAAAACCACAAAATATCACCTAACACCCAGCAAGTGACTTCCATGTGAAATGCTAGCAAGGTTGTGGGGCAGAAGAAACACTAATGTCTTACTGGTATGAATGCAAATTGGTAAAACCAGTTTGGAAAACAGTATGGCATAATCATTAAGCTTGAACATTCACAATTACAGTTCCAAGTATACACTCAACATTTGTGTGTGCATATAATTTACAAAAAAGAAAAGAAAAGAAAAGAAAAGAAAAAGCCAAGTGAAAGAATGCTCCTTGTAGCATTAGTCTTAAATAATCACCTGCAGTAGAGTGGATAAACAAAATGTGGTATACTTGCACAGTAATATAACAACAAAAATAAATGAATACAGTGACATGGATGGATTTCATAAACACAATGTTCAGTTAAAGAAGACAGTCAAAAATTAATTCACTATTATGCCATTAAATAAGGTTCAAAAACACAATATTAACTATATTGTAACAAGACAGTGGTTTCCTTTGAGAAGGAGAAGGTGAAGCAATTAGAAGTCATAGTGAGGATTTTGGGGTTCTGATAACATTCTATTTTTTTAACTAATTGCAGTTATATGATTGTTCACTTTCTGATAATTCACTTACCTCTACGTTTATGCTTTTTTTAAAAAATATTTTATATATTTATTTACTCATGAGAGACACAGAATGAGAGAGAGAGAGGCAGAGATAGGCAGAGAGAGAAGCAGGCTCCACGCAGGGAGCCCAAAGCGGGACTCGATCCCGGGTCTCCAGGATCACGCCCTGGGCTGAAGGCAGGCGCTAAACCACTGAGGCACCCAGGGCCCCCCACGTTTATGCTTTTTAAAAAAGATTTTATTTTTCTGTGAGAGACAGAGAGAGAGGCAGAAACACAGGCAGAGAGAGAAGCAGGCTCCCTGTGGGGAGCTCGATGTGGTACTCTATCCTGGGATCCCAGGATCACACCCTGGGCCAAAGGCAGAGGCTCAACCGCTGAGTTACCCAGGCATCCCTACATTTATGTTTTAAGTGTTTATCTATGTGTGCTCATACAGAAAAGTTATAAAAGTTATCATTAAAGTAAAAAAGAAAAAATGATCTATATGCCTTTGTATAGAAAAAATAAAGCATGAGAAAAACTCTAACTTTTCCTAAGAATGTCTTGCGTAGTTGAAGTCTTTCAGAAGTCCTTAAAACTGGAGTTTGACAATTTACTTAAAATTCTCACATATTTTTTAATGAATTGGGATCTGTTTTCTTTAAAGACATTCAGCCATATATTTCTGGAAGATCCCAAATACTTCAGTAAACACATGTATATTTATTGTGTTTAAACAGAAATTGGATAAAAGAATGAAAATCTTTTCTTTATTGAAATTCCTGTTTGAATCACTGATTTAATTTCAGTAATTAGAATGTGATGATATAACATTTGCTTTGTTGAGTATTTTTGAGAGAATTTTTCAAACCCTAACTTTTAAATGTTAAGGATTATCAATTGAGAGCAGGCTTCAAAGTTAAGTTCAGTAAAAATTTCTTACATTACTCCTAAAGGCTTATGTGGAAGGCCAATATCTTTTCAGATTTCAATCAAAAGAATTTCAAAGACTAATCTAGTTTTGTACTTACTTTAAAAATACATTTTCAATATTTCCTGCAATTTTATCATAGATCCCTAATGGGTTCTTACAGAAGTAGATGACACATTAAATAGAAATACATTGACTATAGTAAATACATTTTTATTTTAATGGTTAAGACAGAAATAAAATGCCACGTCATCTCACATGTAGGTAACAAGCTGCAAGGAGGGTGAGGATCCCCCTTTGCATTGTTTCTTGTCCTTCTCTATCCTTTTTATTCCAGCTTCCTTTTTCTTAGAAAGCCTATTCATACATGTTTTCAGGTTTGGCATCATCCTATAGACTGCAGGTGCCAAAGAATAATTTGAGTACTCACTTTATAAACTCGATCAATAAAAAGTATGAGACCTTGCAATTTGTGACACTTTGGATGGACCTAAAGGTTATAATGCCAAGTGAAATAAGTCAAACGGAGAAAGACAAGTACCATATGATTCATGTATATGTAAAATCTAACAACAAAACAAATGTAAAAACAATGCAGAAACAGACACATATATACAGAGAACAAACTAATGGTTGCCAGAGGTCGAGGGTGTAGGGGATGCATAAAATAGCTGAAGGAGAGTAGGAGGTACAAACTTCCAGTTATAGAATGAATAAGTCACAGTGATGAAAGGTACAGCATCGGGAGTATAGTCAATGCTATTATAGTAGCGTTGTACTGTGACAGATGGTAGCTACACTTGTGGCAAGCATAGCATAATGTATAGAGAGCTGTCAAATCATTATGTTGTACATCTGAAACTAATGTAACAATGTGTGAATTATACTTTAATAAAAAATTTAAATATAATTCTGGATCAAGAAGGAATATTTGTCATAGATCCAGGACCTTCCAAGAAATCTTAGTAGATTGAAATAGTGAATGACATAATAATGAGCCTAATGAGAATAATTTATTTTCTTTTTCTCTTTGATTTTCAAGAAGAATCTATATTTGGGGTTTGGGCATTTTGTGAAAATCTTGAGCACCTGGTTATGAGTCAATAAATTAATTCAGAAGATCGTTATTGCATGCCTTACATATATGAAAATGAGGGTAATATTATTTGACAGAAATTAATAATGTTTGACAGCTGATAAAGGAATGGTACAGTCAATGTGTAATTCAAAGTTTTCCAAAGGAAAATGATAACTGATAGACCCTTTTAAGGAAAGCCAAGTGGACAGGTTTGAACGGTCCATTGAAAACATCCTGGATTTGGAGAGGAAAAATGGGAAGAAAATATGTCAAATGTGGGCTGTATCAGAAACAAAAGTCTTTGGGCATAATGCAGTAGTATATGCATGGAGGAGAGAGAAAGAGTTAGATATGACAACTATGATGACATCTTCGTGCTGGGGACATTGTGAGCTAAACTGAGGAGGACAGGTTGATGCTACATGTGTATTCAAGGTGAAGGAGCCTGAATCCTATGCTGCAGACAAAGGCCACATCAAAGTGACGGAATTGAGTAATGGTTTCATGAAAATGGTATTACTTATCTAGCAGCAAAGTGCAGGTGAACAGGAAGGCAGAGGCACATTTCCTGCCACCAAAGATTTCTGGGTGTTGAATGAAATGATTTTGGGGCCTTGGATTAGGAATTTGGAGGCTGCCTCCGATCCCAATATCAGTTTTTAAAAACCTGCATAAAACAGTGGTCATCAAGAACACATGGCCCATTAGCAGACATATTAAGGAGAGAGTGGCATAGACTCTAAAGACGGATACTGTGGACATTATTTGTCATTCCAGCTATGTACTCAACTCACCTGTTTTGTAAAACTCTTTATAATATGAATACATAAAAGTGTAGAAAATGATCATTTAAGATAAAGCATAAAAAGACTAGTTTTTAAAATCCTTGCCATCTTTACAGCCCCCAAATGGGCAGGATAAGGGCAAGGAGGATAAAGCACAAAATCTCACTTGCATGATACTGAGAATGAACATCTCCCGAAATCTTGCACTCTATCTGCCTTGCTTGCTTCCTGAGTCGAGGCTCGCCTCCACACTTTGTCCTGAAGACCTATGTGCCTGCCCCATGTTTACCTCCGGGCCAAAGTAGAGGTGGAGAGAATCACATTGAATCCTCATCACAGACTCTGTCTGCTCCAAATACACCTCCATGGCATTTGTTCTTATTTAACCCCCTTTTTTGAGAATTCTATCAGGCTACAGAATTCTTCAATCCAGTTGACTGATCAAAGTCTCATTAATTCAGAACACTTGTGGCAAGGGAAAGAAATCCGTGCCATATTTAATTTTAAAATAAATTTTAAACCACATGGCTTATGCCACTTTTTATGAATAGGCCAATTAGAATAATTATGAACTGTAAGTTCTTTTTTAAAAAGTTATTATTGAAGTACAGTTGACATACAATATAAACCTCTTTGAAGGTTTGAGAGGTTTGCAACTGCTATGGAATCCCTGGCTCATAGCTTGCAAATGCCAGAACTTAGTAAGTGCCAGGAAGAAGACATACTACACTCTGATGTGCTGATGGCTCTATGCATAGTTTAACTATTATTCCCCACATCTGTAGTATCTATTTTTCCAGATATGTGTGGGATATTTTCTACCATGTAAATACTTCAAAGAAAGGCAAAGACTGCACTTCGAAAAAAAAATTGTCCCTGACTGGTTTTGAGGTGGAGGATTCAGGAAGGCCATTCTAAGTGGTTGCATTTTCCCGTGGAAGAAATGCACCCTCCACACACACCTCATCCAGCTTTCTGATGAGGTTGCATAAAAATGCAATAAGAGATCCTCATGGCAGCACACTAATGGCCACAACAGTGATTTTTCAAGACCAAGGCAGACATGGGCATTTAATTCCATCAAAGGAATACTGCCCCTACACTCTGAACAGACCTTCTGCTCATACCACCTGGAGCATGCAAGTTTAAATCCCAGTTCTAGAAGAGGTAAATCATTTTATCTAATGCATTACATGGCAAATTTCTTGGTTGTAGAAAGCATTCCTTAATTGTAACCTCATATATTTGCTGGATTTTACTTCCCATCCAGGTGAGTACCTCTGGAGACTACAGGGATAGTTGTAGCACCTCTTGCAACAAAGAATAAAGTGGCACTGCATAAAAATGGCCTTGATTGATGTCTTAAATATTCAGACTTTTGTCTATACTTGGCATGTCCCTTTGGTTCTTAAAGGCTGGGGTGGAGAAGAGGGAAGCTGGCTCTTGACTCATTGTTCATTTACTCAGGGACAATTGCTGTATGCCTAGGTCATGTCAGGCATTATACAACATGGGGATAAAGCTAAACTGTGACTAGGGCAGGACCCTCTTAATGGAGATGTATCTTTGAGGAGAGAGGCACAGAGAGCTAGACGAAGGTAAGCGCAGCATATTCGGAATGCACCATAGCCACTTAACTGAGCCTGGGGAGGTAGTGTGCAGGTGTGCAGGACACCAGGGTCAAAAAGCCTTCCCAGAGGAAGTAGCATCTAGATTAAGCTAAGGAATGAGTTGGAGGTGACCAAGTGAAGGGGAAATAGGTGATTGTGGGTCACAGGCATTCTAGTCAGAGGCAACAGGAAGAGAGAGCAGGCCTTCCTTGGGCTTCATGAATGCTTCATAAGACTAAAGCTAACTGCCAACTACTTGTTATTGTTCAACCAATATTGATAGGAGAAAGCTGAGGTGGGAGGTTCCAGCTCTGCCTATATTTAGCATTTCAACTCTGAGTTTGTAGTCTTTATAATACTTTACAATTTACAAAGCACTTTTACTTATGATCTCAATTACAATATATGGCACTCAACAGGAATGCAAAGGTAACAAGAAAGCACTGCACAAATTAAAATACATATAGTTGCAATTTAATAAAACCTCAGCAAGGATAGACAGGAGAGCAGAACATACCTTCTCGTCTTTAGACAACTGAAACAAAGGTGACAATGAAACCTAGGCCAGGGCAACTTTAACCAGATAGTATCAGGAGATGATCATGTTTCAAGAGGCATCCCTAACTGAGGGTGGGCCAACTTCTTGGACCACCAGGGTAACTGCTACCCTAGAAGTGGGGAGAAAGTCTCTTATTTCTGGGAGGAGAACAACACCACTTCCTCAGATCTTCTTCCTTCCTCCCTACTTTCCTACCTTCCTGTTTACCTCCAAGGTCATCAATGGCCTCCAAACTGTCCAGAGATGAGACTGTCTAAACATGCATTGGTTAAATTTACCCTTAGTTTTTTAACTTCTCAATAATCAGCCCTTGAGTACATCTCCTTGTCAGGTGATCTTTCCTTCCCATCAAAGCTTATCAATCCCTTTAGATACAGAGAAAAGGAATACCTAACATGATCAATTATTGATGGTGGTATATCTTTGGTGACCCAATGCTATAAGTCAGTTTGACAGTTTCATTAGGAAACCATCACTGCCTACTCAGCCAGTGAGTGGACACAGGACTCACCTGTGGCAAAGACGACATTCCTTGAGACTAGACGATGCTCCACAATAGAGAACTGTGGGAGCTCAATCCTCTCCACTCCAGTGACAGCCTTATCGCCACCACGCCAGTAAAATTCAATGTCATCTGTAGTATAGCCATCTGCCAGGAGAGAAAGCAGGGACATGGCAGAAATAAAGAAATCATCATTTTATTTATGCAAGGCTAAAGAAACTATAACTAATAAAACTGTTAAGATGAAATAACAGCTTGCTCACATTTGAAGTTTAGATTTGTTACATGTGCTCACCTATGAGAAAAAAAGTCATCAAAGAACTAACTTCTGAATATTTTTGGTACCTGTTCTGAAAAGAACTTGGGAGGCTGAATGCTCTGACCAGAATTTTGTTTGCAAATCCTAATTGTAGAGTTGGACTGGGCATTGCATAGAAATAAATTTAAAATATATATATTAACTGAAGATGACAGTTCTAAGAAAAAAGTGAAAACTCAAGTATAAAGAATTCTGGAAAGGCAACTCCTCTGAAAAGCTATGGAAAAGTTAAAACACTGAGAGTGAATTTAACCAATCAATGTTTGATAATATCAGAAACTCTCAAGGAGGGACACCTGAGTGGCTCAGTGGTTGAGCATCTCCCTTTGGCTCAGGTCGTGATCCTGGGATCCTGGGATCAAGTCCCACATCGGGCCCCCTGCAAGGAGCCTGCTTCTCCCTCTGCCTGTGTCTCTGCCTCTCTGTCTCTGTCTCTCATCATTAAGTAAATAAAATCTTTAAAAAAAACTATGGGCAAAATAGTGTCCTCCTTGGCATTGTTGGATGGCTTCATCAGGTATTCCTGGCTATGAGGTTTGCCATCTATAGAAATGCCTTTTGTTGGGATACTCTTGGCCCTTAGAAAGAGGAGGGTTTATTTGCTGGATTATAGCTCCAAGTCCAGCTCTTAGCACGGTGTTCATATTCACTTGGTAATCAATCAATCAATGCTTCTTCAGAATGAAGAAACAGGACAATAAAGGTTGACATTTCTTGTAGCACCCAAGAGTCTTCTAAGGGATTCGATCAACTTTATCAGTAAGGTTGATTAAAACTCACACCTAGAGAAAAATACCCTATCAGTATAATGGACATTTTGATTTGAATGCACAATATAGCATAAGGCAGACACTCCATATTTGACAAATAGACCAAAGCTATGGGGATGATTGCTCTCTGTGGCAAATGTCATCTCCTTTGTTCCATCTGCTACACTCTCTCCCTGGATCATGGTGGTTAGTTTCTGTCTCCTACCTTCCCTCTGACTTCCTGACATTCCATTCTCATCTGGCAGCCATGGCAATTATTCTAAATGCATATATCTTATCAAGCCACTTATCTGCTTAAATCCCTCAAATGTTTCCAAACACATTAGTGAAACAAGTTCAAACTTCTGACTAGGATGCCAAGAATCTACAGGATTCTATGTACATCCACTCCCTCTCCCTTGCTCACCCAGCCCAGCACCACTGGTCTTCTGGCTGTGGCTCAAACCAGCATACTGTGCCGAGGGCTTGTGTGCCTCCCCCTTGTGTAGGGGCTCACACTTTCTCACATTTCCATCTTGACTTAAATAAAACCTTTTGCATATGTGTGTAGTCAGATCACCAGAAAACCCCTTCTTCCACTCAAATGCTTTAACTACAGATTCTCTGAAGACAAGTGGCCTCACACTTTCTGAGGAAATCTCTTTGATAATAGACCTTCTTCTTACCTATCATCCCCTTCAGTTCAAACATCACAGTAACAGAATCTGTACTCTCTGAGACTACTCAATATGTGTCCAGACATTTGGAGTAGAAGTTGCTTCCTTACTTAGGTCACAAATCTGCCTTCCTGAAACTTTCTATAACCTCACTGGTATTTGTACCTTCTGGCTACACAGACTCCACTTAATTTCTAAGACAGTGTTTCAACTATTAGGAAATCATCATCTTTCTTCTGAGCTTTCTATCCCATATGCTAAACCTCTACAGATGATTCCATTATGCATCACTTGACATGATCTCATGTCCCTTACTTTCTGAAAACACAGCTTTCAGAAAACTTAACAGTGATGTAGAGTGGAAGTAAGGGGGCACAGTAAGGCCAGCTCTATATGGGATGAAAACTCTGGCCTACACTGAGCACAGCTTCCCAGTATGTTTACAATTTATACTCACTTATCACCACAAATGCATCAAGTAACACTGTAGTCATTTACCATTCCCTTCAAAGAAATCCATATAAAATAGACAAGACTAAATCCAATTGAGACATTATAAACCAATCTATGAGAAACCAGGATAAGTGACAACAGCAACAGCAACAGCAACACCTGGATATGCCAGGAGATGTAGTTCAGGTAGCAGGCAGGACCCTGGTTTGTTAGATAATAAAGATGCAGCTCTTATCCCTAAGAAGTATGCAACACTGAATTATCAATAAAGCATCTGAATACTCTTCAAATTGAGAAAGTTGCCAAAATACAGGAATAGCCTGCTTGTAAAGCTGAGTTCCTGATGGGAAATGAGTTTTACTCCAGTTGCCCAGGTTCCCAGGAATACAGCCATTCATGTGTGATGAAGCCTATTGTGAGAAAATTGCATCCCAGTGTTTGTTCTCTTCTCACTGAATGGATCAAGATGAGGAGCGTTTGCTTTCTTATATTTCAGCACAGCAAGCAGACTCTCTTAATCAGATTAGAGTGGGGAACTGAGTCTCTCTCTGTCTCTGTCTCTCTCATGACAACATAATTTGCAAAGCAGAGGATTAAACCTCCCATCTTTAAGATAGTTAAAAACTATGGCAAGAAAATTATAAATGCCTTGGAGAAAAGGCCAAATAATGACAAGGCCTAAAATACAGTGAATGAAAAAGAAGTACAGATACACACAGCTTTCAATTTCCAGTGTGCAGTTCTGCTCGTCCAAGGGGTATCTTCTCAAGTCCATCATGCATGCTGCAGTTGTGGTGATTCTGAAATACACAGATGAGGGCAGATATTAAAGATGGGATAAGAAATGTAGCAGGAAAACAGCTTCCAGCTAAACAATGAGTAGCCCCCATCTAGGGTCCTTTTTCCCCCAAAGTACACCTGATTAAATATATTTCATAACATATACTTGAATAAGTTTTCAGTATTTTATAGGCCAGATTGATCAAGAAAAGCAACACAAAACCTCTAAATCTGACAAAATTATTCATGGAGCCTTGTAGACTGTGGGAAATCAAGGACAGAGACAGGGTTTTCTAAGGAAAATTTTGTCTTCAATTTTTGTTCTGCCTCCTTGTTTAGTGATTCTTTAACCTTTATAGCACTGGGAAAACTTATGTGTGGCAACAACACTGATTAAATCAATATTGGATTCTTTGATTTTCATGTGAAGTGTCTAAGTAGCTACAGATTCACAGGCTGTACTTTTTTTTTTTTAAAGATTTTATTTATTTATTTATGGAGGAGAGAGAGAGAGAGAGAGAGAGAGAGAGAGAGGCAGAGGGAGAAGCAGGCTCCATGCAGGGAGCCTGATGTGGGACTCGATCCCGGATCTCTAGGATCAGGCACTGGACTGAAGGCAGCGCTAAACCGCTGAGCCACCTGGGCTGCCCCACAGGCTGTACTTTGAATCTTTCAGCCAAGCTTCTGCTTGATCTTATTCTATTATAGTTGTCTGCCGGGCTGTACCCTAATGCTCCTGAGCTTCTCACCATGCAATCATCCGTCTTTTCAAAGGGAGTAATTTGGCTTCTATGTTATCGATTATGAATCAAAATTCAGTGGGTTGGCTTTACCTGGTGTCAGCTGCAACCATGGAAAAAATTTATATCATGGCCCAAGGAGAGTTAGGCCTCCACCATGCAATGGTTAAATCAACTGTACATTAAGAAATAACACTTCTAAAAATGTCAAGTCTATTTCCTACTCTGTCTATAGTCTCATTTGAGGGAAATCAACCTACACAAAGCCTGTGTTGAAATGCTATTAAGCTACTATGTTTTATACCCTTTTTCTCTTGAATGCCTTCCCTTTTTCAACTCAATTATAGATGACTGGATTGGGATGGGGTCCTGATTCAAGGACAGTCAACCATTAGTTGATCAAGAATCTACGATGTGGCCTGACTTAAAGGTAGAATGGAGGTAAAAGGATTCTCTTCCATGGAAGTGAATTAAAGACAGGGTAAGAATGGAACTGACCTTGTAAGTTCATAAACTAGAGGCTTGCAATGTCATTTTCCAATTGAGAGTGAGTCATAAGAAAGTGTAGCAGAGATAGAGAAAATTCCAATTGGATGACTGAGAAGACAATGGTCACTATGGCCAGGCCACAGAATGTGGCCTTGCAAGTTATGTACTACCTATCTCAGGGAACAGCATTTTTATGGCTTACATGGAAGCGTGTAATTGGTAGCCCTGGCTATACTCATTTAGTGGTGGATAAGAATGAAGAAGTAAAAATGTCTCCTTCTAAGATCCTTAGAGTTACCCTCTGAATTCCCAACCACCTTCCATATTCTACCTTTCTTGAGGGCTAATATTCAGCTTTCTTCAGATAGCCTTCCACATAAATATCCACAACAAACCTTCTACTACTTTGAGCAGCGTTAGCAAGTTCTGTTCCTATCAGCAGATCTTAACCAAACCACTAGTAAAACACCAGGCATGTGCCAGTTCTGTTGGGATTCTCTCATTTAACCTAAACACAGTAGTAAAGCATGTCCTTCTATTAGCATCTGGATAAGTGGCAAGTTGAGAAAAGTTTTACTTTTCAACGGCTAAGAAGAGCAGTGAGGGAAAATGTCAACATACTTGGCAATCATGGGTAAATACTAAATTATTCTCTACAAATGGTATGCAAGTGTCATACAGACATATGCTATAGGACCCATACCCATGGTGAAAGTGTCCTTTCCAAATGTCCTAACACTTTCAAGTATCAGTCCAAGGAGTGGATTACATTCTATAATCCAAAGTCAACACCTAGCTCTTTGGTATATTATTCTACAGCATCCAGTTTTCTAGCCAACTGTAGAATAAACCTCACACTTTTAAATTCTGGCATGTTTTCTGGCATACTGACAACCCAACATCCACATAAGATGCCTCTAAGGCAAAACTAGAAAAAGGTCCTGTTAAAGTTATGAATTTTTATGAAGAAAAGAAAAAGATCTCTACTAAAAATACTCAAACTTTTAAAAGTTCCTATATATTTTGATGCCTATTCATTTGAAAAGAGTCAATAAAAGAGACTATTATTTTCTATTTGTTTTTATTATTCATCTTCATCTTCAATGCTACCCATAAAATAAACGCAAACAAGCAGGAACATGAACACATCCAAATTAGGGATGCACACTGGCCGTGGCATTTATGTAGTGTGTTTCATGGACATTACTGGAAGTGGAACATGACATTGGAAGAATCTGTAAAAGGGACCCCCAGTATACTTGTCTTCTCTTCTCATTCTGCCATAAGACTGGTTATTCATGGAAACTAATGAGAATGAAGATACAACCGTTCAAAATCTTTGGGATGCAACAAAAGCAGTCCTGAGGGAGAAATACATCGCAATACAAGCATCCATTCAAATTCAAAAACTGGAAAGAACTCAAATACAAAAGCTAACCTTACACATAAAGGAGCTAGAGAAAAAACAGCAAATAGATCATACACCCAGCAGAAGAAGAGCGTTAATAAAGATTTGAGCAGAACTTAATGAAATCAAGACCAGAAGAACTCTGGGACAGATCAACAAAACCAGGAGTTGGTTCTTTGAAAGAATTAATAAGATATATAAACCATTAGCCAGCCTTATTAAAAAGAAGAGAGAGAAGACTCAAATTAATAAAAATCATGAATGAGAAAGGAGAGATCACTACCAACACCAAGGAAATACAAATGCTTTTAAACATATTATGAACAGCTATACGCCAATAAATTAGGCAATCTAGAAGAAATGGATGCATTCCTGGAAAGCCACAAACTACCAAAACTGGAACAGGAAGAAATAGAAAACCTGAACAGGCCAATAACCAGGGAGGAAATTGAAGCAGTCATCAAAAACCTCCCAAGACATCAAAGTCCAGGGCCAGATGGCTTCCAGGGGAATTCTAGCAAATGTTTAAAGAAGAAACCATACATATTCTACTAAAGCTGTTTGGAAAGATAGAAAGAGATGGAGTACTTCCAAATTTGTTCTATGAGGCCAGCATCACCTTAATTCCAAAACCAGACAAAGACTCCACCAAAAAGGAGAATTACAGACCAATATCCCTGATGAACATGGATGCAAAAATTCTCAACAAGATACTGGCAAATAGGATCCAACAGTACATTAAGAAAATTATTCACCATGACCAAGTAGGATTTATTCCTGGGACACAAGGCTGGTTCAACACCCGTAAAACAATCAATGTGATTCATCATATCAGCAAAAGAAAAACCAAGAACCATATGATCCTCTCATTAGATGCAGAGAAAGCATTTGACAAAATACAGCATCCATTCCTGATCCAAACTCTTCAGAGTGTAGGGATAGATGGAACATTCCTAGACATCTTAAAAGCCATCTACGAAAAGCCCACAGCAAATATCATTCTCAATGGGGAAGCACTGGGAGCCTTTCCCCTAAGATCAGGAACAAGACAGGGATGTCCACTCTCACCACTACTATTCAACATAGTACTGGAAGTCCTAGCCTCAGCAGACAACAAAAAGACATTAAAGGCATTTAAATTGGCAAAGAAGAAGTCAAACTTTCCCTCTTCGCCAATGACATGATACTCTACATAGAGCACCCAAAAGCCTCCACCCCAAGATTGCTAGAGCTCATACAGCAATTCGGTAGCGTGGCAGGATACAAAATCAATGCCCAGAAATCAGTGGCATTTCTATACACTAACAATGAGACTGAAGAAAGAGAAATTAAGGAGTCAATCCCATTTACAATTGCACCCAAAAGCATAGGATACCTAGGAATAAACCTAACCAAAGAGATAAAGGATCTATACCCTCAAAACTATAGAACACTTCTGAAAGAAACTGAGGAAGACACAAAGAGATGGAAAAATATTCCATGCTAATGGATTGGCAGAATTAATATTGTGAAAATGTCAATGTTACCCAGGGCAATTTACACGTTTAATGCAATCCCTATCAAAATACCATGGACTTTCTCCAGAGAGTTAGAACAAATTATTTTAAGATTTGTGTGGAATCAGAAAAGACCCCGAATAGCCAGGGGAATTTTAAAAAAGAAAACCATATCTGGGGGCATCACAATGCCAGATTTCAGGTTGTACTACAAAGCTGTGGTCATCAAGACAGTGTGGTACTGGCACAAAAACAGACACATAGATCAGTGGAACAGAATAGAGAACCCAGAAGTGGACCCTGAACTTTATGGTCAACTAATATTCGAAAAAGCAGGAAAGACTATCCATTGGAAGAAAGACAGTCTCTTTAATAAATGGTGCTGGGAAAATTGGACATCCACATGCAGAAGAATGAAACTAGACCACTCTCTTTCACCATACACAAACATAAACTCAAAATGGATGAAAGATCTAATGTGAGACAAGATTCCATCAAAACCCTAGAGGAGAACACAGGCAACACCCTTTTTGAACTTGGCCACAGTAACTTCTTGCAAGATACATCCACGAAGGCAAAAGAAACAAAAGCAAAAATGAACTATTGGGACTTCCTCAAGATAAGAAGCTTTTGCACAGCAAAGGATACAGTCAACAAAACTCAAAGACAACCTACCGAATGGGAGAAGATATTTGCAAGTGACCTATCCGATAAAGGGCTAGTTTCCAAGATCTATAAAGAACTTATTAAACTCAACAGCAAAGAAGCAAACAATCCAATCCTGAAATGGGCAAAAGTCATGAACAGAAATCTCACAGAGGAAGACATAGACATGGCCAACATGCACATGAGAAAATGCTCCGCATCACTGGCCATCAGGGAAATACAAATCAAAACCACAATGAGATACCACCTCACACCAGTGAGAATGGGGAAAATTAACAAGGCAGGAAACCACAAATGTCGGAGAGGATGTGGAGAAAAGGGAACCCTCTTACACTGTTGGTGGGATTGTGAACTGGTGCAGCCACTCTGGAAAACTGTGTGGAGGTTCCTCAAAGAGTTAAAAATAGACCTGCCCTAGACCCAGCAATTGCACTGTTGGGGATTTACCCCAAAGATACAGATGCAGTGAATCGCCGGGACACCTGCACCTCGATGTTTCTAGCAGCAATGTCCACAATAGCCAAACTGTGGAAGGAGCCTCGGTGTCCATCGAAAGATGAATGGATAAAGAAGATGTGGTCTATGTATACAATGGAATATTACTCAGCCATTAGAAATGACAAATACCATTTGCTTCAACGTGGATGGAACTGTAGGGTATTATGCTGAGTGAAGTAAGTCAATTGGAGAAGGAAAAACGTTGTATGTTCTCATTCATTTGGGGAATATAAATAATAGTGAAAGGGAATATAAGGGAAGGGAGAAGAAATGTGTGGGAAATATCAGAAAGGGAGACAGAACATAAAGACTAACTCTGGGAAACGAACTAGGGGTGGTGGAAGGGGAGGAGGGCGGGGGGTGGGGGTGAATGTGTGCCGAGCATTGAGGGGGGCACTTGAGGGGATGAGCGCTGGGTGTTATTTTGTATGTTGGTAAATTGAACACCAATAAAAAATAAATTTATTATAAAAATAAATAAATAAAATAAAAATAAAAACATAAAAAATAAAAAGTAAAAAAAAAAAAAGACTGGTTATAAAATGGAGTCCTTTTCCAATTTATTTGGGGAATAAGGTAAAAAATATGTATTTACTACTCTTTTTCCTAAGGAAGAAAATACATAGAAAACCCTCTCCTAGTGGAAACTAGGACACAGGAGCCTACTCCTGCTACAAAAGATAAGCACAGGGAAAACACAGTAGAAGGAAAGAGGTCTGTGTGCCACTAGGACAGAAAGGCACAAAAATGGAAAGGTGAGGGGCAGGCAGAGAGATGAAGGGTGCAGAGGCCAGAACAAGTTGGCTAGCTTCATGACTGGTTTGGGGAGTGAACTTTTTTGCATGACTTGGCCAAATATTGAAGATTAGAACTTTGTAGAAACTGTAGGAGGGAATTTGTGTCTGTAGGACTAAGGGCTTAAGCCTAGTTAATGCATATGGATCAAGGGTAGGGATGCCACAATGACTGAGCTCTATTTGCATAATCCCCAACATCCACACACAACTTTCATATTTTCCCCAATAAACTTTATTTGTCTTGGGAGGAGAACTTTACCATATCTAGCTCACTTCCACATCCCTTTGTAATCTGAGTATTCTATTCCTATTTCTAAGGAATAGTATGGCAGGGTCAGTGAGAAAATGACTGGATGAAGGTTTCTGCAGTATTACTCTTCAGTAGATGCTTTTGGGGGAGTATCATTGTTCCTTTTTTTGTTTTCTGATTGAGAGAGAGCAGTGCTAAGTCTCCATAGCTGTAATTTATGCTTATGATAGCAAAGCAGAGAAAGATGGTAACTAAATGACAGAAAAATTATCTACCATTCAATATGTCCTTTTTTATGAATAATCATACTTTGAGGGTGCTGAAAGTAGAAAGTTAAACAAAAAGATAAATCAGTAGAAAAGTGATAGGTAGAGGACTGGGAAACATTATATAAAAGGATGTTGATTTATTATCTTGGTGCTCAGGATGGCATGCAGTTATATATGTATTATGTAACATTGGTTGAGAGTAGTTTTGTTCTCAGCTCTATGCTCAGCCCTTGAACATTCATGTATTTAATTAATAACCATACTATTATTATTATCATTCCCATTTGGCAGATAAACAAACAAAGGCTAGGAAACAGTAAGTCGGTTTGTCACATTTACAATGGTATTATAAGGCAGATACAACATTCAGATCCTTCTGCCTTAAAGGATAACATACTGTATATTCAACTTTTAAAATCCTACTAGTGAGTGAGGCTCTTGTTGAAGAGCAAAGAAGGTACAGAAATTTGTAACTTGATATATAGATACACATATATGCATATATAACACATATACACATAATATATACATATAAAATATATACACACAGAGACTATATATATACATATATATATAATATTCTCATTATATATGTGACAATTTGTAAATACAATATATATATAGGAAGAAAATATATATTCTACATGCTATACCTGCAGTAACAGTAGTGACATTCAACTCATTGTGGAATAAGGTAGAATTTAGTAGATAGTCTTGCTTTTATAAGTGATAGATTCCTAAAGATGTGCTTAACACTCAAACGTGTGAAAAGTCAAGGAATAAGTTCAAAGCTTATAAGGGGATCACTATCCCCAGCAAATTAAAAATCTTATTATGTGATACCAGCCATCTTAGGACACCATCTATAGTATCTGTGTATCCTTTGCCTGAACAGTTTAGTGAGGAAGCCTGAGTCAAGGAGACCCATGGCTTTTTGGCATATCACAGGGTTTTCACTTTGTCTCAACTAAGATTATGAGATGTACTTTGGTGTCAGCATTTTTGAACTTCCAAAAATTGAAAATAGTAATAAGGGCAGATGTAAACTCTTCATGTCATTGCACAAATGCAGAATTCCCCACAGATCACCTAGAGAGGCTGCTGTGGAAATGTTTCTTTTGGCTGCCACAGAACATTTGCCTGAAATGTCCACTTGTTGGCCAGGGTAGAAAAATACCCCTTGCCAATGCTGCTGGGAAAGGTAGACTATGGGCAGACCGTGGGATCCTTACTTATAGTGAATCATTAAGCAATGCACACAAACTCTTTACCAACTTGTACTAACCATTTAGATGCATGGTAAATACCAGACAGGACAGAAATGAAAATGTCCTTGACTAGCATTCTCAGAGCCCTTCTAGAACTAAAGTACCTCAGCCCTAGCTACCTCTCCTCTGATTTAATGTTTTTATTACACTTAGAACCATCTATAATTGGAACATCTATTTGTTGACTTGCAGGTCCCTTTATTTCCTCAGGTGAGTATGAGAGCAGGGTTTCCTCTTTCTTGTCAGCAGCCATCTCCCCAGTGCCTGGAATAGCTCCCCCATGCACACAGCAGATTACCCATAAATAGTCATTGAACAAAACAATGACTTTGATGATTTGGGAGCCAGGCATAAGCAGAAGTACTCAAGAAGTGAAAAGTGAAAAGAGATAGCTTAGCCCTTCTTGATTTTAATCCCCAAAATAAAGTGCAAGAGGGAACACCTATCATCTCTCAAGCACTCCAAGCAGGAGCTTTGGCCCTGCATGATTAAATGACTCACTGAGAACTCCATAGGCTTACTGGTCAAGATGCATGGTGACACCCCCTGCATTAATAGCCAGGTAGTCTCTGTGAATCCTTCTGCTGCAGAATGCTTAACAAGCCAAAGTTGATGCCTATAAGTTTTGTGGCCTGGCCTGCAGGGAAGATGACAGCAAAATGCAGCCATCAGCAACGTCCTGGCTTTCTGATCATAATCTTATTAAACAATAGGGCCCAGGAGCAAGTTAGCTGCACCTCCTGTGTGACCTCTGGCTTGCACTTGTGATGCCTAAATAAGAACTCTGGGAGATAGTTGTACCATGGCCATGGGATAGCAGCACATGTGACCTATTGCTTTGTAGGTAACCATTTAGCCCCTTGCAACAGCTCTATGGTAACTCATAGTTCTTGTCTTCCTGGTTCTCCATATGCCAACTTCATCAGGCATTTTTCCAGGAATAGGAACTCAGATGCTAGTATCAAGGGCCTAAGTCAAATAATTCAAACTGACTATTATTCTAAAGCAAGTGCTTACTATTATTCAATGTGGAGAAAACACAAGGCATAAACCAACATTTAAGTTATTATAATTTTTGTTTTGTTTTACAAAAAAACATAAGAAAATACATTCACAGAACTGTCTGAAAGCTTTTGCTATGCAGATTCATTGAGCATGTTGCTGGGAAAGTTGTTGGGTTAAATTGACTGTGTTGGCAGCCCCATTCTTTCCTTGCTTCCCAATATCCACTCTCTTAGCCATGTCATTTGCAGTTCTTCTCACTATAAAGAAGCTGTCTGCCCACCTCCTGAATAAGGGCCAACTTTGTGACTTGCTTTGTCTGACAGAATATGTGGAAGTGACAATGTGTCGGTCTCAAACTTAGCTTCCAAGAGGCATTCTCTTTCTTTTGTGCTTCTGCCTTTGCTGTGAGAAAACCATGCCCAGATGAAGTTGCTGGTCCTAGGAGGAGAATGGCCATGGGTAACAGGATGGAGGTGCCCACTCATCCTTGCAGAGACCACCCACCCCAGGTCTGTGAGTGAGCTAAACAGGATGAGCAGAGGTGCTGATTAATCACACAGACAAACAAGTGATGAGGACTATCATCTGGCATTAAAGCTTTCTAGCTATTTGTTACACAGCAACATTGTGGCAATAGAAAAGAGATACAACAATCAACACAGGTAACAACATATATATGAAAGCATAAATTCTCCTATAAATAAATGGAACTCACAATATGTTACTTCTCAAGAGTGTCATAAGATAGCAAAGCCCTTTGTAGATACCATGTTTCTAAAACAGGAGCATCTATCTCTATGTTTCAGCATAAATTCACTATCATTTTAAAAATATCAATCTTGGTGAAATGAGTAGTCACATCAGGCAAGTGAGATAGGCCCTTATGCATCTCCTCCTGATTTTCAAACAATATGGTGATAAAGCAACACAAAGTCCAAAACTGGCAATAGTGCTGAAAACCAACAGTAACGTATACATACACCAGATCCTCAATCATCTGCTAGGAACAGAACTGTCAGAGTGGATGATTGAGGAAGTTATTAAGGAGAATACAGGCTTAACTCTCTGAAGAGGTAGGGAGGAACCAGTTTGAAAGAAACAGGAAAGTACACCCCAGCTATCTGGATCTGATTATATCATTCGACCAACTTTCACATCTAGATGTATGTTGTTCAAAATGGTAGACACTAGCACATGTAACTATTTTACATTTAAATTTTAAAGTAGTTAAAACGAAATCAAAATTTGAAATTCGATTTCAAATTCATTTGATGCACTAGCCACATTTCAAGTGCTCAATAGCCCATATGGTTGGCAGCTACTCTATCAAACAGTACAGATTATAGGACATCTTCTTCACCGCAGTAAGTTCCCCTGGAAAAGGATAGAATGACAGGATTGAGTTAGACAGAATGAGTGGTCTGGCCTTACCCGTTAACGCCTTCCCTCAGTTTCCCTTGCCCCTCCTCACGCCCCACCTCTCTCCCTCTATAGCCTCAGAGGACACAACTATGGCTGAAAGTGGTTGGGGAACACAGCCATATGCATTGCTCAAAGAAAAGCCATTGCTGCTAAAGGCAGATATCCAAAGGACTGGAAGCCATGCATACCAGAATGGAAGATACCATTCGATACTCTATTCAAAGAGTTATACATTGCATCTGATTACAGGGCCCAGTCAATTAACCTAGTAGTCAGAAGTGGGGAGTCTTATTCTGAAAGAATACAATGAAGCAGAACAAATGGAGCACATTAACCAAATTTTCAGATTTATAGCCTAAGGGATTAAGGCTTCCAAGGTGAGAGTGAGGCTGAAAGAGACTCAGGTCACCATATCCATAGTCTCACTAGAAAATCACGTTGTCTAGAAAATCACTTTGTCTTTAGGATACTTCCTACCTTAGGATAATCATGAATAAAACAAAGAGGTGTTCTACAAAAAGTATGGAAGTGTAGAAAATGAAAGTTTAAACATTTGGAAGATATTATGTCTAGTAGTCATATGCATAGATGTATATGCTGTCTTTAGAACAAGAGCAGGGAGATAAAGGGAAAGAAGAGCCTGAGATAACGGCATAGATAGATGCTATAAAGCTAAGCAAAGTGTTAGGGTTCCCAGCCATAGGCACTGAATTAAAATTTATACTGAAGACAGATAGTAGAATTGACAATTCTGAAAATAATTTAATGATGTGGATGTCTTCTTAAACTTTAATGAGCATACAAGTCACTGAGGGGGTTTTGTTAAAATGCAGATTCTGAGCAGAAGTTATGGGGGTGGGTCTGTAGTTCTGATTTCCCAGATGATAGTGCTGCTGCTGGTCTGGGGACAATAATTAAAGTGGAAAGGAGAGGGCAAACTTGTAGGACCTTCCTAAAGACAGAGAAGGAGACAAAGCTTTGAAAAAAGAGAGAAGATGATAGGTACAGAACAGAAAATGGTTATGAAACAGCTTTATTAGAGCAAAAACAGCATACAAGTCAACAAATTAAACATGAAACAATAAAGAATTTTTTAATTGGGTTAAATATGCATAAAATTTACCATTTGCACCATTTTTAAGTGTACCATTTAGTGGAAAGTACATTCATATTACTGTGCAACCATCACCACCATCTATCTCCAGAACTTTTTCATCATCCCAAACAGAAACTCTACTTACTCTAGGGACCTCACATAAGTGGAATCATGTAATATTTTTCCTTTTGTGCCAGGCTTAGTTCATTTACTGTTTTCTAAATTCATTCTTGTTGCAGCATGTATCAGTATTGTATATCTTTTTAGGGCTAAATAATAGTCTATTGTATGCATATATCACATTTTGTTTATCCATGCATTAATGCACATTTGGTTTGTTTCTAACTATTGGTTGTGAATAATGTTGCTATGAACACTGATGTAAAAGTATCTGTTAGAAGGCAACCCGGGTGGCTCAGCGGTTTGGCACTGCCTTCGACCCAGGGCGTGATCCTGGAGACCCCAGATCGAGTCCCACGTCGGGCTCCTTGCATGGAGCCTGCTTCTCCCTTGGCCTGTGTCTCTGCCCCTCTCTCTCTCCCTCTCCGTTGCTCATGAATAAATAAAATATTTTTTAAAAACTATCTGTTAGAATCATTGTTTTTGTTTCTTTTGGTATATACCTAGAATTGGAGTTGCTCGACCTTAAAATAATTCTATGTTTAGCTTTTTGAGAAATTGTCATACTACTTTTCCCAGTGGCTGAACTGTTTTACATTCCCACCAGCAATGCATAAGGATTCCAATAACTCTATACTTTTGCCAACACTTCTTTTCTTTTTTTTCTTTTCTTTTCTTTTCTTTATTTTTTTTTATATATTAGCCATCCTAATGAGTGTGAATTGATATCTCACCGTGGTTTTGATTTTCATTCTTAGTGATTGATAATGTTAAGCATCTTTTTGCTTGCTTATTGGCTATTTGTGTATCTTCTTTGGAGAAAGACTATTTAAGACCTTTGCCTATTATTAACCCAATTATTTGATTTTTTTTTTGTTATTGACTTATAGGAGTTCTCTATAAACTACCTTTATCAGATATATGACTTGCAAATATTTTCTCCCATCCCATTGGTTGCCTTTCTAGCTTGTTGATTGTGTTCTGTGATGCACAGAAGTCTTTACTTTTTCTGTACTCCAATATTTTGTTGTTGTTCTTATTGCCTGTGATTTAATGCCATATCCTAGAAAGCACTAGGATAGATCCAATGTCATGAAGCTTTTCCTATCTTTTTCTAAGAGTTTTATAGTTTTAGCTCTTACATTTACATCTTTGATCCATTTTTAGTTCATTTTTGTACATGGTATAAGCATCCAACTTCATTCTTCTCAGGTGGATATTCAGTTTTCCTAGCACTATTTGTTAATTTTATTTATTTATTTTATTTTTTAATATTTTATTTATTCATGAGAGACACAGAGAGAAAGAAAGAGGGAGAGACACAGGCAGAGGGAGAAGCAGGCTCCATGCAGGGAGCCCGATGTGGGACTCGATCCCGGGTCTCCAGGATCACACCCTGGGCTGAAGGTGACGCCAAACCACTCGGCCACCGGGGCTGCCCTCCTAGCACTATTTGTTAAGAAGACTACTCAATGAAGAGTCTTTCCATTCCTGTCAAAAATGATTTGATCATATATATAAAAGTTTACTTCTGGGCTTTCTGTTTAATTCTACTTGTCAATGTGTCTCTTATTATGCCAGTATCACACTGTTTTGATTACCATGGCTTTGTAGTAAGTTTTGAAATCAGGAAATGTGAAATCTCCAAATTTGTTCTTCGTTTTTAGGATTATTTTGAATAATTAAGGTTCCATATGATTCCGTATGAGTTTTAGAATGGGGTTTTCCATTTTATAAAAAAGGGGGATGCTGGGATTTTGATAGAGATTACACTGAAACTGTAGATTCCTTTAGGTAGTATTTTCATCTTAACGATATCAAATCTTCCAATCAACGAATACAAGAGCTCTTTGTATTTAATTATGTCTCCTTTAAATTCCTTGAGCAATGGTTTTACAGTTTTAGGGTACAAATCTTTTGCCTCCATCATTAAATTTATTCCTAAGTATTTCATTCTTTTAGATGCTACTTTAAATGCAGTTGTCTTTTTAATGTCTTTTTTTTGTTTGATCATCATTAATCAACATTGCAATTGTTATTTTTATGCTGATTTTGAAATCTGCAGTTTTGTTGAACCCATTTTTTAGATCTAACAGATTGGGGGTTATTGCATGGAATCTTTAGGTTTTATACATAAAATCATGTTATCTGAACACAATTTTACTCCTTTTCCAATTAAAACAAATATGGCAGATGCAGGCATCCTTGTTACTGACCTTAGGGGAAAAGATTTCAGCTTTTCACAAATGAGTATGACCTCAATTGGCAAAGGTTTTTTTCCTTAAGATTTACTTGTTTATTTTAGAGAGAAAGAGAGCATGCACAAGAGAGACAATGGGGAGAGTGACAGAGGGAGAGAATCTTCAAGCAGAATCCCCACTGAACATAGAACCCAACTAAAAGCATGATCTTATGACCCATGAGATCATGACCTGAGCAGAAATCAAGAGTTGGATGCCTAACTGAGCTACCCAGGAGCCCTGAATTAGAAGTTTTTATGTACAGTCTTTATCATATGAGGAAGTTTCCATCAATTCCTACTTGGTTGCACATTTTTATCATTAAAAGGTGTTGAATTTTGTTAAATGCTTTTTCTCCATCTATTGAGATAATTGTGTTTTTTCTTTTCATTTTGTTACATGCCATTTTATATTGAATCATAGTCATATTCCAAGAAAAAGTCCCACTTTGTCATGGTATGTTGCTGAATTCAGTTTGCTAATATTTTTGGGGGGGATTTCTGCATTAATATTCATAAGGGATATTGATCTGTGGCTTTCTCGTAATGTCTGTCTGGCTTTGGTATAGGGTAATACCTATACCAAAATGCTCTTGCTTTATAGAAACAGTAGAGCAATTCTTCCTCATCATTTTTTGGGAAGAGTTTGACCTTGTGTTAACTGGGGGTAATTCTTCACACATTTTAACTGGGGGTAATTTTTCTTTGCATGTTTGGTAGAATTCACCAGTGAAGCTATTTGATCCAGGGCTGTTTTTGTTGAGAGGTTTTTTAGTGACTGATTCAATTGCCACACTAATTGCAAGTCTGTTCAGATTTTTTTTCTTTATAATTCAGTTTTGGTAAATTGTATGTTTCCATGAATTTGTTCATCTAGATTATCCAATTTTGGGGGATACAATTTTTTCACAGTATTATCTTATAAATCTTTCAATTTCTGTAAAATTGGTAGCAATATTCTCCTTTTCATTTCTGATTTCTGTTGAGTCTTCTCTATTTTTTCTTAATTGGTCTATCTAAAGGCTTGTCCACTTAGTTGATCTTTTCTAAGGACCAAATTTTCATTGCATTGATTTTCCACAGTGTTAGTACTCTCTATTTTATCAATCTATAGTCTGCTCTTTATTATTTTGATCCTTATGCTAGCTCTTTTAGTTCCTTAAGGTTAAGTTATAAAGTTGGATTCTTCTTTTCAATGTATGTGTCTACAGGTATAAATTTCCCTCTTCACTTGTTTCCCAGCATCTCATAAGTTTTGGTATTATTGCAGAACCATGTATTTCTCATTTCTGTTCCATATATTTGGAATCCTGATGTCTGGTATATTTGTAACTGGCAAATCTTAGAGAGTTAACTTATTGATATATGTTGTTCTTTGTCTTGTTATAGTCTTTGACTAAAGTTTATTTCATCTTATGTTAGCATAGCCACTTCAGCTCTCTTTTGATTACTGTTTATAGGGAAATACACTTTTCTATCCTTTCACTTTAAATTTATGTACATTTTTAGATCTAAAGTGAGTCTCTTGTAAATAACATATAGGTGGATCCTGTTTTATTTTTTTATCTATTCTTCCAGTCTCTAGCTATTGTTGTGAAGAGTTTAATCCATTTCTATTTAAAGTAATTACTAATAAGGAAAGACTTCTACATTTTTTCTGTTTTCTGTATGTTCAGTAACTTTTTGTTCCTTCATTTACTCCATCTTTTATTTTTCTGTTTAGATGATTCTTTTTGTGTGAGATGTTTTGATTCTCTTCTTGTTCCCTTTATGTATATGCTACAGATGTTTTCTTTTTGGTTACCTGGGAATTATATATGACATCCTAATATTATAATGATATAATTTGAATTGACATAAACTTTAACACATATAAAATCTCTACTCAATTTGCTTTTCACACATCCTATGTTATCAATGTTAAAAATTGTATCTTTATATGTTTTGTACCTAATGACATAGCTCTATAATTACTTTTAAGCACTTGTCTTCAATAACAGAAAAAGTGTAGTTACAAAAAAAATTTAAAGTAATACTAGCTTTAGTTACCTTTATTGGAGATCTTTTAATATTCATATACCTTTAAGTTACTGTCTAACATCCTTTCATTTTAAATTGAAGACACACTTTATTTAACCTTTTTTGTGGGGCAGGTCTAGTGGTAATAAAATCCCTCAGCTTTTGCTTATCTGGGAAATTATTAATTCTTCCTCATTTCTGAAGGGCAGTTTTGCCAGATTTAGAATTCTCTTTTGATAGGTTTTATCTTTCAGCATTTCAAATACTTAATCATTCTACTGCCTTCTGGCTTCCAAGCTTTCTGATGAAAAAAATGGCTGGTAATCTGTTTTGAGGCTCCCGTATATAAAATGAGTCACTTCACTCTTGATGACTTCCAGATTCTCCCTGTGTCTGTGGCTTTTCACAATTTGGTTTCATGTGTCTTAGTAAGAGTCTCTGATTTTATCTTACTTGGAGTTCAATGAGCTTCTTGGATTCACAGATTCATGTTTTGTTTGTTTTTTTGTCAACTTCAGGAATTTTTTAGCGACTATTTCTTCAAATAATCTCCATGCATCTTTCTCACTCTCATCTCTTGGTGCACCTGATGGTTTCTCACAAATCCCTTAGGCTTCATTCACTTTTCTTGGAACGTTTTTCTTTCTGTTCTCAGATTTGATCATTTTAATTTGTCTTATCTCCAAATTTGCTGATTCTTTCTTCTAGCTGCTGAAATCTGATGGTGAACCCCTTCTAGTGAATTCAATTCAATTACTGTGTTTTTTCAACTTCACAATTTGGTCCCTTTTATAATTTTATCTCTTTATTTTCTTTTGTTCATTTTATTCATGTATAATTTTCTCAGTTTCCTTTAGTTTCTTTGTCCATGTTTTCCCTTAATCTTTGAGCATAGTTAAGACAGACAATTTAGTCTTCATCCAGTAAATCCAATGTCTGGGCATATTCAAGGACAATTTTGTCAATTTATTTTGTTCCTTTAAATGAGTCATGTTTTACTTTTTTTTATGTCTTGTGATATCTTTTCTTGAAAATTGGTCATTTGACTATTATAATGCTGTAACTCTAAAAACCATATTTTTTTTCCTTCCCACAGGGACTGCGGTCTTTTTTTTGTTATTGTTATTCTTTTTTAGAAAAGCTTTAACAATTCACTTATTTTGATGTATTTCTAAACTTTTTTTAAAAGAATTTACTTGTCAGTAAAATCAGTAAAATCTTTGTTCTTTTTTTTTTTAAGATTTATTTATTTATGATAGACGGGGGGGGGGGGGGGGGAGGGCAGAGACACAGGCAGAGGAAGAAGCAGGCTCCATGCCAGGAACCCGACGTGTGACTCAATTCCGGGACCCCAGGATTGCGCCCTGGGCCAAAGGCAGGCCCTAAACCGCTGAGCCACCCAGGGATCCCCAATCTTTGTTCTATTAGTTCATGTTCAGTTAATGTTTTAACAGAGATGTCTTTGAATGACAGGAGCTAAAACAACAAAAAACCCAAACAAACAAACAAACAAATAATAAATACAGCAAATAACTACCTCTTCTTGTCTTTACAGAATGGCTCTGTCCTTGCACATTCTTTCACCACTTAGCTAGGATGGCTCCGAGCCCTTAGGCCAAGGTAAAAACTTAAGGTCTTCTCAGGGCTTTTCTAAGAATATGTTTTGCATGGGCATATGCATAGCTTTTTAAATTCTGTATACTTAGCTGCTTTTGAATAACCTGATTTCTCAGAGTCTCACTCCAGCTTCTCTTTTGGGCCTTCTATGGTCTATTTTATATTTCCTTATTTTTAATTTTTTATTGGAGTTCAATTTGCCAACATATAGCATATCACCCAGTGCTTATCCTGTCAAGTGCCCCCCTCAGTGCCTGTCACCCAGTCACCTCAACCCCCCCGCCTACCTCCCTTTCCACCACCCCTGTTCATTTCCCAGAGTTAGGTGTCTCTCATGTTGTCACCCTCTCTGATATTTCCCACTTATTTTCTCTCCTTTGCCCTTTATTCCCTTTCACTATTTTTTATATTCCCCAAATGAATGAAACCATATAATGTTTGTCCTTCTTCGATTAAATTATTTCACTCAGCATAATACTCTCCAGTTCCATCCACGTCGAAGCAAATGGTGGGTATTTGTCGTTTCTAATAGCTAAGTAATATTCCATTGTATACATACACTACAGCTTCTTTATCCATTTTCTATTTCTACCTCAGTCCTTTGCTCTAGACACCTGTGGGTTTGTAGATATGTAGCCTTTATGAGAATAATCTGCTTTTTTTCCTGCCTGCATTCTGAGTTATTTCTATAAATAGAGATGAGCAACTTGCTTCAGGCCTTCAGTTATCCTCCTGACAATTTAGAACATATGTACATAATAGTTTACAAACAAGGTCCCCTCTGTTCCCTCCAGTGCAAGTGAGGAAACGTAACGAGGCTGCCACCTGCCCCTGAACGAGGGAGGGAAAGGGTAAATAACAGGTAAAAAATGTCACAAAACTTTCCATCTCTTCTGAATATAGTTTTTTCTTTATTTGGCATTTGGTTGGCTTCTGCAAACTTTGGAATATTTTCCAGAGCTCGTACAAAGTTGTTTCAGACAGCGTCTGCTTGTTTTTTGATATTCTTATACAGAAACAAGAGCTTGAAGCTTCTTAGTGTGCCATTTTGCTGATGTCACTGTCCAATAAGGAGATATTTAAAATCAAGAGGAGGAGAATGTTTATAAAGATAAAGTAGAAATTAATAAACAGAATTATGATATAAAATCAAAAGCTAGCTTTTAAAAATATTTAAAAAATAAATACTATGCTACTGAACAAAACTAAAAATGAAAAAGGGCATATAAAAATGTGTGCTGGGGGCAATGCACAGGCACATGCTAATTAATTAGAAGGTCTAGATAAAAAAGGACATTTTCCTGAAAAACATGAATTTTTGAGATTGATGCAAGAAGAAAACTTAGAGAAACCTGTAAGTATAGCAGAAACTGAAGCCATGCGTGCCAGGGTAAAAAATGTCACTCAAGAACCTATGTAAAGTACCATGCATCTATTCAAAACATTTCATATGATGTGAATATGTGAATTCACATATATGTGAATATGAATGAGTAATTTTTTAAAAGTACTTACAGGAATACTAACCCTTTTAGGAATAGATATTTACTGTATAATATAATCTATTACAGCACATGCAAAAACAGAAATCATCTTGATTCATATTACATCAAAACATATCATGAAATATAAAGACAGATTTAATTTATTGATTGAATATATCAACAGAATCTATACGGCATATATCACAAATGTGTGAGTGCCCCACATTACCACCTCACCAACGGATAATTTACTAGGGAATTTCAGTGAATTGGTCCATGGTTCTTAGAAACTTCAGCCAAGTCATAGATCTTAATTGGAGTCAGAGTAATGAGAGAGAATGAACTAACCTGGGAATAGATTTTTTGGGACAATTTCCAGCCATTTCTGTGGGAGATTAACTCCTTCAGTTGGGACTCCAGGAAGAATGGTGCCTGCTTCATACCTGGTACAGCTAGCCTAGTTTTGAGATGGCAGCAGTAGAGGAGACTGAATAGGAACTGAACTGTTAGACTAGGAATGCAGGTATATTTCCTGTGGATCACATAGGAGCTACACGGAAAAAATGGAAGATCCAAAGTAATCGTGGATCCTCTATAATAAGGCTGCCTAGAGGGTAGAGAAATAGACAGTGACCATGAAAAATGGATTCCCAGAGCTGAGGAAAGAATTCAAGGCACTCCATGGAATAGAAACATCCTACTGTCTTACTCTCCCAATCCTCAAAGCTGGTCAAGGGACCAGCTGAAGAAAGGTGCCCTGAGAAGAGTCAATTTTCAACATCTTCTAAGTCCAGAGAGTCTGAAGCCATGACAAAAATGGTATTAGTTTAAGTAAAACTTCTCTTCCTTATTTTCCCTTCATTCCCTAAATCTTCAAAATGGGAGGAGTCATATGTAGGCTGTCAACCCGGGTTGCATAGTAGGAGAGTACAGAGGAAATTAGAATAAGGGAGGCTGAGAAGTCAACTATTCTCCCTTTGCCACTAGTTTTCTAGACTAAAATAGGGCTGGGTTATGAAAAGAGAAAATATTAATGCTAAATCTAAATTTAGTATTAAACACTGACCAGAGAATTCCTGTGTAACATAAAGATAGAAAGGAACTATTGCTAAAACATTGGCAGAAAACCATGAAATCTGCCCAAATTTTTATACAAGGTGAAGAAATACTGCATAGTGTATAAGGAGATGGTGGGGGACAAACAAAACTTCATTATAACTAGATATAACTAGGTATGCTTATCACCAATAAACTGGTTGTCTAAGGATTTTTAAAAGAATAATTATGGCACCGTACTTATGGATATGTCTCCTCAGGTGAGGGAAACAAAAGCAAAAGTAAACTATTGGAACTACACCAAAATAAAAAGCTTTTATACAGCATAGAAAACCATCAACAAAACAAAAAGTCAACTTATTGAATTGGAGAGATATCTGCAAAGATATATCTGATAAGGGATTAATATCTAAAATATATGAAGAACATAACTCAACATAAAAAAAAATCTAATTTAAAAATGGGCAGAGAACCTGAATAGACATTTCTCCAAAGATGTACGGATTACCAATAGACATATTAAAAGATGTTCAACATCACTAATTATCAGGAAAATTATCAATCCATAATCCATCAATCAAAACCATTAACGACCATACAACCCCACACTAGTCAATGGCAAATATCAAAAAAGATAAGAAATAACAAGTGTTGGCAGTGATGTGGAATAAAGGGACCCCCATGATGGTGGGAATGTAAATTGATGCAACCACTGTGAAACTATGGAAAAGAGTATGAAGGTTCCTCAAAATATTAAAAATAGAAATCCCATAGGATGCAGTAATTCCACTATGGACACTAACCTATGCCTCACCATTGAAAACCCTAATTTGGAATGATATATGCACCCCTATGTTTATTACAGCATTGTTTAGAACCCCCAAGATTACAGAAGCAATGTGTGGCAGATGGTCACTACGCTTATCACGGTAAGCTTGAGTACTGTATAAAATTGTTGAATCAATATGTTGTATACATGAAACTAACAGAACATTGTATGTCAATTATGTTCAATAAAAATTTTAAAAAATTGTAAGTTAGCCATGGACAAACAAATGTTAACAGTTTTTTAAAGAGTACTGCCCACCATGATAAAATAGGATTTATCTAAGGAATTCAATGATGAATCAAGATAGGGAATTAATACATTTCAGTTACAGGTTAAATTAGGAAAATGAGCAGACAGAGAGGGAGTGAATTAATAAAATCTATTTTTATTTCTAATATATAAAGGAAATAATCTGGGGTCAGTTGTCTAATTTATGACTAGTGCTTGAATATAAACTCCATAAATTGATGATATCTGTGTTATTCAACTCATGACACAGTTCCCAGAAGCTGACAGCCAGTAAATGCATTTTTTAATAGAAGTAAAAGAATGAGTCATAACTACCTTAAACTGAAAATATAAATTATCTTTTTATGTGGGATACGAGGAGCACCTTTATTATAACAAAGAACTAGGAAATAATGTACACTGCTACCATTGTGTTTCATTTTCTGGAAGTTGAAATCAATGCAATAAAATGAGAAATAGAAATAAGAATAAAACTAATGAAAATGAACATAAAAATCATTATAAACAATATGATTCTTGGACTAAAATCCTCAAGATTATTAATTAAACTGTTAGCCCAATTGGATGCTGGCTATTGGATACTGGATAAATGCCTAAACAAAGATAGTTATAAATAAATAGATTATAGCTTTCCTACATATCTGTAAAAGCCATTTAGAAAAATAACATAAAATGATCACATTCCTAAAAGTATCACACATAAAAAATAGTAATAACTTTATCAAGATGTGAGTGGGCTGTCTAAAGAAAATGGCAAAACTCTGCTACAAGCCATGAATGAAGACATGAATGAATACAGAAATGTTACAGTTATGTGGGAAAGGTTGACTATGATATAGCACTTGCTCAAAGTAATATTTAATGAATATAATTCCAACTAATCTTCCAAATTATTTTTAAGAATTTTCTAAAACAAATGATTCTAAACATTACATGGAAGAGTAAACTGGTTAAGTATTTTAACAAATAGCTGATAATTTGAGAAGAAAAATATTGGAAAGCACCTCACATTATACACCAAAATAAATTCTGATGGATTAAGAATCTAAATAGAGAATATAAAAATAGAAATACCATGGAAATAAGTATTAGAATTTAAATTTAATCCTCACAATATCTTTTCCACCCAACACTCTAGGTTTGGGGGATGGAACAATAAATAAGACAGAAACAGTTCTTTTCTCAGAGAACTTATATTCTCATGGTGGCTTCCTCACCATCATGGATAAATACAAAAAAAAATCAATAAATAAGAGATGCAATAAAATGATGAGATAATCATCTGAAAACCCGCTATAATACAAATAAAACAAGATGTTGTAATACAAAGGGAATAGATGATCAGAGCAGGATTCTCCTTGTGGAAGTGACAGTTGAACTGTCCTCAGTTATATAATTACTCCATGATGCTAAAAACACAAGTACCTAGAAGTGAAGTACTACATTCAGCAAAGAGCATGTGCAAAGGCCTGAACACAGGGACACCCTCATCCTTGATATTTCTGAAGAGTGAAAGGAAGGTCTGCATACTGGATGCATGATAAAGAGTGAACAGATAAAATGTGAGTAATAGGCATGTTAGATGGTCTCTTCACAAATGGGAAGATAAAGAGGTTTCTGTTTTTAATTCAAGTATGAGACTATGTCATCAAATGAGTGTGGTGGGAGGTGATTAAAGTGAAGGTGTGAAAGAGTCCTTAAAAGCAGGGGAAGAATGGATGACCATAGGAAGGACATAGAATATTATAAATGTGAATTTAAAATGAAATTGAGCAATTTTCTCTAGCCCTGAGGGATGAAGTAAATAGGTTATTTATAGTAGCCAAATAAGGATAAAGTCCAAAGCAGGTGTCACAACCTTAAATATGTAATTTGTTGCTGATAAGAGTAAAAATTGGCATAATCCTTTTTTAAAAAGATTTAATTAATTAATTAATTAATTAATTAATTAATTTGAGAAGGAGAGAGAGTGCATAAGTGCAGGGAGGGAGAGGGACATGTAGACTCCATGCTGAGTGTAGAGTCTGATGTGGGGCTTGATCCCCATGATCCCACAACTCTGAGATTAGGACCTGAACCCAAATCAAGTCTGATGCTTAACCAACTGAGCCACCCAGGTATTCCAGCATAATCCTTTTTAATTTTTTTAATATTTTATTTATTTAATCATAAGAGGCACAGAGAGAGAGAGGCAGAGACATAGGCAGAGAGAGAAGCAGTTTCCCTGCAAGGAGCTCAATGTGGCACTCGATACCAGGACCCCAGGATCAGGACCCAAGCCAAAGGGAGACTCTCAACCACTAAGCCACCCAGGTGTCCCCAGCATAATCTTTTTAGAAAGCAATTCATCAAAATGTTGTTTACTTATAACTGGGAAACAGTGACAAAATAGGAGTCTGGGAAATAAGCACGTGTGCTCAAATCACATGGGTCTTATTAATTCTGTTAGCTTACATCTTTCCTGAGGGAAAAAGAATCTGATCAGAACCATTGTATGAAACAGTTTCAGAATAAAATGACAGCCAAACCAATAAAAGTAGTTAGTCTGAATCCGGTGAAGTAAGTTGTAACCTCATCTTAACACTGCATTCAACTTCTTTATTATCAGAATGGCAGTTTTAACAATTTTGAGCATTTTTAGTAGCAAGTGGAAGTGCTGTAGTGTATTTTCCAACAAATTTTGCAATATGCTTAGGAAAAACATAGCTACATTGTTTTGAAGATGACTCAACCTTAGATTCTCAGGTGCTTTTTGAAGCAAATCAAATACTATTTTGGGAGCCCATTACCAATTCCTAGCATCAGGAAAAAAAAAAAAAAAAAAGATTCAAAGACAAAATGCATGTCCTGAAAAAAAGATTACAAAGTTTCCTCAATGGCACAAGGTGAGATATTCAATGACATCAGGTGATCAGTTGCCTGAAAAAGAAACACAGGAAGATAGAAGAGGGATGGATAATGACTGCCTTCTCACAGGTAGCAAAAAACTTCAGCCCAGAACCAAAGAAAACAAACAAACAAACAAACAAACAAAAAAACTGCGACGGGAATAGGACCGAGATCTGTAAGCATCTTAGCCAAGATCTTCCCAGTGCCTGGCAAGGTTTGGCTGCCCAAAGGAAATTCAAAGAGCCCCAGTTTTATTTTAGGATGGTATGTATGCCCTACCTAGAGCATTCTCTCACACAGAAGCTCAGATTACTGTTTAATTCAGCAGAGCTCAAGCCAATAGGCTCAAGGTAGTGCTAGTCCAAGTTTCAAAGTGAAAAGGCTATAAGGGTCATTGAGAAAATAGTTTAGGATTTATAATGATCTTTTATCGCTACAGGAGCATGATCACTTTCAAGTATCTGTATGAGCAGTCATCGACCACTTTTGCAGAGTCATCAGAGTAATGGATTAATGATTTCCCAGAATAAAACTGAGATGATGTAAAAACCTACGTCATGGACAGCTGATCCACAGCCAGAGATGTTCATCTACCTTGATAAAGCAAAAGCCTTCTTTGATCCTATACTGCAACAGTTGGACATGAACAGGAAAAGCAGCCTGGAGGAGTGTAATGGTGCTGATTTACCAGCATAGGCTACAGCTGCATAGCCAGGTGAAGGCAATCCCTGTCTCCAGTGGGGAGAAAAAAATCAACCTGAACATCTCAGGAATACAGCCAGGACAACTAATATCTCAGAGATATAACCAGTAAGAAAGCAATCCCTGTTGGGCTAGAACTTCATCAGCAGCACTGTAAAAGCAAGAAATAAACAACAGTCCTAGTGGCCCATAAACTTTCACGAGAGTTTAAATCACTAAAGTCCTCAGCTGCACCAGGCCTCCTTCAGGTTGATGCCATGGTACCTACATACCAAAGGTATAATGTGTTGCTGGGGTTTTATACACTGGCTCATCCTTGGCTTGCCATGTCACTAACATGGTCCAATGATCACAATAGCAGACAGCAAACAAAGGGAAGGTAGAATTTGGAGCCCAGAGGAGTATGGAGGGTAGCTTACCAATGTGAACACTCAAATTGATTTTTACGAAAAGCATGATACATATACTGTGAGTGTATATGTATAAAATAGAATATACATATATATATATTCAGTTCACATAGAATAATGCAGAATATGTATATACATGAATTTAATAACATTATCAGTATTTTGAAATACAAAGGTGCTTCTTGTCCAAAAATTCAAATTATTTAAAATTCATATTCAAATTAATTTCTAGGGGATCCCTGGGTGGCGCAACGGTTTAGCGCCTGCCTTTGGCCCAGGGCGCGATCCTGGAGACCCGGGATCGGGTCCCACGTCGGGCTCCCGGTGCATGGGGCCTGCTTCTCCCTCTGCCTCTCTCTCTCTCTCTCTGACTACCATAAATAAATAAAAATTTAAAAAAAAAACAAATTAATTTCTATAGATATGTGTGATTTTTAAATCTAGAGGCAGAAATTTCTAGACTAGGAATCAGATGGCACAATGTAGCTATTAAGCATGCGCAGATTGTGGCAGTCTGTTATTTAGGGATTTTCTTTCTGACAGCTTGTCCAGGACAACATAGATCTGAAGAACTGTTTCAAAAATATGAGCTTCTAAATAAAGATATAAGGAGCATATTAAGACTACATTTGAATAAAAACAGTTATTTATTTGGAAATCCATTTACTGATTTAAGAGGCTGTTTGAAATGTATAATGGATGTAAATTTGACTATAGAGTTCTTAAAGTTATTGTACCAAGTTTATTATTGAAAATTTCCCATAGCTTATTATAAAATTATTTAACTTTTATATGTAAATTTACAGGCAGAGTATTAGCTAAGGGTATAGTTTTATTCTCTTGTTTTTTTGCATGTTTTATGGTGTTAAATTCAACACTTTCAAACAGAGCTTGGATATTTATACAGTTCATTCATTCATATCATATCATTCTGTCTATTATAGTCTGAATGTTTAAGTACCCCCCCCCCCCCCAATTTATATGTTGAAATCCTAACCCACCAAAAATGGTGCTATCAGGAAGTGGGGGCTTAGGTCATGAGGCTGGACCCTTCATGAATGGGATTAGTGTTCTTATAAAAGAGATCCCACAGAACTCCCTTGCCCCTTTCACTAGGTGAGCACACAGCAAGAAGTGAGCCCTCTCCAGACACTGGGATCTTGATCTTGGATTGCAGCCTCCAGAAATGTGAGAAATAAGTGTCTATTGTTTATAAGCCATCCGGCTTATGATATTTTGTTATAGCAGCCAGAATTGACTAAGGCACTATACTAACAGTTAAAGTTTCAGTAGAAGCATACTAACATACTCTACCTCTGGCAAGAAAATAAAGAATGCAGAAATAAAAATGGAGAGAACCCAAATAGCAAGTTTTGTTTACAAAACAAAGAAGCCTAGGGGTTCCTGGGTGGCTCGCTACATTAAGCATCTGACTGTTGACTTCTGCTCAGGTCATGATCTCAGTAAGGTCATGAGATTGAGTCTCATGTCAGGCTCCCTGCTCAGCAGTTAGTCTGCTTCTCTCCTTCTCCCTCTCCCTCTACCCCCCCACTCTGCTTGAATTCTGTCTCTAAAATAAATAAATAAATCTTTCAAAGAAAAAGCCAAAAAAGCTCATTTTTTACTGATATTTGTTTCCTTTTGTTCTCCCACCACATACACACACTTTTTCTATTCATATTTTGGGGGTGGGGACAGATAAATGAAGGACCCGACTTCTCATTTTATGCTCACATGGTTTCTGGGTAATCTTTTGTACAACTGATGTACTTGTCAGAACCTCCAGAATTTTACATGTGCATTTTGGATTTCCAGGCAAAAATAAAAATGCTTGAAATGTCCCAGAGAAACATCAGTCTGAACTTTTTTTTTTTACAGTTATACCATGATTTAGTTGACATGCACCACTTTTTTCCCCTTATAGTTTTTAAAAGTCTCATTTTTTTTTTTTGCTAAAATTCTGTCTCTTATTTTATATATTGCTGTTTTAAGAAAGTCACTCAACATTTGCTACTTAAGGTAATGTTAAATAATCCCCTTTCCCTGTTTCCCTGTTTGAAGCACTAAAAGCCACGTGATGTGGAGATATATATATATATATATATATATATATATATAGTTATGATTTCACTTAGACTTTTTGGAGTTTTAGTTAAAGGCCTATGGACTCACATTTTATGATAAATATTTTCTCCAAGATGTCCACCTGTATCCTACTCAAAACTGTGGTCACTCCTAGATCTTAAAGGCACTTTTAGGCCAGGAGATCAAGAAAGACACACCCATGTGCATATAAACACATCCACACCTACACCCCCGCCCACACACAATTACTCTAAAACAAAATAAAACAAAACAAATAATTGCAAAATCAATGAAAAAAAAAGATTTTTAAGATCACCATTTAAGAAGGGTGATGATATTCACAATAATTAGCCACCAGCAGTGGTGGAACATCATGGGGAGGTCTGGTGGTTTCCAGCGTAGCCGGTGAAGCCCAGGGCCTCCTCAGGGTTCCACTCAGCAGATTGTTTTCCCTGATTCAAGTAATTTCATTATGAAACCTGGTGAGAGATGATTCTCATCAGGAAACCTCACATTTAGTCATGCCCATAAATATTGGTGACATTACCTCATGAAGCTCTGAGGAGATTGTACCATGTAACAGCAAAATTAGACAGTTTTTTTCAACTCGGTAAACAGCTTTGGGGAAAATTTATTACAAACCTCTGCAGTGTCAAAGCAATACTAATTACAGGCCTTTGTGGCTATGATATGGGAAATCCGTCCTCAGGGAATCTGTGTTCTTAGATATGGCAACCGGATTATTTAAAATCAATCCAAGGAAGCAGTTTTTCCCTTGTGTGGTGTAACAGTAATGCCCCACATTTTATATTTATAAGATTCATGTGTGTGTGCAATCTCAGTGTTTCATGGATGTCTCCTAATTAATCTTAGGACATGGCCTCACTCCCTATTTCTCAAGTGAGAGATTCAATGCCAATGCACCATGAAACTGTGAAATTGGCCTTGAAAAGGCAGACAGACCTGAGCCCGTACAGCACCGTCCCATCAGGGTGAAGGCGGATCATGCGGTTTTTCACTGTCACTCCATGCACAAATGACTTTTTGTCATTTAAGAAATATGTGTCAGGCACCCATAGCTGGTCAGCCACTCGATTGTCAAGCGTGAGGTTGAGAGGGATCCCAGAATAGGCAAGCCTTTTATCTCTCCAATATTGTTGAAAATACATGGTTAAGGTGTAATCCTAGGGGAAAAAAAGAAAAGAAAAAATTAGTTTGTGCTTAGCCACAGGCATATTTCCTCCATGACTGCTTAAATTCAGGTTGGAATTCAGGAGAAATGGATATTATTTTCAGGCAGGGTAGGAAACAGTGGTTGCTTTCTTGTAAATGCAGATACTAGGTTTAATAGGTGTAAATCATGTCTATATATCCTCTTTTTTTTTAAACCCTCTGTTTTATTTAGGTAAGAACCAGACTAGACAAATTGGCATTTAAACAATAGTCACACAGATATAAAGGTCAAAAAATAATTTTTAAAAAGTCATCATAAAATCAGGCTGCTGGCAGGACCCTGAGAGCTCCCGTAGGTCCGCTATCTCCCACCAGGCAGACAGGTGTCTTTACCACCCATGGCAAAGGAGCTCTATCTACAAATTCTGCAATGTAAGCCACTTTCCTCCCTTGCTCTCTGTGAGAGCTGTAAATAGAATCCCTCCGTAAACATGCACTGGAAACACAATGACCTGTGGGAGGTCTCCATGCCTTATTCATTACATTTTCTTTTTCTTCCAGAACGCCACAGCCATTTCTACACTAACTAGGTCATGTCATTACCTTGAGATGATGATATATTCATCTGGGGAAAATGGGAGCCTAGCTACAGTTGGAAAAAAGAGAAGGGAAATGGGCCATGGTGCAACCCCTACAGGCTTGCCAACAAAATAAGCAAGTATTTAGGAAGATGATCCTACTTTTGTTTGCCTGTTTGTTTTTTGCAAAGCAATTAATGCAGTAAGAACGTGGAAAAAAGAAATCAGGCTAAGCATGAAAATTCTATTTTTAAATTTTTATTCTTTTTGGCAATCCCTATTCAAGTCTACAAAACTCAAGTCTGAAAATTTGGTAATATTTATGGGACATCTTGAGCCCCAGTATAGAAAGATGCAAGGTGAAAACCCAAAGGTAAGTAAGGTAAACTTTCTAACAAGGGAAGGGAAAATCACCATTCCATACAGGAGCTTCTTAATTCACACACTTATAGATGTCTGCAAACATCCTGGCTTTGTGGGCAATGAGAGGTGGGATTGCAAATCCATTGAATCCATCCTAGACACATGGGTCTTATGACATCCCAGCCAACACTTATTTTGCTGATTCACAGGGCAGTTCTCAGGGCTTGCTAATCTAATAATAATGCCTACTTATCACTGATCTCATGAGTGTTAGAGCATAGAAGCCTCTGAAATGGCAAAGAATATATCTGGATGGTCTTCTCCAGGTGCTCACAGGCAAGGTGACAAAACCAATAATGCTAAACAACTCAGCAAAATCAGTTTTAAGCTATAAGGGCCATAAAAAAAATATCAGAGGAGGGAGGAAGCAGAAAAATTTAAATGGGCTGGGGAGTCCTTATAGAGGTTTTATTTGCAACTTGAAGGAGAGATAGCACTTGAAGGGATGAGAAGAAACACAGAGGAGTTTTTTCCCAGGTACTTACATGGGCAGAGTTCTGTGTCTGGCATGACTTATACGAATTGCCCCCCCCCCCCCAATCTCACAGAAAAGGTAACATTAAAGATAGTCCATAGCTGGCCAGATAGAGGATGGGGGGCATGAAAAATAAATCATACAGGGATCCCTGGCTGGCGCAGCGGTTTGGCGCCTGCCTTTGGCCCAGGGCGCGATCCTGGAGACCCGGGATCGAATCCCACGTCGGGCTCCTGGTGCATGGAGCCTGCTTCTCCCTCTGACTGCGTCTCTGCCTCTCTCTCTCTCCTCTCTGTGCATTCTCATAAATAAATAAAATCTTTTTTTTTTTTTAAAGAAAAATAAATCATACAAAGATGTGGCTTTTATTGCACTGATTTTACTAAACTGATGAGAAACTTTGAGAAATGCAGTTTTGCCAGAACTTAGGATTCAAGAGAGGAAAAGGACAGAGTAGTGGGCAAGGCTGGACTCTGTAACAGTGACTAGAAGGTAGGAAAATTTGCATGCCAGCTCCACAGTCAGTGAAGGCACTGAAGGTTTCAAGTAGCAAGTGACATAACCAAGTGTATTAGCCATGTCTTTTGTTTTCTGTTTTCTCATGCTTTAACTTCTAGACCCTGGTTAACCCTGGAGGGACTGCTTTCGCTTCCCCCAGGGCTAGCTAATTCCTAGAGATAGCAAACAATTCCGTCAAGCTCTAGACTGTGCTTTCCAAATGCAAACCAACCAATCCAGAGCTCACACCCCAAGTGCCCTCCCTATTGGGTTGTCACACCCAGGCCAATATTTGAACTATGTCCAAGTACCAGGCAACTGGGGACAGTCTAGACCCTAGGGTCCACTTTAATCATTCTAACTAACCAATCTTAAGCCTGCTTATCCAGCCTCCCATATTCCCATTCACTCCCATGGAAACCACAATAAAGCTCTTTGCCCACAGTTTCCCTTCTTCCCTGTGACCCACCCTGGTGCTTCCCCGTGTGCCCCACCATTCCCTGCAATGGATGCTATGCATACCTCCACTGAGATCTGTGGTTAACAAACTACCTTTTCAATGGCAGCTGTCTCCTGATCTGGTGGCCTTGTCATACCTAAGTATAATAAAACCTATTTTAAACATAAAATCACAGATCAGGAAGGTAAGTTGTGCAGTGATTTCTTTAATGGCGAAAAAGATGATGAGCAAAGGCCTAAATGGGTGGAGAGTGTTTGCTGGTGGGTGATAAGGGAGAACAAGTGCAAAAGGAATGCAGGTTAGGGAAATCCTGAAAGTTTGCTGATGTTAGGCTTGATGTATGGCCTCAGGCTATGAATGGACCACAGGGAGCACAATCACATTCCCTGCATAACCACGAACGACGCTCAATGTAAGTGATGCATTTTAACCGAAACATTCAGAGTTTTGGTAGCATAACAAGATGGAAATAAATCAGCAATAGCAGCTAAAGGATTTTCAATTTGAATATAATGCTCCACATTACATTCTCATTGAAATAGAAGCATTTCACTTGCTTCTCTCTTTGGTCTGTAAGCCCACATCCTACGCCTGAATCATGAGTCTAGCACTTCTCTGAGTTCCCTTTCAACTGGCGTTCACATGGGTTACCATGAGGATGGAGAGAATGTGTCAGTCTGCCCTGGGAACCCAGTTGTCATCCAGAGCCTGTGAGCTTGGGCTTCAGGTCTTATTTTAATTTGTGTTGTTCTCCACACCATTAACAGCACCTCTCGGTTTTGGTCTTGGGTGTTTGCTGAGTTGACTTGAGTGGATTAGGGTTGTGGAGAGCTTAGGTAACAGAGAAAAACAGTATTTAAATCCAAACCTGCTGCATTAGCTGTGCCTTCTGAAGCAATTGCTTCACTACACCAGTGGGGACACTAGTCAGTATCACATTTCTTTCTCCTGTACAGATTGGTAGACAAAGGAAAGGTGACAGCAGACAGTAGGGCATGGTGCTGACTCCTGTGCTGGGCAGTGGTGAGCACCATGTATAATAATAATGACAGTAGCCGTGAACATGTTCTGATCCCTTGGTATGTGCTATGCCTCCTGCTAGTGTCATTTTGTTTAAACATAAAACAGGGATGATCAGTATTCTCATTATCATCCCCTCAATGAAGAAAAAAATTTAAAGAGCTCAAGTAATTTGCCTCTTCCTTTCCCCCTATGCCCCATTAAACAGTAGTAACTGGGGGGAATGGGATTTGAAGTTGGGGCTACATCCCTGCAGAGTGTGTCTCTCAACCTTAAAACCAAAGCTCTAAGGGATGGGGGCTAAACAGTTCTATAATAATTCGCATCTAGACTGAAATGAGCTTGATGCGAGGATGGTTTTGCAAAAATATCTTGAAGAGAGGAGAATCAAGTCATGTAGATAATGCAGTTTTTAAGGGGAATAAGAACTATGGCATCACTAAAGCCTCCCATCCCTGCAAACTTTTAGCACAGCTGCTATGTAGACAGATGCCTTGTGAAGTCCTCTTTTCTTCAGGGGGTCCCAGACAAGTTGATGTTTTCCACATTTGGAGCTCCCCAGAGCCTCTGTGAGCCTTCCTTGCCTTTTCCATGGATTGGTCACCCGTAAATATGGTGTAGCTGAGGGGGTCCTGCAAAGGGGGTGAAAGGGGACAGGGGAGTTGCCTTGAAATGGCATTTCTCAAATGCAGGGCTTTTGGGAGCTCCGAGGGTCATGGGAATTAGAACCAGGCAATACTGGTGAGTCTGATACTGGTGGTGAATGCCAGCATCTCCACTCCTTGGGCCTCTGCAGAGCTTACCATGTCCCTGACTTCCATCTTTCCTGCTCTGGTGATGTGATCCACCTGAGTACAGGGAGGGGTCTTCAGTCACACTGACATAGAACTCTCAGATACCAAAAGCCTCTGCCAGGGTGGGAGGGAATTGTGATTGTCTCCTCCTTTCCCACCTTTGCCCTTTGCACAAGAAACTAAATCTCCTAGGGAGAGACATTAGAGAGGAGTGGAGTATAGAGAGAAGCTAGCATTAGGAGGGTCAGAATGAGAGTAGGGCCCAGTGTGGGGAAAAGTGAGAATATAGAAGAAAGGGCTCGAGGGACTAGTGAGCTTCTAGGAAGAGGGGGCAACATGGGGTATCCAAGACTCTGTGAGGAATACAGAGGAATGACGTGCAGGAAACGGTAGGGCATGGGGAGAAGCAGAAGTCTGGGAGGAGCAGGCTCATGAGAGTAGTGGGGATCCAGGAGGGGTGAGGTTCAGGGGACAGTGTGATGGGTATAGGCTCCAGAAACCTCATCCTGGGAGGATGGGTTTAATTAGATTAGCACACAGTAGGAAGAGACAGTCTGCTTTCTGGCATTGACCCTTGACTGTGGCACAACAAGCCATCTCAGCGCATCTAGACAGAGCATGCTGGCAGAAGGAGGAGGGAAGTAAGGTCCTAGAGATCAGGACTTACAGAAATAGCTGCCAGTGGAGGTACAATGACAGACCCTGTGCTCAGGAGACCCAGAATCCTCTCTGCTGTGGGGCCATTATGGATTGAGAGGGGTAACCTTCACTCCTAGCCCTGCCTCAAATTATTCAGACCTGGCTAGGAATAGGCCAGAGTTCCTGGATAAGTCACCAGCCCAGCCAAGGGTCCCTGGGTTTGGAGCTAGTGGGCTGAGACAGCAGTGGGTGGGGCAGGAAGAGGCAGACAGTCTGGGGCTGCTAAAAAAGGATTATTGGCACTTACAGCTCTTGAAGCCCCAGTGGCTGGGGTCAAGGAACAGGTATTCTTGAGTATGAGCCATTCACCTGCCAAGTGTTTACACATAGGTGATAATCCTTTCAAAATCTCCTGAGAATATAGAAACAGCAACAGTAACTACAAAAATAAAATAAAACCTCAGCCCATCTTTTGGGCATTCAGGCAGCTCAAATAAATTGCAATAAGAGATAAACAACAAAGTTTCTTTCTGCTTGGGGAAATCTCTCCACATTTATCACATTGAAATAACAAGAATACATATCTGAAAGTAGAAATACTGCTCATTATTCTGCAATTAAGAAATTGACGAAATTTCCTCAGTGCAGGAAATGAAAACAAAATTTACTAACCCTGAGAAAGAAATGCAATCTCTAAACCACATTTATATATCTAGCTGCAGCTGTGAAAGCCACAGGATACCTACATTTGCATCTAGTTCAGTAAGCTTATGATTCAAAACCTTACAGGTAAGTTGTTCTCAGATTAGGGAAATTTGTTCTGAAAAGTTTACATAAGACCTAGGTCATAGGGACTTCTTTGTAGGCATTTCTGCAACAAAGTTTACACTGGGGGAATCTTGGCACTTCTTTTAACAAAATTTAGAAAATTCTAAGCCATTTTTTTTTAATTATCAAAAAAAAAATGAGTATCCAACATTACATCTATCTCTCCTCCCACAACACACTTCATTGGTACTGAGGTTCCCATTTGTTGAATCCATATGGTGATTTTTCCTAAGAAGGCATGACTCATCTCCTTCTGCTATCCTCTCTTCCTCCCCTAACCTCCTTCAAGCATTCACTGAGTATCTCCAAAGGCCAGGGACCATGCAGGGTGCTAGGGAGTCAGAGATAAGGAAGACATAATTTGTAACTAACTTTAAGTAGCTCATGATCCAGGAGTTAGATATAAAATTGAACCAAAGATAATGAAAGTGATTAAGAGAAGGAGCTTTAGAATCAAACATGTTCAAGTTTCAAGTCAGCGTCTTGTTGGCTGGGCATATGTACATGAGCCATTTCACTGCCCTAAGTCCACTTACCCTATCTGGTAAGACTGCCTGTCACACACTCTTAAGGGCTTAGAATGGTGGAGGGCATCCATTAGGAGTCAAGGAATGCACAATAATGCCAAGGACGTATATATTTAAGGGATATCTATTAAGTCTGGGCCTGGTAGGGAAGGAGGCTGGTGCACAAATGAGAAGGAAGGTAGCTGAGATGCTCTTGTCTTCTTATAATTGTTATACTGCCCAAAGATACATAGTTTGTATTTTTTATTCATCTACCTCAGTGGTAAATGTATTCAAAAGATGATCCAGTCACCTCTATAGTTACGAGTTCCTTGGTCCCCTATAGCCACCTGAAAAACTGGCATAGGATATAAATTACTTTGAACATAAGTGTTTTTTTTTTTTTTTCACAATGAATAGATAGGATAGATATTTTTCTAGAGTCCATTAAGTCTGAAAAGCAAAATGATTATACTGGCTGACATTCAAAGGACACACACACACAAAAGGTAGTATCAGAAGAAACTGAGAATTCAACATAAGCCATAACATTTTTACTGTGACACTTTCACAGCTCCCTTTCATTGTAAATTGGTGGCCATGTATAGCCTTTTTTTTTTTTTTTTTTAAAAGAAGTTAATCTCCCAAACTGGGCACCAAGGCACCAGGACACAGAAGTATCCCCACTTTCCATTCCCAGGTTTCTCCACTGGTGTCTCTGACCCATTGCACTTTTCTGAGATTTGCATGGATGGATCCTTCTGAACCTTTCCATCCAGACGCCCCACAGGCAACCCAAACTTGATATGTCCAAAATTAACTCATTATCTTCTGCCCCAAATCTGTTTCCCATTCTGTACCACCATTCTGTACCCACTTATTTATTCTTTTTTTTCCCCATTTATTTATTCCTAACCAAACCACAACCAGAGGCTGCATACCAACCTCTTCTTTCTTTCTCATCTCACATTCAACATTTATTCAGTCACTGGGTTCTGTTGATCCTATTTCCTAAATGCCTTCCATATCTAGAACTGGTCCATGAGTCAGCAGCAGCAGTACAGAGACTTGAGAGTGTTCCCATTGATACTCCATGATTAAAGATAAGCTCTTGGACTCTCACATTGCATCCCAGAACACTTACCATGTCTAGAGCAGGATGAGTCTAACCCAGACCTCAGATATATAATGGGTTAAATACAAGAATATAAAAGATGATCAGATGTCTCACACTCTGTATGGGAACAGATGTTTCAACTCAGCACAAACACCATATGAATGAAATTTTGGACTGTGCTTGTAAACTGCGGAGTCAATGCATATTCTCCTTTATTCTAAAAAAGTATTTATCTGAATAACACTCACTCAAGACACCAGACTGTTTAATAAATTATGTATATATTAATATATATAAAAATAATATGCATGCACATATGTTTATATAATCTGCAACATGTGTGTATATATAATCAGATACATAAGTTTATTTTCCAGCAACTATCTTTATTTATTTATTTTTTTTAAATTTTATTTTTATTTATTCATGATAGACACAGAGAAAGAGAGAGAGAGAGGCAGAGACACAGACAGAGGGAGAAGCAGGCTCCCTGCAGGGAGCCCGATGAGGGACTTGATCCCTATCCCAGAATCACGCCCTGAGCCAAAGGAAGACACTCAACCATTGAGCCACCCAGGCGTCCCTCCAGCAACTGTCATTAATTAATAGGCTTCCAAAAGGGGATGGGATATCTCTTAAATATTTCATTCATCCAAAGATGCTCCAAGAACTGGCTGTTGAGAGACAGCCATATTGCTTGTGCAAGGAATCCTCAACACCTCTATATTTGAGGGATACTTGAACAACTGCTAGAATGTTAGAATGCTAACTTGAACAACATGCTAGAATGTTACACTTGGAGACTTGTGAGAGATTTATCTACGTTCTGACTATATGGTGTTTATCAAGCCTCTGTGCTGTTCCCTTGCTTGAGCATGGTGCCTGCATATGGCCATTAGGTTAAAGATTTTACCTCTTTAAATAGTGATGGTCATCTTTTGGGTTACATGACTTCTAGAGTTCACATTATTAGATTTGCTGAAGTGAATATCACTTATAATCACTTCTCTTTGAATTCCTTCAAAAGATCAAACAAGGAAAAATAGGATTCAACAGAGAGAAGGCTATATATTTATCACAAAATAAAGGATGAATATTCCCATTTTAAATGAAGAACCCCTCTCAGCACTTATACTGTGAGAATTCAATGCCTTTGCTTTTATATATGTGCCTCTGTATCAGGATTTAACAATGGATTTCCTCTTCTCAGAGACAAGTCATGTGGATTAGTGATGCCACACATTTTAAAGTACTTTCAGTTTCTAAGAAGATGTGCTATTTTTAGACAGCAAGCCCATTCATTTCTGAGATCATGTCTATTTCTGGTTTCTACCCAGAACCTGTTAGGTTATTGCTGTTAGATAAGTCACGATATTAACAATATTATATTTTATATACTGAGAAAATATTGACGATAATCATTCTTTTTCTGAACTGTTATTAATTTCAGCAGAAAAATTTGGATGGACATCACTGCATGGAACTACATGAAACAGTCCTATCCTTTGGGACACTGTAAGCAAAGCTTGGGTAGCCAGGTAAAAAAAAACTGTGATACTGATTTTCATACCTTCAGTCAAGCACAAATGCCTAAGGAAGGAGAAACCTAAGTGCTAAATTTTAGATAGGAGAGGAATGAAACTTTACTCCTGCTTTTTTAAACAAAGGACCTAGTACTCCCATTTTGCACTGGACCTTGTAAATTATGTAGCTGGCCCTATATGAGAGTAGTCAACTGTCCTTTGTTTCACCCATGACTGATTTATGCCTTCTTCCAGCATCCATGAAACTGCGGGTGAAATCCTAGACCAATCACTGCCCTTGATGCACAATTTTTTGCTTTTCTTCCTACTCAACTGGCCCATCCTCTTGGTCACTCACCAAATCTTTCTTTTCTTAATGCCAGGGTGCGCCACGGCTCTTCATTCTGTACTACCATGCACCTACTCAATCAAACCTCCAACCCTTTTCTTCTCTATCTGCACTCACTTCCTTTTAGTTATCTCTTTTAGGTTTATGGCTTCACATGCTATCTATATACTTAGGATTCCCAAATTTTATCCAACCTGATGTATAAACTCTAGAATCAACTAATTCATATTGAACTGATGCTAATTTCACCTTAAGAAAAGATTCACTTATAGTCTTCCCAAATCATTTGATGGTATTCCATCCTTACAGTTTTTCAAATCAGAATCTCGTTCTCTTACATTCTGCCTCAATCCACAAGAAATTCTGTTGATTCCACATTAAAACCAGACTGTGGTTCAGCCACTTCTCATTGCCATTGCTATCACCCTGATCAAACATCATCTTTCTTCCCACCATACTACCAAAAGCTCCTAACTGGTTCCTTGAACATCTCTTCTCCCACAGTCCTGTTTCCAACACAGCATCCAGAGTAACTTTTAACGATTTAAATCAGATTATCTGCTCCTGTGTTCAAAACCATACAATGGCTCCTTAGTTCACTGAAAAATAAAGCCCAGGTAAGACATGCTCTGGTCCACTTACCACCTCTCTGGCCTCTTCTTTACTAACTTCATTTCAGCAACAATACTCTTTTGTTCTCAAACAATCCAGATATTTTCCTATGCTAGGATCTTTGTATTAACCATGCCCTCTTCCTGTAACTCTCTTTCCCCAAATAACCTTCCTCACCTTAATATTACTTCCTCACCTTAGTCTTTACTCAAATTTATTTTTGAATAAGCTGTTCCTAATAATGGCAGTCTTCATCCCCTGCACTCTTCCACCCTGTTAACCCTGTTCATATTCTAGATGATATATGTATTTATTATATTTTTAAACTATGTGTATTTTCTTTCTCTCATGCTAGAATGTATGCTGCGTGAGTACAGGAATTTTGTCTATTTTGCTCACTGATGTATTTCAATTGCAGTGCTAGGACAGTGCCTTATATATGTCAAAGGTTTCATAAACATTTGCTGAACAAGTGAGCAGAACTTCTATAATACCTGAGTTGCCAGCACATCCCTTCATAAAAGTTCTGCATGTGTCTCCACCCAGTGTTCCACATTGGTTGATAACCTCACGTCACTTCCAGTGAAAATTTCTCTGCAGTTTAAAGTCAATCCCCAAATCCAGATTAGTATAGGCATGTGATGCAAATTCTGAGGGAAGATGTCTTTCATGTCATCTAAAGTTCAGGTAAGACAGACACATTTATTTATCATCTCCCCTTGATATAAGTCCCTTTGGGGGAACTTTTTCCTACAATACCATTTCAGTGATGTGTGGCCCTTGAGTGCACCAGCTCTATGAAGCCACAATTTCAACATTCTGCTTTATAGAGTTCCTTAGTTTGGTCTCTTACTTCTGCATTGTCATTGTCATTAAAGCAAGCCAACTACTCACATAGGGCAAATGACCCTAGGATGTCTTCAAGTGTAGCTTATAATACTTTTATCCTCAGCTTTCTTTTAAAAATATGTCCTTTTTTGTGGCTCCTGGAGCTTTCTCTTTATTTTCCTATACATTAAGGGATACATTTCAATAATGTCTTTTATGCTAAACATTTGCAGCATGGCTGGAAGCTCCTTCTCCAAGAGACACTCTGCTCAGCCTCAGAGACACTCCTTCTTCCTGGCCCTTGTACTCCATTGGTCTTTCAGCTCAGGGCTCCTGTGCTTCCAACTCCCATCTATATCTCAATGTTGATTGCCTCAGGCTTCTTCCTGCTTCTCTCCTCTTTCTTTCTCTTTTCCATGGTGATCTCACTCAACCCAAAAATGTTCAACAAAACGTTTAGTTAATGTCTCCCTGTTTTTATCTGCAAGCCAGGTATCCCTTCTAGCACTAACTCCTTATCCAATTGATCTTTTGACAGCTCTTTTGATAGTGCCTTTGTCATCTTTACTCTGTTTCTTTCCTTATTCCTAGTCCAATTCTAGGGCCCAATCTAACTGGCTGGGATCAGAACTGGAGGAGGTAAGGCCCAGCACTGGTATTTTTTAAAAGTTCCATTTGTGGTTCTTATTTTTGCATGCAATTAGTCTTTACACCATGAATTCACATTCTGATCACTATTTTAAACTTAAAATTATACAGAATCCCTTCCCTTCATTAAAATCAGTAAACTCAATTTCCTAACATCAACAGTCTATATTTAGAAAGCATGCACATGTACTATAACACAGACATATGGATGGCTCCTGCCATTCTCTGCCATAGAGAGGAGAGTCTGTGCTGTGTGAGTTGCAAGAACACAATCTTCCCCATTTGTTTCTGAGATTCTAGTGGATGCCAATGTGTCCTGCTGCAAACTGCTTCCAGCGGTCTCAACAAAAACCATCAACTCTGTCAAGTAGCTAACATGACAATTTGAAGACATGGGTCAGGACTCTAGGATTACTGCTTTCTGGCACTGCTTCAGCACAGGTGTCTGAGAACTGCCTCAGAGCATGGATGTCCTGACTCGTTCCAAGTCCTGATTCTATAAATAACTATGGCCTCAACCTAACTCATGCTGCTACTGTCACACATCACACTCACGAGCTGTTTCGTAAAAGAAGAGATATGAACATTTCAGAATATTTATTCAGTACATGTTAATTTGCTTACTGTTTATATCATTTTATAAAGGATCTTTTAAAATTGTACAGTGTATTCATATAGTTTGTTTACACAGAAATCCAGCATTCTCATGATATTCAGACATTCTTGTATATTCAACTATTGCATGAATGGTTGTGCTTTAAGCTACTGCATGCTGGTTGTGTTTATTTTAATTCTTCTAATATCTGCTTCTGGTAAATGTAAACAGATGTTTCTAATTATTCCTTTTCAGTACTTATGCCTTCACATCATGCATGCACAAGGAAGATTTAGGATTCATGAAGAGGTGAAATGTTTATGGTGCCAACATAAGTCATGAAAAGATGATTTTGATTGTTAAGATGCCCATCCTTTCCATTGGAAATTGGTAAATAACAAGAACTACTCAATTATTCAAAAGGAAGAGCATTGTTTTAAGAAAGCAAGTGAACTCTGTAGGCTGGCTATCGTGGTCCTGGTAAACTTCTGACACTATTCCTATACATACGAGTTCAAAGGCGTCATCAAGCAGCGCTGTGGACCAGGGGAGAGGGCTCTAGCCATTGACAACAAGCTTTCATAAAGCATCCAGATGGTGATTTAAAGTAGCAAAAGGTCTCTATTTACCAAGGTGCTGGTTAGAACATCAGCTATCAAGTTAATTGTACATTTTCCTGATAATTGTGAGTAATGTTGGCTATTAAAATACAGGTTTTCCATATGTGACTTGCCTCATGTTGGATAACAGCTATACTATTTTTAGTATGAGAACAATAATTCTAAGCATCCTTTATGTTTCTCGGTCCCTTGCAGGCAGTCACAGGATCCACAAAGCTAGGATTTAGTCATTGTGCCACTGATTATACAGCTTGTAGACACATCATTTCCCTTCCCCTGAGTTTGGAATTGTGCATGCTAGACTCAGTTGTAACACAACCAAAGTTGTCAATTAATTAACTGCTGTGTTAATTAGAATTAGAGTTTATAATTTATAACCAGCAATATAATTAACGGCTGGTAATTTAATCAGCCATGATTCACTTGCTTTATATTCACCTTTAAAATCATGAAACTGTTGGTACTTAAAATGTATAGCGTGTGATGTCACAAAAGCCACAATCCTTTTTGTGGTCTCCTGCTATACTCTGACAGAAAATATAACTCCATATCCTTAAAAAGGCCATTTATGAAGATGAAATGAAACAGTACTGTGAGTGATAGACAGCTGTAAAAGTCCTTAGACTTATATCCAGCCCTCATAGCTATTATCAAATTTACTTTTATGAATGACAACCTGTGATGATCTGATTGCCTTTCTGTACAAGACATGAGCCAGAGAAACAATGTCTGGAACCTGGTGACATCTGATGACTTCTCAGACCTGAAGCAAATGTTAGGAGGTTCTTTAAAACAGGCTTGACAGAGCTGCTTCAGGGACCTATTTCTCAGGGATGCCCTCCTCCTGGACAGGTTGGATGAGGGTGAGAGAGTAAGGAAGCAGGGGGAGAGGATAAGGGATTGACTGGGGTAGCTGAGGTTCAAAGATGAGCCAAGGGAAACGACACTAGAATACAGGGTCAGCAGTCCTGTGGAATACAAACTCATGGTCAGAATTAGGTTCCCAGAATCATTTTTTGCCTCTCAAATGTCCATGACTAAACCCCTGGACCTGTGAAGGAGATCACATCCACTCAGGTCTGTTTCATTAGCACATGTGAGTCACAATGGATATGTCAAGGGGTGGATGACAATTTCCCAGTCACACCAGTCTACCAATTCATGGCTGGGCCAGTAACAGGTGCAATTGGCTTTCCCTAGTTGACAGAAGAGAGCTGACAGCAAGATGCATACACAGCTGCAGAGTGTCCTGCCGTAATGAAGTAGCATTAAGAATAAAAAAACTGAATGCACACATGCAGCACCTGCACCCACACACACACATATGTATGTGTATATATGTAAATTTAAATACACACAAATATACAATTCCAAACTCATCGGAAGGAAAACGTATCTAAGCTGTGACTATCAGCTAAAAGAATGTATTAGCAGCACAGTGGCTGAATCTTAGCTGTGCAGTTGGGAAAGCTGAGAAAGCTTGCAAAGGAATGAGAAACAGAAAGAACACTTTGAATTACTGTTCTTACTCTAAAAATAGTTTAGCTATCTGCCTATCTATCTGCATTTACATATCTGCACACGCACACACACACACACACACACACACCAAGGCAGTACTAGATAGCTATACCAGTCTGTAATTATTAAGTATTGTGAGCTATTGCAAAAAAGATATTGAGTTAGTCAATGGCCAGGCACTTATTAAATTAATTCATTTATTCATGAACTTAGTCGTTCAGTTTTGAATTCATCCATTCACTTTCTATTCACCATGACCAAGTGGGATTTATCCCCGGGATGCAAGGCTGGTTCAATACTGGTAAAAACAATCAATGTGATAGATCATATCAATAAGAGAAAAAACAAGAACCATATGATCCTCTCAATAGATGCAGAGAAAGCATTTGATAAAATACAGCATCCATTCCTAATCAAAACTCTTCAGAGTGTAGGGATAGAGGGAAATTCCTCAATATCTTAAAAGCCATCTACAAAAAGCCCACAGCAAATATCATTCTCAATGGGGAAAAACTGAGAGCCTTTCCCCTAAGATCAGGAACAAGACAAGGATGTCCACTCCCACCACTGCTATTCAACATAGTACTAGACATCCTAGCCTCAGCAATCAGAAAACAAAAGGAAATAAAAGGCATTCAAATTGGCAAAGAAGAAGTCAAACTCCCTCTTCCCAGATGACATGATACTGTACATAGAAAACTCAAAGGACTCCACCCCAAGATTGCTAGAACTCATATAAGCAATTCGGCAATGTGGCAGGATACAAAATCAATGCTCAGAAATCAGCGGCATTTCTCTACACTAAGAATGAGACTGAAGAAAGAGAAATTAAGGAGTCAATCCCATTTACAATTGCACCCAAAAGCATAAGATACCTAGGAATAAACCTAACCAAAGAGGTAAAGGATCTATAACCTAAAAACTACAGAACACTTCTGAAAGAAATTGAGGAAGACACAAAGCGATGGAAAAATATTCCATGCTCATGGATAGGCAGAAATAATATTGTGAAAACGTCAGTGTTACCCAGGGCAATTTACACATTTAATGCAATCTCTATCAAAATACCATGGACGGGATCCCTGGGTGGCGCAGCGGTTTAGCGCCTGCCTTTGGCCCAGGGCGCGATCCTGGAGACCCGGGATCGAATCCCACATCAGGCTTCCGGTGCATGGAGCCTGCTTCTCCCTCTGCCTATGTCTCTGCCTCTCTCTCTCTCTCTGTGTGACTATCATAAAAAAAAAAAAAAAAAAAAAACTGTTAAAAAAAAAAAAAAATACCCTGGACTTTCTTCAGAGAGTTGAAACAAATCATCTTAAGATTTGTGTGGAATCAGAAAAGATCCCAAATAGCCAGGGGAATATTAAAAAAGAAAACCATAGCTGGGGGCAACACAATGCCAGATTTCAGGTTGTACTACAAAGCTGTGGTCATCAGGACAGTCTGGTATTGGCACAAAAACAGACACAGAGATCAATGGAACAGAATAGAGAATCCAGAAGTGGACCCTCAACTTTATGGTCAACTAATATTCGACAAAGCAGGAAAGACTATCCACTGGAAAAAAGACAGTCTCTTCAATAAATGGTGCTGGGGAAATTGGACATCCACATGCAGAAGAATAAAACTAGACCATTGTCTTACACCATACACAAAGATAAACTCAAAATGGATGAAAGATCTAAATGTGAGAGAAGAGTCCATGAAAATACTAGAGGAGAACACAGGCAACACCCTTTTTGAACTTGCCCACTGCAACTTCTTGCAAGATACATACATGAAGGCAAGAGAAACAAAAGCAAAAATGAATTATTGGGACTTCATGAAGATAAGAAGCTTCTGCACAGCAAAAGAAACAGTCAACAAAACTAAAAGACAACGTAGAGAATAGAAGATATATGCCAATGACCTATCAGATAAAGGGCTAGTATCCAAGATCTATAAAGAACTTATTAAACTCAACACCAAAGAAACAAACAATCCAATCATGAAATGGGCAAAAGACATGAAGAGAAATCTCACAGAGGAAGACATAGACATGGCCAACAAGCACCTGAGAAAATGCTCTGCATCACTTGCCATCAGGGAAATACAAATCAAAACCACAATGAGATACCACCTCACACCAGTGAGAATAGGGAAAATAAACAAGGCAGGAAACCACAAATGTTGGAGAGGATGCATAGAAAAGGGAACCCTCTTACACTGTTGGTGGGAATGTGAACTGGTGCAGCCACTCTGGAAAACTGTGTGGAGGTTCCTCAAAGAGTTAAAAATAGACCTGCCCTAGACCCAGCAATTGCACTGTTGGGGATTTACCCCAAAGATACAGATGCAATGAAATGCCGGGACACCTGCACCCCAATGTTTATATAGCAGCAAAGTCCACAATTGCCAAACAGTGGAAGAAGCCTCGGTGTTCAAATACAGATGAATGGATAAAGAAGATGTGGTCTATGTATACAATGGAATATTACTCAGCCATCAGAAAGGACGAATAGCCACCATTTGCTTCAACATGGATGGAGCTGGAGGGTATTATGCTGAGTGAAGTAAATCAATCGGAGAAGGACAATCATTATATGGTTTCACTCATACAGGGAATATAAAAAATAGTGAAAGGGATTATAGGGCATAGGAGAGAAAATGAGTGAGAAAAATTAGAGAGGATGACAGACATGAGAAACACCTAACATGGGAAATGAACATGTGGTAGTGGAAGGGGAGGGGGGCGGGGTGATGGGATTACTGGGTGACGGGCACTGAGGGGGGCCTGTAGGATGAGCACTGGGTGTTATACTATATGTTGGCAAATCGAACTCCAATAAAAAATATACAAAAAATATTTTTAATTAAAATGTACATTAATTATAAAATTTTAAAAAACATTCACTTTCTCTTCATTTATTACATTTGCCTAACCAAGCTTATAAGAGGAATACTTGTTAAGAATTCAGTCCACAAGACATGTGACACTTTTATTTAGACCCACTATTCAAGCCCCATCTTTTCTCACATCGAAATCTTTTAAAGGTCCATCTTTTCCTTCCATTCTTTCCCCCCTCTCCTGGTCAGTTCCTTCATCATCATCCCTAGGCAGTACAGTGTAGCACCTCCCTCTGCCTCAAGATAGCTCCTCTTGGCCACTCGTTAAAATGGTCTCCAGTCCTTGCTGTTCAGTCCCACTTCATGCTGTGTTTGCAGCCTAGCTGTAGGCTCTCTTCTTCGGAGTCCCCATGTGCTCCAGTCCTGGACAGGAACTGCGGCTTAGGCCTTCAAATGCTTGCTTTTCTCAGTCTATGTTTCCAGGACTCCAGCAGGTGGGATCCTGCCAGGGTGACCCATTCTGCATCTGCAAGTAAACCTGATACTGGGCTCATCATTGCTTGAGCCAAAAACCTGCTCTTCTTCGGCAACTAAGTGTTCTCCTGCCCAGCACATGACAACAAACTCCCGCTGGTCCACATGAGCTTTGTGGTTGATTTCCCAACTGCACTGATACAGCCACTCTGTCTGATTTCCTCCACATCACCCTGCCATTTTCATGGTCAGCCCTCTTTATATTTTTACCATTTTACAAGCTTTTCCTACCCCATCCCATCCCACCAAAGAACGCAAAAGGGGCACATCCAGCATGGAGCTTCTTGGACACTCCACCACTGTGGATTCATTTGGATCCTCACTTAAAATAAGGAGGTTGTCCTTGATGACCACCAAGATTACTAAAATTTTACAATTCTCTAAAACATCACAAGATATATGTAACAGTTTACCAAGTAATTGCTATTCGTTTCATGAACACCTCATGGACCCTTTCTGAGTTACAGGAGATAATCAGTATAAAATGGTTAAAACACAGTCACAGGGTTGTGGGTGCTGGAAAACAGAAGCAAACAATGCAAAAGGACAATGAGCAATCAGAGATGGAAAACCCATTTTGAGCACATCCACTGAGTAACCTTAAATCCTCAAGGACAGAGCCACTTATTAGTGCAAACTGAAAATAGCAGCCCTGGGCATCAGCCAAAATGAAGTCTTCAGCTCTAAGCAGGAACAATTTTCTTCCTGTGGTGTCTTCAGACTCCCTCATGGTACACTGAGGTCAATGCTGTTAGCATCTGCATTCCCTCTGAGCATAGGAACATGATAGAACCAATATGCAACTCAAAACACATTCTCTGGGTTAAAGGATGGCTATGTGTGTGTGTATGTGTGTATATTGTGGAGATTCACTCCACAGGTTTTTAGTAGAATTAGCCTTATTGGTGACCTCAGTCTAAACTCCAAGGTACAAATCTTCTCACTCTGTTGTTACTTTTTCACGTAAACATTATTGATGACCATATATATGTCATTACCAATACACAGGAGATGAAATTCAAAGGGAAATAAGACATTGTCAGCGTTCATTATGAGTAGTATCCTTAAAAAGGGGGAAATTTGGGCATAGACACTATGTAAGGAGAATAGCTGTGAACATGAAGGTGGAAATTGGAGTGATGCTTCTACAAGCCAGGGAACCCAAAGATGGCCATTAAACCACCACAGGCTAGGAGAAGAGCCTGGAACAGATTCTCTCTCATAGGCCTCAGAAGGAGTCAATCCTGCTGACACCTTAATCTTGAATTTCTAGACTCCTGAACTCTGAGAAAATAAATTTTAGTTGTTTAAGCTACCTGGTCTGTGGTATTTTGTAATAAGAGCCCTAGCAAACTATTATACTACCACGGACCATGAGTCTGTGGTGACAGCAACAGAATGTCACAAATGCTGTTAGAAGGCTATTATCAAAAAATAAGAGCAAAGGAATGCTGGTGAGGATGTGGGGAAGAGGGAACCCTGGTGCTCTATTAGTGGTAATATAAATTAGTGTAGCCACTATTGAAAATGAAATGAAGTTCCTAAAAAAAAATATTAAAAAACAGAACCGTATGATCTAGTAATACCGCTTCTGAAAAGATATCCAAAGAGGATGACATCACTAACTCAAAGAGATATGTGCACCCCTATGTTCATTGCAGCATTATTTACAATAGCCAAAACATGGAAACAACTGAAATGTCCATCAAAAGATGAATGGATAAGGACAATATGATATAGGGGCACCTGGATGGCTCAGTCGTTGAGTGTCTGCTTTCAACTCAGGTTGTGGTCCCGGGTCCTGGGATTGAGTCCTGAATCAGGCTCCCTACAGGGAAGCCTGCTTCTCTCTCTGCCTATGTCTCTGCCTCTCTCTGTGTGTCTCTCATGAATAAATAAATAAATAAAATCTTTAAAAAAATTTTTTTTAATTAAAAATAAAAAGAATGTGATACATATATGTATACATATGTATATATCTACATACAATGGAATATTACTCAGCTATAAAAAGGAAAGAAATTCTGCCATTTGAGGCAACGTGCATGGGCTTTGACAGGATTATGCTAAGTGAAGTAAGTCAAAACAGAGAAAGACTAATACTGTATGATCCATTTATATATGGAATCTAGAAAAGCTGAACTCATAGTAGATTGGTGGTGGGATTGATGGTGGGGGAAAATGGGGAGATGGTGGACAAAGAGTACAAATTTTCAGTTATAAGATCAGTTCTGAGGATATAAGTTCTGGTGATTAGAATTAAAGTCGATAATGTATTATATACTTGAATGCTATTGTGAGAGCACAGCTTTAATATTCTCACCATAATAATAACAACAAAATGGTAATTATGTGATATGAAAGATGTGTTAACTAACCTCAGTTGTTCTTCTGGTCTGGTGTATGTGTGCATGTGTGTGTGTACCCAGAGATAAGTACTTGTTAACAGAAATTAAGTCATCTTTATTATGCCTATTATTTTTATACATATTATATAAATATACTTATATATTCATAGGCTATATATATTATTTACATATTATACCTACTATCATTTATATATTATATATATTTATATATATATTGAAGCATACTTGGCACACAATATCACATTAGTTTCACATGTACATGAAACTTGCTTGATTTGTTCATGCCTCTTATTTTAATTAAGAATACATTTAAAATTTATTTCCACATTCCAAATAATGAGATTTATTTTTAATAGTGTGATATAATTTATATACAAAAAAATTCACCTGTTTTAAGGATGCAATTAGATAATTTTTTTGTAAATTTGCAAAATTAACCATTTTATTTTACTTTTTTATTTTTTAAATTTATTTTTTATTGGTGTTCAATTTGCCAACATATAGAATAACACCCAGTGCTCATCCCATCAAGTGCCCCCCTCAGTGCCCATCACCCAGTCACCCCCACCTCCTGCCCACCTCCCTTTCTACCACCCCTTGTTCGTTTCCCAGAGTTAGGAGTCTCTCATGTTATGTCTCCTCTTTATATTTCCAAATTTAGAACATATCCATCATCCCAAATATAAATTATGTATTTGTTTGTAGAGACTCTCCATTCCACTATTATCACCATAAGCAACCACTAATTTACTTTTTTGTCTGTAGATTTTCCTCTTCTGGACATTTCATATAAGTGGAACCATACAGCATGTATTACTTTGTTGGCTTCTTTCACTTAGAATAATATCTTTGATGTACATTTATTTGGAGCATATGTTAGTGCTTCATTTATTTTTAGTGCCAAATATTTATTACACAGTATGAATCTAAACCAGTTTGTTCATGCATTTATCAATTGGTGAACATTTGGGTATTTGAATACTCACTTTTTGGCTATTGTGAATAATTCTGCTATGAACATTCATGTACAAGTCTTTTGTGGGCAAATGTTTTCTTTTGGGCACATACCTAGAAGTGGAACTATTGGATCATATGGTAACTACCCTAAGAAAGTGCCTGTTTTTCCAAAGTAACTGCATCAGTTTAAGTCACCCCAGCAATATAAGGGTTCCAATATTTCTACATCCTTGCAAACCCTTGCTATTTTCTTTCTATTTTATTTTATCTTATTTTATTTTATTTTATTTTATTTTAATTTATTTTTATTGGTGTTCAATTTACCAACATACAGAATAACCCCCAGTGCCGTCACCCAATCACTCCCACCCCCTGCCCTCCTCCCCTTCTACCACCCCTAATTCGTTTCCCAGAGTTAGCAGTCTTTACGTTATGTCTCCCTTTCTGATATTTCCCACACATTTCTTCTCCCTTCCCTTATATTCCCTTTCACTATTATTTATATTCCCCACATGAATGAGAACATATAATGTTTGTCCTTCTCCGACTGACTTACTTCACTCAGCATAATACCCTCCAGTTCCATCCACGTTGAAGCAAATGGTGGGTATTTGTCATTTCTAATAGCTGAGTAATATTCCATTGTATACATAAACCACATCTGCTTTATCCACTCATCTTTTGAGGGACACCGAGGCTCCATCCACAGTTTGGCTATTGTGGACATTGCTGCTAGAAACATCGGAGTGCAGGTGTCCCGGCGTTTCATTGCATCTGTATCTTTGGGGTAAATCCCCAACAGTGCAATTGCTGGGTTGTAGGGCAGGTCTATTTTTAACTCTTTGAGGAACCTCCACACAGTTTGGAAGAACTTCAAACACGTGGAGGTTAAGGACCATCCTGCTAAAAGATGAAAGGGTCAACCAGGAAATTAAGGAAGAATTAAAAAGATTCATGGAAACTAATGAGAATGAAGATACAACCGTTCAAAATCTTTGGGATGCAGCAAAAGCAGTCCTAAGGGGGAAATACATCGCAATACAAGCATCCATTCAAAAACTGGAAAGAACTCAAATACAAAAGCTAACCTTACACATAAAGGAGCTAGAGAAAAAACAGCAAATAGATCCTACACCCAGGAGAAGAAGAGAGTTAATAAAGATTCGAGCAGAACTCAACGAAATTGAGACCAGAAGAACTGTGGAACAGATCAACAGAACCAGGAGTTGGTTCTTTGAAAGAATTAATAAGATAGATAAACCATTAGCCAGCCTTATTAAAATGAAGAGAGAGAAGACTCAAATTAATAAAATCATGAATGAGAAAGGAGAGATCACTACCAACACCAAGGAAATACAAACGATTTTAAAAACATATTATGAACAGCTATACGCCAATAAATTAGGCAATCTAGGAGAAATGGACGCATTCCTGGAAAGCCACAAACTACCAAAACTGGAACAGGAAGAAATAGAAAACCTGAACAGGCCAATAACCAGGGAGGAAATTGAAGCAGTCATCAAAAACCTCCCAAGACACAAGAGTTCAGGGCCAGATGGCTTCCCAGGGGAATTTTATCAAATGTTTAAAGAAGAAACCATACCTATTCTCCTAAAGCTGTTTGGAAAGATAGAAAGAGATGGAGTACTTCCAAATTCGTTCTATGAGGCCAGCATCACCTGAATTCCAAAACCAGACAAAGACCCCACCAAAAAGGAGAATTACAGACCAATATCCCTGATGAACATGGATGCAAAAATTCTCAACAAGATACTGGCCAATAGAATCCAACAGTACATTAAGAAAATTATTCACCATGACCAAGTAGGATTTATCCCCGGGACACAAGGCTGGTTCAACACCCGTAAAACAATCAATGTGATTCATCATATCAGCAAGAGAAAAACCAAGAACCATATGATCCTCTCATTAGATGCAGAGAAAGCATTTGACAAAATACAGCATCCATTCCTGATCCAAACTCTTCAGAGTGTAGGGATAGAGGGAACATTCCTCAACATCTTAAAAGCCATCTACGAAAAGCCCACAGCAAATATCATTCTCAATGGGGAAGCACTGGGAGCCTTTCCCCTAAGATCAGGAACAAGACAGGGATGTCCACTCTCACCACTGCTATTCACCATAGTACTGGAAGTCCTAGCCTCAGCAATCAGACAACAAAAAGACATTAAAGGCATTCAAATTGGCAAAGAAGAAGTCAAACTCTCCCTCTTCGCCAATGACATGATACTCTACATAGAAAACCCAAAAGTCTCCACCCCAAGATTGCTAGAACTCATACAGCAATTTGGTAGCGTGGCAGGATACAAAATCAATGCCCAGAAGTCAGTGGCATTTCTATACACTAACAATGAGACTGAAGAAAGAGAAATTAAGGAGTCAATCCCATTTACAATTGCACCCAAAAGCATAAGATACCTAGGAATAAACCTAACCAAAGAGGTAAAGGATCTATACCCTCAAAACTATAGAACACTTCTGAAAGAAATTGAGGAAGACACAAAGAGATGGAAAAATATTCCATGCTATTTTCTTTCTTAATTTGATTACTATGATCATCCTAATAGGTAGGATATGGGTATCTTATTTTGGTTTTAATTTGCATTCCTCCCCCCCTTTTTTTATTGGCCATTCATTTAATGTCTTTAAAAAGTGCTTTCAGAATCTTTGTTGCATTTTTCTTATTATGTTGCAAGCACTCTTTATGTGGTATAAACATAAGTCCTATGTCAGTAATACGCTTTGCAAATATTTTCTCCATGGTTGTAGATTATCATCCTCTTAGCAATATTTTGAAGAGCTTAAATTTCAAATTTTGACAAGTTCAAATTACCAATGTCGTTTGTATTTTTTAATTGCTTGGACTTTTGATGTCATATCTAAGAAATTTTTATTAAACCTAAGATCAGGAAGACTTAGTCCTACTTTTTTCTTCTCTATATGTTTTATACTTTCAATTTTTACATTTAGCTCTATGATCCACTCTGAGTCTGTTTCTTGTGTGCAGATCTCTTATGTATAACTTTGTCAAAGAAAGGAAAGAGTGCTTAATCCTGGTAAAGAGAAGTTCAGGTACAAAAACTAGGCATTCTACAGAAATAGTACAGTTTGAAATCAGGAATGCAATTTACCAGGTAAACTGAAGAGACAGCCATTCTCAAGAGATGAAACGTAGACCAAGACAGGAAGTGGGGGTGTAAGGAAACACAGGATTTCAGAGCCAATCTTGTCAGGTCAGCAATGGGGACTGTGCCTAGGAACCCAAGAGCACAGCTGCCTCCCATACCACAGTGCTTGTTAGGGACACTGAGCAACTGCTTATCCAAAATGGAGAGTAGGGAAGTCTACACTGGTCAGGAAGTAGATAAATCAGAAAAAGAAGAAAAGATGTTCTGGGTTGATCTTTTTTTCATTGTGGTAAGAGACATATAACATAAAATTTACCAGCTTAATTTCACAATATATATGTGTATCAAATCATCACACTGTACACATTAAACTTACACAATGTTGTATGTTAATTATGTCTCAATAAAGTTGGAAAAAATTTTATCAGCTGAACCATTTTTAAGTGTACAGTTCAGTGGTATTAAGTATATCCACACTGCTGTGCAACCATCACCACTATCCATCTCCAGAACTCTTGATAGCTTGTAAAACTGAAACTCTGTACCCATTAAACACTAACTTCTCATTCCTCTTTCCTTCCAAACCCTGGCAACCATTCTACTTTCTGACTCTATGAACTTGACTACTTCAGGTACCTCATATAAGTGCGATCATATATTATTTGTCCTCTTGTGACTGGCTTATTTTACTTCGCATGATGTCCTCACAGTTCATCCATGGTGTAGTAGGTGTCAGGGGTTCCCTCCTTTTAAGGCTGAGTAAAATACTCCATTGTAAAGATGTTCTGTTTTGCTCACAGAAATTTGGAAGTGCAGTGGGGCAAGGTAGTGAGGAGCAGTAAGTGGGATGTGGAAATAAGAGTCTAACGCTTAAAGATTTAAAAAGGTGAAGATTTTAAAGTGGATGAAATAACTATGGAATGAGTGTGGACTTGATGATCCCTAAGAAAGAGGCAGAGGATGATTAGTCAATTAAAAAATACTGTGGAGAAGGAGCAAACAAGTATCAGAAAAACCAGGAACTAAATTCACAGGTAGTCAAGAGTTTATGTAGCACCTGAGAACTAGAGGAAAGGCATCCTGGAAAGAGGCCATGGGTAGCTTACATGAAAATGGTTTCTGCAGAACCATGAGGCAGAAGTCCAAGGGCACACTGGCAGGTTGAGGGAGGGAGACCAAAGTTCCTGTGTGATGGGAAAGGGACCTGCGGCTGGCAGGTGGAAACAAGGGGTAAAGCTTCAGAATGAAGATGACTGGTGGGGGTACCTGAGAAACACCAGAGCTAGTGATGTTAAGGAGGAGCTGAGTCCTGGAGAAAGTAAGCAGAGAGCAGCCATGGAAACACAGAAGACTAGAAGAGCTAAAAGGTGGGAGAACACATAGGAGTCTGGGGACCAAGGAGGTAGCAGCGCTGTGAACTGAGATACTTTCAAAGAGACAAGTCAGGTTCTCCAACAGCTTCTATAGGGAAAAAAATTCATGAGGAGAAAGGAAAATTTGTTGAGTCTGTAGGAGAAATATAAGGTTATATGGATGAATTATAATTTACCAAGTAGCCAGCTAGATAGAGATATATAATACACTAAAAATATCCTAACATGTTGAAATAGTTGAGTAAAGCTATCTTTAAGTGGCTGGAATCATGGTTTGTTTTTTGTTTTTTTTTGTTTTTTTTTTTTAACATTTTCTAATTTCCAAATTTTCTACAAAGGGGATATTTTATTAGCCAGATAAAATAGTTCAATTCTGTGTTTAGGAATAATTGGGCACAAAACCAAAATAAAGTGCTGAACCATTTGGAGGATCCAACAGAGACTGAAACTATATATTTATAGTGGAGTCAGTCAGCAGGTTTCTGTGGCTCTTCTAAATTACCTTCAGGAGCCCAACAATGGTGAACTTGGAATAATAATACCACCAAGACCACAAATTTCTGAGACATTCTTCATCTTAGCCATTTCCTAAGGCTCACATTGTTGTCATGTCAACTCTCAGGCAAGAAAACTGAGGCCTGAGTTAATGAACTTACTTAATCCTAAGCAATTAATTGGTGGAGCCAAGAGGTCCAACCCCAACCTCATGACCTGAAGTCCTATTAGACAGATGAGGGAAGGAGGCTTTGAGACCTTGAAATGGGATGGAGGGAACACTGTTGAGTAAGAGGCTGAATCTGGGAGGAAGGAGAGGTCAGGCCTGAAGACACAGACATCTTTTCATATAGATAAAGGTGAAAGAGAATGGAGAACACAGAGATGCTGGAATGCTCAAATCAAGACTTCACAGCAGGATGGTGAATTAACGGCATACTTTATTGTTGTTATGATTCAAAATAAGTATATAAAGCCTTTACCTACATTTCAAGCTTAAGTAATATACTTATGTTCATACTTAGTTTTCTTAAAATACTATCACTATTACAGACCTCTTAAAATCACCCCTATTGTTTATCAAGTTCAAATTGTTTCTCATTTTTTTAAGATGCATCCAGATATAAAACACCTGGGTGGCTCAGTGGTTGAGCATCCACCTTCGGCTCCAGGCATGATCCCTGGTACTGGGATGAATCCCACATCAGGCTCCCTGCAGGGAGCCTGCTTCTCCCTCTGCCTATGTCTCTGCCTCTCTCTGTGTGTCTTACATAAATAAATAAATAAAATCTTAAAAAAAAACACATCCAGGTTTAAGTTGAGTCTACTTCTTTTAAATCTTTTAAATTTTTATTTAAATTCTAGTTAGTTAACATGTGCAATATTAGTTTCAGATGTACAATTTAGTGATTGAATACTTCCACACAACACTCAGTGCTCATCACAAGTGCCCTTCATAATACCCATCCCCTATTTCACTCATCCCTTCTATCCATCTCCCCTCTGGTAACTGTCAGTTTGTTCTCCATGGTTAATCTGTTTTTTGCAAATATCTTCTCCCATTCTGTAGGTTGTCTTTTAGTTTGTTGACTGTTTCTTTTGCTGTACAGAAGCTTTTGATCTTAAGTCCCAATAGTTCATTTTTGTGTTTGCTTCCCTTGCCTTCATAGACATATCTTGCAAGAAGTTACTGTGGCCATATCCAAAAAGGGTATTGCCTGTGTTCTCCTCTAGGATTTTGATGGATTCTTGTCTCACATTTAGATCTTTCATCCATTTTAAGTTTATCTTTGTGTCTGGTGTAAGAGAATGGTCTAGTTTCATTCTTCTGCACGTGGCTGTCCAATTTTCCCAACACTATTTATTGAAGGGACTGTCCTTTTTCCAGTGGATAGTCTTTCTTGCTTTCCTGAATATTAGTTGACCATAGAGTTGAGGGCCCATTTATGGGTTGCTATTCTGTTCCATTGATCTATGTGTGTGTTTTCGTGCCAGTACCACACTGTCTTGATGATCACAGACAGCTTTGTAGTACAACTTGAAATCTCACATTGTGACACCCCTGGCTCTGATTTGCTTTTTCAATATTCCCCTGGCTATTCGGGGTCTTTTCTGATTCCACACAAATCTTAAGAGGATTTATTCCAACTCTGTGAAGAAAGTCCATGGTATTTTGATAGGGATTGCACTGAACATGTAAATTGCCCTGGGTAGCATAGACATTTTTACAATATTTATTCTTCAAATCCATGAGCATGAAATATTTTTCCATCTCTTTGTGTCTTCTTCAATTTCTATCAGAAGTGTTCTGTAGTCTTTAGGGCATAGATCCTTTACTTTGGTTAGCTTTATTCCTAGGTATCTTATGACATATTAGATAAAGGGCTAGTATCCAAGATCTATAAAGAACTTCTTAAACTCAACAGCAAAGAAACAAAGAATCCAATCATGAAATGGGCAAAAGAAATGAACAGAAATTTCACCAAAGAAGACATACACATGGCCAACAAGCACATGAGAAAATGCTCCGCCATCACTTGCCATCAGGGAAATACAAATCAAAACCACAATGAGATACCACCTCACACCAGTGAGAATGGGGAAAATTAACAAGAGAGGAAACAACAGATGTTGGAGAGGATGTGGAGAAAGGGAAACCCTCTTGCACTGTTGGTGGGAATGTGACCTGGTACAGCCACTCTGGAAAACTGTGTGGAGGTTCCTCAAAGAGTTAAAAATAGAGCCACCCTATGATCCAGCAATTGCACTGCTGGGGATTTACCCCAAAGATACAGATGCAGTGAAGAGCTGAGACACCTGCACCCCAATATTTATATCAGCAATGTCCACAATTGCCAAACTGTGGAAGGAGCCTCGGTGTTCATCGACAGATGAATGGATAAAGAAGATGTGGTCTATGTATAGAATGGTATATTACTCAGCCATCAGAAAGGACGAATACCCACCATTTGCTTCAACATGGATGGAGCTGGAGGGTATTATGCCGAGTGAAGTAAATCAATCGGAGAAGGACAATCATTCTATGGTTTCATTCATACAGGGAATATAAAAATAGTGAAACGTACTATAGGGGAAAGGAGAGAAAATGAGTGGGTGGGAAATATCAGTGAGGGTGACAGAACATGAGAGACTCCTAACTCTGGGAAACGAACAAGGGGTAGTGGAAGGGGAGGTGGCCAGGGTGATGGGGTGATTGGGTGCCGGGCACTGAGGGGGCCACTTGATGGGATGAGCACTATATATTGGCAAATCGAAATCCAATAAAAAAAGATACAAAAAATTTAAAAAAAAAGAATCTGTTTCTTGGTTTGTCTCTCTCTGTTTTTTTCCCCATGTTCATTTGTTTTGTTTTTTTAAATTCCATATATGAATGAAATCATATGGTATTTGTCTTTGATTTCATTCTTCATTTATTTTTATCTGAGAATTTTCTCCCTTGGGACTGATATTGGACAGAGCTTCTCCAATGTGGGAAGAGACTAATGTTAGACTGATGTTATTCCTCTCATGGGAACTAGGGTAACTCATCTGTCAATCAGAGCAGAATAAATGTGAGCACTCTGAAAAGGGCCCCTCGCCCTCTCCCCTTTGAAGCTAGCTTCTGAAGCCTGTATCTTCCCAGTGCTGCTGTGGCTGGAAGAAACATGATGAGTGTCTGCCTATCAGACGTATTCTCCACTTCAGATCTCAATAGTAAACCTTATATTTTTATTTCTACTCAGTTGACTATCTCTTTCTCAACTGGTTCTGAGAAGGAAAAAAAAAAAAAGATGTTTTATTGACTTCTTAATCCCACAGTTATACCTGAACTGCCAATTTCACAAGGCTCATACACTGTCTTACATCATTACCCAATATGTGTGTGTGTGTGTTTCTTTTATCTTCACTGCTACTTTGGGGAGGAAATCTATGCAAATGAAAATGCACTTAGGGACGCTTGGGTGGCTCAGCAGCTGAGTGTCTGCCTTCGGCTCAGGTCATGATCCTGGAGTCCCGGGATCGAGTCCCTCATCAGGGTCCTTGCATGGAGCCTGCTTCTCCCTCTGCCTATGTCTCTGCCTCTCTCTGTATGTCTCTCATGAATAAATAAAAAAAATTTTGTTTAGAAAAGAAAATGCATTTAATACGTAATTGTAAAGAACTCTTGGCAACTGTCCTAGAAATGAAATCTTGTATTTACTCAACACAGTTCCAAGAGCACAGGCTCTGGGGTTAGAGTACATGTTGTGTTTCCTCACCTATAAGTTAGGAAAATTTAAACACCCACCTTTATTTGGATGCCTTGAGGTGTAAGCCATATTACAGCTTGTCTCCATTGGCTTAAATAATAAGGAAAATTATATTCTTTGGTAGACTGTGCTGTTGTTGCCAATTTTTCACTCTTTCCTGCATCCATACCCTTTTGTCACATGACTACAGAGACTTTCACCAGGGATGCTCATCTGCCAACTGGCGGTAGACATGGCTATGGCTTGCTTTGGTTATTGTGACATTAGAGGATGTGGCTTAAGCAAACGTTGAAATGTGCTTGCATGCTTCAGCTTGCTCTCCTGCACTCCTGTCTTTACATGCCCCAGCAAGTATGTTTGCCCAGAGGATGAAAGAGATACATGGTATAAATCTGAATCCAATATGCAGCTTGGAACCAGCCCACTTTAGTGCAGTCTAGATTTGCTCAATCAGCCAACCTGCAGACATGTGAAGTTGAAAACATAATTGTAGTTTTGAGCTACTGCATTTTAGGCGGGTTGTTATGCAGCATAATTGTGGTAATAACTAATATATCTCACTATGGAGCCTTGAAGTAGGACTATTCAGCAGTGGCTTCATTTAGTGGCTCAATGATGTCATCAAAGATCTGGAATCACTTTTTCTTTCTTTCTCTCAGAAACTTTCTATTCCTTAGGCTAGCATTCCTTGGTTGTAATATAGCCATGGAGAGTAAACCATCACATCATATATGGCATGCCATAGATTTCTATACCGTACCGTGTCTTCTTCACGACTCTTGTTAAAAGACAGACATATTTCCCAGGAAGCCCATCAGATTGCTCACATCTCTCTCTAGCCAAAACTGGATTATGTCATCACCATCTAACCAAATCACCTGCAAGGGAAAGGGGATCCTATGACTTCAGAATTTATATCTGAGGTGTCTTCATTTGAAGGGAATGAATGTCCAAACTTTGATCCTTTGAGCAAACTGAAAGGAGAGGGAGAAGCTAACACTGACACCCTCATATGGATGTTGTGGGAATATATGCAAAGTGCTAAGAAAAGTGGCTTGTAAGAAGTAAACTTATACTACAAGCCATGTTCAGTTCACTTGTTAATTTTAATAATGAGATAGAAAGGGCTAGTAAAGAGTAAACAGATAATAAAGGGAGTTATAATGGACAAAAGGGCTTGTGTAATCCATGAGTCACACTGACTGCCTCAGCAACCGTGGCCCAATAGTCCTAGACTATGTGCTTTCCAATTTGATGCAAAGCACCAGGGGCCTGAGTAATATATGCATCAAAAGCATGTTACCTTTGCTACTTAAACCACTGTGTTTGTGTGTATACATATTTACATAATATATGCATATATATAGCATAAATATGTTTATATTTACATTATATATAAAAATTCAGACTCATTTTTATATACAGTTGACTCCTGAACAACAAGGGGATTGGCGCTGAACCCCAGCACCATCGAAAATCTGTGTGTGACTTTTGACTCCCCCAAAACTTAATAATGCCTACTGACCAGACTGACCAGAAGCCTTACTGATAACTTTAAAGAATTGATTACCACATATTTTGTATGTGTTACGTATTACATACTGCATTCTTACAATAAATACATAGAGAAAAGAGAATGTTAAGAAAATCATAAGGAGGAAATACATTTACGGTACTCTGCTTATCAAAAAAGATCCACATATAGATTCACACAGTTTCAAATCTGTGTTGTTTAAAGGTTAGCTGTATATATAAATGTTAAGAAGCTTCCAAAGCAACTTGTAAGATGCTTTTTAAAAACTCAGTATATACATATGTGTGTATATATAAATACATATAATTATATAAATAAAGGGGTCCCTAGGTGGTTCAGTTGGTTGAGCACCTGACTCTTCATTTCAGCTCAGATCATGATCTCAGAGTCCTGGGATTGAGCCCTGCATCAGGCTCCACACTCAGCAGGCAGTCTTTGAGGATTCTCTCTCTCCGCCTCCCCTTGCCCTTCCCCCTACTCTCTCTCTAAAATAAAAATAAATAAATCTTTTTAGAAAAGGGCAAAAGCTGTTGAAAAAGAATTATATAAATAAATACATAATATACATATATGTAAGTGCATGTTTATATACATTTTAATATACATTGTTTTTATATATAATATACTTACATAAATTACATATTTATGTTAAAATAATACTATATAAATATATATTCATGCATATATTCAGTGTTTTTTTTAAGATTATTTATTTATTTATTCCTGAGAGATAGAGAGGCAGAGACACAGGCAGAGGGAAAAGCGGGCTCCCTGCAGGGAGCCCCATGCGGCACTCAATCTCAGGACCCCGGGATCACGCTCTGAGCCAAAGGCAACTGCCGAGCCACCCAAGCGTCCCATATTCAGTGTTTAAAAGATATTTTATAGATTGCTTTGGAAGGTTTTCTTAATTTCACAGCTGCAGTAATTAAAGAGGTGAACTGATGTTTACTTTTGTGTTTATTGATGTTTCAGAAAGATCCAAACATGAAGCTACTATCATCAGCTGCTAGTTTAGTTGTTATACCAGTCAAGAAGTAAGGCCCCAAGACAAAAAAAACGCTATTCTCTGAGCAGCTGTTTTCATAACAATAGTAACTCAACAACTGTGTCGGGATCTTCTGTTAGTTTGCCATGTCCCCCTGTTTGCAGGGAAGACAAATCCTGTCATCCTGAACATGTCAGCGGAGAAACCACAGGGCGCAGAGCACATCCAGGTGAAAGATGTCAAGGGGCCAATTAGTCTGACCCAGCTTCTGAATCAAAACATGCCTGGCCTCCTGATCACTACCAGCTAATTCTGAGGTCTGGTTCTCCCACCTACACAGCCCCTCAGGCACCAACCTCAGCACCTAGAGGAGGCCCCCAGGCACCCAATGCACTCACAAAGGGGGTCAGGCCTGGAAAGGATTGTGTACGGTGGTGGGGAAAGAAGCCCAGAGTACAATCAAAAGGGAAGACAGCCACCCTGGGTGAAGACAACAGCAAAGGCATTGAGGAGATGCTGGAGTTGTGAACAAGTCCAAGGGCAAGGCCACTGCAGGCTAGATCAACCCTAGATCTCCAATCTGGGCAGCCCATGCATTTTGTAGCCCTTACCTAGTTAGTAATTATATAAGGCATGCTGGTTGGTGCATGACAGTTTATGACAGTGCATGACAGTGCTGCCGGGGCGGGCTGGACGACATCAACCAAAGCACCTGAGAATGTACAGCATCAACAGGCCCAGTTCTTCGCCTGGGGAGAATGTAAACAGTCAGCGGCCCCGGCTGAGACTAACAACAGTCTGGAGTTAAAGGTTCATCTGCATGGCTTCACCATTCAGCTGATCCTGTTTACTACGGCAGGAGGGAAAGGAACATGTTCCACAGTTAATGATATGAGGGTCTGTGTTCCTTCATCTAGCATTCTGGCCAAGTGGCCTTCCTTAGTGCCATTGTCACCTCACTTCTCACACCTGCGCAGCTTTACTCCGGCCTCCTCCACAACTCTGCCCAGACAGTGCGTCCCCAGGGTGTGTTTCCGTGCTTACCTCATTGGTCCTCTTGCATGCATTTTACTGCTGACTACACACTCCATGGTATCTACTTTTCTTCAGTTTCTATGAACTCTCTTCCACCCTCCTCCACCTCTTCTGGGAGACACCATCCCTTTTAAATGCCCTTAAAGATGGATGTTGTCTGGATACATTGCGGCCCCTATGCTGTCTTTGGAAAAGTCATTTACGACCCTCAGCCACCTTGTATTACAACAAGTTCACACTGACCTCTTCCCAGAGTGGAGCTTCCTATTCCCAAAAGGCTCTAAAAGGCACATATTTGGATGCCCTAGAAACAGTAAAACACCACATAACCAAAAATGGAACCATTGTCTGCTTGCTCTTCCTATATTAATTGGTAGCATTTACTCATTCATATACGCTGAAAACTTGGCAAGGATCACTGATCACCTCCTTGCTTCAACCACAGTTCAAACAACTAATTCCCATGAGTTTTCCCTTCTCTTATGTAATTCAATGGATTCCTTTCTTTCTATCCTTCTTCAGCACAGTCCTCTGCATTTTTACTTGGACAAGAGCATTCCAATTTGCAGCCTGGAAGATACATCCACCTTCCACTCCCTGTCACTCTGAGCTCATAAACAAAATCTGAAATGAAATCTAAAATCTGTTTAGAACCCTTTCACAGTTCCTTGTCAACCAGACTCTATACCTGTACTTGCTGCAAGTTCCTGAAAATCCATCTTCTTTTTCAACTCAAAACCTTCACTTGTGCTCTCCTTCTACAAGGAATGGCTCCTGGCTTAACTCCTTGTATAGATAATCCCCTCTCTTCTGCATCCCCAAATCCTCTGCAAGATCAACCCTAGATCTCCAATCTGGGCAGCCCATGCATTTTGTAGCCCTTACCTAGTTAGTAATTATATAAGGCATGCTGGTTGGTGCATGACAGTTTATACTGTCCACTCCAACACCCAGTGTATCCCATAGCCTGGCTCCTAATCATCCTGAAGCTGCCCAGCATCATCAACTGATCATGGTTTTCCTAAAATCCCAGGCTTGGCTTAAAAGACTCTTATTCCCTTTTCTAGCAACCTGAGAACTCCCTGTGCATATCCTGATTATTGCATTTGGCACATCCCTTTGAACTTATCTATTTGAGAAATTCTTGAACTGTGAGCTTTCTAGGAAGTTAATGTATTTTTTTTTCTTTCTTTTTTTTTTTTTTTTTAGGAAACACCTATCACAGTGGTCAACAAATGTGTGTTGGCCTCAATTTATATTCATGAGGGCAATTAGTCCTCAGTTTCATGCCATATTTTGGTGGTGGTCTCCTTCTCTAGTCCAGACATGTCACTGGGCACAGGGTGAACCAGAAAGAATCTCACACTCTGAGATGACGCCAGAAAAGCTCTAGATTAGGCCTTCAAGTCACAGATGTCATCTTGTTGTCTGGCACTCAATTTCTTTGACACATGCTTTGTCACTTCTACTAAATAAATCATCTTGCCTAACACAGAGGGCAGGCACATCATACCCTCCAGAATGGAGGCTACCAAAAGGGCTAACATCAGATAAGCATCAGGCAGAGGAGGAACACACTCCAACACATATTATAACATAGCCCCTGAGGTATAAAAGCTAGGATTGCCTCAATCAAGTCAGCAATCCCAGAGACTGATGCATCTATGTTAATAATGAGTAGGTAGTCCTAGCAGCTCCAAGATAGTTACAGGGTATCACAGAAATTACAAGCAGGTAAAAAGAAGACAGTTGAAATGGAGATGGATAAAGTATAGAGGCCCTTTTCATTGAAGTCCCTTTTCCCTTGTCTCCAGAATGCAGTCATGGAACAAATAGTGATATTACTTATTATGAGCCATGTCCATTTATATATATTACCTTTAGTCTTTATAACATTTTGCAAGGTAAGCCTTAGTATTTTCCCTATTTTGCAGAAGAGAAAACCAACTAAGATAGTCATGTAACTTGCGCAGGGTGGCCCAGTAATAAATCACCATCAGGATGATTTACCATCTCATTCTCTTTCTGCTTCAGTATGCTGCACATTCATGAAGCCTGGATGGTTGCAATATCTATCTGCAAAGCTGAAAGGGCTGTAACAGTAATTTTTCTCAAAGCAAAAAAGGGACACGATATCAGTTTATTTTAAAGTTAAGTGTGAAAATGTGGTTAGAGATCCATCCCTAATTTTATTCAGACAGGCGACAAATTGGCCATAGTACTCAAAACCAACACAGATACAGCAAGCAACTCACATAACATACCACATTTCTCATAGTGAGAGAAAGACTTGGAGAAAGGGAAATACAATGTAAAAATTTACATTTCATGAATATTCTTGTGATGACGAGAGCACTTCCAGTGAAAATTATTTTATTTTTTATTTTTAATTTTTTTAAAAAAATATTTTATTTATTTGAGAGAGGCAGGGATAGCAGAGATAGCAAGAGAGAGCACACTGTGGGGAGGAGAGGAAGAAGCAGACTCCCCACCGAGCAGGGAGCTCACTGCAGGGCTCCAACTCAGGACCCTGTAATCATGACTTGAGCCAAAGGCAGATGCTTAACTGACTAAGCCACTCAGATGCCCCAGATAAAATATTTTTAGAGGCAAGTGATGTATACTGGGCCAAGGGACACATGAGAAATGATGATGAAACATACCAAATTCAAGAAAAGGGTGACAAAAAGATTGACAAAACTCTGTAAAGCCTCAATCAGCCCAAATAAAGTAGTTACTATAATCTAAACTTTCCACTTTTATGTCAGCAGATTATCTTTAATAACTGCAACAGTCTTACTGATTCCCCTCCCTCTAATCTTTCTTGAGGCTTTGAATCCATTATGAGGTTTATGGCATTATGATGCTTTACAGAATTTTATTGAAGTATAGTTTTTTTTTTAGAATTTTATTTATTTGAGAGAGAGCAAACAAGCAGTAGGGACCAGAGGGAGAGAGAGAAACAGACTCCCTACTGAGCAGGAAGCACAACGCAGGGCTCCATTCCGGGATCCGGAGATCATGACCTCCATTCGGGGACCCAGAGATCATGACCTGAGCTGAAGGCAGACACTAAGCGAACTGAGCCACCGAGGTGCCCCAAAGAATAGCTCTTCCTAGTCTATCTTCTTCCACTAAGCCTAATTATTTTCAGATTCATCCAAGTTGTGTATATCGATTCTGTTTTGTTGCTCAGTAGTATTCTACTGTATGAATATACTAAATATTTTTATCAGTTCTACCTGTTTAAAGTATTTGGGTTGTTTTCCACTTTGGGCTATTATGAATAAAGCTATAATGAATATGTGTCTATCTTTGTAAGGACATGATTTCCTTTTCTCTTGGCTAAATATCTAGGAATAAAATGGCTGGGTTATTGTAGCTCTATAAATTTTTAAAATCTTACGAACCGTTTCCCCAAGTGGTGGCACCATTTTGCATTCCCATCAGTACTACCCGAAAGTTTCAGTTCCTTCACATCCTCATCAACACTTGATGTGATTGGTCTTTTTGAAATTTTAGCCATTCTAGTAAGTGCACAGTTTTACTTTGAATTTCTCTAACAAGTAATGATAGACAGCATCCTTTCGTGTGCTTATTTGACCATCCATATATGTTCTTTGGTGAAGAATCTATCCAAATCTTTAATCCATTATTTTAATTGCTTTGTTTTGCTATTTTAAGTTTTAAGAGTTCTTTAGATATTTTAGATTCCTGTCCTTTATCAAATGTATGATTTGCACGTATTTCCTTCCAGCCCATGGCTTGCCTATTCATTCTGTTTTAAGAGCAAAAACTGTAATTTTCATGTTCTTTTTATTTCTTTAGATGTCATATTTAGGAAACAATTTACTTATAAAATGATTTTTATCTTTATGTTGAAAGAAAATTTCTTGGAGGCAGTGTACAGTTAATTCTTGTATTTTTAAATCTAATTTATCATCTTCTATCATTTAATTGAGATATTTAAACCGTTTACATTTCATTTGATTACAGTTACGATTTGGGTTAATCTATTATGTTGCTATTTCTTTTGAATTTTTACCACTAATTCTTAGCTCATCTTCTTCTTTTCCCACATTCATTTGGATTAACTGAATATATCTCATTATTTCATTTTATCTCCTTTTTTTGCTTATTAGTCATAATTCTTTGTTGTTTTACCTTAGTGGTTACTCCAGGATTAGCAGTATATTTACTTAAATTATCACAGCTTAACATCAAATGATATTATACCACTTCACCTATAACATAAAAATTACACTACTATATACTTCTATTTTGTCACTTCTAGCCTTTCTGCTATTATTTTCATGCACATTTTACTTACACATATCTTAATAAACCCCAATATATAGTATTGCTATTTTTTATTTAAATTCAGCTATTAAAATTACTTAAATAAAAACAATCTTATATATCTACCCATGTAATTATAATTTCCAGTCTTTACATTCCTTTTATAAACCCATATTTTCATCTGTGGTAATTTTTTTTCTGCTGAGGACTACACTGAGCACTTCTTAATTGAAGTTCTGCTGGCAATGCAGTCTTTCAAATCTTGTATGTATAAAAATTTGTTTCTTTTTTTTGCCTTTGATTGTGACGGATATCTTCAGAGGATAGAAATCCTAGATTGATAGTTGTTCCCCGCCCCCCAGTAGCTTTAATAATGTTGATCCACTATCTTCTTGCTTGCATTATTGTTAACAAAAAAATCTACTGACATCATTATGTTGTATTCTGTACATAACATTTTTATTCTGACTTCTTTTAATATTTTTTCTTTATTACTGATGTTGATCAATTTGATTATGTCGTCGTCTCCATGCTTCTTTTATTTGAGGTTTGTTGAGGTTCTTGAATATTTAGGATCATAATTTTCCTCAAACTTGGAAAATGTGTGATCACTGTATGTTTATTTTTTTCCTTCTCCCTCCTTTTGCCCTCTCCAATCCTCTTTAAAACACTTCTGGCCCATTTTCTTTTCAGTATTTGATTTTAGATAGAGTCTATTACAGTGCCTTCAAGTGCGCTAACCTTTTCTTTTGCACTTTCTAATTTGTCATCCCATCCAGTGTATTTCTCACCTCATATACTAGTCCTTTTTTTATATCTTTCATGTCCTCACTAAACTTTTTGAACACGCAGAACACAGTTATAATCACTATTTTTAATTATTTTTTTATTTTGATATTCTTCTCGATTCATATGCTATTATAAAAAAATAATATGGAAACACTTTGCACCCTGGATCCAATTTCCTATCATTGTTACATTTGGCAAAACTACAATACAATTTCACACCAGGGTACTGATATTTCCACAGTCAAGATACTTTACTTTAGCATCTTTATTTCTAGTATAAATCCAGTATACTTCACATTCATCTCACAAGGATGACTCATATCAAGGCTTTGAGAATTTTCCCCTCTTCAATTTCTCCATCCCTATCTGTTCTCCAGATCTATAGTTGTGTTATATACAGAATGTTACGTAAATATAATTGTGCAGTATGCAATCTTTTGAGATAATTTTTTCACTCAGAAAAATTTCCCATGACATCCATCCAAGTGCACATATCAATTGCTTCCTCCTTTTTTTTGCTAAGTAGCATTCCAACATATGGATAATGCAGTTTATTTAACCATACACTCTGAAATACATTTAGTTTAGTTACTTTTTTTTAAAGCTATTATGAGTAAAGCTACTATGAACAGTCTTTATTCTTCTGGGATAAACACCAAAAAATGCAATTTGCTGGATCATATGGTAAGCGCATATTTGTTTTTTATTATAAGAAACTTGAAAATTTTTGGTATACTTTTTATTGGAGTTCGATTTGCCAACATATAACACCTAGGGCTCATCCTGTCGAGTGCCCCCTCAGTGCCCATCACCCAGTCACCCCATCCCTCTGCCCACCTCCCCTTTCACTACCCCTTGTTCGAAGAAACTTCAAGCTTCAGAATGGCTATATCATTTTACATTCCCACCAAAAATGCATGAGTGATCCAGTTTCTCTGTATCCTCACTAGTATTTTGTGTTATTACTATTTTTCATCTTAGTCATTCTGGTAAGTATTATAGTGATATCTATTTTTGTTTTAACTTGCCTTCCCCTAAGACTAACAATGGTTGAACATCTTTGCAACTTATATATACCCTTCAGTAAAATGTCTGTTCATGCTTTTGCTTTTCTAATGGTATCATCATCATCATCATTATACACATACACACATACAAATCCTTTATTATATATTTGGATTGCAAATATTTTTCTCTAGATCTGTAATTCATAATTTCATACTCTTCACAACATCTTTCACAGAGCAAACATTCTGAATTTTGATGAGATCCAATTTATCTTTTTTGTTTTCCCTTTTATGATTGTGCTTTCATTTCAACTATAGAGACTTTTTGTCTAGCCCTTAATTTGATGATTTTCTCCTATGCTTTTTTCTAAAAGTTTCATATTTAAGTCTACGAATGTGAAATGTGAGATAACATTTGTATAAGATATGATATTTAAGTAGACGTTTTGTTTGTTTGTAGCTTAAGGGTGTTCAATTGCCCCAGCACCACTGAATTCTTTTATACCTTTGTGAAGAATGTTTGTCACATTTATGCAGGTTTCTTACTAGATTCTCTATTCTGTTCCATTGATCTATTAGTCAATTCCTCTACTAATACCACACATTCATGATTATTGTGGATGTGTGGTAGGCCTTAGTATTGTAGAAAGTATCTACCACATTATTTTCTTTTTAAAAATTGTTTAACTTATTCCAGGCCTATGCCTTTCCATATACATTTTAGAATAAGTTTATCTGTGTCCGTAAAATACCCTGCTGTGACTTTGATAGAAACTGCATTAAAACTATAGAACAGTTTGAAAGGCATTTTCATCCTTACTATGTTGTTCCAATTCATGAAGACAGTATGTCTCTCCATTCATCTGGGTCTTCTTTGATTTCTTTTGTCAACATTTTGAAATTTTCAGAATACAGGTCCTGTACATGTTTTGTTAAGTTATACATAAGTATTTCACTTTTTTGGAATGATGAAATCCAAATGGCATTCTGATTTTATTTTTGGTTTTCGTGTGTTTGTTAATATACAGAAATGAGATTGATTCTAGATGTTATAGGCTGTGACTTGCCAAACTCACTTATTAGTTTTAGTTGGATTTTTATAGATTCCTTGGGATTTTCTATGTGAACAATCATGCCACTTTCAAATAGGGACAATTTTATTTTCTTCCTTTCCAACCTGTATAACTTTCTTTCCTTTTGTTGTAATTGCAGTGGCTAGAACTTTCAGTAGTAGGTTGTAAAGAGTAGTGGAACTAGATATTATTTGCTTGTTCCCAATTTTAACAGAAAAGCATTCAGTCTTTTACCATAAACATATAACATTAAATATGATGTTAGCTGTGGATACTTTATAGATGCTCTTTATCAACTTAAAAAGTTCCCCTCAATTCCTGGTGTGCTGAGAGGTTCTATCATGTATAAGTGTTGGATTCTGTCAAATTATTATTTTTTAGTTCAAACAATATCAAGTTATGATTTTTCTTCTATACCCTGTTGATATGGCAGATTACACTGATTTGTTTTCAAATGTTGAACCCAGCCTCAAATAGCAGTAATAAAGCCCATTTTATCATGGTGCGTAATATGTTATGCATGTTATATATTGCTGGATTCAGTTGGCTAATATTTTCTTGAGATTTTACATGTAAGTTCATTAGAGATAGTGGTCTCTAAATTATTTCTCCTCCTCCAATTTCCTCTTTGCTTCACCCCTTCCATCTCTCTCTTTCTCTCTCTCTCGTATTTTTTTTCTTTTTCTTTTTTTTTTTTTTTTTTTTTTTTTGGTTTTAGTATCAAGGCAATACTAAACACTAGTCTCTGTGTTAGACATGTTCCCTCCTATTTTAAGGAGCTATATAGAACTGTTGTTTTTCTTTAAAGCTTGGTAGAATCCTCCAATGAAAGTATCTGGACCTAATAATTTTGGCAGGGGTTGGCGTGCTCTTTACTACATATTCCATTTCATTAGGATTATCAGGTTGTATATTTCACTTCAGCTGAGTTTTGTCAATACTGGTTTTCAAGGACTGTAACGTTGCTTATATTACTTTATCATGCATTTAATGGGAGCAGGATCTATAGTGATATGTCCCATTTTATTTATGATATTGATGGTATGTGCTTTTCTCTTTTTCTGTCATAGTCGGTCTTGCTATATGTTTATCAATTAATAAAAAAACAAGTTTCAGTTTAATTGATTTTTTCTATTTATTTCTTATTCTCTATTTCACTGATTATTGCTTTTACCTTTATTATTCTCTTCCTTCTGCTTGTCTGGATTTATTTTACTTTTTTAGTCTTCTTAAATAGAAACTTTCATTATTGATTTGAGACCCTTCCTTTTTTGTGATATAAGCATTTACTGCTGTAAATTTCATCTTGGCACTGCTTTAGCTATATCCCACAAATGCTGATATGTTATAGTTTCATTTTTATTGTTTCATGTATTTTAAATTTTCTTTGAGACTTCCTTTTTTAACTTATGGGTATTTAGAAATATGTTAATAAACATGTTCTTTACGTTATCAGTTCCTAGTTTGATTCCACTGTGGTCAGAGAACATATTCTGTATGATTTCAATTCTTATAATTTTGCTGAGGTTTGTTTTATGGCCTGAAATATTATCTATCTTGCTGAATGTTCCATGGACACTTGAAAAAGTATGTATTTTACTTTGTTGGGTGGAATGTGTGTGTGTATGTCAATGACCATGATTGTGCTTTCAGTTCTTCTATATCCTCGACAGTTTTCTGCCTAGTAGTTCTATCAAGTAGGATGCTGAAGTCCTCAACTATAATTGCAGATTTGCCTATTTCTCCTTTAGAGTCTGTAAATTTTTTGCTTCATCTATTTTGAGGCACACATTTTCAGGAGTTTTCCTAGTGGATCAATTATGTAATAGTCTTGGTTGAAGATAATTTTCTTTTCTCTAGAGTATACTTTACATGATATTAGTATGGTCAAACCTGCTTTCTTCCTTTATTGATATTTGCATGGTGTACCTTTTTCCATCCTTCTACTTTCAACCTATCTATGTAACTGTATTTGAAGTAGGTTACATCTATAGAGCATATTATTAAATCATGTATTTTTAGAATCCATTCTACCAATTCCTATCTTTTAATTGGTTAATTCAGATGATTTACATTTGAAAGTAAGTTTTGATATGTTAGAATATAAGCCTGCCATTTTATTATTTGTTCTCTGTCTCCTCTCTTTCTCTCTGTCTCTAACTTTCCTGAGTTGAGTTTTTTAGGATTCCTTATTGATTTGCTTATAATGTTCTTGAGAATATTATTTCACATTGTTTTGTTAGTAGTTCTAGATATAATATACAAAGCTAAATATCACAGTCTACTGGTATCAACATTTTACCACCTCAGGTGGAGTGTAGAAACCTCACTTTCACTGAGGTACCTTTATTACCCTGATTTTAAAATATAATTGTCCTAAGTACTTCCTTACATATGTTGAGCATCATATCAAATGATATTACATTTTTTTGTTTCATCCATCTAATTATGATTTAAGACAGTAATGACAAGTGGGATAGTCTATGTTCTTTTCCTTCTGAATTTCCAAGACTTCTGTTATCATTTCCTTTGTATCTAGAAAGATTTCCTTTAAACATTCTCAAAGGATAGATTTCCAAGCAACAAATTCCCTTAGTTCATCTTTGTCTGATAATGTATTTATTTCCCCTTCATTGCTAAGGGATATTTTGACTGGGCATAAAATTCACAGTTGAAAAAAAATCACAGTGATAATTCTTTCTTTTCAGTATCTTGTACCACTTCCTACTACATGCTTACAATGTGGTTTCCTATGAGAAATTTACTGTCCTTTAAATTGGTGCTCCCCTATAATTTCTCTCTGAGGGTGTCTGTGTAGCTCAGTGGTTGAGTGTGTCTGCCCTTAGCTCAGATCATGATCCCGGGATCTGAGATTGAGTCCCACATCAGGCTTCCCACAGGGAGCCTGCTTCTCCTTCTCCCTATATATCTGCCTCTCTGTGTCACAGATGCTATTAATTTTTTTTTTTCAGTATAGTTTCTCTTTGTTGCTCAAGCTGGGTAAATTCTGTTAATTATCCTCCAGGTCACTGATTTTATCTATGTCATTTCCACCCTACTGTAAAAGCCCATACAGCAATTTTTTAAAATTTTCAGTTATTATACTTGTCCATTCTATAATTTCTGTATTTTAATAATACCTGTATCTTTGGTTAGATTTTCTATTTTCTCATTTGTTTTAAGAATGTCATTTCTTACTGAAGCACTTTTATGATAGCTGACTTAAAATCCTCATCGGACAATTGCACCATTTGATTCATTTCAATATTGGCTTTTCTCTTTTAAGTTGTGATTGTCCTGGTTTTTGGAATTATGAGTGATTTTTCTATTACATCTTGGATATTTGGGGCATTACGTTGGGAGACTTCCATTTAATTTTCCATTTTTATTAGGCAGTTCCCATATTCATGTATAGCTTAAGGGCCAGGTAAGTGTGAATGTTCAGGTTCCCACTAGTTCCCACCTACAGCATCCCAAAATAAGTGGGTTCTCCCCCATTAGGGTGCATTAGGGTAGGAGGTCAGGCCCCTCCTTGGTCCCACTAAAACCTTCCTTGGGCAGCGGTGCCATAAACTCAGACCACCTCATCACCACTGAGGTGGGGTGTCACCAAGAGGCCCCACTGACAAAGTGGGGGGAAGGAAGAAAAGCAGAGTGGCCACTAGCTTTTACTCTCACGATCTGTGTCTCACTGATGGTGTGTAGGCAGCCCAGCTTCCTCTTTCTATCTTTCAAGGCTTCCTGTGTGTGTTCGTTGTATTATGTTCAGGGGTTTTCATTTGTGAGGGGGACAATCTGGGAGGAACAAGGCTGTTCCATCTTAGTCAGAAACAGAAGTCCTACAATAACTGTCTTAATGCACTTGTTTGCTAATTCTAACATCTGTGTCATTCCTGGGTCAATTTTGATGGATTTATTTCTCTCATTATGTCTCCTATTTTCAGGATTTTATGCATGTCTAGTAAATTCTGATCAGGTTCCAGGCATTACAGATTTTACCTTTCTGGGAGTTAGATATTTGTGCTTTCTTATAAATTAGCTTCACTTTGTTTGGGGATGTTATTTAGTTATTTGGAAGTAGTTTGATCCTTTTGGCTCTTACTTGTAGGATTTATTAGGTGGAACCAGAACTGGGCTCATTCTGTGGTTAATTGTTCTCTATAGTCAAAGTAAAACCCTTATCTACGATGGTATTATTCCAGTGTCCCATAAATTACAAAGTTTCCAATCTAAATAGTGGGAATAGGAAACTCTTAGCCCTGATAAGCTAGGAGGCTCCTTGTGGGTTGTTCTTCCCCCAGCCTCAGGTATTTTTCTCATATGCAAGCATTGATCTGAGTACTCTGTTGAATGTTTGATGGGGACTCTGCTGGTCTCTAGGGATTTCTCTCTGTACTTCTCTCCTCTCTGGTACTGTACTTGTGAACTGTAGCCATTAAGTTCCCCTGACTCTCTGCTCTGACTTATCCATTCAGGGTCACTATCAGGTTCTGCCTCAGTTCTCCTCTCTGCATCATATCCTTGAAACTCTCTCAAGGCACTGAGCTGAGCCAATCCTAGGGTTTACTTGTTTCCCACATCTCTGGGACTATAGTTACTAATTGTCTAAATCCCAGTATCTTGAAAACAATCATCTCATATATTATACTATATTATTTTATATTATATTATATCATATTATATTAGTTTTTGGTGGTAGAAACACAAAAAACACAAAAATTCTTATTATCAGCCTATAGAGTTGATTAGTGAGTGTTTTACAAATGAACCTTGCACACAGGGTAAGTGTCTTGCCTGTTTCTCAGTAAGGGGATAGCCTTCATATTCCTGTCGAGCCCACAGTCATCATCAATGTTTTCTCTGTACTGTTTGATCACAATATAAAATATAAGTATCTGGGGGTACAATTTACACTTTTCCTTTATCCTCTGACTGGCTCTTAATATTTCTAAGTTCCCCACTGGATGACTTACTCATTAATTTATCCTACTAGGCACATGTGACTACTTGTTGCATTAATTTTATTTATCAAGTATATATTATAGATGAACAACAAAAAAGTATTTTATATGGTAAAGTCCTATATTTCTAGGCATGAAAATTACTATTTAGAGTAAACCAGAGAAGTAAGCATCACTATGAGAGAGAAGTCGAGACAAACTATCTCATATACCCCATTCCTGAACACACTGCACATAAACAGAAAATCTGATAATCACATTTCCATAACTATTTATTTTAATTTGGTCAAACATAGGACTTAATGTTCTGTTCAGTATCAATTTTCTGAAATCACTTGGCCTACTTATTCAAGACATTTATTACCTGCTAATTTATAGTAAGTAGGCCTGATATTTACACTATCCCTTAAATTTTGAGTTACATGTTATTAATTTCAGGCCATCAATATTTGAAAATCACTATTCAGTTTATCTGGATGTTAAGTAAACATGAGCATTCTCAGCTGTTTTTCTTTTTGAAATAATTGTTTTCAATTATTAAACATTCTGATGTAAAAAATAATGTAAAAATATTTACATTTCAATTCTCTTTCTTACATAATCTTATCAAAGAAGTAAAGAAAAATAACCCACAGAACTATGTACCTGGATGTATTTGCAATCACTCTCAACATATAGGAATTAAGAAATATCTCTTTAGTTCTTTAACTTTCCTACACAAACTTTTGAAAGAATTCTTGATTAGAGATCTCCTGTTCAAAGAAAGGCAAAAGAAACAAAAGCAAAAATGAACTATTGGGACTTCCTCAAGATAAGAAGCTTTTGCACAGCAAAGGATACAGTCAACAAAACTAAAAGACAACCTACAGAATGGGAGAAGATATTTGCAAATGACATATCAGATAAAGGGCTAGTTTCCAAGATCTATAAAGAACTTATTAAACTCAACACCAAAGAAACAAACAATCCAATCATGAAATGGGCAAAAGACATGAAGAGAAATCTCACAGAGGAAGACATAGACATGGCCAACATGCATATGAGAAAATGCTCTGCATCACTTGCCATCAGGGAAATACAAATCAAAACCACAATGAGATACCACCTCACACCAGTGAGAATGGGGAAAATTAACAAGGCAGGAAACAACAAATGTTGGAGGGGATGCGGAGAAAAGGGAACCCTCTTACACTGTTGGTGGGAATGTGAACTGGTGCAGCCACTCTGGAAAACTGTGTGGAGGTTCCTCAAAGAGTTAAAAATAGACCTGCCCTACGACCCAGCAATTGCACTATTGGGGATTTACCCCAAAGATACAGACACAGTGAAACGCCGGGACACCTGCACCCCGATGTTTATAGCAGCAATGGCCACGATAGCCAAACTGTGGAAGGAGCCTCGGTGTCCAACGAAAGATGAATGGATAAAGAAGATGTGGTTTATGTATACAATGGAATATTACTCAGCTATTAGAAATGACAAATACCCACCATTTGCTTCAACGTGGATGGAACTGGAGGGTATTATGCTGAGTGAAGTAAGTCAGTCGGAGAAGGACAAACATTATATGTTCTCATTCATTTGGGGAATATAAATAATAGTGAAAGGGAATATAAGGGAAGGGAGAAGAAATGTGTGGGAAATATCAGAAAGGGAGACAGAACGTAAAGACTGCTAACTCTGGGAAACGAACTAGGGGTGGTAGAAGGGGAGGAGGGCGGGGGGTGGGAGTGAATGGGTGACGGGCACTGGGGGTTATTCTGTATGTTAGTAAATTGAACACCAATAAAAAATTTTAAAAAATTTAAATTAAAAAATCAATTAAAAAAAAACAAAGAAAGATTTGAATGTGATCTGCTTCTAGTCTTCTCAACTTGGAATTGCCAACATACAATTTGGGTGATTTTTTTCTCTTGCTACATTGGAGAGAGTGGGAGGCAGAGATCCTAGTGCTTTCAGTATCTTGGTGATGGGACTACATCAGTAGAAATGTATCCCTCACAATCTCATTTTATGTAGCCCAAGACTGTAGCATAAATTCCATCCACTACAGAAGCTCATCATCATCAGTATTTCTATAAATGAGACAATCAACAAATAGATAGCAAGTGATCAATCAAACATGGAGATGGCCAAACACAAGTGCTCCAAGGACCAGAGAAAGGTGTGAACCTAAAGTTTTTATGGAAGGATTGATAGCAACATTGTGCTCAATCACTTAACTAGACTCAGCTAGAAACTCAACTGGCAAAGTGCTTGTGTCTGGTATTTGTTTTCCTTGTGAAAATGTGGAAGACTGAGTCTGGAGTTGGCAAGGCAGAAACTTGGAAACCTGCACCTCCAACTTTGCTTAACTCATCTGAGTCCCAGTGGCTGAGGCTCCTTGGAGACACCTCAAAAGCCTCATGAGCACATGGCTGTTGCTTGTTGAGCCTTTCTCCAGAAGCTGGTTTCAGGTCTTGCATGTTATCTGATGTCACCCAGGGAACTGAGAGGCTCTGGCTCAGAGGCAATTCCTTTCTTCCTTCAGTTCATTACCTCCCAGGTGCTGCAGGCCTTCCTCAGTCACCTCATTCTCTTAGAACACTTTCAGTCCTGCTCTGTGTCACATAGCTCCATCATAGGCTGAGATATCCCAGAGGTGCTGACCTTTGGGCTGGACGTGGGGCAACCAACTACAGCCTGTTCTCAGTCCTCCTCTCAGTGTAAACACAGGCAATGGTACACATATTCCTCTGGTTTGGGTGTAGAACACCACTTACTGTCATGAAAGCAAAATTATTTAAACAGTTACACACAGGCTCCTTTATGAGGATAGTAAAGCCCACCCAAAAACTGGACAGTAAAAGAACACCACTGGAAAATATTAGGCAGATGCCATGATGTTGGTGCCCAGAGGCTAAGTAAGCAGGGCTATCAGGATCAGAAGTGGGCTGGGCCCCAGCTTCCTTTCTTTGCCTCTCCACCTTCTCAGGAGAATGGGGAAAGCATTTTATCAAGTGAGTGATACTCAGGGCATATAGGACACACATTTGTTTCCCCAGTTTTTATTTTTTTAAGATTGATTGATTGATTGATTGATTTTAAAAAAGTTTATTTAGGAGAGAGAACATGAGCAGGGAGAGAGGCAGAGGGAGAGGGAAAGAGAGAATCTCAAGCAGACTGCATGCTGAGCCTGGAGCTTGGTGCTGGGCTTGACCTCACCACCCCAAGATCATGACCTAGAACTAAACCAAGAGCTGGATGCCTAACTGACTGAGCCACCCAGGTGCCTCTCTGTTTCTCCAGTTTTTATCATGAAGGCACCAAGGCTTTTCATCTGACTTCATTACATGCCTTTTGCCAAGTGTAAAACTTCATTTGTGTAATTCTAGCAGTGTCTTTTCATGAGAAAATGTACCATTCAGCTTGTAGCTCTATTATCACCTTATGCCAACCTTTATGGGGCAAAGAGAATCACAACACCAAATTAGTCAGGACCCCAAATATCTGCCACACAAAGCCCCCAGAGGTAAAACATTTATAAGAGTAGAAGAGAATGTGAAATACAGTACATTTCAGTTGTTGTTGTATCAAGGAATAGGTTCCCCTTCTGCAAGCAAAAAGTAAGATAATTGAGTTATAATGCAATAATATATTAAGAGATTGTCACCTAATTTTTTTCATCAACTCATTATAAACAGTTATTTTTGTGGATATTTAAAAATCTTCAATTAGGCATTACTACAATGTTTCCTAAGACTCAAGATCATTGCTTTCTAGTCCTAAAATAGATATTAGGACATTACTAAGAAGAAACTAAAGGAAATTAAAGGGTCTGCTGATGTATAAAAATATTTAATTTAAAGTCGAGTGTTTTGCCATTGGGCTGAATGAACAAAGCAAACATCTACAATATAGACACAAGCTAAACCCTTCAAAATAGAAAAAAATCAGGAAAGAAGGTCACATCTGTTTCACCAAGCTATGGTTGTTCCAAAGCACATTCTTGTTATAAATAATAGTTCCAAATAGTATCCTTATTGTTCTATTTAGCAGTAGCACAATACTCAGGAGCTCTGTGGAATCCCTTAGGCTGTGTAAATCGCAGAGGACAGTTCTGTTTGTTTTCTGAGCTTCTTTATGAAATGTACTAGCTACTTATTTGAGCAGAAACATATAGACCTTTAACCTTCTCAACTGTGTATCTCTGCTTCTTAAATACAAGGGCACTGCTTCACTTAAAATAATTTTGCACACTATTTCCATTTTTGTCATATATATCACTAATAATACACATACACATAGACACTAATATTTCCTAGGTTTCCACCATAGTCAATTATTTTTAATCATCTAATGTAGAATTATAGTGAATTCTTTTTTTTTTTATTTTTGAGTATAGTTTGTAGTGGATGCTTGAAAGGATATTTAAGAGCTAAAATATCTGGTTCTGGAGATAGCTTACTATCTTTCCTGGAACAACAGACAACATCTATGAAAAAAATGATCCTTGAAGACACTCTTTGAATAAGCATATATTGAAAGCTGCCATTTACTGACCACCCCCTATGACTTCACAAATGTGTGGGGTGGTCTTAAATATCTGAAATATTTAAGACAGACTACGATTAGTACTTGAAGAGGGAGATCAATTCATTATTTCTTTGACTGAGTTTTGAAATGACAGGAAAAGAAAAATGTGGGCTGGTTAGTTCAGAATGCTTCAAAGAGGAGAAAAAAATCAAGCTCAGAGATGCCTGGGTGGCTCAGCGGTTGAGTGCCTGCCTTTGGCTCAGGGCATGATCCCGGGATCCAGGATGGAGTCCCACATTGGGCTCTTCTTGCAGGGAGCCTGCTTCTCCCTCTGCCTATGTCTCTGCCTCTATCTCTCATAAATACATAAATACATAAATAAATAAATAAATAAATAAATAAATAAATAAATAAATAAATCTTAAAAAAAAAGAAATCGAGCTCAGCTTGAGGGCATTTATCCAAAGAAAAGGAAAATACTAACCCCAAAAGATACATGCTATACTGCCATGTTCACTGCAGCATTATCACAATGGTGAAGACATGGGAATAACCTAAGTTTCTGTCAATGGGTGAATAAAAGATGTGAGATAGATACGCACACACACACATGCACATACACATATACATATATGTGAATATTTTTCAGCCATAAAAAGAATGAAATGTTGCCATTTGCAACAACATGGATAGGCTTTGAAGGCATTATGTTAAGTGAAATAAATCAGAGAAAGACAAATACTGTGTGATCTCACTTATATGTAGAATCTAAAATAAAGCAAAACAAGTTCATAGATACAAAGAAGAGACTGATGATTGCTAGAGCCAGGGGTAGGGGGCTGTTGAGGGGGGGCACATAATGGGTGAACGGGTCAAGGGTCAAAAGGAACAAACTTCTAGTTATAAAATAAATAAATCATGGAGATGAAAAAAAATTTAATGAGCTTTGAAAGGTCAGGAAAAGTTAAAAACAATGTAGACATGGGTAGTTCAGAATCCTCCAGAGAGAAAGCAGAAATCAAGCTGGATTTTGAAATAAACACCTATATAGTGGCTTCATTATCAAGTCACCCTTATGTGGAGGACACACATAATTACACAACAAGGCAGGAAAGGAAAAGTGCTCTAAAAGAGAGGAACACAGGTTAAAGGATGATGGGAGGGAAGAAGAGGATGCATCTGGGGAAAGGGGCCAGGGAGCCTTCTGAAGGTGGGATTCAGGCTAAACTGTAAGGACAGGGAGCATTTTGACAGAAAAGAGATGAAGACTGAAAGAGAATAGTAAACAAAACACAGGGACTGAATATATAAGAAATATCAAGTAATCAACAAGCTATCTATTTTTACTTTTAGTCTAAAAGTGAAATGCAAGTGAGAAGTAGAAATCTACTGAAAGGAAGAAGTAGACACAGGAAAGCCATTCCCCTCTGCTCTGGACTTCCTCCATGCCTGCACTGCAGTTTTCATGTTTCCCTTCTGCTAGCTTCTTTCCCTCTGCTTACAGATACACTCAAATTCTTCCATCCATAAATAAAGTCCAACACTCCCCTCATTAGGCGTCATTTGTGCAGTCACATCTCTTGGCTCTCCTTCCAACCATGAGATGGCGTGGCTGATGTGGGACTGCACTGTAACCAATGAACTTGGCGGGGAAGGTGTGCAGGTCTTGCCAGTTCCCATGATGATTCAACATCACTTGGTGATGTACATACAGAAGAGTGTAACTGTCATATTTGGGGGGACGATATCCCTTTCCTGAATTTTATATTTTACATAGTATATGCAAAAGAAACACATATTTGTGTTTGGATCAGAACTGCCAGAGATAACTTTAATACAAGCAGCTGCAGAGAGGAGAGGAATTCTTTTTTTCCCATCAGACTTATAAAAATGTGTGTGAACAAGTGAGCACATATACATTAAATGCAAACTATAATATATGCAAAATATATCCACAACAAAAGAATGATGGAAAGGAAGGGAAACTTGATACTTTCATTAATTCTTTCATTTAAAATTTTCTTGACTAATACAAGTCCTACTTTTTAAAAAAGATTTTATTAATTTATTCATGGCCCTGCATCAATGGAGGAATCACAGAATCATGCTCTGGAGCTTGGGAGCAACAGAAACGAGGATGAGGAGATATTCCAGCTGCACAGTGTAAACTATAAAGGACACTGAACCAAATGCAAGTCTGCAAGCCACTTGGCTAACATCTCGTGGAACCTAGGTGTCAAGGAAAAGACAATAAAATGGCAAAAGGAGAAGTATTACATCCAGATGAACCAGACAAAAATGAGTTAAGAGGAAGGTATAAATGCAATTTTTAAAGAAAAGTGATGACACGTAATGTAGAGGAGGCTCATCATAGTTCATTTATCTTACTTGACCAGGCATTTCTGTAGGAGTTGCACAAAACAGATCTCTTTTGGGGCATACAGACAATTTAAGACAAATAAAGAACCACAAGATATGCCAGATACTTTGAAGAAAAATAAAAGTACATTGAAGAATGGAGAGTAACGGTGTAGAAGAATGCTATTTTTGATGAAGCAGATGGAAAAACTCTGAAAAGGAGACAGTTAAGCAGAGAATAATGATACAGTGATGTGTCCTCAGGTTGGTGGTGCTAGAGGTAAATATTCCAGAGGGGGAGAAGAGAACAGGTAAAGGTGCCAGAACAGCTACTCAGGTGCATTAACTAAATTCAGAAGACAAGAGTCAACAGAACTGGGGAGAGAACAAGAGAGTAGTAGACACAATTGGTCAGGGCCAGTCATGTATGCTTTGAAACTGTTATCAGTAATTCAGGACTCTACTCTGAGATACGAATCCTAATGGAATTGAGTAGAGGGCTAGCCTGGGGCTGGGGCACAGTAGGCACTGTGAGGAGAAGTTCATGGGTCTAGATTTGAGAACTTAAGGTATTTATACACCAAGAAGGAAAGGAGCTGGGGGAAAAAAAAAAAAAAAAAACTGAAGAAAAAGCAGAAGCGAGGGAAATCCAGACAAAAATCCAATGATATATCTGCCTCAGTGCTGCTGAGAGCTGTGAATGTCTCTTGAGGCTTGCACAGTTGGACCTTGAATTTTCTACCACAACTCTGGACATGGGGAAAGCAGACTCACCCCAGATCATCCATAGAACAGCTTCAGTATTCACAAGCAATTTCCAACACCAAGGCTCAGAAGATGGCTAAGCTAAAACCTTGTCTCCTTCTGAAGGTACTGTCTGCCTGAGCATGTGCCTGTTTGCCTGCTTTTGAAAACCTTTGTGGGTCTATGGGTAGTCCTGCCCTTATACAGACCCTACTTGGCTGATGAAGGGGTTCCAAATATGTCATCCCAAAACATGCCGCTCAGGCCTGAGAATTATTTTGAGCTGAAGGCAACTAAGAAAAAGCAGACACAAGAAGAACTCTTTCCCTACTTACCTGAAAACAGAACATAGAGTCTGCTTGTGAAGGTGCTCCTCCTACCTTCCCCCAAGTGCATACCAGGAAGAAAATAACAGCTTCATTATAGGAGATGAGATGACACTTAACAAGAGTCTACATAAACTTTACTAAATAGCTCCTACTTACCATTAGTTTCCTCATATATCTGTCACCCCTAAAAGCCTTTCCCTCACCACGTCACTTATCTACAAAGGTATTGTTCTTTTGTTAAGATGCCACATAAGCCCAAGTTCCAGACCACCTTCTGTTTTTTTTTTTTTTTTAATATTTACTTAATTATTTGAGAAAGAAGGAACATGAATAGGGGGCAGGGGAGTAGAGAGAGAGAGTTTCAAGCAGATTCCAGGCTGAGTGTGGGGCTTGACTTGGGACTTGATCTCACAACTCTGAGATCATGACCTGAACTGAAATCAAGTCAGATGCTCAACTGACTGAGCCACCCAGTTACTCCCCAATCACATCTTTTGAGGTAAGGCATCGCTGGAGTACTCATGTGGGTTTGCTCAGTGCATGCATGAATATGCTCCTCTTTGTTTTTCTCTTACTAATCTGTCTTTTGCCCATCGAATTTGCAGAGCCTTAGCCCATGACTCTAAGATGGGCACAGGAAAAACAATTTCTTTTTTTCTCTATGACAGATACTACAATCTCATTGCAGTAGCCCCCAATTTTCAAACAGGTGAGATTCTTGCTCGAGCATTATTTGGTTATACCATTTATTTACTAGAATCTGGAACACTGTGGAAAAGTCCAGGGGGAGGGGACCATATACTTCTGAAAGTCACCTATCAAGAAAACAGGGAGGTCATGCCATAATAACAATATTTCATCATGTATTCACATAACAGAGAACACCAAATAGAACAAGGAATCATTTATATCTTTTTCTTTACTATCCACAAGGAATAATAATTTGATTAACTTCAGCAATGGGAGGCAATACTACAACTTCTCAAAGTTTTATTCAACAGAGCAAGTGTTTAATAGTTAAGCATTTTATATTTACCAAAGATGAAGAACTTCAGAATAAAATTATAGTTTGTGTTAACAATTTACAGAAAAATTACTGAGTCATTCCAAATCCTTTCAGAATCAGAGTTCACAAAAAGGAACCATATTCAGTATGCCCAAGCAGGTAAAAAGCAAATAACAATTACTCTGATTAAAAACTAACATTCAAGTAAATATAACTTAGCAAAATTGCTCCAAAACATGCTGACTGATCTTTCCCCAGGACTGACTTCTGCAGCCTCAAAATCCTAAAAGGACTTTAAAGGTCATTTAAAAAAAAAAAGCCAAACAAACAAAAACATAAGAATCATTTTCTTTGTTGTGCATAGCAAACATTGGTATTTTCCAAAGTCTTCGAGCCACAAAAATCAGAATATTTGAAATGATTCAATTACTTCTCCGTAACAGCACCACACCATTAGAACTATAATTTAGTCTTACTAACTTACGCAATGCTATCATTTTGCAGGTTGGGGAAACTCAGGTCCAGGCAATACCTGTGGAGACAGATCCCAGTTCTGGCTCCAGTCCTGGGTCCTTCCACAAAGCTTTACTGTCTTCCAGAGGAAGCCTCTTTAGGTGATCATAATGAGCATGCAGGAATCTGCCAGCAAAGCCTGGCAAATCTGCTTACAACCTGATATCCAGCAAAGGAGCTTCACAAATCCCAGTGGAGAGCTGGAGGGCTTGAGACAAGCCACATACCTATTTGAGAAATCAGATCCACGTGTGAAAGCTGTCACTTGTTCCTTAGATGTACTTTCCTCTAGAGCCATTTTGATTTTCTTTTTTTCATTGTCTCACCATTTCATCCTGGAGGCATCTGTTAACCTACATAATTCAGTCAAGTGCTCTCTGGATGCCCTCCCTGCAAAGCTGCAGATGTAGGTTTGGCCCTAAGAAAGCCCACCCACAGGGTGAGGGCATTTGTCTCTCTCCTACTTCCACCCTGCCACAGCCCTTGCCCCCAGGACAGGCCTTCCCACTGATCAGGCACACAGAGTTCACAGGTCAGGGCCCCAGACTCACCCACACAAGGCTTGCAGATACCACCTGTTCCTTTTTTCTTAGTAGTGGTTCTCTCCCTCACCCCATTCCCCACCCTAGAGAATCTTCTCACATCCAGTCTGGACACTGTGTGAGGCACTACCTCTTAGGTACAGTTTTGTTACCTCTGATAATTTGCATTTTAAATGACTGGAGTACGGCAGATCTTATCACAAAACAGTGAATTTTAAGGAGTGCAAAGTCATGGAATTAATCAGCATCCTGAAAGGATCAAGTAAATTTCTCAGCACTACAGCCATCAACTAGACACATAAAAGTCAGTTCTATGAGAAGGTGGGTGTTAATTTTTAGGACATTTAATGAAGAAGCTGCAGTCACAAAAGAAAAAAATAAATATATGGATTCTAAACTTGGAAACCAGAAGCTATTCTATGGGTAACTCCCCCTCAGCACCCCCTAACCCATGAGAGTTATGTGAACTCATTTTTCTATGATCAGTGTGTTTAATTAAAAACATATAAAGCAAATAAGACTTGGCACCTCATCTAACATTTGTATAATGCTATTGCATGGTGTTAGGAAAAGAGAAGCAAAAGGTCAGAAGATCTCTCTATCAAAAAAAAAAAAAAAGAAGCTCCCTCTATCTTCAGAAGCAAATGCAAATACATAGTTCCTTTAATATCAGTATCAGTATTATCTCTCTGCATTCAGCTATTTGTTGATAAGTCAGAAGGCATACTGATTTGTGAAAACATGTAAATATATTCAGAACTACACAAATCTTGTTTATAAATCCTCCGTATTGGTGGTTTCCAACTGAATGAACATCAGAGATTAAAGTCCATTTTTAAGTGCTGAGGGAAATAAAGGCAAGTAGATTATAAACGGAAATAATTCTTATATACGATTATTACTTTTAAGGTTAGCATCTTCCCAGCAACAAAGAAAATGACACATATAACCCAACAAAAATCACTGCAACATTAACTGTATAATATACAGAGATTGTGCCTGTAATTCTCATTAAAATATAAATTCATACTTAATAAAACATATTAAAACATAAATGTATCTATGAAAATATAAATATATGCTGTTACCAAAACAAACAAAAATACAAACAAAAACTCCCACAGACTCAAAATGGTGTCACTTAGGATTCCCAAACCAGAGCTCAATACATAATCTAATTACAGTTTCAACTTCCTCCAGAAATGTCATCTTGACTGGTCAGTCAAGAATTTTTTTCAATCCAAGCCAATGAGTCCATCACCAGGGAACTCTCTAATCCTCAGAGATGATGCAATGTGTGTAATAAGACACCTTGTTGGGATCCCTGGGTGGCGCAGCGGTTTGGCACCTGCCTTTGGCCGAGGGCGCGATCCTGAAGACCCGGGATCGAATCCTACATCGGGCTCCCGGTGCATGGAGCCTGCTTCTCCCTCTGCCTGTGTGTCTCTGCCTCTCTCTCTCTCTCTCTCTCTCTGTGACTATCATAAATAAATAAAAATTTATTAAAAAAAAATAAGACACCTTGTTTTCCCCCTAGAGTGTGAGTTCTCCTGGAACAGTCTTTTTCTTTTGCTAATAACTTTCTTGTCCTCACCCTCTTTCTATAAAAACTTTCTATTTTGTACAACTCTTTGGAGTTCCCTCGACTTGCTAGATGGGGTACTGCCCAATTCATAAATCATTTAATAAAGCCAATTAGGTCTTCAAATTTACTTGGTTGAATTTCGTTATTTAACAAAACCATTAGCCTTTCTTTCAACAGAAAGGTAAACATTTAGACTGGCTAAAAACTCTTAATCATCTCTAATGAATGGGCTGAAAAACCAAGGCATGGAGCTTTGCAATTTCTTAAAGTAGCAAATTAGACCCTAAATGGAGGGTAAATCTAATCTTGGTACAATGATAATTAAAATATTAATACCTGTTTATTCTGAGTCCAGGAAACAGAGACATGGGAATGAATGGCATGGGGCATGACAGGGAGGGTAGCCTGGACAGTAAGCCTCCTATGCCTACCTTTGTGCATTTTTAAAATAGGAAATAAGAGGACTAAATGAAACTACACACGTAGGGCTCTTGGCACACTGAATAAATACTAGTCATTGTTTTTTCAACAGTAAAGAAGTAGAGGCTGAGAAGGAATAAATTGCTGTATCTGAATATTGAGGCTTATGGAAAACTTGAGAAGCAGCTTGCAAAAGTACTCAATCAGTTCATATACTGTTTATTAGGGCTAATAAACTGCTAGAATGTTAAAATAATAGATCTTGAATGCAGAGACCACTGGGTAATAATATCATCATGAGATGTGCAGCAGGCATTTTGTGTGATCTGTGAGGATGCACTGTGAACATAATGGGGTTTGATGACTCCAAAATTTTAAATTCATGGCAAATTGAGGTACTCTAAAAATGGATCTGATTTCAATTTAACTTTGTAAATTATTTAAAAATAAGTCTACTCCTTTTTCTGTTTCTAAAAATAATTTCTCTTTATAGTACAATATTTGAAAAAATAAAGAAAACAAAACCTCTACTGTCTTGAGATAACTACTATAAGTATATGGAGAACTGCTTTACATTTTAATGTATTACATAAAATTAAATTAATATAAGTGGGATCATGCTTACATTGAATTTTGTGCTGTGTGCCTCATTTCATGTAAAATTGCATTTTGAACATCTTTCCACATTCAAAATTCTTTAAAAATCACTTTATTACATGCACCATCTATTATATGGATGTATCATTATTTAACCTACCCCCTTTTTTTAAGTGCTACAAGTAATAGAGTGATGAATAATTTCATAAAAACAGAGAGATTTCCATGCTATTGACTATTTTGTGGGGTGCATACTGGAAGTGAACATAAATATTCAGGCTATGCTCTTACGGAGGACTTTTCAAGGTGTGGGTACCCATGTACTGTGCCTGTCAGGACCCTGCTGCAAAGACTGGCATCACCACCCAAGCACTTGCAGTTTTTAGTTGATTTATTAGACAGAGCCATGGTTGTTTTCATTTTCATTTTTTGAATTATCAAGTATACATAAGTTTTATCACTTGTATTTCCTTTTCTGTGAGTAGGCAAAATGTGCCCTTTGCCCAGATTTCTCTTCAGATTTTGGATTTTTCTTGTCATGGCACTTTTTGTCTATTACAGTTATTACGCCTCTGACTAACGTATTTGGACAAGTCAGTTTTCCATTTGGAGTGTCTTCTTTTTATCTCTTTGTGACTTTTTTGACATTGCATGTCATCAAAATGCAGCCCTCTTTGCAGTTGCCTCTTTTGTGAAGCATAGGGGACAGCCCTGAGCTAAGCTTTTGCTCTGCCACCAGTAAGTGACTCACCAGCTTGGGGCCTCAGCTTCTGATCTGTAAAACAAATGAGCTAGCCTGTCCATGTCTCAAGACTTCCAGCTCTGAAAGTATAAATTGTGTCGCAACTTTATTGTAACAAGCAGAACTTAGTTGATCCTTCCTAAACTTAAATAATAAATGCTGTCAAGAAGAATTAAATGACTCATAAAATCAGATCCCTCAGAAAACGTCAGGAGCAAATTTAAGATTTTACTTTAAGTACCTTAAGCATAGTTAACCTTTGTTAATTTTACTCTGAATATCCTTGAGCAAAGAATTTCTAAAAAATAATTTTTGTCTGAGTTTTGAGATCCTTGTGATATGGGTTCCAACACATCATTGGATATTACAAACACTAATAATGAGCTCTAATGTAGGAGTTCTGGTCTCAGAGTAGAAAGCAACACCTTCCCTTTTGCATTGAGGTGGCATGGAAATACAATCCATTATTTGGAGGATTTATAGTCATCTATATAGTCTTAAGTTGTTTTTTTTTTTTTTTATACAATCTTAAGCTTTTTGACAATGGCCTTTGGGAAGCAATTACTTTCTCTCCCTTCATCTTACCCCACACCAGAAGTGCTATTTGCTGTGGGCAGCAGGTGGGTGGGCTTAAGACAAACAGCTTGGGCTTTGTTTGTGGTTGACCTTTTATCTCCTGTGGAGAGGCATATCTTATTTAGTGCCTTATTAAACCAAACATTCTTCTCCCTGGAGCTGTTAGTATCTAATGGAGGTTTCTAAATAGTATCTAAAGAGTGGTTTCTCTTTTCTCACTAATTTTCAGAAGATTTCAGAAAACTAGTAGTGAATGGTTTATAATTATCTGAATTGAATCCCAATTATTAAATGTAATCCAAAGTGATGATGGATGTTAGGTAACAAGCTAGCCATCCATGTATCCAAATGTAAATAAAACCACTGAAAATGAAGATAGTGAGCTAATGATAAAAAAAGGAAAGACACTGTCAGTTACTTTATATGGCTAATTTCATTAAATTTTCATAACAAACATGAGTGATAGGGGTATCCCTTCTAGTTCATAGGTATCTGAGTTTCAAAGAATCTTATTAACTCACATTATGCACTAATAAATGCTCAAAATAATACTTCTCCGTCTGATTGCAAAGCCCATATTCTTTGCATTGCATGATGCTGCCTGTGGAGGTACTTACACACCTGTGACCTAATGCTAAGACCTCTCCATATTTATTGGCATTTGAAGGGAAATTGGCTGTTTTGATCCCAAACTTCTCCAGGACCGCTATGTTGCTTACTGAAATGAAACACTCAAAACTAGAATTCAACCACAGAGGAAGTCATAGCCTACTCATGCGGGCAATACGGCATAGGTGAGGATAACAATGCTAAAATAAATTGATCAAATTGTTCTTACAAGCAATCTATTTCTTCCCCCAGATTATATTTTCTCTTTCTCATTTAGCTACATGAATACAGAGCCCACGTCCACTGTATTTTGTGCTTAAGATGCAGGGGTGAAGTGAGATTATCATGCTTTCAAAGACTGACTTTATTTGGGAGAGGAGTCTGAGATAAGTACCGCTAGATGAAGTGGTGGGTCCACTGTTCCATGTTTCAAGTCACACACTATCCTTTACTCTGTAAGGTTCATTTGTTGTTTGAAAAATGAAGCCAACAACTTATTAAAAATAATTTAAGTATCATGATAAGGGCAAGATAAAAACACTGATCATCTATAAACTTGATTTGTGAACAAACCTTACTCAAGTGTCACATCATCCAAACATATTCACCTGGTAGTTTAAAAACAGAGAGAGTGGAAAGAGGAAGATGAAAGTGAGAAAGGAATAAGATTTCTTTGTCAAGAAGAGGGTTCATCAGCAAGGAAACAACCAAGAGCTTCTAAAGACAACCCAGGCATTTTCTGAAGGAAAGCACCACATCTGTGGGTATCAACCTAATTTGGGAGACCCACAAGTAAAACAGCACATAGAAAGTCAAAAGAAGCACACTGTAAAGCTATTTTGCCAGCATTATCATGGATGATGAAGGAATTCTTTTAAAAATGTACATTTTGGGACACCAGGGTGGCTCAGCAGTTGAGCATCTACCTTTGGCTCAGGGCATGACCTTGGATTCCAGGGTTCGAGTCCCCCATCAGGCTCCCTGCGTGGAGCCTGCTTCTCTCCCTCTGCCTATGTCTCTGCCTCTCTCTGTGTGCCTCTCATGAATAAATAAATATTTTTTAAAATGTACATTTCAGGGAAAAGTAACCAACACATTTGACCCTCATTAGGGAAAAATGCACATGTGAATAAGTAATTGGAGCTAGGACTCCCCTCAACACCTAGCTGATCACAAAGCATATGGTTATGTCCATAGCAACTGAATACATGTAATAAACAGTTTATATATATTGTAGTTAAAACCACCTGATCTCAGATGGTGAGGGAATTCTGAAATCCCAAGTCAATTTCCTCGTCTCTCTCCTCTGAACTTCTATATAGAGAATAAATATATCAGAGTTAAGGAGAGGCCTAATTTAGAATGAAAATCAACTGGCAACTACCCAAAATGCTTTGATAGTAAAAGACTATTCCTGCAATCTGGCAGAATTCCAGGCAGCAGTTAAACTCTGTGGGATATTTTAGAGAAAGCACCCAGGACTGAGACCTCTTGAGCTTTAGATATGATTTTACACTCTTACGAACCTCATTTCATAAGCTGCATAAGTTGTTATGCAGGTTGTGCATAAGTCACGTAAGTCACACTCCTAGGAACCTCATATGAAATGAATGAATGAAAATGAATGAATGAATGGATGAATGAATGAATATGAAACTTGCAAAGTGAGATAAAAGGAGGTAGGCCTACCACACACATCCATTACAATGATAAAGTAAAATACTGGCATGACCACACTTTGTAAATGATAAGGAATTTTAAAAATATTTAGAGTAACATCACCAATATGATGACACAATATTCTTGACTTCATTCCCAGTCACAAGAAGAGTAATTAACATCTATTCAAGAACACCTCTGAGGGAATCCTAGAATGCAGAGGTAAGAGTGAAAAACTCCCCTGTACCTCAGAGACCAAGACAGACTGCACTGGGTAAGAGAAGTAGCTTTATATTGACCACAGTGTCCCTCCCCCAGCCAGTGCAGTACTATGCAGAGAGGCTTCCCTTAAGCCCCAAGTTCTTCCAGTGGGAAAAGAGAACCCAGGGGGGACAACCAGTATACCCTAGCATATGGGTAGCTTCATAACAACCCTTACTGTTCTCTCCCACCTGTAGGATTGCAGGGACCCTACAGGGCCCAGCCACTGGGAATCTGACTGTGATAGAGAAGAGGGAAGAGGCTTCCAACAATGAGCACATGGATCTTGGCAGACTGAGTTCAAATCTGCAGTAGAATTCCAACCAGGGGCTTTACTCATCTGCAGACTCAAGTCAGGGGCACACTGACCAGAGGCCTAAGCAGGTTTTAGAACCTGCCTCATTTGGATCCTCAAATGAGAAGTTCTGCTAGCCCCGAAGGATGGTTTGCCCAGTCCCAAGCAAGTAGCTAGATCACAGCCCCACCTGTTATGAAAAGTATCTTCCAGTTCCATTTGACCAATAAGGCTGGTAATAACCCTTTAAAGGTATCTGTGGCCCAGTAGCACCTGAGCCAAAAGACAGGTAGGCATAGTTGACTGGCCTAGAGCAAAGACATTATCAGTAAACATACCCAGTAATCCAAACTAAGCTGACTGATGAACTGTCTCTGTAAAAGCAAACCTGAAAAGTCTAGAAAAGGAGCCCCATTACTCAAATGTATATATATCATAAGAGATCTAGGATCATAAAAATTCGGTAAATCAGGGAAGTACCAGCAATGAAACTAATAAAGTTCCAATAAATGACCTTAAGGAAATGGAAATCTATGAACTCTCAGACAGAAAATTCAGAATAATTCTCTTAAGGAAGTTTAGTAAACTATGAGAAAATACACACAGACAACTAAATGAAATTATTAAAAGCATGCATGAACCAAAAGAGAAGTTCGACAAGGAAATAGCAGCTATCAACAAAAAAATAGAAATCTTAGAGCAGAAAAATACAATAACCAAACTAAAGAGTTGAATACAGAGTTTTAAAAGTAGACTCAACCAGGCAAAAGAAAGAATCAGTGACTTTGATAGGACACTAGAAACCACCAAAGCAGAGAAGCAAAAAGGAAAAAGAATGAAAAAGAGTGAAGAAAGCCTATGGAATCCTGGGACACAATGAAAAAAACAATATTCACATTATAGGAATTCCATAAAAAGAGAAAGAAAAAGGGACAAAAAGTATATTCAAAACCATAATATCCCAAAACTTCCTGGTCATGGGGAAAGAAATGGACATCCAGATCCATTGAGATCCAAAGAATCCCAAATAGATAGAACCCAAATAGGGCTATAACAAGACACATTAGAACTAATTTGTCAAAAGACAAAGACAAAGAAAGAATTTAAAGAGCAGCAAGAGAAAAGAGAGAAGTTATGTACAAAGTAAATCCCATAAGATTACTGGTATATTTCTCAACATAAACTTTTCAGGCCTGGAGAGAATGGGATGACATATTTAAAATACTGAAAGAAAATAACTGTCAACCAAGAATTCTATACCTGTTGAAGTTGTCCTTTAGAAACAAAAGAGGTACAAAGACTTTCCTGAACAAACAAAAGCTGAGGGATTTCATTATCACTAGACCTACTTTAGAAGAAATGCTAAAGAGAGTTCTTTGAGTGGAAGTAAGAGAACACTAATGAACACTGTAAAAACAAAAAGAAGGAATACAAATACCACTGGTAATGGTAAATACATAGTTGTACATAGATTCTGCAATATGGTAAGAGTGGTGCACATTCTAGTTTAAAAAATTAATAAGAGAACATAGCCAAAATGACACTTAGCACAATAATCTGTTAGCTATACAATATTAAAACATGTGAATTGTAACAGTAATAAACTAAAATGTGAAGGGGAAAAAGAAGTAAAAGTATAAAATATAGGAATTCTTTTGAAGATAAGTTGTTATCAGTTTTAAACAGGCTGGTATAAGCTGAAGATATCTGTTTAATCCTTACATTAACCACAAGGAAAAATCTTCTAATAATTATACAGAACACTATGATAAAGAAGTCTAAGCATAACTGATATCAAGATGTTATAACACACAAAAAGACAGCATAGTAAGAAACAAAGAATGGATCTACAAAACAGAAATCAGAAAATAATTAACAAAAGGACAATAGTAAGTCCTTATCTATCAATAACTGCTTTAAACATAAACAGAATAAATTCTCTAATCAAAAGGTATACAAAACTAGATCTAAAAATAAAATCTGGGATCCCTGGGAGGCGCAGCGGTTTGGTGCCTGCCTTTGGCCCAGGGCGCGATCCTGGAGACCCGGGATCGAATCCCACGTCGGGCTCCCGGTGCATGGAGCCTGCTTCTCGCTCTGCCTCTCTCTCTCTCTCTGTGAGTATCATGAATAAATAAATAAAATCTTTAAAAAAAATAAAAAATAAAAATAAAATCTAAAGTATAAAGATTCACTTTTTTTTTTTTTTAAGATTTATTCATTTATTTATGATGGACATAGAGAGAGAGAGGTAGAGACACAGGCAGAGGGAGAAGCAGGCTCCATGCCAGGAGCCCGACATGGGACTCAATCTCAGGACTCCAGTATCGCGCCCTGGGCCAAAGGCAGGCGCCAAACTGCTGAGCCACCCAGGGATACCCATAAAGACTCACTTTAGTCTTAAAGACACATTTACAGGGATCCCTGGGTGGCGCAGCGGTTTGGCGCCTGCCTTTGGCCCAGGGCGCGATCTTGGAGACCCGGGATCGAATCCCACGTCGGGCTCCCAGTGCATGGAGCCTGCTTCTCCCTCTGCCTGTGTCTCTGCCTCTCTCTCTCTCTTTCTGTGACTATCATAAATAAATTAAAAAATTAAAAAAAAAAGACACATTTACACACTGAGAGTGAAGGGATGGAAAAAGACATTTCAAGCAAATGGAAAACATTCCCTCCACCCTACCACCAAAAAAAAGCAAGAGTAGATATAATCATATCAGAAAAAAAACATTTTAAACTAAAATGGTAAAAAGAAACAAAGAAGGTTATTATATAATGAGACAAGGACCAATATCCCAAGAATATATAACAATTGTAAATATTTATGCACCCAACATCAGAAAGCCTAAATACATAAAGAAAAAAAAAACAGAACTAAAAGGATAAATAAACAATAATACAATACTAATTGGGAAATTTAATAACCTACCTCTCAATAATGGATAGTTATCCAGACACAGAATCAATAAAGAAAGAGAAGATCTGAACAATATTATAGACCAAATGGACTTAGGCATATATAGAGCATTCTATCCAAAAACAGCAGAATACATATTCTTCTCAAGCACACAAGGAACATTTTCTAGGATAGACTATATGTTAGGCCACAAAACAAATCTTAGCAAATTAAAAAAGACTGAAATCATATCAAGTATCTTCTCTGGCCACAGTGGCATGAAGTTGGAAATCAGTAACAGGAAAATTGGAAAATTCATGAACACATAGAAGCTAAATGACACTCTCCTAAGCAGCCAATGAATCCAAGCAGAAATGAAAGGGAAATTAAGAAGCTGAAACAAACGAAAATGGAAACCAGAATTCCACACCAGAATTCCAGGATACAGCTAAACCAAACAAAGCTAAACCAAAAACCAAACTAAAGCAAAACAAAACAGAAAACAATCCACAAAAAAACAGACAAAAAAACATGATTATAATAGAGAAGTTCATAGCAATAAACATCTACATTAAGTAGCAAGAAAGAGCCCAAATAAACAACTTTACTCCTTAAGAAACTATAAAAAGAAGAACAAACTGAGCCCATAATTAGCAGGGGGAAATTAAATAATAAAGTTTAGAGCAGAAATAAATGAAATAAAGAACAGAAAACAATAGAAAATATCAACCAAACTAAAAGTTGGTTCTTTGAAAAGATAAATAAAACTGACAAACTCTTAGCTAGACTAACCAAAGTAAAAAGAGAAAGGACACAAATCAAAAAAATACATAAATAAAAAGGAGACTTTACAACTATCACCACAAAAATTCAAAGGATCATAAGAAATTATGATGAACTAAGTATAGACCAACAAACTGGAAAACCTAGAAAAAATGGAAAAATTCTTAGAAACATAAAACTTACCGAGACTGAACCAGGAAAACATAGACATAGGCCAATTAATAGCAAGGAAAAATTTTCCAACAAACAGAAGTCAAGGACCAGATGGCTTTACTGGTGAATTTTGCCAAACATTTAAAGACGAATCAACTCTAATAATTTTCAAACTCTTCCAAAAAATTTTTTAAAAAAGGAAGGAACACTCCCAAACTCATCTTGCAAGGCCTGCATTATCTTGTTTCCAAAACCAGAAAAGAACTCTACTCTGGAAACAAACAAGACTAACAAACAAACATTCATTCCCGAATGAATATAGATGCAAAAACTCTCAATAAAATACTAGCAAACTGAATTCAGCAGCACATTAAAAGGACCATTCACCATGATCAAACAGGATTTATCTCTAAAATGCAAGAATAGTTCCACACATGTAAATCAATTAATGTGCTACATCACACCAATTTCCTTTCACCAATGAAAGGAAAAGAATCATTATCATCTCTATAGACATATCAAAAATCATTCAACAAAATTCAACATCTATTCATGATAAAAACTCTTAACAAACTAGGCCCAGAAAGAACATATCTCAACATAACAAAGGCCATAGATGACAGGCCAACAGCTAACATCATACTCAATTGTAAGAGGTTGAAAATTTTTCTAAGTCCAGTAATAAGACTAGAGTGTCCACTCTTAATCAACATGGTACCAGAATTCTTAGCTAGAGAAATCAAGTGAGAGAAAAAAATAAAAGGTATCAAAATTTGAAGGAAAGAATTAATTTTTTTCTGTTTTCAGGAAACATGATTTTATATACAGAAAATTCTAAAGACTCAACCAAAACATTGTTAGATCAAATCAGTTAATTCAGTAAAAGCTGCAGGTTACAAAATTGACATGCAAAAGTCAGTAACATTTTTATATGCTAATAATGAAATTTCTGAAAAAAAAATCCATCCCATTTACAATAGCATCAAAAATAATAAAATAGAATATATTTAAGGAGATGAAAGATCTCTGTGCTAAAAACGACAAGATATTGATGAAGAAAATCAAAGAAGACACAAATAAATGAAAAGCATCCCATACTTGCGAATTGGAAGAATTAATATTGTTAAAATTGTTAAAAGCTATCTGTAGATTCAATGCAATTCCTATAAAGATTCCAGTGGCATTTTTTTACAAAAGTAGAAAAAAAATTCCTGAAATTTATATGGAATCATAAAAGACCATTAATAGCTAAGGAAATCCTAAGAAGAGCAAAGCTCTATTATAAAGCTATAGTAATCAAAACAATATTGTACCAGCATAAAAACAGATACATTTAAGTCAAAAGACCTACATCAAGAACCCAGTAATAAACTCACATATACAGTTAATTAATATTTGACAAAAGAGACATGAATACTCAATGGAGAAAATACAGTCTCTTCAAAAAATGGTGCTAGGATAACTGGATATTCACACAAAGAAATTTAACTGTACCCATTTCTTTCAACACTCACAAAAAAAAAACTTGAAACATATTAGAAGTTTAAGACTTGAAACCTAAAACAAAACAAAACAAAACAAAAACTGAAACTCAAGAAACTCAAGAAAAACCTAAGAACGTATGAAACTCAAGAAAACCTAAGAACAAAACTCCTTGACACGGGTCTTCATAGTGACTTTTTGGATACGATACCTAAAGCTCAAGCAACAAAATAAAAAATTAACAAGTGGGATTATGTGAAATTAAAAAGCTTCTTCACAGCAAAAGAAACCACTAACAAAGTGAAAAGAAAGCCTATGAAATGGGAGATATTTGCAAATCATATACCTGATGAGGGGTTACATCCAAAACATATTTTAAAAACCATACAACTTAATAGCCAAAAAACAAATAACCCAATTAAAAAATGGGCGAAAGATCTGAACAGTCATCTCTCCAAAGAAGACATATGAAAGGCAAACAGGTACCTGAAAAGATGCTCAACATCACTGGTCATCAGGGAAATGCAAATTAAACCCACAATGAGATATCACATAATGCTGGTTAGAATGGCCATTATATAATAGACAACGTATAACAAATGCTGGTGTGGACATGGGAAAAAGGTACCCATTGTGCACTGCTGGTGGCATTTTAAATCTGTGTAGCAAGTATGGGAAACAGTATGGAGGGTCCTCAAATAATTAAAAATAGAACCACCATATGATTCAGCAATTCCACCCTAGGAATATATCTAAAGGTAAAGAAAATACTGACTTAGAAAGATATCTGCATCCTTATGTTCAGAGCAGCATTATTTACAATAGCAGTAGGGTGTGGTGAGGGAAATGCATGCAGGGTGCAGAGAAAGAGTGGAGATGGGAGAAAGCAACTCTATGAAGAGATGGCAAACACCAAAGGAAAAGGTGCCCCTAGTCAAGTGAAATGGAGAGGGAGCTGAGGTGTGAATGTGGACCTGCAAGAGCAGCCTAAAACGAGTTCTCCAGGTTCTCACACCAAAGGATTATCTGGGACAATATTTAGCTACTTTGATGCTAAGCTATGAATATAATTGTTGCACTTAAGATGTAGCACTGACTGCCATAAAATACACAAAAAACATTTTGTTATATAATAAATATTGAATATCCAAGTAAATTCAGCCAAGATAGTCAAAGTGACCATTATATATCCCCAAATCATGTCTCTTTTATACAAGTTGATATTTAAAATAGAAAATCTATGCAGTCACTCATCTCCATTCTGTTTCTTATCTTTAGTCAGATGCCATCTTAAATAATTATCAAAACATAATCCATTTGAATGAGTGGAGGCTTTAAACTTGTACAGTACAAAAAAGGATGTATATTTACCAGAAATACATCTCCCCGGGTGACATACTTGTGCCTATTGGTCTTCATTCACATTTCACAACAAAAATAAATAGAAACTACTATTACCAGAGAAAAGCATTCATTCTACAATTTTTGAGGATTCTCTGCTTTCAAAGATGGCTCTAAAAGAGAGCTAATCAGGGCAGCCCAGGTGGCTCAGAGGTTTAGCGCTTGCCTTTGGCCCAGGGTGTGATCCTGGAGACCCAGGATTGAGTCTTGCTTCGAGCTCCTGCATGGAGCCTGCTTCTCCCTGTGCCTCTGTCTCTCTCTCTCTCTCTCTCTCTCTCTCTCGTGAATAAATAAAATATTTTTTAAAAAGAGAGCCAATCAGATATAAATGGTTAATTTTCTATCTGATTAGACATATAAGAATTTTTATCTGATGGGAATGTTTAGCCATAGTCATTTCCATCAATAGATGTGTCCGATCACATATTCTTTGTCACTGGGTTATGCTGCCCTTTTCACAGTCGGGAGCATTTCCACAGATGTTATACCTGCATCAAGAAATAAATGGCCACATTTTTAGCTTCTGATGCTTTGAGTGAAACCTCACAACAATTAGGCATAATTACTATGTGCAATGCCATTGCCATGGTTTTTGTCTGCAGATGAACAGGGAGATCCTAGGCCTCAGATCCCAAGGGATTCAAGACTCTGGTCCCCACACATATGGCTTTGCCTCTACAATCACCAGAGAAAGACTTTCACTTTCAATCCATAGCACAGATGAGTACATTTTAGGGAGAGTCATTACAACCCCAATCCAAATAGAGTCAAGAAAGAGAAATATATTTATGTGATGACTGTAAAAGCATGAGAAGTACAGAGGCAACTCCAACAAACCCTGTGGCATAATATGGTGTTAGCATTCATTTGTTGGTTTGTTTTAAAGTTATTTTGAGGGCAGCCCAGACACAGAGGGTGTCTCAGCGGTTTAGCGCCACCTTCGGCCCAGGGCGTGATCCTAGAGACCCGGGATGGAGTCCCAGGCTCTCTGCATGGAGCCTGCTTCTCCCTCTGCCTGTGTCTCTGTCTCTGTCTCTCTGTCTCTCTCATGAATAAATAAATAAAATCTTCAAAAAAATAAAGTTCTTTTGAAATAATTAGAGATACATAAGAAGGTGGGAAAAAAGTTTAGGGAGAGTCCATGTTACCTACACCAATTTCCCCGATCCTACCATCTTGTATAATTTGAGCACAAAATCAAAACCAGAAAATTGGCCCTGGTACAATCCACAGATCTCATTCAGATTTCACCAGCTTTACATACAATCTTGTGTGTGTGTGTGTGTGTGTGTGTGTGTGTGTGTAATTCTGAGTAATCTTATCACATGCGTAGATCTGTGTAACCACCACCACAATCCAAATACAGAACTCCCTAATGATCCCTTTCCAACTACACCAAAACCCCCTCCCCATTCATAACCCCTGACAACTGCTAATGTGTTCTCCAATTTTTAAGTTCTGTTATTTTTAGGAACATTATACAATATTTTAGTCTAGTAATTCTACAAATTGCTGAGTAGGATATTGAAGTTCCCAGCTAGAATTGTGGACCTGTCTATGTTCCCTGCCTGCTCTATTAGTTTGACTCTGTATTTCGTGTTTTTTGTTGCATGCACATTTCGTATTTCTATATATTGGTAGACTGATCTTTTGTTATGTAATGTTGCTCTTTATTCTTACATCTAATTTTTCTTACATAAGTATCATCAAACCTGTTTTTTAAAAACCAATGCTTGCATGATGTATTTTCTTTTCCATCATTTTACTTCCAACCTATCTATGATGCTATGTTTGAAGTGAATTTCTGGTAGAAATCATATACCATATTTGGGTTATTTTTTTAATCTACTCTGACAAGTCTTGTCTTTTAATTGCTATGTTTAGACCTTTCATATTTCAAGTAAATGTTGATAGATTAGAGCTAAAGTCTGACAATTTATTTCTTGTTTTCATTTTGTTCTGTCTTTTTATTCCTGTCTCCCTCTTCTTGCCTTCTTATGGCTTACTTGAATATCTTTTGGAAGTCTACCTTGATTTATCTATCATGTTTTGATTCTCCCAGTATAGTGATTTAGTGTTTGTTTAGTGTTTATATACTAATTTATAAATATTTATATTTATAATTTATGTATATATATATGTATATATATACATAAAACTATCAGAATCCACTGGCACCAATATTTTACCACTTTGAGCAAAGTGGAAGCACCCTATATCTATTTTGGTCCTTTTGCTATTCTATTTTTTAAACAGAAGTAGCTTAAGAATTTCCTCTACATTCATTGAGATTATGCTATAATTTTGCTTCAAGCTCTAAATGCAATTTTTAAAACCTCACTATATTTACCACACTAAGTTACTCATTCCATATTTCTATCCCCCTTCATGATGCATCAGTTTTCTCCAGTTATCATTTCCTTTTTATTTAGAGAACTTTCAGGTATTGTTTATAGGTAGGCCTCCTAGGACGAAATCTTTTTTTTTTTTTTTTTTTTTTAGTCTTAGAATACTTTTATTTCCTCTTCATTCCTGAAGGATATTTTTGCTAGATATAGAATTCACAGGTGACATTTCTTTTCTTTCAGCACTTGAAAAATGTGCCACATCCTTATCTTTTCTAGGTTTCAAATGAGAAATTTGTTGTTATTCAGATTGTTGTGTTCCTATAGGCAGTTTCATGTGTCTCTGGATGCTTCTAAGAACTTTTTTTTTTTTTTTTTCTTTTCAGAAGTTTGAGCATATTGTTTTTGGTATGGATTTTGTTAGGTTCATTCTATTCATGATTCACTAAGCCTTGTGAGTCTGAAGATTTATGCCTTTTGCAAATTTGGGAACATTTCTGACTATTATATTTTTGAATTGTTTTTGGCCACACATTTTCTGATTTCCTCGGGCTCTGGAGATGCAAAAGTTGGATCTTTTATGATTACCCTACATGGTGCTGTTCCTTTTTTTTCCCCCAGTCTAGTTTTTTGGCTGTTATCAGGTTGGATAATATCTACTCATCTGTCTTAGTCTTCACCCTTTCCTTTCTCTGCTGTCACCAGTGTCCCTTCTAGTGAGGGTTCTGTTTTGTTCTTTTAAATTCTTATTATATTTGTCAGTTATATAATCTTCCTTTATAGATGAGATTTTCCTATTTTTTCATTTGTTTCAAATCTGATTGTAATTACTCACTGAAATATTTTATGACTGATGCTTTAAAATCATTGTCAGATAATTCCAATATCTGATTCTTGTACTGGCACCTGTTAACTATTTCTTTTTTCATTCAAGCTGTGATTTTCCAGGTTCTGATATGATAAATGATTTTCAATCATTTGAACATTCTGGATATTATGCTGTGAAACTGGATTCCATCCTTTCAACTTGTTTAAGTTTAACATGTATATCTGGGTGGAGTGGATCCTCTTCAGCTCCCCTGTACCTTGCTGGTACAGGGAGGGTTGAAGGCTTTGCTTCCTACAGGGTCCCACAGAAATCTGAGAGGGATGGAGTAAGTGAAACACTGACTAGTCCTACCTCTTATAATCTCACTCATTCTAAATGTCCGAAGGTGACAAACCAAAGTACCAGTTAGTCCCATTTTATACCAGCTCATTCAGTCATATTGCTACTATGTAGTAATGGATTCTTAGCTCCCCTCTGAGGCCTTGGAGGGCAGGAAGCAAAGCGCTAATTAACCATCCTCATATTGCCTCTCTTAATTCTACTGTTGCTGAATGAGGGTACAGGTTTAGTTCTCTGTTAGATCTTACTTTCACTACCACACTGGGGTAAGCTGAGGGAAGATCAAATCTCTGCTGAACCCCATCAACACCATCCGGAAGAAAACTAGGAGCACTAGTTTGCAAGGGATGGAAGGTCCACTCAATGAGCAGCCCATTGACACCACCTGGTGGAGAAGCTGAGTAATATTGCCTTCTGCTGTGTCGGGGGTAGGTGGACATGTAGCTCCCAACTTAGCCCTTAGTGTAACCATGAGCGTGACAGGGAAAGACACTTTTTCCATTGGTGTTTGGCTGGATGAGGGCAAGTATTGTTCTCCATTTTGTTACGCCGCCCTTTTCCTGGTCATCTGCCTGGGGTAGAGGCTTTGGTTGGAGTTTTTTGTCTATTGGTGCCTCTAGAACTATGTCTGGTACAGGAAAGAGATATCAAAGAAAGGCAGGAACTCACCACATGTTCTTCCTCAGTCCTGAGTTCCAAGACAGTCTGCCCTGTTTTTCCACTTTTAAAGTCTTCTCCAGATTTGTTATGTCACATCCATCCAGGGTGTTTTAGTTATAAGAGCTAGAAACTAAGGGGAAAAGGGCTACTCCATCTTGGCTAGAATTGGAAACCTAGTCCTCATTTGTAAATTCGTTCAATCTGGGTAGGTATACTACACAGTTTCAAATGAGAAGTTTGTGGTTATTCAGATTGTTGTGTTCCTGTAGGAAGAAATGTTAAAGACTATAGAATTAAGTCCTCTCATTACATAAATATAAACCAGAAACTTAATGCAAAATTGTAATGGTAGTATAAGTCAATGAAAGTGCTGTTGAAAGGCTGGATAAACATACAGAGTTAAGGACTAAGGCTAGAGGACTGAGATTATCTTTAAGTAGGAGAAGGAGGAGGAAAAGGAAAAAATGAATGTTTTCTTTTTGACATTTATCCTATGTTCCATCTAAAGGAACCTTCTATTTCTCACATATGACAAGAGGAAGAGTAGGAAATAAGGTGTTGGAACGGGATGGTGTAAGATCAAAGAGGATCTTTTAATACCCACGCTATACCTATGCTAGATGGATTAGGGACTTACGAATGGTCCCTTAGCCTTTCTGGGTGACAACTTCCTAATCTTCTAAGTAAATCCTCATCTGACCAACACATAGGTTTCTGTTTTGTTCTTTGTTTGCTTGTTTTGTTGGTTCATTTTAAAAGTGACAATGTATGGATAGAATCAGGATAAACTATAAAGTTGTGTACAATAAAAAACATAAACCTGGCTATTTCACTGAATGATAACAAATGATATATATGTTAAAATGGCATAGCATGACATGTATGGTGACACTGGGACAAGTGGACTTAATGAATATCAAACCTTTACCTATTTCAGGTAATTCAAAGTTGAAACTCTTTGACCTTAGATCATTATTTCAAACACACACCCTCAAGTATAACTATGCATACATGCACACACAAGTGTACACACATGCACACACACATACTCATACTGTGTTGCTTTTTTGACTGAAAAGCAACACATAACAGAAAGCATGCTTATGCAAGGACAATAGCACTGAAAAATGGCCTCTGAAAAACTCCACAATAATCTATCCAAGTATGATGCTATTTTTAGGTTTCAAGGGAAAATGAATTGTTCAGATGAAAGCATGACTTCTCTACACTGTCCAAGTACTATATTACTTATGGTCAAATAATTTTTAAGGCACCAACTGAGTAGTTTATTTCTATTACTTGGCAGATGGGAAGTGAGAACTGAATATTTTTATTGCGACTCTTTCTGAAAAGTAATTTGTTAGAGGTAATGTATTTTCCACTCACCAACAGCACACTGAGCTTCTTGTATGTGCAGAGCTAAAGTCACTGAGGCTTGTAAGGTAGGGGGGAGGCTGAGGGATGCAGTAACCCTTACAGGCTTTTCATGGGTCATTTGCTGTTCTACATGAGGCAGTTCAGAAGCAAAAGGTAAATGTAGAGGGATGTGAAGTGATCTGCAAGCCACAGAGAACCTGACAGACATTATTTATACTATTAATCATTACTACACACCAAAGGAAGTACCAGGAAGCCGTAAACTAGGAATGCAACCCAGCATCTCCTCCAGGATCCTTAAAACCACTTGCAAGACTTGATACATCTGTGGAATTAGAGTCACAGATAGAGTTGAGACATCTATGGTATTCCAGGCAAAGGATGCCCCCTTCCTGTAGGATAAAGAATTCGTGCAGAGGAAGCATTCCATGGTCCTAGAAAAGATTTAAACAGCCAAAGCTGCCCTCAAAGGGAGGATGTATCAGGAAGAAGCACAGGGCCAATCATTTCATATCCCAGAGGTCTAACAACTTCTAGGTTGGAACATTCATCTTTGTCCTCTCCCAGTGGGACCAAGGGATAATCCATTTCATTTGAAAAAGATCCTAGCAGGATAAGAAAGCACACTTTTGTCTCACTCCCCAATGCACACCATTTGTGGATTTTAGATGCTTTTGGTGTATAAATAATGACACATTATTTACTGAAATTTACTGAAATCACATCACTCTCTGGCTTCATATTAGATCAGAGCAGAGGCAGGGTTGGTACGGAAGTATGATACTAGAGTCCAAAGAGTGAACTGCTAAGTGGGACAGCTTCCTAAGATTTCTAGAGGCTGTGAGTGCTTGCATCAGGGTTCTTCTGTCTCTAGGAAGATCTTGGGCATGACAAACTCCAGGACATTTCACCTGCTTTCTTTTGTCATTAACTGCTCTAATGTAGTGGCCATATGGAGCAGAGAGTCTCCCAAGGGGGCCTGTTCAAGATGGTAAATTCTGGAAGCATGGCATAGCTATCTATACTTGTAATGTGTGAACTCCTCTGAGACTGGCTATTGTAAATTTCCTCATTCCTCTACCAAGGCATGACTTCCTCACATTTATTTTAAATTCTTAAATTCAAAATATATTGTCTTTGGTATAAAAAATATATTGTCTTATCTTAATTCTTTGTACTGTGGTGTAAGGCCATGATTCTCAACATGGTTCAAATCCTGGCTGTGGATTTGTTAGATGGGTAGCATCCCAAACTTCCATTTCCTTATTTGTTTATTGGAGGTCATAAGTGTATCTTGATTTACTATGAGTGTTAAATCACATAACCCATCCAAAGCACCTGGCACAATGTCTACCATGGAGCAAGTGTTCAAGAAATGTTGACTATTATCAATTACTTCTTTAATTATTGATAGTCAACACCATAGCCTTCTTCTCTCCAGAGAAGTTGGTGGTCCATAATGTTCTTATGACCCACAGGCTCTTTTAAGACTCTTCCTAGAGAGTGCTTTCTCTCTCTCTCTCAATCATTCAGTATTCCTATTCTGATATGAAAATTTCCCCCTTTGACATTTTCCCTTGTCTTCTTAAACCTTGGTCCAAGAGTTCCTTTCAGTTTTTACACTGTGTTTACTGTCCTTTCTACAGCTACCTATTTCTGGGTCGATAAAAAAGTTCTGACCTGGCCCAGTGTTTCCCATCCTTCACCCTGATCCTCTCTCTCTCCTTTGGACTAAGTACCTTTTCTGTGGCTCCCCTTGCCTCAAATCCAGATGCCATTCTCCTTAGAGTGTCTTGGTGCCCTACAATGTCTTATAGGTATGAATGCCCTGATCCAAAGTAGCACTGGATTCTGAGAGGCCTCGCCTAGCTTCTGCTTCATCTCTTCACTCTGTGCTGGAAGAAATGAAGGCACAGAGCAAAGGGCAGACCTGTCCATCGTTATACAACTGATAACTGGTGAGAGGCTAATCAGGGAATACAGGGAGGGAAGGAAGATACAAGGCACTGGAGCAAGTTTACCTTTAGTATCAAATTAATATGTTATTAGAGTTTTCATATTACATTTAGAAACAAGGTGAAGTTTAGACTCTTCTAAGCCATATACTATGCAGCCCAACACTCCCTTCATCAGAGTCCCTAGATGAGAAGGGCATTAGTTTGAAATACTTTAAATCTAAATTGAGTCATTTAAGTAGACTTCTGCATGCTTACATAAAACCCATTTTAAAATCTCCAACCTAATACAGCCTCACTCTAAAATGCCTAATCTTTCTGCAAAGATTTTATTTGGGGCAGAAAAATTAAATTTATGTTGATTTTCCACACACATATTTGTGATAACCTACAAAAACTTCTAGGCTGACCGGGCCAATTTATTACAAAATACAGAAAGAGCAAAGTAAGTTAATTATACAAATAAAAACATATGATACCCCAACAATTGTCATTTGCCAACATAATCCTAGAACAAGGTTGGATTGGAGTCTTTACTAATGATAATAGATACAGGTAAAACTTTCCTGTATGTTTTGGTGCCAACTAAGGATAATTTGAGCTGATTCCAAGCACCCTGATGAGAGAATTTATCTATCTTTTCAGCCTCATTAGATAATATTTAGCACATGCTTCACACATAGCCAGTGCTCAGTAAATATGGGCAACACTTGTATGAAGAAATATTCAGGAAGTCTCAATCTAACCAAAAGATTAGATTTTCCCTAATGTTTTAAAAAATAATCAAGAGACCAATTTCAGTCATTAGTACAGCATGTCTGGCCACAGCAGAGGAGCCCAGGTACTCCTGGTCCATGGCATACAAGTTCCCCACAGAGAAATACACCTGGAAACCACACAGGAAGTGCTCAGGTGGAATGGTTTGGCTGAGAGAGGAGACTGTACTGAGATGGGAAGCAGAGTGGTTGGGGACAGCAGGAAGAAGACAGGCAGAGACATGCAGGAGGTGAATGACAGATCTCTCGTTGGAGATGGGCAAGGAAAGGGGGAGGTAGCCCCTGAGAAGGACCCTCAGCAGAAGGTGCAGGTCAGGGTAAGGAGAATAGACTTGGTTTGGGGCATCTTGCCCCATACTGTGAATCCTGTCCAAGAGGCTCAGGCAGAGCAAGTGCAGAGGATGTTACCAAAAGGCAGTAAGAAGCTAGAAGACCAGAGGGCAGAGGGCCCAAGACAAGCCCTGTGCATGCTGTGGAGCACAGGGCTCCAGTCAATACATTAGTTCTTTTTGTATTCAGTGGCTGTGTATACCACATCACCAGCTCCAGCTTTTCTGGTAAATGTTGACATGAGGAAAGTGAAGTTATGAAATTTAAAGGAATGATAATATTGATACTGAGAAAATTATGAATAACTCTATTTTGAGAAACATGATGAAATCAATACATGTACATTCAAGACCCCCCGTAACTTTTAAAAACTTATTTCCTACTTGCTTTTCCTATGTGTTCTTCCTTTCCCACCTTCAAGCTCTTGTTTTTTTCCTCTAAAGACCATTAATTACTAAGATCTCTTATCAGGAAGCTATTATCATTATTTTATTGCTAAATGATGAGGCCAAGGTCACATAATGAAGGAAGAAGTAGAATGGTATATGGAGAAAAGATGACAGAAACTTCCCCAACATCATGTTTAACAAGAAAAATAAGGATTTAAATTTCCAAAAATGTCCCCAGAGCAAAATGCAAATAACCAATCATTTTCCTTTCAGGTCCTTGGTATATCTTACAATTTTTCCATGATAAAATAAATTAGAAAAAAATCTATCACTGAGTGGCTCAAAATAAAAAGTATATGTTACACTATACAAATAACTCACAAATTCAGAGCAACATCCAAATTCATCTTTCATATATATCTAAGCAAAAGTGACATATCCAGAGGCTTTAGAGGCAATCTATATGTTGTGGGAAGGCAAGAAAACTTTGGATTAATGTTGAGTCAAGGACACATTCTTCCTAGTTCAGAGACTGATCTGATACTGTAGAAAAAGAATCTCTCAGTGAGGATTGCACCTTTTCTTTGCTGTTATTGGAGTGTCTTAAAAATTCATAAAGAGACCAACAGAATTTGTAATAGAGCCCTGTGCTTTATGCTGGGGGTGCTTTATGAATGAGTCGTATTAAAGAATTATAAAGTAGTTATTTGATTAATTTGGGTAGGGTTTTCTGTTAGAAGCTCAGAATAGCTTTATTGTGTTTCATCAATTTTATGGTTGACATGTTTTCAATTTACTTTTTACTATTAAAAAATTGAAATGAGTTTTTGGAAGGAGATGCTCAGTTCTTCCCTCCCCCTCCCTAATGCCACAGGTGGTAAGATCCTGAAATTGTACACCAGAAATTCTGTTTTCTTTCCGTCACTATCTAGATGACTTTGATCTCATCCCAGCTAAGATAAAATGCTATTTTTCAAAAAATAGCACTCCAAATGCTATTTTGTTTATATTTTAACAACTATAAACTTGTTAATTCACTTTGCTATATATCAACAAATGGTTTCACTATAAGAAGGAGATAAATACCAGGAAAAAATATTGGAAAAATTACCGTACATCCTGCTTGTAACCATTTTTTCCCTTTTTGTAGTTCTATTTTCCCTCCCTCCTTCTCTTTGGATGCTCAGGACTTTATAAGCTGTCTGATATCATTCAACTTTTTCTTGGCACAACTCTCCATTTTACATACATGAAGTTTTCACAACGGGAAAAATCCCTGGGCCTCTACAGCATGATCAGAATGGAGATCATGATGTTTATGAAGAGAGAAGAAAAATAAGTGGAGGAAAAGGAATAATGATAGAATGAGGTTAATGAAGAGGAAAAAATACTCAAAGAAAATACAGGGAGAAAGAAAAAGTATGTTCTCTTAGGATAAAATAAGCAATTATTTCATGGTATCTTAAATTCTATTCCATAAAAAAAAGTTGTAAGTGGTTGCCATATTTACATGCCTAAAAATACACAAAATGGTAGAATCTGCATCTTAAGCAAAAATCAGAGTTTGCATAATTGAGCAGCAAATTGACCTCCTATGGTGTTTCCTTGGGGCAGGTCTCCCAAAAGCCTAATTCCAACTCATTTTGAAAAATCTAAGCTGGGCACAGAATTAAGGCATTTATTTTCAAGTAACTTCTAAAACACAACATCCATAATATTGTCAGAAAAAATTAAATTGTAACCGTTTTTCTGTTTATTTGTTTTGTTTTGTTTTTTTGTAGGGTGGGTGCAGGCAAATTGGTGACAAGGTTCTTTTAAACCATTACAAGAGTGAGTAACCAGATTCAGGCTTTGGTCTATTTATTCTCTTCACATTCTCTTAGATAAGTGAATTCTTATAACTACCTTATCTCTATTACTGATGATTTTACCTCTTCACATGAAATTCTGATTTGTCCTCTAAGACACTTGCAGTAGCAATATGTAACAGTGCCCTCAAACACTAATCTGAGCTGAATGGTGCCCACAGCCATCACCAGTCTTATACACCATTGGAGAGGGAATTACTATTCCATTCTTAAGGAAAACAGTGTCTGATGCAGGATGCCCATGCAAGCAACGCTTATGAATATCACAGGAAGCATCACACCAAGACCCTGGGTCACAAGCAGAATAGATACAGTTGATTATTTTTTAAAGGATCCCCAGAACATAGGGAATACATCTAGAAATGCACCATAGTGTTAAAAACTCTGTCCAAAGCATAGTTCTCTGGATATAAAATAGAATGTGACAAGTTAATTAATGACCCATTACAGGGAAAACTCCACATTAAAGCAGATTTCTTTTTCTATTTTTATCTGACACCTTACAGTAGTTTTATGTAAGCCCTCTCTTAAAGACACATATTCATAACACTGTTAACCTATCAAATATGCTATCTGGCAGTAAAAGCCCAAGCAAGTTCCAGGACTGGGTGCATTCATACATTAATTCATTTGCTTGTTCATTCAGTTTAGTTTTCTATTTGGTAGTATTTCCTGAGACTCTATTTTAGACCCTGTGGGGAGAGCAGAGAAGACAAGAATGAGATTCTGCCCTTATGGCACTCAAATTCTGAACTAATGAACTAATAACAACTTACACATATAACACCGTGATGGGGACTGGTTAAGTGTTGTAAAGAAAACCAGATCCTTGGGAAGGGACAAAAAATGATGCATGGTAAGTAAGGTCTCCCTGGGGGGTTAACTATGATGAGCAGAGATCAGATGAAACGTGCTCAAGTGAGGACCTAAAATAGTAAAACATGAACCAGGACATAACTGCAAAATCATGGGCATTAAGGATTTCACCAGAAGACCACCAGCTTTGAGAAAGGCAAGTACAGGACTAACACGACACTCCTGTACAAAAGAAAAAGGTGGCTCACTTTTAGACCATGCATTATTGTCTCCTTGAGGTCAAGAGTATAATATATTAAATGGAACCAACCTGCCATAGAGGGTTTTAACCATGTGCAATCCATGCCTCTGCCTTCCTTCGCACTGGGATAGGTAGGATCAAACTTATCAAGCTAGGAAGACTCCCTGTGAAATATTTACTTGTGGTTTCAGAAATCTCAGGAGTCCTTGGGTCTCTTAATGAAGCACTGAATATTAAATTACACTTGAGAGCCCTGGGTCCAGTTGAGATTATGAAGTTGATTTCTCATGGCACCATAACTTTTTCCCAATTTTCTCAACAACATAACAATGTTTAAGACTCTTTGTAGCATATAAAACCAAAGCTTTGGTTTTGATTCAGTGCTCTGCCCTCCTAAAGAGTGGAACATTGGTTCAAAAGAAGAAGCTGTACCATATTCTCTCCATGTCGCCTCTATCCTTGGACCCCTTCCAAGACGATGTAACTCAATCAGGAGGCAGCTGAAAAACAGAAAACTCTGAACACCCTTATGCGTGTGTGTTAAGAGGGGTCAGTGTAAGCAGAAATAGTATGGAAAGCATCTTTAAGAAAAGAATCAGGACAATTAATTATACCGCTTACAGAGTCACTGTTAGACCTTAAAGCTTTGCTTATGTAAACACAGAGCACATCTTTCAAAACACCTGAGTTGGTAAACAATAAATTCCTTAGCACCTGCTCCCAAGTATTCTGTTTAGACAAACACCGTCAGTTCTTTTTGGGATTAGTATTTGATTGAGTTATACAGAATCCAATTTCTAAGGATAACTTTAGGTTTTACTCTTCTCTCATTTCTGACTCTGGTTCTAGCAAACCTGTGGTGGTAGGAGGCTGGCTCATAGCCATGGACTGTCTATCTGATGAGATCCGAGTGAGCAAGCTCCCTGCAGAGCTCACCTGTCTATAACTGGCAGAGGTGACTTTGCAACCACGCAGAAGCTGCAGTAACTAAAACTATTATTTGGATGCATCAAAGTGGTTCAAGGCACTGCATATGTGTGTGCACACTAATTCTCACACATGCTCGCACACACACCGGTCCTTCTGTTAGATGTTGTGTTACATCCATTACCATAAATGATTCTTTAAGCTCAATCTTTTAAAATAAGATAAAAGAAAAAAATAAAGTAAGATAAAAGAATTAATTCTTACTATCCTAGTTTTTATTCAATGTCTTAGGCACACTCCCAAATCCTTCATGTTTGAACATCTCCAACAAACTTAAAATAAATAAAACTTGCTAATACTATCATTTGCATTTCACATTCATGCCCTACTAATATATATAGACATGACTGGTATTAATCAAATAACAAATAAATTCAAGATGGAATAAATGATGATGGTTTCCATATTATATCAAATATTATATTTAAGTATTTTTCTCTTAATGGATTTTTAAATTATCCTTCTCTTAGATGCATTTTTAAATTCACCTAGTGATTTTGGTTCATGTTATTTTCCAAAATATATCTTTAACTGAAGAACTCGCTCATATCCATGAATTTTAGGCTTGCCTCTTGGGTGTACTTGGTATTCCAGGTGCAGGCCCTATGCAAGGAAGGACTTTTTCCTAACTGGATCAGCTACACACAGAATTATATTCATTTGGTTTTATCACAGTTGCTTATCTGACCTCTAGATTAGTTTTTTCTTCAGCTGCACCTAAAATAATCTGAAAGTGAACTCCTTTCCTTCAAAGGGCTAGGTAGGAAACAGCTGTGATTTCAGGGACAGAAGAAAGGCCATCCCACCTCAAATATCCTTCCCATCTAGTTGGAAGATGCCCCAATTCCCCAGGTAGAAATCCATCTTTTAACTTATTTCCAACATGGACTATTCAAATAAAAATATCTATAGAGAAGATAACACAAATATTGCTCAGTTATTTACAACTGAAAATTTTTAAGTCTTCTCATTCACTGACATGATAGTGATAGTGAGGTTATCAAAGCCTTTCTTAGCAGTGTATTTTTGAGAACAGAGAAAAAATACCCCCAAAACATGAAGCCAAATGCTCTGGCCTCCTCTTGACCATTCCTCAGCTTAGAGAGGATTTCTCCCCCAAATTTTAGAAATACCACTTATGCACTTAACTGAATTCTAAGACCCAAACTGGAAGTCAAAACACCAACCCAATTTTGTGGAACCCAGAAGGAGAAGGAAAAGTTAAAACAGGATTCTTGGGATGTCTGGGTGGCTCAGTTAAGTGTCTGCCTTCAGCTCAGGTCATGATCTCAGGGCCCTAGGATGGAGACCCACATTGGGATCCCTGCTCAGCATGGAACCTGCTTCCCCCTCTCTCTTTGCCCCTCCTCCTGCTTGTGCTCCCTCTCTCGCGCGCACGCTCTCTCTCTCTCTCTCTCTGTCAAATAAATAGTACATTAATAGGAGTATCACATTTTTCTGAGCTATTTATTTGCTCTAATTTTTTCCTTTGAAGTTGACTCATGAATCTACTTTAATAATTAATAGTTTGTGTTCCTTTTTTGTCAGTATTTGAGGGTTATAATGAGGCTCTCAGAAGAATTTATAAATTAGAGGGGAAAATCCCCCAAATTTCACCCAGATATTAGCACATAGGAGGATGACTAAGACATCAAAAAAGTATCTATCAAGGATGCCTGGGTGGCTCAGCAGTTAAGTGCGTCTGCCCTCAGCTCGGGGTATAATCCCGGAGTCCCGGGATCGAGTCCTGGGATCAAGTCCCACGTCAGGCTCCCTGCATGGAGCCTGCTTCTCCCTCTGCCTGTCTTTGCCTCTCTCTCTTTCTGTGTCTCTCATGAATAAATAAATAAAATCTTTTTTAAAAAAGTATCTATTAGCCTAAACTATCATCATTACATGAATAGGTCGAGAATTTATTTTTCAGTTAAGCTGTGGAAAGTAACTATGCAAAAATGGGCTGTGTGAACATCTTAGCAATTAAATTAGCCACCGCTATTAACATATGTCAAGAAAAAACAAAACAAAGCAAAACAAAAACAAAATCAGAGATGTGGCACCAAAGAAGGGATCCCAAAATAAAAGTGAGAGCAAAGTTACACATGAGTGGCAAAGCTACCTCTAGAAGGACACTGACTCTCAAACTCTCTTAAGATATTTTCATAAGAGCCAAGCAATTTCTCTGGGTTTCTATCTTCACCCACCAAACTAACACTCACTTTATTATCTGGCTTCTCAGGGGACTGATTACAGGGAGAGAATGAGCTGGCCATGAGAACTTCTATATTTAGTCTGCTGACAATTTCTTAATTTAAATTAATTGGTTCACAATCTGGTACCTGTTTCAGACTCCTGGATTTTTTTTTAATCTAGTGTTAAGCTCTGAGGGTGTCGATAAGTAGAAAGATCTTGGCAACATCCTGCTTAGGCCCAGTTTCCTTCCCTGCTTCTCCAGACCCTTATTTTATTTAAGACGGAGAGACAGACAGACACAGAGACAGAATTGGAGAGAAAGAGAATGTGAATGTGTTTAAGGGAAATATGGATGAACCATATGCACTCTGAGCTCACTATGGCCTTCAAATCACCCACTTGGGTGGACTCTAAAGGAGCACAAGGGTGTATACTCTGGGGAAGCTATTTTTCAGAGCCCTGGTTGCTAGACACATGGTGGCAGTTCTGAGGCAGTGGACATGGGTGTTGCTCTCTGTCCCAGGTGGAACTGTGCCTCACTGAGGCCAGGTTCAGGCCAATAACCAGAAGAGTCTAGTGTCTGTAAAATCTCCTCAAGCAGAAACACATGAAATGCTAGTGAGTTCCTATGAAAAGCGATGAAAGCCTCAACTTCACAAGCAGTGTGAGGTAGCTCCAATTGGACCCTATCCTGAGCAGGGTCTCCCTGGGAGATTGTGAGGGTCTGTAGGGACCTGCGTGGAGACTTGCAGCATCAATCCCCACAAGGCCAGCACCTTTGTATCCTCGGCAATGAAACCAACACCATGATCTAACCTTATGGGATGTGAGGTGTATAGATGACTGCTCTTATTATATGTTTCAAATAACAAAAATAAAAACATAATGCATTTTACATGGGAAAGTTCTTCTACCTTCTAGTAATTGCTTCTAAGCCTCTCATTCATTGATGAGTGGTTACACTGTCCATTGAAATCTTGTTTTCTGACCTCATTAGGATAAATGCTCCCTGACATCACATTTCTAAAATACCCCTTCTGAACTTGCCGAATAAAACAGTGAGAATCACATTCACCTGCTCTTGAGAATCCGCACATACATATTAGAATTTCACTCTGATCTGGTTAAGCACACTCCCATATGATGTAGTGTCTTCTGTATACTCATCCTGTTGGCCCCCATATCACTCCACCTTATCCTTTTAAATCCAGGTTCCAGCTATTTATTTCGTTTGAGTTTTTGATGTACTTATTTAAGTTTATTTTGGAAAGACATAATTGAGTTTTTTTTGATGTTCACAAAATCTTAAACTAAATCTTCTCAAATAGTGTAAGTGGATCTAGGACCACCCAGCACAACAAACAGGTCCCTTCACAAAAGCTGAGAGCCAATCTCACTGCTTTCTGAATGCTTCCCAAGATGAGGGAAGCAGCCTGTCCCAGTGCCCAGGGTAGGGAGCTCTTCCCTACCTCAGACTAACATTTGCTTTTCTTTTTTCTTTTTTCTTTTTTTTTTTTTTTAACATTTGCTCTTGTAGCTGGCACCCACTGGGCCTGGTTTTTCATTCCAGCATCCCACAGTACAAATAACATTTTTCCATTCACTAAGATTCCCTACAAGCACATGTGGAGAAAACTAGCCCTGACTCAACTAGCCATTTTTATTATATATATTAACTTTCTTGTCTTTTTACCTCTATTCCTTTCATAACATGATATGATGGTCAATTTTGTGTCAACTTGGCTAGTCTATGATACTCAGATATTTGGTCAAACACCTATCTATAGGTGGCCATGAAAGTACTTTTTTGATGTGATTAACAGTTGAATCAGTAGACTTTGGGTAAAGCATATTATCCTCCAAATTTGGTGGGCTTCATCTGACAGTTGAAAGCCTTATGAGCAAAGACTGATATCCTCCAAAGAGGAAGGAAATCTGCCTCCAGACTACCTTTGGACTCAAGCTGCAACATCAACTCTTCCCTGCATCTCTAGCCTGCTGGCCCATCCTTCTGATTTCAGATTTGCGGAGTCCAAAATCACATGAACCAATTGCTTAAACTAAATCTCTATATAGCTATACATCCTATTGGTTTTACTTCTGTGGAAAAAGCCCCAAGACATGGTCTACAGGCATTTTATCATTCCTGATATCTTCTTAACATATCCATGGAACTGAATCCTGCCCTGAGAAGAACTCATAAGCCTGGGGATACCCTTATGCATACCCCAGAGTCTAGGCTATGATTGCCTAACAGCATTATACCAACTTTGTCATGTGATTGACCCTGCTTGATGTAATCATCCAAATCTATTTTAAACAAAAAGTCGTACATAGGTCAATTTAACCTCACTATTTAACATGTTTTCTGGCATAAAGGATGCTTCCTTTTCAGACTAAAATGTCATGAATTTGTTCTTTTCCTAATTTACAGTGTGGTAGTTAAAAGCAAAATCTTGGTGGCCAGATTGTGTGGAGAAAAAACCATTTACTAGCCAGCTGACCTTTTAAGATGCTCACACACATTCCCTATATAATTGGACATGGTAAATATTCAAGAAGTGGTCATGATTATTATCATTGTCAACACCATCATTACAGGATTCACTTCTTTAGTGCCTGGAGGTGAGATGCTACGAGTACAACATGCTGATCTCTTTATGGAGCTTCATGGAGAAGTCTTCCTCAAGCCAGGTTCAGGAGCATCACACTTTGCATGAATAACTGACCTGCCTTTTTTGTGCTGTTTGCTGAAAATAGAACCAAATGTGTGCTCTTCCTCTTTCAATTGTAGCAGCCAGGAATGTATGCTTTTTTAAAAGTTGACCTTCCCCATTGTTTATTATTTTTCTTATGCTTGCTTTTCTTCAATCCTGATTTCAAATCTCCTAATTTTAAGAATCTTATTGCTCATTATGTATTTTTGTAAAGTGCTGAGATAACATTAGTGATGAAGGAATATATGCATGAATGATTATTGTATACAATGGTGGAAGATGAAACTTTTGATCCAAGTCCATAAAAGCACAATTTGTAAGAGAAAAGTGAATTTGGGTTTGTTTTCTATATTTCTAAAGATACTTGATTATGTATAAACCCACATATGAGTTTAAAATATGCAATTTTTAAAAAATGATAGGCAGTGTTAGGAAAAAAAAAGTGAAATTATCTCAAGAGATAACTCAAGATTAAAAATAATTATGTTCAAGAATATTTACAGTAAGTTTATGAGATAACTTATCCAAAATAAATTGTATGTATGTATGTATGTATTTATTTATTTATTTATTATAGAGAGAGCAGGGAGAGGAACAGAGGGAAAGAGAGAGAATCTCAAGCTGACTCCCTACTGAGTGCAGAGCCCAACAGGGCTTGATCCCACAACCCTGAGATCAGAACCTGAGTTGAAATCAAGAGTTGGATGTTTAACCAACTGAGCCATCAAGGTGCCCCAAAAATAAATTACTAAAAGAAGGTAAAGATAGCAGAAATAGACTTCTAACTTGTCAAGGTCACTGATAAGAAAGGCTCACAAATGTATGACTATTGGCTAGGATAGTGGACTGGATCCACCATTTCTCAGTAAGTATGGTGGTCCTCATGTTCCCAAAATATGAATGACTGCCACAAAAAAGAAAGATCATCATCTATTTTGAAAAAGGACACAATGTAAAAATAGAAGGAGATCTTCAACAATAAAGACAGGATGTCACTGCAGTTTTCAGGGCATTCTCACCTTTATACCGTTGTTGAGATATTCCAGTACTTTCAGCAAAAGTATTTATATTGATAAATAACAAAGTATAAATCCATTGCAAATCTAAAGCTCTAAAGAATTTACAGTTTCTGTTAGAAGGCACAAAGAGGTGTTGACAGCTCCAAAACAATTGGAATGGTCAAATTTTGGCTTTAACAATTAATTTTATAACAGCTGAATAACTCATGAAAATATACCACACATCAAAGGATTTTCATAAAGTTAAGATAATAGGTCAGCAGTGTTGCTTTATATTGCACTGGCAATGCCCCAGGAAAAGTGCTGAAACAGCATGAGCTCCAGCATCATTAGTGTGCTAACACACTGATGCTCCTCGACTGCAGGGCGACTGTACCCGGGACACCACCTAAGAGTTGCTATGAATCACGAACTCGCACAGTCTACTATGCAAAGAATATGTTTAATAAAAGCTCTGCCTAGAGTGTTATACTTCTCTACTAAGTGAAAGTTCTTTTATCAACAATAGCTGTATCTGGGAAAGTGCTGAGGTGGAATTGACTACCTCAGCAAAAGAGGCATAAACTTGATGACCAGGCAGCTCTCTGTGGCTCACAGGCACCACACTTCAACCTGGAAAGGCAAAGCCTTGCGGGCATCCCCACTCTGGGCAAGCTGAGTGCAGGGAGATTAAACCTTTCTGGGATAGAGGGATGGCATCTTGCCCCAGCCGCATCACTGTCCTTTCTCCTTCATCTCACTGTCGGCTGGCTGACTCTCCACTCTGTTCTTACATGGTTCTAGATGATACATATTTATCTTTATCTTTCAGACACTTTATCTTCCATCACTTATTTCGAGGATATTTCACAAGAAACTTATCAATGCCATCTTTTCAAAGAAAAGATTATAGATATGTATTTGAGATTTAGAATTCAGTGAAGATTTGAAAATTTCAAAGTACTTTATTTAAATAAGTTTATTTGTACAAGTAACTAAATGCTTATAGAAGAAACCTCTTATTTACCAAAAAAAAAATAAATAAATAAATAAAAAAATAAAGAAGAAGAATGTTAACAGGAAAAGCTTAGGTTCTATGTCCCAAAAGGAGTGCTCTGACATACCTTGGCATCATTTTTCCTTTTACCTTTTGTTGTTTCTCCTTCCATCCTCTGTGCTTGCCTCCTTCCTTCTCTGTTCTGTCTTATCTGGCTTTCTCCTTCCTCACTCCCTTCCTCCTTCCCTCCCTTTCTTCCTTCCCAATTGTCTTTCAGAGTGATGGAAAATTATATAACGAAATATTTACAACCATGACATCCTAATTTTTGTTGCTGTTGTTTTTCACTTAATTGAGGAAAGTCTGACAGAGAAGAGCAAAATGGGGCAGGTCTTACATTTTTCATACAGATTTGCTTCTGCTGCCCTGTAGAATATCTGGCCCTGTTTAATTACACCTGCTGACAGAGAATTTTAATAAGTTTTCCATGATGAATGTTCTTTCCTCTCATTAGACAATGTATATTTAAAAAGGAGTCCTGCTTCAAACCAAATAATTACCTAAAATGGACATATTATTTTAATTTTTAGTAGGTTATAAGTTACTGAATCTTAATGATCATTTTTATCTTTACAGAACAATTCTTTTTGTGTACAATGGGGAGTCTATTACTAAGGAAGACATATTTGACTTTACGACATATCATCTTAGTCGAAAATGAAAAAATCTAAAATTGGAAATGAAATTTTCTCGATTACATAATGACCACAAGACTGATAATTGGAGTGAAAAACTCAAAATCAGTAACTAATTATCATAAACTAAAGCAGACACATGGCTTTAAAGGCAAAGGCAAATGTATCCAATACATTTTTTTCCCCTGAAACGCTTGGTTGTTAGAATAACGTGCTGCATACAGGGCAAACATTAGCCACACAGTCAAGTAGACAGGTACAATGAGTGCCAACCACGTGGACTATAGTTGCCAAAAATGCATTCCATGCCTGCTTCACCACTCTGTAAACTCTAGCCAGCCATTCCCTCTCCAAACCTCAGTAGGTGTGTTTGTCTAAGGTGCTAAACTAGTACTGAACAGATATGCTTTTGTGAACTAAGCCTCCATGAATCCATGCCATTTCTGGTTTTGTTGTTGCTGTTTGTTCTCAGTTTATGTGTGTTTTCTTGGAGGATAGGCATCAGAATCAGAGAAGTGGAAGATTCTTCTAAAGGAACCACTAGATTATGAGTGCCATACTCTTTATACACATACATGTATATCAGTGCTATCATTTATGGAATTTTTGTGATAGATCTTCTAAGTTATTGTTTATTTCATTCTAGATTTTACCCATATAGATTAAAATCTGTAGTGAGTCATGTTAATTGTATTTGTTCAATTGGTAAGGAACTAGAGCAATGACTTTCAAGTAGCTGAGAAAATTTGACAAGTGTATAAAACCAGCCACTGATAATTGGGTACTGATGCTGAACATTTTAATACTCAAAGAATTCTAAAAAGGTATACTTGGGTAATTTAAGCTGTCTAGATATCATGAGGAAGTTCCTGTTACCTTAGAATCTAACTAAGCTGTTGATAAGACTTTAAAGTACAAATCTATAATAAAACTTCAGCTTCTTCTTTATTTTCAATTGTTTTCTTATGCAAGTTCTAAAGCAAGAATCACACTTCTAGAATCCTCTTTCTTCATAAAAGTTCACAGAAATTTCAACTCATATTTGTTCTCATAACATTCCCATGGAAAATGAGAGAGTCGAATGAAATTCTTCTGCAAAAGCAGTTACAAAGACTTGGGGACAACTAATTAGAAGAAAAACTAACTGTTTTCATTCTAGGAAAATAATAAAGAAATGGTTTCTTAAGGAGCAATAAGGTTCTATCTTGAGCCAAGTACAAATCATCCTTTGGCCCTGGCATTGGCCTGCTGGTGTCAGCATAAACAGTGAGACACAATGTCAACCAGGTAGCAAACTTTCACAGGGGACAAGCAAAGGGAATATTTGAAGAGGATAAGTATTTTCATCTGTGGTGTGAAGAATTATAGAAAACCTCTCAGTATCATGCACATGATCACATCAGTAATAATACAAGAGTTCTTGTCCTAAAGATTCTCTTGTACTCCCGCATCTTTCAGGCCCCTTCTCTCTGCTATTCTCACCTTTCCTTCTTCCTTTTCTCCAGGCAACTTTACTTCCTCCTTCCACTCTATATCCTCCCTCCTTCCCTCCCTTCCTTCTTTCTCCGGTTTTTTAAGCAATGGTTCAATAACCGTCATCTTTTAGCAGATAGTGAAACTCTAAGACTCTGGCCTTACTCTTCCTGGTTTGTCCCTCTTTTCTATTTTCTTATATACCCCTTATGTTTCTTATTCATTTGTTTTTCCCTATATTCTTCTTTGTCATAGATACAAGTTTTATATCAACACAGGGCTTAAGGATGATAGAATTGAAGTATATTTTAGTAAGTGTTTATATAAAGTATACACTGCCTGATTTCTTTCCATATTTAATTCCACTTTCAAATTTTGACAAAAGCCTGCCATTTGGTCAATAAGGGTGTGATGAAAGGATTCAGAACAGAATTCTCCACTACCTCTCGTTGCTCACACAGGCCCTTATTTGGGACTCTGCATCACGGAAGTTCATGACTCCTTGAAAGAGCCAGCAACTGTACCCATTGCACTCTTCAAGGCAATGGGCTAGAGGAAAGAGTCAAATGATAGTGAGATCAGCAAAAATCTTTTCAGATATAATAGGTTCCATGCTTGAGTATCACAAAGCTCTCCTATATATTTCTCTGGAATCTTCAGGTAAAAGTATTAAGTGGAACAGTTCCTTATAATTCAAAATTGCTTTTCAGCCCTCTAAGACTGTAGACAACTCAGAAAAGCAAGCATTTGACTGTAGTTTAGAATAAGATGACATTGAATTATGATTATTAATTTCCTATCTTTTGTGTTTGAAGCAGTTGAAGGCCTATGTTATGCACTACATGTTGGCTGACAATTATCTTGAGACCGTTAAAATGGATATATGCATATCTACTCTAGTTACATGTAATAACAGCAATAGCTTTCCCAATAAAGACAGAGAAAAATTTTAAGATCTTTTCCATATTATTTACACTACTTTGAAAATAGAAAAGTGTAAATTAGTCTAAACTAGGGTGCTTTGTGAATCACAACTATGCATGATCAATGTAAGAAATCTCATTTTACTTAACCCATTTCTAACATTTCCAATTTTGAGTAAGGTTCATTTATCTTTTATTGGTTAATATGTTATACATGGAGCAAAGGATTCAGATCTTAACATTAAGAACTATTAGGTAACACAAGAAATTGGGAGAGAATATATACAACAAAGGGAGACCAAGAAGACTAGGCCTGCACAAGAAGATCTTGCTTGCCTCCAAGCTCACATGCTGTTTAAATGTTGAGAAACTAATGCCATGATAGTTCCTGCTGGGAAAAAAAACTGCACAAGAGAGATGCATGGCCCAGGATTCCTCATTTTACTTTTTAAAAAATTATGTGTGTGTGTGTATATATATATATATATATAAATTTTAGGGTAGAATTTAGTGATTCTTATTCTGAAATATAGTTTCAGGGTAGAATTTAGTGATTCATCAGTTACATATAACACCCAGTGCTTGTTACATCAAGTGCCCTCCTATTCTAATGCCCATCATTCAGTTACCCCATCCTTCCCTACTCCCCACCAGCAACCTCAGTTTGCTCCCTGCAGTTAAGAATCTCTTATGGTTTGCCTCCTTCTCTGTTTTTCTTATTTTATTTTTTCTTCTCTTCCCCGTGTTTACCTGTTTTGCTTCTTAAATTCCACATATAAATGAAATCATATGGTATTTTGTCTTTCTCCAACTGACGTATTTTGCTTAGCATAATACCCTCTAGTTCCACAGGATTTCTCATTTTAAAGAGCATCAGTGCATTGTATTATTTGACCTTCATAACAATTAGAAGAGCACAAGTGTCAGTAACTGTTCTCATAGGTGAGGAATCCTAAAACAAATTGATTACTGAGCTGCCCCAATTCACTCAGCTGATTAGTGGCAGAGGCAAGCCTAAAACTCCAAGCTGGCCTAGCATTTCCAGCACTATTTCCAGTATGGTCCAGAAGACTGAAATAGTAATGGAAAACACACAAAAAGAAATGAAAGTAAATTTCTCCTATTTGCATCATGCTAAATACAAAGGCAGTTGTGGTAACCTTGTTGGGTTAAAAAGGAAAAGTCCACTGGAGCTGTATTTCTACAACAGAAGGAAATACTTTGTGTCTCTGGAGAAAGATAATCAAACCTGGAGGGAACTTCTGGTTTCCAGTCTGACATTTAAAGAGTTTGGAAGTCATCATTCCTGTTTTCACAACAAGAAAAAAGCCGAACACACTGAAAATCAACAACACTTCTTAGATCCATCCAAGAATTGAAGTCACAGTGCAAGTACTGCCTCAAAAACCAGACAGACCAATAGATAGATATGGAGAATCACAGCTCTCTAAGAGTAGAAACTGCTGCTGTAGCTAGAAACTGGGTAATTGCTATAGATTGAGCATAGGTACTTGAAAATTAAAAACTCCTATGAGTACAGTCTTAGGAGGGCTCCCACATTTTTGTAAGTTTTTATCACCAGGAGCCCTAGCAGGTTATTAAGGTGATGACTGCAGAAAAATCCTCTTGTGCTTCTAATAGGGGATGGGGAAAAGAAACCATTTAGAAATACACTCAGAGTGTCCTCTTTCCCCTAACAAAGACCTTCCTCAAGGAAAACTATTTTACCAGAGACTAACCAATGTGAAGGAAGGGAAATACCCAACTCTAGCCCCTTCTCGTCTTCCTCTCTCATTTAAGGGGATGAAAAAACAAGAAACACTTGTGAAAGCCACAGCTACAGCACACAGTAAACACATACTAACTCCTACCCAGATGAACATAAAACCTCACATTAAAGGCCAATTTATCTTAGTTCTCTTTACCCAGTACATTATGTTTGGCTTTCAACAAAAAATTACAAGACATGCTCACAGTAAACACAAACTAACTCCTACCCAGATAAACATAAAACCTCACATTAAAGGCCAATTTATCTTAGTTCTCTTTACCTAGTACATTATGTTTGGCTTTCAACAAAAAAATTACAAGAGATGCTAAAAGGTTAAAAAATAACTACAGTTCGAAGAGACAAAGCAAGCATCAGAACTAGATTCAGATATAGCAGAAATTTTGGAATTATCAGAAAAGGAATTTAGAAACAACTATGATTAGTAAGGTTATAATGGAAGAAGTGGACAACATAAAAGAACATGCTAATGTAAGCAGAAAGATGGACATTCTAAGTAAGAATCAAAAAGAAATACTAGAAACCTAAAACACTGACAGGAAGAATGCCTTTGATGGTTCACTGGTAGACCAGATATAGTTGAGGAAAGAATTTGTGAACTTAAAGAGATGTCAATAGAGATGTCCCAAGCTGGAAAGCAAAGAGAAAAAAAAAAAAGAGAAAGAGAGAGAGAATGAGTAACAGAGTAGAATATCCAAAGACTGTGAAAAAATTACAGAACTTATAACATACATGTAGTGGGAATATCAGGAGAAGAAAGAAAGGAAGATAAGAAATATTTAAGGTAATAATGGTTGAGAATTTTCCAAAATTGATGATGGACATCAAGCACATATACAAGAAGCTCAGAACAGAACAACTAGAAAAAATAAATTACACTTAGGGTTTTCATATTCAAGCTGCAAAACACCAAAGGAAAGGAGAAGATCTTGAAAGAAGCTCCCCCCACAAATAACCTATAAAGGAACAAAAATAAGAACTATATCAGACTTCTCATCAGGAACCATACAAGCAAGACTAGAGTGGAAGGAGGTATTTATATTATTGAAAGAAGAAAACCACTAACTTAGAATTCTCTATTCAGTGAAAGTATGCTTCAAAAGAAAAAGAAAAAGAGTCTTTCTCAGGCAAACATAAGTGGATAGAATTTGTTGTCAGTAGACATGCTTTTGCAAGGACTGTTGGAAGTTCTTCTTCAGAAGAAAATTGATATAGGTAAGAAACATGTATCTACACAAACAAAGAATAAGTGATGGTAAGATAAAATCTTTTATTTTTCTTATTCTTAGTTGATCTAACACGTAACTGTTCAAAATAATCTTAGCAGCAATAGAACTGGGGATTACAGCTTATCAACAAATGAAATAAATAAAACCTCCTGGGTGTTCTTCCTGGAACCTTACTAGTGAAGAGTCTGACATGGAGACAGCAAATCCAAGGGACCCATCTTCAGTCACTGAAAGGCAATTTGTCTTTTCATGATGCTTATGTAAATAAATTCTCGATAGCCTTTGCTTTCATGGTAGGTTTAAGTAAGAAAGTAAGAAGTAAATTCTACAGGGGTAACCATAAGACAGAACAAAAAATCCAAAATGCAATGGTGTTTGAGTTAATATTATTTCTCCTCAAAGTGAAAATTTTATACTATTTGAAATCTCTTCCCAAATGAAGCTTTTAGGAATCTAAATTATTGATTTCCCTCAATCCTTAAACTCCTTTCCATATACAAATACACGTGGATAGAGTAAATGGTACATTCTTTGGCACTCTCATCTACTGAATCAGAACAAACTTGCAAAATAGCACATGTGTACACGGTTCTCACCTTGGCTCTAGATCAACAATTACCTGATTCTACACAGGGCAAGGCTGTAGACAATCTGAGTCTCATTTCTCCAGTGACAAGGAGACCCATACAGCTTTATGCTGATTCAACCCATTCATCACACTGGGTAGAGTATCCAGAGTACAATCAAGAGGACCTGAACACCCCTGATGGTGTGAGACAAAGATGTCAAAATGCTCTCAAGAAAAGCCTATACATAGAGATTTGAATGCAGAGATCTTTGCTGAAGTTCTGTTGGACTAGATCTGACAGTGTGATGTTGCACCCCAGAAACTGGCCAACATACAATGAATTTGAGAGAATGTTGACATAAGTGATAAAATCAAATTTGGGGGATTAAAAAAAGAGATGACACAAGAAAACATGTGCTTAAAACACATTTATATCCAAACCCACACACATTTTTAAGAACCCTTGTAATATATAAGGCTTTTCTGGAAGTAGGTGGCCTTGCAGTTTTCAGATCCCCATAAATTCTTTAAAGTGCTAACTACATGGGAAGTATAATTCTAAAAATTCAATTATTTTTAAGCACAAGGTTGGGGAAAATGTTTCTGAAGAAATGTACTATCCCACTAAAATAGGATAAATAATGGTCTATTTTAAAATTGTTTTTTTTAATTGTTTTTAAATTATTATTTAAACAGTGATTGCTTAGAATTAACTTATAAGTAAACACTATTTGCGTATGCTTAATCACACTACGAACTTCTGCCTGAGAATTAAGAGTTTTGTAAAGAAGCAAAATCCATACAACATAAATTTCTCTGTGACTATCTTCTCAACTCCTGAGCATGGGGTAAGTCTCCCCTCCTTGCTGAGAATGACCTGTTTTCTGATTCCACTTGGACCTAGTTGTCTAGCACACTTTTTATCTCTCTCTCTCTCTGGCACTTCTCAAATCCTGCAAAGAAGTAAGACCTCAGATATAAAGGGAAACAGAGAGCACATGCATATCAGCCTATCCCACTTTCATCCTGGGATGCTCCACAACCCCCGCCCCACTTCTCTCTGCCCAGAGTTTCAAGGGTATGCAAAAAGTCTGACCCTTGGGTTGCAAAAAGAGACTGAATTGTCTCCCCCAACTCCCAGTGCAAACACTTTTCAGGTCACTGACTTGGTAAATTATGACAACCCTAGCTAAATAAAATCGGTCTTACATGTAAGCAACTTGAGGACCAAGCAACAATGTTCTCACATTTGTATCTCCATGTCCACTGTTTCTCCTGTCAGGTTCATGGATTTGATCAAGGTAGCTGCCATCAAATGCTTTTTCTATTGAATCTCAGGTCTAGGAAAGGACTTAGATCTGGCATTTCAGTTCACCCCACCTCCCCCATCACTTCAGATAAAGAGTCCCAGCTCATCAGCTAAGCCAGCCTCTATGAATCATGCCCAGCAAAGGGGATGGGGATGAAACAGCCCCCATGCAATCTGCAGAAAAGACAGATGCAAAGCAGGCTGCCAGGTTAGCCTCTGCTGCCAAAGAAATGTCAACTGATTATACCCCAGAAGGAAAAGGGGACAGATGGATTGACATGACTAATGTCATTAACCTATTTGCCTCTGGGAATTAGAAACAGGGAGAAAACAGAAGAGTATTTACCCATATGCTTCATGAAGGTAAGGGCTGGGAATATTTTGGCTTGTTTCTCTGTAAAAGAAGTATTCAGTCTCTATTACGTATTCTTCCATTTCTTTTTTAACCTGGCTGTGAATGCTAGAGTGAAATCTATTAGAATTCAATTGATTGCTGTGTGATCACACTCAGGAAATCCAAATTATAATACATTTATAGGGGAGTGTTCTCTGAGCGTAAAAACATAGTGAGAAGGGACTCACGATAAGAAAAAAAAATAGAGTATTGTCCTAAAGTATGAAAATTTGGGAAAAATAAAACAGGGTAAAATGAAAAATATGTCCAAGAAAAGAGGTGAGATAGAAGGAGAATAAAGACAGAAAGGAGGAGAAAGTTGAGGAGAGGGCCTAATGGGAGATGAGAGATATTTATGGGGCTAATACTCTCTCTTTCAACTTCATTATTGCTTTTCTCCTGTATCTCCCCAAAGGCTTCTGCTTAGCTTCTGTTCAGCAGATGCATGTTTATTTTCCCTATGCTCAGCTGTCAGAAACTTCATCTGTTAAAATGTTAGTTATGAGGACTGTGAAAAATAAAGCTGATATAGTAAATTTGATTCAACAACCACCATCACAACAACAATAAAACATTCATTTTTAAGTGAGCTGTATTGAATCTCCATATGAGTAACATAATTGCTAAATTTAGATTAAATAACCAAATTTCAATAAAGCTAAGAAAAAATGTCATTTGTTATATAGTGTGATAAGTTTTTGAATTTACACTAAACTAATATATCAAAACAGTAGGAAAAGGAAAAACAAACTCAAAAACCAACTGAGAGGCAAGAATACAAATATTCAGGGGAATATTTGTCAGGGTTTAAAAATAAACTTTCAGGGGCACCTGAGTGGTTCATCAGTGGGTTAAGTGGTTGACTCTTGATTTCAGCTCAGGTGATGACCTCAGGGTGGTGGGATTGAGCCCTGTGTCAGGCTCCATGATCAGCAGGGGTTCTGCTTGAGATTCTCTCTTTCTGCCTCTCTCCTATGTTATCAATCTCTCTCTAATAAATAAATAAGATAAATTAAAAAAATAAGAATAAACTTCTAGAGCTAGTAATAAACAGTGCCTACCCCACCAGAACAAGATTCATGAAGCATAAGATGAAGTACTCATAAGGTTTTGCCTTGATAATGGGAATAATTAAACCCAGACTGAGCAATGCTCCAGTCCTGCTTAATCAATATTAAAAGCAACACTCAAAAGGATAAAACTATTTCCAAGTAACTTAACTGTGTCCCAGAACAAAGCACAAGAATATATATATAGGAAGACAAAAATATTGAATATTCGGCAAGTTAAAATTCACAATGTCTGGAATCCAAACAGTGATTACCAGGCATCCAAAGAAGCATAAAAATGCAATCCATAATGAGAAAATATATCAATGAATCAAAATGAAAATGTTAGGATTAACATTTTAAAAATTATTATAACTATTGTATATATTTAAAAAGTTAACTTTTGAGTGTTGCTTTTAATATCATATATATTGGAAATGTTAGGATTAGCATTTTAAAAATTATAATTCTATCATATATATTGAAAAGTTAGTATATTTTATGGGGACATAAAAAATTGGACGTCTAGAAAAGAACACCACAATATCTGAGATGAAAAATAAATGAATGGGAATTAGCAGACTAAATCTTGCTAAAAAATATTAGTGAATTTGAGGAGACAGCAATAGACACTATACAAAATATAAAACAAAGGGAAAAGGAGAGAAAAAATGAAGAGAGGATAACTGATATCTCTGAATTGAATGAAAATGAAAATATAACATTGCAAAATTGTGGCAGCCACTAATGAAGTACATGAGAAAATTTGTAACACTGAACCTCTAATTTCAGAAACATTTTCAAATCAATGACCTTAGCTTCCACCTTACAAAATTAAAAAGAGATCAAATTAAATCCAAATTAAGTAGAGAAAAGAAAATAATAAAGGTCAGATTAGAAATCAGTGAAATAGGAAAAAAAATCAATACAGAAAAATCAATGAAACTGAGAGTTGATTCCTTAGGAATCAACATTTACTAGATTAATAAGAAAAAAGACAGAGAAAACAAAGATTATCAATTTCAGGAATGAGAGAGGTAGTATCACTTCAGGGTCTGTATATGTTAAAAAAGAAACTAAAAGACTATAATGACAACTTTATGTTAATACATTATACAACTCAGATGAATAGGAAAATTCTTCAAGGCTACATCTACTAAGGAAACCCTACATCTATTTAGAAAATTAAACTTTTACTTTTCTAAATCTTGCCAGAAAAGATTCCTTTAATGGTGAGTTCTACCAAACATATAAAGAAGGATTAATATCAATTCTATGCAAACTCTTCCAGAAAACTCACATGTAGAGAACAACTCAGCTTATTCTGTGAGCTTAAAGTTGCTCTAATACCCATATCTGACAGAGAAATCACAAGAAAAGAAAACCAGACATCAGTATTCATCTTGAACATTCATGCAAAAACTTAAATTTCTAGCAAATCACATAAAAGAATAATATATCTTGACCAAGTGTGTGCATACCAGCAATTCAAAGTAACTTTGTTTTTTTTTTGTTGTTGTTGTTGTTTTTCAAAGTAACTTTGACTTTAAGAATATTTATCTAAGTATGAGCTGTATGATGGTTACTTAAATTTCAATAAAATTAATTTAATTCAACACATTAACAAAAGGAAAACCATACTATCATCTCCATAGATTTAGAGGGAAAATATTTTGACAAAATGTAACACCCATTTCTCACTGAAAACTCATCTAGGAATAGAAAGAAGTTTCTTAAACTTGATAAGGAGCATCTATGAAACATCATAATAAGTGGTAAAAGATTTACTGCTTTCCTTCTAAAATCAGGAGGAAGACAAGGATATTGTTCACATCATTTCTATTCAACACTGAATCAGAAATGTAGCCAATGTTAATATGACAAGAAACAGAAATAAAAACATCCAGATTGGAAAGGATAAGATAACACTGTTTTTATTCACAGGTGACATGATTGTCTATGTCAAAAATCCAATGGGAACTATAAAAAATGCTACTAGAACAAATAAATGAGTTTAAGAAGACTGCAGGATACAAGATCAATACTATATGTTGGCAAATTGAACACCAATAAAAATAAACATAAAAATAAAAAAAAATTTAAATTAAAAGAATAAAAAAATAAAAAACCCAAAAGGCAATGTTATTTTGATGTACTAGTAATAATCAACTAGCAGCTGCAGTTAAAAGTTTCATTAATGATAGTATCCAAAAATAAGAAATAGAGATGAATATGACAAATGATGTAAAAGACCTGTACAATGCAAACTATCAAACACTACTGAGAGAAACTTTAAAATACCTGAAGTGGAGAGATATGCCAAGCTTATAAGTTAGAAAACTCAATATTGCCTACATGTCAATTCTCTCCGAAATGATCTATATACATTCAAAGTACTTTGATCAAAATCTCAGTATTGTCACAGAAATTGACAAATGTACAATGAAATTCATATAGATATGCAAAGAACCTAGCATAGCCAAAACAACATTTAAAAAAGGAGAAACTGGAGATCCCTGGTTGGCTCAGCAGTTTGGCCCCTGCCTTTGGCCCAGGACATGATCCTGGAGTCCCGGGGTCGAGTCCTGCATTAGGCTCCCTGCATGGAGCCTGCTTCTCCCTCTGCATGCATCTCTGCCTCTGTGTGTGTGTGTGTGTGTGTGTGTGTGTCTCATGAACAAATAAATAAAATCTTTAAAAATGTTTAATAAAAAAAGAGGAGAAACTCCTAGGACTAATACTACCTTATTTCAAGAATTATTATAAAGCTGCAATAATTGTCATGGTATGGATTGGTATGAAGATAAGCTGATAATGAAACAAAGCAGAGTGTCCAGAAATAGACCCAAACATTTATGAACTACTTCAACAAAGGCCCAAGATAATTCAGTGGAGAAGGAACTTTTCAATAAATAATGTTAGAACAATTAGGCATCTATATATCCATAGACAAAGAGAAAAATCCACATGCATAAAAAAGAACTTCAATCCATACCTGATACTATATACAAAAACAAAGTGAAAATGTAACATAGACTTCAATGTAAACCTAAATCTATAGACTTCCAGAAGTAAACATATTAAGAAAACTCTGTGACCCTAGGTTAGGCAAAGATTTCTTAAACTCAAGACTAAAAGCATAATCCATATAAGAAAAAAACCTGAGAAATAGCATTTCATCAAAGTGAAAAACTTTTCCTTTTTTGAAAAAAATGTCTGAGGATGAAAAGGGTGATAGAAAGCTACAGATTGGGAGGAAACACTTGCAAAGCATGTATCTGAGAAAGAATCTAATTCCAAAGTACATAAGGAACTCTCAAAACTCAACAATAAGAAAAAAATAAGATAATGGGCAAAAGATTTGAACAGATGCTTCATCAAAGAAGAAATTAGAAAGCTTTCCTATGAAAGCTTTCCTAACACCAAATGGCATAAAGCAAGGAAGCAATTAATTTACATGAAATTAATTTATATGAGAAAAATTTTGAGCATTACCAAACACAAAAAACAGCTTCTTAGGTTTTTCTGATATCTTAGGACATATTTTGCTAATGTTTGCACAAAATAAATCAAGATAAACCAGAGATGCTCACTGACACAGTTCAAAGCTCTGGTGACTTGATGCTGAGTTAAAAAAAAAAAAAAAAAGATTCCCTAAGCCAGTATTTAATAAATATATGTCTAAAGATCTCTACCTGAAAACAAAGAGGATTCTTAAACTCCCACCCACCCTCCTTTACCCTCAATGAGTCTTTGAGGAGGGAAGGTGGGGTGAAAGTTCTAAAAGAAATGAGGATCGATATTTGAGAAGCAGAGGATCGATATTTGAGAAGCAGTGTGTAGGCTTTACCTTTGTGTGGACAATATGTTACATGTTGGAAATGCCAAAGAAGATAGGAATGTGGATTCCATCTTAGAAACATGTATAAAATCAAGGAGAAAGAAGTACAGAAATGCATGATTGTGTATGTCTGATTAATATTTTAGCAGAAATGTACCTGATGCTATGAGATCATCAGAGGAAATATCTCTGGAAGATAGAGTGACTTCATGGAGGACAAAATATTTGCAATGAAAATTATGGATGATAGGTGTGCTTCTAGCAAACATTTTGTAAAAAAAAATGAGACAGGTATTTATATTACAGGAATATGATATTGTCAGTATAAAAGAAGGACGGCAGGGCCAGAGGGGAAACCAGCTGGGAAATGACCTCAAAAATCCAGGTAAGTAATGATGAGATACTGAATTTAAACAGTGGTATTTAGGATGGAAAGAGGGTATTTAGTCATTTGGGATACTGAGTCTTTCAGACTGTGTAATTAGAAATACAGACTGAAGGACGGGATGGGGTCAAGGATGAACCTGAGTTTCTGTCTTAAATGATGGAAAGGGTGGGCACCTGGTTTCATTCATTTATTCTTTAGCTTCAGAGGAGATACTCAGTATTGGAAATGGTGAATTTGAGATATTTTTGACAGTCACATGGAGCAAGATATGTTTCTCTGTTGCAGGTGTGATCAGAGCCCAGAGACATGGACTGAGGTGTCAAACGCTGCAAGGGGATCCAGTTTGACACAACATGAATACCACCACTTAGATGTAATGAGTTTGGGAAATGTTCACACAAAGACTTCAGGAAACCGTGGGTTTTATGCAATTTAATTATTTTTTGTATATATTTTTTATTGGAGTTCAATATGCCAACATACAGCATAACACCCAGTGCTCACCCCACCAAGTGGCCCCTCAGAGCCGGTCACCCAGTCACCCCAACCCCTCACTCACCTTCCTTCACACTACCCCTTGATAGTTTCCCAGAGTTAGGAGTCTCTCATGTTCTGTCACCCTCACTGATTTTTCCCACTCATTTTCTCACCTTTCCCCTTTATTGCCTTTTACTATTTTTTATATTTCCCAAATGAATGAAACCATATAATGTTTGTCCTTCTCCGACTGACTTATTTCACTCAGCATAATACCCTCCAGTTCCATCCACGTTGAAGCAAATGGTGGGCATTTGTCATTTCTAATGGCTGAGTAAAATTCCATTGTATACATATACCACATCTTCTTTATCCATTCATCTGTCGATGGACACCGAGGCTCCTTCCACAGTTTGGCTATTGTGGACGTTGCTGCTATAAACATCGGGGTGCAAGTGTCCTGGTGTTTCACTGCATCTGTATCTTTGGGGTAAATCCCCAGCAGTGCAATTGCTGGGTCGTAGGGTAGCTCTATTTTTAACTCTTTGAGGAACCTCCACACAGTTTTCCAGAGTGGCTGTACAGGTTCACATTCCCACCAACAGTGCAAGAGGGTTCCTGTCTCTCCACATCCTCTCCAACATCTGTTGTTTCCTCTCTTGTTAATTTTCCCCATTCTCACTGGTGTGAGGTGGTATCTCACTGTGGTTTGGATTTGTATTTCCCTCATGGTAAGTGATGCGGAGCATTTTCTCCTGTGCTTGTTGGCCATGTGTATGTCTTCTTTGGTGAAATTTCCGAACCTGTCTTTTGCCCATTTCATGATTGGATTGTTTTTTCTTTGCTGTTGAGTTTAATAACTTCTTTATAGAACTTGGATACTAGCGCTTTATTTGATATGTCATTTGAAAATATCTTCTCCCATTCTGTACATTGTCTTTTAGTTTTGTTGACTGTTTCTTTTGCTCTGCAGAAGTTTTTTTTTATCCTGATTAAGTCCTAATAGTTCATTTTTGCTTTTGTTTCCTTTGTGCCTTCATAGATGTATCTTGCAAGAGGTTACTGTGGCCAAGCTCAAAAAGGGTGTTGCCATGTTGCCCCTCTAGGATTTTGATGGATTCTTGTCTCACATTTAGGTCTTTCATCAATTTTGAGTTTATCTTTGTGTATGGTGTAATAGAATGGTCCAGTTTCATTTTTCTGCACATGGTTATCCAATTTCCCCATCACAATTTATTGGAGAGATTGTCCTTTTTCCAGTGGATTGTCTTTCCTGCTTTGCCGAATATTAGTTTACCATAGAGTGGACGGCTCATTTCTGGATTCTCTATTCTGTTCCATTGATCTCTGTGTCTGTTTATGTGCCAGGATCACACTGTCTTGATGATCACAGCTTTGTAGTACAACCTGAAATCTGGCATTGTGATGCCCCCAGATATGATTTTCTTTTTCAATATTCCCCTGGTTATTCGGGGTCTTTTATGATTCCACACAAATCTCAAGATGATTTGTTCCAACTCTCTAAAGAAAGTCCATGGTATTTTGATAAGGATTGCATTAAATGTGTAAATTGCCCTGGGTAGCATTGACGTTTTCACAATATTAATTCTTCCAAACCATGAGCATGGAATATTTTTCCATCTCTTTGTGTCTTCCTCAATTTCTTTCAGAAGTGTTCAGTTGTTTTTAGGGTATAGATCCTTTACCTCTTTGGTTAGGTTTATTCCTAGGTATCTTATGCTTTTGGATGCAATTATAAATGGGATTGACTCCTTAATTTCTCTTTCTTCAGTCTCATTGTTAGTGTATGGAAATGCCACCGATTGCTGGGCATTGATTTTGTATCCTGCCACACTGCCGAATTGCTGTATGAGTTCTAGCAATCTTAGGGTGGAGTCTTTTGGGTTTTCTATGTAGAGTATCATGTCATCTGCAGAGAGGGAAAGTTTGACTTCTTCTTTGCCAATTTGAATGCCTTTTATTTCTTTTTGTTGCCTGATTGATGAGGCTAGGACTTCTAATTCTATGTTGAATAGCAGTGGTGAGAGTGGGCATCCCTGATCTTAGGGGAAAGGCTCCCAGTGCTTCCCCAGTGAGAATGATATTTACTGTGGGCTTTTCGTAGATGGCTTTTAAGATGCTGAGGAATGTTCCCTCTATCCCTACACTCTGAAGAGTTTTGATCAGAAATGGATGCTGTATTTTGTCAAATGCTTCTATCTGCATCTATTGAGAGGGTCACATGGTTCTTGTTTTTTTCTCTTGATGTGATCTATGACGTTGATTGCTTCACAAATGTTGAACCAGCCTTGCATACCAGGGATCAATCCCACTTGGTCATGGTGAACAATATTCTTACTGTACTGTTGGATCCTTTTGGCTAGTATCTTGTTGAGAATTTTTGCATCTGTGTTCATCAGGGATATTGGTCTATAATTCTCCTTTTTGGTGGGGTCTTTGGTTTTGGAATTAAGGTGAAGCTGGCCTCATAGAATGAGTATGGAAGTACTCCATCCCTTTCTGTCTTTCTTTAGTAGAATAGGTATTGTTTCTGGTTTAAACGTTTGATAGAATTCCCCTGGGAAGCCATCTGGCCCTGGACTTTTGTGTCTTGGGAGGTTTTTGATGACTGCTTCAATTTCCTCCCTGGTTATTGGCCTGTTCAGGTTTTCTATTTCTTCCAGTTCCAGTTTTGGTAGTTTGTGGTATTCCAGAAATGCATCATTTCTTCTAGGTTGCCTAATTTATTGGCATATAGCTGCTCATAATATGTTTTTAAAACCGTCTGTATTTTCTTGGTATTGGTGGTGATCTCTCCTCTTTCATTAATGATTTTATTAATTAGAGTCTTTTCTCTTTGGTTTTTAATAAGGCTGGCTAATGGTTTATCTATCTTATTAATTCTTTCAAAGAACCAACTCCTGGTTTTGTTGATCTGTTCCACAGTTCTTCTGGTTTTTATTCCATTGAGTTCTGCTTGAATCTTTATTAAGTTTCTTCTTCTGCTTGGTGTAGGTTTTATTTCTGGTTCTTTCTCCAGTTCCTTTAGGTGCAAGGTTAGCTTGTGTATTTGAGTTTTTTCCAGTTTTTTGAGGGATGCTTGTATTAAAATGTATTTCCCTCTTTGGACTGCTTTTGCTGTATCACAAACATGTTGAACAGTTGTGCCTTCATTCTCATTAGTTTCCATGAATCTTTTTTTTTTAATTTATGATAGTCACACAGAGAGAGAGAGAGAGAGAGGCAGAGACACAGGCAGAGGGAGAAGCAGGCTCCATGTACCGGGAGCCCGACGTGTGATTCGATCCCGGGTCTCCAGGATCGCGCCCTGGGCCAAAGGCAGGCGCTAAACCGCTGCGCCACCCAGGGATCCCCCAGTTTCCATAAATCTTTTTAATGCTTCTCTAATTTCTTGGTTGACACTTTCATCTTATAGCAGGATACTCTTAAGCTCCAGGTGTTTGAATTGCTTCCAAATTTCTTCTTGTGATTGATTCAAGTTTCAAAGCATTATGGTCTGAAAATATGCAGGGGACAATCCCAATCTTTTGGTATTGGTTAAGACCTGATTTGTGACCCAGTATGTGATCTATTCTGGAGAAAGTTCCATGTGCAGTTGAGACAAATGTGTATTCAGTTGCATTTGGATGTAAATTTCTGTAAATTCTGTGAAATCTATCTGTTCCAGTGTATCATTTAAAGCTCCTGTTTCGGGATCCCTGGGTGGCGCAGCGGTTTGGCGCCTGCCTTTGGCCCAGGGCGCGATCCTGGAGACCCGGGATCGAATCCCACATCGGTCTCCCGATGCATGGAGCCTGCCTCTCCCTCTGCCTATGTCTCTGCCTCTCTCTCTCTCTCTCTATCATAAATAAATAAAAAAAAAAAATAAAGCTCCTGTTTCTTTGGAGATGTTGTGCTTAGAATATCTGTCATTTACAGAAAGCACCATGTTGAAGTCTCCCAGTATTATTATTATCTAAGTATGTCTTTGCTTGATTGATTAATTGATATTCTTGGCAGCTCCCACATTAGGAGCATAAATATTCATGATTATTAGGTCCTCTTGTTGGATAGATCCTTTAAGTATGATATAGTGTCCCTCTACAGTCTTTGGGATAAACTTTAATGTATCTGATATGAGGATTCCTACCCTAGCTTTCTTTTGAGGACCATTTGAATGGTAAATGGTTCTCCAACCTTTCATTTTCAGGCTGTAGGTGTCCTTACCTCTAAAATGAGTCTCTTGTAGACAGCAAATAGATGAGTCTTGCTTTTTTATCCAGTCTGAAACCAGGCGTCTATTGATGAGATCATTAAGCCCATTCACATTCAGAGTTACTATTGAAAGATATGAATTTAGTGTCATCATAATACCTATTCAGCCCCTGTTTCCGTGGATTATTTCTTTGGACTTCCTCTTTCTTTCACAGAGTCCTCCTTAACATTTCTTGCAGAGCTGGCTTCGTGGTCACATATTCTTTCAGTTTCTGCCTATCTTGGAAGCTCTTTATCTCTCCTTCTATTCTGAATGAGAGCCTTGGTGGATAAAGTATTCTTGGCTGCATGTTCTTCTCATTTAGGACCCTGAGTATATCCTGCCAGCCCTTTCTGGCCTGCCAGGTCTCTGTGGAGAGGTCTGCTGTGAATCTAATAGTTCTCCCCATATAAGTTATGCATCTCTTGTCTCTTGCTGCTTTAAGGATTTTCTCTTTATCTTTGGAATTTGCAAGTTTCACTCTTAGATGTCGAAGTGTTGAATGGTTTTTATTGATTTTTTTGGGGGGGGGACCTCTATATCTCCTGGATCTGAATGCCTGTTTCCCTCCCCAAATTAGGAAAGTTCTCAGCTATGATTTGTTCAAATATGCTTTCTGGTCCTCTGTCCCTCTCGACGCCCTCTAGAACCCCAATTAAATGTAGATTTTTCCTTTTGAGGCTGTCATTTATTTCCCTTAACCTTTCCTCATGGTCTTTTAATTGTTTTTCTCTTTTTTCCTCAGCTTCCTTCCTTGCCATCAACTTGTCTTCTATGTCACTCACTCTTTCTTCTACCTCATTAACCCTCATCATTAGGATCACCTGTTTGGATTGCATCTCATTTAATTGATTTTTAATTTCGGATGGTTAGATCTAAATTCTGCAGTCATGAAGTCTCTTGAGTCCTTTATGCTTTTCTCTAGAACCACCAGTAGCTTTATAATTGTGCTTCTGATTTGGCTTTCTGACACGGAATTGTAATCCAAATTTTGTACCTCTGTGGCAGAGAGTACTGTTTCTGATTCTTTCTTTTGTGGTGAGTTCTTCTTTCTAGTCATTTTGCTCACTGAAGAGTGGCTAAGAACGAGTTGTATTGGAAAAAGGAAGAAAAAAAAAAAACAAGGAGGGGTATCCTTTGGTTCTATATACTATAAATCCCTCAAGTTCCCCTGGAGCTTTCCAGCGCTGCTCCACCAAGAACTTGCTTTTCCCCTGTCCTTCCAGCTGATCTTCTGGGGGCCTGCTGTGCTGATTCTCAGATGTAAGCATCTGGGGGAGCTTCCCCACCCCCTGACAGGTGCACGGCTCAGTGGGAGCTGTTTATCCCGTGAGGCCCCTGTTCCCTGGTAGCCCTGCTCCATCCCAGGCACAGGGTGACACAGGAGGAACAACAACACTGGCCGCGGCCAGCTCTCCAGCCCTGGAGTCAGCTCCCGCAGTGACTCCCGCAGTCTCCCAGTCGCACTGGCCTGGGTGCTCCCGGAGGTTGTGGGCGCTGATCTGCACAGCTCGGGGGCACCCAGCAGCGGGAGTGTCCTCGCTGTCCTGTGCCCTCCCCGCCCCTGCCTGTCCCGGGGGGAGCGCAGGGTCCTGGGCTGTGTCCCGGGGCTCTGGGCTGCGGGGCCTGCGCTGCTGCAATCGCGCTCCCGGGCGCGGCTCCTGAAGGCAGCGGGGACCAGCCCCCTCCGCCCCGAGCCGCCGCCGGAGCTTCCCGAGGCCCCGCCAGGCGCGCTGCAGCCCTTCGCCGAGCTCGGCCGCGAGAGGGGGGGGGGGGGCGCTCTCCCCGGGCGGCTGCCTCGTTAGTGGCTCCGGGAGCCTGGAGGCTCCACCGCCCTCCTGCGCTCTGCCCGAGCTCCCTGCTAAGCGCCTTTGCGTCCGGGAAGAATCCCAGGAGGATTTTAAAGTTCGTGCTTCTCGGGGCCTGGGCTTTCCTGTCCTGGGGCTCTCGCCGCGCGGCTGTAGCCTGGCTTCTCACAGGGGCCCCTCCCCCACTTGATTCTTTTTTATTTTTATTTTGTCTGCTTTCATACTTTGTTAGAAGCGCAAACTCTTCTCTCTGTAGCGTTCCAGCTGTTCTCTCTTTAAATCTCAGGTCAAATTTGTTGGTTTTCAGGATGATTTGAAAGTTATCTAGGTAAATTGGTGGAGACAGGTGACTTGGGGACCCCTACTCCTCCGCCATCTTGCCCCACCGCCACCCCCCTACCCCGTTTTAATGGAATTTTAGCATAAGAGGTTTCAGCATGTTGATGGGCAGAAATTACCCTGAATGGGAAGGTCACAAAGAGAGGAAAAAATATCCCTGGAAAATGATATAATCCACAACCAGATTAGAGATTCCCCCCAAAATTCTTGAATTAATTTTCCTAGAGATGTTCTATGGAAAAAAATGTTTGTGTTCTTCTTCTAGAGTTTTAATCTAAACAAAGAGTAAAGTTGGCTGCTGTACATGACAGTCATCCCCAAGAAGATGTGCCCTGCTCCAGTAGGCTCCCTCAGAAATGACAATGCAGAAATAGAATGGATCCACACATGGCATTTACCAACTACCAAGAAGCTCACCTGTCCATCACTCCTGCATGATAGGAGTGCACTGCCAGGCACACTGAAGAATAAGATGTGTACTGTGTGTAGGATTATTCTGGCCAGAGATAGTGTCCAGAAAGACCTTTTCTCATGACCACAGTGAGCAACATAAAATACCTGCTCTCATGAGTCTTATATTCTAAGGGAGAAGAGAATAGAAAGACATAAACAAATGGTGAAATAAAGCAATCTTAATACTGTTGATTTGAGGAGTAAGGGGAGAGAGTGACTAGGATAGAGGGGAGCAGTTGCTTCACATGCAGGAATGCTCTCTGATGAGTATGGGCTTGAATACGGATTTGAATATTCAAGAGTTTGCCCAGTAAAGACAGGGAAAGTGAGAAGAAGAAGCACAAGTGCTAAGGCCCTCCATAGACATACACCTAACACATATACTTAACACATAAACTTAGCACAATACAAAGATTGCCAGTATAAGGCCAGAGGAGGAGGCAGGAATAGAAGGGGAACAGAGGGCAGGGCAGGGGAACAGAGGGCAGGGTTGAGGGTTCAGAAGGCAGTATGCAAAGTTCTCCAAGACAGTCACTCAGTGAGATGGTTGTGGGCTGTAAAGGATCAGAGGATTTTACATATGGAACATAATGCATGATTTTCAGTGGTCACTTTCAAAGAAAAGGCAACAAGAGGAGAGATAGGAGCCAATTAAAGGACAGGTAAGGAAAGGATTGGTGGGAACAGTGACAAGAGGACTGATCTCTAAAGACGTGGCAGGTGGCACCCTGCAAGATTCTCTGATGAGTGAGAAATAGAGTACAGTAAAGCCAGGAGCCAATGATTCAAGAGCTCTGTTTTGGACATTTTATACGTGCAATGCTCAAACTTCTAAGGATGCGAATCTGGCCCTTGGAAGACAGAGCTTGTGTTTATCACTAGTGGTGTCATCAGATGACATTGGAAGGAGAGGAGGGCAGGTAGAGTTAGGGCACTGAGCTTGGGTCTAGGAGTAGGTTCTGCACACAGAGACCTGTGCAGACAGCACCCCAGCATGGAGCAAACACTTAGGCTGAAACAAAGGCAAAGAAATGGGGCAGGAGGATAGGAGGAGTTAAGGGTTCAGAGGAAGCCACTGGTCCTGCAGTGGCTGGAAAACAAAGGAAGTTGCATTCTGGTGGTCCTCTCAGATGGCAGATGCAAGAGAAGACCAACACAGGAAATTCCAGTGAGCTACTGAGTGGGGGAGGGTAGAGAAAAGAGCAGCTTCATAAGGCTCTGCTGGTCAAAGTGAACAGGTTGCTAGGGGAAGAGCAGCAAAAAGGAGCCAGGAGGTCTCTGGTTTGGGTGATGGGGTGGTACTCCATGTCAGTGAGCAGCCAAGAGAGATGCAGTAGTGAGAGTGAGAGAATTAGGGTGAAGTATTGGCGCTTACAGATGAAGGGGCAGCAGCCCTGTGAGGACAGCCAAGGGGATTTCCTCTTGAAAATTTTTTTATTATCTTTTCATGAGATGGGACACAAGCCCTGAGAAGGTAGGGGTGAGGAAAATGGTGATGTCCTGAGTAGCAGAGGTGAAGGGTAGAAGAGGGAGTTAATGCACGTGGGTCATAGCAAGGACCGCTGATCAGTAATTCTGGCAACCACGTCACTGTGTAAAACCATTTTTTTTTTTTTTTGGCATCAAAATGCAGGGCTGAGGTTCACAAGTATGGAAGAAGGCAGTGATCACAGGCATGATCTACTCTGGGGATCTGTAGGGTTGAGGGTTCAGAAGGCAGTATGCAAAGTTCTCCAAGACAGTCACTCAGTGAGATGGTTGTGGGCTGTCAACCACTCCAGAGAAGAACTAGTGCTGGGGGAACAGGTAGTGACACAGGACAGAACGAGGGCTCCACCAAAGGGCCGTGCCATCTGCTGATGCCATCAGATGTAGTGGGTGGAAACTGAGTGTTCCCTGTTCTGATCTGGGCACTGGTGGCAGCTTATGCATGAGCGAGCATTTACTAGGTTGCCCATTTCAGGTGTCCACTTTCTTCCCTTTACTTGCAGGTATGTGATACTTCAAAACCAAACCAAACCAAAGGTGAGAAAGAACCATGGCAGGTAAGTCCAAGTGTCTGTGGGATGAGAAGTGTCATCCTGAGGTTGGGTTGCTGTGGGGGGCTGAAGTGAAAATGCTGACAGGGGCCTTGGACCCAGAAGGAAACTAACACGTGTTAGCAATGTGAGTAGCTGAGAATTAACTTGTCGCTCCATTCAAAGGGGAACTCAGTCATAGAAGATGTGCAAGCATCTAGATGCATGATTTGGGGGCAACTTACATAATCTATTCAAGCTTCAGTTTTGTCAAAACAGCCTTCAGAATAGACCCTGCCTATCACCCTCATGCCTCGCCATGGGAGGAGCAAATGAGAAGATATATGTAACCTGTGCCTGAAATATGATAATCCCCCTGTAGCTATTTTCATTATCATTATCACTGTAGTTAGTAACAAATGACACATGTGTCTGAAATCATCTGAAGCTGTCCTTGGTTCACAAGAGAAGTTCAATAAAACACTTGTCAAACACAAATCTGAGCCCCATGTAGAATATGACATTTTTAGAGGACACAGAAAGAACAGAGAAAGGAAACATCACCTGCATCAAGGGGAGATAAAACACATCCTCAAAAAGTAGCATGGGAAAAACTACAAAGTCACATAGCAGTTAGGTAAAAAACAGAGTGCGGTTAAATTTAGATGAGCTAACAGTGTGGAAATGAGGATTAGGAAGAGTGGGTGGATGACAAATGGAGAAGTCTGTAGAAGACCAGGTGTGAGCAAAGATGAGGCGGATGTGACCTGGTGAGAGAGTCACTCTCTAGGACCAGCAAGTTTGGATAATCATGCCACTGAAGGAGTGAGAATATAGAGGATGTGGGCTGGTTAATAAAGGTCAGGAAGGTTTGAGAAAAGGGAGAAAAAAAACAACTGTTTAAAGCCACCACTTATGGGTGCAAAGTCAACTCTGAATGTGTAAGGATCTCAGAACCTCTCTCAAATGGAGCAAGAAACAGGGCAACAGCTATGATAGCTACAAAGAGTTTTCCCTGCAGCTGTGTGTGGGATGTGCTGCATCCCAGAAGACAGAGGCAAGAAATAAGACTCTCACAAAGATGCCACATTATGACAGTAAGTCCTTAAGTGCCAAGGCAGGAACCAGGAGGATAGGACTTAGCATTGGTAATTATGTTGAACAAACTGCGAAACAACACCCTTTATAAACTTAATTATTTTACCAGTCCTGAGCATATAGAACACATTCTTGAAATAAAAAATTATAGATAGTGAAATGCTAGAAAATGTTAATGTGCATAGGGGTGGTGCATTGTTCCTGCGATTATATGTAATATACTAACAGGGAGTAGATCACTCTGAAGTCTTCATTGCCTCAATCTCATCTATTGTCTTGTGTGCAAAAGGGGTTCCTTTGTGAATAAACTATTAAAAATGTATATGACTCACATATAGGCATGCTTTACTGTAAATCATTAATAATCTAAAGAATATGACCTTGTGTCATTCCAAAGATTACTCTAAAATGTCCAGACTACAAAAAGCAAAATGTAGATGTAATGAATAAGCCATGGTAAGAAGGCATATGTTCATGAAAACAGAAGCTGGTATTCGATTAGAATGGGAAGCTGAGCTGTGAAGGAATTCCCTACATCTCCTAAAGCAAATCTGCCAAACTCAGGCTGCACATAAGCTGATCAATATTCCAATTTGGGAGAAGGCAATGGAAAAGCCTCATTTTCAAAATTTAAGATAGTGACTGACTTTTTTTGTCTTAAGGGCCCAGAGGATAAAAACTGCAAAATAGCTTTAGGAAGAGAATACCACAGACTGACTCTCTTCCACTGACTGGGGTGGTGGGTGAGAGAGCGTGCTAGGAATGGAGGTGGAAAACACCTTGAGAAATAAAAAGGAAACACATATCTAACAAAGCAGGTAAGATGATGATCATGATACAGCTGGTGATGATGTGATAAAACCACAGGCCCCTAGAACCCCAACTCAGTCTGCTCCCATATCACAGGGCATCCAGGCCCCTCCTTCTACCTTGCATGAACCTACCTTCCAGGTAGAGCAGTTGGACCTTCCTTCATGCTCCCTGCAGAGACCACGCTGGCTCTGGACAGCACACACATCAATTTGGATGGTAGTTATTCCTGCCATCTCCCCAACAGCTCCATGATCTTGTTCTGCATGCATGACATGCAGCAGAGCTGGGCAAATGGCAGACCTCAGGGAATGCTTGCTGCATGGATTTCCCTGTTTAGTGTGGTCTATTCCAGGATGCCACACCCACACGGACATGTATGTCGACCTTCCCAGGAACTCAGGTTGGCACCTACCTCAAACTGAATGTGCTTGGTTTCAATTTCACACTTCTAATCAGGCATGAAATCATTATATGGAAATCTGTGGCAGGGTGATTCAAGCGATTGTCGATAATTATGAAAACTGCTAATATCTGAATTGCATTCATACTTTAATGTGCTCTATTTTGCAATACTGGTGTGTAAAAGGTAAGTTTTAAAATATTCTGCCTTGAATGACTGACAACATTAGATAACAAATATTTGCTATTGTTCAAACACAGAGTTTTAAATTGCCTCAAGGACTAAAAACATTGAGTCCTACATTGTGTCTTGTTATCATATACTGGTAGCTGTTGTTTCTGTCACAAAATATGTCACAGTATTGGTCTGGACACAGCTATTCTCAGGAAGCCTAGCCCTGATTACTAATGTTACCAACCAGTCCAAGAAATTAGGACAGCTGGATGAGAAGAGAAAAGGCATAAAGCAAAAACTGACCCAGTCATTGATTCCATTACCAAAATTGGCGATGCCCAAACCTGACTGATCATCAGCATCTGTACTATCGGTCACCACTGTGAGATGCCATCAGCCATCATTTACCTCCTAGCTGTAAGATTGTCACTTCCCTCATGTAGCTCAGATTTAGGCTCTGAAATAACTATGATAGAGGCACAAAGCACTGTGGCTTAGGACACCAGACCATCATGACAAGTGGGCATTCATTTCAGAGCACCGAGGGACCCAGAGAGAAATATTTTTAACAACTGGCAAGTGTGCAATTTCTTGCCCCCTCCATCCTCAAAAGGTATCATGTTTTACCTAAACCACAATTTTTTTCCTTAGGAATATTGAGAGTTCTCTTATTCATGATTTTTATATGATTTCTTTTTAAACTTTCTATACACATACACAGATGGCTAAGTACACAAGCCTGGAGAATTTTCCAGTTACTTCAAAAGGAAGAAAGATCCTTCAAATTGAAATCTGAAATATAAGGTTGGAAGAAAAGCTGGGAAAGAAAGCCTAAGGACTGCAACATGGAAACTATAAATTCAGTGAATCGAGCTATGCTGATATTCCAAAGACTCTATTTGCTTTCATTTTCCAACAAGTGCTCTAAGAATGTCAGTTTCATCACTGAGGCAAATAAAGTATTCAAAAGTGGGATTCAAACACATCCCACCAGGAAGAAAAAAATGCCAACATTTCAAATAGAGCAAACGCTTCATTTTGGAAGGTTTTCATTCTCCTTTCATCCACCAAGAGGTCTCCTCAGCTCTTCTGAGGAGTCAGAATTCTTCAAGCACTGCTGGGATTCAGTCAGAACACCTCACCTTCCTGAAATGGGTGCAAGAGCCCATTCCCCAAATGCCCACAGCACTCCCTGCCAAGGTGTCAGCACTTTGATTACTCAAGGCTCTGGTGAGTCAGCTGAGATACCAAAAAGACCCAGTATGGGTAGATTTCAGCTGTGCCCTCTGTTCTCCTGGAAGATTTTGTAGAAATATCTAAGAATGTTGCAGGGATATCTGTGCCCATAGCAGTGGCTCAATTAATGCTTGCTAACATAATCACAGTTATTTTCCTTCCAACTATAGCTCCATCCCAAACTCAGTGTTTCATCTGTGCAATATTACTAGGAAGAGTTTTGCATTCTTTAAATGGGAATGCAATCTTTTTTTTCTTTTTTTAATGAGCCCCTAGTGCGTCCCATGGAATGAATCTTCCACAATTTACATCATCGAATTTCACTTTCCCTTTGTGTAGTTTGCTCCATCTAGGAAAGGAGTTCTCAACAGGTTCACTAGAATAACCTGGCATATTTTTAACCAGGCTTAAGTTCCAGCCCAGAGACTTTACTAATTTGGGTTGGGTGATGAGGTGTTGAGATTACTGGGATCAGCTCTAACCCAGTTTGGGGAAATACAGAACCAGCCAACAAAATGAAGACTTACAGAGCTACTTCACTGAAATCTATAGATCGCTATTTTGATTACTTATTAGATAGAATTTGAAAACGAAGGACTAAAACACTGCATGGACATTGAGGCTGTCTGGTTGGTTATCCTTCTGAGCCACATAGAGTCTTAGTGAAACCAGCACTCAGGTAGACAATAAACTGCATGATGAGCTGTGAAAATTAAAACTAGCCTCTCACTTTTGCTTCTTTTTTTTTAAGATTTTATTTATTTATTTATTTATTTATTTATTTATTTATTTATTTGAGAGAAAAGAGAGCATGCTCAAGAGAGCACAAGCAGTGGAAAGGGAGAAGCAGGCTGCCCATTGAGCAGGGAGCCTCATGCAGGGCTCGAGCCCAGAATCCTGGAATCATGACCTGAGCAGAAGGCACTTAGGCGACTGAGCCAACCAGGTGCGCCTCACCCTTGCTACTTACATGTGATTTGGGTTGAAGGAAAATATTCTAAGGCAATGTGTTCACTGAACTTTACATCAACATTCAGCCCTCCCATCTGACATAATTTCAAGATTGACAGCATCTTATATATATCACCTCAGCAGCTCTTTTGATTTTATAGATGGAGAAACTGAGACCCCAGGCAAAGGTATCCATTTAGGAATACAATGGCTAACTAGAGAAAAAGTCACAGGACTTACAATTTCTGAATCTTTCTATTCATTCAAATGTGATTTATCAACTCTAAAGGGCTTGCCTTTGATCCTTTGCCTGTGTGTCAAAATTAGCTTTGTCTACACATTGGATTTCTCTGCTCAGCTGTATTGTTACTGCCATTCTTGCCCACTGCTTTGCCTCAGGGACATATCAGCTTCACAATATTTTAGATTTTATCATACATTTCCCGGGAAAGTAAATTCATTTTACTTTAATGCAATAATACAAAAGCCGTCAACCTTAAGACTCTTAGAGTAGCTTCCAAAATGTCACTCAAAAGGACCTTTGTTTTTTTTTTTTTTTTTTGGACCTTTGTACTTCCACTGAGAACATTTCAAGTTCTCTGCCCATGATAAGCACATTAATAAGAGCAGGAAAGGGCCTTAAAGTTACACATATCAAAGAAAACTCAAGGGACAGCTGGTTGAGCGTCTGCCTTTGGTAGAGGGCGTGATCCTGGATGGAGTCCTGGGATCGAGTCCCACATTGGGTCCCCTGAATGGAGCCTGCTTCTCTCTCTGCCTATGTCTCTGCCTCTGGGTGTGTGTGTGTGTGTTTCTCTCATGAATAAATAAATAAAATCCTAAAAAATAGAAAACTCAAGAAAATTCTACTCACTTTACAGAAGAAATTTGTCAAACTCATATTATCATTGGTGTCTTTACATGGTCACAATATAAAACTTATGTGTGCATTGAAACAAGTTTATACACATCATTTACCTTTTCCTATGATAAAATAGCTTGAATCTTTTGAATGTTGTATTCTGCATTGCTTTTGACATTCTTTCTAATTCTACATCTTCATAAGTATGGACTATCTCAGAACATAGCCTCTGCCTAGGGTAGCTCTTCTCACACTACAAAATCCCACATTTTGGCATTCACCAATTATAATTTTGCAAAGAGTGAGCTACTCCAGCTTAATTTAAGCAAATGATTATCTCTGCACATATGAAGATAGAATGTGCCTGTCCAAGCAGACAAAAAGCTGAACACACAGCAGTGGAAACTGGAGGTAGGCAAATGTATACATACACCTGGCCTCCAGCCACTGTCATTGTTTCCACAAATTCTGGGCAATGAAGATATTATTGCCTACCATATCTCTCTCTGCCCAGCTGTTGCCTACAATTTCTAAAGCTCCACTAATGATTTGCAAAGAAAAAATAAATTGATCAAATGACTGATATCAAACAGTTATACTGGTATTTCCTAAATTTCTTTTTAATAAGGAAGAATGCCAGAAACAAATTTGTTAGCCACAGGCATAAGCAAATTCCTTATCAGGCCATCTTGCAATTTGGAAACACCCCCTTTTTTCATATTTCATCTGCTGTCACAGTCCACATGTTCATCACTCTGCTCTCCTGGTATTCTCCAACAAATCAAACTTTTTGTATCTGTTTTTCTTTATTTATGCTGAACTCTACTGAGAACACTCTTCTCTCAGGGAACATCCTGCCCATCTTCCTGAAATGTCACTTGTTCTGCAACACTTTGTCTTCTCCACCATGCAAAACACATCTACTAGTATCAATGGCTCCTCCCCGCCAGGGCTATCCCAGCATGTGGAGCTCATAACACATTGTATTGAAGTTGGCCATAACCTGACAAATGCAAGTGGTAGAGTGTAACTCCTTGAGGATAAGGCCCATTCCTTATTTGTGTCTGTCCCTTAAAGTTCTTCATGCTATGCCTGGTATCAATAGCTAACAGATATTTGTAGAATGAATTGGTTTATAGGAAGAGGCATCTTATTTCCTGAAGCACACACAAATCAGTCTGGATTCTTGCAGTTTTGTGTAGGGTTTCAACTGACCATATCTGTTCCTGGAAAAGTTATAGGTGGATGTAACATAAGCTATCTTTCTAGGCACTATGCACGATGTTCAGATAAGTTCATGCTTCCAAAATGAAAATGAGCTATCTCACAGCAAGCAAACAGTAATGCTATTATGATAACTATAATAACACATGATGAATAATTTCTAACTTATTTCTTTACTTCTCCATTTTGAAATAATTTTAGATTTATAAAATCATTGTAAAACTAGTACAAAAATTTCCCATATACCAGCTGCCCCAATGTTAACATCACACAAAACTCCAGTAAAATGATCAAAACCAGGAAGCCAATAATGGCACTATGTTATTAGTTCATTTATAGACCTTGTTCAATTTTCATCTATGGCTTCATTAACATCCTTTTCTGCACCAGGATCCAAATCAGGATCACACATTGCATGTAGGTGTCACAGCCCCTAGTCTTGAATCTTGTTGAATGTCTGCAATTTGGATTTGTCTGGTTTTCCTCATGATTCAGTTGAATATCACTGAAGCAATACTGCACCCTTCTCAGTGCATCACATCAGGATGCACGGGGTGTCTCTTTGTGCCACTGTTGGCAAGATTTTGTCACCAGCAACTTTCATCACTGGGTTGAACTGGAGTTTGCTTAGTTTCTGCACTGTTAGCTCACTATTGTTTCCTTGTGTAATCAATAAGTATCTTGTGGAGAGAGACTTTGAGACTACGCAAATGTTTCATTTCTCATCAAAATTTCACCCACTAATTTTAGCACACAGTGATTATTCTTGTCTAAACCAATTATTGCTTTGATGCCTGCCTAATGATGGTTTTCTTAGTCTATTGTCCCTTATAGTGAGGACGGGCTACCTTGTTTGTTCGCTTATTTATAAAATTATTGACTAAATTATTTATTTGTACCAGTATGAACTCGTGGATTATTTGATGGGCTACTTTTAAAAAAATTTAGTGAAATTCCATTTAGTTAACATACCGTGTAATACTACTTTCAAGTATACAATTTAATGACCAAATATTTCCATACAACACCTGGTGCTCATCACAAAGGTGCACGCCTTCCAGTCCTCAATGGGTTACCTTTATTTTACAGGTTATAGTCTATTTCTGTCATTTTTTGTTGTTTCAATTGTCCCAGATTTGACCAATGAAAAATCCTTTGGCTTGGTTCCTGTGTTTTCTTCAGTGGGTTCCCATCACTTTTAAGCACTTTCTTACTCTTTGGCATGGAAAGATACTCTAGGTTTATTTGTGTTTTTCCTGCCCCAACCTGAAATAAGCTATTACTCCAAGAAGACCTGGTTTATTTCATCAGAAAATATTTAGAAGCCAAGATCTGGAGGCTAGGTTTTTTCATTGCTACTGATGTATTGCTGCTTCTCAGCCCTCTCAGTGGACAAAGCTGGAACATTCATGTCTGCACACACACAACCACATTCCACACATTTACGTCCATTTCTGTTTGTCTCTCTCTACATGTACATCAAAAATCTGTGGACTTATACATTGCATAGTTCACTCTACCCCTATCCCTGTTCTTGTTTGTCACTCCTTTCTCTGACACTGGGAAACCTGGATTTCATTACTCTTAATATATTTACTTACATGCCCAAATTATAACATATTTAGTTTCAAGAATTCTAACTAATGCACCTGTGAGAAATTAGAGTCCAAAATTTGAGTAGAATTACTGCCTTGAAGTCAATGGTCCAAAAATGGTCACTATATTCTAAGTTACCTGGATTAATTCCTACACCCCTCCAGCTTGCATCTAAATAAACATTTAAATAGGAAAGAGATATTCTTATGGGGAAAATTGAGGGATACTTCATCAAGTGGCTTATCATATATTGTGTGTATTAGGTTGAGCCAACTAATTAGGTTAGCTGCATCTATGAGACCAAAACCCAAAAACCATCAAAGCTTAAGTCTTCCAGTAACAGCACTGGGCAAGTGGTCATCACTCCACTCACTTGGGATCCCAAGAAGACTCTGTCATCTTCAACATATGCCTTTCAAAGGCATTCTGGAGACTGTCTCTATGCATGCATGTCTCTATGCATAGGTCTTTATGGGCCATAGCTAGAAAAGTACACATCATTTCTACTAGGACTCAAGCACAAGGGCATAATGTCACACCTGTCTATAAGAGAGATTGGGAAATGTGGTATACTGCATGTTTGAGGGAGAAGAGACTGGATTTTTGTGAGCAGGTAGTCACTTCGTCCACATTGCACATACTGACAATGCGAGATACTCATGAGGATAAGTTTACATTATCAAAAGTTCTCAAAAAAGCTCTGATAATACTATTCTATAAAAGTCGCCATTAATTTATTTCAAAACTCATCACATATTTGCTTTAGGACTGTTGTCAAACTTTCAAATACAGAGGATTCTCATGTTTCCATTTGTATATCATTTTCCAAAATATCTCTGATCCTTTCTAGCTATATCACCCCATATACCACAGCTGACTTTTATTTAGCCCTTTATATAGGCCAGGTTTCATACTAAGCAATTTAAATGCACCTGGTTGTATAAATGTGCATGCACAGCACTAAAATGTATAATGAAAACACAGCTCTCTCTGTGATTTGCTTAAGAAGGCTCACTTTTTGGGTATCACAAAAACACTCCTACTTACACTAAGTATATATGATTAAATAATGTACCTGTAAGATGTACATGCAGATTCTTTTTTTTTAAATCTAGTCTTTCAGATCTCTCATTTGCCAATCCTCTCCAGGATGGTATCTGTCGGCCCAGCAGTAGGAGGGAGGCAGTGATGGGACAGCATGGGATCTCTACATTCTCAGTGGCATCAGCTTCAGAGAATGCTCAGACTGCTCTAGAGACTACTAAGCATGGCTACCTCCATTCTTTAGGAGTCTTCAGGAGTCATTTGTAAGCAACAAAACCTGGAGCCCTCAATCTTATAGTCCTTCCCATCACCTTTGCCCAAAGGCCCTCAGTCCTCTCAATGGGGCACACAGATCTATGGAGGCCACGGAATACTATGGTATGCTCAATGACCCATCCACTATCCCCTGCCACCTCTACGACACCCCTTCTGTGTCATGTTGGACAAAGGCATCAAACTATTGGCTAGGGTACTTGGAGGCCTACAGAAGTAGCCTTCAGGTTAACAAGATAATTCTAAAGCTTCCAGAGATGAGGTCTATGAGTTGGGTACTCTATTGACTGACAACCTCACTTCTTCCCATAACTCATTGGGCCAAAAATGGATCAGTTCTAGCTTCCCTTCTCATGGCAAAAATTTTACACTTTCAGTCCCTATGCCCTAAGCATCACTGCTCCATATCTTCATGGCTTGCTTTTTCATTTCTTCCAGGTACACGCTGAAATTTCACCCAAGCATCAGGCCTTCCCTCCTTCCTATCTGCTCGACTTTGTCATGCTCCACAGCAGGCCTTACTATTTGACTTGCAGGTCTTTTTGAATATTTTTTTTTTGTTATTTATCTCTTCCCATACACCTTTAGCTCCAGTATATCAGGGGCTTGACTTTTTTCCCTGATGTAGCCCTATATGTATACCTAGAACAGGGCCTGGCACATAGAGGTGGTCACTAAATATTGTAAAATGGATATTGAACACACAAATGACCTGGCTATATGGAGCAAAAGGAGTATCTCTTATATTGCTATAGAAGGAACACTGGAAGAGAAAAGAATTTAGAAAAAGAGTGGCTTTCAAATCTATTGTATTCCTGAGAAGTCCAGGAAATATCTGATTTGACATTTTAAGCTGAGAAAATACACTGTTCTTCTGTTGTTATGTCTCATTTCCTGAAACTCTAACACTACTGATTCGGTGATGAGAACACCTAGAATAGCGAGATTTACAGTATGAAAACTACAGTTTTAGTACACACATGTGCACTCTGCCAAAGTTTATGGATAAACACAGCCACATCCCACTGTGAACAGAAAGAAACTGAGCAGAGAAGACAAGCACTTGGCCTGAAGCCACAGGGGTACAAAGGACAGGAGAGGGACTGAGCTCACTTTCATCTCATTCAGAGTCTAAACAGGACACTCAAGGTCATTGCTCTTCCTTTGCATTTTAAGACCATTCTTTTTTTTTTTTTTTCTTTTTTCTGGGTTTTATGTATCTACTCATGAATGAATGAATGAGAAGTAGTACTATATAGAAGGTAAGAACAAAAATTCAGAACCAGATGTCTAAGCTTAAATCCTCCAACTACTTTTCTCTGGCTACGTGATATGGCACAAATTACCCCAATTGGGCCTCAGCTTCCTCATCGATTAAGAAAAGGGTTATTAATTTCTTCACAGGACTGCTGTAAGCAAAAAATGAATTCACACATACACAGCACTTACAGAAGAAGCATGCAAGTAACTCCTATTAAGCAATCATGAATAAAATTTGGGTTCAACATTTAGTCTTATTGGTGTGATCCTTGTAGCTATTACTGCAGTTTCTTTTATGTTCAGCAACACTAATATGAATGACACAATCTATCTTTTTAAATCTTTTCAACAAATCACTGATGCTATTTTCATCTGAAAGTTATGTTTGTAATTGACACTGATTTCACAATTCTACTTGTTTTAACAAAAGGAAAGTCCTTGTAAGACATATGTGACCTATTTAATAAAATAGTGAAAGAAATTACCAAACAACCACAAAATAAAAATAAACAGCAATAAGAAAGCGAACCAGGAGACATAAATAAGCACTATTTACTACTGCAAGCATTTCATTTCAACTCAAGTTTTCAAAAGACTTCTTTCTACTAGTGAGAGAATGATTTTTCATTGTACACAAATCGTACCAGAATAATATCCCTGTTGAATTCTCAAGTTGAATAGAAACCTTTTGAGCTCTGCTGGCTTCCTGGGTTTCACTTTGGAGTTTACACAGGGGATTTCAACCTCATTAGTTCCTTCTGGGACACACATGGGAAGCAGGATAGATACAAACCCACACGTGTATGGAAAGGATGTGCAGACCAACACAGAGCCTATTTTTGGACCCTCTTAAGAAACTCAACTAAAACAGAAGAACTGAGCTCATGGCATAATGTCCTTTTTCTTCCCATATTTGTGTTCCTGACACCCTGCATTTCTATTTCTACTTGGACTATTACACACAATAATACCAAATGCAAATAGTTATGTCAAACTTCAGTAAACAACAAACAGAGACAGGTGGGAGAGTTTCAACAAGAAAAAAGGAGACCTTGTATATCACTTAGTGCTGTTCTGAAAAAGATTACAATAGCTTCTGCCTTCTGCACAAAGACCATGTGGCTGAAATGGGTAATGAATGATATCTGTGTATTGATTATGTTCATTTCCTAGGGAACAAGGTCAACATGGAATTTCAGTTGGTTACAAGGAAAGATCAACTTCTGATAGATCAATCAACAAATAAATAGATATAATTATTCATTACTTCCATCATCTTTGAAGACCCTTAAAAAACAGGAGCTACTTACATAAGCCACTGTCTAGTGGAATCGCATACCTATTTTCCCATTATTATAAAGCAGAAAAGAAATACGCCATTTGGCAACATGATAAAATTACAAGGCATAACCTATACTTCATTTGAAGTTTAAGTATAAAGAATTTTCTTTACCAACAGTTTATAGGGAAGGAAAAGTAAAACGTGACAGAAACTGCTGTCTTGAAAATTACTGCTTTTAAAATTGTTAACTAAATGTTCCTATCAGGCATCTTCCATCCAGAGTTTGATGAAAACATGTTGCCAACATCTGCATGGGGGAGTCCAGGACATCAGGGAAGAAGGGTCATGCTCCCATGAAAAGGGCAGCATTTGGACTCTTGGGGGGCGTTGGGACATTCCAGGGCTGTGGATGAGAAGCACAGGGCAGCTCTGTGACCTAAAGCAAAGTAATTAACTAGTGAGTATGTGTTTCTATTTCAACATCACACAATGGGGGTTCTTGTAAAGATTAGCAGGTCTCAAGTGCTCAGTGCACAGTGCAATGGATAACTAAATGGCAACAGGCCCTGACCAAGAGAAGAGAATAGCCTGAGGACACTGCATACATGGGAATGCCTGTAAATACACAAACACATCACCAGCATTTCCCAGGTTAGGTCTGGAGAGAGTGCATTTTCCAATAAGGACAACTGGCAAAGTGCCACTCCATTCCCTCTGGGATTGACTTTCCTGATTTCCCCACTTAGCCTCTTATGTCACCGTCAGGTCTCCAGGGACCACCAATGCCATCTAATGTGCCATCTCACTCCCAGACAAGGAGAGAAACCTTGTACGTTCATCCCCATGAACACAGCTGAGGCCAGTAATGCTCACTTCCTTCTTGATTCCCTTAGGGAACATTTGACTGTAAAACTACTACGTATCCATGTGATTTCTACTGTAAGCTTCAAAAGGCTGGGACCTCTAATGCAGTGACAACTTGACAGGCCAGGCAAAAAAGAACTCACTATGCAAAATAGGATTGGATACAGAAAATAGGAGTGCAGCAAAATCAATCATTTCAAGGTTCTGAAAGGATAAATTGTGTTTCTTTGGTTAGGTAAGATGTAAAAATTTTCATCAAGTTAGAAACTGAAAACAAAGATTTTGTAGGCCAAAGGGAAGAGATTCTTCTAATCAGTTCTCATACATCTGTTAGTGCCAATATTTTGATTTATTGAAAGATTTTATGCAGTTTATTGCATATAACAACATTATATGAACATTCTCCCATCAGAAAATAGTTTGAAGAACATTAATTTTTATTGCTATATAATATTCAACCATTTCAATTTGCAGCATCATTTATTTACACATCACTCATCGGACATTTAGTTTGTGCTTTTTTGCTATTAAAACTAGAATGCGGCGTAAGTCTTTGTCTAAGTTTGTGAATGTTCCTTCGTGATAGATTGCTGGAAGAGAAATAATTAGACAAAGTATCAATTTTTTTAGGATTTTATATTTATTAGCATTTATAGATTTATAGATTTGTCATTGTACCATTTGTGACTGAGAGGGTCTTTGTCTCTGCCTCCTTATACTCAGAATTATAATTCCTTTTTCAACTGGAAAGTTTTAAAAGAATGCCAGTAAATAGTACAAATTATTTGCAGTGTAAGAGCACCCCACTTGCAAAGTATCAATTTTTAAGGATTTTATATTTATTAGCATTTATAGATTTATAGATTTGTCATTGTACCATTTGTGACTGAGAGGGTCTTTGTCTCTGCCTCCTTATACTCAGAATTATAATTCCTTTTTCAACTGGAAGGTTTTAAAAGAATGCCAATAAATAGTACAAATTATTTGCAGTGTAAGAGCACCCCACTTGCAGGGAACTCCCTGTCCAACCAACTCAGAGAGAGTTCCAATTCTCTGACAGGCACTGTTGCCTGTTAGCAACCCTCACATTATCTTCACTCTGAGGTGACACCTTCCACACTCTGCTCCCATCTCTACGTTGGAATTCCCTCCCAGATAACATACAACTGCACAAATGCAATCGAAAGGCTGAGTTGCACTCTCCAGGAAGCCTGGGGCTCCATTGAACTTTGTTCCTAATCTGACTCCCTGAGCTATCACAACCTGAGGGATGGATGGGTTAACCTGTGAAAGATCTGCCATATATCCTAATAAATTACAAAGAGTTAAATGATAGAGTAAGAGAGGGTGGGTTTTCACCTTTAACAGTGACAGAGGAATGAAGGGGGAAAGACCTAGGATGTATTGAGCACGTGAAATATTCTTCTTTAATGATATATCTTACTTAACTTAGTTATAACAATAAACATGCAAGGTCATTATCAAAGATAGGAGCTCAAATTTGAGCTTAGTGAAGCGATGAATTTGACCTAAGTGGCCCACCTCCTCAGTGCCCTGTGCTGGTTGCTTTGTCCATCTTTATGCAGTTGACACCGGGAAAGTGGGGCATTTCTACCCAGCCTGGCCCACTCTTGCCCACTCATGCCCATCCAACTGGGCCATCCTCTTGATCTACATTAAACTCAATGAGAACAATGTCTACAGAAATACATGCAGATCTGTCCTCAAATTATAAGGGTCTCTGACCAGACGAATACCACTCTGTGCATGATAGTCTATCCTGTGTGTTTGTGTCAGAAGTAATAAGGATAAGGAAGAGTTAACGTAAAAGAAAATCAAGACAGCTTTCTTCTTATTGACAGAAATTACTTGTTTACCATATTTTGTGGGTGCAATATTGTTGCTCACCAATCTATTTCAGAGTGAGTAGGTAGGTGTTCAATAAATAGTTGTTGAGTGAATTAATGAATTAGTTCATTCACCTTTCTATACCAACTAGATGGTCAGAATGCAATGAGAGGCAGAAGCAAACAGGAGGGATAAGGTGTGACTTTTCTTACGGACTAGATATTTCTCAATAATAAATGCTTGTGTTTAGACCATTAATTTAGAATAGTAATTTAGAATATGGGGATGTTTTAGGACAAGATTAAGAGGAATATATCAAGTAAAAGTGAGAAAACAGAGTTAAAATTCTTTATCACCAGAAAATAAAAGGGAATGCATGCAAGAGCTGTCCTCCAGTTCTTATATCCACCTTGCTGCCTTCTGCTTTGACACCTGCACAGGCTGCTCATTTGTCTCTGTCTCCAGGACACCCCTGCTATTATTAACCACCAAAAAAGTAATCTTCCTACAAATCAGTTTTTGTGTCTGTACTCCCTCACTCAAACGATAGTCAGGAGCTTCCCAGGACTGGTCAAGATTCATGCCCTACCTGATTCACCACCTTTGAGGGTGCCAGGCCCCAAGCTGAAGCTAGCAGGCCAGGAAGGTTAAGCCGAGGCCTCAGTTCTCTAATAACAGGGAGTCCAGCAGAAGACATGCTCCAGTGAGCTAATACTGATATGAACCAGGAAAGTGCAGCTACATTTAGGCAGGCCTCAGGGGCCCAGCAAGGATAGAAGCCATCATTTCACCCTGGCTGAGTCTGGAAGTGAGCTTCCATATGAATGGAGAAAGCACACTGGTTCTTAAGAAACAAAACCATCTTCAAGCAGATAATAGCGGCAGTGAGGTGGGACCTGGGGATTGGGCCATGTTCCTGGCAGGAGAAACTCCTGACATAAGGCTGAAGGAGACGCCTGCATCTCTCCTCTGCAGCACTTGGGTTAGCTCCAGCTCTGTGTACTCTGCTCTGTGTACCCTGCTGCCAGTGGGCATCTTATGAAGACATTCCTTTTCCCATAACTGGGCTCTGCACTACTGAATTCTTACAAATATTTCCTAATCTGTGCCATTAAACGCCTTTGTTCTATATTAGACAATATGAGGTATTCCTAATTTGATGGCATTTGTAAGTGGTCCCACTTTTTCCAGGGAAGCCTTGGTTCACCCCTGCTTGTCCCCGAATGGTTACTAGTAATACTTTTTCCTCTCAAAGTCTCTCAGTGGACTGTTAAGGTGTATAGAGTCTCCCCAGGTTCCCCAACACATACATGTGCATTCTTGGAGATTCTTGAAGGGTAGAGACAGTAGGAGAGGCAAATAGCCAAGGCAAAGAGCGCAGACTCTGAGTTTGACTCTCAGCTGCCTGGAGCAATATAACACTCAAAGTGCTTTGTTTCTTTACCTGGAAGATGCCATGATGACAAAGACATTTATCTCAAAGGGCTAAGGAAGAGGCATGTGTATGTGTGCACCAATACTTTATAGAAACACCTGGCATAAAGCAAGCACTATATGATCTTCATTTCTTGCTACTTCTTTTATTTATCTTTTTTTCTTTGCAGTACTAAGCTTAGGGTCAGAATAGAAAATGATTTTAAGTCTTGCATGGATTGAATTGAATTCCGTCTAACATAATGAGTATGTGGTGATTTCCATGAATCCTTAATAGAGAAGGAGGAGAATTAATATTGCAGCCATTCCACTGGGCATGAGTGCTAATGCCATATACTGAGACATGAGACCTACCAAAGTCTGCTGTCCTGTACTTCTAATCCCTATTTGGAAAAAAAAAAAAAAGATTCATTTTAGCTGTGAAACTAAAAAAATTATGAAATGAAAGTATGAAAGTATCTTGTAATCCCATCTCCCTGACACTCTCCAAAAGAGTCAAATAAAACACATAGTATAATTGGTGGATATCCTTTCTATGTGTAACATATATACATTTTCCCCCAAATTTGTGATCATATCGTGCATGTTGTTTTGCAAATATTTATAGACCATATCATGTGGATATATATGCTAATTTTTGAAGGGTTTTACTATATACTATTGCCTGAAAGTATCCACCCTTATTTAATGAGCCTCCCTTATTATGGGTGTTTACTATAGATACTTATCAATTTCTCACTGTCCTAAACAATTATGTAATTATCTTTATAAGAATTAGGCAAATGTTTCCAAAGGAAAATTCTCATGATGCAATTTCTCAGTTATCAGCATGCAGGTTTTAAAATGCACTATAAGATACCAAATAACCCTTCTCTATGGTCTTTTTTTTTTTTTTTTTTTTGGTTTTTATCATCAGTGTTCTTGTAGTTTTCTTTCTTTTTTTTTTTTTTTAATTTATTTTTTATTGGTGTTCAATTTACTAACATACAGAATAACACCCAGTGCCCGTCATGGTCTTCATGCACTCTTTTCAAGCAGTGTCAGAAGCACACTTCCCTATAGCCTTATAGGGAATAATAATTATATATATAGTAATGCTGGGTGAGTAATGATTTGTCCCTTTTGCTTCACTTGCGTTTCCCCAAGCATCTTACCCTTATTGGGTACCTCTCCATTACCACTATTGACATCGAATGTGCTTTTATAGTTTACCTGTTGGACCCCATACCAGGACCAGCTCCCTGATGTTTTCAGGTTTAGGAGTACTTTTATTACAATGGATAGTTACTATTTGCCATGGTACAGTCTATACTTCACCCAATTTTTTTTTCCAATTTTTTATTTTAACTCGATTTTCTTTATAGTGTCTGGTCTTGGTGTGTCGTTTTAAAATAAGAGAGAAAAAAAGAAAACACAACTTTTTCTACCCTGAAATTATAAGTTACATCCAAAATATAGTTCAAATATTCTCCTATATTTTCTCCTGAGTTTTTGTTCTGTTTTGTTTTGAATGTGCAAGCCTTGGCTCCATCAGGAAGATACTTTACACACAGCAAAAGGTAGAAAACCAAGTAGCTAATGTTTTCACTCAAACTTGAAATAGATTATCCTTTTGTCCCTGGTCTGAAACACCATTTTTGTTAACTGCCTAAATTCCCATATATAAATGTGTCTGTTACTAGACTTGCTCTTCTCTTTCACTGATTCATTATATCATCCTTGCTACAATGTAATTAGCTCTCATTTTATGCTGCATTTATTTATTTATTTATTTATTTTTATTTATGATAGTCACACAGAGAGAGAGAGAGAGAGGCAGAGACACAGGCAGAGGGAGAAGCAGGCTCCATGCACCGGGAGCCCGACGTGGGATTCGATCCCAGGTCTCCAGGATCGCGCCCTGGGCCAAAGGCAGGCACCAAACCGCTGCGCCACCCAGGGATCCCTTATACTGCCTTTAAAAGAAGTGATGAGAGGCAGCCCTGGTGGTGCAGCGGTTAGAGCCACCTGCAGCCTGGGGTGTGATCCTGGAGACCCGGGATCGAGTCCCACCTCGGGCTCCCTGCATGGAGCCTGCTTCTCCCTCTGCCTGTGTCTCTGCCCCTCTCTCTCCGTCTCTGAATAAATAAATAAATATCTTTAAAAAAATAAATAAAATAAAATAACTGATGAGGAAACTTCTTATAAGTAATCTTCCCCTAGATTGTTATTATCATTCTCAACCATTTATTATGCCATATGAACTTCATCAATTTATCAAGTGCCAGAAATCTGGATTGTAATTGGGATTTTAATTACATATCAATTTGGGAATGATTAACATCTATATAATATTAAGTCTCTTCATCTTATCATTACTTTGTCTTTATTTTCCTCATAAAAATGGAATGGATAACATCCTTTCTTTTTGCCTCCTATGTCCACTACTCCCACTTTATGCAGTCTATGTGGTTTGAAGAAATTAAACTCCTTCAGCTTCTATGGCAGAGAGCTATTAATATTTATCTGTAGATGCTTGATTTGTAGGTGCTTGATTATTAGTATATATTATAAACATTTTCTGATTCACAATGATTCCAGTGTATAACTAGGTATTCCCATAATTTCATTAGATCAATGGACATTCTATGCCAGAGCAAAAAAAAAAAAAAAAAAAAAAAAATTTCCAAAACTGAGGGAAAGTGAACATCATATGAGTTTGTCTGTTTTGTTACTGAGGCAATTGTAACATGATAGCCTTAACAGGAAAAGGTCATTTTCTGGCATCATAATGATTTTCTCCCCATCTGCCCATTGACAACTTCTTGTGAACATTTACCTTGTACCGTTTCGAGTTCCACCATCTTAACAACGAATTCAAAGCAGAGATTGGGTTGATCACCAGGGATAAACAAATATGTATACAAGTATCAACAGCAATTAGTATGCATTGAGCACTCATGTCTAAGAAGTACATTTCAGGTTTCTTTGAAAAAAAAATTCTCCTTCTTAGTCTTCTCACTAAGGAGGAAGAAAATTACACGTACACATTAGTAGGAAGCCAGGGAGAAAGACTGCTGCCACTCACCAAAAATAAAGTTCTATGTATGTAATTCCCTTTCCAGTGTGCTTCAGACCATGCCTCCCACCAAAATAACTAGCAAAGCTCAACACAACTTGAAGTAAAGAATTCTATGCAGGGTGAGGTTTTCTGAATGAGGCATATAAAAATAGCATAATCTATGTGCTCTTCTGCATGCCATTTAATACGGATCAGGGCTAGCTGTTCAGTAATTGTATATGATACCTAGGATCAAGAGTGAAAATTCTCAGTTCACTTAGAAAGTCAAATAGGGGGATCCCTGGGTGGCTCAGCGGTTTAGCACCTGCCATTGGCTCAGGGCGTGATCCTGGAGTCCTAGGATCAAGTCCCGCATCAGGCTCCCTGCATGGAGCCTGCTTCTCCCTCTGCCTGTTGTTTCTCTCTCTCTCTCTCTCTCTCTCTCTCTCTCTCTCTCTCATGAATAAATAAATAAATAATCTTAAAAAAAAGTCAAACAGGCTTTTGGATGGATTTTTTTATGGATTTTTTTTATGAATATTTAACTACTTCTATAATACCCACTTCTCTTCATTTTGTAATTTTTTTTTAACATTTAAACTATGCTTCCTTCTTGAGATAAATATAGTTACTAGTGATGGTGGAAATTATTTTCAACATAATTCAACAAGAACAGAAACTTCCCTCAAAATTTGAACAACCAGTAATAAATTCATTACACTGAAATTCATATTTTCAATTCTGAATTTATATTCTCAAGAAAAATTTCACCTATTATCTATTTACCTAAATGTTTATATATGTACTTATGTTTATGTATAGATACACATAAATTCAGAATTTTTAATTTTGAAAGTTATAGATTTACAGAAAATTATAAAAATATGTACAAAATTCCAGTACACTTCACCTAGTTTCCCCCAATGCTAATATCTGGCATAACTATAATGCAATATCAAAATTAAAAAAAGCTACATCATTACAATTCACAGACCTCATTCAGATTTCATCAGGTTCATATGCACTCATCTGTGTATGTGTGTGTGTGCACGTACATGTATTGGATGGATGATGGGTGGGGGCATGGTAGTTATAGTTTTGTCCAATTTTATCACATATGAGACTCAGGTAACCACAATCAAGATGCACATGAGTTCTACCATCATAAGACTCCCTCTTCTCCCCAGTTATAACCACCCTTACCACTATCCTTTCCTCTTTAACTACTGGCAACCACAAATCTGTCCTTTCTCTATAAATGTTACTGCTTCAAACTTGTTATGTAAATGAAACCATACAGTATATAACCTTTTGAGATTAGTTTTTTTCAAAAGCATAGCTCTATGAGATCCATTTAAATTGTGAATTATCAATAGTCCACTCCCTTTTGTTGCTGTGTTTATTCCAGAATATGGATGTACCATAGTTCCTTTAACCATTCACTCATCACAGTACATTTGGTTTCCAGTTTTTGGTGATTAAAAATAAAGCTGCAATGAATATTCATTTACAGGTTTTTGTGTTATTGTAGGTTTTCATTTCTCTGAGACCAATACCAAAGAGTACAATTGCTGGGTTGTATGTATAGTAACTGCATATTTAATTCTGTAATACTCTGCCAACTTATTTTCCAGAGGAGCTGTACCATTTTGTAGTCCACCAGCAATGTATGAGTGATCTAGTTTCTCCACACATTTTAGCTAGTATTAGATGCTGTAACTATTTTTTTTTTACTATAGCCATCTTGATAGGTGTTTCGACATTGAACATCTTTTCATGTGCTTATTTGCCATTTATGCTGAAGTGTCTGCCCATATCTTTTGCCCATTTTCTAATTAGATTGTTTAATTTGTTAACCTTAAATTTGGGGAATTCTTTATATATATTCTAGATGTAAGTCCTTTATCAAATACATGATTTGCAGATATTTTTCCCTTACTATACAACTTGTCTTTTCATTTTCCTCTCAGGGTCTTTGCAGAGCAAATATTTTAATATTGGGGAGGCTTAGTTCATTAAATTTTTCTTTTATGGGATCCCTGGATGGCTCAGCGGATTGGTGCCTGCCTTTGGCCCAGGGCATGGTCCTGGACTCCCAGGATCGAGTCCCGCGTCATGCTCCCTGCATGGAGCCTGCTTCTCTCTGCCTGTGTCTCTGCCTCTCTCTCTTTCTCTGTGTCTCTCATGAATAAATAAATAAAAAGTTTAAAAAAAATAAAATAAATCACATTTAATTTTTTTTTCTTTTATGAGCCACACTTTTGGTACAAGTCTAAGAACTCTTCCCTTAATGCCAAGCCTGATCGATGTTCTCCTGTTTCCTTCTAAAGTTTTACATTTTACGTGAAAGTGCATTTTGTGTGAATTTTTTGTATAGGTCTGGAATTGAGGTCAAAATTCATTTGTTCCATTACCATAGCTGAAAAGGCTGTCTTTCCTTCATTGAATTGCTTTTGAACCTTTGTTTAAAATCAGCAAGGCATATTCATGTGGATCTATTTCTGGATTCACTATTCTATTCCACTGATCTATATGTCTATCCCTCTGCCAATACCCTACTAACTTGATTACTGCAGTTATACCAAAACATAAACATTGTAGAGAGTGTCCTTTCCCACTGTTTTCTTCTTTTTGAAGTTTATTTTAGCATTCCTTGCACCTTGCTTTTCCATATATGGTTCTGAGTAAGTCTATGTATGTAAAAAATCTTGCTGAAATTCTGATAGAAATTGCATAAAGAATATATATTGATTTGAATCGATATTTTGCTACAGTGAGTCTTCCAATTCATAATTCACTATTTATTTAGGTCATTTTAAAAATTTCTTTCATGTGCATTTTGCAATTTTTTTCAGCATTTTGCAAGTTTTAGCATATAGGTTCTTTGTTTTATTAAGTCTATATATCTAAATCCTTCATTTTCAATAAATAAATAAATCCTTCATTTTCTTAAAATGATTGTGAATGTTATTATATTTTTATTTTAATCTTAGTTTCCACATTATTGTTAGTATATAGATATGTGATTGATTTTCCTATTGATCTCATATCCTGCAATCTTACTGAATTTAGTTTTAAGACTTTGTTTACATTCCTTGGGATTTTCTACATAGATGAGAAACATTTCTATATCTTCCTTTCCAATCTGTATGCTTTCTCTTAGTCATTCATCATTCAGATCAGTCATTTACCATTAAGCATGATGACAGCTATAGGATTTTTGAGATTCTTTTTATTGGATAGAGAAATTCTTTTTTCTTTGATGAGAATTTTCATTATGAATGGGTACTGTGTTTTTCAAATGCATTTTCTATCTCTATTGATATATATCACATGATCTTTTCTTCTTTATCCTATTGATACTGTAGCCACAGATTGATTTTTGATAAAAAAAAATAAAACAGCATTGCACACATAGAATAAATGACACTTGGTCATGGTGGAGAATTCCTTTTACAAATTGCTAGATTCGATTTTCAAGTGTTTTGTTCAGGATTTTTGTGCCAATGTTCTTGAGAGATTTTATTTACTTTCCTCTTATGTGCTATCTATCTTTCTCTGATTTGGTATCAGAGCAATACTAGCTTTCTAAAGTGAGTTAGGACTTGCTCCTTCCTCTTCTCCTTTCTAGATGAAATTGTGTACTCTGATGTTAATTCTTTTTTAAATGTACTATAGAATTTTCCAGTGAAATTATCTGAGACCAAAGATTACTTGTTTGGAAACTTATAATTACAAATTCAATGTCATTAGTCATAACTGGAGTATTCGGATTACTTAATTCATCTTGGATGTGTTTTAGTAATTTATGATTTTTAAGGAATTGGTATTTTTTCTAAGTTGTATTTATCTGTACGTTGTTCATACTACTTGCTTATTTTCCTTTAAATGAGTACAGGATGTGTAATGACAGCTCCTGCTTCATTTCTGATATTGGTGATTTGTGTCCTTTCTCTTTTTATGTATATTTAAGGTTTATCAATTTAATTGATTTTTTCAAAGATCCATTTTTTATTTGATTAATTTTCTCTAATTTTCTTGTTTTCAATTTCATTCATTTCTGCCCTTATCTTTATAATAACCTTACATCTCCTTAATTTGGGTTTATTTTAATGTTTTCTTGTTTTCAAGGATTTAGATTGGAGAGCTTGCCTTTCTTTGAATGTAAGCATTTTGGCACTTTCTTTCTCAGCACTGCTCTCAATGTATCCCACAAATTTTGATACAGTACATTTTCATTTTCGCTCAGCATTCATTCATTTCATTTCATTTCATTTGAGATAACTACTTTGGCTTATGGATTATTTATAAGTCTATTTTTTAAATCCCCGATTATTTGGAAATCTTCCTGTTGTCTTTCTATGTTGATTTCTAGTTTGATTCCATTGTAATTAGAAAACATAAACTGTATGATGTGAATTCTTTTATATCTCCCTGTTATGTGATGTGAATTCTCTTCAATACGTTGAAGTTTGTCTTATGACTCAGAACATGATTTATCTTGGGAAATTATCTGTGGGCACGTGAAAAGAATGTGCTTTCTGCTGTTGTTGGGTGAAGTGAAGTATTCCATAATGTTAATCAGATCTTGTTGACTGAGGTGTTGTTCAGTTCTTCTATAAGCTAGGAAAATGTCCACCTGTTTCTACTGGGCAGTGGGTGGAAGATCACCTTCCTGTTTGACCTGACTGAAACCACGGTCAGGGGAGGGTATATAGGGTTGGGTTTTTTGTTGTTTTGTTTTGTTGGTGTTTGGCTGAAGTAAGGTAGGTTTTATTAACAAGTTTCTGTTCTTTTAGGCCATTATTTTTCTGATCCTTTGGCTAGGAGGGGACTTTTGGAGAGGTTATTTTCTGTCTCTGTTGGCAGTTCTATCTAAGCTATAGGCTTTCTGGTATGCTGTCTGAGACCTGTGAAAGTAGAAAGCATATCTGGGGAATTCAATGCCAAGTCATTCCTCATGTCCTGAGATCTTTAAGCAATCCCTTCTTTCAACCTTCAGGATCTACCTCGTTTAGTAGCTGTGTTATGTCCAGTGCTTTTAGTGATAAGAGGGACATCTAGGAGAAATGAGGCTATTCCATCTTGGCTGGAATTAGAAATATCTTTAGAGGTTTTTAAAAAACAGTTTTATTTAATTATTCCTTTATGTGTCTGCCTTTTGATTGCATTCTTGCTTATTAGCACCTCCATCAGAAAGAAGGCAGGGAAATAAAAGGAGCTAGAATTCAAAATCAGTCCATTTTGTTACTCATTAGCAACTCTGGAAGAGGTTCAGTGAAGGAAGAAGTTGAAACTACTTAATAAAATGAAGTTTCCAATAATCTGTGGGTGTTAATTATCCATTCAACCCAAGCCCTTAATTAGCAGTAGTAGAACACTAAGGCTTAGACCCCATTCATTGCCTAGATGCTGCCCTCAAATGTTTTCTAGATGGAACTGTTTGGAGCATGATTAGGTACTTCCAACCCAGACTGGAAAACTACATAACAAAGTGGGAATGTCAACTTTTTGTTATGAAAAATATAAATTATGCTCTTAAAAATCACTTTGTTTTGTACCAAGCAATGTGACAAGTTGGCATGGTACTCATCTCTGCAGCATGCTCAATGAAATAATAAGAGACAAGCTGAATATATGACAAGTGAATCAAGATTAATGAAAATATGAGATTTATATTAGATTTAAATAAGCTATTGTTGATTATGAAAAGTTAATACAAGGAGCTACTTTATTGTAAATGGCTCTAGTGAGTTAGAGAAATAGAACTTCACAAAATGTTTAACTCATAAATGGTAGAAACTGACAGAAATATGACAACCTCTGAAAGTTTGTGAGGTAGGATAGAAAGGTGAAGAGATCAAGAATAATGCTCTTTAGACTGGATGATTAAGAAAAGTTTTTCTAATAAATTATTGGAACTCAGAAATATCATGAATCATGTTTTCCAAGCTAATTTATTTTCAGATTTCATTATGACAGAATCATGTTCTCCCTGAAGTTCCCTACATAACAGTGCAACATTTGGCTCTTTTTTTCCTCTAAACTAATGTGCTATAAAATGCAATTAGCATCTAATGAAATCTCTAGATTTTTGTAATCTTTCTGGATTATGGAAGATTCATGAACTGCTAATGTTAAAGTTATATAACACATTTTGTAAGATTTCTCCAAAATTAAGTGTATTTTTTATTTTAGCTAACTTGAAAAAAGTTTTTGATGATACACAGCTGTCCAGAAGTCATGGGACTCGTTCCTTTCTTTCTTTAACAAAGCATATTTTAAAATTTATGTTAATCAAATATTTAATATATAATAATAACCTTTTAAATATCAACTGACAACAACAGCAACAAATTCATTGTGGAAATTCAAACCAGAAATGCACCAGAATATATCTAGAACAATTGCAGCTGGAAAACTACATTGTTCCACAGTCTATGGTTCCTAACTCCTGGAACAAGGCCCAGTGGTAATAACAGAGCAGTGATCAGATTTCCTTCCATTTAAAAAGAGCTCTCTAGACAAAGAAGGTCATGAGATAAAGGATTTTAAACTAACCACTTCTTACCACTTCCTCCTGATTTGGAATTTAATATGTGGCTTTTCACTTTATCATATCCCAATATCCTCAAAGCACTTAGAAAAAAAACAATGGTATATCTAACTCATTACTACCTTTCTCAGGTAACTTATGTTGTTGGTTCAGCATCCCACTAAACAAAATTTAGTCAGAGCATGAATCTTGCCACAAATCATATTTGTTCCTTTTCTAACTAATTTGAGATTTTTATTATTTTAGGAATAAAAGCTATGCTTTCACCACAATCAGGAAGCCTTATCTCCATCCCTAGTTTTCTAATATATAACCTGACTTCTAATGGGTACTTGGCAAGGGTATATATTAAATACAGGCATTTAGCTGAGATAGCACCTCTGCCCCTCCCAAGAAATATATTTTTCTATCCAAAAAAAGCATGCTTTCAAGTATGTTTTAAAATTCAACATCATAGTGTTACTTAACTAGCAGACCAAGAGGCTTTCTCACACCCACTCCTTTCTATCTCTTCTTTCTGACTCTCATTTTTAACTCTGTAGTTACCCAGCGTTACAGTGATGGTTTGGAGGAGAGGAGTCCATAGGACACATCTGGTTGACTCTCACAATTTCACAATTACTTCCTCAAAATTCATTGTTCTCTTTGATGAATGCCTTTATTAATGGTTCTATTTGCCTCACTGCACTATGTATCAGGATGATGGTTTCCTTTTCTGCTTCTGGCCATCTTGACAATCCAAATATCATCACTGTCAATATTTATTTTTAAAACATCTATTTATGGCTGATAGTTGGAATATATGGAAGTAAAAGGATACATAATATGGGAAAGGGAAGAAATGTACAAGGGACACAATTGAAGGCCAGCAGAAAAATAACAGCAAAATAAATATGTTAAAAGTTGTACTGCAGATTAGAATAAAGCAAAATTGGGTACTCACAGGATAAATTGGCCATATCAAGGTAAAAGCTGCAATAATAATCCAGCTCTTAGATTCTGAGTGCTCTTTCAATGCCCAGCATATATATTCAACACCCTCATCCAGGATCATCACTTTTTTGTTTTTGCATTTTCTCAGAAAGAACCCTAAATCTTGCCCCTTGTGTGAACCAAACGGAGAAAGCTCTGAACCAGCTTAGAACCTGAAAGCTTCCAGCTCCACTCTCTTCCTTTATAGTCAACCTGATGTGCACAAACATAGCCCATAGGCCCTTTTCTCCAAATCCCGGAGGTGGTTCTTAATCCTAACGTCTCTATCGCTGTGGGCATTAGTACCAATCACCCATTTTATGACACATCCAATAGATACACTGGATCCCATTAGAGGCTCCCACCCCGAACATGGGCAGGAAGACTAGAGCAACAATATTTTACAAAGGGAACCAGAGACTATGGGAGAATCACAGATTTCAAACAGGGGGAAAAAAGGGAGTGAGTCTTCAATATATTACCAAAATTATTGGGGCAAGACATGGTGAATAGTTGGATACTGGAAGAAAAGGAAAGGCAAGAATTATCTTTAGGATTGAGTGAAAAAGTGAAGGAGTGAAATTCAGAGAGCCTAACCAGCAAAAATATGCAGAAGAATGATCTCTGATCACAACACTTATACACACACATACACTCCCCAGCAGCCTTTTTAGTGAAAGTATGGAAGGGCTACAATACTGGTTCCAGATGGCTACTGATACTGGTTCCAGAAGTAGTGCCCAGAAATATGTGGTCAAGGAGAGCAGTGCAGTTGAGGGAAGAGTTTGCTTTATCTCTTCTATATACAGATATATTCTTTTTCCCATATGAAGACTAAGTGAAAGAACCTAATGGAGAGGAAGATATATTGAAAGGATTATGAATGTGGGCACAGGAAAAGCCAAAGCATAGAGCACACATAACAAGATGGATTTCAGACAGAAGGAAAAATATCTTTCTTTGAGAAAGACATCAAGAGTAGGAGACCCTGCATTCTGTTGATACAGGACAAAGGAAGCCCATGCTCTTAATCTCCTGAGAGAAGAAAAAAAAATTAAGTTCAACACTGGCAGGAAATATGTAAGGTTAGAATTGAGACCTTATAAAGAGAGAGAATATTCCAGGTGGTGAAAACAGTGAAGATTAAATAATAAAAGTATATACTGGGAGACTTTTTGAAGTCAGAGATGATTTCCTCTTGGTGGGTATGCTTGCTTGTGGCACTTAGACTATTATCTTTTTAAAGGCTGGGCAAAAGCTAAACACAACCACAATGACTAGAGAAACCTGAAAGAGATTTCTTTGGTGTCTGGTATGAGAGGCGGAGCAAGGTACTTAACGAATCAAACTAAAATTTCGAAAAGGAAAGAAGTTTGGGAGAAGGAAACAGGATCTTCTCAGGGTCTTTGAGAAGATCAGGGTCTTCTCAAAAGCAGAATGGCACCTTTAGTCACATGTATGATTTTGATGTAAAAAAGACAAAAACAGATATCAAAGGTAGTCAAGAAATTATAGAAATACGGAGTTATTTCTGAATGGTTTTCACTGCTATTTCTGGGCATGATAGAATGAGGGTTGTGAGGAAAAATGGTTACCTACCCATCTCATAATCAATGTGGAAAAATCCAAATTCCATTTTCAAATAAATGGTAATAGCCACTTACTATTTTTTTTTTCTCCGCATCAGTAGACCAAACTTTGGATCACATTAAATGATGTCTGGGTTTTTTCTCATTAACTCTATGGAAAACAGTCTCCTAAAGTGTTACTCATGTAGGCAAAGTAAGCTAATGCTTCATTAAACAGTACCTCTGATTAATCAGGAGCTCCCTTAAAATCAGCTCCACTGTGCTCCTGATAAAGATCAAGTCAGTGACACACATGAGGACCCTCCCCTCCCGAGGCACATTTAGTAATGGTGGGCTCCTCCCAGTTCCAGCCTTTCTCCTCAGAGTTTCCTCATGGTTGCTTTACTAACTGTCCCACATATTCAAACACCCAAAGGATCAAGGCTCAACTCAGTTACTGAGATTAAACATGAGATTACACTGAGATTAAAATGTCTTGGTAGATTCTGATAATGTGCTCTTCCAGATAAAAATGACCAACTATGACCTCAGAGCACCTAACAATATTTTTTTTTTCCAACTCCTTAGGCCTGATTTGTGAGAAACATTCTAATTTTTTGGTATAACATTTAATTTGGGGATTAGAATTAATTCTAATTCACTCAAAACAATGACATGAACTTGTATACTTTGTTCCTTATACATATTGGCATCCCAAATATAAAACTAAGATGAAGTCAAATTTAATATAAAGCCAAATTAGGGGAGCCTGGGTGGCTGCCTTAGGCTCAGATCATAATCCTATATCCATAATCCATAATCAGATCCCATAGTCCTGGGATCAAGCCCCCTATCGGCCATGCTCCCCAGACTGAGCCAGCAGGTGTCCCTCTAATGCTGGACATGAGAGCAGTTATATACTTGTTAAGACACCTTTTAAATCTAAAAGTATTTAGAATGAAAGAGGCAGTACAGCAATATGCTAGTCAACGGAGCAGCACAGCAATATGCTAGTCATTGGAGCAGTTGAACTAGAAAGCCAAGTCATGAAAGACAATACAAGTGGCATTAAGTAATAGTAATTATTTTGAGAATTAAAAAAGGGGGAAAGTTGGTTGCTCTGCTTCTTTGCAGCAAGTTCTAGTGTTGACCTGTAAATGCAAGGTGCTTTGAAAAGCCTGGGATTTAAAAAAAAATCTATATACACATAGTCTATTTTTGGAATAACTGTTAGAACAAGTGTAAATTAGGTATAGTACTTCATGTTGGAGCACCACAAATACTGTTTTGTGACACATATTCACTAAATAACCCCCTCACCCCTATTCTCTACCATCTCAACAGGCTCTGCTGTCAGTGTAATGGAATTCCTCCATGTTTTCTTTTTACATTTTAGGGTTTTGTTGTTTTCACAATTTCTATTATGTTGATATTCACACACACAAAAATCTCCACAGGAGAGTGACCTAGAAACATTCACACTACTTAGTAGTAGAGAAAATACTTCAGTAATATCTGAGACTGATATGTGAGTCCTTCTTCTGGTTAACTGACAAGTTTCTATTAGTATTGTAGCATGAGCAGGTTCTGTTGGCATTATCAGGAAATGGGATGTCAATTAATAGATACTTGCCTTCCTGTCAACCTTTGTTTAACAAGTTTCATTGTGCTTTCTTCTGAAAAATGTTGAAGAAAAGAGGATTTTTCTTCATTGTTTCAGAAACTGAGAGAGGTGATAAAAGAAGAAACATTACTAAGCCAAAATGGCTCTTGAGGTATCCAAATTTTTAATTCAAAATCCCAAAAAGATAAATGGTGAGAGAAACTGGCAGGTAAAGCCCTCATTTCTTATCTGGTAAGGGGAAATAAATGTCATTCAGGAACATCTCTTTTATTTGGCCTTTTTTTCTTTAATCTCAGTAAACCAGCCATTGCTCATGACCCTCAGAGTTGGCTCTACTCTTAAAGTGCAAACTTGGTTACATTTACAGCAAAGTATCTTTCCCCTTTAATATCTGAATTTTGCCAGACTCTTCATACCCCTCTCATTTGTGGGGGAGAGAGAGAGGAAGAAAGAGGGAGAGAAATAACACTGAGTGAAAACCTTTGAGAACTATCACAGTAGACAAATTATTTCAAAGTGGTAAATTAGGAAATCACTTCAGACTGTGCTACAATTCCCCTTAAACAGATATTACAAATTAGCAGGATTTCACCTAGAGTGGAGAAATATGAGCTAAGTACTTTGAAAATTATTGGGCATTTTTTTGTTGTCGTTGAGGGTTTTTTTGTTTTGTTTTGTTTTTGTTTTTGTTTTTGATTACTGATTGGTCATACCTAAATTTGGGTCACACTATGCATTTTAATCTATATCATCCTAATCCTATAGGTAATTTCCTAATTGTGTAATAATTGGCATACCACGCCTTTCCTTTTATGGAATAAAATTAGACAATTTTATATGCTTTATTTTGTAATCTCTAATAGAGGCAAGCCAAATCTTCATCCCTATATCCACACATGTTCACTAGCTTGGGTTTTATGTACAAGAAATTCAATTTTAAATGAGACTATGAATCAAGAAAAAGTAGAAAATGATAAAACTTTTTTTTTTTTTGTAGAAATGCCACAATAGGGAAATTCTACCTTTGAGGTTTAAGTTTAAAATTTTTTTCACTGAATGCTGGCTTATCATCCCAAACTGGCTGAATGCAGCAGTCCAGATGACGCTGACCAAGCCTATGCCCTCTTCCTTTTGGACTGGATTATGAATTCAAACAATATTAAAATTGTTATGCTACCAAAAGAACACAGAACATTCAAAATGATTCATGAATTGAACTTATGTATAATTTTTTTAAAAATCTGAATATAGACAACTTGGAATCTAACAGCAACTGAGACATTTATGTAGTGTTTTTCTTAGGTGATAATATAAAGGTGAATATTTTAAAAAGCATTTTAACAGTCAACTACAGTTTTTGCTCATAAATTAATAGTTCTACATTCAGACTGAAAAAGGAAATATGACTGTTTGAGACCTGAAAATTGATGAACATGGATGCAGATTTTAAAATCCCAGCTCTTTTTTTAAAAATATTTTATTTATTCTTTCAAGAGAGATACGGAGAGAGCAGCAGAGACACAGGCAGAGGGAGAAGTAGGCTCCCTGCGGGGAGCCCGATATGGGACTGGATCCCAGGACTCCGGAATCATGACCTGAGCCAAAGGCAGATGCTCAACCACTGAGCCACCCAGGTGTCCCAAAATCCCAGCTCTTTATGCACAAAATGTCATAATTTCATAGCACATGAACTAGATAGTCCCCAAAAAATCATTCTGGGTTTCACACTGGCCATGCTTAGAATACAACGGTTGCAAACTGCCAGATGACAACCCCTCAGATAACCAATAAGCCACGTGCAGTATCAAATGAACAAGCAGTGGTTTGTATAAGGCAAACAGAAAGTCCCCTTATGTTTCTAACTGCTCACGGACTCTAAGAATCACTGAAACCAGAACTGGAAGGCAATTTAGAGAATCCTATTAACACACAAAGATCAAATTGAGGGCCATTGAGTTTGAATGACTTGCCAAAGTTCCCACAAACCCTTCCATGGGATCTAAGTGTTCTGACAAGCAACTCTTTCCACTGCAGAGGGCAATCTTGCAAGTTCGACCCCCTATGGTCTCTAAAGACAAAACAGCCTGGGGCATTGAGGAAATCACCTAGATAATTAAAATTCCAAACCATTTACAATAAAAAGTAAAATCTCAAGCTTTGAGAGTAGCTTTTCAATAATAAAATAAAGATAAAATTTTGAATTAATACAGTATAATGCTAAATAAGACATAGCATGGGAGAAAAGAAATATATGTATTTTTTATATTTATACTTCTTATAAGTATTTATTTCTCTCATATAATATTTTATATTTATAAACATTTATTACAAATCTATTTATATAATATATATTTATATAAGATATCTATTTCTTATGTTTTTATATTTATTTATATAGATATATATATAGAGAGAGATACACTATATTTCCAAAATCAGAATCCTTTTTTAAACCAGCTTTCTGCACTTCTAAATGCTAAAAACAAACAAGCAAACAAACCCCCATTTACTATTGTAATCAACTGACATTCTAAATCTCTTTATACTTTCTGGATCTACTTTGATTTACCTGCTGATTACCACCAATCTTTTACAATCCCTGAGCCCACCACAGATTCCCAGTGGGGCCTCCATAGTGGTAGAGGCAATATTGAGCAATACTGCCCCCTTATGACATTACTGTGGTTTATTGAAGAATCCAGAAAATGCATCTGCCCTATAGACTATTATCACTGACTATTCATAAACATATATAAATTCTTCATATAACTATAGACAATTAGTCATAAGGAAAATTTTAGAAATGACTTATGCTAGGGGATGTTAAATATGTTTATCACAATAATTTTTCATCCAAAAAGAATGTTATTTTATGCATAAATATGGATAACATACAGACCACTATCTAAAAAACACTGGCCAAGCCCAATAGCACCAAGGAGCCATATTTTGCTTTCAGTATTGATCTGCTGCTGTTGGCCCAAGAGTCTTTTGCATCTCCTCTTCAACACATATATCTCGCCTCTGTATCATGTATTTGTACTCTTATAATACAAGAAAACAAGGAAGCCTAAAATACACAGATTTCCTTCGATATGACAAAGTCATTATCCGTAAAACAAAATCTTTGTCTTTTTATCAATTATAACAGATGCTTATTCTTCATTTTTAGAAAATATCACCCATCCCCATAGGTACTGGTAGATTCTTTTTTTTTTTAAGATTTTATTTATTTATTCATGAGAGACTCAGAGAGAGAGAGAAAGAGAGAGAGAGAGAGAGCCAGAGACACAGGCAGAGGGAGAAGCAGGCTCCATGCAGGAAGCCCGACATAGGACTCGATCGCGGGTCTTCAGGATCAGACCCTGGGCTGAAGACAAAACTAAACTGCTGAGCCACCCGGGCTGTCTGGTACTTGTAGATTCTTGATCAAAATTGTACCTTCCATGCTGTGGTCAGCTTCCCCAAAAGAGGTTTTATTAATGTAGCAATCTTCTCAGTTATCATTTACAAGAAATGGCCATATTGAAAGCCTTTATGGTTCACTGGACTAGTCCCATATTTTCTAAACTGTGTTCTACAAAAAACTTCATGAAGAAGTGTTAATTGGGTCCTCCACTCCCCCCCCCCCAAAGAAAAAAATGTCCAGTGAAATCTGGTGTTTTAAATATTGAATTCTTCACTCCTGCCTTGAAGATTTACAAAATCATTAGCATATTATGGGCTTGAAATTCCTGCAGCAAAGAAACCTATTTTACATCTTTAACATAATTTCCAGTATGATTTGAACAGAAATATTTTGATCATGGGGCCCACATTTATATCCTATAGAGCAGTGTTCTCATAGGAAACCATTATTTTAGACCCTACCACATGAAATGATATTCTCACATGAAATTTTGGTACCCAGGGCCAAAACAAAGGAAAGATTCAGAAATAAAACTCATTCAACAGCACAATTAAATATGCCCTCCTACCAGTGAATTATCTGTAGGATGTTTAACAGCATAAAAGGAATATAGCAGAATATAGTACAATCAATCCTGGTCCTCTTACACTCAGTTATTCCCAATTGTTTTTCTGTATGTGTACTGTTTTGGAAAGGCAAAGAACAGAATACACCAATGGTGAGAAATTATGCTTGCAGAACACTTAGCTATTCCCACCTGCAATGATTCTAATACTACAGAAACATTCTTGGTCTATAGTTCTGGAATTACTGGTCTAGATCATAGGAAATACACTGTTTTCCATAACTTGTATTTTTTATGTAACAAGTTCACAGGAATCCTCACATATAAAGCTATGGTTCATTTTATGTGCAAAACAAACACCCAAATAAGAGAATCTCTCTATATAAAACAAATCGAAGGTACAGCTTTACCCCAAGGGTCATATGCTATACAAATCCATTTAACAAATTCACCAAGCATATTCAACATGACAGGCCCTAGGTTCTGTAACCATTCTAAGTCTACTGCCTATCAGATATTTGAACTTATCTCTTGGATAGATATTTAGAGTCAGCAGGATTAGAAAAATCAATAATATTACAACAAATTATCCAAATTGTTGTTTCTTTTAAAGAAAATTTGGGGCTGCATAGAAACACGCGTGCACACATACACAGAACATGTAGAATGGGTGACCCAGAAAACTTGTTTCTTCTATTTATTAGTATTACCAACTGGTAAGTCTTATTCTAAAAGTTGAATTTAAAAGGAACAGTGATGTGATGCTAGACTGAGTAACAAGTATTTTATACATATGTATCAAACACAATCAGGATTATCTAGCTTTAAACCAGTAGATTTTGTTATCCTTTAAAATCAATTCAAAATAAAACAAATGTATTTCATATCATGAATCACAGCATGTGGATTTAGCCAATATTTAACATAAAAGGAATTATTTCATTGTAGAACTATGATAAAATACGATGATACTGCAATCAACAGAATCCATATCCTCTTTCACATTAACTGAAGAGACATAAATTAGGGCCTTTAAAGAGTTGTGACATTCTTACATCTTAATTTTATTCCCATTCATTTGAAATGTCAGTTCCATGCATGCTAAAGTTTTTGTTCATTGTCTTAATGTTTCTGTGTGATGCTTAAGTTCAATGGAAAAATGAAAACATGGATGAGTTAATGCTTACAAATGACTTCAATTACTTGATGTGGTCTCCTAATAAAAAGGAATAAAGGAACTCTACACATCCAGCCAGAGAAATCAGAGACTTGACTCTCTATTGAACTGATGGTACTGAGCAAATTGCCAAAAGGTGAGACCTATCTTAGTCTTAGTGTTCCAAATTTTGCAGCTAAAGAATTTTCTTAATGGCAGGCATAAATGGTCCAGAAGTAAACTGGAAAGCTAGAAAACAAATGAAAACCATCGCAGCCTCACTGCACTGCTCAGTGGTCATCGGGAAGGGAAGGCAAAGACTAATGAATCTGTATATAAGAATCAAAACTTGTGTCACATAGAAAAACTCAACCCACATACACTTGACAAGTGGACACAAAACTTTGAGTGTGAGAAGGCAACAATGACCGGTGTTTAGAATATCCACACCAACCCTTATACGGGCACTGCTTCCATACTTTACACTCCTTTCTCCTTTGAAATCAGCATACAAGCTCTCCAATGAAAGGGGTAACAGGTGTAAAATACCAGCTGAGGGTATATTGTGTGCAATCATACAAATTCTGGCCAAATTAAGTCCTTTATGGTAAAATTTCTATCCATCACACTTAGACAGTAAAAGCTTCCTCTTGGTCATGAGCCCAAATTTCATTGGAAAGCTATATTTCTATTTATTTATGTGCATATATATATATTCATTCATTCATTCTTCATTCATATACTTTCTTTCAACAAATGTCTAATAGGTGCCTAACAAGTATCAGGCCATGCAAAGACTGTCCTTAGACACAGTTCTGATTCATGGAGTTTATTATCTAATGGGAAAAGAAATGGAAGAGAAAGATTTTAAGCAAATAAATACACCCTAATCACATGTAACACTGTAATAAGTGTTATAAGCAAAGAACAAGCTTTCATGGAAAAGTAGAATGGGAGGATCTAATTTAGACAACAAAAAGAAAATCACAAAAGAAGATAAAATCATGTGCACTTGTAACAGTATTTTTTGTTGCTCTGTAGTATGAGGTAGAAACACCAAAAGAAGCAGGACCGAGTAAGTGCTGGCTTCACCATGCAGTAAGTTAGTGTCATTCCTATGGCTATTTTCTCTTCTAAAAAATGGAGATGAGGCTAACACCCGTATAATCAACTTTACCAAGTTCATCATCAGGTTTTCAGATCAAGTGACAAAATACTTGAAGTAATTCACAAATTACAAAATGGCATAAAACCGCTAGTTATCATTTTTTAAGTTATACCACAACATGTATTACAGAATAATTTAAAGGATTTCAAATGGTTGGTAGACTTCTTATGCAATGACAATATGCATGATGTAATACAGAGCACATATAAGAAAGAAAAGTCCTGGTACCAACGTAAGAAAAGAAGAGTCACAACAGCAAATAAAAGGTTGAATCAATATCACTTTACTTGCAAAAACTGGAAAAATCTTTATATGTAAGTAAGCGTATCTGCACCATCAATTCAAACCAAATACTTCTATATGCAATACACTGTACAATCCCTGAGTCAGCCATAGGCTCAAGCAAGAGGTAGATCACAACAGAGCAATGTGTGTAAGATCCACCTTTTAAGAAATGCAGCAACATAAGCTTTACAACCTCCCTGGGGGAAAACACAGACAGCATTCTCTTTGCACTCTCCGTATCATTCCTTCCAGTATTAAACACAAACTCCTCTTTGTAAAGCATATTATGTAAGGTATTATTTTCATCCATCTCTTAAGTTCATTATATGTTTTCTTATCAGTGCCCCAGCATTGATGTATGATCATAACTTATGCATGAAATGTACTGCCAGTGAAAAGTAATGTCCTCAATAAACAGCCATACCTACAAAATGCAGCAACCTAGAACCAAATGCCAACACACTCTGTGGACCTTACCCCTGGAGTCCCTCCCATGGAACCGGTTTTCCAACCCCAACTGGGTCAGAGAAACACTTTTTGCTTTCTGCTGAGTCATCCACCAGCTTACTTTGTAATAAAAGCATTAGCACATTTCCAACCTTTAAAATGCCAATAACAATTAATATGCAAGCTCTAAGCATGGTCCAAAGCTCTAGAAAAAATTAGTAAAGGACAGCTTTCTACCAGGGGTTTACACAGCTGTTGTCTACCACAATTTTCTCTGTAGAGGAAGTGTGATATCATTTTGGAATCAATTTAGTAAAGGCATGGTATGGGCATCTGGAAAGCCTGCAACTGATTTACTGAGTGTTAAGTGACTTGCTTAAGACTAGATGTTCCCATAGACTTGGAAATAGAATCCCAAACTCCAATCCCATTAGGCTCTTTTTGGCACACTACCTGGATTCCTGGGATTCAGCTCTTACACCTGAGATTCTAGCACCGTGCTGGACACTGGACTCTGGTTCAGCATTCACTACTGGCAAAGAAATCTCTAGACTCTGAGAGGTGGGGAGGAAGGACGGATTAACATAAATTTGACCAAAAATGCCTAAAAACTGAATTCTCCAGACCTCAGGTCCGAACTCACTCTAGCCAAGATGAACTTCTCCTTTTTTCCCATGCTTTCTGAAGAGAGGAAAGAAAAAGTGATGGTGCAAATGTCTGTGTGTGTATGTGTGTGTGCGCGCGCATGGTTTTGTATATACGAGTGAGATTGTATCCATTCTATAGTGATGCAGTTCCACAGCTGCCTCTTGAGATATGCCAAAACTATGTTATGTACAATACTTACTTTGTATCTAGACATTTTTTAAAGTGTATTATCTAACAAGAAAATGCAATAAAATAGGAAGGAATATAATAAAACTAGAATAATGGGTGGATATGCATCTCGTAACAGCTAAGGGTACCTTAGCTTATATATAACCTAAAAGGAACTTAGGACGAAGAAAAAAGGTAATTTTTTATTTACATGGATGACATCAGAAAAAAATAATCCTGTAATTACATTTTCCTTAGGATGGAGTTAATTTTAACGGACTAATAAAGTATAAAGTCGTAACAAAGTACAAGACAAATCATAAAAATTACTATTAATATGAGTAGAGTTTGAATCCAGTTTTCTTTGCTTAATACTTTAAAGTTAATTAAGTAAAATTTAAGTATGTGTAGTTTCTGTTCTGAATTAATAAATCAAACAATAGCTTATTCTAATCAAATTTTAAAAAAGAATTCGTGAGACCTTTAAAACGTTTTCATTTTTTAATTAAGAGTTACAGAACTACTTCATTTTCAGGGTGTCTGGTGGCTCAGTTAGTTATGTGTCTGCCTCAGCTCATGATCTCAGGTCCAGGATCAAGCCCCACGTTGGGCTTCCTTCTGGGGGGGTGGGGGGTCGCTTCTCTCTCGCCCCCTCTGCCTCTCTCCACTGCTCATTCTCTCTCTCAAATAAATAAATAAAGTCTTTAAAAAAAAAAAAAACTACTTCATTCTCTGAGTAAAAATACTGCTTTGAAAATAAAATTTTCTAATTGTTTTATATCTTTAATATTTCTTTATGTTTCCTATACTCTCAATAATTTTCCTCCATTTATTCATCTCTCCACCTATCTACTCAACACATGCTTATTATACACTAGGACTGGTGCTTAAGCATCAGAATTATAGCAAATGTTTATAAAAATTTCCAGTTGACAGTGTTCTTTCATATATACAATGTCACTTAAAGAAATATATAGACTAAATCCAAATACTTAACCATGCACAACCTTAAAAATATGTAATTTTAAAATGATAACTAAGAGAAACAAGGGAAGTTATATAAGACAAAACGGTTTTCATTTGATTGCTGTCAAATCAACATGAAAAGAATTGAAAGATTCGGAAAAGTGGAAATGCAAAATATCTCTACTCTCTATGAAAGGAGTTATAGCAAAATAATGTTAAATATTAAAATACTCAAATTCATTCTAAGACCATCTCTACAAAATACCAAAAAACATGATGATGTATAGATATATATACAAATATATCTATTTATTTATTTGAGGATAGAGGTGTTCTTTGGAGATACCATCAATAGGCACTTCCAGTGGATAAAGATTTTGCTTTACAACTATTTAAACAGAAAAATACCAATATCAGTTTTATGTGATGTATGTTATTCTTTACTATCACCCCCAAAAGTTCATGAACATGCTCATATCTGTCTCACCTTGAGATACACATACTTTACATATTCTTATCTGAAACTCTGGCAAGTTTTTATTTCACTAATTATATGCTTTCAAAAATATACCTACAAAAACCCGAGAAGAAAATTTCAAGAAATGAAACTTCCAATATCATTTATCACTAAATTTCTTGTAAATTTTGCTTCTACTGCAATATCCTCACTCTTCTACCTAATTTACATTTAATTTTTTAAAAAGATTTTATTTATTTATTTATTTATTTATTTATTTATTTATTTGAGAAAGAGAGAGAGCATGTGCACAAGCAGGGGAGCAGCAGAGGGAGAGGATGAAGCAGCCTTCCCTGCTGAGCAGGGGATTCCAATATTGGCTGGATCCCAGGACCCTGGGATTATGATCTGAAGTGAAGCCTTAAAGCTGACACTTAACCAACTGGGCCACCCATTTACATTTTAGATAAAAGCTTCATCTGAAACCACATCTCAAATCATGTCATCACCTGCTTAAAACATTTATGGGGCTCCTTATGTCTTGACAATTAGCAACTATAATTGGCATGGCAGAGAAAAATCTAAGTGAACAGGGGTTTGTATACTACTTTTCCAATTTCATCTTTTGAATCTCATCTCCCCTTTGTAATCTCCTACACTCTTTATCTATCCACCCATACCTTTGCCATCTTCCTCCTTAACCCACAACACCCTTCTCTATCCATGCCAGTTACAATTCTACTCCCCCTACCAACCCATGAAACCTTCCATGTCAGAAATAATCTATCTCCCTCCTCCCTGATCTCACCTCCTCTTCTTCTCTCCCTCTCTTCTATGTGCATCTTTCTCTTGTCTCTCTAATGGGACTGACTACATCCTACTTTTTGTTACAACCATTTGACATATTTCTTCTAATAGCTATAATACTCTTAAAGCAAGACCATTTCTCATTTAGTTTCATTACCTCACAAAACTTAAGTTTTGTGTGACCTGTAAGGTGATTAAGGAAATTCATAAATAGAATCCATTATTTTTAAGCAACATGATTGAAGGATGGTTCTAATCTTATGCTTGCATTTCCCTGTTCTTTCCTTATAAAATATGACCTCCAACTTGATTCTTAACCACTGCTATAATCAAAGTTTCTTTAATATAGGTCAAGGGGTCCTGGGTGTTGAAGTCTTAAGTGTCGGACTCTTGGTTTCAGGGTTATGGGATCTCAGGGTTGTGGGATGGAGCCCCACATTGGCTTTGTGCTCAGCAGCAGAGTCTGCTTGGGATTGTCTCTCCCGTCTCCCTCCAGCCCTCCCCACTGTGTGTGCACAAATGCATGTTCTCTCTCTAATAAATAATCTTTAAAAAAATAATAGGTCCATATCATAACAATAATCATGAGCAAGTATGTCAAAGGAAATCATATTTTTCTAGCACATGATTTTTCTCAATCCACTTGTTGAAGATAATTTCAAATGAGAAGCAGTTCCATCTGTCCAATAGCCTCCAATCTCCAATCCTATCAATCCCCAACTTTTGTTTACAGTAAACTTAGGTTTAGAGAGCCACAAAAATTACCATTATGAGAATACAAAAAATTCATACACGTATACTATGGCTATGTTATGCACAATTATTGTCTTTAGGATATAAACTACATTAAGGATTATTCAGTATAATGTCTTGTATCTTCAGTTTGTCTATTATTGGGTCCAAAGAAAATTGGGATACTTCAGTTCATGGTACGTGAATTAGGCAACTATTGGTGAAGGTTTCAAAGGTACCAAGTATCAGCATGATAACAGGATAACTAAGCTTAAAAATTAAAGAAAATGCGCCATAGTCTGCAAGAACACATTCTCCTTATTCATTTGGTTGTTTTAATATTGTATAGAGTTCTTAAAGGACCACGTCAATGTATCTTCTCTTTCATTTGACATCCAACATACTGATTTCTGATATAATGATCCACTAAATATTCAATTACTTCCTGTAAATAACTGTCTCTAGATAATGTGAAGTTCTCAATTGAGAAAATTACAGATTATGTCAACTTGTTCCCTTAAGATCATAAAGCATACATTTTGGACAGGATTATTTTTACAAAATTAAGTGATATTCCTTCTGTGTTTGTAACCCTTTTATTAATATAATGCTTTGTGCAAAAATGTGTTAAGTGATACACACTGAAAGAAAAGTACATTACTTTAAAATCATATTATCATTTTAAAACTTTAAGAGTGAAAATTTGATGAAATTAATTTTGTATGGTCAAAGATTTCTTCCTACAAAAGGCACAGCAGTATATATTTTTAAATATATCTGGCTAAACGTTCTACTTAAAATAATAGTCTTAATTTATTTGCAAACGTCCCTACTTCCATAGCGTACTGCGATGTTTCAGAATACTGTCCACAAAAATACTTATTTCAAAGAAGTGTGAAGCACTAGTTTTAAACGCAGAGACCCCAAATTCCACTCCACAGTTGGATGGATCAGAATCTCTCCGAGTGAGGAACCTGAGAGTATGCATTTAAACCAAGTTTGTTGAGGTGACTCTGATGTACACCAGACTTGAGAAACCCACTGGGTCTATCTGAAACCATGCCTCATTATATTCTCAATGTTATGCTGGAAAGAAAAGTCGCCAAATGGTTTCTCTCAAAAAGTACTGCTTCCAAATGTTCATTCTTACAATGTCTAAAGTGCCATTCAGCAGAAAATTAAACCTGTTTCTAAATCCCAGGATGTTCCAGCTCAATTAACAAATGAAAGGGGTCATTCTTCTCCTTACTCCCTGTTGTCTGTCCTGAAGCGTCCTGAGCAAAAAAAAAAAAAACAAAACCCTTGGCACCGACTTCCCAGCTCGGACGCGGCCCCCCGCTTTTCCACAGGTTACCGTATTGAACCCCGGCAGCATCCGCACAGCTCTCGGTGACGGCGAGTTCGGCAGCCTCGGACTCTCCTGGCGGCGCCGCCCGTCCGAGCGCCCGCCTGCTGCCCGGGGCCCCCGAAGTCCGCGCCGCCGGCCGGGCCAGCACCTCTGGCAGCGACAGGCCAGCGGGCCGCCGGGTTCCACCAAGCAGTGCGCCCTCAGGAAAGCCACCAGACCGTGGGAACCGGCCCCAGACCCCGTGGGCCACACAGACAGACCACTGTCCCCGGTTTTCTCCAGCTGCCAGCACCTCCTCCAGGAGATAACAAAGGAACCCGCAGGTGCCTCTCACCTAGAATCGGAGCCTCCCCCACAGTCGCCTCTTTCCCGGCTCCCCCATGCCTGTTGCTAAGGAGGCGACGCGGCGCTCGGGGAGCCCCAGAACCGGGTGACGGAGCGCCGGCGGGGCTGCGCGCGCCAGGGCTGCGGGAGGCCGAGCGCCGGGCGGGCCGGGTCCCTCTCCTGCCGCAGGAGGGGTGCGCCCTCCGCCCCGCACCGCCGCCAGGCGCGCCCCCCGCGGACCCCGGGCGGGGGAGGGGCCTCCCCAGCCGGGGCTGGCTCCGGGGGGGTCGGTCCCGCCGCCGAAGGCCTGCGGCCCGGTCCTGCGGGCCGAACAGCCGGGCAGGGGCTCGGGGACAGCCCTGCGGAGGGCGGGCACTCACCATGTTGACTTCGGAAACCATGTCTATGCTGGCGATGTCGATGTTCATCCCCACGCAGACCGGGGGACCTGCGGGAAGAGCACGCCACACGCATCAGCCGGGCGCGGGCGCGGGCGCGGGCGGCTCCGGGGACCGGGGACGCCCAGCCGAGCGGCGGCGGCGCGCCGAGGGCCCCCACCCCGCTCCGCCGCGGCCCGGCCGAAGCCCCCGCCCCCGCCCCCTCCCCCGCCCCCTCCCCCGCCCGGGCCCCAGCGCGCTGGGGCGCGCTTCCCGCAGCGGCCGCGCACACCCCGCTTACCCCCGAAGTCGGGTCTCAGGCGGATGTCGTAGCCTTTCAGCAGCTTGTCCACCGTCTCCTTCACGAAGGACATGTTCCCGGGGTCGTTCACGCTAGGAGAGGGGCGAGGGGCGCGGAGGGAAGGGTCAGGCGGCGGCTCACCCGCCAGCGCACGCCGCGCACCCCCGCGCACCCCCGCGCACCCCGCCGCCCGGCCCGCTTCCCGTCCACCAGCCGCGACCCTACCTCTGGGCGCAGCACACCACCGCCACCAGCACTGGGGCCGAGAAAATGCCGAAAAGCCTTCCTCCCGCAAAGCCCCACATCCCTCCGCCGCGCCCCGGCACGGGGGAGGGGGCGCCCCGCCGCCGTCGCGACCAGCAGCCGGGGCTGCTCCTGGTGCTGCCGCCGCCGCCGCCGCCGCCGCCGCCGCCGCCGCGCTGGCCCCGAGCGGAGGAGGGCGGAGGGGGAGGGGAGGGAGGGGAGGGAGGGGAGGGGAGGGGAGGGAAGGGGAGGGGAGGAGGGGGAGGAGCGGGCCGGGGAGCCGAGGCGGGGGGAGGAGGCCCGGCGAGCCGGGGGCGGAGCCCGAGCCCAGCCCGAGCGCCCCGCACCCTCGCCTCCCCCGCGCGCCACCCGGCCGGCGGCCCCGGCCCTCGGCGCCCTCCTGCCCCCGAGGACGCGGCGCGGGGCCTGGAGCCGGGCGGGGCCGGGACGCCGAGCGGGAGCCGCGGCCGCGCGGCGCAGAGCAGGGCCGGCCTCCCCGCGCCCTGGCGGAGGAGGGGACCAGCGGCGACCGGGACCGAGGCGGTGAGAGAAGCGCGGCCCGCGGCCCCCACCCCTTCCCGGGCCCGACCCCCTCGACGGCCCCCGCCCGGCCGCGACCACGGCCGAGAGCCAGGGGAGCCTACGGCGCCCGCGACCCCGGGACCGCGCGCCGCCGCGTCCGCCAGGAGGCTGCGGGTCGGGGAGAGCCCCCCTCACCTGCGGGGCTCCGAGCCCCGAGGCCCCAGGGTGCAGGACAGCCAGAGGGGCAGCAGCAGCGCCGGGAGCCCGCGGCACATGGCGTCGCTCCTCCGACCCAGCCTGGGTGGGACCCGCTCTCCCGCAGCCGGAGCGCTCCCAGGGCGCTGCGGGGATCCCCACCCCCGCCCGCGCCCGCGCCCGCGCCCCCGCCCCCGCCCCCGCCCCCGCCCCCACCCACGGGCTTTCCCGCCTGACCCATCTCCCAGCCCCTCGCGTGGCGGCCCGGTTCGGTGTTCATGCGCTGTAAGGCCATTTTTAAAAACTGGGCTCATTAGGCTGCTTCTCTCGCCCCTGCCCGCGGAGCACTGGGCCCTCCGTGCTCACGTAAATACACTTATAACGAATAGTAAAGAGAGGCCTGGTGGTGTGCGCCTCATTATCAGTGAGCCGCAGCCTGAATCAGGCCCGAATCTGACCCGGACTACCATCCGGGGTTGGGAAAATAAATGCTTTTTCTGTCGCACCCTGGAGCTGTCCGTGGTTCTTCATAGAAAGCAAGGAAACTCGCTTTCCCTATGACGGGCTTTCATCCTTTGGTTCTCCTTAGAAGGCCAATGGCACCGCGGCTAAGAAACAGACTCATCTACACCACAGACCACCCTGCCCAGGGTGGTACCTCAGTGTGCCTAAGGGGTACCTCTTCACTCATGACCACAGGTTGCATATTTTTCTTTAGCGAATAAGCTTCAATAAAATTTCTCTGTGCCTCAGACTTCTAATATTGAGGAAAATGGTTACACGATACTATTTGTGGTCAACCAACAAAACCTACAAATCAGGGATCCCCGGGTGGCTCAGCGGTTTAGCGCCTGCCTTCGGCCCAGGGCATGATCCTGGAGTCCTGGGATCGAGTCCCACATCGGGCTCCCTGCATGGAGCCTGCCTGTCCCTCTGCTGTGTCACTGGCTTGCTCTCCCTCTGTGTCTCTCATAAATTAATAAATAAAATCTTAAAGAAAAAAAAACAACCTACAAATCAGTTTACTTTTGTGCTTGAAAGACTTTCCTGCACCATTCCAGGACTTAACGAATGGTGAATAACAGATAACTAACTTTTTGTGTTGACTTATTTTTTTCTATAAAGATTAAGGTTTTGGGGGCACCTGGGTGGCTCAGTTGGCTAAGTCTCCAACTCTTGGTTTCTGCCTAGGTCATGGAGCCCCGCGTGGGGCTCTGTGCTCAGTGCAGAGTCTGCTGGTCTTTCTCACTGTGTCCCTCCCCACCCCCACTCTCTCTCTCTCAAAAATAAATAAAATATTTTTTAAAAAGATCTAGGTTTTCTTTTCTACTTCCCTACTTTATGTTGGTAAATATCTAAATCCAGACCTTTATTCTCAAGTTGGCATGTTTCTGTGCATTCATTTCAAATATCATTATTGTCTTTCTTAAAAACTAGCAATTTTATTTTTGGAATAAAAAATGTGACCACAGAACCTGAAAGGTTGATATTAAGATAGATTAAGAGATAAATAGACCTCCCTGATCGTTTTCTGGAAAAGTCCGTTAACAACTACTTTGTGTTCTGTGTCCTGTTAATGTACAATGGAATTATAAGGAAAATGAGTTATGTGTTACACCCTCCCCTTCACATTCATGTTGCAATCTATTTCTCCTATTTACATATACCTCTTTTAGAGAAACGCCTTGCTGGGGATCACAGCTATAGAAAGTAAACAATAAGGTGTTTGAGTAAAGCCGATACCATAGTATTATCCCCTTTTCTACTATTTTACATGTCCTAAAACTTGCAAAACCACATTACAAATGTAATTATTATCCAACTGTATACCACTTCAGATCTTATCTTTAACCAGTGTCTGTGAATCTCGGCCTTATTTTTCATCCCAGTTACTGCTTTAGCATGCAGTTCCACAAGAGCTCTAATCAGCTTTACATGCAGACAAACTCACATCCCTTACTTCATGTACACATTCCTTGTCTCTCACCTCCCACTATCAGGTTTCTCAGTAGACAGTGAGGTCCAAAATGCTACCAGCTCAGTACTTATGTATGTGTGATCTGAAGTTGCCGGAGAGTTAGCCATCCATGGGACAGAACTTTGGTAAATGGGAGGTGGGAGCCAGGTACATAAATGACTTTCCCTTTATTGCCCCCAAAGAAATGTCCTGAAATGCAGCAGTAGCTCCTACGTGTTCTCCCTTCTTCCATGCCTCAAACCACTTGTCCTTCATTCTTGTTTTCGTCAGTATTGCACACTTTAGTAAAACTGTAGCATTTAAATTTTGCCTCAGGATGTATTTTCTGAAGAACCCAGACTAAGTAATCAACCAATTGGTGAATTATTAAAAGTATCACCTAAAATGCAGTCTTTTATAATATGAAAGCAAAATCAAAGACAAACATTGTGGTGAGTATACACAGGTATAACTAATGTACATGAGTTATAAGACTCATCATGGTTGCTGCCCAGCCTGCACTAAAAGCTAGGCACGGAGCCCCTGGACCCACCGTCCTGCATCAGCTCCCTCTCACATAGCCATTTTGGAGGGTTGGATGAGCACAGAACCCCAGGCACCTCCATCCCGTGACTCTTCTTGACAGGATTCCTGAAAGCAAGAATAGTTCCATATCTTTACTAGATGGTGCTAATGTATTGGCCAAACCAGCAGGAAATTATTTATTCACTTTTCACTTTAACTTATTTTCTACTGAAAGAGAAAAAGGATATGGGGTCCCACAATGGGTAAATTTTCATGTCAGAAGAAAAAGAATAGGAATCCCATTTTTTCATTGGAAAGTGGTTTTAAACAGTCTGGAATAATATTTTGGGGACCTGAAGTAAGGAAGAAAGGGAAGAAGGTAAGTGAAGAGCATCCCGTGATCACTTTGCCTGGCTGACCCAAATGCCTTTCACCAAACTGCCTTTTGTTCGGTCACAGTTACCTCTTACTTATAGAGAATCGACTTGGTTTTTTAAACAGCATCAAAGCTTCTGACAATATATTGTAAAGCTCTTTAAAAATAATGCAATCAATTGGAGGTATAACATATGAAAAGTGTTAAATGTAAAATTCGTTTTGACAAATGTTGGTGTACATTCTCATCGCACCCCAAATTCCCTCTCAGTCTTTAAACCTACATGTCATTCTCAGGGATTCTAGACAAGCGCTGACCTAAGTTCTATTCTTACAGATGTTTTTTGCCTAGAATTGCACATAAGTGGAGTTACTCAGTATATGTTCTTTTTCGTCTGGATTCTTTGCTTTACTACTGTTTCTGATATCTATACACACAGTTGCAAATCCATCTACTCTGTTTCTCCTGACTCCAATGGTGTTCCATTGGAACACATTTACAATTTATTCATCTATTCATCTGGTTTTGAACCTTCCTAGTTTGGGCTACTATAAATAAGAAGTCATCTACAGTCTTTGTATGGATATATAGTTCAATTTCTCTTGGGTAAATTCCTAGGAGTATAATGGTATAATGGCTGAGTTTTATATAAGCTGATGTTTAACTTTATAAAGACCTACTAATATATTTTCCAAAGTAACTGAGGATTTTACATTTCAACATTAAAACATGAGAATTGAAGCTGTTCCACATCCTCTCCATCCATTCTAGTAGATGTATGGTGATATGCCATTGTGGTTTTAATTTGCATTTGCCTGATAAGTATATAAGCAAGTATCATTTATTTCATAATGACGACTCATATTTTCATTTTGAATATATAATATTTTCCCATTTTTAAATTGCATTCCTAGTCTTTTTTATTAAGATGTAAGAGTTCTTTATATATTCTGAATACAAGTCCTTTATCAGATATATGTATGTGACTATTTTCTCCCAGTCTGTGGCCTTGCTGTTACACTTCTGAAAGTATTTTTCAAAGAAAAGAAGAAATTAATTTAGTTGAAGTTCGATTTATAACCTTTCTCTCCTATGTTTTGATATTCTATCTAAGAATCTTTGCCTAATTAAAACATAGGATTTTCTCTGTGCTTTCTTTAAGAAGTTACAATTAATATTTAGATCTGTGATATAGCTATTTTTTTATGGTTGATGTGGGTAAGGATCAAGGGTTTTTTGTTCCATATCTAGTGGTTTCATCATGATTTGTTAAAAATCTTATTCTTTCCCCCATTGAGTCCTCTTACATTTATGTTGAAAATCAATTGATTTTATATGTGTGGACATATTTTGGACTCTTCCTTTTAGCTGTTTCATTGAGCTATATGTGCATCCTTTCACCAATTTCATACTGCTTTGATTAATGTAGCTGTAAGGTAAATATTGAAAACAGATATCATGATTCATACAACTTTGCTTTTCTTCTTCAAAATTGTTTTTGACTACTTAAGGTCTTTGCATTTTCATAAACGTTTTAGAATTATTTTATTAATTTCCATAGAGAAACCTCATGGGATTTCAATTCGTGTTACATAAAATCTATAGATGAATTTAGGGAAAATTTACATCTTGACAATACTGAATCTTCCAATCTAGGAAAATTCTACATTTCTCCATTTATTTAGACAATCTTTAATTTTTCACAAAAATATTTTGTAGTTTTCAGTGTAAAGGTCTACATTTGATTCACTAAATTTATCCCTAAGTATGCCATATTTTATGCTACTGTAAAGGCTATTTTTAATACTTCATTTTCCCATTGTTTTTGATAATATATATATAAATATATATATACATAATTGATTTTTGTGTATTGACATTGCACCCTATGTGCTTATTATTTTAATAGAATTTATTCCCTTAGGGTTAAAAAAATTATGTCATCTGTAAATGTAGACAGATTTACTTCTTCCTCTCCTATCTGGAAACTTTCTATTTCTTTTTCTTGCCTTACAGCACTGTCAGAGATCTTCAGTACAATGTAAAATAGAAATGGTGAGAGTGGACACTCTTGCTCTATTCCAGTATTAGGGGAAAACGCTCAGGTATTTTGTTGTTGTTTTGTTTGTTTGTTTTTAAAATTAAGTATGACATAAGCATCTTCCTCTTATTTTTCTTCTGTTCTCTCTACTTTTTCTCCTCCTCTTTCTCCTTCATCTTGTTCTTCCTCCTTCTCCTTTTCCTTCTCCTCCTTTTCCTTCTCCTTCTTTTTATTCCTCTTTTCTTCCTTTTCCTTCTCCTCTTCCTTCTTCTGCACCTTTCTGTAAAGTTTGGTCTTAAGAGTACAGCAGTACAAAGTATGCATCTAGCATGGAGTACTTTTAAGGCTTTGATCTAGGGTGTCAGAGCCCAGGCAATGTGAGGAGAGCATGAGGCTTCATAGCTGGAATGGGTGAAAAAGGTGTGTTTTTTGGCTAAAGCTTGGAAGTCACAGCCAAAGCAAACTAAGTAGATTATCACTGGGTGGGACAGCCTACCATGGGTGTCAGGACCCATGGAAGATGAGGAAGTAAATGATATGAAGAAAGCAGGCCATGTTTTAAATCAGACACAAAACAATGGAAATTGATCCAATGTGGCAGTCGAGGTCTCAGAGGGTGACGAGAGTGTCCAGGCATGGAGTCTTCCCTATTAGGGCGCTAAGCCAAAGCAGAATGAGAAGTGCATCCATAAAAGATGAGTTAGCCTGTAATAGGAGTTAGATCACAAGCAGTGTTAAGAAGGCATTGCCAAGATGGGCATGAACAAGAAGAGAAAATGATGTAGGCATCCGTGTGCTGGGGTGACTTGTCATGGAAACTCCGAGCTCAGGAAAACTGAGGATGTACTGGGATGGCCCAAAATGGGGATTCAGAACCTGAACAGCGAAAGGAGAATGTATGCAGGGAATGGATATAGGAGATTGGTTACATAATGGGGCATTGATCAAATGAACAATGAGGGTAATGGAAGCGAGGTTTTCTCTGTTGGAAATGAGAATTACAAATACCAAAAAGGGAGAAACAATGCCTGTGATGGGAGACTGCAGCTGAGTGTATTAGTGTGAACTAACAATTTTAAAAATATAGAGATAAATACAAATATATATCCACATATATATGTGTATTTTATTTATTTATTTATTTATTTATTTATTTATTTATTTATTTATTTACTATATACATAGATATATACATATATATTCTTTAGTTCTATCCAACAAGAAGGCCTGGGAACGGTGATAGTCCAATAGCAATAAGCATCATCCAGATATTGGCTTCTACATAGCATTTTCTACTGAAAATAAAACCTTGGTTCTTTGGGAAAATGATTGATTCTTGAGATGGCTAGGGGAAGGAAAAGGTGACACTAGAATATTTTGTGCCAGAAAAATAAGTGTTCAGGGAGTAATGGAGACATGTCAGAAACACAGAATTCAGTTTGAATGTGTTTATACTGCCCAATTTTAGAAAAACTTGAGCACAAAAATAAATAATGACAATAATGAACTCAACCCACAGAAGAAAATTTGAATTCACGTGTATTAATTGTTTGATCACAAGTGGTATATTTACATAGCTTTTAAGAATGTTCCCCCAAAATACTAATTATAATTATAAAGATGAAACTTAATAGTATAGCCTGCAGATATCACCTTAATCAAGTGATCAATATGAATAAATTAAACAATGGAATAAATCAAAATAATGTGCCCCATGATACATGCATTAAGATTACTGTATCTAGGGGTGCCTAGGTGGCTCAGTCATTGAACCTTTGGTTCAGGTCATGATCCCAGGGTCTTGGGATCATAGGGTCCTGGGATTAGCACCCATGGGGCTTCCCCACTTAGTGACAAGCCTGCTTCTCCCTCTCTGTCTGTCTGCCACTCCTCTTGCTTGTGCTCTCACTCTTACTTCTCTGTGTCAAATAGATAAATAAAACCTGAAAAAAAAAGAATTATATTTTAGTTCTGTGAAGTTTTTAACAAAGATGTGTAAACTAAATGTAATCAAGAGGAAACATCAGACAATTCCAAATTTAAATATTCCAATTACAACTTCAGTTACAATGGCTCTATATTATTCAGAAGGGCCAAGGTCATCAAATTTCAGAGAAGGCTGAGAAACTGTCCAAAAACTAAAGAAAACTAAAGGGAATCCTATGGCATGTATATTCTGAATTCGACCATTTTACTATAAAAGACATTAATGGTGCAATTGGTAGATCTTGAATAGGGTCTAAAGATTTCATGGTAGTAACTTAATATTGATTTCCTGATTCTGATGATTGCATTGTGGTAGCATAGGAAAGTCTCCTTGTATGTTTGAAAAACACTCACATATTTGAGATTGATAGTCATCAGCATGGCTTCTTTTGCACAAAGATTCAGGGAAAAGTTTGTTGTGAGGTACTTCAAATTTTTCGGTAAGTTTATGATGTTTTCAATATTTTTTTAAAAAGCTAAAGAAAATGTTTTCTGTTGATATACTTTATCAGATTAAGAAAATAGCCTTCCATTTCTGGTTTGTGGAAAGTTGTATCAAAATTGGAGCAGGGGCTATTCAACATAGTACAAGAAGTCCTAGCCTCAGCAATCAGACAACAAAAAGAAATAAAAGGCATCCAAATTGGCAAAGAAGATGTCAAACTCTCCCTCTTTGCAGATGACGTGATACTGTGCATAAAAAACCCAAAAGACTCCACCCCAAGATTGCTAGAACTCATACAGCAATTCGGCAGTGTGGCAGGATACAAAATCAATGCCCAGAAATCAGTGGCATTTCTATACACTAACAATGAGACTGAAGAAAGAGAAATTAAGGAGTCAATCCCATTTACAATGGCACCCAAAAGCTTAAGATACCAAGGAATAAACCTAACCAAAGAGGTAAAGGATCCAAACCCTAAAAACTACAGAACACTTCTGAAAGAAATTGAGGAAGACACAAAGAGATATTCCATGCTCATGGATTGGAATAATTAATATTGTGAAAATGTCAATGCTACCCAGGGCAATTTACATATTTAATGTAATCCCTATCAAAATACCATGGACTTTCTTCAGAGAGTTGGAACAAATCATCTCAAAATTTGTGTGGAATCAGAAAAGACCCCGAATAGCCAGGGGAATATTAAAAAAGAAAACCATAGCTGGGGGCATCACAATGCCACATTTCAGGTTGTACTACAAAGCTGTGGTCATCAAGACAGTGTGGTACTGGCACAAAAACAGACACATAGATGAATGGGACAGAATAGAGAATCCAGAAGGGGACCCTCAACTTTATGGCCAACTAATATTTGACAAAGCAGGAAAGACTATCCACTGGAAAAAAGACAGTCTCTTCAATAAATAGTGCTGGGAAAATTGGACAGCCAATGCAGAAGAATGAAACTGGACCATTCTCTTACACCATACACAAAGATAAACTCAAAATGGATGAAAGATCTAAATGTGAGACAAGATTCCATCAAAATCCTAGATAAGAACACAGGCAACACCCTTTTTGAACTTGGCCACAGTAACTTCTTGCAAGATACATCCATGAAGGCAAGAAAAACAAAAGCAAAAATGAACTATTGGGACTTCATCAAGATAAGAAGCTTCTGCACAGCAGAAGAAATGGTCAACAAAACTACAAGACAACCTACAGAATGGGAGAAGATATTTGCAAATGATGTATCAGATAAAGGGTTAGTTTCCAAGATCTACAAAGAACTTATTAAACTCAACATCAAAGAAACAAACAATCCAAACAGGAAATGGGCAAAAGACATGAATAGAAATCTCACAGAGGAAGACATAGACATGGCCAACAAGGACATGAGAAAATGCTCATCACTGGCCATCAGGGAAATACAAATCAAAACCACAATGAGATACCACCTCACACCAGTGAGAATGGGGAAAATTAACAAGGCAGGAAACAACAAATGTTGGAGAGGATGTGGAGAAAGGGGAACCCTCTTGCACTGTTGGTGGGAATGTGAACTGGTGCAGCCACTCTGGAAAAGGGTGTGGAGGTTCCTCAAAGAGTTAAAAATAGACCTGCCCTATGACCCAGCAATTGCACTGCTGGAGATTTACCCCAAAGATATAGATGCAGTGAAACACCAGGACACCTGCACCCCGATATTTATAGCAGCAATGTCCACAATAGCCAAACTGTGGAAGGAGCCTCGGTGTCCTTTAAAGATGAATGGATAAAGATGTGGTTTATGTATACAATGGAATGTTACTCAGCCATTAGAAATGACAAATACCCACCATATGCTTCAACATGGAGGGACCTGGAGGGTATTATGCTGAGTGAAATAAGTCAATCGAAAAGGACAAACAGTATATGGTCTCATTCATTTGGGGAATATAAAAATTAATGAAAGGGAATAAAGCGAAAGGAGAGAAAATGAGTGAAAATATCAGTGAGGGTGACAAAACATGAGAGACACCTAACTCTTGGAAATGAACATGGGTGGTGGAAGGGGAGGTGGGCTGGGGGTTAGGGTGACTGGGTGATGGGCCCTGAGTGAGGCACTTGGCGGGAAGAGCACTGGGCATTATGCTATATGTTGGCAAATTGAACTCCAATTAAAAAAATAAAAATAATAAAAAAAATTGAAGTGGGGGATGCCTGTTGGCTCAATGGTTGAGCATCTGCCTTCAGCTCAGGACATGATCCCAGAATACTGGGATCAGGTCCCGCATCCGGCGCCCTGCATGGAGCCTGCTTCTCCCTCTGCCTATGTCTCTGCCTCTCTCTGTGTGTCTCTCATGAATAAATAAATAAAATCTTTAAAAAAAATGGAGTGGGATCTTGTCAGAATCTTTTGTTGTTGTTGTTATATCTATGGAGATAGTCATACGGATATTCTCTTCTATTATTTTAATGTAGTAAATGACATTGATTTTCAGATGATAACCACACTTTCCATTTCCAGGATAAATATCACTTGGTCATATTGCTAACTTTTTTAGCAACCCATTTAATTTGACTTCCTAATATTTTTTGTTAAAGATTTCTGTGCTTACTTTCATGAGTGTTTTGGTATAATTTGTCTTTCCTAAAATGCCTGGGTTTTGTTTCAGTACAAAATGAAGCTACAATATGTCCCCTCTTCCTCTAAGTATTGAAAAAAAAATTTGTAAGATTGTTATCATTTCTTGCTTAAGTGTTTTTTAAAGAATTCATAAATGAAGCTCTCCACTTTTGAAGTTTTCCTTAATTTTTAGTGATAAATATAATTTAACAGGCACAAGGCTATTTGGATATCTACTTCTTCTGGTGACAGTTTTGCAAATTTATATATTCTAATAAAGCTTCCCATTTCGGGGCAGCCCTGGTGGCCCAGCGGTTTAGTGCCGCCTGCAGCCCAGGGCGTGATCCTGGAGACCCTGGATCAAGTCCCATGTCAGGCTCTCTGCATGATGCCTGTTTCTCCCTCTGCCTGTGTCTCTGCCTCCCTCCCTCTCTATGTGTGTGTCTCTATGAATAAATAAATAAAGTCTTTAAAAAAATTTTTAAAAATCTTCCCATTTCTTGTTAGCTTTTCAAATTAACAACAAATGCTTATAATATTTTGTTATTATAATTTTGTAGTCCATAGATATATAGTTATGCTCCTTCTTTCTTTCCTGATATTGGTAGTTTGTTGTATCTTCTTGCTTTTTTCCCTTGATAAATCTAGGTTGAGGTTTATTGCTTTCATTTGTCTTTTCAAAACAACCTGCTTTGGGTTTCACTGATTTCCTCACTTATAACACTTGTCTGTTTAAGCCCACCACCATTTTCTCTGTTTTCTGTTTCATATATTCTTTGCCATTTCCTACTTTTTTCTGCCTGCTCAAAAATAAATTGGTTATTTTTAGCATTCAATTCTATATTAACTGTAGGCTTATAAACTAGAACTTTCTATTTTATTATTAAAAGTCTAGAGCATTCATCTTTCTGTAGCCAGGCCATCATCAATGTAATAATACCACTTAATGTTTAATGCAAGAACCTTACCAATTTCACCACTTTCACTACTCCTTGTGTATTATTTTCCTATTTTACTTTCATATATGTTATAAATACCATATCACTGTTATTGCTCTAAATATCTTTTAAAAAGATATTTTAAAAGAAAATAATTATTTTATATTTACTTACATGTTTTCTGTTCCTACCATTCTTTATTCGTTTGTACAGAACCAAGTTTATATCTGAACTCATTTTCCTTTGTCTAAAGGGCTTACTCTCATTCTTCTAGTACATGTCTGCTAGTGACAAATTCTCATAGCTTTTGGTTGTCAGAAACTGTATTTTGCCTCCATTTTCATAAGATTACTTTATTATGTATAAAGTTTACAAGTTTTAACACTTAAATATAGTATTCTATTATTATTTTGGCTTAAATATTTATGCTGAGACATTAACACCATTTCTTATTACTGTTCTCATGTACATAATGTCTTTATATACACCCTTTGTTTACTTTTAATAATTTTTTCCTTCTAATGCTTATCATCATTTTTTAAAAATGCAATTAGCCAATATACACTACTATAGTATATCATTAGCTTCAGATACTTGTCAGAAATTTTATTATGATATTCCTAAATGTGCTTTTCATTTTTTTATTCTTCTTGGGGATTCACAGAGTTTCTTGAATTTATGTAGCTATAGCTTTCATATAATTTGGATAATTTTTGGCGAGTATTTTTTTTTACTAGATTTTATTTCTTTATTCATGAGAGACACACACACAGAGAAAAAGAGGCAGAGAGACAGAGAGACAGAGACTGAGGGAGAAGCAGGCTCCATGGAGGAAGCCTGATAAGGGACTCGATCCTGGGACTCCAGGATCATGCCTTAGGTCAAAGGCAGGTGCTAAACCGCTGAGCCACCCAGGGATCCCCTGGCTAGTATTTTTCAAGATCTTATTCCTTTCCCCTCTGGAAATCCAATTACACATACACTAAGTACTTTGATATAGTCTCATACATCACACAATCACTTTTTTTTTCAGTCTGTTTCTCCACTAAGCTTTAGTTTGGATAATTTGTGTTGTTATGTCTTCAAGTTCTCTTATCTTTTTTTCTGCAGTATTTAATCTCCCTTTACTCACTTCCAGGGGCACAATCATTTTAGAAATTTTGTTTAAGCTTTAAGAGTCTCACTTGGAAAAAAAAAAGAGTCTCACTTGGTTGTGTTTTATATGTTCCATTATTGCTGTGATTGTGTTCACTTCTGCTTTAAACCCTTGAGCTAATTAATAGTAAACTCTTAAAAATTTTGTCTGGTATTAAATCTTGTCTCAGGTTTGATATTGTTTCCAATACATTGATTTTTTCTAATTATATGTCACATTTTTTTTCTGATTCCTAGTATACTAATAATTCTTGTTTAGATTGCACATTTTGAAATTTATATTGTTCTGTGCTGGATTTTGTTATCTTCCTTTAAAGAGTGTTGGACTCTGTTCTAGCAGTTCAGTTACTTGCTGGTCAGTTTGATCTTTTCAAGGGTAGTTAAAGCACCTGTTTATAGCAGGTCTAAAGTAATCTTCAATCTAAGGCTTGTTTGGACATACTACTGAAGTATTCTCCTTATGGAAAACCTATTGAATCCAGGTGTTTAATAATGACTTGCCACTCTGGCTGGTTAGAACATGAATATCTCCCAGTCCTATGTAACATCTAAAAATCAGGTCCTTGCTTATTTTTATGCTTAGTACTCATCAACATATGGAAGAGGATCCATATATTTGGAGCTCTTTCTTTGTACAGCATCCTTATTTCCTATTTTATAAATTGCAAGTTGCTACACTCTCTCAGAATTCTGATCTCTTCTCAACCCAATGAATCTGTTATATCCTACTTGAAGTTTCTCTCACTACATTGTGTTCCATAAAATCTCAAGGCAAAAAGCTAGTTCAATTATAGGGCTCCTGTTTCTCTTCTCTAAGGGAAAGTATTGCATTGCCTTTGTTCAGTGTCTACATATAGTTGCTTCATATATTTTATTCAGCTTTAGTAGTTGTTTATGGTGGGAGCCTACTCACATTTACATAATTATTACCAAAAGATTTCTTGAACTGATTTTGATTTTAGGAAAATCACAATTGAAAATTAAATTGTCATTATTCTCAGCCCAGATGTAGTTATCTGAAAGTAGCAAATGATCTCATCAGTGATAAGAACACTCATCCACATAATATCCACTATGATTTAGTCAATTAAATAGGTAATAAATTTACCAGAAATAGGTTTATATATTTTACCAAGTACATTTACATCTATGGTAAAATACAATCAGAAATGCTATTTTAAAAATTTTGTGCCGGAGTAGCAGTTCCTTAAAACTCCAATGGGAAGAGGAGGGAAATGTGACAATAAGCACAAATGTAACTTGCTGCCATTTTTAAATAACTGAGGAGATAGGAGACAAGGTGTCCTGAAAAAAAATTACCAGTGATAATAGAAAATATTTTTAGTCAATAAATAATACAGTTTATTGTTGTTCTTCTGCCCCTGAAATCTTTTAGCACCTGTTTACCAGAAGTATTGTACTTACACCAGAAATTTCAACTAGAAAGATCTTACACTAGATTTGTCAGTTGGATCGTCTATGTGGAGTTCAAGATCTCTTACACCTATTACTAAAGAGAGTCACTTATCTGCCAGGAAAAGTCATGAAGCAGTGAGGGAGGAAAGAAATACAAATTGTTCAGCTAGATCAGCTGAATGTAACCAGCATCCCACACTTCATGGCAAATATGACAGCCATCCCACACTTCATTCATGTTCCTATCAGTTGGAGGAGTTCATAGAATCACAAAAAATAACCTTGTTAAAATTAGCCTTAGTTTATCAGCTGAAGATTTAAGGACTAAATGCTAGTTAAATGATTAATAACCTCAAAGAGAGAGAAAGGTAAGTGGAAGAGAAGAAGACATATTCTCCTTATACAAAGGACTTCTACACTTGACATAGTAATGTGTATAGGGATGGGTTGTAGACAACTAAATTATTTTTAAACCTCATATTCTATATAACTTGCCTTTAGCCCTATGATTATTATTTTTAATTTCATCACTACTAATCAATGTGGCTTTGGTGCATTTATATAAGCACATATATATAGTGTGTCATATCAAAGGGTATGTGCATCTTCACATTTACTAAATATTGACAGATTATTTTCCAAATTGACTTTATCAACTTACAATCACAATAGTAGGAATTAAAAGTTCTGTTTGATCTACATATTCAGTAATTCTCTGCAATACAAGGCTTATAATTTTGCCATTTGTTTAAAATGAAATTAAGGTAATAATAATTTGGAATTTCCTGTTTCCTTATAAAATTAAGCATCTTTTTATGTTTACTGGTCATATGTATCTGTTTGTTTCCTCAAACAAGGCCAAACATTTTCTTTTTCTTATTAGATTGTAAAATATTATAGATTGTGCTGTACTAATTTTTTGTAAAAATGCTTTGTATTCTCAAAATGTACTTCCTGCTTTTTCTCTTCTTGCTTTTTCTCTTATTCTTTTTGCTTTTATTCTACTTTAAAAAAAAAAGATTTTATTTATTTATTTGAGAAAGAAAGCCAGAGAGAGCACACTAGCAGGGGGAGCAGTAGAGGGAGAAGGAGAAGCAGTGTCCTCGTTGAGCAGGGAATCTGATGTAGGGTTCAATCCCAGGACCCTGGGATCATGACCTGAGCTGAGGGCAGATGCTTAACCTACTGAGCCACTCAGATGCCCCTTTTTGTTCTACTTTTAATTTTGCTTTCAGAGGGTTTTGCAACTAACACCACGATTTTTTTAGAACATTTTCATCCATCTGTAGAAAGCCCTGTAGCTGTTAGCAGTCCATCCAACCCCATCATCCATTGACTGCACATATCCCTTCCCAGTTGTAAGCTTACCCAATATATTTTTAAATTAAAATGTTGGAAGCCTATAGGAAAATTGTTGACCATATATTGCTTTTGAAACTTAGAAGTTACCAAATTTTTTCTTTTAGTTCTAAATATTAAAATATTTATTCTTTCTGATATTTTAGATGAGTGTAACACCTGAAATAACATAAATATTACTCATTTTCAATTGTTATATGTCACATTTATTTAGCTCTTCTCATTGAATCGGCTCAAGTTTTCAGAACAATGTTAAACATGAGTGATAATTGTAGACACTTTAATCAATTATCTTCAGTGGTTGCTTGACAACTTATTTACAATAAAATATAACACAGAAAAGATAGAATTCCTCATATTAAGATCATATTTATAAAAATAGATATAAAAATAGATATTATTTAACATATTAAGAAAATACCATTCATCTCAAACTTCACTATGGGTTGTTGTTTTTTTTTTTGTTTTAAATTTATGATGAATCTTTTATTTTGAGGTATATAAAGATTGTATACAATTATCTTTTTTTTTTAGATTTTATTTGTTTACTTGAGAGACAGAGAGAGAGAGAGAGAGAGAGCAAGCAAGGGAGAGGGCATGAGTGGGGGAGAGTGGCAGAGGGAGAGAGAGAAGCAGATTCTCCAATGAGCGGGGAGCCTGACATGCAGCTCAACATGGGACTCCATCCTAGGACTTCGGGACCACGACCTGAGCCAAAGGCAGATGCTTAACTGATTGAGCCAGCCAGGCACCCCTATGAAGATTATATGAGTATCTATACTGGCTTACAAATGTATAGTTTTCACATATTAAACAGCAATAACAGTGTTTCTATTTGCAATTCATATATCTGTGTCTTTTCTTTAAAAAAAAAAAAAATAGATTAGGGGCAGCCCCGGTGGCCCAGCGGTTTAGCGCCGCCTGCAGCCCGGGGCCTGATCCTGGAGACCCGGGATCAAGTCCCACGTCGGGCTCCCTGCAGGGAGCCTGCTTCTCCCTCTGCCTGTGTCTCTGCCTCTCTCTCTCTCTCTCTCTCTCATGAATAAATAAAATCTTTAAAAAAAATAGATTACAGTTTTTAATTTTTACTTCTTTTCTAAGAGACACTGGATTTAATGTCATTTCTATTTTCTTTTGCTTTCCAAATATTTTATATTTTAATTTTCATTAATTTCTTTCTATTTATGTGTATTTGTTACTACCTTTCCTTTCACTTTCTAATTTAAATGTTAAAATTATTAAATTTTCTATTTCTTATTTTGCATTTTAGTAGATGACTTTTCTTCTGAATTAGCTTTGAGTATATTAATGGCTTTCAGTATGCAATGGTACTCTAGGTTGCCAATTTTATTTACTCTTTAGCCAAAATATCTTTTTAAATTTCTGAGTGATAGGGATTTTACTTTGCTTTCTGTTGTGATTTTTAAAAATTGTCATGTTAATATTATACCAAGTTTTCTTCAGTGTAATCGGAAAATGTCTCCAGTACTTTTCTATCTTCGATTTATTGGTATGTTGCAATATATCAACAGTTCTAAATGCCTTATATGAGTTGAGAAGATTTTTTAATGTTTTTAGATATTGAAGTTGATAAATTCAGGAAAAACCTATTATGATTCAAATATTTATTTTAAACTTTTATTTTTGTCTATTTCTTTTGCAAATGGCTGAGAAATTCATTAAACCTCTTGTTGCTATTACATTATCATCCATTTTTTCCCTTTCATCCTGAAGATTTTTAACAGTGTCCTTCTGTGTTAAGTATATGTCACCTAATAAATCTACAATGACCTTCTTCTGTCTATTGACACCCTTTATCAACAAAAATGAGTCTTTCCACTTAGTGCTATTTGCACTATTTTTTTATATTATAATGAAATATCAAATATCTTTCAATTTTCCTGGACCTTTGTTCATTTCCATTCTAATCTTGCATAGTTATTGTTATTAGATATTTCTTATGGATAGTATAATTAGAATCAGTTTTCTGTCCTTACTGATAATTTTTGTTTACTTTGTAGAATTCAATCAATTTATGTTTTTATGAATTAAAATTTGCTGGACTTTATTTTTTGTGCTCTTTCTTGTGCATTATTGATATCTGAGTTTTTTCTTATACAACTTTATGAATTACTCTCCTTTCATTCTCAAAAAAATGTTTGAATATGTATTCCTCAAATGCACAACATCCATATGGAATTATATTTATTTAGTATGTGGCATGAAAAAATTGTGATTTTTCACTTTTCTCTTTCCATATTTGCATCTTTTTCTATTATCATAATTATAGTGATTTATAGCCTTATTTAAAACATTTACATGGATTTTCTTTTTATACTGAAGTGATTTCAATGATTATCTTTCTTACTTCTTTTTTAGGACCTCATCAGTGCAGAAATAGATTTCAGATTTGGGTTTTTTAAAATTCCAGTATAGTTAACATAGAGTCTTATATTAGTTTTAGGTGTACAATATAATTATTGAACAATTCCGTGCATCACCCAATGCTCATCATGACAAATGTATGCCTTAATCCTCATCATGTTTCACCCATCCCCCTACCCACCTCCCCTCTGGTCACCATCAATTTGTTCTCTACAAGTAAGAGTCTGTTTCTTGGTCTCTCTCTCTCTCTCCCTTTGCTCTTTTGTTTTGTTTCTACAATTCCACATATGAATGAAATCATATGGTGTTTGTATTTCTCTGACTAACTTATTTCACTTAGCATTAATACTAACTCCATTCATGTCATTGAAAATGGCAAGATTTCATTCTTTTTTATGGTTGAATAATATTCCATAACATTCCAATACATTCCATACCATTTCTTTAACCATTTATCTATTGATGTACACTTAAGATGCATTCAAAATTTAGATATTATAGACAATACTGCAATAAACATAGGGGCATGTATCCCTTTGAATTCATGATTTGTATTTTTTTGGGTAACTACTCAGTAGTGAGATTATTATACAATATGGTTGTTCTACTTTTTACTTTTTTGAGGAAACTCAAAAAAATTGGCTGCACCAGTTTGCATTCTCATCAACAGTACAAGAGAGTCCCTTTTCTCCACATCCTTGTCAATACCTGTTGTTTCTTCTGTTTTTGATTTTAGCCATTCTGACAGGAGTGATGTGATATCTCACTGTAGTTTTGATTTGCATTTCCTTGATGATGTGTGATGTTCAGCATCTTTTCACGTGCTTGCTAGACATCTGTATACCTTCTTTGAAAATACATCTGTCATGTCTTCTACCCATTTCAATTGGATTATTTGTTTTTTGGGAGCTAAGTTACATAAATTTTTATATATTTTGGATTTTAAGTCTCTGTTGAATATGTCATTAGCAAACATCTTCTTCCATTCTGTAGGTTGTCTTTTAGCTTTGTTGATTATTTCCTTCACTTTGCAGAAGCTTTTATTTTGATGAAGTCCCAACACTTTATTTTTGCTTTTGTTTCCCTTGCTTCAAGAGACATATGTAGAAAAATATTGCCATGGTCAATGTCAGAAAATTATTGCCTGTGCTCCCTTCTAGGATTTTTTAAAAGATTTTATTTATTTATTCATGACAAACAGAGAGAAGCAGAGGGAGGAGAAGCAGGATCCATGCAGGACCCCAATGTGGGACTCAATCCCGGAACTTTGGGATCATGTCTTGAGCAGAAGGCAGATACTCAACCACTGAGCCACCCAGTCATCCCACCCTTCTAGGATTTTTATGGTTTCAAGTCTCAGAGCTAGGTCTTTCATCCATTTTGAGTTTATTTTTGTGTACGATGTAAGAAAGTGGTCAGTTTCATTCTTTTACATGTGGCTGTCCAGTTTTCCCAAAACCATTTGTTGAAGAGAATGTGTTTTTCCCAGTGGTTCTTTCCTGCTCTGTCAAAGATTAATTGACCATATAATTATGCATAGTTAATTTCTGAGTTTTCTATGCATCTCTATTGATCTATGTTATCTATTTTTCTGACAGTACCACACAGTTTTGATTACCACAGTTTTGTAATATAACTCGAAGTCCAGAATTGTGACACCTTTGGCTTTGCTTTTCTTTTTCAAGATTCATTTGACTACTCAGGGTCTTGGGATCCTGTTCTTTTGTAAAATGCTTGTAACATTGCTTCCTGTGCATCAATTAAGTGTTTTTTTAAATTGGAGTTTAATTTGCTAACATGTAGCATAACACCCAGTGCTCATCATGTCAAGTTCCCCTCTCAGTGCTGGTAACCTAGTCACCCCAACCCCCCGCCCACCTCCCTTTCCACTACCCCTTGTTCATTTCCCAGAGTTAGGTGTCTCTCATGTTCTGTTACCCTCACTGATATTTTCACTCATTTTCTCTCTTTTCCCCTTTATTCCCTTTCACTATTTTTTATATTCCCCAAATGAATGAGACCATATAATGTTTGTCTTTCTCCGACTGACTTATTTCACTCAGCATAATGGATAAAGAAGATGTGGTCTATGTATACAATGGAATATTTCTCAGCTATTAGAAATGACAAATACCCACCATTTGCTTCAATGTGGATAGAACTGGAGGGTATTATGTTAAGTGTGTTTTTTAATGAACAGCTGCTTTGCACTCAGTTACATGACAATCTGACTCCCATCCCCTTTTGATTCTTGACATTCTTCTCAAAACATCTTTGTATGATGCTAGTATTCTGTCCAGTATGACTAGGTGTCACTTAACAATTATACCACATGCCATTTTGTTAACAAACATACTGTACTTGGAAACATAAATATATTTTCCCTTATGCAAACAGCAACAGAAAAGCATTTTTAAGGATACCAGCATATTGAGGACTCCAGCTCCAGAAAAAATCCCATGTGTGATTTTTTTCAGGCCCAACCACAGACAGTTAGAAAGTTCTACCTGGCAGGCCCTCTCCACACCAGGGTTTTTGGAAACCAGAGTGTGGCAGCTTCGCAGGTGAGTTGCAATCAAGGATGTAGCCCACCACCACCCTGTTCTTATGCATATCTATACTTCTCTGACAGGCACCTCCATTTGGAAGGCTCTCTGCTGGGTCTCTCAAATAAAACCTTCTCTAGTGCCTCCCTTTTTTTTTATCAGGAGATGACCTTGAAGACACTTTTTTTTTAAAGACTTTATTTATTCATGACAGACGCAGAGAGATAGAGAGGCAGAGACACGGGCAGAGGAAGAAGCAGTCTCCATGCAGGAACCTGACCCGGGACTCCACCCCGGGACTCCACCCCGGGACTCCAGGATCATGCCCTAGGCTGAGGCAGGCACTAAACCGCTGAGCGACCCAGGAATCCCGACGAAAATCCTCTCCAGTTTTTTTGTGTGTGTGAGTGAATTTATTTTTTATTGGTGTTCAATTTGCCATAATATAGCATAACACCCAGTGCTCATCCAATCAAGTGCCTCCCTCAATCCCCATCATCAAATCACCACCACTCCCCGCCCACTTCCCCTTCCACTACCCCTAGTTCGTTTCCCAGAGTTAGGAGTCTCTCATTTTCTGTCTCCCTCTCTGATATTTCCCACTCATTTTTTTCTTCTTTCCCCTTTATTCCCTTTCCCTATTTTTTATATTCCCCAAGTGAATGAGACCATATAATGTTTGTCCTTCTCCTATTGACTTATTTCACTCAGCATAATACCCTCCAGTTCCATCCACGTCGAAGCAAATAGGGGGTATTTGTCCTTTCTAATGGCTGAGTAATATTCCATTGTATACATAGACTGCATCTTCTTTATCCATTCATCTTTCGATGGACACCGAGGCTCCTTCCACAGTTTGGCTATTGTGGACATTGCTGCTAGAAACATTAGGGTGCAGGTGTCCTGGCATTTCACTGCATCTGTATCTTTGGGGTAAACCCCCAGCAGTGCAATTGCTGGGTTGTAGGGCAGATCTATATTTAACTATTTGAAGAACCTCCACACAGTTTTCCAGGGTGGCTGCACCAGTTCACATTCCCAACAGTGCAAGAGGGTTCCCCTTTCTCCACATCCCCTCCAAAATTTGTGGTTTCCTGCCTTGTTAATTTTCCCCATTCTCACTGGTGTGAGGTGGTATCTCATTGTGGTTTGGATTTGTATTTCCCTGATGGCCCGTGATGCGGAGCATTTTCTCATGTCCTTATTGGTCATTTCTATGTATTCCTCTGTGAGATTTCTGTTCATGTCTTTTGCCCATTTCATGATTGGATTGTTTGCTTCTTTGCTGTTGAGTTTAATAAGTTCTTTATAGATCTTGGATACTACCCCTTTATCTGATACGTCATTTGCAAATATCTTCTTCCATTCTGTAGATTGTCTTTTAGTTTTGTTGACTATATGGTTTGCTGTGAAAAGCTTCTTATCTTGATGAAGAAACAGAGAGGTGGAAAAATATTCCATGCTCATGGATTGGAAGAATTAATATTGTGAAAATGTCAATGTTATCCAGGGCAATTTACACGTTTAATGCAATCCCTATCAAAATACCATGGACTTTCTTCAGAGAGTTGGAAAAAATCATCTCAAGATTTGTGTGGAATCAGAATAGACCCCGAATAGCCAGGGGAATTTTAAAAAAGAAAACCATAGCTGGGGGCATCACAATGCCACATTTCAGGTTGTATTACAAAGCTGTGGTCATCAAGACAGTGTGGTACTGGCACAAAAACAGACACATAGATGAATGGGACAGAATAGAGAATCCAGAAGTGGACCCTCAACTTATGGTCAACTAATATTCAACAAAGGAGGAAAGACTATCCACTGGAAAAAAGACAGTCTCTTCAATAAATAGTGCTAGGAAAATTGGACATCCACATGCAGAAGAATGAAACTAGACCACTCTCTTAGACCATACACAAAGATAAACTCAAAATGGATGAAAGATCTAAATGTGAGACAAGATTCCATCAAAATCCTAGAGGAGAACACAGGCAACACGCTTTTTGAAGTTGGCCACAGTAACTTCTTGCATGATTCATCCATGAAGGCAAGAGAAACAAAAGCAAAAATGAACTATTGGGACTTCATCAAGATAAGAAGCTTTTGCACTCCTCTCCAGTTTGACTTGGAGCTCAGTACTATCCACCCCTTGATCTCCATCCTTTCTTCTTCTGGCCTCTGGGTACCAAAAAATGTTAGGAGCCTTTGTTTGGGGCTCCGTAGGCAGAGAGATAATTTCCCATATCAGAACTGAACCACTGGTCCTTGCTGGCAGTGCTTTAGGAAAAATCTGATATGAGGGAGTTGGCACTTTCTCCTGTTTAGCCTCTAGCTTCTGTGAACATTGCAGTTTGTAGTTCAAAACTTAACAGTTACTTCCACTTTGGCTTGTCCTAATCAACTACTCCAAAAACTGGCAACCTAGCCCTCTCCAACTCTGCTTGGTTCTTGACATATATTCTTTAAAGATAAGACATTAAAAACCAAGAGGCCTTCTACTGAGAAAATGTTGGCTGTAGACACATTTTGCAAGGCATGTCTTATTTAATATTCAATATGTAAGTAAGTCTCATTTCTTAACTCCTGGGACCAAACCTTTTGTTTCCATTTTGACACTTTCCTTCTGAAACACTTCAGAAAATGAAATCATGTAGTCAAATGGTATGGCCATTATATTAAAAAAAAAAAAAAAACTCTGTAAATGCTGCCAGTTATTTTTCCAAAGGTTATAACAGTTTCCTTTACATAAGCAGAGTATGACAGTGATCAATTTAGAACACATACATAAATGTTCATTTAATTTTCTCATCTATGAGCATTTGATGCATGAAAAAAATGATAACTCGGGTTTTCTTTTTAATACAACATTTTTATTAAGATAAAATGTTTTACAAATGTTATAAGGCAATTCTAATTTTTCTTATTTAGTCATGTGCTTCCCCTAGGAGATACACACACACACACACACACACACACACACACACACACACATTCACACAGTATTTATTTTAAAAGTTTTAGATCTACAGCAAAATTGTACAAAAGGTACAAAAAGATCCCATATAAACCACACAGTTTTCCCTATTATTAACATCTTACATGGTAGGTATATTTGTCACAATTGACCAATATTAATAGCATATATAAACAAAGTGCATCCTTTGCTCAGATTCTCTTAATTTTATCTGATGTTCTTTTTCTGTTCCAGGATCCCCTTCAGAACACTGCATTATATTTAGCTGCCATTTCTCTGTAGGCCAGTCCTGGCTCAAAGGTGGGGATTGTTATGTCTTGGAAAATTGACCCCCTTATCATCATGCAATCCTCCATTTTATCCTTGATAATTTTCTTCCTTCTGAAGTCTAGTTTGTCTGAAATTATGATAACTACTCCAGCTTATTCTGATGATTGTTAACACATATGGCAGTCTCTTAGGGCTGCTGTAATAAATTATCATAAAATGATGGTTTAAAACAACAGAAGTTGGGGCACATGGGTGGCTCAGTGGATGAGTGTCTGCCTTTGGCTCAGGTTGTGATCCTGGGATCCTGGGATTGAGTCCCACATCGGGCTCCCTGCAGGGAGCCTGCTTCTCTCTCTGCCTATGTCTCTGCCTGTCTCTGTGCCTCTTATGAATAAATAAATAATATTTGATAATAATAATAATAACAATAATAATAATATAGAAATTTATTCTGTTTCAGTCGTAGAGGCCAGAACGAGAGCAAGGTTCTCATTAGCAGGGCTATGTTTCATTTTAGGCTCCAGGGAAGAGTCCTTTGCCTTGCCAGCAGCCTGTGCTCTTTGGCTTGTAGCCGCCTCTCTCCCATCTCTGCCTCCATTATTGCATACTCTACTTGAGCATTTCTGTGTCTGTTTTCAAGGGTGCCTTCTTAAGGACATCAGGTTTGGATCTAGAGCCCATCCTAAGCCATTACAACCTCATCTTAATTAGTTACATCTGCAAAGACTGTTATTTCTGAGCAAGATCACATTACAAGGTTCTGTGTGTACATGAATTTGGGGTGGACACTATTGCTTCTGTGAATATTGCAGATTGTAGTTCAAAACTTTACAGTTACTTCCACTTTGGCTTGTCCTAATCAATTACTCCAAAAACTGGCAACCTAGCCCTCTCCAGCTCTGCTTGGTTCTTGACATATATTCTATAAAGATAAGACATTAAAAACCAAGAGGCCTTCTACTAAGGCTTTTTATGCTTTAATTTGGGCATTTTATATGATCCTGTTTGTCTCCTTTCTTTGAATATCAATTATATTTATTTCAAAAATATTTTAGGGGCTTTCTTAAATATACACTTTTCTTGGATGTATATAATCTTACAATATAAATTTTAACTAATTTAAATCTATCTTCAAATGACAATATGTCACTTCACATACAATGCAGTTATCTTACTACTGAATGCATATTCCCAATTTCCATCTGACCTGTCATTCACTTCAGTTATTCGAGTGCCCTTAATACATTGCTACTATTACCACTTTAAAGAAACAGGTTTCAATTAAGGATGAATAAAATAAAATATTTTATCTTAACTTATAACTTCACTGATACTCTTCCTTTGTTCTTGTCATTCCAGACTTCTGACCTGTATCGTCTTACTTCTTCCTAATGAGTTTCTTTTAACATTTCTTTTATGGCAGGTCTCTTGATGTTGATTTCCTTATGTTTTGTTTAGTTCTAAGGCAGTTATTTCTCTTTCACAATTTTATTTATTTTTTCTTCCAGCATATTTAGCATTGCATTCCACTCTTTTCTTGCTTGATTTCTGCCTAAAAGTTCACTGTGATTCTCATCCTTGTTCCATCATGGGTAAGTTCTTTTTTAGTTCCTCTGGCAATTATTTTTTTTATTTTTTTTAAGATTTTATTTATTCATTCATGAGAGTCAGAGAGAGAGAGAGAGAGAGGCAGAGGCACAGGCAGAGGGAGAAGCAAGCTCCAAGCAGGGAGGCCAATGTGGTACTATCCAGATTTCCAGGATCACACCCTGGGCTGAAGGAGGCGCTAAACCACTGAGCTACCCAGGCTGCGCTTTGTTTTTATGTTTTTATTTTTTATTTTATTTTATTTTTTTGAATTTTTTTATTTTATTGGAGTTCAGTTTGCCAACATATAGCATAACACCCAGTGCTCATCCCATCCAGTGCCCCCGTCAGTGCTCGACACCCATCACCCCCACCCCCGCCACCTCCCTTTGCACCACCCCTTGTTCATTTCCCAGAGTTAGGAGTCTTTATGTTCTGTCTCCCTTTCTGATATTTCCCACTCATTTTTTTTCTCCTTGCCCTTTATTCCCTTTAACTATTTTTTATATTCCCCAAATGAATGAGACCATATAATGTTTGTCCTTCTCCTATTGACTTATTTCACTCAGCATAATACCCTCCAGTTTCATCCACGTCGAAGCAAATAGGGGGTATTTGTCCTTTCTAATGGCTGAATAATATTCCATTGTATACACAGACCACATCTTCTCTATCCATTCATCTTTCGAAGGACACTGAGGCTCCTTCCACAGTTTGGCTATTGTGGACATTGCTGCTATAAACATCAGGGTACAGGTGTCCTGGCGTTTCATTGCATCTGTATCTTTGGGGTAAATCCCCAGCAGTGCAATTGCCGGGTCGTAGGGCGGGACTATTTTTAACTCTTTGAGGAAGCTCCACACAGATTTCCAGAGTGGCTGCACCAGTTCACATTCCCACCAACAGTGTAAGAAGGTTCCCCTTTCTCCACATCCTCTCCAACACTTGTTGTTTCTTGTCTTGTTAATTTTCCCCATTCTCACTGGTGTGAGGTGGTATCTCATTGTGGTTTGGATTTGTAAATCCCTGATGGCAAGTGATGAGGAGCATTTTCTCATGTGCTTGTTGGCCAAGTCCATGTCTTCCTCTGTGAGATTTCTGTTCATGTCTTTTGCCCATTTCATGATTGGATTGTTTGTTTCTTTGCTGTTGAGTTTAGTACATTCTTTATAGATCTTGGATACTAGTCCCTTATCTGATAGGTCATTTGCAAATATCTTCTCCCATTCTATAGGTTGTCTTGTAGTTTTGTTGACTGTTTCTTTAGCTGTTCAGAAGCTTCTTATCTTGATGAAGTCCCAATAGTTCATTTTTGCTTTTGTTTCTCTTGCCTTCATGGATGAATCTTGCAAGAAGTTACTGTGGCCAGGTTCAAAAAGCGTGTTGCCTGTGTTCTCCTCTAGGATTTTGATGGAATCTTGTCTCACATTTAGATCTTTCATCCATTTTGAGTTTATCTTTGTGTATGGTGTAAAAGAGTGGTCTAGTTTCATTCTTCTGCATGTGGATGTCCAATTTTCCTAGCACTATTTATTGAAGAGACTGTCTTTTTTCCAGTGGATAGTCTTTCCTCCTTTGTTGAATATTAGTTGAGCAAAAAGTTGTGGGTCCACTTCTGGATTCTCTATTCTGTCCCATTCATCTATGTGTCTGTTTTTGTGCCAGTACCACACTGTCTTGATGACCACAGCTTTGTAGTACAACCTGAAATCTGGCATTGTGATGCCCCCAGCTATGGTTTTCTTTTTTAAAATTCCCCTGGCTATTCGGGGTCTTTTCTGATTCCACACAAATCTTGAGATGATTTTTTCCAACTCTCTGAAGAAAGTCCATGGTATTTTGATAGGGATTGCATTAAACGTGTCAATTGCCCTGGATAACATTAACATTTTCACAATATTAATTCTTCCAATCCATGAGCATGGAATATTTTTCCATCTCTTTGTGTCTTCCTCAATTTCTTTCGGAAGTGTTCTGTAGTTTTGAGGGTATAGATCCTTAACCTCTTTGGTTAGGTTTATTTCTAGGTATCTTATGCTTTTGGGTGCCATTGTAAATGGGATTGACTCCTTAATTTCTCTTTCTTCAGTCTCATTGTTAGTGTATAGAAATGCCACTGACTTCTGGGCATTGATTTTGTATCCTGCCACACTGCCAAATGATCCTCCCAATAGATGCAGAAAAAGCATTTGACAAAATACAGCATCCATTCCTGATCAAAACTCTTGAGAGTGTAGGGATAGAGAGAACATTCCTCAGCATCTTAAAAGCCATCTACAAAAAGCCCACAGCAAAAATCATTCTCAATGGGGAAACACTGGGAGCCTTTCCCCTAAGATCAGGAATAAGACAGGGATGTCCATTCTCACCATTGCTATTCAACATAGTTACTAGAAGTCCTCGCCTCAACAATTAGGCAACAAAAAGAAATAAAAGGCATTCAAATTGGCAAAGAAGTCAAACTCTCTCACTTCGCAGATGACATGATATTGTACATAGAAAACCCAAAAGACTCCACTCCAAGATTGCTAGAACTCATACAGCAATTTGTTTTTATTTTTTTAAAGACAGAAGTCTATGCATGGGAGGAGGACTGGGAGAGGACAGGGCAGGGCATAGGGAGAGGAAGAGAGACTCATAGGCAAGCTCCACACCCAACGCAGGACCCAATATGGGTCTGGATCTCACAACCCCAAGATCATGACCTGAGCTGAAATCAAGAGTCAAATGATGAACTGACTGAGATACCCAGGTGCCCCATCCTTCTTCTTCTGGCTACTTTCAAGATTTTCTTTTTGTTTTTGGTTTCCTGCAGTTTGAATATGATATACCTAAGTACAATTTGTCTTGCGTGTGCTTTTCTTTTCTTTTTCTTTTTGGTATTTATCCTTCTTGGTATCCTCTGAACTTCTAGGATCTGTTGTTTGATGTGCCTGACATTAATTTTGGATTTCAGACAGTCTCACTTCAAATATTTCTTCTACTCTGTGTCTCTTCCCTGTCCTCATATTCCAATAATGCATATGTTACGCCTTTTAAAATGGTCCTACTGTTTATTTTCATTCTCTTTCCATTTCAATTTGATCATATTCTCTTGTTCTTCCTGTAATCATTCATCCTTTCCTTGACCATGACCAGGGTACTAATAAACCTCTTAAAAACATTCTTCAATTTTGTTCCTATTTTTAGATTTCCAGCATTTCCTTTTGATTCTTTCTTGGAACTTTCAAATTTCTGCTTGCATTATCCATCTGTTTTTGCATATTTTTACTTTTTCCATTAGAGCCCTTAATGTATTAATAACAGCTATTTAAATGCTCTCTCTGGTAATTCCAACATCTGTGTCATATCTGAGCTCAGGTCCATCTCTTGCTTACTGTCATCAGATGGTGCTTTCATTCTTGTCTTCTGACATTCCTTGTACTTTTTTTTGAAAGCTGAACTTGTGTCAGGTAATAAAAGCGGAGGTAACTAGGCCTTGAGTGTGAGAATTTATGTTAATCTGGATAAAAGTTGGCCTGTATTTAATGTGTTCTCCCATTTGGGGAGCCAGGGGTTTCAAATTCTAGTATCCTTGTTTTTGTCTCCCCTCTTGAATTTGAGCTTCCAGTTCATTTTTCCTTAGAGAGCATCTGTGTCTTTCACATTTTTCCACTGTAATTCACTGTAGTTTTATTGAAGCCCTATTGGTATGGTGGTCCAGTATGCGGGGTAGGGGAAGAAGCATTTTATAATATTATGATTAAATCTCAGGGTGATAAGGGTGGTATAAGAGTCAAGTAAAATTGTCCTTGGAAACTAGGACTTCCTTTGTTAAAAAGAAGGCTCTGAGAGTAATTCAGCATAGTTAATTTTCCTATCCTTATGCCATAAGCACTAAGGAATGTTTCTCAGATCTTCACTGTGAGAACCAGGTGGCATTTTGAGAGGTAAAATCCAAATTGTAAGTCATCTCAAAACCGTGTTTCCCTCAGCAAGTTCTCAATCTCACTCTATACCATACTCCGTCTCTAGCAGTTGATCCAAATTACCCTTTGAGTGTTCCAGCCAGACTTTAGCTTTTCAGTGGCTTTTGCTCCAAGATGCATGTCTCAGCCATTTGTCTTCATAGACTCTTATATCTCCAGATTTCAGGGTAGTAGCTGCCCTGTGACCTCAGTTCCCTGATGCTTCCAAAAGAAACTGTTAATTTTCATATTGTTCAGATTTTTCATTTTTGGCAGTGACTACTTCATGGCTGAAATAAGAAGTCCTATTTTTCTATTAAAAGCAATCTGCAAATTTACCTATACTGTCCAAAGACATCCTTCTCATATTTTTAGATCTCAGTTATAATTCCAAGTGAAATCCTTAAACTGTTATTTTAATATAACTGACATTGATTGCTATATTTTGAGAAATGGTAATCAAGAATGAGCTACCAGGTTGCCTAGTGGTTCAGTCAGTTAAGCATCTGCCTTCAGCTCAGGTCATGATCTTGGGGTCCTGGGATCAAGCCCCATGTCAGGCTCCTTGCTCAGTGGGAGTGTGCTTTCCCTCTTTCTGCCCCTTCCCTCCAATTCGTGTTCTCCTTCTTTCAAATAAACACATTAAAAATCTTTAAAAATAAAGAATGAACTATCAAAATATTTGACAACAATGTGACTATTTGACTATTTGTTGTCACTGCAGTAATCATCATGCATTTTATGCCAGTGACATAGGCATGATCAAACTTTAAAATTTGTATCATCCTGCTCATAATTGTAAGGCAAGAAATGGATGCAAATGTCATGTATTAAGACCAGTGGAATGGAATGGAATCTTGTCTCACATTTAGATCTTTCATCCATTGTGAGTTTATCCTTGTGTATGGTGAAAGAGAGTGGTCTAGTTTCATTCTTCTGCATGTGGATGTCCAATTTTCCCAGCACCATTTATTGAAGAGACTGTCTTTTTTCCAGTGGATAGTCTTTCCTGCTTTGTCAAATATTAGTTGACCATAAAGTTGAGGGTCTACTTCTGGATTCTCTATTCTGTTCCATTGATCTCTGTGTCTGTTTTTGTGCCAGTACCACACTGTCTTGATGACCAAGCTTTGTAGAACAACCTGAAATCTGGCATTGTGATGCCCCAGCTATGGTTTTCTTTTTTAAAATTCCCCTGGCTATTCGGGGTCTTTTCTGATTCCACACAAATCTTGAGATGATTTTTTCCAACTCTCTGAAGAAAGTCCATGGTATTTTGATAGGGATTGCATTGAATGTGTAAATTGCCCTGGGTAGCATTGACATTTTCACAATATTAATTCTTCCAATCCATGAGCATGGAATATTTTTCCGTCTCTTTGTGTCTTCCTCATTTTCTTTCAGAAGTGTTCTGTAGTTTTGAGGGTATAGATCCTTTACCTCTTTGGTTAGGTTTATTTCTAGGTATCTTATACTTTTGGGTGTCATTGTAAATGGGATTGACTCCTTAATTTCTCTTTCTTCAGTCTCATTGTTAGTGTATAGAAATGCCACTGACTTCTGGGCATTGATTTTGTATCCTGCTACAGTGCCAAATTGCTGTATGAGTTCTAACAATCTTGGGGTGGAGTCTTCTGGGTTTTCTATGTACAGTATCATGTCATCGGTGAAGAGGGAGAGTTTGACTTCTTCTCTGCCAATTTGAATGCCTTCAAAATCCTAGAGGAGAACACAGGCAACACTTTTTTTGAACTCGGCCACCATAACTTCTTGCACAAGATGTGGTCTATGTATACAATGGAATATTACTCAGCCATTAGAAAGGACAAATACCCACCATTTGCTTCGACGTGGATGGAACTGGAGGGTATTATGCTGAGTGAAATAAGTCAATAGGAGAAGGACAAACATTATATGGTCTCATTCATTTGGGGAATATAAATAATAGTGAAAGGGAATAGAGGGGAAGGGAGAAGAAATGTGTGGGAAATATCAGAAAGGGAGACAGAACATGGAAGACTCCTAACTCTGGGAAATGAACTAGGGGTGGTGGAAGGGGAAGAGGGTTGGGGGTGGGGGTGACTGGGTGGGGGCACTGAGGGGGGCACTTGATGGGATGAGCACTGGGTGTTATTCTGTATGTTGGCAAATTGAACACCAATAAAAAATAAATTTATTATTAAAAAAAAATAAGACCAGTAATTAACAATGTGAATAGATCCTTTATTTTTTAACATATTCTTTTCCTTATTTAATCTTTTAAAAATTGTTCAAACGATAAAGGTCACAATAGTAAAATAATAAAGAATATGATTGCCTCATACCCAACAAAAAATAATACTGTTATCACTTTAGTGTTTAGCCTTGATTTATTTCAAGGTACACTTTCAATATACACATTCTGGGAGAATGGTATTTTGTCATTGGCTTCTTAACAAACTAAATGATATCATATTAATGTATTTCCAAAAATTAATACACTTCAAAATCATTATTAGTTCCTAAATAGTAATTCTTATGCAATAATCTAACATATTCTTTGTGATTAGTTATATAATAATTTCCAATTTTACCTATAATAAAACTAAAACTATGATTGTAGCAATTTCTAAAACTTCATTTTCATCTTGTCTACTTGTTTCCTTGAGTTGTTTCAACAGTGAAACAGTCAATTCAATGGCATGGGTCTTGCTGAGGTTCCTAGAAGTATTGACTCTGTGGCCCAGAAGGCAACTGATCACTCTGTCCCTCAAGCATTATGGAGTGTGTCTCTTGTTTGCATTTGAACCAAAGAGATTACATTTTTTGTCACTACGTATCCTATATATTGCTATATGTAATATCTGGATTTTAATTGTAGTTTTAACTTTTTTGTTATTAGATGTATTATTTATTTCACTTATTCATTCTTTATTACATGTTTATTACATACATATTTATACATTTGCTTATCTTTCTATCGGTATTTTTGTATTTTATTTTTTTAATTTTTTATTTATTTTTTTATTATATATTTATTTATTTATTTATTTATTTATGATAGTCACAGAGAGAGAGAGAGGCAGAGACACAGGCAGAGGGAGAAGCAGGCGCCATGCACCTGGAGCCCGACCTGGGATTCGATCCCGGGTCTCCAGGATTGTGCCCTGGGCCAAAGGCAGGCGCCAAACCGCTGCGCCACCCAGGGATCCCCTATTTTTGTATTTTAATGTTGATTTTATTTATTTATTTATTTTCCTTTTTTTAATAAATTTATTTTTTATTGGTGTTCAATTTGCCAACATATAGAATAACACCCAGTGCTCATCCCATCCAGTGCCCCCCTCAGTGCCCATCACCCAGTCACAACCCCCCCCCCCCCCCCCGCCCACCTCCCTTTCCACCACCCCTAGTTCGTTTCCCAGAGTTAGGAGTCTCTCATGTTCTGTCTCCCTCTCTGATATTTCCCACTCATTTTTTCTCGTTTCCCTTTCCCTATTTTTTATATTCCCCAAGTGAATGAGACCATATAATGTTTTTCCTTCTCTTATTGACTTATTTCACTCAGCATAATACCCTCCAGTTCCATCCACGTCGAAGCAAATGGTGGGTATTTGTCCTTTCTAATGGCTGAGTAATATTCCATTGTATACATAGACCACATCTTCTCTATCCATTCATCTTTCGATGGATACCGAGGCTCCTTTCACAGTTTGGCTATTGTGGACTTTGCTGCTATAAACATAATGTTGATTTTAAAGAAACTTTTAACAAATAAATCTTTGCCAAATAGTTTATGGGACTAGTGATTAATACTTATTAAGTGCTTCCTGTATGCCCAGCATTGAGATAATTGCTCTTTATATAGTGTGTCACCTCACATTAACCCACACAGCCATGGTATGTGTGAGGAGACTAATGTTTAAAACAGTGAATGCAGGGGCACCTGGGTGGTTCAGTGGTTGAGCAACTGCCTTTGTCTCAAGTTGTGATCCCAGGGTCCTGAGATGGAATCCTGAATCAGGCTCCCAACTGAGAGCCTGCTTCTCCCTCTGCCTGTGTCTCGGCCCCTCTCTGTGTCCTCATGAAAATAAATAAATGAAATCTTAAAAAAAATAAAAAAATAAAATAAAAAGGTGAATGCTACTGGGTCAACTACCAAATACCCAAATCTGTCCTAGTTATTGAATTATATCTTTTTCTCTGAGACTCAGTATCTTAACTACTCATATCTATGTTATTGTCATGCTATTTGTCTGGAGGAAAATAAATTTTATCATTGATAAAAGGTAAAAATATATCGTGAAATTTTGATAACCATATATATAAATGTGGTTTTATATATATATAATTTTCACTGATGAGTGCTCAAAACTAATGAGCGAAATATATGTAATATATATAATATATATATTATTAGTAAAATATATATATATAACTATATATTAGTGAAAAAAATATCCATATATGTTGCATATATTTTACTCACTAGCCATGTCCATTCTGCTTCTTAGACTATTTATAACTTTTATTATTTTTTAATTTGGATAATTGTATGTCTTATTTTTAAGATTACTGTTTGTCTAAAAAATAAGCAATAAATAGATAACTTGGGGAAATGAGTCATCTGCAACATACTCTTGTAAAATAGGTTTATTTCCACATTTATTTCTCTAATAGTGTTAATGTAGTGTGTACATAAAATAAATAATAAAGATTAGTAAAGATGCAAGGAAAAATTAACAAATCCATAAAATTAGTAGGAGATGTTAATAGAGCTCTCAGAATAAATATGATATAGGAGATTTGATGACAAATGTAAATATCTCAGCAAAAATACAACATAATAAGATTATGTGTGTATATATAGCAAACACATATTTTGTAAACACACACAGACCAGTCACAGTAATTGACTATGTGTTATGCATAAGGAAATTGTCAAGAAATTTTTAAAAATAGAAATATCTAGTAAACAATATAATAATATTCTAAATTAACAATGAAAGGATAGTCAAAATATCTTTATTTAAATACTAAATCACTAAGAAAAATTATAGCTAAAATAAATATTTAGAAACAAGAGAATATCATAAAATTATCCCTCCAAACTCCCACTTATATAAAATAGTTACCTTAAATAACTTTATCAGAAAAAAAATATTAAAATTTGGGAGCTAAATATTCAAGTGAATAATTTTTTAAGATTTTATTTATTTATCTTTTTATTTACTTACTTACTTACTTATTCATGAGAGATGCAGAGAGAGGCAGAGACACAGGCAGAGGGAGAAGCAGGCTCCCTGCAGGGAGTCCTATGTGGGACTAGATCCCAGGTCCCCAGGATCATGACCTGAGCCACAGGCAGACACTCAACCACTGAGCCACCCAGGTGCCCATGAATAAATTTTTAAAGAGAACAACAAAATTAAATTAAACGAGGTAGAAGGAAGGAGGAAAGGAAGGAATAAGGAAAAAGGAAAGAAAGTAGTTATATTAAAAAGTCAGCATGAAAAGATATTTAACATTAAAAAATGTAATAAAAAACAATCTCACTAACATAAGTAGGAAAACTAAAATTCCTTGGAGTAAGGAATGGACTAAGCTTACCACAGTGTGTAAGCTTATATAAGGGGGAAATAAAATGACATATAATTATTTCTGCCTAAGAAGATTCAAAATTAACAAAGATGTTAATTTTCCCCCATAGTTTATCCATTTCCTTGCAGAAGAAAGCTTACTTAGTTTTTTTTAAAATGTTTTCCCTATTACATACTGCTGAAATAAGTGTCCTATTGCATAAATCTAAGTGGATGAGATTTTCTTTAGAAATGAAATCACTAATATGCATATCCCCAAATACTAATATTGGCAAATTGCTTTCCAAAGTGGTTGTATTTATTTAAGTTCTCACTAGCTCTGCATAAAGCTGCTTGTTTTCCTACATTGTTAGTACTATTGGCATACAAATGTTATTAATCTGTATGAATATAATGTGTATGAACTTGTAATACATTACCACTCCACTTGCACATTATTATTAGTGAAATTTAATAATTTTTATAAGCTTATTAGCTATTAGGATTTTTTTAAAATTGTGATTGCATCATTCATGTTCATTGCTCATTATAACACAACAGAAAATTTTTAAAAATATATTCTGGATACTATTTTTTATGTCTTACTAAAAGTTGCACATATCTTCTTTCAAGTTGGAGTTTGTCCTTTCACATTTTTACATATGTGTTAATTTTTCCATTAAATATAAATTAAGAGTATTAACTAAATTAAGCTAAATTAACTATACAAATTTATCCATTTTCTCTTTTATGACTTGTGCTTTTTTTGTGTTTTCAGAAACACATATATTCCACCACAATCAAGATATTCTTCCTTTTATTTGTTCTGTTTAAGATTTAAATAGACTTTTCCCCCTCAGTTTTGTGTCTTAGGTCCATCTATTACTAATTTTTTTTTTAAATTTTATTTTGTTATTCATGAAAGACACACAGAGAGAGGCAGAGACACAGGAGCAGTTTCCTGCAGGGTGCCCAAAGTGGGACTGGATCCTGGGACTCCAGCATCACACCCTGGGCCAAAGGCAGATGCTCAACTGCTGAGCCACCCAGGCGTCCCCATCTATTACTAATTTTGAGCAAGGTGTATGATAAAGACATAGTTTATTTTTCTCCAAATATATAGCCAGTTGTCCTAGAATCATGTGTTAATGAGTGCAGACTTTCCTCTCTGCCTTATGATGCCACCTCTCTCACATTCCATATTCACGTTGTTGTTGCTCTATTAAAAATATGCTTTTTATTTATTCAATGAAAATAGTTTATGAACAAACAACAAAATGAATTTTCCTTTCACTACACCCTGACAGCCAGCTTTTGGCCTACTTCTTATTATAGGAACTGCCTTATCCAATTTCAAGTTTTGGTTGAACATGTTCCACCATTTTTGCTCAAAGAATCAAATCAATGGAATATATAAAGTATATTTCTAATTACATCTCCTTATTTCTTCAACATATATGTATTTATATTTCTCAAATATTTTATACAGGTTGAATTCATGCAGATGAATTGGCCTTTGTGTAGAAAACTTTCCACATTGATCTCTTTTACTAGAATTGGAATTGTTATAGGATTTCTGGTCTGGTCCCTTGGCTTATTTTACCACAGGTTTGTCCTGACACCCAATAAAGGATAAGTCCTTACTTATTACTCTTCTACTTCAATTGTCTTTTCTTGGTTCTAAACTTCTCTGTTTAGAGCAAGTTTTGTGATTGCCAGGTCAAGTTTTACAAAAAAACCCTGTTGAGTGTCTAGAATTGTGTTAATTTACAGGTCATTTTGAGGAGAAAAGCAACTTTATTTTGTCATCTATGAACATAATATATCCCCCCATTTATTTAGGTCTTTGTTTATGCCTTTCAAAAACATTTTTATCTTCCCTCAGGTATTCATATTTGCTTAAGTGCTTCTCAGAAAAAACTTGGTAGGGTTTTCTTGTTGCTATCAGTTGTAGCTTTTCTTAAAATTCTTATTTCCTAACAAATCATTGCTGATGAATTCAAATACTCTGGAGTGAGACTAAGTTTGAATCCCTCCTTTGTTATTATTAATGTGTGACCCTATATGTATACAATGATTATGTGTGAAAAATAATCTTGATTCTTTGTCTTATGTCCTTTGACTTTTAATTTTTCCTATTATTTTATTGTTCTGGATAGGATCTATACCATTCTATTAAATACAAATACTGATAGCAGGTATTAATTACTTAGAGTAATTAAGTATTGCTTCATTATTAGCTGTATTTTTAGTAGAGATATATTATTCACTATCAACTTTAGGAAGCTATCTCCTATTACTGGATTGCAATGTTTTTTAAATGGAACTAATATTAAATATTACCAAATTTGTTATCTGTTGAGATAGACCTATTTTACTTTTTTTAAAAATTCAACTTTTATTGAGGTATAATTTACACACAGTTAAATATCACATTATGAATTTTACATTATTTTATAGAGAGAGAGTTTCAGAGAGGGGCAGAGGGAGAGAGAGAGATTCTCAAGCAGCCTCCACACCCAGCACAGAGTGCAACGCAGGCTTGATGCAGGGACTCGATCTCACCACCCTGAGATCATGACCTGAGCTGAAATCAAGAGTTGGGTGCTTAAGTGACTGAGCCATCCAGGTGCCCCTGAATTTCACATTTTTGAGTTCTAGCTTTTTAATATTCTGATAATGATTGTGTACTTTGTTCTGGCTGGCTTCCATTGATGTACTTGACACTTTCAAGACATGCTTTTAAGCTTTTATAATGGTGAATCTAGGTCTAGTTTAGCCCCATAATTAAGACATTATCTTTCTAGAGTCTCCTAATTAACTCATGTATTTAAGGAGATTTCTTCACTCTAGATATTTGGAATTCAAATGATTCTTGGCTGTGCATGATCTCAGAATCGTTTGACTCTTTTCTGCACATTTTTCTTTGCCTGGCCTTATGCAGTTTACTCTGTGCATACACAGAATGATGTTGAACCAAAGACTCAAATGTACAAAAGTATATCACATCTCTGACCCTCTTTTTCTGTGTACCTGCTTCTGCTCTAGGACTCTTGTCTCAAGTTATGATAACCTTAGTCTCTCAGAACACCAATTCTTGCTCATCAACTCAGTCAGGCTGCCAGACTCTCTTTAGATTACTCTTCCCTGTACCAAAGTCTGGAAATTACCCCAAGAGGATATTTTTGGGTAAACATAAGAGACAACCCATTGGCTTTTCCTCTCTGAATGATCTCAGTTCTGAGCTCACAAAAGTTCCTAGGTAGAATGTACTGATAAACTGCTGCTCAGCACAACTGATGCTGGATGTGGTGTGTGGGATACTTTCCCCATTGTCCTTTTACATTTCCTGAGATGATCCAGATCAGGTAAAATAAGGAGACTCACTGTGGAGACCATAAAACACCTTATATTTTTGTGACTAGTTTCTTAACGCTCTTAAATATATGACCTACACAAAACTCTTCTTTTTAGATTTTCAGGTGCAAAATTTACAGATGGACTGGAGGTGGGAAAAAGCCAGAGAAGGAAAATTAGGATAATCATAAGTCTTTTTTTTTAATAATCTTGACAACATACACAAACTTTCAAATTAGGACTAAGCAAATACTGCTAGGATAATATACATACTTGTAAGGTTGAGACCAGACATTCACCCAAATCTTGGCATGGTTTGTCAGATGCATACAAACCATAAATGGATCTGTGGCTACCCATGGTATTAATAGATAAGCACCAATAATAAAGATAAATAAGTCAGAAGCTTCTTGATGCTCTCCATTTCATTCAATAAAAAAAGAGTCAGGTTGGAGAGTACACTCTGTGCTTTATATCTTCATGGACCTTTATAAGTGTACTTGATAAATATAGGATACCCTGCACAGGATTCTGCCAGTGGTTAAAAGGAACACAAATACTAGTGGCACCTTCATGGCACTAGTGGTTTTATTATCACTGCCATGCATAGATGACATGAGGAACACAGCACAAGAGAAACTTGAACAAAAACTTCCCTTGGAAATCTGAGGTAGTATTGATAACTACCATCCATACCTTCATTTGTCTCCTAAAGTAAGATGAATTGCAAAATCCAATATCAGATTTTGACTCATCCTATCTAAACAATGTAACCTAAAGTCATGCTATACTTCATTTCTCCTCTAGGTAAAATTAAATTGAATTGCATCACAATCGAGAGGAAATTCATCCTTATGGTTTTTGGTGTTGTACAGCAGATACAAACATAACTGCAAAGCCAACGACATATTGCATTGAATGTGAGAGTTTTTTTAATTAATTAATTTATTTATGATAGACAGAGAGAGAGAGAGAGGCAGAGACACAGGAGGAGGGAGAAGCAGGCTCCATGCTGGGAGCCCGACGTGGGACTCGATCCTGGGACTCCAGAATCGCGCCCTGGGCCAAACGCAGGCGCTAAACCGCTGAGCCACCCAGGGATCCCCGAATGTGAGGTTTTGAAGGAAAGAAACTATCTCAGTATAAGCTCAGGATATATTTGGTTTGTTAATGGTAAACTACACTAATTCTCTAAATATTTCACTTCAGTTTGAAGCTGCTCATTAACCTTTCTGCTTACAGGGTTTAGTTAAGCTCCTCCGAAATTTGATATTGTCCTGCAGGGGGCTAGTTCAGTGATCATATCCTATGGAACTTGGCACACACTGGTTTCTCTGCCTGTTGTCACATTTATTCCAAGGACTGACCTTGGGCTACTCTTGCATTGACACTCTTGTAGCTTCAGTGCCTTTGGATTTCCTGGTATCCCGCTTTCTTCTTGTCCATATTAATGGTTTCCACAGGAAGTCAGCAAGATGCTCGATTGCAGGGAAGAGGATTAGAGGACTAGAGGATTATTTTACAGGTTTTTTTTTTTTTTATTCATTTGAAAGAGAGCTAGAGAGCATGAGAAGGAGGAGCAAAGGGAAGGGGAGAGAATCTCAAGGAGACTCCCTGCTTAGCGCAAAGCCAGACCCTGGGCTCCATCTCACAACCCTGAGATCATGACCTGAGACAAAATCAAGGTTAGGACGCTTAACTGACTGAGTCACCTAGGCACCCCAGGACCAGAGGATTTTTTGACTGAAAAAAAAAAAAACCCTCATCTATATTAATGTATTTTATAAAGAATGTAATATATATAGGCTTTATTTCATTATTTTCACTGTTAATATGTGTGATCACAAATGCTTAGTGACTGGTCTACTAAATGCTGTCCTTGATCCACATCCCCCTAACTTACTATGATGGCTGCTTGTCTACTGTATAGTGGCCCTGGACAGTCCATGGAAACTCTTTGTTTTGAGTCCCTGATTGGTAACCTAATGCTGGGTATGTTCTGTGCTGATAGTATTTATGCCAGGTGATGAGCAGCTTTCCTTGGGATCAGGGAAAGAGCTGAGTGGTGACTTTCAGAGACAAGGGAAATTGTGCATTGACACTTGTCACTAACTAGCAAAATTTAGCCACTGTGAGGAAATACTTTGGGGAACATGAGAATTGACACCAACAGCAGTACCAGAAAGGAAATCTTAGCTCTCAGCAAGTCACAGTCCAGAATCGTTCAACAGGGCACTATTGTAGTCTGAAATCAAGCCTGGGAATGTTAAAATTCTGCAAGCATAAACAATAAGATTAGGGAGAAACCTTCCCTGATTTAGCATTTTCCATTTTGTTTGCAAAGTAATTCTATCAATGAATTGTGTGTTAAGATATTGAAGAATGTACTCTTTCTTCAATCTTTCATATATAATCACATAATAAAAACAACAAACATAGAACAAGAACATTTTAACTGGAAAGAATATACATTCAACATATTACTTAAATAAGGAAATGAGTTATCAATGAATGCATGATTCTGCTTGATGGTCTTAAAAATATCTTAATTTAACTGGTATAAATTGGGTAACAGTTACCTACCCTCCAAATCAATAAGAAGATATTTTGACTTCCAGGCCCATAAATCATTCAGTAAAATACTTTGAGTCCAAAATATAATAACCCAACTTTCCACTGTCAGCTATGACTACTAGCTTTCAGGAGACCAATCTTCCTACTTAGAACAAGCAGAAAAAAAGGGATAAAAATAGAAATATATATATGAGAGGGTATCAATTAAAATAGCTAGGATTTGAGAGGCCAAAATCCTGGAAAGAGGGCAAATTCATTGAGAAGAACATGACCTTCTGTGCTGTTTGTTCTATTCCATCCATCAACCTTTAAGTGTGCTTTCACAGATTTCCAACTATCAGTATGTACATCTCCAAGTTTGATGACTTGCTTTATTCTGGGACCTCAGAATGCTGCTATAATTGGTGACAGGCTATATACATTGGAGGGAGGGAGTGTTACTGACATTGCCTCCCATCCAAAGCAGCCCTTGGGAGTTAGCATAAAAAGACCCAGATCTCTCAACTATTGAATATGGTAACTCTGAGGTATGTGCTTTGCACCACTTTCTACAATCTCCCTGAGGAATTCAGCCCCAGTTGTCTAGTATGGCAGCTGACTAGATTAGTTGACTTTTATTAACTGTTTTCCCTTCTCAACATAAATTTCCCATGCCAGTACCAGTGTCTGATGATCCCCCCCCAAATAAATAACTTTTACTCATACTTATCTCATGGTCTGCTTCTAAAGCAACTCAACTGATGATTTATAAGCTGTGTGGGGGCTAAGTCTGTGAAGTTGAATAGAAAGCAGCTGCTAAGAGGCAGAGAAACAAAAAAGAGCTTATTTTTTTTTAATTTATTTTTTATTGGTGTTCAATTTACTAACATACAGAATAACCCCCAGTGCCCGTCACCCATTCACTCCCACCCCCCGCCCTCCTCCCCTTCTACCACCCCTAGTTCGTTTCCCAGTTAGCAGTCTTTACGTTAGACATCTTCGGGGCTAATGAGATAAAAACTGACTTTAGAGCTGCCAAAGAGTGAGGACCTGAGAGAGGTCAAGATCCTGGAAAAAAAAGAAGCTCAGAAAGGAATGTACTAAGACATTTGCCAATTTCTAAGCAGTGTTGTAGAAGCAAGTGGTAGAGAGGCTGATCAAGGGGTCAGTAAAAGCAAGTTGGAAAAGCTGAAAAGAGCTAACAACACTCTCTCTATTCTGAGGAGACAGATATCGTAGTCCAGAGCCAGCCAAGGTGGAGAGACCCAGGTAAAATACACTCAACTTTCATTTGTGATCCTTAAGAACTGCAGACTAAGAGAAAGGGTGAAACAGAAATAAAGCAAAGATATGATGAAACTCTGCTCCATGCCTGACTGCGTTAAAGTGACCTGCTCCTACTGCAGTTACTTGCAGAAAGCTGAAGAATTTCTTTTCAGGTGGAAGAAATATCAAATAGAGCACTTGCAACATTTAATGGCAGGCAAGAAACTTTATCTAGATCTGTGCTGTCCAACAGCCATAAGACACATGTGGTTATTTACATTTAAATTTTTTAAAAATATATAATAAAGGATCAATTCTTCAGCCACACTAGTCATATTTCATAGTGCTCAAAACCTTCAGTGGCTAGTAGCTATGGCTTTGGACAGTTTATATAAATATTTCTATCTTCACAGAAAGTTTTATTGGACAGTGCTGATCAAGAGCTTTTATGTTTTAAAATGCATGTCTATTTCTAATGTCTGAGTAATATTCCATTGTATACATAAACGACATCTTCTTTATCCATTCATCTTTCAATGGACACCGAGATGACAAATACCCACCATTTGCTTCAACGTGGATGGAACTGGAGGGTATTATGCTGAGTGAAGTGAGTCAATCGGAGAAGGACAAACATTATATGTTCTCATTCATTTGGGGAATATAAATAATAGTGAAAGGGAATAGAAGGGAAGGGAGAAGAAATGTGTAGGAAATATCAGAAAGGGAGACAGAACATAAAGACTCCTAACTCTGGGAAATGAACTAGGGGTGGTGGAAGGGGAGGAGGGCGGGAGGTGGGGGTGAATGGGTGACGGGCACTGAGGGGGGCACTTGATGGGATGAGCACTGGGTGTTATTCTGTATGTTGGCAAATTGAACACCAATAAAAAATAAATTTATTATTAAAAAATAAAATAAAATGCATGTGTAACATTGAGTCAAATTTAAAAAGCATACCAAGATCAAGAAGCGATAAAAAATGATAACAATAAAACAATTATGATCCAGATATAGTGGAATTATCAGATGCAGACTTTAACAAGATTTTGATTAATATGCTTAAGAAATGATCAAAGATGGAGAAATACTTCAGAGAATCAATATCTATATATGAGAAGTAAATGGGGGCATCTGGGTGGCTCAGGAGGTTAAGCATCTGTCTTCAGCTCAGGTCATGATCTCTAGGTCCTGATATTGAGCCCTGCATGGGGTTTCCTGCTCAGCAGGGAGCCTGCTTTCTCTCTCTCTCTCTCTCTCCCCTCTGTTCCTCCCCACCAATCATTCTCCCTCTCTCTTAAATAAAAAAAATTAAATAAATATTTTTTAAAAAGATAATTAAATGAAAGCCTCACAACTGAAAAATACAATGACATATTAAAAATGGGTCAGACAACAGATGAGATTTAGCTGTAGAAAGGAATCATACCTGAAGATACATCATTTGGAAAAAAAAAAAAACAGATTGAAGCATGGAAAGGAAAAAAGAAACTACAGGAAAACCAGAAAAATGAATAAAAGACATAACCGCAAAAAAACGTATAACAATCATAATTAAAGTTACAGAAGGGGACTACAGATATAATGGTGTAGAAACAACATTTGTAGAGATAATGGTTGAAACATTTCTAAAACTGAGATTTCTAAAAAAGAGATTAAGCCGTAGATTCACAAAAACTATGAAACTAAAGTGAGATAAGCTAAAAGGAAAGTGCACTTAAATAAATCAGAGTAAAACTTTTGGACGTTGGAATCAAAGGAAAAATCATAAGCACGTGCCTGAAAATGTAAAAATTAACTCCAAAGAGCAACACTAAGACTTCCTAATAGAAACAGGAAAACAAAGAAGACAATAAATGAAGTGAAGAAAGCAAGTAGCTGCCAACAAAGAATTCTACACTCTCTGAAAACATTCTCCATGTTTGCAAAAACATATATTTATGAGACAAAAACTTAGAGAAATTGTTGTCAGCATACTTACACTAAGAGATATACTAAAAAGGGTCCTTCCAAGACATAGAATTTAAATGCTGAGAGACACATGGTAATGTAAAGGAATAAAAGGCTACATGAGTGGTAAATATGCAAGTAAAACTGAATTAATATTGAATGTATAAAATATACTAATACAATAATAACAATTTATAAGAGTTTAAAATGTATATAGCATTTCAATTAATGGTAACAACAATTGTCTCAATACTGGAAAATAATTCATGTTAGACACTAATAAAAACATCTATTATAATTTCTATGGTAATCAATAAATGAATAATGTAGCTGAAATCCTATTAGATCATTAACATAAAAAATTAAGATACTTAAAAGTAAATTTCACAACACAGCAAAGGAAACCATCAATAAAATGGCAAGGCAACCTACTAAATGGGAGAATTATTTGTAAGTGATATACCCAATAAGGACTTAATTTCCAAAATACATAAAACAGTTATACAATTCAACACTAAAAAAAAATCCAATTAAAAATGGACCTGCCTAGATATTTTTTCCAAGAAAGACATACAAATGTCAAAAAAATATGAAAAGATGCTTAATATTACTTAATCATCAGAGACATGCAAATCATAATCATCACAATATCACCTCACACCTGTCACAATGACTAGAATCAAAAAAACAAGAAATAACATTACCGATGAGGCTGTGGAGAAAAGAAAACCTTCCTGCACTGTTGGTGAAAATTTAAATTGGTGAGGTCGCCATGGAAAATATCGTGAAGACTCCTCAAAAATTTAAAAATAGAATTGCCATGTGATCCAGTAATTCCACTACTAGGTATCCACATACAAAAAAAAAAAAATGAAAACACCAATTTAAAAATATATATGTACCTTTATGCTTATCTCACTATTATTTACAATAACTTAATTATAGAAGCTACCCAAGTGTCCATCCATAAATGAATGGATAAAAATGTGATATAAATAATAGAATATTAGTTATCCATAAACAAGAATGTAGTCTTGCCATTTGCAACAACATGCATCGACCTAGAGGATATAATACTAAGTGAAATAAGTCAGTCAGAGAAAGACAAATACCAAATGATTTCATACATATGTGTGATTTAAGAAACAAAGAAAAGAAGAGAAAAACAAAACAAAACAAAACCCTCTTAAATATAGAGAACAAACTGGTGGTTGCCAGAGGGGAGGTGGGTGAAGGAGATGATGAAAAGTATCCTTATCATGATGAGTACTGAGTAGTGTATAGAATTGTTGAAACTTATATTGTACACCTGAAATAAATATAACATTATATATTAATTATATTTCAATAAAAATTAAGAAAGATAAATCTAACAAAATACACACAAGATTTGAAGAGGAAAACCACAAAACTACAACACTTGTAAAAGGAATAAAGGAAGATCTATACAATATGGAGAGATATTCCATGTGCATAAATAGGAAAACTTAATATTATCTCAATTCTTTCCAACTTGCTCTATAGATTCAATGCAATCACAATCAAAATACCAGAATATTATTTGTATCCGTTGAAAAATGGATTCTAAACTTTATATAGAAAGGCAGAAGACCCAGAATAGCCAACACGCTATCGAAGGAGAAGAAAATCAAAGGACTGGCACTACTCAAATTCAAGACTTACTAGAAAGATACAGTAACCAAGACTGTGGTATTGATGAAAGAATGGAAAAACAGGTCTATGGAACACAATAGAGAGTGTAGGAATAGATCCACATGAATATAGCTAACTGATCTTGGACAAAAGAGCAAAGGCAATTCAGTAATGGAAGAATAAACTTTTCAACAAATAATGCCAAAACAACTGGGCATTCACATGCAAACCTAACTAACAAGCAAAGATATTACACCTTTCAGTAAAATTAACCCAAAATGGATCCTAGGGTTAAATGTAAAATGCAAAACTATAAGGGTGCTTGAGTGGTTCAGTCAGTTAAGTGTCTGCCTTCAGCTTAGGTCATCATCTTGGGGTCCTGAGATGGAGCCCTGTGTCTGGCTCTCTGCTCAGCGGGGAGTCTGCTTCTCCTCTCCCTCTGTGTGCTGTCTCTCTCAATTAAGCGAATAAAATCTTTTTAAAAAAATGCAAGACTATAAAACTCTTAGATAATAACATAGGAGGAAATTTAGGTGACCTTGTGTTTAGTGTTGAAATTTTAGATACAACACAAAAAGCATAATCCATGGGAGAAAAAAATTGGACTTGATTAAAATAAATAACTTCTGCCCAGCATAAAACATTGCTAAGGAAATGAAAAGATAAGTCACAGACTGGTAAAAACATATCTGATAAAGTACTGGTATCTAATTTTACAAAGAACTCTTAGAATTTAATAACAATCCAATTAAAACATGAGTAAAAATATGAACAAGACATCTAACCAAAGAAGATATGCAGATGTCTAATAAGCATATGGGAAGATGCTCAACATTGTATGTCATCAAGGATTTGATGATGATTAAAACAAAAATGAAGCACACACACATATATATAATATAATATATAATATATATAATATATATAATCCAAATAACACAAACAACATCAAATGCTAGCAAGAATTCAACAGGAATTCTCATTCTCATTTGTTGCTAGTTGGAATGCAAAATGGTACAGGCACTTTGGAAGAGTCATCCAACAACCACATTTCTTGGTATTTACCCAAGTGAATTAAAAACTTAATGACACAGAGAAACCTGTTCATGAATGTTTATAGTAGCTTTACCCATAATTGCCAAGGTTCCTTAAATAGTTAAATATATAAACTGTAGGGGCGCCTGGGTGGCTCAGTAGGTTAAGCATCTGCATTTGACTCAAATCATGATCCTGGGGTCCTGGGATGGAGCCTGAAGGTAGGATTCCCACTCAGTGGGGGAGTCTGCTTCTCCCTCTGCACCTACCCCTACTTGTGATCTCTTTCCCGCCTTAAATTAATTAATTGATTGATTGATTGATTAATTAAATATTTTAAAAATAAGTAAATAAATTGTGATTTATCAATATAATGGAAGATTATTCAGTTATAAAGCCACAAAAATACATGGAATTACTTAAATGCATATTTTTAAGTGAAAGAAGCCAATCTACAAAGACTACATAGTGTATGATTCCAACTATATGACATTCTGGAAAAGGTAAAATAATGGAGACAGCAAAAAGATCAGTAGCTCCCAAAGATTCAGGGGAAAAGAGTGAGGGATCAATAGGTGGAAATGGGATTTTTAAGATAGTCAAATACCTTTGTATGATACTGTAATGATGGATACATGTCATTATGTATTTGTTAAAACCTATAAATTCACAAGAGTGAACTATAATGTAAACTATGGACTTTGGTTAATAAAAATTGATCAACATTGTGGATCTACATGTCCTGGTTCCCAAAGAAGAGACACTTCTACAAATGAATGTAGTAATAGCTTTATTAAATATAAAGCCATGTTTGTTGTGCACTTTTGTATCCTTTTGCCGGTAAATCATCTGGCTAACAATGTAGTTGCCATATTGATGGGGGAATTGATCCATATGATTATGAAGAGAAATAGTACAGGTAAGAATATGTTTGATTCATAGATAATCCATTGGAGCATTTCTTTCTTTCTTTTTTATTGATGTATAATTGGCATATAACATTCTATTAGTTTCAGGTGTACAACAAAATTCAGTATCTGTATACATTGCAAAATAATTTCCACAATGCCTAGTTAACATTTGTTACCATATATAGTTACAAATTTTTTCTTGTTATGAGTAGTTTCGGGATTTACTTTCAACGATTTTCAGATATACAATACAGTATTACTAACTATATTGTGCATTACATTCTTAGGACTTACGTATTTTATAACTGGAAGTTTGCACTTTTCTCTACCTTTACTCATCTTGTCAAGCCCTCCCAAAGCCCTTACCTCTGGCAACTACCAATCTGTTCTCTATATAAGCTCATTCTCTTTCTTTCTTTCTTTCTTTTTCTTTCTTTCTTTCTTTCTTCCTTTCTTTCTTTCTTTCTTTCTTTCTTTCTTTCTTTCTTTCTTTCTTTCTTTCTTCTTTCTTTCTTTCTTTCTTTCTTTTTCTTTCTTTCTTTCTTTCTTCCTTTCTTTCTTTCTTTCTTTCTTTCTTTCTTTCTTTCTTTCTCTCTCATATGACTGAAATCATATGGTATTAGTCTCTCTGTCTGACTTATTTCCTTTACCATAATGCCTTCAAGGTCCATAGATGTTGCTGCAAACGGCAAGATATTTTTTTCATGGTTGGAAAATATTCAATTGTATCTATACATACCACTTTTATTTATCTGTCAGTGGACACTTAGGTTATTTTGCAATCTTAGTTATTGCAAGTAATGCGGCAATGAACATGAAGTGCAGATATATTTTCAAATTAGTATTTTTAGTTTCTGAAGGTAAATATCCAGAAGTAGAACTGCTGGAAGGGGAGGAGGGCGGGGGGTGGGGGTGAATGGGTGACAGGCACTCAGGGGGGCACTTAACGGGATGAGCACTGGGTGTTATTCTGTATGTTGACAAATTGAACACCAATAAAAAATAAATTTATTATAAAAAAAAAGAACTGCTGGATCATGTGATGGCTCTACTTTTAATTTTTTAAGGAACCTCCATACTACTTCTCATAGTGACTAAACCAATTTACACTCCCACCAGCAGTGCACAAGAATTCCCTTTTCTTCACAACCTTGTCAACACTTGCTATATCTTGTCTTTTGATAATAGCCATTCTGTATGTGAGGCGACATCTCACTGTAGTTTTGATTTGCATTTTCCTGATGATTAGTGATGTTGAGCACCTTTTCATGAATCTAACTTGTGTGTCTCCTTTGGAAAGATGTCTGTTCAGATCATCTGCCCAGTTTTTAAATTGGATTAGTTGGGTTTTGTTTTGTTTTGTTTGCTATTGAGTTCTGTGACATTTTTATATATTTTTGATATTATCTCCTTATCAGATTTCTTGTTTGGAAATATATTCTCCCATTCCATAGGTTTCCTTTTCATTTTGTTGCTGATTTCCTTTGCAGGCAATTTTAGTTTTTTATGGTTCCACTTGTTTATTTCTGCATTTGTAGTTAGATCCAAGCTGCCTATGTTTTCTTCTAGGAGTTTTATGGTTTCAGGCTTTACATTATGGTCTTTAACCAATTTGAGTTAATTTTTGTTTATGATATAAGATAGTGATCCAGTTCCATTCTTTTGTATGTGTTCATCCAGTTTTGTCAATACCATTTATTGAAGAGATTTCCCCATTGTATTCATGACTCATTTGTCATAAATTAATTGACTACATGTGTGGGTTTATTTCTGTGCTCTCTATGCTGTTTCTTTTTTAAAAAGATTTTTAAAAATGTATTTATTAGAGAGAGGTAATGGGCAGAGAAGAGGTGTAGAGAAAAAAGCAGACTCGCTTTTCAGTGGGAAGCCTGATGTGGGACTCAATCCCAGGACCTAGGATCATGATCTGAGCCAAAGGCTGATGCTTAACCAACTGAGTCACCCAGGTGCCCTCTATTCTGTTTCTATGTGGTTTATGCCAATACCATACTGTTTTGATTAATGCAGCTTTAAATGTAATTTGAAATCAGGAAGAGTGATGAATCTATCTTTGTTCATTTTTTTAAAAAGATGTATTTATTTATTTGATCAAGAAAGAGAGAGAGAGAGAGCATGTGGCAGGCAGGGGCAGAGGGAGAAGGAGAGGGAGAGTTTTAAGAAGCCTATACACTCAGTGTGGAGCCCAATCTCACAACTCTGAGGGCACAACCTGAGCTGAAACCAAGAATTGGGTGTTAACTGATGGGCCACCCAGGTGCCCCTGTTCATCTTTTTAAAGATTGCTTTAGCTATTTGAGGTCTTTTGTGGTTTCATATAAATTTTAGGATTCTTCCCTATGAAAAATGCCATTGGAGTTTTGGTAGGGATTGCATTGAATCTGTACCCAAGTTTGCTTTGAGTAGTATGGATATTTTAATAATATTTCTTCCAAATCGTGAGCACATACTACCTTTCCATTTTTTGATCTTCAATGTCTTTTATTAATGTCTTATAGCTTTTAGTGTACAGATCTTTCATTTAGTTAAATTTATTCCTATTTTTTTTTACTCTTTTTGATGATATTGTAAACAGGATTGTTTTCTTAATTTCTCTTTTGGATAGTTTATTAATATATAAGAATTCAATAGTTTCTTCGTTTTTTAAGATTTTATTTAATTTATCCATGAGAGGCGCAGAGAGAGAGAGAGAGAGAGAGGCAGAGACACAGGCAGAGGGAGAAGCAGGCTTCATGCAGGGATCCCCCCATGGGACTTGATCCTGGGTCCCCAGGATCATGCCCCAGGCTGAAGGTGGTGCTAAACCACTGGGCCACCGGGGCTGCCCAATAGTTTCTTCTTATTGAGTTTGTGCCTAGTGACTTCATTAATTTTCCTTGTTCTAATGTTTTTTTCATGGAGTCTTAAGAGTTGTCTGCATACAATATCATGTCATCTAAAAATAGTGACAATTTTACTCTTTACTTTTCAGTTTGGATGCCTTTCTTTTCTTGCCTAATTCTTCCAGCTAGGATTTGCAGAACTATGTTGAATAAAAGTGGTGAGAGTGAGCATCCTTGTACTGTTCCCAATCTTAAAGGAAAAGCTTCAGCTTTTTAATTTGGAACATTTCTTGATACTTATGTATGCCAAGTCTCAACTGTCAACTTCGCCTTGGGGAGTGGGCATTAAAAAATGCCTGAAAAGGTCATGAAAAGCAGAGGTTCAGTGATAATGGTTGTGGTCATACCACAAGGCAAGCTAGCTGACCCTAGACAAGGTGGTAGCTGAGAATACCTACAATGGTAGGGCAAGGTACAGAGGCAATGCATACCTATCATTGGCCTCTGGAAGTACTGTACTACTGTAAGCTGTGATTTTTGCCAGAAACCTTTTCTGGTAAATTTCCCATGAAATTGTGACCAATTAGAATCCTTAAAAAACATGAAATAAACTTAATGTGAAAATAAAATAGATCTTCATAATGCAGAATATGCTGTTTGCAGCATATGCTGTTGGTTTGCTGCATATGCTGTTGGTGCTAGACTTTGTTTGTTAGTTCCCAGATGCAGTGGTGGCTACTAATCACTCAAATCTGCACCTTTTTTTTCACAACATTGCCCAGGTGCTGCCTCACCTGGAGATGGCTGGGAAATAATGCTCTGCCCCCAGAGACAGTGCTTTATTAAAGTGTTTTGATGCAGGTGTATAACCACTGGGCTTCTAGGTGGACAGACTTCATTCTATAATTGATGTTAGAGAGTGCCTAGAGATCAGGTAAAGGCTAAGTATCTCAAAAACATGCTTTTTGTATTTTATCTACCTTTTATATCATACTTTTTAATCACTCTTACAAATTTCTCCTGATAGTATTTCTCTGTAAATCATCGGAAAAAGAATCCTCATCTTGGAAAGAATCTCGATTCTAGGGAATCCAACCTAAGGCAGACGGGGATAGAGTTCATGACATTACCATGGTAACCATTACCTTTGGGGAAGAGGAGAAGGGAGTGGCTGGCAAGGATAGGAGTGAGCTGCTGAGGGGACTTGATGTGCTATTTCCCAATCTCATTGGTGATTACATAGCTGTGAGTACTAGTGCTCTATACTTTAAATTTTTGCAAAATTCTGTACAAACTTGTACATAAATTTAAAAGGTTTTAAATGTCTATACTTTTCTCCCATGTAATAATGTTTTTAAGAATTTATCCTAAGGAAGTATTTGAATAAGTAAATGAAATTATATGTACACAATAAATAATAAACTAAAATGATGTTTTCTGATAAATTATTACTTCTACCAAAAATATTGGATAATGACTGTAGTTCATATTACAGTACTTAGAATCTGGATATATAGAAGGAAGGAAGGAAGATAAAAAGGAAAGAATTATTAGCACTTTACATAGAAAAGCTTTAAACATTAACAAATAGTGGGCCCAGTGGAGGATGAACTTAACCTGGAATGCTGATTGAATTTGGAGGTGGAGTGGTTGGAATTTAGAGAAATTTCAATTGTCAAATTATATTGTAGCTGGATTTTTAAAGATAAACAAGAATTCATCAGATGATTTCGTTTTTGTTAAATACATACTTTCAAAAGATTTGCTGCAAAATTTTGTTGTTGGAGCCCATTTCTATCCAAGTGAATATCAACTGCTTTTATACACACAAAATCCTTAGGGATTTTTTTCCCCAGGCAGTGTGGAGCAGTCTAAAAGCATACTGATGAAAGTAAGTAATATATTGTACTTTCCTAATGCTTCTGAATAGCTGTGTGATCTTAGGTGAGCCTAACCTTTCTGGACTACCCTTCCAGATATGTAAAATGGTAATGTTTCAAGTTTCTTCCAATGCTAAAACATTCTATTTTAACCTTGGATGCACTTACTCCTAGAGTCAGATGCCCTATTAGAACTCAATTTTAATTTTAGATTTTTAATTTAAAACTTTAAATAAAATTACATGAAAATTACATAAGGCAACTTAAGGTGATACATTATATTTATTATTATTATTAAGTTTCTATGTATGCTTTATAATAATTTGGTGGATGTTTCAGCAAAATATAGAGCAAGATATAGAGCAAAATAGGTCATGAGCTCACATTATAATGACTAAGAATACTTGTATCACTAGTGAAAAGCAGAAGAAAACCTTAATAAATAAATGAAGATATGGACTCACCTGGTTTCATAAATGGCATAAAGTCTTTTGTGTTCTTTGACTGCATTCCTGAAAAAAAAAAGTAAAAGAAGGATAAGATATAAGCTTTAAATTTATTGCTAAGGTCTGAAATGTCTTCAATAAGTATGTTGCTAAATTGTGTCTATTTGGTGAAATTAAATAAATAATACTTAAAGCAATGTGTACACATTTTAAAAAATAATAAACATCACATTAGTTAGGCTTAGGTTTGGGTTTTTGCTCTAATAGTAGATGGAATGGTTATAGGACCACTGTTTATATTTTAGTGAAGAAAAATAAATTTCAAATAGAAATATGTAGAGTGATAAAATTAAAAGAAAATAATATAATAGAAAGACTTGAGAGGAACCATTTTAAATGAGATGACAAGAAAATTTTTGAGTAAGTGAATTTTTAATTGAAATCTGAATCATGAAAGAGTCAGGAAAACAGAAGCAAGGTGAAGTTCAAAGTTCTAAGGTAAGGATGAGCCATATATATTTGAAAACAGTTATCTTCATCATCATCATTATCATCATCATCATCGAATAGCAATAATAAAAATAATAGTTAAATATTGATTATAATGTACAAGTCACTGTATCTCACATGCTGAAAGAGTAATTTCAAATAAAATAATTGAAATAAACTAATGGAGATAAAATCCGTAATTCAAGGCATTAAAACCATAATTGACAGTAAAAACTGTCAGTGATGTGGAAAAATGAAATCTGAGGCCTTGTCTGCAGCCTTTCTCCAACACCTATCACTGGCCTGGTTAGCTGCTACCTCAGCAAAACATGAGCTCACAGAAAAAATATACTCCAAAATATGTTCAAATGATTGCTCAGAACAAACCTTTCAGCATATAGTGTCAAAACAACTGGACATTCATATGTAAAATTAGACTTTGACTTAAATTTCATTCTTTATACAAACGAGATCTCAAAATTAGCCATATATCTGAATTACCATATAAAATTTTTCATTTCAGATATTTTTTAGAAAAAAAGGAAAAAAATTCTTTATGACTTGAAGTTAGGAAGACTTTATAGACATGGCACCAAAAGCACAATCCATGATAAAATAACAAACTGTGTTTAATAAAAATTTAAAACATTAGTTAGTTTAAGAAATGAAATGTTTAAGGAAATGAAATGACAAGTTACATGTTGGCAGAAAATATTTATAAATCACATATATAATGAAGGACTTCTTTCTAGGACATATAAAGAACTCTCAAATGCCAGTAGTAAGAAATCAAACAACTCCATTAGAAAACTGAGTGAAAGATATGAACAGATGCTTTAGCAAATAAGATGTACAGATAGCACCTGAAAAGATGTGCAACAAAAATAGACATTAGAAAATACAAATTAAAATTATACTGTGATGCCACTACACAACAGAAGCTCTAGAATTAGAAAAAAAAAAAAAAAAAAAAAACAACTAGTGAGGATGAAGGGGAACCAGAACCATAATACATGGTGGTTATGCACAATACTACAGCAAAAGATTTGGGCACTTTCTTATGAAGTTAAAGATATATTTACTATACAATCAGAAACTGCACTTTTCGACTATATACACTACAGAGATAAAAGTATATTTTCACACAAAACCCATTGATAGTAGCTCTTTTTCAATCGAAAATCAACTAAATCTAGTAACAACCTATTTTGTTCAATAGCTAAATGAGTAAGCAAACTGGGCTACATTCATTTGATGGAATACCACTCAGCAAAAAAAAAAATGAGCTAGTGATAAACAAAACCACCTGGATGGATCTGAAAGGCATTATGCTAAATAAAAGATGCAAGGGTAAAAAAATTATGCAACACATGACTTCATTTATATGACATTTTCAAAAAGAGAGAACTATAATAAACCGGTGGTTCATCACCCATCAAATCGGTAGTTTGCAGGAATTAGGGATAGAAGATAACACAGAGGAATCTGGGTAGTATATTAGTCTGCTTGGGATGCCATAACAAAATCACAGACAAGGTAGCATAAATGACATAAATTTGTTTTCTCATTGTTCTTGGGGATAGAAATCAGAAGATCAACATCCAGCAAGGTCAGTTTCATTCTGGCTTGCAGGCAGCCACCTTCTCACTAGGTCTTCAGTATGCCCTTTTTCATGGTGTTTATTATAAGGACACTAAGCCTATCAAACTACAGGTTAACCTTTCTGAATAAGTTTTACTTAATTGCTTCCTTAGGGGACCCATCTTCAAATACAGCCACACTGGGAAATGGGACTGCCATATGTGATTTTTGGGGTGACACATTTAATCCATAACATTCCACCCTTGGCATCTCCAAATTCCTGTCATCTCACATGCAAAATACATTAATTCCATCCTATAGTCCCCAAAGTCTCACCTCAATGCAGCATCAACTCTAAAATCCAAAGTCCCGTCTGAATCAGATATAAGTGAGGCTTGAGATATAATTTATCCTGAGGCAAAGTTTGTCTCCAGCTTGTGAACCTGTGAAACCTGACAAATTATGTGCTTCCAGGATATAATGGTGAAATAGGCTTAGGATAGATGTCATCATTTGAAAAAGAAGAAAACAGAAGGAAGGAAGGGGTAATAAGCCCCAAGCAAATCCAAGAGCTAGTAAGTCAAATTCCCCAGGTATTTATGTTAGGTAATAAGAATATGGCTCTCTGGGATAGTCTTGATCTTTTGACTCTGCCAGGACCCTATTCCCATGGCATTATTTGAAAGCTCTGCCTCTACACTTCTCTGTGGTAGCTGACTGCCCCAGTGAATTTAAGGACAGCATTCTACCTCTGAAACTGAGAAGGAATCAGCTTGCCCCTGGGCCTGTGGTGGGATTGGCAGCCCTGATGATCTGTGAATTATTAAATCATTCTGCCCCGCCCCCAACTTTAAAAAAAGATTTTATTTATTTATTTATTTATTTATTTATTTATTTATTTGAGAACCAACTAGGAAAAGGGGGAGAAGCAGGCTCCCTGTGAGCAGGAAGCTTGAGGCAGTGTTCTATCCCATGACCTGAGCCGAAAGCAGATGCTTAACAGACTGAGACACTCAGGTGCCTCTATTCTGCCCTTTTCTTGAAGGGTAATACATGTTTGCAGCCTTTTTCTCTATTTACCCTTTTCTCTATTTCCCTCAGTGTTAGCTTGCAGGGTCTCTGAGGTCTAATCCCATCTCTATCTCTTTCTCTGCTCTCATAATTCCTGAGACTTCTGCTGAGAGAGCTTATTAGATCTATGATTCACCTCCATAATAATCTTCTTACCAACTGGTTGGTCAGCCGCAGCCTTAGTGGTCTTTTAAAGACATGCTTTCTCATTTTTTTTCTTTTGCAATATGTATAGGCTAAGAATTTCATAAATTTTCAAGTTCTAATTCCTTTTTGCTTAACAATTCCTCTTTTAATTAATTTATCTTCTCTTACATTTTACTATGAGCAGTCAATAGAAACTCAGGGTGCACCTGAAAAGTTTTCCTTAGAAATCTCATCAGCTACATATCCAATTTTGTTACCGGCGAGTTCTACCTTCCACAAAACACTAGATCACAATTCAGCCAATTTCCTTGCCTCTTTATTACAAGGATTTCCTTTTTTCCAATAATTTTTTCCTCATTCGTATCTGAAACCTCACCATAATGATCTTAAGTCCTCATACTTCCACCAACAATCTGTTTATTTATGGATTCTCTAAGAAGATGGAGACTCTCTCCAGCTCTCCTCTTTTCTTCATCAGATCTCATCAGAATCATCTTTTTTTTAGATTGATTTATTTATTTTAAAAAGAGAGAGAGAGAGTGGACAAGTGGGTGGGGGGTGCAAGAGAGAGAGAGAATAGGGAAGCATACCCCAGCTGAATGGGAAGCCCAATGCTGGGTTCAATCTGGGGACCCTGAGATCATGATCTGAGCCAAAAGTTGAATGCTCAACCAACTGAGCCACCCAAGTGCCCCTCACCAGAATTATCTTCAACATCCATATTCCTATCATCAGTCCCCTCACAACAATCCAGGCTTTTTCTAGCATGGAACTCTAAAGTCCCTCAGCTTCTACTTATTACCTAATCCCAAAGCTACTTCTACATTTTTAGTCATTTGTTATAGCAGTACCTACTTTCCTATACCAAGATCTACATTAGTCTGCTACAGCTGCCATAACAAAATATCATAGACTGGTTGGCTTACTTTATCACAGTTTTGAATACTACAACTTAATAGGGTCTGGCAGGGTTGGTTTCTAGTGAAAGTTCTCGGTTTGCTGACAGCCACTTTTTGCTTGTGTCCTCACATGGTCTTTCCTTGGTGCATATACACAAGGAGATGTTTCTTTCTTTTATTTTTAAGATTTTATTTATTTACTCATGAGAGACACACACAGAGAGAGAGAGAGAGAGTCTGAGACACAGGCAGAGGGAGAAGCAGGCTCCACGCAGGAAGCCCGATATGGGACTCGATCCCGGGTCCCCAGGATCACGCCCTGGACTGAAGTCTGCTAAACCGCAGAGCCACCCGGGCTGCCCAGGGAGATGTTTCTTATAAGGATAATAATTCTATCAAATCAGAGTCCCACCCCTCTGACCTCATTTAACCTAAATTACTTCTTTAGAGGCTCCATCTTTAAATATAATCACAGGGCAGGATAGGGCTTCAATAGAAGTATTTGGGGGCAATACAAACATTCAGTCTATAGCAGGTGGTGATGGAATTATGCCGTATCTTAATTTTGGTGGTGGTTACATGAATCTGTAACTTTATGAAGATTCATAGAATTTTATACCAAAAGTCATATTTATTCAGTGATAATTTTTAAATGTTATGATAGATTCAAATGGATTAAAAACAAGAATTCAGAGTAAAAAATTTTCAAATTCAGTTTATTTTTTAAAATATCCAAAAATATTGTTTCCAGTAGATGCATTTAAAAGTTTGAAAATGAAACAGGAAACAGCTATATCAGGCAAAATAAAATTTATGTTAAATATTTCAATGGATAATGAGAAATATTACCTACTCATAAAAAAAACTAGAAAAAAATGTTACTATATATATATGATGTTACTATATATATATAAACTTTTAATGTGTATAGCCATAGGGGATTGAACTGTAGGAGAAATAAATAATTTAACTCATCCCTTTCAAAATTCATAAATTGAGAAAACAAAAACTGAGAAAGAGGATAATATAAATCATATAGTTAACGAAGTTTAGCCAATGGCTGAATCTTGAATATCATATTTGGCATATGGAGAATATATGATCTTGTGAAGTATTTATTATATTGGCCATAAAGAGAGAACTTCAAGTTCCAAAGAATCAGTATCATTCAGATTGCTTTTTGAATATTTTTGCTAAAATTTCCTATAGTTTTGAAAAATAAGTGATCCTTAGTTTAAAAAATCTTCAGGGGAATATAAAACATTTAGAATTGGATGTCAGTTAATATGCTACATGCCAAAATTTGATTTAAACAAGAACCGTATGGATAATTCAACGTTAGAAAATATGTCAAAATATGTCAAATATGCCTGGGTGGTTCAGTGGTTAAGCATCTGCGTTTAGCCCCAGGGCATGATCCGAAGTCCTGGGATGGAGTCCCACATCTGGCTCCCTGCATGGAGCCTGCCTGCCTATGTCTCTGCTTCTTTCTCTCCCTGTGTGTCTCTCATGAATAAATGAATAAAACCTTTTTAAAAAAGAAAGGAAATATGTCAAGCAATTTGTAATTTACCAAATTTATCACGCTATCTTTGGGGAGCGTGGAGCCCACATGGGGCTTGAACTCATACCCTGGGATCATGACCTGAGCCAAAATCAAGTATCAGAAGCTTACCAAATGAGCCACTCAGGTCCCCCAATAGTATTTTTTTTAATTATTTATTTATTCATGAGAGACACAGAGAGAGGTAGAGACATAGGCAGAGGGAGAAGCAGGCTCCATGCAAGAAGCCTGATGTGGGACTCGGTCCCAGGACTCCAGGATCATACCCTAAGCCAAAGGCAGATGCTCAACCCCTGAGCCACCCAGGTGTCCCCCACTCCAATACTATTTTTAACAAATGGTGCTGGAACAACTAAACATCCACATATAAATCAATCAATCAATCAATCAATCTAGACACAGACTTCATACCCTTCACAAGAATTAATTCAAAATGAATAAAATACCTAAATGTAAAATACAAAACTATAAAACTAGTAAAAGATAACATTGGAAAAAATCTAGATAACTTTGTATTTGGCAATTACTCTTTAGAAACAACACGAAAGACATGTATTATGATCCAAGAAAAAAGTAGTTGATAAATTGTGCTTTATTAAAATTAGAAATTTCTGCTTGAAAGACATTGTCAAGAGAATTAAAGACAAACCATAGACTGGGAGAAAATATTTGAAAAAACAGAATGATTATGAACACATAATACAAAGAACTCTTAAAATTCAACAGTAAGAAAACAAATAAACTAATGTGAAAATGGGCCAAAAACCTGAATAGATACCTCAACAAAGAAGATATAAAGATGTCAAATGAGCATATGAAAAGATGCTCATTATCATATATCATTAGGAAAATGCAAATTAAAATGACAAATAACAAAGCATAAATAACAAAGCACACCAAAATCCAGAACACTGGTAACACCAAATTCTGGTAAAAATGTGGAACAATAGGAACTCTCATTTACTGCTAGTGGGAATGCAAAATGGCAAATCCATTTTGGAAGACATTTTTTTGAGTTTCTTATGAGACTAAACAAACTTATTGTATATAATACAACAATTGTACTTCTCCACATATACCCAAATAAATTGAAAACTTACGACTATACAAAACCTTTCACACTTGATGCTTCTAGCAACTTTATTCATAATTGCCAGAATTTGGAAGCAACTGAAATGTCCTTCAGTAGTTGAGTAAATAAACTATGATACATCACTGCAATGGAAGATTATTCAAAGATGAAAAGACATGAATTATCAAGCCATGAAAGGACACATAAGAATCTTAAATACATACTACTAAGAGATAGAAGGCAATCTGAGAAGACTACTTACTGTATGATTCCAACCATATGACATTCTAGAAAAGATAAACTCTGGAGAGAGTAAGAAGATCAATGGCTGCCAGGTGTTGAGAAGGAGGGAGAAATGCATAGGCAGAGCACAGAGGACTTTGAGTGCAATGAAACTATTCTATGATACAGTAATGGTGGATACATATTATTATATACTTGTCCAAACTCATAGAATGTACAATACCAAGAGAGAACTCTCATATAAACTATAGACTGTGAGTAATAAAGATGCATCAAGTTAGGTTCATCACTTGTAACATATGTATCAACTTGAGGGATTTGGTGATAATAAAGGAGGCTGTAGATGTGTGGGGTTAGGGAGAATATGGGAAATCTCCCATACCTTCCATTCAATTTTGCTATAAATCTTAAACTGCTCTAAAAAATAAAGTCTGTTTAAAAAAATTAAATAAAGCTGAATCATTGACAGGTTTAAAACATGGATTACAAAATTTTTGAAAGAAACCTTTTAAAAAAACCTTTGGGATCCAGTGCTGGGTAAAGAGTTCTTGGACAAGACAGAAAAGGCAAAATTCATGTCAGGGAAGTTTGCTAAGTTGAACTATGTCAAGATTGAAATGTGTAGGCCCTTTCAAGGCCCTTCTTGGGGGGATAAAGAGATAGGTTATAGAGTGGACAAAAGTGTTTGCAAACTACATATCCAGTGGGACTCTGCTATCTACTGTGTATGGAGAACTAAAAAAAATAACAGTAAAAAAAAATCTAATAACCCAATTAGAACATGGGCAAAAGCCATGAAAAGATATCTCACTAAACAAGGTGTAAATAGCAAGTGAACACATGACAACATGTTCAACATCATTAGCTATTGAGTAGGTTGAAATGGAAACAACAATGAGATATCACTCCACACCTATCAAAATATCTAAAACAACAACAAAAAATTAACATCACATACTGGCAAGGATGTAGAGAAACTGAATCACTTACACATTGCTGATGAAAAGAGAATAAAACATTACCACACCAGAAAACAGTCTCTTAAAAATAAAAAATCTAAGCATGCAAGAAACATACAGCCAGCCAATTGCACTCCTGGCATTTATTTCAGAAAAATGAAGATTTATTTTCACATAGGGACCTGTGCACAACTGTTTGTAGCAGTTTTGTTCATGGGAGCCAAAATGGAAGGGACCAGATGTCCTTTAATAAATGGACTTTTAAACAGACTTTGGTTAGTCCATGATGTGAAATAGTGTTCAGCCATAGAAAGGGGCAAATGATTTTTACTGATACATGCCAACTGATGAAACTCTGGAGATATATGCTGGGTAAAAAAGGCTAATCCCCAAATATTACTACTACTGGATTACTCCATTTATATATTGTTGCAATGACAAAACTATACAAATGGAAAGCAGAAAGGAGAGGTGAGGTAGGGAGATTGGTTAGGATCACATGGGTTCAAGTGAGAAACATAAGGGTGTGTCTTGACTGTGTCAATGTCACTATATTGGTTGTTCTATTAGAGTATAAATTTCAAGATATTACTTTTGAAGGCACATGGGTAAAGAGAACTAGGGATTTCTCTGTATTATTTCTTACAGCCACATATAAATGTAAATAAAAATTTTACTTTAAAAACTTAAGCCATTTCCAGTTATGGAAAAAATTAATTAAAATAGGGAATATTGTCAGTGATATTGTAATAGCATTACATGGAGACAGGTGGTAGCTACACTTGTAATGCACATAGCATAATGTCAAATCACTATGTATGTATACCTAATGTACAAGCAATTATAACATTGCATGTCAAAAAAAATAAAAAAAACATTGCATGTCAAGTATATGCCAATTAAAATAATAATAGATTATAATAATTTTATTCGTTAAATTATAATTATATAATTAAAATTAATTATAATAAATTAATAATTTAAAAAATAAGTAAAATAAAAAGTTAAGTCCATAAACATTTTAGAAAACCTTTTAACTATTAATTGAGTTTTGAAATGGGAAAAGATATTTCGAGAAAAAATGATTAAAAAAATGAAAAATAAATGTTTCACAAAGTTTCAAAACCTGAAAGCTGAACACAATAAAAATGTTATAAGAAAACTTTGATTCAAATATGAACTAAAATAATATGATAGCATTTTCATGACAGTGTGGGAGGATGAGACTCTAAGCCCAAAGTAACAGTCTCCTTTTTCTTGGGCTGGCAAAATATTACCACAGTAAGTGTTGACGAATAACAAAACAGTGCTTTTTCCACTTACTTTCTTAATGTATTAGGATGATCAAACTTCCATAAGCTCAAAGGAGGTAACCTTTTTAGGAATTGTATCCCTTTGCCTGTGGCTGGTTTACATGAAGGTGAATGATCCAGTCTTTGCCTATGGGAATGTTTTTGTGTGCCTTCTGCAAAACATTTGGCTCCTAATAAATATAATCCTTTCCTTATTGTTTTTTTTTTCTTTCTGTTTTGAAACCTTCAAGTATATCATCTAATCCATAACATCTTACCTTGCCAGATAGCTTCAGTGTGGATCACTTGTTGTTTTGTTTTGTTTTAAAGATTTGTTTATTTGAAAGAGAAAGAACAGTGCTAGTGGGGTAGGGACAGAGGGGGAGGGAGAGAATCTCAAGCAGACTTTCCATTGAGCACAGAGCCTGATGAGAGGCTGACCCTACAATTCTGAGATCATGATCAGAGCTGAAAACAAGACCAGACACTCAAATGACTGAGCCACCAAGGTACCCTCAGATCAGTTGTTTTTTAACACCCACGGCAAAGCTGTGGTCACAGGACTTCCTGACATTGCAATAGTCATTTAGTTTTGTGAATCTCAGGGTTTCCTTTTTATTTACTCATCAATTTTACAGAAGTACATGCTCAAGTAAATTCCTCAAAATGGCATATGGAAGATGTATCTGGTCGAATGGTTTGGATTACTAATAGCAAATTTGAGGAAAGAAGGAGAACTTTTTAAAAGATTTTATTTATTTATTCATGAAAGACACAGAGAGGTAGAGATATAGGGAGAGGGAGAAGCAGGCTCCCTGCGGGGAACCTGATGCAGGACTCAATGCTAGGACCCCGGGATCACTATCTGAGCCAAAGGCAAATGCTCAACCACTGAATCACCCAGGTGCCCCAAAAGGAAAATGTAATAATTATTTACCTAAAGACTGTGTAAGTGAGTAGGTGGGAGACACATTTGATCAGGATCCTGGTGGTCACTCTGGGATTCTCTCTACTCTACCCTCATTCAGATATTTCTGTTCTTAGGCTAACTGTCCTCATGGAAACACATTGAATGGAACACTCCAGGATTCATTTACTCGTAATAGAGTCAGATTCTTTAGTCACAGTCTGCATTCAATCTTGGCTTTCATCAATATGCTGATTGATTTTAGATTTTTGAATGAAATAAAAATTCACTCTTTGTGGTAAAAGTTCTATGGTTTTTATAGACACATGGATTTATATAGCCATCAGCAAAATACCATATAGAACAGATAAATACCCCCCCCCAATTTCTTTGTTGTCAACCCATCCCTTACTTCCAATCCCAGACAACTAATGATAGTTCTCTAATGGCATATAGTCTTGCCTCTTTCAAAATGTTGCATAAGGGCAGCCCCTGTGGCTCAGCAGTTTAGCGGCCTTCAGCCCGGGGCGTGACCCTGGAGACCCAGGATGGAGTCCCACATTGGGCTCCTCACCTGGAGCCTGCTTCTCCCCCTGCCTGTGTCTCTGCCTCTCTCTCTCTGTCTCTCATGAATAAATAAATAAAATCTTTAAAAAACAAAAACAAAAAAAAATGTTGCATAAATTGAAACAAACCATATATAGCATTTGGAATTTGGTTTTCTTCCCTTAGCAAAATTTACTAAAGATTCATCCATGTCCTGTGAATCAATACATTCTTTTTACAACTGAGTAGTGTTTCGTTTTATGGATATACTACAGGTTGTTTATTCAGTCTCCCTTAGAGGACATCTGGGTTGTTTCCATCTTTGGCAACCATGAATAAAGCTGCTAATCCACACTCATGTACAGGATTTTGTATGAATAGAAGTTCATTCCACTTGCATAAATACCGAGAAGTGGGATTCCTAAATTATATGGTAAATGTATGTTTAATTTTGTAAGACTGCCAAACTGTTTTCCAAAGTGGCTGTATAATTTGCCTTCCAAATAGTAAAGGATGAGAGATCCAGTTTCTCTGCATCCTCACCAGGACTTGCTTTTTCTAGTTTTTGTTTTTAAATTTTGGCCAGTTTAATACATATGTATTGTAATACGTGATACTCTGTGTTTTTTTAAATGACTAATAATGTTGAGCATCTTTTCCAATTCTTATTGATCATTCATGTCTTCTTTGGTAAAATGTCTAATCAGCTCATTTGTTCATTTTGAAAATTTCATTGTTTTCTTATTGTTAAGTTCTGAGAGTTTGTATATATTCTAGATCTGATAAAGTTCTTTGTCAAATATGTGATTTAAAAATATTTTCTTTCAGCTTATAGATGGTCCATTATCCTAACAGTGTTTTTCAAAGAGCATAAATTTTTATTTTTACTGAATGCTAATTTATCAATTTTTCCTTTTATGAATTATGCCTTCAGTGTAATGTTAAAAATTTATTTTTCTAAAACTGAACACATATTTTCTCCTTTTTTCTTCTAGAAGTTTTATAATTTTAGGTTTTATATTCACATCCATGATTCTTTTTGAATTAATTTTGTATAAGATATGAAATATGTGTCAAGGTTCAGGGATTTTTTTGAGTAAATATGTCCTGTTGTTCAAATATCATTTGTAAGAAATACTATTCTTTCTCAAACTGAGTTGTTTTTGCATTATTGTCAAAAGTTAGTTGACCTGATTTGTGTTGGCATATTTCTAGATTTTCTATCATGTTTCATTGCTCTGTACATTTAAATTTTCATCACTTCCACACTCCTAATTATTGTAGTTTTATTATAAATCTTGAAATCAGGTAGTATTACTAGTTCAAATTTTCCCTTTTCAAAACTATCTTGGCCATTCTATACATCTATATATTTTAGATTAAGTTTGTTGATATCTACCAAAAAACTTGCTCAGATTTTGATTGGAATTATATTTCATCTATAGATAAAATTAGGAATTGACATTTTAGTAATATTGAGATTTCTAATCCGTGAACATTAGGTATCTCCATTTATATATGAATTCTTTTATTTTTGCCATTAATGTAATATAAGTATACTTTCTGGACATATTTTGTTAGATATGTACTTAAGTAATTTATTGCAGATAATATGCCTTAAATTAATTAATTAATTAATTAATTTATTTATTTATTTATTTATGAGAGAATGAGAACAAGGACATGATGGGCAGAGGGAGAGGGAGAGAGAATTCCAAGAAGACTTCACGCTGAGCATGTAGCCTGATATGGGGCCCAATCTCATGACCCTGAGATCATGACCTGAGCCAAAACCAAGAGTCAGATGCTCAACCAACTGTATCATACAGGCAACTTGCAGATAACATTTTTAATGTAAAAATCTGGCTGTTAATTGCTGTTATATCCAAATAATATTGATTTTTGAATAATGACCTTAATTCTTCAAACCCTAATAAACTCACTTACTTTAGAGGATGTTCTTGTAAATTCCTCCTAGTTTTCTGACAATCCTATCACATGATTTTTTTTTTCATTTATAATATGTAGGTCTATTTCTGACTTACTGCACTGGTTAGGAGTTCCAGGACGATGTTGATTAGAAGTATGTGAAAGAATCTTCTTGCCATCTTCCCACTCTGTTAGTGAAAGCATTCATTCTCTTGCCTTTAAAAATTGATGTTAGTTGTAGGTCTTTTGTAGATGTCCTTGACCAAGTTAAGAAAGTGCTCTTCTATTTGTAGTTTTCTAAGAGTGATTGTTTGTTTTATTCATATAAAACTTATATAATATAGAATTTATTACTTTATTTTAAAGTATAAAACTTAGTGGATTTTAGTATTTTCATGATTTTGTGTGCCTTTCATTACCATCTAATCCAGAATACTTCCACATCCCCAAAATAAACTCATCCTTCCCAATTGCTCCTCTCCCACCCCTTAGCAACCACTAATCTATTTCTTGTTTCTGCAGATTTGCCTATCCTGGACATTTTGTATAAATGGAACCATAAAATACATGGGCTTTTTGTCAGTTTAGTTTCTTTCACTTAACATTATGTTTCAATTTCATCCTTATTGTAGTATGTATCAGTAATTCATTGCTTTTTGCAGCTAAATAATATTCCATTTCAGGGGCTTACCACATTTTGTTTATCTATTCAACAGTTGATGGGCATTTGGGTTGTTTCTACTCTTTGGCTGTTATGAATAATTCTGCTGTGAATATTCATATACATGTTTTTGTAAAAATATGTTTTCAATTCTTTTTTTTAAAAGATTTTGGTTATTTATTCATGAGAGACACAGAAGAAGGCAGAGACATAGGCAGAGGAAGAAGCAGACTCCTTTGTGCGGAGTCCGATGCAGGACTCGATCCCAGGACTCTGGGATCACAACCTGAACCAAAGGCAGATGCTGAACCACTGAGCCACCCAAGTGCTCCAAGTTTTCAATTCTTTTGGATATATACTTTAGAGTAGAATTGTTGAAATATGTCACAACTCTATTGTTATCATTTTGAGGAACTGCCAAACTGTTTTCCATAGTGGCAACGTCATTTTACATTTCAACTAGCAATGTGTAAGGGTTCCAATTTCTCTATGTTCTAACCAATGTTGTTATTTGTTTTTGTTTTTTTTTAATATTTTCTTATAGATATATCATTGGGTATAAAGTGGTTCCTTATTTTAGTTTATTTCATTTACCTAGTGATTAGTAATGCTGAACATCTTTTCATGGCTTGTTGGCCATTTGTGTAAATTCTTTGGAGTAATGTCTATCCAAATCCTTCGTCTATTAAAAATTAGGTTAATATCATTTTATTGTTGAGTTGTAAGATTTTCTTAATATGTTCTGGATGCTAAATGCTTACCAGATATATGATTTGCATATATTTTCTCCCACTTAATGGGTTGTCTTTTTGTTTTCTTGATAGTATACTGTGATGCACAAATTTTTTCAGTTTTTTAAATTTAATTTCAAATTAGTTAACATACAGTGTAGCACTGGTTTCAGGAGCAGAATCCAGTGATTCATCACCCACATACAAAACTCAGTGCTTTTTGATGAAGTCCAAAAATATCTATTCTTTTCCTTTCCTTCTTTAAAAAACTTTTCCTAATTCAAAGTCACAAATATTTACACCTATATTTCCTTCTAAAAGTTTAATAATTTTATCTTCTATATTTACATTTAATACATTTTGAGTTAATTTTTGTATCTGGTGTGAACTACATTCATTCTTTTACATTTTGTATCCAATTATCCTAGCACCAGTTTGTGAAAAGATTTTTTTCTCACTAAATTCTCTTGGCACTCTTGTCAAAAATCAATTTATCAAATCCCTAATTGCCACATAAGAGACCCCAGCCCCTCTCCTTCCACAAAGACCAAAAATTTGTTTATTTATAAACAAAAACAGCTCTTGGACAGCTTCGGAGTCCCCTGAAACACAGAGGAACAGCAGAAAAAGAATAACTACACAAGAAGAGAAAGAAAAACACCTTAATTTTCTCTGCATCATCCCATTCCCCAGGCATTGTTCAGTGCCAAGAGGGAACTCCTAAACTAGAAATAATTCCCCTTGTCAGTTAAAGAAGACCTGAATAAGCAGCCTGCTTCCCTAACCTTTTGGGGTGCTACATGAAGGACCTGCTTCGTTTTACCCCACCCAACAATTGGCAGAGCTCAGACATACAGAGACAGCTCGAACAAAAAAGAAGAGCAAGAGCTACCAGTATGAGCCATGCAGCACAGGGCAACCATAGTAACCAGTGATCTGTTCTGCAGATGACCCTAGCAGCTATTATCAGTGAAGAAACCAAGGGCTAGTGCAGCCCCATGGGACCCCTGCAGATACCACTTTTGCCCCACAGGTATTCATGATCACAGAGAGCAGCCACCTGACTCCTTTTACTCTTCCTCTCCTCCCCACTGCCAGATCTGGGACCCATCCTAGCAGTCAGCCCAGGCCTCTCCAACTGTGTAGTATCTAGAGCCTAGATCCCAGCAGCTGTTCCCCACCAGTGCACATACATTGGAGGGCTAGCCTTTCTAGCTGTGTACCTACATGACTCTAGCCTCCACTGTTATCTATGTGCACATGGGGAGACCATGTAGCCATGCTTATAGCTGGACCTTCACAGCCCAGATCCAGCCTTGTCTCCTGTCACTAGCTGCCGCCATGGATCTGATCTGTAACTAGTCTCTCCGGCTAGACACTTGCATGGCTTCAGCCCCACTCTAAATGCTGGCCTCCCCTGCTGTGTACCCATGGTGACACCCAGCATAGAGTACACCACACCAGGGCTCCTACAGTTGTCAGTGTGCCTGCAGTTGGCCCTGGTCTTTGCTGCTTGTCTTTAGTCCCACCACTATGTGTGTGTCTGTAACTGGACCCTGCCAATACACAGGCCCCTGCAGTTGGCTCCTGCAGCTAGTGCATACTATTTGTTCTAGCCACAATTGATACCTGCACCAGTCCCCACACACTGAACCTAAAGGCACTCAGGAGGATCCCAATAGTACTTATAGCCACTTTTGGACTCATCACAGCTCTATCTACAGACCATATTGTTGTCAACATGGATCGTAGAAGTCTAAGATGATGAAATTTCATGCCTTCCTGGCCCCAGACCAGCCACATGCCCCTGGACTTGGTGTGTCATGCACTACTAGATCCAGGATCACAGTATGCTCCAATGTGTTCCCAATTGCAGGTGAAAGTCTTTCCTTACCAAAGTTAGTCCATAAAATGTAGAAAGTAACTGCTTCTTCAAACATACAGACACCTCTGCAAGGTTACAGGTATCATGAAGAATCAGGGAAATATAATACCACCAAAGGAATACAATAATCTCCAAAAACTAATCCAATGAAATGGAGACACATACATTGCCTGATAGTGAATTCAAAATAATTATTCTAAAGATGCTCAAAGAACTACAAAGAACAGATAAATAATTCAATGATACCAGACAAACTACAAAAACAAAATGAGAAGTTTAACAAGGAGGGCAGCCTGGGTGGCTCAGTGGTTTAGCGCCACCTTCAGCCCAGGGTGTGATCCTGGAGACCGGGGATCAAGTCCCATGTCAGGCTCCCTGCATGGAGCCTGCTTCTCCTTCTGCCTGCTTCTCCTCTGCCTGTGTCTCTGCCTCTTTCTCTCTCCATGTCTCTCATGAGTGAATAATTTTTTTTTAAAAAAAAGAGAAGTTTAACAAGGAGAAAACAGAAAAGAACCAAACACATTTTGGAGTTAAGAATCCAGTAGATAGCTTTAGCATCAAACTTGACCAAGCAGAAAAATCAGTGACTTCAAAGACAGATCAATTGAAATTATACAGAGAATCAAAAAGGGCAAAAAAATGAAAATAAATGAAGATTAAATGCAGTCTCTATATAATTTCCAAAGACATTTTCATAGAAATAGAAAAAATAATTCTAAAATTCATATGGAAACACAAAGATCCCTGAAGAGTCAAAGTAGAGAAAAAACAAAGCTGGAAGCTGCATACTTCATGATTCAAAATATATTACAAGGCTATAATAATCAAAGATTATGGTACTGACATAAAAACAGATACATAGACCAATGGTACAGAATCGAGAGCCCGAAAATAAAGCCACATATATATGGCTAACTAATATTTAAGAAGGGAACCAAGAATAATATTTAAGAAGGGAACCAATGAAGAAAGGACAGTTTCTTTAATAAATGGTATTGGGGAAATTGGATATCCACATGAAAAATAATTAAATTGGACCTCTGTCTTATATCACTCACAGATGTTAACTCAAATTGTGTATAGGACTTAAACATAACACTTGAAACCACAAAAATGCTAGAAAAAAAAACACAGGAAAAAATTCTTCAACAACAGTCTTGGCACCAGACTTTTTGGATATGATACCCAAAGTAGAAGCAGCAAAAGCAAAAATAAACAAGTGAGACAACATCAAAGGAAAATATTTTATACATCAAGAGAAACAATCAAAAAAATGCAAAGCCAATCTAGAATGGGAGAGAAGATTTGCACAGGATATATCAGAAAAGGGGTGAATATCCAAAGAACTCATACAACTCATTAACAAGAAAACAAACAATCCAATTAAAATTAGAGGAACTGAAAAGACATTTTTTTCAAAGAAATGGCTCAATGAAACCGTGCTCAACATTGTTAATCACTAGGGATATGTAAATCAGAACCATAATGAGACATCACTTCACATCTGTTAGAATACTACTATTAAAAAGACAAGAAATAGCAAATACTGGAGAGGATGTTGGGCAAAAGGAATCCTTGTGTACTGTTGGTAATGGAATTGGTGCAGCCACTATGAAAAACAGGATAAGGGTTCCTCAAAAAAGTAAAAATAGAACTACCATATGACCAAGTAATCTCACTTCTGAGTATTTACCTGAAGAAAATGAAATCGCAATGTTGATATCTGCACCTTCATGTTCATTGCAGCATTATTTACAATATTCAAGATTGGAAACAACCTAAGTATCCATTGATGGATGATTCAGTAACAAAAAAGTGTTATATATACCATAAAAAGAAGGAAATGCTGCCATTTGAAAGTGTTTTTTTCTTGTCTTCATATATATCTCATCTTTTTGTTGTTGACAGATATCTTGTATAAGACTTAAATATGAAAAAATAGTCTTTATCCCTAAAAATGAGTATTTCATTTCTTCATCTAGGGCTTTGTGATAGTGTTTCAATTAAACTAGTCTGGAGTCGAACTCTGCTTGAGATTTGTTCTTTTCCTTTCAGTTGCCACAGGCTTCAGATTCTTCTAGAGCTATCTTATGTTTAGAGGAGATGTTGGCTTGCCAGAGGTGTATTTCCTTCTCTCCCAACAACTCTCATGACTCCTCCATCCTCGGCGTTAAGCTCCTTTCGCATTGTGCCTCAGAGAGGCTCAACCTTTGTAGATTACTTGTGACAGAATGTTTATTTTCCTGGTTTTGAGGGTGGAGGGTATTTTTACTGTCTTAAGTCTCAGTCTTACAGTTTATTTATGACTCTGTATTTAATGTGTTTTTCAAAATATTATCAGGGGTTTCTTCTTTAATTTTATTTTTTCTCAGTTGTTGGTATAAAATCATTAAAACTTACTTTTCTATACTGAACTGCTATCCAATTTGCTAAATTAACATTAATTTTAGTAATCCATCACCCCATTATTGCTTTGTTTTTTCTATGTACATGATCATCTTATTTCTTCCTTTAGAGTCCTTATATTTTTTCCCTTTACCTTATTGCTGTAGTCATAACTTCCAAATGAATGTTGAATAGAAATAGTGATAATGACTATTTTTGTATTATTCTCAAGGGTGGATCATATGGCTAGAAGCACACTTAGTCTATAAGAAATTGGCATATTGTGTAATAAAATTTTACATTTCTAACAATAATAAATGAGAGTTCTTCAACAATCTCACTAACACTTGACATGGTGAATCTTTTTAATGTTCACAATTCTAAAAGGTGTGTAGTGGTATATTATTGTGGTTTCAATTTTTATTTATTTAATTTAATTTATTTAAATTAGCTATAATTTTTTTAAAGATTTTATTTATTCATGAGAGACACAGAGAGAGAGTGAGAGGCAGAGACACAGGCAGAGGGAGAAGCAGGCAGAGGGAGACGCAGTCTCCATGCAAGGAGCCCGATGCAGGACCCGATCCTGGGACCCAGATCATGCCCTGGGCCCAAGGCAGGCACCAAACGCTGAGCCACCCAGGGATCCCCAAAATTAGCTATAATTTTAAGCATATTTTCATATGTTTATATGCCATCTGTATACATTCTTTGGCGAAGTACTTGTTCAATGATTTTGCCAATTATTTTGACTGATTTCTCAACAGAGATTTAAAAGTTCTTTATTTATTTCTGTCATAAGTTTTTAATAAAACATATACTTTGGAAACATTTTCTCCAAATCTGAGGATTCTCCTTTAATTTACTTAAAAGTATCTTTCAAAGAGAAGCTTTTGATTTCTATGAAATCCAATTCATCAAATTTTTTTATATTATGGATCATGTCATATCAGAGATACCTTTGCCTAACCCAAGGTCTGTACAGAAGTTTTCCCCTATGTTTTCTTGTATAAGTTATACATTTTAGGTTTCACATTTGGATCTGTGATTCATTCTGAGTTAATTTTCAAATATAGCAAGAAGTATGGATGGAAGTTTGTTTCTACACTTGGATTTCCAATCGTTCTGCAGTACTTTTGAAAAGATAATCCTTTTTCTACTGATTTGCCTTTGCACTTTCATTAAGAATTATATTTCCAAAAAAAGGTTTATTTCTCTATGTATGCGTCTATTTAGGAATTTTCGTTCTGCTCCTTTGATATAATTTTCTCTCTTCTTACGAATACCACATTGTCTTGATTAGTAAAGTTTTATGAGTCTTGAAATCAAGCAATATTAGTCTTCCACCTTCTGTCTTATTTTTCAAAATTATTGGCTGTGTCTTCTGTAGGAAATTTAGTATTACTTTGTTTATTTCTAAAAAGAGCATGAGGATATTTTCAATATGATTGCATTCCTTCTAAAATCAATTTTAGGAGTCATCTGACCCATTCATTTAGTTCCTCTAAGATTTCTATCAACAATATTTGTAGTTTTCAGTGTACATTGTTTTATATCTTTTTCAGATTTAGTCTTAAGTATTTCATAGTTTTTGATGCTATTTAAAAATTGAATATTATTTTATTAATCTCAATTTTAATCAGTCATTATAATATAGAAACAAAATTGATTTTTTCATATTATTCATATATCCTTCAATCTCATTAAACTCTCTTAATATGTCTAGTAGCTTTTTGAGGATCACATTATTCCATATTATTCCCGTATCTATAATGACACTTTAATATTTTTACTATTCCTTTAAAATTGTGATGCCTTGTATTTATTTTTTTAGCCTTCTTGTAAGTGATTAAAATCCTGCTATAATATTTAACAGAAATGGTAAGAGTGGATAGGCTTGAATTTATCCTAATTTGAGGCATCAAACATTCAGTTTTTCACCATTAAGTGTGATGCAAGTTCTGTAGTTTTTTGGTAGATGTCTTTTTTCAGAAAAGGAAATTCCTTTCAATTCTTTTTGTCTTGCTAAAATTTTTAGCAGGAGTAGATGTGAAATTTGTTGTTGAAATGTGTTGAAAAAGCACTGAGAAAAAGTGCTTTTTCTCGAACTATTGAGATGGTCATATTGTTTTTCTCTTTTTTATTTGTTAATATAATGATTTAAATTGAAAGATTTAGAACAGTGGCCAGCCCAAGTCCAGCTGCCTATTTTTGTGAATAAGTTTTTTCTAGGGACATAGCCATGTCATCCATATATGTATTGTATATAGCTGTTTCCATGCTACAGTGGAAGAGTCGAACAGTTGTAGACAAAGACTATGTAGCCATAACCTAAAATATATATTAGCTGGACTTTAGAAGAAATAATTTGCTGATCCTTTATTTAGGATATTTAAACAACCTTGCATTTCTGGGATCAACTCTACTTGATAATCATGTTTTATCCTCTTTATATATTGCTAAAGATAATCTTCTAAAATTTAGTGTAGGATATTTGCATCTATATTAATGAGGAATATTGACCTATAGTTTTCTTATTTTGTAATGTCATTTTCTGGTATTCATATCATGGTAAAGCTCACCTTATAGAATAATCTAAGAAACATTCCCTGCTTCTCAATTTTTGAAAGATTTTGTGTAGATTTTGTTATTTACTATTCCATTTCTCAAAAGTTTACATCTATTTTATTTTATCCACTTTTCCCCTTTGATGAATGTTTCCTGATAGCCAATTGTCTTGGGTAAGTTTTTTTGGCTTATAAAATAAGGTATTTACTGTTTTACAACAAGAACACTGGAGCAAAAGTTGTTCCAGGGTTAATTTGTTACAGTTCTTGCATTTTTCCATCTATCAACTGTGGTATTCAAGACATCTTTAGGCCAGTTCTCCTTAAAGCCACAGATGTCTCTAAGAGATTCCACCATTACTTCACATGGCTCCTGTGCCTTATTCACTGGGAAAATGGTGGTTGAGATGGAGAAGGATAGCTGTTAAGGGAGGAGAGAAAGAGTGGCTAGATCATGTATGTCCTTTGGGGGTTGAATTTATAATTTTCGTTTTATTCTAACTGTAAAGGGAAGTCATGGGAATAATAATCACATAAGGATTGATGTGATTTCTTTTTGTTTAGCTTTAAAATATCACACTGGAGGGCACCAGGATGGCTCATCAGTTGAACTGCTGGCTCTTGATTTCACCTCAGGTCATGATCTTAGGGTCCTAGGATTGAATCCCACATTGGGCTCTGTGCTCAGCAAATTGTCTGCTGAAGATTCTCTCTCCCTCTTTCTCCCTCTGTTTCTTCTCCCACTCATGCTCTCTCTCTCTCTCACAAATAAATAAATCTTTAAAAAAACAAAATAAATAAAATATCACTCATAACTTTTATATGACACGTAAGAGAAACAGTAGAAAACATTGTTAGGAATAGTAACCTAAGAGAGCTAAAACTAAGATTAAATAATATATTTCTATCCTCTGAATATAAGCTAATACCAACAGAAGTTGAAATTTTGCAACTTTAATTCATTCTCTAAAAATAGCATTATTTTTCTGTATGCCTATGAGCATACCTCCTTCACCTTTCTTCTTATGCTTTGTTAAAATAAATGTCAAAAGCCATAGCAAAGTATACAAACATACACATATATGAAAACTCCAATGTTAATGGTTCAGTAAGGGTTTGCAAGACCACAAAATTAAAAGCAGCACTTTCTCCCCTTTTTAACAGTGTGCTGTCTAACATATGCTACAACTTATTGCAAAGTAGGTCCCCTACCTTGTAGATGAAAGCAGAAGTGTTATAAAGTACTATAACTAAGTATTATAATTTAATGTTTGCTAATTTAATGTTTGCTAAATAAACAGTAAATAAGACCTATGAAAATTGGTATAGTTTAATGTGTTTTTTTCACCCAGATGTATTTATTCTTTTTTTCCAACTTTTCTCAATGACATTTCAATAAATGTCATAATTCAAAAATATTTTGTGATTATTTTTATTAAGAAGCTACAGAGTACTTATACTTACTTTAAGATATCATGCTAATTGATTGTCTAATGTGAAATGAGATTATTCCCTTTGTGTTTTTACATTAATCTTGATGATTTGAGTCTTCCATTAGCTGGACACCTGGATAGCTCAGTGGTTGAGTGTCTGTCTTTGGCTCGGGGTGTGTTCCAGGGGTCCTGGGATCGAGTTCCACATCAGGCTTCCCTCAGGTAGCCTGCTCTCCCTCTACTTGTGTCCCTGCCTCTCTTTGTGTGTCTCTCATGAATAAATGAATAAAATCTTTATTTTAAAAAAAGGCTTCCATTAGAACATGTATTAAGTAAGTAGCTAGGCATCTTTGTAAACTGTTAAAAATAATTTCTAATATTTACTTCAGTTTACTCAAAACTCAAAAATGATACTTTTGTCCTTTCTTTTTTTTTTTGCCTTATTTGTCTGGAGGAAGCATCCAAGATGATACTAACGAGGATATCTTTAATGTGACTACATAAAAATGGCAATTTCATGTGGTTTACACTTAAATATTAATAATTTCATTAAATATGGCTAGAATAAATAATTCACTTAAAAGATAGTGATTCTCAGATTTACTACAATATCTCAGATTTCTACAATATTGAATATTTTTTCTCAAAAAAACCGCAAGTATCTCTAAGTGGATACTATAGAATGAAAAAGAGTTCATTAACTAAAAAGGATTTTTTGAAACATTTATTTATAAAAACAGACAAAATATCAGTAAAGTTGTAGAAAATTTGACTAGTACTATTAACAAAATTGACCTTATGGACATTAATTGAATATTTCACCCAATGAATACAGAATGCATGCTTTTTGGAAGACTATGTAAAATATTTACAAATATAATGCTAATGTTTTAAAGCCTGTAATAAATTTAAAAAGAATGAAATACAAAACATGTTTCTTATATAACACAATTAATTTAGAAATCAATGACAAAAGATGAATACAAAATTACTATTTTCTTGAAAGTTAACTTATGGACCCTGGAAAAATACAAGGATTTTTGAAAATTTGAGATCAACTATAAAAAATCTATGTATCAAACTTGTGGGATACCGCTAAGAATTATTAGGAAGTTACCATAAATATTTACATTTTAAAAGGAAACAAGACTGAAATTTACTAACTAAATGTACATTCCATGAAGGGAGAGAAATAAAATCAAATTTTAAAAAGTAGAAGATGAAAATAACAAACAATTATAGTTCAGATTAAAGAAAATGAAAACAGACATATAATAAAAATAATTATTAGCAAGGCCAGAGTTCATTATTTGAATATAAAAAAAATATGACTTCCCTGGTGAGATTTTAGTAAGAATAAAAAGTTGTGACATATAATCAATACTTAGAAATAAAATATGAAGCATTACTAGAGATACTGAAGAATTTTTTTAAAAATAATAAAGGATATTATAAAAATCTTTGTTTTAATACTGTGGAAATTGAGATATAAATTTATTTAACTTACGATTCCTTGAAAAAAAAATGATCTTACCAAAAAATACCTCAGAAGAAATAGAGAACTTCTGGCAGCAAGAGTACAGTAACGTGATATGCTTTTTGTCTGTTTATGCTTCTGATATCCCCAAATATATTCATGAAAACCAAACAGAGCAACTCGGATGGCAAAGGTGAATTTTAGTAGGATGGAAAATATGCAACATTTTCAACCAAACTAGGTGACAAGGAATCACTATGAAACCCAGAATAAGTGAAGGCATGACCAAATACAAAAGAGCCATAGGCTATACATGGGACCAATTGTTGCTCAGTAATGGCACATAAATTTGAAGTATAAAATGACCACAGGAAGGATAGAGGTAACATACCTCAATATCATAAAAGCCATATATGAAAAGCCCACAGGGAATATCATTTTCAATGGGGAAAAACTGAAATTTTTTCCTCTAAAGTCAAGAACAAGACAGGGATAGCCACTCTCACCACTATTGTTAAACATAGTACTTACTAGAAATTCTAGCCTTAGCAATCAGACAACAAAAAGAAATAAAAGGCATCCAAATTTGAACACCAATAAAAAATAAATTTATTATTAAAGAGAAAAAAGGCATCCAAATTTGCAAAGAAGTCAAACTCTCACTCTTCACAGATGACATGATACTTTCTGTGGAAAACACAAAAGATGACACCCCCAAATTGCTGGAAATTATACAGCAATTCAACAACATGGCAAGATATAAAATCAATGCACAGAAATCAGTTACATTTCTATTTACTAACAGTGAGACAGAAGGAAGAGAAAAAAGGAGTCAATCCCATTTACAGTTGCACCGGAAACCATAAGATACCTAGGAATGAACCTAAGAAAGAGGTAAAAGATCTGTACTCTAAAACCTATAGAACACTTAAGAAAGACATTAAGGAAGACCTTTATTGAAAAACATTCCATGCTCATGGATTGGAAGAATAGGTATTGTTAGAATGTCTATGATACCCAGGCCAATTGACACATTTATTGCAATCCCTATCAAAATACCATAACATTTTTTAAAGATTTTATTTATTAGAAACAGAGAGAGAGAAAGGCAGAAACACAGGCAAATGGAGAAGCAGGTTCCATTCAGGGAGCCTGACATGGGACACAGGCAGAGAGAGAAGCAGGCTCCACACAGACAGCCCAACATGGGACTTGATCCCAGGTCTCCAGGATCACGCTCTGGGCTGAAGGCAGCACTAAACTGCTAAACCTTCGGGGCTGCCCCCAACAACATTTTTCACAGAACTGGAATAAATAATCTTAAAATTTGTATGGAACCATAAAACCCAGAATAGCCAAAGGAATGTTGAAAAAGAAAACCAAACCTGGTGGCATCACAATGCCCAACCTCAAGTGGTATTACAAAGCTGTGATCATCAAGACAGTGTGGTACTGGCACAAAAACAGACACATAGATCAATGGAACAGAATAGAGAATCCAGAAATAGACCCTCAACTCTATGGTAAACTAATATTCAACAAAGCAGGAAAGAATATCCACTGGCAAAAGGATAATCTCTTCAAAAAATGGTGTTGGGAAAATTGGAAAGTCAATGTAGAAGAATAAAACTGGACCATTTTCTTACACTGAACACAAAGATAAACTCAAAATGGATGAAAGATCTATATGTGAGACAAGATTCCATCAAAATCTAGAGGAGAACACAGGCAACACCCTTCTTGAACTCGGCCACAGCAACTTCTTGCAAGATACATTCAGAAAAGCAAGAGAAACAAAAGCAGAAATGAATTATTGGGACTTCATCAAGATAAGAAGCTTCTGCACAGCAAAAGAAATAGTCAACAAAACTAAAAGACAACCTACAGAATGGGAGAAGATATTTGCAAATGACCTATCAGATAAAGGGCTAGTTTCCAAGATCTATAAAGACCTTATTAAACTCAACAGCAAAGAAACAAACAATCCAATATGAAATGGGCAGAAGACTTGAACAGAAATTTCACAGAGGAAGACATAGACATGGCCAACAAGCACATGAGAAAAATGCTCAGCATCACTTACCATCAAGGAAATACAAGTCAAAACCACAATGAGATACCACCTCTCACCAGTGAGAATAGTGAAAATTAATAAGAAGGGAAATAACAAATGTTGGGGAGGATGTGGAGAAACGGGGACCGTCTTGCACTGTTGGTGGGAATATGAACTGGTACAGCCACTCTGAAAAACTGTATGGAGGTTCCTCAAAGAGTTAAAAATAGAACTGCCCTATGGCCCAGCAATTTCACTGCTAGGGATTTACCCTAAAGATACAGATGCAGTGAAATGCTGGAACATCTGCACCCCGATGTTTCTAGCAGCAATGTCCACAATAGCCAAACTGTGGAAGGAGCCTCGGTGTCCATCGAAAGATGAATGGATAAAGAAGATGTGGTTTATGTATACAATGGAATATTACTCAGCCATTAGAAATGACAAATACCCACCATTTGCTGCGACGTGGATGGAACTGGAGGGTATTATGCTGAGTGAAGTAAGTCAATCGGAGAAGGACAAACATTATATGGTCTCATTCATTTGGGGAATATAAAAAATAATAAAGGGAATAAAAGGAAAAGAAAGAAAATGAGTGAAAATATCAGTGAGGGTGACAAAACATGAGAGACACCTAACTCTGGGAAATGAACACGGGGTAGTGAAAAGGGAGGTGCTGGGGGCTTGGGGTGACTGGGGTGACCACCCTGTCTTGATGAGCACAGCTTTGTAGTACAACCTGAAATCTGGCATTGTGATGCCCCCAGCTCTTGTTTTCTTTTTTAACATTCCCCTGACTATTCAGGGTCTTTTCTGACTCCACACAAATCTTAAGATGATTTATTCCAACTCTCTGAAGGAAGTCCATGGTATTTTGATAGGGATTAAATTAAATGTGTAAATTGCCCTGGGTAACATTGTCATTTTCACAATATTAATTCTTCCAATCCATGAGCATGGAATATTTTTCCATCTCTTTGTGTCTTCCTCAATTTCTTTCAGAAGTGCTCTGTAGTTCTTAGGGTATAGATCCTTTACCTCTTTGGTTAGGTTTATTCCTAGGTAACATGCTTTTGGGTGCAATTATAAATGGGATTGACTCCTTAATTTCTCTTTCTTCAGTCTCATTTTTAGTCTACAGAAATGCCACTGATTTCTGGGCATTGATTTTGTATCCTGCCACACTGCTGAATTGCTGTATGAGTTCTAGCAATCTTGGGGTGGAGTCTTTTGGGTTTTCTATGTACAGTATCATGTCATCTTCGACGAGGGAGAGAGGAAGTCCAAGGAAACAATCCACAGAAACAGGGATTGAATAGGTATTATAATGACACTAAATTCATATCTTTCAATAGTAACTCTGAATGTGAATGGGCTTAATGATCTCATCAGTAGATACTGGGTTTCATAAACCAATAAAAAAGCAAGACCCATCTATTTGTTGTCTACAAGAGACTCATTTTAGACCTAAGGACACCTACAGCCTGAAAATGAAAGGTTGGAGAATCATTTACCATTCAAATGGTCCTCAAAAGAGAGCAGGGGTAGCCATCCTCAAATCAGATAAATGAAAGTTTATACCAAAGACTGTAGTGAGAGATGAAGAGGGACACTACATCATACTTAGAGGATCTATCCAACAAGAGGACCTAACAATCATGAATATTTATGCCCTGAATGCGGGAGCTGCCAAGTATATCAATCAATTAATAACCAAAGTTAAGACATACTTAGATAATAATACACTTATACTTGGTGACTTGAACACGGCGCTTTCTACAATTGATAGATATTCTAACCACAGCATCTCCAAAGAAACAAGAGCTTTAAATGATACACTGGACGAGATGGATTTTGCAGATATTTACAGAACTTTACATCCAAACGCAACTTAATACACATTCTTCTCAAGCGCACATGGAACTTTCTCCAGAATAGGCTACATACTGGGTTACAAATCAGGTCTTAACCGATACCAAAAGATTGGGATCATCCCCTGCATATTTTCAGACCATAATGCTTTGAAACTAGAACTAAAGTCCAAGTAGAAGTTTGGAAGGATTTCAAACACGTGGAGGTTAAAGACCATCTGCTAAAAGATGAAAGGGTCAACCAGGAAATTAAGGAAGAATTCAAAGGATTCATGGAAACTAATGAGAATGAAGATACAACCACTCAAAATCTTTGGGATACAGCAAAAGCAGTCCTGAGGGGGAAATACAATACAAGCATCCATCCAAAACTAGAAAGAACTCAAATACAAAAGCTAACCTTGCACCTAAAGGAGCTGGAAAAGGAACAGCAAATAAAATCTTCACGCAGCAGAAGAGAGTTAATAAAGATTCGAGCAGAATTCAATGAAATAGAGACCAGAAGAACTGTGGAACAGATCAACAAAACCAGGAGTTGGTTCTTTGAAAGAATTAATAAGATACATAAACCATTAGCCAGCCCTATTAAAAAGAAGAGAGAGAAGACTCAAATTAATAAAATCATGAATGAGAAAGGAGAGATCACTACCAACACCAAGGAAATACAAACGATTTTAAAAAGTTATTAGGAGCAGCTATACGCCAATAAATTAGGCAATGTAGAAGAAATGGACACATTCCTGGAAAGCCACAAACTACCAAAACTGTAACAGGAAGAAATAGAAAACCTGAACAGGCCAATAACCAGGGAGGAAATTGAAGCAGTCATCAAAAACCTCCCAAGACACAAAAGTCCAGGACCAGATGGCTTCCCAGGGGAATTCTATCAAACATTTAAAGAAGAAACCATACCTATTCTACTAAAGCTGTTTGGAAAGATAGAAAGAGATGGAGTACTTCCAAACTCATTCTATGAGGCCAGCATCACCTTAATTCCAAAACCAGACAAAGACCCTACCAAAAAGGAAAATTATAGACCAATATCCCTGATGAACACAGATGCAAATCTTCTCAACAAGATTCTAGCCATCAGGATCCAACGATACAGTAAGAAGATTATTCACCATGACCAAGTGGGATTTATACCTGGGTTGTGAGGCTGGTTCAACAGTCATAAAGCAATCAATGTGATAGATCATATCAACAAGAGAAAAAAAAAGAACCATATGATCATCTCAACAGATGCAGAGAAAGCATTTGAAAAGTACAGCATCCACTCCTGATCCAAACTCTTCAGAGTGTAGGGATAGAGGGAACATTCCTCAGCATCTTAAAAGCCATCTACGAAAAGCCCTCAGCAAATATTCTCAATGTGGAAACACTGGGAGCCTTTCCCCGAAGATCGGGAACAGGACAGGGATGAGCACTCTCACCACTGCTATAAAACATAGTACTAGAAGTCCTAGCCTCAGCAATCAGGCAACAAAAAGAAATAAAGGACATTCAAATTGGCAAAGAAGTCAAACTCTCCCTCTTCACAGATCACAGGAAATATGTTAAAAATTATTATTATAATTATTACTATAAATTATTAAATCAATAATTAGAATAACCATTTTGACAGTTTTGAAGGGTATCTGGTGATATTCTGTACTTTCTGCTCAATTGTATAAGCCAAAACTGCTTTTTAAAAAAGTCTATTAATTTAAAGAAATGCAGGAATTGTGATCATTTCAGAAAAGATATGCAATCTAATGAAAAAAGTATTAAGTGAGAAAGAGAAGGGCATTTTATAAAAAGATTACATTTGCCCATGAATGTATAAAAATTATTATCTAGGCATCAATTAAAGAAGAAACTTTTAAAAGTAGAAATTTAAAGAGATTCAAGGAGAAATAAAAATAATAAGACATTAACACAATTCAGACAAAGCCAGATTAAAAAGTTGAAACAGGATTTAGAGCATATATATACATATATATATGATTTTATATATGGGATTATGTATTTACATATATAAATCTCAAAACGCTGTCATTAGAAAATACATCTTTCTTTCAAGTACACATAAAAATGTATTAAAATTGATGATTTAGTAGGCCACAAAAAACTTTATAACTTATAAAGGAAGAATGTACCATGCAATATAGCTAGAAAAGAAATAGATAAACAAAAAGCAACAAAGTATCTCTCCATCTGTACCATAACAATTTCTCTGTTAAAAAAGTCTCTAGGGCAGCCCTGGTGGCTCAGCGGTTTAGCACTGCCTTCAGCCTGGGGTGTGATCCTGGAGACCCAGGATCGAGTCCCATGTTGGGCTCCCTGCATGGAGCCTGCTTCTCCCTCTGCCTGTGTTTTTGCCTCTCTCTGTGTCTCTCATGAATAAATAAATAAAATCTTTTTTTTAAAGTCTTGAATTAAAGGGAAAATGAAAAATATTTGGAAAATTACAGTGTTGAAAATATGACATGTAAGAAAAAATGGGATGCAATAAGTGAGATATAAAGTAACCATTAGAGGAAAAAATCATGTAATTAATTTTGCATTAGTTAAAAAGAAAAAGCACAATAAATGCCTTAAAAATCTAATTCCAAAGACTCAGAGCCTAATGATTGTTCTCACACCACATGGGAACAGTGAGGCAAGATAAAAATAAAGGGAAACTTTTATGATTTGAAGACAAGAAAGATCTACCACCTAAATATAAGTCTATGCCCTTACTACAAATGCCTTAAATTCTACCAATAGAAAGCATTTCCTTTTATAAATAAATAAATAAATAAATAAATAAATAAATAAATAAATAAATAAAATATAATGGGAAGAAAATCAAAGGTGGAGATACAAGACCCCAATTAAATCCACAGAAATCAATGAATGTGAGTTATTGCTAATAGCATTCCTAGTGCATTATTCTGGTAATTCCACTAGGAAAGGCTAATTCCACTGAAAAATAACCTATTCCAAGATTTCTGAAAGTGTAAGGTGTTGTCTGGGGTGTGTTCTAACAGGCATGTTAAATGACTCCACACCACTTGTGGGTCACAGTGCCTAGCCCAAAGCAATCATATACTCATCCACCTCTGATACTTACTCCTCCAATACTGATGGAAATGAAAATTTGCTTTGGGTTTATTTCATAGAGTGGATTCCCACTACATATATATAAACCTCTGCTCTTCTGGTACTAGCCAGGGAAGCATGCTTTCAGATCAGTTAATAACAATTTCCATGCATTTTCTTCTGTGTAAATTGGAGTAATCCAATTACTCCTGAGGAGTATCCACCTCAGGAGAGTTTGTGGATAACCAATAAAATAATGCTAGGGACTTTCTGGGAGCATGGCAGGGTGGTAGGATCTTAATCTCACCTCATCTCACAGATACAACTAGATAACACCCACATAAATGTAAAAAACCCAGGAAATGACCCAAAGACTGGCAGAACAGACTCTCCACAACTAGATGTAGAGAAGAGGCCACATCAAAGAGGGTAATAATGGTGGAAATGTGGTCAGAAGCAAGTGTATGTGCAGGACATAGAGGGAGGAACACAGCAACATATCTTCCAAGTGTGGAGAGGGGAGAGGATCAGACTCCCACCCTAAGCCTGGGGACCCGTATTAGGAAGATGAATCCCCATAACATTTGGCTTTGAAAACCAGAGGGACATAATAATCAGTGGGGCTTAAAATCTGGTACTTTTAAAATCAGAGGGCTTAGCTCTGGAAAAGCCCAGAGGATGGAGTCCCTGTCTTTAAAAGGAGCTCCCTGAGGCACAGCATAGAAACTGTTTGGAAAATGCCTGGGGTATATGGGAAGAATATTTATTTACTAATTTCAGAGCACAGACTGGAGGGACAAGGATCTTTGGGAGGCTTCTCCAAGGACAGAAGAGTTGGCATATGTCATTTCCCCCCATCCCTAGCCTAGATACACAGACACTCGTGAGAACCAACACAGCACCAAGACTGTTCACCTAGCTTGCGAGGTGAACAGCATGCCCCATCCCACATACTTCTGCCAATTCACCCACTCCAGACAGCTTGGGCAGGAGTTTTCAAGGTCAGTTGCAGGTCCCCACCACAGCAAATCAGCACAAACAAACTTTTCTGGCACTACAAACACTTCCGCCACATTTTCCTGAAGACCTAACCCCCTCCAACATATCCTTAGCCAAAGCCCACCCAAGGTGGTGCCACAAGTCTGGCAGTGTTCAAATAACCTTTGTCAGCAGTCAGTACCACTCCAAAGTGACTCCTACACACTGAGAGGGAAAGATAATCACACACACCAGTCCAACTGCAGCCTCAGCAATGCACTGGGTGCAGATAGCAGGTCAGACTGCAATACCCACCTATCAATGAAAGATCCAAAAGGGACAACAGAAGGCACCCTGAAGTTCAGTGCTACTGCATCTCTGACAAACATCTAGTATGATTCAACTCCAGTCCAAGGCAGCCCCAGATTGGGCCTCTAACAACACAGGGACCAGATCATGCCCTAACCAGGCAAAGAAACTCATTTCAGACAACTGGACTGAAGGCAAACATGTTTCAACCACAGTAATAGAGCACATGCAACACACATAGGAGACACCTATGAAGTGTCAGATTTGGGTGGCAGGGGACATTACTTTACACAGCACTATAGGACTTCTTTCTAATAACACCCCTACTTTCAAAAGCAGAAGATGTAGCTGACTTTCCTAATGCATAGAAATGGACACAAAGTTAAACAAATGAGGAGATAGAGGAATATATCCCATATAAAAGACTGGGACAAAATCACAGCAAGAGAGCTTAACAAAATGTATAGAGGATTTAAAGCAAAGATCACAAGGATATTCATTGTAGTTGAGAAAAGAGTGGAAGACTTCAGTGAGATCTGCAACAAGGAGATAGAAAACATAAAAAAATAACCTATCACAAATGAAAATTCAATAACTAGAATTAAAAATACACTAGAGGGAAAAATAGTAGACCAGAGGAAGCAAAAGAATGGAACAGTCGGGCAGCCCAGGTGGCTCAGGGGTTTAGCACCGCCTTTGGCCCAGGGTGTGATCCTGGAGACCCAGGATCGAGTCCCACATCGGGCTCCCTACATGGAGCCTGATTCTCCCTCTGCCTGTGTCTCTGCCTCTCTCTCTCTCTCTCTGTGTGTGTGTGTGTGTATTCTCATGAATAAATAAAATATTAAAAAAAAAGAATGGAACAGTGACCTGGAGGACAGAACAATGGAAAACACTCAATCTGAATAATATATAGAGAAAAAATAATAATAAATGAAAAAAAAAGACTAAAGAAACTTAGTGACATCACCAAGCATAATAAAATTTGCATTATATGGATCAAGAAGGAGAAGAGAGAGAAGGATCAGAAAAATTATTTTAAGAAATAATAGTTGAGAACTTCATGAATTTATGTAATGAAAAGACATTAAGATCAGGCACAGCAATATCCCAACAAAATCAACCCAAGAGGTCCACACCAAGATGTAGTAATTAAAGTCCTAGAAGGTAGTGATAAAGACAGAATTTTAAGAGCAGTAAGATAAAATAAAGTGGTTATATAAAAGGGAAACTGTATAAGGCCATCAGCTGATTTATCAGCAGAAACTTTGCAGGCCAAAAGAGGATAGCATGATATTTTCAAAATACAAAATGCTGAAAGAAAAAAACCTACAACCAAGAATACTCTATCCACCAAGGCTGTCATTCAAAATACAAGAAAGAGTTTCCCAGAAAAACAAAAATGTAAGGAAATCATGACCACTAAAACATCCCTATATGAAATATTAGAGGGGACTCTCTGAGTGGAAAGGCAAGAGAATAATAAACAGTAAGAAAAGCAGGAAGCACAGAAGTAGTAAAAATAAGTATATCTGTAATCTAGTCAAAGGATTCACCAAAAAAGGATGTAAAGTATGACACCATAAGCTTAAAATGTAGGAGAATGACAGGAGTAAAAAATGGGTTCAAATATAATTGACCGTCAACTTAATATCAACTGATATATGTGTAAGATGTTATAGATAAAACTAATGGTAAAAAAAAAAATTTAAAAAACTGGTAATAGATATGTAAAAAATAAATAGGAAGGGATCCAAGTATATCACTAAAGAAAGCCAGTAAACTGTGAGAAAAGGGAACAAGTAAAGAGGGGAATAGGGAAGAACTATTAAAAAAAAACATAAAGCTAGTAACAAAGTGGCAATAAGTACATACTTAATTACTTTGAATGTAAATGGACTAAAAGCCCTAATCAAAAGACATAGATGTCACAGTGGATAAAAAAGTAAAACCCATGTATTTGTTGTCTACAAGAGACTCATTTCAGATCTAAAGAAAAATGGACATTGACAGTGAGGGGTTAGAGAAATATTTATAAATTAAATGTATGTCAAAAGAAAGCTGGGGTTGCAATACTGATATCAGACAAAATAGACCTTAAAACAAAGACAGTAACAAGAGAAAAGAAGGACACTATGTAATCATAAGGGGGAAACAATCCAACAAGAAGATAAAACAATTGTCAATATTTATGCTCCTAACATGGGACTACCCAAATACATAAGCAAGTTCATTACAAACATAAAGGAACTAATTGATAGTAATATAATAATTGTAGGGGACTTTAACACTCCACTTCCATCAATGGAAATATTATCCAAACAGAAAATCAATAAGAAGTGGCTTTGAATGACACACTGGAACAAACGATTTTAACAAATAGAACATTCCATCCTTTTTTTAAAAGATTTTATTTATTCATTCATGAGAGACAGAGAGAGAGAGAGAGAGAGAGAGGTAGAGACACACACAGAGGGAGAAGCAGGCTCCATGCAGGGAGCCTGATGTGGGACTCAATCCCAGGACTCCAGGATCACACCCTGGGCTGAAGGCAGGCACTAAACCGCTGAGCCACTCAGGGATCCCAGACATTCTATCCTAAAAAGCATTCTATCCTAAAAAAGCAGAATACACATTCTTTTTAAGTGCACATGGAACATTCCCTGGAAAAGATTACATATAGGTCACAAAACAAGTCTCCACAAATTAAAAAAGATCAAAATTATACCATGCAATTTCTGACCACAACAATATAAAACTGGAAATCAAGCACAAGAAAAAAATCTTGAAAGAGCACAAATACATGGAGGTGAAATAACATGGTACTAAAAAATTAATGGTTCAACTAAGAAAACAAAGAGGAAATAAAAAATACATGGGGACTAATGAAATGAAAACACAACAAGCCAAAATCTTTCACCAAAATCAAGTGGGATTTATTCCTGTTTTAGAAGCATAGTTCAATATTCATAAATCAATTAGTGTGATGCATCACATAAGTAAGAGAAAGGATAAGAACCATGTGATCATTTCAATAGCTTCAGAAAAGCATCTGAGAAAGCAAAATCTCTATGCATCATAAAAATCCTCAACACTGTAGGTTTGGAGATAACATACCGCAATACAACAAAGGCCTATGAAAAACACACAGCATCATACTTAATGGTGAAAAATTGAGAGCTTTTCCCCTAAGGTCAGGAACAAGACACAGATGTCCACTCTCACCACTTTTATTCAACATTGCACTGGAAGTCCTAGCCACAGCCATTAAACAACAAAAAGAAATAAAACCCATCCAAATCATTAAAGAAGAAGAAGTAAACTTTCACAATTTGTAGATGACATGGTACTATATATAAAAAGCCAGAAAGACTTCAACAAAAAACTGCCAGGATTAGTAAATTTGCAGGATACAAAATCAAGTTACAGAAATCTGTTGTATTTCTATGCACCAATAAAGAAACAGCAGGAAGAGAAATAAAGAAACAATCCCATTTACAATGGCACCCCAAATCATAAGATACCTAAGAATAAACCTGACCAAAGAGGTGAAAGACTTGTACCCTGAAAACTATAAAGCATTGATGAAAGAAATTGAAGAGGACACAAAGAAATGGAAAGGTATTCCATGCTCATGGATTAGGAAAATAAATATTATTAAAATGTCCATACCACTCATAGCAATCTATGGATTCAATGCAATCCCTATCAAAAAGCCAACAGAATTTTTCACAGAAATGGAACAATTGACCTTAAAATTTGTATGGAACCACAAAGGACCCTGAATAGCCAAAGCACCTTGAAAAATAAATAAATAAAATAAAAGCAAAGCCAGATGTGTCACAATTTCAGACTTCAGGTTCTATTACAAAGGTGTAGTATTCAAAACACTATGGTACTGGCACAGATAGACACATAGATCAATAGAAATGAATAGAAAATCCAGAAATAAACCCACAATTATATGGTCAATCTTTGACAAAGAAGGAAAGAATATCCAACGGGAAAAAGACACTCTCGGGCAGCCCGGGTGGCTCAGCGGTTTAGTACCGCCTTCAGCCCAGGGTGTGGTCCTAGAGACCCGGGATTGAGACCCTGTATGGAATGGAGCCTGCTTCTCCCTCTGCCTGTGTCTATGCCTCTCTCTCTCTCTCTCTCTCTCTCGGTCTCTCATGAATAAATAAAATATTTTAAAAAAAAGAAAAAGACACTCTCTTCAACAGTGTTGGGAAAAGCTGACAGTAACATGCAAAATAATGAAATGGGACCACTTTCTTACACTCTACACAAAACTAAACTCAAAATGGATTAAAGGTCTAAATGTGAGACCTGAAACCATAAAAATCCTAGACAAGAACATAGGCAATGCGGTCTCTGGCATTTGCCAAGGCCATATTTTTCTACATATGTCTCCTGAGGCAAGGGAAAGCGAAGCAAAAATAAACTACGGGAAATACAGCAAAATAAAAATCTGCGCAGTGAGGAAACAATCAACAAAACTAAAAGGCAATTTATGGAATGGGAGAAGATTTTTGCAAATGACTTATCTGATAAAGGGTTAGTATATAAACTGTATAAAGAGGGCAGCCGGGTGGCTCAGGGGTTTGGTGCTGCCTTCAGCCCAGGGCCTGATCCTGGAGACCCCAGATGGAGTCCCACGTCAGGCTGCATGGAGCCTGCTTCTCCCCCTGCCTGTGTCTCTGCCTCTCTCTCTCTCTCTCTCTCTCCCTCTCTGTGTCTCTCATAAGTAAATAAAAAAATCTTTAAAAAAAATAAAATAAAATGTATAAAGAACTTATAAAAATCGGACAGCCCAGGTTGCTCAGCGGTTTGGCGCCTGCCTTCGGCCCAGGGCATGATTCTGGAGACCCAGGATCGAGTCCCATGTCGGGCTCCCTGCATGGAGCCTGCTTCTCCCTCTGCCTGTGTTTCTGCCTCTCTCTCTGTGTCTCTCATGAATAAATAAAATCTTTTTTTTAAAGAACTTATAAAAATCAACACCCATAAAATGAATAATCCAATCAAAATGGGCAGAAGACATGAATAGACACTTCTCCAAAGAAGACATGCAGATGACCAACAGACACATGAAAATTGCTCAACATCACTGATCATCAGAGAAATGCAAATCAAAACCACAGTGAGGTAATTTCACATCTGTCAGAATGGCCAAAAATCAACAACACAAGAAACGACAAGTTTTGGGGAGGATGTGGAGAAAAAGGAGCCCTCTTGCACTGTTGGTAAGTATGAAGACTGGTACAAGCGCTGTGGAATACAGTGTGGAGTTTCCTCAAAAAGTTAAAAATAGGACTACCTTGTGATCCAGAAATCACACTACTGGGTACTTACCCAAAAAATACTGGAGGCACCTGGGTGGCTCAGTGGTTGAGTGTCTGCCTTCAGCCCAAGGTGTGATCCTATGGTCCTGGGATTGAGTACCACATCAGGCTCCCTGAATGGAGCCTGCTTCTCCCTCCTACTGTGTCTCTGCCTCTCTCTGTGTGTTTCTCATGAATAAATAAATAAAATCTTTTAAAGAAAGAATACAAAAATACTAATTCAAAGCGATACAGTCACCTCTATGTTTATAGCAGCATTACTTACAATAGCCAAACTATGGAAGCAGCACAAATGTTCATCAATTGAATGGATCAAGATGTGGTGTGGCAGAGTGTGTGTGTGTGTGTGTGTGTGTGTGTGTGTGTGCATGCACACGCATGCACATGTGTATACTGAAATATTATTCGGCCATAAAAAAAGAATGAAATCTTGTCATTTGCAATGATATGAATGGAGTTAGAGAGTACAGTGCTAAGTGAAATAAATCAGAGGACAAATACCATATGATTTCACTCATATATAGAATTTAAGAAATAAATGAGCAAAGGAAGAAAAGAGAGAAAGACAAATCAAGAAACAGACTATTACTTTTAGAGAACAAACTACTGGTTACTAGATGGAGGACATGGAGTGGGGATGGGGATTAAGTAGTGCACTGGTGATGAGCATCAGATCTGGCATGGAAGTGTCAAATCACTATATTGTACACCTGAAACTAATAATACACTGTATGTTAACTAACTGGAATTTTTTTCAAAAAGAATTAGAATGTGATGAACACTGTAAAAGAAGTAAAACAGCAAGTGTATGTAGTCTCACATTAAATCCTTTCAGTTTGGGTAAATATTTTGCAATCACATGCTCTATATAGTGTATCTAAGTGTTGTAGCTACTATATCTAAATGTTGTCAATGTAACAGAGATATCTCTAGGTTCGTGTATATCTGCAGAATATTTCACCTGTCTCAAAGAAAAGGTACTACCTCCTGCAGTGTTACTGTTGTTAACTTCTGATTTTGTTTTGATTGGGTGCTTTCCATGCTTCACAATTCTGAATTACATTATTTTTTAAACAATGCCATACTAATTTAAATGTCAGCATAAATTAAGATACTTTTTAGGTGCTTTTATGAAATTAACATAAAAGGGTCACACATTAAAAAAAAAACAATGGTTTATCTTGTAGTAAGCAAAGAGGCTTTCTAATACACATTCAATCTCTATGGAGCTGTTGCAATGTGACTAAAATAAATGACTGAAAATTGAGACTCTCTGGATTGTTCTACAAAAACCAGAAGAGTGGAGTATTAAGAGTAGTAGTTAGCAGTATAGGTGTTGGGACCAGACAAATCTGAGTCCAAGCACTGACACTGCAGCTTCTTAATTGGGTAACTCCAGACAAGTGATTTAGTCCCTTTGATCCTTCAACTCTAAACAAGGTCATGGGAGCAAAGTGGAGAGTGAGTGAGGTAATGTATGTGAAGATGGTGCATCTGCATAGCCCAAGTGCTCTGTAGTTATCTGCTCTCACACTGTGTTCATCTAATCAAAGGCCTATGGAAGAAAGATACACTTTAATACAAAGAGGAGGGATCCCTGGGTGGCGCAGCGGTTTGGCACCGGCTTTTGGCCCGGGGCGCGATCCTGGAGACCCCAGATCGAATCCCACGTTGGGCTCCCGGTGCGTGGAGCCTGCTTCTCCCTCTGCCTGTGTCTCTGCCTCTCTCTCTCTCTGTATGTGACTATCATAAATAAATAAAAATTAAAAAGAAAACTTTTAATACAAAGAGGAGAGGTTCAGGCACATAATTAAAATAAACATCTCTCTCCCACCCCAAAAGTATATGAATTATTGTTATAAGGTAGCATTTCTGTAAAAGCCCCTAAAACCACACCTTATCTATCATGTTTCCAGATCTCTGTAAGTTCCATTCAATTTTCCATCCCATACCTAAACCATCTCATCTTGGTGGAAATCCTGGATTGCTCATCATTTGGACCTACACAATTTCATCCAAAAGACCTGGAATATTGATCAAATAATTTTACCTCCCCGTGTCTCAGCTCCTTCCTTTGTAAAATAAGAAATAATGATTACCTCATGGAGTTTGCATTCTAGTGAGGAGACACTTAAAAAAAAAAAGAAAAGAAAAAAGTCATATATAGTATATTAACTAGCAGTTAAGGCTAAGAAAAAAAAATAATAAAGCAGAGAAGGTAGATAGAAAGTGGAGGAGTTTGAAATTTCAGATAAGATGTCCGGGGAAAGTGACATCTGAATTAGGACTTGAAGACAGTGAAGAAATGAGTCCTACAGAAATCTGGGGCAAGACTGTTGAGGTGAAGGCAATGAAAGCACAAAGCTCCAGGCTGTAGTGCACCAAGTGTATTCAAGGGTCATGGAGGATACATGTGTGGCTGGAAGAGTGGTTGTGAAACAATGAAGGCAGAGAACTTACAGGGCAAAATATATGATCTTGTAGGTCATGGCAAGACCTTTGGTAAGAAGTAAAGCCACTAGAAGGTTTTGGGCAGGATAGTGACATGATCTGACTTACTTTCAGCAGGACCTGTGTTGAGAAAAGAATGCATGGAGCAGAAGCAAAAGCATTTAATTCACTTGCAATAATGTGAGCCAAAATGGTGGTAGTGGAGATATTAGAAATGATTGAAGGTAGAGGCACACATTATGTTGCATTTCAGATATGTGGTGGCACAAAGACACAGAAGCTCTAAGCCATCTGAAGAATTTCCAGTTACCTAAAATACATAAGACTGTGATAGGATCAAATTTGATAGGAAGAAAAAATATCAGAATCTTGGTTTCAGCTATTTTAAATTTGAAATTCTTATTAAATATGAGAGTTGAGTTCCTAAGTGAAAAATCGAAGATGGAGATGCCATTTGGGGGTCTTCCACCCAATTAATATTGTCTATAGACATACAAGTCCTTTAAGAAAAGGTGGCACAAATGAAAGAGTAATTGAAGGCAGTATCATGAAAGGCATCAAAAGGGATTGCCATCAGCACTCAGAGTACAAAAACAGTGAGGAACAGTTATAAGAATCCAGGAAGACCTAAAACCATGGAAACAGTGTTGCCCCAAAGGAGCAGTTGCCCCCAAAGGGACAATATAATATTACCAACAGACCATGTGCTGCCTCATCTCCTGCAGGCGTTTCTCAATTACTGAACACGGTAAGAAGCCAGAGGGAGGAGCGCTTACTTGGTTCAGTCCATGGAGGTCGGCTCTGCGGGGCAAAGAGAGGAGTGGAAAAGGGCAGAGATGGAATAATGAAGGGCAAACAGAATATTAGAAACTATGGAATTGTTTAGGAAGCATATGTTTAGGGAGATAGAAACAAGAGGTCCAATGATTGAGTCCTGGGCCTTCTAATAATCAAAAGAAGAGGAGAAAAGGAGACTAGCAAAGGGTGATTGTGAGTGTCAGAGAGGGGAAGCTGGGACAGCAGTTAAAGCAGAGAGGTAGCTGCAAGAGCTACTCATGAGGTCCAAACTCATACCAGCCTATTCACTCTTTGCAATTTGATTATCTAAGGTCACTGGGTCTCATTTTCTTCATTTATGAAAAGATAGCGTTACTAATTGAGGAAGCCTCACATCTCTGCGATCAGCTACAATGAACGCAATATAAAGTGCCAAGAAGCAGGTTTCGAGAATAGTCTGTACCTGAGTGAGCTTGCAAAGTTATCTAAGCTCTCTGTACCTCAGTTTCTTCCAATGGAAGAAACTGGCTGTTCTGGAAAGATGCAAAAGTGCACCGTGAGGTGTTCAGACATGTGCAAATGTGATACAGTAAAAAGTATTATGATGCAATTAGGTCACCGGCACCCTCTTTTGCCTGACATATTAGTAAAAATATTATTCAGAACAACAACAATATTCAAAGCAAAATCAATGGGTCTGATTCAACTAAGTTCATCAAATGCTGCTTTAAGGAGATGTGATATTTTGAGATTTCTCAGAGCTTTCAATAGACTAATGAGTATTACGATTACCTAAAAGAGAAACAAAATATACCATGACTCTCAAAGTAACATAGCACTGAAATTCCCTTTTCAGGAGCATTTAATAGGTCAGTCACTTCAAACAACACCTGTAGAAACAGTATATTAGGTTATTTTTGTTGTACTTCCAACAGCTTAATATGGTTATGATCTCATGAACAACAGTTAAATCATACTAAGTATATTTCCTGGGCAAGGCAAGACAATGAGGACCTAACACATGTGATGTACTAATGCTGGTTAGGAGTAGGCCTCAGAGCCTGAACAGATGGTCATCTGTGTGACAGTGCAGGCTTCCATCCCCTCTTAACATTGAGGTAATATCAGCAATAGACGCATTGGGCAAAATGAAGAGGAATTAAAGTATTGAAAATGTTTCTAAAGTGCTTTTCTAATCTTTAAATAAAAAAAAATTTAATTCCAGTATAGTTAACACACAATATGGTGATTCAGCAATTCTATACATTTCTCAGTGCTCATCAAAGATGTACTCTTAATCCCTATCACCTATTTGACCCATCCCTCTATCCACCTCCACTGAGGTAACCAGCAATTTGTTCTCTATAGTTGAGTTTGTTTCTTAGTTTGTCTCTTTTTTTCTTTGGTCATTTGTTTTCCTTCTTAAATTCTACATATGAGTGAAATTATATGGCATTTGTTTTGCTCTGACTTACTTATTTCACTTAGCATTATATCCTCTAGATCCATGCACGTCTGCAAATGGCAAGATTTCATTTTTATGGCTGAGTAATATTCCATTGTGTGTGTGTGTGTATGTGTGTGTATTTATGGACACTTGGGCTGCTTCCATAGCTTGACTATGTAAATAATGCTGCTGTAGTGATGCCTGGGTTGCTCAGTGATTGAGCCTCTGATTTGGCTCAGGGCGTGGTCCCTGCATGGAGCCTGTTTCTCCTTCTGCCTATGTCTCTGCCTCTGTGTGTGTGTGTGTGTGTGTGTCTCATGAATAAATAAATAAATCTTAAAAAAATAATGCTGCTGTAAACATTGAGGTACATGTGTACCTTTGAATTAGTTGTTTTTATAATCTTTGGGTAAAGAGCCACTATTGGTATTACTGGATCATAGGGTAATTCTATTTTAATTTTTTAAATTTAAATTAGGAGCCTCTATATTATTTTCCACAGAAGCTATACCAGTTTGAATTCCTATCAGCAGTGCAAGAGGGCTCCCTTTTCTCCCCATCCTTGCCAACACTTGTTGTGTCTTGTGTTGTTGATTTTGGCCATTCTGACAGATATGAGGTGGTATCTCATTATGATTTTGATTTGCATTTCCCTGATGAGGAGTGATGTTCAATATCTTTTTGTAAAAAAAAAAAAGAAAGAAAGAAAAAAGAAAGAAAAAACAGAAAAGAAAAATATCTTTTCGTATATCTGTTTGGCAACCTGTAAGTTTTTGAAGAAATGTCTGTTCATGTCTTTTGCCATTTTTAAATTGGATTATTTATTTTCATGGTGTTGAGTTGTGTTAAGTTTTCTGTATAGCTTGGATACTAACCCTTTATCAAAAATGTCATTTGCTAATATCTTCTCCTTTTCAGTATGTTCTTTAGTTTTACTGTTTCCTTCACTGTTCAAGAGATTCTTATCTTGATGAAATCCCAATTGTTAATTGTTGTTTCACTTTCCTTTACCTTAGGAGACATCCAGAAAAACTTGCTACAGAAGATGTCAGAAAAATTACTACCTGTGCTCTCTTCCAGGGTTTTGTGATTTCAGGTCTCACATTTAGACCTTTAATCCATTTTGAGTTTAGTTTTATGTATGATATAGGAAAATGGCCCATTTTTTTCTTTTGTATGTGGCTGTCCAGTTTCCCAACACCATTTGTTAAAGAGAATGTCTATTTCCCTTTGGATATTCTTTACTGTTTTGTCAAAAATCAATTGGCCATTTAATTATATTTCTGGGCTCTCTATTCTTATCAATTTTTGTGCCATTTACCCTACTGTCTTGATTATTGCAGTTTCGTAATATATCTTAATATTTGGGATTGTGATACCTCCAGTTTTACTCTTTTTTCTTTTTCAAGTTTGCTTTGGCTACTCAGGGTCCTTTGTGGTTCCATACAAATTTTAAGGTCATTTGTTCCGTTTCTGTGAAAAATTCTGTTGGCTTTTTGATAGGGATTGCATTGAATCTATAGATTGCTATGCATGGTATGGACATTTTAATAATATTTGTTTTCCTAATCCATGAGCATGGAATACCTTTCCATTTCTTTGTGTCCTCTTCAATTTCTTTCATCAAATGTTTTATGGTTTTCAGAGTACAAGTCTTTCACCTCTTTGGTCAGGTTTATTCTTAGGTATCTTATGATTTGGGGTGCCATTGTAAATGGGATTCTTTATTTCTCTTCCTGCTGTTTCTTTATTGGTGCATAGAAATACAACAGATTTCTGTAACTTGATTTTGTATCCTGCAAATTTACTGATATATTTACTAATCTTGGCAGTTTTTGGTGAAGTCTTTCTGGCTTTCTATATATAGTATCATGTCATCTACAAATTGTGAAAGTTTTACTTCTTCTTCTTTAATGATTTGGATGTGTTTTATTTCTTTTTGTTGTTTAATGGTTGTGGCTAGGACTTCCAGTGCAATGTTGAATAAAAGTGGTGAGAGTGGACATCTGTGTCTTGTTCCTGACCTTGAAGAAATAGGGGAAAATAGGGGAAAAGCTCTCAATTTTTCACCATTAAGTATGATGCTGTGTGTTTTTCATAGGCCTTTGTTGTATTGCGGTATGTTATCTCCAAACCTACAGTGTTGAGGATTTTTATGATGCATAGAGATTTTGCTTTCTCAGAAGCTTTTCTGAAGCTATTGAAATGATCACATGGTTCTTATCCTTTCTCTTATTTATGTGATGCATCACACTAATTGATTTATGAATATTGAACTATGCTTCTAAAACAGGAGTAAATCCCACTTGATTTTGATGAAAGATTTTGCTAATATACTGTTGGATTCAGTTTGCTAGTATTTTGTTGAGGATATTTGCATCTATGATCATTAGGGATATTGGCCTGTTGTCATTTTATTAGTGTCTGTATATGGTATCAAGGTGATGGTGGCCTCAGATAATTAATTTGGAAGTTTCCATTTTCTATATTTTAGAATAGTTTGAGAATTATACATATTAAATCTTCCTTATTTTTTAATGGGTTTATTTAAATTCTAGTTAATATATAGTATCAGTTTCAGGTGTACAATATAGTAATTGAATACTTCATACAGCACTCAGTGTTTATCACAAGTACACTCCTTAATCCTCATCATCTTATTTATTTATTTATTTATTTATTTATTTATTTATTTATTTATTTTTAAAGATTTTATTTATTCATGAGAAACGCAGAGAGAGAAAAAGAGAGAGAGAGAGAGAGGCAGAGACACAGGCAGAGGGAGAAGCAGGCTCCATGCAGGGAGCCTGACATAGGACTCGATCTTGGTACTCCAAGATTACTCACTGGGCCTAAGGCAGGCGCCAAACCCCTGAGCCATCCAGGGATCGCCCTCATCATCTTTTTAACCCATCCCCCCACCCACTTCCATTCTGGTAACCATCAGTTTGTTCTTCATCATTAATAGTCTGTTTCTTTGTCTCTCTTTTTTCTTACTTTGCTCATTTGTTTGGTTAAATTCCACAAATGAGTGAAATCATATGGTATTTTTCTTTCTCTGACTTATTTTGGGTATTAACTTTATTTTTTTTTCTCTTTTTTATTTTTATTTTTTTTTTTAATTTATGATAGTCACACACACAGAGAGAGAGGCAAAGACACAGGCAGAGAGAGAAGCAGGCTCCATGCACCGGGAGCCCGACGTGGGATTCGATCCCGGGTCTCCAGGATCGCGCCCTGGGCCAAAAGGCAGGCGCCAAACCGCTACGCCACCCAGGGATCCCTTAACTTTTTTTTTAATGTTTGGTAGAATTTGCCTGTGAAGCCCCCCTGGTCCTAGACTTCTGTTTTTTTGGGAGTTTTTTGTTTTTTGATTCAATTTCAGTGCTGGTTATTGGTCTGTTCAAATTTTCTATTTCTTCCTGGTTCAGTTTTGGTAGTTTGTATGTTACTAGGAATTTACCCATTTCTTCTAACTTATCCAATTTATCAGCATATGGTTTTAAATAATATTTTCTTAAAATTGTTTTTAGTTCTGTGGTGTTGGTTGTTCTTTCTCCTTTCTCATTTGTGATTTTATTTGTTTGAGTCCTTTGTCTTTTTTCCTTGATAAATCAGACTAAAAGTTTCTTAATTTTGTTGATTGTTTTCAAAGATCTAGCTCTTGGGTTCATTGACCTGTTCATTGACCTACATTTGTTTATTTGTTTCTTTCTATATTACTTATTTCTGCTCTAATCTTTATGACTTCCTTGCTTTTTCTGCTTCTAAGTTTTGTTTGTTGTTCTTTTTTCTAGCTCCTTTAGGTGTCAGATTAGATTTTCATTTGAGATTTTTCTTGCTTCTTGAGGAATGCCTATATTACTATAAACTTCCCTCTTAGAAACACTTTTGATGCATTCCAGAGGTTTAAGATCATGGTGCTTTCCTTTTCATTTGTTTCTATGTAATTTTTAATTACTTCTTTGATTTGTCAGTTGACCATTTATTTTATAGTAGCATGTTATTATTTTTTTTTTGGTATTTTTTTATTGGAGTTCGATTTGCCAACATATAGCATAACACCCAGTACCCATCCTGTCAAGTCCCTCCCCTCAGGGCCCATCACCCAGTCACCCCAACCCCCGCTCACCTCCCTTTCCACCACCCCTTGTTCATTTCCCAGAGTTAGGAGTCTCTCATGTTCTGTCACCCTCACTGATATTTCCCACTCATTTTCTTTCCTTTCCCCTTTATTCCCTTTCACTATTTTTTATATTCCCCAAATAAGGAGACCATATAATATTTGTCCTTCTCTGATTGACTTACTTCACTCAGCATAATACCCTCTGGTTCCATCCACATTGAAGCAATTGGTGGGTATTTGTTGTTTCTAATGGCTGAGTAATATTCCATTGTACACGTAGACCACATCTTCTTTATCCATTCGTCTTTCTGTGGACACCGAGGCTCCTTCCACAGTTTGGCTATTGTGGACATTGCTGCTAGAAACATCGGGGTGCAGGTGTCCCGGCATTTCATTGCATCTGTATCTTTAGGGTAAATCCCCAGCAGTGCAATTGCTGGGTCGTAGGGCAGATCTATTTTTAACTCTTTGAGGAACCTCGACATAGTTTTCCAGAGTGGCTGCACCAGTTCACATTCCCACCAACAGTGCAAGAGGGTTTCCCCTTCTCCACGTCCTCTCCAACAAAATACAAATCAAAACCACAATGAGATACCACCTCACACCATTGAGAATGGTGAAAGTTAACAAGACAGGAAACAACAACAAGTAGCATGTTATTTAACCTCCATGTATTAGTGCCCTTTTCAGATATTTTCCTGTGGTTGATTTCTAGTTTCATAGCATTGTGGTCAGAAAAGATGCATGGTATGACTTCAATCTTTCTCTATTCATTGAAGCTTATTTTGTGGCATAATAAGTGATCTATTCTGGAGACTGTTCATGTGCACTTAAAAAGAATGTGTATTCTACTGCTTTAGTCTGGAATGTTCTAAATACATCTGTTAAGTCCATCTGGTCCAGTATGCCATTCAAAGCCATTGTTTCTTTGTTGATTTTCTGTTTACAATCTGTCCATTGGTGTAAGTGGGGTGTTAAAGACCCTACTATTATTTTATTATTAGTAACTAGTTCTTTTATGTTTGTTATTAGCTGTTTTATGTATTTGGGTGCTCCTATGTTGGATGCATAAATATTTACAATTATTATATCTTCTTCTTGGGTTGTCCCCTTTATTATTATATAGTGACCTTCTTTGTCTCCTCTTACATACAGACTTTTGTTTTAGCATGTGTTTTGTCTGATATAAGTAATGCTACCTTGGCTTTCTTTTGAGATCTATTTGCATGGTAGGTGTTTCTCCATTCTGTCTCTTTCAGTCTGTAGGTGTCTTTAGGTCTAAAGGCAATGTATAGATGGATCTTGTGATTTGAAAAAAAAAAAATCCATCTGTCATCCTATGTCTTTTGATTGGAGCATTTAGTCAACTTAAGTTCAAAGTACTAAAGTATATATAATTTATAATACATAAGAGAGAGACTATATATATATTTTTAAATGTATTTTGTAGTTGTTTCCAAATATTTTGTCTGATCCTTTCCTTTTTTTCTCTCTTTCATGGTTTGTTGATTTTCCTTAGTGATATATTTGGATTTCTTTCTCTTTATTATTTGCTAATTATTAGTGGTTTATGATATATGGCTATATTGTTTGTATATAACTCTTCTGCATATAGCAGTGCATATTAAGTTGGTAATATTTGAAGTCTGAACCCATTCTTTTTCCTCCTCACATTATAGATGTATGGTATTATGTTTTACATTCTTTTTTCTGTGAGTTCTTTAATTTTTTACAGAAATATTCATTTTTACTGCTTTTCTGTTCCCCAAATTTATACTATCACTTTTGGCCTCTCCTTTCCATTCTTGCAAGGGTGGTTTAGTGATCAACTCCCTTAGTTTTTATTTGTCTGGAAGCTCTTTATCTTTCTCTCTTCTGAATGACAGCCTTCTGGATAGAGTATTCTTGGCTGCAGATTTTTCCCCTTCAGCATGTTGAATATATCATGCTACCTCCTTTTGGCTTACCATGTTTCTGTTTACAGATCTGCAGCTAGCTTTACGGGTTTTCCCTTATAAGTTACTGTCTTCTTTTGTCTTGCTACTTTTAAGATTTTTTCTTTATCACAATATTCTGCCAATTCAATTATAATATATCTTGATGTGTGTCTACTTTTATTGATTTTGATGGGAGTTCTCTGTGCCCCCCCTGGATCTGGATATCTGTTTCTTTCCCCAGATTAGGGAAGTTTTCAGCTTTTATTTCTTCAAATAAATTTTCTGCCCCCTTTTCTCTCTTCTTCTTCTTATGGGACACCTATAAGATGAATGTTATTACATTTGATGGAGACTTCATTCTCTGTCTATTCTCATTTTCATAATTCCTCTTGCTCTCATTCAACCAGTTACTTTCCATTTCTCTGTCTTTTAGGTCACCAATTAGTTCCTCTGCTTCTCCCAGCCTGCTCTTTATTCTGTCAATGTTTCTCATTTCATCAACTGTACCCTTTATCTCTACTATGTTATTCCTTATCTGTCTTATGAGTATAATTCATGTCTTCCACTCTTTTCTCAAGTGCAGTGAGTGTCCTTATGTTCATTATTTTAAATTCTCTATCAGGCATGCGACTTATGTCTGTTTTCTTAAATCTCTGGCCATGGCATTGTCCTCTTCTTTCTTATGAGATAACTTTCTCTGTTTAACCATTTTGTTTGTCTTTGTGCCTGTTTCCCTGTGTTAGGAAAGTCAGCTATATCTCCTGTTCTTGAGAGCAATGGCCTTAAGAATGAGGTCCTGGAGTGCTCTGCAGTGAGGTGTTCCCTGATCCCAAGGACTGCCACTTTTACAGATGTCTCTAATGTGTGCTGCATGTGTCCTGCTGTTTTGTCCTGGCTGCTTTATCTTTCAGGCCAGTCATCCTCAGAGGCTCTCTTTACCTGCTGTGGGCACTGTTTGTTCCCTAGCCTGGATGTGGTGTGTTTTAAGTAGGTATGCTATAGTGTGTTTGTGAAATTAGTCCAATTGTCACTGCCACTGGAAATGAGACTACACCAAACTCTTGCATTGGGGTATGTGATTTTGGCAGGAATTTTCACTAGTCTTCTTGGGGAGGGAACCCATCATCCTGAGACTTAGGTGGTTCCACTGGAGCACAGGGGGTATGGTTTGGTGTAAACAACTAGCAAATGTCCATGCTGCACTGGTTCTCAGAGGTGTCCCTGTTCTCATGCTGAAGAGGGTAGAAGGGAAATGGCCCTTTTTCCCAGAGGTGTCTCTTTTGAATGCTATCTCTCTGGGCTGCACTCCAGGATGACTGAATAACTTCCTCACTATATGCCCCAAGTGCTCTTCAGATCTCTGTCTCTATGCTGTGTGTCTGAGGGTTGTTTGCCTGCCTTCTCTCCAAGAGCAGCACAATGCTTTTGGGCTATATCCTAGCCAAGCCTACTAACCTTTAAAATTCCAGCCTTTCTTTTGCCAGAAGTCATGGAATTCAGCTCCTTGCACTTTCCAAGCCAATTACTCCGGGGATTCATTTTCCCTGCACATTCTCCTGAGTGCTAATCTATCTCTTGCCCTTCTTCATGACTGTGACTCCCCCACCCTGCCACAATACAGCAGCCACAATCCATTTCTTTCCCGTAGACACAACCCATAGTGTGTCTATGCACTTCCTACCTTCTTTGATGTGGTCCTCTTTCTACCTGTAGTTGTGGGGTTTGTTCTTCCAGTCTTCAGGTCAATTTCTGGGATATTTAGGGTGATTTCATAGTTATCTAGTTGTATTCATGGGATGAGGCAAGCCTAGGGTCCTCCTAATCTGCTGCCATCTTTCCATCCTTGTCATGTTCTATTTCTTATAAGATTTTTTTTTACCTTCTCCATCCAAATAAACTGTCAGTTCCTTCAGAATATGTATCACAAAAAAATTACAGGGCAATACCCCTAATGATCTTAGATACACAGATAGAATAGCCATCACCAAACTGACAAGAGATAACAAGTGTTGGAAAGAATGTGGAGAAAGGGAATTCCTGTGCGCTTTTGGTGGGAATATAAATTGATGCAGCCACCATGAAAACAGTTTGAGGGTTCTTCAAAAAATAAAAAATAGAACTGCCAGCAATCCACTTCTGGGAATATACCCAAAGGAAGTGAAAACATGATCTTGGAGAAATATACGCACCACCATGTTTATTACAGCATTATTCACAATAGCCAAGATATGGAAACAACTGAACTGTCTATCAATGGATGAATGGATAAAGAAAACATAGCATATATGTTTTTATACAATGGGATATTATTAAACCACAAGAAAGGAGGACATCCCTCCTTTTGTGACATGGATAGACCTTAAATGCATTATACTAAGTGAAATAAGTCAAACAGAAAAACAAATACTGTATGATTTCTACTGTATTATTTCAGTTATATATGGTATTTTTAAAAAGTTGAACTCATAGAAACAGAGTAAAATGGTGGTTACCAAGAGCTGGGGGCTGGAGGAATAAGGTGATGTTGGTCACAGTATAAACTTCCAGTTATAAAATGAGTAAGTTCTGGGGATGTAACGTGCAGAATGGTGATTACAATTAATAATACTGTATTACGTACTTGAAAGTTACTGAAAGTAGATGTTAAGATAGTCTCACCAAAAAATAAATGGCAAATTATGTGACATGACACAGGTTAACACCTGTAGCTAATTCTAAGGTGTTCATCATTTTGCTATATATTTGATATCAACATGTTGCACACCTTAAAATTGTACAATGTTTATGTCAATTATATATCAATAAAGCTAGCAAAAAAAAGGTAGGTATGTATCAGGGCTTTCTTTGGTCAAAAAATAATTGTATTATCTTTAATAAAAATATCATTAATAGGCATTAGGTATTACTTAGCATCTCATTTCCATAGCTGAACAATTTCTGCATCTAATTCATCATCTTACTTTTTTTTAGAAAAATAGATACTTCCATTTTTTCTCTTTTTTTTTTAACTTTCATGGCTTGATGAATCAAGGCAGCTGAATTTGATATAAGTTCAATGCCAATTTCTTTCAGGAATTAACTCATTTTACTGCGCTTCAATATCAAGCAACCAACACCTGATCTCATCCAAATCCTGTAAATATATTGGCACCCAAGAAATTGTAAATCTACACAACATACCAACTCTCCTGAATAACAACCTTGGTGAGACAGGGAGTGAAGGAAGATCTCCTCCTGTAATGGAGGCTCCAGAAAACCCTTGATCATGTCTTGTATGTCAAAATTGATAGTGGAAATAGTAACTAGTTTCCATCTTTTCCTCTACCATTCATCAAACTAAAGCTGCTTACTTTCTTTGCAAGAAACTGAGTTTCACACTGATGTGATTGAAGTTCCTCTGCAGGATTCCTCTGGGGTCCCTCATAAAATCTAGGTGTTCCTTCAGAGTGATGTGTACATTTTGTAAAATGTCAACAGTCTGGTTGCTGAGAATGCTCATCATTCTTACAGCAGATACAGCAAAAAGAGGACCATGTTTTTTATTTCCACATTTGGTTACTTGTTATGGTATGTGATCAAGTCATGTTGAATTTTTATGTTGGACATGTTGTCTCTGTCCTTGCCAGCCCTTTAGCCCATTTACTTATTTACTTATCTACAGTAAACTATTTCTGGTGTGTGTGTGTGTGTGTGTGTGTGTGTGTGTGTGTGTTTAAGCTCCAGACACAGAAATCTGCTTTCCTTATTGACAAAAGATTTAGTCATCTCTAAAAGTATTTGCATTCCTATTTTTAATACACGCTGAGATGGCTATCAAGGGGGTGCCACATGTATATTTGGGAGCAGTAAACATAATATGAAGCACTATATCCTGCAAGAGAACCATCTTTTACATAGGTTTTGAAAGGCAAAACATGTCTATGTCCTCACTTGTGTTAATTTCCAGGATTTTTCTATATATGCAGCCAACAAATACAAATAAATATGTAAACAAATATATCTTTAACATTAGCATCATTGTATAGGCATTGTTGTGCAACTTGATTTTTTTAACTTTAGAATATATGTACCAAAAACAAATGGAATTATTTACCAATAAAAGAGTATTATATCTTGGATTTGCTTAAATCTGAGGGGAGGAGGGAATGAAGTGCAGGTAGAGATGCAACAACAATGATAATGAGTTGATAGCAGTTGAAGCTGGGCAATGTATAAAATATTTCCCATGTTTTCTACTATTGCCATGATTACCATACTATATATAGATATAGATATATAGATATATCTGAGATGTATATGGACATATATGCGTGTCTGTATGTGTGTAATTATTTCTTTTCTCTATTTTAAATCATTTTATAGTAAAAGAAACACATATAGAAAAATGCACACAGCAAATATATAGTTCAACAATTTATCACAAAGCAAATATCTGCCGAGAAATAGTGGTAACTATGTTCTTACTTTCTTGTTCAACTATGGCTTTATTAATTGATATTGACTTTTTCTCTGAAATAACTATTGATTTAGTGTTTCCATTTTATTTTCTATTTCCATTATTCTGCTCTTATATTTATTATTACCTTTCTGCTTGATTTGCAGATACTGTGTTTTGTTTTGTTTTGTTTGGTTTGGTTTTAGCTAGCTTCTTAAGGTAAAATCTTGGAATATCAAATTTAGATCTTTTTGGTATCTCATCAGAACCATTTCTAGTTCTAAAATTTCCCTTTCTCTTCACCCCACAATTTTTGATATATTATGTTTTCATTATTGTTCAGTTTTAAATATTTTCTGGTTTAGCTTGTGTTTTTTTTTTGACCTATGGATTATATAGAAATGTATTGTTAATTTACAAATACTTGGGGAAATTTTAAGAAAGCTTTTACTCATTAATTTCTAATTTAATTTAATGTGATCAGAGAACATACTTTGTAAATTCAATTGTTTTAAAATATTGAGGCTTGTTCAATGGTCCAGCATACATGCTATTTTGGTGAAAGTACCATGTACCTCTGCTTCTTTAATTTCATCCACTCTGTATTTTATGTCTTTTATAGCAGTGTTTATTTCATTAAAATCCCATTACCTAATGATGTAATTGGATTTTGGTCAACCTATGTTACTATTTGTCCCCTTTTTTGCTTATTGTTGTTTTGTTTCTATATTCTTTCTTGCCTCCTTTTGGATTAAATATAGGATTCCACTTTTGTATACTTGATAGCATTTTTTAGTGGACACTTGTGATATTAAAATGTCATTCTTAATTCTTTATTGTTCTCTTAGATTTAAAATTGTGTGATTTCCCATAAAATGTAAAATCCTTGCAACTGCATGTGTCCATTTGAAATAATGACAGTGCAAAAGCCATGGCATCTATTTCTTTATTGGCACCTCTATGATCAGAAGCAGCAGTCAATAATAAGTATATATCCTCAATATTTAGAGGACAGGGTGTTTTTTGCCGATTGTGGCTCTTGCAAGCTGAGTGCAAGCAACTGCTGAAATAAGCGCATGTGCCTGCCATGTGGCTGAGGAGTGGAAGACGGTTGCCTGCTATTGTGCTAAGAGCTGGATTGACCAAAATTAACCAATATACCAACCAAGTTTTTCCCTGGAAATTGCAAGTCTTCAATCGACTTCAGAGTTCCAAAATAGTCACATCAGGCAGATTCTGTCAATTCAATTGTGTGTATGCAAAGACAGATTACTGGTCCTTCCTACTCTGTCATCTTCCCAGAATCTTCTTACCTTAATTGAATATTTTAGAATCAATTCTCAAATCACATGCATGCACACAATCCTGTTGGCATTTTGATTGTGATTGCATTGAGCTCTAAAATATTTTGCATAGAGTTACTCTTTTACAATGTTGAATCTTCCGATCTATAAATATGGTTTATTCTCATGCTTATGTAGGTCTTCGGAAGTTTACTTGAGTAATATTTTATAACTTCCATATGAAGACTTTACACATCTTTTGCTATGTTGATTATTGAATATTCAACATTTTCACCCCATTATAAAGAATTTTCCTTTAAATGTATTTATTTATTTATTTATGATAGTCACGGGGCGGGGGGGCAGAGACACAGGCAGAGGGAGAAGCAGGCTCCATGCACTGGGAGCCCGACGTGGGATTCCATCCCGGGTCTCCAGGATCGCGCCCTGGGCCAAAGGCAGGCGCTTAACCGCTGCGCCACCCAGGGATCCCCTTTAAAATTTTTTAAATTGTATTGCTGGTTTATGGAAAATAAAGCTAGTTTTATCTTTTATTTAGTAAATTTTTAAATACATTTATAAATTATATTAATTTATATTTAGGTTTTTTTTGACTTTATATGGACATATAATATAAGTAATGACAGTTTTATTTCTTATTTTCTAATATTTTAATTTTATATTCTTACCTTATTGCATAATGGTTAACAAAAGCGAGAACATTCACAATCCTTTTATTAGCCTTCAATTTAGAGAAACTATTTCATCTAAATATGAAGTTTTCTACTTTTTGAATTTTTTTAAAGATTTTTTTTTATTTAATTTGAGAGAGAGAGGTAGAACATGAGAGAGGTGAGGGGCAGAAGGAGAAACAGACTTCCCACTGAGCAGGGAGCCAGATGCAGGGCTCCATCTGGGAACTCCGGGATCATGACCTGAGCCAAAGGCAGAAGCTCAACTGACTGAGGCACCCAGGTGCTCCTTTACTGGTTTTTAAAAGAGATTACTTACAAATTAAGTAAATTCCCTCTTTTGTTTTCTCTATTCATTGAGATAATCACATAATTTTTCCACTTTCCCTATTATGAAGTGATTTACATTGACTGATTTTCAAATGTTATGCCAAGTTTGAATTCTAGAATAAGTTTCACCATTAAGTATTATCTTGAGATGTCAAAGTCTAATGATAATTGGTATATTTTCTCTTTTCCAGGATGTTCCCCCATGAACCTGGATTGATCGTACGTTGATCTCCTACCCTGAATTGGCCTTGTTATTCTTCAATAATTCTTTACCTCCTTTAGCTTTCCTATGATACTGCACTCTTATTACCTTACTGCATGCTATTTTATCCTTTTATTGTCTTTTCCAGGTCTTCATTAGATAATTCTATTATGTATAATAGCCTCTTATTTAGGTATATATGTGCGTGTGTGTGGGTGTGTGTGTGTATAAACAAGGTTCATGATGTTTTAAATAATTAAAATAGTAACAATGATAGTACCACTTGTTGAGTGCTTTGCATGTATGTGCCATATTTCTCAGAACCTCCATACATTATCTTGTTTGCCTTAATTTGGTCATTGAGATAATTCATTAGATGCTCCCATACTACTTTTTGATAAGATAATTTAGAAAGGTGGCAATTTGTCTCCTTAACCAGGCAAGAAAATATGTTTTGGAACTGTGAAATAGTTTGCTTGCCTTTTGAAACCTTTGTGAAAATATTTATTTTAATTGGGATAAGACTACTCTGTACAATCTTTGATCAACACAATTTTAAACATAAAAATAAGGCTAAAATAAGGCTAAAATAATTTTCTTCCAAAATTGGACTAAGTTAAAATACTTATATCTTAATAAAAAAAAATTTTACTTCAAACACACACACACACACACACACACACACACACACACACACACCAAAATGGAACTAATGTAAAATAAGGTACAAAACTATTCCCAGGAAGCAAAGATCTGAACTCTGCTGTTGATAGAACATCAGTCTCAGATAGCTGAATGACACCAGGACATTGCTGTGTCACAGCAAATATCTTCTGATGGCATATGAAAGCCCTTCTGTTTTCCATGGCCTTCACTTGCATGACTTTGTTGTTGATGTTCCTTCTTTACTCCAAAAAAACAGGGGATCTGAGAAGGCAGGTGGTATTAGAACTGTAAGGACTCATGGCTGAGAAATGATTCTTACTCACCATGCCAGTGCTATAACCTGAGACCATGCAAAGCACTCTTTCAAAAGTGTACCACTTCTACTTGGCCATTGTTCAACAATAATAAAATTTAATTTTTGTATAATGCTTGGAAGGCAGAAAAGAGCTTTTTTACATAACAAAAAGCAACTAATTTTCTTATTATATATTTTGTTAAAGAACAAGGTCTTTAGGTAGTTTAGGTTTTGTTTTCATTTCACTTCTCCTTATGTATAAAAGCATGACAAATGTTTTGTTTTGTTTTGTTTTTGCTGAAAGACTAACCAGAAAAAGAGATTTTTATTAATTTATATCATGCTTTTTCATCTTATAACTTGAAAATATTTATTTGATATTTTCTTTATCTGTAATAGCTATAGACTATTAAATGCTTTATTTCTCTTAATATTACAGGGAATATTTACACAAAGACATATTCCCAGAGCCAAAAGTGATCAAAGACCTTACAATTCTGTTTTAAAAAATCAACTCTTGCACCAAGGATTTTAATTTAAATCTAATCCTTGGTTTCTTTAAGGTTCAAATTGGGGCATCTCGAAAGCACTGGTAAAGGAGAATCTGCTGAATAGCTATTACTCTAGGGAATTAGGGAATTCCATGAAACATGTTGTTGCAATGCAAAGAGGGCTGAGATCTCTAGGAGAGAGCAGAGCACCAAAATTGGAGAAGAGAGAAGATGCCAAGTCTAAGAATTGCCCTTGGGCTTGATCTCTGCAATCATAAGCCTGAGGTCATTGAGTGCAAGCATGCAAAGCATGTCAGCATACACAAACTCAAAGAGCCATGTTTTAATAAAACTAGACAGTGAAAGGGCAGCTTGTCCAACTGGCAGTAATTAGCATTGGTAGTGATACAAGATGGGGTCATTGGGGGTCACATGGAAGTCAGAAAGGGGAAGTGGAAAATGGTAGATTCTTTGGTGAGGATCCATATAAGGGTCTCCAGATGTAGACAGTCATGCGAGTGGTGAAAGTCAAAGCCAAGGAAAGACTCATTGACTCTTCCTGGACACTTTTTTGACCCAGGGTAGGAACAGCCTTTGAAAACATGGATGATAGCCTGCTTTCTCCAAAACCATATTATCTTTATTTGTGCATTATAACATTTTATTCCTCAGAGAATGGCTCTGAAAGTAATTTAATGACTTCTTAATGTAGGCATTCCTCTTAGCTAATTTCTTGTGCAGGACTTTTTAAAAAAATCAAAATGTATTACTATTCCCCATAATAGAAGAGCGTAGATAAAAGTCCTCCAAGAGGAAAGGAATTAGTAACTGGAAGTTCAATGACGTAGCAAGACTGCTGTTCTATTTGGCAGATTGTTGTGTCCATTTCTATCAATCTGTTCCTCGGTGCTAAACCCAACCAGAGTTCATTAACCATCCTTGTTTCAGAACTACACTTCCTTTACAGGGTGGGGTTAGTGATGTAATTTGGTTCACCAAGGCACTGACCAGCAAATGCCTATTCAAAACACTTGTTATTAATACCCATAAATTGACCAGTTGTGTGGAATTCACTATATTTTCTAGCAGAGGAATGTGTAGCTTCTACATAATTATAGTTATATGTAATTATTTCCAATAATAAGTAAATGGTTTTTGGAAGAAACATCAAAGAATAGACTCTTCAAGCCAAAGAAGCCCTGAATTAGAACAAGGATGCAATCACTTTTTGCCACATAATTCTTGTCCTCCTCTGCTTGCAAAGCAACTAGTCTATGCTCACATATGGGTAGTGTTTCAAAAACTAAGGGTTTATAAATATTAATATTGTAAATATTGTTATCTTTAAACATTATCTTTAAATATTGTTTCAACTTCACATCAGTGGACTTATATAAAATTTTGGGAGGAATGGAAAGCATTTATTATACCACTGGTAGTAGACATCAAGATCTAGTACTAGCTCATGTCTGTAAAATGTAATAGAGTGGTTTATGAGGAGCTCATTCCCACCTCATAGAGAAGTTTAAAGTTCCTGCCCCATTCTCACTACTTAATCATGTTTCCAGTCAGAAACTATGTAAAGTTCACTAGCACTTTATCTCATCATTAGATTTATGCATATATTACCTTTATTTATTTTTATATCTTCCCCTGTCCTAGTAAAATTTTTGAGTTAGGGTTCAAATTATGTTGTAAATTCATATTTAATATTGATCAATTGATTATCTTCACTTCAGAAGTAAGATTGTTTTATTTTTTTATTTTTTTTCCGAAGTAAGATTTCATCTATGATACTATACATGACTTTCATCACAGTGTACACGATTCTTCATTGACCTTATTGCATGTGTTTTGCTAATCCCAATAAATGAGCATTTGAAAATTGTGAATGCTTCTCCTTTAAATAAGTGAGTAACATAAACAGATAGATACAGGCATCTTTTATTCACATTTTAAATGACAAAAATTCTGAGAAAGTTAACCAAAAATTTACTAAAAACACAGAATACCAGGCTTTGGATCTGATAAAAAGTTCCCTGAGTCTTTTAGTTTCTTTTACATTTAGTATTTCTCAAGCATCTATAACATAGGAATTGCTTGAGTAAGGGGAGATAAGATGGCGGCATAGTAGGACCCTAGGCTTGTCTCATCCCTCGAACACAACTAGATAGCTATCAAATCATTCTGAAAACTCAAGAACTTGACTTGAGGACTGACAGAACAAACTCCACAACTAGAAGGAGTGAAGAGGCTACCTGGAGGACAACAGTAGGATGTGTGAAGATGCATTTTGGGGGAGAAATGGATCACAGGTGTTGTAGAGGGGAGGAACCCGTAGTTGTGGAGAGAGATGAGGCAGAGAGTAGCACACAGGGAATACACAAGAAGAACACTTTCCCAAAGCCATTGTCTGGGGAAATGAGAGGGGCTGATTTTCATGAGTTTTTGCAACCAGTGAGTGGGGCTTGAAGACTGAAGTTTTAAAGGTTGGCGGGCTTGCCTGGGATAGAGCCCTAAGTGTTCTGCCCTACTTCTGGAGAGAAGGCAGGCAAACAACCCTGAGCAGACAGTGCAATCTGAGAAATGCCTGAGGCACACAGGAAGAGATTATTTGATTTTCTTGGAGTGCAACTGTGAGAGGGCATTCACAGAGATGCCTCTCTTGAGACAAAATAGCCAGTGGACACTCCCGCCCCTCAGCATAAATGCAGAGCCACCAGTTGAGGGTAGCTTGTCTCAATGCTAGCTGCCTAGCCTACTTGCTCAAAGTCCCACACCCCTGCAGTCTGGCACAACTGCCCTTCTTGGTCAAATCTGCATCAGTTCCAGTACCATGAGACCCTCCTCCAGAAGATCAGCTAGATCCCTCCACACACTATATCTCTAAAGTTTGGCTTTTTAAAAGTCAGCAGCTTTGGCTGGGATAAAGCCTGGAGTGCATTGTACTGCTCCTGGAGACAAGGCAGGCAAACAACATGGAGACAGATAGCATGAAAATTAAGATCTGAAAAATGCCTGGGATGCAGAGGAGGGAAATTATTCACTCTGCTAGGAGTGCTTCCCTCAATGTAGCAAGCACAGAAACCCCTCTCTGGGGTCAAAGAAGCTGGCTAGTACCATTTCCTTCCCCCACCCCTCAGCATAAACACAGAGCCACCTTCCTGCAGTAAATAGCACAATACTGACACTGGCTGCCTAATCCGCCTACACCAAGTCCTGCCCCCTTGCACTGTACTTTGCCAGTACTTATCTTCTTGATCAAGTGTGCTTCAGTTCCAATACACTGAGCCCCTTCCCAAAAGACCAGCAGAAACTCCTGCCCACACCATGTCTCCCAACCTGAGTTCTGTAATGCTTCAGTCCTAGTGGAAGTAGCATCAGGTCTCATTGAACAATCAGACCAGAACACATCTAGTTAAAACTCACCACACTCTGGCCAAGGTCCAAATACTGCCCACAGCAGATAAGCAGAGCCTCTGCAGGTGACCTGGGCTAAAGGATAGAGCAGCCAAAACACAGTAGCAGAGTGCATGCAGCACACACCTGAAGCTCCAGGAAGTGTCTAGAGCTATGACCTTTTCTTCATAAAGCCATTACTTTCAGAGGCAAAAAACCCACAGAATAAGGCAGAGACTTGGACAAAATGCCAAGGTGGAGGAATTCATCCTAAATGAAACAAAATAAGGTAATGGCTGGAGACATAATAAAATATATATTTATATTTTATTTATGTATTTTAATATATATAATATATTTTAATTATGAAATTATAATTTAATATGAAATTAATTATAAAGTATATTTTATGATATACTTAAAATATATATTTATTTATAAATATTTATTATATATATGTATAATATCCTGATGGGAAATTTAAAGCAATAATCATAGGGATACTTGCTGGGCTTGAGAAAAGCATGGAAGACATCAGAGAGACCCTTATTAGAGAGATAAGAGTCAAAACAGTCAGAAATGAAAATGCAATAACTAAGATTTGAAATAGACTGGATGTAATGAACAACAAGATGGAAGAAGCAGAGGAATGAATAAGTGATATAGAAGATAAAATAATGGAAAATAAGGAAGCTGAACAAAAGAGAGAAAGCAGAATTATGGATCATGAGAGTAGACAGGGAACTCAGTAACTCCATCAAATATAATAACATTTGTATTATAAGAGTCCCAGAAGAAGAGAGAGAAGAGGGGAAGAAAATTTATTTGAGGAAATCATAGCTAAAATCTTCCTTACTTTGGGGAAGAAAACAGATATCCAGATCTAAGAAGCATAGAGAACTCCCATCAAAATCAATAAAAACCAGCCAGCACCAAGACATACTATAATTACGTTTGCAAAATATAGTGATAAAGGTGGGAATTGATTGGGAATTTGCAAATTTCCCCAGCAACTATTGGATAGATGTTTAAAAATCTATTTAAATATTTATTAAAGTAATAGAAAGTAGCATAAATTTATAGAACTAGTCATTAAGTGAAATATGTATTTTCACTCATAAGGTAAGTATTTTATAACCCATTTAGTCATTTTTGTGGTGCTTGTACTAAAACAGTTTAGAGTTGAGAGAATTTGGGAAGATGGCAGAGTAGAAGGACCCTGGGATCATCCTGTCCCATGTTTACAACTATGTATCATCCACATCCAAGCCAATAACCAGAAAATGATCCAACACTGACAGAACAAACTCCACAGCTAAATGTAGAGAAGAAGCTGCATCGGAAAGATTAGGAAGGTCAGAAAAGTGAAAGGAGTCTGCCCAGGAGGGAAGGAGCAATGAGTGCAGAGAGGGCAGAGGGAAAAGACATTGCACCAGAAGTTCACATGGAGAAGACTAATCTTCACTAGCTTTTAAAACCAGAGGGGCTAAATTATGTAAGTTTATAAAACCAGTGGGACTTGGAGCCTGGAGCTTTAAAAGTCAGCTGACTTAGCACTGGGTGATGGGGAGGAGGCAAAGAGACAGCAGCCTACATGGAAAGGGAACACAAAAATAGCAATTTACACAATACCAGGGGCAAATGTGAGACAGATTTGTTCAAACTGATTTTGGAGTGTGTTGGGGGACTTCTTTGAAAAGGGGAGGGAGCTGGAAAGTACTGTTTTCATCCCCTACCCCCGACATCAGCACAGAGTCATCTGTGAGAGGCAGGGCTACATGGATACTTGTAGCCTCAACCCAGGGCTCAGAGAAAATTGTGTTAGAGCTGTGCACACATCCTGCCCAACTGCAACACACAGCCCAACTGCACACCCCCAGCCACTGTAGTGCACCATGCCCAGCCACAAAGTGGAAAGCTGCCACCATGTGCCATGCACAGCCAAGCACCCATCCTATGCTAGGCCCACTTGCACTCAACCATCACTCATACTGCACACAGCCTTATACCCACAGCCAACCTAGTGCACAGCTTCCAGCTGCTGCAGTTCTTTGGTGGGCCCAGCATAAGACTAGTGGCCCAACACAAATTTTGCTAACACTGCCACTCTGCTCCCAAGATCCCCCTCAGAGTTGGCCTGCCTGGTGCCACTAACAACACAGAAAACAAGTACAACCCACAACATTCAGACTGTCAGTGCAGAAGACTGCACTGAAAAGAAAGGTGACTCAGAAACAACAGCAGTGCATAAGTAAAACACTTGCCAGCTACTGGTGTACAGGGAACATGGAACTGCAAGACTCTCCAGGACCTCTTCATAAGGTCATTACTTTCAAAAGAAGACACACTTGACTTTCTTAACACAAAGAAACAGATAGAGAGAGGAATACAAGATGAGACAGAGAAATTGATCTCAAATGAAAGAACATGACAAAGCCATGGCTAGAGATCTAAGTGAAAAAGACATAAGTAACATGTCTAATTGAGAACTTAAAGCAATGACCATAAGGATACTTACAAGGCTAGAGAAAAGAGTGGAAGACATGAGTAAGACCCTTAACACAAAGATAAGAAATAACATAGTAGAGATAAAGGTACATAAAAGGTTTAATAAACAAAATGAAAAACATGCTTAATGGAATGAATAGCTGAATAGAAAAAGTAGAGGAATGAAATAATAACTTAGAAGACAGAGAAATGGAAAGCAATCTGTTAAAAAAGAGAACAAAAAATTACACAAAAAGGAGAATAGACTTAGGGAACTTAGTGATTCCATCAAACATAATAACATTCATATTGTAGGAGTAGCAGAAGAAGAAGAGAGAAAGGGGGGCAGACAATGTATTTGAAGAAATAATAGTTGAAAACTTTCCTGATCTAGGAAAGGAAACAAATATCCAGATCCAGGAGGTGCAGAGACATCCCATCAAGATAAAAAAAGCAGACATACACAAAGGCATGTTGTAATTAAATTGGAAAAATATAGTGATAAAAAACTTTATCACTAGCAGCAAGACAAAGATGAGAGTGATTTCTAAGGGAAAACTCATAATGAAGGTAGGAGATTTTTTCAGCAGAAACATGGCAAGCCAGAGGGAGTGGCATAATATATTTAAAGTGCTTAATGGGAAAAAACTGCAGCCAGCAATACTCTGTCCAGCAAAGCTGTCATTTAGAAAAGACAGTAAGATAATTTCCCAGATAATACAAACTAAAGCATAACCACTGCTTGGAATCTGATCATGACCGTATTCCTTGCAAGAAATATTAAAGGGGACTCTGAATGGAAAGGAGAGGCCAAACTTTTATGAAACTAGAAGTCAACCACAGGAAAATATCTGAAAACAGCACTAATACATGGAGAAAATAAAGGACTTAACACAATAAATCAACTAGATGTAACAGCAATATACAGAATACCCAACAACAGATCGTCTTCTGTACATGGGCATTCTCAGATAGGCCTATATTCTGAGATATATCTGAGATATATTCTCAGATATCTATGCCAAGATAGACCATTTCATAGGCCAAAAATCAAGTCTCAATAGATTTTAGAAAGACAGTTATCATAAAAATATCTTCTCTGACCATAACTGGATGAAATTAGAAATAAATAATAGAAGGAAAATTGTAAAAGTAAGAAATGTGTGGAGATTAAACAACACGCCTTAAAACAACCAGTGGTTAAAAAATAAATCACAAGGAAATTTGAAAATATTTAGAGAAAAAATAAAATGGAAACATGATATCCCCAAAAGTTATGGGATGCAATGAAAGCAATATTGACAGGAAAGTTGTAAACACTTTAAATGAGAAGAAAGATCTCAAATCAACATGCTAATTTCACAGCTTAAGAAACTTGAAGGACAAACTACACACAAAGCTAGTAGAAGAAAAGAAATAATGATTAGAGCAGAATTAAGTGAAATAGAAAACAGAAAAACAGAAAAAAATCAACACAACCAAAAGTTGGCTCTTTGAAAAAAAATAACAAATTTGGCCAACTTTTAGTTAGACATTCTTTTAAAAAAGGAGAGAGGGAGAATTTAAATTACTAAAATCAGAAATGAAATGGAGACATTATTACTGATTTTACAGAAATAAAAATGATTATAAGAGGGCAATAAAAGCTATTGTATATCAAGAATTGGATAAGCAAATGAAATTGTCAAATTCCTAGAGAAACAAAATCTACTGAGATTGAATCACAAGAAACAGAAAATCTGAAAAGATCTATAACTAGTAAGGAGACCAAATCAGAAATCAAAAACTTCTAGAAATAAACCAAAAGAACAAAAAATAACTCAGGATCAGGCTACTCATAAATTCTAATATATTCTTAAAGAATTAACAATAATCCTTTCCAAAATGTTCCTCCCCACAAAAAAAAAAAAAAAAATGAAGAGGAAGGCGCACTTTCTTTTTTTTTTAAGATTTTATTTATTTATTTATTTATTTATTTATTTATTTATTTATTTATTTATTTATTCATTTGAGACACAGAAAGAGAGAGAGGCAGAGACACAGGCAAAGGGAGAAGCAGGCTCCATGGAGGGAGCCTGATGTGGGACTGGATCCTGGGTCTCCAGGATCACACCCCCGGCTGAAGGCGGTGCTAAGCCGCTGAGCCACTGGGGCTCCCCAGGAACACTTTCTAACTCATTCTATGTGGTCATATTTACCTTAATAGTAAAGCAGATAAAGTCCCTAAAAGAAAAGAAACTCTAGACCAATACCCCTTATGAATATTCATGCAAAAACTCTGAACAACATACCAATAAACTAAATTCAGATGTATATTAAAAATGATTACATACCTTGACCAAGTGGGATTTGTCCCTGGAATGCAAGGATGCTTGACATCAATCAATGCAGTACACTAAATTTTCAGAATGCATAAAACAAAAATGAAACAAAACTCTATTGATCATCTCATTTGATGTAGAGAAAGCATTTGACAAAATCCAACCCCTTTTCATGATAAAAATTCTCAACAAACTAGGAATAGAAGGAAACTACCTCAACAAAATAATGGCCATGTATAAAAAATCCAGTTACCATCATACTCTGCGATGAAAAACTAACACTAGTTTTCTAAGATTAGAAATGAGACAATTATACACCCTTTTGCCCTTTCTTTTTCATCTAGTATGGAAAATGATAGCCAGAGAAATTAAGAAAGAAAAATCAACAGAAGATATCTAACAGGAATGGAAGAAGTAAAATTAACTCTGTTCACAGATGATACCATCTTATATTAGAAGCACTAAGGATTCCACTCACAGACACACAGTTAAACTAACAAAAAAATTTAGCAAAGTTGCAGGGCATAAAAATCAACACTCCACAATCATTTGCCTTTCTATACACTAACAATGAAAAATCTGAAAAGGAAATTTTAAAAATTCCATTTACAATCATAGCAAAAATAATAAAATACCTAAGAATTAACCAAGGATGTGAAAGACTGCAATGAAACCTACAAAATATAGCTGAAAAAAATTACAGAAGACTACTTAAATCAATGGGGAAACATTCCTTCTTTGGTGATTGGAAAACTTAATTTGCTATGATGTCAATTCTACTCAAAGGGATATGCATATTTAATGCAATCCTTATCAAAATCCCAATGCCATTATTTTGCAGAAATAGAAAAACATTTTCGCAAATTCACATAGATCGCAAGGAACACAGAATAGCTAAAACAATCCTGAAATAGAAGTATGGAGTTGGAGGACTCACACTGATTTGTGAAGTTTCTACAGAGTCACAGTAAACAAAATAGTGTGATATAGGCATAAAGACATACTAAAAAGCCCAGAAGTAAATCCTTGCTTATAGGATCAAATGACTTACCAAAGAGTGCCAAGACCATTCAGTGAGAGAAAAAAGTCTTTTCCACAAATGGTGTTTGGAAAACTGGGCAATCACATGCAAAAGAATGAATTTGAACCCTTACCTACTACCATATGCAAATATCAATTCAACATAGGTCAAAGATGTAGATGTAAGAGCTAAAAGTATCAAACTCAAAGAAAACAACATAGAGAAAAGATTCATGATTCTGAATTTGACATTGAATACTTGGATATGACACCAAAAGCATGCAAGAGAAACAAAAAATAGACAAATTGAACTTCACCAAAATTTAAAATTTTGTGCATCAAAGGCACTATCAACAGAGTAGAGAAGCAACACAAATGATGTGAGAAATATTTTCAAATCAGATATCTGGTAAGGGATTAATATCCAGAATACATAAAAAAATCCTTAAGATGTTGAGGAATGTTCCCTCTATCCCTACACTCTGAGGAGTTTTGATCAGGAATGGATGTTGTACTTTGTCAAATGCTTTCTCTGCATCTATTGAGAGGATCCAATGGTTCTCGTTTTTTCTCTTGCTGATATGATCAATCACATTCATTGCTTTACAAATGTTGAACCAGCCTTGGATCCCAGGGATAAATCCCACTTGGTCATGGTGAATAATTTTCTTAATGTATTGTTGTATCCTATTGTCTAGTACCTTGTTGAGAATTTTTGCATCCATGTTCATCAGGGATATTGGTCTGTAATTCTCTTTTTTGGTGGGGTCTTTGTCTGGTTTTGGAATTAAGGTGATGCTGGCCTCATAGAACGAATTTGGAAGTACTCCATCTCTTTCTATCTTTCCAAACAGCTTTAGTACAATAGGTATGGTTTCTTCTTTAAACATTTGATTGAGGGATCCCTGGGTGGCACAGCGGTTTGGTGTCTGCCTTTAGCCCAGGGCGCGATGCTGGAGACCCGGGATCAAATCCCACATCGTGCTCCCAGTGCATGGAGCCTGCTTCTCCCTCTGCCACTCTCTCTCCATCTCTCCCTCTCTGTGACTATCATAAATAAATGAAAAAAAATTTTAAAAAAATAAACATTTGATAGAATTCCCCTGGGAAGCCATCTGGCCCTGGACTTTTGGGCCTTGGGAGGTTTTTGATGACTGCTTCAATTCCCTCCCTGGTTATTGGCCTGTTCAGGTTTTCTATTTCTTCCTGTTCCAGTTTCGGTAGTTTGTGGTTTTCCAGAAATCCGTCCATTTCTTCTAGATTGCCTAATTTATTGGCATAAAGCTGCTCATAATATGTTTTTAAAATCATTTGTATTTCCTTGGTATTGGTAGTGATCTCTCCTTTCTCATTCATGATTTTATTAATTTGAGTCTTCTCTCTCTTCTTTTTAATAAGGCTGGAATATCTAGAATTAGAATAATTCTAATTATTTCAAAGAACCAACTCCTGGTTTTGTTGATCTGTTCCACAGTTCTTCTGGTCTCGATTTCACTGAGTTCTGCTCGAAGCTTTATTAACTCTCTTCTTTTGCTGGGTGTAGAATAATAGCTTTTGTATTTGAGTTCTTTTCAGTTTTTGAATGGATGCTTGTATTGTGATGTATTTCCCCCTCAGGACGACTGCTTTTGCTGTATACCAAAGATTTTAAACAGTTGTAGCTTCATTCAGATTTCAGGTTGGACTACAAAGCTGAGGTCTTAAGACAGTGTGGTTCTGGCACAAAAACAGACACATAGATCAAGGGAACAGAATAGAGAATCCAGAAGTGGACCTTGAACTTAATGGTCAACTAATATTCAACAAAGGTAGAAAGACTATCCACGGGAAAAAAGACAGTCCCTTCAATAAATGGTGCTGGGAAAATTGGACAGCCACGTGCAGAAGAATGAAACTAGACCACTCTCTTTCACCATACACAAAGATAAACTCAAAATGGATTAAAGATCTAAAGGTGAGACAAGATTCCATCAAAATCCTAGAGGAGAACAACACCCTTTTTGAACTCAGCCACAGTAACTTCTTGTAAGATAAATCCATGAAGGCAAGAGAAACAAAAGCAAAAATTAACTATTGGGATTTCATCAAAATAGGAAGCTTTTGTTTTTGTTTTTTTTTTTAATAATAAATGTATTTTTATTGGTGTTCAATCTGCCAACATACAGAATAACACCCAGTGCTTATCCCATCAAGTGCCCCCCTCAGTGCCCGTCAAGCATTCACCCCCACTCCCCGCCCTCCTCCCCTTCCACCACCCCTAGTTCCTTTCCCAGAGTTAGGAGTCTTCATGTTCTGTCTCCCTTTCTGATATTTCCCACACATTTCTACTCCCTTCCCTTATATTCCCTTTCACTATTATTTATATTCCCCAAATAAATGAGAACATACAATGTTTGTCCTTCTCCGATTGACTTATTTCACTCAGCATAATACCCTCAAGTTCCATCCACGTTGAAGCAAATGGTGGGTATTTGTCGTTTCCAATGGCTGAGTAATATTCCACTGTATACATAAACCACATCTTCTTTATCCATTCATCTTTCGATGGACACCGAGGCTCCTTCCACAGTTTGGTTATTGTGGACATTGCTGCTAGAAACATCGGGGTGCAGGTGTCCCGGCATTTCACTGCATCTGTATCTTTGGGGTAAATCCCCAGCAGTGCAATTACTGGGTCGTAGGGCAGGTCTATTTTTAACTCTTTGAGGAACCTCCACACAGTTTTCCAGAGTGGCTGCACCAGTTCACATTCCCACCAACAGTGCAAGAGGGCTCCCCGTTCTCCACATCCTCTCCAACATTTGTGGTTTCCTGTTTTGTAAATTTTCCCCCATTCTCACTGGTGTGAGGTGGTATCTCATTGTGGTTTTGATTTGTATTTCCCTGATGGCAAGTGATGTGGAGCATTTTCTCATGTGCTTGTTGGCCATGTCTATGTCTTCCTCTGTGAGATTTCTGTTCATGTCTTTTGCCCATTTCCTGTTTGGATAGTTTGTTTCTTTGCTGTCGATTTTAATAATTCTTTATAGATCTTGGAAACTAGCCCTTTTTCTGATCCGTCATTTGCAAATATCTTCTCCCATTCTGTAGGTTGTATTTTACTTTTGTTGACTGTTTCTTTTGCTGTGCAAAAGCTTTTTATTTGGGAGCAAGATGGCGGAAGAGTAGGGTCCCCAAATCACCTGACCCCACCAAATTAACTAGATAACCTTCAAATCATCCTGAAAATCTATGAATTCGGCCTGAGATTTAAAGAGAGAACAGCTGGAATGCTACAGTGAGAAGAGTTCGCGCTTCTATCAAGGTAGGAAGACGGGGAAAAAGAAATAAAGAAACAAAGGCCTCCAAGAGGGAGGGGCCCCGCGAGGAGCCGAGCTAACGCCGGGGCCAGTGTCCCCAGGACAGGAGAGCCCCGTCCCGGAGGAGCAGGAGCTTCACCAATCATTCTGGGCGGAAAGGGGCTCGCAGGGACTTAGAGCAGGACCCAGGAGGGGGGCGGGGATGCCCTCAGGCTCCCTGGGACACTAACAGACACCTGTGCCCTGCGCGGCCTGGGAGCGCGAATCCAACAGTGCAGGCCCCGGGAGCACAGGGCGCCGGGACACAGCCCAGGATCCGGCCTCCCCCCGGGATAGGCAGAGGCCAGGAGGGCCCAGGACTGCAAGGACGCTCCTGCCCCGAGCTGAGCAGATCAGCGGCCCCGCCACGGAGCCTCCAGGGCCTGCAGACCGAGAGCTCCAGAGTTCCTGCGGGGGCTGACTCCAGGGCTCCAGAGCTGCCGCAGCCACCGGGGTTGTTCCTCCTGGGGCCTCGCGGGGTAAACAACCCCCACGGACCCTCACTGTGGCCTCACCGGATAAACAGGATGAACATTACTCACTGAGCCCTGCATCAGGCAGGGGGCAGAGCAGCTCCCCCAAGTGCTAACACCTGAAAATCAGCACAACAGGCCCCTCCCCCAGAAGACCAGCTAGACGGACAAGTTCCAGGGAAAGTCAAGGGACTTAAAGTATACAGAATCAGAAGATACTCCCCTGTGTGTGTTATTTTCTTTCCTTTCCTTTCCTTTCCTTTTTTTTCTTTTTTTTTTTTTTTTGCTTTTTGATTTCTGTTTGCTTCCCCCACCCTTTTTTCCCTTTCTTTCTTTTTCTTTCTCTTTTTCTTCTCTTTTCTTCTTTTTTGCTTCCTTTTTTCTATTTTCTTTTTCTCTTTTCTTTCCTTCTTTCTCTCCTCTCTTTTTCTCCTTTTCCCAATACAACTTGTTTTTGGCCACTCTGCCCTGAGCAAAATGACTAGAAGGAAAACATCACTCAAAAGAAAGAATCAGAAACAGTCCTCTCTCCCACAGAGTTACAACATCTGGATTACAATTCAATGTCAGAAAGCCAATTCGGAAGCACTATTATACGGCTACTGGTGGCTCTAGAAAAAAGCATAAAGGACTCAAGAGACTTCCTGACTGCAGAATTTAGATCCAATCAGGCAGAAATTAAAAATCAATTAAATCAGATACAATCCAAACTAGAGCTCCTAAAGACGAGGGTAAATGAGGTGGAAGAACGAGTGAGTGACATAGAAGACAAGTTGATGGCAAAGAGGGAAACTGAGGAAAAAAGAGACAAACAAAAGATCATGAGGATAGATTAAGGGAAATAAGTGACAGCCTGAGGAAGAAAAATCTACCTTTAATTGAGGTTCCTGAGGAGGCCGAAAGGCACAGAGGCCCAGAATATGCATTTGAACAAATCATAGCTGAAAACTTTCCTAATCTGGGAAGGGAAACAGGCATTCAGATTCAGGAAATTGAGAGGTTCCCCCCCCTAAAATCAATAAAAACCGCTCAAACCTCGACATTTAATAGTGAAGCTTGCAAATTCCAAAAATAAAGACAAGATCCTTAAAGCAGCAAGAGACAAGAAATCTCTAACTTTTATGGGGAGAAATATTAGATTCACAGCAGACCTCTCCACAGAGACCTGGCAGGCCAGAAAGGGCTGGCAGGATATATTCAGGGTCCTAAATGAGAAGAACATGCAACCAAGAAAACTTTATCCAGCAAGGCTCTCATTCAGAATGGAAGGAGAGATAAAGAGCTTTCAAGACAGGCAGGAACTGAAAGAATATGTGACCTCCAAACCAGCTCTGCAAGAAATTTTAAGGGGGACTCTTAAAATTCCCCTTTAAGAAGTTCAGTGGAACAATCTACAAAAAGAAGGACTGAATAGATATCATGATGACACTAAACTCATATCTTTCGATAGTAACTCTGAATGTGAACGGGCTTAGTGACTCCATCAAAAGGCGCAGGGTTTCAGACTGGATAAAAAAGCAGGACCCATCTATTTGCTGTCTACAAGAGACTCATTTCAGACAGAAGGACACCTACAGCCTGAAAATAAAAGGTTGGAGAACCATGTACCATTCAAAGGGTCCTCAAAAGAAAGCAGGGGTAGCCATCCTTATATCAGATAAACTAAAATTTACCCCGAAGACTGTAGTGAGAGATGAAGAGGGACACTATATCATACTTAAAGGATCTATCCAACAAGAGGACTTAACAATCCTCAGTATATATGCCCCGAATATAGGAGCTGCCAAGTATTTAAATCAATTAATAACCAAAGTGAAGAAATACTTAGATAATAATACACTTCTACTTGGTGACTTCAATCTAGCTCTTTCTATACTCGATAGGTCTTCTAAGCTCAACATCTCCAAAGAAACGAGAGCTTTAAATGATACACTGGACCAGATGGATTTCACAGATATCTACAGAACTTTACATCCAAACTCAACTGAATACACATTCCTCTCAAGTGCACATGGAACTTTCTCCATAATAGACCACATACTGGGTCACAAATCGGGTCTGAACTGAAACCAAAAGACTGGGATCGTCCCCTGCATATTCCCAGATCTTAATGCCTTGAAATTAGAACTAAATCACAACAAGAAGTTAGAAGGACCTCAAACACGTGGAGGTTAAGGACCATCCTGCTAAAAGATGAAAGGATCAACCAGAAAATTAAGGAAGAATTAAAAAGATTCATGGAAACTAATGAGAATGAAGATACAATCATTCAAATCTTTGGGATGTAGCACAAGCAGTCCTAAGGGGGAAATACATTGCAATACAAGCATCCATTCAAAAACTGAAAAGAACTCAAATACAAAAGCTAAACTTACACATAAAGGAGCTAGGGAAAAAACAGCAAATAGATCCTACACCCAGCAGAAGAAGAGAGTTAATTAAGATTAGGGCAGAACTCAATGAAATCAAGACCAGAAGAACTGTGGAACAGATCAACAAAACCAGGAGTTGGTTCTTTGAAAGAATTAATAAGATAGATAAACCATTAGCCAGCCTTATTAAAAAGAAGAGAAAGACTCAAATTAATAAAATCATGAATGAGAAAGGAGAGATCACTACCAACACCAAGGAAATACAAATGATTTTAAAAACATATTATGAACAGCTATACGCCAATAAATTAGGCAATCTAGAAGAAATGGACGCATTCCTGGAAAGCCAGAAACTACCAAACCTGGAACAGGAAGAAATAGAAAACCTGAACAGGCCAATAACCAGGGAGGAAATTGAAGCAGTCATCCAAAACCTCCCAAGACACAAGAGTTCAGGGCCAGATGGCTTCCCAGGGGAATTTTATCAAACGTTTAAAGAAGAAACCATACCTATCCTACTAAAGCTGTTTGGAAAGATAGAAAGAGATGGAGTACTTCCAAATTCGTTCTATGAGGCCAGCATCACCTTAATTCCAAAACCAGAAAAAGACCCCACCAAAAAGGAGAATTACAGACCAATATCCCTGGTGAACATGGATGTAAAAATTCTCAACAAGATACTAGCCAATAGATCCACCAGTACATTAAGAAAATTATTCACCATTATCAATTAGGATTTATCCCCGGGACACAAGGCTGGTTCTACACCCGTAAAACAATCAATGTGATTCATCATATCAGCAAGAGAAAAACCAAGAACCATATGATCCTCTCATTAGATGCAGAGAAAGCATTTGACAAAATACAGCATCCATTCCTGATCAAAACTCGCCAGAGTGTAGGGATAGAGGGAACATTCCTCGACATCTTAAAAGCCATCTATGAAAAGCCCACAGCAAATATCATTCTCATTGGGGAAGCACTGGCAGCCTTTCCACTGAGATCAGGAAGAAGACAGGGATGTCCACTCTCACCACTGCTATTCAACATAGTACTGGAAGTCCTAGCCTCAGCAATCAGACAACAAAAAGACATTAAAGGCATTCAAATTGGCAAAGAAGAAGTCAAACTCTCCCTCTTCGCCGATGACATGATACTCTACATAGAAAACCCAAAAGTCTCCACCCCAAGATTGCTAGAACTCATACAGCAATTTGGTAGCGTAGCAGGATACAAAATCAATGCCCAGAAATCAGTGGCATTTCTATACACTAACAATGAGACTGAAGAAAGAGAAATTAAGGAGTCAATCCCATTTACAATTGCACCCAAAAGCATAGGATACCTAGGAACAAACCTAACCAAAGAGGTAAAGGATCTATACCCTAAAAACTATAGAACACTTCTGAAAGAAATTGAGGAAGACACAAAGTAATGGAAAAATATTCCATGCTCATGGATTGGCAGAATTAATATTGTGAAAATATCAATGTTACCCAGGGCAATTTACACTTTAAATGCAATCCCTATCAAATTACCATGGACTTTCTTCAGAGAGTTAGAACAAATTATTTTAAGGTTTGGGTGAAATCAGAAAAGACCCCGAATAGCCAGGGGAATTTTAAAAAAGAAAACCATAGCTGGGGGCATCACAATGCCAGATTTCAGGTTGTACTACAAAGCTGTGGTCATCAAGACAGTGTGGTACTGGCACAAAAACAGACACAGAGATCAATGGAACAGAATAGAGAATCCAGAAGTGGACCCTGAACTTCATGGTCAACTAATATTCGATAATGGAGGAAAGACTATCCACTGGAAGAACGACCGTCTCTTCAATAAATGGTGCTGGGAAAATTGGACATCCACATGCAGAAGAATGAAACTGTACCACTCTCTTTCACCGCACACAAAGATAAACTCAAAATGGATGAAAGATCTAAATGTTGGACAAGATTCCATCAAAATCCTAGAGGAGAACACAGGCAACACCCTTTTTTAACTCGGCCACAGTAACTTCTTGCAAGATACATGCACGAAGGCAAAAGAAACAAAAGCAAAAATGAACTATTGGGACTTCCTCAAGATTAAGAAGCTTTTGCACAGCAAAGGATACAGTCAACAAAACTAAAAGACAACCTACAGAATGGGAGAAGATATTTGCAAATGACGGATCAGATAAAGGCCTAGTTTCCAAGATCTATAAAGAACTTATTAAACTCAACACCAGACAAACAAACAACCCAATCATGAAATGGCAAAAGACATGAACAGAAATCTCACAGAGGAAGACGTAGACGTGGCCAACACGCACATGAGAAAATGCTCTGCATCACTGGCCATCAGGGAAATACAAATCAAAACGACAATGAGATACCACCTCACACCAGTGAGAATGGGGAAAATTAACAAGGCAGGAAACCACAAATGTTGGAGAGGATGTGGAGAAAAGGGAACCCTCTTACACTGTTGGTGGGAATGTGAACTGGTGCAGCCACTCTGGAAAACTGTGTGGAGGTTCCTCAACGAGTTAAAAATAGACCTGCCCTAGACCCAGCAATTGCACACTTGGGGATTTACCCCAAAGATTCAGATGCAATGAAACACCGGGACATCTGCACCCCAATGTTTATAGCAGCAATGTCCACAATAGCCAAAATGTGGAAGGAGCCTCGGTGTCCATCGAAAGATGAATGGATAAAGAAGATGTGGTTTATGTATACAATGGAATATTCCTCAGCCATTAGAAACAACAAATACCCACCATTTGCTTCAACGTGGATGGAACTGGAGGGTATTATGCTGAGTGAAGTAAGTCAATCGGAGAAGGACAAACATTATATGTTCTCATTTTTGGGGGAATGTAAATAATAGTGAAAGGGAATATAAAGGAAGGGAGAAGAAATGTGTGGGAAATATCAGAAAGGGAGACAGAACATAAAGACTCCTAATTCTGGGAAACGAACTAGGGGTGATGGAAGGGGAGGAGGGCAGGGGGTGGGGGTGAATGGGTGACAGGCACTGAGGGGGGCGTTTGACGGGATGAGCACTGGGTGTTATTCTGTATGTTGGTAAATTGAACACCAATAAAAAATAAATTTTTATAAAAGAAATGGGCAAATCTGTAGAGATGTTACTTGAAGGAACATATACAAGTGGCCAATATGTACATGATGTGATTCTCAATCTCATTAGTCATTAGATAAATGTAAATCAACACAACAGTAGCTATTATAAAAATAAAACAAAGGTACATATTAGGTGTTGTTGAGGATATGGAGAAATCAGAACTCTTGCTCTTAGGAATGCAGAATGCTGCAGCCACTGTGGGAAGCAGTATGTCAGTTCCCCCAAAATTAAGCCTATGACTCTACTGGATATATACAGAAAAGAACTGAAAGCAGGGCCTTGAACAGGTATTTGTACACCCATGTTCATAGCAACATTATTCACAGTAGGTAAAAGGTAGAAACAACCTAGATGTCCATGGACACATGAATGGATAAACAAATTTTTAAGTACACATACAATGGAATGTTATTCTGCTTTAAAAAGGAATGAAATATTAGTTACATGCTACAACATGTATGAACTTGGAAACATTATGATAAGTAAAACAAGGCAGACACAAAGGGAGAATAATTATATGATTCCACTGATATGAAGTACCTGGAACAGTCAAATCCTGTAGTGACAGAAAGTAGAGCAATAGTTACCAAGAGCTGAGAGTCAGGGAATGGGGGGAGAATTATTTAATAGTTAGAGTTTCAGCTGGGGAGGATGAAAAAGTTCTGGAGATGGCGAGTGATAATTGTTGCACAACAAAGTGAGTGAACTTAATGCCACACAATTGTACAGTTAAACACAGTTAAATGTAAATTTTACATTATGCATATTTTACCACAATTAAAAAAGATAATTGATTGTTAATGTAAGAGAAATTGAGTAACAATTAACCCATGTAGAAATAACATACATGACCACAGCAAATAGAACAAAAAAAATTAGAAATATATGCTAAGATTCATATACCATACATGAAATGATATAATGCTACTTAAAGGTAGACTATGTAATACTTTAAAAGTATCTATTTTAAACTCTAGAACAAGTAGTAAAATCAAAATAAAATAGATATAACTAACAAGCCTAATACACAGAAAAATGAAATCAGAATAAAAAATTGTAAATCTTTTTAAAAACCTCAATTGCTTCAATTTGTCAGGTAATGTAAGTGAGGGGGACAGGCTAAGTGTAAGAAAGAAAAAATAGACTACATTGCTCTAAGGAGCCCATGCCTAATATAAATGGAGTGGGGTATGGTGAGAGGATGGGAATGTATGCCTATTATTGCTAAGTCTGCTTTCAATTTTTTCTCTTTTAAGAAACCTGAAGTATTTACTTACTCACTCTTTTGTTTATTTATTTATTTATGAGAAACCTGGCTTTTAATTGTTGTCTCTAATTTACCTCAAATTTATTTTAAAAATAAATTCATCTTAAAACAGAGCTGGCTAATTAAAACATGGTTATAGTCTATATGTAGCCTTTAGATAATTACTATGAGAATTCTAATTTAAGTCAAGTGACTGCTTGATTCAGCAGCACATATATTAAAATTGGAATGATACAGAGATTTGCATGGCCCCATGCAACCATGACACACAAATTTGTGAAGTGTTCCATATTTAAGAATGAATGAATGAATACATAAAATAAAGTGAAAATAAAAGAAATAAATAATAAATTATAAATATAGAGTGTGTTTTCTCTGAATGGAGCATTTATTGCATAGTGCACCCTGTACCTTCTACACTTGTTCCTATTCTTTCGTTTTTATTTTATTTTATTTTATTTTATTTTATTTTATTTTATTTTATTTTATTTTATTTTATTATTTATTTATTAGAGAGAGAGAGATAGCTAAAGACAGCAGGAGTGGAGGTGGAGAGAAGGAGAAGCAGACTGCCCACTGAGCAGGGATCCCCGAAGGAGCGCTAGATCCCAGGACTCCCGGATCATGACCTGAGCTGAAGGCAGATGCTTAACTGACCTAGTCACCCAGGTGCCCCTCTATTGCTTTTTATGATATTGCCTGCCCAAATACTTTTTCAGAGATCAAATTAATTGTCATATTTCTCTATGAATTTTGTTTCTAGTCAGACTTGACCTTTCTGTTTTCTTAACATTCAAGACTCTTGTTTATGTTTGAGCAAAGCACTTAAAAATCTGCCTTGAATACCTGAGAATCAATCAGTTTATTGTTCATTAATGAAATAACTCAAGCATTTATTAAATTCCCTCCATGGGCTGACACTGTGATGTTATAACCTGCTTTTAGCCTGGATTTGCCTCCTCCCAACACTCTTTCTCTACAGTTGTCAGGGTGAGTCTCTTCTAGAATCATGTCCCTCTCCTGACAAACAGAACTATTCAGTAGCTCCTTCTTGTTTGCAGGAGGAAATTAACTCCTTCTCCACTTTCCTGTCTTCTTGTACCTGGCCCCTGTATATCTGCCCCCATCTTACCTCTTGCTTTCTTTGCCCTAATTCTTCATAAATAAAAAATTACACACAGTCCCACAAAATTACCTTATTCTATACAAGTGGGCTCTTGATTTAGGACATCCTCCACTCAACTTATCAAGCTCTGCTTCCTCATGGTGACACTGGTTTTCATGTTTTAGCCATCTCTACTACACCTACCTGCATAAACAGAGCCTCCATTCTCTGTCTCTGCTTTGGGTGGCATACAGTGGGTGTTATTGGGGGCAAGTGCTCCACCCATTGCCTAGCTTCCCCAAGTTCAGCTATTTTAGACTCTTGCACTGGAAACTAAATTCTTATGGAGACTGGTTAACCCTAAGGTTATATGGAACTGGGGTGCCCTCTACTGCTTTCCAGATCTGTAACTATTTTGCTTTATGTCATTCAATAAAAGGGAAAAATGCTAATGGAACAAATGGGAATTCAGCTGATAGACCATTATTTCTCAGGGAAACATTGAATTCTATATCAAAACAAAAATTACTAAAATGATAAATATTCTTCTAAATATGAGTTTCTATGGAATTTTGTTATGTCATTATTTCACTATCCCCTCAGGTCCATTTGACCTAAACTCTCTTATATGTTCATAAAAATTAAGAAGAGAGACTGGGTTATCATTTTTATCACATGGAGGAGGTAAGTATCTAAGCCACATGCTTCAGTACTATTTTAAAGATTAGATTTTATTTCAGATAATTTCCATACATTCAATATTATGCATTGTAATTAAACTGATAGAAGACTTACCCAAAACATGGATATTTTAAAATTAATTCATCAAAAGAACAGAAATTCACTTACAGTGGATATTTCATTATTTGTCAATGATACTTTGATAAGGTATTATTGAGAAGAATTAATGTCCATAATGTCCATAATTCTCACTAATCCAAAAGTGAGATTAGACTTATCTGCATTTTATTTTATTGCAAATATTTCTGAATGATCTTATTTCATAATATGGAAAACTTTAAATTCACTAGTTATTTGAACTATTTCATTTGCCTTATGTTGTTTAATCCTGAGAGAAAAGCAGCTTCAACTGGTATATCTAAGCCTAGAATTCTAACACCTAAAAGATGAAGATTATATTTAGTTGATTTTGATTGTTTTTAATTTAATGATTTTGACTGTCAGCAGACTTATCTCAGGGACGGGTCTTTTGAAAAATTAGAAAACGATGAAATGTATGTGTTCAAGTTAACCAGTTTAGAATCAGAAAATGAGCATTTAATTTATATTTCATGCAGAACCACTAGAATCAGAATTATTGAATACTGTGGCTAAATGTATATTCAGAGTAACACTTCCTGTATATTTGCAAAATTCATACATTTTTAATGTCCTGTTCAGAAATATATTGACAATCAGTCATTTTTGGAGAACCTCAAATTTTTGAAATGTGCAAAAGTACCAGCAGGTAGCTTGGGTTTGGAATACATGACATGAGTTGAACTGAAGAATAAAGTAACTTCACACCCTGAAAGAGTGTGAGCAGAGTTAGAAATTTGCCTTTTCTCACAATTATCCTGTTGAAAGTGACTATTCACAATGCAGTGTCACAAAAGATGTGGAACAATAGTATAAGTCTCATCATTTTCTGGGTGGTTTAACTTTAAATCTTGAACATTTTCTCCCGGATGTTTTCATAGTCAAGAGGCATCCCACTCCTGAGGAAAGAAGATGCTGCAATCTTCAAATTAAGGAATGTACCTTCTTTTACATCTGTCTTATTTGTGCTGCCTGAAAGGGACCCTATTTTTTTTTTCAGTTGTCATTAGTGCCATCTCTCCGGCTATGTACCACTGAGACAGACATAACCCAGAACCCTAGGACTGAAGCCCATGTGCATGGGTACCAGTGGCAGTGCACGATGTCCTGGTCCCCAGAGCGCCCCAGGGGGGAGCTTCTGCAGCTCCCAGCGCTGTTCCAGGTCTTCAGACCCACTGTCCCATGATCCCTGGTTATTGACACATGGCTTCTTGTCAATAAATAACTTCAGGAAGAAAAAAAAATTATATATATATTATATATATATATTATATATATATATATATTTCGATTAGGTAAGGGTTTAATTCTAATCCCAGTTTTGCTCTGGGATTTGCACCCACCCACCCCCACCCCCCCGTAGCTATGAATTGCAGATAAAAAAAAAAGCCTCATTAGGGAGTTTCTTCCTAAAGAGCACAGGAGATGAGGACACAGAGGTGTGTGTTGAGGGCTGAGGAGGGACAGCAGGCTAGGGAGGCGCTTAGGCTTGGAGCCAAGGAAAAGCCTCGGAGACCCGGCCTCCGGCTGCCGCTGTGCGGGCACCATCGGTCCCCCTCTGCCGTGTGGGAGGGAACCCGCGGTGGTTCCGGGAGGCCCGGAACCTGCTCCCCAAGGCCGTCGGGAAACTTGAGGACCGCCCATCCCACCGCAGGCCGGGCCGCGGGCCGGGAGCCCTGAGCCCGCCCCCTCCGCCGAGCCGGCCCGAGGGCGCATTCGATGAGAGTCTGGCGGCCTCTGCCGGAGCGCCTCTGCAGAGGACAGTCCCTCCAGCCCGGAGACGACATGTGGCGCTCGGGAGAGGTGAGGGCGAGCGCGCTAGAGCCCGGGGCGCGGGTCCGCAGGGGCGGCGCGAGGCCCTGGGGCGCGCGGGGCGTGGGGCGCGGTGGGCCGGGGCGCGCGGGGCGCGCGGGGCGGCTCGGCCGCGGAGAACCGGGCGGTGACGCGCACCGGCCTTGCGCGCCTGCCAGCTGCGCGGGAGCGGGGGCAGGAGGGGAGGAGGAGGCTCCCCGCGACGGCTCGCCGCCCCGGCTGCCGGGTAGGGAGATGCGTGGAAGGCAGAGAAGGAGGGCGGCCTCGGCCCGGCGAGCACCTCCCCTCGGGGCTCGGGAGCGGCGAGCCGCGCGGCCCGGGAGGGGAGGCGGGGAGCCGGCGGGGCTCCGGGGCGGCCGCGAGCGCAAACTTTCCCCGGGGCACGGCCGGCGCCTGCGGGGCACAGCCGGCGCGGGAGGGCAGGGGCGGCCTGGGCGGCACAGCCCCGCGGGCGGGCGGGGACGCGGGGGCTCCCCGGGGGGGCTGCGGGTGCGGGCACCCAGCCGCCGGCCCCGGAGCGGGGGGGGGGGGCGCGAACTCGCCCACCCGCAGGCCCCCCAGCCTGGGGCTCGGAGGCGCTGCGGGCGGGGTGGGCGCGGACCCCGTGGCGGGCTGGCGGGCGGGGGTGCGGGGCGCTCCAGGCCGGTGTCTCCCGGCCGCCGCGGCAGCGCGCTCCCCGCGGAGGAGGCTCGGACCCGGGGCTGGAGCGGGGAACGTGTCTGAGGCCAGAAGCGAGAGGGGAAGGGTCCGCGAGCGGGAGGCGCGGGCACGCGGCTGCGGACCGGGCGGGTGCGGGCGGCGGGCGGGCCAGGCTGCGCCTCCGCAGTGCCGCCCCCGCGCCCACCTGCGCGCGCGAGCCTAGCGGGGCTGGGGGCGGAAGGGGTGGAGCCCCTGGTGGGGCGGTGGGGGTCCCGGCTCGGGGGGTGGGGGGTGGGGGGCGGCGGGCGGCGGCGGCCCCGCCCGGGCTTCCCGCATGCGGCGCTGGGTGCCCGGCGCCCGGAGGGCCCGGGTCAGGCGACCAGCCCCGGGGTGCGAGCAGGCGACCACCGCACGGCACCCTGCCCTTCTTGGCAGGAGGGCTTAGTTCCTGGGGTGGAAGTACCTGTTGTGTGTGCCCAATTCCGGAGTTCGCCTGGGGTCTCCTTGGGAAAATGTACCCGTGAACACGCGGTGGTTCGTCTATCGCGTGCACCTATTTGCGTTATGCGCATATGGAGAAATATGTGCCTTCGCTAGGGTTAGTTGCAGAGCCCAGGGACTGTGCCTGCCTGGACTTCAGATGCGTTAATTAGGTCCCAGCACAGAGCTCAGAGACTTCCCCAAATGCAGTGATTATTAAGTTATTTATTGATGGGGGCAGAATGCTGAGAAAGCGGCAACCTTTTCTTATAAGCAGTTCTTATACTATCGTGATCCTGTAGATTTAATGTTTCTTAAATGTGCCTTTTTTCCCCTCTTTCCACATACTTTCTCTCAGCACCTTGCAGAACAAGGAGTAGCTTGCTGGCTTTGAACCCGTGGCAAATATTTCAGAAAGGTAAAATGATTCCACTTGTGGATTTGACAGATGCAAAATACAGTTAATCGGATAACTTCAAACATTTATTCTAATAAGAAGACCATTGGGTCATTTGATAATATGCTGAAAAGTAAAACCAAGTATTTGAGACGCGGAAAAAAAAAGAATTAGAATGAGTCTGCACTCTGAGTAAAAGTGGAAATTAAGCCCTATTGTAACTCCTTTTCATGCCACAACTTACTGCCCTGTGGACGTAGATAACAACCCAGTGTGGAGCTGTGCTGAGAAGGATGGCCAGATCATTTCTTTGTAAATTGTGTGTGCTTGCAGTATGATTTGATTTCAAGAACTATGACACAAGAACATTTATATTATGTGCTTTCCCTCTTTGTGTACCTTTCAGCTTCAAGATCAAGTTGGAGAAAGGAACAGTTATTCTTACAAATTCATCTGCTTCAGCTATTATTCTCATTGGGAATGGACAATGGAATGTTTTCTAGTTTTATCATGATAAAAAACCTCCTTCTCTTTTGTATTTCCATGAACTTAGCCAGTCACTTTGGGTGAGTTACCATCTATGCTTTTATCTTATAGGTTTGGTGCACAAGTGCCTTTAAGAAACTTTGCTGACTAGTACATCAGCAAACCCTCCCTTGCTGTCTTTGCAGTCCCCTGCCCTTCAATTTGTTAAAAATAAATAGAGTCCTTGCCCTGCCCCATGCTCTTGTTTTGAGCAGGGCTGTCCCACCTATGGGATCTCTCAAGTGAGTCAGAGGAAAGAGGCAGATTATGTTTTCAGAAATGGAAGCAGAGGTGGTTTCAGAATCATTTTTCTCCTACTCAGGTTAAAACAAGATTCCTAAGTTCACATACATCAAGGACACTTACTACTTGTTAGACAAAATAGTGTTCAATGTTTTGGTTGCCCTATGTGGTTCCATTACGCAAAGGAATACCCTTAAAGCTATACCCACACTGCATGGCATTGACAATGGCCTGTAGTGGTCTTGTCCTGAGCCAAAAGCCTTGAACACTGACCACCCGAATGCAGGCACAGATATTAGGAAATACACATGTCTGACGATCTACAAGACACACTGGGGCATCAGGCATTATTGATTCCTTTAAGCTCTTTCATCTTGACCTTTAGGATAAGTGTATTGATTCCAGGTGAATGTTCTTTTAGGGGCTGATGTTCCTCCTCTCCTCCGCCCCAAAATTGTTCTGGTTAATCAAAAGGAGTATAACTTGAAGTCGACGGAGTATAACTATGAAATTAAATTTTATGATAAAAGTTGCCAAGCACTTGTTCTGTAAAAATCAGTTCCAAAAGTTCCATGATGTACTCTGCACTCCTATAAATTATGGAGGGATCTTGAGCACATGGTGGCTGTCTTACCACCCAGAGAGAAACCCCTTCTCTCTGGCCAGTAGGGAGGACCCTCGCAGGTGCATGACATTCTGTCCTGTGGACATTTTCTGCTCTTCTGACCTTTACTGGTCTCTACAGAGGAGAGAGACTGTGACCATCCTCAAGTGCCAAGGCTGGTAAATACTCACACTGGGACTGTAATCGAGGTCAGCCAGGGGCATGCCCATCCCTCTGCATTGTGAGGAGGGCAGCACATGCATGCTGACATGCACCGGACGTGCCTGTGCTACAGCCTTTTCAGCCATAGTATTCCCTTGGCAACAGAGCATTTATCGTTATTCTTGCCTTGCTGCTCATCTTGAGTTGATACCTCCCATATCCTGCCTTCAGTTTCCTTATCTGTTCAATGAAAATTTTTCCTTTCCAAAGTCTCTCATAGCTGTTAAATCCTATAAACAATGATGGTCCTGATGTTCCCCTGACTGGAGACATTGAAGTCATACCCAGTATTCACATTTCCAAGTTAATGCATTAGATAGTTAGTATGTTTACTGACATACTTCATATATTTAGCAATAGTTCAGAGGATTGGAAATATTTTCTTTTTTAGATTTTGGTCATATATATTATCGTGAATTTACATTCCGTAGGCATGAAGTTTCTACAAATTCCCTGGTGGCTGCAAGTCTGAAATACGAAGTAATGTGCATGTGGAGGTTAGCCATTAGGTGCAGCTGTATTTATATCTTATTTAATTTGGTGGCTTTCTGAGGTCAACTTCAAAAAAGATCATTGTTAGTTTCTAGAAGCTACACAGAGCAAGTGGTATAATACCCTTCAAACTCCCTAGAGAATTAGCCATTGGAGAAGTTTTGAATTTTAGATATATGCTCAATAGTCCATCCTAAAACAATGCCTACTAACTTCAAAAAATATGTGAAACACAGAATATCACATAAAAAAAAGGAAATGTCCTTAATTTCACCACACAGAAACCATCGTCTTTTATATTCTGGTGTCTTCTTCCACTTACCTCTATGTATATTTTTATACAGTTGGGATCATATTGCACCTTCAGTTTTGTACTGTGCTTTTTTTCATGCCTTTTTGTTATTACAGGCTCTTTAGAATATATAATTTTAAAATGGATGAATATTATTACAGTGCATGAATGCTTGCTTCATCATCTGCTACCTCTCTAATTTGGGATATTTACATCCTTAGTGATTATGCTGTTATAAATTTTCCTATGTGAACATATTTGGCTTAAAACTGTTTTTAAGTATTTGAGGTCATTTGTATTAGAAGATATTCCTGTAAGTGGAATTTTACATCAGGTTCCAAACCCTGTGTGTCCAGTTGCATTCAGTGAAATAGGGTCTCTAGTGGAAGTGGAAAGGTGGGTTTCAAAAAGCCTGGCCAGCCGCAAAGCCATTTTAACAATGGGGAACACAAGTTTCTATTGATTTTCCTTCTTATACAATGCTCCTCTCACTTGCTTATTACTTGAAACGTACTTAAGAATGACTTCGTTAAATTGCAAAGAAAGTTTCATAACACTCATTTGACTTAAAATCTTGACAAAATAATAACTATCACAATATGGAGCACTCATTGCTATGTTACACCTGTTTTAGGTAAATCCTATGAGGAACCTTGTGAGCTAAGTAAGCATCATTAGCCCAATCTTACAATCACGGAAGGTGAGAGGGAGGGAGAGCTAACCCAGCCAATAACTGCTAGGATTTCTTTCTTTTTTCTTTTTTTAAGATTTTATTTATTTATTCATGAAAGACAGAGAGAGACAGAGACATAGGCAGAGAGAGAAGCAGGCTCCATGCAAGGAGCCCAATGTGGGACCCGATCCCAGACTCCAGGATCATGCCCTGGGCCCGAAGGCAGATGCTCAACCGCTGAGCCATCTAGGCGTCCCACTGCTAGGATTTTTACTTAGCACTCCCCAGTGATTTAGCCCCGGTAGCTTTGGCTATACAGAGCTTGTTGGGCAGGTCTGAGTCAAACCAATCTATGGAGGAAGGGAATATAATTCTGGAAGGCATTCTCTGGGTTGGGGTAGAGCGAGTTTTCTGTTCTGAGAATGGGCTGTGGGGTGGGGGGAAGAGTGATGGTAAGCTCTGTTTTTCCCCCTAAAAAAAAGAGTTTGTGTGATTTTTGTTCCAGAGAAAGATGAAAGGGGAAGCATGCAAGGCCCTAAATTTGAATATTTCAGGATAAGAGAAATACTGACTCCTGCAAATATATAAAAGAAACCAGACAACTGGTAAAGAGGGTAACAGAAGACCAGTCAGGGAGCAAAAGGAAAGAGGCAAATGTGAGCTTTTGTGCATAATACTCAGTCTTTGTGATAAGTGTGTGGTTTTGGCAATCAGAAAATTTATAAATGTGATAAATACGATATGTGTAGTGATTATATACTTAGTGTGAAGTCACTTTGAAAATATATGAGTATTGTTTCTTTAGCTTCTCTCAATTTGATCAGCCACCAGCAACTCATTTTCAATAGTTTTTGTAATTCTTTTATTAGTTTTAAGTTATATAACAGAGCATGAGTCAAACATATAATGGAACAGAGGCCTTATTTGACTGTCAGCCTTATGCTATGTCACATTCATGACGTGGTGTTATTTGAGGCATAATTATTTTAACAATACCAGTAATAAGAAGTACATGGTGTAGAAAAGTTAGTGCAACAGTATTTGAATCAATGTAATGTCAAAATACATAATATTAAATTTAAACTGGAATTAATTTATTGTCATTTGAAAAATCACACTTTATCGGGCTTGATTGACCAATAATAACTTTTAAGGTAAATTTGAGGACTATCAACTTAAGAATAAGATAAAATCCGTTTCCATTCATTTATTAGTGTTAAATATATTTTAGGGGTTTATCTATTGGAAAGAAAAACTGCATTAGAATTTTATTACATGGGAGCTATAATTCAAATATACTTTAGAAAACAATGTTTTATAATTAGCAATTAAAACCAGGTTCTTGTAGAAGTAACTTATGAACAGAGACAGATAAAGAATAACTTTACCTAAGGTTATTCTTTATCTGTCTATATGAGTATGATTAACCTGGACCTTTGGTTTTGTGAAGAGAGCTTTTTCATACACATTCTCAAGGACAGTTCTTTTCTTTGAACTAGAGCAGAAAGTATGTTCTCTCTGAATCATTCAAGTACTCACAATGTCTTTTTAAATGGCAAGTTCTCTCTTGTGAATCCCCAGATGGCAAGTTCTTCCTGCATTATAGCTGCAGCTTCATGAGGCCCAGGACAAATTATATATTTTATTCAAATTTTATAATTGTAACAATTATAAAATTGTGGAGAACATCTAAGTGGAGGCTTCAGGATTGGCCAGAGATCAAATAGGTAATTCTCGCAGATAGCAAAAGTTTTAGGTGGCTAGGACCTTGCTACACAGTAAAGCCCAACCTTTTTTTTAAGGTACCAAAAGAAAATACTTCCATATTATATGCTTTAGAGAGGAAACTTTTAGCATGTTTGTCGTGCCAACAGGCAGTGAGCTAAGCACTGCTTAGAAGGACAGTCGGCCAGTGCTGACCCAGCTCACCTGGTCAGGCGATCAGCTCCAAGATGAGTCAATGACTTGTTTCAAGGGGAGAAGGAGAATGTGGGCTTTTGGATTTTTACAAAAGTACAATTGCATAACATGCATATTTCAATTGGTGTGAAATTTTAGAGGAAAATATTAGAACCGAAAGTAAGAAGAAATCTTATCATAGAACTCTGTTAGTAGTAACAGTAATTATCAGTGTTTATATGGGTATATCTCCTTCATTTCTAGAAGGCAGTTTCAAAACCTGTACTATTTAATTTTCTACTACAAAAGGCTCCTTTTATGGATGCAAAAGGTTCAGGCTGAAGGGCATAGGGAAATGTGTCTAAGTTTCATGGGAAAGTGGCAGAACCAGCATTAGGCCCTGGGCCAGTGCTTTCCATTGTAGGACCTTCTCCAGAATGTCCTGATATGTAAGGTGCAGTCAAAAGGGAAAGAATGGGGGTGGAAAGCTATATGCTGAAAACAAAAGAATGTCCTAATCCAGAACTCAAATAACACCATTCTAAAGATAGTGTGTCTACCACTGCTCGAATAAAATCAAACACAAAATATGTCTTATGAAATAAAATATTATAGAGAAGCAATCATATGAGAAAAAGAAAGATATGCTAGGAAACAGGCTTTAGCAGTTCATTGAAAACTCTATTTTATTTGTATTTGTTTAATAATTCATTTCAAAATCAAAAAAGCAAACCTAACAATAAATTAAATCTAGGATCAGATCATTTTCAATTTTAACAAACAAAAAAATGTGTCCATCACTCTACAATCAAATTGGTTCCTGTGTTAGAACCCCTATCAAATGTATAGGGATAACGATGGGTACCGTTATGATGGAGAGTAGTCAGGCTGCTCTGATCTCTGTTGCTGCACACTTGTGTGACTGCAGAAGAATTTTTAAACCCCCCTACAACTCAGTTTCCTAATCTCAAAGAGGAGTTAATAATGGATCCCATGTTACAGGGCTGATGTGAAGGATACATTGCTGAATGTATGCTAAATGTTGAAACAAGACCAGGTAGGAGAGGGTGCTAAGTGCAGGCTAGCTATCTTTTTGGATAGTTCTGATCAGGAGGCACCCAAGATTTACTAGACCTACAAGGCAAGCATGGTGCTGGGCCCGGGCCAGAGCATGGCAAAATCGATAATGTTAATCATGTCTGTATTGTCTCCCTGGCCATGTAAAGTAGCACATGGACAGTTACAGACTGGGATTAGGGGGTGAGCATCACAAGAGGACATTGCCCTGCTGCTGTATCAGTGTGTATTTCCTATGTGCTGGGTACTGTTCTTCATGCTGAGATCCTGCGGTGGGCAGAGTAGAGCCTGCCTTTAAGGAAGGTGCATTCTCGTGTGCAATGAACAAATACATGTCAGTTGGATCACAATTACTATGAGGAATCCTTCAGAGTAAGAGAAAGTGAATGTGCTGGGGTCAGATGCCTTAGCAAACATCTGAGGGAAGTAAGGACATGAGCATAATGTGTGGAGAAAGTTTAAAGATGAGAGGAGCAGCGAATGCACTGGCATGCTTGGCATGGTAGGGACCACAAGACCAGTGTAAGGAAGGGGAAGATTGGTAGGAGGCATAATCAGAGAGTCAGTGGGGAGGGGAGAGGGGTCAGATCATGAAAGTCCTTGTAGACCATGCTAAATAGTACAGGAAGAACAGTTGGTTATTATTTTGTAGGTCAAAGAGGGTCTTTGACTGGGTTTAAGTAGGAGTGAAGTAGAATCCCTGCCACCAGGTATTTGACCTGAAAACATGATGGGTTCAGTTGCCTATTATTAAGCTGCAGAAGACAGTGGGAGAAAAAGTTTTAGCAAAAATCTTGAGTGCAGTTATGGACCTATTAAGCCTGGTTAGATATCCACGTGTCCAGACAGGCTGTTGGACGTAGAGATCCAGAGGTCAGAAAAAGATGGGGCCTGGAAACATGAATTTCAAGTCTTTCATCTATGGGAGATACTTAAAGCCATTAGATTGGATGAGTCCCATTAGAGATTGAGTGTAAATCAAATAAAGGTCTTCAACTGTGCTCTAAGTTTAGGAAGGCAAGAGGGTGAGGGCAAGCAAGAGGAGGAGGCCAGTGAAGATAGGAAGAACAAAGAGGATAGCATCCTGAGGCCAGGTGGAGGAAGTGTTGTAAGAAGGGAGATGTGGTCAGGTGAAGACTGAGACTCAATCGTTGGACTTGGCAGTAGCCTCCAGAAGTGAGGCTTCATTAGGATGCAGGCAATGAAAACCAGACTGGAGTGGGTCCAAGAGAAGAGAAGAGAGGCAGCTGAGATTTCTAGTGTAGACAACTCTTCAGTAGGTTTTGAGAAAAGTGGCAAAGAATGGAATGATAACTAGAAGGGAAAATAAGGTGAATGAGAAATGTCTTAAAGACCTTATGTTATTGCAGATGTAATTACTGATGGGAATGATTAGGGAGGGAGGGAAAAATGTGTGTGATAAACACCAGGATGTTTTGTGTGCAGCATAGTCACACATATGGGGTATCCAGTGTGGTTGGGGAGAGTCTAGGGAAGTGGGTATTGTTGTTAGTTGAAGGGAGTGTGGCCTGTGAGAAGGGAGGCCTGTGTTTTACCTTGTAGGCTATAGGATTCTGAGCTGGGCTGCAGTGATAGAGACAAGAGTAGAGGCTACATGAAAGATGCACCAGGGGTAGGCTGAGCACTGTGTAGGGAGCTGACAGGCAGGACTGGGCAGTGAGGCCACAGCAGTGGGAGCAAGCTAAGAGTTCTGTCATGCTATTTCATGGCCATGACTTTGTCCACATGAGACACATTTCAAGTCCATGTTTCCCCCATAAAAGGGAAGAACTCTTATTTGGAAACTTGAGATTTTGTCTTTCATTACCTAGCTAGTGTTCACCATGTTTGTACTTTTCTTTTACATAGTTTTTTATTTTTTTTAAGATTTTATTTATATATTCCTGAGAGACACACAAACACAGAGAGAGAGAGAGAGAGAGAGAGAGGCAGAGACACAGGCAGAGGGAGAAGCAGGCTCCATGCAGGGAGCCCAACGCGGGACTCAATCCTGGGACTCCAGGATCAGGCCCTGGGCCAAAGGCAGGCACTAAACCGCTGAGCCACCCAGAGATTCTCCCCCTCTTTTACGTAGTTTTTTAAATGAATAAAGTGGTGTGCAATGGAAATTTCAGGAAACATCACAAAATGGTGCCACCTAGAGATACTTATTTAATGAGCTGAGTGACAAGCAAATAAACTGAAGATCTATTTCTCAGAAGTAATTGAATACTGGGGAAAGAATGCAGAAAGAAATGCAACTTAAGAAGACAGAGCAACTGCCACTTAAAAGCAGTCTAGTTCAGTTCCCAAAGTAAGTTCATTGCCATTATTGATCTCATTTTATGTAAATCAAAAATGGCTGTCAACATAAGCAGAGATAACATCATGAAGAAATGTGTCACTCCCTGCCTTCAGTAGCAACATTTGTGGTACAATACTCAACAGATTTTTCTGAACCCCAGGAATGATGACATAACTGCTGAACTTGTACTCTTTTTTAAATGCCAAAATAAGACGCCATCAAGCATCACCTGGTAAAATGAAGTACCTTTAAAGCTGGAATCTGCAGCATATTGTTATTACTATAATTATCATTGTTAGAAATTATAATACTGATAGATAAATAGATAAAGGTATGTTGGAATAAAATCCTTTACAGTTCCTCAAAAAGAAACTTACTCCGAGATTGAACTAATAACACAACTCCCCTTTCAGAGTAATGCATGGATTCTGCTGCAGGGTTATCTCTGTGTGGTAACTGGTTAATTTGAAGGATGGCTTGGTTGGGATTCCCTATCCTGCCATACTCAGACTCCCTCCTTCATCCCCCCCTTCAAATACCTTGTAGATGGCCCCATCCACCTCCACCTCTATCACCCCTGCCACGGCCTGAGTAACTGGCCTCTAGCCTTGCTCCTGCCAAGCCCATCATCCACAAAATGCCCAAAGGCCCTAAGGAAAGAAAGTGCCCTCTATTTAAATCCTTTGAAGCTCCCACTACCTTCAGCATGGACCCTAGGAGTGCAGCATGGCATGTGAAGTCCTTTATGGTTTGATGTGTGCTATTTCTCACTGACATACATTACTTTACTTTCTTACTCTCTGCAAACATCACTGTTTCCTTTCCTGAGGCCACTGATCACAACCCCTTCATCATCCCTTTCTTTGGCTTGAGACTGGATCCCCATGCTTGAAAGCTCAGGTCAATTCTTTTCCATTAGCCCTGGACAGAGCTCCATATCTTTCCTTTGGTTTCTTAGAATGTCTTGTGTATCACATAGATACATTTACCATAGTCTATTGAAATACTCTGTGATTATGACTGATTCTTTTAGGACACAGCTGTGTCCTACAGGTTAGGGATACTATCTTTGTTCTCTTCACATACTCAGTACTCACCAAAATACCAGATATATAAGGGGTTCATATCCAAAATGCATTTGTTGAACCGAGCTGTTGGAATATGCACTGAGCCCAAACATATACCCTCTTGAAGACAGTGGAGGAGAGACGCTCCCTGGGGTCATTTAGAGTCACTCTGGCAGTTGGCTCACAGAGCAGCCTTTCCATTTCCAATCTAGATAGGCCTCGAGCCACCATGGCTGCACATGAGGATCACTGGGGATCTTAAAATAATACTGGTGCCTTTTTCTCCTGGATCAATTAAAGTTAAATCTCTAGGGCCTAGAAATCAGAAAGAAGTTAATGCAGGAGTCCAGAATCAAATGCCTTGAAGAAGCCAGATGTAAGACAACAGGAAAGGGTGGGAAATTTACATAATTGCAAGAGTTTCCTGTTTCCAAAGATTCTCATATTTATTTTTCTTAAACACTTCATTAAATCCATTAGTGGACCAAATTTCTTGAGCTTCTCATTCCCCCACTCCACCTCATCAGAAGTCCCTGAATGGCCCAGAACTTCAAATCTGATGAAGTAACATTGCATAGCTTTTTGAGAAGCCCTTCCATACCTCTCCATGTCCATCCATGTCCCTGCCCATTGCACAACAATTTTCAGGTTAGAATATAGGGCTCAGTGGCCTAATTTCCTTAGTTTTCAAGCTTAAAAAATCATTGTAAGAATTTAAGTTTAGTTATCAAGTCCTTGTGTCTTTTGTATGGACCGACATTTGAGCAAGGAAATCTAAGGATGTTTTAATATGGATGGTCGGTTCTACATTTCCCTTATGATTCCCTTTCTGGAACATCAGTAATGTGGCAATGTTGGAACTATTTGCATGGACAAAATGTAATGGTTCATATTTTAAGAGAACCAAGTTAATTAATCCTAATGCTGAAGGGTCAGCCACCAAATTTTTCAAGTGTTTCTGATATGTCCAAGACTGTTGTAATAATGGGGAACTGGCCCCAGCTCAAAAAATCCACTCCCCCAGAGAGCTGAGCCTTTAGTTTATCCTTGAAGCAATTGTGTACTCACAGTTGACCTAAGGATCAGCAGAGCTTCTTGGTTATAGTCAATACAGTTAAGAAAAACTGAATTGGAATGCTGGCAAGCTCGAGCTTGCCTTCTGAACCTAAATGGAATGAGTCTTCAAAGAGATGAGGGCATCTTCTATTTCCACCTGGAGGCCTCATAGATATAACTGCATTATTGCTCACTGATGGCATAGCCTAGAGTTTTTGTATTGTTTTGTTTTTCGAGTAGTTTCAACTAACCAAAGTGGAACAAAACAAGCTAAAGTTACTCTGTACCTTAGAAACAGTCCTTAAAGATTATGCACCTTGAGAGAGGCACAAGTAAGTTTGCCAAACATCTGTGAGATTCTCCTGTGTGCAGGCATATCACATGCATTCTGTGAGAAGGGAAGGGCCTTCCTATTCATGGCTTTGGAAATGTTGCTTTTCATAAACATGCTGCAAACCATTTTTTTGGCCCCAGAAGGCCTCCCAGTTGTTCCTGAGAGGAAACTGCAACTCCTGCCCTGACAAGCATTTTCAGAGATTCTTTTTTTTTTTTTTCAAATTTTTATTTATTCATGATAGTCACAGAGAGAGAGAGAGGCAGAGACATAGGCAGAGGGAGAAGCAGGCTCCATGCAGGAAGCCCGATGTGGGATTCGATCCCGGGTCTCCAGGATTGCGCTTCGGGCCAAAGGCAGGCGCTAAACCGCTGCGCCACCCAGGGATCCCCCAGAGATTCTTTTAGAATTTATTTCCTTACCTCCTAGGTCCTAACTTCAGTAAATACAGAGAAGTCACAGCAAATCTCCAGCCATGACCTCTATTGTGAATAAGCCCACAAATAACTATAAGACGCACTTATGGCAGAACAGGACAGATACTGAAATTCCTCCAAAGAAAGTGAAATGATGTGTGAAGGGGTATAAATATATCCCCTCCCTTTAAAAAAAAATTTGGTCAATAAATAGACGGTGAGATTTGGAATTCTTTAGCATTGCATCCTATTGCATTGCTATCGGCAATTATTTTGATTTTGTGAAATAGGATTCAGAGCCAGATAGGATGGCATTTGTTTAAACTGTGGTGAAGTAGAGCACCAGAGGGCCAAGGGAAGCAGTGGTCATGAAGATGACCCCAACAAGTACACAGTGTCTGGAACATCTTGAGAGGTCAGTTATGTAGTCAAGGTTTGTCTTCCAACAGCCAAGCCTGTTTGGATCAAATGTAATTTAAGAACGTTTTATAACAGATAATAAATAGCTTAGGAAAATATACTTGAAACATTGGTATGTTTTTGCCTTTTATTTTTTTCTTATTCATAGTGATACTATTTTTTAATTAAACATTTTCGAAATAGTATAATGTATTGATATGATACATTTATATATTGCAATATGATTACCCCTGTAGTCTTAGCTAACACCTCCATCATGTCATTTGTGGAGACAACATTTTTTGTGGTGACATTTAAGAGTTGAATTTTTGGGCAGCCCAGGTGGCTCAGCAGTTTAATGCCTGCCTTCAGCCCAGGGCATTTTCCTGGAGACCCAGGATCGAGTCCCATGTCAGGCTCCCTGCATGGAGCCTGCTGTTCTCTCTGCCTGCTTCTCCCTCTGCCTGCGTCTCTGCCTCTCTCTCTCTCTCTGTGTGTGTCTCTCATGAATAAATAAATAAAATCTTAAAAAAAAGGCTTGAATTTTTAGCAATTTTGAAATTTTTAATACAGTACTATTGACTATAATCTCTATACTGCACATTAGATCTCCAGAACTTATTCATCTTCTAGTTGCAAGTTTGTACCCTTCAAAGAACATCCCCAGAATTCCCATCCCTAGCTGCTGATAACTGCCATTCTACTCTGTTTCTGGAAGTTTGTCTTTTTAGACTATACAAGAAAGTGATACGCTTTTTCTACTAGGGTACATGCTCTCCCCTCTATTCTAAGTCAAACAGCCAGCAAAGACCCCTACCCCCCAACTGGGCATAGCCTAGAATTGAAAAACCAAAGCTACTGATAAGGTTATGAACACCATAAGCAGTCGACAGTGAGGCCCGACTAAGTTTGAGCAGTTTACTCCACTGGGCAAGTAGAAAATGTCACAGTTTCTTTTTCTCATAAACCCAGAGGACAGCATAAAGTCTTTTGTCCTGGTATTAGGTCTGTGAGGCTGAGTACTTCATCATTCTAAAGTGTGAAACTTCAGTGGATGTCAGAAAAAAGGGAATTTAATATTTTTAAACACTAAGTCAAGGAATAAAAAAGTGTCTGTGGGCTGCATACAAACAGGACTCTTTAGCTCGTTAGAGTTTCAGCTACATGCTTAATGATGATGTGAGAATTAGATCAAAAGAACTTTGTACTCTCATTCAAAAGGAAATAGCTTTAGAGCAGTAAAGAATTGATCTGTTTAGATGCGATCAATACAAATGGCCGAGTTTCAGGAAGTAGGTGGGGCAGGCATACATCGGTTCTGCCCTCAGCATCCAACTGCTGATGGTAGGTCTCACTCTCATTTCAGACAATTTATGGAAAAGAAATTGCCATAAGTAGAGCTGGGGCACCGTAGCAGGCACTTCAGGGAAGTTCCAGGGATCTCCTCTTCTTCTCCCAAGTGCCGAGGGCGCTAACTTCACAGCCAGATTGCAGCTGCATAAATTCTACTTGAAGCAGAGCCATATGTGTTGGTCAAGTTCTTGGTAATTCCAAACATCTTGCTTTTTGCAACATTTGAAAGCAGCCGTAGAAACCTGTGGTGGGCTCCATGTTCTTCAGGTGTATTACCATCCCCTAGACTTAAGACTTTCTTTCCCTCCCGAATAACTTCCTCAGTTTGTCCACATATGCTCAGGGCAGTTTCTCATTTCCATCTGCTCCAGGTCATCTACATAAACTTTTGGTGCTTGGATCTCTGCACTGAATTAGACAGACCAGGACTGTTCTTGGTTTATCTTTGAAGGTTTAGCTTGCTCTTCTTGGGGCTTTACTATGAGTCTGCTATGCTGGGTCATTCAGAATACTCTGCTTCCTGAGTACCTGATCTGAGGTGATACTGAGTAAACCCTAATCAGTGTTTTCAGACTGATCTTTATAATTCATGATGGCCTCTGGGTCATGTGCTTTGGCTGGAGCTGAATGTACCAGCAATAAGCAGTGCTGATGAGTATGGAAGCCCAAAGACATTTCACAAACTTGATTGTTTCTATCACTGTATGCTCTAATTCTGGCATACTGATCACAGCACAAATACTCCCAATTAGGGCTGCACTGAAATTGAAAGATACTTTTCAAATTATCTTTCAAAATGCATAGTTTTTGAACATCCTCCCCAGACCCCACTGCTCACTGCAGGTGATTCATTAACAATATGAAGACTTGGGCTTCCTGTGTTTAAACAAAACTTCTGAAATGCCCTAAGAGTGGATTGGGCTCTGCTAGTCTATGTGTGATGGCTAATGTTTTAAAAAATGGCTATAATCTTAATATAAACTGCTCCTCAGAATCAGGGAAGGATGGAATTTAAGCCTGAAATTAGGTTGATTGATGACCAGCCCAGAGCCAGCACAATCTCTGGAAATTCAAGAATTAGGGCTTATCTATGAAAAACAATAGCCTAGCTTAGTAGCAGAGATTGTTTTCAGGTGTTCTCCCTCCAAGACAAGTCATTATTTCTGGTTTCTATATTTTGAGAAGAATTTATAAAAAATACTTAATGAAAATTTGAATTCTTGTTTCTCTGTTAAAAAGCTTTGCACAAATGCCAACCAGTTCAGTAAAAGATGAGACCAATGACAACATCACAATATTTACCAGGATCTTGGATGGGCTTTTGGATGGCTATGACAACAGACTGCGGCCTGGCCTTGGAGGTGAGTAGGTTCTCCTCGGCTGCAGCCCACTAGGTCTATGCTTAAACTCAGTCTCAAGCTCACATCTGCTGTGATTCGGACAAGTCAGTAAAAAAGCTTCCTTGCCAGGAGTTTGAACTGATGGTTGTTGCAAAGTCTTGTGCATCTGTTATTGTCATTTCCCAGGTACAAGAAGCTGGGGGGTGTGGTCTCTCTGCAAACTCCCTTTTCCTCAGATGATCCATCCATTCTGCTTAGGGAAGAACCAGTTCTTAGGTATTACTAAAGCCAAGTTTACTTTATGCTAAAAAATAATGTATAATCAACTTCCTGCTCTATTTCTCAAGATTTTATTTATTTATTTATTAGAGAGAGAGAGAGAGAGAGAGATCATGAACGGGGGAGAAGGGTAAGGGGAGAAGCAGACATTGGGCTGAACAGGGAGCCCGATGCAGGATTCAGTCCCGGGACTGTGGGATCATGACCTGAGCTGATGGCAGATGCTTCACCCACTGAGCCACCCAGGCACCAAATTCCTACTCTTACATTGGTGCAAATTCTTTCCACAATTCATGCAATTGTTCTTTATATTTTTGTATGTTTAATTTTTTTCACTGGGACCATAATTAATTGTATTTACCTTAACCCCATGGAAATTGATAAAAAAAAAAAAAAAAAGAAGTGGATAGCAAAATGTGCTTTCGGGGCACAATTAGAACAGCTTAATATTGTGGTGAGACTCCTGTGCTGTTTCCAGGCATGTACCGTGTTCTTAGCCAGCCAGGTGCCCCTATGTTGTGCATTTGTTAAGTTAGAAATGTGGCCATATATACAAAGTACATTTTTAAAGAATGAATCTGTTGTCTCCTGCATAATTCAATTTCAAAAAATCCCCTACAGCCAATTAGCTTGGAAACCTTACATTCAGACCTCTGAATATTGCTGTGATTATAACAAGGTAAGCAGCACATGCAGGCATTTACTGTACCAGAAACTTGGCACAGGCAGCAACTTGTATCCCCGGGCAAGTGAGATGCTAATTCTTTCCCCTCCTCCCTGCCCCTCACTGCACCCCAATTTAGATGTGGTGCATTTGAACTTGCTCCATTAGGTAAGTTAGAGACACTCTAGCCAGCTACATTCTTAGAGGAAAAAGCAGTTCTTTTCCATTATTGCATTTTTAACGTTTTTCCATTATTGCACTTAAAGCATGAATTGACATTCTCTACCTTTTTAGCAAGACAAGTCCAAAAAGCCTCCTTGACATTGTCTTACTCCACCCTCTGAATTATGCTCCTGGGCCTCCTATATCCAGCAGCCCCTGTCCCTCTGAATACATATACGAGGATCAAAGCATGTAGAGACCAGTGAGTGGTTGCTATATGGTACTCTCTCATTCACCCAGCATGTGGTACACTCCTGTGGGGCAGGATCCTGAGACCACCACAGAGAGTCAGAGGGGCTGCCTACTGGGGCTGGCATCTCAGTGGGACACAGTTACTGAAAGCACCCAGCATCATCCTAACACCTGCACTCACATAAATACACATGGTGCACATATATGATTACCACACAATGAGATGTCCAGAGAAAAAAACGTCCCCATCTCCCCCTACCCCAGCTGTGATTCATTCTATCAGTGGTGTGGTGTTATTTATAGTGAACTATAGTATACTCTGAGTGTGGCCCCCATTCATGACCACAGGAGGTCCCAGGGCCTGGATGATGCCCAGGAAACACATACTGTCCCCCAATATTATTAGCTACTTTTTAGTGCTTTATAGAGTTCAATAATTGTAATTCATATAATAATAATCTGTCATGATGGAAATTTCTAACAATTTAAAAATGCAACATGAGGTGAGACACAACTTTTTTTTTTTTTAAGATTTTATTTATTTACTCATGACAGACACAGAGAGACGCAGAGACACAGACAGAGGGAGAAGCAGGCTCCATGCAGGGAGCCTGATGTGGGACTCCATCCTGGGTCTCCGGTATCACACCCTGGGCTGAAGGCCGCGCTAAACTGCTGGGCCACCTGGGCTACCCAGGAGGCAACTTTTTAAGCGGTCCTGTCCCAAACTACACAGTGGACACTTTTTCATATCCTTTCCCCAGAGACCACGCAGTTTGATTAGACCTTCCTTCAGATCTTATCCCCTCATCAAAAGTGCCTGCCCCTTTTAAAAGCTGCTGATTATGGGAGAGCGGATTACACATTGTGAGGTTGGGAGTATTGTTCCAGGCTTAGGGAGGAGGAAACTAAAGTCCACCTGAGGTCTCAAGCCAGACCCCCTCTGTTCATGACTGATCCTCATAGGGCAAGAAATACAGTGAGAGCCAACATCCTTTCCTTGCACGGTGGGCATTTTATTTCCTGCTCTAGTTTGGAGCAGCTTGGTTTCATTTGGTGTCTGTCAATAAACACATTATTAAATCCCTGTGATTGCCAAGAGTGAAACTGGTTACTAGACTAAGGACATGAGTACGCTGTGATGGGTGGTTCCCTGTGAGCTCCGTGCCCGGTGCCCAGGCAGGAACCTGTGTCTTTGTTTCAGAGCGAATCACTCAGGTGCGGACGGACATCTACGTCACCAGCTTTGGCCCAGTATCCGACACCGAGATGGTAGGTCTCAAGGCAGGCACGCCACCGCCCCCCCATTGCTCTCAGTGGTCTCTGAACCAACTCCCCAAGGGCCTTCTCCACTGACTTATCACTTGGTTGCCTTCCTTTGCATCAGGAATATACCATAGATGTGTTTTTCCGACAAAGCTGGAAAGATGAAAGGCTTCGGTTTAAAGGGCCCATGCAGCGCCTCCCTCTCAACAATCTTCTTGCCAGCAAAATCTGGACCCCAGACACATTCTTCCACAACGGGAAGAAGTCCATTGCCCACAACATGACCACGCCCAACAAGCTGCTGAGGCTGGAGGACGACGGCACGCTGCTCTACACCATGCGGTGAGCAGCACCTGTGCGACAACAGGGCACAGCGCGCGTGGGGTGGGGTGGGGCCCCCCTGGGCAGACAGGGTGCGCGCTGGAGGTGGGGCTGGGGGGGCGGGCAGAGCCCCGGGGGTGGGAATCCCCCTGCACAGACGGGGTGCGCGCTGGAGGCGGGGCTGCTGGCAGGGGGTGCATCTGTTCTGCTCTGGAGCACAGCGCAGGGCGCCCAACGCCTCCTTCCTGCCCGGGGGCCCTACAGCCTCGTGGGTTCACACCTTGCTCCGTGTGTGCGAGCACGTGTTTAGGGTAGTTTTTACCTTCTGGCCCTGACCATTCTGATGTCCATGTAGATTATTTACCCGAGCTCTGTAGGTACTTGTGTTTGCTATCTATACCAACCAAATAAAGATGACTATATATCTTTTTTTGGTTCAACATAGCATCTTTGGAATAGTGACCCAGATAATGTAAGTTAGGGACATTTTATCTTATAAAAAATTTTATTTAAAAAGCCCAAAGGAGTATCCTTTTTTTATTGCAGTTCTGTCCCCTTTTAAATTTTAAAAGCCCATTTCTCATATGCTTTGACAACATTTCAATGCTGAGGTTAAATTTTAGTATTTCTAAATTAAAATTATCCGTAGTTATTTTTTAAAATTCTGAATTATTCATTGGAATTAAGTAAATCAATACATTGGTGACAAAGACTCCTTTATAGCTTTTCAGTTTCCATGGTGGGCCTAAGTATTTTTGGAAAAAAATTTTTTTTCGTTCAGGAAAAAAAAAAAGCCATAAAGCTAAGTTAATTTTTTTTAAATGACATGTATTTGTACAGTCATTATTGGGATTTCTCTCTGCACCTTACTTAAAATTCTTCGCAATAAACTTTATATTTGAAAGAAGTAATCATAGTGGAAATAACATTGATGCTGTCATCTTCTGAGGCTGCATGCGCTAACATAAGTTCTAAGGAATGTTTTGACACATTGTATCCCAAACCTGTTTGACAATAGATCTCCATTTTTCTTACAATAGCCTAGTAAGGATTCTGATAAAAGAGCCTCTATCTTAGCATTTTGATAAATGAGCCCACACACCTTAGCTTTTTACCATGTCTCACTCTTTCCTTTTCCCTATGTTGATCTTGAACATATTTTACCCATGGATGGAAACATGAGTTGTGAACATCAGTGCCCTGGGACAGCACCTTCTCCATGCAGAGAAGTATACTGAAAGGCTACAAAATATTTCAAGTGTTGAAAATTCGTCCTTGGTCATCATTCTTGTAAAAGGGAATCTGTGCAGTGAATCCAAAGGTACTTTGTTCAGCCTTGGAAACAGAGAGCAGGCATGGAAAGTTCCAGGTCTTGGAAGGTGCTGTTTGGCATGAATGATTGGATGCCATTAATGTGGGGGCACCATGTGAGCTTGCTGTGTGCCTTCTTTCTATTCATAAAATAAAAGTATCCCTAGTCCCCACAGACTATTGACCTTGATTCACACCTGATTTCTATCACTGAAAGAGTGTATTTAGGCCTAAGACAGTGGGATGCTTTAATCTTGGTGCATGATTGCTTGAACAGCATTAGGTAGGCCCCTTGTTTAGAAGGGGAAGGGGTGGCAGAGGGGCCTCTTACTGAGTGTCTATGTACCTGGCAACTTCACAAACAGAGGATTCTTGCGTTTTCAGACAGCCTGGCCACTATGTGATTTCATTTTCATTAACCAACAAAAATAATGAGGCTCAGAGAGGTTTGGTAATCAACCCAGTGTCATACAGGTAGTGAGAAAGGCAGCAGAAATTTGAATTCAGCTCTAAGCAATTTCCTTGTTTAATCCATCACACTAGAAAATTGGAGGATGCAGCATTACTAGACATATATTAGTTTTTTTCTTATTCTTGTCATACAAATGTCATGCCCAGAAGGAAGATGGTGAGAACCAGAGTAACTTGTTGGCAGTTATTTTTTCCTTGTTTATGCAGAGGAAGTCTGCTAATGATTTGCAAAGTTGATAATGAGTTTTCTCTTTTGGTCATACACATTTGGAAAGTGCACATACTTCCACTTGAAAGTGTTAAGAGTTTCAATGTGGTAGAACTATAGCTATAATTTGATAGCATTTTACCTGTTGATTTAGCAAAGACGGAGTGATAGGACTAATTGGACAGCCATTGATGTCTCAGCACCAGCACCCTGTCATTGTTAAACAGTTAAACAGTCTTTCTGTTTAGCACTTCTGTCCAGCCTTGCAAAAGCAATGATATACTTAGATCTGGTAATTCCCATGTAATGTCCTTAAGGAAATAATTAGGAATATAGACTAAGCTTTATGCACAGAGATTTCTATTATGCTACTTATAATACCAAACATTGGAAGAAATCTAAAAAATTCACATTTTCCAACAAAAACTGTATTTTTACTTTTTTTTTTTTTTTTGAGAGAGTGCTTATGTGGGAGCAAGGCGGGGCAGAGGGAGAGGGAGAGTGAATCTTAAATAGGCTCCATGCCCAGCACAGAGCCTGATCTCACCACCCTGAGGTCGTGACCTGAGCTGAAACCAAGAGTTGAACTCTTAACTGACAGAGCCAGCCAGGAGCCCCTATTTTTACTTTTTATTCAGACTTTGGAGGTAATGAAAAAGATGAAATATGAAAGTGTAGAAGAGCATTCATGTGATGCACTGAGACAAATGTCTACTAAAGTGCCGTTACCAAGTTCTAAAAAGTAACTCCATAAAGATTATGGTACATAGATGGGGTTTATTTATGTAAAAATCCCACCATGCTCCAGAGATCATTTAAAGTAGCATTCAAAGATACACACAGTTCTTAAGATGGAATTCTTTAAATAGGTGATTTTAAAGACACCAAGGGAAAATAAGCTATTGTTATCATTTGCTCTCAAAATGTCTGCCAAAAATGTTTAGGTGTTTGTCTGGAAGCCATTGCCAATTTTTGTTCTGAAGAACTTTCTACCACCAATGGGTCATCTGCTTATATGATGTAAAGATAAAAATCATCAGCTACTCAGGATAATTCCATAGAGAACAACACACATTTCTGCTTGGACCCTCAAGGAGAGAACACTTCTAGACTACCGAACAATTTGTTGAGGACAATCTTTCAACAAACAGAGTGATACATTTTACAGATTGTCCCTAGGTTGTGCTTTGGAGATTAGACAGGCGGCCAGGAAACGTCAAAGGGAACCTCAACACAGCCATCTCCCGGGCCTTCCCTTGCAGGGCCGGAGAGAGGAGATGCAGAGCCCAGAGCTTCACATCTGTCCATCTAGGGACCAAAGGACTCATCCTTCTCACCAGCCTTGCTAATTGTTTTTTCCCCTGGGTAGAACTTGTGGTTGTCATCATGTAGCAGTGGGTCCCAATTCCACACCGGGACAAGCCCATGCAGTATTGAATGAGCACATCTCTCAGGAAGCATGTCAAATCTGATGATCCATTTTCCTTTATGAACATGTGAGCTGGGAGACAATGTCCTCCTCTCATCTCTCTGTTCCCCACATATTTTAATAGTGCAAACTCTTGTAAGACACACAGTGAGGACCACTTTAGGGCATATTCCCCTGGTCTTTGGGCCTCTAGCAGAAGAGCAAGTCTCTTTTAGTTTCTTGTGTAGAAAACCACGATAGGCAAGAAAGAGCTTACTAGAAGGCAGACTGTACTAGTACCACACAGTTCTACCTATATCAGAAAACCTGGCTGCCATTCTATCCAAGACCATCTTGGAAAAGGCCTGTAATAGAGACATCCAGGCAAATATTTTACAGTGCAGACTGTTGGGCCATTGAGGGTCATAGGATGCACTGCATGTAGTGAAAGCACTGGACAGAGTCATTCACTGAATACCACTTCACATTCTCACTTTTACACAAAATGTATTTGCATTGCTATTTTTATTTGAGAAAGACATATTTTTGTATAACTTTTATAAACAATTTTATTATATGTGTCTTTTTTTGGCTTCGTCTTTTTAAATTTTTATTATTATTATTTTTTTTACATATTTGTTAATTGGAGTTCAATTTGCCAACATATAGCATAACACCCAGTGCTCATCCCATCAAGTGCCTCCCTCAGTGCCTGTCACCCAGTCACCCCCACCCCCCGCCCACCTCCCATTCCACCACCCCTTGTTCATTTCCTTGTTCATTTCATTTCTCACTTCATGAGAGTTAGGAGTCTCTCATGTTGTCTCCCTCTCTGATATTTCCCACTCATTTTTTCTCCTTTCCCCTTTATTCCTTTTCCCTATTTTTTATATTCCCCAAATGAATGAGACCATATAATGTTTGTCCTTCTCCGATTGACTTATTTCACTCAGCATAATACCCTCCAGTTCCATCCATGTCAAAGCAAATGGTGGGTATTTGTCGTTTTATATGTGTCTTTAAACACTACTCTAAATGCATTTTAAAATGGCAAACACATCTCTTCACTTAAAAAGAAAAAAAACACTGTTTGGGGATCCTTGGGTGCCTCAGTGGTTTGGCACCTGCCTTTGGCCCAGGCCGTGATCCTGGAGTCCCGGGATCTAGTCCCACATCATGCTCCCAGCATGGAGCTTGCTTCTCCCTCTGCCTGTGTCTCTGCCTCTCTTTCTCTCTCTCTGATATACATAAATAAAATCTTAAAAAAAAAAAAAAAACACTTTCCTACCAAGCAAGTACAGAACTTTTAAATTTAATTATTACAATTATTTTTAAACACTTTTTTACATGCATCATGGGAAATCTATCATCTATTCCCTGAAATAACATTCTTCTCAAAGTTTCCTGCACATACAGATCTCATCAGCATCTTTATTAAATGTGTTTTTAGCACCTGTCTTAATAGAAAGGTTTATCTTTATCAGTGCTTACACTCCTTTTAGATTTTCATCAGTGGAAAGCACTGCTTTGCATTGAGACACTATGATGCAGTAAAAAGCATGGGCTTAGGATTAGGTTTACTTAAGCTCAAATTCAGACTCAGTCTCTTAGTAGTCATGAGTTCTTAGTCATTTTATCTCTTAGAGCCATTTTTGTCATTGTTTTTCATTTCTCTTCTTCCTGAGCAGTACAGCTGTACGTTCTGAGAATGTTTGAAAACTGGTAGTATATACACTTATTCCCGGAATGGCCACTGGAAGGCAGCATAGTCACATTTTTGCATAGTCATTGGCAGCATCAGTTCAAGTTATAACTTGAAGGAAGCTATATGTATATTGTACATGTTTGACTTGTGGATAACGTATTTAAAGGAAATTATACATCTACAGGTAGAAGTTTTTAACAGGGCATTGATAGATATTTGTACCCCCATATACACATACAAGCATCGATGTATCTGTATTTATACACACATACACACACACCAGTGTCTAGATAAAAATGATTTTTGTGATACCGACAGATGTGCTAGCTGAATCATGCAGTATTTAAGATAACATTTATTTTAATGACAAGGATTAAAATATGAATTAAAAGTGTAAGACATGGAAAATCAGCAAGTATGGAATACAACTATGATAACACTCAGACCAAAGAGAATCACTTAGTAATTTGGGGTGTATCGTGTACGTGTGTGTGTGTGTAGGCACAAGTGCACACCTGTGTATATGAGTGTATGTCTGCACATGTAGTCTCCTATAGGTTTTGAGTGGTCTCACTCTCTGAAAACTGTTCTGTAAGTGTCTTTTATAATTTAAAATATATTGAAAACTCCCCCCCCCCATCATTAAACATCATTCTGAAACTTCATGGTCCATCACATTCCATCATATGGATATCCTGTCATTATATGGTGTCTTAACAAAAATTCATTTCATTTTCATTTTCTCTGTCATAAACAACATTGCCATGCAAATTTGTAATTATATTTTTGGGATAAATTCCAAGAGCTGGCCAAAAGAGAAGTCTTTTGATACCCACTTCCAAGTTGTTCTCTAGAAAAACTAGCAATTTCCCTTTTTCCAACAGTGGGAGTGGAGATCCTCTCTATCACTTCTTCCTTCACACATTATACACAAAGATAAAGATAGACTGTTGCCCCTTTTTGCTACACAAGATGTGATTAACACCAATGTCCAAAAATTGACTCATCCTGAGATTTCTAATAATGTAGGCTTGCTTCTTTCCCTTTGGGAAATGACTCCCACAGAACAGTATGTGCACGGTCTTGGCTGAGAATGGTATTAATTTGGGGACCAGCATCCTGACCTGCACACCACCGCTCTGATCTTCATCATTCCATCAGACACACATCCACAACCTCGCTCAGTTTCCTCAGCCACCGAAAACTGAGACTTCCCTAAGATTTCTTCCTGATGTTTTCTGCTCTCCATCAGTCTGTTGCACACTGGCTCACCTCTGAGTCCTCTGTATTTTGTGGCACCCTGAGTAATCTCATTCCCTGCACTTGGCGCCTGGGCTGGCCCTCAAGAAGAACGTCCTGCATGTTTATGCAGGGACAGTGATGATAGAAGCACGACACTGCCATCTCTTACTGTAGGCCCTCCCACTTCTCACACCTTAGTTTGAGGGATTGAGATAGGGGACCTGCAGAATTTCTCTTTCACAAACATGTTCAGTGCATAGGTTTCTGTCAAATTATAAAGATTCAAGTTGATATTTGGCTAACAGTCTGTACTTGTGAGATACAAGTGAGGACATTTTAATACATATTTCTTGCATATTTTGGTTTGAAACATGGCTGGAATTATCTTGGGTCAATTCAATCTGGTCAGTCTGGACTTTTAACTGCCAGGAACACATTTCATGAAGGACCGCCTCATCCTTTGCAAATGGGCCATCTCCAACACATTTTTGTCTTCTGAGGTCATGACCCCATGGAGGCTGTCAGACACTCTCTCCTACTGAGAGAGAATCCAGGCTCCTTATGCAGCTCTTCACTTTTCTGTCCAGGTAGGGACCTTCTTGGAAATGAGCCACCTGCAAGCTCAGGGCCACGTCTTCAAAAGGTTGGAGGTGACGATTGCAGGCTCTGGGTGGAAAGCCCCAGGCAGCTGCTGGCTAGGGCCTTGGCTCCAGGCCCCCAGCCCCAGGCCCCCAACCTCCCAAAGGTAATGTCTGAAAAGAAAGAAACACTTAAGCTGGTCTGCTAATTACTTTTCAAAAACGTATGTGGCCTTTATTATGTGCTGGGTACTTCAGAAACAGAAGCTCATAACACACTAAGATATTAATACCATCATTACACCAGTTGACAGATGAGGAATTAGACTATCACTGAAGCCCAAATGCCAATTCCACCTGCCTATATCTATTTTAATATAATATCTAAGAAATGTACAATAGGAAACTGCACTCCTTTCTGCCAATGCCTGTGAAAATAAGGTCCACCAGGTGGTGGTGCTATGTCAGTTTAGGCTAGAGTTCCTGAATGCGCTGCTGCTCCATCAGATTCAAGGAAAGCACTGGTTTCAAAAAACACTTTCAGGGAAAATAAACTGTTGCATCTCAGGGCTGTGTTCCCATGAAAATGCAGTTGGTATATCTGCAACAGATCTGAGGATGCTCAGAGTCAAGAAATCCATCCTTAGCTCCACAGTTCCCTAATGTGTAATCAACTTGAATATCTCACCAAGCCATTGGGTCACCAGGGTGCTGACTTACTTTCAAGGAGATGCTAAGAAAGTTCTTCCCTCCTCTCATCTGGAAAAAAGTGAATAACCATCCTTCCTATTATCAACTAAGATGATGGTTAACCATTGTGGATATTGGTTTCATATCTCATCCCTCTTTATGCTCAGAGTTTGAGATGATCCATAAATATTAGCCAAGTGTCTTGAGTAGTATTAAATTAAAAGGAGTCATTGTCTTGGTAATGTGGCCAATGAAGTGAAGATTTCTGTATTTACTCTGAAAATAATTAGGAATTTGCTGATGGAAATGAAGGAAAAGTGGTGCTTAATGGAAAAGACGGAAAAAGTGGCAGAGTTCTCCACACTTAAAATATTTCTCAAGTGACCTGGAGTCACGAGTTTTTTGTTTTTGTTCTTCCTATAATCTCTGTTGTCCAATACAGTAACCTACAGACACATATGGCATGTTAAACTTAAATAAAATTTGAAACTCTCTTCCTTAGTCATATTAGTGTATGTCAAGAGGCCAGTGGCTAGATGTGTAATGGCTTCAGTATTGGACAGAACAGAGATAGGACATTTAGGTTATCACAGAAAGTTCCATTCCAATCAGCCTGGTTTAAGAGCAACAACAACAACAAAAATGAGTGGTCGTCTTTATCCACTGGCCCTGATCATAGCTGCAACACACAGCATATCTATCAGCCAATACGGTTGAAGAAAAGACAATGGTCTGAGGCTGAGAATCCTCAGATTTAAATAACATTTAAAATAGTTTAAGGATAGTTAAAGCATTTATGCTACAATCTTTTACTTATATATTTATTTTTCAGCTTTTCTGAGATATAATTGATATATAACACAGTGTAAGTGCACAGCATGTTGATTTGATGCACTTATATATTGCAAAATTATTGTCATACCACATAACTACCTTTGTTTTTGTTGAGAATATTTAAGACCTACTCTCTTAGCAACTTTCAAATATATAATATAGTATTAAAGTAATCATGATGCTGCACATCAGAGTCCCAGAACTTACTCATCTGACAAGTTTATACCCTTGTCCAAATCTTCCCATGTCCCACACCAGCCAGCCCCTGGCAATCACCAATCTACTCTGTATTTCTATGAATTCAGATTTTTTAGATTCTACATGTAAGTAGAATCATATGGTATTTGTCTTCTCTGACTTATGTCATGTAGCATAGTGCCCTCAAAGTTCATTTATGATTACCACAAATGGCAGGATTTCCATTTTTCTCATGGGTGAATAATATTCCATTTTATAAATATACCACATTTTCTTTATCCATTTATCCATAGAAGGGCACTTAGATTCCTTCCATGTCTTGCCTATTGTGACTAATGCTGCACTGAATGTGGAAGTGCAGATGTCTCTTCGAGATCTTAGTTTTATTTCCTTTGGATATATACTGAGAAGTGTGATTGCGGGATCATATGGCAGTTCTCTTTTTAATATTTTTGAAGATTTTTATTTATTTATTTATTCATGAGAGACACACAGAGAGAGGCAGAGACACAGGCAGAGGGAGAAGCAGGCTTCATGCAGGAAGCCCAATGTGGGACTGGATCCTGGGACCCCGGGATCATGCCCTGAGCCAAGGCAGACGCTCAACCACTGAGCCACCCAGGCATCCCTATTTTTAATTTTTTTGAGGAATCTCCATACTGTTTCCATTGTGGCTGTACCAATTTTCATTCCCACTTACAGTGTACAAGTCATTATGACAGGTGTAAGCTGACATTTCATTGTGGTTTTGATTTTCATTTTCCTGGTAATTAGTGATGTCGAGTACCTTTTCATGTATCTGTTAACCATTTATATGTCTTCTTTGGAAAAATATCTTTTCAGTGCCCTGGCACACTTTTAAAAATCTGACCTTTTTTTTTTTTTTTTTTAGTATTGAATTCTATGAGACTATTCTCCTAATGTGTTTGTTTGGCTCCTTTGTCAAACATTAATTAATGTATTCATGAGGATTTATTGCTGAGCTCTTGATTCTGTTCCATTGGTCTATGTGTTTATGTTTCATTGGTCTATGTGTTTTTATTTAAGTCAGGTTACCATACTGCTTTGATTGCTACAGCTTTACAGTATAGTTGAAACCTGGAAATATGATCTTCCAGCTCTGTTCTTTCTCAGAAGAAGAAAGCTATTTAGGATCTTTGGTGGGTTCCATATAAATTTTAGGATTTTTTTCTACTTCTGTGAACAATACCATTAGAATCTGATAGGGGTTACACTGAATCTACAGATGCTTTGAGAAATATGGATGTTTTAACAAAGTTGATTTTTCTGAACCATGAACACAGGACTTGTGTTTGTATTTTCTTCATTTGATTTCTTTAATCAAAGTCATGTAGTTTTTAGCATACAGATCTTTTAACCTCTTTAGTTAAATTTATTTTTAAGTCATTTATTGTTTCTGGATACTATTGTAAATGGAATTGCTTTCTTTATTTCATTTTCAAATGTCTCATTGTTAGTGTAGAGAAGCACAGCTAATTGCTGTATGTTGATATTGTTTCCTGCAACTTTACTGAATCTATTAATTAGTTCTAACAGTTTCTTGGTTGAGTCTTTAGGATTCTGTCTTTATAAGATCATATCATCTGCAAACAAAGAGGAATTTTGCTTCCTTAATTCCAATTTGGATACCTTTTGTTTCTTTTCCTTCACTGATTTCTCTGACCATTACTCCATACTATGTTGAATAGGAAAGGTGAAAAAGTGAACACTTCTTCACTGATCTTGACTTGTTCCTGATCTTAGAGGAAAAGCTTTCAGACTTTCACCATTGAGTATAATGTTAGCGGAGTGCTTGTTATATGTCTTCTTTATGTTATGTTCCTTTTATACCAAATTTGTTCAGTGTTTTTAGCATGAAAGTTGGTTGCAGGGGATCCCTGGGTGGCGCAGCGGTTTGGCGCCTGCCTTTGGCCCAGGGCGCGATCCTGGAGACCCGGGATCGAATCCCACGTCGGGCTCCCGGTGCATGGAGCCTGCTTCTCCCTCTGCCTGTGTCTCTGCCTCTCTCTCTCTCTCTCTGTATGACTATCATAAATAAACAAAAATAAATTAAAAAAAAAAAAAAAAGAAAGTTGGTTGCATTTTGTCAAACTTTCCACATCTATTGAGATAATCATGTAATTTTTATGTTTTATTCTATTAATGTGGTGTTTCATATTTATTACCTTGTGATGTTGAAACATCCTTGAATCCCAGGAATAAATCCTGAATATCATGTTGTACAGACTTTCTTTTTTCAGTTTTTTTTTAATTTATTTTTTATTGGTGTTCAATTTGCCAACATATAGAATAACACCCAGTGCTCATCCCATCAAGTGCCCCCCTCAGTGCCCGTCACCCAGTCACCCCCATCCCCCGCCCACCTCCCCTTCCACCACCCCTTCATTTCTCACAGTTAGGCGTCTCTCATGTTCTGTCTCCCTTTCTGATATTTCCCACTCATTTTTCTCCTTTCCCCTTTATTCCCTTTCCCTATTTCTTATATTCCCCAAATGAATGAGACCGTATAATGTTTGTCCTTCTCCTATTGACTTATTTCACTCAGCATAATACCCTCCAGTTCCATCCACGTCGAAGCAGTGGTGGGTATTTGTCGTTTCTAATGGCTGAGGAATATTCCATTGTATACATAGACCACATCTTCTTTATCCATTCATCTTTCGATGGACACCAAGGCTCCTTCCACAGTTTGGCTATTGTGGACATTGCTGCTAGAAACATTGGGGTGCAGGGGTCCCGGCATTTCACTGCATCTGTATCTTTGGGGTAAATCCCCAGCAGTGCAATTGCTGGGTCGTAGGGCAGGTCTATTTTTAACTCTTTGAGGAACCTCCACACAGTTTTCCAGAGTGGATGCACCAGGTCACATTCCCAACAGTGCAAGAGGGTTCCCCTTTCTCCACATCCTCTCCCAACATTTGTTGTTTCCTGTCTTGTCAATTTTCCCCATTCTCACTGGTGTGAGGTGGTATCTCATTGTGGTTTTGATTTGTATTTCCCTGATGGCAGGTGATGTGGAGCATTTTCTCATGTACGTGTTGGCCATGACTATGTCTTCCTCTGTGAGATTTCTGTTCATGTCTTTTGCCCATTTCATGATTGGATTGTTTGTTTCTTTGCTGTTGAGTGTAATAAGTTCTTTATACATCTTGGATACTAGCCCTTTATCTGATACGTCATTTGCAAATATCTTCTCCCATTCTGTACATTGTCTTTTAGCTTTGTTGACTGTTTCTTTTGCTGTGCAAAAGCTTCTTATCTTGATGAAGTCCCAATAGTTCATTTTTGCTTTTGTTTCTCTTGCCTTCATGGATGTATCTTGCAAGAAGTTGCTGTGACCAACTTCAAAAAGGGTGTTGCCTATGTTCTCCTCTAGGATTTTGATGGAATCTTGTCTCACATTTAGATCTTTCATCCATTTTGAGTTTATCTTCGTGTGTGGTGTAAGAGAATGGTCCAGTTTCATTCTTCTGCACGTGGCTGTCCAATTTTCTCAGCACCATTTATTGAAGAGACTGTCTTTTTTCCAGTGGATAGTCTTTCCTGTTTTGTCGAATATTAGTTGACCATAAAGTTGAGGGTCCACTTCTGGGTTCTCTATTCTGTTCCACTGATCTATGTGGCTGTTTTTGTGCCAGTACCACACTGTCTTGATGACCACAGCTTTGTAGTACAACCTGAAATCTGGCATTGTGATGTACCCAGATATGGTTTTCTTTTTTAAGATTCCCCTGGCTATTCGGAGTCTTTTCTAATTCCACACAAATCTTAAGATGATTTGTTCCAAATCTCTGAAGAAAGTTCATGGTATTTTGATAGGGATTGCATTAAACGTGTAAATTGCCCTGGGTAGCATTGACATTTTCACAATATTAATTCTTCTAATCCATGAGCATGGAATATTTTTCCATCTCTTTGTGTCTTCCTCAATTTCTTTCAGAAGTGTTCTGTAGTTTTGAGGGTATAGATCCTTTACCTCTTTGGTCAGGTTTATTCCTAGGTATGTTATGATTTTGGGTGCAATTGTAAATGGGATTGACTCCTTAATTTCCCTTGCTTCAGTCTCATTCTTAGAGAATAGAAATGCCACTGACTTCCGGGCATTGATTTCATATCCTGCCGCACTGCCAAATTGCTGTATGATTTCTAGAAATCTTGGGGTGGAATCTTTTGGGTTTTCTATGTAGAATATCATGTCATCTGTGAAGTGGGAGAGTTTGACTTCTTCTTTGCCAATTTGAATGCCTTTTATTTCTTTTTGTTGTCTGATTGCTGAGGCTAGGACTTCTAGTACTATGTTGAATAGCAGTGGTGAGAGTGGACATCTCTGTCTTGTTCCTGATCTTAGGGTAAAGGCTCCCAGTGCTTCCCCATTGAGAATGATATTTGCTGTGGGCTTTTCATAGATGGCTTTTAAGATGCTGCGGATTGTTCCCTCTATCCCTACACTCTGAAGAGTTTTGATCAGGAATGGATTATGTATTTTGTCAAATGCTTTCTCTGCATCTACTGAGAGGATCATATGGTTTTTGTTTTTTCTCTTGCTGATATGATGAATCACATTGATTGTTTTATGAGTGTTGAACCAGCCTTGCATCCCGGGGATAAATCCCACTTGGTCATGGTGAATAATCTTCTTAATGTATTGTTGGATCCTATTGGCTAGTATCTTGTCGAGAATTCTTACATCCATATTCATCAGGGATATTGGTTTATAATTCTCCTTTTTGGTGGGATCTTTGGTTTTGGAATTGAAGTGGAGAGGTCTGCTGTTAATCTAATATTTCTCCCCATAAAAGTTAGAGATTTCTTGTCTCTTGCTGCTTTAAGGATCTTCTCTTTATCTTTGGAATTTGCAAGCCTAACTATTAAATGTCAAGGTGTTGAGAGGTTTTTATTGATTTTAGGGGGGTATCTCTCTATTTCCTGGATCTGAATGCCTGTTTCCCTCCCCAGATTAGGAAAGTTTTCAGCTATGATTTGTTCAAATACATATTCTGGACCTCTGTCCCTTTTAGCGCCCTCGGGAACCCCAATTACATAGATTTTTCTTCCTGTGGCTGTCACTTATTTCCCCTATCCTATCCTCATGATCTTTTGTTTTTCTCTTTTTTCCTTAATTTCCCTCTTTGCCATCAACTTGTCTTCTATGTCACTCACTCGTTCTTCTACATCATTAACCCTCGTCCTTAGTACCTCTAGTTTGGATTGCATCTCACTTAATTGATTTTTTAATTTCTGCCTGATTAGATCTAAATTCTGCAGTCATGAAGTGTCCTTTATGTTCTTTATGTCCTTTAAGGACACAAAAGTGTCCTTTTGAGTCCTTTATGCTTTTTTCTAGAGCCACCAGTAGCTTTATAATAGTGCTTCTGAATTGGCTTTCTGACATGGAATTGTAATCCAAATTTTGTAATTCTGTGGGAGAGGTCTGTTTCTGATTCTTTCTTTTGAGGTGAGTTTGTCCTTCTAGTCATTTTGCTCAGTGCAGAATGGCCAAAAAAAAAGTTGTATTGGGAAAAGGAGAAAAAGGAGAGAAGAGAAAGAAGAAAAGAAAAAGAAAAAGAAACGAAGAAGGAAATAAAAAAAAGAAGAGAAAAAAAAGGTGGGGGGGAAGCAAACAGAATCCTCTGATTCTATATACTGTAAATCCCTCGACTTCCCCTGGAACTTTCCAGTGCTGCGTTGTCAATAATTTGTTTTTCCCTTGTCTGGCTGGTCTTCTGGGGGAGGGGCCTGCTGTGCTGATTCTCAGGTGTGAGCCCTTGGGGGAGGTGCTCAGCCCCCTGCCTGGTGCACAGCTCAGTGAAAGTTGCTTATCCTGTTTATCCTGTGAGGCCCCAGGAAGAACAACCACAGTGGGGTGGCCAGCTCTCCATCCCTGGAGTCAGCTCCTGTAGTAACTCCCTCAACTCCCAGTCTGCAGGGGCCTGGATGCTCTGGAGGCGGGGGCCGCTGATATGCACAGCTTGGGGGTGCCCAGTGGCAGGACCATCCACTCTGTTCTGTGCCCTCCCCGCCTCTGCCTGTCCTGGGGGGAGGCCGGATCCTGGGCTCTGTCCCCCAGCGTCCTGGGCCCCAGGGGCCTGCACTGCTGGAAACACGCTCCCAGGGCCCAGTAGCCCCCTCTGCACAGAGCCTCCGCCTGAGCTGCCTAGAGCTGCTCCCGGGTCCAGCCGGGCACCTGCTGCAGCCCATTAGGGAGCTCGGCCGCCGGGGTGTGGCACGCTCTCCCCAGGGGCACAGGTGCCCTGTTAGTGTCCCAGGAAGCCTGAGGGCATCCTCGCCCTCCTGGGGTCCTACTCTAACTCCCTGCAGGCGCCTTTCAGCCCGGGAAGATTGGTGAAGCTCCCGCTTCTCCAGGACGGGGGCTTTCCTGGGGCTTTCCTGTCCTGGGGACACTCGCCCCGGCCTTAGCCCGGCTCCTCGCAGGGACCCTCCCCCTTGGATGCCTTTTATTTCTTTATTTCTTTTTTCCCCCATCTTCCTACCTTGATAGAAGCCGAACTCTTCTCACTGTAGTATTCCAGCTGTTCTCTCTTTAAATCTCAGGCCGAATTCGTAGATTTTCAGGATGATTTGAAGGTTATCTAGGTAATTTGGTGGGGACAGGTGACTTGGGGACCCTACTCTTCTGCCATCTTGCCTTTTTTCAGTTTTTATTTAAATTCTACTTAGTTAACATTCAGTGTAATATTAGTTTCTGGTGTACAATATAGTAATTCAGCACTTCCATACAACACCCAGTGCTCATCACAACAAGTATACTCGTTAATCCCCATGACCTGTTTAACCCATCCTCCCACCAACCTCCGGTCTGGTAACCATCAGTTTGTTCTCTATAGTTAAGAGCTTGTTTTTTGGTTTGTCTGTCTTTTTTCTCCTATGCTCATTTGTTTTTTTCTTTTTTTATTAAATTCCACATATGAATGAAACCATATGGCATTTGTCTTTCTAATTTTGTTTAGCATACTACTCTCTAGCTCCATCTATGTCATTGCAAATTACTAGATTTCATCCTTTTTTATGACTGAATAATATTCCATTGTATGTATATATCACTTCTTCTTTATCCTTTCATCAGTTAATGACCACTTGAGTTGCTTCCATAATTTGGCTATTGTAGATAATGCTGCTGTAAACATTGAGGTGCATGTATCCCTTTGAATTAGTGTGGGTTTTTTTTTTAATTTAATTTAATTTATTTATTCATGAGAGACATAGAGAGAGAAAGAGAGAGAGGCAGAGACAGAGGCAGAGGGAGAAGCAGTCTCCAAGCAGGGAGGCCAAGGTGGGACTCAATCCCGGGCCTCCAGGATCATACCCTGGTCTGAAGGTGGTGCTAAACCACTGAGCCACCTGGGCTGCCCTGTTTTTGTATTCTTTTGGTAAATATCTAGTAGTGCAATTGCTGGATGGTAAGGTTGTTCTAGTTTTAACTTTTTGAAGAAACTCCATACTGTTTTCCAGAGTGGCTACACTAGTTTACATTCCAACCAAAGTGCAAGAGGGTTCTCCTTTCTCCACATTCTTACCAAAATCTGTTGTTTCTTATGTTGTTGAGTTTAGTGATTCTGACAAGTGTGAAGTGGTATCTCATGGTTTTGATTTGTATTTCCCTGATGATCAGTGATGTTGGGCATCTTTCTTTTTTTTTTTTTTAATTTTTTAAAAATTTTTTTGGACCCCGCCCCGCACGGCCGGCACGTGGGGGGGTGGGGTGGGGTGGGGGGGGCTGTTGGGCATCTTTCATGTGCTTGTTGGCCATCTGTATGTTTTCTTTGAAGAAATGTCTGTTCATGCTTTCAGCCCATTTTTTAATTGGATTATTCTTTTTATTCCTTAAAAGATTTTATTTATTTATTCATGAGAGATGAAGACAGAGAGAGGCCAAGACATAGGTAGAGGGAGAAGCAGGCTCCTTGCCGGAAGATCAATGTGGGAGTTGATCCCCGGACCTGGGAAACTGCCCTGAGCCGAAGGCAGACACTCAACTGCTGAGCCACCCAGGCATCCTTTAACTGGATTATTCAATATTGGGGTGTTAACTTTTATGAATTCCTTATATATTTTGGATGCTAACCTTTACTTACATATGACATTTACAAGTTTCTTTTATTCCATAGGTTGCCTTTTAGTTTTATTGTTTCTTTCACTGGGCAGAAGCTTTTTATTTTGATAGGGTCCCATTAGTTTATTTTTGCTTTTGTTTCCTTTGCCTCAGGAAACTTACCTGGAATGAATTTGCTGTGGCTGATGTCAAAGAAGTTACTGCCTGTGTTCTCTTCTAGGATTTTTATAGTTTCAGGTCTCACATTTAGTTCTCTGATCCATTTTGAATTTATTTGCATATATGGTATAAGAAAGTAATCCACTTTCATTCTTTTGCATGTTGCTGTCCAGTTTTCTTAACACCATTTGTTGAAGAGACTGTCTTTTTCCCATTGGATATTCTTTCCTACTCTGTTAAACATTAATTGACCGTATAATCTTGGGTTTATTTCTGTTTTCTGTTCTGTTCTTTGATCTAGGTGTCTATTTTTGTGCCAGTACCATACTGTTTTGATTGCTACAGGTTTGTAATATAACATGAAGTCTGGTATTGTGATGCCTCTAGCTTTGCTTTGTGGCCCTGGATTGCTTTGTCTATTCAGGTCTTTTGTGGTTCTGTACTGTGGTCTTTTTAATATAATGTTGAATTGAACTTACTAGCATTTTGTTGTGAACTTTTGCATCAGTGTTCACCAGGGATGTTTATCTATTCCTTTCCAGAAGAAAGCCTTAATATCAGGATAATGCTGGTCTTGCAAAAATGATTTTGGAATGTTCTCTCCTCTTCATTTTTTGGAAGAGTTTGAAAAGGATTGGTGCTAATTCTTTAAATGTTGGCAGATTTCACCAATGAAACTATCAGGTCCTGGACTTTTCTTTTTTGGAGGTTTTTGATTGCTGATTTAATATCCTTACTCGTTACACATCTTTTTAGATTTTCTGATTCATCTTTCTGATTCACTTTTGGTAGTTTGTATATTCTAGGAATTTATTTATCTCTTCTAGGTCATTCAATTTGTTGGCAAATAGTTATTTATGTCTGTTGGGTCCTTTTGGTCTAAAGTATGGTTCAAGGTCAATGTTTCCTTATTGATTTTCTTCCTGGATGATCTATCCATTGTTGAAAGTGAGGTATTGAAGTCCTTTACTTTTATTGCATTATCTGTTTTTCCTTTCAGATCTGTTAGTATCCAATTTAGGTTTTACATTTAGTATTGCAGTTAGGTTTTCCAGTGTTGAGTGCGTATATATTTAGGATTGCTATCTTCTTGATGAATTGACCTCTTTATTATTATATAATGACCTCCTTTATATCATGTTACATTTTTCCAGCTTAAAATCTGTTTTGTCATATATAAGCATAGCTACTCTTCCTTTCTTTTTGTTTCCATTTTCATGATATATCTTTTTCATCTGCTCACTTGGAGCCCGTGTACATCCTTAGGTCGAAACTGAATCTCTTATAGGCTGCATGTAATTGGGTCTACTTTTGTTATCCATCCAGCCATTCTATGTCTTTAGATTGGAGAATTTAATGTAGTTACATTGAGCAATTACTGACAAGTACGAACTTACTAATGCCATTTTATTAATTGTTTTCTTGTGCTGTTTTATAGTTACCTATTTCTTTCTTCCTCTATTGTTCTCTTCCTTTGTGAATCGATATTTACATGAGGCTTCCATAAAACATTTTATAGATATCACAATCTATTTTATGCTGATAACAATTTATTTTCAATCACATAAAAAATCTCTACTCTCTTATTCCCCCTTTTATGTTTTTAATTGTTAAAACTGATTTATTTTTATATTGTATATCTATGAATTATTATAGCAGCAATTTTTAAAAGATTTTATTCATATTTTCATGAGAGCTCACAGAGAGAGGCAGAGACATAGGCAGAGGGAGAAGCAGGGTCCTTGCAGGGAGCCCGAGGTAGGACTTGATTCTGGGACCTCATCACAACCTGAGCCGAAGGCAGATGCTCAACCACTGAGCCACCCAGGTATCCCTACAATTATTTTTAATACTTTTTCCCTTTAACCTTTATTAACACACCACCATATTACAATATTACAGAGTATTCTGAATTTGGCTATATACTTACCTTAGCTGTTATGTTATATATTTTCATATAACTAATCAATGTCCCTTAGTTTCAGTTTGATCAGCATTTCTTGTAAGACAGGACTACTGGTGATGAATTCCCTCAGCTTTTGTTTGCTAGGGAAAGTCTTTCTGACATCTTAATTTCTGAAGGACAGCTTTATCTGGTAAAGTATTCTTCATTGGGATTTTTTTTATGTGTTTTGTTTTTTGCTTTAGTACTTTAGGTATATATCTCATTCTCTTCTGGCATGATTGCTAAAGAAATCTACTGATAGGCTTATGGAGATTCCCTTGTATGAGAGACTTTTTTTCTTTTGCTGCTTTTAAAATTATATTTGTCCTTTTTATTGGACAGTTTTATTACAATTTGTCTTGGAGAGAATTGTTTGGGGGTTGAAATTTTCGAGTGGTCTATTAGCTTCATGAATTTGGGTATCCAAATTTCTCCCCAAGTTTAGGACATTCTGAAGTATTATTTCTTTGAATAAGCTTTCTACTCCCTTCTCCCTCTCTTCTCCTCTCTGATTATAGTATATTTTTATATTTTTCCCTTAATAATGTCCTATAAATTCTGGAGGTTTTCTTCATTCCTTTTCATTCTTTTTTATTTTAAACTTCTTCGACTGGATAATTTCAATTGAACTATCTTCTAACTCACTGATAGTCTCTTTTGCTTGATAATCTGCTGTTGTAACTTTCCATTGAATTCTTAAATAGTCATTGTCTTCTTTAGCTCCAGTGATACTGTTTTTGATTCCCCCCCCCCATATCTTTGCTGATCTCCTTATTATGATCTTATATTACTTCCCTAAAGTTGTTATTTATCTGTGTTCTCCTGTACCTCTCAGGATATGTTTAGAACAATTATTTTGATTTCTTTGTTGGACAACTCTGGGATCTCCATTTCTTTGGGGCCAGTTACAAAGAGTTCCTTTGGTGGAGTCATATTTCACTGATTCTTTATGACTCAGTAACCTTGAATGGGTGTCTGCACATTTGAAGAAGAACCTCTTTCAAACATTCTAGATTGACTTTTGGAAGGGAGTCCTTTTGCCTGCTGGTAGGGGCACACTAATGGTGATATTACCCTGAGTCTAATGGTATAGGGTACCAAATGCATAGCATGTGGTAGGCATGATGGGGGGTATTATGTCTCTTCACTTCAGGCACTGGGTTCCACGGCACCAACAACTGTGTGGCCCTCGGCAAGCATTGCAGCAAGCACCCTGTAATGGCCATTGGGTCCTCAGCAATATCTCCATGGTCTGTGGCTAGGGGCCAGAGCAGATGGCTGTGGTGGCTACAGTCAGTGGTGTGCACACTCGGAGTACAGTCAGTCGTGTGCACACTCGGAGTCAGCTGCAGGTATGTAGTGGCAGGGGCTGGTTGCATGTAGTGGTGGGAGCCAGGACAAGCAGCAAGGCCTGGGGCCAATTGAGGTCTCCCTGGCAGCATGGGAGTCCTGGCTGTCTGTGTGCACTACCATTGCTGGGTTATACCACAGGCACATGGGAGTTGGAGACAGGACAGGGAGCAGGTGGGGGCATGCTCATGCACAGCCAGAAGGGCTAGTTAAAGTTCCTGGGCTGGGGCACAGTGGGGAGGGATGCAGGCAGCTGGCATCAGTGAATGTTAATACCTGTGGGGCAACTGCCAGCAGAATCTGCAGGGGTTCCGCGGTGTCTGGGCTACTCTGTGGTTTCTTTGGCAGTAAAATCTGCTGGGTTTGTTGGTAGAGCAGACTACTATGAACCGCTCTTGCTCCTGCTGTGTGGCCACCACTGGCAGCCCCTGTGTTTATTCCTTGTTCTTCACCACCTATTTTACTTATGCTTTTGCTTTGCCAGTCTTGGTTGGGTATAACTGAAGCAAGAACTTAATGTGGTGCCTCCAAAGCCTGGGCAAGCTGGTCACTCACTCAGCTCTTCCTTTCCTGGTGGGGGTACACTTTCTACCTGGGGAGTCTCCTCTTTGTTCTGAGTTTGGGGGATGGGATGTTGGAGCAAAGTGAAGCTGTCTTCCTTTGCTTTCTGTGTGGTTATCCACTGACTTTTTGTTCCATTGTGTTGCTAAAGTTTCTTAAGTGGACTCCAGTTCTCTAACAAAGCTGTTTTTGTTCGTGGAGAGCTAAGTGTTGATCTTTGTGGGGTTACAGATGATGGGCTCTTCTAAGTTGCCATTTCAGTGATATCACTTCCCTATAATATTTTAATTGGGGTGATCTTTTTTGAAAAGCAGTTTAAAAATATGAATAACCAAATAAACTATAAATATTTTTAATAAACATCTAAAGGAAAATAGTAAACATTGCTAATCTAATTTGCATTACTGAAATTATTTTTGTTTAAAATTGATCTAATTTTTTTCCATAATGCTTTCAGCAATATTAATAAGGTCAATAAATATGCACTATTAAATATAAGCCTAGGAAATGTTATTTTCTGTTAGCATTGAGACACAGAGAAGAAAAAGAACATAGGAAAATAGTAAGAGGGGCCCTTTAGGCTGAAGGTAAGGCCAGAAAGGCTCTTTTTCACTTTGTAGTTTTGGCTAGAAGGATGAGGCAGCATTGGGTAAGTAAGAAAAGTGGTGTGAGTAGATGTATAGAGCTCAATATTTTTAAGGAAACAAGGGGAAGCTAATGTGGGGAGTGAGGTCCATTCTAATGCACTGGGGACGTCTGTTGTGATTTAAGCTTAGGAATATGCTGCCTTGTGAAAAAATATGGTTTAAAGGAATCAGGCTTCCAAGTGGCATCAAGGAGCTGTTATGGACTGCTTGCCATATTCAGGTAGGAGATGACAACTCTGCCAGAGGCAGAAGCCATGGATGGGGGGAAAAAATGGGCAGAGTCATTTTGGAGGGAGAATTGACAGAATTTGTTGATAGAATTGAAATGGAGTGATGTATGAGAAGTGTCAAATGTGATTCCTAGATCTGTCTTGCAGAAGTTGTACTGTTCCTCAAGAAAATGATTTAAGGGAATGAATGAATGGGAACAGTTGAAGGTCATTGGGCTTTCTTGAGAAGGTCAGAGAAAGGTTGAATTTAAGAATTCTGTCTTAAATAACTTGAGCTTGTGTAGCCTCTGAGACCACAAAGTGAAGATATGTAGTGCAGACAAAATGCAGTCAAAGTAGAGGTTTTATATTTGGCTCTCAGCATACTGCTAAGCCCTTTCCGTGAATGTGGAGCAGCAGAGACCACGCTCTGGGCAGCCGGCAGTCAGTGCGCTGGTGCTTGAGCTTAGGGATGGCAGACAGACGTGAACCTTTCTTGGAGGCTGCTGGGTGTTGTCCACTGTGCTGGTGTTCACCTGCACCTGGTGTGCTGTCAGGCCCCAGGCATACAAGCTACGCTTTGCTTACCTGAATAACTGAAAATTGGAGCTGCTTCTGAAGAACATACTCCTTCCCCCTCTCTGCTCTGCTTTCTTGCTGCACAGCTAAGCTAGTGAGACTATCCTTTCTGAACATCTCAGTGCCAAAGCTGGAGCGATGTGTAGGCACATTTGCCGAGGGGTGGGAGTGAGGGGATAGGCCTTAATCTCCCAAATGAAAGTATATTATTAAGCAGGGAGAGGCGAGGCGACAGATTTGTTTGGACTGATCTCTCTGGGTGTTAAATAACTAGGCAGTGACCCCAGGAGCTGACCCACGGTCTGACTGCTTCCTTGCCTTTGCTCAACCCTTCACTTTCATTTTCTCTGCACTTGCTCTATCCCTTCATTGGTTTAAAATTCCTTGAAAACCTGTGCTTGGAACACCATCTGTAGAACTTGGATAAAACCGAGAAGGAGGCTGGCAAATTTGAGAATACAGCAGTGAGTGAGGGGCAGAGGCGTGACATTGCATGTGGGCGGCAGAGGGGGAGGGTTCACAGAAGTGATACCTGAGCTAAGTCTTGAGGAGGTGCGGCAGTTGGGGTGAGCAGTGGAGTTGCAAGGGCATTCCAGACATAGGGGCAAACATGTACAAATGTGAAAGTATCAGTCAGAAGGAAGTAGTTAAGAACTGTGTGCTGCAGCAGGCATAAGACCTGAGTGATGGACAGGGACTGATTCAAAGGATCCCTGTATTCAGGGCTAGTTACTTTAGCTTTGGGCTGTGGGAAGTTTTAGGGCAAGAATCAGAACCTTTCCTGACCACCCACATAGGCCACACATCTACTTTCCTTCTCAGATATCCAGGAGTAGTAGGAATCACTGTTCCATTTAACAGGAGAGGATGTTGTGAGGTCAGAGGCCACATCAAAGCTACCAGATGAGAAAGTCCTGCTCCATACCACAGGGTGCAGGAGGTCTAAACACCATGTCCAGCAAGTATATAGCATTCACTTGGGGGAAAAAATCAAAATAAAAAAGACTTCTGGAAGGGATCCATGTCTCCATGTAATGAATACGATTCTCTCTGAATACTTGGACCATGTAAGGAAAGGTTAGCCATGTGCCTGGAGCAGAAGTCTTGTTCATCAGATGGGCTGGCAGTGGTCTGGATCTGCCACTTCACCAGGCGATGCCATCTCTCAGAGTCTCACTTCCCATCAGGAAGATTGGAATAGTCTCTGTAGCATGCACCCAAGTTGGGAGATCATCAATGAGATGGCACAAGCAAGGCTCCTGGCACAATGCCCCCATGGGCTGCAGCCTCACACAGGAGGTACTTCTGTCTACACCCCCATTATACACATGACAATATGTGTTTTCTCACAGCTTCGACTTGCACTTTCTTTGTCACCTATTTATAATAGTTGGCCAAAGGCTGGCAAGGATCTCCTCCCAGTCACACCCAGTTTCCTCAGTTTCCCTTTTTCTTTTGTCTTTACCTCTTGGCCTCCAGAACAGTAGGACACTGAAGCATATGTTGGTCTTCCCTGCATGAGCCTTTGTTTTCCTATAATGTCCATTCACCAGTGGCGTTCCTTTCCTCACTCACTAGGAAAGATGCTAAAACATGTCATCCACGGCCACTCAAGTTGTGTTGTGTGCTCTCTTGAAAGGAGGTTGAGCATATATTTTGCCTTATTTATGTGGTTGAACTGAGACTTGACTGCATGGATCTAGAGAGAATAGGGTTCCTTTAACATCACCCTTGGGTTTCTTTTCTGAACATTCATCTGCTTCGGTGGGTCCAAGTACGGTCTACTTACCTAGATGCTCTAAAACACAGTCAAGCCCTGATTATGACCTATGTCATATATTATGTCCTATAGGGTAGGACACCATCTCCTCATGCACATTCTGCAAAAGTTTGAAACTCATCCCAGTGTTTTCAAATTGTGACTGTGTCCCTAGTTCTTTGTTAACCAGCTGGTTTTGTGTATCATTGTCTACTTTTAATTATTTCTCTACCATACTTCACTGGCCCTTCTGGGGGCCACCATCTACCCAACTAGTATGGTGCAAACCAGTCATGCCACTTGTAGGGCATCCACTATGTACTGGGACATGGCTGACACATTGAGGAGCTTTGTACTGCCTTTTTTTTTTTTATCACATTGCTGTAAATAATGCACCATTTCTAAGTTGATGACTCTTTTCTGAATAGCCTTGAGCTCAGGAATTTAAAGAAAAGTGAGAAAAATCTGAAACCTTTCCTGATTCACAGAAACTCCAGATATCTAGAATACTTGTTTGGCTTTGTGGGAATGATGGACTGTCACAGAATGAGTTGCTATAGATTCCACATATAAGTGAAATCATATAGTATTTCTCTTTTTCTGTCTAACTTATTTCACTTAGCACAGTACCCTCTGGATTCATCCATGTTGTCACAAATGGCAAGATTTCATCTTTCTTTTATGACTGAGTAATTAATATTCCATTTTACATATATACCACTATTATTTTTTCATTAAAAAATTTTAAAAACACACAAATGAACAAACAAAATAGAAATAGACTCTAAATACAGAGAACAAACCAGTGGTTGCCAGATGGGAGGTGGGTGAAGGGATGGGGAAAATAGATAAAGAGGATTAAGAGATACAAATTTCCAGTCATAGAATAAATGAATCACAGACATAAAAAGTACAGCATCGGGAATAAAATCAATAATATTGTAATAGCTTGTATGGTAACAAATGGTAATTACATTCATTGTGGTGAGCATTTCATAAGGTAGAGAATTGTTGAATCATTATACATCTGAAACTAACAAAACATTGTATGTCAACTATATTCAATAAAACAAGGAGGTTACCATAGTAGAAAATAGAGCATTTTGAAATGTGAAGTATGAAAAAGAGATTGAGAGTCAATCCATAGTCATGGAAATTGAGAGCAATGGCACTGATTGGCAGTTTTAAATGGAAAAATCACTGTCAAGTCTCTAAGTATGGAAAACGAGATGCTTTCTGCTCAGTGAATAAAGACCAACAGAAGATTCAGCACAAATATGGAATTTTGCATTATGGAAGATGATGCAGGCTGCCACTCTGATGTAGCTGTCCTTGGGTCAGTCTTCTCAGGGTCACTTAGTACATCGAGTGTCCTCCTATGCACCTATACATCAAGTGTCCTCCTATGTACCTACCTGTTACAACACCATCCTTTCTATTATCTCCCCAAAAGAAGGATGGGGTGTCATCATTTGAAAGATTCCAGGTTGTTAAAACATGTCAAATAATACTCTAAAACTGGCTAAATTTTTCCATTCATTATCTATAGCATTCAGAAATCTGGAAGAAAAGATTCAGAAATTGAAAACAGCATTATCTGTAGTGTGGAAGACTGGAACTGGGGTTGGGGACTCTAAGGGTTTCACATTACTACTTAGCATGCCCTATGCCCTAGGACCTCTTTGTAAGCCCAGTAAGCTATTGTTTTTTCCGTTCTTTATATAATTTATACCATCTTTAATATTTCTTTCCTTCAATTAGTTTTAGGTTTAATTTGCCTTTTTTATAGTTTCTTAACATATGAAATTAAGTTGTTTCTTCCTTTTTTAAAATGTAGGTATTTATAGCTCTAAATTTCAATCTAGGGACTACTTTTGTTGCATCCTGTACATTTTGGCATGCTGTGTTTTTCATTTCCGTTCATTTCAAAGTTATTTTCTGATTTCTCTTGTGGTTTAGATTCATTTGTTACTTAGGAATGTGGTTTAATATCCACATGTTTATTAAGTTTTCACTTTTCTTTCTGTTACTGATTTTTAGTTTTATTCCATTGTGGTCAGAGGAGATACTTAGTATCATTTCAGTATTTAAATTTATTGAAACTTTTTTTGTGGGTGAACACACACAGTCTATCCTGGATAACGTTCCATGTGCCCTTAAAAAATGTATATTCTGCTGTTGTTGGATGGTTCTGTATATGGCTGTTTGTTGGAGTGTTCTGTATACAGTTGTTTGGTCTGATTACTTTTCAGTGTCTTCTGTTTAAGTCTTCTATTTTCTGATCAATATTCTGTCCAATTTTTTTAGCCATTATTGAAAGTGAGGTATTGAAGTGAGGTTCATGTATGTATAATTTCTATATATTCTTGATAGCTTGAGCCTTTTATTATTATATAGCGTCCTTTTTTGTCTCTTAAAACAAATTTTGTCTTAAGTTATCTTTTGGTTATGGTTTGAATATATTGTCTTTTTCAGTCTTTTCACTTTCAACTTCTTGTGTTTTGGGAACTAAAGTGAATCTGTTGTAGACAGCATAGTTCATATTCTTTTATTGATTCTATTAGTCTCTGCCTGTTAATTGAAGTTTTATTCCATTTATATTTAGTATAATTACTGACAAGAAAAGACTTTGCCTTTTTTCTATTTGCTTACTATATGTCTTATTTCTTTTCTGTTCCTTGTTTTTTCCATTAGTACCTTTTTTGTGTTCCATTAATTTTTTTTCCTAGTGTACCATTTCAATTCCATCTCCTTTCTCTTACTGTATATATTTGTAGTTATTTTCCAAGTGTTTACTATGGGGATTTAAATTAACATCTAAATTCATGACAATCAAGTTTGAATTAATACTGGCTTAGTTTCAGTGGTATATAAAAATTTTGCTTGCATAGCTCTGTTCCCTTATATTGTTATTGTCACAAATTACATCATTTTACTTAGTGTGGCCAGTAACATTAATTGATAATTCTCATCTTATTCATTTGTCTTTTAAATAATATAGGGTAAGAGAGGGATTATAAACCAAAAATATAATAATACTGGCATTTATATTTTTGTATGTTATTAAAATCTGGAACACTTCCCAAAAAATGAAAATTCTCAGTCTTTGCAGATAAGTTTTGTTTGTGTTGGGGTGCTTCTTCCGTGCTTAGCCAGGCAGTTTATAACTTCCATAGCTTTCATGTCCTGCTTTTGCAGTGCCTTTAGCTCAGCTGGAGATGAGAACTTAGTCTTCTTGGGTCTTTTCTGAACATGCATCCAGTCCTGGACATGCACATATTTTTCTAGATTCTCTGGAGTGTTCAGCCCTTACTTCTCCAAGTATCTCTTTCCTTAGGCTCTCATTCCTGGATTTTTCAGTTTGTCTATTGTTTGCCCCCACTGTATACGTTGCCCCATGGCTGTTGTGAATATGTTTGTGCTTAAATGTTTTGAACAAATGGTCCCTTAGAGGACATCTGAGTCTTGGAAAACTCTGAGTCATTTGAAACTAAAGCAAACCCTGAGTCAGTCCTTCAGGGACCTACCTTCAGCTCCCGCAGAATCCTACAGTAGGGATGTGGGCTGCTATTTTCAAAGTCACTGCAGAACTATGAAATGGGGGCTAGTAACAGGGTAAGTTCAAATGCTACAGAACTTGCTCACTGGGTTTCAGGTATTTTTTTTTTTCTTCATTAAGCATTCTCCTGGCTATTGTTAAGTTCTTTATTAGATTCCAGTTTTCTTTTAAAAAAAGAGAGAGAGAGAGAGAGAGATGATGTGACAATTTTTTGTCAATTTTTTCATTGCTTTTGTGTGTGTTCCCTAATTCACCACTTTTGCTGATGTCTCCTTTACTTCTTCCCTAGCATTTTTAAAGTATCTATTATGTGTCAGACATTGCATTACATATTTATATTCAGGACTTAAAATGGCACTGTAAAATAAGCTGTATAATCCCCTTTAGAAGACATTTCAGGCCCAGGAATGTTGAGAGCCTGAGATGAGAGTTTTAAAGCAGGGTCTATTTGATTCTACTACCTTTTCTGTCTGTTTCCTCCTGCATTACAGTATTGATTATTTTATGCTTTATGATTAAAGACACACTTGAATTTCATTTTGAGAAAGGAACTTTCTTGCATATTTGTGCTGTTCCTTTTTTGCTGCATTCTTTTTTTATTGTTCAGGCTTGTCTTTATTTTCCTACTTTAGATCTAGTAAGAATTGTGCTGGCCATGTGAATACATATAAAAATTTAACAAAATACTTCCAATCTCAAGTTAATCATTAGAATGCCTTCCTGAAAAACATGAGTATTAATAGATATAGCCATGTTAATCAAAATAGGTCAATAGTTTATGTCCCCTTTTGATATAAAATATGTTAACTTTGCAAAATTATCACACATACACTAACTTTCTTGACATAAATGAGTATTGCTTCCAATAGCTGAAGAGGGATGCAAAGTTCACAGAGAACTTGTAGCCAGCATAATTCCAATGGTTGGTCTCATGTACATTTTTATTATGAGTACAAGATGAATAAATTAGCCTTCAACTGACTAAAATTGAAATTACTGACTAAAATTGAGTTACTGAAATCTGTAACTCAAGCTTGAAGTAAGTCGTAGAATTTGCCTCCATTGCTGAAAAGAAGATATTCATTATGTTCATAACAGATTTTTTTAAAGCATGGAACTCTACAATTGTATGAATCAGAACATTCATCATTTTAGTATATTCTTATTGGAATTTTCACATAGTTTCCTAAGTTCTGCTTTTTACCAGGTTGCCCATCACTGAATTTAAATTTTATTACATTTTAAGCAGGTCACTGCACCCTTTATTCTTTTAGCTCTCCATTGGCTACTCCTCATTCCAATATCTCACTAACCCTTGAAGAACTTGGTATCTCATCTATTCTTGATCATAGGCAAAACTACTGCCTATGATTTCAGTAGGGCCATTAGTGTTAGGGTGATGCTCCTTTAGGAGGTTGGCTAACCAGGACGAGCACAACAGCCAGGTCCTGAAAGTAATGAGGCTTTCAGTTCTGGTCTGAACCAAACACAATGCCAGTAGATCTACAACTACCACAGAAGGGATCAGTACATATACTATAGTTAATAAAAAGGGAGAGGAAGGGATGAGCCTGGCAATGACCTTGGGATTCCAACATGCACTGTTTCAAAAAGTTTAAATTCAAAAAGTTCAGTTTTTAGGTAGTTGACTGAATTTTAGAATACATTTTTCCTCAAAACATTATTATAAATTGTATTTAGGTTCCCAAGAACTAAAATGTTTAGTTCAAAAAGTTCAGTTTTTAGGTAGTCGACTGAATTTTAGAATACATTTTCCCTCAAAACATTATTACAAATTGTATTTAGGTTCCCAAGAACTGGTATACCCTAACCAATAGTATGCATGGCACATCATGTTAGTGATGTTTTATAAGATGAAAGATGCTTTCTTGCATTCTTTTATTAAATGAAAAGGTTTGAAGTTTTTTTCTGAATTCAGGCATACAAGGGAGAAATCTCGGGTGGAGTAGGGTTTTAGCATCAGGAAGATATCAAAGGGTAAGGAGAAGCAGGGCTATGTGTTATTCCTAGCACCAGTGACTTATTAAATATATATATATATATAATTTATATTTGTATATATAGTATATTTACATATTTGTATTAATAATAATGTCAATTATCTGTAACTGAATGCATGAATAAACTTCTCTCCATTCGCCAGTCTAGAGGTGAGTTAAATATAGAAAGAGGAGGCATATACCCCTCAGGGCTGGGCTTCCTTTTGACATCCCTCACAGTAGAAAAGATGCTCCTCACATGCAGTGTGAATCTACAGTTACATCAACAATGAGGATGTGACTTGCCATAGAGCAAGGAGAATTAATTATCCAGCAGCATTCCTACTGGAGGGTTGAAGGAGCCCTTCACAACCCCATACAGGTGGGAATAAGCCAGTGGCATCACAGCGAGGCTACAATATAATAAAGATGCTGCCTACAGGAATGCCAGGTGAACAGTGCCAGCTTTGCTCTATCTCAAAACCCTTCAGCCTTTCAGATGGGAGCTGCTATGGTAAATATAAGTTATCTACATTAAGCATTCATCTGTTCTTTACAAGGACTCATAGGGCTAGAAAAGTATCAAGACCAAATTAAGCCTTATTTCTTTCCCATAACACCAATCGATCGATGCTCTGTTAATATTGAATTCTAAGAGTCCCCCCAAAATTTCATATATTGCCTGAGCTCTATTGTAGGAACTTTAAAGAAAGGTTATGTTTCCACTGAGTAAATGTAGCTGAGGCATGGTGTATAGCTCAAAAACTGACCAAGCCAGGATACTTTGCACGAGATGCTATTTCATTATCAAGTTCTGAATTTTTATTGTAGCAAACACTTTGTGAGCTGTTTATAAATTTGCTAATATTACTAAATTTTTTAACTTTGGAAAATGATTTCAAAATATACATGGGGCTGCTCTTCAGCATTCTAACAACTGGCCATTTGATTAGTAATATGATTTTTTAAGGGAAACTCCTGTATTAGTTTCCTATTGCTGCTGTAACAAGTTACCACGAATGTAGTGACTTAAGACAACATACGTTTATTACTCACTGCTCTGGAGGCTAGAAGCGTGAAGCAGATCTAACATGGCTAATATCAAAATTTTGGCAAGACTGGGTCCCTTTTAAATTCTCTAAGGAGGAATATTTCCTTGCTTTTTCCAGCTTCTTAGAGGATGTGTGCATTCCTTGGCTCCTGACCCTGAACTACTCCTTACATCATTACATCTCTTTCTCTGAGCCTGACACTCCTGTTTTCTTCTTATAAGTAGCCTTGTGATTATATTGGGCTCACCCAGATAACCCAGGATAATCTTCCCATCTCAAGAATCTTAATCCTGTCCACCCGAAAAGTTCCTTTTGCTGTGGTAGATAAGAAGAACTAGGATATGACTATCTTTGGAGGTTGTTATTTTGCCTACCACAATCTGTCTTCTGGTCCTCCTCAAAACTCCTGTCTGTCCCATATGCAAAATATATTAACCCCATCCCAATATCTCCAGTGTCACAACTCATTACAGCATTGAATTAAAGACCAAATCTCGGCAGCTCGAAAGTTCCAAATACCATTATTGGAGTTATCTGAATCAGCTATGCCAGATGATCGGGGGGTGTGATCTACCCTGAGGCACAATACCTTCCCATCTGTGAATTTGTGGAACTCAAGAAACAAGTTTCTGCTCCCCAAATCAAATGGTAGGACAGACATATAACAGTTACAGATATTCCCATATGAAAGGGGGGAAATGTCAGGAAAAAATGAAGCACTGTTCCCTCTCTCTGTCCTTTTCAGTTCAAACTGGCAGTGTTTCTCCTGGTATAAAATTCTCAAAAGTTTTGTAGGTCTCTTATGTGTGTCTCAAGAATTCACACTACTAGACTAGAGACTCCTAGTTAAATCTTTCATGGATAATCTAATCTTTATTCCTGTCTTTTGCTTAAACGGTTGAGGGGACCCATGAGTCACATACCTAATCTCAAAGAGTCTACTGTGTAACTGAATATTCTGACCTTTTGATATTTTGAGGCATTGGCAAAAGGCTGTCCAACTATACAAGGCGTGGTTTTTTTTTTTTCTGACAATTAATCTTCTAATTATAGCATCTTTTGCAACCTGAATAGACTGAGAATTTCCCAAATCATCAAGTCCTGGTCCCTTTTTGTTGGCAGTTATTCCCTCATCCTATCTTTTTCTTCTCACATTTTACTACAAGCAACAGGAAAAAAAAAGGCCCCAACTACAACACTTTGTTTGGAAATCTCATCTAAGTATCCAATTTCATCATTGTATCCGTTGCATAAAGCCCCTGGAATTCTTTCTGGATTCTCTAGGAGGGAATCTGTTCCTTGTCTCTTCCAACCTTCTAGGAGCCACCTGCATTCCTGAGTTTCATGGCCACATTACTCTGATCTCTACTTCTGTCATCACATCTCCTTTTAGACCCTGAGTCTCCTCCTCCCTCTCATAACACTTGTGACTATACTGGGCCCATCTGAGTAAACCAGGATAATCTTTCCTATCCCAAGGGCCTTAATTTAATCACATCTATAAAGCTCCTTTGTCATTTAAAGTAACATATCTATGGGTTTGGGACTGTGGGGAGTTAGGACATGAGCATCTTTGTAGGACCATTTTTCTGCCTGCCACCAATACACCTCCTACTGCACTAGTGCAGTATTTTCATGTAAGTGAAGAAGACTCAAATCTGAAGAAATTATTGAGTAGACATCTGGAGACTAAGCCCCTTTTCACACTTACCAACTTTTTTTTTTTTTTTCAGAGAGTAAAAGCAATTGTTATTTTCTTTCTTTTTCAAATGGGAAACTAGACCAGAGAAGTTAGGCAGTTTTACAAAGGTTACACAGTTAGTTAATGGCAAAGCTACTTTAGATTTGGCTGTTTTAACCATCTTAAAGTGCTTTTTAATGTGAGCTGCCCCTGGTCAAGCAGGGAGCTCTCTAGTGAGTTTAGGATCCTAAACCCTTAATTAGGATAATATAAATCCAAGTTGAAGCAAATAGTTTATCTCACAAAGTGCCCTTTCCCACCCTAAAAATAAAATGTTGTTGAAAATTGGGACATATGTTTCAATGAGTTAATGCTTAAATGTCTTAACAGAACTGGGAAGCAAAATTGAAATTCAACCTCTGGGAAAAAAGTACTAGATTCTTGGTTCTACTAGTAATTCAGTAAAGTTTTTCCATAAGGCACATTTCTTAACCTTTTGGGTTTCAAAAGTGAAAGTTTCTAGTAGGTGTCCTGACTGGCTCCTTGGAGCTATGACAATCTATTATTCTTTAGAGTGCTTTGATCTCAATTCTGTGTGAAGGAGGTTAGTTATATATCGAGGCATTCTACATTTCAGGGACTCCATGAATGGAAGGCTTCCTCTTATCTAGAGATATTTTTTGAGTATTATAAAGGCATAAGCCATTTTGGAAATGTTTGAAGAGATCAAAAATTTAAATGTTGTTTGCCTACTGAGGCTGAAACATTTGCTATTAGGGGATTTAGCTGAATAATACATTCATCCTTTAGAAGACATTACATAGATGTATATTTTTCCAGGATTTGGAACTATACTTCTAAGGAGGCCTTTTAAAATGGAGGAACAGTCCATGAGGCTTTACTGATAGTACTTATTGAGATAGTAATTGTAGAATTACTATCTTTTTTGTGTGTTTTTGCTGAAATTACTCTTTCTTTAAACATACTCTTCTTTTTAGATCCAGCTAAATTCTGTCCACTGGTCTCTGCCTACCATCACTAAACTCTCTGCTCCTCCAGCTATATGCTGAAAGCAAACTCATTGGTATACAATTCTTATCATCTTTAAATATCAGTGTATTCGGTTTCAGAAGTAACCAGCTCTCAGCACCAAACAGCCAGAATAAAGGAGAACATGAGATGAACTGAGTAAGAAAGAGATGAGACCACCATGGCAGAAAGGAAGACTTTTAATCCTTGTTATAAATACATGATGTTGGCCAAGAAAGAAGGAAGACATGAGGAAAAGGGGAAAAAGTCAGGAGTGAGCACTGTGCCCACGGTGGGAGGTTAAGTCTCCCTGAGGGGATCTTCTCTGACAAGTAGGGGCAAACAATAGAAATGCCAGGTGGTGGTGCCTCCAGGGGCCATGGAGATGGAAGCAAAGTACCACCATAAAGCAGAGAGGGAGGAGGGATTAACCATGAATCACCACACTGCCAAGGACTCAGACAACACATCTGGCTTCAAGTCAGCCTCCAGGCCTGATGGGCAGTAGTATGTTTCCTGGGGGACAGAAGCTGTTATGTGAGCTGGCAGACATGGCTATGTCTAGAGAGAAGATTCTGCTGTGGAGAGACCATCTCCACATCACTCTGATGATGAGACTAGGGCCCGTAAAGTTGTCAACATTTGGGGGTGGGGGGCAACTTGAAGACTGCAGAGCTGGGTCTACTGGTTCAAATGTGTCATACCTGTGGCTGGGCTAAGACAGTCAGGATCACCTGAAGCAGCCCTGCTCACACCCTACCTCCCACTGCTCCCACTGACTGAGCCCAGGGTCTTCCTTACACCAGCATCCATAACCTGTCTGAACAGAGGCTGTAGACCAGCACAGAATCTCCAAATCAAAACAGGTCTCCTCTAAGTTCCTACAGCACTGTTATGTTGTGTGCTTATTCTCATATTTATTGCTTTATACTTGGCATTACAGCTCTATATATACTTCCTATCATCCCACTAAAAATTTGCGTCTGAAGAAAATTCTAGATTATCTGAGTTCATTGTGAGTTTATCTTTTAAAACATATTTGACTCCTTTAAATGTTCTGTCCCACTATTTGCTTTACTTTAAAAATGTCTTAAATTGGGGCAGCCAGGGTGGCCCAGCTGTTTAACGCTGCCTTCGGCCCAGGGCATGATTCTGGAGTCCCAGGATTGAGTCCCACGTTGGGCTCCCTGCAGGGAGCCTGCTTCTCCCTCTGCCTGTGTCTCTGCTTCTCTCTCTCTGTGTCTCTCATGAATAAATAAATAAATTTTTTTTAAAAAGTCTTAAATTTGCTAACAGCCAGATACAGTTAGCATTATTTTCTTATGTGTTGGCTAAATGCTCTCTTCACAGGCATTTTAAGTCATAATTTCCCTAATTCTAATAAGTAAGTATTCAATTTATCCACTTCATAGTCTCTAATAATAGCTCTTTTACATAGTTTATGTTATGTTGGAGAGGTCCTTTCATGTAAACAATCTAAAAGTCTAACAATAGCTAATTGGTTTAATATATGCATTATTTTGTTATTATTATACATTAATATTATACATATTATGTACACATGTGTATATGTAATATATACATGTAATATATGTATATATATAAACACATAGCCCACACATCTGTATCCTAGAATTAAATATTCATGTTTTAGAGTCATCGTTATATAGAGATTTTGACATGGGAAGTACCCTATTACTAATGTTAGGCATAAAAAAGACTGAATTTTACATATATTTTGCAAAAAAAAATACATATACATGTATACATGTATACATATACATCTCAAAAAAACCCTGAACAAAATTTACCAGGTGAAATTATGTTAAATGATATCTATTTGTAGTTTTCTCCTTCCAATTCCTCTGTACATTTCCACATTCTTCTATGAACATATACAGTGTTTCATTTTAAATGCCATATCCCTGCCTGAATGTGAAACTCTGGTGCTGTGTTCTAGTCCATGTGACTCACACCTTTTGAGCATTACTCCATCCTTGGGGGAATGGCCTCTCAAGCTATTGGCTTGAGACTGACTCATATGTTTGTGTCATTCATTTATTTAGAGAATACATACATTAGCTACTCTGTAATCATCAAGTGTGAATTCTGTGCCCAATTTAATAGCAAAAGGTTAATCTGTTGTAACAGGAGGAAGTAGTTAAGGCAAAAATGAATGTTTTTACATATTTATTCTCACCCTGAGCACATAGCAAGATCCAGACTCAATATAAGAGGGAAGGACCAATAGTGCTAATATCATGTCAAATTATTATTTGTCTAAAAACATAAATATAACAGTTATTTAAAGGTGAATGTTTTATGAGTTCATTCTGGGTAATTTAATTTCATTTTAAATAATAGATTAAGAAATTCAAAGAAACAGAAGATTAACGCATTAAGGAAATTTAGTGAAATTTACCTAATTAGTGAAGTTTGTAGCGAAATAAAAGCACAACAGTGTGGCCACTTTGGAAGTGTACAGAACCCATTACCACTTGGTGTGTGGTGGATGTGCCAGTAGGGAACCAGTGCAGTTGAGGGCCTAGAATCAAATGATGACTTTCTGACATAATAGCTCCACATCCTTGTCCTGATCCTTTAATGTCTATGTATCACTTTCCTGACTTCTAAATTCAGATATTAATAGCAACAAATCTTAACAATGCTACTCTGATTAGACGCATTAGTGCCTGGCATAGACCTGGTGGATATTATTATGACCATTGCTGTTTGAGTCATTGATGACAGTGGTAGTAGACAGTAGTATTATTATCTGGAGACAAGGCTTGGATTAAAAACAATTAGGCTGTACAGAAGATTGCTGTCATAATACAATTTCACCTTCTCTACAGTGTCATGTCATCAGTCCAGTATACAATAATTGTAGCCAGCTTCTGGTCAAGATTTTCACTGAGCATTTATGTTGCACATTTATATTTTTTGAGCTTATAAACAATTATAGAAAATCAATATATTTTCAGCCTTTTTAAAAGAAGTTTTTTAGATTACTTTGGATAAGGGATGGGAAACAAAGAATAAATCATTTTTAAAGCCATCGGAAATTGCTTTACAAGTGGTAATGTATGTATAGACACACAGACCAAGATACAGAACTGACTAGATTTGACTTAAGCCTTATTTTTAAATGATATGATCTTCAATGCAAACCTATATAATTTGATGGGACAGTTTAGACAATTTCATGAAAGATGGTAATTAAAATAATAAGTGAAGTACTTAACATGGTTTTATGGAACATGGTGGCTGCTCAGTAAATAGCCAGAATTGGTAAGTCATTTAAAGGTCTGCATCTCGAGATGCCTGGGTGGCTCAGTGGTTGAGTGTCTGCCTTCAGCTCAGGATGTGATCCCGGGTCCATGGATCAAGTCCCGCCTTGGGTTCCCAATGGGAGAGCCTGCTTCTTCCTCTGCCTATGTCTCTGCCTCTCTCTCTGTCTCTCTCATGAATAAATAAATAAAATCTTTTAAAAAATAAAGGTCTGCATCTCTTACTTTTCAGCTTGACCATCTCCGCAGAGTGCCCAATGCAACTTGAGGACTTCCCGATGGATGCCCATGCTTGCCCTCTGAAATTTGGCAGCTGTAAGTTATTTTCACAAGTAAGAACCATGGATATACTTTTGGGGTTATTTCCACATTTATTCAGAATTTAGGTTCCATATGTGAAAATGGATAGCAGTCTACTTGAGAAGACTCCAATGCTGTGGATTTCTTATACATTTGTCCTCACAGACTAGTTTCCTTATCTGTGACTGAGAGAATATGAGTAGAGGCATGAACCATCAGAATTTGATCCTGGCGAAGTGTTTCCAGATCTTCACCTGACACTTCTTTCTTGTTTTCAATTCTCAGAATGCAGGTTGCCTTCTCCAAGGTGCCAGTCTTCAAGACCCAGTTTCTAGTACCCAGCCAGTATCTTTTTTTATTGCATTATAGTCATTGCTGTCTTAACTGACTTCTTCTAAATGTTCCATGAGAGCAATGACATTATCATATTCACCCTCACTAACTGACCCTGTACACATATTAGGAAACATGAACATCTCTCTGATTCTAGTAGAAAGTATTGAATTCTAGCCATCCCAGACAGTGGAGTGAGGACACTGGCCCCAAAGTATGCCTACAGCCTCATCCTCACTTCTGAGATATTGGGAGGCAGGGTTAGAACCAAACTGTTCCATTCTTTCTTTATGCTATCATTTGTGCTTATGCTATGTGAAGTTTTCATTTTTGAAAGCAGAAGAATGTGCTCTTTGAGACTGAGCAGCAGACTTGTATTAATGTACTACATTTTTTATAATCGATAAACCAATATTGTTAAATTATTATTAATCAAGGTTCATAGTTTATGTTAGGGTTGACTCTTGCGTTGTATATTCTATAGGTTTTGATTAGTGTATACACCATTATATTATCATGCAAAGCTGTTTCATTGCCCTTAGAATCCTTTGTACTCCACTGATTCACCCTCCCTTCCCTCAGTCCCTAATAACTACTGATCTTTTGACTGTATCCATAGATTTCCTTCTCCAGAATGTCATATTTGGGATATAGGATTTGGGATCCTCTAGTATGCAGCCTTGTCAGATTTCTACTTTTACTGCTTTAACTAACCTTAAATGTGCTCAGAACACTTATATTAGCAGACAGTTGGACTAAATCATCTAACACAAAGCCTATTTTATAATAAAATATTGAATATCTCATGCAGTTTATTGAATACTGTATAAAAATTAAAAATGGAGTGATTGCATGGGCATAGAATGGTTGCAAATGTGTCAGTTGTTTACCCTTGTAATCACCTGGTTGATTGGGAGCTGTGGGTCACTGCTACAGCCCAGAACCACATATTGCTAGCTTGGGAAAAGATCACAACTCAAAATTTGAAGTACAGTTGCTACTAAGTGCATGTTGTTTTTGTACCACCATGATGAAAAATCTTTAGTCAAACCATCTTAAATTGGGAACTGTGTATATTTTTATATAGCTTTTTTAGTTGTTGCTGTAGTTGTTTACATACAGTTGACCCTTGAACAACATGACAGAGGCACCAACTTCCCATACAGTTGAAAATCCATGTATAACTTTTGACTCTCCAGAACTTAATTACTAATAGCCTACTGTTGACTGAAAACCTTGCCTATAACCTAAACAATCAAATTACACATATTTTATACGTTCTACGTATTATATACTGTATTCTTACAATAAAGTAAGCCAGGGAAAAGAAAATGTTACTATGCAAATCATAAAGAAGAGAAAATGCATTCACGGTATTATATTCTACTTATTGAAAAAAAATCATGTATTAGTGGACCTGTCTGTTCATACCCATGTTGTTAAGGGTTAACTGTATACATAACTTATCACAATTTACTAGTGTCTTCATTTTACCAGACCAACTGAAAAACAAAAACCTTACCTCACTTTAAATATGCTTACCTTCCCATAATTATAATACAGTTGTCTTAAAGATGTTTTTTGTACAGTTAGAAACATATCAGAGTGTTGGCTTTATTTGAACCATCAAACTTAGTTCTACAAACTCAAAACAAGAAAGAAATCTGTTATATTTATCCATATTTTTACTTACTGTCTTCTTTTTAAATTCTCATTGCTCCGAGATATTTTATAATAAAGTAATAAAAATAATAATGTGATAACATATTTTATAATAAAGCTTATCTTATAACTGCTTAGAAAACTTCCTTTAGCCATTTTTTAGGATAGACTACTGGCAATAAATTATCTTTGTTTTTCTTCATCTGAAAATGTTTTGATTTTTCCCTTCCTTCCTGATAGATATTTTCACCAGATATAATATTCTGTCCTGATAGTTCTTTGGCACTTGAAAAATGTGCTACTTTATTCATGCTTCCTTGTTTTCTGATGAGAAATCTGATGCCATTCAAATAATCTTTCCCTTATAGGTAAGATGTCATTTTTTTCTTTGGCTTTTTTTTTTCTTTGGCTTTAGTTTTCAGAAGTTTATTATTTGTATTGGTGTAGATTTCTTTGAGTTTATCCCGCGTGGGCCTTGCTAATAAGCTTCTTGAATCTATAGATTTTTGCCAAATTTAGAAGTTTGAGCAATTATTTCTTTGAATACATTTTCTCCCTCATCTTCTTTCTCTTCTCTTTTCCTGATTCCAATGTCATGAATATTAGATCTTTTTTTATATTCCCATAAGTTCTGAAGCTCTTTTCATTTTCTCCTGTTTTTTTCCATTTTTCATATTATTTAATTTCTGTTGTTTTATCTTTGAACTTACTGATTCTTTCCTTTTTCCCCTCCATCCTGCTTATGAACTCATGTATTGAGCTTTGTTATTGTATTTTTCAATTCTGTGAAGGTTAATTTACGTGTCATCTTGACTGGGCCATGGCATGCCCAGATATTTGGTAAAATATTCTTCTGGGAGATGTCTGTTGGGATACTTTTGGATAAGATTAACATTTAAATTAATAGACTGTGGCAAGCAGATTGCCTTTTCTAATGTGGGTGGGTCTCATTCAATTAGTTGAGGTCCTGAACAAAACAAAAAGTTGACCTTCCTATGATAAGAGGAAACTCCTCTTGCCTGACTGCCTTGGCCAGGACCATTGGTCTTTTCCTGCCTTTGAATCAAACTGAAACATCAGCTCTTGGGTCTCTGGCCAGCCAGTTCTCAGACTGGAACTCACCATCAGCTTTTCCCGGGTTTCCAGCTTTCTGATTGAAGGACTTCTCAGCATCCATTTTCACATGAGCCAATTCCTCATAATAATTTTTTTTAAAGATTTTATTTATTTATTCATGAGAGACACAGAGAGAGAGAGAGGCAGAGACACAGGCGGGGGGAGAAGCAGGCTCCACGCAGGAAACCCAACATGGGACACGAACCTGGGTCTCCAGGATCAAGCCCTGGACTGAAGGTGGCGCTAAACCGCTGAGCCACCTGAGCTGTCCTCTGTGTATGTGTATATATATATATATATATATATTTTTTTTAAGCGTATCTATGTTCTATTGATTCTATTTCTCTGGAGACTAACACATATACTGGTTCTGAGAAGTGGGTGCTGCTGTAACAAATACTTAAAAGTGTGGATGTTTCCTAAAAAAATAAAGTATGTAAGTGCCCTTAAAACTGGATAATGGGTAAAGACTAGAGAGAATTGTGGTGCATGATAGAAAAAGGAAATATTGCTGTCAAGGGACTTGGTGATTGTGGTAAGAGCTCAGAAGGAAAAAAGGAGATCTGGAGAGAAAGCTTTAATTTTCCCAGAGAATCCACAAATAATCATGAACAGAATTCTGATAGATATATGGTGTGAAAGGTTTTCTGGTGAGGTCTCAGCAGAAATGAAGGACAAGATATAAGAAACTGGAGGAAAGGCAATCCTTGTTTATAAATTGAGTGAATTGTGTTCAAAACAATTGGTTAAATTGTGTTCCAGTGTTTTGTGGATGGTAGAACTTGTAAGCAATGAAATCAGATATTTTGTTGAGATGTCTAAGCAAAGTGTTGAGTTCCTCATAACTGCTTCTAGTAAAATATGAGAAGCAAGAGATGAATGAGAGAAAGAACTATTAAGCAAAAAGGAACTAGAACTTAAATATTTGGAAAATCTTTAGCCTGCCCTATTGTGAAAAATGAGGAAGCTTATTATGGAGAGAACACCAAGGGTGTGAATGGACAATGACTTCATAAAATTAACACTCATTATGTTGATCAGCCATTTAAACAGAAACCAGGAAAAATGACTGCTAAGGCAAGTCAGAGATCATAAGGGCTGCCAGTACCATTATAGGCCTCAGTATCAAAGAGCAGAACTGCCAGCCCAGCAGAGTTGTGTGGGCAGGGTCCTTACAGACAGCCTTGGCAGCAGCACCCCACAGAGCAATTGGGATGATGCTGCCACCCCACTGGGCCTGGAGGACAAAGCATTAAATCAAAGAGGAAGATTCTCAGGCCTTAAGAACGCGCCTTGCTAGATTTGGGACTTGCTTGAGACTCATCACCCCTGTCCTTCTGATTTCTCTTTTGGAATTGGAATGTCTGCCCTCTGTCTATCCCGCTATTGTATTTTGAAAGCACATAATTTGTTTGGTTTCACAAGTTAACAGCTGAAGAAGAATTTTACCTTAGGATGAATGGAGTCTCACCCATATCTGATTTAGATGATATTTAGATGAGACTTTGTACTTTAGATGTTGGAATTGATGCTGAAATGAATTAATATTTTGGTGCTATTGGAGTGGAATGGCAATATTTTGCATTCAAGAAGGACATGAATTTGATATGCTATTTTGATAGCTCTAGACTATCTTTTGGTTCTTCAAGCTAGTGAGACCAAGGGATGTATCTAAGCTTAAGTCATCTCACAGCTCTGACTCAAAGCTTTTTAAGTAAAAAGGCATTCCCTTCTTCCAAGTGGTAACTCGCTCCAGTTTCTTTCTCTATTTGTTCACTCTCCAGGGCCTTCAGGGTGTTCTCCTTTACATGGTGTCCAGAGTTAGTAGTTGTTACCTGATAACAACTGCCACTAGCAGGGGAAGTTTTTTGACTCCAGGGGTTTTGTATCATTTCTATCATTTCAAAGAGATTTTTGGAATTAGGAGAGGTGACTGTGGGTGAGGAGCCCAAAGTTTAAGTTGGATGGAAATATTTTTTTTTTCAAACTATGAAACTTAAATGCCATGGGAAAATTAAACATGTTTATTTGGCAGAAGCAGTATAATGAAAAGGGACTTTCTCCAGGATTTATTTAAGTCATTTATTGCCTTGGGTTGGCTTGCACATCAGTACTTGAGGCAAAACCTTCAGAAGATCTGTATGACATTTTATTTGGGAATCACTGATTGATGTCCTTGAAGGGAAATGAACTGTTCATGTCCCCAAGAGGGAAATGAGTTGTATGACTTAAAATTATACCCCTCTTTGCATTTGAAAATTATGCTCTTGGTTAAAGGCAAAACACTAAAAGTGAAATTATCACTTTTTTCATCATTAGTTAAATAAGTTCAAGTTAATGTGATACTAAGGTATAACAATGGTGTGCAGGACAGGCAGTACAAAAGCAATTCTGGTAAACGAAAACATGTAACCCTCTAAATCCTTTGCTAAATTATCTCATATTCAACAGCCAACCAACTGCAGTTAAGTCATTCAAAGATAAAATACACATCTGATAGGATTTCAACATCACTTCTACAATCATACCAAATAAGAGGAATTAGTGTGTGTGTGCACGCGTGTATTTTTTTAATTCAGTAGAAAGCCCAAAACTAATATAAACATTTCCTGAAATCAGTAGAGTTTTTAAACTCTCATGCTAAATTTCTTTTTTATCTGCTTGATATTGGAAAATTGGTTTTAGATGTTGATTGCTTATTTATATCTGCCATTAATATCGTTACTATAAGATACAAAGCAATTAGGGTTTTCTTCATACGTTTATTATAATTTTAAGAGAAGAATTAGTATTTAATTGTTTTTCTTACTTGTCTTTCATCTTTTTGATTCACTAAAAGTAGCTGTTTGGCCAAGTAGTTCACTTATACCATGGGCATCTGAGCATGGTGCAGAGGCTAAATGTGATAGTATAATGAGTTTCAAATTACCCAATCCAACAGCTCTCTGCTCTTAGGAGACAAAAGAATGCAAATAGGTGTCATTATTCTAATGAGCCACATGCTCTGGCTTCTCTAATACAGAACTGAATTAACAGACATTTCAGTTATTGCTATCTCTACTCTCAAGAATTCAAACAAATGTTTAAATTAGCCTTAGTTTACAGAGGAATAGCTCCTAGTCCATAAGGAAATTCTGTAAAGATAATGGCATGGCTTATATTTGGAAGCAAATGCTTAAATCAAGACTTTTTAGAAAAGAAAAAAAAATTAATTTTTTTGTTCATTTTATTTGTGGAATGATGCATTAAATAGTAGATTAAATCAGTCTAATAGTAGACTACATCTGGATTCATGAAAATATATGCTAAATTAGATACAGATGCCTCTTTGGTAAACATCCAGTGGAGAGAATTTCACAAAATCAGGGTAAATCTCACTGTAGAGAGCTATTAGTTCATTCAAACATGTGGAATTATGACACTATTAACAGCATCATCATGCCCAGCCTGTAGCCACTCAGCATTAGTGTGAGTCTGTGAGGTCTTAGAAACATGTTGCAGTCCTGTCTGTGTAGTGTCAGAGTTTAGATGCACTAATTAACCTTGATTATTATTATTTAACAGATACACTGGACGTGTTCTCCTTTCTGCTAGGTGCAGTGAGAATCACAGAAGCGTGAGTGGTGCTGTGACCCCAAAAAGTTGATGGATACATTACATCATGAGGTTAAACACCACTGTACAGCTGAGAGCCAATTGGAATTCAGACAGGGAAACTCATCAAGGGGATGATATTTTAAAATATCATCCTGGAATCTGGAAGAATTTGTGTAGAAGGCATAATAGAAATAAGAGCAAAGCAAAATGACTGGGGGTCAGTTAGTGGAGGTGATGAACACCTCCTTTGAGAAATGACAGGATGGCATTACAACTCAAATGTGAAAGTGTAAATAGGCTGGCGGAGTGGGAGATGTATGTAGAGCAAGGGGAGAATGTGCTCCAATGAGACCAAGAGCTAGGAATTTGCCCTGAAGCACTAGAAATGCTAAGAGTTGAGAATAGGGTGGTGACCAGAAGTGACAAGTGGATATACAGGATGAAAGGGGGACACGAGTCAAAGATTGCATTACAATTTTAGGACTAGGTAATTTGGGAAATCTATTTTCCATGAGGAAATTGAAAGTAATTAGAAGGAACTACTGGTTTCAAGGTTTAAAAAAGCTGATTGGTTTACAAGATGGTGGGAAATTACTTGAAGGGATTTCCTCCTAATATTACCTCTAGCCTTTTGCCCTGTGCCTCACTCATTTCCATGAGGGAAGGGCCTTTTCTGCTGGGTGGGTGACAGCACTTAGTCCTTCTTGCCTGATTTGTTCTCATTTAAGTCCATGAACATGGAGAGCGCAGTTTTTTGACTCTCTCTGTCAGACCAGTCAAGGCAGTGACTACATAATTTTATATACTGGACCGTGGAGTGGTTATGCACCATTTGACTAGCAAATCTCAACCTTCCACTGTAATTTCTTGGTGACAAGGCAGAAATGTTATCTGTTCCTCTCCATTTGTAAATAGCTGCCCTTATGTCTCCATTGATTCTAGGAAGAAAGAGGCATGGCAAAGCCCCTCTGATCTGACTTTTAACTGATGATTTGAAAGCAGGGATATTGGGTATCCAGTAGGCTGCTAGAAATGATCTATCTACATACATTTATGTCTTATGAAGTTTGTAATCTAGATTATGCAATTGGTAGATCAGGTGTTGACTTGGATATTAGCTCAGGATACTGAGGTTCAGGAAGGCTGAGGACCCAGCAGAAGATCATAGAGGGGTTAGGCAGTGAGATCTTCTGAGGCAGTTATTCTGCTCATGCCCAGCTTCTGTTTCAGGGGGGGAAGGAAAGGCTGAGGACATGGCTGTCAGGGAACTTAAATTCTGTATGTTTTCAGATTACCAAAATTTTGCTTTTGGGGGTGTATCATAATCTACATTTCTTCTAACATCATAGGCAATGAATACACAAAGCAAACCAGATTTCCTCCCTGGTTATTGGCAGTTCCTGGGTTCCCAGGTACCCATGCAGCCTAGCAGATAAGGCTAACCTATGGTCTCCACACATTGTATTTGCTTTTGACTTACAGAAAGTGAATTCAGGTGGAAAGATCTCTTCATATGACTGCATCTGACACACACCAAGAATCCTTCCCAATATATGGGTAATATTTGCTATATATGGATAAATATTATGCTAATATTTATTAAGTACCTACTGTATGTCAGGCATAGGCTAAATACTTGACATTGATGAATATACTTTGTCCTCACAGTGCCCATAGGAGATGGGGAAATAGAGGCTCACCACAGTGATACTGGTTGTAAGTCCAGAGTCATGTTGCCATATTTCTCCCATATGTGGGCAAACACTCATTGCTTTGAAAAGGTCTTGTAAATAAGGGTTAATAGTGACATGGCCGCTTCCTAATCAAGGTTTGCAAAGCTAGACCTAGAGAAACAGAAAGTGTCAACTCAGGAGGAGACACTCAGAAAACTGAGATGAATTCCCAAGTTAGGTAAGAGTAAAAACATATCAAACCTTCCTGCCTTGCTCTGCTGATACATGGTCGACAGGAGGCGAGCATTATATTTCTGGAGCTCTAAATCATGACAAATGATAGCATAACAAACCTGACTGCCCCATTTACTGTTGTGCCTGGCTAAGAGATTAAATGCCACACAGCTGACACAAAGAGAAGAATTTAGTGCTGCTAAATACCCAAGATGAAATGCACATGAGTGATCATTTATTCTACTCTTAATTTGATGAAGAGAATAGTACTCACCAGTGCTGAACTGACATACCAGAGCCCATGCTGCCTCTTATTGTTTTTATTAATAATGCTATTAACATTATCAGTAGGCCATATAATACTTGATAACAGTTTGAAAAGTAAGACGATATAAATTATTAGTATGCATTGTGACTCATATATCACTTTGTGATTTCAAGTTAACTTTTATCCAGTTACAACCATTATTTATTGGGTCCTTATTATAAGATAACTATTATCCACATGCACACACATTCACCAACAATGGAGAAAGAGGCTTGTGTGTCCAGCAAATCTGTAGGTATCAGAGCCAGCCTTGTTCCCAGCCAGCGATCCCTGCAGCACAGCCATGCTTCCCTGGTCACATAGCCTCAGAGCACAAGGAGAGCCATCTGTAACTACGTGCTGTCTCCAGTCTCCCCATAGAGAGTGATGTACAGCACTGCAGTCAGGAGAGCAGATGGGGTGGTGTCTCTGTGTTCCATAGTCCTGTCCTCGTCTCCAGGCCATCTCAGTACCTCCACCAGCCCAGAACTCCACTCTGTGTCCTAACTTCCTCACTTGCCTCCCTCTAGGCCACCAGAGAGTACACATGCCCCTTAGACCTCTACCACTTTCCAGAATGCTCCATGTGTCATAATGTCCTTTCTCTCCTGCCTCCCATATGCTCTTTGCTTCTTTTCCCTTCTTTCTTGACATTTGGCACCAAGGAGACAGCTCCACAAAGAAAGCTTTGTTTCCTGTGTTCTGTACTCTTTTAGACACATCTGTGTTCCTAAATGTTCCAACTCTCAGAACTGACCCTGGTCACTCTAGCCTGTTGCCTTGAGGTTTGAGTTCCCTTATGAGCTTCAGGATTCGCATTTTCCAACATACTCATATTTCCCAAGGATTGTGGGGGACCCCTTCTCTTGGCCAGATTTCAGACACAAGGCTCCCCTGTGGATAGGGAAATGGAATGAGGAGGTATTAGTGGCACATCTGTAGCTCTCCTTACTGGAAATGTAGCTATGGGGAATGGGCAGGGGGGACAGCTTCACAGGGCAGCAGCTTTCCCCAATATGAGACAAGATGAACTGGGAATAAGATACAGGGCAGGTGTACAGGACAATAGAAAAGGAAGCTGCCTGAGTCAGTCTGCGGACAGTAAGAATCCAGGGAATCCATCTCATCACCATCCACTGTCTGCTTCACACTCATAGCCTTGGCCAGAATCCAGTGGGGTTCTCTGCTCAAGTCCATGTCTGAGTGCCACAGCTCTTTGATATTCAGGGTCCTATAGCATTTATACAGTAGGAAGGAATAGAAATCTCACCATCTCAGCATATGCATCTTGGCGCCTATGACCAGATATTTGGAAAGCAGCCTGCCAAGGTAGAGGGCATCATCAGCCTCCATGTACATCCTCAGCACCCAGAGCCACCCATCTCCCCAGGAGAGAAAGGAAATTACAACAGAGAGCACTTGTTTCAGGGGAGTGCTCCTCCCCTGCCCAATGCTGCCCACATTTACTTTTATATTACCTAAAACTTGAAACTAGAAGGTCATGTTAATTAAAAAAAAAAAAAAAAAAAGACAAGAATACCACTCAATATTTACCTGCAGTGTGAGTTAAGGGTAGTATCCATAATATTTCATCAGTTGCTATAACAGAGTCTGTTTACTTCCATTTCATCATTAATATGCAGATGGATCTCGGAATGGCCTTTGCTCAGGGACAGGGTACACCAGTTATTGGAAAAAAGTATTAGGTATCACACATCTAGGGGGAGAAGATCTAGTAAAAGATAGAGAATGATACAAGCTTATTGAAATATATTCCAATATAGAGGACTCTTTTGGGTTGGTCTCAGCCTATCAATAGTGATGCTGTCACTGAGGAATGTCTGGGCATAAATAAATAAATCTTTTTTAAAAAGTGGGGGGGGGGGCACCTGGGTGGCTCAGAGGTTGAGCATCTGCCTTCGCAGTTCTGGGTGTGATCCTGGGATCCGGGATCAAGTCCCATATCAGGCTCCCTTCAAGGAGCCTGCTTCTCCCTCTGCCTGAGTCTCTGCCTCTCTCTGTGTGTCTCTCATGAATAAATCGATAAATCTTAAAAAAAAATAAAATAAAAAGGAATGTCTGGGCAGTTGCCTGGCCACATTACTCAAAGTGAGTCCCCACAGACATTTCTCTGAGCTGAGCCAGTGCTATAGTGGGATCAGCCCTTGTGGTTCCCATTATGATCGCAAGATGCACCTCAGCAACAACCACTAGGAAACATTTGAAAAAACATTTGTTATTCTCAAGTCCTGGAAGGTATACAGCATGCGTTGGGCCACACAACAAGGTCACAGATAGAGAGAGGGAAAGAGAGTGCAGAGTTAGGGCTCCTCCTTTATTGGGGTCTAGGTTAGGGTGACTAGGGTTTGGGAGTTTCACTCTTTGTCAAATTTAAAATAGAAGAGCAAAAATTAGGGCACAAGAAGGGAAACGTGAGTGACTCAAGTGGCCAGCTATCTAGGTCACTCTAGGCTTTCTAAAAGGGGAACCTCATGGGTGGAGCGGCATGGCTCTTTATGTAGTTATATACCTGTGTTTAAGAGGGATGTCTTTGAAGGGAGTACCTCTGTACTCAAAGTGTAACATGAGGTGCTTATATTATAATCTAAAAACCTTATTATCAGACATTTTTCACTACAAAGACCTAAATACATGGAGAAACACATCATGTCCATAATGAAAAAGATGCAATACCAAAAGATGTTATGTCTTCCCAATTGATAATATATAGATCCAGTTCAGTTCTAAAATAAATCTCATCAGAGTATTTTTAAGGAAGCCAGTGCCAAAATGTATGTAGGTGAGCAGATGACCAAGAATAGCTAGGACTCCCTGAAGAAGAAATGAGGGGGAACCTTATGCTTCCAGCTACTGGTATCTTCTAAACCAGGACAGAAAAAGGGAACAGAGCAGAAGATCCTGCAAAGAGAAAGCCTGTGCATGATGGAAACTCTGTGAGTGGGTGGGAGAGACAGCTTGATGATGGCAATGGCAACACAGAAAACCACATGGAGAAAATGCTGTTGGATACTTTTGTTTGGAAAATACGTACAACTATAATCAACTCCTGGTAATTAAGGCCCTAAGGGTGAAGGATGACGCGTTAAAACTTTGATAACGCACGTGTAATGTAGTCTGATGTCAGAACAGGGAGGGGGGGCCTCTGAAATAAGATCCACAAGATAAAAAGATGGATAAACTTGACTAAAATTAATGTTTATCAAAAAAAAAGAAAAAACCCATCAAGACAGTGAAATAGCCACAAATTTGAAGGTATATGTAACGCATAGAACAAAAAAGAATCCTTTATACATAAAGGAAACATGAATGGGTAAAAACATGAACAGATTTCACAAAGAAGACATAGGCAAAGCCAAAACCCACCCCCCCCTCCACACACACACAAAAACAGAAACAAAAAAACCTTCCTCATTTAATGATGTCTGCCCAGAAAGTAAAACTACAAAGCAAACAGTGCAGTGGTTATCATAAAACTCAGAATACCACCTTGTAGGGAGGAGGTGAGCTTGAGTCATGCACAGAGGGTCTTGAAACTTCTGCTATTTTCCCCTGTAAGTTCAGTATTTCCAACATACATGCTGATTTCATTATTTTCAACTGTTATGGGTACTTTTTTTTGCACATAAATGAAGAACAAAGGAGATGTGCATTAGTGGAGAAATCTCCACACTTTTTAGTAGAACTCTTGATCATTCCAGAGACCATTCTTCTGGCTTCTCTGTTAAGATCTAAGCAGATAGTTTTGCTGGTTCAACCTAACAGAACACTGCTCCAAGGGCCCCTCCTGGTGGAGTTGCAGAGTATGCTGCCCTACTTTGGTAGACCTCCCCGGCCAGCAGCTCATCCCTTATCTCCTGATACATCTACATATTCCTCAGTTGAGGGTAAATGGTTCTTTTCAACCTGGAGTGAGGGTCCTCCTGTGTTTAAATAGCTGGCAGCAAAGCATACAGCTTTATTCGGAAGGTGTCAGAGTGATTGGATGTGGCATCTGATCAGACTCATGGGCTTGATTGTGGGGCAGGTGTGTTAGTTTACACTCAGGGGCCTCAAGAGACAACTGGAACAAACAGCCTGTTAGTTCTTCAAAGCCTACTGCTCTTGCTGAGGTGGCTAGATCCTTCTCGGTCTGTGGCTGTTCCTGAGCCATCACCTGCAGCCTGTAACACAGGCCTCCCCGACAGTCCCTTCCCCATGCCCTCCCACTGCAGTGCCTGCTGCTCCTTTGGCTTTGCTGTTCTTCACTCGCCTTCTCAGACTCTAGACCCTGCAGCACCCTGGAAAGTCATGCTCCACCCCCTTCTTTCCTCCACTAGCACTCCCCAGGTGATCTCACCAGCCTGTGCTTCAGTTGACATATGTCTGCTGGTGATGGGAGAAGTCATGTCCTCACCCAGGACCATTCCCATGAGATAACTTGTATAGTCAGTCAACTGTCCACTCAGCATCCCCAACTCTGACACATTGACACCTGCACTGCTGCTCTTTCACTGGAAGTAGGTCCTTCCAGAATCTTTGCCACCCTCCTAAGTGCAAATAACCTGTCCAGATGCCCAGCCTAGCCACCTTGTTCCTCTCACAGCTCCAGGATTCCTTAGCAACTGGACAGCCCTTTCCTTTAACATGTATTCCTAATTTTTCTTCTCTTAGCCACTGCTCACCACTATCATCTTCCACCTGGAGTATTTTAATATCGCCCTAGGTGGTCTCCCATTCCTGCCTGGTTCTCACCTACATTCTATCCTCCCATCTTAGCCAGATGAATCCTTTTAAAGCATAAGTTAGAATATGTCATTTATTTGATTAGCCCCTCACCCCTACCTCCATATCTTCTGACTAGCTCACAGCAAAAGTCAAAGGCCTTCATGTGGCCTTCAGGCACTATATCATCTATCTGGTCTTTTCCTCTGCCTTTTGCCCTCTTCTCTGTCCAGCTACAGTGCCTGTCTGTGTGGCTTCTCCTCAGGCTTAAGACCTTTGTAGCACCCGTGCTCTTCCTCCTGACAGCCATGTGGCCAGCTCCTGCACATTTCTTGGGTCTCCTAAGTTAGACCTTCCCCAACAATGCCATTTAAAATTGTGTCTCTTCCCTCTTCATAGCTTGTAGTTCTCCACAGCATTAATTCACCTGTTACATATTATATGTGTATTTGTCTCCTTCCTCTGGGAGTCTTTGTTTGTTCTCCATTTATCTGTTCTAGTTTTCTATTGCTTCATGACAAACTTACCAGTTTAAAGCAATACATGTGTAACTAACCTTATAGTGGTAATCAATTACAATTTGTACATGTATCAAATCATTACATTGTACATCTTAAGCATACACAATGTTACATGTCAATTATATCTGGGTAAAGCTGGAAAAAAGACAAAAAGAAAACCATACCTTTCTCGTCTTACAGTTCTATAGGTCAGTATACAGTATGTATGCCTGATATCTCTGTGCTGGGTTCCATTAGCCAGAGGTATAGTGTTGGCAGGGCTGCATTACTTTCTGGGGGTTAATCTACTTCTGGCTTCATTCAGGTTGTTGGCAGGATTCAGTTCTGTATGGTTGTGGATTTGAAGTCCCTGTTTCCTGCTAGCTGTCACCTGAGGGGGGTGGGGGTTCATTCTCATCCTCCAGAAGCTGCTCACACTCCATGGCCCCTTCCTCCATCTTTAAAGTCAACAATGGTGGTAAAGCACTTTCTTCATGCTTCAAATCTCTCTAATCTGGGTCTCTGACTGGCTCTAGCCAGAAGAAGTTCTCTGTTTTTAAGGGCTCAAGTGATTATATTGGGTGTACTGGGATAATCCAGGATAATCTTCTGATTTAAAGGCCCATAGCCTTCTGATTTAAAGGCCCATAGCCTTGTCTGTACAGTGCTATTTGCCATATAAGGCAACATTCACAGGCATGACACTAGGGGGAAGAAGTCTTACCTACCATGCCACCCTCCTACCAGGGCAGCATTGAACAACAGGACAATATACAAATTGCAAGGTGGAACCCTTATCAGGTGCTGCTCTATGTGCTGTATGCATTAGGTTATTATGGAGCTTGTATCATGATAGCAGGAATCCTAAGAAGTAGCTGCCATTACCACCCTGTTTTGCAGATGGAAGAACTGAAGTACAGAATATAAGTGACTTTCCCAAGACCACAGAGATGGGAAAGCCCCCAGAACTGTGATCTCAGCCCATGCAGTAGTGCACCCTACAGAGAAAATACGTGCTAGGAAGCACAAGGCACTGATTGCTGACCACTCAGATTTTTAGAAATGAGAAGGACCTGAACAGTGGTGGTGTCCGCCCTGTCTGCCCTGCACTGTCTGCAGTGGTTGGACTGCCATGTGCATCCTTCAGGTCCTTTAACTTTAACCTTCTCTTGCTACTTTTAGAAACATCTTTGGTTGTGCCAGGCTGAAAATGATGCCATATTTATACCACCTCTCCCCCTGCCCTTTACAGATGCATATCCTAATTCCGAAGTTGTCTATGTCTGGACTAATGGCACCACTAAGTCAGTGGTGGTGGCAGAAGATGGCTCCAGGCTGAACCAGTACCACCTGATGGGGCAGACAGTGGGCACCGAGAACATCAGCACCAGCACAGGTGAGACCAAGTGCTTGCAGAGTGCCACACCCTGGGAGAGCTCGGTGCTCCTGTGGCATGTTGGGGGGTGTCCTTCAGGTGCATCTTAGTTTTACTTAGTAATCTGGGACACAGCTGTCATTGTGCAGTGCTGGCCACAAGGAGGCCTCCGCATCAGGTCCCAGTTCCTGCAGCTGCACACGGAGGCATCGGCTGCAGTGGCTGGCAGCATTAAGGGTCGTGGGAGGCATTCATCTCAGGTATGTTTGCCTTCATGTGAACACACCCCTGTTATTGCATGCCCTGCCTGGAGGCCACATGAACCTGCTTATGTACCATGGCCCTTGTTTCAAGCACTGAGATGTAGAGGCAGAAGTTTCTGCAGGAAAAGTAGACAGCTTCCTGGAGGTACTCCTATTTACCTGTTCCCCTACCGCCTTTTTGAACATTTCTAAGATTTCCCAGGGGTTGAATTTTGGAAAGCACAACCAAACAGCATAGAAATAGCTGAGGCCTCCCCAGGAAAGGGCTCTCACTCTCACCTGTACAAAGCCGGTACCTCAGGCACCATGCAACCTGACTTCACCTGACACAAAATGGGTGAGGTGTCCAAAAGAACAGAGTGTGTTCTACCTTCTGCACCTGCAAGGTGTGTCTTTGGCTGCCTCTTGGCCACAGGAGGCCCAGCCATAGCAGTCAGGAGGCTTGGCTGTTAGCAGAGAAAGAGACTCCAGGGCCCCAGAGAGTCTCCATGGCAGAGAAGAAAGTGTAACAAAGATGGAATGGGCCCTCTCATGGGGATGGGTTGGCCCCAAAAGTACCCTGGTCAGCATCACTCTTTGTCAGCACTGCCAAACCTTGGAGCTGGCAGGAAGCTCACGGATTTTGAGTGCATGTATCCTCTACATACAGGCTCCCTGAGCCTACCCATTGGCCTTGTCCTGGGTGCCTAGTTAGAGGGAAAGGAAGAGGAAGTAGGCCTAATTTGATTGGAAGAAGTGAAAAAGTAGCATGGTAGATGTTTGGGGGTAAAGAGTTGCCATGCTAATGGGATTTACAGTTTGGAATTGTTTCATATAGTTCTTTGAAAAGGTATAAATGGGATTTTTGCCTCTATTTGCATTCCAAAGAGATGGTCTTTCAAAAAAAAAAAACATTAAATGATATTGGTACCTTCAACTCAAAAGTAAAACAAATGAGAGAGGGGGTGAAGGGATCAGCAAAATGGGTGAAGGAGAATGGAAGATATGGACTTCCTGTTATGGAATGAGTGAGTCATGGGGATACAAGGCACAGCATAAGGAATACAGTCAGTGACAGTATAATAGGGATGTATTGGGACAGATGGTAGCTACACTTGTGGCGAACACAGCATAATGCATACACTTGTTGAATCAGTATGTCGGACACCCAAAACTAGTGTCACATTGTGTGTCAACTACACTCAAATAACAGAATGAAAAGAACAGCAATTAAAGCATTATAAGTAGGAGTGTAATATCAAACCCTACTGCCAAGAAATAGAATGGCATTTCCCTCTTCTCAGATGTTGAGGAGAGGCAAAATTGCATCATTATAAAGATCCAGTCCTTGCTATTAAATATATCTCAGCCTCCTTCTCTTTGCTGCTATTTCTTTCTGCTGTGCTAGAGCCTGCTTGGCCGCTGTCCTCTGCTCTGACCGGCCTTGGAACAATGGAGAATGCGTGGCCTGCTGCTGTAAGGGGGCAGATTTTGCCCCATATGATCTTAATGGTTCCCTTTGCCTCTAACATCTGGCATGCTGAGAAGAGGCATGTAGGGACACATCTGCAGCTGGCCATGCTGTGCTCTGGGCTTTGATTCCAATAGCACGCATCAGAGCTGTTATCTGTCTCCAGCAGAGCAACCCCAAGTAGATGACTCCTACCAGATCTGCTTTAGGGAGGCCTCAAGCCTTTTCTCTCCACGGTTCTACCCAGCTCCCCAGCCACACCATCTACTCATTGCAGTTCAGCAAAAGAACGCTTGTCCTCAGATCAGCTTAACTCTGCCTCCACTTCTCAAAGCAGCCTTTGCATCTCCCCAGAGAGCAGGCACAGAGATGAACGGTACAGAACAGGGAATATGGTCAGTAATATTGTAATAATGTTATATGGTGACCAATGGTGGCTACACTCATGATGGTGAGTGCTGAAGGAGGTACAGAATTTTTGAATCAATATGTTGTACACCTAAAACCAATATAACATTGTATGTTAACTATACTTCGATGAAAACAACAAATTCTAGCACTGGAGACTTTCCAGCTGACAGCCACTGACACACTTTCTGACCACAACCCCTCTCAGCTCCTTACCAGTTCACCATCAGGGCGGCATCATTCTCAGCAATGAACGGAAGGTCCCCGCTGGCCTCCCACACTGCCAAGCAGATCCAGAGAAGGCACAGGAGCATCGCCATGGGAATGCCCCAATCTCCCTGGTGGGCGGCAGGAGGGAGGGGCTGCCAGGACCGGTTCCCTCCTCAGGCTGCTGTCCCTCAGCTTCCACCTGGCCTCTGGCAGGGAGCACAGAGCAGGGGTGATCACCCCTAGCTTCTTCCAGCCTTCCCTGGCTGAAAAATGGGGAGAAAAACTCTCCACCTGCAACAGGGTTCTGTGATGTACTGAGTTATATCTGGAGAGGCTAAATCCTGAAATCCTGATGGCAGTAACAGCAAGGGGGTGGACAGAAAGTGGCACAGATTGGGACCAGGGATTAGGAAAACACACAAATCAGATTTTCCTCAGGAAAAACATCCACCAGCAAAAGCTCTTCAGACGCCGGGGCTCGAAAGACTTACTTATAAAATGACAGTTAAGGAATCCATACATCCTCCATTCTATCCTTCACTCCAACAATAGTTTTCCAAGGGGAAGATGGAGAGAAGGACACCTCTGGTCCAGAAGCAGGAATAACAGGCAGGACTCTAGGACAGGTGGTTGTCCTGAATTAATTTGCTTATTTGCAGGCGAATACACAATCATGACGGCTCACTTCCATCTGAAGAGGAAGATTGGGTACTTTGTCATCCAGACCTACCTTCCCTGCATAATGACCGTGATCTTATCACAGGTGTCCTTTTGGCTGAACAGAGAATCAGTCCCTGCCAGGACAGTGTTTGGTGAGTGTCCTCCAGCCAGACCTGCTCTGGTGTTTTGGGACTGCTTCTAACAACCCCCAAACAGCAATAGCCTCTAAACTCTTCCTTAGTGCCTACTGTCTGTTCTGTGACCTGGAAAACAAACAGACCGATTAGTTAAAAATTCAATGTTAAGGATTAGGATTTAGGATGGCTCTTTAACAAGGGTTTAGGAAATGGTGCATGGTCTATTTGATCATTGTTTCTGTTTTGAAAAGCCTTTGCTGGTAGCCTTTTGTTGAGATATGAAACTACCAGCAATCTGTCTTATGTGAGATTTTGCTACGGTATTTTCACACTTCTCCTGAAGTACTAATTTGTATGTTATCAGGCAGTTTTCTTTGAAATGTGAGTGCCACTTTAAAATGAACTCTCTACAGGCAGCCCAGGTGGCTCAGTGGTTTAGGCCACCTTCATCCCAGGGTGTGATCCTGGAGAACTGGGATCGAGTCCCACATCAGGCTCCCTGCATGGAGCCTGCTTCTCCCTCTGTCTCTGCCTCTCTCTCTGTGTCTCTCATGAATAAATAAATAGAATCTTTAAAATAAATAAATAAAACACAATAAAATAAAATGAACTCTTGAGGGACATTCAATACATCATACATGATATGGTAATAATAAATTCCATATCTATATGTCATATATACCATATTTATGATGGGGCATATGATATGAATATATGGGTATTTTCATATATGCATAATGCATATATTTTATACACATATACACATATACATGTATATATACTTATATATGATAAGAATCCAGAACATCGCTTGACATCCCCAAGACGTAAATTGGGTTTAGCAAGATCTAGTTCAGAAGGTACCTCGGCATAGCAGATAGTTGAGCATTTAACTCTTACCGTGAAGCTCTGCTTCCTTACATTTGAACAGTGATACTCAAGGTGGTTTTGCAAGTCAGTTGTGGTAATGGATGCTCACGTATTTCCCAATTGTAAGGTACACTTCCTGCCTCAGCTCTTACTATTACAAAGAAGGAAACCAAAACTTACATTTTATGTTAACCCTTCCATAGTCTGTAGGGAACCAGAGAGCCCAGGGAGTTTCTAAGTGAGTGGCCCAGGAGTATTCCTGTCAGATCATCTCTCTACCTCCATCTACATGGCCAGTTTCACTTGCCTTGCTTCATCTAGCTTCAGGAATGTTTTTGAGAGGTATGGATTTTGGTTCACGGCCAAACAGTGCTTCTCCAGCTCTTTAGTAGGTGGGCAGGGAAAAAAAAATTAGTTTGGAGAATGCTGTATATTAGTGTCTGTTTCTTCCTGGAGATTTTTAATGCACATTAAGATGTTAAATGACCCAAGAAGTTGCAAGGAGCCTGTTTAAGGTCATGCACAGAACATTTTCCCCCAGCACAATATGAAGTACATTTCTAAGAAAAATCAGATGCCCTGAGTGGCTTAAATAATGCAAATTAATTGTCTCAGTTCTGGAGGCTACAAAGTCCAAAATCAAGAGGCCAACAAAATGGTTTCCTCTGAGGGGAGGGTCTATTTTAGGCCTCTCTCCTAGCTTCCTGTAGTTCCTTGGCTTGTGGCAGATAATTCCAGTCTTCACACACTTTTGTCCCTGTGTGCACATCTGGGGCACCAGTCATATTGGATCCACCCTAACAGCCTCATTTTAACTTGATTACTTCTATAAAGGCTGCATTTGCAAATAAGGTTACATCCTGAAGTTCTGAGGTTTAGGACCTCAACATATGAATTTGTGAGAAATACAAAATCAACTTATAACAGGTATATTGCACCCATACCCCATGCACATAGGTGTACCCTCATGCAGACAAAACTGTGGTGAGGAGGAAGGCACAGAGCATGTGGAAGCTATAAGGGCTGTAAAGGGCCCAAATATGGGTTCACATTTGCCAGCTAGTGAAATGGGGTACATTGCTAAGTATGTTTAAATCTTTAAGCTTGTCGCCTATGAATGGGGATAATGACACCCATCCAGAATGTGGCTTAGATCAGTCTGGCACTTATTGGAGACTAGATAGATGGCTCATAACCTGCCAGTCCTGAATGTCCCCCTCCAACTGTCTGTCCTTGCTGCATGGTCACTGCAAAGTTTCCACAGAAGCCAAGGCAGACAGACACAGGCATCTCGCACAATTGCTTTGAGGGAAGAGTGATCCCTCTTGGATCAAGTGAAGTGCTGAGCCCAAATTCAGACACAGAACTGGTATTGCACCTGGGTTCTTGGTTCCTGGAAGTCTGCAAATTGTGTTAATCCATGTAAAAGTAAGTCTGTCTCTTCAGTTTGTCTCAATCCCAGTACTCACAGGGTGTATAGCACATTTTGTGAAACACTTCACTAGATGCTGTGTGAATGTCATTACCTGTTCACAATTGGGTATTGCCCCATTGCCACAGAGGAATACCACCTATTCAACCCATCTTGGTGGACACAAGCTATCTGCTGGTCTTGGTTTAGGACAATGGGGACACAAAGTATGTGTCTATATCAGACCCGGTCCTTACCCTCCTCAGTTTATATTCCCGAGGAAGGAGCCAAGTAATAAGATAAATAAAATAAGCAATATTATAAATGCCATGAGTATGTTAAGTGTTATGAAAATAGAAAGGGAGGCTCTTTCTAGGGATAAAAATAACCAGTTCCTTTCCTATCTTCATCTGTCATGGTCAAGGTGTTCTACTGGGGTCTCGGTGTCAGTACTGATTCCTGTTTCCATTCCCCTTGCCTGACCCCTGTCACTAACAACCACAGGGGTGACCACAGTGCTGACCATGACGACCCTCAGCATCAGTGCTCGGAACTCTCTGCCCAAAGTGGCTTATGCGACAGCCATGGACTGGTTCATAGCTGTGTGCTACGCTTTTGTGTTCTCCGCGCTGATCGAGTTTGCCACCGTCAACTATTTCACAAAGAGAGGCTGGGCGTGGGATGGCAAAAAAGCCTCAGAAGCAGCCAAGGTCAAGGTACTGACTGCATTTTCCCCTTTCCTCCAAAGAAAATGTGCCTGACATAAAATATCAAATACAAGACAGGTGTTTCTCCTCTCTATGTCGCACCCCCCCTCCATGAAAAAATGGCCCCTTCCATATGTTCAGGGTCCCTATCAAGTCTTATTGCATCAGGTCCTGAATTGTTTTGAATCATCTGCATTGATCAAGCAAAAGGTCTGATGCCATGTGAATGGCTTGGGCTTGTTTAGACTTAGGACTGTTATTTTTGCTAAAGTGTCTCCTGTCTGTTCAATGACTACTTGTCCAGTTTTGAATTATACATTCTTTTGCTCATTGCTTTGTCACCTAACCATGCAGTAGATCTTCTGCAGAGTGGCTTTAAGGATGTGAGGAGAGGATGTGACCTACTGGAAGCAGCAAAACATACCCAGTTCCACTGAGGAGATTATTTGGTTCACTTAAAAGATGCACATTAATTATCAAAAGCATTACTCTGTTCAAAGCAATTAAACATTGGGTATTTAGAAGGTGATTGGTGCCTGAATCTAAGGAATAGTTGAAGAAAAAAAGATTACACAGAATTCTAAGCTGAACCATGTCCTTGGGGAGATGAGAATAACCTATGTGGAACAAAAAAGGAACAGCACGTGATAAACTATTAATTATACCATGCATTAAACAAACAGGCAAAGCTTTTGCTCTGAGAGAAGAGCAGGCCAAAGTTATCAGGAAGGCACAGAGCATGTGGAAGATATAAAAATTTGTCCTTGAAAATCAAAAATCTGTCCATGAGAAGTCAGTATGAAGAGGGCCCTGGCAAGGATTATAGAAGACCGAAATTGTATGGCCTGACCTCCCAACCAGGGCCACAAACCAGGAACAGCAACCCAGGATGCTATTTTTGTTGAGGACAGTCAGCTGTGTCTCATTGATGGCCTCATGCTTGCTTTTTGCATTTAACACAGCTATTTCCTTTCCTGGGAAAAGTCAGAAGTTCTGAGTTAACTTGATCTATCTAATTCTTCCTACTTCCAAGCACCAAGAGTCCCCTCCCATGCCAGAGTTTCAGTCATAGAAAACTCATTTCCAAGTCCAGCTTCCCTAGTTGGAGGAAGACCCGGGAGGGATCCATGCTGGGCCTTCCTAAGAGAGAAGGGACAAGAAGGAGGGCCTTGACAAGTAGCAACCTCAGGAGTGGGTGTTTTGGAGGTTGGGGATGGAGTGGGGGAATAGTGGTGAGCTGACCATAGAGGATGATTGGTGGTGACCAGGGAAAACACTTGTAAAGGCAGACTGGGGATTCTTGACCAAAGCATCTGCTCCTGATGGTAAAAACAAAAGGAGCCACTGAGGAGGTTTGTGAAGGGAAGAATATGAATGGAATTTGAAGAGAGGGTTTCCCAACACCCAGCTCTGTGTTGTCAGAAGTTAAGTGATTGCTAAGGGCCTGGGTCTCGGTGGCTATGTGACAGTGAACTGGAGATAGCCAAGTCGGGGTAGGAAAGCAACCTGTTACAGGAATTGAGGCCTTCAGGCTCATGTCTGTGAGTATAGCAGGAAGGGATGATTGGAGAGCCCCAAAATGTTGTCATATAAGCTCACTATCTATGTCAGCCACCAATTTCACATTTGCCTCCACTGCTATTACCATTTGCTGTAGATCCAGACCTGAAGGGAGAAGGAGAGATGGGAGAGATGACGCTAACATGGATTATCTAGTCCTAGATTCACGCTGTTCTTTTAGAATAAGCAGCACACTTCAGTGTCTTGTGGAACTTCAAAACTACATGTTGTTCTCCAGAAGACTGTGGTGCTGGGGGTCCTGCCCCTTAAGCCTGGAAGGTGCTGTGCAGTTGAAGTGTCATAAATTCATAGTTTCTTCTGGCAGACCAGTGTGGGTACACACGTGATCACTGGTATGTGGAAGAGCTATAATATTTCTGAAGAGTTGTCCAGGGGGTCCCTACTCTGGCGCCGGGCTATTGTAGCCTACCTCACCATGTCCCCAGGTGGTCACCATGCTCTTTGCATCTGGTTCCACATTTACTCTACCTCTCTTTTCACTTGCTTCCTCCTGCTCCTTGCTCCATGTGTTTCCTTTCTCCTTATTATCTTTTCCATATATTTCTTTTAATTTAGTCTCTTGTTACTGAGGAGGGCACTTGATGGGATGAGCACTGGGTATTATATGTGTTTTTTTTATGAATTTATTTTTTATTGGTGTTCAATTTGCCAACATATAGAATAACACCCAGTGCTCATCTCGTCAAGTGCCCACCTCAGTGCCCATCACCCAGTCACCCCCACCCCCCACCCACCTCCCCTTCCACCACCCCTAGTTCGTTTCCCAGAGTTAGGAGTCTTTCATGTTCTGTCTCCCTTTCTGATATTTCCCACTCATTTTTTCTCCTTTCTCCTTTATTCCCTTTCACTATTTTTTATATTCCCCAAATGAATGTGTTTTTCCAATTAAATTTTATTTAATGGCATGATATTAAAGGAACAGAATTTTTTTGCAACATTTTGTTATATACATTTGCAAACTGACAGGAATGTATAGAGAATTTTATAATGAAAATCTCTCTACTATGCACATTTTACTATGCACATGTCACTACTATTTGTCCATTATCTATCTATCCATGCATTCACTCATTCTCAATCCATCTTATATTCTTATACATTTCAAAGTAAATTTTAGAGGATAGTACATTTATGACTAAATATATTTATATTTATACATGTGCATTTATATATTATTTTTTATATAAATTCATTTTTTATTGGTGTTCAATTTGCCAACATACAGAACAACACCCAGTGCTCATCCCATCAAGCACCCCCTTCAGTGCCTGTCACCCAGTCACCCCCACCTCCCCTTCCACCCTCTCTAGTTCGTTTCCCAGAGTTACGAGTCTCTCATGTTCTGTCTCCCTCTCTGATATTTCTCACTCATTTTTCTCCTTTCCCCTTTATTCTCTTTCACTATTTTTTATATTCCCCAAACGAATGAGACCATATAATGTTTGTCCTTGTCCTATTGACTTACTTCACTCAGCATAATACCCTCAGGTTCCATCCACGCTGAAGCAAATGGTGGGTATTTGTCGTTTCTAATGGCTGAGGAATATTCCATTGTATACATAAACCACATCTTCTTTATCCATTCATCTTTCGATGGACACCGAGGCTCCTTCCACATTTTGGTTCTTGTGGACATTTATATATTATTAACAAGAGTTCAATATTTGTTTACAATTTGATTCTTTCAAAGAAAAACTTGCATAGTGTAAAATACACAGATATTAAGGATACATTTGCTGAGTTTTTATGAACATGTTCACCTATGTAACACAAAATCCCTATCAAGATAGAGAAAATCACTAGCTCTCCAGAAAGTTTACCATGCCGCTTCCCAATCAACTAAGCCCTTTCCAATATCCACTTCAACAAAGACAACTGCTATTTTGATATCTTTCACCATAAATTATTTATCCTGTTCTAGAACTTCTTATTCAAGACTGGCCATGTGCGGTTGTAGGCTTAGAAGTCTGGAGAACTGCCCTCCCCCAGAGCTAAGCTGATGTTTCTCTGTCTCTCTTTTGAGAGATAAACCTTTAGAATCTTCAAAAATGAGTTGACAATTACCTGCAAATGGCATGTCCTTAAAATCTTATTATATTTTGCAGAAAAAGGAGCGGGAACTCATACTAAATAAGTCAACAAATGCTTATACTACTGGGAAGATGACCCACCCCCCCAACATCCCAAAGGAACAGACCCCAGCAGTGACCTCAAATGCATCGTCAGCCTCAGTAAAGCCTTCTGAAGAGAAGACTTCTGAAAACAAAAAGACTTACAACAGCATCAGCAAGATTGACAAAATGTCCCGAATTGTATTCCCAGTCTTGTTTGGCACTTTCAACTTAGTTTACTGGGCAACATATTTGAATAGGGAACCGGTGATTAAAGGGGCTACCTCTCCAAAATAACCCACCATACTCCCAAACTCCAAGAGAGCCATACTTCCAGCAGAATGGTACCAAGGAGAGGTTGAGCTCAGAGGAATTTTCCGTATTCGGGCACTATCTTTCAGGAAATTTTTGCATGTTTAATAATATGTACAAATAATATTGTCTTGATGTTTCTATATATAATGTTGGATGTTTCAAAGATGTCACATTGATAAATAAAGCAAACAACTTTCTAGAAAAACAGGAGACAATGGCTCTGACACTCAGATACTCAGTATCTTACACTGATAGTTTACAAACAAGATAAGTATATTTTTAACTGTTCCAAGTGTTACCTAACAATGTTTTTTATACTTCAAATGTCATTTCATACAAATTTTCCCAGCAAATAAATATTTTAGGAAATGCTCCATGATTATTACTTGACCAACTCTCTTGCAAGAAACAAATCAGAAAGAGCACATTTTTCATTAAAAAGGAAACCGGACATTTAAGTACAAAACTAATTGCCTTTGATAATTCTTACTATTCTGAAATTAGAAAATATTGCATGATATTACACTAAGAAATAGATTAGGCAAATATTTATGCAGATAAATTTAATAACAGAAATATATGGTATGATAGATTAACAGATAAAATATTTCCCCAAGGAAAAATTTAACTGCTTAAAAAATCTTTTTTTTCTTTTTTGAGGAAAAGAAACATTTCTCTCCCCACCCCACCCTACCCAATTGAATACTGATCAGAGAAAGAAAAGGAATTGTTAAAACAAAAAGTGATGTGATGACAGTCTTGGGTTTCGGCCCATGCATTCACTGGCTGAAACATTGACCACCTCTCGCTACAACCAGTGTGTAGTGCTTCAGTGGTGAGAAATTGTAATTGAGTTATTTTCCATTTTATTTCCTTGTACTTATTTCATGATTGACTTATTGCTCTGTTAGCTTTTGTATATGAACTTTAAATGTTCATTAAAAAATAAAAAATGAACTGATTTTATGGATAAATGTCTTTTTTTAAAAAAAAATCATATTTTGGGGGGCTCATTTCCTAAAAATGACATAAAGAAAACCAATCATGAACTTGCTTGCAAAAAACTCTTGGTTATTCATGTCTATTTCAATCTAATTCTCTAGAGTAGAGTAGTAAATAGGTAACTGGGTAAATAGCTAAAACCAGAAGTTCAATGCCATTACATATGTCACATCAGTCTCTATCTGATAGGATCCTACCTGAGGATGTTCCCACAGTGGGTGCTTGTTATGAGCAAAGTAACTACTCAGTCCTTGCTCCTTCCCTTTGCTGTTTATGAACAGTGATACAAAGTACTGCATTTGGACCATTTACAGGAATGACATATATAAAATGAATACTTCCTGCCTTCTCTGTGACTCAGAATTATAAAGGGGACTTATGATAGTTAGCAAACAGTATCAAGATTAGGCCTGACTAAATTGACTACATAATGATACATAATTCTTTAATACCAATTTATTTCACTGTGCTTGATAGACATGGCCATGGCCAGGGACATACACATAGACATATTCAACAACACCTTTCATCTTGAATACCCATGTAAATGCCCCTGACATCCATTCATTGAGAACTCCAAGTATTAATCTTAAAAAGGGTTTTCATGGGATTCAAGGTCAGCTACCATATTCAATTAGAGTATTATGAGAGATCATTTTGTTCTTCAAAGACCTAAGTGCCCATTTTTCATTATTTCTGCCTGGTTTCAGGATATCACACATAGAAAGGTAAAGGTCAACAAAAAGATGCTCTTAAATCCTCAAACAAGAAGCATTTCTCTATTATAAATGGGGTTATATTTGTAGAATAATGTGTGTGCTTTTCCTTACACCACAGCATAAACCTGCCATAGCAGAAGGCAAACCTGGCTCAGTATGAAGCTTCTATTTTATGGATTGTTTAGTTGTGGTCTTCCTATATAGTCTTTATAGTTTAGCATTGCATTGAGGCTTGGAGAAAAACATATTGTAAGTTAGGTCTAGATGGCTGTACATACAGACATTTTAAACGTCTAATGGAAAATGGTGTCTTCCATATCAAGTTGCAATAATTTTCTTGACAAGTTCTAGCTTTTGTTATAGGGAGTCCTAGGAGCGCTGCTGGGTGAATCCCAATTTGAAGATACACCTATTGCATTTACATGCTGCTCAGTTTTAAAAATGATCACGTAAGCTTTCTGCTCTCTGATTTTGTATTGTAGATATTTCAATGTTTTATTTTTAATGAAGATATAATAAAGAATCACCTTGAGAAAAATAACAAGGCAAGATATAAAAAAATTTGGAAATAATTATAACTCACAGAGCTCTACTTTTAGAATGAGGGTATGTATTTAAATGTATCTCTTGACATTACCATAAATATAATATTTTAATAAGTCAGCAATTACTTCTGTATTTCTCAGGAATCTATGGATCTATCTTGGGCAGGCTTTGACTAATGCTTGTATATAATAATTGGGTTCAAATGCTTCTAAAACAACTGTTAAAGTTAAAATGGTATAGCAACATCGAAAGATGAATGGATAAAGAAGATGTGGTTTATGTAAACAATGGAATATTACTCAGCCATTAGAAATGACAAATACCCACCATTTGCTTCAATGTGGATGGAACTGGAGGGTATTATGCTGAGTGAAATAAGTCAATCAGAGAAGGACAAACATTATATGGTCTCATTCATTTGGAGAATATAAATAATAGTGAAAGGGAATAGAGGGGAAGGGAGAAGAAATGGGTGGGAAATATCAGAAAGGGAGACAGAACATTAAAGCCTCCTAACTCTGGAGAAATGAACTAGGGGTGGTGGAAGGGGAGGAGAGTGGGGGGTGGGGGTGACTGGGCGACAGGCACTGAGGGAGGCACTTGACGGGGTGAGCACTGGGTGTTATTCTGTATGTTGGCAAATTGAACACCAATAAAAAATACATTTATTATTTAAAAATAAATAAATAAATAAAATAATAAAATGGTATAGCAAGCACTATCCCATCTCATTGAAGGTTGATAAATAGGTTGTAAATCTTCTAACCTATTTGTATGTGAATGCCTTAGAAATAGTGTTCTATGTCTCCTATGGAACAAGGTATGGGAAATAGGTATGGTAAATGAGAAATCTGTTTTACGAATAAAGATATTGAAACCCAAAAAGATTAATCCATTGGCTCAAATCATATCACATGTTAGAAGAAAATGCAGGCCTAGATTTTAGTTCTCATAGTTCCTAACTCTGTTTTCACAATGCCATGTGACTGTTTCCAGATGGAAGTTGATTTAGAACAAAAATGTAACCTAAAATGAAAAATTTTGCTTTGTGCTCTGGTTGAATTATTATCTATTAAGAACACCTTAAAGGATATTTTGGTTTGTTTTTGTTTTGGGCACTGAAAGCATGACTTTTCTAAATTTTTTAAAGATTTTATTTATTTGATCAAGAGAAAGGGACAAGCAGGCTCCTCTCCAGGCAAGGAGCCCAATGTGGGCTTTATCCCAGAACACCCCGGGATCATGATCTGAGCTGAAGGTAGACACCCAAATGACTGAGCCACTCAGGTGCCCCCAAAAGCATGACCTTTACGTCTGTTATTTTTTATATATAAAAATTATGTATTTCTGTGGTCTTAGAACCTCCTTTTGATAGAATATATCTGTCAGTGCAGGACTCTCCCACCCTCCCCCTGCCCCATCTAAAAGAGGAGAAACAGAGAGTGGGGAAAATGGTAAGGAGGAAGTAGTAGGGAAGGAAGAAGCAGGGCGCAGGAATGGGTGGAGAAAGGAAGTGGTTGGCAGGGAGAAGCACTGATTAACTGGAGCCAAGTATCGATATGATTGCTCCTTCCAGAGCACTGATGTAAATGATTATGGTTACTGCATTGGGAGGGGTCTTACTTCAAGGAGAAAACATAACTACAATGACATCAAGTCTTCAATCAACATTAACTTCCATTGTAAGAGCTGGTTTCAAATCAAAAAGAACTATTTTTTGAAAATTGGAAATGCCACAGTTCTCTCAGTGAAAACAGTATTTTAAATATTTAAAAATTAGTCTTAATGTCTTTTTTACAAAACTAGCACATCTGGGACAATCAATGCCATGAGCAAACATGGTGAAAATTTGAATATGAATAACCCTGATCATTGCAATTACTTGCCAGGTTTGCAGTGATATAAAGTAATGGTTTTAAAATGTGCAAAAGGTTCATTTCATCAAAGATTTGCATGATTATGTTTGTCACTGTCATTTTCAATAGATTATCTCAATCCCAAACTCAGATGCCCTATATCTTATCTTGAAATGAGCGTGGGTTCTTTATGGAAACCTGTGATTCAAAAATATTTACTGCTTAGAATTTCCCTAATATAAAAGTCTGAAGAAATGTATTTCCTTAGCTTTTCTGAGTTTACATGAATGACAAACAAAACCAAAGATCAGAAATTACATTTTATAATGTATAATCTTAGAAAGCAAATTTTGAAATGAGCTGTAATTGACAATACTAATTTAAGTCACTCTTATTCTACATTCTTTATTCTTTTTGCTACCATTGCCTCTCTAGTAGCCAGCATTTTTCCAGGGCAGTGACAGGTGCTCAATGAAGGTGAACTAATAGAGGGAATAGATACTAGAAAGTGGGTGGACTGAATGTCATGAAATCTCTTTGGGTAAGGGTAGTTGTATTCCACTTATGGAAAATCTTTTCTTAAGGTATAAAATAAAAATTTCAGGATTTTTATGAACTTACCCATATTTCAAATAACAACACTAGTGGGAACACATCCCCCCATGGTGACAATCAGCTTGGTTTGACTAAAAGGCTAACCTGTTAGCGTTGGAGTGACTATAAAATTTATTATCCACGGGTGAGACTTCCAGACGGTAGAGTGAGTACTTCAGTAAATTCTCTCCTGTCAAAAAAAATGACAACACTGGCAAGATTACCAAAAGCAATCATTCCAGAACTCTGGAAATTTAACCAAAGACACAAACTGAAAGTATTTATTGAAGAAAAACTACTAAACCTAAGTTAGAACAGAGAAGTCTGTGACATTTTAACTTAGGGATACTCCCCTCTCCCTACCAACTCTTTAGAATGATAACATGAAGACAATAGCCTTGCTGCCACCAGAGGGGGCTAATGTGATTTGGAACTCCACAAAAAACCCTTTCCCTAAGGCTTTGCCACTATTTGACCTGACTTGGAGCTTCATGGAAAAGCTTTATTCCCAGGGTGTAGTTGATAACAGTAGAAACCAGTAGCAGTCAGGGAAGGTACATTACATGGCTTCCTAAGGCTGTGATATCAGCTGGGCAATAAGGATCCCAGACAAAAATTTAAAAAGAAGATCTAGGTAATTACATGTCCACAGTGGGCTAGGAGCACCTCTGACATATTTCTGGGGATCTAGAATGTTATTTGCATGTTCAGGATTAAATGAAATTGCGGAGAGAGCTATGCTGAAGCAGGAAAGCCACACAAGAAGCAAGAACTAAAATTAACCAAGAATTAAAACAGAGACTTCACAATACAATGCAATACAAACACTATAGAACTTATCCTGAGGAGTCTCCAAAAAACCCACAAATCTCATCCCCAACAACAAAAAAGGTACTACAACAACAAACAGTGGGGAGGTGGGAAGGATGATCAGATTTCAAAGTTACTAAAATATACATCTATTATGTTCAGTTTTCAACAACTATTATGAGATATGCAAAGATGCAGGGAAGTACAGCCTGTACAGGAAACAAAACAATCCAAAGAAACTGACTCTGAGGGTGTCTAGATGTTTGACTTAGTAGGTGGACTTTAATTCGCTTTTATAAATATAATCAAAGAAAAGGAAGCCATAAGTAAAAGTTGGACAATATTTCACCAAATAGGTAATACCAATAGAGAGAGAAATCATTTTTTATAAAGAATCAAATAGAAATTCTATAATTAAAGAAAATAATAACTGAAATGAAAAATTCACTAGGGGGTCACAATATCAGGTTTGAGCAGGTAGAAGAAAGAACTAGCAAACTTGAAGACAGGTAATAGAGATTATTGTCGGAGGAACAGAAAGAAAAAGAATTGAGAAAATAAACCAAGCCTAAGATACCTGTGGAACACCATTAAATGGACCAACATGTGCATAATGGGAATTCCAGAAGAGAAGAAAGAAAAAGAAAAGATACTTGAAGAAATAATGGTCAAAATTTCTTAGAATTGATAAAAAATATTAATCTGCACATCAAAGAGACTCAACCAACTCTAAGTATAGTAAACTTTAAGAGATCTACACCTGGACACATTATAATTGAGCCGTTGAACACCAAAGACATAGAAAGAATCTTGAAAGCAACAAAAGAAAAGACTTCTCACGTACAAGGGATCCTCCCAAGCTTAACAACTAACTACTCATCAGAAACCATGAAGGCCATAAGGCAGTGCTAAAAGGAATTAAAATGGTGCACTAGAAAATATCTAATACAAAAGAAGGCAAATACAAGTAACACGGAGACAAAGGATATGAGAAAACAAATAGCAAAAGAGAAAATGTAAATCTAATCATATCAATAATTACATTGAAGAAAATGTATTTAGTATTCCAATCAAAAGGCAGAGATTGTCAACTGAGTTTTTTTTTTTAAGATCCAACTAAATGCTGTCAATCAGAGACAGGTTTTAGATTAAAAAACACAAGTAGATTGAAAGTAAAGGATAAAAAATATATACCATGCATGCATACAGTAACCAAAAATGCACTGGCATGATTATACCAATATCAGAAAAAATAACTTTAATACAAAAAATGTTACTACTGTCAAAGTGAGACATTTATAATGATAAAACATTCAATTCATCAGCATATATAAAAATCAAAAACAGGTATATACTTAACAACAGAACCCCAAAATATATGAAGTATATGAAGCAAAAAGTGACAGAATTGAAAGGAGAAGCAGACAGTTCAACAACAATAGTAGAAAATATCAATACTCCACTCTCAATAATTGATAGAACAGTAGTCAGAACATCAGCAAGGATGCAGAAGACAAAAATAACTTAACTTGAATGGTATCTATAGAATGCTGCAGAAAATACAGGTATTCTTTTAAAATGCACATGCACCATTCAGCATGGTATACCAGCAGAAATACAGATATTCTTTTCAAATGCACATGCACCATTCTCCTGGATAGCACATTTTCTGCACCATGAAACAAGTCTTAACAATTTTAAAGAGATTGAAAAATAAAAGTATGTTTTCTAAACACAGTGAAATTTAATTATGTACTTATTGAGGTTACTTTTAAGAGGGGCTGAATACTGATCATTACACCAGGACAACAGGCATAAATGAAATGAAAACTGCTTGAGCAAATCAAGGCATGTGTTCATCCTGCCCTTAGCAGGGAATCCACTCTGCAGGTCTCCATAGTTCCCCCTCCCTCTGCTTCAGTCATCTCCAGTGTGAAACCTACCTCACCCTGTGGACTTTTGAATTTGCAACATATCTTCTAGACCAATTTGAATTAGGGTATTTTAGGAGATGTGCACTTTATTTTCAAATGAATTAATCTTAAATTCAGTATGCCCTGTCCCTATTTAAAATAATTTTTTTACAGATTTTATTTATTTATTCATGAGAGACACAGAGAATGAGAGGCATAGACACAGGCAGAGAGAGAAGTAGGCTCCATGCAGGGACCCCGATGTGGGACTTGATCCCAGGACTCCAGGATTACACCGTGGGCCGAAGGTGGCGCTGAACTGCTGAGACACCCAGGCTGCCCCTAAAACAATTTTTAAACACACACTTAGTTAGAATTTTTAACTTTTAACTTAAATCCATGTGACAAAAGATAGGCTATGGGAACTTTTAAAGAAAAGCTTGACTTTTTCCCTTTTTTGCATTTGGCTATGGACTCTGTCTTGGCCCTGGGAATGCTTAGCAGTTTAAAATGGTTATTTTCTACTTATAGTATCTACCTGGAAATTCCATGCTTTACTAGAAATGTATACCATTCCAAACCTGAATCTCTAAATAAAGATAATAACAAAGTTATATCTCTGCATAATTTGAAACAACTAACCCACCCACAACCAAAAATACACCAACACTTTCCCCAGATGAGTAAAAAAAAATCTTTGGTTGCTTTTCATTCATCTCGATATATTATAACTTAATGAGATATAAAATTAACTACTATCAATACATGTTATATTAGATGAGAGAATAATAAAGAGAAAAAAACCCAAAAATATTTGTATACACATACGAAAATATTCACACCAAAATAAAGAAGAAATATTTGTAACCATTAGTCCTCATTTCTGAAACTGGCCTCATGGTTGTTGCTGGTATTAAAAATACCTCCTTCCACAAATAATTTCATATTTGCTTAACTCTCAGCAAACATTTCAGCTGATGGGGTGAACTAGATCTAGTCCTGAAAGGTGTCTGCTATTAGTTGTCCTGCTTCAACTGGATTCTTGGAGCTTTCCATTGGCTATAATCCCAGGATATGAGAGTACAAAATGATATCCTAAGAGATCTCCTGTATTCCAGATATATTGTTTCTTATTTCCATTGTGGAAAAGTAATCCAATTTCTCCTTGGCAATCAGGGTTAGTCAATCTAGCCAGAATTGACTCTTTTTTGGCCTATTGATTTAGAAGCATGAGGAGCTCAAAATGGTGGGTTTCCAGTCTCATCTTTTAGTCCTCAATGGAATCATTATGTCCCTTGGTAGAAGCATTCCTTCCTTTGGAACTGAGAGCTCTAGAATAGCAGAGTCCAAGGTCAAGGGGATGGGAACTAAAATTTTGCTAGGTATTGCCAATTAACCAGTGTCATAGCTGAGTCTTCAAAGGGTATTTGTCTCAGTTAGTTCTGGCTGGTATAATAAATTACCAGAGACTGGGTGGCTGAAACAACCAACACTTATTTTCCATAGTTCTAAATAATGGGAAGCCTAAAATCAAGGTGCTAGCAGAGTCTGCTGAGAGCCCAGTTACTGGTTTTCAAATGGCTCTTCTCATTGTATCCTCATTATAAAGGAGAGCAGAGAGAAAGAAAGCAAGCCTTGCAACTCTCTTCTGTAGACGCTAATTGCATCATGAAGGCTCCGCTCTCATGACCTAATAACCTCCCAAAGGCCCTCTGAATACCATCACAGTGGGATTAATATTTCAACATATGAATTTTAGGTGAATACACACATTTAGTTTATACTACTATTCCACCATTCTATTAAGAAAGCTGTTGTAGGATAATGAGAAATATATTAAGACTAACGAATTTCATGAGTATGGGCCCATTGTCATAATAAATTTGTTGTGAATGAATTTCTTGATTAAAAGCAATGCTGTCTGGTATACCATGCTGGTGGATAAGGAATTCTGTTAAGTCCATGGAAAGCAGTTTTGACACAGTATTATGGGCAGGGAGAGCAACTTCATATCCAGAATAAGTATCTTTTCCAATAAGAACAGAATGCTTCCCCTTTTATAATGGAAAATCCAAAGTAATCAACCCACCTCCAGCTAGCCAACTGATCACTATGTGAACTGGTGCTATATTGAGGACTCGGTGTAGTTCCTTGCTGCTGGATGATTGTGCTCTTGGCAGTGGCTGTAGCCATGTTGCCCTATTTGAGTAAAAGCCCATGTTGCTGAGTCTATGCACAACCTCTATTCTTGCCATCATGGCTTCTTTGTTCATTCACCTACTGGTCTATGACATAAGTAGCTGAAGAAAGAAGCTGTCTAGTATCCCAAGCATGGATCATACTGTCTATGCACTTATTAAAAGTCATCTCTGCTAAGGTCATCTGTTGGTGAGCATTCTCATGAGACATATGTCTTCCTTCACTGCACATATGAAAAGTTCTTTCCATATACATCTTCCCCAGACCACCTTGTTGCCAACATTCCAGCCATATTCCCTCCAAGTCTCTGGTTATCCAGCCACACCAGTGGCCACAGCCCATGAAATAGAACAGACTCAAAAACATCTGGACATCTTTCCTTCCAGGTAAAATGTTCATGGGCATTCGAATCTCTTCCTTTTTTTTTTTTTTTTGTATGGGAAAAGTGATCAAGATTTCTGTGGAATAAATATGACATAAAGTAGCATAAGTTGGTGTGCCAAAGGTGGAAGTGGAAATGAGTGGGGATAGCTATAAAAAGGCAACATGAGAGATCCCAGTGGTAAGGGAAGTATTCTACATCTTGATTGTATTAATGTTAATACCTTGGCTATAATATTATACCATCATTTATTAAGTTGTTACCTAAGGAAGAAATTTATTAAAGGACACATGAGATTTCCCTGTATTATTTTTTACAAGTTCATGTGAATCTGCAATTATATAGAATTAAAAATGCTTAATTAGTTAAAACTGCCTTGCTTTCCAAATTTAAAAAAAGTACAGAGGGAAAAAAGACCAAATAAATGTTAAATTGATATCTCTTTTCTCCATTGCATATGAGATAATGAGAGTTAAGAGAAAATCACTTTCAAATTGAATTCTATACCCAAGACAACTATATTTTTAAGAAAGAAAATACAGTGGAGACATATTTAGGTTAATAAAGTCTGAGATTTAATGCAAAATGATCTTCACTAAAGAAACTTCTAGAAGATGGAAACAGATCTTAGAAGGAAGTTATGATAGGAAGAAAGAAACATGAGCAAAAATGTTGTGAACGTGTTGTGAATCTAACACAAAAATAATTTGAACATTGTTAAATGTGTAGAAAGAAAATAAAAGATAAAAACAAAGTCTTGGACAATTATAGACTGTGATGTAGCAGGAGGAGGGTGTCTGATTGGAGTTAGGATATTCAGTGTACTCATATTATTTTCAATGAAGTAAATATTTTATTCCTTTTAATCCTGGCAAGCCTCAGGAACCTATGTTAAAATAACTGATCATGAGTATTTAATATATTAAATTTTGGATTAAAAATTCAAAGGGTGGGAATGAGGGTAGGAGAATAGTATACAAATGTTAAATACTGTGACAAAGCAGAAAGAATAAAACTGAAGAATGAGCACAGAATGAAGAGAGAAAGGGGAAGATCTTGACTGTTGTAGAGGTAATAGGCAAAAAGAAAGGCATTCAAAACAGCTGAAGTGGAAAATAAAATGTATTCCAGAATGAAATCCAAAAAGAACAAAGAAGGCATATGATACACATAGAGAAAGTTGAGACCTGGTACCAAAATGAGTCTTATAAAGGTGAAAGACTCACCTCTTCTATCAAAAAGAAAATAGTTTAAAGTAGGCTCTAAAAGCAGAACTCAATCTTATGTTCTATTGAAGAAATGCCCACAAAACATACTGGTCCAAACCAAATATAAAAGTAACAGCAAAGATATACAAGGTAAACAAATGAAAATTAGAAGAAATCCTGGCATCAGCCAAGGAAGCATTCAAGCGTAAAGTGATTGAACATGACAAGCCACAACTGCAAGATATAATAGTTAGAATATCTAGAAATACACTAAAGAGGACAATGATCACCCACACAAAGTAGATACTGGAAGAGATGAAAGAAGACAGAGATTATAAATACATAAATATTAAAAACTTTAACACACCAATATTAGGGCAAAATAAAGCAAGAGGACAAAAAGTAAATAAGGTAAAAAATGAAACAAAACAAAACAAAAAACCCTAAACACTAGAATGAAGTAGGTCTTATGGACATATATTGAATATTACACACTCATAATTAAGAATATACTTTCTTCTCAAATATACATGGAACAGCAGCAAAATTAATCACTTATTAGGTTATTCAGGATATTAAAAAAAACAGTATCTCTTTAAAGTAGAAATTTCATGAACAGTACTTTGGCCATTAGTAATAAAACTAGAAGTTAAATACAAAGTTCAAAAAAGTCTCTTCCAACTAGAAATGTAAAAATTCTTCTATTAAATAGTACAAGAATGAAAAGGAGATTAAAAAATACCAAAATTACCAAAAAAAATGTTCAAATATAATTGTAAATGATACATAAAAATCTATGGGATACTTTTAAGGCATATCAGGAGAAAAATCTTATTCTTAAATACTTATATCAATAAGAATGAAAAAATGCAAAAAGAAAGAATTAAATTCTCACTCCAAAAGCTAGAAGTAGAACAATTAAATAGACCAAAAGAAAGCACAAGGTAAGTATAATAAAGATAAAAGCAGAAATTAGTGATGTAGAACACATAAAAACAGTAGATCTAACTAATGAACCAAAACTCTGGTGATAAATAAAATGAAATGTACAATCCATTTAGGGAAAAAAGGGAATCACACCCAAAATAAGAAGTGATACTATATATACAGAGAAAAACATAAAGAAGTCAAAACAAAAAGAGACTACTTAGCATACCATTATTCAGAAACATGGACGAGTTCTTGGAGGAAATACAGTTTACTGAAATTAACCTCATTAAAGATAGCTTTAGCTTAAAGAACCCATTTCCCATAGGAGAAAAGAAAACAAATTGATCAAGAAACTAATACACAGGGGAGGGAGGAAGATGACAGAGGAGTAGGGACCCTGGTTTCGTCTGGTCCTTGAAATTCAGCTAGATAGCTATCACATCATTCTGAACGCCTATGAACTAACAGGTGATCTAAGAATTGCTGCAATTCTACAAATATCAAAGTGACCACTTTCTGCGAGGTAGAAGGTGCAGGGAAGTGAATCTAAGACAATATATCAGAAGATAAACTACAGGGGATTGAGGGGGAGCCTCCCTAAGCCAACTACCAGAAAGTGAAATAGCAGCAGAACACAAAATCAGAACTTTTAGAAGTCTGCTTGGTGAGGTACATCCCTACCTGAAAGATGTTCAGGTGGTGAAGGGGAATGGAATCCTAGGTGGGACAATATGGTCTCAGGATCCCTGGGGTCAAAGAAAGAACGGGGGCCTGAGTGCAGCAGAGTTCCCAGGTATTGGAGTGAGGAAGTCGGCCACAATCAGCAAGCCCAGGAGTGGGCTGTCAGCTCAGTGTTACCATAAACTGCAACATGGTTGGGCACTCTCTAAGTAGGGGCTGAACAAGGGACAGAACCCTAGCAAGACCCACCTCCCTTCCGTGGGGTCCCAGTGTGGGGCTGCAGAACTCTGCAGAGTTTGGAGGCTCAAAACAGGTTGTGTGTCTGAGATAGAAACATTTGGTTTCTGGCTAGAACTCATACAGGAATTCAGTTAAGTGGCAGGATATCAAATCTATCCAGAGAAATCAGTTGCATTTCTATATATTAACAATAAGACAGAAGAAAGAGAAATCAAGGGAATCAGAAAAAACCTGGAACAGCCAAAGGAATGTTGAAAAAGAAATCCAAAGATGATGGCGTCACAATTCTGGACTTCAAGCTGTACTACAAAGCTGTGATCATCAAGATAGTGTGGTACTGGCACAAAAACAGACACATAGATTATGGAACAAAAGAAGAACCCAGAAATGGGCCCTCAACTCTATGGTCAGTTAATCTTCCAAAGAAACAGGAAGGAATATCCAATGGAAAAAAAGACAGTCTCTTCAACAATTGGTGCTGGGAAAATTGGACAGCCACAGGCAAGAGAATGAAACTGGACCATTTCCCCACACCATACACATAAATAGACTCAAAATAGATGAAAGACCTAAATGTGAGATAGAAATTCATTGAAATCCTAGAGCAGAACATAGGCAGCGACCTCTGTAACCTTGGCTATAGCAACTCCTTGCTAGCCACATCTCCAAAGGCAAGGGAAACAAAGGCAAAAATTAACTATTGGAACTTCAGGATAAAAAGCTTTTCACAGAAAAGGAAACAGTTGACAAAACCAATGACAACCTACAGAATGGGAGAAGACATTTGTAAATGTCTAATCACATAAAGGGCTGGTACTCAAAATGTATAAAGAACTTGTCAAACTCTAAATCTGTGAACAAATAATCCAATCAAGAAATGAGCAGAAGGGACACCTGGGTGGCTCAGTGGTTGAGCATCTGCTTTCGGCTCAGGGCGTGATCCTGGTGTCCTGGGATCGAGTCCTGCATCAAACTCTCTGTTCAGTGGGGAGCCTACTATACCCTCTGCCTATGTCTCTGCTTCTGTGTCTCTCATGAGTAAATAAAAAAATATTTAAAAAAAAGTAATGAGCAGAAGATGTGAACAGACATTTCTCCAAAGAAAACATAAAAATGGCTAACAGACACAGGAAAAAAATGCTCTTTATTTCTTGGCATCAGGGAAATACAAATCAAAACCACAATGATATACCACCTCACACCAGTCAGAATGGCTTAAATTAACAAGTCAGGAAATGACAAATGTTGGCAAAGATGTGGAGAAGAGAGAATCCTCTTACACTCTTGGTGGGAATGCAAGCCGGTACAGCCACACTGGAAAACAGTATGGAGGTTCCTCAAAAAGCTGAAAATAGAGCTACCTATGACTCAGCAATTGCACTACTAGGTATTTGCCCTAAAGATACAAATGCAGTGATCCAAAGCGGCACCCGCACCCCAATGTTTACAGCAGCAATGTCCACAATAGCCAAACTATGGAACGAACCCAGATGTCCATCAAGAGATGAATGGAAAAGGAGGTGTTTTATATATATATATATATATATATATATATATATATATATATATATATATGGAATACTACTCAGCCAAAAAAGAGAAATCTTGCCATTTGCAATGACATGAATGGAACTAGAGAGTATTATGTTAAATGAAACAAGTCAATCAGAGAAAGACAATTATCATATGATTTCACTTGTACATGAAATTTAGTAAACAAAACAGAGGATCATAGGGGAAGGGACGGAGAAATAAAACAAGACAAATCAGAGGGGAAGACAAACCATAAAAGACTCTTAAACATAGGAAACAAACTGAGGGTTGCTGGAGGGGAGGGAGGTGGGGGGATGGTGATGGACATTAAGGAAGGCACAGGATGTAATGAGCATTGGGTATCATATAAAACTGATGAATCACTTTACCTCTGAAACTAATAGTACACTATATATTAATTAACTGAATTTAAATTTAAAAAATATTCCCTGTTACTGTCTAGGACAACTCAACATCATAAAGATGTTGATTCTCCCTAAGTTAATTTTTCCTTTTAATAGAACTCCAGTAAAATGAGTAATAAAAACAAATTAAGAAAGGTGGGTTGTTTTTTTGTTTTGTTTTGTTTTGTTTGTTTGTTTTTTGTAGCTCTACAAGTTGAGAATAAAGTTAATTTGGAAAAAAAATATGTGAGAAATCATGAAAATACCGTACAAGAAGACTAAGAGCTATCGCTAACCCAAATGAATGTTAAAACATAGTACAAAGTCTCCCCTATAATTAAAATGGTGGTACTAGCACATTAGTAGTAAAACAGCCATTGGAATTCAATGCATACTCAAAGACAGATCCAATTACATATAGAAATTTAGTATCTAATAATGGAGATCAATAAAATATTGATAGATTTGACTACAAAAATATTTTAAAATTTACATAATGAGAAAAATCTAAGCAAGTCAAATGAAATATGACAAATGGGAAGGAATTATTTGTAACATATACTATAGAAAAATAGCTATAATATATAAAAGTATAAATTATTAAAGTGTAAGGACAAGATATGAAGACATCTTTTTTTTTAGATATGAAGACATCTTACAGAAAAATGCTCAAAGGGCATGGGAAGACAATTTTCTAAAATATAAGATATTTATATTTTATGTAAGTAAATAAATATATATAAATATACGAAAATGAAGGAAATGGACATATCTCCAAAAGGATGAAAATAGACATGAAAAAGCTTATGTAATCCAGCATTATATGCAATTGCGAAAGATTGGAAACTACTAAAATTCCCCAACAAAGATGAATGATTTAAAAAGAGTAGTATTTACTCACAGAGTAGCTACATAAAATGACTAAGAGATGCATTAACTGTTGTAGAGTGTTTTCCAAGATATATTATTGAAGAAGTCCAAGAAACAACATGTGTAAAGTTTTACCTAGCATGCAATTAAAAAAAAAAAAAAAAAGGAAGGGAATGAGAAAATAGTCATCCACCTATTTATCTTTTGTAAAAAAAAGAAAGGTAGAAAAGGAAAACATGAAGCAGACATTCATAGACTAGGTTATATACAAGAAAGCTATGTGTGGTGAGGGGCAAATGGAAGAGATGGGGTGAAATGAGACTTTTCTGGGTATTCTTATTCCTTTTTTGTATAGTTTTGACTTTAATATTGTACATATTAAAAATACACTTAAATTCATCACGAATGGAAAAAACTCTTAAGTTGAATACAAATAGAAACAAATGAAGTCTGCTCCAGTTTAAATTAATACCATACCCACATTGGGGGAAGAAAGACAAAAAAATCTAAGCCAAATAACTTTGAACACAATATTTTGACTATCCCCTTGTATTCTTAGCTTAAAGAGGACAAAAAGATCTGAAAAGAAATCTTGAATTCAATCTAGAAATCTGCTTTTCATTGTAGTATGATTATAGTAATTCTAAAACACTCTCTCCTGCATTGTAGGATTGAGCAAATTTATATATTACTTTGTTGAGAATTGGAAGTTTCAATGTGGAAGAAGAGAATTACAGATAGAAGTGCAAAGGCAGGGGATCCCTGGGTGGTTCAGGGCTCAGCGGTTTACCGCCTGGGCCCAGGGCGTGATCCTGGGGTCCTGGGATGGGGTCCCACGTCGGGCTTCTGGCATGGAGCCTGCTTCTCCCTCCTCTTGTGTCTCTGCCTCAGTCTCTCTCTCTCTCTCTCTCTCTATCATAACTAACTAACTAACTGACTAACTAAATAAATAAATAAATAAATCTTTTTAAAAAAGTGCAAAGGCAAGGAAGAATACTATGGGAACCATCAGTACTCATTAATTCTATAACATAATATGATATGATATATGATATAATATTCTATAATAGTGTAGTGTAGTTCAGTATAATATATATATATAGAATGTTTATCTTCTAGCTCACTCTTCTAGAAAGCCTCATCAATGGTACATTAGAACAATTAGATCTTGTTTCTTGAATATAATTCTCAATTAAAAGGAACCAGAAGAAATTGTGACTTCAAGGGCTAGAGAAGGAAATTAGGAGTGGGCATTGAAAATCTTCTCGCACCCCAAACTAAAAATGTGTTCAAAAATATACTGGGGACATAATAAAAAGAGTTAGGAGTCAGCTTGAAGAGGCTCCTACTGTCTAAATCTTGGATAGCATGAGAATAATAATATATAATTACAACAAGGTATTAAAATACTTTGAATAAAACAAGAAACTATAAGTGCATGCAGAAAATAATAAGAGAAAAAATGCTTCCTTTTTATAATATAATAACTCATAAATGTAGAAGGGAACAACAGAAATCACCCTTTACAACCAGCAGGTGGCGCACCTGGGGAGCTCAGTCCGCTGAGCTCCCTGACTCTTGGTTTAGGCTCAGGTCATAATCTGACCTGGTTCTGGAATCCAGCCCCAACCTGGGTCCCAGCTCATCTGAGTGTCTGCTTGAAAGATTCTCTCCCTCTGTCCCTCCCCCAACTTGCGCTTCTCTCTCTCTCTCAACTAAATAAATAAATCCTTAAAACTAGCAGGCAAGAACCACCGATGCAAGCTAAAACTAAAATAGTTAAATGCTTTCAAAGATTTGTCCTAAAGAATAGTTAACAATTCAAAAAGAAAAAAAAATAACTTCAGTGGAGAAGTAGACAGATACTAATTTAACCAAGTGATCCACAAGATCCAGAATAGGACAAACCAACATTATGTGCCCCTTATGTGATGTACTGAGAAAAGCAACATTATTTATGCTGGATTTCTGCCAAAAATGCATAACTTGAATCTGAGCATGAGGAAACAGCAGATAGGCCTAAACTGAGATGCATTCTACAAAATCACTTTCTCTACTGAAACCATCAGTAGAGAAAGATTTTTAAAAGGACAAGAAATGTCCTAGATTAAGAATAGACTAAAGGGACCCCATAACTGATAAATTGTGTGACCCTGAATGGGATCTTGGAGTATATGAGGGGAAATGCTTTTGAAGATGCAATTGGAGTGATTACTAAAATTCAACTATGGACTGTAGATTGTATTATATGGAATCTTTGTATTATTGTTATCAGTTTCTTTTTGAACTTGTGAAAAATTTAGGAGTAAATACTTTAAAAATTCAAGAGGGGGAAGTTTACTTCTATGGAAATGCAAACAGCCAGCCTAGAACAACCAAAGAAGTAAATTCAGAATGCTAAAAATAATATTTTAAGAATTATTTTTTAAGCTTTAGTCATCTTAAAAAGTGTAATAGAAACAAAGAGATCAAGAGAATAGAGCTCAGCAAAGAAGATGCATTCATATATGGTCACCTGATTTATGCAAATTCAGTGGGGAAAAGACGATGTTTTAAATAAATCGTTCTAGGTCAGTTAGTTGCCAGCATAAGAATAGACAATGATTCATAAATAAAATCATATACTAAAACTAATTAGAAATGAAATCTCGACTTAAAAGAGGAGTTTCCTTCTAAAGCTTTCAGAAGAAAACTTGGTAGGATACATCTACAAAGGCTGAGTAGGCAGTGATTTGTTACATAGGACACAAAGCAATCATGTTCCTTTTTTTTTTTTTTTTTTTTTTTTTTTAGCAATCATGTTCCTAAAACAGTATTCAGAGAATGTAAAGGCAAATTGTTAACTGAGAGAAGATATTCATCACACACACATTAAAGGGATATCAGAAATACATAATGAGCTTCTAATAACAAAAAGAAGGTGACCAGGCTAGTTTGAAAATGGGCAAAAAACTTGAATGGTATTTCACAAAAGATATTCTAATGGCTAGTAAGAATTTGAAAGGAGCTCAGTGAAATTAAAATTAGAATAAAACATCAGAATGGCTATAACTTAAAAAATGATAAAGCTACATTTCACTGGAGCTATATGTGGAATTCATTGTTAGCTAATTAAGTGGTAAATTGATACTACTTTGAAAATCTCTTTAGTATTATTTATTATCACTGAACTTATACCTTCCTTGTGATCTAAAAATTCCATTTTTAGTCAGATAGCTAAGAGAAATAAGCACATATTTCCACCAAAAAAAGGTACCAATGTGTCCATATCAGCTAAACAATATGTAGTATATGGAATACCACAACGAAGTACTACGTGCAGCAATAAAGCATAAGGAATGAATGCGGCTTGCAGACGTTGGGTGAAATAAACCACATGTTACATAGAACCTACTACATGATTCTATGTGAGCCTCAAGAACAGGAAAGAGTCTATCTACTGTGACAGGAACCAGACTAGTGTTTATTACTGACTGGGATGATGACCCGGCGACCGGGAAGGAGCACCTGGAAATGTCCTAAATCCTTGTGGGGGTGATACAGGCATGCTATTCCTATGCATACGGCCCCTACTTGTGTAGAAAGTCATTGAGCTATAATTTTAAGATGAGTGCATTTTGTTGTATGTGTTCTCTTGATAATATTTTTAAGTGAGGAGGAAAGGGTTTTTGTTTTTTTTTTTTTTTTAAACAACTGTGAAACATCATAGTACAATTCAGAAGAATAATTTTGGGGAGCGGCAGAGATTCTATTCAAACAGAAAATTCAGAAGCAAGAGAGAGAAGAAGCAGAAGGGACGCAGCGGTGCAGCGCCGTGCAGCTCGGTGACTCCTCCGCTCCCGGCGCCTGGAGGAGGTGAAGCGAGGCCATGGAAGAAGTCCCGAGGTACTTCTCAGGGACGCCACCAGAGCATCCTCAAGCGAAGATGCCAGTCAGCGGCTTCCTGGGTTCCTCCCCGCCTGCGGAGAGATGCGGCTCCCCCCGCGGCCCTGCAGGCCGGCCGGGTCTTCCCTCAAACTCCGAGTCTAGACCTGCAGCAAAAACTCCAAACAAATAGCGTGCATTGGGGGGAGACGTTCGATATTCACAGAAGTGCGTGTGCTTTGGTTGAGCGGATTAATCCCCAACCTTGCCTCTTATGCTTTTTATTTTCCTTTCTCTTCCTGTGAACTGCGGGGAATTGCAGGCGAGTCCCGCGCGCCCGAGTGGAACTGTCAATTTCTCTGGTGCTGAAGATGGAGAGAGGAGAGGCCAAGCCAGGAGCCAACACCGCGCATGCTCCCTGGAGCCGCCGCCCCCACCCGCCCCCGCCGTCTCTCTCTCCTCCAACCTCTCCCTCCACTCCCCTCTCCTCAGGTCAAAGGCAAAGGAGGAAAATCAAAGTCGAAAAGTTTGTCCTTTGAAGATTCTATATTTTGGACTCTGCATTTTGCTTTATGCTTATGCCCAGAAAGCTTATTTTGGATTTTCCTTCCTCTCAGCTCACTCAGTTTGCTTATAAAAGGAAAATAAAAGTAAAAAGAAGAAAGAAAAGAAAAGAAAAGAAAAGAAAAGAAAAGAAAAGATTTTTGTTCCAGATCTCAACATGAGAATGGGGGCTTTTGGTAAAATGTCCAAGTCTACCAAGATGACCCACTAAGTCCAGTAAGTGGAGCAAAGCATTCCAAATGCCAGAAGGGCTTCAGATACACTCAAGTTTGGGTCTCTTTTTATTTTAAACTACTTGTAAGCATTTAACCCATGCTCAAATAATAAAGAATAGAGCAAAGAGTCTAATATTTGCTCAAAAGGGCAAACAATTTTTCACTGAGCTCCTACTCATCTGACAGGCAGTATAATATAGCAATGAGGACTGAGACGTTGGAGCTGACTCCAACGTCTTTAGGTTTTAGCCTCCAGTTCTCAACCTGTGTGATCGAAAGGAAGTGACTTAACTTCTCCGTACCCCCCTGCCCCCTGCAATCTGTGAAATAGGAAGATTGCTGTGAAATTTAAAAATGAGTTAATCTACGTAGAGCCTTCACATCAGCCCTGCGCCCCTTTATGTTTTTTTTTTTTGTGCCCCTTTATGTTATCAATATCTGATGGTTGGTTACTTGTACCTATATTCCTATTGCTGTGCTAAAAATTGAGGGTCAGAATTGTTTCTTTACTTGCAGTTTTCTCACAGCACACTTAAAGACTATGTGAACATGTCACATATTTCTATAAGCAATTAATGATAAGTCATTATCTATAAAGCGTTCAATTGTGTGATACAGAAAATTAGAGTTTGAGGCAGAGTATGTTAAAGACTCATATTCACATGAAGCTGGAGGAAGTTCTGGAAGTGGCAGAATACAGGAATGTTGGGGGTCCTCTCAGGAAACAAAACTTGAATGAGGTCTGTGCACTTAAGTTGGAGACGTGTAGAAGGCAGAGGAGGATGTCAGAAGGAGCCCCAGGAAGCCGTGAACCATGTGAGCTCAAGGCCACTGAGAGATAGGGAGAGGGTGATGCCGAGGAAGCAACTAATCCTCTCATCACTGACTTCACTCCACTTCGTGACTACATTCACGTTGATGAACTGGAAATAAGAAAGAAAACACCAGACAACCTCCAATTTACTGTTCTATGTATTTTATAAACAAATGAAGTATTTGGTAATATTAAGAAACGTCACACTCTCTCATAATTCTATCAATAGTAGTTCAAATATAAAACACTTTATAAAAACTTTTTTGCAGCATAAAAGCAAACTTCTTAGTGGATTTATTCTAAACTATGCTAACATTGTAATACTTACTTGGTGACACACTAGCTTTCGGGGTGACTATTACAAATGAAACCATAAATACAATTTTCAGTCTTTGGGGAATGAAAGTACATGGAATGAAGTGCTCTCTTCGTGGTTCAGTCACACAACGTCTTTTATTTTTTCATTAGAGCTCAGGTCTCCCTTCTACCTTTAATTGTCTTTTTCATCCGTTTATTGGTATGTGTTAGAATGTTTCACATTGAGAGTGCTTTTGAAAAACATTCCTAGCAAGCCACTTCGCCCAGAGTCCTGGTCGTGCCCAGGGCTTCGGCCGACCTAGCAGGACGTGTGCCTGGAAGGGGCGCTTTCAGCAAACCGTCTCACTCCTTCGCCACCCGGCTGAAGTCGCCGGGAGGCCGGGCCATCGGAGGTCAGGGGCGCGGGAGGGCCGTCTCGGCTGGAGAGGGCGCCCCGACTGCACCCCGGCCGGCTCGGGGTTCGCTCTCCACGCCGAGGTGCCAGGCTCCCTTGGGATCCCCAAGCCGCCCTTCCCGGCCGAGCCCCGCCCCCTCCTGAGCCCATTCAAGCCTCTTTCCTCGCCGAGCGCGTTGTCAGGCGTGTAACCGGGGAAACTCCTCCCCGCCGGGGCCGCCGGGGCCGCCGGGCAGCGCTGCGGGGAGCGGCCGCCTCGCGCCCCCCGCCTCCGCGCTCGGAGCCCGCCGCCCGGGAGGGGGGCAGGGGACCGGGAGGAGGGGCCGGGCCGGGACTCCGCGCCCACCCGCTCCCGCTCTCGCCTCCAAGCAGCGCGGAGCCGGAGCCGGAGCCGGAGCCGGAGCCGGGCGCGGGCGGGGGCGGGGGGCGGGCGCGGGGGGGCGGCGGCGGCCTCGGTGCGCCCCGCGGAGCCGCGCGCACACCCGCCGGCCGTCGGGGGCGCGGCAGGCCTCCGAGCCGCACCTGTCGGGCCGCGCCGGCCGGGAGACCGTGTGGCGCCGCAGTCCGCGGCCTGGAGGCAGCGAGGGACAGTAGAGGCGGAGGAGGCGAGGCCCGTGCCCCGGGGGAAGCCGCGCCGGCCCGAGGCCCCGGGCATCCTCCCTGCGCTCCACCGCACCATGGCTCCAGAGCTCCTGCTCCTCCTCTGCCTGTCGTGGGGCGTGCACGCGCGGTAAGTGGCGCCCGGCCCGCGGCCCCGGGGGCTCCGAGCCAGGCGGACGGCGGCGGCGCTGCGTGCGGGCCCGGAGTCCGGGCGCACCTGCCGTCGGCGGGGCTGCCGCAGGGCCCGCCGCGGCCAGGCCGGGAGCAGAGGGGACGCCGGCCCGCACCCCACCTGTCCCCTCGCCCCGGCACAGGGCCATCGACCTCTCCAGGCTGGGCGGCTGCAGCCTTCCCTGCCACTGGGAATATGGGGGCTCTGAGATTAATGGGCTTTTCCCGAAGCTTTTTAGGATCGGGTTGTTTTAAGGGGTTTTGAAAACCACCGTCATAAAGAACCAAAGGTGTCTACCTCCTATTTACCCCCCCAACACAAGTGTTCCAGGGGCCCCCACGCATACACCGGGTCACATTCTGTATAATTTCCATCACTCTGAATTTCCTAAGACCCAGAAGTCGTGGTTTCCTAGCTGCCTTGTTTAGATCACACTGGCAAAGAGCATCCAGGCTGGGGGCAGGTAGAAGCAGGCTGGAGCAAGGAAAAGAACCCTACTTCTCAGAAAGGATTCCCCTCCCCAGGTCCTGCAAACACACACTATACACACGCATCCCTAATAGATGAGCCACTTTTCACACACGAACATACATACACACTTACCCCCATAAAGCACACATGTTGAAATTGATAATAAGGCTTTTGCCTGATAACTGTAAGACCTTATCTTACTCCAAATACTCTTACCTGCAACCAGCTAATGGGAGCTTAGAAATTCTCCAGGAAGGGATGAAGATGGCTAGTGGGGATGGAAGGGCAGTGGAACTAGAGGGTTAATTCCTGTTGCTGTGAATATAAATAGATATTCTGGATTTGGTTTCTTTAACTCTGTCTCCTAGACTAGATCTCTGTCCAGAGCCTGCCGACTTTGGAAATCAGAGTAGCTCCATGCCTCTCCCCCCATCCCCATCCCAAGAATCTTGAGACACCCTTTTCCCCAAAACACTCTTTTTCATTTCCTGGATCTGGAGGCTAGAGAGCTAGAGAGCTTCCCTGGGAGCAGAAAGCCCTGCAAGTGTCAGCAGGCAATGCCAGGTCTTAGATTTCCATTCATATTTGTGAAGTAGGAAGGCACATAACAAATCTTAAAAGACATAAAAAGACTTCCAGTTTCACTCCCCACTTTTGGCAGGGATGTTTGGCCTTGAGAAAGAAAGCCCTGACCCCTTCCCCTCCATACCATTTATCCCCACTAAGAGGTGAGAGTGTGAAAGGCAAACAGTGTGCCAGAGACAGTGTCAACTGGTGACTCAAGGCAGCTCCCTCAACCAGGCATAGTATTCCTTGGGCCTTTAAACTCAAGTTTCTTGGGATCCCTGGGTGGCGCAGCGGTTTGGCGCCTGCCTTTGGCCCAGGGCGTGATCCTGGAGACCCGGGATCGAATCCCACGTCAGGCTCCCGGTGCATGGAGCCTGCTTCTCCCTCTGCCTGTGTCTCTGCCTCTCTCTCTCTCTCTCTCTCTCTCTGTGTGACTATCATAAATAAATAAAAATTTAAAAAAAAAAAAAAAATAAACTCAAGTTTCTTCCTAAGGAGAGAGCTGGGAAGGAGATGGAAATGCACTTTCTGAAGTTGATTCTGCCTGTATGTATCTCTGTTTAGAGGCAGAGAGATAAGCAGATGGCATAGGTATAATGTAGACGTCTGAAGTATATAATCTAGATCTGAAGTCACATCTACATGACCTTTCTGTTGCTACCAACTGAATGAAGTGACCTGCATTTCGGAGATAGATAATTAACTACATATAATTGAGATTTATAGCTAGTTAACATGCTACAAGGAAAATTACCTATTTTCCTCATTAGTTTATGTGCTTAGTAGGAGGACATCTTAGTATCTAACATGAAGCAGCCGGGTTTCTAGGGATTCCCAAATACATGTACAATTTCTCAGGATTCTTCCTCCTTCCATTTCACCTAGGCAGAGGTAATGGTTTTAATGTGTTCTGTATCTTGCTTCATTCCCTGGCCTTCATATTAGAGGTTGCATATCGGTTGAAAAAAATCCAAATTTTAAACAAGCATATAGCTATATGCCTCTCATTTGAAAGTGTCTTTGTTCTTTGAATGGGTTTTACAGATGTGCAAAATAATCTGATGTGCAGTGTCGTCTTTTCAAACTATTGTTAATGCTGAGAGGTCCTCGTTTGCACTCTGTATTGCTTTTCTGGTGTTCAAAATCCCTGGAAAAGGTTCTGACAGTTGTGCTCTGTGGTGATGGCTTGGCAACTCCATGGAGAGAAAAGCACCCTATTCTGACACCCATGAATGAGCTTGTTACGCATTACAACACACAAAGTCATGCCTGGACCCCGGTAATACCTTGCAGACACTTAACTGGTTTCTGAGGTTTAGGAGCTCCTTTTAATGTTTAAAAATACTTCAGATGTCTTTGTCCTTCTAATGGAAGAGAAGGTCTAAGACATGAAAATAACATCTGAAGGTTGAGCAATTACTTGACAAAGACAATACATTGCCAATTGGTTTTTAAGAAAAAGCTAATTGCAGTGATGGTGTTTAGGATCCAACAATCCTGATAACAGAACATTCATAATGATTATATATAGCCCACTTAGAATTTAGAAAAGCAGATCATTCTTATTTTATTCATATTCCAGTGTGTCCTCTGAGAGGAGTCTTGGTTTTCATCAAAGGGAGGATTTTTCCGTGGGGCTGGTGGTTTGACACTAGCACTCTGAAGCTTCTACTTCATTCTCTGAAGTCCTGCAGCAAACTGACAGAAGATTAGGATTGGGGGAAGCTCAGTGTTGGCCTCTAGGGAAACAAGAGGATCTCGGACCACACTTTGCCATAGTGCACCCCACCCCAGCAACCACGCTGCAGGTCCCCGTGTACCTCCTGAAGGGGTGGGAGAGGACGCTGTTGCTTTTCCTTTCTCCTCTCTCCTGCTCTCGCCTACTTTGGCCTCTGAGGAAGAAGCTTATGCAATTTCAGGAAAACCCTCTCATCACCACTAGAGGGAGAATTAGACTCATTATAATAACTGCATTTGAAGTAGCTCAGTCTTTTTCAAAAACGAAGGCTGTGTGTATACAGAAAGCTGATAAAGAGTTAGTGTGATCAGTCGCTCTACATGTGACCATCGGGGCAATAGAAAATAACAGGGCATGGAGAGCATAGTCTGGTCTGTGCTGGTGAACTGCCTGTGCTGGGGCGGGGGAGGGGAGCCAGGGAAAGGAATGAGAGAGAAAGGTAGGGGAGGGGAAGAGAACAGAGAAGGGAGAGAAAGAGGCAGAGACGGAAGAGGGAGAGAGGAAAGCACTGTGGCCCAGTTAGAACAAGTCTTGAGAATGTTGTATGTGATCTGCCAAGGTGATCTGCCCGTCTGTCCCTGGTCTCTCCGTCTTGCTGTGGAATGAATTGCCGGGTCCTGCAGGCAGTGATTGCTTTTAGCTGACCATGTCCTGCAGAAAACCTGCTTCAATCTACTCCCTTTTTTCCAAGATGATAAAATTAATATTCCTGACAATATTTTTGATAAAATATTCTACAGTGACATTTAAAATTCTATAGTGTTATTTGTATAAGTTCAGTTTTACATGTAATGAAACGCAGCATGGCACTTCTTGAATGTGTCCCAAATTTTTAAGTTTTTATTGATGGTGAATGTTTAGTGCAAATAAAAACTCACAACAATTTAAAGTTTCTGTGGATAATTTAAACCTTCTACCCAATAAATATTTAAGAAATAGAATTACAGTTTAAGATAAGCCTAGGAAAAATTTAAATGAAGCCAGTCTGCCAGACACATGCTATATACTCATTTTCAAGATCTTATATATATGTATGTATGTATATATATATACATATATATATACATATATATATATACACACATTCAATCAGGACCAGAGTATGTGCCACTGCCATAGTCTAGATTAAGGCTAGTTAACTAACACTCAAAAAAATACTATAATATGTATAATATATGACATCTACATGTAACTACATATTATACAAAATCATGTATATTATTATTGTACTCTATAGATAATTATGTAATTATATTATACATGTGATTGTAAGCATTTAAACAATGTGGAGATAATGAACTTTTAAAAGTTTCTTTATTTTTTTCATGTTCATTATAGATAATTTAGACAATTCCAAAAATTAACTTAAAGAAACTTGTGTCCCAGAGCACCACTGCTCTACGATGATGTTAACATTTTGGCTCCTGTTTAGGAAGCTAAACAGAAATGAGCTCATACCAAGACGGGATAAATAAACCTCAATACAGTTTTCTATTCTATATTTTGTTCTCTTTGGTGAAGAAAAAAAGTCACTAAGACATTTATGTTAACAAAGTATAAGGAAATAGGGAAGTTGTTTGTTGTTTTACAAGCTTTTTTTTGCCCTAGTAAGTGAAAGTTCACCTGGAAATACTGCTTTAAGGCAGGAGACTCTCCTCTTTTCAAGCCCAAATGGCTGTGTTGTTGATTCATCCTCACTCACTAAGAAAACTAGTTTGTCATTTTGAGGCTTCTCCATTCAAGTACTCCTGTCAGTGTGTATTACCCAGGAGAGGCTGCTATCCTGCTGCAAGAGACAAGCTCAGAGATGCTCAAACGTTCGTCTCAACCCATTTATTGAGGGGCCAAATGATTAAGACATATTAGAAAGATTTTATTTTATTTTATTAAAAAAAGATTTTATTTATTTATTCATGAGAGACACAGAGAGAGAGGCAGAGACACAGGCAGAGGGAGAAGCAGGCTCCATGCAGGGAGCCTGATGTGGGACTCGATCCTGGGTCTGCAGGATCAGGCCCTGGGCTGAAGGCAGCGCTAAACCGCTAAGCCACTGGGGCTGCCCCTAGAAAGATTTTAATTTTTAATGTCTGTATGAGCTGCTCTGTAAGAAATGAATCCATTCGTGTTGTAAGAGGCATATAAAATTGCCAGAGGGTGTTCACCCAACACCATCTCTGTTCCTTGTCCCCATACAAGTGCTGGTCAAGCAGACCACCTCATGATGTCCCACGTCTACCTGGAATGAAGATTCTAGTCTCCTTAAGCACAAAAGTCAGCTTAGCTATTTCAGTGAGTGTGATTCTGCAAAAAATATTCTTATGTTCAACTAAAATGAGGTCTTGGCAGTAGGGGGTGGAACAGCATGATAAAGTCACTGTTGTGCCCAAGATCGCGAATCCGAGAAACCACCAAGGAGCCGACACCGATGCAAACACACGAGGGTTTATTTACAAGCTCGATCCTGGGTCCAAGTATACCCGACGCAGCGGAGCAGGGACTTGGACCCCAGACCAAGAGGCGTAGCAACGTTATAGAGGCCAGTGGACAATGGGATAGGCAGAAAGTTGTACAGTCATGTTGGTCCACACGCAGGTGGCCGATTGAATTACATTTTACCCTAAAGTATCCATTTGAACTGGCCTATCACTGAGCCGGATTTCCGGTTAGGGTGTGCCCTGGTATTTGACTAGGGCGGGGCAGTGCCCTAAGCAATAAGCAGGTCAGCAGGAGGCAGGTGCAGCCCAAAATAGAGTCAGTCCTGCTCTGCTTGTCCAGGGGTAGGGCATTTTGTTAAATTTCCTGGATCCCACAGTCACCACCTGACAAACATCTGGAAGGTTTGTGCCTTGACCTTCAGAGGTTCTCAGGGTGGACCCAAACACAAGTGATTACTTGCTGGTTGATCTTCTGGCATTGATTTGTTTATCATAGTGTGTATAGTTTAACAGAGACAAGGAATAAATTTGTGACATTTAATGAAAGCCTAATGACGTATTAAAAGCAGTGGCATTCTTCCTATTGGATTCATTCTAAATTTTGTTTGGTTTGGTTTGGTTTTCATTTTAGAGGTAATCTATTGATTGGGCTTTGAGTAATGTGGGCCTTCTACTTATGTCAGTGGTGCTTACATGGGCCAAGCTTAAGATACTTCCTGAGCCATTACTACAACTAATACTTTGTGCCATAATTACAGGTCCAGAAAAGTGGAAGAGGATGAATATGAAGATTCATCATCAAACCAAAAGTGGGTCTTAGCACCAAAATCCCAAGACACCGATGTGACTCTTATTCTCAACAAGTTGCTGAGAGAATATGATAAAAAGCTGAGGCCAGATATTGGAAGTGAGTGTCAATGTTTGTGATTCCAATAGAAAATATACTGTGATGATATATTTTTAAAGTTTTTATTTTATTTTATTATTTTTTTATTTTTATTGTTTTTAATTTATGATAGTCACAGAGAGAGAGAGAGAGGCAGAGACACAGGCAGAGGGAGATGCAGGCTCCATGCACCGGGAGCGCGATGTGGGACTCGATCCCGGGTCTCCAGGATCGCGCCCTGGGCCAAAGGCAGGCGCCAAACCGCTGCGCCACCCAGGGACCCCTAAAGTTTTTATTTTAAATGATTATTAATTCACAGGAAGTTGCAAAGATGGTACAGTGTCACACAATTAGAGTGTAGTAAGATATCAAAACTGGGAAATTGGCATTGGTACCTTGTGTGTGCATGGTTTCATGTCATCTTATCATGTGTAGATACAGAACTGTTTCATCATCATAAAGATACCCCTCCTGCTGCCTCTTTATAGTCACACCCACCTCCCTCCTCCAAAATTCGTAACCCCTGTCAGCCACTATTTGTTATTTCTGTATTTTTCGTCATCTTTAGAATGTCACATACATGCACTTATTCAGTATGTGACCTTTGGAGATTGGCTTTTCTCCCCTGAGCAAAGTGATTTGGAGATCCATTCAAGTTCTTGTGTATATTAATAAGAGCTTGTTCTTTCTCATTGCTAAGTAATCTTCATGGCAGGAATATACTAGTTAGTTTATTCATTCACCTATTGAAGAACATTTTTGTTGCTTCCAGTTTTTGTTTATTACAAATAAGATGACTATGTGCATTTGTATACAGGCTTTGTGTGGAAATAAGATTTTCTTTTCTTTTTTTTTTAAGATTTTATTTATTTATTCATAGAGATGCAGAGAGAGAGAGGCAGAGACACAGGCTGAGGGAGAAGCAGGCTCCATGCAGAGAGCCTGAGGCGGGACTCAAGCCAGGGTCTCCAGGATCACGCCCTGGGCTGCAGGCGGCGCTAAGCCGCTGCCCCACCGGGGTTGCCCAAGATTTTATTTTCTAGGATGAATGCCCAGGTGTATGATTACTAGGTTGTATGATGAATGTTTAGTTTTTATATTCCCACCAGAAATGTATGAAAGATCCTGTTTCTCTGTCTTCACCGGCAATGAGTATTGTTACTGTGTTTCATTTTAGCTACTCTAATAGGTATAAATCTAATAGGTTGATATTTCATTGTGTTTTGATTTGCATTTTCCTGTTGGTTAAAGATATCAGACTTTTTTTTTTAAAGATTTTATTTATTTATTCATAAGAGACACACAGAGAGAGAGAGAGAGGCAGAGCCACGGGCAGAGGGAGAAGCAGGCTCTATGCAGGGAGCCTGATGTGGGACTCGATCCCGGGCCTCCAGGATCAGGCCCTGGGCTGAAGGCAGCACTAAATCGCTAAGCCACCCGGGCTGCCCCAGATATTGAACTTTTTTTAATGTGCTTATTTGCCTGCACTATATCCTTTTTATTGAAATATCTTTTCATATTAGTTACCCTTTAAAAATTGGATTATTTTGTTTCATTTTTTCTGTTGAATTATTGAGTTCTTTCTAGGTGTGATTCCTTTACCAGATGTAATTTACAGATGTTTTTCTCTCAGTATGGAGCTTGTTTTTTTATCCTTGTAACAAGATCTTTCACAGAGAAAAAGGTTTTAATATTGATGAAGTTCAATTTATTGATTTTTAAACTTTTATAGAACATGCTTTTGGAGTAATGACTAAGAACTCTTCATGAAGCACTAGTTCCTGAAGATTTTCTCCTTTGTTTTCCTCTAAAAATTTTATAATTTGTATTTTACATTTAACTAATTATCTGTCTTTATATAAAATCAGTGAGGTAAGTTCTCTCCACCATTTTTTCCTCTATGGATATCTGGATCTTCTATCACTGTATATATATATTCTGTGTTCTCTATTTTGTTCTTTTTATCTGTATGTCTATCACTGCGTCAATATCCACAGTCTTGATTACTATAGTTATGTAATAAATCTTGAAATTGGGCATTGGGTAGATTAGTTCAACAGCTTTTTAGAACTTATTTTAACTCTTATAAGCCATTTGCTTTCCATATTAATTTTAGGATTATCTTGTCTATATCTAGAAAACCTCTTCTGGTAAGTCTCTATTAGTTTGGGAAAAATAACATCTGTACTATGTTGAGTATTCAAATCCACATATGTGGTATGCCTTTCCATTTTGAATCTGCTTCAATTTCTTACATCCAGTGTTTTACAGTTTTTAGTATACAAGTTCTGAATATATTTTTTAGATTTACAGCTAAGTATTTCACGTTTTGGGAGTGACTACAGATGGTACTGTATTTTAAAATGTCTTTATACCTGTCTTCATTGATATACAGTAATACAGTTGATTTTTGTATGTTGATTTTGTGTCCTCTGACTTGCTGAAATTCACTAGTTTTGGGAATTTTTATGTGTTTGTTTTTTGATAGGATCCTTGGGATTTTCTGTGTACACCATCATGTCACATAGGAAGTTATATTTCTTGCTTTCTAATCTGTATGTCTTTCATTTTATTGCCTTACTTCACTGGCTGGAATTTCCAAGACTGTGTTGAATAGCAGTGGTGTGAATGGACATCTTGCTTTGTTCCAGATATTAGAGGAAGGACAGTCAGTCTTTCACTATTAAGTGTAATGGCTTCCTCTGTGAGATTTCTGTTCATGTCTTTTGCCCATTTCATGATTGGATTGTTTGTTTCTTTGGTGTTGAGTTTAATAAGTTCTTTATAGATCTTGGAAACTAGCCCTTTATCTGATATGTCATTTGCAAATATCTTCTCCCATTCTGTAGGTTGTCTTTGAGTTTTGTTGACTGTATCCTTTGCTGTGCAAAAGCTTCTTATCTTGATGAAGTCCCAATAGTTCATTTTTGCTTTTGTTTCTTTTGCCTTCGTGGATGTATCTTGCAAGAAGTTACTATGGCCGAGTTCAAAAAGGGTGTTGCCTGTGTTCTTCTCTAGGATTTTGATGGAATCTTGTCTCACATTTAGATCTTTCATCCATTTTGAGTTTATCTTTGTGTATGGTGAAAGAGAGTGGTCTAGTTTCATTCTTCTGCATGTTGATGTCCAATTTTCCCAGCACCATTTATTGAAGAGACTGTCTTTCTTCCAATGGATAGTCTTTCCTCCTTTATCGAATATTAGTTGCCCATAAAGTTCAGGGTCCACTTCTGGATTCTCTATTCTGTTCCACTGATCTATGTGTCTGTTTTTGTGCCAGTACCACACTGTCTTGATGACCACAGCTTTGTAGTACAACCTGAAATCTGGCATTGTGATGCCCCCAGATATGGTTTTCTTTTTTAAAATTCCCCTGGCTATTCGGGGTCTTTTCTGATTCCACACAAATCTTAAAATAATTTGTTCTAACTCTCTGAAGAAAGTCCATGGTATTTTGATAGGGATTGCATTAAACGTGTATATTGCCCTGGGTAACATTGACATTGTATATTGCCCTGGGTAACATTGACACAACATGCATATGAGAAAATGCTCTGCATCACTTGCCATCAGGGAAATACAAATCAAAACTACAATGAGATACCACCTCACACCAGTGAGAATGGGGAAAATTAACAAGGCAGGAAACAACAAATGTTGGAGAGGATGCGGAGAAAAGGGAACCCTCTTACACTGTTGGTGGGAATGTGAACTGGTGCAGCCACTCTGGAAAACTGTGTGGAGGTTCCTCAAAGAGTTAGAAATAGACCTGCCCTACGACCCAGCAATTGCACTGTTGGGGATTTACCCCAAAGATACAAATGCAATGAAACGCCAGGACACCTGCACCCCGATGTTTATAGCAGCAATGGCCACGATAGCCAAACTGTGGAAGGAGCCTCGGTGTCCAACGAAAGATGAATGGATAAAGAAGATGTGGTTTATGTATACAATGGAATATTACTCAGCTATTAGAAATGACAAATACCCACCATTTGCTTCAACGTGGATGGAACTGGAGGGTATTATGCTGAGTGAAGTAAGTCAGTCGGAGAAGGACAAACATTATATGTTCTCATTCATTTGGGGAATATAAATAATAGTGAAAGGGAATATAAGGGAAGGGAGAAGAAATGTGTGGGAAATGTCAGAAAGGGAGACAGAACACAGAGACTGCTAACTCTGGGAAACGAACTAGGGGTGGTGGAAGGGGAGGAGGGCGGGGGGTGGGAGTGAATGGGTGATGGGCACTGGGTGTTATTCTGTATGTTGGTAAATTGAACACCAATAAAAAATAAATTAAAAAAAAAGTGTAATGGTAACTATATATTTGTACAATTCTTTATCAAATTGGGAGAGTTCCCTCTATTTCTGATTTTCTGAAAGTTTTATTTTATTTTTTTTAATCATGAATGGCTGTTGGATTTTGTCAAGTGCTTTTTTTTCTGCATCAATAGATGAGATCATGTGATTTTTTTTTTTTTTTTTTTTTTTTAGCCAGTTAATGTGGTGGATTAGGTTGAGTGATTTTCAAATACTGAGCCAGTCTTGCATCCCTAGAGTAAGCCCCACATAGTTATGTGTTTGATAATACTCTTTTTTAAAAACCTCTTTTTATATATTGCTGAATTCTTTTTGCCAATATTTTGTTAAGGATGTTTACCTCTCTATTCACGAGGAACATTGCTCTGCAGTTTTGTTTCCTTTTATTTTTCTTTCTTTCTTTCTTTCTTTTCTTTTTCTTTCTTTTTTTTTTTTTTTTTTTTTGACAGTCTGTTTGGTTTTGGTACCAGGTAATGCTAGCTTCATAAAATAAGTTAGAAGTATCCCTTGATCTTCTGTTTTCTGGAAAAAATTGGATAAAAGTTTGTGTTAACTTTAATATTTCATAGAATTCTCCAGCAATATTCTCTGGGTCAGGAGATTTCTTTTCTGAAGTTTTATTATTATAATTTAATTTCCTTAATATACATAAATCTCTTTGACTTATCAATCTTATATTAGGTAAGTTGTAATAGCTTATGCTTTTTAAGAAATTGGTCCATTTCTTTTAAAATGCTGGGCAGCCCGGGTGGCTCAGTGCTGCCTTTGGCCCAGGGCCTGATCCTGGAGACCCGGGATCGAGTCCCACATCAGGCTCCCTGCATGGAGCCTGCTTCTCTCTCTGCCTGTGTCTCTGCCTCTGTGTGTGTGTGTGTCTTTCATGAATAAATAAATAAAATCTTTAAAAAAATAAAAAATAAAAACCCCCCGCCAATTTATATATGTAGAATTGTTCGTGGTATTCCCTTATAGTCCTTTAAAATCTTTATGCCCTATAATAGATCCCCTGCTTCATTTAGGATATTAGTAATTTGTGTCATCTTTCTTTTTTCTTTGTCATCTTGCTAGAGGTTTGTTTGACCTTTTTGAATAACTACCTTTTTTTTTTAATTTTTTTTTTAATTTTTTTTTTAATTTTTATTTATTTATCATAGTCACACAGAGAGAAAGAGAGAGAGGCAGAGACACAGGCAGAGGGAGAAGCAGGCTCCATGCACCGGGAGCCCGATGTGGGATTCGATCCCGGGTCTCCAGGATCGCGCCCTGGGCCAAAGGCAGGTGCCAAACCGCTGCGCCACCCAGGGATCCCAATAACTACCTTTTTGTTTTATTGTTTATCTCTATTGTTTTCTGTTTTCAACTTCATTAAATTTTGCTTTTGCTTTTATTATTTTTTTTTCCTACTTACTTTGGGTTTATTTTGCTCTTTTTTTTTGAGGCAATGTTTAGTTTCTTGACATGAGACTATTCTAATATAAGCAGTAGTGCTTTAAATTATCTTCTATGTACTGCTTTAACTGTTATCTCACAGATTTTGGTATATTTAATTTTCTTTTTTATCAAGTTCAATGTATTTATTTCCCTTGAGATTGATTTTCTTAACTCAGATTATTTACAAGTGTGTTTTTAGTTTCCAGGTGTTTGGAAGTTTTCATGTTATCTGTTACTCATTTCTAGTTTGGTCCCATTATAATCAGAGAATATATTTTATATAAGTTTAATTCATTTGGACTTGTTATGATCCAGAATATGGTCTATTTTGGTGAATGTTCCATGGGCACTTGAAAAGAATGTGTATTTTACTGTTATTGAATGGATTGGATCCTGTTGTTTAATGGTATTGTTGAGTTCTTCTACAGCTTTGCTGATTTCCTATCTAGTTTTTCTATCAATTGTTTTGATAGGTTAACAATAGATAGATTAAAGAGTAGATTCTCAAGACCAAGACAAGAACAGTGTGATTGGCCAGGGGAGAAATGCATACAGTTGTTGGTACAAGCCTGTACCATATTCTTGATGATGATCAGAGACCATGGGGATTGTGGCCAACATATTTTTTCATAGGATGAACCTAAGCTTTAGTTTATTTCTTCTTCTCCATGGGGCTTAGTTCCAAACAGAGCCCAGCAGCTTACTAACTCTCACGCTACCCCAGCCACCTTGTTCCTTTGTTCTTCCAAATTTGAGGCTCAGGTGTCCAATTTATCAGTAGTAAGACATAGAACTACACTGGTTCCAATAGGCATAGAACATCAAGACCCTTGTGGTGCAGTATGCAGAAGTTTGGACATGCCTGTCCAGTGCATTTTTGGACCAGTCATGTCATCTTTACATGTTTCTGTTGCCTTTTCCAAATAATAAAGGAAGGGAACCAAATTACTTCCAGCTTTAAGATATTTATTTAATAAGCAATACATTTAAATTACCATGGCACAAGGTTCACAAATTCAATCGTCACTACATCTCCCCCTTCATAGTTATACAAAGGGTCTCTCCAGTGTGAAGAGTGTGCAGGAATTCTGCATTTATTTAGAAAGAGAAGATTGAAAAGATGTTGCTAATTTCATTAATTGTCAGACACTGTGCTTGACCCTAGAACAAAGATAAATAAGATTTGTTTCTTACCTTGTAGATGACTTTAGTCTTTCGCATATCCTGTGGTATAATATAGCACTGCACCTTCCATCTATGGTACTATTCAGTACCAAAGTTGTCCTCTGAGGTGGAAAATTGGAAATTGGTAGAAAGTGGGTGAGCTAAGCTTCCCACCCAGATCTCTGAAGATAGCTGGATCACTTAGCCACCATACTAGTTGTAGAAAATGCCAGCCAATTCTATTCAAAAACACGGAATCCCTCTTAACACATGCCCAGAACAAAACACTCAGAAGGGGATGTACTAAGGCTTTGTCATGTGGAACAAGCAAGCAGAATTCACAATTCTAAGATTTTTATTTTTCCGTTATGTATGTAAGGAATTGTGAAAGTGTAATACACACTAAGAGAGAATATTTTTTTAAATGGCAACTCTTCTAAAGCTTCATGTTATCAGAAGGGCTCTGTGGTTTTTGAGTGAAAGAGATTTAAGAAACAGCTAAATATAAAACCATAAAACAGGATGCTCTTCTTTTATTTCATGATTTTACGGTTCCACCATACACATTGTCATGATCCTGGTGCAGCAAAGTGACCTGATGAAAGCCTGCAGGATTCCTGGCACATTTTAGGATTCTTCTTCCCGTCTCATTTAAATGCTAAATAATGTCTGAGTGGCGGAACCCAGCAACTCACTGATGTTCAAACCAAGTAACTGCCCAAGAATACAGAATTAGACACCATTTTCTTTCATGGTTTAGAGGATTCTGCTTTAAAGGACAATTTCTTTAAAAAAAAATAATAAAGGACAATTTCTTTTTTCGTTTTAAAGATTTTATTTATTTATTCATGAGGGGGGGGGAGAGAGAGAGAGAGAGAGAAGCAGAAACACTGGTAGAGGAAGAAGCAGGCTCCATGCAGGGAGCCTGATGTGGGACTTGATACCATGTCTCCAGGGTCAGGCCCTGGGCTGAAGGCAGCTCTAAACCGCTGAGCCACCTGGGCTGCCCCAAGGACAATTTCTTATAAAAATCTGAATTTCTTTTTTTCACTACTTTTTTCTCTTGTAGCCTGTTAAACTATCATGCCTCTTCTTCAAGGCACAATCAACTTTTGTCACGTAACAGTGTTATATATGGATTTATGATTAGTTTACTATAATTACCAGTTTATTTGTTACCTCTCCTGTTACTCTCCCTCCCTCTCTCAGGCAGCCTCTATTTACTGTGCTTTCACTCTGCACCACACCCTGGATCATGAACCTGTGGGGAGCAAGGCAGACGCTTGGGCTTTTCTGAAGGAGAGTGAAGGGGAAAGGGTCTCTGAAGACAAGCATGTAGGAGTCAATATTGGGATTATTGAGATTTCCACTTTGGAGTAAGGCAAGTGTGTTTAAGGCACTCTTTAGTTTAAATTCCTTGAAAACTCCACTTTAATCCTAGGATAAATTCCAAGCCCTTAGAATGATGGAAAGCAGTAAGCCACTATCTGGCCCTTACCTACTGCTCTGCTTTCACTTCCTGCCACTCCACACCTCACAAATTATATGCTTTGAGTACACCAAACCTCCTACTTTCCTGGATCCTTGCTATTTGCACGGCTCTCATTCCAGCACCTGACTCTCTTACCTCCTATGAGAAGCCCTCTTCCATGATCTGCACCCCTGCTCACCTCCCTGCCCGAATGGGTCAAGTGTCTTCGCAGAGTTTCTTCTAGCATTGGTTTCTCATCTGTACAATAGGAGTAGCACATTTTGACGGTGATGCAATGTGGTGCAGCCATGAAACAGCTTCTATAACACTTTTGTGTGCTTTCCACAGTTCTGCAGCTGGGAATTGATCTTCTGAGTCCCACCCCAGGACACAGTTCCCAGTTTCTAACTATAGATGCATCAGTTTACATTGGCATCTCCCAATATACATAGTCGAACTGCATCCACAAAGATCCAACATCAGGAAATAAATAAAATGGCTCATCACTGTTATTGTCCACATTAAATAGATGGAATCCAACAGACTCATTTATGTCACATAGCAGTGATATATCCCCACGGAATACTCTACTTGGTTTTCTTAATATAAATTGTGATCATTATGTTTTAAAAATACTCGCTATTTTTCCAGCTATTATCTCCCCTCAACTAACTTCTAAATTACGGATGTGTCTGTTTTAGTTCCCCATCTTTAACTATCCATCATTCTAAGTAATACTTCACCTATGTCCTTTACTAGTTCAGAGTTATTCAGGGTATCATTTATCTCAGGAACAGATCTTGTCAGGTGAGCTAGAAAAGGTTGGAGGAGGATAAACTTTCTATAAGAGAATTGTGAAAAGGAAAGGAAATGAACCTGAGTGAATTTCTCTCCCTTCAGGGTTTCAAGAAATTTGAACCACTCTCCTGAAAATAGAGTATTTCAGAATACAAATTTCCTGTCCATAATCTGGATACCTTATACCAAATACAGTTAGTTTTGGGAAAAATAAAAGGTTATTGGTTGGCTTTTAAAGGTGAATGAACACTGAACATATCTCCAATGGATAGAAATGACTCATGGACTCATTTAATTTAGAAAGAACATCTGTATAACCTTGTCTTGGCTATATCCATGACAAGGGGGATTAATTTTCCATTCCTCTTCTTCAGGTGATTGCATATCTGGACTTCTTTTCCAGGCTTTTCTAAAGCTTATACTCCTAGTTTAGTTAAAACTTCTTCTAAATGTGGAATGATGAGCATCCAGCATGAAAAGAAGCTGGTTGCCTGAGTGATAAAGTGAGCTTTGACACTGCTGTAACTTCCTGGCAGAAGGCAGAGGAATCTCAGCCTTCTCCTCAGTGGGGATACCTCCTTGGAGGAGTTGCCACTTAAGCTTCTTTTCTTCACACTTCCCAGAGCTGGCCATGGCAGATGGACACTGATTCAAGAGTATTGAAGTGACCCAGCCAATTCCTTGCTGGGTGCAATATGAGGACCTCCTGCCCATTCTAGGTCACATTCTAGGTCACTTCTTCATCTATGAGGAAAGGGAGAGAGACAATGACAAAATAGTGGGAATATGACCCCAGAAAGTCAGGAGTTAGTTTTGTTGCGGATAATGAATGTTAAACAACTAAACGACGTAACAAGTGGGCTTTGAAGTATAATTTTTAAAGCACACTTTATCATGTTGCTTTTTAATATCTTTCAGTGCAAACTTTTGAGGATAGTCGAGTAACAAAGAACTATAAAAAGAATGCTTAACGACTGTTGGTCACAGATGTGATGTCTCTGAGAGAGGCCCAAAGTAGCCAGTGAAAAGGTAGAGAAAACTCTCCTATGTTTCTGAGCTAATTCCTGATGTGTATAAATGTGACAACTCCTGCCAGGCCCTGCCATAGAGTTTTGAGCATTTTAGCTGGATCACAGAATTCGAGAGAATTTTGAAATGTGTGAAGGACTGTACAATCTAAAGTATTGAGATATGATTAAAATGGATGTATACAACTGTCCCTCATCCTGATTTTTTTTATATTTTAAGAAAAATTAAAAGACATAAGGTTTTAATCCAAAGGAATGAAACACAAGTGTTGTATTGTAGGTGCTTGTATGCCAGAGGAAGAGAGAGTTGAAGGGAGGGTGTGTGGTGTGTGATATTTTGGGGTCTCTAAAGCACAGCAACTTGATGGATCACAATGTAAGTGCCTCAGTTGAGCACTGATTTTCCAATGACCTTTCTAACTATCTTTTCCTGTCTTAATGCACATCAGATGAATGTCTCAACTGTACATTTAGGTTAACTTGGTTAGTCTTCACTTAAAAACTACAGCCTACTATACAGATGGGTGAGTTGTCATTTTCCAACAATTACTGTATATCCAGAAAATAATTCAAATGTATTCACTCCATTCTCAGAACAGATGTAGGAGGAGAGGAAACAGACATTCTTAATTGTTCTGCTCAAAGTAAAAGGATTACTGTAGACTTAGTTAACTGATTCTCTCACAAATTAATTCAAATGCATAGGGAGGTGTAGAACAAATTTTGTGGAGAAATTATACCTGTCATCTCTGTGGGAGACTAATAAAGCATCCAAGAGATACTGGGTTAAGACCTCAGCTTCCCCACATAATCCCTGCCATTTTGGGCAGTGATCCCTTTGACACATATACCTTCGCACTTAGGATTTCACCATGGCACATTTTACCTAAGGCCTGTGTAAGGCAAGGCTATATTAGAATATATGCCCGTGGTTTGGTTCATTAAAATGATTTTTTACTAGGCTATATTTTTTTCTTGTAGGAGACATATAATGAGATCTCAATGTATAAGTACTTTTTAACATGTAATTTGGTAAATAACTCTGATCACATGTCCTTAGGAATAATCTAATGTCTGGACTTGATTTGAATATGCAGTTCAGTTTATAGAATAACAAGTGATCTGTTTCTTATGTTTATTCATTACCACTGCAGAAACTGAGCAAAATAGTTTTATGTGGCTTTAGAGAGGGTTTGAGTGAGAAAAGAAATGGACTCAAATAAGGGTTCTTCCACCAGTTGCCAGCAGATTCCCTGCAAGAAACAATGTCACTGACTGGTAGGTACTATCTCTAAATGAGATAATTAAAAATATATCCAAGTCTTGTTGTAAGAATTGTAGATTAAAACACCTGACACATAAAGAGAGGACAGAACATGTCATCTGCCTTCCATCCACTGTGTTCCTAGACCTACACACTGAGTTGGCCTGGCTTATCAGTAGTGAAATAGAACTTGCAGGCAGCTCCACTGTCATAAAAGCTTTGCCTTATATGGAGATTTCTGTTCAGCTGTCAGCATTTCATCAGTATGTAATTAACATCCTGATCAAAAATATCTTACAGATCCTTTTATAAAGTATTACTGTGCTCATATCGATTAGGTTGTTTATCCTACTAACTCACTTTTGAGGGACAAATGCAGATGTGAAAATCATAGTTTCATAGAATATCATGGCTTGAAGAGATTCCAAAAGAAGTCTGTCCAAAAGTTTATAAATGTGGCTTTATATCAGAATTACCTGAGGATCTCTTTAAAATACAGAGATCAGGGCCCAACCATATTATTTTTCTGTTTTCTAGTTCACTGATTTTAACTTAGATCTGTATAATACCATTCTGCGGCTTGCTTTGGGTTTCATTTGCTTTATTTTTAGTTTCTTAAAGTGGAAGATGAAGTCATAGATTTGAGACCTTCTTATCTAATTTAGTGTATAGTGCTACAAATTCTTACTAAGCAATACTATAGTAGCATTCCACAGATTTCAGTTTTTTTTATTTCATTTACATTCAATTCAAAAGACCCTACTAATTTCCTTTTTCATTTCTTCTTTCACCCATGCAAAGTGCTCATTTAGGTGTCTGATAATCATTTCCCAAATACTTGAGATTTTTCCAGTTTTTCTTTCTGTTATTGATTTCTGATTAAAATCCATTGTGGTGAGTGAACATACTTTGTATGATTTGGATTTTATTTTACTTTTTAAATATTTTCTTATTGATGTTCAATTTGCCAACATATAGCATAACACCCAGTGCTCATCCCATCAAGTGCCTCCCTCAGTGCCCATCACACAGTAACCCCAACCACCTTGTTCACCCCTTGTTCCTTTCCCAGAGTGAGGTGTCTCTCATTGTCTATCACCCTCACTGATATTTCCCACTCATTTTCTCTCCTTTCCCCTTTATTCCCTTTCACTATCTTTTATATTCCAAATGAATGAGACCATATAGTGTTTGTCCTTCTCCAATTGACTTACTTCACTCAGCATAATACCCTCCAGTTCCATCCACTTTGAAGCAAATGGTGGGTATTTGTCGTTCTAATGGCTGAGTAATATTCCGTTGTATACCTTATACTGCATCTTCTTTATGCATTCATCTTTCAATGGACACCGAGGCACCTTCCACAGTTTAGCTACTGTGAACAATGCTGCTATAAACATAGAGGTGCAGGAGTCCTGGCATTTCACCGCATCTGCATCGTTGGGGTAAATCCCCAGTAGTGCAATTGCTGGGTCATAGGGCAGATCTATTTTCAACTCTTTGAGGAACCTCCACACAGTTTTCCAGAGTGGCTGCACCAGTTTACGTCTCCACCAACAGTGCAAAAGGATTCCCCTTTCTCCACATCCTCTCCAACATTTGTTGTTTCCTGTCTTGTGAATTTTCCCCATTCTCACTGGTGTGAGGTGGTATCTCATTGTGGTTTTGATTTGTGTTTCCCTGATAGCAAGTGATGCGGAGCATTTTCTCATGTACTTGTTGGCCATGTGTAGGTCTTCTTTGGTCAAATTTCTGTTCATGTCTTACCCACTTCATGATTGGATTGTTTGTTTCTTTGCTGCTGAGTTTAATAAGTTCTTTATAGATCTTGGGTACTAGCTAGCCCTTTATCTGATATGTCATTTGCAAATATCTTCTACCATTCTGTAGGTTGTCTTTTAGTTTTGTTGACTGTTTCTTTAGCTGTGCAGAAGCTTTTTATCTTGATGAAGTCCCGGTAGTTCATTTTTGCTTTTGTTTCCCTTGCCTTCATAGATGTATCTTGCAAGAAGTTGCTGTGGCCAAGTTTAAAGAGGGTGTTGCCTGTGCTCCCCTCTAGGATTTTGATGGAATCTTGTCTCACATTTAGATCCTTCATCCATTTTGAGTTTATCTTTGTGTATGGTGCAAGAGAGTGGTCTAGTTTCATTCATCTGCAGGTGCCTGTCCAATTTTCCCAGGACCATTTACTTAAGAGACTATCCTTTTTCCAGTGGATACTCTGATAATCTTTCCTGCTTTATTGAATGTTAGTTGACCATAGAGTTAACGGCTCATTTCTGGGTTCTCTATTCTATTCCATTGATCTATGTGTCTGTTTTTGTGCCAGTACGACACTGTCTTGATGATCACAGCTTTGTAGTACAACTTAAAATCCGGTATTGTGATGCCCCAGCTCTGTTTTTTTTTTGTTTGTTTGTTTGTTTGTTTTCAATATTCCTCTGGCTATTCGGGGTCTTTTCTGATTCCATACAAATCGTACGATTATTTGTTCCATTTCTCTGAAGAAAGCCCGTGGTATTTTGATAGGGATTGCATTGAATGTGTAAATTGCCCTGGGTAGCATAGATATTTTCACAATATGAATTCTTCCACTCCATGAGCATGGAATACTTTTCCATCTCTTTGTGTCTTCCTCAATTTCTTTCAGAAGTGTTCTGTAGTTTTTAGGATATAGATCCTTTACCTCTTTGGTTAGGTTTGTTCCTAGGTATCCTATGCTTTTGGGTGCAATTGTACTTGGGATTGACTCCTTAATTTCTCTGCCTTCAGTCTCATTGTTAGTATAGAGAAATGCCACTGATTTCTGGGCATTGATTTTGTATCCTGACATACTGCCAAATTGCTATATGAGTTCTAGCAATCTTGGGGTGGAGTCTTTTGGGTTTTCTATGTACAGTAGCATGTCATCTGCGAAGAGGGAGAGTTTGATTTCTTCTTTGCTAATTTGAATGCCTTTTCTTTCTTTTTGTTGCCTGATTGCTGAGGCTTGGACTTCTAGTAATATGTTGAATAGCAGTGCTGAGAGTGGACATCCCTGTCTTGTTCCTGATCTTAGGGGAAAGGCTCCCAGTTTTTCCCATTGAGAATGATATTTGCTGTGTGCTTCTCATAGATGGCTTTTAAGATGCTGAGAAATGTCCCCTCTATCCCTACACTCTGAAGAGTTTTGATCAGGAATGGATGCTGTATTTTGTCAAATGCTTTCTCTGCATCTATTGAGAGGATCATGGGGTTCTTGTTCTTTCTCTTGTTGATATCATCTATCACGATGATTTCTTTATGAGTGTTGAACCAACCTTGCATCCCGAGGATAAATCCCAATTGGTCATGCTGAATAATCTTCTTAATGTATCGTTGGAACCTATTGGCTAGTATCTTGTTGAGAATTATTACATCTGTGTTCATCAGGGATATTGGTCTGTAATTCTCCTTTTGGGTGGGGTCTTTGGTTTTGGAATTAAGGTGATGCTGGTCTCATAGAATGAATGTTGGAAGTACTCCATCTCTTTCTATCTTTCTGAACAGCTTTAGTAGAATAGGTATGGTTTCTTCTTTAAACGTTTGATAGAATTCCCCTGGGAAGCCATCTGGCTCAGGACTCTTGTGTCTTGGGAGGTTTTTGATGACTGCTTCAATTTCCTCCCTGGTTATCGGCCAGTTCAGGTTCTGTTCCTTGGTATTGGTGGTGATCTCTCCTTTATCATTCATGAATTTATTAATTTGAGTCCTTTCTCTCTTCTTTTTAATAAGGCTGGCTAATGGTTTATCTATCTTCTTACTAATTCTTTCAAAGAACCAACTCCTGGTTTTGTTGATCTGTTCCACAGTTCTTCTGATCTCTATTTCATTGAGTTCTGCTCAAATCTTTATTAATTCTCTTCTTCTGCTGGGTGTAGGATCTATTTGCTGTTTTTTCTCCAGCTCCTTTAGGTGCAAGGTTAGCTTGTGTATTTGAGTTCTTTTCAGTTTTTGGATGGATGCTTGTATTGCGATGTATTTCCCCCTCAGGACTGCTTTTGCTGTACCCCAAAGATTTTGAATGGTTGTATCTTCATTCTCATTAGTTTCCATGAATCTTTTTAATTCTTCCCTAATTTCCTGTTTGACCCTTTCATCTTTTAGCAGCATGGTCCTTAACCTCCCCATGTTTGATATCCTTCCAAACTTCTTCTTGTGATTTAGTTCTAGTTTCAAAGCATTATGGTCTGAAAATATGCAGGGGACGATCCCAATCTTTTGGTATCGGTTAAGACCTGATTTGTGAGCCAGTTTGTGGTCTATTCTGGAGAAAGTTCCATGTGCACTTGAGAAGAATATGTATTCAGTTGCATTTGGATGTAAGTTCTGTAAATATCTGTGGAATCCATCTGGTCCAGTGTATCATTTAAAGCTCTTGTTTCTTTGGAGATGTTATGCTTAGAAGATCTGTCTATAATAGAAAGCACTGTGTTCAAGTCACCAAGTATAAGTGTATAATTACCTAAGTATGTCTTAACTTTGGTTATTAATTGATGGCGATACTTGGCAGCTCCCACATTTGGGGCATAAATATTCATATTCATGATTGTTAGGTCCTCTTGTTGGATAGATCCTTTAAGTATGATATAGTGTCCCTCTTCAAATCTTATCACAGTCTTTGGGATAAACTTTAATGTATCTGATATAAGGATGGCTACCCCTGCTTTCTTTCCAGGACCTTTGAATGCAAATGGTTCTCCAGCCTTTTATTTTCCGGCTGTAGGTGTCTTTACATCTAAAATGAGTCTCTTGTAGGCAGCAAATAGATGGGTCTTCCTTTTTTATCCAGTCTGAAACCCTGTGCCTTTTAATGGGGTCATTAAGCCCATTCATTTTCAGAATTACTATTGAAAGATATGAATTTAGTGTCATCATGATACCTATTCAGTCCCTGTTTTTGTGGATTGTTTCCTTGGACTTCCTCTTTCTTTTACAGAGTCCCCCTTAATATTTCTTGCAGAGCTGATTTGGTGGTCACATACTTTTTCAGTTTCTGCCTATCTTGTAAGCTCTTTATCTCTCCTTCTATTCTGAATGAGAGCCTTGCTGGATAGAATATTCTTGGCTGCAGGTTCTTCTCATTTAGGACCCTGAATATATCCTGCCAGCCCTTTCTGGCCTGCCAGGTCTCTGTGGAGAGGTCTGCTGTTATCCTAATACTTCTCCCCATAAAGATTAGAGATTTCTTGTCTCTTTCTGCTTTAGGGATCCTCTCTTTATCTTTGGAATTTGCAAGATTCCCTATTAAATGTCAGGGTGTTGAGTGGTTTTTGTTGATTTTAGGCGGGGATGTCTCTATCTCCTCGATCTGAATGCCTGTTTCCCTTCCCAAGTTAGGGAAGTTCTCAGCTATGATTTGTTCAAATACATATTCTGGACCTCTGTCCCTTTCGGTGCCCTCTGGAACCCCAATTAAATGTAGATTTTTTCTTTTTGAGGCTGTCATTTATTTCCCTTATCCTATCATCATGATCTTTTCATTGTTTTTCTCTTTTTTCCTAAGTTTCCTTCCTTGCCATCTCTGTGTCGCTCACCGGTTCTTCTACCTCGTTAACCCTCGTCATTAGGACCTCCGGTTTGGATTGCATCTCATTTTATTTTTAATTTTGGCCTGATTAGATCTAAATTCTGCAGTCATGAAGTTTCTTAAATCCTTTATGCTTTTTTTTAGAGCCACCAGTAGCTTTATAATTGTGCTTCTGAATTGGCTTTCTGACTTTGAATCGTAATCCAAATTTTGTAACTCTATGGGAGAGAGGACTGTTTCTGATTCTTTCTTTTGTGGTGAGTTTTACCTTCTAGTCGTTTTGCTCAGTGCAGAGTGGCCAAAAACAAGTTGTACTGGATAAAGGAGAAAAAGAGAGAAAAGGAAAAAAAAAAAAAAAAAGGCCGGTGTGGAGGGAACAAACAAAACAAAAAACAGGGGGGAGTATCCTCTGATTCTATATACTGTAAATCCCTTGACTTCCCTTGGAATTTTCCAGTGCTGTTTGTTCAATAACTTGCTTTTCCCCTGCCCTTCTAGCTAGTCTTCTCGGGGAGGGGCCTGCTGTGCTGATTCTCAAGTGTGAGCACCTGGGGGAGCTGCCTCACCCCCTGCCAGATGCAGGGCTCAGTCCTATGATGCCCCTGCTCAGTCCCAAGTACAAGGTGACACCAGGAGGAATAACAACAGTGGCGGTGGCCAGCTCTCCAATTCTGGAGTCATCTCCCGCAGTAACTGCCGCAGCTCCCCATATGCAGGGCCCTAGATGCTCCTGGGGCGGAGCCCCCAATCTGTACAGTTAGGGGCCGCCTGGCAACAACAACAAAAACAAAACAAAACAACAACAACAAAAAACAAACATAAAACAGAAATAATCTTTCAGAGCAAGACATTAGCAGAGAAGACAAGGTTCTGGGGTAGATTGTGTGCATGGTATATATAAGAATGGGAATGGTTCTACACATGCAACATATCATGGAATGCCCAGGGCACAAGGATAGAGAGGGTTCTATCTTAAGCAATTAGAATAAGCAGCTAATTAAATATTCTAGAAACACATTATCTTTGCCTGGTCCTTTTATCTAGAAAAATTAAGGCAGCTTCACTGTGGTCAAAATATTTCAGTTCTTTAAAAATCTTGCATCATGGTTTCCTAGCCTCTGTTATTTCTTATGATAAATCAGTCATCATTTTCCTTCTTTATATAATGTGACTTTATCTGTCTGCTCTTAAGATTTTGTTCTTCACTGACTACTTAGCAGTTTGATAATGACATGTCAAGATAGAGCTTTCTTTATATTTATGATTTTTGGTGTTCGATGACTCACTTAGATCTGTGATTTGATGTCTTTCATCAGTTTGGGAAAATTCTTGGCCAAAATTTCTTCAAATTTTTTTCATCCCAATATCTCTTTTTCTGGGAATTCAATACTATACATATTTTTCTTCATTAACCATTAGATGTAATTGGACTGTCTGGATATTCAAAAATAATTACAGTCAAGGCTGTATTAACTATCTAGGGTATAATGGCTATAGGGGAGTGAACCACAGTACCCAAGGAAGGCTCCTATCCTCACACCATATTCACTCTTTATCTCAGTATCTAAGTTTATTCCCATCATGGTCCTTGTCACTATCAAAATAACTGATTTATGATTAGTTTACTTGTTTTCTGTCTGTTTAACTCACTATGATTTAAAGTCTATGAAAGAAAATAGGAGTTTTATGTCTTGACTATGGGCTATCCTCAGTTCCTAGGACAGTGTCTAACTCAGTATTTACTCATTGATTATTTGTTGAATGAATAAAGAATGTTAGATAGGAAGGCAAAGATAGGATTTACCATATACTCTTAGAAAGGATAATATTAAAACACAAATATTAATAAAAGACATTCATTGTAATACTGAAAAGTTGAATTGTAAAAGTAGGTTGGAAAGTGAAAGAAATTTGAAAGAGTTCAGTAAAAAGTACTTTGTACTATTAATGCTTAATTGGTTATAATAGAATCACAGGATCACAGCTGGCTTTTGACTTCATATAAGTGGAATCATGTAGCGCTTTTCCTTTTGTGGCTGGCTCATTTCACTCAGCATAATGTTATCAAGGTTCATCCATACTCTAGCATATGACAGATTTCCTTCTTTTCTAAGGATGAGTAGTTCCATTGTATTTGTATATACTTTTCTTATCCACCCATATGTTGCTTGACATTTAGATTACTTCCACCTCTTGGCTACTGTGATTTCAGAAGTTTTTAAGTTTAATATAGTCCCATTTATCTATCTTTGCCTTTGTCCTTTGGGCTTTTGATGTCATATTCAAGAATTCATTGCCAAATCCAATATCATGAATACTTGCTCATGTTGTTTTAGGAGTTTTCTAAGAGTCTTGTAGTTTTAGGTATAATTTTAAGATCTTTGATACATTTTGAGTTAATTTCTCTATATGGGGTAAGATAATGTTATAGCTTCATTCTTTTCACATAGATATGCAGTTTTTACAACATCATTTGATGAAGAGACTGTCCTTTCCCCATTATATAGTTTTGGCACTCTTGTCAAATATCATTTGGCCATATACATAAAGGTGTTTCATTGGTCTATATATCTCTTAATGCCACTACCACACCAATTTGATTACTGTTGCTTTGTAGTATGTTTAGGGATATGTGAGACTACTACCTTGAGTCTTTTTTTTTCTTAAGACTGTTATGATCTTTAAGGACCCTTGAGATTCAATATAGATTTTAGAATGGAATTTTCTATTTGTGCCAAAAATGTCATTGGAATTTTGGATAGTATTGACATCTTAAAAATATTAAGTCTTCCCACCCATGAACACAGGATGTCTTTCACTTTCTGGTGTCTTTTTAAATTTCTTTTTTTAAAAAGATTTTTATTTATTTATTTATGAGAGACACAGAGAGAGAGAGAGAGAGTCAGAGACATAGGCAGAGGGAGAAGCAGGCTCCATGCAGGGAGCCCAACATAGGACTTGATCCCGGGACTGCAAGATCACACCCTGAGCCAAAGGCAGACGCTCACCTGCTGAGCCACCCAGGCATCCCTTTTTAAATTTCTATCACCAATGTTTTATGGTTTTCAATGTACAAGTCTTTTTCTCCTTGGGTTGAATTTATTTCTAAGTATTTTACTCTTTTTGATGTTATTGTAACTTGAACTGTTTTTTGAATTTCTTTTTCAGATTATTCATTGTTAGTGCGTAGAAATCCAACTGATTTTTGTGTTTTTATATCCTGCAACTGATGAACTTGTGTATGTGTGTGTATGTGTATAGAATCTTTAGAGTTTTCAACTTATAAGGTAATGTTTCTGTATAGATATAATTTTTCTTCTTCCTTTGTATTTTGGATGCCTTTTATTTGTTTGTTGTATAGGCTGTGGGCTTTTCATGTGTGTCCTTTGTTATATTGTGGTAATTTCTCTCTGTTGCGAGTTTGTTGAATTTTTTTTTTTTTTTACCGTGAGAGGATATTAAGTTTTGTCAAATGCTTTTTGTGAATCAATTGACATTATCATGTGTTTTTCTTAATTTGTTTTAATGGTTATATATATATATATATATATATATATATATATATATATATATATATAACAAGTTGGATCTTTGATTTTTTAACCATTGAGGCAATACGTGGATGTGTCTTTTTTTTTTTTTTTGAGACATTTAATCCATTTACTTTTTTTTTTAGAGAGGGAGGAGGGAAGGGGAAGAGAGAAAGAGAGAGTTAGCAAGCAGGAGAGGGACAGAGGGAGAGAGAGAATCTTAAGCAGGCTCCATGCAGGGCTCAGTCTCGCTACCCTGAGATCCTGACCTGCACCTAAATCAAGAGTCAGATGCCTAACTGACTGAGCCACCTAGGCACCACAATCCATTTACTTTTAAAGTGACTATTGTTATGGAAAGACTTACATTGTCAGTTTAGTGTTTTCTGTATGTCTTACACATTTTTGTCCCTCTTCTCCTCTCACTGCATTTTTAAATTTTCATTTATTTTTTGTAGTGACCTGTTTTGTTTCCCTTCTCACTTCCTTTTGTTTATATTCTATAAGGTATTTTCTTTGTGGTTACTATTATACTAAATATCTTAAAGTTATAATAATCTATGTTAAACTGATAATAACTTCAATTGCATATAAAAACTCTACTTCTTTACATCTCTGTACCCCCTGAAAACTTTGTGCTTTTGATGACATAAATTACTTATTTTTATACTGTATATTCATTAACATAGATTTATGGGTACTTTCTATACATTTTTAGAAATATCTATCATATTTAAAAGTGGTTTATGTACCTACATTACAATACTCTAGGATTATTTATTTATTTGTATACATTTACCAGGTAATTTTGTATTTTTGTGTAGTTTTGCATTTCTATTCATTATCTTTTTGCTTCAACTTGAAGGACTGCCTTCAGTATTTCTTGTAGGGAAGGTCTTATGGTAATGAACTTACTCAGTTTTTGTTTGGCTGGGAAAGTCTTAATTTCTCCTTCATTTTTGAAGGATGGTTTTGCCAAACATGATATTCTTGGTTTTCAGTTTTATCTTTCAGCACTTGGAATATATTATCCCATTACCATTGATGCATCAAAGTTTCTGCTAAAAAATCCAATGATGATCTAATAGGGGCTCCCTTATATGTGATGAATCATTTCTCTGTTTTCAAGATTCTCTCTTTGTGTGTGATTTTTTAGTTTGATTATGATGTGTCTCTGTGTAGATCTCTTAAGATTATCCTACTTGGAGTTCCTTGAGCTTTTTGAATTTGTATATCCATTTATCTTCTCCAAATTGGGACATTTTTGGCCGTAATTTCTTCATATAGGCTCTGCACTTGTGTTTCTTTTCTTTCTGGAACCCTCATATGCATATGTTGTTCGCTTGATGGTATCTCATAAATCCCTTAAACTATCTTCATTTTTCTTCATTCTTTTTTTTCTTTTGGTTCATCCAGCTTGGTAATTTTGAATGTCCTATTTTTGAGATACTGATTCTTTCTTCTGCTTGGTGAAGTCTGCTCCTGTGTCCCTCAAGTGAATTTTTTTCTTTTTTCCCCCCTTTTAAAAAGATTTTATTTATGCATGAGAGACACACAGAGAGAGGCAGAGACATAGGCAGAGGGAGAAGCAGGCTCTTCACTGACCAGGGATCCCATTGTGAAGCTCCATCCCACATGGCCTCAGCCAAAAGCAGGTGTTTGACTAACTAAGCTATCCAGGTGCCCCTGTTATACATTTTAAAGTACAATAAGATCTGTTACATACCAGGCTTTTAATACCATTCTCAATCTGCTTGTTGTTTAAAGATGTAATGCATTATTTTTTTCATATCTACCATGGACTAAAAATTCTGTTGGTGAATATACTTTGATATTCCCAGTTAGGTAGTAGAAAGGACAAGGTGCTATCATGAAGAGCATTGCTAAGATGTATCTTTCCTGTTGTAATAAATTGAGTTCATGCTTGGAGGAAAACTTCACTCGGTTTACAGATTGTAAAAAATGAGACCCAGAAAATTTAAGTTGTTTTCACAAGGTCATATGGTGACTTCAGATTCAAATTTATAAAATTATTAGATTTTTCAGATGCCTTTCTAAATTCCTCTATCTTTATTACCACTAAACTCTTAAGAGGTGGAAATCTGTATCCCCATTGGAGTTCTGAAGCTGTGGTTCTGAACTTTAACATCAGTACTCTCTTCATTCTTTGGAGAATATGAATTCTCAGGCTGTCTACCTCAGTAATACATTTTTATATGAATGCATACAAAAGCAGAATCTCACTGTTTGCCTTCTTTCTTATTATTTATCAGGTGTGGCCCAGGTCTGAGGTGATGACAACTTTATCTTGATCTTTTAACTCTTGTTGGTCCACTTATGATCACATACTTAAAGGATGATTGGGAAAGAAATAAGGCTTTAGAGTTGCATCTATAGTACTAGGATTAGTGGAGATGGGATTAGCTGTAAACCTTATAATGGAATGTCAGAATCAAGTTAAGTGGCCAAGTAGGAACCCTAACAAAGCTGAAATGGAACCCAAAATAGTGCTTTCAGTGCTCCAGGACTAACCTATGTCAAACATGGTCTTAGGGTCTTGATAAAATTATGATAGTCACCAAGGTTGTCCATTCTATGTACCTCTTCCTCTCAAATCCCTTCACTCATCCCTGGATAACCTAGTATTCTCCTATCTAGAGAAAAACATTTGAAAACACATCTCTGTCAAGTGGTATAGATGGACTTAATGTAAACCTCAGAGGCAGTATTTGCATTTTAAGAAGAGACTGGAAAGATTTATTTATGATGATGGTGATGGTGATGATAAACTCCCACTAAGTTATTGTTTTTAAAATATTTTATTTTTTTAAGAGAGAGAGAGAGAGAGCAAGTACATACAAGCAGGAGTGGCAGAGGGAGAGGGAGAAGCGGGCTCCCTGCTAAGCAGGGAGATCTAGAGGGGTCAATCTCAGGGTCCTGAGATCATGACCTGAGGTAAAAGCAGATGCTTAGCCAGCTAAGCCACCCAGGTGCCCCTTATTCCTCTTTTTAAAATTTTATTTGCCAGGATTTAAATCTTTCTGTCAGTATATTTAAACTTTTCATGAAAAAATAGAATTTAAGTGACTAGAGTGACTTTTAGACCTAAATATTAGTTGAAAGGCAACAAATGCAAGATTTTGACATTCTTTTCTGTGTCTAACTCCACGGGCCCCAGCAGCCATAGCAAACATTTACTGAGCACCTACTATTCATTTCACAGCTACCTAACCACCCCCCTGAGTCCCCACCAAGAATTAGGTTTTCCTTTCGGCTCATCTTACACATAGTGGAACTGAGGCACAGAGATGTTAAGACACTTTTCAAAATTACAGAACTTGTAAATGGCAGAGCCACTCTGCAAAGCCAAGCAGCATGCTCTACTGGCTGTGTCACCTCACTTAACACTTTTGTTTAGTGTCCTTTGGGGTCTACATTCCTCCTCCCTCTTGCTGCCAGTCTGGGGCTAACTCATAAAGCATTACCTTCTGTGGAGAGCTATAATCACCTGAGCCTTCCCTCATTCTGCATTTTATATCCCTGTCAACACCTACTGGCCCTATATCTCATCTATTGTAGTCTGTATTTCTGTCATTGTCTATTTCTTGCTTGTTTATGAATGAGCATAAACGGTTTCATTTGCTCTCCCAGTACCATTCTCAGCTTTTTCCTCTACCAGGAATCTAATGTAATTTCTGTTGTAACAGATGCCTATTTCCAGGAATATCCTTGTATTGGACAATCTTTTATCAGCTTTTGACTACTTGGTCTTGACTACTTGCATCAATTTGTGGTTGTCATCAGGTTCCAGGGGACATTTAAAAATTTTTCTTCCTGTTACAGTTTTCAATCTCATGTGAACATTTAACATGTAAAATCCATTTAAATATAATAAACCAAATTTTTAATAATTTGTTTTAATAATAAAAACAATTTTCAGAAAGCATAGTTATCTAGTATTCAATGAGTACCTACTGTGTGTCAGGAACTGTGGCAGATACTGTGGGAAGGGGTGAGACTAAGTCACCAGTAGACCCTTCTCTCCAAGAGCCAGTCTTCATTGGGAATGTTAAGGGCTGCTTATGACTTAAAAGTAGCAAGTGACCTAAGAATATGGAGATTCAGAGAAAGGCAGTACACCTTTTCCTCTCAGTTACTATATGTAAAGTAATTTTTCCTAATAGATCCCAGGCACTTATTTAAAATTTGTATGAGCCATCTTTTGTAAGAGATACTAATCAAATGACTCAAGAAAAACCAAATGATTATTAGTACTGGTCTTTGTGGTCTTTGAGGACTACTACTTCAACATGTTGTGTGTTTTGTGTAAATCTTTAACCTCATTCCCTCTGGGATGGATTCCTGCTCTTTTACTTTCCCCAGAGGAATTGACACTGACTCACCTAGGGTCCCATGAATCCACTAAGCATAACTCCTCTGTTTTCTACTGTCTTTTTTATTTTATTCTCCAATTTTTCTCAAGTAAAACATACTATTGTAATTCTATGGTTTTAGAGAGAAAGAGGGTGCCTGGGTGACTCATAGATGGCTAAGCATCGGACTCTTGATTTTGGCTCAGGTAATGATTTTCAGGGTTTTGAGGTCCAGGCCCACATCTGGCCCTGTGCTGGACATGAAGCCTGCTTAAGATTCTCCCTCTCTCCCTCTGCCCCTTCTTACCCTCCCTCCAGCTCATGCTCTCTCTCCTCAACCCCGCAAAAGAGAGAAAGTTCTGGGGCCTTTGAGAAGCCAGCTCAATATACCTTTCCATTTAGTCTTAGAGAAGTTAGAAGATGTGGAATTGGATCACCAGTACGCCCCTTATGTGCTATGAGAAGCTCAGAGCTGACCTTATTTTGAGGCACAGTGACATATTTGAATGACATTGGTGCTCATATTTGGGGGCCCAAGGCCAGAACCGTAACCACCACATTTGGAAGGGAGAAAAATCAAAGATGTTTGTTAAGATTTATATGTAACTGGGAAGCAATGGACTGGTGGCAGATTATACAGAAATGTTTTTACTACCTATATTATTCAGGTTTGGAATGTTAGACCCCTGGTAAGAAGTACCCATTCACAATACTTAAATGAGGCCCCTTAACATATAACTTGTTGGGAATTTTGGATATGAAATTTGATTTATTTTTCTTTTCACAAGAGGAGCTGAGTTTGTCTAATAGGAATCTTGTACTATATTAGACGTGGTTTTGGATGTTGAGCATCAAAAAAAATAGACTTTTGTGCATTGGAATAATTTATTGACTTTTTATCATGACAGGGTTCCTTTTGTGTCCAAAATAAGGCAAAGAACCTGTTAACCTCCAGGATTTAAGTAGCATTCTGAAGAGCAAAATTCAGCCATGTGCCCTTGCATTCATCAGTAGACCGATCTACCCTAGACCTATACTCTTCCCCTAGCAAGGCCACTCTGACAGGTGCCATTTCTTGTCTGTGCATCTGGGTCATCTCCTCAGCTCATGACTGATAGATAATTCTAGGATGCTTGTTCTAAGATGAGGAAGCCTCTGGTTGAATGGAGAAAAATAACCAAGCAGGTATGTGCGTTGGTCTTGTGACAGAGGCAAGTAGAAGAACAGTCTTACATTACTGCCTTTGGGCCACATGCATCTTTCCAAGGAATAAATGTGGTTGATGCTTGTCAAGGCTTACCCAGTGCATCTTTGCCATGTTCATTTATGCTGCACAGCTTATGAGTTTGTGATTCTTCTCAGACATACTAGTTCTAAATTTATAGGAGATAATGACATCCAAATAGGTAAGGTAGAATTGAAATGAAGAATTGAAAAGTGAATACATTTTTGGGCAAAATATATGAGACCCCGTACCATTAGCCCTATTTTATATATATACTCTTTTCCAATAGACTCTTCCCCCGCTCACTCAGAAAATCACATCCCCTCCTCTTGCCTCCTCATTGCTAGCTTCTTTACCTCTGTGTAACTCTTCATCCTTCACCAGCTACCCAGGGCTTAATCTTTTCTTATTGTGGTAAAATATATGTAACATAAAATTTACTATCTTGGCCACATTTAAGTGTACAGTTCAGTGGTACTGTATGAATGTGTTTTGAAAGCATCACCACCATCCATCTCCAGGACTCTTTTCATCTTGCAGGACTGAAACTCTGTACCCATTAAACACTAACCCCACCATCCCTGCCTCCCGCAGCCCTTGGCAGCCACCATTCTTCTTTCTGTCTCTATGAATTTTTCTATGCCAGTACCTCATATAGGTTGACTTAAAAAGTATGTGTCTTTTTTGACTGACATATTTCACTTAGTATAATATCCTTAAGGTTCATCCATGTTGTAACGTGCATCATTGTGTGCATATCTGCATACATAAACACACATATATTTTAATTTTATATTTATAATTTGAATATTATGATGTTTTAATATCTTAAAAACCCTTTTTGACTGAGAACAAGACTGTTCCTCTGGGGCTAGCCAATTCTTAGAGATAGCAAAGGGCCTAGCCAGAGCCATACTTTTGATATGCAGGCTAACCAATCCAGAGCCATAGTCCCTCTCTGGCCCTTACACTACAGGAAGCAGTATTCTTCTGCCTTAATCATCCCAGGTGTACTAGAGACCACAGTAATTATTCAAACAAGCCAATCCTAACTGTTTATCCTGCCTTGCTGTGTCTTTCCTGCTGAAATCCTATTTATAATCATGGCATAAGTGCCTTCCCTCTCTACTTTGCCCTGGCTTCTGCCTCCTGACCACCCTGATGTCTTTCCCATGTGGCCCTACAAGGCATATCTCCAGTGTCCAGGACTTGTGAATATAATAAACTTTGTTATTCTGAGCCTCTTCTCTTGCGGCTACATTTGACCATCAAATAAAAGAATACAAACTTTCAGAATCTCTTTCCTTTTAAGGCTAAATAATAGTTCATATGAATACACTACATTTGGTTTATCCATTTATTCCTCCGTGGGCACTCGAGTTGCTTCCATTTATTGGCTTTTGTGCATGATGATGCTATGAACATGGGTGTACAAATATATGTTTGCTTTTAATTCTTTTGGGTATATACCCAGAAGTGGAATTGCTAGGTTATATAATTCCATGTTTAATTTTTTTTGAAGAACTGCTATACTGTTTTCTATAGTGATTGTATCATTTTACATTCCCACCATGCTTGAGAGTTTCAGTTTCTCCACGTCCTTGCCACAACTTGTTATTTTCTGTTGCTGTTGTTTTTCATGAAAGTGAAGTACTTATCATAATGAAGGTGAAGTGATATCTCATTGTGGTTTTGATTTGCATTTTCCTAATGACTAGAGCTGTCTTTTCAAGTGCTTAATGGTCATTTGAATATCTTTGAAGAAATGTCTAAGTCCTTTGACCATTTTTAAATCAGATATTTTTTGCTTATTTGTTGTTAAGTTGCAGGAGTTCTTTCTATGTTGTAAATTAACCACATATCAGATATGTGAGTTGCATATGTTCCCTCCCATTCTGGAGGTTGCCTTTGCACTCTATTGACTGTGTCTGATACACAGAAGTTTTACATTTTGATGTAATCTAATTTATTTATTTTTTGTTGCCTGTGCTTTTGGTGTCATATGCAAGGCATAATTGCCAACTCCAATGTCATGAAGCTTTTCCCCAATGTTCTCTTCTAAGAGTTTTGTAGTTTCTGATTTTACCTTTAGGTCTTTGATCCATTTTAAGTTAATTTTTCTATATAGCATGAAGTAAGGGTCTAACATCATTCTTTTGCATGCGATATCCAGTCTACCCAACACCATTTGTTGGGAGACTGTCCCTTTCCCATTTGAATGATCTTGGCCTTGTCAAAGATCATTTGTCAGGGCCATGAGTCTTTGAATTATAAGCTTTGAACCACCTGTGGGTCAGTCTCTTTCCTGGGTGCCACCGTCACTTTCTTAAAAGCTCCTTTTACTTTAGCATGATGTTGCTTAAAAGAGCATTTGCTTAAAACAGTTAATTTCCCCCGATTCTGGGTGCACATGTATACATCCGTGTGTGTGTGTGTGTGTGTGTGTGTGTGTGTATGTGTGTGTTTATTCCAAACTGTTATCCCTTAAGACCTTCAATGTACTTTTGCACTTAATATTCATTTATCCCTTCCCACTTCAAGTTAAGGCTTTATGTGTGTAGGTCCTTTTTAATTTAATGAGATTAAACGCTCTGGAAGCCTAAACTTTAATACCATAAAACAACGAGAAAAGTCTCTTGCAAAAAGTAGGTTGTCAATTGACTGACTTAACACAGGCTCTTGAATGATATCACCAAAGGTTTTGTGGTGTCTAGAAACAGAAAACTTGCTGTATCCAGTGAAGCTGAAGAAAAATGATACTTACTATTCATAGTAGTTATCAAATCTGTCTAAAATGAAGAACAGTCCTTTTATGAAATGTAAGCACTATATACATAACACATAGAATTGTGTTGGGGTGTTTCCCAAAATGCCAACAGCTCTTTGAAGCCAATATAACTTGATTGCCCTGACAGATGTTAGAGTAGTTGGCTCAAACTCATAATCATTGCTTTCATTTTCATGGAGGTGTGGAAAACGTGGCTTGGGCTACAGACTGCTGGATATGCAATTAATGAGATTGTGAGCTCAGAAGTGCTACTCATAATTCCAAAAGTAGAGTGCAGAAGTCCATTTGTGCATGATTATTTAGTAAAACTGGAGTAAGTTATTGAAATAGTTGAGGATACAAACACTCTTGTAGCTGTAGAAATGACTTGTTTCATGTGCAAAGGTTCAGAGTCTTGTGTTTCTCTAGGGAAGAAATATTCTGAAATCAGTGCTGTCATTCCCTTTATCGATTGCTAAGGGCAGAGGAAAGGGAACCTCCTTCTTTTCAGAGGGCATGAACCCTGACTCAGAGGTTGGCCGGCTCTGCAGTCTCATTATTGGTACTTGCTAAGGAAAGAGAAACTGATTTTCTTTACAAGGAAATGAACCAATTTTATCTTTGATGCACAATGTTGGATTACAATCTCTCGTCTATAAATTCTATGCCCTCATGGTTGAAACTGTAATTCTTTAACTTACTAAAATGTTATTCATTTTTGAGTTACAGGATTTTAAATCTGTGATATGTATGTGTCTTCAGGTTTCACAATGACAATAATCAGTATTCCTTATTCTTCTCTTATGTAGGCACTCTCCAGATCTTGGCTTTGAGTCACTTTGCTTTAGAACAATTAGTTATGCGGTCAGGTGACGGATAAGGAACTGGAGCCATCTTTGATATTACTCGTAACTGGGGTTTGGCTTTATGGAAAACCCTGGCATCAAGGATCTTGTGCAGTGTCTTTAATCATTTTATATTTATTGTCTTATATTTTCTTTGCCATATAATCAGCTTAACAAATATTGCAGAATATCTTTACAGTGATCTATTCCTGGCAACATGCAGTGTATAAATGCCCTGTTTTCCAAGAATTTGTTAAATACAAGTAAGAATCTCTTGTCCTTTGAGAATTTTTAAAAGGAAGACAAGCAGGGTTTTAATTGCAACTGCAAGGCAAATCCAAAAGAAATATCCACCCCTTTTCTGCATATCTGTGAGGGGTTGATGCATGAGTCAAAGGAAGTCGAATACTTTCCTCGGCCACTCTGGCACAGTGTTAACGCACTTGTATTTTTCTCCACAGTAAAACCGACCGTAATTGACGTTGACATCTATGTTAACAGCATTGGCCCTGTGTCATCAATAAACATGGTAAGAAGCTCTTTTCTTTTCTGATCTGAAGACCCTTGCATCAGTTCTTACTTACATTCTAGCTGTGAGTTTCTGTTCGAAATTTATCATGCAGGTTTAAACTCACAATTGACTTCTTAAATCTATAGCATTGATGGGTAGTTTAAATATTGAAAATGGTTTTTAAAATTCTTAAAAATCAAGTAGTGGAGTTTGTGGCCATAGTAGTGAGACATGGCTCTTGTGTTTAAAAGGCATCTCATCCCCCACCTTCTCCACACACGTTATTTACTGCACATGGATCTTCAGATGAGATTATTTGCAATTATGCAGTCATTGATTATATTTGATTTCATTAATATTAGGGATAAATATAAATGACAGCTTTTTGACTTTTGGTTCAGTTTTTCAAGACCCCAAAGACATGCCTTTTTTTGTTTCTTAGGAAAGAATCTGAGATTACCCAGCTTATACTTTGCTCTTCAATTTGAACTCAGGGGGTAAAGAAACTATTTATTTATTTATTTATTTATTTATTTATTTATTTATTTATTTACAAGAGAAAGTCTGGCATCAAGTATGTGATTTTCCTGAGTAGGGTATTATCACAGATTTAGAGGCAAAATGAGCTCCAGAAGTAATTGTGATGTGAAGGAAGGCTTTCCCTGTAAAAAGTGCTTAGCTGTGACGAAAGTATTGGAATGCTAGAATACATTAGCGTAAAAGTGTGCGCTGAGGTGAGGTGCTCCAGGCCGGGGTGGGGCTCCCTGAATAGAGTGTGCAGGGTTCCAAGAGCACACATTGACCTTTGTTGACCTAGTGATGGCAGGAGTTCTGCTGGGGGTCTTCTTTGTATTTCATACTTTACTGCTGTTCACTGGCTCCTGGGTTTGGTGAGGGGATGAGGCTAAGGGTGGGGATTGCCAGAATGCTGATTTAGATGCTGTCTTTTCATTGCAATATTCTGTAGATGGAAATAATCCCTCCAGAATTAGTAGCAAAATCAGTTCTTTTCATCGCCAGATATTAAAAATGTTCATCTTTTCTCTGATGATATAAAGTTTTCCATGCAGGGGTAGAATTATATTTATGGGTGAGTCATTTAAAAAAAACAACAACACGTCATCCATAAATTGGGGGTTGGACACTGGCAAATCCAGCCTATGGGTTGTGGATTGTAAAATGTAAATTTTAAGTGTAATATTCCCTTTCCTTGATAAATAATTATTCAGTTGACCACATAAAGACTGTAATCACTTCTTAGTTCATTTGTTTCTCATTCTGGAGTTTTATTTTCTTACATTAGTTCCACATTATTCGTCACCTTCATGTCTAACACTAACTCATATCTGACACTAAAAAAGGAGTGTCTCCATAGAGATATACTTACGAAATTATTTTAGAAACAGGGGTTTGCATTCATATGTCTTAGAAATTTTTGTGAACTCCTATAACTTTGAGATCTACTCTCTGCCCAGAATTAAGCTTTGCTATTGGAATTGATAGAAATTTCTGCCTGGAAGTCATAAGCTTCAGAGAAGGAGGCTAAGTGACAATCACCCACAGAGTGATAAGGACTCTGCTCATGGGCAGGCACCCTATTGGCAGAGCTGGCAACATTTGGAATATATTTCTCTGATGAGGTCTCAATCTGAAACTTGATCGATAGATGGGTGTTTTCCCAGTGGGGCAGCATGAGGAAGTCCTCAGTAAAATGCAGGAAGACCGATGTGTGACCTGATTGGGGATTGAGGTGCTGGAGTGCTGTTTGAAAAGCCAAGGGAGTGGGGTGCAGCTAGACAGCACCTTGGACCTGCCTGGGACTCAGGCCCTAAAGCCTTTAGGAAGAGTTGGGCTTCATCCTTAGGCAGACGTGGGCATTTAGGATGTGTGTAGACCCACTTCCATCTAAGATATATATAGGTCAAATTTTGTAAGATTGTTCATATGCAGCAAGATCTCTCTTCAGACCCCCTTCTTCCCTTTTAGAGAGAGAGAGAGAGAGAGAACGAGAACAACTACATAGCATAGAACTGACAATGCTTTAAAATCTTTATTTATTTATTTATTTATTTTTAAAGACTTTTTAAATTTATTCATGAGAAACACAGAGAAAGCGAGAGGCAGAGACACAGGCAGAGGGAGAAGTAGACTCCATGCAGGGAGACTGATGTGGGACTCGATCTCAGGACTCCAGAATCACGCCCTGGGCCGAAGGCAGGCGCTAAACCGCTGAGCCACCCAGGGATCCCCTAAAATCATTATTTAAAATAATTTACTCTGACCCTTTCATCAAGAGGGGTGAATGATCTTAAAATGGTCTGAGGTTTTGTAAGACCTCCATTATCTGAGAAAAATATATAAACATCAAAATCATAAATGTTTTGTGGCAGACACCAAAATACTGCTGTTAGATTTATTTTTTATTTTTTTTAAATTTATTTTTTATTGGTGTTCAGTTTACTAACATACAGAATAACACCCAGTGCCCGTCACCCATTCACTCCCACCCCCCGCCCTCCTCACCTTCTACCACCCCTAGTTCGTTTCCCAGAGTTAGCAGTCTTTACATTCTGTCTCCCTTTCTGATATTTCCCACACATTTCTTCTCCCTTCCCTTATATTCCCTTTCACTATTATTTATATTCCCCAAATGAATGAGAACATACACTGTTTGTCCTTCTCCGACTGACTTACTTCACTCAGCATAATACCCTCCAGTTCCATCCACGTCGAAGCAAATGGTGGGTATTTGTCGTTTCCAATGGCTGAGGAATATTCCATTGTATACATAAACCACATCTTCTTTATCCATTCATCTTTCGATGGACACCGAGGCTCCTTCCACAGTTTGGCTATTGTGGACATTGCTGCTAGAAACATCGGGGTGCAGGTGTCCCGGCGTTTCATTGCATCTGCATCTTTGGGGTAAATCCCCAACAGTGCAATTGCTGGGTCGTAGGGCAGGTCTCTTTTTAACTCTTTGAGGAACCTCCACACAGTTTTCCAGAGTGGCTGCACCAGTTCACATTCCCACCAACAGTGTAAGAGGGTTCCCTTTTCTCCGCATCCTCTCCAACATTTGTGGTTTCCTGCCTTGTTAATTTTCCCCAATTCTCACTGGTGTGAGGCGGTATCTCATTGTGGTTTTGATTTGTATTTCCCTGATGGCAAGTGATGCAGAGCATTTTCTCATGTGCGTGTTGGCCATGTCTATGTCTTCCTCTGTGAGATTTCTGTTCATGCCTTTTGCCCATTTCCTGTTTGGATTGTTTGTTTCTTTGCTGTTGAGTTTAATAAGTCCTTTAAAGATCTTGGAAACTAGCCCTTTATCTGATACGTCATTTGCAAATATCTTCTCCCATTCTGTAGGTTGTCTTTTAGTTTTGTTGACTGTATCCTTTGCTGTGCAAAAGCTTCTTATCTTGATGAAGTCCCAATAGTTCATTTTTGCTTTTTTCTTTTTAGGAGTTATCTCTACTGCATTGAAAGGATAGGCCAATAAATGTTGGTTGCCTTTTATTTGTGAAAGTGAGGCAAGTGTCTAGGCAACCATGGGCAAGGTGAATGATAGGAAATGCATTGCTCTGGAAATAGTTACATGTTTATAGTCTGTTATCAGCAGAGCTAGAGCTAGAATTGTCTGGACTGTCCCCTTGTCTGCTTCCAAGAGGAATATTAATGTACTATTAACTTATGTTAACCAAGCAAAGCATAAAGTGTTCACAAAGTATTGATAGGTGATAGATAATAGGTAGATAAATAGATAGATAGACAAAGGCTTGTTTTATAGATAGGTAGATAGATCGATCAATCTAGGTATACACAGATAAATTTAAATATCCAATTCCTATGTTCTCTGGGGTGAATTTTTCTATTTCCATCTTTGTTCATTCAGTTAACATTTGACATATGACTACTGTGTATCATGCAGAGTTCTGGATGTAGGTTACCACAAAAATGAGTGGGAAGAGCAAGTCTAGATTCATAAACAAACCATCATGGTATACAGGTGTCAGAGCAAAGAGATTCCTGTGTCTTAAAAGAGGGAAGATTCCATTGCCCTGTGGGATGTTTCAGGAGGCTTGTGAATCAGGGGCTCCTAATTGCTTTTTTAGAAAACTTAAATGTTTATTTTTAAAAAAGACTTATTTTTAAGAGCAGTTTTAGGTTCATGACAAAATTGAGAGGAAGGTACAGAGATTTTCCATATACCTCCTGCCTTTGCACAGGTACAGTCTTACCCTTTATGAACACCACCCTCCTCAACCACAGTGGTACATTTGTTACATTCAGTGAACCTATATTGACTTCTTTATCACTCAGGCATCCTAGTTTACATTAGGATTCACTCTTGGTGGTGTACATCTATGGATTTGGACAAATGTGTGAAGATGTATCCACCATTATAGAATCATACAGAATAGTTTCACTGCCTTAAAAATCCTGTTTATGCAGCTGCTTATTGAAGGATGAGTATTTCTAACCTTTGTGCTCCAAATTTCAAAATTCTGCTTGGAAGTCAAAATGATAAAGGAGTTCTTTTCACACTGCTGAACACATCATATATATCCACTCTATCTAAAACACCAAACAGTGCAGTTTACAAAGAATGTAAAGTGCTTCAAAGTGGACCTCATGAAAAGTAAAAGCAGTTTAAAAATAAAGAGCTGATGGTATAAGTGGGTATTGGGAATTGCGTCAGCAATACAAATAAAAAGAATATGAGAGAGACCAAAACAATCAAATTAAAGAATATATTATGCAGGAAAAAGTACAATTTAGAGATGTGTGTGGAATTTAAGGATGTAATTTTTTTTGGGGGAGGGGGGTGTTTGATTGCAATGCTAAAGCCTGGCAAAATTATGGCTCTCCCTCACCAAATATTCTTTTAACAATCAAGGAAAGAGAGAAAAACTAATTCTACTTCTTTTCCCTCTCCTTCCTCCCACTTTTCTGTTTCTTTTATTAATATTAATACTGAAGATTCAGTTTCAGACATTCTCTCTGCTAAATAAAAATGAAGTTGCATTTCAATCTATTGCTTAATAGACTGATTCTCGTTGTCTTGTTTA